>NC_141691.1:1107989866-1110424866 GCF_964263255.1 Lissotriton vulgaris
GTGTCCTGCCTTTCATTTCCTCCCTGCTCCCTGTTACCACCCCCACATCAGAATGACTCAACAGACCATTCCACAATCTTAATTCAAAAGGTCTATCTTCTGCTGGCTTGCTATTTTCTTCCTTCAAAAAAAAGGATGGAGGCATCAAGCATATACTGGACTTCTGTCCAGTAAAATCCTTTCTAAGGAAAGACCAATATAAAAAAAACTCCTTTTCTCAGATTGGTGCAGCTCTGAACTCGGATGTCTGAATGTTCTCCCCCCAGGCTTGTAGTCCTCTTAATTTCATATACTAGTCTTCCTACCCCATAGGTGTTATTTGCAGTGTACAGTAGGGTCAGAACACTTCTAATTTGACACACTCAACTTCAGCATTACCTTGCTCTTAGTGGTTGCCCACCTTTTGGAGGTTTGGAATGCAGGAGTTTCCATACCTTGATGACTGGCTGCTAAAGTCAGCCTCCCCACTGTAAGTCATAGCTCTCCTCAGACAGCGGCCTGTCTCCTGATATGACATTGGTGAGCCGAAGGCCCATCTGCTTCTCACAAGGGCTTCCCTTCACTGGGCTTGTCCTAGACACTGTTGCTTGCTAGAACATTCTGTGGCAGCAGCATATCTGTGTGACTCAAGATGTGATCCTGCTGTTTCAGGCTGAATCCTAGGCCTTAGTTAAAATAGCTTGAAGCTTCTTGAATTTCCAAGTGGCATATGCAGCTCTAGATGTGGAATTTCAGGTTCCCGTGGGCTACACATTACTGGTGCCGTTCAGACTTCCTGCATTATCTCCAGTGCAATATAAATGATCTTCAGTGGTGGATGAAGAGCAGTAATCTGACCTGCAGCACACCGTTCTCCCTGCCCCATGCAGACGCCTCAATTGTGACTGAAGGGTCACCGCAGGGTTTGGGGTTCGCCTAGGGGAGGTGGAGAGTACAGGCCAGTGGTCTCCTGCAGAGAGCAAGGTCGACATAAATCATCTGGAGCCCTGAGGAAGTCACCTTGCTCTAAAAGTCTTCCTCCCATCCATCAAGGGAGTCTGGTGTGGGTCCTTACTTGCAACACAACTGCTGTGAGATATTGTAACAAGCCAGGCAGATAGCAGTCATGAAAACACTGTTTTCAGAGATGCTTGGATCACCTGAATAACTTTCTGGTTGCGAACCATTTGCCAGGATCCCAGAATGCCTGAGCAGATGTCTGATGACCACAAGTGGAGTCTGCATCTGGAGGTGGGGCAACTTGTATTTCTTCATTGGGGTACACCTTGGCATGATTTGTTCCTGACAGATGGGACTGCTTCATTTCAGAACTCCGGTGCACTAGGATTTCCTCCAAGGAAGTCATTAGGGGATGTATTCTTTTGAAGGTAGAATTCAAGACCTCCATAAGCATTTCTGCCACTACTTCTCCTTCCGCAAGTTCTGAGGAACATCAGGATAGACCATGCCAGCCCCATCTTAAACACCCGTTGTGAGTCAGAAGTGTACAGTAACCAGAGATCCTGAGCAGTTGTCCTTCGACCTGGTTGCCACTTAGGGAGGACCTCCTCTCACAACAGTGGAGGGTCAAGCAAGCACCTGAAAATCTATATCATACCCCTCCATGCATGAAGATTGAACAGCAGCAGCTACATGTGTAAAGTGTGGCATCCCAGCATCCTTCGACAAACTCCCTCTATGCTGGGAGAAATATGTTGCTTGATGTGGTGCTCGTCCTACTGACTCACTGCAGGGCAAACTTTCAGGTATTTTTAATGTTGTTGGCCAATCAATGTCTTGCTGTGGGCATTGGCACTGTTAAGGGTCATCTGTTTGCCCTTTTAGCCATATTGTGTTTGCCTGATTGGATCACCTGTTGTGATACTTTTCATCAAAGGTCTGACTTGCATGTTTCCCCCACAGCTATTTGGGACTTGAGCTTGGTATTGTCATTTACTATGTGTACATCTTTTCAGCTGATGCCGAGCTGCTCACTGCAGCTACTGCTGCTCAAAACGGTTATCCTCAGTGCCCTCAGCTCTCTATAATTTCTCTGTAGCAAAGAAAGTGAAGAGAATGCAAAATTACTCCGTCAAGGTGTATTGGTCTTTTGCATCAACATTTCCTATGTGCTGGCCGTGAAGCAAACCTTGATGGACAGCTGACTCATTTCACCAGGGTCAAAGCTGCTAAGACACCATTGCTGGGTGGGGTTGTCAGTGTGCTAGACGTCTGCCTGGCTGCAGCATGAGCTCACACATAACTACTCTCTTGACAGTTATGGCAGGATGCCACTATGCACGCTCAATCCTTGAAGACTTTCTCATCTGTCCACTCTTCCAACTCTTAACCGTACTGGAGATACTACTGTGGTATCTGTTCTAAAAGTGAGGAATCTGCAGTTAAAAGCATCCATCACAAGAGCAACATGCTTACCTTCAGTAATGTTCTTTCTATTGGACACAAGCTCACAGCCCTCTCTCCTACCCTTTCAGTGTAGTCGACTCCTGTACATCATATGTCCCCAAGTTAGAAATCTGCACACTACCTACAATTTGTTCGAAGAGCTGTGGGCCTACAGGCGCAAAAGGAAAATGATTGAGAAACTGACATCACCGTACAGGTGTGACCCTTATATGCAGCGCCACTCAGTTACTTCTGGGGCAGTACAGTCTCCTCCCATAGCAACACTATGCCACCTGCCACACTGACCTTGTGGCAGGAGTAGTATCTACCAGAAAGAACATTACTGAATGCAAATTCCTTGTTCAACAGTCTAATGGCATTGGGTGGGGTGTTTAGGACTTTTCTCCCATAAAATGGCCTTGGGGTAACCTGTATGTTCGAGGCATATGAGCTGCAGATTCTACATTTTGCATTAGATCGCCACCTGGTGTTGGGCTCGGATGATTGCATGTTGTCGTCTTGGAAGAAGTCTTTTGTAGTCACGAGATACGTGACTCCTCCCTTGGACGATAGTGCGCATTGGCATCTGCTCAATCCTTAGATTGTTTTTTCCGCCACTGGGTTCGGATGAAATTTTTCCACTCCAGTTAGAAATCTACTTTTCAAGTACTTCGACGTGTAAAAACGTATTCAAACTTCACCGTAACTACTTTCGAAATCGACAAACATCTCGACTCCATCAGCTCGATGCGGGCCGTAGAGCCTATCCACGCCGTGAGGCCTACACCTCATGGAAAGGACGCCATTCAAAAGATGTCCCAAGTGTGGAGCAAAGTTTCCACGCAATGACCACCACGAGGTCTGTAACTTGTGCTTATCGCCAGAACACGACGAATTCAGCTGTACAGCATGCGCGTCCTTTCGATCCAAGAAAACCATTCGAGATCAAAGGGCCCATCAACACGACATGCAGAGATCAGTTCCAGAACCAGTGGATATTTTCGACGAAGAGGTTCCACTCGTTCCCGAAGAAGTTTCAGATGATCTCTAAATCGTTGTATCAGGGCAGACGACTCAGATGACTCCATACCATTCGGTCAACGCGTGAGTACTACTTGCCCAGCCCCATAACCAGCACCCAAATCGAAGGCAAAGGTAAACACTCAACCTCCGGGGCCCAGTCGCGACCGAAAAACCACTTCGAAAGCCCCGCCATTGAGCCTGGCTCTGAAGAAAATACTCAAGCCTTCCGGTAGCTCCTTACCGAGCAAGCTGCATGTGCCGATCACACCACCTCCCTCTGCACCGAAACCAAAAGAAGTCTCGGCTCCGAAACCTTCGACCTCAAAAGACAAACCGATGAAGCCAGCGTCCGATGCCTCTAAGCCGACGACACCAGCTTCCACTCCGAAGCCATCATCTTCGGTATCTAAACCTACAGGGCCTGATTCCGATGCGCTCAAGCCCTCGAAACAGCCTACGACGCCGAAAACAACACTTCTGGTGCCGAAATCTACGCCAAAGGACACAGTAATTACTCCTAAGGCTAAAGACCAGCAGCAACCACGCCCCGAACCGAAAAAAAATCGGCGCCGACAAATGTTCCGCAAGGAGAAGACCTTTTTCAACCTGATCCTCTACAAAAGAGCTACATTGACCCAAAGACAGGTCATGTAATCACTACACCACACAGGAAGAGGAAATTGGACACATCACCTGAAGTGCCTGTCAAGAAGAAGGAATCTGCTACATCTCCTATGCACCCTTCTCCTTCTCCTTCATCTCCTGTTCCTCCTAACATTTCACCTCCAATTTCTCCTGAACACTCTCCTCTTCATTCACCTCAAAATGATAAGTATAGTCTAGGGGGAGGGGTAGACCCAGATATTCCCATTTACCCTATTGATGATCCAGACTGGGAGTACCCAAACCCACAAGATGTGCCAGATTTTCCTGACCCACAGTCATATCCATCAAAGCCTTCTCCCCCAGAAGATATTAGTTTTGGGCACTTGCTGAACAGGGCTGCCATTTACCATGGGGTCACCATGCATTCAGATGAGGCAGAGGAAGATATTTTGTTAGATACATTTGAACAATCGCAAAGGTCTGTTTAAATTCTTCCTATGATTAAAGGGGTCATCAAACATGCTCCAGAGGTATTTAAAGATCTTGTACGTGCTAGGATCCTAAACCCTAGAATTGAAAAAAGTACAGGCCTGCACCTGGGGATCCAGCCTACATTAAGGGACAACTAGCCTTAGATTCACTAGTTGTCTCCAATGCTAGAAAAAGAGCAAACTCACAGACGTCAAGGGAAGCACCTCCACCTGACAAAGAATCTAAGGTGGTAGATGCTTCAGGCAAGAGAATAGCTGCACAAGCTACCAATACATGGCGTATAGCTAACACACAAGCCCTCCTTGCAAGATACGACAGGGCTCATTATGACCAGTTAGAAACACTACTTCAACATCTACCTGACCAATATAAGGCGCAAGGAAACAACCTTATACAAGAAGGCAAGTTAGTTTCAAATGCCTCAATCAAGTGTGCACTTGATGTAGCAGATACTGCATCTAGAGCTGTAAACACTTGTGTACTACTTAGACGTCATGCGTGGTTACGCATTTCAGGATTTAAGCAGGAAGTGCAAACTACCATCTTAAGTCAGCCATTTAACCAACATCAATTGTTTGGACAGAGGTAGACACAGCACTTGAGAAAATGAAAAAAGATACAGATACAGGCAAATCTATGGTAGCTTTGCAGCCCACACAAGCTAGAGGCTCATTTCGTCGTCCCTTCTATAGAGGAGGCTCCAAGCAAACTAGAGCAGACAATACAGCTTCCTTCAAGTCCAATACACAAACATCCTCTAGTAAAGGATATTTTAGAGGAAGCTATAGAGGCAACAACAAGGGAAGAGGTCGGGGTAACAGTAATCGAACCTCTTCCACCACAAAACAGTGACTTCCCTCTGCTCCCCCAACAGCATTCCACCCCTGTGGGGGGCAGATTAACACAGTTCCTACCTGTCTGGAATTCCATCACAACAGACAGGTGGGTAAGACAAATTATCCAGCATGGCTACTGCCTCGAACTTACAGCTACCCCTCCAAACATACCACCCCAGGCAGCATCCAAGGTCTGTAGAACACCTTACTCTGCTCAAACAAGAAGTCCTATCACTTCTTCAAAAGTACGCTATAGAAATAGTTCATTTACAACATCAAGGAATAGGGGTTTACTCGCTGTATTTTCTAATACCCAAAAAGGACGGGACACTGAGACCAATTCTCGACCTCAGGCCCCTCAATCATTATATACAATCAGATCATTTTCATATGAACACTTTACAACCAGTACTCCCATTGCTGCAACAGGGCGACTTCCTTACAACACTTTATTTATTTATTTTCGAGATTTTTATTGCGCATACAAATATCCGGAGGTGTCTCGGCGCATATGAGAGCTAAAAAACGATCAGACAACAACTTAATGGTTAAACAGCCATGTTTTTAAGAGCCTACGGAAGCTCATCAGATTGGGGGCAGTTTTAATCGCCAATGGCAATAGATTCCACAATTTTGGTGTAGCCACCAGGAATCGTCTATCTCCCCATGTAGCAGTTCTTGTGCGAGGCACTGGAAGGAGGCAGGAGTTTGCGGATCTCAGCTGCCTCTTGGGGGTGTACAGCTGAAACGCTTCTGTCAGAAACCTAGGTCCGACGCCATGTACTGCCTTATAGGCAATGCACAGAGCCTTAAATCTAATTCGGCTCTCTACTTTTAGCCAGTGCAGATGACGAATGGCAGGAGTAGTGGACTGGCGACGGGGGATGTCAAGAAGAATCCTTGCAGCCGCATTCTGTATGGACTGCAGCTTCGCTAGGACATGTTTCTGAGTGTTTAGAAAGAGGGCGTTCCCGTAGTCAATTTTTGAAAATACTAGGGTGGAAACCAGGGTCTTCCCAGCTGAGGTGGGGAGGTAAGGTAGTAATTTTTTGATTTTCTTTAAGATGAAGAATGAGGATGACACAACCTTGTTGACGTGAAGGCTGAAAGACAACTTGCTATCAAAAATAACCCCCAGGTTTCTAACCTTTTCTACCGGGACAGGTGGAGAGCCCAGCTGGACAGGCCACCAGATGGAAGACCATTCCGGGGAAAGCTTACCGAAAGTCATGATCTCGGTTTTGTCCGAGTTGAGCCTCAGTCAATTAGAGGCCACCCAAGTGCTAACAGCAAGCATGGCCTTTTGGAAATTAGCTGCCACCACTGGGCCGTCCTTATGGATTGCCAGGACCAGTTGGGTGTCATCTGCGTAGGATGTAAGTCGCAGTCCATGGGCCTTTATTACCCTCGCTAAGTCCGCTACATAGATATTAAATAGCGTGGGACTTAGCGAGGAGCCCTGTGGGACTCCGCAATGGAGTGCAGAGACAGGAGAGTAGAAATCACCCAACTTCACTGTCTGGGTACGGTTGGCCAGGAAAGATGAAATGAGATCCCTGGCCATGCCGTTTATCCCCAGGGCTGCGACACGGTCGACCAAAATAGCATGGTCGACCGTGTCAAAGGCCGCAGACAGATCCAAGAGAATCAGGACAGCCACACCTCCCTGATCCATAATGGCTCTAATCTCATCTGAGCCATTCTAAAGGATGCCTACTTTCACATTCCTATACATCCTTCTCACCGGAAGTATCTACGGTTTGTACTAGAAGAACAGCATTATCAATTCAAAGTCCTTCTATTCGGGGTAACAACTGCACCAAGAGTATTCACAAAGTGCCTAGTAGTAGTAGCAGCACATCTCAGAAGACAACAGATACATGTCTTCCCTCATCTAGACGATTGGCTCATAAAACCCAAGTCATTCAATCAGTGTGTCCAACACACACATCAAACAATTCAAACATTGCACGACTTGAGGTTCACGATCAACTACACCAAGGCGCACCTACATCCCTCTCATGTACATCAATATTTAGGGGCTACAATAAACACGTCTACAGCTCTAGCGTATCCCAATCCAGCAAGGATACAGAGTATTCAAGCCTTAGTCATAAAGTTCCAATATCAACACTCTCTCCCAGCCAGAGTGTTCATGAGTAATAGGCATAATGGCTTCTTGCATTTTCATTGTACCATATGCAAGACTGCAAATGCGTCCATTGCAGGAATGTCTAGCACAACAGTGGAATCGGGCTCAAGGGCAACTAACAGACCTGGTGTTGGTGGACAGCCGCAGACATTGCTCTCTGCAGTGGTGGAACACCAAAAACTTGATAAAAGGGCGGCCGTTCCTCAAACCTGTTCCACAAATTGTACTCACAGCAGACGCATCTCACAGGATGGGGAGCCCATCTCCTACATCATACAACTCAAGGGCAATGGACCATCCAACAAAGGTCGCTATAATCCATCACCTAGAGCTGCTAGCAATATTCTTAGCACTCAAAACATTACAAGTACAAGTACAAAACAAAGCTGTCTTAATCCGGACGGACAACATGACAGCTATGTACTATATCCTAAAACAGGGGGGGGGGGGGGGGGGGGGGGGGGGGGGGGGGGCACTCTACAACTGTCCCAGCTTGCACAAAACATTTGGAGATGGGCCATTTCACAAAACATATATCTGTTAGCAGAACACCTTCCAGGAGTTCACAATCAGATAGCAGATCTGTTGAGTCGACAGACACAGCAAATTCACGAATGGTAACTACATCTGCAAGTTCTTCAACCATTCTTTCACAAGTGGGGTCATCCAGACAAAGATCCGTTCGCCACACACAAACGCAAAATGCCCAACCTTCGCCGCCAGGTTTCCACACCCGCTGTCCAAGGGCAATGCGATATGGATGAACTGGTCAGGCAGATTTGCGTATGCTTTTCCGCCACTACCACTAGTAGTACGCAAGCTCCGACAGTCTCTTAAATTGATCCTGGTAGCTCCCACATGGGCACGCCAATTGTGGTTCACCGCACTGCTAGAACTATCTAGTTCCACACCAAAAGCTATGTCTGACACCATCCCTGCTAACACAGAACTATGGAGGCATCAAACATCCAGATCCAAATCAACTGAATCTGGCGATCTGGCTCTTGAAGTCTTAGAGTTTGGTTATCTTAACCTACCACCAGACTGTATGAGCATCATTAAGGAGGTCAGGAGACCTACTACTAGAGCTTGCTATGCTGCTAAATGGAAAACATTTGCCATTTATTGCAACAATAACCAAATTGAGCCCCTGGATGCTTCTATACAAAATATAATTTGCTACCTTCTACATTTACAAAGATGTTACTTGGCATATTCATCTATACGCCTAAATCTTGCAGCAATTGCAGCATATTTACAAAATAGACAACATCTGTCTCTGTTTAGAGTGGCAGCTATTAAAGCATTTATGGAAGGATTAAAAAGAATCATTCCCCCCAGGTTACCACCCTCTCCAGAGTGGAACCTAAACATTGTTCTTATAAAGCTCATGGGACCACCATTTGAACCTCTACAAAATGTGAACTGCAATTCCTCACATGGAAAACAGCTTTCCTTATTGCTATTACCTCTCTTAGGAGAGTAAGTGAGATACAGGCTTTTACTATACAACGACCATTCTTACAATTACACCGTAAAAAGGTGGTTCTAAGAACGAATCCTAAATTCCTTCCAAAAGTCATTACTCCTTTTCATTTAAACCAATCTGTAGAGTTACCTGTGTATTTCCAAAACCCTGACTCTGTAGCAGAAAGAGCTCTACACACACTAGACGTTAAGAGCTCTTCTTTATTATATAGATAGGACCAAATCCTTTTGTAAAACAAAGCAATTGTTTGTATCTTTCTCTCCACCACATAAAGGCAAACCCATCTCTAAAGCTGGAATTGCAAGGTGGATTGTAAAATGTATACAAATATGCTATCAAAAAGCAAAACTTACATTAACAGTTCCTCCTAGAGCATACTCCACACGCCTCTATGGCTTTCTTAGGGAACATTCCCCTAGAAGACATCTGCAAGGCAGCAACATGGTCTACAACACACTCCTTCACTAAACACTACTCTGTTGATGTGCAAGCCACGCAGCAAGCTGCAATAGGCCAAGCTGTTCTAAAACCTCTTTCAAACTACCGCAACGGATACAGGTGACCACCGCTAGGGGAGACACTGCTGCACAGTCGATGCAAAGTGTAGAATCTGCAGCTCATATGCCTCAAACCGAAAATGCTACTTACCAGTATGCTTCTGTTCTTGGCATGTAGAGCTGCAGAGTAATACACGCCCTCCCGCCTCCCCAGGATCTGTATTTTTTTCTAGTTTTATCATAATTAGATATACACGCATGGACATCCTTTACTTTACTTGTACTAACTCCATCATTTCCCATCATGGCGAAAAACAATCTAAGGATGGAGCCGATGCCCATGCGCACTATCGTCCAAGGGAGGAGTCACCTGTCTTGTGACTACAAAAGGCTTCTTCCAAGACGACAACAACATGCTATCATCCAAGCCCAACACCTGGTGACGATCTAATGCAAAGTGTAGTACTCTGCAGCTCTACATGCCAAGAACAGATGCATACTGGTAAGTAGCATTTTCCTACCCAGGTCATGTCCGTCTGTCATAAGTTAGTGTTTTGTAGTGTGACATCTCTTCTAGAGTCGCATGCTGTGCATAATTCCTCTGTTTTGTTTTTGGTTCCCGAAGTGTTGGTAGACAAAACTGGTCACTGCTCTAGGGAGTCTAGATAGATTGAGCCTATGCATAGCAGCAAATGCCCCTGTATGTGCCCACCCTTTTAGATTCTTCATGTTTCCTCTGCTTCTGTCCTTCAATGGTAAGGTGGGACAGTCGCATGTAAATCTAGAAGATCTTCAAGCTGTAAAACCATTATTATAGGTCAGTAAGTTGTTACTTTTGCAGTGTTAAGTTCCTTCTAGATTCAAACAGTGTGCATACATATTATAGTTCTTCATACAAAGGGGATCTGAGGGAATTTTAACGACCAGAATGCTACAGCCCTCAACCATAACAGTTACCAACAATAGAGTAGCATTCGGTCACAATCTCAAAGGAGATAAGAATCAATGCCTAAAAGTGTGAAAGATTTACTAGCAGGAGTCGTTCACTGGGCACTCTCAGACCTACTGATAGTGTTCCCATCAGGCAACCGACCTGTTCCGCCCTTCATCATTTGGGACAAACATCTTGAGGCTCGCTGGAAGTTGCTCAGTGAGCGAGCGCGCACAATTGTGCTCTATTCGTATTTCATGCCCCAATGGTTAACATTGGTGAGGGGTAGGTAACAAGGGTTGCTTACAAGCAGTGCAAAAAAGTGAAATTAACCAAATTAATTAAATGCAAACGGTGGTGGTGCCATTAAAATAGGGTAAAGGAAGGAAAAAAATTTAATAAGGACCTTCCCTTCCCAATATTCAAAACAGTGAAAGAGAGGTAGCATTAACAAATAACTACCATGACAGTTCTTTTGGTCGACATGTTTCTGCAGTTTTATACCTTGGGCCCAGAGGTCACCTACTGCTTCTTCAGGACCTATTCATTCTACTGCTTGTAGTGAAATCAATATGGAAAAGAAAAATAAAGTGTAAACTATATCACCTTCTTTTCTCCTTTTATTAGGGAGAGTAACGCCTCACCTCACCCGGCATCAGCGCAGGTAGCAGGGAGCCCCGCTCTGTGGGAGATAGTACATTGATAAAAACATAGGCATAACGTAAGGAGGAAGCACCTGCACACGAGGGTCGACCCCCCAGGATTCTTTTTTTGACTGAACATGTCTTGCCGAGGATAACCTCGTCTCCATTGTAAAAGCTTGAGGGATGTTAATCATTGTTGGTGCTCAAGCGTTTGGATTCTTTCTTAACTGTATATGTATTTACGAGGAAAACCTCGACTCCATTATAAAAGCTTAAGGAATGCTACTCATTGTTAGTGCATAACCCTTAATAGAGCCCCGCCCGCATTCTAGCCGGTTGGCGTTATTACACCAGGTTTACAATCTAAATAGCAGGCGTGCTCGGGTGTTCGGTTGACTGTACACACCACGCCTCCCCAAAGACACTGCACTCTTTTTGCCATCACCCTCTTGCCCAGTCACTCACCTGCCCGTCAGTACTCCAGACGTCCTTCTGGGCTGTCTGTGGGAGGTACAGGACGGGCAGGAAGTACCGCTATTTACCTCTGTCGGCTTCCCCCATTCCTCCGGTGGCGGCATGACGTCATCACGCTGCGTCAAGGAGTCATGGGGGCTGTAGTTTCAAGCGCGGCTAGTGGTTCTAATGTCTAGTAATGTTGCGCTAAACTCCAACTCACTAGTCTTTGCAATAATGCCTACTGTGAAAGACATAGAAAGCAACTAGACTTACATGGAAGTTTAAACCTAGAGTAAAATTCACAAATGTAAAAAAACGAGTTAGAGTTACTCTACGAGTGGGATTCTCTTATAGCAGGACTCAACTCTACCAAAAGAATCGTAAGGTAATCTCAGACCCTCTACAAGTGCATGCCTCATAGCTCTCTTTAGGATACTTGTATTCTCGATCCTGAAGTATTATGAGACTCATCTCAAGTCGTCACGACGGACCATATATTCAGAACGAGGGACCTATTGCTAGGTTTTATAAGGACATCCATGGAATGTCTTCGTTCAGTCCTTCTTTATCCGTCATAAGCTTATGCACCCATTTTTGTTCAGGTCGGTTGCCTGATGGGAACACTATCAGTAGGTCTGAGAGTGCCCAGTGAACGACTCCTGCTAGTAAATCTTTCACACTTTTAGGCATTGATTCTTATCTCCTTTGAGATTGTGACCGAATGCTACTCTATTGTTGGTAACTACATATTATAGTTGCCTTCTTTAGAGCGGACTCTTTGAAGGAGTGGATGTCAACAAATGTGTTAGTACTGATGTTCTCACTGCTACCTCCTTGAATGAATCTATCTTCACATCCTGCGAAAATGTGCTTTGAGGACTATGTTGGAGGACTGTGTGGTTACCTTACATATGTTCTGTATTGTTGCAGTGAATATGAATGCTAGTGTGGCCCTCCTGGAGTGTGAGCTAGTTTAGCTTCTAGGCAGCTGGCAAACAAGTGCTCATGGTTTTCACTATCCATCCATCTACCACGAATATATGACATTACTAGGCGTACTAATACCATGCGTGCCATTACAAAGCAGGTATATCTGAAAGACTATTCGTTATGGATTCCTTACCTTCGAATTACCTCCAGGCAGCAGACTGGATCTGGAGAATTATTCTTCAGCAGTACTCCTGCGCGTCGGTAGGTAGCATTGGTCGACTCTGCATTCGTCGTTCGCATTGCGATTGCCGGAAGGATGTTGCGATATCTACGTAGACGCCGCCGATGCACGCCGACGTCAGGTTTTTTTTTTCCGTGCCAGCCAGCGCAGATCTGGAGAGAGCGGTTCCCTTAGTCTTTTTTGACTAGTTATTTTGACTTTTTGTCAACTTCATTTTTCAAGGAGTCAGCCTCCTGGTGCAAGTAATATCCCATCAACAAACCAGCTTCAAACCTTGTGACTTCTGTCACAAGTTGATGTTGGTCACAGACCCACATCTCCTGTGCCTCTGGAGCCAGACCACGACCCGAGGTTGTGCTCCGACGGCCGGGCCATGAACCCGAAGTCTTTGCGGGAGGTCCTGACAGCTTCTTGAGGCCCGGCAGTCAGCGGTGCGCCGTTCTAGGTCCTGGTTGAAAGGGAGGTCGCGGGACCGGTCGCGGAGTCACCACTATCACTCCTCTTCGAAGTTTTCGTCTTCGGGTAAGTCGAAGCACAAGAACAAGGCAAAGAAGCACTATCACTATTCGCCTCCTCCCCATCCGTCGACTGATGCAGGATACAGATGTTTGTCATCCTTTGGCTCCGTTGCTGAGCCTGTTGAGTCGGTTTCGAGCTTCCCTTTCACGGGTGCCAGGGCGACCCCTGCCCAACTACGTAGCTTTTATAAAGCCCTCCACTCCATTTTTGGGCTGCCCGACTCCGCCGGCGCAACTTTGGGCCCCGGGGACTCGGCTGGGGGTTCTAGGCTTTCGATGCTGGCGGCTTCAGGGCCCCCAGGGATCCAGGCCTCGATCCGGATCGGCACTGGTTGATCTTACGACACCTCCTCAGACACCTCTGCACTCTCCAAGGCCGGTTGGGTCTTCAGCTGGTATCGACCCCGGCCTCCTCCACATAGACACGGAGCCAGACCGGCGTTGACGGAGTCCGGTAACGGCGCCGGCTGGTAATTTTGTACCTGTGTTGACCCTTTGCTGATCTGCGGGTATACCCGGATCCAATTATGTTACTTTGCATTAAAAAAATATATAAATTCAATCAAATAAAACTAAAGTTTACAGGGACGTTAAAGTTGGTTTCACGTTTTACCCACACAAAACCATAGAAATTCAGCAGTTATAGTTGTGCGTATCTGAAAAACCTATAACTCATGCAGTTAAGTAATTTTAGGCCACTAGTTTTAGTTTCTTAACATAAGTATAACTGTTAAATTTCTATGATTTTGTATGGGTAAAACGTGAACCTAACTAACGTCCGTGTAACCTCTGTGTGTTTGTGTGTGTGTGTGTGTGTGTGTGTGTGTGTGTGTGTGTGTGTGCGCGTGTGTACGGTTTGCTCCCCTGTTTATGATTTGTTTACTGTGCTGCAGAGATAGTGCAGGTCTGGATTTCCGGAATTCTTTTGAATCTGATTTGTTATATAAATGGTAAACAAAACATTATGAAGAAAGATCAACTCTGTTGAGAACAAGTAGTCAATAGCAACTGAAGTTAAAATACTCCTTTTGTAAGCTTCTTAGCCTCCTTCCTTTTCTGTTTTCAGCTGTGCAGTCAACACAACAAACCATGCCTCCCAGTGCAACAACGGCTGCAAATCCTGGTGGACTTTCTCCTGACATTCTAAAAATTCTTCAAGGAAAAGATGTACCTACAGTGACTTCAATCCTGAGCAGACTAGCACAATATTATCCTCCACTTCAAAGTAAGACTATGAATCACTTTAAAGCGTATCCCTTTTTATAACATAAGTTTTTAAAAAGTTTGTATGTTTGGGAAAGAAGTTGATTTCTGTATACACTATAAACTGGTGTTTTGCTTTTTGCAGTTTTGATTATATACATAAACTCTTGGTCATAACAACATTTTCAGTTCTGAAATTGTTGCACAACTGAATGTAAAAATTCCTAGCTTACATGAAGGAGCTTTACAATTCTATTAAGTTCACATTAATATTGAAATATTATATTCTAATTTAAGACCCTGATTACAAGTTCAGGTGTTATTTTTTGCACCTGATAAATAACAAAGCCACAGGTGCGTTATTTATCAACTGTGATTAATAACATCTATCACAAGTAGCTGGGGAATAACTTGAGGATTTCGGGGTTTAATGCACCAAAATCCACATGATACAGTAAATACCAAGTGTTTTTCCACTGTTTGATTTCTGCTGATTTGATCGGCTGAAATTTAATGAAAGTTGTGATTTATTGCATCCTATAACTAGGGAATGCGTTAAATGCCTTCCAACTCGTAATTCCAAGCCGTGCACAAACAGGGGTTTAATCACAGTTCTGAATGTAACAACCAACTAGTAAAACGGGGACTAAGGCTTAGAAAATGCAAATTCAGAGTTTGCTACCCACCCAAAACACCACACCAAGAATAGGCTTAAACTTGAAACATTACTGTAACGTGGACTCACCGTACCAATCCGCAGACCTCATGATGTCTTTTACTCCTCTTTCCGCCTTGGATGCTAGAACTTGTCTCACAGAGAGAGCAGCAAAAAATAATGTAGCAATGCCCACATCCTACATAAGCATCTAGCACACAAGGGCAAAATGTAAAATGATACAAGTGCCCTGGAACACAAAGATCTTGTAACCTTTTCATATCTTCTGATATCTCTCAAAGCACAGGGCTCTCCTGCCAATTGTGAACATAGCGCTGAAAATGGCAAATAAGGTGCTATTAATCCATAGCCTGTACGTCTCAAATCATTTTGTAGGTATAGGAAAGGTCCCCTTTTTTGCATGGTTACCCCCCACGTTTTGCCAGATATCTGATGTACTTTGACTGAATGTGCACTGGGTCCCGCCAATCCGGTTCCCAATGCCTGTTGTTTTTTTTTTTTTTAACCAAAACTGTTCCTTTGTTTCAACAATTGCCACACCTGTGATCACCTATAAGTCCCTTGTAAAAGGTACCATTGGTACCAAGGGCCTTGTGACCAGAGAGGGTCTCAAAAGCCTGCAGCATGTATTGTGCCACCCTCGGAGACCCCCCCACCAGTCACATACACACTGCCATTGCAGACTGTGTGTTTTTGGGCATACAAATGTTCAAAGTCAACATGGCATACATCCCTGTGTTAACAATTAGATGAATCGGACCGTGGTAACAATCCTTTTACTGGCGCACAGCATATGCTTTCCATTTATACTTATTTTCAAATTTTAGGAATTAATCAATGTCCTCCTTGAAGTTTTGACACAAACATCCTCCAATAGAGGATATTTTAGAGGAGGCGACAGAGGCAATAACAACAAGGGAAGAGGTAATAACAACAATCTAACCTCTTCCACCACAAAACAGTGACTTCCTTCCGCTCCCCCAACAGCATTCCACTCCTGTAGTGGGGAGAATAACACAGTCCCTACCTGTCTTTAATTTCATCACAACAGACAAGTGGGTAAGACAAATTATCCAGTATGGCTACTGCCTAGAACTCGCAGCTACCCCTCCACATATACCACCCAGACAGCGTCCAATGTCTTCAGAACATCTTGCGCTGCTCAAACAAGAGGTTCTATCATTGCTTCAAAAGAACGCAATAGAAATAGTTCCATTACAATGCCAAGGGACAGGGGTTTACTCGCTGTATTTTCTAATACCCAAGAAGGACGGGACGCTAAGACCAATTCTCAACCTCAGGCCCATCAATCTGTATATACAATCAGATAATTTTCATATGATCACTTTACAAGTGCTCCCATTGTTGCAACAAGGTGATTTCCTTACAACACTAGATTTCAAGGATGCCTACTTCCACATTCCCATCCATCCTTCCCACAGGAAGTATCTGAGGTTTGTACTAGAAGGACAACACTATCAGTTCAAAGTCCTTCCATTCGAGGTCACAACTGCACCAAGAGTGTTTACGAAGTGCCTAGCAGTAGTAGCAGCACATCTCAGAAGGCAACACATCCATGTCTTCCCATACCTAGACGATTAGCTCATAAAAGCCAAGTCATTCAACCAGTGTGTCCAACACACAACTCAAACAATTCAAACATTGCACAACTTAGAGTTCACAATCAACTACACCAAATCTCATCTCCAGCCCTCTCATGTACATCAATACCTAGGGGCCACAGTAAACATGTCTACAGCTCTAGCTTATTTCAGTCCAGCCAGGATACAGAGCATTCAAGCATTAGTCACAAGGTTTCAAGAACAAAACACTCTCCCAGCCAGTGTGTTCATGCAACTAATAGGCATGATGGCATCTTGCATTTTTATTGTACCATATGAAAGACTGCAAATGCGGCCATTGCAGGAATGCCTAGCACAGCAGTGGAACCAGACTCGAGGACAACTTGCAGACCTGGTGTTGGTAGACAGCTGCACACATCGCTCTCTGCAGTGGTGGAACACCAAAAACTTGTCCAGAGGGCGGTAGTTCCTCGAGCCTGTTCCACAGATGGTACTTACAACAGACGCATCTCTGACAGGATGGGGAGCCCATCTCCTACACCATACAATTCAGGGTAGCTGGATCACTCAACAAAAAGTGCTCCACATCAATCACCTAGAGCTGCTAGCAATATTCCTAGCACTCAAGTCCTTCCAAGTACATGTACAAAACAAAGCTGTCTTAAGCCGGACGGACAACATGACAACCATGTACTACATTCAAAAACAAGGAGGCACACGTTCTCTGCAACTGTCCCAGCTTGCACAGAACATTTGGAGATGGGCCATTCCCAAAAACATATATCTGCTAGCAGAACACCTTCCAAGGGTTCACAATCAGACTGCAGATCTGTTAAGTCGACAGACACCACAGATTCACAAATGGGAACTACATCTGTAAGTTCTTCTACCATTTTTTTTTTACAAGTGGGGACACCCAGACATAGATCGGTTTGCCACACACAAACGCAAAATGCCCAACCTTCGCCGGCAGGTTTCCACACCCGCTGTCCCAAGGGCAGTGCAATATGGATGAACTGGTCAGGCAGATTTGCGTACGTTTTTCCGCCACCCCCCCATAATACCACTAGTAGTGCGCAAACTAAGACAACAGTCTCTCAAAATGATCTTAGTAGCTCCCACATGGGCACCACAACTTTGGTTCACACAACTGCTAGAACTCTCTCTAGTTCCACAACAAAGACTGTGTCTAACAACATCCATGCTAACGCAGAACCAAGGAGACATCAGACATCCAGATCCAAGTCAATTGAATCTGGTGATCTGGCCCCTGAAGTCTTAAAGTTTGGTTTTGCAGCGTGAATCTTTCTGGATTCACTATGCTGTGCATTGTTCCGCGATCTGGTGGTTGGGTCCGGATTCGTAGTCTTTTTTTCTTTTTTTTTTTTTTTGTAGCCCAGGTTGACGTCGACGTCCCACCATTTGGTGCACCTTCGTGACGTCGGCACGCTTCCTGCGGAAGCTCCCACCCTTGGGCGCCATCTTCAGATTCTTTTTTCCGCCGTTGGGTCTGGATCGTCGCATGAAGCTCCGGAGAAGTTTCAGGAGAAAAGAAGGAAATACACCAAGTTTTTTGAGGAAAAAGGACCGAGGGAAGTCGGAGAAGACCTCCTAGAGCCAGAACGAAGAAAGAGGAGAAAACCTCGTGATACTAGACGGCCAAGGAAAAAGCGCGCGCAGGGGGCCCCCTGAGCGAGCACATGGACAATGCCGTAATTGCCACCACAAGTACGCGCAGAAGGACCAGCATCCGGTCTGCAACCTCTGCCTGCCGATCGACCACTCCAGCGAGGATTGCAACGCCTGTTCAATCTTCACGCCGAAGACTCTGAGTTCGAGAGGGACAAAGGGTGGCCCACCACACGATGCAAGGGAAAGGGACCACGCCGAGCCTCTACCAGCTGGGTGCCTCCTCCGACGAAGAGGAGAACATCGCCGAGGGACCAGATGACTTCATGGTCGTAGAGACCGATGTGAGACCTTCAAAAAAGGTAGGAGAGTCTACGGCCCCGAAAACCCAGACAGGGCCGAGAGAGCCTGAGGGAGAACCCCGAAAAGCAGAGGCTAAGTCCTCGAAAGGAGCGCCGGCGACGAAAGTTTCGATGTCCGAAGCCGCATCCTCCGAAAGGCCCAGCGGATCCTTCGAAAAGGACTCCCAGATGGCAAAGACCAGCGAAAAGCAAAGGTCGTCGAAGCAGGCCCTCGAGAAGGGACCCTCTGGCGAGAAGACGCTCAGAAAGGCCTCGACGTCGAAGGTACCGTCGAAGAGACCTGCCGAAAAGCTCGACGCAGAGCAAGCGGCAGAGATGGAGAAAAAGAGAAGAAGGCTCGAGGCCGAAATGGAGAGTATGCTCCAGAGGAAGAGAGCCTTCGAGGAAACAATGAAGAACTATACGATTCCCTCGAAGACCTACTCAACTCCCTCGAAGACCGCTGCGACCGCCGAAGAGGTAGAGGTGCAGGAGGACTTCGAAGCAGAGGAGCCGCCGAAAACTCCAAACCCCAAAGATGAGGGAGAAGAAGATTTCTACCGCTCGGAAGGAGATTACCTCCGCGAGAGCTACTACTCAGAATCCTCGGCGTCGCTAGAGGAAGAATGGCAGGATCTCGAGGCCGATAACCCAGAGGAACCTGTGGAGACATACCCTTCGAGGCCTTCGCCGCCAGACGACATTGGGGCTTACTATGAGGTCGTTAAGAAGGCTGCAGCAGTCTACAATGTGAAGTTGGAGGAGGAACAGACAAAGGCTGACTTCCTGCTAGAGACTTTGCTCCCCTCACAGACGAAAAGCAGCTTCCTGCCCATGCTGAAGAGCGTCACGGCCCAAGGGACTGAAGCCTTCAAGGAACCGGCCACATGCAGGTCAGTGACCCCGAGGACGGAGAAGAAATACAAGTTCTCCGAGGACCCCCCTTATATCCAGGGCACCGTGGCAGCTGACTCCATAATCGCGGCAACGGCCAGAAGAAGGGCCAACGTGCCAACCACATCTGGGCCACCACCTGATAAGGAAAGCAGGAGGATGGACCTCACTGAAAGGAAAATTGAAAGAAATGCCGCTATGCATTGGAGGATGGCAAACTCCAATGCACTCCTGAATAGACACCAATATCAGCACTGGGATGAGATGAGCCAGTTGCTGAAACACATGCCTGAGGAGTACAGGCAGAGGGCAGCCCACCTCGTGAAGGGGGGAAAGGACATAGCAAACGCATGCCTGAAGACAGCCCTAGATGGGGCAGAAACATCTAGCAGGCTGATGGCCATAGGCATCACTGAGAGAAGGCAAGCCTGGCTCAGAATATCAGGCTTCAAGGCAGAAGTGCAAAATAACATCCTGAACACCCCCTTCAACGGGGAGACGCTGTTCGGGGCATCAGTAGATGACAAACTGGCTCAGCTGAAGGACAATGAGACAGCCAAATCGATGGGAGCCCTACAATTCAGGGGGATGCGGAGAGGCACACCCACAAGGAGACCAAATGGTAGAGGGGGAAACCAGCAATCACATTCGCAACAGTCGCACCACCATGGTCAACAGAGTGACAACCAATGGCACCAGGGTCAACAGAGGCAGAATTGGAACTCCCAGAATAGGGGCCAGTCCTTTCGAGGGAGAGGAAACGGACGGGGCCAGAGACGGAGAGGTGGTGATCAACCCCCCCAAAAGTGACTCCGTGAAGGAGGCGCTCACCCACCCAAAGCCTCATGGGGGAGAGCACCAACAGCTAAGGGGAGGCTCACACGGACACGGCTCAAGAGAACACACAACACCGGTAGGGGGAAGGTTGAGATTTTTTCTACACGAATGGAGAAAAATAACCAAAGACAAGTGGATACTAAACATTATACAGCACGGATACTGCATAGAGTTGGAAAAATATCCACCAAGCAGAAAGCCAAAGAGAAGGGGTCACAAGGGCAAAGAACTGCAGTTGCTCCAAGAGGAAGCTCAAGAACTGCTCCTCAAAGAGGCCATAGAACAAGTCCCGCACAGAGAACGGAACAAGGGGGTGTACTCTAACTACTTCCTAGTACCAAAGGCGGACGAAAGCCTAAGTCCCATCTTGGACCTACGGTCCCTGAACACCTACGTAAAAACTCAAGAGGTCATCCCACAAATAAGGCCCTGGGACTACTTGTCCACGATAGACCTAAAAGACGCATACCTGCACATCCCCATTAACCGGAAACACAAACACATGTTAAGATTCAAGGTGAACAAAGACCACTACCAGTTCACAACCCTGGCTTTCGGGCTCAAGTCAGCGCCAAGGGTCTTTACCAAATGCCTCGTGGCGGTGGCCACACACCTACGAAGGGAGGGTATACACGTGTACCCCTACCTGGACGACTTGCTCGTGAAAGCAAGCTCTTACACGAGATGCAAAGCTCACGCAGAACCGGTCACAAGAACGCTCACGAACCTGGGCTTTTCCATCCACTGGAGAAAGTGCTCCATGGACCCAGAACAAGTGAAAATCTTCCTTGGAGCCCTGATCAACACGGTCAAATGCAGAGTGACACCCAGCGAGAAGAGAACACTCAGCCTGCTGAGGGAGAAACGTCACTACCAGAAGGGGCAAGTTCTGACCGTGAGGACGGTGAGCAAGATCTTGGGGATGATGGCGACCTGGTCCCCAATGTTCGGCTAAAGATGAGACCACTACAGGAGTGGCTGCAACAACAATGGTCACAAGCAGAAGGAAGTTGGGAAGATCTAGTGGTTGTTACGCACAATGTGCAGGAGGAGATGAAAGGGTGGACGAAGGAGAATATAACGATGGGGAAGCCTCTAGCGCCACGGGACCCAACTGTGACCATCACCACAGACGCATCCCAGAAAGGATGGGGCGCACACATGAACAGGCTCAGAGTGAGGGGTCTGTGGAACCCAGGAGATGCAGTCAAGCACATCAACTACCTGGAACTGAAAACAGTGTTGCTGGCCCTCAAGGCCTTCCAAAAGCACCTTTACAACAAAAGGGTGATGATACAGACAGACAACACCACAACGATGTTTTACATCAACAAGCAAGGGGGGGACTCAGTCATTCCCTCTGTCGAGCTTGGCTCAAGAAATATGGAGATGGGCGATCTCACTCAGGATAGACCTGCTTGCCATACACCTGCCAGGGAAGGACAATGTGGAAGCGGATTGGCTCAGCAGGCAAGCATCGGTGTCCCACGAATGGGAACTGAACAACCAAGAGACAGAGAACCTGTTCAGGAGGTGGGGCACACCAACAATAGACCTGTTTGCAACACGCCAGAATGCAAAATGCCAACACTTTGCATCGAGGGAACCGGAACCAATGTCCCATGGGAATGCCCTATGGATAAGCTGGTCAAAGAAATTTGCCTACGCTTTTCCACCGACGCCACTGATCCCCAGAGTCCTGAACAAGTGTAGGTCGAGCAACATGACTCTCATCCTGGTGGCTCCCCAATGGGTGAGGCAGACTTGGTACTCTCAGATTATGGAGATGTCGCAGGGCAGAGCACACAAGTTCCCAAAAAGAAGAGACCTTCTCTCCATGGAAGGGGGACAAGTTCTACACCCAGAACCAGAAAGCCTCTGCCTGTCAGCGTGGCTCCTGAGGACTTAGATTTCGCACATCTAAAACTACCAGAGAGCACACTTCGGGTGCTGAGAGAAGCAAGGAGACCCAGCACGCGGAAGTGCTATGGGGAGAAATGGAAGAGGTTCACGCAGTGGTGCCACAGGAAAAACCTGGAGAGAAAACTGACTAGAGAGTCTACAGTACTCAGATACCTCACGCACCTGATCAAAGCTAAACTAAGCTCGTCCTCGCTGAGGGTTCACCTGGCAGCGATTGTGGCATACACAAGAGGAGAAACAGGACGAAGTTTCTTCACTTCCAGAGTAGTGAAAAGGTTCTTGGAAGGAGCGAAGAGAATAGCGCCACCCAAGAGGATGCCGCCGCCGGCATGGAACTTGAACGTGGTACTGACGGAACTCATGAAGCCACCGTTTGAACCCATCCATAAAGCGTCACTACAAATGCTGACAATGAAGACAGCCTTTCTAGTAGCAATAACATCGCTACGCAGAGTGAGCGAGCTACAAGCTTTGACGCTGCAAGAACCGTACATACAAATACACAGTGACAGGGTCGTGATGAGGACAGACCCGCATTTCATGCCCAAGGTAGTATCTAAATTCCACATGAACCAAAGTATCCAGATACCTAGCTTCTTCCAGAAGCCCACGTCAAACGCGGAGAGGGCGCTCCACACTCTGGACGCAAGGCGGGCAGTAATGCACTATATAGAAAGGACGAAAGAACACAGGAAGACGAAACAATTCTTTGTGTCCTTCGCAAGGAGTCTCCTGGGTAGACCAGTGACTTAGAACACCATAGCAAGATGGATTGCCAAAACAATACAGCTCTGCCACATGCAAGCTGGTGAAGAGCTCACGGAGGGGCCCACTCAACCAGAAAGAAAGGGGCAACGATCGCCTTCCTGGCAAACACGCCCATCCAAGACATATGCCTGGCGGCAACATGGGCTTCAGTGCACACTTTCACTAAACACTATTGCGTAGATGTGCAGGTGAACAAGGAAGCACAAGTGGGCCAAAGAGTGCTTCAACATATCTTTAACAACCAACGCTCATCTTCCACCCAGCCGCCACATGAGTGACAAAACCGCTACGAAATCTATGCACAGCATAGTGAATCCAGAAAGATTCACGCTGCAAAACGAATAGTTTCTTACCTGTCGGTGTAGTTTTGCAGCTTGAAGATCTTTCTGGATTATCCAGTATTTGGGGTGTCTTTCATGGATTCACATGCCTGAATCATTCCCCGTCGTCGAGACGGGAGCCTCCGGTAAATAAAAAAGTAATGTCTTATAGACATACATAGAGAAAATAGGCCTAAGGGCCTCCCCTTAGTAGCCTTTCTTAGTCCTTATGTAAAAAGGACCAAACTCTCCTAGTCAGCCAATCAGCTCCGACCTCCCTCTAGAACCTTCCTGGGAGGAGCCTCAGTCCCTCAGATTTTCTACCGCACGTTGTGCTAGGGAGTCTCCTCTGAGCTCTGCTCAGATTCTGTGTATTTTTCACTTAATTTGGCTTTTCTACTATGGATTATCTTCACATACATTCTTTATCTCAAATAAAGAAGGTATAACAAGGGAAAGAACGGAAGAATTCTGTTTGGAGCCTGCACTTCTTGTCCCAAGAGGTAGCTCTGCTCTGTTCCTCACACTCACAGACCAAAAGGTATGTTGCACTTTTTCAAGTGATTTTTGAAGGGTCGTGAAGAGAGGCTGTTAATATGGTTAACGCCAGAAAGGAGGTTACTATTTGCACTTCTTGTTCCAAGAGGTAGCTATGCTCTATTCCTCAGACTCACTGACCAAAAGGTATGTTGCACTTTTTCAAGTGATTTTAAAGGGTCGTGAAGAGAGGCTGTTAATATGGTTAAGGCCAGAAAAGAGGCTATTATTTTCTCCAGTTACTGAGATGAGGTGTTGCCCTCAAAGTCTAGGAGACCTTGATAAAGAATTTCCTCAGACTCATTCCTCAGGGTACCATCCTGAGAAGGCCCTAAAAAAGACCGCTCATGGTCTTCCGGGCGCAGTCCTTCAACAATCTCCCCACTCTGTGAAAAAGGAGAGTAAAGGACTTGCCTTTGGAGAAATGTCGGATAACAATGACGACGTATGAGCCGTCTAAATCGCCTCCTCTGATCATAGGATCATTCAGAAGGGAGTCTCCTACCCGAAGTACAGCATAAGGAGCCATCGATGTCAAAAACATAATCATAGCTACCACAGCCTCTGCGTCTATATGGCTCATCTACAATACTTGTCTAAGCGTCGACGATGAGAGTGTCGACGGTGACGACCGCGTCGACGATGACGTCGACGACGAGGGAAGACCGTCGACGACGAGGCAGTCGACGACGAGGCCGTCGACGTCGGACACGCAACCATCGACGACAACCTCTAGGAATATCGATTATGGCTTCATCTACATGGCTGTTCCTCTACGACGGCATGCCTACGGCCTGCCTACGGTTTTAAGGATGGCCTCATCTACGAAGGCCTAGTCTACGAAGCCCTAGTGTTCGATGGCCTAGTTTACAATGGCCTACTCTACGATGGCCTACTCTATAGTCTACGATGGCCTAGTCTAATGGCCTACTCTACGAAGGCCTAGTGAGTGATGGCCTAGTCGTCTACGAAGGCCTAGTGCTCGGTGGCCTCGTCTACGACGACCTAGTCTAAGATGGCCTAGTCTCTGACGGCCTCATCTACAAAGGCTAGTCTAAAGAGTCGACTGCTCGCCTACGACGGCCTGTCTATGGTATCGCCGATAGCCTCATCTACGTAGGCTCATCTTCGAGGACTCCTCTACGGCGGCATAGTCATGGACGACATCGTCGACGGCCTGTCTATGGTATCGACGATAGCCTCATCTACGTAGGCTCATCTTCGAGGACTCATCTACGGCGGCATAGTCATGGACGACATCGTCGACAGCCTGTCTATGGTATCGACGATAGCCTCATCTACGTAGGCTCATCTTCGAGGACTCATCTACGGCGGCATAGTCATGGACGACATCGTCTATGACAACCTGTCTAGTCGACCTGGGCCTTCTCTAAGATGGCCTAGTCTAAGACGGCCTCATCTACGCGGGCCTCGTCTACGATGGCCTAGCCTACGAGGGACTCGTCTACGATAGCCTCGTCTAGGATGGTCTTGTCTATGATGACCGCATTTACGACGGCCTCAGCTACGAAGGCTAGTCTTCGACGGCGTTGTCACCCTTATCTACGACGGATCATATATGCAGTCGTCTACGACGGCCTCATCTATGACTACTCGTCTACGACGACATAGTCTCTGAAAGGAGATCTCGTCGACAGACTCGCAACGAAGGAGGAAATCCCCCAATTCTGTACTCTCTTCTAAAGGGGGTATGGTCATCTATGACTGCTCGTCTGCGATGGCATAGTCTATGACGGCAACCTCGTCGTCAAATTCATCGACGGAGGAAATCCACCAATTCTGGAATCTCTTCTAAGGTGGTATGGAGAACTACTCACCGTTTTCAGACCTCGATGACCTCTCAAGAGCAGGCCTGCTTCTTGTACGTCTCCAGAGACACCTTCAAGAAGGCTGTGAGGTCAATACTGGTTATAAATTACCTATAGTCGGAAAAGGTACGGGTCAGGTAGTACCCCTCCTCTGTATCACTAGTGATCCCTCACACCGGCGTGTTTAACAGGAACTTTCTATGCCGGACTCCGTAGTGACACGGGCGGCCTAGAAAAACTCCGGGGATCCTTCGGCCCGAGGTCACCTCCTCCTGATACGGAGGATTTAAGAGGGGACAACCTTAGGAACAGGTTTTCCTCAGTGACCGTTCTAGCGCTCTTGGTACGTTAGCATGGACAATTGTGGCCTCACTGACCCCATACCAGTCGGATTCGCCAGGCTCATCCGAAGTGGAAGTAAAATGGAATCCGCTACATGGTGAAGCATCGGCGTTAAACTATAGACTGCGCGAAGAACATCGCTATGGCAGGGTTCCGCCAGTTGGCTGAAACAGCAGTCTTGCGGATCCAAGGAGGGCCCTTTCCGTCCTGAGGCGCAAACGACGGTTATGGTCAGGCCATATGAGGGCCAGTCACTATTGGCACGATTAGTTATCGAGGCAGACAATGCGAGAACTTTGAACACTCTTCAGTATATGAACCAGTCCTTTAGTACAAAGGGAGGAAGAAGAAGGTCTTCCCACAAAGGACATTATCGATTCCAATCTTCCTGCTCTTCAGGCCAGAGTAGACCGCAAGGCCTTCAGTCGCCACCAATAGCAAAACCAGCACCCCTCTTCTGAGAACTTGTCTTCTCAGGGAACGGACAGCGGAGATATCAGAAGGTAGAGCTGCATCTACGTCTGGGTTATACTGTAGAAAGGAGCTATAGCGAGAATTCCTCCTCCTCATAGGAGCTATAGCGAGAGTACCTCCTCCTCATAAGGAAAAAGGGTTTTTTGTTCCCGCTTCCCTTTTTTATATCCAGAAATAGATAAGAGGTGGAGGCCAACCTTGGGCTTCAGAGACTTCAACACACTCCTACAAGAGACAGTTGTTTCGCATGGCAATCCATGAGGTCCTGCAAACAGGACGTTTAACTCCATATCCCACTTCACAGAAATCGCTAAAAATACTTACGATTTGCAGTTGGGGCCGGACATTTGCAGTTTCGCGTTCTGCCTTTCGGGCTAAAGTCTGCGCCACACATACTCACGAAATACCGTTCCCTGGGGGCGACATTACTAGGACACCAGGTCCTTCGGTTTCTGAATGACTGCCTGGTCAAGGCTTCATCCTTGCAAGACGGTCCAGGTCTCCCAACGCCTGCTTTCAGTTTTCAATGC
This sequence comes from Lissotriton vulgaris, assembly GCF_964263255.1. NCBI lineage: Eukaryota > Metazoa > Chordata > Amphibia > Caudata > Salamandridae > Lissotriton > Lissotriton vulgaris. Next base: position 1,108,016,953 of record NC_141691.1, read on the forward strand.
TTGGATCTCATCCTCAATCAGGAAAAATCGGTCCTGGAACCTTCTCACTACATCAGTTTCCTAGGTACTTCAGTTTCCTAGGTATACCCTGGACACACGGTCACCACAAGCATTCCCATCGGTGAGTGATCGTGTATCCCCCTCGCTCTCAACTACGAACGAGACCTCTACAAGAGGCGCTATCGAAACGGTGGTTACATTCCACAGGGTCATCTTGCCACATAAAAGATACTCCGCACATGGCCGGAATCCTACAATGGGGAATACCCTCTCAAACACTGTCTCAAGGCTGGTCACTCCTACTTCCGGCGGTTCCTCACGTTGTCACATAAGGTGGACGGTGGTCTCCTATGGAGAAGACACTACATATCAATCGGACTAACCTGCTGGCGGCCTTCCTGGGCCTTCAGGCTTGCCTACCAAGAATAAGACGAACGATGGGCTCACCAATGCGTTCAGCAGGCAGAAACCATTGTAACCGAGAGCTGGACCAACACATCATTGGCCACATCTTCCCCGGATGAAGCACGCCGCACATGGATCTAATTGCGACGTGAATGTACGCCGAATGCCCACACTTTGGAAATTGGCTGGGGAATGCATCTCCAACCGCATGGCGCACTGTTTTTGCGTGGGCATTCCACCATTCCCGATGCTCCCATTGTCCTCAAGACAAGAATGGTGGAGCCTTGTATTCTGGATTTACTAGCCCCATTTGGCCGAGGCGACATTGGTTCACAGAACTCCGACGCCTATTGTATTCTGGATTTCCTAGCCCCAATTGGGCCGAGGCGACATTGGTTCACAGAACTCTGCCGCCTATCCCTGGAGCCGCCGATCCACCGGCGGCAGTATCTATCTCTGCTTACTATGAACGATAAGGCAGTTCAACATCAGGGTCTGAAGTCTCTCAGGTTGGTCGCCTGGCCCCTGAGTTCAGAGTTCCACAATCGGAATGATCCACATGACTGTAGACATTCGTACCAGAGCAAGTGCGGATAGCACATAAACATATTCCCGGAAAGGGAAGCGCTTTGTGTCTGGGGCGTAGCCGCGGAAATATGCTTTTCCCCACATCACTGGTGCAAATATTGCCTTATCGATTACATCTACCACAGTCGGACCTAACCCACTCCTCCATTACAGTACCCTTAACAGCGTCATCTCGTTATATAAGAATTCCAACGAGCCCATCGCTCTGGTCAAGCGGGTTGATTAAGCAAGTTCTAAAACGATTATATAGATCTTTCCCGACAGTAAGGAGGTTGCCACCTCCTGGCATCTCAATGTGGTTCTTAACATGCTCATGAAACATCCGTTTAAACCAGTACACGGAGCTGACCCAAAGTATGTCTCGGGGAAAATCCACACTAAGGGTCAGAGAGCTACTGACGTTTTTCTATCCAGAAGAAGTGAGCGAGCTTCAAGCTTTGTCCATTCAGGAACCATACATGCACTTCAGGAATGATGGCGTGGTGCTGAGTCCGAACCCAAAAATTCGTTCCGAAAAGTGCCTTCAGACTTTCATCTCAATGAGCCAGTAATCCTTCAAACTTTCTTTGCGAACCTTTCCACCGCAGCAGAATGGGCTCTACATTCTTTAAATCTCAAAGATGGCTCAGGTTCTACCTAGATTACTCTAACACTTCAGATACTCTTCACAACTGTTCGTGGTATACAGCAGGCCAAGAATGGGCCTGTCCCTCACGAAACTAAGCATCTCAAGATGGATCTCATCAGCGATTGCATTCCACCACGACCAGGCCGGACGGCCTTTAACTGATCAGGTCACTGCACATTCCATCAGGGCGTGGTCCACGTCAGCAACACTCTTCGCGTCACTGCACATTCCACCAGGGCAATGTCCACGTCAGCAGCTCTCTTCGCGGAGGTGCCAATATTGGACATTTGCAGAGCGGCGACTTGAAAGTCACCGCACACTTTCTCCAGACAGTACTGCCTGGATTTCGAACTTCAGAAAGACGCGGCAGCGGGTACAGCGGGGCTTCGCCATCTTTCAGTGAGGTGAGCCTTCCTACATCCCGCCGTCCAGGTATGCACATTCCTTGCTCTTGTGATACTATATGTGATAATATATGCATTGTCTAACATGACTGCAGAGCTTATTTACATTGCAAATGTACATATCTGATTGCTAACTATTCTGATTCAGGCATGTGAATCCATGAAAGACACCCCAAATACTGGATAAGAAATGCGTTACTTACCTGTAACAGCAGTTATCCAGTATTGGTGTCTTTCATGGATTCACATGCAACCCTCCCGCCTCCCCGGGAAGGACTCGCATCCCTCTCTAACAACATTACGCCTACCTAGCTGGGTGCGTACGAAAATCTGAGGGACTGAGGCTCCTCCCAGGAAGGTTCTAGAGGGAGGTCGGAGCTGATTGGCTGACTAGGAGAGTTTGGTCCTTTTTACATAAGGACTAAGAAAGGCTACTAAGGGGAGGCCCTTAGGCCTATTTTCTCTATGTATGTCTATAAGACATTACTTTTTTATTTACCGGAGGCTCCCGTCTCGACGACGGGGAATGATTCAGGCATGTGAATCCATGAAAGACACCAATACTGGATAACTGCTGTTACAGGTAAGTAACGCATTTCTTCACTAGCGAACCCACCCACCTCCGCCAGAAAGATGAGGCTGGAGAAGGTGGAAGGACATGGAGTAAGATAGGAACGTTTAACAAAGACAAATATACGTGAAGAAGTTTACGTTGGAGGAAAGTTTAATACACATAGCCACAAAAGAGAAAAGAAAAAAGAATCCGCAGATGGCGCCCAAGGGTGGGAGCTTCCGCAGGAAGCGTGCTGACGTCACGAAGGTGCACCAAATGGTGGGACGTCGACGCCCACCTGGGCTACAAAAAAAAAAGAGAGAAAAAAGACTACGAATCCGGACCCAACCACCAGATCGCGGAATAATGCACAGCATAGTGAATCCAGAAAGATCTTCAAGCTGCAAAACTACACCGACGGGTAAGAAACTATTCGTTACCTTAACTTACCACCAGACTGTATGAATATCATTAAAGAAGCCAGAAGACCTACTACTAGAACTTGCTATGCAGCAAAATGGAAGAGATTTGCCATTTACTGCACCAATAATCAAATTGATCCCCTGGATGCTTCCATCCTAAATATCATCTGCTACCTTCTACACTTACAGAGATGTAATCCAGCATATTCATCTATAAGACTACATCTTGCAGCCATTGCTGCGTACCTACAAAATAGACAACATATGTCATTATTTAGAGTCCCTTCAATTAAAGCATTTCTGGAAGGATTAAAAATAATCATTCCTCCTAGGTTACCACCCTCTAGCATTGTGGAACCTAAATATTGTTCATACCAGGTTCACAGGACCCCCTTTTGAACCTTTACACAAATGTGAACTGCAATTCCTCGCATGGAAAACAGCTTTCCTTATTGGTATTACCTCTCTCAGGAGAGGAAGTGAGATTCAAGCTTTCACTATACAAGAACCATTTTTACAGTTACACAGTAACAAAGTGGTCCTAAGAACAAATCCCAAATTCCTTCCTAAAGTCATTACTCCATTTCAAAACCCAGACTCTGTAGCAGAAAGAGCTCTACAAACTCTAGACGTGAAAAGAGCCCTTCTCTATTACATTGACGGGACCAAATCCTTTAGAAAAACAAAACAATTGTTTGTAGCTTTCGCGCCACCACAGAAAGGCAACCCCATCTCTAAAGCTGGAATTACAAGGTGGATTGTAAAATGCATCCAAATATGCTACCAAAAAGCAAAACGTACATTAACAATTCCTCCTAGAGCGCGATCCACACGCAAACTAGGAGCCTCTATGGCGTTCTTAAGGAACATTCCCCTAGAAGACATATGCAAGGCAGCAACATGGTCTACAACACATACCTTCACTAAACACTATTGTGTTGATGTGCAAGCCAAGCAGCAATCTGCTGTAGGCCAAGCAGCAATCTGCTGTAGGCCAAGCTGTCCTCAAAACTCTTTCAAACTACTGCAACTGATACAGGTGACAACCGCTAGGGGAGACACTGCTGTATAATCGATGCTCAGTGTGAGATCTGCAGCTCATATGTCTTGAACGGAAAATGCTACTTACCAGTTTGCATCTGTTCTTGGCATGTAGAAGAACTGCAGACAGACGCCCGCTCCATGCATCCAGCCGTCCATCTTATAATGGAGTAGACACAGTAGTCATGACGAATTCTAGTCCTTCTCAACTTCACCAGAACTTCTTGTTCGGCTGGAACACATAGTCTAATTAAGTAATCTCGAGTGGGCGCTGCTACAGTTTTCTATCCACAATTCCCCCTTTCAAGGGCTTGGTTCATCTACTGGACTCATTTAGTCCTTTTATCAGTGAACATAATTGTGCATGAATACAGACTTCCTGAAGAAGGCTCACGCCGAAACGCGTTGAAATGGGAATGCACTTCTGTATTTTATAAATCAAATGGATTGTTTGTTATTATTCATATACATTTTGTTATATGTATTGGATTTTTGTATGTATGAATTTATAATCAGACAAAAAAAACACTTTCTACAAAAAAGATGATATAAAAGCAAATAAAATATTCGAATATATCAGTAAAATCACAGTGTGAGTTTAGTTAGTAGCTTTTAGTTTTCTCTCTCTCAAGTTCAACAGGCACAAAACCCGGTGCAAGTTTGCTCTTCCTTACCCCAAGTGTAGTAGCCTTGCCAGGGTTCATCCCATTAGGCAGGGGCCCCTTCCTTTTCAAACTTGGCATGTAGAGCTGCAGAGTCTCACACGCTCACCCGGGACCTGTATCTGTTCCAGTTCTATCTTAGATATACATGCATGGACATTCTTTTTAGCTCGAGCTGGCATAAGCAGCGCGAAGCGCTGCTTTCTCCAGCGAGCTCTATTGTTAGGGACTTGCTTTGGAAGTGGGTCAGGAGATGGGCACGCGCAGAGCTTTTTGAGATTTGCACAGTCGACGCGCACGTTCAGGCACGCGCTGTGCCCATCTCCTGTCCCGCTTCTGAGGCAAGTCAGCCTTCTGCAATTGCATTATTTTAACAGACACAGGCACACACACGCGCGCGCACACACCTGCAGGCGTGCACACATACACACACACACACACACACACACACACACACACCCACCCACCCACCCACCCACCCACCCCCGCCAGTTCAAGGAACTTTTGAACGCGCGCATACTTATTTCTTAATTTCCCCGAAGCTCCCCGCTTCTGTTCCCACTCTCTGCTCTACCTCCCCTCTCGGACTTTACCCCCGTATCCCATCAGGGGTAACCCGATCCCACGCCTTCTCACTGGTCCCGCTCTTTCTCCGTCTCTCGCCTCTTCTTCTACGACATCAGCAAGCGGAGAAACGGCCAAGAGCACTCTGCGCCTGCGCGGAAGTGCGTGCGCCCGCCTGATGTCACTCAGCGGCAGCGCCGTACGGCAGACAGTCACGGGCCGCAGCCATTGACCTGTACGGACAACTGCGATGCACATGCGCCACCGTCCATCACATCTAAAGAAATAAGCAAACCGGTAATTTGTCCAACTAATAACCAATGACAAACGCACCCTCAAGAGGAAAACTAATCGAAGTTTAGTCTTCACTTATATCTCCTTCCTGAAAGACAACAGCTGCCTGATATAACTAAGCAATGCGGACAACGGTCACCACTCATCTACTAATGAACCGCTCCTCTAGCTTGGATGCCAAACAAAGGAAGTTGCGTCCGTACTTTCCTTTCTGATAGCCGAAGAAAGTGCGTCAGCGTGACTTATGTAGCATTGTTTGCTCGAATTTGGCTGCATCGGGGCATCGTCCCTCTTGCCAAAGACAAGATACTTAAGTGTCAAGCGTTCCAAGGGTCATCCATCTTCTTCCACTTATCCACCCACCCACGCTGAGCACATGCACCCACTGCTCGCTCCCCGGCTCTGCTTTCTCTTTCCCATTATGCCCTTGTCAGTTCCTCAGTTTATTCAGTGATTAATCATCGTTTGGACAGTACTGCTGGGGGGGAAACAGTGAAAAGGCGATTTCTACAGGTGGTTTTTCTCTGGCCAGTCAAAGTGGTAATAGCCTGCTGCTGGGGCTTTGTAAAGTAAGTGGCATTTCTCCTGAAGGTTGCAGTATTTTTTCCTCCGGAGAATGTAATTGGATTGAACGCATGCATAAAGTAAACCTGCCAAAAGAGTAAATACCATAGCATTAATTTAGAAAAAAAACCACGGCTTTGCGGATAAAGCTCAAAGCACTCTTTTTGTTAGTTTATTCTAAACTATTTTTTTTTTAAGCTCATTTAAATAGAAACATAATTTTTCACCTTTGTGGATTTGAAAAGGATAGATCTGACCAGAATTTTTCCCCTGAAGCAACAAGCACTGGCAATTCAAATATGCCTAGCTTGTGACTGAATCTGCCTGTTCAGTCACTGGTGAGTTTAAGCACCTAATAATTATTCATAAATGTATTCTGACACCTAGACTTGTACTCCTACAGTCATTCATTCACGGACTGACTCATTCTTGCATTCATCCACTTACCCCTCCACAATAGAATAGGCACAAAAGTTCAATACGCATAAGCAAAATACATTTGAAAAATGAAAGTAGAAATATTAAAAAATGCTGCCAGAACCAGCAATGCCATAACTACAATAAAAAAATTCATGAAACATAGCAGAGGGTGGCCATCTTCCAATGAAACTGCGCCTTGTTCACATATTATAGATATGCTGCATTTGCCACATAATCCATCATATGCTGATTCATCTGCATATTTTACAAAAAATTGTTTCTAGCTCACATGTAACTAAAATGTGTTCACGTGCAGTGGAAGGCTTTTCGCAAAGGTTAACTGGTCATCTTCCCGTTGCTCATTTCTGTATTTGGTTGTTGAAACTTTTATTAAGGAGATGGAATATTTACCCAGACTGCATTTCCATGTGTAAAAATTGAAAAGTAATGAAGTTATACTATCAAAAGAAGTTCCACATTATGCCACGTAATTTGCCTTTCCTTGGTGCATAACCTAATCAACACTCCTGCATAATTTGGGGCACAACTGCCTCATAATTCCTGTAGCCCTGATCAGGGCTGCCACATGTAGAAGCAGCGTGCTGGACATCTTAGAAAGGTAAACAGTGGAATACTAATCCAAGATACTGCCTCGTTTAGAAGCAATGACCCTGTGGAATCCTGCTCTTTACAGATGAAAGGGTCTCTGTAGCACTGTCTGGGCAACTGCAATACGCTCCAAAAATAATAATACTAAAAAGAACAAGCATTTGCAATGCAATAGGTCTCGCATTTGCGAGAGTTGGAGCTATTATACAATGCCTATACATTGGCATTGTAAATGACAATGCCCTTTATTAATTTGTTTTGAAAACCTGCAAGCGGCGCATAAACACGCACTTTGTATGTATAGTCCTTGCTGACGAGAAGCAAGGCTTGCAGTAAAGGAGACTGCCAGCCTTGCTTCTCATAAGCAAGGACTATAAGAACAAAGTGCTTATTTATTTCTACTAACTCCATCATTTCCCATCATGGCGAAAAACAATCCAAGGATGGAGTCGATGCCCATGCGCATTATCGTCCAAGGCAGGAGTCACCTATCTCGTGACTACAAAGACTTCTTCCAAGACGACAACAACATGCAATCATTCGAGCCGAACAACAGGTGGCAATCTAATGCTCAGTGTGAGACTCTGCAGCTCTACATGCCAAGAACAGATGCATACTGGTAAGTAGCATTTTCCTTTCCCATCCTGAAGCTGAATCGGAAGTATCTTCGTTTTACTCTGGGGTCTCAACACTACCAGTTTGTGGTCCTTCCGTTCGGTCTTACCTCCGCATCTCGGGTCTTCACAAAGGTGATGGTGATGGTAGCAGCACATCTCAGAAGATCGGGGGTCCCTGTTTCCCCTTATCTGGACAACCGGTTTCTCGGCCTGTGGGGCGTGTCTGGACGGTCCCTTGCGGCGCAAGCTGCCGGCTGCAGAGGAATGTGCCAGGCATAGACCCATGATCTGTGGTGGCCCCGGGCAGAGAGAGACTGCAGGAGGTACCGCGTAGAGGTAGAACGTGACCGTCGTGAGCGCAGAGCAGCGCGAGGGACGCCCTGGCCGCAGATGTGAACCCCAGGGAGAAGCTGGCTGCAGCTCGCCGCTCTTGAACCCCGCTTGCTGGGTCGGGAGCAGCCACCTGAACGAATAATTACCGGAGGGGTGACTACAGCCCTATAGAGGCGGCGAGACACAACAGCGTGTGACACGGCGGCCCTTGATCTGTTGTTCCTGGAGACACAGGGTGCTCTGCGACGGAGTGTGGCCCTCCTGCGCTCCCCACCCCGCTGGCTCCCGCATGGCTGGTGCGACAGGCGGCCGCCATTTTAAGGCGCGCAGACCAGCGCCATAGGCCCGCAGAAGAGGCGCTCCAAGACAGAAGTGCTGTGGAGCAGCCGGGACTAGCGGGGGATTGAATCTGGGCGCAGCGGAGTCCGGACTAGCGGGCAGAGCCCCTCCGCCTCCGTGGACTGGTTGAAGTGGTGCCCTACAATTGACAGCAGAGTGCAACGACTGTGCTCTGTCCAGGTAGCGGTCAAACACATTGGGCTGCTTGGAACAAGAGGCTAAGGAGCTGCACCTGATACTATTCGATACTGGGGGTCCCCTCGTGGCCTGGGATTGAGGTGGAGAGGCAGACCTTGGTGATTGGCAGCATTTAGGCGCTGGGCATGTGAGATGGCGTTACCCTCTCAGACGGCCTCCTGCCAACAGCCCGGAGCTGTACCAAAGCCTCGTGAAGAGTGAGACGCGACATACTGACGGACCCCAGCGGCCGGCACAACCGCACCCTATGAGTGCGGGGGGGGGAGAATACATCGGCGCTGGTCAGAGATCTCCGCACACTGCTACACTATTGAGCATGTCATCTAGGTCCCGGAAAACGAAGGCTCACATAGACATCTTTGGCAGAGCACTCCCTGGTGCGACGGCGATCGCGCCTAAGATGACGTGCCTCTTCAACACCCTCCGGGTGGACATCCAGACTGTCAAAACTGAATTGACGGCCGAGCTCAAGGAGATGCGCAGAGATGTTGACAACATGGGGGAAAGAGTGGCCACGCTGGAGGAACGGTGCGATGTGACCACGACCAACGTCACCATGCTGCAACAAGAGATCCTCCGTCTCCAGGATCAGCATCTGGACACTCGGGTACACCTTGAGTACAGGTCTTGGAGACACATTAGAATTTGAGGAGTTAAACCTACAGAGCACAATGCTGACCTCTTTGCGTTCCCGGAGGGCCTCTTTTGCCATATCCTGGCGGCTCCAGAGGGCATGGCTATCGTGCTGGACATGGCTATCGTGCTGGACAGGGCGCACCTCCAGCGGACATTTTTGTATGCCTTCAGGATTTCAAGATCAAAGAGACTATTCTTTCCAAAGCAAGGTCTCTCCATCCTATCTCATACAAAGGGCACAACCCGGTTCTCTATCAAGACCTGGCTTTGATTACTTCACAACGCCGGCGACAATTGCGCCCTGTGACAGAACACCTAAAACAGCAGGGCATTCAATACTCCTGGGGACACCCATTTAGACTCTTATTTTGCCTCAATGGCAAGCTGCACCAGATGCACTCCCTTGTTGACTCATGTCGCCTCCTGTGACTGGCACTTCCAAGCGAGGACAACGACACCAGAGAGGCACCTCGGGCCCGAGGTCACACCCTCAGGGTGGCAACGGCAGAGACGTCGCAGACGGTTTCGGAAGCCAGACAAAGCGGACATTGCCAAGAATCAGCGAGACGCCCTGGCTTTGGCTACGGAGGCCCTGGCAGGGGAGGAACAGACGGCTGATGGTTGAAGGGTCACTCGGTGGATTCGGCTCAGGTCTTTCGAACAGTGGCGGACGGCGGGAGGAGCCATGAGCCCCTCTGTCGGTTGTAACTCGAGCGCATCTCCTTTTTAAAGACAACTGGTTGCACAAAGCACCACCAGAGATGGTATTGCATCCTTTGCAAGTAACAACACAACTGTTGTTCAACTTGGGGTTTTCGATAAATGTACCCAAATCTCACCTGGTGCCCTCTCAGCGCAACCTGTTCATAGTGGCAGTACTGGACACTACTGTGAGCCGTGCCTTCTCGCCTCTACAGAGGATTCAAGACATCCAGGCTATGATTCTACTTTTTCAGAATGGAGCGGCTGTTCCAGTCCTGAATGTCTTGTACCTGCCTGGTCTGTTCGGTATCTGCATACTGTTGGTCAGCCATGCACTCCGGCATATGAAGGCCCTCCAGTGGTGCCTCACAGGCAGTGGTTTCAATACAATGGAGATCTCAGAGGTGGTCAGGTTCTTCAGAGACACTGCAGCGGAACTGTTGTGGTGGAGTGTTCTTCCCAACCTCTCTCAAGGGAAGCCGTTTCAACCTCTTCCTGTGGCCACCGTGATAACGGATGCCTCCACTCTAGGGTGGGGAGCACATCTGGGGGATGTGGAGGTCAAAGGCCTTTGGTCTCCAGTGCAATTACTTCCTTTAGGGTGGTTAGTGAGTTGCAAGCTCTTGGCTCCCAAGCCTCCATGTATATCACTCCAAGCAGATAAGATGGTTCCTGGGACCAGAGCTGCTTTCCTGCCTAAGGTGGTCACTCCTTTCCACCTAGAGCAATCCATCACTTTACCCAATTTCTACCCTCATCATTTTACAGAGGAGAAGAGACTTCATCACTTGGACCCTAAGAGAGCGGTCAGCTTCTACCTGGACAGGTTCAAGGAATTCAGTGGAAAGATTTTCACATCAATCTTCTGTAATTGCAGGCTATACGTTTGGCTCTCACGGCCTTTTCTTCGCTCCGTTCGCGGTCAGTCAATTCAGGTCCTGACGGACAACACTACCGCAAAGTGGTACATCAACAAACAGGAAGGAGTAGGGTTGTATCGTCTTTGCAGAGAAGCTCTGTGACTCTAGCCCTGAGCTCAGGACCATCAGATTTGTGTGATAGCAAATCTAGCCTGAAGACTGAATGTACATGCAGGCAGTCTGCAGTATTCGGCCGATCATGAGTGGCGTCTCCATCCAGAGGATGATAAAGTTTTCTCAGTTGGGTTTGTTTGCCACGCATGAGAACGTGCACTGCCTATCGTTCTGCTGTCTCCAGTATATGGGGATGCGTGTCAGTTATAATAGGAGTCACAGCTTCTTTACGCGTTTCCTCCCATGCCCTTGATTCCTCGATTTCTGAGGAAGATTTGTCAAGACTGTGCCCAAGTCATATTGATTGCCCCGGATTGGCCAAGAAGGGTGTGGTACACAGACCTCCTTTACCTCTCATCGCACCCTCCGCTCTGTCTCCCTCTCAGGGCTGACCTCTCACAGTGCAGGGGCATATCCTACACCCCCACCTCCAGAGCCTGCACCTTCATGCCTGGAGATTGACCGGCAACCTGAGCTTTTACTCTCTCCCACCGAATGTGGTGGATGTTATTTTATTAGCAAGGAGACACTCTACAAAATCGGTCTATTCTGATAGGTGGGCCAAGTGTGTTAAATGGTGTGGAGAAAGATCGATTATCCTTTGCTGGCCCATTTGTCTAATATTCTGAGTTCTTCTCTTACCTTAAAACAAGGTTGTGCAGTAGCTACTGTTAAAGGCTACTTCTCTGCTCTTCTCTGTTTACCCGATCAACCCGTGTTTAAATCTCCCATAGTTATTAGATTCATTAAATGTCTCAGAAAAAGTTTCCTCCCACTCCTTTTAACATGCTTCAGTGCGATTTGAATTTGGTTCTCTTTGTTGATGGGTTCACCCTTTGAACCTTTGCGTTGTTGTCCCTTAGGTTCCTAGCGTTTAAGACGATATTTCTGGTTGCAATTACTTCCTTTAGGATGGTGAGTGAGTTGCAAGCTCTTGGCCTTCCAAGCCTCCATGTATATCACTCCAAGCAGATAAGATGGTTCCTGGGACCAGAGCTGCTTTCCTGCCTAAGGTGGTCACTCCTTTCCACCTAGAGAAATCCATCACTTTACCCAATTTCTACCCTCATCATTTTACGGAGGAGAAGAGACTTCATCCCTTGGACCCTAAGAGAGCGGTCAGCTTCTACCTGGACAGGACCAAAGGATTCAGGTTTGACAACCAACTCTTCGGCGCATATGTGGGCAAAATGAAGGGCAAGGCTGTCCACAAGAAAACACTGTCCACGTGGATCATCCTCTGTGTTAAGGTCGGCTATGCTTGAAGGTATTTCAGTTCATTCTATCAGAGCAAAGTCGTCGTCTTCAAATATAGCTAGAGGTGTCCCTGTGGTAGACATTTGCAAGGTGGCAACTTGGGCCTCCCTCCACACGTTTGCGAAGCACTATTGCTTAAATTCGGAGGGTTTTTGCACGTTCTGTGCTGCAGGGTTTTTTAGTATCGGTAGACAGGCACCTTCCGCCAGGAGCGGGACTGCTTGGGGATTCGTTTTAAAAGGTGAGGATTCCATAGGCAGATGTATCCATCAGAAGAACAAGTTACTTGCCTTCGGTAACGCTTTATTTGATGTATAAAGTATCAGCCTGTGGATTCCTCACTGACCAACCCGCGGATTCCTCACTGACCAACCCGCCTCCCGGTTGCCTGCTTACTTAAACCCAAAAATAAATAATGTATATTTGTAATTTATTGTTTGACTGATTTGATGCTAGAGTCTAGGAAATGTCTGATGAAAGATTTCTGGTTTTGGCTGTTTGTATACTCTGTATACTTGTGTAGTGTGTCTGTTCACCCGCTCGCCTCGAAGGCAGGGTAAAAAAATTGAACTGATGTCAGCACGATAACCAGATCTTCTTTTGGCTCAGATGTCACACTGAGTCGCGCGCAGAGCCGTGCCATTGTGACTTCCTTGTCGACGTGGGAGAGCTGAGGAGAAAGGTTTCCGTGGTATGCTGTGCATGGGGTAATTCAAAAGGTGAAGAATCCACGGGCAGATACTGTATTCACCAGAAAAAGGGTTACCGAAAGTAAGTAACTTGTTCATATGGGCTTGATTCTTGTTAGACATGGAGCAAACATTTAGTCTAGTAAGAAAAAAATTCTGAAGCAGAAATAGTGAACTGGCATATTTGAAGGTGCTCTCTTATGTGATGACCAAGAAAAAGGCGGCTCCATAAGACACAAGGCTGGCAGTAAAAGAGGCGCAGGCTCAACCAAACTTGCTTCTCGTAAGCAACGATTATAAGTACAAAGGGCGTGTTTACCTAATGCTTGCAGGTTTTCAAAACACCTAAATAAAAGGCATTGTCATTTACAATGCGAATAGCTCAAAGTCTCGCAAATGTGAGACCTATTGCATTGCAAATGCTCGTTTAAGTAGAGGTAGTTATTGTACTTCATGAATTTCAAACCTCAGTATGTTTTCACGCAGTGAATGTTCTCGGCCACCGCAGGGGTACAGCTGCCTCTACCCGCTTACATTGCCATAATGGTGCACCCTTTAGCCCCCAGTATCCAGGAGCAATGGTCCAGAGCTTTGCTTCTGCCTCCTTTGTTCTGCCTGTCCTACCCTGGCAGTATCTGCCACATAAAAAGCACTGGGTGTGATGAAGAAATGATCATGCACCGGGTACCACAGCGTATTTTCCACCTATCTTCACAACTGAAAGTCTGTAGCTGAAGGACCAGTGCAGGCAGAAAGCCGCAAAAGTGGACCACAGTTCCAAGGAAATGAAGCAGATGTGCTTCAGGGGCAATAGCTAAGCATTATCCTGGTGTCTGTCAGAATAGTAGTGCAGTTAAGGTGGACCTGAGCTGTGACTTACATGGGTGCACACATGAGTTTTGTGTTCTCATACTATAAAGTACAATGAAAACCTGCTTCATAAATATATATATATATATATATATATATATATATATATATATATATATATATATATATATATATATATATATATATATATATATATATATATATATATATATATAATTTTCTTTTTACAGTTTAATATAGCACGAACTTCACCCAAAGGTATCAGCGCGCTTAACATGGACCCCCATTGCATTACAGTCGGACACATTAATTTTTAGGCACAGGGATATTAAGTAATTTGTCACATCACAGGATGTTTGAGCCTCCGGCCAGACTCAAACTTTGATTCTCCAGCTTCAAAGTCAGCCGCCCTAACCATTAAGCTACACCCTTTACCTCAATTTCTTGGCTGTGTGAGACTACAGCCCTACCTTGCACAGCGCCTGCAAAATGACCTTTGCGCTGGGCCAGCTGCGTCCCTCCAGTCCAATGTAAATGGACCATGACAAGCGCTCACAGAACGTTTCCCCAGTAACATTGATACTCAAGGTGCATTCTCTGAATTTGTAGGACTTGCTACAAATGCAGAGATGATGGCCAGCAGGGCATCTCTTTACCTTTTTACTGCCGATTCTCAATGAATTACACGGTTGACATTTTGACTTGCAAAAACGTGCGTGTAGCAGAATCACTTTGGGGCTTGTTTCTGTGAGTTTCACACTTGCAAAGCATGTTGCTTTGCGAAAAACATACATCGCGTATCGCAAACAGAGGATACTGACCGCTTGATTTACATGATTGTATAAAGTCAGTACCTGAGAAACCCCTTAAAAACCTTGTCCATACAAATCAGACACACATCGATCACATAACGAGTGTTGTGGTCTTAAACATTTGTATGCTAAGAAGGCACAGTCAACTGATACCATTTCCAGTTGGTTTCATGTGATAAAAGGACATTGTGGCACAATGATGTATGTTCGCTTTTGGTGGGATGAGAAAGCGTGGAAAACTTGAGCACTGGTCTGCAAAGCATTTCAGGAGACAAACCGAGGTTGTGCTTATTCTGAAAGATGCAGCCCAGCGTGACGGAGGGCCCAGTGTGAGGCAGACTGTAAAAGGCTTGCTTGAAATCAAGCTTAGTGGTCCGGGTCATCACCGCCAAGCAGTGCGCCGTGGGGTGGCTTAAAGTGTGATATTATGTCTGCAGATTCTTGGGTTTCTTTTTCTTGAAACAATTCCAGACCATAGGTTTGTATTTTTAACATTATAGGAAAAACCGTAATAAGTGTTTTTATCCGTGTCAACATTTTTTTACCAAGTGCAATCTATTCCAGAATCATGCCCACTAAAGTGAGTGAGACTGAAATGCCATTAAAGATATTGTGACCAATATTAGGGCCCTTGACCCTCTTTTCTACTGCAAAACAACAAAGAAAAAAAGTTACCCATTACTGATGTAAAAAAATGAAATAAAAAGAAACTGTCTTTTTCATTAATCCGCAACCAGGTTGTCTCTCAAAAAAAGGTAGCCTCCTACTCCACTTCCTCTTCACTTAAATCGTGTTAGTGAAGAGGATTCTACGGTCTGTTGAAGATTGTAGGCGTTAAAGCAGGTTTAAAGTTTGCCAGGTACATTTGTGCGACATCTGCCACTGGTTTATGATGAAAAGTTGTAAAAGTGACCCTAACACCAGTCTACTTCCTATATTATGTTTGCTGTAGCCTGCAGCCTACCAGGTAGCAAACGAGCCTTCGATGCCAGAGATCTGCAGTTCAATCCCCATCTCACCTATATTCCATCTGATTTTAAGTAATTCCGTAAGGAAGGAGAGCAGAAGGAAAGGTACCTGAAAGCAGAACAACAACTCTGAAATTGTAGGTCTAAAGGTGGCAGTTTACACACCACACTGACATATCAGCAAACAGTGTCTCATAATACAAACTAAATAAAAAACAGTAGTTTACATTTGTGCATGCCTCATGACTTTAATAGGTACCGCCACAAGTGAAAAGCCCGCGAATGGTGTGCGCGAGAGCGAGCACCAGGGCTGGATAATGTAAAACACGTGGCCCCTGAGATGCGGGACCTCGTGGTGTGCACACGTGGTTGCGAGCAGCAGCATAAGTTTCCAATTATCGCGCCCTTGTCTGGGCACGATAATTTGAAACCTATGCTGCTGCTGCGTGTAACAGACACCAATAGGCCATGGGCGGAGCAAGTCGCCCGTCTTTGGCCAATTGCGTGCTGTCTTTGTAAAAAAGAAGCATGCAAAGACCAATAGCGTGGCCCAAATGGAAAAGCACACGCACGAGCGTGTGCGATTCCTAGGGTCGTTTTCAAACCCCCTACAAAAAGTCTCATCGCGCACTGCAACACTAGGCGCGAGACCTAAAAATATTTGCCTAGGGTCACAGTTTGGTACTAGTTCACAGGTCAAGTGCATTGCAGTTAAGTCGAGTAGATTATTCAAGTTACTGGTGTAGGAAGCTGGGTTTCTGCTGCAGTAACACTCCCTCCCTCTTTGCATGACTCCCGAAGCACTTCGACTTGATGTGCCCTGGGACCCTGCCTATCGGGTTCCCAGGGCCGATGTTTCCCCAAACTGTACCTTGTACCCCCTATTGGCACCTCTCTGGCTACCTGTCATTCCCTTGTAAAAGGTACCATGGGCGCTGTGACCAGGGCAGGCCTCTAAGGGCTGCAGCACATATTGTGCCACCCTTAGAGGTCCTGTACCTTAACACACGCACACACTCTGCCGGTGCAGAGAAAAGTGAAGAGTCGACATGGCACACATCCCTGTGCCATGCCTACAACCTACTCCCTTTGGCTTAGGTCAGCCACCGCTCTAGCTGGATGCACTATGCCACTGGTGGGGGTACAGGTGCATGAGACCTGTACCCCTACAGTGTCTAAATCCACCTGTAGACATTGTAAGTGCACTAAAGCCATAAAGAGTATTTGGTCTGGGAGTTGGTCATTACGAACTCCACAGCACCATAATGGCTTTACTGAATTCTGGGAAGTTTGGTATCAAACTTCTCGGCATAATAAAACCACTCTGATTCCAGTGTGGGATTTATTATACAATGCACTAAGAGGGCTTCTGAAAAACGACCAATCTCTGGTGGCTTTTCTGACTGGTACACACCAGCCTGCCACCACTAGACATGATTCTGGGCCCCTGGGACGGGAGCCTTTGCTCCCTGAGCCCAGAAACCAAGCCTTTTTTCGGGCGGAGGTGGTCACACCTCCCCCAGGCCAGAAGAGCCATCTGTGGCAGGGGAGCTCCAAAGGCCTTGCTGTCTTTGTAATGCGACTCCCTAGCCTCTCCTGCTATCAGGAACAGGCCCCCTTCCTGTCTCCCCTCCTTTTCGATGAGACAGGTGGGAAAAATTAGCCAGCCCAGAAGGTGTGCCCACCATTGCCAACCCCACCCCTCAGGTGGGGAAGGCGAGGTAAAGCCCACTCTTCAGTGCCTGCCATCTTGCAGATGGCAGGATTAGGGCTTTTGCCCGCTCCCCCACATGGGGTTAGCACACCCAGTGTATAGCCAGCCTACGGTCAGTAGCCCATTGGCTACTGACCTAGAGACCTCCGAAACGCCCCCAAAATGCAGTATTTTGGGCGCAGCCCTGACCCAAGAGGACAGATTCCCGCAACCTATGAAGAAGGATGAAAGACGCTGCCCAGTGAGGAGACT
This sequence comes from Lissotriton vulgaris, assembly GCF_964263255.1. Lineage (NCBI taxonomy): Eukaryota > Metazoa > Chordata > Amphibia > Caudata > Salamandridae > Lissotriton > Lissotriton vulgaris. The sequence continues at coordinate 1,108,034,489 of NC_141691.1, forward strand.
GCTGAAAAGAAGTGACTTGGACCCAGCCCTACCTGCCCGTTTCTAGAGATCCTGCTTCAAATATCGCTTTGTCCTGCAGCCAGCGACCTCCAGAACCTTGGAAGGACTGACTGCCTTCAACAAAGACCGGATCTCCTGTGAACAGCAGTTGTTCAAGAGCAACTCCCAAGTCAGACTCTGAGCCTCCTGAGGATAAAGAAAGCAGACGCAAGGAACCACCACTGCACCCGTCGCCTGCGGCCAGAGTTCGAGTGGCTCACTGGTCCCAGCCAGGTCTCCCAGCTCTCCTGAGTCTGAGCGTACCGTGGTTTGACCCCTCCAGGACTCCCCAACATCACCTGCAGCCTCTGCATGGAGACACCCGAGCCCTCCCCATACCGCGAGTGGTCCGGTAAGGTGAACTCCAACCTCAAAAGACACCCCGCATCCAGCCATGTCCCGAGCTCTCCTACTTACCTGCCCAGCTTTTGAAAGTCTTCCTGTAGGCAGAATCTCAAACCGGCAACTCCCATTGAAAACGGGGCAGCCAACGCCAAAACAGCACTCTCGACCCAGCCGACGCTACGCTGTTGCAGGTGTACTTTGGGTGCTAACTCTCCCTTGCTTTTCCTTTGCGATCCTCCTTTGCCCTGAGCCTAACACCAGGAGCTTTGCTCCCACAACCTTGAGGCTTGCTCGTGAGCTGCGACCAACCGTAGGCCCCCTATCCCGCATTGGATAACATTGGGCCTCAGCACTCTGAACCTGGCCGCCCTAGTGACGCTGAGGGTGTTTAAAGAGTGCATCCCCTACCCTGGGTAAACCCTGGTTCTAACCCCAGAATACCAACTCACACTAACTTGTACTTACCTGTTAACCGATAACTTCATTACCCCCATCGGAATACATTGACTGTTTTTCCTTAACCCCTTCGGAGCTGATGACGAGCTGGGCTCGTCATCGCGTAGCCCGCTCGCACGCTGATGCCGAGCCCAGCTCGTCACGCAAAGTGTGATTTTCGAATTCTCAGCGCGCGAGCGGAATTCCGCTAGCGCGCATGAGGTTAAATTTGTGTGTGGATTTGGTATGTATGGAACATTGACAAAACTGCATATGTTCTAAAAGTGATTTACTTACCTTTTGTCTAGGAAATGTCTCAGGGTGATATCTAGGCATATCACACTGATTAGCAAAAGTAATCCAGTAAGTAATGTACAAAGTAATCTGAAAAGTAACTGAACAGTAATTTCAAAACGTTTACTTGCCTGTAATTCAATCAACTGCATTTGAACCTGCATTCAATTGTAAAACATTGCGTAAGATTTTTCAAAGTATTTATTTCACTTACCTGCACCAGCCCTGGCTTTGTTCTAGAAATAAAATAACGAAATAATATTTCTGATACAAACAAATTGGTCTAAGTTCAGTCTTTGAGTGTATGACATTTGCTGTTTGAGTATGTACAACAAATGCTTAACACTACCCTCTAATAAAGCCTTACTCCTCGCCCACACTATCACAAATAGAGAGTAAGGTGCTATCTACTTTTAACTCCGCATATCTTTGGGGTTCTACTGGACTCTGCACACTTGCTATAGGATATACAGAGCAAGCTTCCATCAACTAGACCTGAAGGTCTAGTAACATTTTTATGATTGTTCGAGCCCTGCCCTAGTAAGTGGTACCCCTGGTACCTAGGTCATGGGTACCAAATAGGTTCCCGAAGGGCTGTAGCAGGTATTATGCCACCCCAAGGGACTTGTATACAAATTGCAGCCATGCTGCCATTGCAGACTGCGTGACATGGTGCTAACCATGTTTGAAATCACGACCTGACAGTGAGCCATGATGGTCCCTGCATTTAATATATGTAAGTCACCCCTACAGTTGGCCTTGTAATCCTAAAGCAAGGTGCATTATATTACATATGAGGGCATATCTGCATGAGCAGCTATGCTTCTCCAGTATTAGGGTGTCTTTCATAGATTCACATGCTTGAATATCCCCTGTCGTCGGAGTGGGAGTCCCACGGTAAATAAAATAGCAATAATATATATGTATATGTGTGTATATATATATATATATATATATATATATATATATATATATATATATATATATATATATATATATATATATAATGTGTATGTATATATGTGTATGTATTTATATATGTGTGTGTGTATGTATGTGTATATATAACAACATAAAACCTGAAATATGTAATAGAAAAAAGGGCATAACAAGCCTACACATATTTCTACATAGGAATGCATGGAAAAGGAAAAAAACATTTGCAGTCTATCATTGTCATTATGTTGGTCCAAACCACAGCCAATCAGGCGCCAGCAACCCTCTAGAACCTTCTCCTCAGAGCTCAGCACCTCAGATTTTCGTAGCACAAGAGTGACCACAGAGTCTATGAGGAGAAAAGAGCCTCTGAGGGGAGGAGGGTGGGTCGCATGTGAATCTATGAGAGACACCAATACTGGAGAACCACCTGTTTACAGGTAAGTAACAATTGTTCTTCTCCAGTATTAGGGTGTCTTTCATAGATTCACATGCTTGAATATAGAATAGAAAGCAGTACAGTAACAAGGTAAACCATAATGGAGGAGGGAAGACAGAGGCTCACCTTATTGAAAAAGATAGCGAAGCCTAGCCTGTCCCACTGCAGTGTCTGCTTTGTTAATGGCACACAGGCAGTAGTATTTCGTAAACGTGTGCCTGCATGACCACATGGCTGCTCTGCATATCTGATGCAGCGGCACACCGGCAAACAGGGCAGTTGAAGACGATATCCCCCTGGTAGGATGAGTCCTCACTGAAGACTGTAGAGGCTTGCCTGCCTGTTGATGGCAGAAAGCAATGGCAGAAATATGTGTAGGCTTGTTATGTTTTCTATTACATATTTCAGGTTTTATGTTGTCACATATATATATAGCTGGTGAGACTATTTTTGTGGTGCCGAATGCTTCACTTCACAAGGACTTTAGCCTCTGAAGAAATGCTGTGTGAAGCATGAAACGCGTCAGGCTGTCTAATTCCTCTGGAACAGACTTGCACTCACTGTGCTGCAACTTACCAATAAAACGAAATACCTGCTATCTGCGTGGGCTCTCCTAAGTGGGCTTTGTGAGACGTAATTAAATGACGGCCGGTCCCGGTCGTGGGAGAGACCTGCCATGGATGGACTACGCTGCCTTTCACTTGAGGCAGCACTGCAGGCAGAATAGCCGTTTGGGAGGCAACAAAATACATCATGGTGAGAGCGGGACTCTTTTCCAGAACCACTTGGTTTTTAATTCTTGTCCAATAGTATGTCGAGTGTAAGCAACTCACTGGAGTTTTATTGGCGGCACTACAACAACCAGCAGGCTAAGCGAGAGCCAACGCCCACTGGGGCAGCTGGTGAGACTATTTTTGTGGTGCCGAATGCTTCACTTCACAAGGACTTTAGCCTCTGAAGAAATGCTGTGTGAAGCATGAAACGCGTCAGGCTGTCTAATTCCTCTGGAACAGACTTGCACTCACTGTGCTGCAACTTCCCAATAAAACGAAATACCTGCTATCTGCGTGGGCTCTCCTAAGTGGGCTTTGTGAGACGTAATATATAAATATATATATTATTATTGCTATTTTATTTAACGTGGGACTCCCTCTCCGATGACTAGGGATATTCGAGCATGTGCATCTATGAAAGACACCAATACTGGAGAACCACCTGTTTACAGGTAAGTAACAATTGTTCACATGTGCTGTCTAGTTTAATTACTAGATAGTACAAGTGACTAGGGAAGCCATCTTAAGTATAGGTATTGCACACTTGTCGTTCTTCCCCAAGCTACATGAAGGCTTTACTGAAGCCTATGGTGTTTGGTATCAAACATATCTTAATAAATCTGTACTATTGCCAGTACTAGATTTATTATGATATGCACCCAGATGGCACCTTAGAAGAGCCTCCTGAAAAACTTACCAGTATCTAGTGTGCTGGTTGACTGAACACAGACCAGTTTCTGATCCTCTTCAAGTGAGAGCCCACGCCCTGAGGCTAGAAACAATGCCTGCTCCACATGAAGGTGTTTGCACCTCTTCCAGTAGTATGGCTAGTTATTTAGCATATCAAGGCTTGGGGCTTCATTTGGCACCAGGACAGGTAGGGAATTAGCTATACAAGTAGCCGTGTTGCACCTCCAGACTAGTCACACCCAGAAGGTGGGCTACCAAATTTGCTCAACAAAAGAAGGGTTCCACCATATTGTTTTTGGTACAGTTAGGAACTCTGTGACAGTATTATGCCCACTCCCCACAGGAAATGGTCATATGGGTGGGATAGTGACCTCAAGGGTAAGTAAGTAGCCCATTGACTACTACCCCTCCCTACCCTTATCACCCCTAACATTAGTCATTTATCTGCTCCACTGACACCAGGAACCCTGACAAATTAGTGCTGCAAACAAGTGCATCTTTCTACTGAAGCTGATGTTGCCCTTCCTCTTGGGATAGAATATCACTTTCCCTGTGTTTTTTTATGCGCTACATCCTTCTAGGGAGGATGAGACTTCATCATTTGGAAAGAAAAAGAATACTTAGTTTTTACATGAAGCACTCTAAGGATCACCCGGTGGAGGACCACCCTTTTTCCGTCTTTGCATGTGCTAAGAAGTGAAAGACATTTCAGAAACAAACCTTGTCTAGGTAGATGTTCCTGTTCATAAAAACATGCTATGCTCTGGCTAAAAGGAAGGCTACGCTGGGCTTTCCTTTTGGCCAGGGCATTTTATTAGAAATAAGGCCTCCACCATGGTGTTGCCTAGGAGTGTTCCGGTGTTAGACATCGGCCAGGCTACTGCATTGATGGGCATACACACCTTCACCTGGCATTACAGTTTTGACAGGTCCGCATGGAGGGCCATTTCGTGTGGTTGATCTTACAGGACTTTCTGTTGTCAGTCGGCTCCTCAGACCCTTCACCATTTGGGAAGTTCTGCTTTGTTGTCTGTACCCTTACCCTTAATCTTTTGCATGCCTCGGACAGCCTGCAGTTGTCCAACGCGTCGGACCGCTCCCAGCCATCTGCGCACATGGCCCAGGAAATCCCTCTAGTTCGGGCATCAGAGGGATTTCCTTTCAATCAAAACAGCCTCGGGAGCTGTGGTCGAGTTTTTGAGGCTGTTCTGATCCTTTCACTGAAATGACGATCAGCACATGCATCGCGCTGACATCATTTCATTGAAACCAAAACTGAAATGAGCCAATCAGCTCGTTTTAGTTTCACTGCCTTGGTGCTCATAGGGCTAATCCAGCCCCCTGAGCACAGAGGCAGACAGGAGATGTATTGGAAAGGGGACAATCTCCCCCTTCCAATCGTACCCCTCTCTAGTGAATCTCAGTTTGGGGAGTGCCGCAGGAGAGCGATCTCCAAGCAGGCATCCACCCACTAATCACCAGGGAGGGGGGAGGGGCCTCCTGAGCAAGGGTCTTTGCTCCCCCAAAATGTTTGGGCCATATTCAGTCTTTCTGACTGGTGGCAGAAAGCACACCAGCCACCAGGGATTTTTTAATTCAAATATAGGGTTTAGGGCTGCCCAAAATGGGCATGTCTATGCCCCCACCCTCCCAAAACAAACTGGACATTCCTTCTGAAAGCCCCCCTAGACACCATAGATTGTTTTATTATTATTATAAAAGAGGGGTGGTTTTGTGAGGGAGTCCCCTGCGTTTTGGGTGCCGGGCTCAGCGGCCATCTAGGAAAACCTATCCAGCCCAAACATTTCTGAAAACTAGACAGGGAGTCCAGGTAGGTGCGCTTCCGTGTATCTCCCAACATTTTCCTACCCAGAATCACCTGCAAAAATCGAACGTAGCTAAAAAAAACAAATTGCATTGCAGCACTCGTCGTGCCACCCTTTTGGGGGGATAAAACGAGAATCCCAGCCTGCCATTTAAAGTCTGGAAGAGCAGTTTAACTGCCTGCCCGACTTTGCCATTTAAAACCATGACAAAGCCAGACTTCCCCCTTGCTATATCTGTAAGTCACCCCTATGGCAGGCCCACATATCTCATGGCAGAACACATATTTTACATGTTTTGGTAGTAAAATCTCTAAACTGTTTTTACTATAGAAAAGCTTGGTCTTCTAAATTGGCGAGTACATAGTTACGTGCGGACCATTCAGTTTTGCTAACTCTGGAACAATGTGTCTTTAAAAGGCAAATGTGTTCTACTTAGGAGAGGGGCTGCTCCATTGTTCAGGCCGAACAGGAGAGGAAAAACAGTTGTCAAACCACTTTTCAAGGTACTCATAGCTGCCTTGGTAGCCACACCTCTGGGTTTGTTCTAAGGAGCTCCATATCTCTGGCGAGGGTTCCTGTCTTTTTGCGAGTGGGCAGAATGGTGCATCCTGCATGCCCAAGTGCACATTTTGTAGGAAGTGGTCATCAGATGAGAGGAAACCTGGTAGGCCATTGACTACCAACCACATCCAGCTCTGAGGGCATTTTCTGAGCATAAGTAGGGCACCCCAAACTCTGATCTTGAATGGGCTGGAAGAGTACTGAAGGAGGACTGCCCTGCTGCACCATAGAACCAGCAAAGAGACGCTGTACCGGTGAGGTCTGCAAATTCCGAACCTGGTGGCGAACAAAGGGGAGGAACTGTGCTTGCTATGTCCTGCTAGAGGAGAAGTCTCCTCCAGAGCCCAGCCAAGAGATTCCAAGGGTCAGTGAGCTGGCCTCCTGTTTACAGCACAGGGACACAGCAGCTGAGAAGCTGCTGGGGCTAATTGTTATCCAAAAGGCTTCACCCCACTGCCAACCTCCGCCTTGGAGCGCTAGGTACCAGGAGCGGACACAAAGTTGCAATCAAGTTCGCTGAAATCTGGAGTCTTGTCGTACTGCAGCCGGGACCTCCAGAGGACACGTCCTCATTCCAGAAAGGATTGACCTGTGACCACAATACTATTTGACTGATAGTCCTGTGGTGACTGGACGTCTACCAGCACAGAGTGGACTTTGATAGACGTTGACCCTGTGACCAGGATCCTCTCCCTCTTCATGGACCGAGGAGTAGTCGCGGCAAGACCTTAGTCGACCGCATCTCATCCTTTCAGCACCTTCAGCATCCTTCATACCTTTCATCAGGACCACTTCCGTAGGAAAGGCTTGCCAAAGATAAAAGTGCATAGAACTGACCGAAGACTGCTTCACCTGTGTGGTAACTGATTCTGAAGCCCTTGCTGGTCGCCCTGATAAGTTATTGTACTCTAATACCTGGGTGCAGGTCAAAATTGGCGATGGTAGACATACTACCCGCCGCCTCGAAACAAATCTTGGCTTAAAACAAGGATGTGTGCTTGCTCCATTTCTTTTTAATTTATTTGTCTGATCTCCCAATCCATTTTAATGATGTAAATTCACATTCCCCTCCTGTAATGGGTAAAGAAATCAAATACTTACAGTATGCCGATGATACTATTTTACTTAGCCAAACTATGATAGGATTAAAAAGATTAATACATTCTTTTAACATATATGTAACCCAAAATGGTTTAACAATTAATATAAAAAAACAAAAATAATGTTAATAGGGAAAGGCAAACTTGGAGTAAAGGAATTGAAGATCAATGGTTTGGCTGTTGACTGTGTAAAAACTTATAAATATTTAGGAATTACATTTGATGATGGACTATCATTTAGACAGCATTTCAATAACTTAGAGGCTAAAGGAGCCTCACTTGCTTTCTCATTTCGTAAATTAAGAGATAAATTAGTATGCCCCAATTATGACCATCTATTTAAAGTCATGAAAGCAAAACTTATCCCCTCCCTGGACTATGGGTCCATTATTTTTAAGGGTAGAGACGTGAAAGTATTGGAGGCCATAGTTGCAAGGACATATAAATTAGTCTTTAGGATTCCTAGGCAGATTTCACGTGCCAATTTAAGATTGGAATTTGGCTTACGACATCAGCTCTTGGTGCGTAAAGCTGCATTTGTTAAAACACTATTGGCATTATCTCGAGCCGAGGAGGGCACGTTGGCCAATATGTGCTGGAACGAGATTTCGACCAACGAATATTCTAGAAGCTGTCAGGATTATTTAGCCGAGTGTCTCCTAAAATTCGAATGTCCCAAATTGGAAGACGAAATAAGGAGTAAAATGGTTTATAAAAAATAAATTCATTCAACCGTTGCCTTGCTGTCAGAAGTGTTGGATAAATATGAGTTGGGGAATAAAAAAACACTTTTGAACCATTGCCAATTGCTTCGATGAAATGATGATCCAACCCTATTTACTTTTTCATCAAAAACCCTTAATTAAGAACAAATTTATGTTGTTACTGTTTGGTATCTATCCAACCAAAGATGGAACCCCCAAATGGAAGTCCAAATGGGCATCAAAAATTTGTCGGCTATGTGGGCAAGATGATGAAACCTTGCTGCATATGGTAACACTATGCCCAAAAATGATGAAGGCACGGAAAACAATTTTAAAACCTATTTTTAAAGAAATGGGACTTAGGACTTGTAGATCGGCATTAATATTTTGCTTAAGCGGTGTCAACGTCCATATAATACACCAATTTGTCAAATTTATGCTTACAGTGGAAATTAAATTATGTAAGGTTGACACCCAAAGTATATGTTAAATTTGTTATGGCTGTGAAATGAGGATGTTGCTGTTTTTAAGGTGATGATGAATTACTTCTATGGTTCTTTTTAATGTACTAATTGTTTGTTTTTAGAGTACTACTTTTTATATAATGTTCTATTTTTTATGTTTATTTTATCAAATGACATACGTACCCTTTATCCCTGAAAAATGCCACGCCCTATAGACTTCTAAATATGAAATGATAATTTTAAATTACCCCGAACTGGAAAAAGTTAATTGATTGTGGTCAACGTTATGCATTGTATCCTCGAATATTTAATTAGGTAATGTGTTGTTTGTATTTATTTCTGTTCTTTGTTGTAATGGTTTTAATGAATCAACAAATAAATCAATCAATGCTGGTCGCCCTGACTGGCTTATTTCTGAAGTTGATCGCCTAAAGCGGCTCTAAGTAACTTTTCGGTGAAAACATTGATAAGTGTAAATTATGTAGAATTTATCAGTGCTTGTTCGCATTTAAGTGAAATAACCCTATTTAGTATACCTTGTAAATTCAATATCTCTTAAACCCTCTGGTGGATGTTTTTTTTGTGCTTGTCAAAAATACACTATATTTATGAATTGATTTCGGATTTCTTTGGTATCCTCTCAATTTCTCCTTCATTTGTTTGGTGCTATTTAAATATTTTACACTTGTTCCTTTCTGTAAGTCTTATTGCTCTAACCCGCAGCTACCCAGGATTGAGCTGAAGTTTTGACAAAAAAGCTTAGGGTCTTAAAGGGGTTAATAAGTGTATTGCACTATGAGGTTGTACACCACCCCATATAATACACCCGGTTTCTTCACACTGCATATCTGCCCGGTTTCGCCAAAGTCTTAGGAAAGTTCAAAGCTGCTACCCCTGTCATCAGTGTAGACACCTTTAAAAATATATTGTATGGGAGACTTTTGTGTCCTGTGTGGCCATCCCGGTTTTCTTCTTTTAGAGACTAGTGTGGAATCTTCTATTAAGTCTACTCATGAACAAACGTTTGAGTTCCAGAACCTAAATCGATGTATGTGCTTACAAAAGAATAATAGCGATCATATTTTGGGCACTTACACCAACTACAGCATTGATAAAGACGGTGTTTCCTTTGCTCTGAACCTCAACAACTTGCTTTGTTAGTTAAATCCAAGAGTATATAATTTCAAGACCATACCCTCATGTATTAATTTTTAGCTAATTCTCTGAACTATGAGTTTGCAAGAGGAAGTAGAAAGTTCTCTGCATGAAATATATTGCCAGAAACATTGACAGAACAGGTAGCCAGTAGAAATTTCTTTGATCAAGAATGTGTTCCTCTTGCTTACGTACCACATTGGCTACTGTGTCCCGTGCTGTCTGCAGTCGTTAATTGGGCTCCTACTTACACAACACTGCAGAAATCCAGTTTACCGACAGTGGTTTCCCTGGTTGTCACCGCCAAGTGAGAGTGATCAAAAATGGTATGAGGAGTTGCAGTAGTAAGAGGTAGAACTAATGACACACTGACAACAGATTAGCAAGAAATCACCCTAATGATTTGACTTTTGAGAGAGTAGTTGAAGGGGAGTCAATTGTTCTAAAGATTTAATTTGGGTGAATGCACCTACAAGTTCATTGGCATTCAGTCAGTGGTTAGATTGCAATATGTTTTGCATTGTGAAATACTGTGGCTTCTGCGGCTTTTAAAATGTCATTAAAAAATTCATAAGTATAAATATTTTATAGTAATGGGAAGACAGCTGACAACTGGGAAGACAATACTATTCATTTGAAGTAACAGATTGACCAGGTTTCTTTGGATGAAGATAAGACATTGGTCTGCGGACTTACACAGGATAAAACATTGCACTAGCACTTTAGGCGCATTTCATGTCATTGCATTCTGTCACTTGAGGTCATAAATCCCTAAAGCAAGATTTGGTCAGTTTTTGTTTAAGGTGGTCCTTGGTGCAGTTTTCTGACCATGCATACACACTAGAGCTCTATTGGAAACCACTGCCTCCATGCTCTTGTCCTAATGGACCCCTAACAATGGTGTCTGTTTTTGTCTCTCAATATATTGCACCTTGTAGTATGAAATGTTGTTTTTCTGTGTGACTGTACTTCTGTTGTTCAACACTTCAAGTGGACGCACATTTTGTAAGTTCATACAGTATTTACGAAAATAAAACTACTGCTGACGCGAAAAATTGATCTGATGTTTGAGGAATTGAACTGCTTATTTCAATACTATAGTTTAGTTAAGGATATTATAAATAACCCCAACTAGTCACAGATCGAAAAACACCATTCGCCACGAGAGCTGGCTGCAAATAAGCATAATGTTATGTGCATTTGATTCAAACAGTGCTGCAATATTGAGTTTGATCTCCATTTTTTTCATTTTCAGATGTCGATATTTCTCTGTTGGTGAGTGTTCTGTTTGAATCTGGAGCACTAAAGTAAAGTGGTGGATAACAACAATGAAGTTGTTAAAAGAAACATCTCGTTTTGCCATCTTGATTCAAAAGAAAATATTTCTCTGTTTTATAATAAAAAGTTTCTGTACACCACTGTAGCCCTGAAAAAGTTTTCCTGTCTTGCAAGTTTGTCTGTAGATTAAATATTCTCGTAAAACTTTTTTTAGTTGACCCTTTTCCCATATGCTACAATAAAAATATGGTGGTACCCAATAAGACTGCTGTTCTGATATTTATATTATGAATCAAACTTTGTATATACTTTGAAATTAATATATTGTACTCTAGTAATTTCATGGTTTACAAATACAATACATTTCAGTTCTCCAGCATTGGATCTTTCATAGATTCCCATTGCTTGTATCTTTCCCCGTCGTCGGAATGGGAGCCTCGGTAATTATATATAAATATATATACCTAGGTAAATACACCCTAATAGATACAAAAAAGTAAAAAATAGGCCTAGGCCTCATTATATTTTGTAGCCTATAGGTGTCCTTATGTAAAAAGACCCAAACTCACATCAGCAACCAATCAGATAAGCCTCACCCTGTGGAACCTTCCTGAGAAAGCTCAGAGCCTCAGATTTTCTACTGCATCGTTGGTGACAGGGAGTCTCCTTAGAGCTCTGCTCTAACTTCTACTTTGAGGTATTATTTAACCCCTTCAACGCTGATGACTAGCTGGGCTCGTCATGGCGTAGCAAACTCGCACGCTGATGACGAGCCCAGCTCGTCACGTAACATGCGTTTTCGCAAAACCCAGCGTGCGAGCGGAATTCCGCTAGCGCGCATGCGGTTAAACTGTGTGTGTGCCAAGAAATTGAATGTGCTGAGCACTACAGTCTAATTAGAGGCCACCAGAGTTAAGATTTTTGCTGCATGTCTTTGTGCGGGAGCCTCCACACAGAGCTCTGCTCTATCACTGTTTGGAAGATTATATTACTCAAACTTCATGAGTTTGGCACTCCTGGACATTTTGTACCAGGCTTCTTTTCCGCTGCAACCAGATATTTTCAGTTCTTGATTTTTTTTCACCCCCTCTGGCCTTGCTCGATGGTGGGAGAAACTGTATCAGATGTGGTCAGACTATGATCTGAGAATTTTCACAAATGTCTGTACTGTGTGTACCCTGCTCACTATCACATCTACAGGACCTTCCCTTCAAAACCTTTTGTGCGCCAAAGGTAGACAGATATTCTGCCTGCAGTGGGAATGCCCCATATTCTTTGGATGGTTACTTGCTTGGTGCATTGCATCGCTGAGCACTTACACAAAGAAGACGCAGAAAGGAAGAATATGATTGACAGAGTTAGTCGTTCTCTAAAGAAGTGCTTCTTAAAGTGTCTTCTGACGGAAATAGCCTTTTTTTTCCTGCTATGGTTAAAAATGATAATTAAAGTAATCTGAACACACTGGTCGAATTGGTGCAAAAAAGTATTTCCTCAGAAGATCAATGCTTTTCTTGCCTTTCAAACAGTTAGCAGCCCCGCCATTAAAGAAGCAAAGTACTACCAGAGATTTTCTGGGTTATCCTTGTTAAAGTCTACCTATCCACTTGTAGCCACAAGCACCTTATTAGCACATCCTATGACTGTTCAGACTGGTGCAACTGACGGTAATCAGATTGGTGCAGCGGACAGTACCATAGTCCATCCGAGATCCGCAACGAACCAAGCGCTTCTACTCAACAACCCATGGTTCGGTAACTGCATCAATGGACTAATGGTGGTGGTGTCAGCAATTCCTTCAAAATCGATTATATAAGCAGTCCGAGTGGTTAGCGCCTCATCTGTAAAGCAACATCCGATTCTCCCATCGATGCTCCCCCCCCCCCCCTCACCAACATCTTTGACTAAAATGGAAACATTGTCATTCGAACAACCCTCGATACTGTAGAGAAAGAAGACTCTGCATTACCCTAAAATTGCATGCTACCACTGAAAGCGCTCCTAAAGAAAAGGCGAGCATCTTCTGAAATCTACCCCTATTGACAAATGCCTGACTTGCTTCTTGCTCACTTGTCCACTGTAAACTGAATCAGAGGATTCTCCTTCAAAGGTCTACTCTAATTCCAGCAACTGGACAATGATGCTAAACATACCTTTTTTGTGCTGAGTGATATCTTAGAAAAGATAAAATGGACAGGAAGTTTCTTGTACCAAGTTGGGACTGAAGGGGAAAAACCCTAAAAAATTATATCCCTACAACAACAACACAGTAAATAGCTCTGAGACATCCGCAAAGATGATCCAGTGTGCACCCGCAAAGCAGTTATATCAGTAGAGGCAGTTAAAAGGGTTAATCTGATAGACATCCAGCCGCAGAGTCATTGCTTTTCAATTTCCCCAGGCGTCAGACTTAATTCAAAAGATTGTTCGTGAACAGTGCCCCTGCGTGCCTCTAGGTGGCATCAGTCGGCTCCTCGGGGTAATGTTCGTATCAGATATGATATCTGCATCGTCTTTATAGGCGTAACCTCGGCTTGGTGACATCATTTCTTATCTTTCCGCACCAGCCAGCGCTGATACGAGAGAAGAGCCTCCCCTCTGTCAGTTTTTGACAGGATTCTTATGGCGGTTTGTCTTTTTTGAGGTTTTTCCTCCTGGTGTGTCAGTTTTATTTTTTTAAATGTATATTTTATTTTCTAAATGTGGCAACAGAAAATAAATTTCATACATAGCATATTCCATGTGTATCAGAAAGAGAAAAACTAAAAGCAAGAGTATAATTAACTTTCCAAATTCATTTTACCATCTGTATAAATATGAAGTGCTTCTCAGTAATGTTCTCACTCCTAGATTTCCATTTACCAACATTAAAACAATTAAATAGCCTCCACTTTACAATAAGTCTAGCAACAATTGCTTATAAAGTGCATAAACAGTAATCAATCTATATTACAGTGCTTCTCAAACTTATTTTTGGGCATAAAAAACTTTGAAGTTGATCAAAAAGTTAGATAAATATAAAATTCATATTCCTTTACAGCTTTTATCTAGCTCATTTCATATATTTGTAATACTAGCTTCTTTAGTTCTTCAATTCCAATTCTCCCACATTTAATTTTAAGTTTACTAAGGAGCCCACCTTTTATTGTACAAAGCTTCTTGAGTATAAACTCTGCATTTTTAAGAGCCATTGATAAGCTGTTGGATTTATCCCTGATTTCCTGTTTGCTAAAATTAATGATCTTGCTACTAAGATGGTAGAAATAAATTTCCACTGTCCATTAGTTAGTTATTCCACTATTTCTGTTATGCCAAAGAGAGGAAGCGGTGCTCCGCTCCTGGATAAATACTGATTGCCAACTTTAAACTGATTTCTAAAAGATGTTTTGCAACAATTCTTTTCCATATGTACTTGTTAAAACAATCTGAAGCCAGTCTCCATTGACTTACCTGCATCTGAAGCATTTAGAATCCACTCTGGGATATATTTTATGGAGTTTAGCGGGGTGTATTAAATGATCCATTTACTAACCAACACCATTCTTAAATTAGCTGCTCTTACTGCCTTGCAGATTCCTTTATTATATGCCTGCTATTGTCGTAACACTGCTATTGTTATACAGCAGCCTGTGGAAGTTTAATTTTTCTCCAAATGATCTGAAATTTGCAGCATCTTTCCTGCAAGTTTGAATAATCTTTAGCAGTTGTCTACCCCTTTAATTCTGGAGACAAAATATGCCTTTGCAGGATGTATTGCACTAGTTTCCTAGAACAGTTTAATTTGAGCATAGCTTAAAAAAAGGTGTGTATTAATCTTCAAACGCCGATCTACTTTTTCCTGTCATACTAGAAAATTCCCATTACTGAAAAAATCTTGTATTCTATGAAACCACAACCGGGACCATTGAATACATGTTTGCTGAGGCCACCGTAGCCCCAATAGAATAAAACACAATATTCTTAGCTGTAGATGGAGCCAAAGGATTTCATATATTTTCCTTTTTTTTTTTTTTTTAAAGCAGTCCGTTCTAACCCAAGGAGGCTTGTATCTCGATTTCGTTTGTAATCTAAAAAGCCTTAAAAATGGAAAGAGGCCTATCTCTGAATCTTTTAACATAACAGCTCAATAGAAATTGGCTGCCTGCCTAGCCAATTTAGCGGTGACGCCTGATAATATACTTTGATGTTGAGAAGAGCAAGGCCTCCATCCACATCTAGCTGTTAAGCTTGGATTTTCAGTCTCAGCTCTTTGCCTTGAAAAGTAAAGTGTGTAACTTTTATATTCATAGAATCAAAAAAGACTAGAGAACCTTGATCATAATATTGGAAAATAAAAAATTGTGGGAGAATGCTCATTTTAATGAGTGCCACTCGCTCCATAATTGATATGGAAAGATTTTTTCCATTGTTTTAAAAGATGACACATTTTATTTAGCGTTGTAGTGAAATTTATTGCAAATGAATCTTCTGGTCTAGCAGTAACAAAGATCCCCACATATTTTACTTCTGAATTGGTGAGTAGTGGGCCTGCATAGAAAATGGTAATATTTCTAAAATGCAGGTAAAAAGTAGCGCCTCTGATTTTGAGTGGTTTATTTTGTAACACCCTATTGCCATATATTCACTTACTTTGGAAAAGGCACGAGAGAAGTTATCCTTGTCTGCTCCTAAATACAGAGCCATGTCATCTGCAAAAAGTTTGTTTTGCAGACGCTAAAGTTGGAGCTTGAATAGTGCATCTTGCTGAATAGCACATACCAGAGGCTCAATGAATAAAAAAAACAAGACCGGGGATAAGGGGCAGCCGTGGCGTGACCCACGACTAATTAAGTTAAATTTTGCTGTGGTTCCATTAATAATTATAGACACCCTGGCACTATAATACATATTTTGCACTACCCGACTGAATTTTGATGGCAGGGCAAATTTTGGGAGGACTGCAAAAAGGACATTCCACTGTACTCTGTTGAATGCCTTTTCTGTATCTAGCTTTATTATTCTTGCTTCAGTTTTATTTATAGAAAATGATTAATGGCCTGAGTCTGTTTGTTGACCGCGTTCTGCCTTGCAAAAAAACTTTTTTGATCCAGATGGACAATTGAGGGAGCTACTTGTGCAAGACGGTCCCATAAAATCTTGAAAAAGTTTTTATAATCCACATTAAGTGGCTTAGGTGCCGGTAGTTGACATCTTCTTCAGGTTTCCCTTTTTTAACTAAAATAACTACCGTATCTTGAGTTAAAGGGTCGGGTACTGAGCCCCCTCGAAGAATCCTATTAAACAGTGACAGTTGGAGTTGAAAAAAACGTTATATACCTCTGTAGGTACTCCATCTAGCCCACACGCTTTTGCTGTAGGAGATGTATTTGTCATCTGTATAACTTCTGCAAGAGTAATTGGAATATAGCTCTCTATAGTGGTTTAAAAAAATTCTTGCAAATCTTTGCAGATGAGAAGGAATTCTTGCCGGCACTGGGTCCAATATTTTTTAACACAGTTTGCATTTGGCCTGCGTCTTACCGACCAGGCCTAATATTTTCCTATATGATTACTCCTAATACCTTTTTTGTAAGACTGAGTTATGATTCAAAATCTCTTTTGATGTAAAAAAAAAAAAAAAAATCCTGCACGTTCTTTTTGGCTCGAATTAATTTCGTTTTACCCTCTCCTGTATGGCAGGCTAAATCATTTGCTGTTGCCTGACTAAATTCTTTTTGCAACAGCAGTCGTTTTCCTTCCTTCTCTTGTTAGTTGAATGCAATCACTTTGCCTCTAGAAAAAGGCCTTTTAAGGCACCCCACACAGAAAATTCAGAGGCTGTATAGGTTTCTTTCTAAAAACTCCTCTTAACGCCTGCCGCATCTGAATAATCCACTGCTCCTTGACTAATAAGGATATATATAAAAAATCCATCTACTCTCCCCCTCTCACTGAGTAGAGATTCTAATATTGACCGTGATTACTGCATGATCAGAAAATGGGTTCTTTAATTCTGAATCGGTTTTTAAAAGTTAATGGGAAATAATGAAGAAGTCAATACAAGAAGAGCGAAAACGCCCAGAATGACCTATATACTTGTTATCCCTTTGGTATTCACATTGCCAATAATCAACCATAGCAAAATCCAGTATTAAATCTAGAAAAACCTTTTTTGACTACGGTTTGGTTTGTTTTTTGTTTCCCCGCAAGGCGCCTTAAGTGGAATCAATCAACATGTTAATCACCACCTATCAGTAGCAGGCCAGATTGTGCTGTTGCAAATCGTAAAGAGAATGCAAAGTTTTGAGTTAGTCTTCAATAGGACCATATCTCAACATATTAATCAACTGCTCTGATATCTTCATCTGTACCCACAACCATCTAGCACGGTGGTCTCTATGAACCCTCATAATTTCACATTGACGATCTTTAACTATTAACAAAGCTACACCCCTAATAGCTGCACTAGATGAGGCATAAAACATGTTGGATAAATCCTGGAATTTTCCCAAGTGAGTCTCCTTTCTTATATTGTTTCTCCTGTATTAAGATTATATTAGCTTGTAATGATTTAAGCTAGTACGAAGTATACAGATGCTTCACTATATCAAACCAGTTCACATTGCATTAAAGAATTTTTAAACACTTATGAAGCATTCCTAAATTAAATGAATACCTTGTGTTCTAAAGAAACGTCAATTCTGCACTCTACCATAGCTGCCACATCTTCTTTTATTTGCTCCTATCCCCTTCTCCCTAGCCCACCTTCCCTAACCACTCCTCCCACAAGGCAGTGCATCCCAGAGGGCCCCTCCCTGTCGAGACTGCCCATCCCCCAGCCCTCCCCTTAAGCAAGTGCCTTGGAATGGCATTCGGAATCCATCTTCTTGAGTAGCCACCTTTCTGAAAGAAAGCCCATCATATAAAGGAAGAAAACTAAATCAACCTTTTCTAGTATTCTATCTATATACCAAAGTCTAGCATCCATGTCACAATCAATGTCTTAATTGGAGCGTCCTTTCCTTTGTAGCAGGAGATAGTTCACTTGCTCAGTTGAATCCAGAATCTGAAACTGGCCCTCTACCATCACTTTTAGCTTGGATCCCTTTCTTCCTGAGGGTGGTTTGATCATTGGCTTAAATTCCTGCCAAGAATGAGCTGCAGACTTTTATTATATTGAAACGTCCCTTATGGATCATCTGAAACCCCTTTGATTTTATAGCCTCAGACAGATCCTTCACTCTTATCCAGAAATTGCCAGAGTTGACCACAAAAAGACGCAGTAACCGTGCTTTAGGGTGTTGAGCAAAGGGGACTAGATGAGCCCACATATTGGAAAGATCTTCAGGTTTTGTGGAATTGTCTGGAATACAATATTGATCGATCAAGCCTGAGAATAAATTAATTGGGTCCTGACCAGCCTCTCGGCCCTTTGGAATCCCTATAAAAAGCAAATTTGGGGCCGTGGCCAAGATGGCGGTGGTGTAGCACCGTTCTTTAGGGGCTCCGCACACCGAGGCCGAGAGTTGGCTTCCATCGGTGGCTTTGAGACCGATAAATTGCGAAATTGTGGTCTCCGGTCTTACGCGACTGCAGTGGTGTTTGTGCTTCTGCGGAGGTGGGTGGACTGCGATGCTGGCGGCTGCAGTTGCCTAGAGAGCCCAGTGACAGCGGGACCCGCTCTTCAATCAGCAGTGCAACTGGAGGTCCCGAGGCAGTCCTGACTGCCCAGAGGAGCTGGCCCCGAGGCGGAGAGCACAGGTGGAGCCTCTTGACTATGGCAATGGCCTGGGCTGGACTGGTGACCCAGCCTCGCGGAGGCGACTCAGCGGGAGGGGCAGAAGCGCCCGGAGGAGAGAGGACAGCCCCCAGGTTGCTCCGCCGGACTCCCGGCCATCCAGTCGGCGGCTGGGCTCGTGCCCACTGGTCACGTGAAGGCCGCGCCACGTGGGCGCGGCTATGGAGGGCAAGACGCCTTAGAGAGACTGACCTCACAACAGAGGGGATAGCTGGAGAGGCCAAAACCGGGGCGGCGGTTGCATCTCCATTGCTCGTCACCACGTGGTCCCCGGTGAAGCGCAGATCCCCGGGCCTGAAGGTGGGACCTTGTGCGAGAGTGATGTCTGAACAGACTCTCCAAGTGTGATCGCAGTGCTGCACAATCTACATTGAGGAATTCCGGAGCTGCAGGGGGGTGCTACAGTGATCCGACTTGCCTGGACGTGTTGGGCATCGAGGCCTTCGCTGCGTGGAACCCCTGCACTGGCAGGGTTGTGTGAATGAAAGTGAACAGGCCCTCGTCTGACTCATGGACCCCTGAACAGTGGTGCCATTTGTTTTCATTGGACGACGACTTTGAAGTCACTTTTTGTTCACTCTTTGTTTCTTCCTCTTCTTTTCTCACTCTTTCCCTCCCATTTTTTCACCCAAGAGAGAGCTGCAGGCCCCATGCAGTCTGTGGGAAATACTGCCATTCTGCGGACTGGTAGGGTGACTCTCCGTCTTAGGCGGATGGGGTGGCAGGAGGAGCTGGGTAGGATGGTCCTGTTGTGCACTTTAGGTAAGGTGGTTGGGTTGCTCTCTTTGCTTCTCCTTGGTTTGGCTGCGCTGGTTGTCTTGTTTTGAGGGCCTTGCTCTACCCCCCTTTCCATCTGTTGGGGCTGCTTTGTCACCCTGGAACTCCACCAGGTAGAGCTGTGGCGAATAAGGAGATGGCCGCCGCTGGGTCAGGTAAGTGGGAAACATTGGAAGAGAGTAGGTGCCAGGCAGTTGTGGTTTTCAC
This sequence comes from Lissotriton vulgaris, assembly GCF_964263255.1. Classification (NCBI taxonomy): domain Eukaryota; kingdom Metazoa; phylum Chordata; class Amphibia; order Caudata; family Salamandridae; genus Lissotriton; species Lissotriton vulgaris. Next base: position 1,108,054,286 of record NC_141691.1, read on the forward strand.
TGTGATAGGTCTGCTTAATGCGCGAGTGCACCTTCTTTTCCCTCTACATGACACACCTTAAAGTAGTTATCATGAGCTTCATTGTGCGAGGCCTTAATTCACCAGTGAAAAGGCGCGCGCTCCTTGCCTTGTTGAGGGACGCTAAGTGGGATAGATGCCTCCTACACGAGACCCAGATCATGCTGATGGAATGTCGATCCCCTTGGTTCGATAGGCAATATTTCTCGGCGGGACTTGGTAAGGTGGCCGGCGTGGCAATTCTTTTGGCCACGCACTTCTCGGGGAAGGTGGTGGGAATACATATGGAGGTTACAGGCAGTCTCCTGGCATTGAGGGTACTCCAAGGTGAGAAGGTACACACGTTAGCCTCTGTCTATAGCCCTAATGAGCATCAGGAGGCCTTCTTACGAGATGCTATGGCCTTGATTCAGGAATCGCCTGATGAGGACCTGGTCATCGGTGGGGATTTAAACCTGGTCCCCAATGCGGAGCGGGACAGATCGACGTGGAGGATGGGGCACACTGCCTCGATCTCTGACATGATGCTTTAGAGACTGCGGGTGGCGGGCCTAACAGATGCCTTGCGCCATCGCTTCCTGACTGCACTGGAGTACACCGTTTTCTCTGCGGCCCATCAAACGTACGCTCGCACTGACCTTTTTTGGACTTCCCCAAGGGTCACGCCTGCTACAGACTATGTTTCTATTGGAGTTGCGGCGCTTTCGGACCACTCCCTGATCGGCTTAACACTGCTACTCCCAGGGGCACTTCGTGGCAGAGATTGTGGCGCCTAAACCACAAGCTACTCACATACGATGCTAATATTACCGACTTACGAGGCGTGATCAGGGCATACCTGGAGGTGAACGACAAGGGCTCAGTGGGGATCGCTATGCTTTGGGGCGCCATGAAGGCCGTCATCCGCAGCCGCCGTATTGCCATTGCGACTCTGGGGAACCCAGTCGATGTCAATGGTGGAGGTAGTGGTCATTCCCAAGCCGGAAAAGGACCCTCACAAGTGTGCCTCCTATCGCCCTATCTCCCTGCTCAATGTGGACCTGAAAATCTTCACTAGTATTTTGTCTGCCAGACTCGCTCCCCACATTCAGGGCATGGTGGCATCTGACCAGCCGGGCGGCATCCTGGATCGCAATTGCGGGGATGAGACCCGTAGACTCATTTATTGGATAAGACTCAATTAACCAAGACCCCATCATTGCTTCTCTCGGTGGACGCCAAAAAGGCGTTTGACAGAGTCCACTGGCCATACTTACAACAGGTCCTCTGCCACTTTGGGCTTGGTGACCGTTTCCGGAGATGGGTGAATTGCTTCTATGAAGGTCCCCATGCACGTATCCGGGTCAATGGGGTGGTCTTGCGTCCTTTCAAGGTAGGACGTGGCACGCAGCAGGGTTGTCCCCTCTTCCCCCCCCCCCCCCCCTCCTTTTTGCGCTCTACGTGGAGCCTTTTGCTGACAGTTTGTCAACTCTCCTCAGTAACGGGGATCCGGATGGGGGCAGGGAACATAAGTGGCTCTGTATATACTGCACCAAAGTAAGGTACAGTGGGCACAGTCCCCAGAGGTTTGGCAGAGGCTAAAGTTAGATATAACCTTACTCTCTAAAGTGGTAGCTTGGTCGAGCAGTAAGGCAGTATCGGAGGACAGTGTAAAGCATTTGTTGTACACACTGTCAGCAAATAGTCTCACTCAAGAACTGAACTCTAGGCCAATTGATTTGTATCAAAAGATATAGTTTTATTTTAGAACCAACTGGGTATCAAAATATACTTTCTCAGGATGAGTTACTTTAGTTAAATACTTTTCAAATAGGCTTTTTGATTACAATAGTTAGTTGTTGCAATAGGCAACACAATTTCAAACACAATGCAACATTGAGCTCAATGGGAATTTCTAGATAAATGCAATTAGTTACTTTGTAGATTGCTTTTCTAACCTCAGGACTGGATCCTAGATCCTGTCCTGGGACATGTCCTGTAAACAGTTAAGTAAAAGCGTTTTGGTTAAAGTAGTGATTTTTAAGGCATATTATTGTATTTTAAAAGTTGACACTTACTTTTCCAGGTGAAATTACTAATGTTATCCTATGGAAGGAAATTCAATTTGCAGGTAAAGTATGTTCACGTTACTTTTGTAATCCAGTGCTGGGCACCTAGGTTCAGCACTGGCACATCTATCTAAAACAGGCAATAATTACGTTTTTATCGTTGACAGGATTTTTAAAGAATATTTGTAAGTTTCAAAAATCGACACTTTTCAGCAAAAAGCAGGCAATGATATCCTATAGAATGATATTCAAGTTACTTGTAAGTACGATTAAAATTACTTTTCAGGGTCAGTACTGGGCTAAAAGATGCAGCACTGAGGTCTCTCCTGATAACAGGTGAGTAAATCGGAATTCGTTGTTCGGCTGATTTTAAGATGAATATTTTAAAGTTTCCAAACTCCACACTTAGAAGAAGGCCAGGGGGCTCTGGGTGCAGGGGTGTCTTTTGACATGGGGTAATCTTACCCTCTGCTGGTCTCGGTTGGAGGGGTCTCTTGTTGTGAGGCCGCAGATGTCATCAGGAGCGTCGAGGAGGGTCCTTGGGCACTGGATTCCAGGTCAGAATCGCCGGGGGACGTCCTCAGGGTCTTTGTCCACTTGAGCACAGGCGGGGCTCGGTGGGTGTAGGGTGCTGGATTTGCGGTTCCTAGCTGGCACCAGGGGCTGTTGCTGTTTGAGCAGAACCACTGCTCGTGGGAGTCCCAGTCTTTAGATGAGCAAGGCAGTCTAGTCCTCCGGGGTTCTCAAGGTCGTTGTCCGCAGGAGACGCCGGAATTTAGCATGAGCAGGTTCGAAGGTCGACAAGCCTGTAGGGCTGGGGCCAAGTCAGTTGGTGTCGTCCTCTTGTTAGCAGCTGCACGGCAGGTCTTTCTGTTTCAGAATCGGGATCTGAGGAAGGAAGGTTCAGGGTGCCTCTAATACTAAATTTAGGGTTGTTACAGGTAGGGACCAATGGGTCCCTGTCCTGGGGTGAGTACCAAGACGCCCAAGGGCATTCGCGAGCTTTATAAAATTATAAATCAAATCAGTACACCCCTATCCTGCTCCTCCCCTGTGGGAGGGGGGCAGGCGCCTGTCTCTGATTGGGTGGGGCTCCCCATCCTCAAGATGGCGGGAGCCCGGAGTTGTGCTTCACCTCGCCACTCCCACCTGAGGGGTGGGGTTGTCAGAGGCTGGCACACCCCCTTCTTTCCTCACTTAGGGTTTCCCGCCTGTCTTCCCGCCAGAGTGGGGGTCAGAACCGGTGGGGGCCAGTTGCTGAGTACAGCAATTGGTCTGGAAAAGCTCACAAAAGGCGGCATGCCTTTTGAAGCTTCCCCTGCCCATCCTGGGGGAGGAGGCTTGGCACCTCGTCCCAGGATGTGCATTGTTTCAGGCCCCCGAGAGCGGCAAGCTCTCGTCTCGGGGTCCAGAAACATGTCTGGTGGTGGCAGCCTCGGTAGCCAGCAGTCAGGACACTGGGAGTTGGTTAGGTTTCAGGGGGCATCTCGAAGATGCCCTCTGTGGTGCATTTTACATTAAATCCCACACTGGCATCCGTGTCGCTTTAATGTGCTGAGAAGTTTGATACCAAACTTCTCAGTCTTCAGTGTAACCTTTAAGGTTCTGTGGAGTTCGTAATGACAACCTCCCAGCACCATATACTCATAATGGCATCACTGCACTTACAGTACCCAGGAATGGCCCTGGGTACTGTAGGGGCACAGGGCTCATGCACCTGTGCCGACAACAATGGCAGAGTGCACCCAGCTGGAGGGGTGACTGAGGTATGCCTGGGCAGTTGGTTTGTGAGCAGGGCACACATGGATGTGTGCCATGTCGATTCTGTTTAGTTCTGCACCAAAACACTTAGCCTGCATTGGCAGTGTGTGTGTATGTCAAGGTACAGGGCCTCTAAGGGTGGCACAATAAATGCTGCAGCCCTTAGGGGCCTTCTCTGGTCACAGTGCCCTGGGTACCTGGGGTACCATTTACCAGAGGTTTACCTGTGGCCAGAGATGCCAATTGGGTTTAGGTTTCAATACAGTTTTAGGGAAGGAACACAGGCCCTGGGTACCTGATTGGCAGGACCCCAGGGCACACTCGGTCAAAGTACATCAGCAATTCAGCAAAATGTGGGGGCATCCCATGCAAGAAAGATGGCACTTTCTCACAGTCCGGCTTTAAAATTCACTTGAAAAAAACTCAGCCTATGAGTCTTACCCTCCCTGCGGCGATCGACTCCAACTATCGCTTAATTTCTCGTTTTCTTGGGCAGCTACGGATACGCTACGGGTCTTTTCTACCACCGCGAAAACTGCTCAGGTGAACTATGCAGAGGCTTTGTGCAAAATGCGCCTTGAACTAAACAGTTGGAAAAATCATGCCTTTTCCTGGTTGGGCAAGATTGTCGCTCTCAAAATGACGATTTTGCCCCACCTGCTCAACGGAGGCGGGGGGGGGGGTGCTTAGGGTAAGGTAAGAAAAGAAGCCGCGTGTGGCGCAACACCTCACCTATTTGAAGCAGGATGAGGGCCGTCTTGGTATCCCACATCTCCGGTGCTATAATCAAGCTGCGCAACTGCGATGGATGGTTGAGTTGTATCAGGTAGGGTCGTAAATACATTGGTGTTTTATGGATAGTGGTGTCGCCGGAATCCACATATGGAAAGTTTCCTGGCTACCCAGACGTCATCTGCCTTGGATGCGTATCTCTCCCCAGTCTTGCGAGCCACTATGCAGGTGTGGGGTAGGGTCCAAGATAAGTGTCAGAGGTCCACCACGGTCTCTCCCCTGACCCCCTTTATTGGGAATCCAGATTTTCCCCCCGCTCTCAAGGGCAACACCTACCTCAAATGGCAGGAAGCAAACTGTAAGCGCAAAGGCGACCTCTTCGATGAGAGGGAATGCTGGATTTCCCCAGACTCGTTATTCGTTATGGGATCCCCAAGGACGCAGATTGGCAGTACCTGGCGCTGCGCCATTAGGTCACGCAGCCTCACATCCTTCCACATGCTGGTCGGCTCCTCTCAAAATTTGAGATTTGGTACATCACACATACATTAAATAAACACCTTCTTTCGGATATTTATGGCTTCCTCAACATGGCACGAAATCAAACCAAATCCCCGGTGCAGCGTACGTGGGAGGCGGAATTGAGTCTGGAGTTCTCCCCTAAGGAGTGGGGCGACATCATTCATAGGGCCCTGGCATCCTCATGCAGTACCTCAGGGAAGGAGATGCTCCCACAAATCCACACAATTGGTATTATACACCGGTGAGGGTTGCCGCATGGAAGCCCCGTAGCAGCATTCTCTGTTGGCGCAACTGTGGGGAGGAGGGAACATTGACCCATATCCTATGGCATTGCCCTAAAATACAGGCATTTTGGGACACTGTTCTACCTCTAGTAGATCAAATATACAAGACCGAACTCCCCCGATTTCCTAGTTACATCTTGCTGGTGTAACCCAACCCTCTCATGTACCCTATCCGGTCTTGCAGGGGTAGGGCGATCACCTCTGCACTAGGGGCAGCCAAGCAGATTATCTTGGCGAGGTGGGGCATGACTGACATCCCGACCAAGCTTGACTGGCTTCACAAAATGTGGGAGATTGTGGGGATGGAGCAGATTATGGCTGCAATTAATCACACACTGCCTAAATTTGACAAGACCTGGGGGTCCACGGTGGCTTACTTATCTGAATTCATAGAGCTCACCTGCACATACTATCTACGGGTACTGCGATTCCCTACTACCCACACAAAGGACCCGTCGCCACCCCTGAAGGTCACTCAACCCTAGAACCTACCGTGTAGTGGCATAAATCGTGGGTGGATACCTGTCGTCTTTTCTCTAGTATCTTCAGCTGGTTCTCTGCGTTCTTTAACCCACTCTGTCTCCTCTCATTCATGCATACAATCTCCTTTTGGAAATATGTTCCCCACAGGCCAGTGGTTGTAGTTGGGCGTAACGTTTACAATTGCAGCATGCTTAATAAAAAGATTTAAACCATAAAAAGCAAATTTGATCACTTGGATTTAGTTTGCAGCTCATCAAGCTTTGTATGTAAATCCTGAATTTCATGCTTTGAGCTATGTTGGGCTCTCAGCAATTCTGAAATCCTCTAAAGAAGATATAAGTTGTTATGCTTCCAATAGTCTCAAATCAACTTGGAGTAGACTTTGATCTATATTGCTTAGCTGTGCCTGGACCTCCAAGTGAGCTTTGTCGTGAGCACTCCTCATCTCCCTTAGTTCTCCCAGAATCTGCCATAGGACGACCCCCATCTGGGAACTGTATTAATTAATTGAGTGCTGCGTTGGATGAAACTTTCCAGTGCTTGGTCGGACAGCAGTCGGCTGATGAAGCGGTCTGTCATCAAGAGCAGCTTCTAAAAAATAATCATTCCATTTGTCCGTCTGATGACCTGAGATTTTTTGCATTTCCCACTTTCCTCTGGGATTTTTTTTTTTAAAGAATTTGCCTCATCCGCCAAGCATGGTGAGCAGAGCGATTTTGTGCCAAACAGAGGCTATAGGAGGATCTCCACAGTATTCTGCTGGTCCTGGGTTCCATGAGGGCTGGGACTTTCCTACAAGTCTTGGACTACACTTAAGATGGTAGAATTAAGAGTGTCCTGTAACACAGTAGCAGCAGTCCCATCCCTCTTGGTTACATCAGAGACCCCAGCATTAGTTTCATCTCTGCATCCTTCCGGAGTGCCCAGTGAGCCCACTGACCCCTGTATTTCACGATAGTCTTGCTGCACTTGAGCCCTAGCTCCAGTCGTTTTCTTTAGTGTCTGACCAGCATTGAGTGCTTGTCAGGTCGACCGTCTTACAAATGCCCTTTCCGAAAACTACTGGACGCCGTGGGGACATTTGCTGTTTTGCCCCCTGCCTTACCTGCAGCACCTCGCCGCTCCCGCTTCGCGGGAGCCGCTTCGTGGGAGGACCCACCAACGTCGCTTGTTACCCGTTTGCCTGACCAACTGAGGGATAGAGAGACTGCAGGGGAGTAGCGCGGCAGGGACTCACTATCCCAGGAGTTCCTGCTCGACCAAGCAACATCCGGTCAGCGCCCCCCTGCGTGCCCCGCCCACAGCCGGCAAACGAGCTAAAAGGAGCCATGGGGATTAGATCTGCGTGACCCTTTCCGAAAACTACTGGACGCCGTGGGGACATTTGCTGTTTTGCCCCCTGCCTTACCTGCAGCACCTCGCCGCTCCCGCTTCGCGGGAGGACCCACCAACGTCGCTTGTTACCCGTTTGCCTGACCAACTGAGGGATAGAGAGGCTGCAGGGGAGTAGCGCGGCAGGGACTCACTATCCCAGGAGTCCCTGCTCGACCAAGCAACATCCGGTCAGCGCCCCCCTGCGTGCCCCGGCCACAACCGCCCTCCTCCTACAAAATCCGGCGAGGGCCCGCCTTGCGGGACGCCGGGCAAAGGGCGGGCTGCCTGTGGCCGTCCGGGGCCAGCAGGGGCCGGGTCGGGCCACCCCCCTAAGAACACAGGTAAAATCGTGATATTGACACTGCGCTATACAGTATTTGACTATTCTGCAGTAACTTCCATAATGTCTGCCTATACCCCAATGGCTACTCGTTCGGGCAGATGTTCAAGGCGAGGGGGAAATTCCACAATAGGCACTATGGATAACTTTATAACTCGCGCTGTTTCTGTTGTGGAGAAGGAAATTATCTTAGCAGAGCGAAGATTATCGCGGGAATATCTTGCACATAAGCGCTCTTCCCTGGGAACACTGGTACAGGCTATATCCCCAACCAATACTACTCCAGCAGAACCCTTATTTTCCACTACACCCAGTTGTACGCAGCCCTGTATTACTGACTCAAGGGTAGACTATGGTCTTCTCGATATTATCCCCGATCCAGAGATAACAAACAGGAGTCCAAGTAATGTTGTTGCTACATCAAATCATTTAGCAAAAACAAAAGCAGATCCACCTACTCTGCCCGTAATATTGATTCATGAAGCACCCATAGGACAAGACCCACTACCCTCCCCGGTAAAAGCAAGTTGCGTAGCATTAAAAAGGAAGAGACTATTTACCCCACGTAAGGGCTACAGACTAAAGGCCCTTAAAAGAATACAAAGAAACCAAATGAACAGGTGTGTTTCTTGTAAATCTACAGGGTTTGAGATGAAGCACACAGGGGCAGAAATAAGTGAGCAGCAAGAGGGTGACCCTGCAAATGCTTCGGCTAGTCCCGTACCGGACATTGCACTGGACAATTGCCCAAAGGACCCATCAGTAGCCAATCCCTTGATGGAACAGATCCAACAGTTAATGTCAATTTTGATTTTACCCGTGATTGAAAGACTGAAAGGGCTTTCGGAGCGTTTGGATAAATTTGAACAAACCTCACTGGATAACTTCTTTGCATTAAAATCATTAGTAAAATTACTCTCTAAGATCGGAGCTGATACCGCAAGGGGAGAATCTAGCCCAACAATTCCCAAACCACCGGAACAAACTCGACCACCAAGAAAAGATAAGGTGGTAGACCGGAAAAAGGACAATGTCGTACCAGGGGGATTGCAAGCAGACCCTTCTGGGGTGCAGCCAAACAATGGAGGAACACAAACTGCTGTCCCCCCAAAACCTGCGCCACGTAAAGGAAAGCAGGATGCACTAACTACCACCTCTCAAACGTTGGCGCCATCGAGAATCGATGAAGGGATAGGAACCTCCGCTTGCACTACAAACAGTGGTCCTAACACTAAAGACCCAGTAGCTGATTGCAACTCAGGCAAATTAGTGCCTAAACAAGCTCCAAATGCTGACCTCCCACCTGGGTGCCAACCGTATGTGGTAGTGCTCACCGGCGTCCCTCCTCTGAAACCTGATAGAAGGGAGTCCTATGACGAACTCAAAAACAAGACCTTATATTGGTTGAGAGAAAACAGACCTCTCCCATACCCTATTAACTGTCAGGTTATACACGTTCGAAGAGTCAACTGGTTGGGCACCAGGCCAAAGGACATAAGGGGGGACTGCATTTTGGTGAACTTTAAAGACCCTTCAGTAGCACATCTTGTGTACGGCCAAAATCAACGGAGAGGACATCTAGGAATTGGAACTTGTGACCTTAGTTACTTTTATCCAAAGCAACTAACACCAGGTAATAGAGACCCGCCTTGTGTAGGCATGATGAGTAATAGGTACTCGTTCTTTGATCCCCCAACACCTGGTGGTGGAATGCATTTACAGAATATGGGAGTGGACACAAATTGGTCATGGTGGGGTCGATGACGAGTAGAGTGTGAATGTTGGGAAAACCTTTCCCCTATACTCCGTGTCCATTCAAAGGACTCATGTGTAAGACTATGTGCAAGTTCCTGTGTAATGCCCCCTGTAACTGAACCAGTCAAAACTACACAGGCTGGAACATTGACTGCTAATATTGCTAGAGAACACCTAGAGAGGGCACCAGTTGATATTCTTACTGTACAGGATCAAAACATGTCACTACCAGTACGTACGGGCGGTCCTAAAGGGGGGAAACATCAAAAGTTCAATGCAAAACGATGAGAGAGATAAAAATTCTGTCATGGAATATTGCAGGGTTATCAAGAAACCTTTGTGACAGGGTTTGGAGTTCTTTCATGGAAGAGCATGATATCATACTCTTACAAGAAACTTGGGCAACCAATATGGTCCATAAACTCGGCTATAAAGCATTTCACTGTGGGGCAATTGCATCTACAAGAGGTAGACCTTCAGCGGGTTTAATAATTTGGATAAGAATATCCCTGAATGTTGTTGTTTCACCTTTGTACTTTGTTTCCAATGATTTGCTTGGGGTAAAGGTGACCACGAAGGAAATGGGGGATGTCTACCTTATAAATATTTACAACAGGCCAAACCCCCACAACAAGGAATCTATGGTTGTAGAACAATTAAGTTCGTACCTGGGTACTTTAGAGCTAAACTCCCAAGTTATTATAGGCGGGGACTTTAACTGCCAATTCGAACCTATGTCGGGGCTTGAAAATCTATTAGAAAATGAAGACCGGGCTTGCGACATTCCTTCTCTAGATAGTGTCAAATCAGTTAAAAGTTCAGTGGCAGCCATGCAGATTTTCGAACTAACTGTGTCTAATGATCTATGGGCATGTAATGGTCGTCTTGATCCCGATTAAACCAGCAAATTATACATACAGCGATTGATTTTATGCTAATTACAACCAACTTGTGGCACCTATTGCTGGCCTTTAAAGTCGTGAACAGGCCAGAAAGCGACCACTTCCCTCTACAACTGGGGTTACTTTCTCACCCATTTTTGACACCACATGGGGAAATAGAATCTACCAGGGAGGTGGGAGAGGTCGAGGTTTCTAATAACAGAAGAGCTATAAAGTGGCCACACATATTAGCAAAAAAAGATATACTCGTGGGTATTTACAACACCTTCTCAGATACTATCCCCTTATACAACAATTTGTGTTTGGGTTCCCAGGAAGTCCTTAAAATGCACTACCATTTGGTAGAATTATTAATTCCCCTCCTGAGCAAAACATGTAGCATTGATAAAGGTAACACAAGAAGGCAACTTGAACTAGAGACACCGTGGTATAATAAACAGTGTCGTCTAGTGAAAAGTAACTTAATCAATGCTGTTAAATCCAAAGATCAGATGAGGGTAAGAGAGTGTAGATATGAATACAAAAGACTCCTCTCTAGTGCAAAAAAGGAATGCGATAATTCGATCTGGGATAATTCGATCTGGGAAAATCTCCTAAATGCTGCTAGGACGACCAAAGCATCTTCTGGAGCTTGATATCAAAAAATAACAAAACGGGTCGCTCCAACAGGGACTTTTTCCTGGATGAGAAAATCTGGTATGATCATTTTGTAAAGCTGTATGATTCGGCAGATGTGTTCCCAGGCCAAAACAACCCAGAAACTGTTTTTCCCTCGTGTACTAGCTTCTCCCAATTTAGTGCTGAAGAGACTCTATGTGCAATAAAGGCAATTAAGGCGGGCAAGGCACCAGGCCCGGACAAACTGCCTGGGGATTTATTCACACAACACTGAAGTATGGTGCCCCTATATAAACTTTTTGTGTAACTCAATATTGGCAGGGACCCCAATTCCTGAAACGTGGAAGGGGGCGGAAAATAGTTACCATTTATAAAAAAGGGGATCGCTATAATCCAGCCCATTACAGACCGATTAGTTTAATCGATATTTTACAAAAAAAAATTGCTAGGCATATTTTAAACCGAATTTTAGACTGGCTAGAGGAATCCAAAATCCTCTCAAAATATCAAGCAGGGTTTAGAATTAAGACAAGTACTGTGGACCAGGTGTACAGGTTTATGTGTATCTGTTGGAAATATGTACAAATAAAGAAGGGTAGCCTTTACGTAGCATTTATGGATCTACGTTCTGCGTTTGATCTTGTTCCACGTTCCCTACATTGGGATACTTTGAGGAATATGGGTGTCCCGGATGAATTGCTATTAAACCTTATAAAGCTTCACACAGATAAATTTGCAAAAGTAAGGTGGGGAAGAAATGGTGAACTTACCCAGGCCATACCAGTAAAAAGGGGGGTACGACAAGGGTGCGTGCTGGCCCCCACCCTTTTTTCCTTATTTGTAAATGATATCCCTCCTTATCTGGCACATTGCAATCATGATTCCCCGAAACTGTGTAACGAGGCAATCACAGCACTGTTATTTGCGGATGACACCATTTTAATATCGCAAACTCCCAAAGGACTACAAAATTTAATAAACCAATTCAATAGTTACTGTGAAGTAAAGGGGTTAGAAATCAATTCATCAAAAATTAAGTACATGGCCATTAATCCCCCAAAAACCTTCAAGAAGAATTTGGCCCTAAAAAACACTAAATTAGAGTACGTGGAATTCTTTGATTATCTGGGTATCAGGCTTGACAGTAAAATGTCCTGGAAAAAGCAACTGGAAAAAAGTAGGCTGACATTTAAACACAGCTCACTCCCTATCTTAAAGATCCATGGAGGGAGTGCTTCCAAATCTATAACTCCTGCGATGGAAGTATTTAAAGCTAAAGCGCAATCCGCAGCCCTATACGGGGCTGAGATTTGGGGGCCACACTCAAACAAGACATTTGACATTGATGAGAACGCGTTCTTTAGGCGACTACTAAGATTACCATTAAGAACGCCCCTAGTGCCTGTCTACTTAGATATTAACGTAAAACGTACAGACTTTTTATGCTGGTTGAGGCCACTTCTTTATTGGGTAAGACTATGGTCTACCCCGGAACTCACTAACTATAGAAGTGGCTTACTGGAAATTATGGAACTGGACACATTTAATTCAATCAAATGGCTGAGACATATATCCACTTGGTTCACAAAAATAGGTCTTTCACACTTTTGGACTAACCCACTTGTATTGCCAATTAATTGTAAAGAACAGGTAAAAGCTGCTTTTTGGTCCTTAACAATGCATATTTACATGAACGTGGCACTGGCTCCTTAGCTCAGAAGTTTCTGCAATTTAAGGACATCCCCATGTTTGAGCAGTTTATGGACGAAATCGAGCCACCCTTGGCTAAAACTGTATACCTACAATATAGATACGGCGTTTTACAAATAAATGCAAACACCTGCCGGTGGGGAAATTCCATGGGGAATGATTTGTACAACTGTAAATTGTGTGAACTTAATAAAAAAAAAGATGAGGCTCATATTCTCTTCTTTTGTCCGGTGTACAAACATCAACGTATGAAATGGATTAAACCACTTTGCAAAAATTTGGGCTTAAGATCCTTCAAAGAGGCAGAAAGGATACTTAAATCCACGACCTCTCAGTTGGTAGCTTTTGGAGTCAGTAGGTATCTCCTTAGTGTCTGCTTGGTTAGAAAGAAAATTGGGGTTAAAACATAGAACTAAATATTATAAGGAACCTCCGAAAATTATAAACAAGTAAAAACAAGTCTTTTTAATCACTGGCATTTTAACTATTTATATAATGTACATAGACTTCTTTTTAAATCCGGTCTTGTAATTGATTTCTAATTGGTAGAATATTGTACTTTGTATGTTAAATTCTATACAATGAAATAGTGATGTATCCTCCTATAAATTGCACATATCCCCTGATGTTGTCTTGGAGCACCAAATATGTACATATTGCACTTTCTTGTAATCATGTTATTTGTTTTTTAAATTATGTATGTACTTTAAATGTTTTTATGACAAATATGTTGAAATAAAAGCTTTACAACAACACATGCCATCCATCAAAAAGGGTCTTGCAAACCTTTGAAATTTTGCTGACTTTCTTTGCAGGTGTGCGCCTTCGCCCAGCTGGCTCGCGCACTGTGGCCCGCTTTATTGGCCCAAATAAACCAAGAGGAGACGTGATCATTAGTTTACTATGTTCTTTTAGGAATGCACTTCTCCGAACAAGAAAGTCCCAAAAGCTACACACGTGCTTTAAAGCTTTAATTAAAGCTGCTGCTCCTCATCCTATAGTTTTGCCATTTCTTCCTTTAAAAAAAAATAATTCTTACTGTCCGGCAGGACTGTTCCTTCTCACAGACGTTACCAGCCCCCAAACTAACATATACTAATCGCTGATTTTAGGGGGGCACAAATAGGGGGGCCCCCAAAGCTTCTCTTTATTTTTTTATTTATTTATTTTTTCTCACACTTTCACCGTCAGCACCACTACTTGTTCACAGCGCCAGCCCCCTAAAAAGCATATGATCCTGGCTGGTCTCTTCGCGGGGCACAAATATGTGAACGCCTGCGAAGCCACAAGCTGTACTCGCTCCTAGGCGAGCCACTTCTGTGGACCACCCGACGTTCACCGACCTACAAGGGGTAACCTAACTAAGCCCCTCAAGGTAGCCACTCGCTCACTTCCCCCAGAGTTTGCTCACCTTCATCCTGCATACTTCAGCAAGAATGCGGATTCTGGCAGTTCTTGTCTCAGGCCCGACAGATGCCATTCTCCAAACTACCAAAGACACACAATCGATGGACGAATGCAGATCAAATCAAAACATTCACCCCCAGTCAAGAGAACTGGGTTAAAGCCATCATTCCTATGCTCACCATGCCACCCCAGTTTAGACTTGGCCATATGCAAATCAGTCTTGACCCTGTGCCTCATTGCAACAGTCCAGCCCGACCTGCCAAGCCAGGTCCTCCTTGGACAGGAATCAGGCATCCTAGGACCAGTTTTGGGGTTTCATCCCTCATCAGCCAGGATAGCTTTACTCCAGTGGCATGAAGAGGACAGAGCCCACGTCTGGGCATACCCGTCCCACTAGGGTGACAAATGCAACAATTGATGGACAGAATGTAGAACAATGTCCTATATTCACCCCTGTACAGAGATCAGTGCCTGAATTATATCAGCTGGACTGTTCCCATTGAGCACAGGGACTAGACTGATTTGCATATGGCTGGGTTCGAACTAGAATGGCATGGGGTTCAAAACCTGATGGATTTAGACCCAGATCTCTGTACTGGGGTGAATTTATGACATTGTTCTGCATTCTGTCCATCAATTGCTGTTTTTGTGTTCTCCAAACTACTGCGTCTCTCTCAGAAGCCAGCCTCATAGACGCAGAGCATGACTGAAGCGCTTGCGGCTCCTCCTGTTCAGTGAGTAGTGTCATTGAGGAAGACTAGTCCTGTGGCTTCAGTCACCATGCCATGTCGGACCCATACCTCGTGTGTTTGTGGTGTCTGGAGCGCGACCATGATACCAAGTCGTGCTCCAACTGCTGGGCCAAGGTGCTGACTCCCTTATAGTCACAATCCCATTTGAGGAGAGTCTCCGGGACTGTTCCAGGAGTGCAAAGTCCTCTTCGTCCCACTCAAAATCGTCGAGCACTGCGGTAAGAAGCACAAAAACACAAGAAGTTAAAGCCGGCTGACGCAACGAAGGAACATCGGCATGAAAGGCCTGGTTCCTCAGAACTTTCGCCTGGGCTGATTCCGCACCTCCCCAGTTTTCCGGGAGCCGGAACAACCCCCAGCCCTCAAATTAAGCAATTTTATGAGGCCATGTGCCCATTTATGAGCAGGCCAACCCCTCCGGTGCGCCTTCAGGCTCCCCGAGGTCAGAGGGGGCTCATATCTTTTTATGCTGGCGGCTCCGGTTCTGATGGTCCCTCACTGGATATGGTCAGGGATCTGGACTGGCGCCAGTCAATCTGGTCCAGGCACCCCCACAGGTTCAGTAGCCTCCAAATCTTCCTACTCTTGCCCATTTAGATCATGGGCCTCCAGTTGATTGCGTGATTCGCCATTCCTCCGTCACTGGCAGTCCATAGTATCGGGCAGGTAGGTTCTGCAGATCATCTAAGGGGGCTACTCGCCCCCCGCCCCCTCCCAACCTTCATGACTACCCCTCCCTCCATCTTGCCACCGGCTGACAGAGGATCATCTGTCATTGCTCCGGGAGGAAATCATAGCTTCCTTGGCCAAGTGAGCCATAGAGAGGGTTCCGGTGCCAGAAGTAGCTGCTATTCCTGCTACTTTCTTGTTTTGAAAAAGGAAAAAGTACTTCATCCAAGTCCTGAAACACTTCCTCAAGAGGTTTTTGTCTGCCCTGGAACCAGGAGACTGGATGGTAGCATTGAACTTGCAGGACGCCTATTTTCACATCTCCGTCCTGCCGGCCCATCGTTGTTACCTGTGGTTTACGGTAGGCCACAAGCATTTTCAGTTCACTCTGCTCCTTTTTGGCCTTACCAGTGCCCCTTGGGTGTTCACCAAGGTGATGGTGGTGGTCACAGCTCATCTGTGCAAATCAGGGGTACCAGTCTCCCCTTATCTCGATGCTTGGCTGCTGAATGAGAGCTCTCCCCAGACTGTCTCTCACCTCCATACTACGGCGGACTGCCTGCATTCGCTGTAGTTCACGATCAACATACTGAAGTCACACCTGACTTTCTCTCAGAAGCTCCCTTTCACCGTATCTGTTCTGGACGCAGTGCGGTTTCGAACTTGCCTTCCAGAGTGGTGAGTCCAGGCTATAATAACGGTGTTTCAGCCTCTATTCAGGATTTCGGTGAGTGACGTCGAGGCTGCTGGGCCTCCTGCATCCTGCTAGTGACACATGCCAGATGGCATATGCGGGCTCTGCAGTGAGACCTGAAGACCAGACGACGCAGCATCAGAGGAATCTTTCTAACATGGTCCACATCTCGGAGGGACCTGCACAGGACTTGCAATGGTGGTTAACAAATCTCAATTGGCTCAGTGGCAGCTCCCTCTCCGACCAGATCTCACAGTAGTGACAGATGCGTCACTACTGGGATGGGGTGGCAATCTAGGAGAGCAGGAGATATGAGGACTCTGGTATCTGGCAGGATATGAACTCCACATCAACATGCTGAAGCTCCGTGCAATCCTACTAGCATTGACTATCTTTCTACCCTCCATCAAGGGAAGGCAGAAACAGGTGTTCATGGACGACACCACTGCTATGTGGTACTGCAACAAACTGGGTGAGGTTGTGGTCCCTTTATCGAGAGGCTCTGCGTCTCTGAACATGGCTGAAGCAGAAGGGCATTTTCCTTGGTGGTTCAGCACCTGGCAGGTTTCCTGTACTTCAGGAAGGACAAACTCAGCCATCAATGCCTAGCGGATCACAAATGGCATCTCCTACCGGAGGTGGCGCAAGGTCTCTTTCAACACTGGGGAGAGGCTTGGTTAGATCTGTTTGCCTCCACTGAGCACAATCAATGTCAGCAGTTTTGCGTGCTGTAGTTTCCAAGACCGCTTTTGCTCAGACACTCTTTTCGTCTCTAGCGGAGTTCAAACCTCCTGTATGCCTTTCTGCCCATACCACTCCTGCCCAGAGTTCTGACGAAGATCAAGAACGAATGGCCCAAGTAATTCTTGTGGCTCCAGACTGGGCACAGAGAATCTGGTATCCCGAGCTTCTGACATGAGCATCAATCCTCCTATCAGCTGCCCCTTCTGGAGGAACTTCGGTCACAGCAGCAGGGAAGAGTCCTCCACCCAAACCGGTCAACTCTTTGACTTCTTGTGTAGAGATTGAGCGGCAGCAGTTAATATCTGTCAACCTTCCTCCTGAAGTCTGTAATGATATCCTGGCAGCCAGATGTCCCTCCAACAAAACAGAATACTCCTGCAGATTAAAAAAAGGTTGTATCATATTGTACGGAAAAGTTTTCTTTTCTGATATTCTGGTTTTTTTTTTTTAACTTTTTTCCAGCAGGACTGTGCTCTGGGAACTCTGAAATGATAACTTCTCCCCTGTCTGCCTTCTTGCAGCTGCCATACCAGCCCTCCTTATTTACATCTCCTATTGTAAATTGATTTCTAAAAGGTCTTGTATATATGTTCCCACTTTCCCCTTTCATTATTCCTCAGTGGGACCTTAATGTGGTTCTCACATTTTGGATGTGCTCACTTCGAGCCTTTACACAATTGTCCTCTCAGCCTGCTCATCATCAAAAAAGCTTTTTTGTGGCAATTTACATCAGCCAGAAAGGTGAGTGAAGTGCAGCCTTTATCACCCAAGCCTCCCTTCCTGTCTGTTTTTCCTGACAAACTGATGCTTCGCACTAGGGCCTCTTTCTTGTCGAAAGTGGTAACACGGTTTCATATAAGCCAATCTGCTCCCTTTCCCACTTTCTACGCACCTCCACACCCCTCTAAAGAAGAGGAGCGACTCAGACCTCTTGACCAAAAAAGAGGTTTGTCGTTCCACCTTGACTGCATATGAAAGATTTGGGTGGACAACCAACTCTTCGTGGGGTATGTCAGTGCGAAGAAAGGTCAGGCGGTGCATAAACCAACTATTTCTCGATGGGTAGTTATCTGCATCAAGATGTGCTATGCACTATCAAAGTAGCAGCCTCCTGAAGGCTTGCAAACTCCTTCCTCCGGGGCGAACAGAGCGACCACTGCTTTAGCCTGTGTAGTTCCAGTCCTGGACATCTATCAGGCAGCAACCCGTTCAATCCTACAGGAATTCTTAGTCTGAATTTGTCCGAAGACCCACCACCAGTGATGTATTGCTTGTGTATCTATTCCAAGCTAAGGTATTTGCAGCTAGATGTCTCTATCAGA
The DNA here is from genome assembly GCF_964263255.1 of Lissotriton vulgaris. Classification (NCBI taxonomy): domain Eukaryota; kingdom Metazoa; phylum Chordata; class Amphibia; order Caudata; family Salamandridae; genus Lissotriton; species Lissotriton vulgaris. The sequence continues at coordinate 1,108,072,421 of NC_141691.1, forward strand.
TGAACAAGTTAGTTATCTTTGGTAATGTCTTATCCAGTAGAGACCATATCTAGCTACAGATTGCTTACCAGCCCACCTATCCTGGGTCTCTGTTTGGATGTCTAGTAACTATCTCCAACTAAACCGTGACAAGACTGTCATTATGCTCTTTAGGGAAGCGTCTGGCCTCTGGCCGGCCGACTGTTTGCCACCTGAATTGGGGCCAGCACCTTCAGCTTAGCAGTCTGTGAAAAATTTCAGCTTGAAGCTTGATCGGCCTCTCTCCATCAAGGAACAAGTAAACGCCACATGCTGCTCCTGCTTCGCCACTATGAAGCATCTTAAAAAGGCCCTCCCTTGGCTTCCTGACAGTGCTAGAAAAAAGCTTGCCCAGGCTCTTAAAATCTGTCATCTAGACTACAGGAATGCTGTTTACATCAGTAAATGACACCTTGCTGGCCAAGTTGCAGGTGGTCCAGAACACCGCCACTAGACTAATGTGTAATCTTCCTGCTTGCTCCCTCTTTTCCTATTCTTCGGAATCTCAATTTGCTGCCAATCAGAAAAAGGGTCATTTTTAGGTCTCGGCTAGGCAGCGCATGTGCTGCATGCATGCGCTGTCTCGAAGAGACTTGTAGTATTTGGGATATGTGCTTCAATAAAACGCCCACTTTTTCATTGGTTCCTCTTACTGCCCTTTAGAAATGCCGGCTTGTCATTGGTAAATACACCTAGTAGTCCCTCCTTTAGTTCCGCCCTAGAGACCGACCCTGGTACATAAAGCCTTTCACTATGACATGTGTTTTCCTTCAGTGTACTACTTTGTCTTTTGCTCTGTCTTAGCTGCTGCCCCCAGTTTATGCAATCAACCTGCCTTCCCAGAACACCTCATACTCCTTCCAGCTGGTTTGTATCCTAAACAGCTGCTCTTCACTGTCTCTCGTGCTGCAGCTTCCTCCTCCTCTAGACCCCCCCTTAACGATGTGATGAGGAAGCTGGATCTTATTTTAATAAAATACTCCCTCCTTTGTACTGTGTGTCTTTCTGTGACATTTATAAATCTGTTTTGCTTACTGGTGAGTATCCTTCCAGGGGCTTAGTTTTGGTTTTGCCAGACTTACTTTGTGTAGCTTTGGGTCCCACAAAGACCTAATTGGCATTGCCACTTTAATGGGTCCCTCAAAACCACCTTCATTATTTTTCTGCTCTCGCCCCTTTTCCGATCGTGACTCTCAGCCATTTCAGGGAGGGAACCTCCATTCTTCGCTCCAGCGTGTCCCAGCCCTTTAAAAAATTAACAGTTTGGGGAACAGGCAGGCGGAAGTGCAGTCACTACAACACATATTGCAAGCCTAAATTCATTAATAGTCCGCGTTATGGCACAGGAGCATCTGGTTGCAAGCAGAGAAGTGCCAAGGCAGGCAGCCCCAAAAACCGATGTCCGCTGCTGCTGGCCTGGCTGTCTGGCCTGCCGTGGTCCAGGAAGTCCAGAGTGACCATACACAAAAAAAATTGCCCTACTACGGATGATGCCCACGCCTTTTAGATGATTCATTCTGCTGCTCGAAATAAACTCGCTCCTTCCTTGGAGATAACTTGTACTGCTTCACCTGGAACTCGGCATTGGTCCAGTCACAGCCCTCAGGCATTCAAATTTGAGTCCCGAGTTGGTGGCCTGTCTGCATCAGAAGAGTACGCCAAACTTTAATGAGCTATGGTGCAGGTGAGTTTGAATCATAGCACAGCCCTTCTTAACAAGTATTTGCAATGCCTAGTTTTTAAATGTTTTTTAAACTGTATTTATGATATTTGATAGGTTTTATATGGCGTATTTGGAACGGATCATATAAACTGTATAGCAATTGATGCCCTTTTCTTTTTGTATCCCAATCCTTGGATTCATTTTGGTATTGTAAAATTGTTTTTAATGTATCTTTTATGATTGTAATTGACCGATATAAAGATTAATGAATGAATATCCTTTTCCTACACTGCCCCTTATCATTGGAACAAACTCCCCACTATTCTCCGCTTCAGATCAGAATTGATCTCTTTTAAGCAGGGTTTGAAGACCTGGTTATTTTAGGAAGATTCTTCTCTTAGCAGTGCAGCTCCGAGATACTCCTTCAGGATTGATTCACGCACTATAGTACATGTCTTATCACCCTCCCTGCTCTACAGACTGATTTGTAGGGTATGGGATGATCCGTTTAAGGGCCCTAGTTTGGACCCACTAGTGTTTGTGCATTTCGTGGCTCTGCGCTTCTGTTGTGGAAAGTCGTGACAAGTAACTGATGTCAATGCACCATGGTGGTGCCTAGATAGGTGACACAGGTGTCGTTTCCAGTGTGGTAGATGACTCCACAAAGAGTCGTCCGACTCCACCCACTGGCATGCAGGGGGTACTGCTCACAAAAACTATTCTGGATCCAGTCTGATGCCCAGGGAAACTCAAAGCTAAGGAATCTGCAGCTAGATATTGTCTAGCAGAGAAAGTGTTACCGAAGGTTAGTAACTTGTTAGTCAATGTGGGGGGTGTGGCAAGGGGCCGGTGTAGTCTGACACGAACTGCGGAGCTCCTGCCCTGTGATCCCCCATTTGCTGATATCCTGAGATTCAACACCCTCACATTGCCTGTGGAAATATAGAGGTACACCCCCAGTGCCAGCTGGAGGACTGGAGTCTGCGGGAGAGGTGGTGTCTGAGGCAAGACACAAAGACTCAAGTAAAACGACAAACTTGGCCAAAGAAGATCCAACTCCAGAATTATGGAAAGAATGCAGAAGAAAATCTGGGTGAACTGCCGAGGACTTTGACTGGCAAGTAATCGTGCCAAGGAGTGCTCAGAGGCTTGCTGCCTGGGCAAAGCCATGAGACCGGATCGAGCCATGGCCGGTACTACCTACGCTGCTCCGCTACGGACCATGGCCCCACAGGCACTCGCATAGAGCTGGAGAACCTGGCGAGAATTTGGTGGTCGATTTCCCCACCTGCTTATGGGTCTCGGAGTCTTTGAAGCCCGGACAACCCTGTAAAGCGATCCACCTGCGCCTTTGACTTGGAACCCGAATTGGATGTTGGTGAGCACAAAGGTGGAGTGTCTTACAGACAGTGGAATATACTAGGCGGTGTTGCGTCTCCACAGCGGAGGTGATCCGTGAAGGCACAAGACGGCTCTGAAACTTGATGAGGCTCATATTCTTGGTTACTGCTGAAAGGACCCCCGGAGAGTGATTACCCGGGGAGAGCACACAGGTTGGAGAGGCAGGCCTACCTGGGGGAGTTAGAGTGAAAGTCCCATAGCCCACAAATGATAGAGACACTGAGACCCAGCAGACTAAAGTGACCACCTCACACAACTGCACTTGGGCTCAATTGCAGAGTCCAGGAACACTGAGAATAGTACTATTGTGGAATGCTTGTTACTCTCCCACTTCTCTGACCGGGAACCCTGAGAGGTGTCTGCCTCAACCCCCGGCTTCCATAGGAAACGCAGAGAAACTCATACAGTCGCACCCCACCAGGACCCTATAGTTGTACAGGAAGGTACGCTAGGTTTGCGGGAGAGGGCTAGCAATGACTGCCAAGGGGACAAACACATGAATGCAGTAGAAGTAATCAAGGAGGATGGCTGGCTCTACTGTACATCCTGAAGAGCGTCATTCTTTCCGAGGGGATACCAATCCTCCTGTAACATCAGGAGACTTGTAGGAATCTGACAGTCGCATGGAACTACGCCTCTTTACACATGGGGAAGGTAGCCAAGAAACACTGGCAGTGTTCCACTGAACCGGGCTCGGTTTCTGCGCTAACCAGTGAGGAAGAGAATGGGCAGCTCCCACTGGAGGTCCCCAATAACCGGCAAACGCTATTTGACATCATGCAGGCCATTACTGCTTCTCGTGAGGTGCTGGAAGTAAAGATAGATGCCATAGGAACTGATCTTAATCTACTTTGCAGAAGGGGTGGCAACCACTGAGGGAACAATGACGGACATACCCCCTGAGATTACAGCGTTGCAACAATCGCTGGCCCCTGTGTAAAACAGAGTTCGAACCCTGGAAATGTGGGCAGAGGACAAGAAAAATTGGTCTCGCATGAATAACCGAGTCATTGTGGCCCCTGAGCGCACAGAGGGAACCAATATGGTGGCCTATCTGGAGGCCTGGCTAAGAACAGAAGTGGAACTAGAGGGACTGTCCTCATTTTATGCTCTGGTGAGGGCACACAATGTACCGACCCTCCCATCTAAGCCTGGTGCCCCCTGTGCCCCATAGTGGCCAAATCCCTACATTTGAGAGGCCGGAATCACATTGTGGCTGAGCCCGGCAGAGCGGTGATGTTCAGATTTATAACCGCAAAATTATGATACTCCCAGACTTCACCCGGGAAGTGGAGAGACAACAATCCACTGTTCTTGCTGTCAAAAGACTCCTTTGTCACATGAACGTGCCCCATGCAATGTTGTTCCTAGCCTGTTTACGAGTGACCACACCATCTGGTGCCCAGTACTTCCAGATACCGCAGGAGACTTGGAACTGGTTCGAGTCTGGTCCGTTGCATGAGGGGAGGGGGAGTGTGGGGGGGGAGGGCTCCCCAGGCACACCCATTGGGGACGTAGAGCAGGTACAGGTGACAAACACCACAAAGTAAGTGGGGCAGTGGCGGAAATCAGCAACGCCAGCACATGCCCCTGAACTTCTAACAGTGACCATGGTGACCGGAATTCAGCTGGTTATCAGGTTGTTAGCTCTGCGGAGGACTCGGACCCCGACTTACCCACGGTTACGCCAAATCGGCGGATGAGATTTTTTGAGAGTGGGTTACTAGTACTATTGATCAGCTGGCATGGTAGACTGGAAACTCTTGGACACTATGTACGTATATCTCTTTCTTTGCTCTCCTCATGTTTTGGGGGGTGCCCTACACTATTATCACATGCGTATGGATGTGGAGGAACCAGACTGGGATGCTCTGCATGGTGTTACTGGCCACTTTCTCATCCCCTGCTACAGTTTTGCAGGTACCCCCGCGAGTAGATACCCATTGGTATCGTGTTTGACTGGACTTTTACCTGCCCTAGGGAGAGGGAGTTGGGGTTTTCATCATTTATTTCTTTTCCAGTTGGGTCTTGGGTGTGCCTGGCGAGCAGAATATAATCTAGCTGTACTTCTTGAAACATATGGGGCTAGTCCACTGAGTGTCCCCGGGAGGAGGGAACAAATGTTACAGATGGTCACATGGCGCCCACCGTAGAATTTCAGTGCCTCACATGGAACGTTAGAGGGATGAACTCCTCGACTAAATGACATGAAGTATATGCCTACCTGGCTAGGAGGGGGTCCACATTGCCTTACTGCAGGAAACACATATAACAGCTGTAGAAACTGGTGTTATATATAGTACACCAAAATGAGGTATAGTGTGTATAGAGTCCAGGTGACCCCAGAGGTTGAAGTTAGAATCTTACTCTGTTTGCAGTAGAGTGGTTGAGCAGTATAAGAGGCAGTGTTAAGCATTTAATGTACACACTCCGCAAAATAATTCACACTCAAGGACTGAACTCTAGACCAATTGTTTTTGTATAAAAAATATACTATTTTATTTTTTGAACCAAGCAAGCCTGGCACAGGTAAGCATTAAATACTTTACAGTAATAAGTTGCTGATTGTAGAACAGTTTGAAAATGCAATAGGATACGTGATTGTAATCAGCTATGTTCGATGCAAATAACAATAAAAAAAATCCAAAGAAAATGTAATAGGAATTGTGCTTTGTTTGATTTACAGGGGGTGCAGTAGGTTGCAATACTTAGCAAATACAGTACATTGAAATGAATAGGCTTTTTCAGTAAATTACAGGTAAATGTAAATGTATAGGCATTTATATAGCGCACTACTTACCCGGAGGGTCCCAAGGCGCTTCGACCACTGCGAAACCCATCCTGGCTTCCCTGAGAGATGGTCCCTTAATGGGTATCTCCAGGGTGAGACCAGGCATCCCCGGCGGTCTGGTGGGGCCGTTAGTGAAGATGAGGCAAGCTAATGCCCAGAGTTGCCGAGTGTGAACGCTGATCAGAGTGGGCACCGAGGCGAGAGAATTATCGAGTCCGCTGACCCTGGTCCAGAAACCTGCCGCGCCGGGAATCGAACCCTGGTCCCGGGCCGTCCTCTGCTCTCGGGTCTGCCGCCTCTAACCAGTGAGCCACACTACTTCAGGTAAGTTCCTTTTGACATTACTTTAATAACTCCTTGCTGGATACCTAGATTCAGCACTGGGACATTTCCTGCAAACCGGTAAGTAAATAAGTTTTGGTTATTCGTGCGATTTGTAAAGAATATTTTTAGATTTCAAACTCCACACTTAGAAACTTTTTGGAAGAAAATTATGAATGTTATCCTATGGAGGGAAAACAGGTTATCGGTTCACAGGGAAGTTATCGACTGTGGGAGTTAAGGTTCTGGGGTTAGACTCGGGGGTCTCCCAGGGTCAGTGATGCATTCTTGTTACACCCTCAGCGGCACTAGGACGGCCGGGTGCAGAGTGTTGAGGCCCAATGTTATCCAATGGGGGGATAGGGAGCCTCCGGTTGGTGGCTGCTGGCAAGCCGGCCACTGGGTTGTGGGAGCAAAGTTCCTAGGGTTTAGGACAGAGCAAATGGGGAAACAAAGTAGCACAAAAGGTGCACCCTCAGTGGCACTGAGGCGGCCGGCTGCTGAGTGCTGTTTCGACATCGGGTGCCCTGTTGTGTTCTATGGAGATCCTCCGGTTTACAAAAGCACTGCTGGCAGGGAGACTAAGGACTTATGGATGTCACCACCACTTCGAGAGGTAAGTTAATGGTTGGTTAGGCACCGTTGGTTTGAGCACACAAGGCCGTGGGGCTTCGGGTGCAGGGATGCCTTTTTGGGTCGGATTTTCTTAACAGCTCCTGGTCGCGGTTACAGGGGCCTTCTGGATTTAGACTGCAGGCGTCACCTGGAAGCTTGAGGCAGGTCAGGGGTTGCCGGATCGTGGGTCACGATCGCCGGGGTGACCTCCTTGTGGTGTTTTTCCACTCTAGCTCGGGCCGGGTTCGGTGGGTGCAGAGTGGGCTTGTTTTACGGTCTTCAGCTTCTGCCAGAGGTTGCAGTTCAACAAATCAGGTGTTTACGGGAGAAGCAGTCTTTGGAAGTGAAGGCAGGCAGGTCCTCCGGGGTTGTTGAGCTTGCTGGCTGCAGGACACACTGAGATTTTGCAGGAGCAGCTTTCAGGGGAGACATGCCTGTAGGGCTGGGGCCAAGTCAGTGGGTGTCTTCCTCTTGTTAGCTGGCTGAAAGGCTGTTCGGTCCTTCTCCATTCCTTCTTGTCGTTTCTGGATCTGAGGAAGCAAGGTTCAGGGTGCCCCCTAAATATTAGATTTAGGAGCGTTACAGGTAGGTAAAGGGCAGGGACCTATGGGTCCCTTCACTGGGGTGGGTACACCCCCTATTGTGCCACCCTCCAGAGGGAGGGGGCATGAGCCTGTCCCTGGTTGGTTGGGTCTCCCCATCTTCAAGATGGCGTGGACTGAGAGTTGTGCTTCACCTCCCCTCCCCCACCTGAGGGGTGGAGTTGGCAGAAGTGGGCACACCTCTTTCCTTCACTTGTTTTTTCCCCCGATTCTCCCGCCCAAAATGGGGGGTAGAACCAGTGGGGACCAGTTCCTGGAAGCAGCAAATGGTCTGGGGAGGCTCACAGAGGTGGCATGCCTTTGAAGCTTCCCCTTCGTGATTTCTGGCCCCCAAGAGCAGCAGGCTCTCGACCCAGGGGTCCAGAAACCTGTCTGTTGGTGGCAGCCTAAGCAGCCACTCAGTCGGGACACTAGAAGTAGGTCGTGTTTCAGGGGGCATCTCTAAGATGCCCTCTGTTGTGGGTTTTACATTAAATCCCACACTAGCATCAGTCTGGTTTTAATGTGCTGAGAAGTTTGATCCCACACTTTCCAGTTTTCAGTGTAGCCATTATGGTGCTGTGGAGTTCGTAATGACAAACTCCCAGCACTGTATACTCTTAAAGGCAGCACTACACTTACAATGCCCAAGAATGGACTTGAGCCCTGTAGGGGTACAGGGCTCATACACATGTACCCTCACCACTGGCATAGTGCACCCAGCTGGAGGGGTGGCTGATCTAGGGCAGTGGGTTGTGGGCATGGCACAGGGATGTGTGCCATGTTGACTCTTCACTTTGTTCTGCACTAAGACACACAGCCTGCAAAGGCAGTGTGTTTGTGAAAAGGTGCAGGGCCTCCAAGGATGGCACAATAAGTGCCGCAGCCCTTAGGGTCCTTCCCTGGTCACAGTGCCCTTGGTTACCTGTGGTACCATTTACCTGGGGCCCACCTGTGGCCAGGGATGCAGTTTTTGTGAAGGAACATAGGCCCTGGGTACCTGATTAGCAGAAGCCCAGGGCACACTCAGTCAAAGAACATCAGCAATTCAGCAAAAATTGGGGGCATACCATGCAGAAAGAGGGCACTTTCTCACACAACTCCCACCCCAAACGAAAGATGATGAGACTAACCTTTCCCTAGAGAGACTTTATTGTCTAAGGGAAAGAACAAGGGGAGTCCATCTGCATTGGCATGGGTAGTCCCAGGTCTGTGTTCCACTCCAAAGTCCATTGCCTGTAGGGAGATGGACCACCTCAACAGTTTAGGATTTTCCCCTTTCATTTGCATCAGCCATCTGAGGGGTCTGTGGTCGGTTTGATCTAGGAAGTGAGTCCCAAACGGGTATCGTCCCAGCTTCTTCAGGGACCAAACCACAGCAAAGGCCTCCCTCTCAATGGCACTCCAACGCTGCTCACTGGGGAGAAGCCTTCTGCTTATGAAGGCAACAGGTTGGTCTTCGCCTTCATCATTGGTCGTGGATAGACCGCTCCTATCCCTAGCTCAGAGGCATCAGTCTGCACCATGAACTGCTTGGCATAATCTGGAGCCTTCAGAATTGGTGCTGAGCACATTGCTTCTTTCAGGGTGTCAAAAGCCTTTTGGCAACTAACTGTCCAGTTTACATTTTTGTGCATTTTCTTGGGAGTGAGTTCTGTGAGGGGAGTCACAATGGACCCATATCCCTTCACAAACCTCCTGTAGTACCCAGTCAAGCCAAGGAATGCCCTGACTTGGGTCTGGTTGGTTGGAGCTGCCCAGTCCAGGATGGCCTGGATCTTGGGCTGTACTTGGCCTCCACCAACAAGGTGGCCCAAGTACACCACAGGTCCCTGCCCTATCTGGCATTTGGATGCCTTGATAGTTAGACCTGCAGTTTGCAGGGCCTTTAAAACCTTTCCAAGGTGGATCAGGTGATCCTGCCAGGTGAAACTAAAGACAGCAATATCATCAAGTTAAGCTGCACTAAAGGACTCCAACCCAGCAAGGACTTGATTCACCAACCTCTGGAAGGTGGCAGGAGCATTCTTTAAACCAAAGGGCATAACAGTGAACTGATAGTGCCCATCCGGTGTGGAGAGTGCTGTTTGTTTTCTATTTTGCTCCTGGGGCCATTCCAGTTTGACAGTACCCTGCAGTTAAGTTAAAGGTACTCAGAAATTTGGCTGGACCCAATTTATCTATCATCTCATCTGCTCCTGGGATAGGGTGAGTATTTTTCTTGGTGACCGAGTTGAGCCCTCTATAGTCCACACAGAACCTAATTTCTCTCTTTCCACCCTGTGGATGAGGTTTGGGGACTAGAACCACTGGGTGGGTTCCTTGACTTGGTCTGACTGTCGGTAGATTTTGCTTTTGACAGGTGCACTGTCACAAGTGTCCACATCATGGGTACACCAGTTTGTCAGACCAGGGAACAAGGAAAAGAGCTTAGCATACTGCTGCAAGGCTTGCTTGCAGTCAGTCTGCTGTTGGGCCGAGAGGATGTCTGAAAAGACAACTCCATCTACTGACCGATCTTTTAGGCTGTAGGAGAGATGCTCAGGGAGAGGTTCACTCTCTGCTTCCTGTACTCATCTGTCATCGTCAAGTCAAGTATTTCTTTATTCGGTTTCTGGCAGATAAAAAAACCATAAAAGCAGTGTGATGTCAGCCCTTCCATTGTAGAGCTTTAGACCGTTCACATGATAACCCTTTTGGGTGTCCTACTTGTGCCCAGGTCAACCAAGTAGGTGATCTCACTCTTTTTTTCTAGGATAGGATAAGGGCCACTCCATCTGTCCTGGAGTGCCCTTGGTGCCACTGGCTCCAAAATCCATACCTTCAGCTCTGGTTGAAATTCAACTAGTGCAGCTTTTTGGTCATACCAGTGCTTCTGAAGCTCCTGGCTGGCCTCAAGATTTTTGGATGCCTTTTCCTTGTACTCAGCCATTCTGGAACTTAGGCCAAGCACATAGTCCACAATATCTTGTTTGGGTTCTTGGAGAGGCTTCTCCCAAACCTCTTTTTCAAGACAGTGGTCCCCTCACAGGATGGCCAAACAGAAGTTCAAAGGGGGAAACCCTTCTCACTTCTGTGGCACTTCTCTGTAAGTGAAAAGCAGGCATGGTAAGAGGACATCCCATCTCCTTTTGAGTTTTTCATGGTCCCATAATCATGCCTTTCAATGTCTTGTTGAATCTCTCAACAAGGCCATTGGTTTATGGGTGATAGGGTGTAGTAAACTTGTACTGCACTCCACACTTTCCACATGTGTTTTAGGTAAGCAGATATGAAGTTGGAACCTCTGCCTGAAACCACCTCCTTGGGAAACCCTACTGTTCGAGGCATGTGGGCTGCTGAATTCATATCTGTGCATAGATCGCTGCCTAGTGTTGGGTCCGGATGATTGCACATTGTTGTCCTGGAAGAGTCTTCGAAGTATCACGAGATAGGTGGCTCTTCCCCTGGACTACAGTGCGCATGGGCATCCTCTCCATCCTCAGATTGTTTTTTTCCGCCATTGGGTTCGGATGTTACTATCTTACCTCAAGTTAGGAAAACTTTCTACAAAGCCAAAAGGCTTTCAACAGCGTCGGTATCGTTGCGTTCAGTATCGGTGCCTTTGTTTCGAGAGGACATCGAGGACTCAACAGGTTTTTCTTTCCACACTCGACCCGATCTTCGATCTCAGATGGAAAGATGTCCATTCAAGAGGTGTCCCCTTTGCAATGCAAAATACCTGCACATCGATGTCCACCCGGTGTGCAACAAGTGCCTGTCCCCAGACCACAACGAAGCCAACTGTATGGCCTGTGCCCGGTTCAGGTCGAAGAAAACTCTTAAGATTCGACGCGCGGCTCGATTGGAGTCAAAGAAGTCCGCGCCTGTTCCGGTGAACATCTATGGGACCGAAGACAGAGGTCGTTGATCTGGGGGATCAGGAATACTGCTCCGATCCGGCTTCGGGCCATGACTCCGAGTATGACGCCGAAGACGAAGAGGTGCAAGAAGAAGACGAAAACGTTGTCGATGAGGTAGGAGACGACGTGGAGGCCCTTGGGGCCATAGAAGATAGCTCAGGCGAAGAGCTAGGCCCAACCGGCTGTACGGGGGCCGACTATGACGCACTCCATAAGGCTCAGGTCGGGGGATCGCCACTAGGCCTTACCCAAGATCTACAATCTCGTTCTACAGCCCCGCATAAAGGCCCGGCTTCAAACATTACTGAAGAGCCTTCGGTTTGGAAACCGCCATCGGTAGATACAAAGAAATCGAAACCGACAGCATCATTGCCAAAACCGAAAGTGCAAGTGACTGGTCGGCTCCAAGGCCTCAAACCCCTCGAAGCAGAAGAAAAAGAAAATGGCCGTCGATGCCGGAAATGTCAAGAAGGTCATTGAGCCGATGGTTGGGGCGCCGAAGACCAAGGTCAAGGTCGTCGAACCACCAAGGCCGACACCAAAGGGAGCCGATTCACACAAAAGGCTCGAACCGAAAGACTGGAGCGATCCTCGGTCGAGGCCTACGGACCAGTCGAAGACTGATCCAAGAACCCTGTCGAGTCGACGCGCCCCAGTCCATTCATAGCCAAGGAAGTGTCGGAGTCACTCCAACGCATCAAGGATAAGGCTACAGCGGTCGGACTAAAGAAGGCCCCGACGCCGAAGCTGGTCGGACAGGTTCAGACCGCGTCGACACCCATCAAATTCGGGTTGCCACCCTCGGTGCGTCCGAAGATGTTCGAGCCGAAACAAGCTATCGGCGCCTCTAAACAAGTGTCGGCGGAAACGGAGGCTGCAGAAGAGCCTGAAGACCAGGAGCCGAGGCAATTCATCGACTCTGAAACTGGTAGGCTGTCCATATACAAAAGAAAATTAAGGCCAGAAACACCCATGGAATCGTAAAGATTCCCTTGAAGAAGAGAGTTTCAACAACATCTCCAGCTGTTGTGGAACCCCTCCATCACTATGGACAGGAACCTCAAATTTTTCCCCAACATACTCGGATGTGGATGCAGGGGATGATGAACATGAGGATGACCACTTTCATGTGGACACTGATACCGATGATCAAGCCCAACCATGGGAGGACCCTGCTGACTCAAGGGATCCGCAGACTGGCCCTGACACTCATGTGTACAGTGTGAAAACATCTCCTACTGAGGACACAACTGCCTTTAACGCCCTTATTGAAAGGGCAGCCAGTAATCAGGACGTCGAGCTACATGCTGACCCTGTGGATGAAGACTTTCTGGTCGACACCTTTTCCACTTCAGAAAGGACAGTCAAAACCCTACCCATGCTTAAAGGGGTCCTTAAGCATGCTGGTGATCTTTTTAAAGACACCACTAGAGCCAGGGTGTTAAACCCAAGGATTGAGAAGAAATATAGACCGGCCCCTGCGGACCCTCTTATATAAGGGGACAGTTGCCATTGGACTCATTGGTTGTTTCTAATGCACGTAAGAGAGCAAACTCCCATACTACAGGTGATGCTCCTCCTCCTGACAAAGAGTCAAAACTTCAGGAAAAAAAGAGTGGCTGCGCAGGCGGCTAACATCTGGCGCATTGCCAACACTCAGGCACTCTTGGCCAGATATGACAGGTCACATTATGATACCCTTGAGACACTGTTGCAACACCTACCTGATCAGTACAAGGAGGGGGCAGAACTACTCATTCAGGAGGGGAAACTGATAACCAATGCTTCCATCAAGTGCGCTCTAGACGCAGCTGACACTGCAGCCAGGGCCATCAACACTAGTGTTATGTTAAGGAGACACGCCTGGTTGAGAATCTCAGGGTTCAAACCTGAAATACAAACTTCTAGCCTCAATCAGCCAGTTAACCCAGACTTCTTATTCGGACCTGAGGTTGACACCACCCTTGAAAAAATTAAAAAAGACACGTACTGCAAAGTCTATGGGGGCTCTGCAGTCACAGCAGTTTCGGGGTGGCTCCTTTCGTCGCTCCAATACTAGGGGCCCCTCAAGAGGCCAGTCAACACAACAGACACAATACAATAAGGGAGGTACACAACCCACCTACAATAAGAACAACCGGGTTGGATATCGTGGAAACAACATCAAGGGCAGAGGCAGAGAATACAACAGTTCCAGATCCTCTGCCAATACCAAACAGTGACGCCCTGTCACTGCCCCCCGACCATATAACACCTGTTGGGGGGGGGGGAAGACTACAACAGTTCCTGCCAGTCTGGAAGTCCATCACCACACAGAGGTGGGGTAGAGACATTGTACAGTACGGGTATTGTCTGGAATTAACATCCACTCCACCCAACATCCCACCAAGACACCGTCCTATGTCCGCAGAGCACTTACTTATTGCAGCAGGAGGTCGTCAGCATGCTGCAAAAAGGGGCCATAGAGCTCGTGCCTGTAGAAGACCAAGGGTCAGGGGTGTACTCTCTGTACTTTCTAATACCCAAAAAGGACAGGTCTCTCAGACCTATACTGGACCTCAGGCCTCTAAACAGTTACATTCTGTCAGAGCATTTTCATATGCTCACCTTACAGCAAGTTCTGCCGTTACTCAGTCAGGGAGACTTCCTCGCAACACTGGACCTAAAAGATGCGTATTTCCATATACCCATACACCCATCACACAGACAGTATCTCAGGTTCACTATTCAACATCAACATTATCAGTTCAAAGTCCTCCCTTTCGGAGTAACGACGGCACCCAGGGTGTTCACAAAGTGCCTGGCGACAGTAGCAGCACACCTCAGGAGACAGCACATACATGTCTACCCATATCTGGACGACTGGCTTATTCAAGCAAAGACGGCCTAGCAGTGTGCCAGCCACATGACCCACACCTAGACCTAGTGTTGGTGAGAGGTCGGGCATTCAACTCTCTGCATTGGTGGAACCCACGAAACCTTTGCAAGGGCCGACCGTTCCCAAGAGCCTGTGCCACAAATTGTACTGACGGCGGACGCGTCTCTCCAGGGATGGGGAGCTTATGTACTCTACTACACAGTGCATGGACTATGGACAGCACAGCAAAAGAAGATGCACATCAACCTTCTGGAACTGATGGCAATCTTCATGGCGATGAAAGCTTTCAAGGTACACTTGTGCAACAAGGTCGTGTTGATCCGGACGGACAACATGACTGCCATGTACTACATACAGAAGCAGGGAGGAACACACTCTCCAGAGTTGTCTCATCTGGCTCAGAGCATGTGGAAGTGGGCCATTCAAAGGAACATCTTCCTCATGGCGGAACACCTCCCGGGCAAAGACAACCAGATGGCGGATCTGCTCAGCAGACACAGCCACCAGATGCATGAGTGGGAGATACATACATCAGTGCTCCAACCGTACTTCCAGCAGTGGGGTCATCCACAGATAGACCTATTCGCCACAAGGGAAAACGCAAAATGCCAAAGCTTCGCAAGCAGGTTCCCACATCTACAGTCGCAGGGCAATGCGATATGGATGAACTGGTCAGGCAAATTTGCGTACGCTTTTCCCCAGCACCTTTGATACCGCTGGTGGCACGCAAACTACGGCAACACTCGATGACCCTCATCCTGGTTGCTCCAATGTGGGCACGCCAACCATGCTACACCACGTTTCTAGAACTATCCGTGGTCCCGCATCAGAGGCTACGCCTCACACCCAGGCTTTTGACGCAGAGCCATGGCGACGTTCAGCATCCAGATCCGCAACAGTTCAACCTGGCGATCTGGCTCCTGAAGTCCTAGAATTTGGCTACCTCAACTTGCTGCCAGAATGTATGAATATCAAGGAGGCAAGACGGCCCACAACCAGAGCATGCTATGTGGCTAAATGGAAAAGGTTTGTCATATATTGTACCAACAATGATATTAACCCACTAGATGCATCTATTCAAAACATTATCTGTTATTTGTTGCATTTATACAGATGTAATCTAGCGTACAGTTCCATTCGTATACATTTATCCGCCATAGCAGCCTATCTTCAGAACAGGCAGCACCTCTCATTATTCAGAGTGCCTGCCATTAAAGCTTTTCTGGAAGGACTTAAGAGTGATCCCTCCCAGACACCCACCGTCACCAGTCTGGAACCTGAACGTGGTACTCACCAGATTGATGGACCACCTTTTAAACCTCTGCACTCTTGTGAGATTCAATTTCTGACCTGGAAAGTTGATTTCCTAGTAACCATTACCTCACTGAGGAGAGTTAGTGAACTCCAGGCACTAACCAATTCAAGAGCCATTCATCCAGGTCCACGCAAATAGGGTTGTATTACGCACCAACCCTACATTTATGCCTAAGGTGGTTTCGCAGTTCCACATGAACCAGACCATAGAACTGCTGGTTTTCTTTCCTAATCCAGAAAATGTCGCGGAGAGATCCCTACACACGTTTGATGTCAAAAGGGCTCTAATGTACTATATAGACAGAACAAAGGATTTCAGAAAAACAAAATCGCTTTTTGTTGCCTTTTCTCCACAACACAAAGGCAACCCCATTTCCAAAGCAGGGATAGCCCGGTGGATCGTTAAGTGTATACAGATTTGCTATGCTAAGGCTAAACGCATACTAACCATTCCACCTCGAGCACACTCCACACGTAAGTTAGGAGCATCCATGGCTTTCCTGGGGAATATTCCTTCAGAAGAGATATGTAAGGAAGCCACTTGGTCCACCACACATACATTTACGAAACACTACTGCGTAGATGTGCATTCTAAACAGGCAGCTGTAGGACAGGCTGTTCTCAGAACTCTTTATCAGACTGCTGCAGCTGGCACGGGCAGCCGCCGCTAACAGGAGGGACTGCTATGTAATCTATGCACAGATATGAATCAGCAGCCCACATGCCTCGAACCGAATATGCTACTTACCAGTAAGCATCTGTTCTTGACATGTAGAGCTGCTCACATTCATATCGCCCACCCTCCTCCCCGGCGCCTGTAGCAGCTGTAGCATTCAGAATTACTATGTAGCATGGGCATCACTCATTGTATTACACTCCATCTCTGCCACCACAATGGCGAAAAACAATCTGAGGATGGAGAGGATGCCCATGCGCACTGTAGTCCAGGGGAGGAGCCACCTATCTCGTGATAC
Source organism: Lissotriton vulgaris (assembly GCF_964263255.1). Classification (NCBI taxonomy): domain Eukaryota; kingdom Metazoa; phylum Chordata; class Amphibia; order Caudata; family Salamandridae; genus Lissotriton; species Lissotriton vulgaris. The sequence continues at coordinate 1,108,088,879 of NC_141691.1, forward strand.
TTCGAAGACTTTTCCAGGACAACAATGTGCAATCATCCGGACCCAACACTAGGCGGCGATCTATGCACGGATATGAATGTCAGCAGCCCTACATGCCAAGAACAGATGCATACTGGTAAGTAGCATATTCACTAGTGAAGATACCAATGAGGGCCTTGGCTACTGCAGGAGCTGTAACAGTCCTAAGGGGAATTGCTTCAGGGTACCTAGTGGCATGATCCACTATCACTAGAATTAATTTGTTCCTTGATGCTGTGGGAGGTTCAAGTGGACCCACTATGTCCACACCTACCCTTTCAAGGAGGGCCCCCGCCACAGGCAGTGGAATCAGGGGGGCCTTTGGGTGGTCACCTGTCTTGCCATTGGCTTGACAGGTTACACAGGAGCTGACAAACTCCGCCACCTTTTTGTGTATCTGGGGCTAGTAAAAGTGGCTGGCTAACCTCTCCCAAGTCTTGGTTTGGCCCAGATGTCCAGCTAGGAGGATGTCACGAGCTAAAGTTAGGAGGAACTCCCTGTACCTCTGTGGCACTACCACTCTCCTGGTGGCTCCATGTTTGGGGTCTCTTGACAGTAATCCCTCTTCCTAATAAGCTCTGTGGGTATCACTGACATCTGCCTTTGCTTCTGAAACAGCTTGCTGCCTCAGTCTTTCAAGAGTGGGACAATCCTGCTGTCCCTGGTACAGCTCTTCCTTAGACGGCCCCCCTGGACCCAAGAGTTCAACCTGGTAAGGGTCTAGCTCAGTGGTTCCCAAACTTTTCCCACCTGCGGCTCCCTTGATCTATTGGCCGTTGACCGCGGCTCCCCATTATGTTACTTTTTTGGGCGGATGGGGGAATGCAAGCCCGGCATCTGGAGTACTTCCATTTTATTTCCTGAAAATAATTGGCATGGGTATTATAATCATAGATGTAACAAAATAAAAGTGAAACAATTGTTTAATAAAAAAATTGATTTGGTTAAGTCAGAAAGAATACTCCCCAGCACTGGGGTTAGCATGTAGAATATATATATTTTTTATTTGTTTTTAAAAATTTGGCACTAGCATTGGGTGCTCTCCTACGGATCATTTTAGTTGTTAAGGAGCCATTTTTGATATATACAAATGCTGCTCCACTAATCCTAATAGCATTTGTCCACATTAGGAAAGTTTTGGTGTTTTATATATATTTATCATTTCACTCATATCACTTGTGTTGATGTCAAGTATGTTAAATAGCTCTCCCTTTTAATGTGTCTTACAATTTGAGAAATCTGCAACTGTTGATTTGGTATTGCAAAATGTGCCAGACTGGATCTATAAACCCACCCAAGTGTTAAACTAGACATAGTGAAAAGGAGCGGTGGGTTTAGTGAAAGAACAAATGCTACAGTTATGCAGTTTACGTCATAAGCAGCAGCTCTTGAGATTGCAAATATAACACGGAAAATGCACAAGACTGCTGTTAAAGTAAAACCTAAACTACAGACTTTAGAGGTTGGGGACAAATAAGATTGATTTTAAAGTTTTTGGGAGAACAATCAAAAAGCATACACTTTTACCAACTTCCAGGTTTCAAGAATGGAGGTGTAGATTGCTGGAGCATGACAAGTGGAAGTACAGAGGCATCTGTACAATGCTGAAGTCCCAATCTTTGTACGAGTTGGTGATGGTAAAACAAATCATACAAGCAACGTTTAAAAATATAATGAAGCAAGACCGCTATCCCATAACCTCGCTACCAGCTATTTTAAACTCACCTGTGGTGACTGCAAGCTTGAAGACAGTCTTTTCGACCAGGTCAGCAGCAGCTAGACTGAGGCTGATCAGGAATTACATCAGAAACCAAGCAAGACAGCTAACAAGCTAAAACTAGAGACTTAACAGTATCTGCCCCCTGTTTAGCTTCACTTGAAGTACAGATTGAGAGGCAGGTACCACTGCAACACCCTCTTAGAATCTCTACTGGAGTGCCTTTTACCATGTCTATTTAATTCTATGTATGAGCCAGGTATTTGGGAATTGTGTTACTGAGCGATCTTCATACTGAATAAAAAGTGGGACTAGTAAGAAGACCCACTATATATGACCTGGGCAACTCGTTGCAGGTCACACTTTAAAAAAAAAAACCTGTGGGTTACTATATGAAAGAATAATTCGAAATGTGCGTATCCTTAAAGTGCAGAAATGTCAGGAACTCTGAGAAAGCAAAGGGCAAATATTTCTAGTTGCTGCAATTTTTTAAGGTTTCCAGGAAGCACTTGGAGGCAAAGTTTCAAGTGAAATCCTGCTGAGGATATTGTCACGCTTGAATCTTTTTAAACCACAGACCAGGATGCAATCCAGCCTTGCAACTTAATTCTCAAGGCAACAGAGTTTCCAAATGCACAGTAGCTTTCTTTTAGCTTCAATAAACTCACTTAATGCCTCACTTACTTGTTATACGATTTAAACAGCCTTCCCTTTGTGCGTGTTTATATTTCCGTATCGCTCATAGTTTGTGTGAACTGCGTTAATATCTGACAAACAGGAGAAGTTAATGTGCTATTTTACATGTCGCACTGCCATCTAGTGGTACAAGAGGGAGTTTAATCTACCTTACAAAATGAAAGTAAGCAGACATGCAGCTGGTAGCTTTGGAGAGACAACTACCTGTTTCAGGCCAGTAAACCGCTGCCCCCCTCCCCCACCCCCCCAGTCTACTGGTACCATAGCCATAGCATGGTTAGTGGTAACACTGTCAGCATTGGTGACTGGGTAAGTGTGCCCAATAAGTATTGCTCAGGGGAAACCAGTGTGTCTCTCGCCATAGTGACACTGGCACCTGTATCCCTCAGAGCCTCTATCCTAGTTCCATTAATCCAAGGGTATTGTAAGTACTTCTTTAAGTTGTGTGACCACTCAGCTATAGTGGCAAACTCAACTTCCCCCTCTGAAACTAGAACTGCTTCAGTGTGCAACCTGATTTGCTCTGGGCACACTGTTGATTCCATCTGGGGACATGCTTCACCAAGAGTAGCTGTAGCTGTAGGACTAGGGGCCTTTTTGCTAGGGCAAGCATTGTCTCTGAAGTGTCCCAACTTTCTACAGTTGTTAAACCAGGCCTTCGCAGGATCAAAGTTCTTCCCCCTGTATCTAGGACCATATTGGGAAGTTTTGGGACCCACCCCTCTGTGCAGGTTTTTGGGGCCCTTTAGAAGACTCAGACTTTTTATCTTGGGTATTCTCACAACCTTTCCTCTGGGGAGGTTTTGTAACCCCTTTCTCTTGGTCACCCCCAGTGATTGTCTTAGTCACTCTAGTCTTGAGGCAGTGGTCTGCCTTCTTTCCCAATTCTTGGGGAGAAATTAGACCTAGGTCTACCTTAATGCTGATGTAACTTCATTTGTGCAATTACTTAAAATGTTCCTTCATAAACAAGTTGTAAATTCCAGTAAAGTCATGCACATTGTGTCCAGTTAACCAACCATCTAGTTATTTACTGAGTAGTTGACAAAATCAACCAAGGACTGCTTTTGGCTTTTGTGAGCCCCCAAATCTAATTCTGTACTCCTCAGTGGTGAGTCCAAATCCCTCAATCAGAGTTCTCTTCATGAGGTCATAAGACCCATCATCTGGCCCAGAAAGGGTCAGGAGTCTGTCACTGCAGTTACCAGAGAACAGTTCCAACAGGAGTGCCCCCAGACAGGTTTCTTCACCTTTCCCATGCCACAAGCCCTCTCAAAGGCTGTGAACCATTTAGTGAGGCCATTACCCTCCTCAGATTTAGGGACAATCCCTTTGGGGATTTTAGGATTAGAAGATTGCTCTTTATCCTTATTTGGATTGCTGCCACCATTTATGGGTACAAAACCCATCTCCTTCTCTCTAGAGCCAGGAGTCTGTACTCTCGATCCAGGCTTTTGGCCAGCCTTGCTAAAAGTCTGTCCTCTTTATTGAGGCTATCCTCGATGTCCTCGCCAGAACCAGAGTCCCCTGTGTGGCATCTAGGTCCACATGGGTTGATTCTTGGAAGTAAAGGAACAGGGTTCCTTCTTTCCCTAAGAAGTGGTGGAGGTGGTCCCCTTTATCCATCCTCCTCACCTCCTTCTCCCTCTGACTGGTCATCACCATTTTCGTAGGCGAGGCCTTTGAATACTCAGCCAACAGCACCTGGAGCTTTTGGCTGGTTGGATGAGGGCCCATTGGTATTTTTTTAATTTTACATAAGGACCTTTCTTCCTTGAAAGACAAGTGAAGGTAAGGGGTGAGGTCCAGCTCCTCAACCACATCCTGTATGTCATTATGGGTATCTTCACTAATAGCTGGGTTCTTATTTTGAGACATTCGAACAAAAAAGTTCTAACCAGTCTACCCTTGACTACAGTGACTTTTTAAAATTCTAAATGGACTTAAGCAAAGCCCTGACAAGACTTTTAGTAGTTTTGTAAAAATGCCAATTTGAAAAAATCAGAATTTTAAAGGCAATTTAATAGTTCTGTTGTGTGATCAGGTGGGAACCAAGTAGTCCAAGAAATGCAAGTTGCATATCTTACTGCTGATGTAGGGAACTGGTTCTATATAGATTACACCAAAATTAGGTATAGTGTGTATAGAGTCCAGGTGACCCCAGAGGTAGGCAGAGGTTAAAGTTAGATAGAACCTTAGTCTCTATTTGTGATTGAGTGGTCGAGCAGTAAGGCAGTATCAGAGGACCGTGTTAAGCATTTGATGTACTGTTGCAAAGTCATCCTGTGCCCTGGGCAACCCCAACTTTTTGCTGACTTATACTGGTGGTAACTGATTTTGACTGACCCTGGGCTCCGCCTAACCCGGCCCAGGGCTAAGCTAAAAGGAACACATTAGAATACAGTTAAAACACCTAACATACACTAGGGTACAATATGGTATGGTGGGGTAACCCTGTAATTGGCATGACCTACCTGCAAAGAGCCCCTAGTATATAATAGGGCAGGGGATTGAAACTACCTAGAAGTCCCTAGTACCCTGGGGCATGGCAGTTTAAAGGCCAGCAGCTTTTACTGCACTTGCATGTGTTTACTGCTGAAGCCTGAGGTCAGTTTAAGTGTGCCAGGACTGCTATAAAAAAGTAAATGGTACCCAAACTCGACTTTGGTGGTAGGAGAACTTAGAAATGGATAACCTACAATGTTTTGGCATATTATGGACCCCCAGGGGTGGGGGGTCAGTTATCTAAAAGGTACACCCTTATAAAATGAGTTTTTATATTCCTGGGTAAAGTGACATTTCACATATCACTCCCCACATAGTGTTAAAGTGCTGCTCAAATACGACTTTGATGCTAGGAACACAGTAAAGGGAGAATCTACAATATTTCTACAGATTCAGAACCCCTAAAGTCTCCCCTAGTTGCCCAATGGGGTGGGGTTCCTGTAGATATAAGGCACGTAACTATAAAATATGTTTTTGTGAGTCCTGGTGCTGGAAAAATAACCCAAGTTATTTTTCCCATTGCAAATCTCTTGTTACATAGGTTAACATGGTAGGAAGTTATTGATTTATTAACTATTGATAGGAGAGGACTAGAATGGCCATGCAAAGACTTCCCAGAATGGTAGTAGTAAATCCAACAATGTCATATTGTTGAATTTCTCCTAAAGTGTACATACAAGATGTTATAAGACTTTCAATTCAATAAGCTTTATTCGATTATTGTAAAACAATCATAAAAGCACAAAAAATGACATTATAAAGAGAACATATACATTTAATTTCTTGTTTGTAAGTCCAAATTCAGCCTCCCAGTCGTCTGTCCTGATTGGTCAGAGTTAAGTGGATTAGCCAGGCTGTCTTGAAGAGGTCATAAAGACCTCTGGGGTTAACCAGCTCTGCTGGCAGGGAAGTGTGTTGTTCAATAGGAATGCCAAGCCAGGGGAAGGGGTCGTAAACCATGTTCTTTACAGGCAGAGGGATGGCCACAGTGTCAGTTTCCACTTTACACATTTGACCCCCACCAGACCCAGGATTAGGGAAGGTATGTGCAGATGGTAGGGGAAGAGGCTAAGGTAATAAGCCATCCTAGGGGGTGTGTTTAGCCAGCTCTTACCTCCTTGCTGGAAAATTAGCCCTTATGGATTTGCAAGATTTGATGCACTCTGGGACAAAATAATGCCACACTCTACAGGATGTGGTCATAACTATGAGGAGTTACCCTGCTGGGGGCGTGGCTACGCTGGCTATGGAAGAAGATGTCTCTGTTCAGAGCACCGTCTGAGGCTCCCCTAGTTGGCCCATATCCTCCGTAACAGGATCTCTGCTGGGGGTGTAAACTCCCTCGACAACTGCTGCATGTATCCTGCGGCCCGCTGTGAATTCTGTGGCGATTGTGCAGTGCATTCAACTCCAGAACCCATTGCCTTCCCTGCGGCCTGGCGGGGTGCCCTTGGGCTGGCGAGGCCGATCACGCGAGCTTGGGGACTGGCTCCCCCCACTATGCCTTGTGGCCTCGCGGTATGACACACTCACGGTTGGTTGCCGCCCGCCGCTGCTGGGGTGGACACCATCGGATGCCTGCAGACCTGCTTTGAGGATCCGGATGCTACAATAACTAGCCCCCCTGCAGACGAGGCTGGGTGGGAGCAGCGGGCTGCCGAGCCGGAACCACACTGGTGCTGTGCTGGTGGAGGCAGCTGGCGCTGAGGACAGCTGGACCTTCCTTGCGACGCTTGCCTGCGCTGCGGGCCCTGTCTTTACCGGCAACAGTAAAGGTATGCAAGGTGGCGGCCGCGCATGACTACCCATAGATCCTGGCTGGGGAATTGGCAGCCAGCGGTGCCCCTGGCTGAGTCCCTGGTGGCCTGTAAAAGCCCTGAAAAACACGGAAGTGCCCCGGATTCAGAGGGTGGGGGGCCAGCAGATGTGACCCGGTCCCTGCTGTGTTGCCCTAAACCGGGGCCTTGTGCCTTGGCCTCGGGACCTGAGCTGATTGGAGTGTCCTTCATAGCTGGCTGGGGAAGGTGCAGGGGTGAGGATGTAGCAGCAACCCATTGGACCAGCAGCATTGAAGATGGTCCTGGTGCACCAGGCTTAAACCACATGCTCACTTGGTTAAATGTCGCGAGGTAGACTGGGTAGAACGAGCGTGCCCGTCGCCTCAGCCCCGCCCCCACTGATGCGAGCCACAACAGGTAGAATGGCAGAAGCGGAGTCTCCAGCAGTAATGTCGGGCAATCTGGATGCGGTCCTGGCTGCTGTGGAGAAACTAGGGGAGACCCTGAATCATACCTGCAATGCCCTGGAGGGCAAAATTTACAAAGTGGTTATTGACCTAACGCTTCTCCATGCTGACCATCGTAAATTGGCAGACTGAATGGAAGCGGTGGAACCCACGATGGCGGAGGTGTTGCAGCGGGTGCAGGCGGCATACAAGCACATACAACAACTCCTCAATAGTGGATTTCCTTGAGACCAGGACGGAAGACGCGGAAGGCCGGGCCCGATGCAACAATGTCCGAGTGGTGGGGCTACCGGAGGGAAAGGAGGGGAGGAATCCCGTCGCTTATGCAGAATCATGGCTGCGTACCCTCCTGCCGGAAGGGACCCTATCCCTGTACTTTGTCGTTGAAAGAGCCCACTGGGTGCCGGCCGGACCCCTGCCATCAGAGTTTAATCTTAGACCGCTCCTGATCAGGATACTGAACTACAGAGACAGAGACATAATCTTGCAGGAAACCAGGAAGTTGCGCGACATCCAAGTAGACAATCAAAAAGTGAAGTTTTTCCCTGATTATACGATTCAAGTGCAAAGACAGAGACACTCTTACATGGCGATGAAGAGACGCCTCGGGCAATATGATTTAAAATATTCCTTGCTGTTCCCGGTACGCCTAAGAGTAGTGGTAAATGGTAAGACACATTTCTTCAATACTTCTGTAGAGGCAGAGGGCTGGCTTGATACCAACTTCCCATCGGGGCTGCGCTTCAACCTGATCACACAAGGGATAAACCAACGAGCGCAACTTCCCGTCGTCGACGTCCCGGTGAAAAAACTGAAGCAGCTACAACCCTCGCAGACCGCGGGCCCGGACCTAGATCAGGTACTGCGAGGACAGTGAGGCGCTCTTCAAGCTGTGGCGAGTTTCAGCGGGTCGCATGTGGAAGAGAGTGAGTCCATCACTAGCCAGCAAGAACAGAACAGTGATGTCGAAGACCTCTCAGATGACCCTCTCACCACTCAAGACTCTTATGAGCTGCCGGATGTCACTCCACAGACGGCCGACTACATAGCTTGATAATTGTTGCGGTTTCATTTTATCTGCCTCATACTATATTCTGGGACTTTACATGCAAGTATATAGTTGAAAGCTCTGTAATGTCGCAGGATGCTTGACATGTAGAACATTGTATGTCCTGATGTGCTGCTGATTGGCTTTGATTGCCATATTTTGCATACTGAGACTGGACACATATGACACTGCTCAACACTGGAGAGTGGCCTCTGGACTTATGTACACGTGCACTACATCTACTCACCCTATCCTTGGGCCTGACTGGATCACATGCACTGTTCACTTTCAAACGACATGGCGCTTCTCAAGATTGGGACCTTGGATGTGCGAGGCATCCATAGTCCATCACATCGTTATCTTATTTACTCCTACCTGAAACGCCATCACGTTCAAATAGCATTATTTCAGGAAACACACTTGCAAAAGTCAGAAGTAGTACGGCTGCATAGGTGTTGGAGGGGTCAATTATGCTCGGCATATGCACGTGGGGTGTTGGTGTGGGTTATGCCAGGGACTCCCTTCCGGGTGATAGACTTCTGCGTGGATGCGGAGGGCAGATATGTCATGATCTGTGGTGTTTTAGATGGGAGGCAGGTTATACTTGTATCATTGTATGCGCCCAATACAGAGCAGGCAGCCTTCTTGGAAAGGATTTCTCTTAAACTAGCTGGATGGCATGATGCTCCCATGATCCTAGGCGGAGAATATAACTGTGTCATGGATGTGTCACTGGATCGCTCCTTCCCTCCCTTGCCCGGCTACACATGCGGCTGCGAAAGCATTAAACCAGTGAGCCGCTCATTGGCAGTGCAAACCAGTGGGACGCATGGCGCCACCATAACCCACAAGACAGGGTATATTCTTATTATTCAGGAGCGCACGGCCTCCATATGTGTTCGGATCGCATAATGATGTCAAATGATCTGCTTTTGAGCATATCTGGTTCCTACTACATGGGGCGAACACACTCCGATCACAACACACTCGGTAGACTTGCAATTGGAAGGGACAGTGCCATCGATATCTACATGGCGACTTCAGCTGTTTTGACTGATCACCCTTCCAAGACCTACTGGCCACAACGGTGGCACAATATTTTGAGGAGAATGCGGGCACGGCTTCTTCGTCCCAGCTTGAGTGGGATGCCCTTAAAGTGGTGGTACGTGGTCACTTTCTGGGCGAACAGGCAGGCATCAGAGTGCAGATGGAAAAGGAACTCACCACCTTGGAGAGAAAGCTGGCGGCCAAGGAGCGGGTTGCTCTGAGGGGGCCCCCAGAGTCAATGAGATAGTTATAGAGAGAAACATGTCAGGCTGCTAGAACGGTTACGGTGTCTAAATTATGCTGCACACTCGGCGCGCACGCACCATATGGGGTACAAGGCTGGGAAACTACTCACATGGCTTATACGTCAAGATGAGGCACAGTCTCCTGTCACGTCTATACGCATGGCAGCTGGGGGCTTAGTCTTCACGCTGCAGGACATACATAAGTTTGTGGCTCATTATACGGGCTGTATGGGTCTCGCACGCAGGGCACGGCCCAGGCGTTACAGCTTTATTTAGACTGGATAGATTTGCCGAAACCCACACGCACACAGGAGGAGGAATTAAATGGTCCTCTTCTAGCGAAGGAGATGTGGAACAGCATATTTCCAGAGACGAAAAGGACACTTACCTGATAGACGCCGCCACACCGCCACCGCCAGGAGTCATTTCAAAGGCACCCAGGCACCTAGAAGCACGCCGCCACCGCTAAGAGTCATTTTACACCTGACTACACGCGCCGCCGCTCCGGGATTCCAATTCCCGGCAGCCTACGCGGCGGCGCGCTTTCCAACAACGCGAGGGCGGCAGGAGGCGCACAAAAGCGCCACAGAAAGCGGCGGAGCGGGGGAGACGAAAAGGACACTTACCTGATAGACGCCGCCACCGCCAGGAGTCATTTCAAAGGCACCCGGGCACCTAGAAGCACGCCGCCACCGCCAAGAGTCATTTTACACCTGACTACACCCGCCGCCTCTCCGGGACTCCAATTCCCGGCAGCCTACGCGGCGGCGCGCTTTCCAACAACGCGAGGGCGCCAGGAGGCGCACAAAAGCGCCACAGAAAGCGGAGGAGCGGGGGAGACGAAAAGGACACTTACCTGATAGACGCCGCCACGCCGCCACCGCCAGGAGTCATTTCAAAGGCACCCAGGCACCTAGAAGCACGCCGCCACCGCCAAGAGACATTTTACACCTGACTACACGCGCCGCCGCTCCGGGACTCCAATTCCCGGCAGCCTACGCGGCGGGCGCTTTCCAACAACGCGAGGGCGCCAGGAGGCGCACAAAAGCGCCACAGAAAGCGGCGGAGCGGGGGAGACGAAAAGGACACTTACCTGATAGACGCCGCCACCGCCAGGAGTCATTTCAAAGGCACCCAGGCACCTAGAAGCACGCCGCCACCGCCAAGAGTAATTTTACACCTGATTACACGCGCCGCCGCTCCGGGACTCCAATTCCCGGCAGCCTACGCGGCGGGGCGCTTTCCAACAACGCGAGGGCGCCAGGAGGCGCACAAAAGCGCCACAGAAAGCGGCGGAGCGGGGGAGACGAAAAGGACACTTACCTGATAGACGCCGCCACCGCCAGGAGTCATTTCAAAGGCACCCAGGCACCTAGAAGCAAGCCGCCACCGCCAAGAGTAATTTTACACCTGACTACACGCGCCGCCGCTCCGGGACTCCAATTCCCGGCAGCCTACGCGGCGGCGCGCTTTCCAACAACGCGAGGGCGCCAGGAGGCCCACAAAAGCGCCACAGAAACCACGGAGCGGGGGAGACGAAAAGGACACTTACCTGATAGACGCCGCCACGCCGCCACCGCCAGGAGTCATTTCAAAGGCACCCAGGCACCTAGAAGCACGCCGCCACCGCCAAGAGTCATTTTACACCTGACTACACGCGCCGCCGCTCCGGGACTCCAATTCCCGGCAGCCTATGCGGCAGCGCGCTTTCCAACAACGCGAGGGCGCCAGGAGGATTGCTAAAAACGAAATGGAACCCTGTAATAAGAAAAGCCAAAATCCCTGAAAATAAAAATAATTGGGGAATCTCGATAGAAAACAGGTTCTCTGCCCTTTCAGGTCTAAGTCAATGTTATTGACTGGAAAAATCAATGAGCTTAGGGAAACCAAAGATTGTAAAGATTGTAAAGGTTAAACATGGAAATACTAGTACTCTCATGACATTAGGAACAGATTGTTGTGAGGGCAAGACACCTGACCCTAGAGATCACGCCTTTAATGCAGTAGAGAACAACTCATTAGTTGTTCATACTAGTATAAACGTAGTTGAAGTTAGTTCTCCACCTCGTGCGCTTCTCCCTAACCTGACTATTCCCTTAAATAAGAGGAATATGGAAAGGGAAGGTAGTATTAAGTTCATTTCATGGACTATTGCGGGTATCCAACATAAAATAGAGACTCCAGACTGGTTCGAGTTCATTGACCGTTACGATATTGTGTTGCTACAGGAAACCTGGTCAGTGTCACTAGTCTTTCGCCAGGGCTTTCTAAACTTTTACGTGCCCGCGAAAAAGAATACCAAGTGACGCCCTTCAGGGGGTCTAGTCATATGGATACGCCAATCTCTGCAATGTACCATCAAGCAGAGCCATACCACTAATAGCGACCTACTTTCTATTGTGCTCACCTGGGTTGACGGTTACTAGCTGGCAATATATAATATCTATGCAAGGGGAACCCAAGGGGGCACATCCTCTGATATAGTAGGTGCTCTAGATAAATACTTAGAGATGCTACCTACGCAGTACACTATCTTGGTGGGCGGAGACCTAAACACAACATTTGAACCTTTAGGCTGTGAGGATAGCGATCTGACACGAGAGGAAGATACCAAATGGGGAATCCCCCAGTTAGACCTTCCGTTGGTAAAAAAGTGGACAGAAGTAGCAATACAGGTTAAAAGTTTATGCCTATCCAGAGGACTGAGGGCAGCCAACGGCCGCACTTCTTCTGACCTACAGGGCAGGCATACCTTTGATAACCTAAGATCAAGTAGTAGGATAGATTACATTTTGGTAGATGTTAGAGGTTGGAGCAAAGTGGTCGATATGCAGGTCATTCCCAGGTTGGAGAGCGATCATAACCCCTTGTCTTTGCTATTCAACATGGAACAAAGAGCAACTTCAGAAAACCCAGATAGGAACCTCACGACCCTAGATGTTGTTCCATCTAACAATCGCCGTCACATCAGATGGATAACTTTAGTAGACAACCCAGAGGACAGGCAGGCCCTTGAGGGGTTAGTCATTGATGAAGTAACCAGACTACAGGTTTTAATGAATGATACAAATTTTAAGCTACGAATTGAAGAGTCACAGCCAAAGTTCTTTGCTAACAAGCCTGGAACCAGCCATGCCGAGACGCCGAAACTGACGACGGTCATTACAGCACTTTACCCACCTAGAACAAATACAACCAGGGACGGGTACCTTTTTGAAGTACCAGAACTACTTCTTTGGACAAGACCTACAAAGTCCACTACAACAAGAAAAGAGAAGGGAAGAGAGATACTCCAAAAGTTTTTTAAAGAAATAGGCTGGAATAACGACCGAGAAAATATCAGTGTGGTCACAGAGGGATCCTACAAAGGACAACTTACCGAAAATATTCGCAGCGCCCTGAAGAAACTCCTTGGTAGGGAGTGAAACGCGTTGGCTGATCTCACTATATATTTTATTGATGTGCCTTTTTTTGCTGAACAAAGATAAATAAAGAACATTTCTCTACTTATTCTTTTTGGACTCTCATTTTGGTGCGCCCCCATGAGTATCTAAAAACTGTTTATCTGATCTGGAGAGCACAGCGACGCCAAACAGCAGCTGGTGTCGGGGTTGGCAGCACAATATCAAACTGACTTGATCATAGACTCATTGGCACTGGAGGTTAGGTGCGGCATTTTTTAAGGTCCGCTGCTGCTTTTTCGTACAAATACCAGACTACAGGTTTTAATGAATGATACAATTTTAAAGCTACGAATTGAAGAGTCACAGCCAAAGTTCTTTGCTAACATACAGAAGCTATTCTTTAAAACAATTAAGAAGAGGAAGGGCACTGGACCACCCATAAAGAGGGGATGGTATGACCAATCCTGCAGAATAGCAAGACAAAATCTCAGTATAGCACTAAGATCTAAAATAGGAGTTTTAAATGCTAGGGACGAATATAGAAAAACCCAGATTAAGGCAAAAAACGGTGGGATGAGAACCTTTGGCTAGATTTGAAGAAAGCATGTGTTGATAAACACCAGAAAGAGTTTTGGGCCATATTAAAGTGGGGCTCAGGGGGAATAGCTGACTGCCCGAAAAATCATGTAGCAAAGGAGTCCTGGGTGGACTTTTTCAAACCCCAATATGCAGACAATTCAGGTTCACAAACTGTTTCTCCTCCAGAAAGGGTATTTTTTACCAACAAACTATTTTCATTGAAAGATGTACATGAGGCAATGGATGGAGTGACAAGAGGTAGGGCGTCAGGAATCGATGGAATACCGGCAGATGTTTTCTTATCGGACAGGGATAGCTGGTGTAAATACTTTGTATGGCTTGGAAATGCCATTGCACAAGGGGCAAAGATACCAGCAACATGGAAAGGAGCGGAAATAATACCAGCCTACAAAAAAGGGGATAAGGCTCTACCAAGTAACTATAGGCCCATCAGCCTCATCGATTGCGCCCAAAAACTGATGGGCAGGATGGTACAAAACAAGATACAAGCCTGGATAGTTGACAAGGACATCCTCTCCCCATATCAAGCTGGTTTTCGTCCTTTAACTAGCTCTGTAGATCAGGTATTCCACTTTTTAACTATATACTGGAAAAATGTAACCCTGCTAAATGGTCCTCTGTTTGCTGTTTTTGTTGACCTGAAGTCAGCCTTTGATTTAGTTCCCCGGCAAAAACTTTGGGTTGTCTTAAGGGAACTCGGAATAAGTCTTGAACTACTAACTTTGCTTGTGAGGTTGCATGAGAACAATTATGCCCGTATTAGGTGGGGAGCCCAGGGAGACGTCACGGAATCCTTCCCTGTCGAGAGAGGCGTGAGACAGGGCTGCGTCCTGGCCCCCACCTTATTCTCTCTCTACATTAATGGCATAGTTGACTTTTTAAAGCAATTTCCAACGGATGCTCCACTATTAGACGGGAAGCGAGTTCCAGTACTAATGTTCGCAGATGACACCTTGCTGGTCTCGCGGACCCCCAGCGGTCTACAAAAGACAATAAACGCTTTTGGTGACTTCTGCCGGATTCAGGGCTTGGAAATAAATACATCAAAGACTAAATTTATGAATCTGAATCCCACTAAGAAATTCAAGGGGAAAATGGTTTACAATGGGGCTTTTCTGGAAGAAGTGGATGCTTTTACCTACCTAGGCATCTCTCTAAATGCTAACATGAACTGGAGATCACATATGTACTCTGTAGTGCTAAAATTTAACCAGCTGGCAGGGGCAATAGCCCAAAAGCAGAAATCTTCATTCACAAAACCAATTCAGCCCATAATGGAGATTTATGGTATGAAAGTGCTGGGTGCATGTCTTTATGGATCAGAATTATGGAGTTTCACCAATCTGAACACTTTAGTAGTTGCAGAAAATAAATTTCTACGGCGCATAATTGGTGTTCCACAGAGTACCCCCTCGACCCCACTCCACTACGATCTTGGGAGGAAAAGGATCGAGGATATGGTCAGACTGCGTCCCCTCCTATATTGGAGGCGCATAAAAACTACTCCTGAGTTGAGTCATTACGCAGCTGCCCTCTTGGATGTTGATAACTCTGATACTTTCCATAAAGTACTTTGGCTTAAAGAAGTGAGGAAACTACTTCAAAAATTGCACCTTGAACACTTGTGGTCTGCAGTAGACCCAGATGATTTCCCATCAAAGACTACATTGAAAAAATTGTACTGTGACATGATAAATAACACTGCATTGACTTCCAATCAACCATTTGTCCTGACATCCCAGTTTTTGGAAGTTAAAACGATCCCAAAATTTGAACAGTACTGGGATTTGATCTCCAAGCCTCTAGATAGGAAACTGTATTTTCAGTTTAGAATTGGCTCTTTACCTCTAAATGCTTTCACGGTCAAATGGTCTCCTGATAATGTAAATACTTGTTTTTATTGTAAACCACTTGTAGAGGATATCCCACATTTTCTATTTGTATGCCCCTTATATGCTGCCCCAAGGAATAGATGGTTGAAGCCTGCATGCAGAAATTTGGGTACAAGGAAATATTTAGAGGCCTTAAGGATTCTAAAATCAAATTGTGCCCCTAACCTTGCAATTGCTGTAGCTAAATACATGGGGTGGGCATGGATAATACGCACGCGCACTTTAAAACTCTTATGAACTATTTGATCACCAAACCTTTCTTTTAAACTTTGTGCTGTGTCACTATTTTAAAAATGAGCATTTTTATTGTGTTATTGACCAACAAAGTACAAACTGTATGGAATTTAATATGTTTTTATTTTAGATTAGTATTTATTTTGTTTAGCTTAGGGATATATGCTTTTATGACAATGTTGTCGAATAAAGTATTTAAACTCGGAAACTTGGAACTTGGCATATTTCCATTGGCAAACGGAAAGTCGCCAGAACCGGATGGCCTGCCGACTGAATTCTACAAGCGTATGCACATGTACTGGTACCGCATTTTCTGCAGGTGTGTGAGACAGCGTTGGAAGAATCCATGCTTACAAATACACACAATGAGGCCCTACTAGTGTGCCTCCTCAAGCCTGACAGGGACCCCGAATTGCTAGGGACCTATTGTCCACTAGCGCTTCTTAACACTAATTATAAATATTTTGCTTCCCTACTTGCCAAGCGTCTCTCACCTTTAGTGAGAACATTGGTGCACCCAGATCAGAATGGCTTTGTACCCACTAGTAATACCTCACTCAACCTCAGATTTTTTAGACTACAGCAGTATGCGGTACATAGATGGCCCCGTTCCAGATGCCTGGTGTTAGGCCTGGAGAAGGCCTTCAACTCTTTGGAGTGGCCCTATCTGGCGGCAGTGCTGCACAAATATGAGCTAGGTGATCTTTTTTATAATATGGTCCAGTTATTGTATCAGCGCCCTACTATCCGCCTCCGCACTGGTAGGCTTGTGTCTGCTCCCATGGGAGTGAGGAGGGGAACGCGCCAGGGATGCCGCTATACCCGCTGCTTTTCTCCCTAGCCATGGAGCCAGTGGCAATGCTACTCCACAGAGAAGGTGAGGAGTGGGGCATACAACTGGGAGATGGGACACATGCTGTGTCCCTGTATGCTGATGACTTACTGTTATATGTGCGAGATGTTACGGATATACTCTCATCCATAGCGGATGTGCTGAGGGTGTTTGAAGAAATGTCGGGCCTCCGGGTCAATTGGGCCAAGTCTGGAGTATACAACTTAAGTGCGGCCACGGCGGCAACTGACTAGTACAATAATGGTTCGCGGCTCCCACATATATCGAACTCCAGATGATTTATTGGAGGGCAAGCTAACGAGGGCGATTTTGGTGGTGAGGGCCCAGATGCACTTCTGGAAGTCACTCCCGTTGAATGTCATGAGTCGCGTTACCCTGCTAAAAATGATTGTCCTTCCTAAACTATTGTATTATTTCTCAAACCTCCCTGTTTATTTTCTAACTAAGATTTTCCGTGAGCTGGAGCGTATGTCCCGAGACCTCATATGGAACAAAGGCAGACCCAGAGTCGCGTTGTGGAAATTATATGCAACCACTTCTCAGGATGGACTAGCTGTTCCCCCATCTGGAGCTGTATTACATAGCAGCTCAGCTGCAGTGGGTAACGAAGTTGCTCAATGGCACTAATTTGTAAGACACGGTAACCCTATAGCGACCGTGGACTCGTACTCATATATATCACTTATTCCATCCGGCTGCTAGCTCTTCACGTCCGCTCCAGCTACATCTTGGTCTAGCACCTAGATGTTACAAGAGGAGCTTATACCTTACCCTTGCGACGCTCCCATATGCCCCGATAGTACCGCTTTTGGGGACGCCTAGAGGGTACATAGGCACCTCCGAAACCGCTCTCAGGCATTGGCACACAGCTGGAATAGACACTGGCTTGCCTGATGGACAATTCCTTCTACATATCTCTCACATAAGAGCCCTTTCGGCCCTTCTGGTAGACTTAACGTCCGAGCCGCCGACACACTTGCTGCTGCAATACCTACACGTAATGTGGGCAGGCTCACACATAGTACACTGGCTGGTGACGGCCTTGCACATGCTGAAGCCCATGTTGACACTCCGCACCCACTGGGAGGCTGACAGAGGCCGGCCATGGACAGACCAGGAATGGACCACCATCTTATCGGGTGCTACATATTTACCAAGAAGCTCTAAGTTAAAGTTAATACAAACATACATAATCCAAAGGGCGTATCTCTCTCCTGACAAAATCAACAAATATTTTAACATTACTACATCTGAGTGCCCACGTTGTCAACAGCTCGACGTGTCTCTGCTCCACATGCTATGGTCCTGCACCTCCCTCCGAATGTACTGGCAAGAAGTTGCTGCAGCATTAGCGCTTTATACAGACATATCTTTGCCGCCCACATGTGAACTCTGTCTATTAGGGGTCTATGTCAGGTCCAAGAGGAATAGTTACATCACGATTTAGGGACTTAGGACTCAAAGTTGCTAAGCGCTTAACCACAAAACGGTGGAAAGAGGCAGACCCCCCCGAGACAATCAGCTGGACAAAGTCACTTAAGATAGGGGCGCAGGCAGAGAGTACAGCACTGCACAGGGATGGAACGGCGGGGCTCTGCGAATATCCCATAGCGCAACAATGGGACACCATGCTAGCAGCTCTTAGCACTGAAGTTAACGGGGAGGACAATGGCACCCAGCCAGCTGTTCCACAATACACATGCCGAAGGTCCCCGGAGGCGGGAGAAGGAAGGATGGCAGCGAACAATTGCACCCCATTAGGTATTGCCTCGGAGGGAAGGCCTGGTGTAGCAAGGCCCCTGCTCCCTCCTGGCCCGGCACCTGGACTCGTGAAGCTAGCCCCCAACACCCATACAGGTCTGAGTGCCACCCTAGTGAATGGTCATGTCGTAACTCACACACTGTACAGTTTCACACCAAGTAATGCAATGGCTCATGTAGTTGTTTCTAGATAGCAGCCCTTTCAATAGATTGTTAACAGTTGTTATATTGATCATGTACACTTTATTGGTGCGTTTATTTTTATCCTTATTACTTTTTCTTGGGAGAAATTCTCTCGTCTGACTATTGAGTTGGCCAAAAGAGACTGTCTTCAATGTCTGCTAATCTCATGGCAGTTGGACATGAGTGGATTTAATGTTAAGGGCAATTCTACTGTGTGGTATTGGCGAATCTCCTCTTTTCTCTGCCAAACTCTTCTTTCTTCATAAACAACTGGGAACTGTGGGGAAGAGGACAGGACAGGGAATCACGAAGATGTTCTAAGAAACGGTCTCTTAATGACAAGTTGGTGTGCTGTTACAAATCGGGAGAGAATTTGTTGTAATACGAGTAGTTAATTCATAACAGCACTGTTGCAACATTGTAACATACGTGGAAGACTGCTTTTGATAATTTCGTTTTGTCATGTAACATAAGACAATGGAAAACTATGGAAAAACCAATAAAGAGATTTTTTTAAAATGAGGAGTTACCCTGCTCCCATTAGTCAGAGGTGACCTCCTGCTTGACCCAGATAACTTGGAATAAGTATCTGAGGGAGCAGAGCCCTCCAGATCTGCTGCTTGAAACTTAATGAAGCAAGAATTGCCCTGCTGAGAAGATTTTAATGTTGCTTTGCATAGAATTCAAAGGCCTGACCATTGAAAACTGCACCATTTGAGACTACAGCCCCGTGGATTATCTTGCTGGAACTAAAGAGTGGACTCCTTGAAAGCTACAGGTTAAAAGAGCTCAACTGGAACATCACCAACTAAATCTACACCTTGCAGACATATCGGTGGATTTGTAAGAGTTTTTGTACCAGTGGATTGTGGGAACTGACGTCCTCAACTTTCAAGGACCATCTTGGAGCTTCCAGACCCTTGGAGTGAGTTTGAGACACTTTGGGACCCCTTGAGGAACTTCAGGAAGAAGTTCAAGAAGTTTGGAGAACTTTGGACCTACTTTGAGAAAAAGCTCTATAAAGGGACCGACTCAACCTGGCCAGCCAGGCCGCCTGCCTTCAACCGCAAGCTGGCCAAGCCAACCAGGTTCGTCCCGCTAAAAGCTCCATAGCTCCAACTTCCAGAGACTGACCAGGATTAGAGAAAATCTGAAGCTGGCGAACCCTCACCGGATCCGGCTACATGAGGAGCATCGAGAGACCCCGCAAGAAAAAGCTCCAGAAAAGTTTCTAAGTCCGCTCGTAGAAAAGGTGACCCGAAGCCACCGCGAGAGCCAATCCGCCTGCCTTCCATCGCGTGTCTGCCTGGATTCTTGGGCTGTCCCGCTGAAGAGATCTTGATATATTTCTAAGTCTGCTCCAGGGAAGTTGACTGGGACCTCAACACAAGTCAAGTCGGCGAACCCTCACCAAATCCGAACTGGTTGGGAGTTTCGAGGGGTCTCGAGGAGAAAAGCTCCAGAAAAGTTTCCAAATGTGAAGGGAGAAACTGAGACCAGGACCTGCCGCGAGCTGCAGCCGCTCAGGGCTCTATCGCACCCGGCCTAAAACTTTGACTTTGGTCCGGTCTATCGCGGCAGGTGTCACATTATGGTGCTATAATCTTTTAAGTGCTATATTTTATTAAATCTTTGAAAATTCATATCTCCGGTTCCTCACATTGGATTTTTGTCGTTTTGCTGTCATTTTAAAGATAAAAACATTTTCTATCTTTATAAAATAGTGTTGGGTTTTATTATGTTTTGTGTCTTAATTATTTACTGAAATTGTGTTTTTAAATGCTTTACATACCTGTCTTAAAAGTTAAGCCTGTCTGCTTGCAGCCACGTTGCCAAGGGTTGAGCATAGGAATAATTTTCTAAGACCTATGCTGGGTTCTACCATGTGTTAGTGGCCTTATTGCCAGTGGCAGACCTACATTTACCCCGACCAATAACCCACTTTCCAACATGTACACACTCAGCAAATGAATTCACTCACTCAAGGACTGAACTCTAGACCAAATGTTTTTGTATATAAAATATACTGTTTTATTTTTGGAACCAATCAAGCCTGGCACAGGCAAACATTAAATACTTTACAGTAATAAGTTGCTGATTGTAGAAGAGTTTGAAAATGCATAGGAATTGTACTTTGTTTGAATATCCGGGGATGCAGTAGGTTGCAATACTTAGCAAATACAGTACATTGAAATGAATAGGCTTATAAAGTTAATTACACGCAAGTTACTTTTTACGTTACCTTCCTAACTCTGTGCTGGATACCTAGATTCAGCACTGGGACATTTCCTGCAAACAGGTAAGTAAATACGTTTTGGTTATTCGTGCGATTTTTAAAGAATATTTTTAGATTTCAAAACTCCACACTTTAAAACTTTTTGGAAGAAAATTGTCAATGTTATCCTACGGAGTAAAAACAGGTTATCGGTACACAGGTAAGTTATCGACTGTGGGAGTTAAGGTTCTTAGGTTAGACTCGGGGGTCCTCCAGGGTCAGTGATGCATTCCTGTTACACCCTCAGCGGCACTAGGGCGGCCGGTGCAGAATGTTGAGGCCCAATTTAATCCAATAGGGTAAAGGGGGCCTGCGCTTGGTGGCTGCTGGCAAGCAGGCGACTGGGTTGTGGGTGCAAAGCTCCTAGGGTTTAGGTCAGAGCAAATGGGGGATACAAAGTAGCACAAAAGGTGCACCCTCAGCGGCATTGAGGCGGCCATGTACAGAGTGCTGTTTCGACATCGGGCGCCCTGTTATGTTCTATGGAGAACCTCAGGTTTGCAAAAGCACTGCTGGCAGGGAGACGAAGGACTTCTGGGTGCGACCACCACTTTGAAAGGTAAGTTGAGGGTTGGTTAGGCACTGTTGGTTTGGGCACAAAAGGCTGTTGGGCATCATGTGCAGGGGTGCCTTTTGGGGTTGGATCTTCTAACCAGCTCCTGGACGCGGTTAGGGTGGGCCGTCTGGATTTAGACTGCAGGCATCGGCTGGAGGCTTGAGGCAGGTCAGGGGTCGCTGGATCTCGGGTCAGGATCACCGGGGTGACCTCCTCATGGGGTTTTTCCACTCTATCTCGTGCCGAATTCGGTGGGTGCATAGTGGGCTGGGTTTGCGGTCTCCGGCTGCTGCCAGAGGTTGCAGTTGAACAAATACAGTGTTCACTGAGAAACAGTCTCTGGAAGTGAAGGCAGGCAGGTGCTCTTGGGTTTTTGAGGTTGCTGGCTGCAGGACACACCGGGATTTGGCGGGAGCAGGTTCAAGGGGAGACCAGCCTGTAGGGCTGGGGCCAAGTCAGTGGGCATCTTCCTCTTGTTTGCTGGCTGCACGGCTGTTCGGTCCTTCTTATTCTTCTCTTCTTGTCGTTTCTGGATCTGAGAAAGCAATGTGCATGGTGCCCCCTAAATACTAGATTTAGGGACGTTACAGGTAGGTAAAGGGCAGGGACCAATGGGTCCCTTCCCTGGGGTGTGTACACCCCCTATCGTGCCACCCTCTAGTGGGGGGGAGGTGGGAGCCTGTCCCTGGTTGCTTGGGTCCCCCCATACTTTGTGCTTCACCTCGCATCCCCTCACCTGAGGGGTGGGGTTGGCAGGGCAGGGCAGGGCACACACTTTCCTTCACTTGTTTTTCCTGCTGATTCTCCCGCCCAAAGTAGGGGGTTGAACTAGTGGGGACCAGTTGCTAAAAGCAGCAAATGGTCTGGGGAGGTTCACAAAGGCAGCATGCCATTGAAGCTTCCCCTTCGTGAACCCTGCCCATCCTGGGGGAGGAGGCTTGGCACCTCGTCCCAGGAAGTGCATTGTTTCAGGCCCCCGAGAGCAGCAGGCTCTCGACCCAGGGCCCAGAAACATGTCTGTTGGTGGCAGCCTAAGCAGCTACTGTCAGGACACAAGAAGTTGGTTGTGTTTCAGGGGGCATCTCTAAGATGTCCTCTGTCGTGCGTTTTACATTAAATCCCACACTGGCATCAGTGTGAGTTTAATGTGCTACGAAGTTTGATACCAAACTTCCCAGCACCGTATACTCTTAAAGGCAGCACTGCACTTACAGTGCCCAAGAATGGACTTGGGCACTGTAGGGGTACAGGGCTCATGCACCTGTACCCTCACCACTTGCATAGTGCACCCAGCTGGAGCGGTGGCTGATCTAGGCCAGGGCAGTGGATTGTGGGCATGGCACACAGGGATGTTTGCCATGTTGACCCTTCACTTTGTTCTGCACCAAGACACGCAGCCTGCAAAAGCAGTGTGTGTGTGAAAAGTTACAGAGCCTCTAATCGTGGCACAATAAGTGCTGCAGCCCTTAGGAGCCTTCCCTGGTCACAGTGCTCTGGGCACCCGTGGTACCATTTACCAGAGGCCCACTTGTGGCCAGGGATGCCAATTGGGTTTAGGCTTCAAGGCAGTTTTAGGGAAGGAACATAGACCGTGGGTACCTGATTAGCAGGAGCCCAGGGCACACAGTCATAGAACATTAGCAAGTCAGCAAAAAGTGGGGGTATACCATGCAGAAAAAGGGCACTTTCTCACAACAGCCAAAGAGCGGGCTGCACGACTGCGTAGGTGGAGGGGCCAGCTTACTATACATACTACTCAGCCTTTGCCAGAGGAGTATTGGTGTGGCTCAAATCAGGAATTCCTTTTCATTGTACTGGCCATCTCGTAGACCCTGGGGGACGATATGTAGTGGTAGCTGGTAAATTGCACAGCTTAGATGTGACAATCGGGAGTCTTTATGGCCCACATGTAGATCAAATTTCATTCCTAGCAACCCTTTCCAGAGTATTAGCACCATACCTAGTGGGGTTGGTAATCCTGAGAGGTGATCACAATTGTGTAGCAGACATTGCTTAGATCGCTCTCACCAACCCTTAAGGGAGTCCCCACCCCCCTCCCATTGTCAGGGTGGCTGAGTGTAGGAACCTGGCTCTGCAAATACTATACCAAAGTGAGGTATAGTGTGCAAAGAGTCCAGTGGAACCGCAAAGGTAGACAGATGTATAGTTGGATAGCATCTCACTCTTGATTTGTGGTAGTGTGGTTTGAGAAGTAAGGCCGTATCAGAGGCAGTGTTAAGCATTTGTTGTAAACACTCAGTCAGCAAATGAATTCACACACTCAAAAACTGAACTTCAAACCAATTGGCTTAGTATAAAAATAATCTTTTAGTTATCTTATTTTCTAGAACCAAGCAAGCCTGGCACAGGTAAGTTGATAAATACTTTGCAGTAAATATAGAGTTTGAAGTGCAATTGTAAATGTACTTTGAAATGGTTACAGTTTGAATTACTGGTAATGCAATACTGTGGAATGCTGTACATATACTTTGTATAGATCTTGAAATGAAAATTACAGGTGAGTTACTTTTACTTTACTTTTGATATGACTTTTTCTACTCCGAGTGATATGCCTAGATATCACACCGAGACATTTCCTAAAGAAAAGGTAAGTAAAATCAGTTTTGCTCAATTATTTTTTAGGTTTCCATACAAATCAACTCCACACTTAAAAATCATTTTTCAGAGAAAAACAGTCAGTGGATTCCTATGAAGAGAAATTAAGTTAACGGTTACCAGGTAAGTAATCTGTCTTTGGAGTTGAGCTTCTGGGGTTAGAACAAGGGTTCCCCCAGGGTCGAGGATGCACTCTTGTTACACCCTCAGTGGCATTTGGGCAGCTGGGTGCAGAGTGCTGAGGTCCCATGTTATCCAATGAGGATAGGGGGCCTCCAGTTGGTGGCTGCTGGCTAATAGGCCACTCTGCTGTGGGAGCAAGGCTCCTGGACTTTAGCTCAGGGTAAATGGGGAAACAAAGTAGCCAAAGGTGCACCCTCAGCGGCACTAGGGCGGCCGGGTGCAGAGTGCTGTTTCAACCCTGTTGGTTTCAATGCGGAACCTCCGGTTTGCAAAGGCACTGCAGGCTTGGGGACGAAGGTCTTTTGGGTGCGACCACCACTTCGAGAGGTAAGTTGGGAAATAAGGGGTTGGCTAGGCACCATTGGTTCGGGCACACAAGGCCGTTGGGCGTCAAGTGCAGGGGTGCCTTTTGGGGTCGTAGCTTCTTACCAGCTGCTGGTCGTGGTTGGGGGAACCTTCTGGATTTAGGCTACCGGCGTCGGCTTGAGGCAGGTTAGGGGTCACCGAATCTCATTTCAGGATCGCCGGGGTGACCTCATGGTGTTTGCCCACTCAAGCTCTGGCCGTGGACGATGGGTGCAGAGTGGGGGCAGATCTGCGCTGTCCAGCCGGAGCCAGAGGTTGCAGATGAACAAATCCGGTGTTCACGGGAAACAGAGTGTTTGTAGTTGAAGGTGGGCAGGTCCTCGGGGGGGGGGGGTTTCGAGGTTTCTGGCTGCAGGACACACCAGGATTTCGCAGGAATAGGTTCAAGGGGGATACAGGCCAGTAGGGCTGGCTGGGGCCAAGTCAGTGGGCGCCTTCCTCTTCGTAGCTGCTGCACGGCTGTTCAGTCCTTCTTCTTGTCTGCGGAAGCAAGGTTCAAGGGTGCCCTTAAATACTAGATTTTGGGGCGTTACAGGTGGGTAAAAGGCAGGGACCAGTGGGCCTCCTCCCTGGGGTGGGTACACCCCCTATTATGCCACCGTTCAGTGTCCTCCCATCTTCAAGATGGCGTGGACTTAGAGTCATGCTTCACCTCGCCTCCCTCACCTGAGGGTTGGAGTTGGCAGAGGTGGACACACCTCTCTTTCTCACTTGTTTTTCCCACCGGTTCTGCTGTCCATAGTGGAAGTCAGAACCACTGGGGACCAGTTGCTGATAGCAGTAAGTGGTCTGGGGAAGCTCACAAAGACGGCACGCCTTTGAAGCTTCCCCTTCATGAACCCTCCCCATCCCTGGGGAGGAGGCTTGGCACCTTGTTACAGAATGTGCATTGCTTCATGCCCCAGAGAGCAGCAGGCTCTCGACCCAGGGGTCCAGAAACATGTCTGGTGGTGGCAGCTGAAAGCAGCCACTCAGCCTGGACACTAGTGGTAGGTTAGTTTTCACGGGGCATCAGTGTGGGTTTAATGTGCTGAGAAGTTTGATAACAAAGTTCATAGTTTTCAGTGTAGCGATTATGGCGCTGTGGAGTTTGTAATGACAAACTCCAAGCACCATGTACTCTTAATGGCTATACTGCACTTACAATGTCTAAGAATTGGCCTAGACACTGTAGGGGTACATGGCTTATGTACCTGTACCCTCACCACTAGTATGGTGCACCCAGTTAGAGGGGTGGCTGACCTATGCCAGGGCAGGGGGTTCTAGGCATGTCACACAGGGATGTGTGCCATGTCGACTCTTCACTTTGTGCTGGACCAAAATACGCAGCCTGGATAGGCAGTGTGTATGTGCAGGTACAGGTCCTCTAGGGGTGGCACAATAAGTGCTGCATTGCTTAGAGACCTTCCCTCGTCACAGTGCCCTAGGTACCTATGGTAAAATTTACAAGGGACTGGCCCGTGGCCAAAGAGCGCCAATTGGGTTTGGCAGGAATCCAGGGCAGACTCAGTCAAAGTACATCAGCAGTTTAGCAAAAAGTGGGGGCAACCATGCAAAAAGAGGGCACTTTCTTACAGACCCCAACTGGTAGAACTCTATAATTTAGCGAAGCAAGGAAGGAGACTCCCTGAGATCATGAGGGAGGCCCTGATTGTGCCATTATTGAATCCTGGAAAGACAGACATCGATAAAATGGTCTGCAGACCATTATCAATGCTTCATTTTGTCTATAAGATCCTGAGCAAAACATTGGCAACCTGACTTCTCTCATAGAGGACAACCCCCATTCATCAGGACCATGCGGGATACATACCTGGTCGTAACACTGCCCTCAATATTCTGAGGCTCTTGAGAGTATTGGAAGCGGATTCATAATGTAAGGAAAAGGGCGCCATCTTCGCAGTAGATCTAGAAATGCTCTTTGACAGCCTGGAACGGCCTTATCTCTTTAGAGTGATGTGATGGTTTGGAATGGACAGCCCTACTATATGCAGAGTCTTGGGCTAGAGTACAAACCAGGGGAATGATATCGGACAGCCAAGTTGGTGGGTAGAGGTACTAGGCAGGTGTTGTACCTTGTCGCCCCTACCATTAGCCCTAGCTATGGAATCTCTAGCCACTCAGGTCAAAACTTGAACTCCTTACCGGGGTTTGGCGGTAATGGGTAGATATCACCATATTGCGCTATACACCAACGACCTCTTGCTTTTCCTTGGGACCATGTGTCATGATACCCTGTATCGCCTGTACGATTTTAGCTGCATTGACCTTGTACAGCCAGGTGTAAAGATTAGACACTCAAGTAAAAAGGTTTATGCCCATCTTAAAATCCCACCCTTTTGGACTTGGGCCTTTTTGGCTGGCATGATGGTAGTGATTTTAGGGATCTGCGCACTTTAGCACTGCGGCCCAGTGAAAAGTGTGTGCGCACTCTGAGTGTGTGTGCTGAGTTGGCCTGCCCTCCCATAGGAATGCATGGGGAATATGTGTGTCCCTGGTAGTTCCTGGTGTGTGGGGAGTGCAGGGTCGAGTTTGGTATGTGCGAACTCGTGAGATTAAGTGCTGCACGATGGTGTGGGTGGATTTATTGTATCTAGTGTAGAAGTGCCACTTCTAGAAGTTGGCATGTCTGTGCAGTAAATGTGAATTGGCTGTCTGGCTTGTGATTGACTGGAGCTGCCTGGTGTGCCTGGCTCCAAGAGTCAGGATGGGTCTGCCCCGGTGGTGAATGGAGAGATCTGCATGTTGATGGCCGGGAGGAGTGCACCTGGGACCTGAATAGGGCTAGGCCTTCCCTCCACAATGCTGGCTCCACCCACTGTGGTGCGTCTGATGTCCCTGGCCTGTCTTGTGAATAGGGAGAGGGGCTGGGCCAAACAAAGTACTCCAGAACCAGTTGCATCTGATTCTCCCCTTGCCTACTCTGCTACATCAAAGGATTTATGTGTATAAAAGAGGGGCTGTGACCCCAAGTAAATGTTCTTGTTTGTGGACTTGAATCTACCAGGGGCATGCTGCTGCTGGGGCTCAGGGGAAGGCTTGCCTCACTGGGCCCTGCCCTGCCCAGCCCCTGGATGCCTGGAGGAAATTTCTGTTGGGAACCCTTCTGCTCCAGTTGCCCCTTACTCCTGAAACCATTTCTGACTTCCTTTCCAGCTCCCAGGACCTTTTACAAGATTGGAGCGCTGTGTCTTACTTTAACAATGCTAGCCTGGTGAGCGCTTTATTTTCCCCTAGGGAGTGCTAGTCCTTCTCCTGGTTGCGCTGGACTGTGCACCGCTGCTACCTTAGGTCCGCTCATTTTGATCTTGACTAAGCACATGCCCACCCTGCATCCTCGTTTTTATTGTCTAAATGCTGCGGGTGCCCACCCCGCCTTTTAGCATCTACCGCGGATGCCCACCCCGCTTCCCCATTTACTTTTGTTCCTGAGGGAGCCTACCCCTCGCTTTTCACCCTAAACGATCACCGCGGTGGCCCGAGTTGTAATGGGGCGGAAGTCAGGCAGCGACGCGCCTGAAGGTGGGCGGTACTTCTGGTTTCGTGGAGGAAGTACCGCGAACGACGCTGCCGCCAGAGAGGCCGCCTCGGAGATGGATGCTGGTGCCTGCCAGGGCGGGGCTCCCATGGCTGAGGGAGAGCCCCGCAGGCGCCAGCCAGTCATGGCAGAAGGCGGAGGGGGCGCGAGGCACATTGCCGGTGCCTGCCCCCGCCGCAAGTGAAGGAGTGAGCAGAGATCGGCCGCGTAGAAGAGCCCGGTAAGGAGGGGGTTGTCCCGGGTCGTTTACTGAGCGGCCCCATTTGGCAGGGGGCCGCTCCAACGGTACTGGCATATTGTTTATAGGGCCCTGGGCCCAGTTGTTTAAAGTCCCCGTGAGGGCTTGGCCCCATTTGTTCCTGAGGGCCCCAGTGGGGGTCTCGAGGGGCACGTGTTCTTGCCCCTGATTGCCCCAGGTCTAGGGGGGCCGGTGTATTTTACGAGCCCCGTGTGGCTTCAACGCTTTTGGGGGGGCGGAGTGACTCCTAGAGTCAGAGTGGCTCCCCCCCGTTCTTGTCCCCAGGTCTAGAGCCTGAGTGGCTCCTACACTGTGGCCATTACTTTTAGGGCCTGTGTCCTGTCCCCAGTGTTTGAGGGGACCTGCTTATTTTCAGAGCCAGATGGCTCCAATGTTTGGGCGCAGTTTTGTTCCTGAGGGCCACTGAGGGCCCATGCCGTATTGTTAACTTTTCCATCTGCCCAGCAATTAGTGGGCAGCTGCACCGTTAGGACTCTTTTTTTTTTTTTTTTAGGGGACATGTACTTTGAACCCAGGAGTGAGATGCACTCCTTTGCCCCTTCCTTTTTCTGCACAGCACTTAGTGCCAGCTGCAGCATTTAGGCCGGCATCTGAGAACTCCCAGCTGCCCAGCAAGTAGTGGGCAGCTGCCACGTTTAGGTTCTCGCCAAGTGTGCCCCCGTGACTGTCTCTGCTTCGGCAGCAGTCCTGACTTTGTGGACAAAGGGCATTTGAGCCCCTTAGAGGTGGCCAGTTGGTCTAGGGGACTTTTAGGATTTGTAGGGCGCAAGGCCCTACTGTCATTTTTATAGTTGCTAGGAAATTTAATGTTTGTAGTATAATCTATGCACCTTGATTTATGCTTAGAGATGTGCTTTAAATGCTTGTTAGGCTTTACCTACTGTCTTAGATTTTATGGTGATTATCTACTGTGGTCTAGAGTTGATTTATTCCCTATTCAGGTTATGTTATTAAGTTTATGTTCTCATGCAAGATATGTCTAGGAGATTGAGGTCTACTACTAGAGTTAGGCTCAGGATGATGGCGCAGAATAGAGTTCTAGCCCTATGTGATATAGTGCCTGTTATGATCTAGGTTATAGGTTGGCGCGGAGTATTGAGTCTGCCAGTGATTACTGGTTATGTTATGAGAGTATGACATGTTCTTCTTTTTTATGATGCTCTACCAAGTGCTAATTCTGACAGTGGTCCACGCGGCCCTGTCATGTGTAAAT
This sequence comes from Lissotriton vulgaris, assembly GCF_964263255.1. Lineage (NCBI taxonomy): Eukaryota > Metazoa > Chordata > Amphibia > Caudata > Salamandridae > Lissotriton > Lissotriton vulgaris. The sequence continues at coordinate 1,108,118,333 of NC_141691.1, forward strand.
AATACCTGTAAATACTGCCCGTGCCAGTTGGCACAGTGTATATTGTGTGATTACCATCTAATGTGTTTATGATAATACAAAGGCTATTTTTATATATAACCTTGTGTGGAGTTCCTTTTGTGGTGGGCCTAGTATGTTGTTACTGTGTGTGTGGTGCAGATGCTTTACACATCGCCACCGGGATAAGCCTGACTGCTCGTGTCAAGCTACCAAGGGGGTGAGCAGGGGTTATCTTTGGCGTGTAACTCCCTTTCCCTGACTAGAGTGGTGGTCTCTGCCTGGCTTTGGCGCAAGCCTCAGCCAACCAGAGACCCCCATTTCTAATACACCCCTATCCCTTGCATCCTGCACACCAAAGAATAATGTATATGGAGTAAAGAAGAGCGTTTGGATTATGGTTTAGTTTTGACACTTGGGCATCATGAACAAACTCATGTTAAATGTTTGGGAATGATATTGTGTTTCTTGAATCATGTTGCACTTTAAGTCACGTATATTTGTGTAATATCAGTGAGGAATTCAAATACTTAAGGCAAAATACTAAAGCGTCAGGCATGAACAGTTCTCTGCGAAAGACGCTACGAGAAAATAATGATTGTGATTCAAAGAAACCACGAACGAAAGATGCACATAATTACACGTGCGTAAGACGTCAGCGGTCGTTTGAGTGTGGCAAGACTATATATTGCCACACCCATTTGCAGAAAACGCTTTGCTTTTGTCTTCGGAGCGGAAAGGATCCTCGTCGCCTACCAGTTTCCAGTCGATGGTTTCCCGCTCGTCCCAAGCGGGAGTTTATCGGATTTTGCCGCTTGGATTCTCTGCAACATACTCGAAGCTGAAAGAAAACACAGAACAGATAAATCAAAGCGAAGTGAATATTTATTTGTTTGCAAAGTTAGGCGCCCAACACAAGAGTTAAGAAGACGTGCAACTTACCTTGAAGTAACTTTGAACACATTTTTATGCAACAGTCTGGGAGAAAAAAGGGCCAAAAGATTTAATTAGACAATTAGAATATAACGAATACAAGAGTTTTGGAAAAGACATTTTCTAGTAAGTTTGAAAAAACAAAACGAGCATGAATATTTTAAAGTGTGCTGTGAATTTCTCATATGTTATTTTTGTTATGTAGTTTGAACTCAGGTCGTGAAGATACAAGATTAGGAGATACCAAGGAGTAAGTGAGGCACCATTTAGCGTAAATATTAGTTGTATATTTTAGGAAAAGTTAACAAAGAAATTAGTAACTTATTTTAGATTTACCTTTCATAACACATCAACCAATCACGAAGAAAAGAAACCTTCACTTCACGACGACTACAAGGACGCGACGTCAGATATTCCTAGTTCGCAGGTAGGACCTATTCTAAAGTAACAAGAAAGAATGTTAGTAGATAGAAAGTTAGGAGTTAACAATCATTCTTGAGTAAATAGTTATTATTTTTCCTTGTTTCCTCGCAGGTCGACAACCAGGAGCAGCTAGCGTCCCCGATCCGGCCCTCCTCCTTGAATTCTATCAGAATAACCTTAGTGTCTAAATTATTAAGCACAGGTCATTAATTAGGATTCTAGGAAGTCAGTCCACAACGTCTCTGTGAAATCTACAGATAAGCAATCAAGCAGGTAAGATTGCTTGTGTTCTTGACAGAAGGCCAAGCCCCCGAATATAATTTCGCCCAGACGCTATGGATCAGACTGCTTCAGTTTCGCTACAAGATATAGCTACTATCTTGGCTGATATTAAATCTGAAAATGCAGCTCTTCAAAGTGATTTATCAGGGTTACAGGCTAGAATGCAGACTCCCAGCGCTCCAAGCCCAACTTCTTGGACTTTTCCAGCTTCCCAAAAGCCAGTTTTAAAACCACCTACTTTTCAACCAGGTTCACAAACTTTACATAGTAGTTCCTCCTCTTCACCCACTCAGATTCGGGTAGTAACTCCCATTACAATACCTTTAGCACCCTCAGAGAGGTTTTATGGGGATAATAGTAAATGCACTATCTTTTTAAATCATTGCCATTTACGTTTTATAGCAAAACCAGCGGCTTTCCCAGATGATTCATCTAAGGTAGCATTTATATTATCATACTTGGGTGGTGATGCTGCCCTTTGGTCTGTACCTATTGTGGAACGAGAAGATCCAATTTTGTACGATCTTAAGATTTAAAAATACAATGATAAAATTAAGTGCAATCTGCAGATCATGAGCTATTACATCTAAAACAAGGGTCCTCTGATTCATTACATTATATCTCCCAATTTAACAGACTAGTGATTGAGGCAGAATGGCCTGAAGAAAAAAAAGTTTCACTTTTTTTTTATAAAGGATTGCGAGAAGAATTAAAAGATATGATAACTCAAATCTTGGATCTCCCAGAGAATATTGAGGATTTTATTGATTTGGTAGTGAAACTCAATCATCGTTTATCAGAACGTAAGGGTGAAAAAGGATGATCTGAACGAAAGGTATTTACATTCAAAGACAAAACTAGTTTCAAAACAGAGCCAGCATCAAAAATAGATTTAGGAGAACCAGTGCAGATAGGCACCATTAAGGTACCTCTCTCTAAAGAAGAAAAAGAGAAACGATGGAAACTAAATAAGGGGCCTATTAGGATGGCGGACGGACCTGCGTCCGTCCGCTACCCCAGAGGAGGCGGCACCATCTGCAGGGGCAGCTGCAGTCCCTCCGTGCTAATTAGGATGTGACCGCCAACCTGGCGGTCACATCCTGTATTTTTAACATTGCGGCGGGTGCTGCAATGTTACCTTTGCATGCACGAAGCTGCAGGCACCGTGTGGTGCCTGCCGCTTCGTGCACGCAAAGGCAGGGGGGTACCATAGGTACCATGTGTACCCCCCACCCCCTTCACCCCTGAGGGCCCGCAACGGGCCACCGAAGAAAACACCGTATGCCTTTCCACAGCAGAAATGCCGCCGTGGAAAGGCAAAGGAGCGCCGCCATCCTAACATGGCTGGCGGTGTCTGATAGACACCACCAGCCATGTTAGAGCTTTTCCGCCGCGGTCTGAAGGCGACCGTGGCGGAAAAGCGGCGGACTGAAAAAAGATGCCCCAGCCATCATAATCTGGCGGGGGGGTCTTTTCTCAGTCCGCAGTGGATAATCCGCATCCTCTGGGCCGGCGGTGGCTTCTGCCGGCCCGGAGGATGCAGATTATCTGCTATCATAATCGGTCCCTAAGTGTCTTTACTGCGGTAAAGCAGGACACTTCGTAAAAGAATGTCCAACTCGTCCAAACAAACCAAAGTATAAGATTAATGATGCTGGAGCAATGCAGCAGTCGGAAAGCTAAAATGCTCAAGAAAACAAGAGGTCAGTTTGTCGAGTGAGTTAACTAGTTTGGCCTCCATGCCTCCAGAAGTTGTATATCAATACCTTAGTATAAAAGTCACTTTACACTCTTAATCTAATGAAGGAAAGACCTGGTCAGTTGATGCTCTAATTGATTCAGGAGCCATAGGCAATTTTATTGATACACACTTTTTACAGGAATTAGGTTTAAAAACTGAACCTAAACTTCGACCTGTAGTAGTTCGAGCAGTGGACGGTAAGGAATTATCTTCTGGACTAATACAACATCACACCGAAAAACTTACAATGACTTGCTCTATTAAACCCTGTGAACAGATCACATTTGATGTTATAGATGCTCCCCAATTTCGGCTTATTTTAGGGGTTCCTTGTCTTGTGAAACATAATCCGAAAATTTATTGGACACAAAAGACAATCTTATTTAATTCAAATTATTGTCACACTACCTACTTGCAACATCAGGTATCTGAACATCTTATTCAAGGATATGATTTCCCGAAAAACTCAAAAAGTATTTTACTATTGGAAGGTGTCCCTGTGGAATATTCTGATCTCACAGATGTGTTTGACAAAAAAAGGCCAATACCCTACCCCCACACCGAGATTTTGATTGTCGAATAGATTTGATGCCCGGAGATACTTTACCTTGTAGCAGGATATATGCTCTCACCGAAAAGGAAAACAAACATTTGAGGGAATATATTGATGAATACATGACCAATAGATTTATTCGACATTCCAAATCTCCACTATCCTCCCCTCTATTTTTCATTCCAAAGAAGGGGGGAGATTTGCGCATGTGTATGGATTATCGCGCCCTAAATAACGTTACAATAAAAAATCGATATCGACTACCACTTATTCCAACACTATTAGATCAAATTAAAGACGCTACTATTTATACTAAATTGGATCTGCGTGGAGCTTATCATTTAGTAAGAGTCTGTGAGGGTGGTGAGTGGAAAACAGCGTTTCATACAAAATTCAGTCTATATGAATACCAAGTCATGCCTTTCGGACTCTGCAATGCTCCTGCAGCATTCCAGTTTTTTATAAATGAAGTATTAAGAGAATTTCTGGATGTGTTTTGTGTAGCCTATATTGATGACATCTTAATTTATTCCAAAGGCACTCTCTATTTTTTAAATTGGAAAGACGCACTTTTCATACCACTAAAGTAGAATTCCTAGGTTGTGTCCTCAGTCCAAACGGGATAGAAATGGACCCAAATAAAATCAAAGCAGTCCTTAATTGACCCAGTCCTTCCACAGTAAAACAGGTGCAATGTTTCTAGGGATTTGCCAATTTTTATAGGCGGTTCATTCATAATTTCTCTCAAATAATTCCACCTATTACCTGATTGTTGGGAAAAAATTTGAAATTTGATTGCACTAAAGAAGCAGAACAAGCTTTTCAAAGTTTGAAACTCCAATTCACCTCAGCTCCCATTTTAATTCATCTTGATCCCTCAAATCCTTTCATAGTAGAAGCAGATGCTTCCCAATTCGCTATTGGAGAAATTTTATCGCAGAGACACAAAGATATGGGTCAAATGAATCCAATAGCATATTATTCCAGAAAATGAACACCAACATAACAGAATTATGCTATTGCAGATAGAGAGGTATTAGCAATAAAAGCTGTAATTGAAGAGTTGCGTCATTATTTGTTGGGAGCTAGAAATCCTGTAACAATTTATACAGATCGAAATTTACAAAGTTTACATTCCATCAAAGCTCTCACTCCTTGACAACTTAGTTGTACACTTTTTTTTAATGACTACAATTTTATCATCACTTATCGTCCTGGAAAGGAAAATCATAAAGCTGATGCTCTGTCTCGTATAGGAATGTCTGATGATGTGTGTTTTTTTGTTGTTGTGAAAAACCTTTATTGCAGCATTCAATAAAAATACAAGCATGGGCCCACAACCGCAGGGGCCGGCCGCTAAACAAAATTAGGACCCACTATATCATGGCACGACACAGCTTATTTAATTTAATGCAAGATCAGTACCAAAGCATTCAATTGAAATTTGGTATGTACTGGCGGAAACAAAGCCCGACTTGGCTTTTATTACAGAGACCTGGCTAGATGTTAAAAACTCTCCTGACATCACCATTGCCCTGCTAACCAGCTACAAAATCCTGAAACAGGATAGAATGGGCAGGAAAGGAGGTGGTATAGCCATACTTTTTAAGGAGCGTTTTTCGTGCCTCCCCGAACCAGTGGTTCAGCTGGGGAAGCATGAAATTCTAGCATTCAAAATATCAAATGGTACTCATAACATACTTGGGGGTGCAACTATCTATAACCCTCCCGGATACCTACCAGACTTTAGCACACAGCTCCTAACTCAGCTGTTCCTCTCATGTCTGAAACATATGAATTACCTACTAATAGGAGAATGTCCACTATGAGGATGCCTATGATCATGCAGCTAAACATCTAAGCAGCGACATGAAGATCTTGCAATTAAAACAATGGATTGGGGAACCCATACACATTGCTGGGCATACCCTGGACCTTGTGTTTTCTGATATAGAATCCACCAAAATATCAGAAATGATACCTCTATTGTGGACAGACCACTCTGATCTCATTCACCCTTAGCCTCCCGATGAAATCCTCCTGTCCCCTAATGTCCTCAACAGTGGTAAAAAGAGCTTGGAGACTTGTAACCCCCAACACATTTGAGCGCCATTTCGGTTTGAATGACCAAGGTGCTCCGGCGTCATCACATGTACATATAAGTGTAGAAAACCTCATGGCAGACATTTCCAACACCCTTGATCTTTGCACCCCCAAATTAGGAAACCAACCCCAAATTAGAACAAAATCAGAAAAATGGTATTCAACAGACCTTAAGATCCTGAAAAGAAAGTGCAAAACTCTTGAGCACAAGCGGAGACTGTCCAAATTAGATATGGATAGACAGTTTTATTAGATGGAAATGAGATGCTATAACACCATCAAAAATGCCAAAAAGAATTATTTTGCAAAACCCGTGAACGATAATAGCAGGTTACCAAAAGAACTCTACAAAATAGTTAGAGCTCTGTAACCCAGCAAGCCTGTCTCAAACCCTGGCACAGTCCCTTGAGGGCTGTGAGGCTATCAGCAGATTCTTTGCCGAAAACATTGCGGTGATCTATTCCTCATTTAAGGAGTAGTAACTACCAGATGATCTGGATCAGGAAATTTTAAATCCAAATCCTGATGCCCAAATCCATCTTAGCAACTTCGACCCCTTTACAGAAAAGGAGGTGGTGTCTTGTGTATTGGTTTCACCTTTGCACTGTGTTAAGTTGGCATGTGCTAGTTAGAATTTTAAATACCATTTTTCCTTTCCTGCTGCCTCTGCACACGACACATTTTGTTATTAATGTTTTTCGCCTAGTTAGGTATTTTGCTTTACACGAGAATAACATGTTTGCTTATAATATCAGTCTTGCTTGGTAAGCTATGTCTATACAGTGAGTGCCGAGGCCTTCAAGGTTATCTCAACACAGCGTTTATTGTTTGGATTGATCAGCACACAGAGTAGACATAATATGTATGCAGCTGTGGCCAACTTTGGGTTTAGGCGCGAATGATACTGCACTGCGCAAGGCAGGAGAGACACACTTGATGAATATCCGTATGCAGAGTGTTGGTGTAGGAGGTGATGTGATCCATTCCTGTTGAACCCAAAGGTATGGGCCCGCCCTTCTAAAACCCAAAGAGACCTTCTGTAGATATAATATACTAGCTAGGGAGGGTGAACTAAGGTTCTATTTAGACCTGTTTCCTTTAGCATTTTTTTTTTGATAATCCACTTTATTGGCATTTCGGATGCAACAAAGAAAGGTCATTGACGGCAGCTCAGCAATTATTAGACACAGGTAACAACATTCAGCAGCATACAGAAACGGGTGAGCAATGTTCCAGTCCGGCAGCACAAACTTGTTGATGGAGCATGACACAGCATAAATATCAGCGCTCATGGTGGCAGAAGGTTAAACCATTTCCCCCAAATTCTGGTAAATCGTTCTAGCGCACCCCGGGCGTCGCAATGGGCCTCCTCCTGGACCCCGCACCAGTCCACCCCCCTCCTCCAGCCCTTAATCGTTGGTGCAGATTCTCGGAGCCAATGACGAGCAATATCGCACTTGGCCACGGCCAACGCCGTCCCCAGAAGGTGCCTGTCCGATCTATTGCCATCAAGGCCATCCAATACCCCTATGGGCAGCCGAAGTGGGTCATGAGGGACCTCCAAACCCAAGGCCTGTGTTAACTCCCTCTCCACCCCCCTCCAGAACCTCTCCAGTCCCGGGCATATCCAGACCATGTGGAAAAAATTCAGCCGGGGAACATCCGCATCGAGGGCAGTTTGGGGTGGCTCTCAAGCGGGCTCGATGGAGCCTCTCTGGGGTGAGGTATTACGTGTGTAGGTAGTATATCTGTACAAGCCTTAACTTGGAGGACGTCGTCAGGGTGCGTGGGGCCAACAAGGCTTCTCTCCAATCAGCCTCTTCCAGGGGTCCCACCCATCCCTCCCATCGGGCACGCAAGCGATCAAGGGACGCAGGGCTGTTGTTGATTAGGGCACAATAGATTCAGGACACTTCCCCCCCCCCCCCCCCCCCCCAGGTCTCCCATCATTACCTGGGCTTCTAATGGGTTAAATTCTGGGAGGGTAGTTTGTGCAGGGAGGTGCGCATGGAGGGCGTGTCTCAGCTGGAGGTAGCGGAAATGTTGGGTATGTGAGAGGGCGTGACGTTGCTGGAATTCGGCAAAGGCTCAGACGTGATCTCCCACCCATACATCTCCGAGCACCAACACTCCAACGAGGTCCCAGCGCCGGAACCCGTCCAGGGACGATACCTCTCGGAGCCAGTTTCCATGCCAGAGTGGCGTCTGGCGGGTAAGAGTACGGTCCCATCCCGTGTGTCGTAGAGAGGCTCGCCAAGCCGACAAGACTGCTCTGGTAATGTGGGCCAAGGAATGCAGAATCGGGCAGCCATAGAGGAGGGCTTGAATTCGGGGGAAGTCCCTCTCTGCCAATTCTACCCAATTCGCCGGGTCGGACTAGCTGCCCACATACCAGTCGTGGATAACTATCAGCTTGGTGGCCAGATAATAGAGGTAGAGATGAGTCACCCCTAAGCATCCGTCATAGGGCGGAATGCAGCAGTGTGCGAGGGAAATCCACGGTCGCCCGCCGCCCCAGAGGAACCTGGACAAGGATCGATCCAGCTCTCGAAACCAGGCACAGGGGAGTGGGACGGAGGTGTTCTGCAGGGTGTAAAGAAAACGGGGAAGAATCATCATTTTAAAAAGTGCGCAAGGGGGTTGAGGGGAAGGGAGTGCCATTTCTTTAAGTCCGATCTCATTCGGGTCACCAGGGACGCGATATTCAGGGCCCATTCCAACTCCGGCAGGAGAGTCACCCCGATCCCTAGATATTTGACCGAGTTGTGTCAAATGGGAATTCCTTTAGCATTTTAACATGCTTTCACCCTTTGTATTTTATGGAATAGTAACTATGCTTTTAACCTTGATCTTTATAATATGTTTGCTTGTATTAGCTAAGGTACTGCTTTTGAGAACATTGCATTAGAAATAAACATTTCAAACTTGCATGTGTCCTCGTTTACTCCTCGTTCTGGATTGACATGTTAGTATAACGAAAGAGTGTTCATGTGTTCCACGTTTCCTGAGGTGTTCTAAGTCCATGTTCTGGGTTGTCTAAATCATTGGGGTTTTGTAAGTACCAATGAGACACTGATTGCTAGTCTGGTAGGGAATTTTGGATACTAAGGTGAGTTTTGGCACACCCTAATTCACTGAGGTTCGAAGTTTCTATGCACAGTTCTGTATAGGAGCAGAAATCCCTGCTACAGTGGAAAAAGCTATGGTTGAGATCAAATCGGGGTCCCCATTAGACCCCTGCCCTCCTTTTATCTTTTCCCGGATTCCTCAAACCATATGTCCCTGTGTTACACAAATACTTAACCAATCTCTACACACCACAGAATTCCCAGAGATTTGGAAAAAAGCTACGGTAGTCCCACTACTAAAAAAAAAGTGTGTACTGATGTCCTAAACACAGCAAACTATCGACCCGCATCCCAGCTTCCTTACCTATCCAAAGTGATGGAGAAACTGGTAAATAGGCAATTAACTAACTATCTTGAATCTAATGAACTACTGGCCATCTCTCAAACTGGCTTCACAGCTAATAATAGCACAGAAACTGTGGTTCTGAAATTCTGGACTCTGCTGTAATATGGTCCCGAGGTCCAACACTCGTGTCACAAAATATCATTGTACCATGACGAATGTGGTATCGGCAGACCGGTAATGATTAGGACATTATCCCTATGCATTTGCGTCGTGATTGAGCGATGCTAACTCCCTTAAATCATGGTTTCCGTTCTGAACCCTCGGACTCCATTTTGTGAACAGGCATCCATCTTGTGGCTTGCCCTCATATAGTCAATTGATTGAGGCCGAGCTTGATCTGAAAGGACACGTCCACCTTAGCTGACTTCCCCATGACCTGGCCAAACTACCCCATTGCCTCCAGCCAAACCTGTTTGGGCAGCTCCTCGCCCAGTGGCCGAGTAAGATAGTCCATGTTTCTTGTTTATGGCCAGTTTTAGAATGAGGAGGTGCCCGATTTTATTGGGGTTTCATCGATATCTGATGGGAATTCTGGGCCTGGCTGGGTAATCATCACAAACTGGACATCCACCCTCCCGCCTCTTTCCCCATTCTGCTATTTCTCCTTGATACGTGTTTCCCTGCCTCATTCCCTACCCATCCCTGACACCCAGCGTCACATTACACACACTGCCACTTCGCGCCCGCGGGCGCTTGTTGTTGTATTTATATCATATAAAATTAACCTTCGATGATTATGTCTCTATTGTTTGACACTATTTTTCTCCTTTCTTCTTGCTGCCTTGCCTCCGGGATGTCAGGCTGAATAGCTGTGTGTTCTGGTTTCAATAAAGGTTTTCAAAAAATTAAAAAAAAAAAAAACTGGACATCCAAAATGTGGGTTGGCCGTCATGACTTCGCTTTCTGCTTCATTTATTTTTAGAGTTTTCTATAGCGCGAATTTGAACCGATTAGGTTATCAGAGCGCTTTACATAGCAACAGTTACATGTTATCACAGCAGTTTACATAGAATCAGTTACGTTGCACATTTCAGGATCTTGAACCGATTAGGTTATCAGCGCGCTTTACAAAGACAGCATTCGATGTCCAGAGCCCTCCTCCGCCGTGTAGCGGGGGACCACTTCCAACCCTCCGAAGTCGTCGAGCTGTCGGGACTAGGCTCCTGGAATGTCAGCTGCCCCTTTACAAGGCACTTTACATAGAGTCAGTTACGTTACACATTTCAGGAACACATTTCTTTTTGCTCTAGTGAGTAGGGTTATCACTTCACACGGGGGAGGGGAACACATGGCTATATTCCAGCAGTTTCACAGTCGATTAGTCGTTAAGGCTATAGTTATAAAGACAGGGAGGGGATACACATGGATACAATCTAATAATCACATAGGATACTAGTCGTTAGAGTTGTCTTCTATCCTAACAGGAGGGATGTGACTGGAAGCAATCTAAGGGTAATGTATAGGGGTGGTAGAGAGTACAAAGGACCATTGCAAACACTACACTAGTGCCAGCATAGAGGAGGGGTGGGTGGGCTGCAAGGGTCCGGAGGGAAGGACTAGAGTCCAGCGCAAACTGTCCGAGCAAACCACAGCATTCCCAGCATAGATGAAGGGTGGATAGGATGCAGGGTACGGAGGGAGGGTCTAGTCCGCGAGAGAAGTCCTCCAGAGTCCACCAGGGCACTATCCTCCGCGTTCGTGTTCGTGTGCCCGGAGCCTGTGTCTGCCGGTCAGAGAAAGCGTGTTCCCCAGGGCGCCATCTTAGAGTCAGGCACCGGCTAAGCAGCGTGGTCAGGAAGGGGGGGCAAGAGTCTCGGCGGGCGACAGCGGGTGGTAGCGGGGGCCACAGTGGGGGCCCTACATACCGCTCAGTTGATCAGCGCCTGTGCGACTCGCCCCCGGTCTCCGCTCACCTCTCTGCCGTTCCTTCTGCCGCTCTTCAGCCCGGGCCGACAGCGGGCGTCCGCCATGTTGGGTCTCCGGCAGGGACCGATAGCCGCCAGCCAGCGCCGCTCCACAGGCACCAGCAGCGAGGTGGCAGCGGGGGACGCGGCAGGCGTCCCACACACGGTTCAGGTGCACAGCGCCCGACCGACTCGTTCCCGGTCTACGCTCCTCCTCCCCGCTGCTCTACCGCCCGAGCTGGCAACGGGCGGCCGCCATGTTGGGTCATCGGCGGGGATCAGGAGCACTCCGCGTTCTGCACTCCACCGGCACCAGCAGCGATCTGGGTAGCCCTGCAGGTGCCCACACCCTCCGCCACAGTTATGAGGCGAGTAGGTCGCAGGGGATCTCCCAGGGACGCCGGGCTCCAGGCCGGAGCAGCGCGCTGGCCGGGAGCCGAGACGGTCCACGTCCTTCCCGTCTCGGCTCCTCCTTCATTGTAGAAATATGTGTATAGCCGTATTGTAAACTCAAGAATTCTTGCCTGCAGCTGTTATTTCTGTATATAAGGAGAAGGCTGGTTCTGTAAAAACGAACAGTCTCCTGAGAACTTACGACCCATGCTGTTGTAATTCTAGGACGCTTGTTACTTGGTTGCAGCCAATAAAACTCGATCTCTGACTTCACCTAGAAGACTCTTGGTTTCTGTGGTCCGGAACAGGGAGAACTCAGAGGTCTTCGGGTGTTATCCCCTGGCACCACCGGGTTCCTAAAAACCCGGCACCTCAGTTGGCGCCCAACGTGGGGCGGTATCAAGCGGTGACGGTCCAAGCCAGATGTTCGTGAGGAGCTTTGTGTGAAAATTCCAGAGGACGGCCAGCCACTTCAGCGACCCCTGTATGTCGACGTGTTTCCGAAGGTCTTTGCTGCGAGGTTCCCCGCGTCCCGACGGCTACGAAGGACTGCTGCCCTGACTATCGCCCTGTTTTGGACCCAGTGATCCTTGGTAGAGCGAAATGATAGACGAGTCTTCTAGTGACGTCATCGATCTTCAATACTTCAGCTAAGTATAAGTGGAGCGTCTCCCAGTCCTTAGTTTGTTTTTAGTTTTGGTATCCTTGAGATGCACCTTGTTTGGAACTTGCAAGCGCCAAAACCGAGGGATTCGTGTATTCACGAGAATATCATAAGTAGATAATCCCTTGAAGTTTGAAGCTAGACTAGTGAGCAAATATGCCTGGTCTTAGCAGACTTGGAAACTTGTTTTGTCTTGGTTGTAGTAAGGACTCCCGATTAGAGGATTCGTGTCAGGTTCCTCCGATTGGAACTCCAACATATGAACTTTATATAAAGCACGGAGTAGGCCCTATCACATATAATGAGGTATGGATAAAGTACACCAGAAAAGATGGTGTTTTAAAATGGCCCCAATATGGTAGCTTTGACTCAGAAATTTTAGATAACCTCAAGGTCAAACTGTTTAAGAAGAAAGCCCGGCCGGCGATGTTTGACTCTTTTCGCTTATGACGCAAAGAAGCCAAACAGAAAGAAATAAAATTAGCTAAGAAGAATAAAAGAGGTATGTCAATGGTACAAGCTGCCATTGCATACAGGGATAATGAGGAAGAGCAGGAAAGTGAACAAACGCTCAGAAGCAAGAAGTTAGCAGTAGATAAATGCTACCCAATGTTGCCACATGAAGGACAAGGTTCGAAGGGAACATCCGAGAAAGATCCATTAATGTCCCATTTATTGAATTCACCACCCCCATACACATCGAGTATTGTTGGACCCCCGAAGCGTTTCGTTATACCGCGCCCCGGCGCACGAAATGCAGCTCTTGCACAAGCACCAGCTCCTCTTCAGCTGGTTCCTACTTCTCCGGCGCAGCCTTCTCAAGGGCCGCCGCCTTTGCTACATACTCCATCTACTTCTTCTACAACTTTGCCTACTGCTCCAACTGTTTATCATGATACTACTTCTGCTACTGCCTCGACTTCCTCTGCTATTGCCTCGACTTCCTCTTTACATCAGCCTGTCTTTTCTGGCACATCTGCCTCTCCGCAAGCTTCTCCTTCTGTTCGACAGAGAGTGGCAAGTACTGTCACTGGTCTGTTCTCACCTTTCTTCAGGTCGCCTAAAACGACCCCTAAAACAGGACGTAGTTAGTTGCGTAGTCAACTGCCTGATTACGAGGAAAGGGAAGTGCTGAATGAGTTAGCACGCAAATGGGTTACCAACACTGTAAAATATGACGTTCAGTCTGTTATGGAAGTCTTCCGACAATGGGATGCACCCACTCAGAGATATGTATTCGAAGAGATGTGTGTATATCTTTGCGAAGATTCTGAGACAAACGATCCAAAACGCAAAAAAAACATTTCCCCCAAATTCTGGTAAATCGTTCTAGCGCACCCCGGGCGTCGCAATGGGCCTCCTCCTGGTCCCCGCACCAGTCCACCCCCCTCCTCCAGCCCTTAATCGTTGGTGCAGATTCTCGGAGCCAATGACGAGCAATATCGCACTTGGCCACGGCCAACGCCGTCCCCAGAAGGTGCCTGTCCGATCTATTGCCATCAAGGCCATCCAATACCCCTATGGGCAGCCGAAGTGGGTCATGAGGGACCTCCAAACCCAAGGCCTGTGTTAACTCCCTCTCCACCCCCCTCCAGAACCTCTCCAGTCCCGGGCATATCCAGACCATGTGGAAAAAATTCAGCCGGGGAACATCCGCATCGAGGGCAGTTTGGGGTGGCTCTCAAGCGGGCTCGATGGAGCCTCTCTGGGGTGAGGTATTACGTGTGTAGGTAGTATATCTGTACAAGCCTTAACTTGGAGGACGTCGTCAGGGTGCGTGGGGCCAACAAGGCTTCTCTCCAATCAGCCTCTTCCAGGGGTCCCACCCATCCCTCCCATCGGGCACGCAAGCGATCAAGGGACGCAGGGCTGTTGTTGATTAGGGCACAATAGATTCAGGACACTTCCCCCCCCCCCCCCCCCAGGTCTCCCATCATTACCTGGGCTTCTAATGGGTTAAATTCTGGGAGGGTAGTTTGTGCAGGGAGGTGCGCATGGAGGGCGTGTCTCAGCTGGAGGTAGCGGAAATGTTGGGTATGTGAGAGGGCGTGACGTTGCTGGAATTCGGCAAAGGCTCAGACGTGATCTCCCACCCATACATCTCCGAGCACCAACACTCCAACGAGGTCCCAGCGCCGGAACCCGTCCAGGGACGATACCTCTCGGAGCCAGTTTCCATGCCAGAGTGGCGTCTGGCGGGTAAGAGTACGGTCCCATCCCGTGTGTCGTAGAGAGGCTCGCCAAGCCGACAAGACTGCTCTGGTAATGTGGGCCAAGGAATGCAGAATCGGGCAGCCATAGAGGAGGGCTTGAATTCGGGGGAAGTCCCTCTCTGCCAATTCTACCCAATTCGCCGGGTCGGACTAGCTGCCCACATACCAGTCGTGGATAACTATCAGCTTGGTGGCCAGATAATAGAGGTAGAGATGAGTCACCCCTAAGCATCCGTCATAGGGCGGAATGCAGCAGTGTGCGAGGGAAATCCGCGGTCGCCCGCCGCCCCAGAGGAACCTGGACAAGGATCGATCCAGCTCTCGAAACCAGGCACAGGGGAGTGGGACGGAGGTGTTCTGCAGGGTGTAAAGAAAACGGGGAAGAATCATCATTTTAAAAAGTGCGCAAGGGGGTTGAGGGGAAGGGAGTGCCATTTCTTTAAGTCCGATCTCATTCGGGTCACCAGGGACGCGATATTCAGGGCCCATTCCAACTCCGGCAGGAGAGTCACCCCGATCCCTAGATATTTGACCGAGTTGTGTCAAATGGGAATTCCTTTAGCATTTTAACATGCTTTCACCCTTTGTATTTTATGGAATAGTAACTATGCTTTTAACCTTGATCTTTATAATATGTTTGCTTGTATTAGCTAAGGTACTGCTTTTGAGAACATTGCATTAGAAATAAACATTTCAAACTTGCATGTGTCCTCGTTTACTCCTCGTTCTGGATTGACATGTTAGTATAACGAAAGAGTGTTCATGTGTTCCACGTTTCCTGAGGTGTTCTAAGTCCATGTTCTGGGTTGTCTAAATCATTGGGGTTTTGTAAGTACCAATGAGACACTGATTGCTAGTCTGGTAGGGAATTTTGGATACTAAGGTGAGTTTTGGCACACCCTAATTCACTGAGGTTCGAAGTTTCTATGCACAGTTCTGTATAGGAGCAGAAATCCCTGCTACAGTGGAAAAAGCTATGGTTGAGATCAAATCGGGGTCCCCATTAGACCCCTGCCCTCATTTTATCTTTTCCCGGATTCCTCAAACCATATGTCCCTGTGTTACACAAATACTTAACCAATCTCTACACACCACAGAATTCCCAGAGATTTGGAAAAAAGCTACGGTAGTCCCACTACTAAAAAAAAAGTGTGTACTGATGTCCTAAACACAGCAAACTATCGACCCGCATCCCAGCTTCCTTACCTATCCAAAGTGATGGAGAAACTGGTAAATAGGCAATTAACTAACTATCTTGAATCTAATGAACTACTGGCCATCTCTCAAACTGGCTTCACAGCTAATAATAGCACAGAAACTGTGGTTCTGAAATTCTGGACTCTGCTGTAATATGGTCCCGAGGTCCAACACTCGTGTCACAAAATATCATTGTACCATGACGAATGTGGTATCGGCAGACCGGTAATGATTAGGACATTATCCCTATGCATTTGCGTCGTGATTGAGCGATGCTAACTCCCTTAAATCATGGTTTCCGTTCTGAACCCTCGGACTCCATTTTGTGAACAGGCATCCATCTTGTGGCTTGCCCTCATATAGTCAATTGATTGAGGCCGAGCTTGATCTGAAAGGACACGTCCACCTTAGCTGACTTCCCCATGACCTGGCCAAACTACCCCATTGCCTCCAGCCAAACCTGTTTGGGCAGCTCCTCGCCCAGTGGCCGAGTAAGATAGTCCATGTTTCTTGTTTATGGCCAGTTTTAGAATGAGGAGGTGCCCGATTTTATTGGGGTTTCATCGATATCTGATGGGAATTCTGGGCCTGGCTGGGTAATCCATCACAAACTGGACATCCACCCTCCCGCCTCTTTCCCCATTCTGCTATTTCTCCTTGATACATGTTTCCCTGCCTCATTCCCTACCCATCCCTGACACCCAGCGTCACATTACACACACTGCCACTTCGCGCCCGCGGGCGCTTGTTGTTGTATTTATATCATATAAAATTAACCTTCGATGATTATGTCTCTATTGTTTGACACTATTTTTCTCCTTTCTTCTTGCTGCCTTGCCTCCGGGATGTCAGGCTGAATAGCTGTGTGTTCTGGTTTCAATAAAGGTTTTCAAAAAATTTAAAAAAAAAAAAACTGGACATCCAAAATGTGGGTTGGCCGTCATGACTTCGCTTTCTGCTTCATTTATTTTTTTATTTATTTTTAGAGTTTTCTATAGCGCGAACTTGAACCGATTAGGTTATCAGAGCGCTTTACATAGCAACAGTTACATGTTATCACAACAGTTTACATAGAATCAGTTACGTTGCACATTTCAGGATCTTGAACCGATTAGGTTATCAGCGCGCTTTACAAAGACAGCATTCGATGTCCAGAGCCCTCCTCCGCCGTGTAGCGGGGGACCACTTCCAACCCTCCGAAGTCGTCGAGCTGTCGGGACTAGGCTCCTGGAATGTCAGCTGCCCCTTTACAAGGCACTTTACATAGAGTCAGTTACGTTACACATTTCAGGAACACATTTCTTTTTGCTCTAGTGAGTAGGGTTATCACTTCACACGGGGGAGGGGAACACATGGCTATATTCCAGCAGTTTCACAGTCGATTAGTCGTTAAGGCTATAGTTATAAAGACAGGGAGGGGATACACATGGATACAATCTAATAATCACATAGGATACTAGTCGTTAGAGTTGTCTTCTATCCTAACAGGAGGGATGTGACTGGAAGCAATCTAAGGGTAATGTATAGGGGTGGTAGAGAGTACAAAGGACCATTGCAAACACTACACTAGTGCCAGCATAGAGGAGGGGTGGGTGGGCTGCAAGGGTCCGGAGGGAAGGACTAGAGTCCAGCGCAAACTGTCCGAGCAAACCACAGCATTCCCAGCATAGATGAAGGGTGGATAGGATGCAGGGTACGGAGGGAGGGTCTAGTCCGCGAGAGAAGTCCTCCAGAGTCCACCAGGGCACTATCCTCCGCGTTCGTGTTCGTGTGCCCGGAGCCTGTGTCTGCCGGTCAGAGAAAGCGTGTTCCCCAGGGCGCCATCTTAGAGTCAGGCACCGGCTAAGCAGCGTGGTCAGGAAGGGGGGGCAAGAGTCTCGGCGGGCGACAGCGGGTGGTAGCGGGGGCCACAGTGGGGGCCCTACATACCGCTCAGTTGATCAGCGCCTGTGGGACTCGCCCCCGGTCTCCGCTCACCTCTCTGCCGTTCCTTCTGCCGCTCTTCAGCCCGGGCCAACAGCGGGCGTCCGCCATGTTGGGTCTCCGGCAGGGACCGATAGCCGCCAGCCAGCGCCTCTCCACAGGCACCAGCAGCGAGGTGGCAGCGGGGGACGCGGCAGGCGTCCCACACACGGTTCAGGTGCACAGCGCCCGATCGACTCGTTCCCGGTCTCCGCTCCTCCTCCCCGCTGCTCTACCGCCCGAGCTGGCAACGGGCGGCCGCCATGTTGGGTCATCGGCGGGGATCAGGAGCACTCCGCGTTCTGCACTCCACCGGCACCAGCAGCGATCTGGGTAGCCCTGCAGGTGCCCACACCCTCCGCCACAGTTATGAGGCGAGTAGGTCGCAGGGGATCTCCCAGGGACGCCGGGCTCCAGGCCGGAGCAGCGCGCTGGCCGGGAGCCGAGACGGTCCACGTCCTTCCCGTCTCGGCTCCTCCTTCATTGTAGAAATATGTGTATAGCCGTATTGTAAACTCAAGAATTCTTGCCTGCAGCTGTTATTTCTGTATATAAGGAGAAGGCTGGTTCTGTAAAAACGAACAGTCTCCTGAGAACTTACGACCCATGCTGTTGTAATTCTAGGACGCTTGTTACTTGGTTGCAGCCAATAAAACTCGATCTCTGACTTCACCTAGAAGACTCTTGGTTTCTGTGGTCCGGAACAGGGAGAACTCAGAGGTCTTCGGGTGTTATCCCCTGGCACCACCGGGTTCCTAAAAACCCGGCACCTCAGTTGGCGCCCAACGTGGGGCGGTATCAAGCGGTGACGGTCCAAGCCAGATGTTCGTGAGGAGCTTTGTGTGAAAATTCCAGAGGACGGCCAGCCACTTCAGCGACCCCTGTATGTCGACGTGTTTCCGAAGGTCTTTGCTGCGAGGTTCCCCGCGTCCCGACGGCTACGAAGGACTGCTGCCCTGACTATCGCCCTGTTTTGGACCCAGTGATCCTTGGTAGAGCGAAATGATAGACGAGTCTTCTAGTGACGTCATCGATCTTCAATACTTCAGCTAAGTATAAGTGGAGCGTCTCCCAGTCCTTAGTTTGTTTTTAGTTTTGGTATCCTTGAGATGCACCTTGTTTGGAACTTGCAAGCGCCAAAACCGAGGGATTCGTGTATTCACGAGAATATCATAAGTAGATAATCCCTTGAAGTTTGAAGCTAGACTAGTGAGCAAATATGCCTGGTCTTAGCAGACTTGGAAACTTGTTTTGTCTTGGTTGTAGTAAGGACTCCCGATTAGAGGATTCGTGTCAGGTTCCTCCGATTGGAACTCCAACATATGAACTTTATATAAAGCACGGAGTAGGCCCTATCACATATAATGAGGTATGGATAAAGTACACCAGAAAAGATGGTGTTTTAAAATGGCCCCAATATGGTAGCTTTGACTCAGAAATTTTAGATAACCTCAAGGTCAAACTGTTTAAGAAGAAAGCCCGGCCGGCGATGTTTGACTCTTTTCGCTTATGACGCAAAGAAGCCAAACAGAAAGAAATAAAATTAGCTAAGAAGAATAAAAGAGGTATGTCAATGGTACAAGCTGCCATTGCATACAGGGATAATGAGGAAGAGCAGGAAAGTGAACAAACGCTCAGAAGCAAGAAGTTAGCAGTAGATAAATGCTACCCAATGTTGCCACATGAAGGACAAGGTTCGAAGGGAACATCCGAGAAAGATCCATTAATGTCCCATTTATTGAATTCACCACCCCCATACACATCGAGTATTGTTGGACCCCCGAAGCGTTTCGTTATACCGCGCCCCGGCGCACGAAATGCAGCTCTTGCACAAGCACCAGCTCCTCTTCAGCTGGTTCCTACTTCTCCGGCGCAGCCTTCTCAAGGGCCGCCGCCTTTGCTACATACTCCATCTACTTCTTCTACAACTTTGCCTACTGCTCCAACTGTTTATCATGATACTACTTCTGCTACTGCCTCGACTTCCTCTGCTATTGCCTCGACTTCCTCTTTACATCAGCCTGTCTTTTCTGGCACATCTGCCTCTCCGCAAGCTTCTCCTTCTGTTCGACAGAGAGTGGCAAGTACTGTCACTGGTCTGTTCTCACCTTTCTTCAGGTCGCCTAAAACGACCCCTAAAACAGGACGTAGTTAGTTGCGTAGTCAACTGCCTGATTACGAGGAAAGGGAAGTGCTGAATGAGTTAGCACGCAAATGGGTTACCAACACTGTAAAATATGACGTTCAGTCTGTTATGGAAGTCTTCCGACAATGGGATGCACCCACTCAGAGATATGTATTCGAAGAGATGTGTGTATATCTTTGCGAAGATTCTGAGACAAACGATCCAAAACGCAAAAAGAAGGAATTATTCCGTATGCGTTTCAAGTTCTACGAAGGCATG
The DNA here is from genome assembly GCF_964263255.1 of Lissotriton vulgaris. Lineage (NCBI taxonomy): Eukaryota > Metazoa > Chordata > Amphibia > Caudata > Salamandridae > Lissotriton > Lissotriton vulgaris. Next base: position 1,108,138,576 of record NC_141691.1, read on the forward strand.
ATTGTAGGTGCCGATGTTGAAAAAGCAATAGATTTGTTGTTATCTTATAGGAGTAAGGGAAACGTCTCTAGATCGTTATATGAGGATGACGTGTCAGGTAGGAAAAAGCCGCGACAGTACCCCATGAGAGAGGTTCCTCCGGTTTGGAGGGAAGGTGATGCGAATGCAAATCCACCCGTTCCACCACATTTCCAGTGTGTTTGGGTACATGTCCCCTGGAAAAGATCTGAAGTTTTAGCACTCAAGCAGACATTACCTGATCCTCGCAAACACCCTGCAGGGTATTATAAGGAGTTATCACAGACTGCCAGCTCGTGTATAATGAATTTAGCGGATGTAGACATGTTGTTTGGGAATGTTGTTCCACAGCCTTTTTGGAGTAAGATTCGCCATGCAGATCATGATCAAGAACTAGGTGACACGTGGGCTAATATTGCTGCTGCAGATGCTAGACAAGTTGGTGGTTCTAAACCTGAGCCTTTGGTAGCTGAACTTCCTGGTAGAATTGTCACGTATATGAAAACTTTAATGCCTGAATTGGGCGTAAATTTGGATAAGTTATCTGCGTGCAAGCAGAAGAAAGATGAGAATGTGTCTGACTTTTTCACGAGATTTGAAGAGACTTTCGTCGATCATAGTGGTCAGGATATGGCTACCGAGGGTGGCCAAAGATTGTTTGTAGACAAATTCGTACATAATATGCTTCCTGAACTATGTAACAAATTGAAAGATTCAGAGAGTGCTTGGGCTGTTTCCACGTCAGCGCAGATCTTAGCCACAGCCCAGTACTACGAAAATAGGCGCAAAGATGAGCTAGATAAAGTGGACAAAAAGACTAAAGATTTAAAAACTAAAGTTCTTCTCCAGCAAGCCTATCCGCCTCGCACTCCTAGTCAGCCCAATTATCAGCAACCACAGCAGTATTCGAGAAACCCACAAGGAAACGAGTTTTCTCATCAGCGTTTACCGTATGGTCCGAATCAGTGTGCCTATTGCAAAGAAGAGGGTCATTTCAAGAATAATTGTCCAGCTCTGGCGCGACGTCTAAATGGTGTTTCCGGTGCAAGGGGTAGAGGTGTTCAACAGACTCCTAGGGGTAGGGGCCGTGGAAATTTCCCCCAGAACACCACTTCTTTTCCGCCTCAGAATTCTATGAATAGCTTTGATCAACAGAATAATGCGTCTTCTAGGTCAGCTCAGTACTATGCTGATGACTATTACGCAGAAAATGAGAATGAGGGTAATAACTGCTAGGACAGCCATGGACAAAGAGAGGGAGTTGTTTCAGTTCCAGTAGATCAGAATGGACCTTATGTTGAGGTGATTACATCAGGAGTGTCAGAACATTTTCTGCTGGATACTGGTGCTAGAAAAAGTTTGATTATGCACTCAAAACTTCCTGGCGCACCTTTGTCTGGTGAAATGAATGTTTCAGTAGGTTTTTCTGGCGCCCCGGTTAGAAACCCGATCTCTAGTCCTATGCCCCTTTCTGTTGGCCCATGTGAATTAGAAGTACCCCTCATTCTTACAACAGGTTGTGGTGAAAATTTGTTAGGTTTGGATTTATTAAAGAGATTATATGCAACTTTGTACTGTTCTCCTTCGGGAGTACAACTTACCCTAGGTAAGAAAGTGATTTCCCCAATGTATTTGTCAAAGGAAAATATTCCAACTGAATTGTCATCTCTTCCAGAAATACTTTGGGCTACTGGTTCTAATGATGTAGGTCTTTTGGAGATAGCACCATATGTCATAACATTGAGAGCTAATGTTAGGTTGCCACGTATTCCCCAATACAAGATCTCTAGCGAATGTGAAAAAGCTTTGTTGGCGATCGTTTACGATCTGATTGAGAAAGATGTAATTGAAGAGACGACAGGAAACATTTGTAACAGTCCTATTTTGCCAGTTTTAAAGCATACTGATCCGTCTCAGCCACCTGTGTACAGATTTGTAATTGATCTCAGAGAAGTGAACAAAATTGTTGTGCCACAGTTTCCAGTTGTTCCCGACATTACTGCCCTATTGACCATGGTTCCACCTTCAGCCACTTGGTTCTCGGTGATTGATTTGAAGAACGCCTTCTTCAGCATCCCGATTGCTGAGGAGAGCAGAGATATTTTTGGGTTCAATTTAGGAGGACGAAGCTTCCGCTTCAAACGCGCTCCTCAGGGCTACTGTGAAAGTCCATTGATATTCAGTCAGGCTCTGAAAACACAACTTGACACTATTGCTCTACCTGATGGCGCGACTCTGATTCAGTATGTAGACGATTTGCTGATCGCTGCAGATACTGAAGAGATTTGCAAGCAAGCCACACTGTCGTTGTTGTTTCATTTATGTGACATCAAGCACAAAGTCTCTCTTTCGAAACTGCAATTTTGTCGACAAGAAGTGACCTACTTAGGTCACATCTTATCGAAGGAGGTAAGGAGACTGACCCCAGAAAGAATACAGGCAATTGCAAGACTGAGTGCCCTAAGGACACAGAGAGTAGTGCGTGCCTTCTTGGGCATTACATCGTACTGTAGACAATGGATACCGAATTTCTCACTGCTGGCTAAACCTTTACTGGCACTAATCTGTAAAGATACACCCGACCCCATGCCTTGGTCTGAAGATTGTCAGAAAAGTTTCCACGAGTTGCGTGATGCATTGTGTTCGGCTCCTGTGTTGGGCAACCCCGACTACAGTAAGCCTTTTACATTATGTGTCCATGAGAAGGAAGGTTGCGCATTATCAGTCCTGACACAATACTTTGGGGACAAACAGCGCCCATGCGCGTATTTCTCAGTGACTCTAGATCCTGTAGCTAAGGCATTACCAAGTTGCTTGAGGGCCACCGCTGAAACAGCTGTCTGTATTCAACAATCTGCTGGGTTAGTCATGAATAATACTCTGATCGTTATGGTCCCACATGCAGTAGACATTTTACTAAACAGAACGAAGACACAGCACTTAACTAGTGCTCGACTGTCCAGTTATGAGCTGACACTATTAGCAAGTCACATACACATAAAGAGGTGTGATACACTCAACCCCGCTACGTTATTGCCTATTCCGGCAGACACAGATGAGGTTGAAAGACATGATTGCTGCTTTAGGACAGAAGAAGAGACAAAAGGGAGAGTAGACTTGCAGGACACTCCCCTTCCTGAATGTAATGATAATTTGTGGGTTGATGGTTCATGCTTCAAGTTGCCAAATGGTGATACGACTGTAGCCTATGCTGTAACAACATTGAACACGATTGTAGAGTCTACACGTATACTGCACAATTCTGCGCAAGCGGCAGAGTTGATTGCACTTACAAGAGCATGTGTTTTGGCAAAAGGAAAGCGAGTGAATGTGTATACTGATAGCCAATACGCCTTCGGTGTGGCCCATAGTTTTGGAAGATTGTGGCGTGAACGTGGGTTCCTGACGTCACATGGTGCAAGAATCCAACATGGTCAGCTAGTTAGCGAGCTTCTTGAGTCACTGACCTTGCCACTACAAGTTGCGATCGTGAAATGCAGTGCACACAGAAAGATTCAAGATGATGTTGGTCGTGGGAATGCATTTGCAGACGAAGTTGCGAAAGAGACTGCAAGGAACACCATGAGTCGAATGTATGTTGTAGGTCCTGCGAGATGGATTGCCGATGTGGGTATGTGTGAGGACACTATTGAAAGTGTGAAGTCTATACAATCTGATGCCACTGAGAAAGAGGTGAATGAATGGAGAGAAAGCAAGGGTAGATTGGATGCGAATGGTTGTTGGGTCGAATTGTCAGAGCATCAACGATGGCTGTTACCCGACGCATATGTGCTTGCAGTGGTGATAATGGCCCATGGTATGGCCCACATTAGTGCGAAAGGAATCTGTAAATTGTTGGCCCCAGTATGGCAGAATAGTGGTATCCCGAAATGCGCAGAGAATTTGGTCAGGAACTGTATGGTGTGTTTGAAGTACAATCCCGGTAGCGGAACCCCAGCTCCAGCTGGTCATTTTGCGCCTCCAACGTACCCGTTCGAGATTTTGCAGCTCGATTTCATCCACATGGAGAGGTGCAACAATCTGAAATACGTGCTTGTTGTTGTTTGTGCCTTCTCCCGGTGGGTGGAAGCGTATCCCCTTAAAGACAACACTGCCTTGTCGACTGCCAAAGCCCTGGTCAAGGAATTCTTCCCTAGGTATGGTATGCCTAGAATTGTCTGGAGTGATAACGGAAGTGAATTCGTGGGACGAGTGATGAAGAGAGTGTGCGAATGTCTAGGCATACACCAGAAATTCCACGCTGCAAACCACCCCCAATCAGCGGGATTAGTAGAGTGCTACAACAGCACGTTAAAGTTAAAACTAGCCAAGATCCAAGCCAGCACAGGTCTCAAATGGCCTGACGCCCTGCCTTTAGCACTCCTGTCCACCAGAATGACTGTACATTCCAGACTAGGACTTAGCCCCCATGAGATTGTGTTTGGCCGCCCAGCCAACATCTGGGGTGTGCCAAGGCCCAAGAGACTAAGCGAAATAGAGCACCCTGTACTGCTTGACTATTTGCCCGAATTGACAACTAAATTGCGTGTTTAACACCAACAGGTCCACAGCTCCTCTCCACCGGCGTCTGACGATCCAGGCCACGCCATTGAACATGGCTCCTGGGTCCTAGTCCGGAACTTCAGGCGAACCAAGAACGAGGAGCCTCGCTGGACCGGACCTTTCCAGGTCCTGCTATCTACCCGCTCTGCAGTACGTGTCCACGGGAAAAAACATTGGGTGCACGGCGCCCACTGTAAACGGGTCCTGCTGCCCCGTCCATATCACCGGTGGCTCCAGGAGGGAATTGCTGACTCTGAGACCGTACCACGCTTTGCACTCTTCAGCGATGCACGATTGAAAGGAACTGGTACCGAAAAGGAGAGTGATCGTATTTTGCAAGGATTTGTGCCACCGTCAATGCAGTTGGACACTACGGAACCTGAAACGTTGTTTGAAGACCACACCATACCTGGAAAACAACGATATGATCTAAGGTCAAGAAACACGAACTAATAAAAGCAAGCTTGTAAGGCCCCGCCCCCATCCCCCCATCCCCCCCCCCCCCCCCCCCCCTGAACTATTTTTGATTTTACAGCTCTCTCGCCCCGGGAACTTGCTCATTTTTGATTTTCGAACCGCCATCCGGTTCTGCTGCTAGGGTCGCGGTTGATAGTCTGGGGAGTGCAGCTGGGGACGTTTAGGTCAACGGTTCTGGTTGGTCTGAGGGATTTACCCCGGACTGAACAGAAAGCACTCCTTGGCAGAATCAATCTCCCACCGCGGGCAGCAACTAGAGGATGGAGTTTCCAAGGGTAGAGAGACCTGCTAGACCCACGAACTTTAAAAAGAACATATGCACTGTGATGGCCAGAAGAAGATTCTTGATAATATGTATTTTAATGTTGTGTAGCATAATGATGTTCTTGATTGGCTATACTTTATTCACATTTCAAGTTACCTTTGTAAATAACACTCAGCCCACACCTCCTCCTACAGTTCCTCCACACTCCTTTCACCCTCTACCTGAACATGAGTCTGCCAGAAGACTAGAATTTGTAAATAACTCATTCATCCAGCTCCTACACCAGCACCAGTCTATAATGAACACATCGAACTGTTGGATCTGTGGGCTTATGCCGCACACAACAGATAAGGGCATCCCTTACTTCGTCCTGCCATTCAGTTACTAAGGTTCTCTGTGGGCTTTCCAGACAATGTTCCTGTTTGCTATAGAACCATACCCATCACGTCCCACAGGGAGCAATTCCAGCAACAAGGCACTAGTGGCAGGGATAAGGAATATGAGTAGGGATATCGACACGTACCGAACGATTCCCAAAGATGAGTTTACCCCGTACAGTAGATGGAACATCACCCAGTATGGGATTTCCTTGAGTAAAAGCCAGAAAACAAAGAAATCCTCCCCGGTTTGGATAGTACCCCACCGAGGTCACCTAAGTCTGCAAGGTATTGGCAGGGATCCCAAAGCACAGTTGGGGAAGAGTGTATGCACGGAAACATACGTGTTTGCCTCCCGAACTTCCCCTCCATTCTTAGCGGCCAAGGGTACATACTTCATCTGCCATACCAAAGCATACACATGGTTGCCCCCTGACTTCTCGGGCACATGCTTCATCTCGTTTCTGCTGCCACCCACCTACACGGCCGGGGCAGATTACCATCGGACAAGGACAGTTAGGGGTGTCGTGAGTCAAGACGACACTGCGGGTCAAGAGTTTGGGGACTTCGCAAAAGGTTTTCTGCCTTTTTGGGGGCCAATGGTGAACAGCAGGAACATTCGCCAGTTAACGAGGATAGTCGAGTCCGCCGTGACCGAAACGGCCGGTGCCCTTAGTAACTTGACAGCTGAGCTTCAGTCGGACAGACTTATGACTCTTCAGAACAGGGTTGCCCTAGATGTCATACTTGCAGACCGTGGTGGTGTGTGTAGGGTGATCCAATCCAGTTGCTGCATTTTCATCCCTGATAATGCTCCGACAGTGTACCAGGCCATCTCCAAACTGCACACAATCTCTGATTCCCTTCACGTGGATAAAGGGGACTGGTCCTTACTAGGGTGGTTCTGGGAACTGATCTCTGCCTGGGGATGGAAAACTCTGATCTTCATTGGGATGATCTTAGCCATTCTGTTTATGTTCTGCCTGTTTGTGCAGTGCGCTCCTGCAATATGTGGCCTCTGTGCTACTTCATGTGTAAGGAAGCCTGTGTCAAGGGACGAATTGAGCAACAGAATGATGCTACAACAGCAGCTCCATGAATTCATGAATACCGATTTGGACTCAGATTAGCATGAGTTATTGCCTAATATGAGGGCAAAAGGAGGGACTGTGGTTCTGAAATTCTGGACTCTGCTGTAATATGGTCCCGAGGTCCAACACTCGTGTCACAAAATATCATCGTACCATGACGAATGTGGTATCGGCAGACCGGTAATGATTAGGACATTATCCCTATGCATTTGCGTCGTGATTGAGCGATGCTGACTCCCTTAAATCATGGTTTCTGTTCTGAACCCTCGGACTCCATTTTGTGAACAGGCATCCATCTTGTGGCTTGCCCTCATATAGTCAATTGATTGAGGCCGAGCTTGATCTGAAAGGACACGTCCACCTTAGCTGACTTCCCCATGACCTGGCCAAACTAACCCCATTGCCTCCAGCCAAACCTGTTTGGGCAGCTCCTCGCCCAGTGGCCGAGTAAGATAGCATCAATGCACAACATGCCATAAACCATTCACTACATACAGACCATGTTTTCTACAAACATACACCTGTCCATGTTTCTTGTTTATGGCCAGTTTTACAATGAGGAGGTGCCCGATTTTATTGGGGTTTCATCGATATCTGATGGGAATTCTGGGCCTGGCTGGGTAATCCATCACGAACTGGACATCCAAAATGTGGGTTGGCCGTCATGACTTCGCTTTCTGCTTTATTGTAGAAATATGTGTATAGCCGTATTGTAAACTCAAGAATTCTTGCCTGCAGCTGTTATTTCTGTATATAAGGAGAAGGCTGGTTCTGTAAAAACGAACAGTCTCCTGAGAACTTACGACCCGTGCTGTTATAATTCTAGGACGCTTGTTACTTGGTTGCAGCCAATAAAACTCGATCTCTGACTTCACCTAGAAGACTCTTGGTTTCTGTGGTCCGGAACAGGGAGAACTCGGAGGTCTTCGGGTGTTATCCCCTTGCACCACCGGGTTCCTTAAAACCCGGCACCTCAAAACAACTCTTTTGGCAGTGCTAGATAATATCAGGTGTGTGGTTGACCAGGGCAGAGTCGCCACCCAGATCCTATTGGACTTGTCGGCGGTTTTCGATAGTCTCACACAACTTTCTGCTGAAAACCCTGTATGATAAAGGCCTACACTCTAAAGCCCTTCAGGGGCTCCATTCCTTTTTGAACAATTGAACAAAACCATACAGTTAGGTGTATTTTCTTCAACTCCAGTACCAATTAAGCATGGTGTGCCACAGGGAGCCTCATTGAGCCCTACCCTCTTTAATGTTTACATGTCCTCACTAGCCAAAATCAGAGAAAAATGGGGTATCAGTAACTGCTCTTACGCAGACGATACCCAACTGATGGTTGCTCTTGATGAACACAAGGACACTAGGATCAGACTCACTAGCTGTCTTTCAGAAATGGCAGCACTGTTTGAAGTTAAATGCAGGCAAGTTGGAGATTCTACTGTTTGGGGGAACACATCCTGTCTGGAATGCAACTTGGTGGCCCTTTTCACTGGACAAGGACCCTGCCCCTAAAGAAGTTGCAAAAAATATTTTTGACAGTCCACTCACCATGCAGGATTATGTATGTGCACTCTGTGGGAAAAGCTTTGTTATCCTAAAGTTGCTAAAAATACTCTTTCGATGGATCCCTACAGAGTGTAGAAGAACCCTTGTCCCAACCCTACTTATTAGAAGGTTGGATTATGGGAATGCTCTTTTAGTAGACATGGCAGACTATCTCTTCTCTCGACTACAGCTGGTCCAGAATGCGGCCTCCAAATTGGTATGCAATAAGAGCAAGTACAGCTCAGCATCTGAGTGTATGAGGACGCTCCACTGGCTCCCAGTAAGACAACGGGCCAAATTCAAACTGCTGAGTCATGCACATAAGGTTCTACATCACCTGGGGCCCAGAATCCTTCAAGATAGAGTTGAATTCTATGTGCCCTCTAGGAACCTGAGGTCGCGCCTACAGGCACGGGCAATAACCAAACATATCAGGAGGTCCAGAATGGGGGTTGTTCCTTCTCTTATCTTTCTGCAACACTTTGTAACAAACTCCCACTTCAACTTCGGCTCATCGACAACCACATGGCATTTAAAAAAAATAAAAAATGCATCTGTTCCCTAAGGCTTGACCTGTTACCTAGAAACCTGCCCCCTCTGAACTCCTCACTAAGATGTGCTTTTCTTAGCACTGTGATATCCTTAATGGATGAATGTTGTGCTCTATAAACATACCTTCTCAGTCTTCTTGCTCTCAAACATGCTCTCTCTATTATAATATTTGGCCCTTTTAAAGGAATGCATTATAATTTATTTGGGGGTAACCTTTCTCCTGTAATTTACTCTTTAAAATCTGTAAATGCTTATCATCCATAGTAGTTTAATTTCTTTGAAAAGTCGAAGAATCTATCCAAATGGTATATTCTGCTTTTGACTTAGTGCCTGATTAAGAGTTTGGCAGTGCAGCACCAGTTCTGCCGCAACGCCAAACCGGTGGTGAGGCTGCCCGCCAGATTAGGAATTTTCCTCCTTTCTGGTGGGCTTTTTTTGGCGTTCCCACAGCAGTGCCTATAAAAATAAGAACTGCAATGGGAACGCCATAAACAGTTTCTGCACAGCATGGACTAAAACGTCCATTGTGCCCTGCTGTGTGCATCCACAGGGCGCAGAGGCACCGCGGGCCCCTTCTGTTTCCTATCCGCCAGGGTTTACATGGAGAAGGAACTGCCATGTAAACCCTGGCATAGAGGAAACTCCTAATATGCTTGGTGGAACCAAGGCAAGGAGGTAAATCTCATATTGCTATCCCCCCGATAGTCAGGGTAAATATTCATCCAGTTGTTCCTCGGAGCCCTGTCATTTAAAACAAATATAATCTATAAAATAAGACCAATGTTTCACATTTTCAAAAAAAAGAAGCAACCTCATTATATCCATACCTTTTACCCGCATTTATTTTGTGGGGAGATGAAAGAGATTTTCTTAACTGATGAATTTGGGAATCATAGAATACAGCCTTGTAAATCACTAATTTGCCACAAAAAAAGTATACTACTACCTTCTTGAATTCATTTGAACCTGTTTCTTTTGAAGAGAAGTCAGCCCAATAGGGATGTTTAGAGACGCTCACCCACCCTATTGCTGTATGCTTCATCATCGGGGATCACCCCGGTCCCAATAAATCAGGGTGGGCTCAACCATCTTCCAGGGAACTCTGAATATTATTCCTAGCAGGATTTAACATTTTAAAAATACCTGAAGAGCAGCCCAGTTTTCCTTTTATTCTTGGGTGCCTTTGGTAAGTTTAAAGATCTAAATGTAGTGGTGTTCTTAGGGGGTTACTACCCTACCACCCAAACTTGTCAACATGTTTCTGCCCTCTGACCGTCCCATCAAAGTTCTAGGGCTTTCATCAGGACTACCCTTATGATTACGCCCCGTCCTAGTATTGTAAGTCTTCTGTCATTTATTGATTAATAGTCTTGTAATGTCAGCCAATAGGCACACATATATCACAACACTTAATTTCAGGCAGGCGTACTTGCCTATCCCAAGGTATTGTTGGTGTGTATTAATGCCTGTTAAGTAAGTAATTTTTATTTGCATAAGTTAGTTAAAACCATTGCATATAATAAGTTCTTAAACCGGCCAAAACACATGTTTAAATCAGGAATTACATTTGAGACCAGATTCCCTGAAGACCATTAAAAGTTTTTAGTTTTGCTGTTAAAGTGCATATGCTTTGTGCTGTTGGTCCTTCATGAAATCCTAAGATCTGTAGCTAACGTGAACGTTTTTTTTAAAAAGCGGCAGATTATAGTTTTCTTAGAAATGTTTAGGAAAGACCACACCCCATTTGAAATCTTAAAAAACTGACATAAATACTATGCAGATGAAGGGTCCCTTGCTAATATACTTAATTTGGGAATATATACCAGTGTTATATGATTACTGTAGACTCCTGCTACAAGCTTGCTTTTATATTACTGAGTTCCATTGAAGATCAGGGCTGTGGCATGATTTGTTTACCTCCCTGTGTCTTTATAAAGTCTGTCATTAATTTCTGGATTTTGGGGGGGCGATGCGGCGGTCCAGGGTGAGGGTGTAGGGCATCTCAAAGTCTTTGTACAAATCTCCTTCAACTGGCCAAGTTGGAGGGATCCTTGTGTGAAAAGTATTTTGCCAAAGCCTCTAAACAGGTGTGTGCTCCACTTCTCAGTAAAAGCTCCCTGAGTAAAATCCTCATTTTTCCTGCCATGGAAGGGCAACAGCACAGGAGGTGCAACCATGATTCATTTTTGTAGTTGCATAGTCTACCTGTTACTCCGTTTTTCTGGTTGGCCCATGCTCCATTGAAATCTGCTATTTGTAGAGCCAGCGTTCGCATGCAGATAATATCTCTTTGAGATTTACAGTCAATGGAGGCAGAGATATAAGGTTGGGGTTTGGCTACCAGATACGAGGAGTTTAATGGTGCTGGGATACTGGTTGTTTTTAATAAGGCCTGGTCTTGCTGGAATGACGCCAATTGCACTATTTTGTTTATGGTCTTTTCCAGATTGTATAGGAGATGGAAGTCCGTGCTAATGCTGATGGAATTTTCTCTGTAGTCGCTAGGGCTTTCATAATCTGGTTGTTCCATTTGTACCCTACTCTCTCAAAAATATGTCTAAGGCAGGCCTTTGATGAGTTTTCCGGCGCCTTTAAGATGCAGATATAATCTTTAAGAAAATCTGCCTCAGTGTTAAGAGCTTGTCTGACCATCCCAAATTCCAGTCTGAGTCTTGCCCCGAGTAAGTATTTCAGTAGTTGATAGATTTCGTTTGTAACCCATACACTGAGCCTGTTCTAAGTTTTCCGAGCAGACTCCGGGAAAAACTTGGTGCCCGTATTTGAGCGCCGGGATGAGCGATGCTTGAATTACTTTCATTATTCCTACTGCAGATGGACATTTTAAGTTGTTATTAAGCCTAATTAAACCATTAGTGATTACATATAATAATTTCTTTATCAAATCTTTTTTATGTGCCGCTGGTTGAGCGGAGTCTGTGAACCCCCCATCCCCCCCCCCCGATATTTGTTTTTGGGGTCCGATGTAATAGTCATGGGGCCCATAGTGCATGAGATTTGTTTTTTATTTTTACAACCTCCAAGTGTTTTCGTCTTGTCCGCGTTGATGGTAAGAGAATTTGTTGTACTATATTCCTGAAGACTGATCAATGCTAATTGGAGTTCCACTTTGGTGTGGTCCATAATAACTATATAACTATATAATGCACATATTTAAGAATTTGAAGGGGTCTGTGACTTAGACAGGGAAGATCAAGACAACTAGTAGTTAGGGCTTTTCCCAGATCAGCTGTGTATAAGTTAAAAAATTGAGCTACTAGCACACAGCTTTGTTTCAAACGCCCAGTGATCCATATTTTTGCTGATAATTACATTGGGCATGTTTTCACTCGGACCTAGCTTTCAGAGTAAAGCGAGATCATCTAATTTCACAAGGGGAGATGGAATACGCACCGTTTCATTAAGAGTGCGAGATGCAAAACACACATTCCACTCCTCCTTACCTGACCTTTGAGACAACACAGAACCAACACCATACATACTGGCGTCAACCGTGATTACACACATTTTGTTCAGACAGAATGGTCTAAGGGTAGGAGCATGCAAGATCTCTGACTTAATGAGCTCAAAAGCCGATTCTTCTTTTTCCCAAACAAAAGAATTCCCTTGTCTAAGAAGCTTCCTGAGGGGTTCCATCATAGTTGCAAAATTGTTGACAAATTTGCTATAATATTCGCACATACCTGCAAAGGACAGTAACTGATCTCTATTAGTAGGAGGAGGAGCTTCACTTATGCCATCTACATTAGATCTTTTAGGTACCACACCATCCCCTGATAATGCGTGATACAGATATTCAACTGATGATTGAAATAATTTGCATTTACTAGCCTTTAAGGTCAAACCACTCTCTCTCAATTTCTCACATACACAACGTAAATGTAGCACATGTTCTTCATTACTACTAGAAAAAATTAAAATGTCATCCTGAAAACACTTTACAAAATGATCTACATCTCTAAAAATATTATACATGACTCTTTGAAATACCGAGGCTGCCGAAGCCAACCCAAACGGCATTCTTGTATACTGAAAAAGACCTTGAGGGGTAATAAAGGCTGTGAGGCATTTAGAATCATCAGTAAGGGGAAATTGGTGATAAGCCAATCTTAGATCGAGAGTGGAAAAAACTTTAGCACCTTCTAGCATCGAAACGACCTCATTTATATTTGGAAGGGGATGACAGTCCACAATTATAGCCAAATTTAGAGCCCTGAGGTCCTCACACATTCTCAAAGATTTATCAGGTTTCCTAACCAAAACAACCGAAGAAACCCATTCCGCAGAGTCAATGGGTTCAATAATCTTTTCTAAAACCAAGTCATCCTGATAAAAAGCATTTAAAAGGGGATTTTATGCCAATGTTCAATGTATCCAATGAATTAGAACTTGAGAACAATTTGGTTTTCAAGTCAGGTAAATGTGTACCACCCTTTACCATGGTAAATATAGATCTCATCCAGGAATGTCGGCCATGAAAAGGTTAATAAGGAACTATTTCTGGTGGCCGGGTCTAGATCGTTGGTTGATCACAAGGTAAGAGAGTGTACTGTTTGCATGGGAAATGATAAAATGCTAAAAGTCAGTGTTCCCCCTTTGAAGACAACCTCTTGGCCTACTGCTCCCTGGAAAAAATTAGCTTTTGATATCTCTGCTCCATTTTTGTGTCTCCCAAGTGATTCTCGTTATGCTTTTGTACTTGTAGACTACCATTCTAAATGGCCAGAAGTTGTTTGTTTCATCTGCCTCTACTAACATTGTGGTAGAGTTTTTTAAGGAAGTCTTTTCCAGAGAAGGTTGTCCTTCGACTATTGTCACTGATAATGGGGTTCAACTTACCTACCCTGTTCCTGTATGCCAAGAAGCTGCATTCTCTGTTGCTGTGCTGCTGACATTAAATCTTCTCAAAAACCTCAAGTTGTTCCTGTGGATTTTATAACAGCCAGCTTGCTAATTTATTCACAGGGTCTGCCTGTTAACTTGATCAAATGCCGCTGTAAAGTCAATAAAAGAACATAAACATGGCAGCTGGTTGTTCTGTGTGATTCAGAAAAGGGGGTGGTGATGAACAGAGTGTCTGAATTAAGCAGACCACTCTTACCCAATCCAAAGATCAGGGCTTGATCCATCACCGTTTTTTAGCTCACTGCACCATCACAGCTCAGAACCTGGCTACATGCAAATTAGTCTGTTCCTGTCCCAGTGCATGATGGGACAGGAACAGACGCATTCTATGCAGGAATCCCAGCCAAACACCTACAACAACTACAACGCATCCAAAACACCTCCGCCCGACTGATTGTCCACGTCCCCCGCCGCAGCCACATCACCCCCCACCTGAGAGACCTACACTGGCTCATCATCATTCTTTAGCTCACTCCACCACCCCAGTGCAGACATGGCCATATGAAAATCAGTCTGACCCTGTGTCTCATGGGAACAGTCCAGCCCGAACTGCCAAGCCATTTCTTCCCTGGACTGGAAACAAGCATCCTCGGACCGGTTTCGGGTTCATAACCCTCATCAGCCAGGCTATCTTTAATCCAGTGGCAGAGTGAGCAAGGGACCCACGTCTGGGCATACGCTGCCAACTCTGGGCGAACAAAGCGATACCAAAGGGGATGAAGGACGGAGCGTTTGAGCCAATCAAACACTCTCCCCCAGTCAACCGATCTGGGTTTAATCCATCATCATTCTTTAGCTCACTCCATTGAGACAGGGCCATATGCAAATCAGTCTGACACTGTGCCTCATGGGAACAGTCCAGCCGGAACTGCCAAGCCATGTCTCCCCTGCCAACTCAGGGTGAACAAAGCGATAACAAAGGGGAAGATGGACGGAGCATTTGAGCAAATCAAACACTCACCCCCAGACTGATTTGCATATGGCCATGTCTGAACTGTGGTGGTGGAGTGAGCTAAAGAATGATGATGGAATAAACCCAGATTAGTTGACTGGGGGGTGAGTGCGTGCATTGTTCAACACTCCTCCATCATCCCCTTTGTTTTTGCTTTGTTCGCCCTAAGTTGACAGGGTATGCCCAGACATGGGTCCCTTGCTCACTTTGCCACTGGATTCAAGCTAGCCTGGCTGATGATGGCTGATTAGCCAGAAACCGGTCCCAGGATGCTTGTTTCCGGTCTAGGGAAGACATCGCTTGTCAGTTCGGGTTGGACTGTTCCCATGAGGCACAGGGTCAGACTGATTTGCATATGGCCATGTCCGAACTAGGGTGGCAGAGTGAGCTAAAGAATGATGATGGATTACACCCAGATCAGTTGACTGGGGGTGAGTGCTTGCATTGTTTAACACTCCCCGTCCATCATCCCCTTTGATTTTGCTAGATTCTTGTGGGTTTGTCTTCAGCGCTCGGCTGATGCTTGAACTGTTATAAAAGATTTGTGAGTCTTCATAGGGACATACGCAGTTGACACACTACATTCTGACCGTGGCCCCGCGTTTAGCTCTTGGGCTTACAAGGAAGCCATGGGAAGTTTGTACTGTGGTACTCCTCTCCGTACCATCCCGAGGGAAATTTGGTTGTGGAGAGGAAAAACCGAGACTTAAAGCAAACTTTAACAGCAAGAGTATTAGGTTTGGGTGGTAGTTGGGTCAATCACTTATATGGGGTCCAGTGGGCTCTCAACAGTATGCCAAGAAGTTCCCTAGGAGGCATCACCCCCTACAAAGTCCAATTTGGAACAACAATGTGGGTACCTGATCTCGACTATGAAAGCACAGTGGTGGAGGAAAAGCCATTTGACATCAATAAACGTTTGCCTGTTTTACAGGATCTCAATTAATTCTTGGCATTACAAAGCAATGTGCAAGTAAAATGCACCGCCACTGGGAAAGTCAAATCAGTAATCACAAGACCAGCCTGGATCACTAAAGTCAGGGATCTGGTCAGAGAAAAGATTGTGGACAAGAAAGAATTTGGGACATCACACAGAAAACATGTACCTGTCCTGGCTGTCGAAGGATCAATAACAGTACTACTACTGCCTCTTGCTGACTAAAAAGAAAAGAGATTTGTCTCCATCGAACTGATCTAACCACACTATGTGGCCGATACTGAATAGGCCTCGTGGGCTCCTGGGTAGCCAACACTCTCCTCTCACTACCATACAGGAAGTTCAAACAGAAAGACTCATAACATTTGAAGAGTCACCAATAAAAAATAATGCGCTTTCCAACAATGGAATGGAACTCGTTCCTGTTGAAATAGAACATCAAAACACAAATGAAAGACCAATATCAAATCAACCTAACTCCAACATCTACATAAAATTGCCTCTACCAGAGACATCTGCCAGTTCCACAAAATCTGCTGAGCTACCAAAAATAGATCGTACTGCATCTTACTACTTCATCTATTTTGACACCTTCTCTCTTGATCCCAGTGAACATGAAACAGCGCCAGCTTCAGTTTCCCATAAACAACAACTTCATGACTTCTACATTTTTCTTAAAAAGACTTAACTAGTATCACCTTGGCTACAGCTCTGGATAATAACTTGAATATTGTTTTTTCTATTCTGGTTTCGCCTAGGGACTGTCTTTTGCTTACTCATGAATGGTAACTATCTCCCAGAACGCTCTGCAGTATCAAACGTGAACTTGGTCCTGAAACCTCATACATCATCTCATTGTGAAAAAAGAGACCTGTCCTTTGTGAACATTACAGCTGTTCCAATTCCTGATGGTATAGTTCTGGACAGAGTTTTATATTATGTATTTGGTCCCACTGAACTTTTGAAAATACCTCATGTATTTAAAATTATGTTAAATGATATAATTACCTCCGGTACATTTTCCGACGATTAGGATATTCAAACTGTAAATAAGGTTTTCTGATTTGGAACAATCCGCTGCATTTTCAAGCATTGAATTGTTAGAGGACACAACTGGTTATGACAGAATGTACTGTTACCAACATTATGGTCATCACTTTTTACAAATCCAGTATCCCACGTAATGTTTTTACATACCACCAATGGGAACATTGCCCAACACTGCCGAAAGGTAGTTCACTAAAGTTTGCACAGAAATTTTCTTTTTTTTTCAGGGCTTAACACTTCTGACCCAACCTCATATTACTATAAGGTTGCACTTACAACAGCACATAAAAATATGCTAACAAACACCAAACAGATTTATTCTGCATCCTTTATTTCCCAACTGTCTGAACAAGGTTTCAACTTATGGAAGGACACCATAGACATAAAGTCAGTCTGGGGTTGAAAGGAATGGCAAGTTCAGGAAACAGAAACACTATTTTGAATGTGCCTCATTCCACAGCAGATAATATTTCTGAACAACACTGTGCAACAGACTTCCTGTCTTGGAATAGCCAAGAACACAGACTTGAATACACCTCGGATTCCGTCACCATCACACTTTGAGGGGTGGCATAACTTTACAACACATGGTGAGAATACAATACATGACATCATACATTCAGTTTCATATAATTCATCAGATCCCAATTGGAAAGGATGGTTAGTTTGGTCTACTGACACAAACAGATGTCAAACAAGATTCAGACGTATCACTAAAGGGTTTAGTATCCATAGGCCGGACCAACGCTATGTACAACAAGAACATCCGGGGGAGGTGACAGTGTTGGGAAGTTATTCCTCGATTGGCTAAAAAAACTCAACACTGTCTCAGATAAAACAACACTTGTCCTTACTATCAGATGAGGTGTATTTAAGGGATTTGTTGTTAGGTCCCAGAAAGTGACGTCAGAAACATTTCTTATACGCTGTTTATAATGAAATCTGGAAAATCTTACAAGAAGAAGCTGCGGAGAGACTTTGTGAAATTGATAGAATTAACCTGGACAAGGCCTTACCGGTGGTTGACAAAGGTATGACCACATTAACATCAAGGATTTGTTCACAGGGCAACATTGTATCTTCTGCTAGAGATATACTAGAACATGATTTGTCCATACTACAGCACGGTCAGCCTCAGATTTGTTCTATTTTGTTGTTAAGCTGGACACTACAATCATTGCGTTCGATTACATGCCTTGGCGATTTATCAACAGTACGTCCTTGTCCTCTGCGTACCAATTAACTTTCACTGTGGCAATCACCATCCACAGAATGGTTAATTCATGGCCATATTACGTTACCGGTCACCACTTTCCAGTTTCAGTATTGCCTAGAACAACAATAGGCAGGCAGATATGAAAAGGAATTCATCATGGAATCTTGGGCACTGTCATGCAGATTTTAATGCAGGAGTAGGGACATCAAAGTATTTCTTAGTGGTACAGACTGGGAGAACTTTTTAAGTGGATCTTTCATCTGCCAGGGTATAATGCTTCACGGGGCCTGTAACGGTTCAGTTGCAAACTTATGCTGTCATTTGAAAGAGTCTCTGGCTGCCGTGATAAATCCGGTGTCAAGTTACTTTCGAATGGGAGTTGCTTGATGCTGAATGATCATGGTTGTTATGGGATGCTTCCAAGCATCTAATATCTCGTCAATGTAGGCTCCAGGGTTCCTTGTTGTATGCAAGTATTGTTTCCTTTGACCCACACAGTCAGGGAGGAGCAGTTATGGCCTTTGTTGAATGTTTCTTGTATAAGCTTTGATACTCTGAGTCGAATGAAAGCCATGTTTTTACAGAAAACCATGCCCCTAACCTCCGCTCAAGAGACTTTTGATCTTCAGGTCGCACGGTCCTCAGCTGAGATACAGGCACTTGTACGTACAAACTGTACTTTCCATTCCACAGAAATGGTATAACATATCTTTAACATGTCTGATACGAGGGGTATAGTACACCTATTTAAGACCATAAGTTCTGGACTGTTCAGCACCTTATTGACAGTCTTCGGAGCGATCTCAGCCTTCATACACTCCGTATTCAGAACATTTTTGGAGGACTTCTGCTAATCCTGTTACTAATAGCAGGAATCCTGACTGTACTTTTTCTGCTACACAATGGACATCCAAGTCACCAAGGAGATGGAAAAAAACGCTCTTGAAGCGGCTATACCATGATTGCATGGTTCTCCATCTGGACACACCTCGTCTTTGAGAACTAAGCAAGTCTTGGTACCTATCGTTTTGACTAGTCTGGATTGACTGTGTTCTCCATGTCCACCAATGCTTGTTCTACAGACAAGAATGCATGATGGATCTCTGTCTCACACTTCCATTGGTTGCACCTCCGGACGTGGATGCTTTATTGGACCCCTAAACGGCCCATGTACTGCTGTGTCCTCCGTGAAATCCCATGTTGATGTCTGCATTCTTAGAGCCCCTACCGGATGTTTCAGCTTCTGTTGGAACGGAGACCGTCTCCTCTACAAACACTCAGGACTTGGATGTCACACAGGCTTCCCCAGCATCAGCTGTGGGCAATACAGAAGATAATCTGTGCTCGATTTACCTGATCTGTGAGGTGTTGCAGGGTCGTCTGCGATGGCAAGCAACAGTGCTATTGCGTCTCCCAGTCAGGACACATAAACATTTGGCTCATCGTGTTCTGGGAAAAATTGGCCTTTTTCCAAACAACTAAATTTGGAATTTTTAAACAAATAACAGTTTTGCTTTTGCCATAATAGCGTGGCTTTTAGATAGCGTTTGTACCGTATATACGAACATATCTCAATAGACTTTGACAGCTTATGCTAGATTTTTGACAATTTTATGGATTTGTTAGTTGTCTGCTTATTATTAGTAATACATTTTTTAGACCTTTTTAGTATGTTTTCCAGTCGGATGAGGAGGGAGTGTTATGTTTCATACAGGCACCCCGATATAGGCTCAGGTAGTAACTAAACCTTTCACCCATATTTCCCCAGCCATTACACTACATAATGGTTCTTGGTACTGACCTTTTAATTACTTATGGTACTGCTTAGAGAACGTGAGGTTTTCTCCAAAAACTAAGCCTCATTCATTATGCATGAGGAGTTTTTTTTTTATAACACTTTTAATTTTCAACAAAATTGCATCGGTACAAAGCATTTTCATAGCCGTATTAGTGCTTCCAATACAAGATTCTAGCATCTTTACATCCACATGATATTGAACAAAGGTTACATAATTTCGCTGCTTATGGTCAGTGTCTAACCAACTGTGTGATACATCACTAAGCTGAGGAACTACATACAGTGATAAAATGAAATGATTGAGGCCAAGCCGAAATATCTCTTCTAGCATGCCAATGGAGAGGACTCAACTACATCTGTGAGCTGGGCCTCAGTGTTTGCGTTTCACGCCACAGCTCGATAGTAGGGGAGATGCAGATGTCTCCGCTGTATTTATTCCACTTTCGCCATTTATGATCCCATTTCTTGAGGCATCCTCGTCCCTTGAACACCGTCTTCTCTGCAATCATTACACTGTCCATGTCCTTTGCCCAATTGCTTAAAAGCGGGACCGTGTCCACCTCCCATTTCTGTTCGATGTTGCGTTTTGCGATGATCCAGCCCATCGAGGCCCACACCTGTTCATCCCTGGGAGAGGTCAGTAGCCTTCCATATATTAAGAAGGCAGAGTTGGGGAGATGGCTTTAGGGGCTTGTCACATGTCCTTTCAATTTGGCGAGTAACTTTTTCCCAATAGTGCTGAATTTGTGGGCATTCCCACAGTACGTGAACAAAGGTGCCAGTTTGATTACAATGTCGGATACAGAGCGGATCAGGTCGCCTACCCAGTCTAAACAAGAGCTTAGCATCAAAATAGACCCGGTGGAGGATTTTCAGCTGGATGGGCCATAGTCACATGGGAATGGCTACTTTCCTGGGGGAGGCCAGCGCGTCTCACCAGTCATCGTCATCAATACTGGACAGGTCTGTTTCCCAATCCACCCGTAATTCCTGCATTGGATCCGCATGGTTATTTACCAATTTCTTATAAGTGAGGGATATGCCATTGTGGTCCATGGGGTTGAATAACAACCTGTCTTCTAGGGGGGAAGATTCAGGGGGAGGGATCCCTTTTGACAGGGCAGACAAAATAGCGGGACTGATCTGTAGGTATCTAAATGTCTCTGAGTGTGTTAATTGGTACTTTGTCTGGAGGACTGCAAATGTGGGCAGCTTCCCTTTCACCCACATGTCCTCTACTGTGGATATCCCAATTATGTCTCATTTATCAAATCCGGGGCATTTACTAATTTGTCCCAGTATATCAGGTTCCCAAAGTGGAGTTGCCTTAGTCAGACTGTTATGCCAACCCAGCTTTCTTGGGACTCCATGCCAAACCTCAACTGTGCAAGCCGTGGGGCCGGTCAAGTTAAGTTTAGGAGAATTGGTATATAATGCCCTGTTATAGCT
Organism: Lissotriton vulgaris; assembly: GCF_964263255.1. Taxonomy (NCBI): domain Eukaryota; kingdom Metazoa; phylum Chordata; class Amphibia; order Caudata; family Salamandridae; genus Lissotriton; species Lissotriton vulgaris. Next base: position 1,108,159,792 of record NC_141691.1, read on the forward strand.
GCCTTGCCCCATGAGCCAGTGTTCTGTACAGAAATTGGGATTGTCATGTGGGCCAAACTCCCATCTATTGATTTCTGTCAATTGGGAAGCTTGATAGTAGAGTTGTATGTCTGGTAACCCTATGCCCCCGTTGTACCATCCCATGGTGAGTTTGTTCATAGCAATTCATGGCAGATGGCCCTCCCACAGTAGTCCCCGCACAACGTTATCAATTTGTGAGATGTAGGAGTCTGTGATAGGATTGGGAGCGTTCTGTAATGCATAAAGAAAGAGCGGAAGCTCGAGCATCTGAAACAGGGACGCCCGCCCCAGGAGAGCGAGAGGGAGAGATCGCTAGTGTTGGGAGTCTGATTTTAGACGTTGAAGAGGCCCCAGCAGGTTACTTTCAAAGAAGAGGTTAACATCTGGGGTGACAAAAATGCCCAGGTAGCGAAAGCCCTGGGATGCCACTGGAATCTCATAGCCCCGTGGATTGGATGGGGGATCGCCCCATAACACATACATCTGAGATTTGGACCAAATTATCCTGTATCCTGTATGTGTGCCAAAAATGTGGAATATGTGGAGCACCCGCTGCAAAGAGCATGCTGGAGAGGCCATGTAAAGAAGAATATTATCTGCGTATAGCGAGATGCGGTCCTCATGGTCTATTGTCCATTTAAGCCCCCATATTTCTTAATCTCCCTTGACCTAATTGGCCAGTGGCTCCAATACCAGGGCGGAGAGGAGCGGAGACAACAGGCAACCTTGTCTCGTGCCCTGACAGAGGGAAAAGAACATGAGCGGTTGATATAGCGCGGTTTCACCTGCTCAAAATACTCACCTGGGCCCATATATCTATGTATACATTAAACAGATAAAACTACACTCAATCAATTGGGAAATTTTTACCATTTAGATTTTTATACCATTTATCTTACCACCAAGTCACTGATACCTATAGTTCTAAAGGATCAAGGGAGTTAAAGAGAAAATAGATAGCAATAATAACATTCAGCATTTCATGAATAACCACAAACTCGGGAAAAGTTTTAAAATCTTTAAGTACATTTTTGAAAGTTATAAACATGAACTCAAATTAATTTCTTATTCTATTTTAGAATAATGCAGAATTAAAATAAACATTGCATATGATTCGGAGAGAAAAATGTCGTTAAGCATTTAAACAGAGGGTGGGTAAGAGAAAGGGAAAACAGTACAATGATGAACGGTGTGATGACCAACCCAGGTCATGAGCTGAGTCAAAGAAATAAGAATCCCAAAGTTCAGGTGCCAGCAGGAAAGAACAGGTGCAAGCCAGAATCAGAACTAGGACAGGATACGGACCAAATTGGATCAGAACAGGACCGCCTCAGGCTAAGACTTGCACCACAGCTAAAGTTCAAAACATCAGCGTTGTAAACCCTCTCTGCAGCTAACAGTCGAACCCCGATTGGGTCATCGATCTCTGCCCATAACCCCGATTGGGTTATCGAATCTTCTGACAGAGTGCTCCACCAGCAACTCTGCTCCCGATCACCTATTGAGTGCGTTGGGTCAGTGACAGGTCAGCTATTCGGACAAGTCGGACAATCTAACTAACTAAGCCTACCCTAGTTATACTATTTTTCAGTTCAGGGTCCCACCCCAAAATGTTGCAAATGTGTGAGTCCCACAATTTTATTGGACAAGAATGAGGAGTAGCCATCACACCATATTTTTCTTGAGGCAACTTGTCAATTATGTATTTAAGTCGTTCCCTCCCATAACTTTATCTGCCCATGTTCTTTTAGTCCGCCCGGTATAATCATATTAAACATTTTAATCAATTCAGCTACCTCTAGCAAGGCGAAGAGTTCACACTTCTCCGCCTTCCATGTCCGTCTTGGCTTAAATTCAAGGCTACAGCTTCTGTGGCTTCAAGACTTGTGGCGCAGGTGCAGTTTCTCCAAAGATGGAGTTCAGCAAAGCATTTAGGCCCATTATTTTGTAACATGTAAAAATAGAAAAGAAACAGTTTTAGAGACACGAAATAAATGAATGCACTGTATACCACTTCTTTCTACTCTATTCCCATTATTTTATTTTAACTATTGCGTTAGATGTTAAGCAAAAATAAAAAGCTTAGCAAAGCAGTGATGCAAGCTTCTTGCACGTTAGGACACATAACAGCCATCTTAATACTATTGCGCAGAAACAGAAGTTTTCCCAGCAAGCATATCACGTGGGCATGACAGACGCATGCGCAGTAGAAAATTCCGCGTAGCAGCAACCATTTTAGTGCAAGCGAAATATAGTTAGTGAAAGCACATTGGCAAGCTTCCCCTAGATGCCTAATATGTCGTGTAATGCAATATTAATAAGACCAAACATGTTAGTACATTAATAATATTATCGAGAGGGTTGAGTACGTGCAAGTCACTTAAGTTGTGAAACCTTGCTCTCTCAATCCCCTCTTTGATGATATTTTATATCATCACTAATTAATTAAACAGACGCCAACTTTTACACTTCACCCATCTCAATTTCTTCAAACTTTCTGTTAATATTCTTTTCATTCTTCATATGGAGGTCTTTCACTTTTTTGTATAAATGTCTATTTTATTCTTCTAATTCTATTTAGTTGATATTTCTTTTCTTTCCTTTTTTGTTTATTGCATGTCTTTTTATGCTTATGACATCTGCAACAAATTATTATCCCTAAAATCATTAGGGCTATTCCCACCATTGGCATCAGTATTTTACCTACAAAACTTTTCCCTACGTTAGAAAATCAACTTCCTATAGAGAAAAGACCATCTGTTAGTCTCTTCCATGTACTATCAACCTCCAGTGGATTAAGTTATTTTTCTAAATATGTAATATTCCTTACATACCCTTTCAGTTCTACACTTTTGTCAGGTATGTAAGTGCAACAATGTTGCGCTTCCAGCATTCTGCAGACTCTGCCCTCTTTTGCCAACAATGTATCAAGAGCAAGTCGATTTTGTAAAACCATTGACCTTACCGCAACTACTTCAGTATTGATCATTAGGAAACCTCCAGCAGTGTCTGTTGATAAGCGATCCACCACTGTTGACAATTTGCAAATTCTTTGAGTATTTAAAACCACTCCCTCTGAAGGTATTAATGCAATAAATAGATCACCTACAATTTCTGCAAAACTAGCTCTTCTGTTACGTATTAGTTCATTAGTGTCTTCATTGCTTCCAGTGATTTTATTTACATGGTATACTTTTGGGAATACTATTCCAAAATAGCAACTCCCATACCAATGATCAGGCAAATTATAATATGCTTTGTTCCCACAAATATATTAAATTCCAGGAAACACTGGTTCAGTTCCATCTTTGAAACTCCAACCCCCAATTACTTTATAATTGTGTTCACATTCACTGGAACCAATGAATATATTGTTATAATAACTTGTTCTCTCCCTATGGAGACAGAGTTTCCCTTTATTTTCAAAGTCCAGCAACATAGCAGCATGATTTTTGCCATTCAAGGTGTAATCTTTATTTTCTGCCCATTTAGGAATCTTTCGTTTCTGTTCTGTAGCTTTTCTTTGGAAATCCTCTCTCCTTTTCTCAACTAAATTTTAAAGTATTTTCTCTTCTTCATGTAAAATGCATGTTAAATTATTCTTGTGTGCTTCAGCTATATCTATTGTACCTATTGTTAGAAAATATTCACCCATATAACGAGCTATGTTACCTTTACTATGTACAGGATTCAGGTTACTATGAATAGGAAGTTCAGAGAAAATCACATCTAAATTAGAATAATATTGTAAAGGTCCTTTCTTGTAAAATAAACTATCTAAAATACTACATGAAATACCGTAAGTCAGGGGCAAATGGTGATAAGTGACGCCTTCCGCTACAGACAACGGTAGCTTCATGCATACGTAGCAATCGCTTATTTCCATTGCCTCTACATAGTGTACTAACAGATTTGCGAATACATTCAAATGTGTTCTATTTCTAACTTTATCGTAATGTAATCCTTCCTCATCTGATGCTTCTACTTCTATTCTTTGCTGCCTAACATTATCTATTTTCCCATGTGTATCTAATTTTTCAGGTGCATTTACCTTCTCATGAATGTTAGTGTCATTTTTTTTCTACTTTACCCATTAGTTAAGGAATAGCTACTGTCAGTCCTAACCATACAATTAGTATTTTTACTACACTACATGTGCATATTCTACAGCATGTTTTTAAGCAATTTCTTTTCGGTTTACCATTAACAGTATGATAAGCCATTTTTCGAATAAGGAGACATAACCCCTCTTTGAGACTTTTTCACAGAATTTTAACCTGTGATATTTTCAAGTTGGTCTCACTTCTTCGTCTGTTAGTTCATCAATTAATTCATCATCTTCTTCATCGCTCAGTTCTAATTTTTCAAGATCTTCAAGAATGACATAGGTCCATTCAGGGCCTCTGAATTTATTATTCAGTCTTTTCAATCATGGACTTTTCCTTTTTGGTTGTTCTGTAGAAAGCCCAGTTTGACTTGATATCTCGTTTACTTGCTCTGGTTCTTCATTTATTGATTAATTTCAGTTTCTTAACAAAACCAGGCCAATGATCTCCTTTTCTGAGTCTTTTAGCTGGCACTATGCTTTGTTTTTCTTCAATTGTTCTTTTGTTCTAATTCAGTTGTGGCACAATTTGTGTATCTTCGTCATCTGTATCCCTCTCTATCTGACTTGGTCCAGGTCTTTCTTCTGTTTCTTCTGCCTGGATGCTAATCTGACTTTGTTCAGGTGTATGCTGAAATTGAGTTTGATTTGGTTTGTTTTCTTCTTCCTGAACACGTTTATCTACATCTATCTGGTACTGCTCAGATATCTCGATCTCTTGTTCTTCTTCTTCCTGAGCCTTCGCCATTTTACCTATCTGTTCCTTCTAAGACTCTGGGACTGTAAAAGGTATTTGGAATGTCTGAGTATATTGATCTTTCCTTATCTGTTCCTCCTCAGAAAGACTTTTGCCTTTGATTTCTGTAATTTGAGTACGTTCCTCGATTCCTGATTCATCCTCACTATCACTCTGTCTGTCTAAATAAGTCTGGCTTTTGGTTCTCACAACATCTGCTGGAATGTCAATCACTGGAATCCATTCATCCTGACTGGTGCTCGGTTGTTCTTCATAAACTACTTCGGAATCACTTTCTCGATACCCCTCAGCTGCACAACCTTCAGCTGCAGTTTCATCAGGTTTAGCTACTCTTTTGTATGGCTCGCGTGGATCCAATTTGGAACTCCTTTACATTTCACTGCTGTAGTGGTAACCAATATCACTTGTGTTGGTTTTCCCCACCTCGGAGCTAGGCAAGATTCTGGTGTATGTTCTTTAATTACAACCCAGTCACCTGGAATCAGATCGTGTGCTGGGGTTATTTGCCTGGTGATAGCGTCTTCTCCAAAATGGTGAGAGATAGAACGCACTTGGTCAGCCAGTTCTTTGCAGTACTCTAGTACTAAGTCATCAGATATATTTAGCAACCTATGTCCTGGCACCCATGCCTGCTTCATTGCTCTTCCCATGAGTATTTCATGAGGACTCAAGCCTGTTTTTCTGTCTGGAATGCTTCTGAGCCCCATCAGAACAAGAGGTAAACCATCTGGCCATTCTAATCGAGTTGATTCATATATTTTTCCCAATCTTGATTTGATTGTGCTCAGTTGTTCTACCACTCCAGAAGTCTCTGGGTGGTATGCACGGTGCAGCTTTTGCTCAATTTTAAATGCTTCACAGATGAGATCAATTATCTCATTATTGAAATGTCTTCTTCGGTCTGATTCAATCATTACTGGAAAACCGAAACGTGGTATGAGCTCTCAAAGTAGTCATTTTGCTACTGTGATGCTATCATTCTTACATGTAGGGTAAGCCTCCGCCCATTTTGAAAATAGGCAGACAATGACAAGAACGTATTTCATTCCTCTGCAAGGGGGTAACTGAATGAAATCAATCTGAAGTCGAATAAAAGGACCTTCTGCCTTTCCAATCGTTCCTGACAATACCACAGTTCTTTTCCCAGGATTCATTTGTTGGCACACTAAACACCTATGGCAAAGACTCTCTGCAACGTTCCTGAACCTTGCATTGAACCAAGTTTGTCTAAATAGCCTTATCATAGCATCTCGTCCTAGATGAGAATCACCATGATACATCCTACCATAGGAGTAAGCATGTAGTTGGCAACACAGGCCTCCCATCAAGGTAAACAATGACACCATCTCCAACCCTTCTCTGACATCGTATTTTCGCCCACTCTTCCTTTTCTTCCTGTTCTGCATCATTTTGGAAATCTTTCACTTCTTCCCACGTTTTCACTCTCTCAAGCAACATAAGTTGGCAGCTGTTTCTGTTTGGTTCAATTTTCGTATTTATTGCCATCTTATTGTTGGCACAATATTGAGCTAGTAGGTCAGCACATCGATTACCTGCTGTCACTTTGTCGTTGCCAGATTGGTGAGCAGCACACTTGACCACAGCTACTGTTTCTGGTAATTGGATTGCTTTTAGCAAATCTTTCCCAAAATTTCCATTTTTAATCGGAGTACCTGATGAAGTCAGAAAGTCTCTTGCATCCAGAGTTGGCCAAAATCATGCATAACTCCATAGCCATATTGGCTATCAGTAAAAATAGTCACTTTCAGATTTTTCCCAAATTTACAAGCGTTTGTCAATGCAATTAGTTTAGCTACCTGTGCAGATTTTACTCCTGGTAAATATAATGCTTCAATTGGACCCCATAGAGTACAAACTGCATAAGCAGCACTCAAACCTCCTTCCTCATGTCGCATACATGAACCATCTACAAATAGCTCATGTTCTGAATTTATTAGTGGCTCTTCTCTTATATCTGGGCTTGGTTTAGTACAGGATTCTGTAAGATCAATGCAATTGTGTTCAATTTCATTTTTGACTTCTGCAAAGTGCGATTCAGGCAACTATGTTGCTGGGTTCAGAATATTACACCTAGCAATTGTCACGTTTTCTGCGCCTACAAGAATTCGTTCATACTTAGTCAGCCCACTAGGTGTTAGGTACTGAGTTTTAGTCCTGGTCAGTAAAATCACAACTGCATGTGGGAGATACACTGTTACTGGATGCCCCATGATAATGGACTCACTTTGCTCAAGACTCGCGCACGTTGCTGCTACTGCTTTCAGACATCCTGGCAATGCTGCTGCCACTGGATCCAGAGTGAAGGAAAAATATGCCACAGGTCGTCTCATCAGACCATGAGTCTGAGTTAGAACTGAAAGTGCACAATTGTCTCGTGTGTCACAAAACAATGCAAAGTCTTTTGTATAGTCAGGCATCCCTAATGCTGGAGCTGAACATAGACAATCTCGTAACTTTAGAAAAGATGACATGCTTTCATCATCCCATTCTACTGGGTCCTTTGCTCTTTTCTTTGTCATTTGTATCAGTGGTTTATCTGGGACTGCAAATCCCACAATCCATTGTCTGCAGTAACCTACAACTCCAAGAAACATTCTGATTTCTTTCTGCGTTTGAGGTAGATTTATGTTTAGAATTATTCTAATTCTTTCAGAGGGAACCCTTCTGACACCTGGTGCCCCAGATATTTCACTGATGTAGTACAATACTGCAATTTCTCAGGTGATACTTTGTGTCCACCTTTACCTAAATGATTCAATAGAGTAATTGTATCAGTAACACGGTCTTTTCGATTCTTAGATACCACCAACAGGTCATCTATATATTGCACCAGGACTGATTGTCCAGGCAATATCAGAGATTCAAGACATTTTTTCAAGATCTGATTAAAGATCGATGGACTTTCTGTGAACCCCTGAGAGACGCAATTCCAAACGTAGATATGGTCGTCGAAGTTGAACGAAAAAAGATATTTACTATCTGGGTATAATGGTATGGAGAAAAATGCACGGCAAAGGTCTATTACCGTGAACCAGCCTGCTGCCCATGGTATTTGATACAGAATCACTACAGGGTTTGGCACAACTGGACAGCATGGGACGACAATTTTATTAATTTTGCGGAGGTCCTGTACGACCCTGTATTTTCCGCTCGGTTTCTTGATGCCAATTATGGGTGAATTACATGGACTGCTCCTTATTTCCTGCAAAATATCTGCTTCCACTAGACGTTTTATTTCTAGTGCGAGTCCTGCTTTCATTTCTGGGCTCTTTTTGTACTGTCGAATATGTGGATTAACTGCACCTTCTTTTACTGTCATTTTTACTGGGTCAACATTTGCCATTAATCCTACATCTTTTCCTGTAAAATCCTACACTTTAGGATCTATCGTATGTTGTAATTTTTTTGGCACGTCTTCTATGGTAAACTTTTGTTTTTCAGTTTCTTGTTTCTCTAATATGATCTTATATATTCCATCTTCATCTGGCGTTTGAATTTCAACACCATTTGGTGTACAAAAGATAGTGCAATTCATTTTGCACAACAAATCCCTGCCTAATAGATTTTCGCCCTAAGTTGGCAGGGTATGCTAAGACGTGAGTTCCTTGCTCACTTGGCCACTGGATTCAAGATAGCCTGGCTGATGAGGATTATGAATCCGAAACCGTTCCCAGGATGCTTGTTTCCGGTCCAGGGAAGACATGGCTTGGCAGTTCGGGCTGCACTGTTCCCATGAGGCACAGGGTCAGACTGATTTGCATATGGCCATGTCTGAACTGGGGTGGCTGAGTGAGCTAAAGAATGGTGATGGATTAAACCCAGATCAGTTGACTGGGGGTGAGTGTTTGATTTGCTCAAACGCTCCGTCCATCATCCCCTTTTGTATCGCTTAATAGATTTACAGGACTGGAGTCACATACAACAAATTTGTGCATTTCTTTAAAATTGCCTATTTTGACTTCCATTGGTTCTGTAACTCTGGTACTAATATGTTTATTAGAAACGCCCACTACTTGGATCGCTTCTCCTGAGAGGGGTAGGTTTGGAACGTCTGCTGTTCTCACAGTAGAACGGGTAGCACCAGTATCCAACAGAAAGGTAACATCATTTCCTTCAACCTTTCCTTCAATGTATGGACCTGACTGATCTACCTGCAAGGATGCCCCAAGTACGCACTCCTCGTCCTCCCCCCTCAGGCACTGTCAAAAACTGTCTTCATCAAAGTATGCGTCACTCAAAAGAAATTGGGGTGTCACTGTGTCCCTTTTACCACTTCCTTCCCAACTTGTGGTATCTACACTGTATGCTGGTTGACTCCCAGGGTTTTGCATAGGCGGCAATGGTAATTGATTTTGTATTACCTGTTTTTGCTGCTTTTTCAATACCTCATTCTGCGTCTATGGATTCAAATTATTATTATTATTTAGCACAGCCTTACACTCGTTCTTCCAATGCCCCAACTTGCCGCACCCATGAAAAGGAAATTTCTTTTTAGCCTCCTCTTGATTAAATTGTCCTCTAGGTTTATTACCATTTCCATCTCTTTGAGTCTGAATATTTGTCAATTGAAGTTATTGTTGCTCTGCTAATTTTACCTGTGCCCACATTACTTTTTCTTCTAAACTCTTTCGTTTATTGTCCAATTCATCTTCACAATATTTTGCATATTTCAGTATTTCATCTACAGGTTTGGCCTGCCAACAGATTTTATTATCTTTAATTCATTGTGAAATTTCTGGTTTTAGCCCAGACACAAACCGATAGATAAAATGCTTCATATCTTTGGTGTCACTATACTGTTTAAAAACGTGTAAAAGTCGTTCATAATATGCATGTACAGATTCAGCTTTATTCTTGGTAGTTCTGTCTATTCTAGTCCAGTCTATCTCTTTTGGAGGTACTTTCCCTTTCAAGTACAGTATAACCTGATTATACTTCCTCATCACCTCATCTGATTGTGCTCCTGTTTTTGGGTCTCTAGGATAATCATCATTTGGCCAGTTAACTGCAATTTTGCATTCTGTCCATAAATCGACAGGAACAACAATGTCGAATAACCCATCTAGATCTTTTAATAACACTTTTGAAACATTTAAAAATCTCTCAACCTGTCTGTACCATTCTACAGGTTTCACTCTGAGTTTTGGGAATTCATTTGTAAATGACAATAAATCTTGTCGGGACCATGGAATTTGCACATAACCTCCACCTAGTACTTCTCTCATTGGATACAACAATTCCACTTTCTCTGTTTCTTTCAACACATATTCTGATACAGTGCTTTTCCCTTGAGCTTCTTCCTCTTTCTTTAACCATCTAGCTTTCCATCTATCTATATCACCCCATTTTTGCAACAATTCATATTTTCTAAATCTTTATCAGAAAATTCAGCTCGATATGGTTTCTGTAACACTTTTGATTTACCAATGTCATTTCCCATTTCACTTGCTAAACTTGTTATTTTTTCATGAAATGTTTTTTGTATTTCGGGTGATACTTCGACATATAAACAATAATTCATCTTCATTTAATGCATTCAATCAATCTAATCCCACATTTCCAGCAATTCTAATTCAACTCTTAATTTAAAAATATCCAATGTCTTTGACTGTGATTTTGGTTTCTCTATTTCTCGAGACCATCTTTCAATTTCCTCTGGAGTAACTACAGTTGCACTTCTCGTACCTGAAGAGGTTTCTATTTGCACTTCTCTAGTATTTACAGGTGTAGTTTTCCTAGCTGCGCTACTTATTGGTTCTCTTATAGGTAAACCCATCAAAGAAATTTCTGACCCACATTCACTTGCTTGGTCATCCACTATTAATGTTTCTTTCCTTGGCTGCACTACAGGTGTAGTTAGAACAGGAGGTCTAGGACTAGTCTGTTTTTCTCCATATAAAGGAACAACTGGACCTGTAGTCACTGGAATTGTTAAAGCTTCAGGACTGATATTTAACTGTGTAATTTTCTGAATTAACTTGTTCCTTTGCTTAATTATTGCTTCTCGTTCCTTTTCCTGTAGCACTTTTTCTAATGATGCCTCATGTAACACTTGTGGAACTAAAGGTGGCTTTAAGAACGGAGCACTAGGGTTTGTCTGATTCTGCTCTTCATTATGAGGTGGCCGATTTTTCATTAATACATCCAGCAAGTAATCATCTTCCGGATCAGCACCTGTCATTAAATTCTTCGTTTTCTCAGTACTTTTACTCCCTGTTTGTTCTTCTAATGCTCGGACAGGATATAATCCTTCCACTTGCATAGACTGTCTCCATTGTTTCATCTGCTTATCTCTTGTCTCTTTAGGAAATTTAGGATAAAATTTACTTATACTTTTATCACTTCTGGATCTGTCTCGCTCAAAAGCCTCTGTTTCCCATTCCTCCAATGCCTCATATTGGGTTAACCTAGGTCTAGGATCTAATTCATTCATGCGTGCTCTTAAATTGTACAAAACTCTACCATTAAAGGTACCATTTTCTGGAAATGCCAAAATTCCATCATCTTTTGTGTATTCTATTCAGTTTTCTAACCATATACAAGTATGATAGCCCCTTTCAACCATCATGTATGATGCGGGTGTATTCGGTGGTGGAATAATAATCCCTTCTCTGGTTTTTATTGGCTTATGCTTCTTAAAGAAATTTTTAACTTTCTTGACAAATTACATTTTTCTTTTATCTCCGTACATGATATAAGGTCTCCCTCTTATCATCTGTTCTTTAGCAAAACCTAGATATCTTTTATCTGGTCAATTTCCTATGAATCCTGGATCTAAATGCTACATATATTTATGCCGCTTCGTGATGACACTTTGTTTGTTTACGAAAAACCTCCAATACCAAAACGTCTCTTATTTTCAATGACCAATCAATGATTAGAACCCAAAAACAAATTCAACCAATGGTTGCGCTGCTTTTCCCGTGAGACGAGTTATCACGCTCCTGTACTCACCCCTCCTTTACAAAATTACCTCAGCTACACACCCGCTGTATTAACCAATACCAGTGCGGCTCTGAGTGACGTCAGCGCAGCTCCGCAACTGACTCCCTCCTTTGCAAGGTAATACGAGAGTTTACTTCGATTCACTTTTAAATGCTCATTTTATTAATTAACAACGTAAAAACATACGCCCCTGTGTCCGAGTAACTATTTCAAAGAAAAGAACGATTTATATTCACTGCGAGTAACTCCCTTCCGTTTACTCTTCATACACTACAAGTAGATCTCTACCTTTCACGCAAGCATCGGAGAACCTGTGACTCCCTCTGGCTTACCCTTTCTAGGTTATGTAAGGCCAAAGTTTCACCAATTAACCCCTTTGCTGTCAATCAAGCTCAGAAGAACCTGCTACTCCTCCAGTGTGACCCTTTCTAGGTGATATCACACCAAAGTTTTACTAGCGAACTCTTTGCTATCAATTATTCACACATTTATACAGTAAAAAATCCCTAAAACAGTGCTACAGAATGGCTTCCATTTACCACCTGTTGTTCTGCCCCCGGGGTTTCCAGACAAAACATAAAACAGATACGAACAATTTTGGTTATTGCATAAAATCATTAACTAATAATCAATAACTGATAATCAATCAATAATCAATATTTACTAACTACCTATCTACACTAATCCCTAACCTAGCCTCTGCTACCAAAATAACTGATAGAGCGCGGGCTCACCTGCTCAACATACTCACTTGGACCCATATATCTATGTATACATTAAACAGATAAAACTACACTCGATCAATTGGGAAATTTTTACCATTTAGATTTTTATACCATTTATCTTACCACCAAGTCACTGATACCTATAGTTCTAAAGGATCAAGGGAGTTAAAGAGAAAATAGATAGCAATAATAACATTCAGCATTTCATGAATAACCACAAACTCGGGAAAAGTTATAAAATCTTTAAGTACATTTTTGAAAGTTATAAACATGAATTCAAATTAATTTCTTATTCTATTTTAGAATAATGCAGAATTAAAATAAACATTGCATATGATTCGGAGAGAAAAATGTTGTTAAGCATTCAAACAGAGAAAGAGAAAGGGAAAACAGTACAATGACAAACCCACACTTTATAGTTACCTAGAGCGGTGTGATGACCAACCCAGGTCACGAGCTGAGTCAAAGAAATAAGAATACCAAAGTTCAGGTGCCAGCAGAAAAGAACAGGTGCAAGCCAGAATCAGAACCAGGACAGGATACGGACCAAATTGGATCAGAACAGGACCACCTCAGGCTAAGACTTGCACCACAGCTAAAGTTCAAAACGCCAGTGTTGTATACTTTCTCTGCAGCTAACAGTCGAACCCCGATTGGGTCATCGATCTCCTTCCCATAACCCCAATTGGGTTATTGAATATTCTGACAGAGTGCTCCGCCAACAACTCTGCTACCGATCACCTATTGAGTGCGTTGGGTCTGTGACAGGTCAGCTATTCGGACAAGTCGGACAATCTAACTAACTAAGACTACCTTAGTTATACTATTTTTCAGGCCAGGGTACCACCCCCAAATGTTGCAAATGTGTGAGTCCCACAATTTTATTGGACAAGAACGAGGAGTAGCCATCACACCATATTTTTCTTGAGGCAACTTGTCAATCATGTATTTAAGCCATTCCCTCCCATAACTTTATCTACCACCCGGTAGTGAAATATATCAATAATCATATTAAACATTTTAATCAATTCAGCTTCCTCTAGCAAGGCGAAGTTTTCAATCTTCTCCGCCTTCCATGTCCGTCTTGGCTTAGATTCAAGGCTACAGCTTCTGTGCCTTCAAGACTTGTGACGCAGGCGCAGTTTCTCCAAAGATGGAGTTCAGCAAAGCATTTAGGTCCGTTATTTTGTAACATGTAAAAATAGAAAAGAAACAGTTTTAGAGACACAAAATAAATGAATGCACTGTATACCACTTCTTTCTACTCTATTCCCATTATTTTAATTTAACTATTGTGTTAGATGTTTAGCGAAATCAAACAGCTTAGCAAAGCAGCAATGCAAGCTTCTTGCACGTTAGGACACATAACAGCCATCTTAGTTCTATTGCGCAGAAGCAGAAGTTTTCCCAGCAAGCATATCACGTGGGCATGACAGACGCATGCACAGTAGAAAATCCCGCGTAGCAGCAGCCATTTTAGTGCAAGCGAATTATAGTTAGTAAAAGCACATTGGCAAGCTTCCCCTAGATTCCAAATATGTCGTCATAGATAAAACATGTTAGTTAGTACATTAATATTATTATCGAGAGGGTCGAGTACGAGCAAGTCACTTTGTGTGAAACCTTGCTCCATCACGGTGATTGTTGACTGTGACATGTGTGGTGGGTTGTGTGTACAGTAGCCTAATCCCTCTTATCACCTTGGGTCCAAACCCCATGCGAGCTACCACAGCAAAGAGAAAATCCCATTCAATGGTATTAAATGCCATGGTGGCATCTAAAGATAATAGGATCGCTTCTTCCACAGTGGTACCAGGTCTACCTAGGGCCCCGTTCACCCGTTGCAGATTTCGGGCCGTGTTTTTTCCCGGCATGAATCCGGACTGGTCCGGGTGGATCAGTCCGGTGATATACGGAAGGAGTGGATTGGCCAGGAGTTTGGCCAGGATCTTAGCCTTGACTGTAAGAAGGGAGATAGGGCGGTATGATTTACAGCCTTCTGCTGGTTTATGGACAACTACTATAGCGGCAGTGCGGATATCAGCTGAAAGGAGTCCCGATTCAAAACATTCCATATATACACTCAACAAATGGGGAGCTCATTTTGCTGCCATGGGTTTAAAAAGCTAAACGGGAAGTCCATTGGACCTATCACTTTGCCGGAGCGGACATCTTGTATGGCCTTTTAAATCTCCGTCTCATTAATGTTCACCTCCAGGGCATCCCTATCTTGTGGGGAGAGGCTCAGCACATTAATAGTGGCAATGAGATCGGCAGACAGCGGGGCTTGAGATGTCTCCGAACTATTAAAAACCTCAAAATGAGATGCAAAGGTGTCAGCAATTCTTTGAGGGTCGGTGAGAAGTGCACCATCGGGGCTGGCTATCGCATGGACCCATTGCACGGACTGCTCCTTGCATTCCAGCGACGCCCGGAGCTTGCCTGTACACTCACCTTGCTCATAGATCCTATGACGAGTAGATAGGGAGCGCATTTTGGCTTCTTCTAAAAGAAGTTGTCTATAATCCTGCCTCTTTATTTTTAAGTTGTGCTGAGTAGTAGGGTCGGGGTGCGTGCAACAACCTCCTCCATGTCCAATATGTCCGCTTCCATCTCAACCACCCTCCGGGAGGGCTCAGTCCTATGTCCCACCATTAATGGCTGCGCCCTGCCCTGTATAACCGCTCCAAACGCCTCCCATAGTATCACTGCCGAGTCAACTGAACCCACATTTTCCGCAAAGTAGTAGGCCGTATCTTTGAGTAGAGCCTCTTTGATGTGTGTGGTATCTTTAGCGCCCACGGTTGTATAATAATGGTACCGTGGCATCTGGCCCATTGTATGCCAAAAGTCATAAGGATAGGAGAGTAATCAGATATCCCTCATGCCAAGCAGTTGGATATAGTGAATGCGTGAATATCTTGAGCATGTGTAAACATGTAATCTATTCGATATTGGCTACCGTGTGCCCCAGATTGAAACATGAAGTGTGTATGCAATGGGTTCAGCCACCTCCATATGTCCACAAGACCCAGGGCGTTTGCGAACTCGTGGAGCTGTGAGCCTCGCTGCGGATCCTCTCGGTGGAAGACGGTCCCGAGAACCATCCATAGTTAAATTAAAGTTTCCCCCAGTATCAACACTCCCAAGGGTAGTTCCAGTAGCAAGGTCCCTACATCACGTATTGTCAGTCGCTGAAACCCTGGGGGGGCATATACGGAGACTACATTGAGAACACGTCCCTCCCAGGTGCCCATGACTGCTGAGTACCTACCCTGAGCGTCGGTCCAGGTGTTGTGAATAATATATATGGACAGCCTTTTCGGAGGAGGATCCCCACCCCCTGGAGCCCGAGGTGAATCCGGAGTGAACTATCATTCGCTACCCCTTTCTGTTCAGATCCCCACATGAGTTTCCTACTAAATGTGTCTCTTGAAGCATCACAATATCAAGCTCCTGCCGTTTGAGATAGTGTAATACAATACCCCTCTTAATCTTGTCCCCAAGACCATTAACATTCCACGTAGATAAGTTAAGTACTAAGCCAGGTGCCATCAAATTGTTTCAATGGGAAAAGTGAACAGCCAGATGGACCCATCTTTTAGGGGGTCCCCAGAGCAAAATAGAGTCCAGTTGTCGGTCAGAAACAGCTTAGGTGAATTTCATATTCACAAGAGACATTGGGACTAGGTGTGACATCGGAGAACCAAGCATTTCAACGCACCGATACAAAGAACAAAAAAAACCATAATTAACAAACCCTCCCTTCCCTCCCAAAATGGACCCCCCACTCCCACCCTGCCTGCCTGCACAACGGGTCTGAACCCGCCCGCCACCCCCAACTTGAAGAGTGTCTGTCGCCCACCCTTGTCAACTTCCGGAACGTGAACAACCCCACTCCCTAGGGCAACTATCTACGATTCTATAGCAAGCCCCGGCCAAGAAGCCCCAAGGGTGAAACATACGTAAGTGAATTTTAGGTTATACAAGCAAAGACAGAGCATAGATATCCAATATATCCGGAGCTCTGAGGACCAAATAGAAAATATCAAGTCCATCAGGCAATACAAAAAGAAACTACAGCTGGAGTACAACAATTAGTCCCATCTGAATGTGAAAGGCAAAATGATTACCAGACAGTCCATTTTATTAGTCCACCCGTAGGGCTCTGAATCAGAGTGAGAAGGGGACTGTCTCTGTTGACGCCAGTCGCTGGTTCCACCAGCCACAGGTGTAGTTTTGTGTGATTTCTTACCAACTGTACGCCAGCCATCAAGCCAGTCCCAAGTGTCCTTGGGCATAGTGAAAAACCACAGCTTGCCGTCTGATTCCACTTGGAGTTTTGCTGGGAACAACATGGCATATTTGATCTCCTGGTCTCTGAGAGCCCGTTTCACTTCTAGGAAGCTACAACCTTGTTTCTGGACCCTTAAGGTGAAATCCGGGAAGCCTTACTGTTTTCGAATGTCAATGGGGTGCCGCCCGCGCCGTCTGAAGAATCACGTTGCGGTCGCGAAAATTAAATACTCGGGCATGAAGCAGTCGAGGGGGCACCCAGCTTTGGCCTTCCCCCGGACACGATGAGCTCCTTCAATGGAAAAAAACTTGGACAGGCCTCGTGGTAGAAGACTTTGTAGGATCAGCTCCTCAACAAACAGATCGGCTGCCTGCCCCTCTGCTCATTCCGGAATGCCAAGAATCTAAACATTATTGCGCCCCATTCTGCCTTCATACTCATCCAGTTGTATGGTCATTGCGTTGTGAGAAGTTTGCAGTTCGGTCACCTGTTTATTAAGAAGGGCTGTATCAGTCACAAGTTCTGTAGTTGTATTCTCAACTGCACTCACGTGCTCCGCCATTTTCCTCATGTCTTCCCTAATTAAGGCCACTTCGCAGCGCCTGTGTCGATCCGGGTTTCGAGAGAGGTCTGTACAGTGGTTATCGCCTCCAAATTATCTTTGTTCGTAGGCTCCGAGCTCTCATTTTGGGTTGCGGCCATGCTCTGGCCTTCCTCCTGACTTTTCTGCCATGCAAATTTTTCCAGTTTGGCCTGCGTCGCTCTTCGTCCACTGGGGCCCGCCGCCATGTCTGCTCCGTCGAGGGGGTGATGATGGAGGGCAGGGATGCAACAGCTACTCACTGCCGCCTGCAGTGGTACATCCCACTCGGCCTGTCGGTTTTGACTCGTGGCACCCTAACCCTCGAGCTGATGAAACACTAGTTAGTACCACGCAGAAGCATAGGGGGCTCTGGTTGCTCCCCATGATGTGATGTTTGGAGGTCTCGACTCTTCTGCGATCAGTGGGTCACAGGTCTGATATCCTCCCTCTGACAGACACGAGGAATCACCTGCGTGGTATAGCCCCAGGACCGATCACCAACTGGAATATCAATTTGTATCCTCCCCTCTTGAGGTGTATATTGGGTGCCTTCGACCTCTAGAGAAGGCTGAAAATGCTGACCCCACTGAGTATTGACGCTGGGGCAATGGACCTCGACGGGCAGCAAGCAGGTCGTTGAGGCCCCTATGGACTCTTAGCGCTTCGTGAGGGATGCCGCGTATTATTGAGTAGTTGTGTGGTCCTCTGGGGGTTCCGCACGTGAGCGGGCCTCTTTGTCGGAAGTATTGATGGCCCTCAGGACTGCTTGTAAAAGTAGAGAGGTGGGTAGGATACTGGGCGCGTTGGGCACTAGGGCTCCTGGAAAGCCCATTCCAGGTCTCCAAGCCTCATGTCACTATGGGTAATGGCCTCAGTGTGGGGGGTTCAGCTTCAGCCTGAGCCAGATTTTTCCCCCTCCCCAACATCCACCAACCTGCCGGGATGCATCACTTGACGTCACCAGCGAGTCCGACCCTCTCCAGGATGAGGAAGTCGTTCGATCGCCTCCTTAGACACCAATCGCAGCCCTGGCCGCAGCCACAGTGTTGGTTAGCTTGTGTGCTGAGGAGCGGCACTCGTCTCCGGTGCAGTTGTGTTGAGTAGAGCCGGGATCTGGAGCAGCTCCCCTAGGGTCCTCTCGATTGCTCTAAAATTTTGCTCGCTCCCTGGGCAGCAGCAACGACCATCAGAAAGCCCATCAGGAGAGATATTTGGCCGGGGCTGATCAGTTTATTCGGATATTTCAAGAGTGGCGCAGCGGAGCTCAGCTACGTGCAGCCATTCCCGTTTGCAGTTGGTCATGCCCCCCCATGCATGAGGATTCTTGGATTCCTGGATTCTCAGCAGGACTACCATCTCCTGCATAATAACTATGTATAAGGTTTATTCCTTACGTTAATCTAGACCGACGTGGCACAGCAAGGTAGATCCCATGAGGGTACCACTTTGGGTATATAAAGACCATATCTTTGCTGAGGCAGGGAGAGGAGAAAAAGGACTTCCATGCTGACACACTGACGCAAGACGCTGAGGCTCCTGCATGCAGACACTCCAGCTCTCAGTGGTCTGACATCCCTTGCGGAGTGTCCATCTCGAGACCAAGACGGGGTCCCACAGTCTCTCACTTCAGATAATGGGGTTGACTTTATCCTAAAGGGATTCTTAGCTCTACACCTACATACATGCTAAGTACACTTAGGTACATCTAGTTATGGTCGCATCATAGGAGTACGCATTATTACTATCATGTATTTTTATACCTGCCTGTATTCTTTGTTTAAGGACTATGGTAAGAATCTACCATCCTTTTACTCTGTTGGTGCTTATAATCATTTATATCTGTTTCTGTCTTATGGTTGTTTCAGCACACCTATTTTACACTAAAATGACGCTGGTTTAATAAATGCTTATTGAAAACGTCCCCACAGTTTATTTTGTGTATCTCTCTGAGACAAAGTGAGCACGAGTGACAGAGTGAAAAGTACTGTACTGTTTCCACAATCCCTGATCGAACAGAGTTGTCATGTTCGATAGTTGCCAAGAACTATTCTTTCCTTGGTAAGATGAGTTTCTAGTGGCACTGTGAGCTAGGTGGTATACAAGCAAACATACCCGGTAGGGGTGTCTGGAATCGGTCTGGACACCAATCCCACAATTTATGTTGTCTAAACGCACAGATCCTAGGTAGGTTCATAGGAACTACACAACACAACACTCCATCCCTCTTCATGCCCTTAATTAATGTTACGATTTGAGAAGGCAAGGTTAAATCTTGCTTTTCTTCCGCTTGTTGTGGTCTGTACTCTGTTTCATTTATATTATTATGTACAAAAAACAGCCCCGTGATGTGGTTTTCCCAATCCGTAGCTGGGACTGCATTTTCTGTTGACTTAGGTGGTGAATTCATGTTATTCACATGCCTCCAAAAATGAGCTAGTGGTCTTTCTTTAAGCCTCTCAAATATTTCAATACACTTCTCTTGAAGTACGAATTTGAGGTCCCAGGTCGCTTTTTTATGGGCTTTCCTTGCGACTTTTACTACCTGTAGATTTCTGCTCGTTGGGTTCAGTTTATACATGCAGGTGGTCCTCTAAGTTATTCTGTGAAGTATTAATGCGCTGTTTCAGCAAGTGTATTTGTGGGTAATTTTACACTGACTGACTGTGTGTGATTTAAACGACCCCGGCTCCCCAAGACAGTTTCTAACATATCTTTGGTTATATTTTCCCATTGTATTAGGAGTTGTTCGCCTGGTCGATTCTTTTGCCTGTTCTTTTCATTGCACATCCATTTGATCACCTGTGATGCGTAAAGGGGTTGCCATTTAATTCTTCTGACTAATGTCAGTGTTTCAGCTCCCAGTTGAAATGCCTAACCCCTTGCCTTTGTCTGCTGGTTTAAATGCAGGTTTATAACTAGAGGATTATGGTCACTCTCATCGCGTTCTTTTTTATCTCGAAATTGTGTAGATGCATTCTCAAGGGGATGGACATGAAAACATAGTTGATTATTGAAATATTTTTGAATGTGGAGCAGGTCATGTTCCTGGATTGTGTCAAAGCCTGGTCTGCAGATTTTAAGTAGCGTGAGGAAAGTAGCTCGTTGAATTGGTCCTTGCGAGTTTGTTCCATTTAGGATGTTTGCCTAGAAGCTTGGTGTTAAAATCACCTGCCATCACCACTTCATGGGAGGGGTGGGCTTCCGGGATTTCTTTAATGCTTGAGCACCAGGAATCCATGGCTGGTGCTCGAGGTTTTTCGGGGGTTGAAGTAGCAGTTAATTTGGAGCAAAGGGACGGCCTTCTCACCAAGTCTTACACCCTCTATAGTTACAATTTGCAAGCCCTCATGGGTTTGGGAAAAAGCAGATGTTGATATTTTTACTGATTGCTTATAAATATCGAGAGACCCCCTGAGGACCGTCCAAATACGTTTGTCTTTGTGGCTGATTGAAAAAAAAGATCCATATATTACCGTGTGATTTAAAGCCCACATTTTCTGTAGGCATAAGATGTCATTGTTAAGCAAAAATTCCCGTTCAGGCTTCGATCGTAAGGTTGATGTCAGACCAGCCACATTCCATGAAATAACCGAAGGCTGGTTATTTGGTGCGTGTTGATCATTTGGGAGACTTTGAGAAAATGGAACACAATGGCGTATTATGCTAGGTAGAGGGACAACCGTTAAGATTCTGATACCCAGGCCGCCGGTGTATGTCCATACAGTTCAGTACTAGGGTTTGGCATCCAACGTTTCTTTACTTATTTCTGAGATGAATTACCAAGGGATTGGAGGCTGTCGTGAAACTTGAAAGCCAATCGTGAGTTGCACCCTGTGTGGATATTTGGGGAGACGTATGCTTAGGAGCTAAATTCCCCATTCCTCGAATGTGCGGGCTTCTCTCAGGATGGCATCTCTTGTTGCTATAGAACCGCAGTTGGTAATTGTGGACTCAACTGTCCCTTTGCCCAAGATATTAACAAATTTAACCGAGATGAGCTCTGCCGAGGTGAGATTTTTCAAAGATGGTATATTTTAAAATAGTCGTTTTAAATTCCCTCTAATTAGTGTATCCATAGAACCGTTCGAGATGAAATGGGGAATGAATGCTAGACATGCTTCAAGATTGTCCTGCTACTTTTTGCCCCGAGCCGGTAGCGAATGATTGTGTTAGAGCCGGTTGATACAGAGTGTGACAATTGAAATTGTCACTGCCTGGCCGGTCTGTTTGCAGAAGATTCCCGTTCATATACTGTTGCTTTTTACTGTCCCTGACTTGGGTGTGTTCCATGTGTCTTCTGCTATTTCCCCCAAGTTCATTATCCGTTGATGGAGGTTGACATTGAAGGTTTATGGGGGTCGCTGGATCTTCATCAGAGATTGGACCGTAAAAGAGCCTCCCTGCAGGTTCTTTTTGTGTGAGTGTTTCAGTTATCTTGAGCCTTCTCTATGTGCTCCTCCAAGATGGCAATATTGTTGATTTGGTTTGCCAGTTGTGGGGCTGTTAGATTATGCAGCGTAGGTCTGTGAATGCCAGCTGTCTGAGGGACCATGGTAGTATAATCTTCGTTTAATTGCGCGGGTCTTGTTTTGTTAGGCGTCACTAGGGTTGGTGTCACCCGGTGCTGGTAAATCGTGGTGTCACCCCCTCACGACTTACCGCATGGACCTCCTCCGTTCCGAGTCCACCAAGAAGGTAGGCCGACACCGTCATGCATCAGATCTTCCAAATACACAGTGCTGGCTTGGGCCCACCATCTTTTTTTCATTCTATATCTGATTTATCCGAGGGTATTCCCTAAGCAGAAAAAACCCTGGAGCACATACGATAATAGATTAGATACAAAGCTAGGTGCTGCTCCCGAAACAGATGCTTCATATAGCGATAGCGAACACCAGGCAGCTCTAAAAATAAATCGCTCCTTGACACGTCTTTAAAGCTTCCTTCCTTTTTTTTATAGCACTGTGACTGTCTTGGGCCGGCCTTGGGGACTGGGAGTCCAATGCGATTGCGATGCGATCTGATTGTGTTTGTGTTCCACATTTCTAAACTTCATCATATAGATGATATATTTCTCACCTCGGCCTCTGGACCCCAGTCAGTCCCAAATTGCCGGATGAAGGGGAGACAACGGCGCAGTGCTCGCGATATCAAAGGCAAGCCAAGGTGACAATTCTTATTCTAGCAGCTCCTCCGTCCGACGTGGCGCTGGGGCGCGACCGCCGCCGCGCATCGCACCATCATCACATCACCATTATAGTCAGTCAGTGGTGTGTGCGTGCGTGCGTGGTGACGTGCACTGCACTGACTGCAGCAGCAGTATTTTAATTTGTAAGCAGGTGCGTACCGTGACCGTGCACTATAATAAAGCAAAGCAGCAGAGCAGAGGTTAGGCTGCACTGTCTGTCTGCACTGCAGTGCGGTGTAGAGCTGTAGCTGTGTTTGTTACACAGTGAGCCAGCGTAACCAGATTGGTGTCACCCCATGATGGGGTGACACCCGGTGCGGTCCGCACCCCCCTAGTGACGCCAGAATCTGTGGTTCCGGGTATGCTCTGGCACAGCATGATGTTTCCCTGTTCTTCCTCCTTGATTATATTAGCGTCCTAGTCAGTGCTTTAAATGGAAAAAAAAGAACAGGTACTCACCAAAAGAAGCAGTGGGCGGAGTTTAGGGCGGGCTAAGGGGGAACAAGGGGCGGGGTTAGCTTTTTCACAGTGCCAAGGTTGTGTGCACGAAATCTGCATGCATTTTATTAACCGCCTAAGGATTACATGCTGCTTCAGCCTGCCTCAAATCGAACCTGTGGCCTACAGCCCACTGAGCCATCTGTCCAGTACTGGTACTCTTTTGTAACATGCACACGTCACTTTTCTCTTGTAACATACTGTTTGCTACCTCTTACATTTGGTTTGCTTTAGATACTTAGGCAAGTGCCACCATTGCCTCATGTAACGTTTGTTCTTGGGTTTGTGTCTGCCATTTATTGCAGTACTATACCTCTACTTGTACTTTGTATGCTTCTGTAACCTGCACACATATCACTTTTTCCTCCTCCAATGTATCGTTTGCTACCTCTTGTATTTTGTTTGCTCACAATTGTCACTTTTGCCTCATGTAACTTAACGTTTGCTTTAGTAATTTGTTCACTTGTAATTTTCTCCTCATGTATCATTACTGTTCCTATTGTGGAGAAGTGTGGCTCACTGGTTAGAGGAGGCAGACCCAGAAGCAGAGGTCAGACCCAGGACCAGGGTCAATTCCCGACGCGGCAGGGTCTTGAGCCCAAATGTCCACGGACTCGATAATTCTCGCTTCGGTGCCCACTCGAATCCTGAGTTCACACTCTGCAACTCTGGGCATTAGCTTGCTTAATCTCCACAACGGCCCCCCCCCCGCGGCGGGATGCCTGGCTTTCACCTTGGGGATGCCCAGTACGGGTTATCTCACAGGGAAAAAGCCAGGACGGGTTCCCAAGGCAAGCGCCGAGATGCTCCAGTGTAAGTCGAGCGCTATATAAGACTGTACAACAATAATAATAATAATTGTGAAGCGCTCTGACACCTTCGGATAAAGTCTGCGCTATATAAAAACGCATAAAATAAATAAACAAGTCTCTCCTGGAACATTTGTAAACTGGATTTAGGGCCAGAGCTGACAACGTCTGTACTGGAGAACCGGGTGCCAATCTCCACATTTTTGATTGGTCTCAAGGTCTGTCCAAGGTCGATGAAATAGGAATCAGCGAGTGTGGAAGTGGAAGTGTGCAAGAAAGCAATTCAGATGCGTGGCGACTGTAAAAGCCGTCCCATACGTTCTTTTGTTGTGTCCTGAATAGTGCCTTCCACCACCACCCATTAGATTTTAAAGCCCCCTCTTAGCCCCACTGTGAAAGATCTTTGGATAAGCAAATGACTCCGCAGACACACCCCTGCTCTGATTTACAAAGCGGCTCAGGCTGGGTCCATTGATTGATTCCGTGCAGTGCTTGAAAGGTGCTGCCGTAGTATAACTTGAAGGATAAAGGGAGCGCGCTGCCTCGGTTAAAGGCAGATTCCCATGAGTACTGGTACTCTCTTTCTTCTAGAAAAAAGTGCCGGTACTCAAGGGGAGAAAATGAAGAAGTGCCGGTACTCAGTACCGGTGAGTACCGGCCCATTTAAAGCACTGCTCCCAGTTTAACCGCTGCATACCTTTCCTTTCTGGGATGGGAAGGGTTGTACTCTTTGCACGAAGAGGGCTAATCAATGGAGATCGCCTGTTTGCGGATTCTTTAGGCCGAGTTATTTATAACTCGATCCTATTACTACTGAACCAAAGTCTCTTGAACCAGCTGGATTTCGTGCAATACATGTTGTGCACTCAAGCATGAAGCTTCCCCAGGCGCATACTTGGCCTCGTACACCACTATCAAAGGCTTCTACTCCCCCTCACTCCCTTTCCTCCCTACTACTCGCTGGCCACGTCAAACGCGAGAGCTTTTGTAAAAGGGGCTTGCTTCCGACAGTGCATGAGGTGCGCGACCCGTTGGCATTTGTCTGGCATTTGTCTTCAAAGGCTTGAAAGCTTGAAGGCAATCTGCTTCCCCACCCCCCTGGTGTTTCTGGCTTTTCTCGCTCGCTAATGCAGTTTTTTCCCCTCCCACCCTTCCTTTGATGTCCGTGGCGCGTGGACTCTGCCTGTCGCCGCTCCGTCCTTCAAAGCCCCTCTCTGTCGTGGAATCTCAAATTTGGGGACTACATCTTCAAAACAAGCCTGTTCCTGTTGACACTTGCAATTAGAATCCTTTCTTTCTTTCCTTTCATCCTTTCTTTCCTTCTTTTCTTTCCTTCCTTTCCTTCCTCCCTTCTTCCTTCTTTCTTCCGTTCTTTCTTTCTTTCTTCCCTTCCCTTCCACATTATCACTCAGCACCACCACAGCACCACTCAGCACCACCACAGCAGCACTCAGCACCACCACAGCACCACTCAGCACCACCATAGCATCACTCAGGGCCACCCATGCATCACTCAGCACCACCACAGCATCACTCAGCACCACCACAGCACCACTTAGCACCACCACAGCACCACTCAGCACCACCACAGCACCACTCAGCACCACCACATTATAACTCATCACCACCACATTATCATTCAGCACCACCACATTATCACTCAGCACCAACTCAGCCCCACTCAGCACCACCACATTATCACTCAGCACCACCACATTATCACTCAGCACCACCACATTATCACCCAGCACCACCACAGCATCACTCAGCACCACCACAGCATCACTCCGCACCACCTCTGCAACACTCAGCAGCACCACTCAGCAGCACCACTCAGCATCACTCAGCACCACCCCAGCATAACTCAGCACCACCCCAGCATCACCAGCACCACCAAAGCATCACTCAGCACCACCACAGCATCACTCAGCATCACCACGTTATCACTCAGCACCAACTCAGCACAACTCAGCACCACCACAGCATCACTCAGCAACACCACAGCACCACTCAGCACCACCACTCAGCGCCACCACAGCACCACTCAGCACCACCACAGCACCACTCAGCACCACCACAGCACCACTCAGCGCCACCACAGCGTCACTCAGCGCCACCCCAAACATCACTCAGCGCCACCACATTATCACTCAACACCACCACAGCATCACTCAGCACCACCACAACATCACTCAGCACCGCCACAGCACCACTCAGCACCACCACAGCATCACTCATCACCACTCAGCACCACTACAGCACTACTCAGCACCACCACAGCACCACTCAGCACCAACACAGCAACACTCAGCAGCACCACATTATCACTCAGCACCACAACATTATCACTCAGCACCACCACATGATCACTCAGCACCACCACAGCACCACTCAGCACCACTCAGCACCACTCAGCGCCACCACAGCGTCACTCAGCGCCACCCCAACATCACTCAGCACCACCACTCAGCACCACGACAGCATCACTCAGCGCCACCCCAACATCACTCAGCACCACCACTCAGCACCACCACATTATCACTCAACACCACCACAGCATCACTCAGTACCACCACAACATCACTCAGCACCGCCACAGCACCACTCAGCACCACCACAGCATCACTCAGCACCACCACAACATCACTCAGCACCACCACAGCATCACTCAGCACCACCACAGCATCACTCAGCACCACCACAGCATCACTCAGCGCCACCCCAGCATCACTCAGCGCCACCCCAGCATCACTCAGCGCCACCCCAGCATCACTCAGCACCACCACAGCATCACTCAGCAGCACCACAGCATCACTCAGCAGCACCACATTATCACTCTGCAGCACCACATTATCACTCAGCAGCACCACATTATCACTCAGCCCCACCACATTATCACTCAACATGACCACAGCATCACTCAGCACCACCACAGCACCACTCAGCAATCACTCAGCCCCACCACATTATCACTCAACACCACCACAGCATCACTCAGCACCACCACAGCACCACTCAGCACCACCACAGCATCACTCAGCACCATTCAGCACCACCACAGCACCACTCAGCACCACCAAAGCATCACTCAGCACCACCACAGCATCACTCGGCACCACCACAGCATCACTCAGCACCAACCCAGAATCACTCAGCGCCACCACAGCATCACTCAGCACCACTACAGCATCACTCACCACGACTCATCACCACCACAGCATCACTCAGCGCCACCCCAGCATCACTCAACACCACCACAGCAACACTCAGCACCAGCACAGCACCACCCCAGCATCACTCAGCACCGCCCCAGCATCACTCAGCGCCACCCCAGCATCACTCAGCGCCACCACAGCACCACTCAGCACCACCACAGCATCACTCAGCACCACCACAGTATCACTCAGCACCACCACATTATCACTCAGCACCACCCCAGCACCACTCAGCGCCACCCCAGCATCACTCAGCACCGCCACAGCATCACTCAGCCCCACCCCAGCATCACTCAGCGCCACCCCAGCATCACTCAGCGCCACCCCAGCATCACTCAGCGCCACCCCAGCATCACTCAGCACCACTCAGCATCACCACATCATCACTCAGCGCTACCCCAGCATCACACTCAGCACCACCACATTATCACTCAGCACCACCACAGCATCACTCAGCACCACCACAGCACCACTCAGCACCAACACAGCACCACTCATCACCACCACAGCACCACTCATCACCACCACAGCACCACTCATCACCACCACAGCACCACTCAGCACCACCACAGCACCACTCAGCACCACCACAGCATCACTCAGCACCACCACAACATCACTCAGCACCACCACAGCATCACTCAGCACCACCACAGCACCACTCAGCACCACCACAGCATCACTCAGCGCCACCCCAGCATCACTCAGCGCCACCCCAGCATCACTCAGTGCCACCCCTGCATCACTCAGCACCACCACAGCATCACTCAGCAGCACCACAGCATCACTCAGCAGCACCACATTATCACTCAGCAGCACCACATTATCACTCAGCAGCACCACATTATCACTCAGCAGCACCACATTATCACTCAGCCCCACCACATTATCACTCAACACCACCACAGCATCACTCAGTACCACCACAACATCACTCAGCACTGCCACAGCACCACTCAGCACCACCACAACATCACTCAGCACCACCACAGCATCACTCAGCACCACCACAGCACCACTCAGCACCACCACAGCATCACTCAGCGCCACCCCAGCATCACTCAGCGCCACCCCAGCATCACTCAGCGCCACCCCAGCATCACTCAGCACCACCACAGCATCACTCAGCAGCACCACAGCATCACTCAGCAGCACCACAGCATCACTCAGCAGCACCACATTATCACTCAGCCCCACCACATTATCACTCAACACGACCACAGCATCACTCAGCACCACCACAGCACCACTCAGCAATCACTCAGCCCCACCACATTATCACTCAACACCACCACAGCATCACTCAGCACCACCACAGCACCACTCAGCACCACCACAGCATCACTCAGCACCATTCAGCACCACCACAGCACCACTCAGCACCACCAAAGCATAACTCAGCACCACCACAGCATCACTCAGCACCACCACAGCATCACTCAGCACCACCCCAGAATCACTCAGCGCCACCACAGCATCACTCAGCACCACTACAGCATCACTCATCACCACTCATCACCACCACAGCATCACTCAGCGCCACCCCAGCATCACTCAACACCGCCACAGCAACACTCAGCACCACCACAGCACCACCCCACCATCACTCAGCACTGCCCCAGCATCACTCAGCGCCACCCCAGCATCACTCAGCGCCACCACAGCACCACTCAGCACCACCACAGCATCACTCAGCACCACCACAGTATCACTCAGCACCACCACATTATCACTCAGCACCACTCAGCGCCACCCCAGCATCACTCAGCACAACCACAGCATCACTCAGCGCCACCCCAGCATCACTCAGCGCCACCCCAGCATCACTCAGCACCACTCAGCATCACCACATCATCACTCAGCGCTACCCCAGCATCACACTGAGCACCACCACATTATCACTCAGCACCACCACAGCATCACTCAGCACCACCCCAGCACCACTCAGCACCAACACAGCACCACTCATCACCACCACAGCACCACTCATCACCACCACAGCACCACTCAGCGCCACCACAGCAACACTCAGCACCAGCACAGCACCACCCCAGCATCACTCAGCACCAACCCTGAATCACTCAGCGCCACCATAGCATCACTCAGCACCACTACAGCATCACTCACCACGACTCATCACCACCACAGCATCACTCAGCGCCACCCCAGCATCACTCAACACCACCACAGCAACACTCAGCACCAGCACAGCACCACCCCAGCATCACTCAGCACCGCCCCAGCATCACTCAGCGCCACCCCAGCAGCACTCAGCGCCACCACAGCACCACTCAGCACCACCACAGCATCACTCAGCACCACCACAGTATCACTCAGCACCACCACATTATCACTCAGCACCACCCCAGCACCACTCAGCGCCACCCCAGCATCACTCAGCACCGCCACAGCATCACTCAGCCCCACCCCAGCATCACTCAGCGCCACCCCAGCATCACTCAGCACCACCCCAGCATCACTCAGCGCCACCCCAGCATCACTCAGCACCACTCAGCATCACCACATCATCACTCAGCGCTACCCCAGCATCACACTCAGCACCACCACATTATCACTCAGCACCACCACAGCATCACTCAGCACCACCACAGCACCACTCAGCACCAACACAGCACCACTCATCACCACCACAGCACCACTCATCACCACCACAGCACCACTCATCACCACCACAGCACCACTCAGCACCACCACAGCACCACTCAGCACCACCACAGCATCACTCAGCACCACCACAACATCACTCAGCACCACCACAGCATCACTCAGCACCACCACAGCACCACTCAGCACCACCACAGCATCACTCAGCGCCACCCCAGCATCACTCAGCGCCACCCCAGCATCACTCAGTGCCACCCCAGCATCACTCAGCACCACCACAGCATCACTCAGCAGCACCACAGCATCACTCAGCAGCACCACATTATCACTCAGCAGCACCACATTATCACTCAGCAGCACCACATTATCACTCAGCAGCACCACATTATCACTCAGCCCCACCACATTATCACTCAACACCACCACAGCATCACTCAGTACCACCACAACATCACTCAGCACTGCCACAGCACCACTCAGCACCACCACAACATCACTCAGCACCACCACAGCATCACTCAGCACCACCACAGCACCACTCAGCACCACCACAGCATCACTCAGCGCCACCCCAGCATCACTCAGCGCCACCCCAGCATCACTCAGCGCCACCCCAGCATCACTCAGCACCACCACAGCATCACTCAGCAGCACCACAGCATCACCCAGCAGCACCACAGCATCACTCAGCAGCACCACATTATCACTCAGCCCCACCACATTATCACTCAACACGACCACAGCATCACTCAGCACCACCACAGCACCACTCAGCAATCACTCAGCCCCACCACATTATCACTCAACACCACCACAGCATCACTCAGCACCACCACAGCACCACTCAGCACCACCACAGCATCACTCAGCACCATTCAGCACCACCACAGCACCACTCAGCACCACCAAAGCATCACTCAGCACCACCACAGCATCACTCAGCACCACCACAGCATCACTCAGCACCACCCCAGAATCACTCAGCGCCACCACAGCATCACTCAGCACCACTACAGCATCACTCATCACCACTCATCACCACCACAGCATCACTCAGCGCCACCCCAGCATCACTCAACACCACCACAGCAACACTCAGCACCACCACAGCACCACCCCACCATCACTCAGCACTGCCCCAGCATCACTCAGCGCCACCCCAGCATCACTCAGCGCCACCACAGCACCACTCGCACCACCACAGCATCACTCAGCACCACCACAGTATCACTCAGCACCACCACATTATCACTCAGCACCACTCAGCGCCACCCCAGCATCACTCAGCACAACCACAGCATCACTCAGCGCCACCCCAGCATCACTCAGCGCCACCCCAGCATCACTCAGCACCACTCAGCATCACCACATCATCACTCAGCGCTACCCCAGCATCACACTCAGCACCACCACATTATCACTCAGCACCACCACAGCATCACTCAGCACCACCCCAGCACCACTCAGCACCAACACAGCACCACTCATCACCACCACAGCACCACTCATCACCACCACAGCACCACTCAGCGCCACCACAGCATCACTCAGCACCACTACAGCATCACTCACCACCACTCATCACCACCACAGCATCACTCAGCGCCACCCCAGCATCACTCAACACCACCACAGCAACACTCAGCACCACCACAGCACCACCCCAGCATCACTCAGCACCGCCCCAGCATCACTCAGCGCCACCCCAGCATCACTCAGCACCACCACAGCACCACTCAGCACCACCACAGCATCACTCAGCACCACCACAGTATCACTCAGCACCACCACATTATCACTCAGCACCACCCCAGCACCACTCAGCGCCACCCCAGCATCACTCAGCACCGCCACAGCATCACTCAGCGCCACCCCAGCATCACTCAGCGCCACCCCAGCATCACTCAGCACCACTCAGCATCACCACATCATCACTCAGCGCTACCCCAGCATCACACTCAGCACCACCACATTATCACTCAGCACCACCACAGCATCACTCAGCACCACCACAGCACCACTCAGCACCAACACAGCACCACTCATCACCACCACAGCACCACTCATCACCCCCACAGCACCACTCAGCACCGCCACAGCACCACTCAGCACCACCACAGCATCACTCAGCACCACCACAACATCACTCAGCACCACCACAGCATCACTCAGCACCACCACAGCACCACTCAGCACCACCACAGCATCACTCAGCGCCACCCCAGCATCACTCAGCGCCACCCCAGCATCACTCAGCGCCACCCCAGCATCACTCAGCACCACCACAGCATCACTCAGCAGCACCACAGCATCACTCAGCAGCACCACATTATCACTCAGCAGCACCACATTATCACTCAGCAGCACCACATTATCACTCAGCCCCACCACATTATCACTCAACACCACCACAGCATCACTCAGTACCACCACAACATCACTCAGCACCGCCACAGCACCACTCAGCACCACCACAACATCACTCAGCACCACCACAGCATCACTCAGCACCACCACAGCACCACTCAGCACCACCACAGCATCACTCAGTGCCACCCCAGCATCACTCAGCGCCACCCCTGCATCACTCAGCGCCACCCCAGCATCACTCAGCACCACCACAGCATCACTCAGCAGCACCACAGCATCACTCAGCAGCACCACATTATCACTCAGCAGCACCACATTATCACTCAGCAGCACCACATTATCACTCAGCCCCACCACATTATCACTCAACAAGACCACAGCATCACTCAGCGCCACCCCAGCATCACTCAGCGCCACCCCAGCACCACTCAGCATCACCACATCATCACTCAGCGCTACCCCAGCATCACACTCAGCCCCACCACATTATCACTCAACACCACCACAGCATCACTCAGCACCACCACAGCACCACTCAGCACCACCACAGCATCACTCAGCACCATTCAGCACCACCACAGCACCACTCAGCACCACCAACGCATCACTCAGCACCACCACAGCATCACTCAGCACCACCACAGCATCACTCAGCACCACCCCAGAATCACTCAGCGCCACCACAGCATCACTCAGCACCACTACAGCATCACTCACCACCACTCATCACCACCACAGCATCACTCAGTGCCACTCCAGCATCACTCAACACCACCACAGCAACACTCAGCACCACCACAGCACCACCCCAGCATCACTCAGCACCGCCCCAGCATCACTCAGCGCCACCCCAGCATCACTCAGCGCCACCACAGCACCACTCAGCACCACCACAGCATCACTCAGCACCACCACAGTATCACTCAGCACCACCACATTATCACTCAGCACCACCCCAGCACCACTCAGCGCCACCCCAGCATCACTCAGCACCGCCACAGCATCACTCAGCGCCACCCCAGCATCACTCAGCGCCACCCCAGCACCACTCAGCATCACCACATCATCACTCAGCGCTACCCCAGCATCACACTCAGCACCACCACATTATCACTCAGCACCACCACATCATCACTCAGCACCACCACAGCACCACTCAGCACCAACACAGCACCACTCATCACCACCACAGCACCACTCATCACCACCACAGCACCACTCAGCACTACCACAGTATCACTCAGCACCACCACAGCATCACTCAGCACCACCACAGCACCACTCAGCACCACCACATCACTCAGCGCAACCCCAGGTTATAGGTGTCACCTTTCCGAAAGTTATAAATATTGGCATTGTAAATGACAAAGCTATTAATTTAGCTATTTTCAAAACCAACACATAAAAGAAATTGTCATTTACAAGACCAATAGCTCAAACTTTCCTAATGCGAGACCTATTGCATTGCAAATGCTTGTTTTTGTGGCAGGGGGCAGTTGTGTTCCCTTTGGCGCCCTCCACTCAGAGGTCTGTTGTGTTGTTGTCAGGAGTGGTACCCCAGTTTCTGCGGGTGCAGAGCTATTTTCGGCGGGCCTGTACCTTTGATTAAAACCTCAATTGAAAATTGGGGAGAATCTAACTGACTGACCCTGTTGTCTGGGTGGGCATACTGTGATATGTAGACCTGATGTTCCCAGGTGCCTTTTTTCTAAGCGCAGTTTTTTGGAGAGTTTTTGGCTCCTCGTGAGAGAGCGGCATATTCTGAAGGAGTGAAGTTGAGGCCGTGATCAGTGGAGCATTTATCTGGCAGAGGACTCATGACGGATGCTGTTTTTGTCAGAAAAGGCCCAAGTCCGAATTTTTACTGGGTCTAGTATTTCCAAAGGTTACGGAGTTCGATGATCGGTCTGGGGTCGGGGTCGGAGCTCTGACAGTTTTTACTTGATGGTCTGATTGTGTGTTCCTGAAAGTAGATTTTTTTAAATTATCAAGCAATGACCATGAAATCTCTGGCAGCGATGATAGCTTGTCTAGTAGTTGAGTGCAGGAGCAAAATTGGCCTACTTCAATATGAGCTTATTTTTGCTCGAGCTATGTTAGTCTAATTCCGAAGTTCGCTGAGCTTGAAGCAATCGATTGTATTAGTACAATCTGGAGCTCCATTTTTTGTGATTGCCAAAGATGGGCTTTGGCTTTTGTATCTTGTTTAAAGATTTCGCAGGCCGATTTAGGTTTTGCTGAGCTTACAAGGCTAGCAGGACTCATAGGCGCTAAATAGCTTTTAATAGATTAATGAGTGGAGTCGAGGTTGAAGCATGAGGGCTTTTTGAAAATAGGTTTTGGGCCAGAGATGCTGCCATTTGTGCTTCTATCAGGGATTCCAGTGTTGTAAGAAATGGGTCAAACCGTTCCCCATGCTTGTAAAACAAAGTGCTGTGCCTCCTAACTGTAATGGTGCCCCAGGCGCTCGCGCTATACTTACAGCGGCGCCGTGTTTATAATTAACACTCGGACCCTCCTGTTAGTTTGCTGCGCAGCTCCGACTGCCTCCCATCGGGCATCGCCCTTTTATTTATTCAGCTGGCGCGTGACGACACACGCCACCGCAAACGTGGCCTCGCCGGCGCTGGTAAGCTGGACCGCTACCTCGCGCCGGTGGACACTAAATTCCTTCTAACCTTTATTTGAAACAAAACAACATAATGCAATGAAAATAACATGGATCTGTTACCAGTCACTAGAATTCTAGACTCTAGATGTTCACACCAGGAAGTCAGTCAGCAGGGAGGACGGTGCTGGGTTCTTGCGCAACTCATACCTGGATTGCTCTCCCCTTGACGATGGCACCAACGGTGTCATCCCTGGCGAGGTTCCACTTGCCGGGGATCTTACCGGAGATCTCAGAAGGCTCTCCCCCAGAGTTACCGGTAATGGCTGGGTGTCCTGGCTCATCAAGTTATCATCTTCTAAGGGATACTGCTCTTGTAGTTCAGATTCATCTCCATCCGTCGGTTGACTTGGCCTGGCTCCAGAGCACGCTGGTTCTTGCCGATCTGGTGTTCCGGGATGTACCTTCTTGAAGAATGAGATGTTACGGGTGACTACTTCGGTTCCCCTCTGGGCCGTCACCATGGTGCCAGTTCGGCGGAGCACCGTCCAAGGCCTGTGCTCAAATGGAAGTCGGAATTTACTCCCTGGATATCTGTCCTTGATGTACACACTGTCTCTTGCCTGAATGTCGGATTCCTTGGCTCGTCTCCGATTACTGGCTTGGTCATTGGAATTGGTCCGATTAGCCAGGGTTCTCTCCGCGTCCACTTGGGCCAGGGTCCATTTTGGGTGACTCTGGATAGTGTCTCTCACTACTCGGCCCACGGTTGCCCGCCCTGGTGCTGCTTCAGTTGTGAGGTGGTACAAAAGGGGGTGGTGATGGACGGAGCATCTGAATCAATCAAACACTCACACCCTGTCAAAAGATCTGGGTTTAATCCATCAACGTTCTTTAGCCCACTCTGCCACCCCAGTTCAGACATGGCTATATGCAAATCAGTCTGACCCTGTGCCTCATGGGAACAGTCCAGCCCGAACTGCCAAGCCATGTCTTCCCTGGACCGTAAACAAGCCTCCGAGGACCGATTTCTGGCATTCCAGCCGTCTTCAGCCCGGCTTGCTTGAATCCAGTGGCAAAGTGAGCAAGGGACTCACGCCTGAGCATACCCTGCCACACTTACGGCGGCCAAAAGCGGTAGAAAAGGGGGTGGTGATGGACGGAGCATCTGAATCAATCAAACACTCACACCCAGTCAAAAGATCTGGGTTTAATCCATCACCGTTCTTTAGCTCACTCTGCCACCCCAGTTCAGACATGGCTATATGCAAATCAGTCTGACCCTGTGCCTCATGGGAACAGTACAGCCCGAACTGCCAAGCCATGTTTTCCCTGGACCGGAAACAAGCTTCCGAGGACCGGTTTCTGGCATTCCAGCCGTCTTCAGCCCGGCTTGCTTGAATCCAGTGGCAAAGTGAGCAAGGGACTCACGTCTGAGCATACCCTGCCACACTTATAGCGGCCAAAAGCGGTACAAAAGGGGGTGGTGATAGACGGAGCATCTGAATCAATCAAACACTCACACCCAGTCAAAAGATCTGGGTTTAATCCATCACCGTTCTTTAGCCCACTCTGCCACCCCAGTTCAGACATGGCTATATGCAAATCAGTCTGACCCTGTGCCTCATGGGAACAGTCCAGTCCGAACTGCCAAGCCATGTCTTCCCTGGACCGGAAACAAGCTTCCGAGGACCGGTTTCTGGCATTCCAGCCGTCTTCAGCCCGGCTTGCTTGAATCCAGTGGCAAAGTGAGCAAGGGACTTACGTCTGAGCATACCCTGCCACACTTATGGCGGCCAAAAGCGGAACAAAAGGGGGTGGTGATGGACGGAGCATCTGAATCAATCAAACACTCACACCCAGTCAAAAGATCTGGGTTTAATCCATCACCGTTCTTTAGCCCACTCTGCCACCCCAGTTCAGACATGGCTATATGCAAATCAGACTGACCCTGTGCCTCATGGGAACAGTCCAGCCCGAAAGCAACACAGGGTACAAAGTTCCCCAAAGGGAGTGAGAGGACAACGAGGTATGTGTTGTGAAGTGGAGAGTATCTGCACAGGGAACTGGGGGGTTCCCTCATTGGAACTAGAAAGCCTCACACACCCAGCAAGCTAGATGTCATGCTTCATCACTGGCCTTTTGGTCCTCGTCAGACTGGCGCTGCAATGTCTGACGGGCACCTTATAGGTGCTCTTTGTCGGAGTTCTTCTGTTCCGGCCAGTGGGTGAGTGCGTGTGAGGGGTTCTGAAAACTCGTGTAGTCGTGTGGGAGTGGTGAATTAAAACAAGGTGAAACAGTCCACAATGACCTTTATTGATGTGACTGGTTCCCTTAGTTAAAAAGTGGGAGGGGAGATAGAGAGACAGGAAAGGTAGTGGCTAGCTATCTCAAGCCTCTAGTGAGGTCGACATGTTTCTTGCCTAACAGGCAATTCTTCAGGACCTATGGTGACAGTACTACACAGTGAACAAATTGTGAAAAAGGAAAAGAAAAACTACAACCTCACTGGGTCGGTAATTGGCAGTCTTAAGGTCCTACTTTGGTATGATGACCGCTAGGGAAACCCTATCGGGCCTCGCAGACTGTTCCTGTGGGACCTGCACAGTCTGGTTAGGTACCTTAGCGGCGTGCGGTCATCGCCTCTCACACCTACCCCCACAACACACGCCACGATCGGTGAACAGTCCAGCCCGAACTGCCAAGCCATGTCTTCCCTGGACCGGAAACAAGCTTCTGAGGACTGGTTTCTGGCATTCCAGCCATCTTCAGCCCGGCTTGATTGAATCCAGTGGCAAAGTGAGCAAGGGACTCGCGTCTGAGCATACCCTGCCACACTTATGGCGGCCAAAAGCGGTACAAAAGGGGGTGGTGATGGACGGAGCATCTGAATCAAACAAACACTCACACCCAGTCAATAGGTCTGGGTTTAATCCATCACCGTTCAGTTGTGAGGTGGGGCGTCAGCCGGTACTCCCTCAGGAAGCTGTAAATAGCCCTTTCCAGTGGCGACCCTACAGCATGCGCAATGTGTATGGTCTTGTTGAGCGTGCGCATGAATCTCTCTACTTCCCCATTAGCTTGGGGCCAGCGTGGAGTCATTTTCCAATGACGGATTCCCTAACTCTTTAGGTAGTCCACAAATTCCTGTCCCTGGAAGGGTGGGCCATTGTCCGTCTTGACCACCTCAAATATTCTGTGCGTGGCAATAGTTTTTTCTAACTTAGTGATGACCTCGGTGGCTGTCTGACTACCGATTATCTCTACTTCTGGATACTTTGTCAAGTCATCAATGATCACTAGTGCATAGCGCCCATCCGGGAGGTGTCCAAAATCTGCACTTAGGCATTCCCTGGGCCTTTGGGGGTTTTCCTCAGTGATAACCGGGTGAGGGCGATCTGGCTATCCTGCTGCTTACACCAGGTGCATGTTCTGACCATCTGCTCTACCATGGGGTTCATTCCGGGGAACCATACCTTGGCTCTCAGCCTGCTCTTGGTTTTCATTATGCCCTGGTGTCCTCGGTGTGCCAGGTCCACGGCTTGCTAGGCTAGGCTGAATCACCAGTCGCGGTCCTCGGAGTAGGCAGGCTCGGCTGTCGATGGACAGTTCATCTTTCACTCGCATCATTGACTCTAGTGTTGCTTTGGCTTGTGGTGTTCGCTTGCTCAGGGTAGCTTGAATGGGGCGCCAGTCATTTGATTGAATGGCCTCAGCGGCTAGTTGTAGGCATTCGTCTGCCAGAGTGGCTTCGACAAAAGCTTCGAGGCTCA
Organism: Lissotriton vulgaris; assembly: GCF_964263255.1. NCBI lineage: Eukaryota > Metazoa > Chordata > Amphibia > Caudata > Salamandridae > Lissotriton > Lissotriton vulgaris. The sequence goes on from NC_141691.1 coordinate 1,108,198,332, forward strand.
TGGGCAGAGGCCGTGACCTTTCCAGTACCAGCCGGACATACTCCTCAGTGTCCTCTGCATCCTCTCGTTCCGCTTTAGTGGCTGCGGGGGGATGTCTTGAGAGGTAGTCTGCTGGGTTTGATGAGCCAGGTTTGTACTCCACCGGATAGTCATACCCTTGCAGCTGAAGAACCCACTTCTCGATTCTCGGTGGAGGTTTGGACACAGAACCTTGAAACACCGATATGAGCGGCTTGTGGTCTGTGGAGACTGTGAAGGGATGGCCGTAGACATAAACACGAAAGTGCCGGCAGGCCCAGTGGATGGCGATTGCTTCCCGTTCTATTTGCGAATATCTCTGCTCCGTGTCTGTCAGGGAACGGCTGGCATACGCAATTGGCGCCCATTCTCCATTGTTCTGTAGGTGGGCTAGGACTGCCCCTAGTCCATAGGGGCTGGCGTCCACTGCAACGTTGGTGGCTCGGTAGGGTGGAAGTAGGGCAGGGTCGTGTCCGCTGATAAGGCTGATTTAGTGGCTTTGAAAGCCTGTTCCTGTTCCGGGCCCCACTGCCACGTGGTAGTGGACTTTGTCAGCTCCCTGAGGGGTTTTGTGAGGTTGGAGAGGTCCGGGGCTGTTCCTTGATCGGAGAAAGTGTATCCAAAGAAGCTGATCTTGTTTCTCAAGAACTGATACTTCTCGCGGTGTAGGGTCAGCCCAGATTCCATAATCCTTTGGAGGACTCCTCTCAGTCTCTGATGGTGATATTCTATTGATGATGCATAGACAAGCAGGTCATCACTTACATTTAGAACCCCCAGGAGTCCACTGAGGACCTCACGGATTATGTTTTGAAACACCTCAGCGGCACTCGAGATTCTGAAATTGAGGCGTCGATATGTTCTGAGGCCTAGATGCCTGGCGAAGGTGGTTATATAACGAGAATCCGGATGTAGAGGTAGTTGGTGATAACCTGACCGGAGATCCATCTTCGAGAACCATCTTGCGCCATTTAATTCTCCCAGTATGTCATCGATGATGGGAGTTGAAAGCCGTTCCCTCTTCACCGCTGCATTCGGAAGGCGCATGTCCACACAGATGTGGACTTACCCCGGCTGCTTCGGTTTCCGGGCCACCACGAGCGGAGACACCCACGGGGTGGGCCCACTGACCTTCTCTATAATACCTTGTTTCTCCAACGTCTCGCCTCTAGCTCTTCTTCAACCTTCTTCCTCAGGTGGAATGTGATGCGCCTATGTCTCGTTGCCACTGGCTGGACCGACGGGTCAATATGGAGGGAGACTTCTTTCCCCCTCAGGCATCCGATGCCCTTAAAAACGTCACTAAATTCTTCCATGATGGCTTCAAGTTCTTCCTCTAGCACTGCCACGGTGAACGATATGAGTTGCAGCTCTTCCGCCGCCTGTCCACTTAGTAGCATGCCACTGCCTTCTTTCGTGACATACACAGTGGTGGGGATTTTAAGGCTCTGGTGTTGCAGTTCAGTTTTAAAACATCCTATCAGCGGGATAGGTGTCGTCTGGCCGTACGCAAACACTCTGATCCTCACTTCATGAAGCTAAGCTGGTTGTACACATTCGCGGCCATCAACTCAATGGATGCTCCCATGTCGATGGTGCCTCTCACCTCCTGTTGGTGAATCTTGATCCTGCACTTTGGGAGACGTCGCTTCTTCCATTGCGGCTGATAAATTGCAAACACATAGTGGACCGGGTAATCGCCCGTGTCGTCGTCAATGTCCTCACTGTTTTGTTCCTCCACGACTGCTTGAGCAGCTTCTTTCTTAGCTTTTGCTGATCAGCACACCGCTGCATAGTGATTCATCCACCCACACGCACTGCACTTCTTTCCTCTCGCCGGGCAGTCCTGCATGTGGTGGGACGGGCCCCCGCAGTACCCACAGTCTTTCCGCTTGTCCTGCTGTTTCTTCCTGGCCGTTGGGCGCGCTTTTGGTCTTACCACATTTGCCTTCTCCGCCATGTTGACTTTCTCTGTTTTGACCGGTCGATGGAGGGCTGCTTCCATGTGGGAGACTGTGGCCAGAGATAGTTCTTTAGAGCGGCCCAGGGTGAGGATGTCAGCTAGCGGTTTGCCGTCTTCCTGGAAGATGGTGACTCTGAGTTTGGACGAGTAACACCCTTGGATTATCTGCTCTCGGATTTCTTCCTGTTCATCACGGAATCCGCACGTGCTAGCCAACTCTTTTAACCTTCCGTGGAAAGCATCCAACGACTCTTCTGCTTCCTGCTTGGCCTGGCGGAAGATGAACCTCTCATAGTCTTTGTTCGCCATTGGTTCAAAATGCGCATTCAAGGCGTTGAGGAGGGTGTGATAAGTCTTTGGCGTAGCTTCCACCAAGGTATTGGCCTGGCCGAGGGGGACTGCAATTGCGCTGGGGTTGCTTCTCAGGGCTGGCCGCACTCACTCACACCCCAGAGGCTGCCCCCTACTCACTCCGATGACATCTGGCGGGGCACACCGGCATAGGCCTGGACCAGGGCACAGCACCGGTCCTATTCCTTCTACCAGGCACTCACAGAGGCCATGGGGATTGCCTCAGCAGCAAGTTTTCTCAGGGATCCCCTCCAGCAGGTGACCACGAGGTCGAGCATGAGACTGTGGGCCTAGAGCTGGAATGACCCTGAAAATGCTCCACCAGTCACAGGAGTCACAAAGGAGCACAGCATGGGTTCATTTAGACCCTCGTCGCCAGTGTAATGGTATCCCAGACGCTCGCACTGATAATTACAGCGGCGCCGCGTTTAAAATTAACACTCGGACACTCCTGTTAGTTTGCTGCGCAGCTCCGACTGCCTCCCGTCGGCCACGCCCCTTTATTTATTCAGCTGGCGCGGGACGACACGCGCCAGCGCTAACGTGGCCTCGCCGGCGCAGGTAAGCTAGACAGCTACCTCGCGCCGGAGGACACTACACTGACCTTGGAAATTGGTGATAGGTTCATAGTGGTTAACCTGCATTCTTTGTCCCCACTTCCCTGGGCTGCTTTAATTATATGGATTTGCACAGTTGTCTTGAGGCAGTTTTTCTGCGGGGTCGCCCTCCCTAGGAATACATCCTTAGAGGAGCATAAGATGGGAGTTTGCTCGACTCAGCCTCCCATTAGTTCAGAAGAAACCAGACACGTCCCGGCTGACCGATTTGGAGATAGCGAGTGCCTTGTTGAGGTTGCTTTCGGATTCTTCGGTTTTTTGTGAGGTGAGTCAGGGGGCTTACTTGTATGTGATTTTTAGGTCTCGCCTAGCTACACAGCGCTTGCTCTGCTCGCCTTGGCGAGACCTATTGCTGTTGGTTTGGTGGGCCAAGGGAGACAGGACATGTGCACGCGTACAGACAGTTCTCTTTTGCTGAGGAGATGTGCACGCGTACAGACACGCGATGTGCACGTGTACAGCATCTGTTTTGCTGTGCGTTCCTAGTGGCTCTCCCCCTTCTCGGGCCGCGAGTGCGCTTTCGGATGTCTGGTTTTAAAGATGCGATACGGACTGTTCCTCTGGATGAGTTGTTGGCGAATGCAGCCCTGATGGTGTTGAGGGGATGGGAGTGGCAAGCTGATGTTCTGCCCGTAGAGTGCCATGCAGGCAATGCTCGGGAGCGACAGCATCTGAGCCTCCTCTGGACAGCTCCTTTCTAGCAGCCACGGTGGGAGCGCCCAGGCGGAGGTGGTAGCGGGGACGCCTGGAACCTAGGCAATATGAACAAGGTGAGGAAGTTTTTCTGAGGCAGCGGCAGAGCCCTGGGCTTCATCTTTGCCGCCTGTCATCTGGCTGATCTTCGACATGGCAGCCCTGAAACTATCCTTCAGCGATATTAACAGCAAAGTCCTGAAAGATGAGTTGATTCGGACCGAGAGGGGGCGATTCAAGTGCTGGAAATAGAGAGCTTGGCAGGAAAAAGCCTTTACCGATGCCATCTACAGGTCCGAGGATGTACCGACCCAGGTTGTCGAATCCAACCCTGACTGGTTCAAAGAGAGAATCAGGAACAGCATCCAAAAAAAAGAAGAACTCATTGCCAAAAAAATGCAACAACACTCCAAAACATGCCTTTAATAAGACTTTCCTTCTGCCTGGACAGCTGGAGGGGAAGTTGCTTGAACCTAACGCCCCTCCTGTTTTGGACAAGCACATTAACGAAAGAAGATGATACCGGCCAGCAGCTTAAACTCAGCAGACCTGCTGAGTACAAAGCAAGGGCTCCATCCAAATCCGACCCCACCGCCTACACAGAGCAGATCAGCTGCCAAACTGGCTGCGACTACGTCAGCAGCACATGGGAAACCGGCTGCGCAGAATGTGGCAGGACCTGTCAGCTCAGAGCCCAAAAATGAAGCCCGAAACGTCAACGCCGTTGGCACGTCTCCTGCTCTTCCACCAGGTGAAGTGATAAAAGAGCAACAGGTGCCACCAAAACCCAATGAACTTCAAGAAAAGACTCTGTCAAAACAGTCTGCCCTGCCTGCAACCCCTGTAGCAGCATGTGTGATGCTGGTAGACAAGTGAGGTTCCGTGACGATTTGAACCCGTGTTTTCAACATTGTCGTAAATACATAATTTTGGTATCAGCGAACCGCAAATGATCCATTTAGCATATCCTGGTGTTTTCGCTATGCTACAAGCAAGAGTACTCCTGTTACAAACACATTTCTGATCTACCCATGGCATCCATCTTAGATCATGGCAGCCATTTTGTGTTTCTTGCCCTCACATACGCAATGATTACTTCATTTCGATTAAGGACACATAGGCTTAGCCGGCGATTCACCTCTCTAGTGACACGTGCACCTTAGAACAGAACATGCTGTGGCTGCATGACTCGACAAAGGCTACCTCCTCTGCCTGAGGCCAGTCCTGCTATACTGGTTCTCGTGTTCGTTGGCCTGATCATGATTAGGCGGCCGAAGCTGGTAGCCTTGCCCATTTCCGACCCACAAACATATCTTATACTGCTTTTCTATCTTCTGCACCTGGCTCTGCTCCCTTCCTTCTGGGCCTTTATTAGGGGGAGGTAACGAAATTTACGATGAGGCGGTCCGGCTCTTGAATGAAAAGTTGACATGGGATTGTGATGGAATAGTGGGAACCCCTCTTCGTAATGTTTGACATCAAATATTATCGACGATTCCTGTGCAACGCCAAATATTTATTGTTTAGGACACAAAGGTTTGGGAATGTACTAGCATTGTGAAGAATTCGCCTGAAGGCTAATATTCTGTATATAAGGAACAGCCCTTCTTGAACAAATCGAACAGGCTCTTAGATACTGCCCGTGTGTAGTTTCTGTGACTTCTGTGTCCCTGCAGTAATAAACCTTTGGTCTTTGACGCCACCATCGAGAAGCCCGTGTTTCTGTTTATTTGTGCACCGAGACAGGTAGAACTCCGGGGTCTTCGGGTGTTATCCCTGACACCTCTGGACGGAACCAAAAAGTCCAGAACTCCACAAGGAGCAGCTAGGTGAGGAAGAGGGTGGTGGAGAAGAGGCCCTGGATATTGTTGGCCCGGCTGCAATTATACCAGAGAAGCATGATATAAACACAATCGCAAATCAACAGAATTTTGGTGAAATTAAAGTTGGAACGAACATGTCCAGCTCCAGAACACACGTTGAACCTGCTCATAACATGGCAGGCAATGCCACAGTTCAGCCAAAGGAACATTTTTTACACCAGCCGGATGTCGGCAAAGCGTTACCACTACATAAAAGGGACAATGGGATGCACAAAGTATTAACTATCGATGTCACTGTGTTACCAAGCGATCCCAAGGCCATCGGGCAATATGGCCGCCCGGTGGAGGTCCGTAAAGACAAGGAAGAGGAGGCAAAAAGGAGATGAACTGAAGGCAATTTTAATGTGTACCTCAGTGATTTGAAACCAACTGACAGAGCCATAGACGACACAAGGCCACCAGGGTAAGGCACCGTACATATATGCCACGTTTCAGGCGTCATACTCATTGATATTATTGGTGTTTGTAGAATTCCGATAGAGTCAGAGAGGGTGGATGGCTAGGATATTTTTCAGCATTACCCATAAGATAGCCCAACATATTAGAAATGCAGTACATCTACTAGTATGGTGCACAGGGAGTCAGGGATTCCGCAAGTGGTGTCTGGAAGGTGCCAGAAGTAAACAAGCAATGGCAAAGCCAATACTTCCAATATTTTCTGTGAGCCTTTTGGCTTTGACAATGCTTGTTCTGTCACTTTTGTTTCCAAACCTTTATTTTTGGAGAAGCTGCAGGGCCCGCATCATTATAGAGGAAAAAGCATTATCTGAAAGCAAAAATATATATTTTTCATCTCAAAATGGACACATTGCCATAATAGCTCTTGGCATCTAAGGGAACTACTTTGTGTGTGGATGTGGTCATTGTGAAACAGCAGAATGCTGTCACTCGCAGTGAAGTTAGCCAGTTGCTGAAGTAGGCTGACCCCTTTCCCATGTTGTCTGTAGTAGTGGCTAGGAGAATAAGCATTTGCAATGCAATAGGTCTTGCATTTACGCAGGTTTGAGCTATTAACATTGCAAATAAGGATGCCCTTTATTTTTGTTTTTGTTTTAAAATCATAAATAAAAGGCATTGTTATTTACAATGCCATTAACTGAAAGTCTCGTAACTGCGAGACCTATTGCATTGCAAATGCTTGTTTTTAAAGTAGCAATCAACCGTGAACCAAAGGGCGAAGTTGAGTAGACTCGTAACACAATCTTTCGTCTGGCAGATTACCCTCCCAGGGATTTCCAAAGTCGGTAACAGAGAAAGGTTCACTCAGACCCAAGGATTTAGGCTTCTTACTCACGCGCCCCTAACCGCTCATGCTTTCAGATTCTGGGCTCGCGAGGGGTAGGACCCACTGTGGGCTCTCCTGGGGTGGATTAGTGCTCTTGTCTTGCCTCTTTCTGGCCAGGTTTCTTCATTTTACCATGCTGGAAACCCGGACCACTCTTATACACTGGCTCTGGCTCTTAGATCCATTACGAACTCTGTGACAGCAGCTGCTGCAGGAGGTTATGGGGTGGGGAGGCTGCCCCTAGACTACCACCCCAGCCATGCTAAACCGCTCACGGAGCCTCCCCCTGCGCTTGTCAGCCAACCTACTGTCTCCTACCTCCTGGCTGCCTCACTGCTGGACTGGTCCAACGCTGTTGATCCAGCGCAACCAATTATACGATCAGGGATCAATACTTACTAAAATCTCATATAATGGCCCATATACATTCACCCATATACCTGATGCGCTGGGGTCAATTTTGTTTCAATAACCTCAGAAAACAATGTTGTTTATTATTTCACAGTCAACATTTCATCTAAAGATAAATCTACCTTATACATTCAACTTTTCTTCTACTTGGTCAATGAACCCATTAGTTGAAGAGTTGATGGCAATGATATGACATTTCTAATTTATCTAATTGAAAAAATCAGAGACTCTTGTTATTGATTAATAAAGTTTATCAAAATTATTTCTTAATTCTATAATGCTCATTTGCGAATTAGTACAATTACAAACAGTTAATTTTATCAGAGGATGCAAAAATGCAATTGACATATTCTTTTCTCACATCAATAAGAACGATAACCATTTAACGGAGGGGATAGATTAAGAGACAGCAGTTTCAGCAAATATTATGCAAGAAACAATATTATGACAGAGTGGATAGGCGGTGAGACAAAAGTTCAGAAAAATAAATTTGCATGTATGACATATACAAACCTAGTGGGTCTGCAGGTAAAACCACCCCCCTGGCCTAGGGCATGGTGTGGGTCCCCCAAGATAGGAGCAGGGACCAAAGAAGACAGGACACCAGACAGGTAAGGGACAGGAACAGCTAGGCCTCTCCTCAAACCGACGATCAGCGACTCATCCACCCTTCTTCTCTTCCTCCCGGTTAGTCTAAACTGCACCCCAATTATAGCTAAAAATCTTCTTATCCATCCCACCTAAATTGCAACAACTCACATTTTCTAACAGCTGATTGGCTATCCCAGTAGGTGGTACTATCACCCTATGGTGACTTCACCCAAACCTTAGACATTTCTTTGTCAAACTTTTAGTTCCCAATGGTTTTCAAATTCTCTATTCATACTACATGCAAATGTAACAGTTCGATACATTTTAATTCAACTTTTGTGCATCCTCTGAGGAAGACACATCCGATCCCATGATGGACCCTGTTTCTTGGCATACTGACAATTGTTCCGGGACCCATGCCCTTAACCTTTGGGCACACTTGCTGCTGAGCACAGCACTTTTGCTCGCTTCTGTCAGCTCTGATGCGCACTTTCTTTTTACCCCATCCTATTTGGAACTGTTCTAGGCAACTGGGATTCAAGTCCCGCATTCTACAGAAAAATGTAAAGTTTATTAATTAAATGACAATGTAGTTTTCACTGTGTACCCCCCTCCCGTATTATAATCCCACTTAATATACGATTCAGAAAAGGGGGTGGTGATGAACAGAGTGTCTGAATTAAGCAGACCACTCTTACCCAGTCCAAAGATCAGGGCTTGGTCCATCACCGTTATTTAGCTCACTGCACCATCCCAGCTCAGAACCTGGCTATATGCAAATTAGTCTGTCCCTGGCCCAGTGCATCATGGGAACAGGGCAGACCAAACTACCAAGCCAATTCTTCACCGGAAAGGAGGCAAGCTTCCGGGTACCGGTTTCTGGCATTTCAGCCGTCGTCGGCCCGGCTTGCTTGAATCCTGATGGTGCAGTGAGCAAGGGACTCATGTCTGAGTATACTCTGCCACACCTATAGTGGCCAAAAACGATTCAGAAAAGGGGGTGGTGATGAACAGAGTGTCTGAATTAAGCAGACCACTCTTACCCAGTCCAAAGATCAGGACTTGATCCATCACCGTTATTTAGCTCACTGCACCATCCCAGCTCAGAACCTGGCTATATGCAAATTAGTCTGTCCCTGGCCCAGTGCATCATGGGAACAGGGCAGACCAAACTACCAAGCCAATTCTTCACCGGAAAAGAGACAAGCTTCCGGGTACCGGTTTCTGGCATTTCAGCCGTCGTCGGCCCGGCTTGCTTGAATCCTGATGGTGCAGTGAGCAAGGGACTCATGTCTGAGTATACCCTGCCACACCTATAGTGGCCACCCCTTGTTGTTAAATATTTTGTCCACCCTAAGCGTGGAAGGGTATATTCAGATGTGAGTCCCTTGCTCATTGCACCATCAGGATTCAAGCAAGCCGGGCCGACGACGGCTGAAATGCCAGAAACCGGTCCCCGGAAGCTTGTTTTCTTCCCAGTGTAAGAATTGGCTTGGTAGTTTGGTTTGCCCTGTCCCATCATGCACTGGGACAGGAACAGACTAATTTGCATATAGCCAGGTTCTGAGCTGGGATGGTACAGTGAGCTAAAAAACGGTGTTGGATCTAGCCCTGATCTCTTGACTGGCTGAGAGTATTCTGCTTAATTCAGAAACTCTCTCCATCACCACCCCTTGTTGTTAAATATTTTGTCTACCCTAAGCGTGGAAGGGTATACTCAGATGTGAGTCCCTTGCTCATTGCACCATCAGGATTCAAGCAAGCCGGGCCGACGACGGCTGAAATGCCAGAAACCGGTCCCCGGAAGCTTGTTTCCTTCCCAGTGTAAGAATTGGCTTGGTAGTTTGGTTTTCCCTGTTCCCATCATGCACTTGGACAGGAACAGACTAATTTGCATATAGCCAGGTTCTGAGCTGGGATGGTGCAGTGAGCTAAAAAACGGTGTTGGATCTAGCCCTGATCTCTTGACTGGGTGAGAGTATTCTGCTTAATTCAGAAACTCTGTCCATCACCACCCCTTGTTGTTAAATATTTTGTCCACCCTAAGCGTGGAAGGGTATACTCAGATGTGAGTCCCTTGCTCATTGCACCTTCAGGATTCAAGCAAGCCGGGCCGACGGCGGCTGGAATGCCAGAAACCGGTCCCAGGAAGCTTGTTTCCTTCCCAGTGTAAGAATTGGCTTGGTAGTTTGGTTTGCCCTGTTTCCATCATGCACTGGGACAGGAACAGACTAATTTACATATAGCCAGGTTCTGAGCTGGGATGGTGCAGTGAGCTAAAAAATGGTGTTGGATCTAGCCCTGATCTCTTGACTGGGTGAGAGTATTCTGCTTAATTCAGAAACTCTGTCCATCACCACCCCTTGTTGTTAAATATTTTGTCCACCCTAAGCGTGGAAAGGTATACTCAGATGTGAGTCCCTTGCTCACTGCACCATCAGGATTCAAGCAAGCCGGGCCGACAACGGCTGAAATGCCAGAAACCGGTCCCCGGAAGCTTGTTTCCTTCCCAGTGTAAGAATTGGCTTGGTAGTTTGGTTTGCCCTGTTCCCATCATGCACTGGGACAGGAACAGACTAATTTTCATATAGCCAGGTTCTGAGCTGGGATGGTGCAGTGAGCTAAAAAACGGTGTTGGATCTAGCCCTGATCTCTTGACTGGGTGAGAGTATTCTGCTTAATTCAGAAACTCTGTCCATCACCACCCCTTGTTGTTAAATATTTTGTCCACCCTAAGCGTGGATGGTATACTCAGATTATTATTATTATGTTTACACTTGTAAAGGGCGCTGCTACCCGGAGGTTTCCTGGCGCTATGCAACGCTTGGGAACCCGTCCTGGCTTTCCCTGTGGGATGGTCCCTGCTGGGAGTCCCCAGGGTGGAGCCAGGCATCCCCGGCGTTGGGGGGGGGGCGTTGTGGAGATTAGGCAAGCTAATGCCCAGAGTTGCCGAGTGGGACCCCAGATTAGAGTAGGCACCGAAGCGAGAATTATCGAGTCCGCTGACCCAAGTCCACGACCTTGCCGCGTCGGGAATTGAACCCTGGTCCGGGCCGACTTCTGCTCCCGGGTCTGCCGCCTCTAACTGGTGAGCCACACCACTCCACATGTGAGTCCCTTGCTCATTCCACCATCAAGATTCAAGCAAGCCGGGCCGACGACGGCTGAAATGCCAGAAACCGGTCCCCGGAAGCTTGTTTCCTTCCCAGTGTAAGAATTGGCTTGGTAGTTTGGTTTGCCCTGTTCCCATCATGCACTGGGACAGGAACAGACTAATTTGCATATAGCCAGGTTCTGAGCTGGGATGGTGCAGTGAGCTAAAAAACGGTGTTGGATCTAGCCCTGATCTCTTGACTGGGTGAGAGTATTCTGCTTAATTCAGAAACTCTGTCCATCACCACCCCTTGTTGTTAAATACTTAATATACCTAGCATAAGCTTTAAGCGGAAAAGCGGCGTCAATTGGTATTCTGAAGCAGAAAATGCAACATGTAACTACGTATTGCGCATGCAGACTAAACATGCATCTTTCTCAAGCTTAGCGATTTTTAGGTTTTAGTCCTTCCTCATTAGTTCAAATTTGTGCAACACTTTTTCCCATGCGTGTGTGTATAAGGTGCATACTAATTTCTATCTCTACTTACTGGTAGTACACATTTTGGGGGTGTTACTCTGAGCAGGTTTCATTTGTGAAAATCCTGCTCCATCACTGTTATTGCTGTTGCTGTTGATCTCAGATCCCAGTCACACCCGTTGCTTTCCTTAAGGTTCACTGAGTCTCTATGAACACCTCCGGCGCAGTGTGGAGAAGTCACCTGGGTGGTGTATCGAAGGCAGAGGATGGATGTCGTGGGGCAGGCACACGGGTGCCCTGGTCTTCCTGTGCAGGCTGTAACAAAGGTGTTGAGGCGCTGAGGCGCTGAGGCGCTGAGGCAAGGGTCCTGGTGAAGGTCCTCCAGGAAAATTAACCCCCCTGATGGGCTAATGGGCTGGGGCAAGTGTGGCCTGTCAGACAAAACCACAGGCTGCACCCAGAACTAACCAGGCCACCTCTGTGGTCTGCCTGAGGCTCTCACTCCACGCCAGCCGTCTGATGGCAGCCGCACTCGCCGGGTGCTGTCAGCGTCTGCACCCTCCTCACTGTAGCATGGAGCATGGAGGAGGGTCCGAAGCGGGCCTCAGACCACCCCCGTGGACTCGGAATGCACAACTCGGGGACGCTACTCACATGGTTCTCCTCTCCTCACTTCTGTGGTCTCGGACCGCCTCCTCTCGCTCTAGCTCATGATAGTGAACACCAGAAGCCTGATGTCATTCCAGTCAAAGTTATTTGATTATTTATTTATTATTATTTATTTCAAAAGTTTTGTATAGATCGAACATGACCCTGGAGGGTATCAGAGCGCTTTACATAGTTATAAGTAGACAAAGAAAAAGAGGTAGGATAAACAAAAACATTAATCATTTCATTAGATTAGATGAGGATTTATTTGGGTACACATAAGTCAGACTGACATAGGTATGGTATATACATTCTGTACGTTTTACACACTGTTGCATGCTCTATATTGCATGTAGGACAGATTGACAGGATATAGTAAATATATTCCAAACATAGTTTCACAATGTTGCATGCTGTATAATGCAAAGAAACAAGCTTCTTCAGCATCTTTAGATAAAACACGAACATCTCCTGGTCCAACGTCTACGACGACGAGACACGCAAGGTCATGAGCTCCATCCACTCAAGATCTCCGTCAGACCCGTGCCCACACCACGTATTCAACAAAGCAGACGCAGCCTTCGCACCCCACCTACGGAAGGTCATCAACATCTCCTTTGAAACAGCGACATTCCCGTAAAGCTGGAAGCACGCCGAAATCAACGCCCTCCTCAAAAAGCCCAAGGCGGACTCCAAGGACCTCAAGAACTTCCGGCTTATCTCCCTGCTCCCGTTCCCGGCAAAGGTCATCGAGAAAATCGTCAACATGCACCTAGAAGACAACAACATCTTGGACCCATCCCAGTCCGGATTCAGACGAAACCACAGCACCGAAACAGCCTCATCGCCGCCACAGACGACATCAGGTGCCAACTAGGCAACAGCGAAACATCAACCCTCATCCTCCTGGACCTGTCAGCCGCCTTCAACACGGTCTGCCATCGCACTCTAAAGACACGCCTCCTAGAAGCCGGAATCCAAGAGAAGGCCCTTGACTAGACCACGTCCTTTCTCTCCGGCAGAACCCAGAGCGTCCGCCTCCCACCCTTCCGATCCAAAGCCACCAACATCATCTGCGACGTCCCCCAGTGCTCATCTCTCAGCCCGACGCTGTTTAACGTCTACATGGCCCCCCTCGCACAAGTGGCCCGCCATCACAACCTCAACATCATCTCCTACGCCAACGACACCCAGCTCATCCTCTCTCTCACCAAGGAACCACACACCGCCAAAACCAACCTCCACGAGGGAATGAAGGCCTTCGCCAACTGGATAAGGAGCAGCCATCTGAAGCTGAACTCGGACAAGACGGAGTTCCTCATCCTTGGACCCACCTCCTCAGCCTAGGATGACTCCTGTTGGCCAACCACACTGGGAACAGCACCAACACCCACTGACCATACACGCAACCTAGGATTCATCCTCGACTCCTCCCTCTCCATGTCTAAGCAGGTCAACGCCATCTCCTCCTCCTGCTACAAAGCCCTCTGCATGCTTCGCAGGATCTACAAGTGGATCCCGACCAAAACAAGAAGAACGGTGACACAGGCCCTTGTCAGCACAAGACTGGACTACGGCAACGCACTCTACCCAGGAATCCCAGCCAAACACCTACGACGACTACAACGCATCCAAAACACCTCTGCCCGACTGATAGTCATCGTCCCCCGCAGCAGCCATATCACCCCCCACCCGAGAGACCTACACTGGCTCGCCATCGATAAGAGGATCACCTTCAAGCTCCTCACCCACGCACACAAAGCACTCCACAACGCCGGACCAGCCAACCTGAACAGCAGACTCAGCTTCTACACCCCCACCCGCCAGCTCTGCTCCGCCAGCCTCGCCCTCGCTGCTGTCCCCCGCATCCAATGAACGACTTCCGGCGGCAGATCCTTCTCAAACCTCGACGCCAAGACCTGTAACGCCCTCCCTACCCACATACGGCAGACCCAAAACCTACTCGCCTTCAGAAGACTCCTCAAGAACTGGCTCTTCAAGCAGTAGCAGCACCCCACCCCTCCCCATAGCACCTCGAGACCCTCACGGGTAAGTAGAGCGCTTTACAAGTACTCTGATTGATTGATTGATTGAACACGACAAAACATATGTATGTCAGTGAGGTTTGTGAGATAAACTGCAATGGTTGATGCTCAAACGTGAATCACTGCACACATGTGAGTGTGTGCTGGCCCACCTGATGCACTTTTACGTACTGTTAGCACAGTCTTACCCTAAACCCAGATATGGGTTGGTGGAGGCGCGTCATTATTGTCACACTAAACATAAACAAAGTTATTAGAATTACCTTAAGTACGAAAAGATCAAATCTTCTTGTACTCGGCTTCTTAAAAAGTTCAATGGCTTGGTCACTTACCACACCAGGGGCACCATGCCACCAAACGACCTATAAGGCCACCGAATCACCTGTGCCAATAGCCAAACTGCTGAGAAAATGCAGCCTATGTCTGTATCAATCAGCGTTGTCTCTTCCGGATTCAGTACATGGTGACGCAAGTGTAGAACGTTGCACGCATCACGTGAGCTTGAGGAACCAAGGGAAGTGTGGTTTCCTTGTGGCCATGGGGATAAAGTATGGGCAAATCTCCTAACTCAGTTCCCATTCGAATTTCATGTCCTAGATGAATGTATGAATGAAGTCTGCTTTCTGTTTAGTTCATATTTTTATTATATAGGTTCTCTTCAAGCCTTTTCATTTTGGAAACATCAGGATGATCGTGGTTAGGGGTAGGCTGTGAGGAGAAAGGGGGGAGAAAAAAAGAATGGAATCATCATACCTCCCTTCCAAGGTATCTGCTCCACTCAAAATCACTACCATTTACTTCTCTAAATAGTAATCAATTATCTTTGTTACCTTCGTAACAAGCTGATAAAATTCCAAGGGATTTCATTGTTCAAACTATTTACATGAGTCTAAAGTATGTACACCCATCTCTGTTCCTGACCTTGATTATGTTCATTGTCCCTGTCACTTTTTAGGTCTCGCCTGACCAGCGCTCATGCGGTGCTCTAGGAGAGGGCTTTTGAATTACTTCAAACTTCCAAGAGCCTTCTCTGTGTGGGGGTGCCTCCTCCCACACATCCCATTGGCCTTTGTGTGTGGCTTTCAATAATCGAAAGCACGCAAATGACCAAAGTCGGGTGAATGTCCCGCTTTCCTTCAAAACTTTCACTCCCCTGGCATAGGGGTCTTGGGAGCGCGCAGGGGCGCGTAAGGCTGGCAGCTGGTCGTGGATCAGGTTACTAGCGCGGCCGCTTACAGTTTCACGGCCGCGCTTGTTTTGTGCTTGTTATTAGTTATCTATAGTTGCCCGTCAATTCCTTTTAGTTTGTGCGGTAAACATCCCTTCAATTGTCATACTCGTAAATGTGTCACAGTTTGCTTGTCACTAGTTATCTATAGTTGCCCGTCAATTACTTTTTGTTTGTGCGATAAACATCCCTTCAATTGTCATACTCGTAAATGTGTTACAGTTATAAACGTCTTTGGTGGTCTGGTGCCATCATGTGGTAATTCAGTTTTCTACAATTGGAAATAATACACACGTGCGGCAGATATGACTTGTACCTACGTTATAGGCAGGTCACTTCCGAAGAATGCAGTACAGAAGGCTTCGAGACCCCCTCTCCTCAGGGTATGCCAGCCCTCCCTTCAGTGCATGCCAGTCCTCCCTTCAGTGCAGTCACCACGCTGTCATCTAGCCAACCAAGCGGTCTGGGCCTACCCTCCCGGTGGCATCTCGAGCAATGGTGCTAACGTGTTGGGGCCACCTATAAGGGGCAGTAGCGACTAGCGAAGAGCATTTTACTGTAAGAACCAATAGTACTGCTTTGAACTCACGCTGCCCCTGAATGTCTTCATTTATTACGGGAGGGAATATAGTAAGAAATCCTTTATGTACATATACTCAGCTCCTCCCTGTCTATCCTCGCGCTGTCATTGTAGCACATAAAGACACATAGATATTGGTGGTAAAGGACTCCTCTCTTGTCTCCATCTTCTTGGCACCTGTAGGTCACAGGCTCCATTCAGGGCCAGATCACAGGCGTGCATTTTAAAGAGATGAGTAACACCTGACCCAGTTTCACCCCCACCGTGGGGTGCTAGCGTAACCCTGACCCGCCATTACTTGATAAATGTGCGTCCGCCTCCCCATGACTGATAGAGCAGTGACTTGCAACTGGAAGCACATCACAACATGTTATCCTGTGTTGATAACACAACCCCTGAGTCTGTAATTCCCCACACCTCACTCTTAAGAGCTGAACACACATTCCTGGCAAACCCAGGAGACAGCTTCTGAAATGCAGCCATCTTGTGGGGTTGGTACAAAGGGAAGCTTTGCAGTCTATCGGTGCCCAGGCCTTTCGATCACCCCAAAGCAATTCCATAGCTTAGTAGATACAAAACGTGTTTTCAGAATGTGAACTTTTGGCAGCGGAAGTTTCAAGAAGCGTCCGGAATTATGGAGCACATCACGCCGAAGGACCGGCCCTAAGAGCTGGGCCAGTACATGGCAGGAAATCATGGACAACGTCAACGCTGTATCCTCTAATGTGACAGATGCAGAGTGCAGCAAACAAAGCTATAATGACCTAGAGTGAAGAGTGAGGTGCCTGGTGTCCTGGCCTGCAGCAGACCCCCTCCTGGAACCCTGGGGGAGGGAGGTCGTTCTTCAACCATCCCAATCTGGATATATTGCTGGCAGCTTCGACTCTGGAGAAGCTGGGAGGGGGCACTGAACCATAAGTGCTCAGCAGATTTTACACTTGTGATGATGAAACAGTGGAAATGTGAATTTTACCAACCTAGATTGGGGTGTTCCCATATAATCAATAGCAAGATGGGGTGCACATAGGAATAACTTTTACTAGAAAGGGCCCTGTGATGTCAATTAATTTAAGGGGCACATTAATATACCCGAAGGGACATGTTTCCACAAATAGTGACCACCACAATACTTCAAAGTGTATTTGAGATAAATGCAGTTTACTAAGTTTCACAAATGTCATCAGTTATTGATGAATAATTCATATTGATCAAATTCCATACTGGCCAAAGTGTTTCACGATTCTTCACTCACTTCCTCAAATTATTTGAAATGTTTTATCCGTACAGATATCATACACAGAGTTTGTAAGACACTCTGAAAAATAACGTCATTCAACAAAGTACAGTTTTCTTCAGGCTCTATTTCAATCAAGTTTCCAGGAAGCACTGGCTTTTAAGGGAGATTTGTTCTTAGAGATATCTGGAGTTCCGTGACATGGCAACCCGCCTTGGTCCATAATAAGCCCTCTTGCATAGCGCCTACTGCTATCACCTCTGTGGCCTCTGGCACTTTCTGTACATTACTGACCATGCAGCTCGAACATCTGGGCAGCCACCATGAAAGTCAGCCTAGAGTGCAGTGATGGAGTACGGGATATGACCCCTTTGAGGCTTCCGTAGAAGACAAGGCATGGCTCCGAACCTGAGCAGGAATATTCAACTTGTCCTGACCCCGCAGCAGCAAATCAGTGGCACTCCACATAATCCCACTCCATGCCACATAATTACACGCCACATAATTACACTCTATCCAATGCAACATAAATACACCCCATATACCACTCAGTACCACATAAGTACAAGTTGCCATAATTACACTCTACTCAATGGAGCATGAATACACTCCGCATAATACCACTCAGTGCCACATAATTACACGCCACATAATTACACTCTTCTCAATGCAACATAAATACACTCTATATAATACCACTCAGTGCCACATAATTACACTCTATTCAATGCAACATAAATATACTCCACAAAATACCACTCAGTGCAACATAGTTACACACTATATCATTACACTCTACTCAATGCAACATAAATACACTCCACATACTACTCAGTACCACATAATTACACACCACATAATTACACTCTACTCAATGCAACATAAATACACTCCACATAATACCACTCAATGCCACAAAATTACATTCCACATAATTGTACTCTACTCAATGCAACATAAATACACTCCACATAACTGCACTCTATGCCACATACCACCAATCAACATAAAGGCACTCCACACCATGACACAATTTCACTAAGCATAATTTCACTCAGCACCACAGTTCCAGGCCGCTCAATTCAACTCCACACATTTCCAATACACACCACATAATTACGCACCAAAGAACATATGTAAACTCCACAACTCCACAATCCACACCATATAGTGGCACCACCTGAGCATCAAACGTAACTCACCACCACCATTTTGCATCAGTGCACCACCTAAGCATCACCTGAGCATCACATCATCTGCCCCCGGAATCTGGCATCTGTTGATTCTCCCCTAGTGTCCTTCTGCTGCTCGTGTTCTAATTAAATTACTGTTATACAACGTCCACTCCCCCGTTATTTATGTCCCACTCCCCATAACAATTTTTTTTAACAAACAAGAATGACAAAAGGCAGGAAGAAGTTGCCAGCTGTGCAAGTACAAAAAACTAGAAGACATTTTTTATGTTAAAATCTTTTTTTAATCAGGTTGTTCAGTTGTATATAATGTCGTCTTGGTTTGTTAAAGGTAACAAAAATGCCCGTTTTAATATAACCTTTCAACATGATGCACAGCAGCCCCAATGCTCTACAACATAGCCAAAAGTTCTGACTAAACACGTAATGTCCCAAAGGCGAGACCTATTGGCTATGCCAATGCTTGTTTAATGATTGTCCATGACAAGTCATTTGCGCTATGAACACTTGCCACAAATGGTTAGCCAGCTTTGTTGTGCTAAGTCTACATCTGATGGTGCTACGATGTTCAATAATCTGTAGCCTTATCTTCCTGCTTGTCATACTTTCGTACATCAGGCCATAAGGGCATTTGATTAGGTAGATTACATTATGTGAGTTGCAATTGATGTGGGTTCTCTGTTACCAAGGGTATTTCAGACCTAATTGTATGTTCGCAGTTTGTCTTGTGTATGCACAAAGAGAAGAGGCGCCACATGTACAATGGCCTTTGACTGGGGAAAGCTATAAAGGAGACCGCGGTAATAAAGCCCCAGGTCCTCACGGGGTTCCGGCGGACCTTTATAAATGTGACCCTACATTCTGGTCTAAAATATTGGCAAATGTTTTAATGCTTCTGGCACGCAGGGGTTCCCGGCTTCTTGGAGTCAATGTATCGTTATTCCAGTCTTTAAGAAGGGTCAGAGAGGGGACCCACGATGCTATAGACCCATATCGCTGATTGATTCTGTGGTTAAAATTTTAGAGAAAATGGTTCTAGCTAAGATTACAGACTGGAGTAACGAAAATAAGATTGTTTAAGACCTGCAGTATGGTTTCAGGCATGGAAGAAGTACAATGGACCAGTGCCTCAATTCGCACTTATTAATTAGCAAGTACACTGTGGCCAAAGAAGGCACACTACATATGACTTTTATGGATTTATTCCCAGCCTTTGACCTGGTTAACAAGTCTAGGCTGTGGAACATTCTGCTAGAAATGGACATTGAGCCACGTTTAGTTTATTTTTTGGCTGATCTCCATCAGGACTTATATGCGTCAAGAAGGTAATTGTACCAGATCTTTTAAATTGGACCGGGGGGGTCCGCCAAGGGTGCATATTGGCACCTCTATTGTTTACTCTTTTTATTAATGCACTTGATAAATCTTTAAAGGAGGCCACCGTGGACATCCCGCGTTTAGGAGAATATTTAATACCTGTTCTCCTATATGCGGATGATGCCGTCCTTTTAGCACGTACTGCGTTGGGTTTCCAGAAGCTCTTGGATGCTTTTGGATCATATATGCAGTCTTTAGACCTGGGTGTAAACAATGGGAAGTTGTACATTATGTCTATTGGCAAAAAAACTAGGAAATTGAAGTCATCTTTCTGTAATGGAGTGGAAGTGTCCAGGGTTTCCTACTTTACTTACCTTGGAGTATTATTCTATGACAAAGGCTCATGGGTCCCCCAAGATAAGGCTAAGAGATTGGCTGTAAGTAGATCGACGACAGCCTTATTAGGGTTTGCTCAACGTTTGGGGGCTAAGCCAGTTGAGGCAATTATGAAAATATATAGAAAGTGTGTGGCTATCGCCGCATACGGTTCCTCTATTTGGGGTTTTAAACAGCCAGGGGTCCAGATAGCTGAAAATAGATTTCTCTTTTGCCTTTTGTCCGTCCCTCGATCAACACCCACCTATGCAATTCATCAGGAATTAGGACAGGGCTACGTATCAGATATTATGAGTTTAGCTCCTCTTTTGTGCTGGGTCAAAACTTGGTTTAATCCAGAATTGACATTGAATCCGTTGATTCTTCGAGATATTATCAATCTGGACAAAGCCAATGAAATTAAGTGGCTGACATATGTTAAACATATGTTTTTTAAAATAGGATGGCCAAAATTATTTGAAAACCCTGATAGTATTTGTAAGGAGGACTTTAAGTGGGTCAAAACACATTTTTTGAATATTTCGATGTTGGGGCGGGAAGAGCAGGAGCTACAGAAAGCATTAGCTAGGGCTCACTGTTTGACTAAAACCACCTTGACTACTGAACCTTACCTGATTACGGTGACTAAAACTTTTCACTGCTAGCTCCTGGCAAAATTCCGTTTCAACTTGATCCACTTGGTGTTGGGTGATTTCCAGGGGTGGTGTAAGCCAGAGGAGGTTGAACCCTGTTATTGCGATAATTTTTCTGTACAGAATACCCTACATTTCATGATGTTCTGCGATTATTACAATATCATTAGGAGGAGGTTCATAATGCCATTGCTCCTGTTATCCAACGAATTTTCAATGCATCTATTGAAACAGGCCTCATTCCTAGGGCCTGGAAAGAGGCTTCCGTGCGGCCTATTTTGAAGAAACCTACTGCAGACCCACTGGAGCTAAGTAATTACCGACCGATATCCCTGCTCCCTTTATTGGGGAAATTGCTGGAATATAAACATCCAGCTCAGTCAATAACTGGAAGCAAACGATCTGCTGGACCCTTCCCAGTCGGGCTTTCGGCCAGGGTTCAGTACAGAAACTGCAACACTGGCAGTTACCGACTCGCTAAGATGCACCCTCGATGCCGGCGGCTCTGCAATCCTAATCCTATTAGATCTCTCTGCGGCCTTTGATACGATATCCCATCAAAGGCTGGTGGGGAGACTAGGCGAGTGTGGCATCGGAGGCACCGCCCTACAGTGGCTGAAAGATATCCTATGGGACAGATGCCAAACCGCTATGTTAGGACCATTTGTCTCAAAAAGGAAATTCCTGCTGGACAAGGGGGTGCCACAGGGATCGTGTCTTAGCCCCACCTTATTTAATATTCATTTATCCCCCTTGGCAAAACTCATCCAATCCTTCGGCTTTGAGATTATCTCCTATGCCGACGATACGCAGCTACTGTTTCCAATTGGTAACAACATCCTGAATGAGAAACAACGTTTCATGGACGGTATGCTAGCAATTGCAAATTGGATGAGGGAGCAGTGCCTACAGTTAAACCTTGGAAAAACAGAGCTAATGCTCCTAGGGAAATCCACACATCTCTGGACTGCTGATTGGTGGCCCCCCAAACTGGGTGACGCCCCAAAACCTTCCACCTCCGTAAAAAGCTTAGGAATCCAATTGGATGCCAAGCTTGATATGAAGGATAACATAAAGAACATCACAGCCTCGTGCTATTACAATCTACGTCTACTACGTAGAATCATCCCCTACCTACCCCTGGAACATCAGAGAACCGTAGTACAGGCAATGATAGGAAGTAGGCTGGATTATGGCAATGCCCTACTGGCAGAGGTTGGAACCACGGCCCTATCCAAACTACAGGTAATACAGAACACGGCCGCCAGAATGGTCTTGGACTGTCCTGGAACTCCATCTCACCCTCTTCTAAAACAGCTACACTGGTTGCCAATTCAAAAGCGCTCTGTGTTTAAGATCTGCTGTTTGTCCTTCAAAGCTCTTAGAGGCGAGGGCCCAGTTTACCTCAGAAATAAGCTCTTTAAGCATTCGAGTGAATGTAATCTGAGATCCATTTCCCTAGCCCTTTTGAACATTCCCCGGATGCGACTCACCCGCACAGGCGGTAGAGCGTTCTCGTTTGTAGCACCGAAATATTGGAATTCGCTTCCTTTAATGCTGCGGGAATCCACAAACTACTTATCCTTCAGGAAACAACTAAAACCTTGGTTGTTCTGATTCTCCTCTCCACGCCTTTTCCCTTTGTCGGCTTACCCTTTCAGGTAAAGCGCTGAGATGCCCCTGGGTGATTCATGCACGATACAAGAACCACCAACATAACAATAACATAACATTTCTGAGGGGTAAAGGTTTTGTACAAGTAAGACGAGCCTTAGTCTATCTTCAAATGCTGAGTAACTCCTGGGATATTTTTAATGTTGCTTGTTTTCTTGTTGCTGCTGTCCGTTTGAATAAAAAAAGATGTTCTGGTCTAGACTGTGTATGAATTGTAACGGTAATGTTTTTTAACTGGGTGTGAGAAGTTGGCCTGGTATATGATGTCCACTATTCTAGTGGGCACCTTGCACCAGTCCAAACAACCCTTATGGTGATGGTTGTAAAGTCAACCTTATAGACCAGCTATCCTAGTGGTAGCATGGAAAAAGCAGTCTTAGGCTAAAACTACAGAGAGCATATGAAGCCAGCTGTTTTACCAATAATAGTCCCTTGAATATCAAATGAAAGGACACCACACAAGGTATATATCAAATATATATGTATTTATTACTAACTCAACCCCTCTGCACTCTTTATGAGATCAGAGGTCGAGATACAGCACAAGTTACTCAATAAGCATACAATAGGTTGCACAAATACAATTCTGCCCTAGGGGCCTCACGAACCATATACTAAGTAAGTGGTATAAGAACCACTTCAGGAAAGGTGAATAGGCCTAGGGCCTAGGAAATCACTGGGTCTACACTGAACAACCAAAGGTTAGGAAGGAGGAGTCCCACAGGATGCGTGTGTAGTGTCTAAACACACACGCGAGTTACCATGGAGTTTCAAAGGGAACCTAAAAGTTACGAAGTAGTAGATTTCGGACACTTCCAGGTGGACTACGAGAAAACCCTTTTAAACTAGGACACTTGGATAGTCATTACCCATGGGAGCACCGAAGTACTCGAGTTACCTCACCCAGGGAAGCCGGGGGTATAGGTGTTCTTTCGTGTTGGGTTTTGTCGATGAATCCTATGGAGAGCTGCAAGAAAGTGCTGCAAGCGACCAGGAGGTAAGTGTCCGGATGGATCCAAGGGTGTATCAGAGCAGTGAAGAACCTGAAAGTAGAGGGGACAGAGTCTCGGTCACTAGCCAGTGACCAGGAAGGAACCAGGAGATGGGGAACCAGGAGATGTCGAGATGCAATCGGGTGAAGCGGTGAAGCTTGTCTCCGCAGCCACGAGGTCCAAAAGGCGTTGACAACAGCCAGGAGCTGGAGTCGAGCTGTACCACAACGGATCTAGCTGTTGGCGGTGTCGGTATCCGGATTGGACCCAACAAACCTTGGCAAATTCAATCCACACAGGATTGGAAGATTGGCTTCTGTTCAGACCAGCAAGGTTTGGGGAGCTTCTTTTCAGGGAAGCAGGAGCTAGCCCAGAGCAACCAGGCAAGTGGTGGTATTTCAAAAAGAAGTCTTCAGAGGGGCCACTAGCCAATGGGCTAGCAACCACGAAGACGTGTTGAGCTGAAATGCAGGCGCAGGCCCCACCCGGCACTCGTAGAGTGTGGAGGGCTGTGCTTCAGTGCAAATGCTGCTCACGTCTGGGGCTTCTCAAACCCTAATGTACAACTTTGAGGGTGCCTCAGAAGCTGCACAGGTAGCAAAATGCAGGTAGTCCAGGATGTCCGGTCCCACGTCTCTCGTGTCCGCCAGGGGTCTCAGCTTTGCTGTGGCTCTGGGTCGGAGTCAGAGAAGGCTGGAAGTCCAGATTCTGCATCGCTAAGTCTTCGGGTTCCAGCAGGAGCGTCGACAAAGCAAACCAGCAAGTTACTGGTGGTGCCTGTTTGCACAGGATGGTCACTCCTTGACCACAAGGGAGATGTCTTCAGTCTTCCAGTCGAAATGAAATGTCGAAGGTCCAAGAGTTCATTTCAGAGTTTCTCTCCAGGATAATCTAATGTCTCTAGACACAGCTCCTAACTTTATACCAAACTAAGGGGCAGGATTACCTGCTAGGTCCCTCCTAAGGGTGGAACCTGAGAAGGGGGTGGTTACACCCCTTTCTCTTTGTCCAGTTTCGCGCCAGAGTGCCCCACCAACTAGTTTGAACCGGGCTATGCATGGATCACCTTGTGTGCCCCAGGCAGTGTCTGGAAACAGCAGTTTCCATTGAAACCACAGTGCCCCAATCCACTACAGGCTGTCTGGGGAGGTGCCAGCACCTCCCTTGACAGGAAACCTATTGGCCAGGCCGCCCCTGCCAGAGTTTCGTCCAGCAGCAGGAGGTCAAACTTGTGTCTTGTGATGCTGAGGCTCTGTTTAACTTTAACCTGGTAAAGCAGTAACTATATGTCTTCTCCCTCTAGAAGGGTGGAATGCTACCCCTGCTGCCAGTACTGGCGCGGGGTAGTATTCCAAAGTGTTTGACACCTTACATGACATGTTTTGATAAAGCCAAACCAAAGTTAGCATTAACCGCAAGGATTATAATGCACTTAAGAGTATATGGTATGGACATATCATAGAACAGCTATAAGGACATGGTTCCGAAAACTGCAGACAGGCTCAGCTCATGCTAGTGCACCATCTCACATAAAACCAAGCACTCTGCCTTCAGGATTGTCAAGGCCTGCCATAGGAGTGGCGTATAGGTGTATATGTGTCTATATATAAGGGTAGATATAGGAATACTATATCTAAAGCAAAGGGTGATTACACCACCTTGCCCAAGCTGAGTGTTCAGCCTGTGGTGTCAGTTTGGATGGCCAGCCAGGGGTGGCATAATTCATACTGCAGCCCCTGGTAGGCCTTGGATGCACCTATGCCCTGGGTACCTATGGTACACTATACAGGGGCTCACAAGGTGACCCAATATCCAATTAGATATGTACCTAAAGTACATGGAGTCCATTTTTTTTTACAGAGAGAGCAGATAGCCTGGGGCCCTGAATAGCAGGCTCCCAGGCCAACTAAGTCAAAAAACAGCTAAACACTAGGCAAAAAGTTAGGGTAACCATATAGTCAGATATCCATCTTCCTACACAACTCCCCCCCCCCCCCCAAACGAAAGGAGATAAGGCTATCCTTGACCAGGTAAGCCTATATTGCCTAAGTGGCCATATAAGGAAGTACCTGCACTAGCATGGTTACCCCCTATCTCATGGTCCACTAAGCAATCCCTCACCCTAAGGGTATCATAGGGTCTCCACCATAGGGAATCTCTACCTGTGGTGTCTTTTGGCAAAGTAAAAGGCTGGTGGTGAGATGGAGTACTGAAGTGAGGCTCCTCTAATGTAGGGCTCAGCTTCCTCCAATCACTTTCCACCATGTATGCCTTTCTTTCCATACTGAGTTGCACTGTGCTCTCAGGGTCAACTTCTGGCTACCTACAGCTGGAGGCTGGGTCCCTTTTGTTGGCTTACTGGAGGGACAGGTCAGGTTTGGGGCCACCCGGTCCCATGTTTGGCTGTGCCCAACAGAGCCCATCTGGGGGAGGTTCCTACCTAAGGGGACGGGAGATCCCTCAGAAGTTTTTGGAATGTTCACTTTGCTAGGGCTTCTAGCTTTGGTGCCCCTAATCTGCTGATGGGGGTGTTCCTGTGGACAGGGGGCCCTTTGGGGTCCACTGGCCTCCCTGACCTCTACAGCCCTGGGTTGACTGAGGCAGGGTAGAGAGGGGCAGGTTGCCTGCTCCAGACTTGGTCCCACCTTGGAAGGGTCCACTGACATCAGGGGCTCTGCCAGGCTAGACCTGACTACCTCTGGGGAAGTTCCTTCACAAGGGGTATGGTCAGTTCCCTGAGGAGGCTGACTCTCACCTAATGTCTGGTGGGAGGGAGCCTTTTATTCCTCCCCATTACTCTCTGTCTGAGTGGAGTGATCCATAGTTTCAGGCTTCACAACACTAAAATCTGTATGAGTTTGGGCTGTGACCATCACAACCCTACCAACCTTTTCAGGGAGGAACTCAGTTTGCGTGTGGGCTGTGACCATCACAGCCCTGCCAACCTTTTCAGGGAAGTCTTCTTGAGCTTGGGCTGTAACCATCACAGCCCTTCCAACCTTTTCAGGGAGGAAATCTGCTTGAGCTGGGGCTGCGACCATCACAGCCCCACTAACCTTTTCGGGAAGGCCTACCATTTTGGAATGGTTTTCTTGTTCCACCTCAGCCCAGGATGAGATCTCTAGATCATTTCCCAGTAGTCAATCTACAGGCAAGTTTGTAGACACTGCCACTCTCTTTAGGACAGTGACACCTCCCCAGCTGAGATTTACTACTGCAATGAGATGATCTTTCTGCACTCCATCAATATTGAGTACCTGGTATGTGAACCCAGGTAAAAGTTGTCCTGAGGGGACTAGTCTCTCAGTCACCATAGTGATGCTAGCCCCTATGTCTCAATAGGCTTCAACTTTCTGACCATTGATGATGGGCTCCTGTCTGTACTTGCCCAAGGTGTTGGGACAAGCAGTGAAGTTGGCAAACCCCATGCCATCCTCACAGACTAATGTTTCTGTTTTAGGGGACCTGGTTAGGCCAGAGTCCACCTGAGTTCCCCAAGTATACCCAGCCACAGTTTTGGGGGTACTCCCACCACCTGGGGGATTACTACTAATAGTAACAGGAGGTCTTGGAGTATTACTTGGAGAAATGTTTTCCTTATTGTTGGCCCATGGGCAATTGCTGTCAGTCTTCCAGTGGCCAGGCTGTTTACAGGCATGGCAATAAGGTTTCTTAGGGTTAGAGGAAGTGTTTTGGGACCCACCCCCACCATTGGAGTTTTGGGGCCCTGTGGAGGACTTGTCTTTTGATTTATCCCCACTTTTCTCTTGAGGCTTGGTAGAATCTTTCTTCTGGTCACCACCCTGATTTTTAGGCCTAATCCTGGTTCTGACCCATTTGTCTGCCCTCTTACCCAATTCTTGGGGAGAGGTCAGATCTGAGTCCACCAGGTGCTGGTGTAGAAGCTGGTTTTGACAATTACTAAGGATCTGCTCCCTCATAATCAAATTATACAATCCTGTATAGTCATGTACTTTGCTGCCCAATAACCAGCCCTCCAGAGCCTTACTAGCACAATCTACAAAATCAGTCCAGTCCTGAGTCTGTGTCTTTTGGGTATCCCTGAACAACAACCTATATTGCTCAGTGGTTAAGCCAAACCCATCAATTAGAGCACTCTTCAGGGCTGAGTAGTTTTTAGCATCCTCATCACTAACTGTGAGGAGCTTATCTCTACCTTTTTCTGAAAAGGAGACCCACAGGATTGCTGCCCACTGACTTTGGAGTACCTGCTGTACTTTGCAAGCCTTCTCCAAAGCAGTTATCCATTTGTGGATGTCATCCCCATCTTTGTAGGGGGGCACAGTCTTACTTAGGATTCTATTATCATAGGACCTATCTTTATCCTTTAGGGATATTGCTGCCACTAGTGGACTCTAGTCCACTTAACTGTTGATCTCTTGCAAGAGCAAGTTTCTCTTTGGCCAAGGCAAGTTCTTCTCTCTCAATCCTGAGATTGACTTTCCTAGCCTGGTGCTCACTTCTCTGGGGAGTAGTCATTCCCCTCTGAGAACCCCTTGAAGCATTGGAGTGGAGAGATTCCCTAGAGTGGGATCTTTCCCTCCTATACCTCTGGTTAAGTCTACTTATGGGTCTGAATGGGGCTGCCCCATTCTCAGACCCATGTAGGCTTAGTTTAACCTGGCTAAGTCTCCTAACTTGGACCTGGCTGTCTACATCTTCTCCAGAATCTTCCTCATTCACATCTTCGTCGTCATCTATGATTGTAGAATCAGTGGCATCTTCTGCTGAGGGTAGGACCTCATCCGCATTACCTGTAGGTCCTGTGCTAGAGGCCTTAAGAACATCATAACTTTCTAGGAGTTTTATCAGGTGCTGAAGGGTAGGGTTGGAACCCTGTTTCAACCTCCTTGTGGTACACAAGTGTCTCAGCTCATGGAAGTTGAGTGCTTCATATCTAGTGGGTGCCCTTGGAGGGTCACCTCCCACAGGGAGAGTCACAGTAGGCTCTGCTGTGGTAGACATGATCTAGTGAGGTGTGGTGTGTGCACCTACCTACACTAAGTGTTTCCTATTAAACCTCTCTAGGAGTTGTAGTCAGGGTGCGCTAGGCCCTTTGGTCTACAACGACTTAGTTAAGTAGAACTTAAGTATTATAAGTCTTGTTATATGTACCTATAGGTACCTATTGTGATCTTTCAAATTATATCTCAAAGATTGCAATTGGTAAAACAACAGCAAGCTCTTATCCCAACCGCTGCACACCAATGTGAGAAGTTGGCCTGATATGTGATGTCCACTATTCTAGTGGGCACCCTGTATCAGTCCAAACAACCCTTATGGTGATGGTTGTAAAGTCAACCTTATAGAACAGCTATCCTAGTGGTAGCATGGACAAAGCAGTCTTAGGCTAAACTCAAGAGGGCATGTGAAGCCAGCTGTTTTACCATATGTAACCCCTTCAACACCAAATGAAAGGACACCACACAGGTTATATATAAAATGTATATGTATTTATTACTAACACAACCCCTCTGAACTCTTTATGAGGTCAGAGGCACAAGAACATAACAAGATACTCAATTATCATACAATAAGTTGCACAATATACAGTAGAGCCCTAGGGCCCCGTAAAATCATATACTAAAATAGTGGTATAAGAACCACATTGGTATGACCTGCCGCAAAATCAAGTTGAGAATTGGCGAGCATAAAAGCAACATCCGCTTGAAGAAAAATACCACCAAACTATGTGCACATTTTGTTGAGATGGGCCATTCATGTGAAGAGCTTCACTGGACAGTGCTTGAAATGCTTACCGAAAAAAATACCATGTGTGAGCGCCGTTTGTTTGAAAAGGAGCAAAGGTGGGTGGACCGCCTAAAAACTTGTGAACAGGGGTTGAACGATGCCATTCCCTGGCACCGTTTTGCTAACTGACATAAAATCTGTTAAACCAATATGCTCGAACATGAAATGAAATATATACATTAACCATTTTCAACACTCAGCAGCGTTGGACCAATAAAGTTACCAGAGTAACAATACATCGAAAAAAAACCAAGAAAAACCAATGAAACTGACACGTCCATGTGACCGATGATGCACCTTTAAATAATCTCAGTGCTTCTAACCTAGCCACTCCCCGGGGCAGAGTCAGCACAAGGCGAAATCCTCCACACACGCGGGTAATGGCGCCGACCTTCAGATACACCGGTAAGACGAGCAATTCTTTTTAACTAACGGAGTCCTCTTTATAACAGCTCTGAGCTCCATGCTGCTACAAAAGCGACACCCCGGTGAAGCAGAGTAACATTGGCTACAGGTAGGCAAACATACCCCTTTCCCTTTCTATTAGCCACAGACTATCTACAGGGCTTGAAGTAGCACTGTTTGCAGGGCTTGTCTGTCCCGTTTCCCGCTACATTAGCGTTGCCTTGTGTTTCGATAAAGTTCTGTTCCCCTATCAGTACACTATAGAGTGAGAGTGTTTATACCTATAGTTTTTTCCACGCACCTTAGACCGGGCTTGTGGAAAATAGATACCAGCGTACCAAACTAGTATTCCGTCTATGAGGATCGGCGATCCTTAGCGAGACCCAGAATTAGCATCTTTACTCTCCATTATTTGCCTTTGCAAAGATAAGAAGTTTTTGGTAATGATAATGTCACGTAACCAAACTTGAATAATGAAATTCATTACTAAACAACGAAATAAGGTGTGTGTGTGTATGCAATATATGTACATTATTTTCGTCTCATTGCAGATTTTGAAGGAAAATTTCCTAACAATATATAGCCAAAACAAAAGTGCTTGTACGCCAAATACGACTACACTAATTGTGTAAGTACAATATCTTTATGTTTGTTTGTCCTGACGAAAGCTCCGCAGACCCTTCCAGGCCCAGGAGCTGAAACATGTCGACGTATCTTGTTAACTATACTATCAGACCCAGTAACTCGGTCTAAAATTGTATCACCCAAATTTTAACTATGGTAAAAAACATCCCCTATTAAAGAACTTCCGGGCTGTTTACCATTTTAACAATTTCTTCCTTTTTTTGCACATTTTACTTTACACCTTTTTTCACTCAAAATCTCTGGACACTGCACCCCAGACCAGAGGCGCCTCGGGTGAGGCTGGCATATTCACTACTTCGGAGTAGCCAATGATAACTGCCACAACTCTAATGTGGGGCGGATGAACCAGATATACCGCACCTCCTTCCAACCATAACATAGAGTTTTTTGAGGCTACTCTGATCTTTATCCCTTATGCCAATGGTCATAAGGTGTAACTAGTGTCCGTTTTTCTATTTTGATAACCAGTATAAGAACCACGTCACGTCAAAGGATAGGCCTAGGGCCTAGGGAATCGCTGGGGCTACGCTGTACTACCAAAAGATAGGAAGCAGGAGGCCCACGGGAGGCGTGTGCAGTGTCTTAACACACACACGAGTTACCATAGAGTTATAATGGGAACAAAAGAATTGGAACCTAGTTCTTTTAGGACACTTCCGATGGACTAGGAGAAAGCTAATGAAAACTAGGACACTAGGATAGTCAATACCCACAGGAACACCGGAGTACTCGCGTTACCTCACCCACAGGAAGCGGGTGCATAGGTGTCAAAGTGTGTCTGGTTTCGTCGCTGAATCCTTTGGAGCCTTGGAGGAAGATGCTGCAGGCGACCAAGAGAGGAGTGTCTGGTTGGATCCAAGGGCGGATCGAGGATGAAGAGTACCTGAAAGCAGAGGGGACAGAGTCTGGGTCACTAGCCAGTGACCAGGAAGGAACCAGGCGATGTCGTGAAGCAATCAGGTGATGTCGCGAAGCTTGTCTCGGCAGCCACGTGGACCAGGAGGTGTTGACGACAACCAGGAGATGGGCACGGACTGTCCCACGAAGGATCTCACTGTAGGCGGTGTTGGCTTCTGGATTGGAGTTAACCAACCTTGGCAAAGGCAACCCACGCAGGAATCAAAGAATGCTCCTTGATCAGACCGGCAAGGTCTGATGGGCTTCTCCTTTTCAGGGAAGCAGAGGCCAGCCTGGAGCAACCAGGCCAGCAGTGTAAATTTGTAGGTTCATCTTCACAGAGGCCACTAGCCAACGGGCAAGTGACTGGACAGACGCGTCGAGCACAAAAACACTAGCAGGCCCCACGCGGCACTCGTGGAGTGTGGAGGCTGTGCGTTGGTGTAGAGGGTGCTCAGGGCTGGGGCTTCTCAATCCCCAATGTAAAGCTTCAAGGGTGCCTCGGGAGCATGCACAGGTAGCAAAGTGCAGGTTTTCCAAGATGGCCGGTCCCACGTCTCTTTTTGCCTCCACGGGTCTCAGCTTTGCTGGGGCTGTGGATCGGGCTCAGGGAAGTCTGGAAGTCTGGTTCTTGTCAGGCTATGTGATCTGGCTCCGGCGGGAGCGTGGACAAAGCAAACCACAGATCACTGGATGGTGCATGTTTGCACAGGGTGGTCACTCCTTGACCACAAGGGAGATTCTTCAGTCTTCTATGTTCAGTAGAATGTCGAAGGTCCAGAGTTTCTTCAAGTTTCAGTTCAGGATAAATCTAAAGTCTCTTGACTCCGCTCCTACCTATATACCAATCTGAGGGGCTGGATTACCTGCTAGGTCCCTCCTATGGGTGGGACCAGGGAAGGGGGTGGTTACACCCCTTTCCCTTTGTCCAGTTTCACGCCAGAGCTGGGGCTGGAGTGCCCCAGCAACTGGTTTCAACCAGACTATGCATGGGACACTTTGTGTGCCCCAGGCAGTGTCTCATTTCATTCAGCCCTCCCTGCCCCAATACACTATGGCCTGTCTGGGGTGGTGCTAGCACCTCCCAAGACAGGAAACCTATTGTCCAAGCCTCCCTCGCTGGAAGGACTCCCAGCAGCAGACTTGTGTCTGTGGCAGCAGCATCCATTTTGTGATGCTGAGGCTCTGGTTCACTTTAACCGGGTTTACTAGGAACAAGATCTCTTCTCCCTCTAAAAGGGTGGAATGCTACCCCCGTCGCCAGAACTGGCGAGGGGGTAGTATTCCAAAGCGTATGACACCTTACACGACATGTTTTGATAAAGCCAAACCAAAGTTAGCATTCAACCACGAGGATGATAATGCACTTAAGAGTATATGGTATAGCTATATCATAGAACAGCTATAAGGACATCATTCATGCCGCAGCCCCTGGTAGGTCTTGGATGCACCTATTCCCTGTGTACCTATGGTACACTATACTGGGGCTCACAAGATGACCCAATATCCAATTAGATATGTACCTAAATTATATGGAGTCCATTTTACAGAGAGAGCAGATTGCCTGGGGCCCTGAATAGCAGGATCCCAGGCCAACTAAGTCAGAAACCAGCTAAACACTAGGCAAAAAGTTGGGGTAACCATATAGTCAGATATCCACCTTCCTACACTGGTACTCACCTTTTTAAAATTGTTGTAGAGTTATTGCATTTTGAGACAACCAAATGGTTTTCAAAGGATGTGTTGCTGTCTTTGTATTTGTCTTTTTGTACTTTTATGATTTTTACAAAAGTTGAATAAAGTGGATTGATTGATTGATTGATTGACTGGGGGAACACCCCAAATTGTATTTTCTTCTCTTTTGTCTACCTTCCATGGACGTGTATGGACCAACATGTCCTGTAAACTGGTGTTTCTTTTAAAAGAGAACATGGGTTTCTCTGATTTCAAAGTATTGCTATTGATTATTCTTCAATCCTTATTCTTTTTTTTCACTTGGTTAGAGTTGTTACTGTATCTACTAACACAAATGAGTTGTTGGTTTGTCTGCTTTCTTTGTCCATTAGGAGATGTTCCTGATTGATACATTTAACACGTTTCTCTGCCTTTTTTATCAAATGGTGTGGGTAATTTCTGTTTCAATTTGACTGTGAGTAGTTTTGCCTCCGTTCTGTATTCTTTCAAGTAGGAACAATTTCTTCGTAGATGCAGGAACTGCCCTATTTATGTTTCCCTCAATGTTCTTGGGTATTCACTGTTGGAGGAGACTGTTTCTTTCTGTTGGTTTACTGTACACCTTTGTGGTTAGTCTTCCACCTAAAGGTCTTCTAAGTAGATCTAGAAAAGGGAGTTCTTGGTTACTCACTGTCATAGTAAACCTTAAGAACTGGTTTTGTGTATTAAGCCAAATCAGAAATTTCTCTGCTTTTGTTGCTGTGCCCTAAAATATGACAAGGACATTGACTATGTACTGTCCCCAGAGTTTTATTTCCCCATAATAAGGTTTTTTCCCCCCGATATTTTCTTGTTAAAAAAGGACCACATATGGGCATGCTGTACTAGGGGCGAAGGTGCTTTCCATTGATGATCCGTGTTTCTGATCATATTGGGTTCCTTCAAATTCAAAATAGTTCTTCTTAATTTCCAGCACTGATAAATTTGATTGGTGCTGCCCATTACCATGTCCTGTGTCTCAATAAGTCGTTGATGGCCCTAAGGCACTCATCCTATGGTATGCTAGTATGGAGGGACTCTGTGTCTATTCCCATCAATATCTTTTCTGCTGGATCAAACTTGATATCTTTAGGAATGTTCAAATGAGGTTTTGTGTCCTTGACTTACAAAGGCATCTTAGACACTAAAGATCCTACAAACCAGTCAATGAAGATGGACAACGGTTCTGGTACCAAATCTATTCCTGAAACTATAGGACACCCAGTGGATCAAGTTATTTTCTTATGAATTTTGGGAATAGTGTAAAAATATTGGATTCTTCATTCCTCATTAATCAAAAATTCTGCTTCTTTTATGGTTACCCATTTTCGTTCTTTAACTTGGTCAACCATAGTTCTTATCTCTTTTTGTAATTCCTTTGTGAGGTCTCCACAATAATTTGATAGTTCCTCCTGTCACTAAGACTGCAATCTATACTATTAGACCTGACATCCTTGGTGTGGTTTTCCCTGACTTTTTGCTGCTACCTCCTGTGTTGTTCATGCTGTGCTGGATTTCATTTTTGCTGGCTTAGATGCTTTGGGCACTTTGCCACTGCTGATCAGTGTCAAAGTGCGAGTGCTCCCTGTGTAAATGTGATTGATTCTCCCTGATTGGCATATTTGTTTTACCAGTAGGTCCCTAGTAAAGGGCACTGAGTGTGCCAGGGCTGGTAAATCAAATGCTACTTGTGGGTCTGATTGTGGACTGACTGTCTGGCTTTGGAGTGACAGTGACTGGGGAGGTGCAGTGGCTCCAGGAGTTTGGTTTGGTTTGAATTGGGCTCAGACGTCCTTGCACAAAGAGAACAAAGACATTTTGGGGTGCAAGTATCAGACTCAAAACCCCAGACTTTATTTCATTCCTGTAATTCAAGAGGAACCTTTGCCAAGGAGAAGAGCTGGAGAGACTGAGGAGAAGTACTGCCCTTGCTGTGTGTCTGGGGTTGGCCAGCAGTTTCTGCCAAGGGAAGGAGAAGGACTTTTTTGTGTGCTGTGTCCCCTGCTTGAAGGTGATCTCCAAGGGCCTGAAGTGAGCTGGCCTCCTGTTCTGATGACTCAGTGACACAAATACTTCACCCCAGCTCCCCTGAACTCTGCTGCTGTGAGTTCTAGCCTGCCAAGAGGTACCTGTGCCAGTTTTGGGCCTGGGATTTCCATGCATCGTACTTGTGCGGCACGCTCTTCCGATGCATCAACTGTGAACCGGAACCGACTCCCCATACAGACCAGATTTGACACAACTCATCCCCTGTGTGTCGCAGAACTGTTGCATCACCTCCCCAAGGTCTCAGGAGTGTCGCATCTCTTTGTTTTCCGACTCTGCGGCTGTTTGGCATTTTGAACTTTGACGCATCTGCAGGTACTTTGGTGAAAAGGCCCGCATCCATAGTTTTCTATAGTACAAGTTCTTGAAACTTTTTGAAAGTCATATTTTTAACTGTGTACGTTAGATTTTTGTCACTTTGGTCATGTTTAGTTTATATAAAGATATTATATTTTTCTAAACTGGTGTGGTGTCCATTTGTGGTGTTTTCACTGTGTTACTCTGAGTGTTTGTACAGATACTTTACTCATTGCCTTTAGGATAAGCCTGTCTGCTTGTGTCAAGCTACCAAGGGGGTGAGCAGGGGTTATATAAAGTGTGTATCCCCATTACCCTGACTAGAAGCAAGGGTCCCTATTTGGACAAAGATACCTCCCTATGCCAACTGGAAACCCCCATTTCCAACACATAACTTGATTTGATTTGATTTGATTTATCTATTTCTAAAGCGCGCGAATGCCCGGAGGCGTCTTGGCGCTATGATATGTCTATAGTCCTGAACTGGTCTTAGGTTTATGCAGTGAACAACCATGTTTTAATTTGCTTTCTGAACAGGTCCAAGGATGGGCTGTTTTTATATCTAATGGAAGTTGATTCCATGTCCTTGCTGCGTGGACGAAGAAACTTCTTCCCCCCCAGTTCGCTCGTTTGAACCTCAACTTTTTAGATCACTATCTCTAATTTTTTTGTCTACAGGCTATACGACTGTCATCCCTAGATCCAAGGCCATTTAGATCTCTGTTCATTAGCTGTAAAATTGTGAAATTGAACCTTAGTAGTGTCCAGTGCTTCAGTGTCCCTTATGACTGCCTGTTCAAAGACAAGGACCCCAGGTGGTATCATATTTGTTGAAGGATTGTAGAAAGATGTTTTTTTTTCTTCAAGGTAATATATGTTATGACCTCAGTTATGTCTGGGAGGGAGGCTTTTATTCTTATCTTCATAAAGAATTACACTAATTCGCCTCTTAGGCTAAACTTCTCTGTTCAATTGGTGGGTACAAAGCTTTAACCTCTATTAAGGACACTAATTTTGTCTCCCGAGAACTGAAAAGGTGTCAGATAAACCACTAATCCTAAGTGTTACTTGTTTCGGTTGTGGTGTGATGACCTGTCTCTGTGTGGTGGTCTGGTTCCATGCTAGAACTTAGAGCTTGGAACCACCTGTCACCAGTGTTCATCTAATATGTAAGTTCCATATTTGTCAGTTGTTAGCTGACTGTTGGTTGGGGCTGAATAAATGTTACTTGTTAACCTTTTCCTGGATGAACTCTACTTTATTACATGTGGTTGTTGTTGTTCCCTTGTTTTGCTGTTTGTTCTTCCCACCCGACATGCCAATCTGTTTCTCTCACCCTCCAGCTCCTCTCTCCCCCTCCAGCTCCTCATACTAAAAAAGGATGATTGTTTAGGTGGAATTGAGGTTGTGTCACTGCAGGAGCTGGCCCATATGGTGTCAGCCAAAAGTACATGTGTGCTAATAGGGGTGGCAGAGATGGACAAAAAATTGAGTACTGGAGGAAATAAATACAGAAGGAACAAGAAAAGAACCCAGAGATGGGAAAAGGCTCGATCTTGGCAGCAAATTCACAGCTCACTTCATGGCGGCCCTCCTCTGGCTTACAGGGGTCACCAATTTATACCTGTACACAGGCAATGACCCAATGGGTGCAGCAGCGGTCTCCTCACCCCTCGTTTTAGGGATCCACTTGCAAGGATCCCCCACTGGACCTTGTTCCCTCTTGTTCTCCAGTTCCTCACAGGGCTTACTCATCCTGGCAAACAGGTGAACACTTGTGCGCAAGAAAAGGTGGTCTTGGAAGTCCGTGGGTGATGCCCCCTCACACAGTTGGGAGACTGGCAGGCCTTAGCCTCCAGCCCTGGTCACAGGCAAAAGTCTTGCAGATCTTGTGATGGAGTGTTAATTTCATGATAATTTCTCAAAGCAAAACACCATTACCTCTTGTTTCCCACTTAAGACGATGGGCCTTTGCCACCGTGTGATGATCAAAAGGAGACTTTGCATAAAACATGAGAAAAATCAAATGTAAATATTTAAGGCAATAATGAGAGTTGTGAGAAGTTTTAAAGGGTTTTATTTTCCAATCAAAATGTAAGGTTCTCTGACTCTTTTATTTATTATGCAGATCAAAAGAGAGAGAGAGGACTAGGTAGGCTAGCCCGTATCCCCTGGGTTATATGTCAAGATCAATGTGGACTAGCCAGTTTTAGGGGGGGGGGGGGGTTTAAAGTGACTCAGGTACGTCAGACAATAAAAAGGAAAAAAGCAATGTTTTCCTTATGAAAGCCCTCACCCACCGACCTAGTCGGTGGCATGCTTCATCATCGGGCCCACCACAGTGGCACCGAATGTGCCCCGGGTGTGCTGCAACGCCAGGAGACTGCGGAGCTGGTATATTGCTGCGTGTGCAGTGAAGGGGTGAGAGAAGTGAAAATTAAAAAGCTATACAAGAGGTCCCAGCACCCGAGGGTTAGCAAATTTTAATGAACTGGGCCACTGTTAGCAAAGGACAATAAGGAGTGTTATGATGACCTCCAGTGTCCAGTGTGGTCTACATGTTTCAGCCAGTGCCTTTTGTATTCTAAGCTGGCTTTCCTCAGGACCAAAGAGATAAGTGATAAGGTGCAGATTAAATTATAAACTTAAATTAAGTGTTTGTGTCGTTTTTGGCTATGTGTAGCGCTCGCTAAGGCGCTGTAACTGTTAGAGGGGGATTCCCTCAAGCTTTTCTACATAGAACACATAGGACAAAGACAAGACGTACAAGAAAGAGTCATATTAGGGTGGCATGATTTTAAACCGCTGGTTGCCGGCTTATAAGGTGGTGTGCGACCTATATGCGGCTAAGGTGAGCTCATGACATCTGCATGAGGCTGGTGAAGGTTCAATGAAACCGTTAGTGAGTGGTGGTGGGCTAAAAAACGAAATCACAAGGTGAGGTACAGGAAAGTACTGATACTCGGTCCTCACTCTGTTATTTCTTTGTAAAAAGCCTCATGGGTCGCCTGGCAGAGAAAGAGACCCTGTGGAAATAAACGAGGTTCACCAGACTATCTAACCTGTAAGGAGAAAGAGTTCTTGCTTACCCCATTTTGCTGGACAAGTGGTCTTGTTTACTCACGAGTAGTTCGGTCTGGTTCCTCCTTGGACCTATTCGTCCTTCTGCGGCGCCCGACATGAGGTGAGTGGGCCGCCTTGTTTCGTATTTATACTATTTTCTAAATTCGATTCACCTGTTTGGGTTAGAAAGAGAGGGAGGGATGCGCACTAAACGCCGTCTCATAGTAGCTCTGTTAGCGCTTATGCGGGAAAGTAGTGCGCGTTTTCGCGCATGCGCAGTACTGCGCGGCAGTGTTATACACTAGGCGCATGCGCTGGAATATACGCGCATGCGTGCTGGTCGTCAGGTTGCCGATTGTGCGTACTTGTATGTAAACAAGGTTTATCACGTGATTGATATTGCGAGTGACACGCTACCAATGATTTTGGCCACCTTGTCGGTCAAGTCTCATGCAGGAGGGTCAGAGTGTGTGTGGATTTCACACAAGGGGAGTGAGTGTATTACTATGCACTAGGAGGGCACGAAGGGAGAGGAAGGGGCAGCGAAAAGGACGCTCATGCAGGGGTACTGTGGCACAGCTATCAGTACGATATGCAGTGTTAGGTCTACACAGCTAAGCTGTAATACAGAATTTTGCAAGGATGTTTATACGGCTAGACTATTCCATGGAATGGCATCGTTGAGGCCATGGATGTGTGTGGATAGCCGGTATATCCAGCGTTGTTCTTTTTGCAAAAGGAGTCTCTCATCTCTGAGGTTGTCAAATTTCTCGATTACAGTCCAAGTGAAGTCATTGGGTGTGTGATTGTGGGTCAGGAAGTGGTCTGTGAGCTTGCTTATGTTTTTCCCACATCTTATGGTACTTCTATGTTCTGTCATTCTTGTGCGTACTTTTCTGGTCGTCATGCCGATATATCTTAGGCCACATCTGCAGGTTATCAAGTATACCAGATTGAAGGAGTTACAGTTTGTAAACTGTCGTTGTGTCCAGGTTTTGCCCGGTTCCAAGTCAAG
Organism: Lissotriton vulgaris; assembly: GCF_964263255.1. NCBI lineage: Eukaryota > Metazoa > Chordata > Amphibia > Caudata > Salamandridae > Lissotriton > Lissotriton vulgaris. The sequence goes on from NC_141691.1 coordinate 1,108,237,509, forward strand.
TGTTTTTGACGGAGAGGTTAAGTGGGATACACTGCAATTGTTGCAGGGTTGGTGGCCAGTGATTTTGGGCAGGCCCCATGCGTTGACGATGGTGTTATCTTTATTCTGTGTGTTTGGCCGTGGTCTAGTATTCACCAATTGGTCTCTTAGATTGGTGGCCCTTTTGTAGGCGAAGCAGGGCTTATCCCATTGTCTGGTGCCAGAATTGATGATTTTCCAGTTGCATTGTATGATGTTTGAAACTTGGTTAGACGCTGTATTGTAAGTCGTCACGCAGGTAAGGACGGGCTCTTCTTCTGGTTTTTCGAAGGTTTCCAGGAGAGCCTCCCTGTTCTGGTTCCTAGCTCTTTTGCAGGTTTTATTGATTATCTTGGAGGGATAGCCACGGTCCCTAAGCTTGTGCACCAGATCACTGGATTGTTGTTTATAATCCTTGATGTTACTGCAGTTGCGCCTGATGTGTAGGAATTGTCCGTAGGGCAAGTTTTCCCTCAGGTGTCGAGGGTGAAAACTATCAAACCTGAGTAGGGAGTTTCTTGCCGTAGGTGGTGGTGGTGAGTTTACCGTTCTCAGGTCTGATGTTCAGGTCTAGGAAGGGTAGTTCAGTGGAACTACTGGTGCATGTGAAGCGTAAGTATGAGTCTAGTTGGTTGATCCAGAGCATGAAGTTATCCAGTGATTCTTGGTTACCTTTCCATATTAAGAGAATGTCTTCGATATATCGACGCCACATTCTTATGTTGGTGGAGAAAGGGTTGGTGGGTTGTTGTATGTGTGTGTGTTCAAAATGGGCAACATACAATCCTGCCACACTTGGGGCAAAAACACTGCCCATAGACGTTCCATTCGTCTGAAGGTAGAAGGCGCCTTCATATTCAAAATAGTTCTCTTTGAGAGCTAAAGCAGCGCAGTCCAAGATGAAACTGCGGGGGGTGTTGCAAGTCCAGGGGTTTGTCATTAGGACATCGTGCAGTACTTTTAGAGTGGCGTCTTGTGGTAAGCTAGTGTATAGACTTTCTATGTCCAGACCTACCAGTAATTCAGTGGTGGAATCAAAGTTGAGTTCCTGGATTACACTTAGTAGATGTTTAGTGTCCTTAAGATAGGAGGGGGTCTGTTGAACCAAGGGGTTGAGAAAGAAGTCACAAAAACGGGATAAGGGCTCTAGTAGTGACTTTATCCCAGACACGATGGGTCTCCCTGGTGGTGGAGTAGTGCCCTTGTGTATTTTGGGAACCGTGTAGAAATAAGGGGTCTTTATATCTCTGGGACATAAGTAATCCGCCTCTTGTTTGGATATATGTTCATTGTCTTTGGCATTTTTTACCAGCTGGTTGATGGTGACCTGTAGTTGTTCTGTTGGGTCTTTTTTAAGGCGCTTGTAGATCCTAGTGTCACTGAGGAGCCTCTTGCATTCCTGGTCATAGTCCGTCTTGTTCATCAGGACTATGCCACCACCTTTATCCGCCGGTTTGATTACAAGTTTGGGATCATTCTGTAGGCGTTGGATGGTACTTCTGTCTTTGTTGGACAGGTTATTGAAAGTGTCCTTCTGCTGAAGTTCTTCTACTTCCGTGTAGACTGCCTGCTCAAAAGTCAGGATTTCGTCCGGGATACTGCCCGGCGGGGGAGTGAAGGTCGATTTTGTTCTCATTCCCGTTTCGTTCGGCGTGCCCCCTACTTCAATGATGGTGTTGTCTTTTTTCTCAAAGAAAGCCTTTAATCTGAGTTTTCTGAAGAACTCAGCGAGTTCTACATGTAATTTGAACATGTCCAGTCTTGGCGTCGGAACGAATGAAAGGCCTTTATTAAGTACTTCTGTTTCCTCTGAGGTTAGTTGTGTGTCAGATAGGTTGAACACAAGTGGACAAGGGGGTGTTATTTGCTGGTTCCCGGTTGTTCCCTGGTTTTGTTTCTCGTGTTGGAGCTCACTGGCTCTTCTTCGGGTGCCCATTGGACATGACCTGGGTTCCGTCTCCTGCCCCGTCCTTTCCTGCCCTGGGATAAAAAAAGGATATTGCTGGTTTTGATTTCCTTGAAAGAAGGGCATGTTGCTTTGAGGGTACATGTGTGGGTATCTGAAGTATGGGGGTGGTAGATGACCAAAAAGGGGGGGGGGGGGGGTTGACCAAAGATGTGGTTTTGGGGACCTTGCCATGGTTGTTGCCAATGTTATCCACGTCTGCCTCTCCCTCTCGGTGTATTGGATCCTGAGCTTGAGTTGCTTGAGGCGCTTGAGATGGAACTGTTGTCCGAGTTGTCAGACGATTTCTTGGGGGGAGTGTAGTCATCTTCCGAGTACGGGTAGGTTTTGGAATAACTGAATCTCTTCAAGTCTTTTTCAAATTTTTTGATTTTGGTCTGGGTTAAGTAATCTTTGTATTCCGCTATTTCGCGGTTTTGGTCTTCAAGCTTCTTCTTATAGCCTGTCACGGTGGTTTTGAAATGTGACTCCGTCGCCTGGATCTCTATCATGATGGCGTATGATAGGCGTTTTGCAGTTTTAATATTAAGGACTAGCCAGTCCCTGGTGCAGTGCCAGGCGATCTGGGCCCAGTCTTTCCGAAATGCTGCGTCATCCAGAAAAATCCTGGGGGCATTGGTGACCAAAAGGCCAGTAGGAGCTGTGTTGGTTCGTAGATATTGTGCCAGGATGACCCCATGCAGAACAGTCCGAATCCTGTTCCTTTTCTTCTCCGTGAGTGAGTCCCAGTCGGTTGATTGGGCTACAGTGGCGGGGATGTTAAAGTCTGCCAGGAGTGAGGGATCAGCTAGGATTTCGCTGATATCCTCAGCAGTGAAGGTTAGGCCAACATTTTCGGCCATGTTGGGGGGTAGATAAGGCTCTCGCAGCTGCGCGCTGCTTAGTATTATGCAGATCAAAAGAGAGAGAGAGGACTAGGTAGGCTAGCCCGTATCCCCTGGGTTATATGTCAAGATCAACGTGGACTAGCTAGTTTTGGGGGGGGGGGGGGGTTTAAAGTGACTCAGGTACGTCAGACAATAAAAAGGAAAAAAGCAATGTTTTCCTTATGAAAGCCCTCACCCACCGACCTAGTCGGTGGCATGCTTCATCATCGGGCCCACCACAGTGGCACGAATGTGCCCCGGGTGTGCTGCAACGCCAGGAGACTGCGGAGCTGGTATATTGCTGCGTGTGCAGTGAAGGGGTTAGAGAAGTGAAAATTAAAAAGCTATACAAGAGGTCCCAGCACCCGAGGGTTAGCAAATTTTAATGAACTGGGCCTCTGTTAGCAGGTTAAAAAGGCAAAAGGACAATAAGGAGTGTCATGATGACCTCCAGTGTCCAGTGTGGTCTACATGTTTCAGCCAGTGCCTTTTGTATTCTAAGCTGGCTTTCCTCAGGACCAAAGAGATAAGTGATAAGGTGCAGATTAAATTATAAACTTAAATTAAGTGTTTGTGTCGTTTTTGGCTATGTGTAGCGCTCGCTAAGGCGCTGTAACTGTTAGAGGGGGATTCCCTCAAGCTTTTCTACATAGAACACATAGGACAAAGACAAGACGTACAAGAAAGAGTCATATTAGGGTGGCATGATTTTAAACCGCCTGTTGCCGGCTTATAAGGTGGTGTGCGACCTATATGCGGCTAAGGTGAGCTCATGACATCTGCATGAGGCTGGTGAGGGTTTAATGAAACCGTTAGTGAGTGGTGGTGGGCTAAAAAACGAAATCACAAGGTGAGGTACAGGAAAGTACTGATACTCGGTCCTCACTCTGTTATTTCTTTGTAAAAAGCCTCATGGGTCGCCTGGCAGAGAAAGAGACGCTGTGGAAATAAACGAGGTTCACCAGACTATCTAACCTGTAAGGAGAAAGAGTTCTTGCTTACCCCATTTTGCAGGACAAGTGGTCTTGTTTACTCACGAGTAGTTCGGTCTGGTTCCTCCTTGGACCTATTCGTCCTTCTGCGGCGCCCGATATGAGGTGAGTGGGCCGCCTGGTTTCGTATTCATACTATTTTCTAAATTCGATTCACAAACAGGTGAGATAGTCTGGTGAACCTCGTTTATTTCCACAGGGTCTCTTTCTCTGCCAGGCGACCCATGAGGCTTTTTACAAAGAAATAACAGAGTTATCTCTTTGGTCCTGAGGAAAGCCAGCTTAGAATACAAAAGGCACTGTCTGAAACATATAGACCACACGGGACACTGGAGGTCATCATAACACTCCTTATTGTCCTTTTGCCTTTTTAACCTGCTAACAGAGGCCCAGTTCATTAAAATTTGCTAACCCTCGGGTGCTGGGACCTCTTGTATAGCTTTTTAATTTTCACTTCTCTCACTTCTCTCACCCCTTCACTGCACACGCAGCTACCAGCTCCGCAGTCTCCTGGCGTTGCAGCACACCCGGGGCACATTCGGTGCCACTGTGGTGGGCCCGATGATGAAGCATGCCACCGACTAGGTCGGTGGGTGAGGGCTTTCATAAGGAAAACATTGCTTTTTTCCTTTTTATTGTCTGACGTACCTGAGTCACTTTAAACCCCCCCCCCCTAAAACTAGCTAGTCCACATTGATCTTGACATATAACCCAGGGGATACGAGCTAGCCTACCTAGTCCTCTCTCTCTCTTTTGATCTGCATAATACTAAGCAGCGCGCAGCTGCGAGAGCCTTATCTACCCCCCAACATGGCCGAAAATGTTGGCCTAACCTTCACTGCTGAGGATATCAGCGAAATCCTAGCTGATCCCTCACTCCTGGCAGACTTTAACATCCCCGCCACTGTAGCCCAATCAACCGACTGGGACTCACTCACGGAGAAGAAAAGGAACAGGATTCGGACTGTTCTGCATGGGGCCATCCTGGCACAATATCTACGAACCAACACAGCTCCTACTGGCCTTTTGGTCACCAATGCCCCCAGGATTTTTCTGGATGACGCAGCATTTCGGAAAGACTGGGCCCAGATCGCCTGGCACTGCACCAGGGACTGGCTAGTCCTTATTATTAAAACTGCAAAACGCCTATCAGACGCCATCATGATAGAGATCCAGGCGATGGAGTCACATTTCAAAACCACCGTGACAGGCTATAAGAAGAAGCTTGAAGACCAAAACCGCGAAATAGCGGAATACAAAGATTACTTAACCCAGACCAAAATCAAAAAATTTGAAAAAGACTTGAAGAGATTCAGTTATTCCAAAACCTACCCGTACTCGGAAATTGACTACACTCCCCCCAAGAAATCGTCTGACAACTCGGACAACAGTTCCATCTCAAGCGCCTCAAGCATCTCAAGCTCAGGATCCAATACACCGAGAGGGAGAGGCAGACGTGGACAACATTGGCAACAACTATGGCAAGGTCCCCAAAACCACAACTTTGGTCAACCACCCCCCCTTTTTGGTCATCTACCACCCCCATACTTCGGATACCCACACATGTACCCTCAAGGCAACATGCCCTTCTTTCAAGGAAATCAAAACCAGCGATATCCTTTTTTTATCCCAGGGCAGGAAAGGACGGGGCAGGAGACGGAACCCAGGTCATGTCCAATGGGCACCCGAAGAAGAGCCAGTGAGCTCCAACACGAGAAACAAAACCAGGGAACAACCGGGAACCAGCAAATAACACCCCCTTGTCCACTTGTGTTCAACCTATCTGACACACAACTAACCTCAGAGGAAACAGAAGTACTTAATAAAGGCCTTTCATTCGTTCCGACGCCAAGACTGGACATGTTCAAATTACATGTAGAACTCGCTGAGTTCTTCAGAAAACTCAGATTAAAGGCTTTCTTTGAGAAAAAAGACAACACCATCATTGAAGTAGGGGGCACGCCGAACGAAACGGGAATGAGAACAAAATCGACCTTCACTCCCCCGCCGGGCAGTATCCCGGTCGAAATCCTGACTTTTGAGCAGGCAGTCTACACGGAAGTAGAACAACTTCAGCAGAAGGACACTTTCAATAACCTGTCCAACAAAGACAGAAGTACCATCCAACGCCTACAGAATGATCCCAAACTTGTAATCAAACGGCAGATAAAGGTGGTGGCATAGTCCTGATGAACAAGACGGACTATGACCAGGAATGCAAGAGGCTCCTCAGTGACACTAGGAACTACAAGCGCCTTAAAAAAGACCCAACAGAACAACTACAGGTCACCATCAACCAGCTGGTAAAAAATGCCAAAGACAATGAACATATATCCAAACAAGAGGCGGATTACTTATGTCCCAGAGATATAAAGACCCCTTATTTCTACACGGTTCCCAAAATACACAAGGGCACTACTCCACCACCAGGGAGACCCATCGTGTCTGGGATAAAGTCACTACTAGAGCCCTTATCCCGTTTTTGTGACTTCTTTCTCAACCCCTTGGTTCAACAGACCCCCTCCTATTTTAAGGACACTAAACATCTACTAAGTGTAATCCAGGAACTCAACTTTGATTCCACCACTGAATTACTGCTAGGTCTGGACATAGAAAGTCTATACACTAGCTTACCACAAGACGCCACTCTAAAAGTACTGCACGATGTCCTAATGACAAACCCCTGGACTTACAACACCCCCCGCAGTTTCATCTTGGACTGCGCTGCTTTAGCTCTCAAAGAGAACTATTTTGAATATAAAGGCGCCTTCTACCTTCAGACGAATGGAACGTCTATGGGCAGTGTTTTTGCCCCAAGTGTGGCAGGATTGTATGTTGCCCATTTTGAACACACACACATACAACAACCCACCAACCCTTTCTCCACCAACATAAGAATGTGGCGTCGATATATCAACGACATTCTCTTAATATGGAAAGGTAACCAAGAATCACTGGATAACTTCATGCTCTGGATCAACCAACTAGACTCATACTTACGCTTCACATGCACCAGTAGTTCCACTGAACTACCCTTCCTAGACCTGAACATCAGACCTGAGAACGGTAAACTCACCACCACCACCTACTACAAACCTACGGCAAGAAACTCCCTACTCAGGTTTGATAGTTTTCACCCTCGACACCTGAGGGAAAACTTGCCCTACGGACAATTCCTATGCATCAGGCGCAACTGCAGTAACATCAAGGATTATAAACAACAATCCAGTGATCTGGTGCACAAGCTTAGGGACCGTGGCTATCCCTCCAAGATAATCAATAAAACCTGCAAAAGAGCTAGGAACCAGAACAGGGAGGCTCTCCTGGAAACCTTCGAAAAACCAGAAGAAGAGCCCGTCCTTACCTGCGTGACGACTTACAATACAGCGTCTAACCAAGTTTCAAACATCATACAACGCAACTGGATAATCATCAATTCTGGCACCAGACAATGGGATAAGCCCCGCTTCGCCTACAAAAGGGCCACCAATCTAAGAGACCAATTGGTGAATACTAGACCACGGCCAAACACACAGAAGAAAGATAACACCATCGTCAACGCATGGGGCCTGCCCAAAATCACTGGCCACCAACCCTGCAACAATTGCAGTGTATGCCACTTAACCTCTCCGTCAAAAACACTTAGCTTGGAACCGGGCAAAACCTGGACACAACGACAGTTTACAAACTGTAACTCCTTCAATCTGGTATACTTGATAACTGTTAGACCTGGCACCTTGGCGTGAGTCTCCCTTCCACTTTTTGCTGGTGTGCCTCCGATGTTTTGCTGGTTTTCCGATACTCAGGGCACTGCGCCACGGCCGACCCGTGCCGCAGTGCAAGTGCTCCCTACTGTAAATTGTACATGTGATTGGTATCCATGATTGGTTCATTGGATTTACTGTTAGTCCCTAGTAAAGTGCACTAGGAGTGCCAGGGCTTGTGAATGCCAATGCTGCTAGTGGGCCTGCAGCGCTGGTTGCGCCACCCACAGAAGCAGCCGTAAGATGTGTCTGGGGACTGCCACCGCAGAACCCGCGTGCAGTCTCGTACTGTCATGCCGGCTGGGCAAGTGCAACCACTTGCCAGCCCCTGAACCTTCCCTTGACTGCATATTAGTCACCCCTATGGTAGGCCTGCGGGCAGGGTGCATTGTAGGTGTAAGGTAGGACAAGCCCTGATGTGTGTGGCATGTCCTAGTAGTGACTTACAACTAAACTCGTATTTCACTGTTGAAGGCTACCTGCTCCCGTTAGGCCAGACTGAGCTGCTGGAATTATTACACCCTATAATCTCAGCAGGCTCAGGGAGCATGGTAGAGAGTCGTGTTTAGTATGCCTGAACTCAGGATGATAAAATATTTCTTTTAGTAAAGTTTATTTTAATATCCTGTGTTTGCAAATGCTACTTTTAGAAAGTTAGCATTTGCTTGCCTAATCATTTCAGCCCGCCTCTGCTGGTATGTGTATCTGACTGTCTGGGATGTGTGAGTGACAGGGCTGGGGGATGACAGGTGGTGAATGCGCAGATTACACCTTAGTGGGAGGTAGGAGTGGCTCTTGACTCTGGATCTTGCTGTGCTCTGCCACCACAATGCTGGCTCCACCCTCCTGGTGAGCGACTGATGACTCAGCCGACACCTGGCCCAGGAAGGGCGAAGCCCCATCAACAAGGTACTCTGGCTGCCCCTGTCCTCACAATGCTGGCTCCACCTCCTGTGGGGCGTCTGATGCGCCTGCCCCTCACACTGAAAGCAGAAGCCGGATTACGCCCCCCAGAGTACTCAAGGACTGAAAGTGGCTATGCAAAGGCCCCCCTGGCCTGCGAGAACAAAAGAAATGCAGTATAAAAGAAGGAGCCTTGCTCCTTGTAAATTAGATCCTGTTTGGGCTACAGAAGGAACTCTACCCGACGAGAAGGACCGGGAAGGACAAGGAAGAGTGTTGTCTCTTGCCTGTGTCTGGTGCCTTGCTGCAGAAGGAGAGGAAAAGGAAAGACTACAAGAAGACTTTTGCTTTGAGAAACTTTGTGCCAAACTCTGCTGAGAGATCTCCAAGGGCTTGCTGTTGAACTTGCCCCCTGACCAGCGCCCCAGGACCAGTGGGCGCTACATCCTGAAGAAAGCGACTGTGTGTGCTGCTTATCGCTGCAGTACTGACAGAGGGGTCTGGGAGCGCTGGGCAAGCCTGCCACGCTCCCCGTAACCAAGGCATCGACATCCCCCTGAGCACCGTGACCGGGGCCCAAAGCAACAGCGAGAGCAACGTGAGGTCCAGCCGCCGCTGGCCCGAGCACCGTGACCGCAACTGCACCGGGAGCCCGAGAGCAAAGTGAAGGAGGACCCGTCCGGTCCAAGCTCCCGAATTGACTGCGCTTCGAGCCGTCAATCCACCTGCGAAGACGGACAGCTGCCCTGTGATAACCCCCTCTGGTCGGTAGCCTGCCCGACAGCTCCGCTGTGAGCGCACAGCTGCAACCGGTACTTTGGCTGGGTACGTCCTGCACTTGGGGACCGTACTGCCACTGGCCGTCACCACACAGCCGCCGCCTCCAGGGTCGGAGCGAACGACGAGGAAAGGACCCTGCCGCCACAGAGCACCGCCGCCCCGGATGACCCGTGACCTGCCCGGCTGAGAGCCGCAGTGAACAGCGACCCCGGAAAAGCAACGCGACGTGGGACAGCTGCCCTGGAAGCCGCCCGCTCCACAAGAATTTGAAAGGTACTGTGTTGTATCCTCACGGTGCGAGCGTCCTGCAACCCGAGCTCGCACCGCGCTATCTGCTCCCAACGCGAGCCGCCTCTGAAACCGAGGCTCGCACAGCTCCTGGCCCTCGAGGCCCACGCAGAGAGCGCATTGAGGCGCTACGAGACACTGAACCTTGTCGAACCTGGGCAGAAGGCCCAAAAGATTGCGTATTGCTAAAAGAGAACTGTGGCATCCTGAACTTAAGTAAACTGGAACCGCTATTGAAAGTTTGACAACTGTATTTACAAGCCTGCTTGAAATTTATATAAAGATATATATTTTTACGAATACAGTTTGGTGTCATTGTGTGGTGGGTTGGTTGTGACGGTGTGATATTGCAAATGTTTAACCCTATGTGCCCCAAAGATTAGCCTAAGACTGCTTAAGCCACACTACCTAGAGGGTAAGCAGAGGTTGTCTGGAAGGTAACCCTCAGCCCTGACGAGGAAGAGAGAGTCCCTGCTTGTCGCTAGTGCTACACTGCGCCAACTAGAGCCTCCCCCTTCCTACAATAACCTGCAGATGTGGCCTAAGATATATCGGCATGACGACCAGAAAAGTATGCACAAGAATGACAGAACATAGAAGTACCATAAGATGTGGGAAAAACATAAGCAAGCTCACAGACCACTTCCTGACCCACAATCACACACCCAATGACTTCACTTGGACTGTCATCGAGAAATTTGACAACCTCAGAGATGAGAGACTCCTTTTGCAAAAAGAACAACGCTGGATATACCGGCTATCCACACACATCCATGGCCTCAACGATGCCATTCCATGGAATAGTCTAGCCGTATAAACATCCTTGCAAAATTCTGTATTACAGCTTAGCTGTGTAGACCTAACACTGCATATCGTACTGATAGCTGTGCCACAGTACCCCTGCATGAGCGTCCTTTTCGCTGCCCCTTCCTCTCCCTTCGTGCCCTCCTAGTGCATAGTAATACACTCACTCCCCTTGTGTGAAATCCACACACACTCTGACCCTCCTGCATGAGACTTGACCGACAAGGCGGCCAAAATCATTGGTAGCGTGTCACTCGCAATATCAATCACGTGATAAACCTTGTTTACATACAAGTACGCACAATCTGCAACCTGACGACCAGCACGCATGCGCGTATATTCCAGCGCATGCGCATAGTGTATAACACTGCCGCGCAGAACTGCGCATGCGCGAAAACGCGCACTACTTTCCCGCATATGTGCTAACAGAGCTACTATGAGACTGCGTTTAGCGCGCATCCCTCCCTCTCTTTCTAACCCAAACAGGTTAATCGAATTTAGAAAATAGTATAAATACGAAACCAGGCGGCCCACTCACCTCATATCGGGCGCCGCAGAAGGACGAATAGGTCCAAGGAGGAACCAGACCGAACTACTCGTGAGTAAACAAGACCACTTGTCCTGCAAAATGGGGTAAGCAAGAACTCTTTCTCCTTACAGGTTAGATAGTCTGGTGAACCTCGTTTATTTCCACAGGGTCTCTTTCTCTGCCAGGCGACCCATGAGGCTTTTTACAAAGAAATAACAGAGTAAGGACCGAGTATCAGTACTTTCCTGTACCTCACCTTGTGATTTCGTTTTTTAGCCCACCACCACTCACTAACGGTTTCATTAAACCCTCACCAGCCTCATGCAGATGTCATGAGCTCACCTTAGCCGCATATAGGTCGCACACCACCTTATAAGCCGGCAACCAGCGGTTTAAAATCATGCCACTCTAATATGACTCTTTCTTGTACGTCTTGTCTTTGTCCTATGTGTTCTATGTAGAAAAGCTTGAGGGAATCCCCCTCTAACAGTTACAGCGCCTTAGCGAGCGCTACACATAGCCAAAAACGACACAAACACTTAATTTAAGTTTATAATTTAATCTGCACCTTATCACTTATCTCTTTGGTCCTGAGGAAAGCCAGCTTAGAATACAAAAGGCACTGGCTGAAACATGTAGACCACACTGGACACTGGAGGTCATCATAACACTCCTTATTGTCCTTTTGCCTTTTAACCTGCTAACAGAGGCCCAGTTCATTAAAATGTGCTAACCCTCGGGTGCTGGGACCTCTGGTATAGCTTTTTAATTTTCACTTCTCTCACCCCTTCACTGCACACGCAGCAATATACCAGCTCCGCAGTGTAGGAGAGTAGGGTCTGCAATCCTATGATCACCCAGATTTTTTGCTTTTGTTTCACTGGTTTACGACTTTCTCTGGCTGTGGGCCTGCCAATCAGACCCACAGCCTGGCTGTTCTCTCTCTAAATTACAACGTGTACCCTAGGTGCATTTACCAATTGGTACTGGGCCACCTTGTCAGACCCTGTAACTCAGGGCATAGGTGTACCCAGGGCCTACCAGGGGCTGAAGCATGTATTATGCCACCCCTGGCTGGCCTCCTAAATTTGACACAACTGGCTGCATGACAGCTGGGGCAAAGTCGTGTAATCACCCTTTGCTGTAGATATAGTATACCTATATCTAACCCTAAAAATGGACACACAGATTCCTATCAGTCACTCCTATGGCAGGCCTTGACAATCCTGAAGGCAGAGTGCTTGGAATCGTGTGAGATGGTGCTCTGGCATGAGCTGAGCCTGTGTGCAGCTTGCGGAACCAAGTCCTAATAGCTGTTTCATGATAACGCATACCATATACTCTTAAGTGCATTATAATCCTCTCGGTTAAATGCTATCTTTGGTATTGCTTTATCAAAACATGTCGAGTAAGGTGTCATACGAATTGGAATACTAACCCCTCGCCAATTCTGGCGACGGGGTTAGCATTCCACCCTTCTAGAGGGACACGACATGTATGTAACTGTGAACCCCGGTTAAAGTTAAACGAAGCCTCAGCTCCACAAAATGGATGCTGCCACCACAGACACGAGTCTGACCCCCTACAGCTGGGCGTCCTTCCAGCGAGGGGAGCCTGGACAAAGGGTTTCCTGTCGAGGGCGGTGCTAGCACCGTCCCAGACAGGGTTTTGTGTATCCTGGGTAGGCAGGGCTTTACAGGAAGGTGACTGCTGAGTGGCCCCCCGGTGCTCACTACGCATAGGCCGGTCAGAACCAGTTCCAGGGGCACACCAGCCCCTGGCCTGGGGGAAGTCCAGCATGGGAGAGGGGTATAACCACCTCCCTCCTAGTCCCACCCATAGGCAGGACCTAGTCACCGGGTCAGCCCCTTTTCTTAGTATAAAGATGGGAGCGGGCCCCCTGTTCAAATTAGATCATCTTTGGAATCAAGACACGACTTTCTGCGAAAGGACATCAAGATTTCTTCTTCAAGATTCTCCCTTGTGGCTAAGGAGTAGTCACCCTGCATCCGCAGGCACTATCAAGAACACTGCGGTCCGCTGCAAGTCCTTCCTCAGGAATCGGACGACCCAGCACGACGAGACCCAGCTTCCCTGGCACCTCTGACCTCTACTCACCTCTACAGCCAAGCTGAGAACCGTGAGTGCGACGAGACCTCGAGGGACCGACGATCGCCAAGACTGCACGACTTCTTCACAACAAGCCCGCCGAGTGTCCCTCTGGTGAGTGCTTTGGGGTCCGAGAAGCCCCGACCCTGAGCCGCTCCAGCACCGAAGATCAGCCCTCCAGCATCTCCACGATCTGCGTGGGGCCCTTCTGCTTTTTGCTGCTCACCGCGGTGTTTGGCTACTAGCCCGCTGGCTTGTGGCCTTCTTCACGACGCCCGACGACATCACTGCTGCTGGTCTGGTTGCTCCAGACTGGCCCTTGCTTCCTTCTTCAAGAGAGGCACCCCGGACCCTCCTGGTCCACTCCAGACGCCATTTTGAGTCCACCGCGTGGGCTTGAATTTGCCAAGGCTTTGTTGCCCAATCCTGGGTCCAGCGACGCCGACAGCTTCATCCATCGTGGGACAGCTCGCTCCTCCATCCTGGTTGCCGACAACGCCTCCTGGTCCGTGAGATCTGCAGAGCACAGCGTCACCCACTCACCTAGTCGAGGTGACTACCATCCGGTGCCCTCCTGGTGCCACCTGACTACTGGCTAGTAGTCACGAACTTGGTCCCCTCTGCTTTCAGGTGTCATCCATCTTCAAGATCCAGGCTTGGATCACTTCGAACTCTCTTCACTGGTCGCCTGCCAGCATCTTTCTTCCAGGCTCCTGGTCCGTCTACGAGGATTCCCGACGTCTTTTGAGACCTATGCAGCTGCAGCCCCTGGGCTAGGTAACTTCGGCATTTCGGTGCCCCAGCATAGCCTCACTATCCAAGGGTCAGAATCCACTTTCGTTTTCCTCCTACCAGGTCGGGTTCGCCCGAGAACACTAACTCTGTGAAATCTAGCTACCATAGACTTTGTCCCGCATCACGCGTGAGAGTGCACACTCTGCACCCGAGTCCCCTGGGTCTCCTAGAAGTAATCTAACAATTCCATAGTCAAGTCCTAGCGATTCCAAAGCCTATTAGTACTGTACTTACCTGATAGTAATTTCGCATTCCACTTTCAGAGTATATGGTTTTCCGTGCCCCTCGGGCATTTGTATATACTGTGCTAACTTAAGTATTTTCGTAAGAGTTTTGTGTTGTGCTTAGTACCCTGTCCTCATAAAGAGTACAGGGCTGTTGTGATTTTAATAAATACACTGTTTATTTTCATAACACTTGTGTGGTGTCCTTTCACTTGGTGTTCAAGGGGTATATGTGTGGTATAAAAAGTCAAAGGGAAATCCCTGGGGTATATCAATAAGTCACTGGTGTCAATGCTCACACGGTTACACTATAGCCCCTAGCTAGCAGGTTGCTGTAGATCACCGTCAGAAGAACAGAGAATGTTATAATGATTCCCACAATGAAAAATATTTGTTAACAATCTAGATTTTTTATTAAAATAAAACAGAAGTTTACAATAAAAATGTACACATTTAAAATGTGCAGATTGAACGAGGCAGAAACGAGGCGCCACACGCATAAAGAACATATCCAGTTTCAGCGAGGCCCCTAAAATATGCCCGTTCAAAGCGAGTTTTAAAATCATTGAAGATAACGGGTTTTTAAGTAAAAAGAATAAAGAAAAAGACAAGACTAAATCTGAGGATAAAGGAACATCACCAATAGAAGCTTGAAAGATCACATAGAGGCCAAATACAGCCAGTGATCCCAAAGTGAATGCCCTGGAACGACCTAATTGGCGCCTAGGACCCACCGATAAAGGAACGGTGTTATATCCTTTCACCTATATTTAGGGAAAGTGAAGTCTTTCTTGTACGGAAAACCCCTACTAAGAAGTCCTGAGGAAGGTGCCACATTACCAAGTGCAAAGCACCGAAACGCGTCGACGCATTTCTATATGAGAGAATCCACTTTTAGCCCAAACGCACTGGATGTACATGTATTACTGTCGCATGTGTGTTATAGTAATAATACAAAACAACAGGAGAGTAAGGGTCTAAATAGACACTCCCATGCCCCTCATCAAATCACTATTTCAAACAACAAGAGAGTGTTAAATATAAACATTCAACATAATAGGCTGATAAACAAACAATACTATGCCCAGCACTAGTAAACAATTTAAAGAAGAATGTTAATAAAGAAAGAAGACAGAGTGCACGTGCTCAAAGTACTGGCTAAAAAGAACCCTCAGGCCCCAGTGAACCACTGGTAGCCGGTTGTCTTCATTGGGTTCTTATGATTAGCTAGACAGAGTGAAAGTGAATTAAAAAGAGTGTGGACTACTCCTCGAAGTAATTTTAATAAGAGGGTAGCTCTAACTCTGTTAAAACCAGAAAATAGAAAATATGGTAGTTTTCGGACTATTGCGAGGTTATGTGAATTTGAACCAAACAGTCCCTTAGTAAGGTGAAAAAGACAGAATTAAGAGAATGGTCAACATGTTTCTGCTATGTGAGCCCTACTCCGCTCAGCATTCATCAGGACCAGAATATGATACCACTCACTGGTCCGGGCACTCTAAAGTGCTCTGACCCAGTGGTGGAAGCTGGGAAACATACGACCTGAAAGTGTCGAAGCTCCTGTGGGAAGTTTTCCCAGAACGGATTCAATCCTTGTTGCAGTTGAATTTAAAAACACGGGGTCAAGTGCCCCATGGGCAAGACGGCAGGAGGAAATCTTCACGTTTGGGTTCTATTGCTCCAAACGACTCCCTGCGCGGTAACCTACAAGCAGCCACGTCCGCCGGGCGGCGGACGTGGCTGCTTGTAGGTTACCGCGCAGGGAGTCGTTTGGAGCAATAGAACCCAAACGTGAAGATTTCCTCCTGCCGTCTTGCCCATGGGGCACTTGACCCCGTGTTTTTAAATTCAACTGCAACAAGGATTGAATCCGTTCTGGGAAAACTTCCCACAGGAGCTTCGACACTTTCAGGTCGTATGTTTCCCAGCTTCCACCACTGGGTCAGAGCACTTTAGAGTGCCCGGACCAGTGAGTGGTATCATATTCTGGTCCTGATGAATGCTGAGCGGAGTAGGGCTCACATAGCAGAAACATGTTGACCATTCTCTTAATTCTGTCTTTTTCACCTTACTAAGGGACTGTTTGGTTCAAATTCACATAACCTCGCAATAGTCCGAAAACTACCATATTTTCTATTTTCTGGTTTTAACAGAGTTAGAGCTACCCTCTTATTAAAATTACTTCGAGGAGTAGTCCACACTCTTTTTAATTCACTTTCACTCTGTCTAGCTAATCATAAGAACCCAATGAAGACAACCGGCTACCAGTGGTTCACTGGGGCCTGAGGGTTCTTTTTAGCCAGTACTTTGAGCACGTGCACTCTGTCTTCTTTCTTTATTAACATTCTTCTTTAAATTGTTTACTAGTGCTGGGCATAGTATTGTTTGTTTATCAGCCTATTATGTTGAATGTTTATATTTAACACTCTCTTGTTGTTTGAAATAGCATGTGTGTTATAGTACATAGGCCATTTCCTGTTAGTGGATCTAGGAATCAATTGTGGTAGAAACATCAAAGTGCCACCGTTTTAAAGGGGTCTCTTTTCTTCTTTTTTCTTTATTATATGTGTTGTCTATAATAACCAATGTTTGTGTTTATGATATGCAATGTAATGTGAATGTACTTATATGCTTTACAGTTTTTTATCGTTCAATGACATCTTGCTGATTTACTTTTACTTTTCAGGGAAAGGTTCCTTTGAAATTTTAAATGTGTACATTTTTATTGTAAACTTCTGTTTTATTTTAATAAAAAATCTAGATTGTTAACAAATATTTTTCATTGTGGGAATCATTATAACATTCTCTGTTCTTCTGACGGTGATCTACAGCAACCTGCTAGCTAGGGGCTATAGTGTAACCGTGTGAGCATTGACACCAGTGACTTATTGATATACCCCAGGGATTTCCCTTTGACTTTTTGTCCTTTGTGCCCTGTTCCCTGGCGACAGTGGGGTAACCTCTCTTTTGAAATCTGTATATGTGTGGTATAACAGCTGGCTTAACACGCCCTCTCGAGTCTTTAGCCTTAGACTGCTCGTATCCACGCTACTAGGATAGCTGGTCTATAAGGTTGACTTACAACCAATCATCAATAAGGGTTGCTGGACTGATACATAGTGTTCACTAGAATAGTGAGCACTGCATATCAGGCCACCTTCTCACATTGGTGAGCAGCGGTTGGGATTTGAGCTTGCTGTTGTTTTACCACACGTATCCTAAGAATATCTTGTTGAAAGATCACATAAGTACTTTAGGTACATATAACTTAGCTTAGAATACTCTGAGTTCTACTGAACCAGCTGTTGCAGCTCCTCAAGGCTTAGCACACCTTGGCTGCAACTCTTAGCAAGGGATCAGTAGGCAAACACATAGTGTAGGTAGGTGCATCACTTACACCACACTAGAAGCATGTCTAACCACGGAGAGTCTACTGAGACCCCTCTGGTGGTTGAGGACCCTCCACAGGCCTCTTCTAGATATGCAGCCCTTAGCTTCCAGGAGATGAGACAAGTGTGTACCTCCAGGAAGCTAAAACAGGGGTCTAACCCCACAATCCCATTTCTGATTGGTCTCTTAGAGACTTATGATGCTAGAAAGGCTGAGAAAACTCTTAGCTCTTCTCATCCAGAAGGGGACACGCCAGCCCTAGAAGGAACCAGGGGTGACCCAGATCTCATCCATCTCTCAGGTGAGGAGGATGATGATCAGGATACATCTGGGGATGAGGCAGACAAAGGTCCAGAAGTAGTTAGTCAGCTAACTAGGGACAACTTAAGCAGGCATGAGAATGGTACTAGGAGATCCCTGGGACCCCTCTCAGGCCAGCTTAACATTGGGAATGGACGAGTTAGGTCTCTATCAAGAGGTTCTGGCAGATCCATTCAAACCAATGGCTCTCAGACCTCTGCGTTGAGGAGGATGACTTCCCCTCAGAGGAGAGTGTATGAAGCTAAAGAAAGGGCAGCCAATCTGAGGATTGAAAGGGAAGAACTTGCCCTGGCCAAAGAGAGGCTTGCCTTTGCTAGAGAGCAACAGTTAAGTGGGGTAGTCCCCACTGGTGGCAGCATTGTACCTAGCAATAGGGAAAGGAGTTTTGATACAAAGCACCTGAATAGGATAGTGTCCCCCTTTAAACAAGGGGATGGCATCCACAAATGGATAACTGCTTTGGAGAGGGCCTGCACTGTGCAGGGTGTTCCCCAAAGTCAGTGGGCAGCTATCTTGTGGCTCTCCTTTGAAGGTGAAGGTAGAGATAAGCTCCTCACTACTAGAGTTGAGGATGCTAACAATTACCAAGTCCTGAAGAATACACTGATTGATGGGTTTTGCCTAACCACTGAGCAGTACAGGTTGCTGTTCAGGGATACCCAGAAAACTCAGTCTCAGGATTGGTCTGATTTTGTAGATTGTGCCACTAAGGCTTTGGAGGGCTGGTTGCTGGGCAGTAAGGTTACTGATTATACAGGATTGTACAATTTGATGATGAGAGAACAAATTTTAAACAATTGTCAGAACCAGTTGTTGCATCAGCATCTTGTTGACTCAGATCTGACCTCTCCCCAAGAATTGGGAAAGAAGGCAGACAGATGGGTCAGGACAAGAGTTAAGCAGAACCAGGGCCAGAATCAAGGTGGTCAGAAGAAAGCAGACCAGAAGAGTAAAGATTCTAAGGGGGAACAAAATGACCAGAAGTCTTCGACAGGTCCCCAACAACCCAAAGAGGGTGGGGGTCAGGCTCCCCAGAAAAAGAAGAATCAAGAAGGCCAATCTAAAAGGTGGTGCCAACACTGCAAAAGTAAAACTCACTGGTTTAGTGAGTGCACCAAGAAAGGAGGAGGGCAGACTCCTGCCACTGCAGCCCCTAAGGCACCTGTGCCCCCTAGTACAGTCAGCAGTGGTAGTGCACCTCCCAAGGGTTTAGTTGGGTTAACCTTGGGTTCTGAGGGGTATGACAACTTAGTTGGCACACTCACTCAGGCTGTCCTTGTCTGTACAGGGGATGTGGATATATCCCCTGATATAAGTCCCAATACTTTTGGCAAATACAGGCAGACACCTTTAATAAATGGAAAAATGGCTCAGGCCTATAGGGACACTTGTGCCAGTGTCACAATGGTGACACCTAACTTTGTGGACCCTGGACAGATCATGCCAGGTACAGATTTCCTGGTGACCAATGCAAGCAATGTCACTACCAGTTATAGTATGGCAATTGTTGCTTTCTCCTGGGGAGGGGTAAATGGCCAGAAGAAGGTTGTTGTTAGTTCAGACCTCCCAGTAGATTGTTTGTTGGGCAATGATTTGGAGTCATCACAATGGTCAGAAGTGGAGCAGAGGACTCACATGGAGATGTTAGGTTTGCCAGCACATGTGTTTGCTGTGACTAGGTCACAGGCCAGAAGATGCCCCACTGAACAGGTGCTGGATCCTGGAACAATGGACCAGACACCTTCCAAGAAGAAGAGCAGTAGGGTTAAGGCATTGCCTTCCCCCTTGCCCCAGGTTGTGGATCAAGTCTCAGAGGAGGCTGACCTACAGGAATTGAGGGAAACTGAGCCTAAAGAGTTCGAACTTGATCAAGTTGAATTTCTGGGTTCAGGTGGCCCCTCAAGGGAAGACCTGGGGAAGGACCAGTTAGACTGCCCCTCTCTTGAACCCCTCAGACAGCAGGCTGCTGCTGAGGCTGCTGGGAACGCCACAGGTACCCACAAGGTATACTGGGAAGATGGACTCCTGTACACTGAGGCAAGAGACCCCAAGCCTGGCATGGCCAGGAGGCTGGTCATCCCCTTGTCTCAGAGAGGTTTCCTCCTTACCTTGGCCCATGAGATTCCCTTAGCAGGTCACTTAGGCCAGACAAAGACTTGGGACAGGCTTGTCTCACACTTTCACTGCCTCACATGAATGAGGATACCAAGGAGTTTTGTCGCTCCTGTGTCACTTGCCAAGCCAGTGGTAAGTCAGGTGGCACAACAAAGGCCCCCCTTATACCAATGCCTGTGGTGGGGGTGCCCTTTGAAAGAGTGGGGATTGACATTGTTGGTCCAATGGAACCCCAGACAGCATCAGGGCACAAGTTTATACTGGTGGTAGTGAATCATGCCACCAGGTATCCTGAAGCTATTCCACTTAGGACCACTACAGCACCTGTAGTGGCAAGGGCCCTAGTTGGAGTATTCTCCAGAGTGGGCTTCCCTAAGGAGGTTGTCTCTGACAGAGGTGCAAACTTCATGTCAAGCTACTTAACTGCTATGTGGAAGGAATGTGGTGTCAACTACAAGTTCACCACACCCTATCACCCACAATGCAATGGGCTTGTTGAAAGGTTCAACAGGACCCTAAAAGGGATGATTCATGGACTACCTGAAAAGCTCAGGCATAGATGGGATGTCCTGATTCCCTGCCTTCTGTTTGCTTACAGAGAGGTCCCACAAAAGGGGGTTGGCTACAGCCCTTTTGAACTTTTGTATGGGCATCCTGTGAGAGGCCCCCTGTGTTTGGTGAAGGAAGGATGGGAGAGACCTCTCAAAAAGCCTGCAACCAGCAAAGTGGACTATGTCCTTGGTCTCCGCTCCAGGATGGCTGAGTATATGGAGAAGGCATCTGAAAACCTTAAGGCCAGTCAAGAACTCCAAAAAGCTTGACAGGACCAAAAGGCTGTCCTGACTGTTTATCAGCCTGGACAGAAGGTGTGAGTGTTGGAGCCAGTGGCCCCAGCAGCACTCAAAGACAAATGGTCTGGGCCCCACACAATTCTTGAGCAAAAGGGAGAGGTCACCTACCTGGTGGACCTTGGAACTCCCAGGAGCCCCCACAGGGTGCTCCATGTCAACAGGCTCAAAGCATATGTCGACAGGAAGGACATGAGCTTGCTCATGGCCATAGATGAGGGACAGGAGGAAGAGAGTGACCCTCTCCCAGACCTGCTCACTCAGAATCCTGATGATGGGTCAGTAGATGGTGTTGTCTTTTGTGGCAGCCTCTCTGAGCATCAACAGAAAGACTGTAAACAGGTTCTTCAGTCTTTCAGACATATGTTCTCTCTGACACCCAGTCAGACCAAGTGGTGTACCCATGAGGTTGACACTGGTGACAGTCTGCCAGTCAAGAGTAAAATCTACAGGCAGCCTGATCATGTTAGAGACTGCATCAAAACTGAAGTGCAGAAAATGTTGGAGTTGGGAGTCATTGAACCCTCAGATAGCCCTTGGGCTAGTCCAGTAGTTCTAGTGCCAAAACCTCACACCCAGGGTGGTAAGAAAGAGATGAGGTTCTGCGTAGACTACAGGGGTCTCAATGCAGTCACTAAGACTGATGCCCACCCAATACCAAGGGCAGATGAGCTTATAGATAGATTGGCTTCTGCCAACTACTTAAGCACATTTGACCTGACAGCTGGGTATTGGCAAATCAGGTTAGCTGAGGATGCCAAGCCCAAGACAGCATTTTCAACCCCTGGTGGGCATTATCAATTTGTGGTAATGCCCTTTGGTCTGAAAAATGTACCTGCCACCTTCCAAAGGTTGGTGAATCATGTTCTCACTGGGCTGGATGACTTCTGTGCAGCATATCTAGATGATATTGCTGTCTTTAGCTCCACCTGGGAGGATCACCTGGTCCACCTGAGGAAAGTGTTAGAGGCTCTGCAAGCAGCAGGCCTCACTATCAAGGCCACCAAGTGCCAGATAGGGCAGACACAGGTTGTATACCTGGGCCACCTTGTAGGTGGAGGCCAGGTTCAGCCACTGGAGAGCAAAATACAGTCAATCAGGGACTGGGCTCCTCCAACCACCCAGACTCAGGTTCGAGCTTTCTTGGGCCTGACTGGTTACTACAGAAAGTTTGTCAGGAACTATGGATCAATTGTGACTCCATTAAATGAACTGACAAGTAAGAACATGCCAAAAAAGGTTCAGTGGACAGCAGGCTGTCAAAAAGCATCCGATGACCTAAAGCAGGCCATGTGCACAGCACCTATCCTCAAGAGTCCAGACTACTCCAAACCATTTATTGTCCAAACATATGCTTCTGAGTTGGGTGTGGGAGCTGTTCTATCTCAACTGAATTTTGATGGTCAAGACCAGCCCATTGCTTTTATAAGCAGAAGGCTGACCCCCAGAGAGAAGAATTGGTCAGCTATTGAGAGGGAGGCCTTTGCTGTGGTTTGGGCCCTGAAGAAGCTGAGGCCATACTTGTTTGGCACTCACTTCAAGATTCAGACCGACCATAAGCCCCTCTTGTGGCTAAATCAGATGAAGGGTGAACACCCCAAACTGCTTAGATGGTCCATTTCCCTACAGGGGATGGACTTTACAGTGGAACATAGACCTGGTACTGATCATGGCAATGCCGATGGGCTCTCCAGATATTTCCACTTAGAACAAGAAGACTCACCTGGTCAAGGTTAGCTTATTGTCCCAAAGTTTGGGGGGGGGTCATGTAGGAGAGTAGGGTCTGCAATCCTATGATCACCCAGATTTTTTGCTTTTGTATCACTGGTTTACGACTTTCTCTGGCTGTGGGCCTGCCAATCAGACCCACAGCCTGGCTGTTCTCTCTCTAAATTACAATGTGTACCCTAGGTGCATTTACCAATTGGTACTGGGCCACCTTGTCAGACCCTGTAACTCAGGGCATAGGTGTACCCAGGGCCTACCAGGGGCTGAAGCATGTATTATACCACCCCTGGCTGGCCTCCTAAATTTGACACAACTGGCTGCATGACAGCTGGGGCAAAGTCGTGTAATCACCCTTTGCTGTAGATATAGTATACCTATATCTAACCCTAAAAATGGACACACAGATTCCTATCAGTCACTCCTATGGCAGGCCTTGACAATCCTGAAGGCAGAGTGCTTGGAATCGTGTGAGATGGTGCTCTGGCATGAGCTGAGCCTGTCTGCAGCTTGCGGAACCAAGTCCTAATAGCTGTTCCATGATAACGCATACCATATACTCTTAAGTGCATTATAATCCTCGCGGTTAAATGCTATATTTGGTATTGCTTTATCAAAACATGTCGAGTAAGGTGTCATACGAATTGGAATACTAACCCCTCGCCAATTCTGGCGACGGGGTTAGCATTCCACCCTTCTAGAGGGACACGACATGTATGTAACTGTGAACCCCGGTTAAAGTTAAACAAAGCATCAGCTCCACAAAATGGATGCTGCCACCACAGACACGAGTCTGACGCCCTGCAGCTGGGAGTCCTTCCAGCGAGGGGAGCCTGGACAAAGGGTTTCCTGTCGAGGGCGGTGCTAGCACCGTCCCAGACAGGGTTTTGTGTATCCTGGGTAGGCAGGGCTTTACAGGAAGGTGACTGCTGTGTGGCACCCCGGTGCTCACTACGCATAGGCCGGTCAGAACCAGTTCCAGGGGCACACCAGCCCCTGGCCTGGGGGAAGTCCGGCATGGGAGAGGGGTGTAACCACCCCCCTCCTAGTCCCACCCATAGGCAGGACCTAGTCACCGGGTCAGCCCCTTTTCTTAGTATAAAGATGGGAGCGGGCCCCCTGTTCAAATTAGATCATCTTTGGAATCAAGACACGACTTTCTGCGAAAGGACATCAAGATTTCTTCTTCAAGATTCTCCCTTGTGGCTAAGGAGTAGTCACCCTGCATCCGCAGGCACCATCAAGAACACTGCGGTCCGCTGCAAGTCCTTCCTCAGGAATCCGACGACCCAGCACGACGAGACCCGGCTTCCCTGGCACCTCTGACCTCTACTCACCTCTACAGCCAAGCTGAGAACCGTGAGTGCGACGAGACCTCGAGGGACCGACGATCGCCAAGACTGCACGACTTCTTCACAACAAGCCCGCCGAGTGTCCCTCTGGTGAGTGCTTTGGGGTCCGAGAAGCCCCGACCCTGAGCCGCTCCAGCACCGAAGATCAGCCCTCCAGCATCTCCACGATCTGCGTGGGGTCCTTCTGCTTTTTGCTGCTCACCGTGTTGTTTGGCTACTAGCCCGCTGGCTTGTGGCCTTCTTCACGACGTCCGACGACATCACTGCTGCTGGTCTGGTTGCTCCAGACTGGCCCTTGCTTCCTTCTTCAAGAGAGGCACCCCGGACCCTCCGGGTCCACTCCAGACGCCATTTTGAGTCCACCGCGTGGCCTTGAATTTGCCAAGGCTTTGTTGCCCAATCCTGGGTCCAGCGACGCCGACAGCTTCATCCATCGTGGGACAGCTTGCTCCTCCATCCTGGTCGCCGACAACGCCTCCTGGTCCGTGAGATCTGCAGAGCACAGCGTCACCCACTCACCTAGTCGAGGTGACTACCATCCGGTGCCCTCCTGGTGCCACCTGACTACTGGCTAGTAGTCACGAACTTGGTCCCCTCTGCTTTCAGGTGTCATCCATCTTCAAGATCCAGGCTTGGATCACTTCGAACTCTCTTCACTGGTCGCCTGCCAGCATCTTTCTTCCAGGCTCCTGGTCCGTCTACGAGGATTCCCGACGTCTTTTGAGACCTATGCAGCTGCAGCCCCTGGGCTAGGTAACTTCGGCATTTCGGTGCCCCAGCATAGCCTCACTATCCAAGGGTCAGAATCCACTTTCGTTTTCCTCCTACCAGGTCGGGTTCGCCCGAGAACACTAACTCTGTGAAATCTAGCTACCATAGACTTTGTCCCGCATCACGCGTGAGAGTGCACACTCTGCACCCGAGTCCCCTGGGTCTCCTAGAAGTAATCTAACGATTCTATAGTCAAGTCCTAGCGATTCCAAAGCCTATTAGTACTGTACTTACCTGCTAGTAATTTCGCATTCCACTTTCAGAGTATATGGTTTTCCGTGCCCCTCGGGCATTTGTATATACTGTGCTAACTTAAGTATTTTCGTAAGAGTTTTGTGTTGTGCTTAGTACCCTGTCCTCATAAAGAGTACAGGGCTGTTGTGATTTTAATAAATACACTGTTTATTTTCATAACACTTGTGTGGTGTCCTTTCACTTGGTGTTCAAGGGGTATATGTGTGGTATAACAGCTGGCTTAACACGCCCTCTCGAGTCTTTAGCCTTAGACTGCTCGTATCTACGCTACTAGGATAGCTGGTCTATAAGGTTGACTTACAACCAATCATCAATAAGGGTTGCTGGACTGATACATAGTGTTCACTAGAATAGTGAGCACTGCATATCAGGCCACCTTCTCACACGCAGTCTCCTGGCGTTGCAGCACACCCGGGGCACATTCGGTGCCACTGTGGTGGGCCCGATGATGAAGCATGCCACCGACTAGGTCGGTGGGTGAGGGCTTTCATAAGGAAAACATTGCTTTTTTCCTTTTTATTGTCTGACGTACCTGAGTCACTTTAAACCCCCCTCTTTTATTTATTAGTCAGACATGAATAAGGTTAGAATTGAAAATAAGAAAAAATAGAAATTAATACAGAACATATTATAGATTGCATACAAAGCACTCCATAAAGTAAGATCTCCCTATGTCTATGGAAAATTAGGCATATATGTCAGTAAAAAATCTTAAAGAGTTTCAAG
The DNA here is from genome assembly GCF_964263255.1 of Lissotriton vulgaris. Lineage (NCBI taxonomy): Eukaryota > Metazoa > Chordata > Amphibia > Caudata > Salamandridae > Lissotriton > Lissotriton vulgaris. Next base: position 1,108,263,053 of record NC_141691.1, read on the forward strand.
AAATATAATGCAAGAGTGATTTTTGCAAAGCTAAATCAATAATTAATAACTGTAAAATCCTCCATGAAGAGAAATAAATGTATAGGACAAATAAGTCTTTACAAAGTCATTTAGTCAAAGCACAAAACATAGGGTTTTTGCATCTAAATCTGCCCGCTTTCCCTCAGCTGATTCCCTGTCTTTGCGCTGTTCATCTCTGTCTGCCTCTTTGTGTCTCCTTGAAGGATCTGCTCAATGAGCCCCTCCTCCTTCCTGCAGAACTAAAAAGAAAGCTGTGTGGTTCTGCAAACTTCCTGCTAAAAAAATAAGGAAAACCCCACACCTCAGATAGCAACCAGTATATATTTCCAACAAACTTGTGACTTGATCTTACGGGGGTGCGCACATCACTAAACTCAGTGCATCTGGAGGTATCCCTGCTCCGGGCAGACTTTCGCAAAATGGACGATAAAGTTAAAAGTCTGGCAGACACTGCCGGGGAGGTACCCAGTGCCTGTCGAAGGAGACGCCATTTTGAGACTGTCGAGGCACTGGGTGACCTGCCCTGGCGCAGCAGAGACTCGCCACACATGCTGTGCAGGCTGGAGAGTTGGAGGAGGCAGCCAGGACACTTGCTTTATGGTCAGTGAGCGGCTGGGGACACAGCGGGGGTGCAGCTTGCCGCTTAGCCAGGAAGTGGTGTGGGCCCTGCAGGACTTTCTGTGTGCTGGCCACTGAAATAGCGGGACTCTTGAGTTTAATGCTCTTGCTGTCTGGCCTGGTCTTGGGAGCCTCCCACTCACCTGTGGCGCATTGTCGGCAGATACTGTTGTGATGGCGGTAGTGGGGCAGTGAGTCTCAGCTGGAAGCTGCCCATGCCCTGGGTGTTGGGAGCAGAGGTGGGGCCCCACGCATTGAACTTCACTGTTGCAAGTTTGGCCATTGCGATACAGGGGGAGGAGTGGTCCTGGTTGGGTGATGTACTTCCCAGTCTACATCATACTGACCATGCCGCCTGGGGCCAATAGGATGTGTGCAGACAGGAGATGACACGCTCCAGAGGGGGTAAGGCGGACCCGGCTGCAGCTCCCAAAGACAATTCCATGGTGACGATGTGGGGCAAGGCGGGAGCGGCAGTTCCTGTGGAGGTGGCACCGCAACCTGCGGTAGAGTCAGCGCTGGTGACCCAGGCATTCTTGACCACCTTTATGTCAGACCTCAAGACCGAGATTGGCGCCTGGCACACAGAGGTTTACTCGTGTGTACGTGAACTCAGGAAAGAGGTAACGGACTTGGTAGACCGTGTTGATGGACTAGAAAAGACCATAGATGCCCGCATGGAGGACCAGGAACAATTGTGGCAACATCTGGTGGCGCTAGAGGAGCAGCATGTAGAGCTACAAGTAAAGCAGAAAGATTTGGAAAATAGAAGCCGACGGAACAACCTTCGCATCCGGGGGAATCCTCTTGGCGCAGAGGGGAAGGACATCATGACATACGCGGCGCAGCTCCTCCACAAGGTCTGGGAGGATGAGGACGTCTCTTCACCGGCTTTGGATCCAGCCCATCGGGTCTCCGGGCCCGAGAGGAGGCTGGGCCTCCTCCGGGACATCCTGACTAGAGTGCATTTTTTCACAGAGAAGGAGGCCATACTCAAGGCGGCGCGCAAGCACGATCTCTGCTACGATGGGCATAGGATCCAAATCTTTTAGGACCTGCCACCCAACATACTGCGGTGCCGTCAAGCTTTTAAACGGGTGACTGAAAAGTTACAGGGCATGGGAACTGGTGGCCAGTGAGGTCACCAGTTCGCCCTTATTTTCCAGTGGGAAACGAAACGCAGAGTGGTGCGGACCTACACGGAAGCGCCACAACTACTGCGACTGCCGCCGACGCCGCCGGCTAGCCCCACCGCCCCCGTCACCAGGAACGGATGCCACTCAAGCCCTCTTGGACTACGGTCCATTGCCCTCGGCGCTCACCGCCCATGGATGAACGCTCGGCCTCACAGACCAAACAGGATATTATTGCACACATACGCTCCCTTGAAGGTGACAAGGAAGAAACTACATCGCGCCCCTCGACTCCTTGATGGTCTGACCACGTACCCGCATCGATGTGTGAAGCAAGCGCTCATTGACAATGCACCCTTCGTCCTAGATTTGCCCCTTCCTGCGCCTTCTTGATTTCCGGCTAGATCTGCCGATTCACGTGTCTCCTTGATTTGCGGCCCGACTCCCTGTCAATGGGGAGGTGGACGCCGGTGCCCCCTCGCTAGATGAACTTAAAGTCGGCTGCAAACCTACCCTCCAATTGTTCCTGAGGGAGTGACATCCCTGGGCTTATCCGACCCTTCGGTGTAGGATGCCCGAAGGAGGGAGCAGAATGCTTTGGCCCTGTTGGCCATCGTTGGTTTACTGTTCTGCAATGCTGTGCTTTCCTGCTTTTCTACCTTTCTTCCTTCTCTTTCTCTATTTCCCTGAGTGTGGCGGTGGGTAACACAGAGGCGCTGGCACATATCCCTGGGCAAATCAAAACTGATGCTGCGCGCCCCCTTCCCCAACCTGCGCAGCTCCCTTAGGTGGCTTAAAGGACTAATTAGGGACAGGAACCGATAATGGCCCTTCCTCGCCCCCTGAAGGTGCTTTCCTTTAATGTCAAGGGGCTTAACTCTCCAAACAAGCGACGACAGGTGTGGCGGTACCTCCTACAACACGATCCAGACATTATATTTCTCCAGGAAATCCGCTTGTTGAAAGAAGACGTCCAGCGCATGGCCTATCCCAAGTACCCACTCCAATTCTGGGCTACGGTGGCCACCAAAACGGCTAGGGTGGCCATCTTGTGCAGGAACGGTGTCAGGCAGAGGGGGATCAAGGCTTTGAGTAGTACGGACAGGCGTTTTGTTAAGGCGGGGGTTGGTATTGGGAGGCATGTATTTACACTATGTAATGTGTACGCACCAAACCAGATGCAGGACTCCTACCTCCGAGCACTCTTGAGGGACCGCGTCCCACAGGGCGATCCTTCACTAATCCTGGGGGGATTTTAATCTTGTGTGGGACTCTGGGGCAGACCGTAGTGCAACATCCGCGACCCGGATGGGGGCTGGGTCCTCAGCACTTTGTGCCCAAATTACAGACCTGGGCTTGACGGATGCCTGGAGATACTGTTCGCCAGAAGCAAGAGATTTCTTGTTCTACTCTCATGTACATCGCTCGTATTTGCGCATTGACTATCTCTTTATTTCCCATGCCATTATGCAAGACACGCTGGAGGTGTCTATGTCTGCCATATCGCTCTCTGACCACGCCCATGTTGAACTACTCCTGCAGGACCCGGCCGCCAGACACTCTCATGCCCCGTGGTGGCGCTTGCCGCGAGTATACTCCGAGACCGGGCGGACGTAGAAAGCATACGGGCTGCCATTGACTCTTATTTTGCGAAAAATGATATCCCTGAGACACCCATCGCCGTGTTGTGGGATGCCTTTAAGGCGACGATCCAAGGCCACATCACCTCACTCTCAATTGCGCGGGCACGCAAGATCCGACGTTTAGAAGACAGCCTGTCGGTGGACATCTTGGCGGCCGAAAAGCAAGATCAGGCCCGCACCTCGCTTGCATCCCGGCGGCGGCTTGCGAACCTAAGGGAGCAACTATGCATCTTGCGCACTAATAAGGCTGAAAGATCCCTTCTCGCCTTAAAACAGCGGTACTATGAAGGGGGGACAAAGTGGGTAAGCTCTTGGCAAGGCGCCTGAGGGCGCGGTCAGCGAAAGCCCACATAGCTAAAATTAAATTCCCGGACGGCTTGCGAGTCACCACAGAGCAGGCCAAATGTGAGGCCTTTAGGACCTACTACGCTGCACTTTACGAGGCAGAACCACCACCTCCCGCTCTTATCCAGGATGTCCTAGACCAGTGTACATGGAGCCCGCTGCACCCCCACTATGCTCGGAGTCTGGAGGGACCCATAACTGCGGCGCTAAAAGAACTCCCTCTCGGAAGGACTCCGGGGCCGGACGGTCTACCGCTGACCTTCTACCGCATGTTTCAGGCACAGCTCATGCCCCACCTCTTGCGCTTATACAATTCCTTCACGGACACAAATGGTCCGATGCCCTCCATGGGCATGGTGGAATTGCGCTTATACCCAAACCTGGAAAGGACCCAGAGTTATGTGCTTCATACCGCCCCATAGCGTCCTGAATACTGACCTTAAAATATACACCAAAGTTCTCGCCAAACGTCTGGACCCCCACATGCGTGGTCTGGTGGAGCCGGACCAAGTTGGCTTCATTCGCAATCGCCAGAGAGCAGACAATGTACGTAGGCTTGCGCACTTAGTGGGGAAGGCGCATGCCTGGGACATCCCTTCTTGCCTTCTTTCGCTCGATGTGGAGAAGGCGTTCGATCGGGTGGATTGGGTTTTCCTTCGGGCGTTGCTCAAGAGGATTGGGTTCGGCAGAATATGATCTCCCGGATCATGGCGCCATACAAATCTTCCCAAGCCAGGGTAAGGGTTAATGGGCAGCTCACCGAGCCGTTTCACATCCACAGGGGCACCTGGCAGGGATGCCCCCTATCGCCCCTGCTCTTTGCCCTTGTGGTGGAACCCCTGGCAGAAATGAATAGACAGTAGGCGGACATACATGGCATTGCTATGGGGAGTCATCAGAATAAGGTGGCGCTATTTTCAGACGATCTCATCCTGACACTCACGCGCCCGCACACCTCTCTCCCTGCTCTGCATTCCCTTCTGCAGACTTTTGAAAGGGGTTCGGAACTCAAAATCAATCATGGCAAATCCTGGGTCTTGAACCTTACAATTCCTAAAGAGGAAATCCCTGCCCTGGAGAGGCTTGCGCCGTATCAGTGGACTACTGATCATGTTATGTTAAATTTTTATTTATACAGCGCACGTACACTCATGGGCTTCTTGGCGCTACTAAAACTTTTGGAAACCATATCCAATACCTGGGTCTCAAGCTAACTCCTTCCTTAGATACGTGGACCCAAATTAATTGGCGTGACTGTCGGAGAGCGGTGCTGGAGGACCTGCGAGGATGGAAGCCTCTGGCAATGTCATGGCTGGGCAGGCTCAATACTATTAAAATGTCGGTCCTCCCTAAAATATTGTTTTTATTCCAGTGACTGACCACCTCGATCCCACATCATCAGATACAGGGCCTGCTGCGTGATCTTTACCACCTTCGTCTGGGGCGGGAGCAAGCCAAGGTTTTCTCACAAGATCCTCATGATGCCGCGGGATAGAGGAGGGTTGGCTTGCCCTAACCTCCTAGACTATTACTGGGCCTCCCATCTCCGCTTCGTGTCGGAGTGGACGACCACGGAAAGCGAAAAAATCTGGCTACACATGGATAGGACGGTTACCGGGCGCACCATCTGGGACCTTATGTGGCTCCACCGTACGGCGCGTTCCAGGCGCGCCTACATGGCGGTACCTACCAGAACGGTATTAGACATCTGGGATAAAGTGGCGGTGCGCAGAGGCCTTATGACCTTTCCCTCCCCCCACACACCCATAGTGGGCAACCCCATGTTTCCTTCGGCGTATCGCTCCCCGGCTTTTGATAGGTGGCCACAGGGGGGGATGTAGAACAGTCTGTGATCTGTACGATGGGGGTGTATTCAAAACTTTTGCGCTGTGTAGGGAAGAATTTAACCTCCCATTGGGGATGGAGCTCCAATACGCGCAGCTGAAACAATGGGCCACTTCGGTTGAGAAGCGGGAAGCAGCTACTCACCATTTCACCCCTTTTGAGCGGCTGGTCCGCTCCTTCGACAACTCGAAGGGCCTCATCTCTTGCATGTATCAGCTTTTACAGCATCCTCCCTCAATGCCCACCCACCCGTATCAGCGCAAGTGGCAAATTGAGTCGACAGGGAGATCTCCCCCGCACAGTGGGGTCATCTGTGGTGCGATACCCCCAGGGTCTTCCGCAGTACAAAGGGAGAATGCATATAAAATCATGACACAGTGGTACTACACACGGATCGTTTGCACAAAATGTTCCCTACTACGTCCCCCACGTGCTGGAGGTGCTCGAATGCGACTGGTAACTTCATACACATTTGGTGGTCCTGCCCGCTCCTGGCCCTGTTCTGGAAAGAAGTTCTTAGCCATATCAAACAAGTTCTTGGTTTCCCTCTGCCTGTGTCTATAAGCAAAATCCCACTGGGCATCAAACCGGTCACTTTAGAAGCTGTAACTCAGAGCGATTGGACCATTGCGCTGCATATGCTTGGAGCAGCCAAGCAACTTATTGCGCAACACTGGAAAAAGTCGGAGCCGCCCCCTATCGTCGCTTGGTACGTGCACTTATGCCATGTCATCACTACGGAGCTCCTTACAGCGCGCATACAAGCACGCGACTCCTGTTTCACTGCAGTATGGCAACCCCTAATTAAGTATCTCTGCAAGGTGGAGCACGCCCGATACCTGCCTGCTAAAATTAGAGCGATGCGCCTTTTTGAGCCTGCTATCCTCCCGACTTCTCCTGGCAAGCTACTTCCGCAATAGGCCCAGCTCAGGTGTGATCCCCGCTCACAGCGCATTGCGGCCCGCACTGATCTAGCCCATTGACCCCAACTGTTCCCCTTTCTTTCCTCCCGCCCGCCCACAAGATCTCTTTTGCTCCTGCTTCTCCAGTACTGATGCTCACTTGCTTTCCATCTGTCTTCTCTTTCTGTCGTTCACTTTCTTCCTTTCTGGGCCCAAGCCCTTGTTGCAGTACTGATGGGTTGATTTTTTTAAGGTCCTCTGACGCACCACAACTAAACAGTATTATCTGTAAACGATTACCACGCGGCCGGCCCCCCATAGGTTGTAGGTGACATGCTGTGTTTATTTATTTATTTATTTATTTTTTAAATTTCTAAAGCGCGCAAATACCTTTCGGTGTCTCGGCGCTGGAGTTTGCAGATTGCAGGGGTTCCACTGACGTCTTACTGGTTAAAGAGCCAGGTCTTGAGGTGTTTGCGGAATAAGAGTAATGACGATTGATTTTTAACAGAGGAGGGGATCTGATTCCATAATTTTGATGCTGCCACTACAAAGCGTCTATCTCCCCAAGATACTTTTTTTGTGCGTGGGATTTGGAGCTGTTGGGCCGAAGAAGAGCGTAGTGTTCGACTGGGTTTGTACAGTTTGAATGCACTTTTAAAAAAATCAGGTCCATTATTGTTTAAGGCCTTGTGAATGAAACACATGGCCTTAAACTTTATCCGGCTTCTTATTGGTAACCAGTGGAGCTCACGAATTGTGGGAGAAATAGAAGCGTGCTTAGGTATACCCATGAGAATTCTTGCAGCAGCGTTCTGGACAAGCTGTAATTTGCTCAGAACTTGCTCTTGTGCGTTAAGCAATAGACCATTGCAATAATCCACCCTAGATAACACCAGGGAGGACATTAAGGTTTTGCCTGCGGTTGGGGGAAGAAAAGGGAGCAGTTTCTTCACCATTCTCAGGGTAAAGAAGGAGGCTGACACCACCGCGTTGGCATGGCTTAAAAACGTGAGCTTATTATCAAAAAGCACGCCCAAGTTTTTCACCTTGGTTACAGGTGATGGGGGAGCTCCCAATTCCGAGGGCCACCAGACCGGAGACCAAGACGGAGTCAGTTCGCCAAAAACCATCACCTCCGTCTTGTCGGAATTTAGCTTTAAGCAATTCCGGTTCATCCATGAGCTAATGGCCTTCATGCCCTCCTACAGTATCACCTCTTTTTCATGCAGTGTTGCGCGGCCGCCCCTGTATAGGGTTGTGGGCATAATGCTATGTGCATCTTACCTGCTGTTTTGTTTTTGTCACAAAATAAAAAGAGATTTTAAGTAAAAGTCTGGGAGACACGACCGCCATGCTCCAGGCGGACACATCACAGCTTCAGCAGCAAGTTAGTGCACTGCAGACGCAACAGCTTAACGACTATGAAGGGCGGGCACGCAGAAAGAACATTCGCATTTTGGGGGTCCCGGGAACGGCTGCGGACCTCTATGTTGAAGAGCTGATCGCTAAACATCTCCAACCCAAGAGACTATCTTGCTACTTCTCCATTGAAAGAGCACATCGGGTGCCGGGAGGTTGTCCTAAGCCGGGGGCTCCTCCGCGCTCACTCATTGCGCATGTCTTCAATTTCAGAGACAGAGACACAATCCTGCAAACGGCCAGAACAAACCCCTCACTGAAAATTGAAAACAGCATGGTCACCTTCTTCCCAAACTATACTGCAAAAGTCCAGGCTCAAAGACGAAGCTTTATGGAGGTTGAAAAAGAACTAAGGCAGCATGAAGTGAAATACGCAATGCTATTTCCTGGAAAGCTACGATTGAAATTGGAGGGGAAGACGTGGTTCTTCTCCACACCAGAGGAAGCCTGTGACTGGATAGAAGGGTGGAGAAGAGTTGGGGCCCTCAGAGGGGTCAAAACGAGGGAACGCGTTCCCCCAGCCAGACACTCGGACAAGACCGGGAGGAAGATACATCCTTGGCCGAGAAGGGAGAGAAGATGCGTAGTGGAATAGACTGAGCATCCGCATGGTGAAACCGATACTGAGCATAGACTATTGGTGGAAGTAAAAGAGACAATGAGGGACTCATATGTGGAGGCAGAGTAGGGGTGAAAGGCAGGCTTTGAACATTACATTAAGCATTATGAGTACTATGGCAGGGTGAGGGTGACAGGGCGGCCAGCCAGCACCCGCGAGCATATTGGGGGGGGGGGGTTATAGGCACTCTGCCTAGTTGGGGAGTGGGTAGTTTTGAATCCACTGGCAGGGGGGCAGGGAGGGGAGAGGAAGGGCAGGGAGGGGAGAGGAATGGCATGTTCAGGTAGGGGGGATGGGAAGTTTGCATAGTTTTATTTCACGTGCTGAAGGTAAATTGGGAGCATATTCCATGATTGCCCAAGACAGTCACAATACAGTAGTGAAGGTTATCACTGAGTTTGAACACCATGTGCGCGCCAGGGTAGACAGAGATGGGAGATGGGACGATCTCCTCAAAGATGGGCAGTGCTATGTTCGGGGACACTGGCATATGTATATTCACACCCAGGGAGAGAGGATGGCAGGGCCTAATAGGGATGTGTCACTGCTGGTAATGACATGGAACATGAACGGCATGGGGGATAAAATCAAGAGAGGGATACTGCAGCAATACCTTAAAAGACAAGCTCCAGACCTCGTGTTACTCCAAGAGACGCATATGGTGGGTAATAAAAGCAAGGCCCTTACAAGATGGGGATATAAACTGCTGGTTCATGCAGACTTCACCTCGGGTTCTCGAGGGACAGGTATCTTGGTGAAAAAGAATGTGGCACTTATGGTGAGGCGAACTTGGGCAGACCAGCGGGGCAGGTTTGCGGTGGTGGAGGTGCAGTGGGAGGGAAGGGTACTAAATGTGGTTTTAGTGTATCTCCCTCCAGCAATGGGAAAGGAAGCGCTCGCGGATCTGGGGAAGATAATAGCAGATCTTCCCATAGGCACGCTAATTATGGGAGGGGACTTTAATATGACGATGGACGACAGCAGAGATAGGTCTCCACCCAGACAATCGGCACGGCCGCACACGCAGATGGACGAATTCGCAGGGACCCTAGGCCTAACAGACATTTGGATTGCGATACAACCAGATGGAGCACAGTACACCTATTATTCAAATGCACACAGAAGTTCCTCCCGAATTGATTATTTTCTCACCCAATCGGGCTCTATTGGCCAGTTTCAAAATCCCCAGGCACTCCCAAGGGGCAATTTGGCTCACTCCACAGTGGCAGTGGAATTCACACTCTTTGAGCGCCAACCATGCAGAACACTGACTCTCAGCCCCTGGATATTGAAGATCCCAGATATTAAAGAGGATCTAATGAAACACACACAGAATTACTTAAGAAAACGTAGACTCCGTAGAATTGGAGTAAAAGGTTTGGGAGGCATTTAAAGCAATAATAAAAGGACAGGCCCTAGCTCTCAGGGTAGGGTACACTAAACAACGGCAGCAACCGATGGATCAGGTTGAAAGTTACCTCTAGTGGCTAGTAAACAAACACAATATGGCCCCTTCAGACAATACTAGACACTGCCTGTAGCTCAAGCAAGAAGAATATAAGATATTAACTAGGAAAAAAATACAGACCAAACTCCTTCACACCACACATAGAATATATGAACTAGAGGACAGAGCCGGGAAATTGCTGACGTGGCTGGAGAGGAGTGAGCAAGGGGAGAGATGGGTGCCTCAGTTGATTCTTGGGGATGGGTCACACATCACAAACCCACGTGACCTAGCCAGTGCCTTCGCAGACCACCTAGAACAAGTTTACACCTCATCCACGTCCTACACCTCAGAAGACTCCCGCCAGGTCCTCGCAAACAGTGACATACCGGTATTATCGGATAAAGACAGAGAGGCATTGGAGGGTGACTTAACAGATGCGGAGTTTCAACAGGCAATGAGTAAAATTCAATCTGGCAAAGCGATGGGCCCCAACGGGATACCCATAGAGTTTTTGAAAGTGGTAGTAACGCAAGTGACGCCCCATCTATGGGCTATGTTCGAAAAAAGCTATGAGAAGGGTATCCTGCCGGAAGACCAAAGACTAGCATCCATTGTGGTAATAAGGAAGCCGGGTAAGCCGGCAGAGGCATGTGGCTCCTACCGCCCGATTTCCTTAATAAACCTGAAAGCAAAAATCTTAGCTAAAGTCCTAGCCCTACGCTTAATAGCGGTCATCTCATCACTGGTCCACCTGGCCCAGTTGGGCTTCATGCCAGGGAGGAATACAGCATTGAACATTAGGCGCCTTCACAATGTAGTGGCACGTGGTGATTTTCTTGAAGAAGACACTGTCATCCTCTCCTTGGACGCCTCTATGGCGTTTGATTCCATCGAATGTCCCTACTTATTCGAAGTCTTGAGGCATATGGGATTCAGTCCTAAATTCATAGGTTGGGTGAAACTACTGTATACTGACATCTGGGAACAGGTCTGAGTCAACAATTACACATCCAACGCTTCCCACTGTAAAGAGGCACCAGGCAAGGTTTCCCCCTCTCACCCATGTTATTCGCTCTGATGCTGGAGCCGCTGGCATCATGGGTTAGGTGAGACGCCATGGTGAGGGGTTTGAAATGGGTAGAGGGACACGATGATAGAATATCACTATATGCAGATGATATATTGCTCTACTTGGCATCCCCTATAAATCCCTTCATGGGGTATTGAACATATTCACGAACTTCAGGAAATACTCGAGATATGCCATTAATTGGAGTAAATCGGTACTGTTCCCCCTCAAGTGCCAAGCTCCCTGGCTGCAGTCGGGCTGTACAGTACAGATAACCACGGAAGGTTTCCGATATTTGGGGATATTTGTGACTCCGGACCCACACATTTTATACGACCGTAATCTTGCGGCCCCTCTGGCCAGGCTACGAGCTGACGTTAAACACTGGCGCTCCCTGCCGCTGTCCCTAGTGGGGTTTATAACCCAAAGGAGTTAGGTCCTTTTTGGACGTGGACAAGGCTGGACCATTTATAAATGCAAAAAACATAAAAATGCCTAGACCACTCTTTTTTTTAAAAAACAAGAACAATTAATGAAGGTCAAGAATACTCTTTATTGAATTCTGACCAGGTACTTATATTTTATACCTTTGACTTCTTTTTTTGATTTCAAAGTTTTTTTACATATATATTCATTAGCAAAGATAGGACAGACTGTACATATATTTACAATACTATACAAACCAATTTATAAACAAAACATATCACAATGCATCTACACAAACTCAAAAAAACATCATCACAACAAAAAACACATTAAATTGATGTGTACTTAATCTCAATAAATGAGAGACAAAATCAAAAGGAGGAAAAGAAAGGCAAGAAGGAAGGAGAGCGTAAGGAATGGAGTCAAATTAATGATACTCTTTCATGGTGTTAAAGCTAGCAAATAGTTCTTGTGAGTAAATTATTCCTTCAAATGTGCCTCCAAGTATGCCTGTGCCTCCAAATATGCTGACGTGTTTCGATTACAGGAAACCCGTTCCTGGAATCTCATCAGGGCTTTTTTTCTTTTGTCAGATTTAGGCGGTGGACTGTCTTGTTATGCTCGGAAATTTTTCTTTCTTTAATTCCCCAACGTTTTAGCAGTGTAAGGTGCGGGGGGCTTTGTATTCGTTGTTGGCAGATTCCTTTCGGATTCTTCACTTATATGTGGAGTTTACTCAACACATGTACACTTTCAAACACTCCATGTCGTGAAAATACAGAGCTGATCATATAAAGTAATTTCTACGGCGTTTTTCTGCCACACACGTTCGAGTACTATTTTACGAGTCACTCTGGATGTAGCACACGTCCCAGTCAATCTCAACGTCGACCGGGACGACAGGGGAGTGGCCCTCCCTGATCTCCACCTTTACTATTGGGCAACGCAACTGGTGGTGGTGAACCACTGGATCTACAGATCCCCGGTGGATCCGGCATACATGTTAGATAGGTATCAGATGGGAAGGGCAGGATACCTGAAGGTCCTATACTCGAAGGCACGAAAGGGTCGTTACAACGGCCCTACTGCTCACACAGTGGTGATATGACACCTGGCAAATTCCCATCTAGGATGGGCAAATACCCTCACTAAGGCCACGTCCCTGTGGTGTACCCAGAGATTGGGACTTCTTGGCAGTCACCCCTGGTTCGACAAGTGGGACCTAATTGGAATCTCAACACTAGGAGACTTGGTAAAAAAGGGGACACTTCTCAAATTTGAGGGCCTACAGAGAACATATGATATGGCTCAGGGACAAGTATTTAAATATCTGCAGATTAGGCATGCCCTCACTACAGCTATCCCGGACATGACAGATATTCCCGACTCGTCCCCTCTGGAAGACAGACTTCTTGATGGCCCACTGCTCATTAAGGCCATTTCACTAACATACAAAAAACTCTGTAACAACCTCTCAGACACCTTCCACAAACTCCGAGAGAAATGGCAACAGGACATAGGTCCGATAGATGACGATGACTGGCAGGCGGCACTGATGTCCCCTCGCGAGGCAGCCATAAGATCGCGGTACACACTTATCCAAGTAAAAATCATACACAAATCATATGTCACTGGAATAACCCTTGCAAGGATAGGCTCCAGAGCCAGTGCAACATGCCTTAGACGCATTTCTTTACCATATGATATGAAACTGCCCAGGAGTGAGACCTCTTTGGGAGGGGGCCACAGAGAATATGCTAGAAGCATTAGAGAAAGAACACAATCTGACACCTCGACTGGGTCTCTTAAATGTATGGGGGCCGACAGACCTGACGGAAAATAAGCAATAATTTATGACGCTGGGTTACACGTTGGTTAAGAGATAGCGAGGAAGTGGGGGGTGGCAGATAAACCCTTGCTCCGGCTGTGGACCAGGGAACTTGATAAGTGTATGACTGCTGAAAAAGAGTTGTTCAAAGTTAGAGGGTGCCCCAAAAAATGGGACAAAAAGTGGGGCAAATGGAATGCTTATCAGGGGGATCTATGTGTGTCCCCACAACGGAATTGGAATTGCAACGGACAACACGGAGTTGGCAAGCTACACCCTGATCGCGCTAAATGTACTACATAAGAGCACTGTTATGCATAATGTAATATGCCAATTATCTCTTGATTGTACACGTGGTCTGTTTTAAAAAAAAAAACCATCAACAGTTCAAGTTACTGTACAGTCGATAGGTACAGACACAAAACTCCCCGAGTTAAATCCGAGCTCTACCCCATCCCATCAGTTTGCAATCTATTAAAGAACACAATACCCAAATACAGAAATGCCGGAGCTTCTCAGTGTAGAATATCTAAAAACACCAACCAAAACCATTCCTGAACCCAAGCAAAACCCACCCCCTCACCGGCATGTAACACATTAAGTACAATATATAAAACATACTTCTTGATTCAAGTATTATTCAACCAATTGCCACACTTGTCGTATCAGGGGCCTCCCCAAAGCACACCTTCTGACAACTCCTCCTCCTCAGATTGCTGGTCGGACAGAGATTGCACCAATGTCTCCCATGCTCTGGCCGAGTCCAGGGCTTTCTCGTTGTTTAAGCATTGTGCCTGTTGAAATCTAATAACACACTCGCTACTAGCCAACTTAGTAAGTTCAGCCCTCCACGTCTTACTATTGGGCCCCTCCTTCGACTTCCAGTGCATTGTTATTTTTCTCTTTGCCAGTAACAATCTTAAATCTATAAATTTACTTTCGTCTTGCGGGTGTGGGGAAACATATCTAATATACATGCGGCCATGTCAACAGCTAATCGACGCTCCGTGACTGCAGTTAACAGGGTGCCTACTTCTTCCTAATAACCTCCCAGCTTCGGGCATTCCCACAGCATGTGTTCAAGTTCCACTCCCTCGCATGCACACCGAGTACAGGCCACACTATCGATCTGAAAATACCTCTGAATCTTCCCTGGTGTTAAATAAGCTCTGCGTAGTATAAAAAAGTGCACTAGTTGAAACCTTGCGTTCCTGGTACTTTTCCAAGCCCTGCGTAAGATATGTCCCCATGTAGCCTCCGGTATGGACTTCCCAATACCTGCCTCCCACTTTTGTCGCAATGTATCCAGTGGAACCAACCCTTCATTTAGCATTCTCGAATAAAGGCACGTTACTGCTTTAAACGTCCCTGCTGCCATCACTACGTATTGACATGCCATCGTCGTTTTGGGCTCCACCAAGCCCTCTCTCCAATGATTCCGAATAGCACACACTAGCGCGGCGTGGATCAAAAATCCTCCCCTCGGAAGGTCATACCTCTCCTGTAATGCGTGATAAGTCGGTAATTCACCGTCCTCATATAAATCGCCCAAAACCTGTATCCCGTCCTGCTCCCAGTCCATCAGAGACGTCCAGTCCCCACCATGGGCCAACGCTGTCAGCATTCCCAGTGGAATCTCAGGTGCATACGGATGCAGCACTCCTGCCCTACCGTGGCTGTGATTCCAGCATAATAGCAACATTTTCTCTTCTAAAGAGAGATCTCTAAGGTTAAGCTTCTGTTATAATATTATAAAGGATATAACTGCGCCTCTCAAATTCTCAGTGCCTCTAAATTCTATTGCAACCGCCTGCGTCAATACTTGAAGTTGAGCTGCTAAATAATAAAGTTCCAAATCAGGAACCGCTAGCCCGCCTTCTACCTTTGGCCGTACCATCATTGTTAGGGCCACTCTCCGCCTGCCAGATCCCCATAGGAAACCTACAATCATGGTTTTCAGTAATTTAAAGATTGAGGCCGGTATCCAGACGGGCAACGTTCTAAAAAATTACAGTAGCCTAGGTAGTGTTACCATCTTCAATAACGCAATCCGACCTATCAATGACAATGGAAGCATAGACAAAAATGCCATGCTGCCTTTCAAAGCCTTCATGCATCTCCCTATATTCCCTTCCACCAGATTGTTGACCCCGTGATATACATGCACCCCCAGGTATGGTAGACAGGTCAGCTCCCATCGCACATTTCGTGATAGCATGGGTGGTAGTCCGTGAGGCTTCACCGGGAACAAACACGTCTTAGCCCAATTGACTTTTAGTCCAGAAATGTCACCAAACAGTGACAATAGGCCAGCTGACCCCTCCAGATCCCCCTCCGAATCTGCAAAAAACATCAAGAGGTCATCCGCATATAGCGAAATATGCTGCTGATCCCCTCTATATTCCAGACCCCTATATCACTGGCCCGACCTAGCTCTTGCTGCCAAAGGTTCTATCGCCAGAGCGAACAATAGTGGAGAGAGCGGACAACCCTGCCATGTCCCGCGGGACACTTGGTAGCGAGGGGAAATTAATGCCCCCACTTTCACCCTAGCCACTGTGGATGTATACAGCACTTTTGCCCAACTCACAAAAGCATCTCCCAGTCCAAAACACCCCATAGTCTTATATAAATACAACCATTCCAAACTATTGAAGGCCTTCTCTATGTCCACTGATAATATTGTGGCCCCAGGAGAGCCAGGATGGTCCTCCCCCAAAATCCTTATCAATCTCCTCACATTAGTGGCTGTGTGTCTAGTCGGTATAAACCCAGCCTGATCTCCATGAACCAGATCAGTCATATGCTGCAGAAGGCGAGATGCCAATATCCGACTCAAGATCTTATAGTCAGTGGACAACATTGACAATGTTAAATAAACAACAGAAGCGGGTTTTCAGTATACAGGAGTTAATGGAGTTCAAGCTGAATAGACGTAATATTTGGTACTCAAAGAATAAATCGGATTAGTGTTGCTAGCAGGAGATGGGAGACCCCCGAACCCCTCCAATTTTGTATGAAACACTTCACACAAAGAAACAAAAATTCCTGCGCACTCTAGACAAAGTCTGAACACAGTGTGTTAAGTAAATGCAAGAAAACAAGAACAGAAATATGTCCCACGAAGGTTCTGGAGTAATTTTCTCCTTTTAATAGGTCATCAAGTCTTAAAGAAAATACACAGCCAGCCGACACATGTTTCGTTGTAGATATACAAGGTTATTCTACAACTCTTCAGGGCTGGAAGAGATACAAAGTAGATGACCTAAGTCTAAAACATACAGGTACATGTAATCATGTAAACCACTGTAAGTATCCAAAAGGTGATATGTTAAGTAAAAATCACCCAACACGCTTGGAACCCAAAACGCGAAAACCTTTTATGACATACAGAATATATTACGTCATCCGTTCGAGATGATAGGGTGAAATCATGGTGCGAAGTGTAGCAACGTTAGAAAAACACATTACATGACCAGTAAAACTAGGATAAAAAACAGTTGTGACACACAAGTAATTGTTCAGGATAAAAGATTGGGCAACACAACGTAACAATAGTGCAGTAATGGTAAGACGTGTGTCGTGCACTCAAAGTGAAATCTAGTTTTTACAGAGGATCACTAAGATACCTCAATGGCTGTATCCAAGTTGGTTAAGTCTACAAGAGATAGTCATAAAGGAGAGAAAAGGAAAAAAGTATAGAGAAATAAAGAGGGGAGAGAGATAGAAAGAGGATGGATGTTACTATTGGATTTTCAGAAAAATGAAGTACGCCAGAGTCAAAAACTAATTGCAAAGGAGAATATGTTCCCCTTACCCCAAATCCGGTGATAATCCGGTGATAATTCCAACCCGGACGGGTAACCAAGTTCAAAGTTCAGTAAAGGAATCGGAAAGTCAATGAAGGACCACTGGTAAGGCTGTAGAAACAAAAGTAGATGACTAAGTCTAAAACATACAGGTACATATAATTATGTAAACCACTGTAAGTATCCAAAAGGTGGTATGTTAAGTAAAAATCACCCAACATGCGTGGAACCCAAAACGCGAAAACCTTTTATGACAAACAGAATATATTACGTCATCCGTTCGAGATGATAGGGTGAAATCATGGTACGAAGTGTAGCAACATTAGAAAAACACATTACGTGCCCAGTAAAACTAGGATAAAAAACAGTTGTGACACACAAGTAATTGTTAAGGATAAAAGATTGGGCAATACAACGGAAAATTAGTGCAGTAATTGTAAGACGTGTGTCGTGCACTCAAAGTGAAATCTAGTAATTATAGAGGATCACTAAGGTACCTCAATGGCTGTATCCAAGGTGGTTAAGCTACAAGAGATAGTCATAAAGGAGAGAAACGGAAAAAAGTATAGAGAAACAAAGAGGGGAGGGAGAGAGAAAGGATGGACGTTACTATTGGATTTACAGAAAAATGAAGTACACCAGAATCAAAAACTAATTGCAAAGGAGAGTATGTTCTCCTTACCCCAAATCCGGTGAAAATTCCAACCCGGACGGGTAACCAAGTTCAAAGTTCAGTAAAGGAATCGGAAAGTCAATGAAAGATCCCTGGTAAGGCTGTAGAAACAAAAGTAACAAGTCGCACTAGGTGGCAGACAAAATCCAGAGTCGCACCATGTCTGTAGTTCTACAAAATAGGTCGGTACTCGAGTCTCAAGAGGGTTCAGAGACCCAGGATTACAAGGGCCATTAATGTCAAAAGAATCAATTAGAATCCAAGTCGGGGTATACTAAGGAATTAAGCCAGCGAAAGGTTTTATATTAGATTGTTAACACCCCACTAGGTATTAAGATCTGGTCAAACTAAGAAAACAAAAATAAGGACGTCCAATCTTCACTAGACTGTAGTAAAATCGACAAACGGTACTAGTGTAATCTAGTGTCAAGAAATACGGTCTACGTGCCTGTTGTCAGTTAAAGCGTCACTGTGAAAAAAGTGGAGCCAGCCCAAAAGGAAAAAGGAGACCGCACCTGCAGGCATCTTACCCGATAGTAAGTTGCAGGATGAAATTAACACCCTGGAGCAGGAGATCAGGGACATGAACCTAAAAGAGGCTACAGAAAAAAACGATGTCATTTTAAAGGAGGTGCTTGTGAACCATCAAAAAGACATCAAAGACAGGAAGTCACAACAGCTAAGGCGGGACGAGATTGATTATAAGACCGTCAGAATCTTCACATATGCAAGGAAGTATGACTCTCTGGTTACAGGCAACACTAAGAAAGTGACAACAGCAGAGGCAGACACCATCTCCCTAGCATCTAGCTCCACTTCAGCCAGTATATCAGTCACTAGTGGAAGTGAGAATGAGAATAACAGCACCACCCCGGTTTCGGCTTTTTTATTAGAAGTCCGAACCATTCGCAAGGGGAACAGGAACCAAAACGCAAGAACAGGTTTAGCAACAAAACCCGTAGAGGTCAAAGGGACGGCCAAAGGGGATACAGATGACTACAGAAAGAAGTTGAGATCGGGGAACGAAAGCAAATAGAATCTCCAGACAATGCCCTACAGGTGATTAACCTTTCTACTAAACAACTAGACACAGATATGGTTTCCTTACTAAGCAAAGGGTTGAGTTTTAACCCAAAAGAAACAGGGGATATGTGCAAAATGAAGGTTGATTTGTACAAATTTATCAGAGGATTAAAACTTAAAAAATTCTTCAGTTGTAACCCTTCTATGAATAAAACAGTCCCACATGCAAACCTTAGTAATGTGTCTATGGTGCCTAGTACCCAGGATATACAAGCGACTAGACTTTTACTTTCTATTACTGAGATTGAGGAAGATCCGTACACAATGACTAGACTGCTTGAAGAACTTGATTTAGATATGGATTTTTCCATCTCTAGTGGCCTAAAAAAAAAGTCAAAATGGACACCCACTCTGCCAGGTGGGAACTCTGTGGACACCTTTTATAAAAGAGTTTTACAAGACCTTGATGAATGGGTTTTAAACGTGCCCACAAACAACGGGGGAATTTCTTTAATGACAACCTCAACAGAGGGGAAAGACAAGCACTAAAAGATCTGAGCAGTGACAAAATGATCTTAATAAGAGAGGCAGACAAAGGGGGGAATGTGGTGGTAATGAATAAGACAGATTACATCAGCAAGGCTATGTCCCAGCTTTCAGATACAGACTGTTATGAACCAATTTCCTACAACCCGATGGGCCATCTGAGTGCATTGATTAACAAACATTTGGTAGAGTGGCAGTCCCAGGGCATTCTAGGAGATGACGAATTAGCCTACCTGAAGGTTTTCAGGCCCACTTACCCTTATCTCTATACTCTGCCTAAAGTGCATAAACACCGAGATTTCCCTCCTGGTAGACCTATAGTTTCTGGAATCGGGGGCCTCACTGAGAAATTGTCTGAATATGTTGACCTCTTTCTGGGACCTTTGGTACGGAACTTACCGAGCTATATACAGGACTCAAAACACATTCTCAGTGTCCTAACAGACTTAGATGGCACCCAGGCATGATCATGGCCACATTTGATGTGGTTTCATTGTATACCAACATCAGTCCTGATTTGGGTCTACAGGCCGTCACACTCATGCTAGGTACACGACGGGCCACCCAATGGTTACACAATGAGATGCTTATTAGAATGATGCAGATTATCCTTCACAACAACTTTTTTCTATTTCATGGCAGTTGGTACAAACAGACACGGGAGGTGGCGATGGGGTCTACATTTTCCCCTTCATTTGCCTGCCTATTTAT
This sequence comes from Lissotriton vulgaris, assembly GCF_964263255.1. NCBI lineage: Eukaryota > Metazoa > Chordata > Amphibia > Caudata > Salamandridae > Lissotriton > Lissotriton vulgaris. The sequence goes on from NC_141691.1 coordinate 1,108,283,136, forward strand.
GGGCTGCTTGGAGCGAGATTGGATCTGGGGAGATACAGGCAACATCTAGATGGACAAGATTATTTTTTTGGGGCAGGTACATAGATGACTGCCTGTTGCAATGGGCAGGTACGAATCATGAGCTGCAACAACTTTTTGAATATATGAACAGCAACGACTATGGTATGCAGTTCACCATGAAGACTAACGACAAACACATTTCCTTCCTAGACATTTAATTGTACATAGAGGGAGACACCTTGAAGAGCAGATTATATTGGAAGAGTACAGCTTGTAACTCTATCCTGCATGCAGAAAGCTCTCACCCTACACACCAGATTAGCGCCATACCATATGGGGAATTTGCGAGAGCCAGACGAATCTGTAGTGAAGAGAGTGAGTTTCATACTTGTGTCAATGACATGAACAAACGCTTTGAGAATAGAGGATATCCGCCCACTGTTCTCAAGCAAGCTAAGAATAGAGTTATGAAAACCAACAGAAATGACACCCTGAAATCAATATGTGGGCAGTACAATCAGATGCTTAAAAGACAAGATTGGTGAACATATAAGAGCCCTTTTACAACAAAATGCGAAATACCCAGAGGCCATTCACGCTACTGTATGTACTGCGCAAGGCCCCAAAAAATAATTTGTTTTCTTTGGAATTGACCACATTCCAGTTAATCTGAGAGGTGGCAATAGAGAGTTGCACCTAAGACGCACAGAAGCATTATGGATCATGCGCTTACATACAGTTGGGCGGGGACTCAACTGTGACCCGGACATGGAATATTTCCTGGGGAGCTAACTGGATTTGTTTGACAGGTCGTGGAGTGGATGTTGCAAACTCTCACGTGCGGTCATAATTGAATGTACGTTTTACAGTATCACCATTCTGTAGAGTCATTATGTTATCACTGTGCTAGTGTATATTTTCATCAAGGCCCTGGCCTGGTTACGTACTTACCTTTCTACCTCTGACCTGTCACTTAACTGGACGTTACAACTATAGCCTTCAATACTATTACATTTGACCCTATCAATATTTTTTTAGCGCATCTCCCTTCGTGTGCGCAGTCAGAGTACGGTGATGCCACACGGATTTCATCACAACGAGTTATTTTGAAATTAGCGTGAGTTTACACTCGGGTTATCTAATTTTGATGCCTTCTTGAGTGACTTCTTGGATTGCCATAATATTTAGGCAAGTTGCGCCTTCTTTTACTTACCTTTGCGGTCTCATTTCGACCGCTCTACGAGTTTGTATTCTTTTATTTTACTAAGTTACCTGTGGTGAAGACATTACCTCAGGGAGGGCACCTTTCTCGTTTTTCAGATTTCACCTAGTGAATTTCGAGGGTGAATTTACCCCTATGTTGGCCCATAAATATTGGGAGCATTAACTCTGCGATATATTTGAAACGTAAGTTTTGCGCTTTTTAGTAATACCCATGTACTCAATCCTCCGGTAATTTTTACCATATACTTTAGAGGAGGGTTTTTCATAATCCTATTGGGTTGTAAGTGTTGCTAGCAATGGGATCGACGGATATTTGGCAACCTATTGGCCATCACTCCAATAGAAACCTGCGCGAAGGTTAGCGTTCTCACCCTCGCGCTGGAAGAATGCTCTTAATCACTTCCGGGTTGTGTTAGGCTGTTCCGGATTTCGAACGCCAACTAAACGAGGGCGATCCTGCCACCAGGTGTGTACCTGACAGGGTTTCGTTATGTTTTTGTCATCTTCCCTTTTAAATGATATGGACTTGGCACTTATGATTTATTACCTTTCAACTCTCTTACCTCCGTAGATACTGACGAAACACGCACCCGTGTTTGTGTCCTGCTTCATACTGCCGATTAACAGAATTCATTGCCGTGAGTCTATCACGATAGACATTCTGAAGTTTCTTGATCCTCAGGAAATTTTGGGATGATGTTAGCGTTCCCCCATGATATGTAATTGAAGCACTATCGGGTAAGATGCCTGCAGGTGCGGTCTCCTTTTTCCTTTTGGGCTGGCTCCCCTTTTTTAACAGTGACACTTTAACTGACAAAAGGCACGTAGACCGTATTTCTTGGCACTAGATTACACCAGTACCTTTTGTCGATTATACTACAGTCTAGTGAAGATCGGACGTCCTTATTTTTGTTTTCTCAGTTTGACCAGATCTTAATACCTAGTGGGGTGTTAACAATCTAATATAAAACCTTTCGCTGGCTTAATTCCTTAGTATACCCCAACTTGGATTCTAATTGATTCTTTTGACATTAATGGCCCTTTTAATCCTGCGTCTCTGAACCCTCTTGAGACTCGAGTACGGACCTATTTTGTAGAACTACAGACATGGTGCCACTCTGGTTTTTTTCTGCCACCTAGTGCGACTTGTTACTTTTGTTTCTACAGCCTTACCAGGGGTCCTTCATTGACTTTCCGATTCCTTTACTGAACTTTGAACTTGGTTACCCGTCCGGGTTGGAATTATCACTGGATTTGGGGTAAGGGGAACATACTCTCCATTGCAATTAGTTTTTGATTCTGGTGTACTTAATTTTTCTGTAAATCCAATAGTAACGTCCATCCTCTTTCTCTCTCCCTCCCCTCTTTGTTTCTCTATACTTTTATCCTTTTCTCTCCTTTATGACTATCTCTTGTAGCCTTAACCACCTTGGATACAGCCATTGAGGTACCTTAGTGATCCTCTATTTTTACTAGATTTCACTTTGAGTGCACGACACACGTCTTACAATTACTGCACTAATGTTACGTTGTGTTGCCCAATCTTTTATCCTGAACAATTACTTGTGTGTCACAACTGTTTTCTATCCTAGTTTTTTTTTCACAACAAATTTTATTGATTGATCAGGTAAAGGCATATACACAGTTCTCCACAGTCAGGAGATCACTGCCAAATATCAACACATGTCTCAATATCTTGGAAACCCAATCAATAAAAAGAACAATTCCCCCTTACCTCCCACAGCCACCCAACAACCCCTCTACCCACCCCTTATCCCTCCCTAACCCAGTGCACGCGATCACAGTAAGCCTCCTTTAAGTGCTGATAATATGCCAGGCGCTATGCGTCTCTTTAGGCCTGGAGTCCATCGTCTACATCCGGACCGTTGTCAGGGTCTGCTGGAGGCTCCAGAGTTAAACCCCTATAATCGGCCCACCTTTTCCAGATTTTGTAATGTTTCCAGGGTATCCTCTGGCCTCGAACACTGGGCGCTCTAGCCCCATAAAATAGTCCAGTCCAGCCTTCCACGCACTCATGGGGGGGGCTCGCTCATTCTTCCACGCCCGTGCCAAGTCCTGCTTGGCCACAACTAGACCCAATAGCAAAAGGTGACATTTGAAAACATTCCCTCCCACACCCTCCAGCACATGAAGAAGACCCAATCGATGGGTGCGGGGGAGATCCCATCCCAGTACCTCCGACAGACAGCTCCATACACCATTCCAGAACCTAGTCAAGCCAGCACAAGACCATACAGTATGCAGCAGGGTACCTATCTCAGCTCCACATCGCAGGCACTCCGGGGACACAATCAGGCCTGCCTTCCACAGCCGCTCCCGTGTATAGTAAGCCCTGTGCAAATATTTAAATTGGATTAGTCGGAGTCGTACCGTGATAGCGGTCCCACGCGGGGACTCCAATGCCTCCCTCCAATCATCCTCATCCAGGGGTCCGACATCCTTTTCCCAGGCGTCTTTTAATGGAAGTAGGGAGGAGGAACAGTGGGTGACTAGCATTTGGTAGATACGGGACACCTTTTTATCCCCGAGGTCTCCCATGAAAACCTTCGCTTCAACAGGGCTGAATTCCGGCAGCGACTCCAAACCAACTAGACTAGGCGCGAGCGCGTGACGAAACTGTAGATACCTGAAAAATTGGGTGTTGGGCATGTGGAATTCGTCCCTTAGCTCCTGGAACGACTTGAGAGTTACACCAGACACAACGTCTCCAAGCGAAGATATCCGAATAGAATCCCAACCGCCAAACCCCGCCAGCGAGGCCAGCGCGGGGAGCCGCCCTTTATGCCACAATGGGGTCTCCGCCGTCAACCTACCCCACCAGCCCATGCGACGCAGCGCTTGTCGCCAAACCGCAAAAACCACTTGTGTGGCACACGGCAGCCGCCTTCGGAGTCTGGCTGAGTATAAGATTGTGTGCAACGTGTTGTCCCCCATCAGCGAGCGCTCCAGAGCATATGCCGGGTCTCCTCCATCTCCGTACCACCATTCATTCAGTACTAGCAAATGGGAGGCCTGGTAATATGACAGTAGGTCTGACGTAGCAAGGCCACCACAATATGTGGATATGAAGCACGTACGTAGCGCCACCCTAGCGGCACCCCCGGCCCACAAGAAGCGGCCTAGGATAGAATTGACCTGCCGGAACCACTGAGGTGCGATCAGGTGCGGATGGTTCTGCAACTGATATAAAAGGTGCGGAAGTGCGACCATTTTAAAGATCGCAGACCTACCATATATGGTAAGAGGCATCTGGGATCATGTTTTAATATCCGTTTGGACCTTCTCCCACACCGGTATCACGTTGCGCTCCCACGAGATCGTCGCGGACTCGGACAAGAATACTCCAAGATACATTATGCCCCCGGCTGCCACCTGCAAGGCCGACGCCCACGAGCCTGCACTTGCCCCGTCTCCACGCAACCCACAGGGTGGACTTACGCAGGTTAAGATAGAGGCCCGACACCTCGCCAAATATACGCATGATTTCCAACACTCGGGGGCCTGATCTATTTAAATCCGTGAGAAAGAAGAGGACGTCGTCCGCATAGAGGGCGATCCTATCAGTGAGTCCCCCATCCCACACGAAGCCCCGCAGCTGCGCGTCGATGCACACCCAAGAGGCCAGGGGATCCATGGCCAGTGCAAATAAGTATGGGGACAGCGGGCATCCCTGACGGGTCCCCCGGCCGATGGGAAATCTCTCTGAGACCGCTCCGGAGACACGCACGGACGCTGTAATGTCGGTATATAGCAGTCTGACATATGAGATAAACACCGGGCCTAGATTAAGATGAGACAGGAGCGCGAACAGATAGGTCCAACTCACAGAATCAAAAGCCCTCTCTATATCTGCCAACAGCAGGGCCACCCGTTCCCCAGTGGCCCCCATTGCGTCCACGTCCGTCTGCGCCCGACGAATATTGTGCCGCGTCGCCCTACGCGGCATAAAGCCTGCCTGATCTGGGTGGACCAGATCGGCCACGTAGGGGAGGAGACGGTTCGCCAACGCCTTAGCCAGCAGTTTAGCTTCGATATTGAGCAAAGATATAGGGCGATACAAGTCATGTCGATCAGGGGGCCTACCCAGCTTCTGAAAAACCACCACCTCAGCGTGGCGCCAGTCAGCTGGCAGCCGACCCAGCTCCTGCACTGCCTCCAGCGCAGTCCTGTAATGGGACCCCAATTGGAGATGGAACTTCTTATAAAACTCACACGGGAAGCCGCTTGGCCCGAGTGCCTTCCTTGTGTTGAGCTGCCCCAGCGCATCCCCCAGCTCCTCCGCCGTAAGGGGGAGGTCTAACGCCGCTCGCGTCTCAACGGAGACTGCCCTCGGCCGGAAGGCAATCCTGCGGCGCATATTGCCCCGCGTAGTATCGAATAAAACTAGCTGCCAGTTCAGCCGGGTCTGTTATGGTAACACCATCCCAATCTGTGAGTCCAGGCAAGGCAAGTGGCTGTAGGGTGCACTGACATAGCCTGTGGAGCATAGTACAGGACTTGTCCCCCCACTGATATACCCTACTCCGCGTGGCCAGCCACGCCTGTCGGGCCTCATCAAGTAACACGGACGCATAGGACTGTTGCGCCTGCAGGAGCAGCCGCACCGCCACATCATCTCCCTCTCTCTGACACCGCAGCTCCAGAACTTCCACATGAGCCGCTGCCTCAACTATGGCCTCCCGACGCCGGCGACGGGCCGCCACACACCACGCAATGTCAATTCCCCTCAAAGTAGGCTTCATGGCTTCCCAGACCACCGTCACATCTGTGTCCGCCACCAGATTTTCCCGCCAGTAGTGCGCAATCGCACCCCGCATGTGTTGTACATACTCAGCTTGCTGAAGGTGCCCCGAAGACATCCTCCATCGGAACGGTTGTCTCTTCCTATTTTGGTCAACCTCCATGGCCACAGGGGAATGGTCAGACAGCCCCCTAGGCAGGATACTAGCCTCCCGCACTCTACTCAGGAACATACAGGACACAAAAACGTAGTCCAGCCGCGAGAAGGAACCATGCACAGCAGAGACATAGGTATACTCTCGGGCCCTAGCATGCATGTGTCGCCAAACATCCACCCAGCCTAATCCTTCCACCATCGCACTCAGCCGGGTAGGGGTGGCAGCAGTCAACGTCTCCCGCAGTCTCCGACGGTCCATATGCACATCCATCACGTCATTCCAATCCCCACCCAGCACTGCCAGGGACTCCGGGATTTCTGTCCACACCGCAAACAACCGTTCAGCCAGGGACCACTGCAATGGGGGGGGGGCATATATACTTCCGAACACAACTGATTCCGTACCCACCATTCCTTGAACAAAGACGTACCGGCCCTGCGGGTCTATCCACTGTCTCTCGTGAATGTAAGCCAACCTACGATGGACCAAGATGGCGACTCCCCTGGAGCCTCTGGAAAACCCAGCATGGAAGACCTGTTGGTAACCAAATCTCTGCAGGCTAAGCACTTTCGTGCCCATCATGTGAGTCTCTTGTAGCAATAAGACATCTGCCGCTTCCCTCTTCCCCCACCGCAGAATCGCCCACTCTTGATTTTATCTAGCATCCCTCTAACATTCCAACTCAGTATGCGCATGGACTCCCTGGGGAGCCCCGGAATTGATGCATCAGCCATAATCCAATGGGACCCAACACAAAAGCACCCAGCACCAGGCCCAGGCGCACAGCACAATCTGTAACAAGGCATTAGAAATCACGTGCACCCCCCACCAACCACCCCGGACCCCCCACCCACATGTCCCCCAAACATTCCCCTCAACTCCCCGCCCCCTGTCCCCTGCCACCTACCCTTATACCTCATAGAACTCTGAAGTATCTGTCGCGGCATGGGCAACCTCAGGCCCAAAACAGAGCGCCCAAGGCCAACCATACCAATGGATCCCAACTACCCACTCAACCAAAAGAACCCCCCCGTCAACTCCCACTTGTGTAGGAGGCAAATAGCCCCTGTAGAAGAGCAACCCGAACCCCACCCCGCAGCCCCACACAGTCCCAAGAAAATAAAACGAGCAGTGGCAATATACTCAGTTTTCAAGTGTCAGTTCAATAAGACGCAGCTATGAAACTCCTCCCAGCTGGAGCCTGTGATATCTGCAGACAAACTCAGCCCCCCGAGATCCCTCAATGATCCTTTCCGGAGTGGTCAGAGTCAGTAGGCTTTCGACAGCGAGAAGAGGAGCGTTTCCGCGATCTAGATCTCCTGTTCCTCTTACCCCGGGCACTTTGGTCCCCCCGTTCCTGCGACGGGCCTCTCGAGTGGCCCGGGTCCAGACCCGGTTGGGCGTGCAGCCTGACCCTCACCGTCTCATCTGTCCATTTAAAGACATCCTCCGGGGTATCGAAGAAGTGGGTTCGCGACTGGAAGACTACCCGCAGGCGGGCCGGATAAAGTAAGGAGTATTGGATCTTCAGACCTCGTAGTTTCGCCTTGGCGGCAATAAATGAGTGCCGTTGTTGTTGCACGATTCTGGTATAGTCTGGAAAGATCATGATCTTCTGATTCTCAAATAGAAGAGAGTCCTTGGCCCTCGCCTCCCGTAATATAATGTCTCTATCATGGAAATTCAGGATTTTAGCTATCACCAGCCTGGGCCGCTCCCCACAGGTGGCTTCTGCGTCAGGACTCTATGTGCGCGCTCTATCACAAAACAGCGTGATAGAACATCTGGAGGAAGCCAGCTTTCCAACCACTGGGACAAGAAGTGTTCCATATTGCCTTTTTCACATCCTTCCGGAAAACCCACGAAGCGAAGGTTGTTCCTGCGTGCCCGCCCTTCGGCACCCTCCACACAGAGCGCAAGGCCCTTTTGGATGTTTTCCATTGCCGCCATTTTCTGCTTCAGGGCCCCAATGTCGTTCTCCACCACCGATATTCTGGATTCCGCCTACGTGATACGTGTCACCGCATTTCGCAGGTCCTGACGCAGCAGGGTCACATCTGCCCCAACCGCCCCTATCTTGGCGTCCAGCATGTCCCTGGATTGGGTAATCGCTGCCATGAGCGCTGCATTGTCCGGCCCTGTCCCCTGGCCACCTCCAGATGCTATGGGCCCCCTACTGGGCCCCGTGAATATATTGATGGGCCCCTGCTTGACGGGCCCGCTGCCCCCTCTGGTCATGTCCGCGGCGCACCCAGAGGCTGTTGTCCTCAGATCGTTCGCAAGTTGCCGCAGTACAGACACCCCGCACCACCAGTAGCGACCAAGAGGCGCCAAAATTGAGGTCCCGGCTGTACTCCCCGGAACCAGGCCGCAGGCCGCCTCTGCCGCTATCTCCGCGTCAGGGGGCCCGGGAGCGCCGCACTCTGCACCGGGTGACACCCCTGCCTTCCGCCACAATCGCCTCAGGTGTGGGCTGCAGATCGGGTCCGGGAGCCAGGATAAATCAACGGATAAGAGTCGGGCTGGTGGGAGCTCTAGAAGGCTGCTTCCACCATCTTCGCCTGCGAAGCCACGCCCCCCTTTTATCCTAGTTTTACTGGGCACCTAATGTGTTTTTCTAACGTTGCTACACTTCACACCATGATTTCACCCTATCATCGCGAACGGATAACGTAATATATTCTGTATGTCATAAAAGGTTTTCGCGTTTTGGGTTCCACGCGTGTTGGGTGATTTTTACTTAATATACCACCTTTGGGATACTTACAGTGGTTTACATGATTACATGTACCTGTATGTTTTAGACTTAGGTCATCTACTTTGTATCTCTTCCAGCCCTGAAGAGTTGTAGAATAACCTTGTATATCTACAACGAAACACGTGTCGGCTGGCTGTGTATTTTCTTTGAGACTTGATGACCTATTAAAAGGAGAAAATTTATCTAGAACCTTCGTGGGATATATTTCTGTTCTTGTTTTCTTGCATTTACCTAACACACTGTGTTCAGACTTTGTCTAGAGTGCGCAGGAATTTTTGTAACATTGACAATGGTCTATAGGCCGCTGTGTCTGTACCCTCCCGCCCGGGCTTTAACAGTGGGATAACAAGCGCCTCTCTCATTGTCGCCGGAAGATGACCCAATTCCCGGGCCTCACCATAAACTTCTAACAACCGCGGAGCCAGCAAATCCACATACTTCGAATAGAATTCTATCGGCAAACCATCTACACCTGATGTTTTGTTGCGAGCCATATGTTTAATTGCACTCCTAATTTCTTCTATTGTTATGTCACGGCCCAGACATTTCGCCTGTTCCTCCTCCAGATGTGGTAGGGGCACACCCTCCAAGAAGACATCGATCTCCGAGTCCGTCGCCACCAGCGAGCTCTCATACAACTCTTCGTAATAGGCTAAGAATCGAGCCATAATCCCTTGCTGAGTATTAAGGGTACTACCATCTTGCGCGTTGAGCGCCATGAATGGAGAACCACGTTTATTACGATTAGCCAACCACGCGAACAGCGTCCCCGCCTTGTCCCCCTCCGCATGAGCCTTCGTAACAATTTTTAAAATCGAAACAGCGTAGTCTCTCCACCTCCTTGGCCAACTCCTCCTTCGCCTCCGCTACTTCTGCTTGCACTTCGGGGTACTCAGGTCGTGCCTGCTCAGCCGACCGCAATCTATTTTCGGCCCTGTCGACATCCTGTAACAACTCCTTCCTCACCCCCACATACTTACTAATGCAAAGCCCCCTCATCACCACTTTTAAGGCATCCCACTCCAATGCCCTTGTGGAAGCCGTCCCTGCATTCTCATTAAAATAATGGACTATCCCGTCTCCAATCTCTCTGTGGAAAATCGGATCATCTAACATTTCAGGGCGCAATTTCCAGGTGGGGATGTCAGATTTCACTGCCATCCAGTGCATAGTACCCAGCAACGGGTTGTGATCAGACAGTGTTCTAGCCAGATATTCAGAGTGCGTTATGGAAGGTACAATCGATGCTGAGCATAAGACTGCATCGAGTCGAACATGTAGTTTGTGCATTGCCGAAAAGTAGGAATAATCTCGCTCCTGCGGGTGGTGGATGCGCCTAAGGTCCACTAAATTCCATCTAGTTTGCCAATCTAATCTGTATTTGGCCAACCTGTGGATAGGAGAATCCACTAGTGGGGGGTGAGACCTGTCCTGGGAGACATCTACAATTGAATTAAAATCCCCTCCAAATACAGCCGTGCCTGTAAAATAATGCGCCAATGTGCCTGACATGCGGTCTAGGAAGCGTGCCTGATCTATATTTGGATTCAGAAAAGGGGGTGGTGAATTAAGCAGACCACTCTTACCCAGTCCAAAGATCAGGGCTTGATCCATCACCGTTATTTACCTCACTGCACCATCCCAGTTCAGAACCTGGCTATATGCAAATCAGTCTGTCCCTGGCCCAGTGCATCATGGGAACAGGGCAGACTAAACAACCAAGCCAATTCTTCACCAGAAAGGAGACAAGCTACCGGGGACCGGTTTCTGGCATTTCAGCCGTCGTCGGCCCGGCTTGCTTGACTCCTGATGGTGCAGTGAGAAAGGGACTCATGTCTGAGTATACCCTGCCACACCTATAGTGGCCAAAAACGATCCAGAAAAGGGGGTGGTGATGAACAGAGTGTCTGAATTAAGCAGACCACTCTTACCCAGTCCAAAGATCAGGGCTTGATCCATCACCGTTATTTATCTCACTGCACCATCCCAGTTCAGAACCTGGCTATATGCAAATCAGTCTTTCCCTGGCCCAGTGCATCATGGGAACAGGGCAGACTAAACTACCAAGCCAATTCTTCACCAGAAAGGAGACAAGCTATTGGGGACCGGTTTCTGGCATTTCAGCCGTCGTCGGCCCGGCTTGCTTGACTCCTGATGGTGCAGTGAGAAAGGGACTCATGTCTAAGTATACCCTGCCACACCTATAGTGGCCAAAAACGATCCAGAAAAGGGGGTGGTGATGAACAGAGTGTCTGAATTAAGCAGACCACTCTTACCCAGTCCAAAGATCAGGGCTTGATCCATCACCGTTATTTATCTCACTGCACCATCCCAGTTCAGAACCTGGCTATATGCAAATCAGTCTGTCCCTGGCCCAGTGCATCATGGGAACAGGGCAGACTAAACTACCAAGCCAATTCTTCACCAGAAAGGAGACAAGCTACTGGGGACCTATATTTGGTGCATAGACACTACACAGCGCTATATCCCTACCATGTAAGCGCCCCTCAACCGCTACAAATCTGCTTTCAGTGTCTATGGTTTGTTTTGTGACCTGAAAAGGAACCCCTGCTCTTATACAAATCAATGCCCCCGTGCAAATGTTGAATATGATGTACTAAAAACCTGTCCCCTCCACCTGCGCTTTAATGCCAGACCTTCTGCCTTAGTAAGATGGGTCTCCTGGAGCAGTGCTATATGGACTCCTCTCCTAACCAAATATGCATGAATCTTATGGCGCCTCGTCATTGTGTGTAGCCCCCGTACATTCCAAGTGATACAGCGTAAATCAGATACCGCCCTCATCATAGTAGAATAGCATCCACATGTCGCTCTGTACAAATGTAAACACACCGGTGACCCCTTAGTCGCAACTATTCTTCCCCACACAACAACCCACCCACCCCCCCAAGAACAGGTCCTAGAACAGAACTACTAGTCCCATCCAAACCATACCACCAATCAACACACACCTAAGCCCACCAGTAGTCACTCCGGGCAAGACTTATGGGCAATGGGGGTGCTCAGCGCCAACAGGCAACCACGTGCGCTCAAAGAGTAATCACGCTTAATCCCACAGGTGAGCACAGAAACCACGTCCCATCTGCACACCGTTTCATAAATTGCCAAGCATCAACATAGCGTGCTAGTTTGGCATCGCAGATCGACCCCCGAGTCACCCTCCCCTTATCACCAGGCAGAAGGACTCCTTAATTGTGGCAATTATCACAAGCCTCCCTCCAATCACAACAGTTCTGCCACTTCGTCTCAGACTGCAAACCATTTTTCATCCAATAGTCCATCTGCTGGAGGAGGAGCTACGCGGGCATCCAAGATGGTCGCGTGAGCAGAGAGCTCCCGAGACCCGCGCCGCCCTCTTGCATCTATCCTTTTGATATCCTGATTATTTTTATGGGCTTTTGAAGTTCTACTTCTGCTGATCCTGCTACACTTTCCAGGGCTGAGATCGGACTTCGGGAACCATTTCTACGTCGTCATTCACTTTCTGGCCTAACCCCGGACGGGACCGGGGTCTCTGCTGCTCTGGCTGGCCGAGACGTAATTCAACAACAGCGGTCACCGGACATCTGCTCCACCGGTGTCATTGTCACTTTCACTTTCAGTTTCCCTTCTACCTCCTAATTGACTGCTCTGGACGCACTCCTCATCTCGGACCACGGTAGCCTGACCCGCTGTGTGTTCTGGCCACAACCCTGGTCTCGCAGGCTACAATTTTGGGCAGAAGTGTTGATTTGGCGACCTACAGATCACTGCCATTTACACCAGGTCCAGAAAGGCCCTTCGGGGCGCTGCTTCCAATATTGCGACTAAACCCAAGCGCAAGACAAAGGTGCCGACTCGTGGGGGTTCGGTTCAGTCCAATGTCATGGACCGCTATACACAACCGAAAGGTTCCCCCAGTGCTGCTGGCCGTAGTCTTGAGGACCCGAAGACGGACCTGGCGGCGACGTCGGAGGTGTCCCTCCAGGATCTCATGACCGCCATCGCTGGGATCAAGACGGACATGGGGCACCAGTAGGAGGCTATTGTCTCGAAGATAGACATGGTGGCGGTTGATGTTACCCTCATAAGAGCGGACTTGGCTAAGACCAATGAGAGGGTCAAAGCCTTGGACCTTAAGGCCTCCAGTCTTGTCACCGACATGGCAGACGCGCAGTCGGAGATCGGCAACCTGCGGTCATCGCATGATCTGATGGCCAGACGTCTGGAGGAGTACGAAAATAGGGCCCGACGGAACAACATTCGCTTAGTCGGGGTACCTGAGAACAGTGGTGATACTACCGTGGATCTACTGGTGGAGGACTTGATTGTGACTCATTTTGCTCCCGCAGGCCTTAGTAAGTTTTTTGGTGGACAGACCAAGCCGGGGGCTCCCCCAGACCTATCATCGCTAGGCTATTCCACTTTCGGGATAGGGACGCTATCCTCCAGGCCTCTCGTAGACATGGCCCACTGAAATACGAGATCAGCTCCATTTCTATTTACCCTGATTTCACTCCTCAAGTGCAGCGGCAGCGGACGGGATTCCAGGGAGTGAAACGTCGATTGCGGGACTTGGGACTTAGGTATGCGATGCTGTTTCGAGCTCGACTTCGCATCGAGTACCAAGAACGCACTTTCTTTTTGACCAACCGGACAGTGTTGGTGACTGGTTGGACTCGTTGCCTAAGGAGGACACTGGGAGTGGAGGCCCCGGAGGTGCAGACGGAGGTGCATCGGCACAGGAGTGACATTTTCGTTCTAGATGTCCGGTTTTGGGTCGCATTTATCGGCAGAGTTTTGTTTTTATTTTATTATTGCTTAGGCCCGGGGGTGGGGCGGGGTGGGACTGCCTCTCTTTTCCTCTCAGGGGTTCTTTGTGTAGAGTTTTATGAAGGGGCGACAGGCACACTGCAGTTTGGGGTGGCTTTTCAGTCAGCAGGGGTGCAGGGTGGGGGGTGTTGCATCGGGTTGTTGGTTGGGGGTGGAGGGAGGGGTTGTTTTTGTTTTTGTGTATGTTTTTCTCACGTGGTACAATCTCATTTGCTTTTATCCTTTTGTTCTTGGTTTTCGAGAGGGGGAGGTTCGGGGGCTCTGCTGGGAGGGGGGGGGTGATTTGAAATTGTTGTCTTGGAACGTTAATGGTCTGGGTGACAGGATCAACGTGGTGTTGTACTTCAATTTGTCAGACGTCATTCCCCTGATATAGTTCTGCTACAGGAGACCCATTTGATAGGGACGCTTGTAAGGCTCTCGATAGACGAGGCTATCGGTTGGTAGCGCACGCTGGGTTCACGTCGGGCTCTAGGGGGGTCGGCATAATGGTTAAATCCTCCCTACCCCTTGAAATCGATGAAGTCGCCCTCGACGATCGGGGCCGGTATGCTGCTGTCTCTGGGCGGTGGGAGGGGAAACTGCTTACAATTGTTACTGTTTATATTCCCCGGGGCTCCAGGCTACCACCTACGCCGATCTTGGAAGGACTCTCCTAGGACTTCCGGATGGTATCCTTATACTGGGTGGAGATTTCAATTCGGTGGTTTCAGGTGAGTGTGACCGGCTACCCCCCAGGGTTCTGCCGGCGTCTCAGTTGTGGTTGCCTGAGTTGCTTGAGACTTTCGGGTTTGTGGATGTCTGGCGGATGTTGAACCCCACGCAAACTCAATACATTTTCCACTCTGGTGCCCACGGCAGTCTCTCGAGGATTGATTACTTTCTGATGTTAACTGCCCATACCCCCTTGGTGCGTGGGATTCGTCATCTTCCCAGGGGCATCTCTGATCATTCCCTCTTGATGCTTGAGGTTTCTGTGGGATATTTTGGTGGGAGTAGGGTCCCCCCCTCCATCCTTGGCATTTTAGGAACCCCAAGCTCCGTTCGGAACTTATCAGGGCTATTGACTGTTATTTTGATGAGAACGAGGGGTCCGTCTCTTCCCCTATTTCCTTGTGGGAGGCCTTCAAGACTGTAATACGGGGCTCTGCACTGTCCTTTATTGCCGCTGACAAGAAGGCCAAGAGGGAAAACTTGTTAGTCCTTGAGGCCGAAATTACCTCGCTTGAAAGTGACTTGGGTGGTGATGATACACCTGCAATCTTGCACTCCTTAGCGCTGAAACAGGCTGATTATAGGGCCCTGGTGACCGATGCTGCTAAGGTAATGCACAGGAATCAACTGGGCAGGCTGTATGATGTGGGAGATAAGGCTAGTAAGCTATTGGCGTGGTTGGATAGAATGAATCGTGTGGTGCCAGTGATCACCCGTGTGACTGGGGAATGCGTGTCTGATCCAGGGGAGATTGTCGAATGCTTTGTGGACCATTTCCAAACAGTATACCGATCGGTGAGTGATAGAGACGAATCTGACTCCCGCTTGCTTCTGCGTGATATTGCGCTGCCCTGTGTGTCGGAGGAGGATAGGTCCACTTTGGACGCGCCCATTACGGTGGATGAGGTTGCAATCGCCATACGGTCCTTGCGTTCGGGTAAGGCTATGGGGCCGAATGGTCTACCCATCGAGCTCTATAAGCTTCGGCCTGATAAGATGGCGACCCATCTGCGCAATATGTTCATTGATGCCTTTGAGGCTGGTCTCCTTCCCCTTGATCAGCGTTTGGCCACTATAGTCGTCATCGACAAGGAAGGTAAGCCTCGTGATCATTGTACTTCTTATCGCCCTATTTCGTTGCTCAACGCTGAGCCTAAGACCCTGGCTAAAGTCCTTGCGAATCGCTTGCTAACTGTTATCTGTGACTTGATCCATCCGGATCAGTCCGGTTTCATTCCTCATCGGAATACGGCGCTTAATCTCCGCAGACTTCACGGTGTTCTCGCGAGAGCTGGGGCGCTTACTGAACCCGCCATCTTGGCCTCGCTGGATGCCACGATGGCCTTCGACACCATCGTGTGGCCTTATTTGTGGGCGGCCCTCTCGAAGTTTGGTTTTGGATCTAACTTTATCGCGTGGGTACAGCTCCTGTATGAACGTCCGTTGGCCCAGGTAGTTGTTAATGGCAGAGTCTCTGGATCGTTCCCATTGGGGCGAGGCACCTGACAGGGTTGCCCACTCTCCCCCCTCCTCTTTGCTTTGGCATTGGAACCGTTGGGAGCGTGGCTTCGGTGGGAGCCTTCGATTAAAGGGATCCGGTGGGCCCGGACCTTGAGGATCGCGTCTCTCTCCACGTGGATGATATTCTTCTTTACTTTACTTCCCCTCAGAAGTCCCTTAACGTGCTCTTTGATGTCCTCACCTCATTTGGGAAGAACTTGTTGCTCGTTATTAACTGGACTAAATCGTGTGTATACGTTATAGCGGGGGTGCTGCCTCCACTACCCCGTAGATTTCCGATCCAAGTGGCGGAGACTGGGTTCAAGTATTTGGGAATTTTCATTTCCCTGGATCCCTCTGTACGATACGACCGCTATCTATATGTTCCTCTTCGGCGCCTTAAACGGGACGTTCAACGGTGGCGCGGCTTGCCTTTGTCCCCACTGGGACGCGTGGCCCTTTTCAAAATGATGTCCCTCCCAAGATTTTTGTACGCCTTGCAGAATTTCTTTGACCCTGTTCCCTCTAGCTACTTTCGTGAGGTTGAGGGGCTTCGGAGGCAATTGATTTGGGACGGACGGGCTCGTATCTCCTTATCTAAACTCACGTTGCCATGGTATGATGGTGGCATAGCCCTTCCGGACATCAAGCGTTACTACTGGGCCTCACAGTTGAGCGCAGTCAACCATGTGACGTATTCCCCGGGCCCCGTCCCTGCCTTCGCTATGGACAAATTACTATTGCACGGTGGCAACTTCAACAGGGCTTTGTATTCGAAGGAGCCATTCCGTCTTCTGACTGGACCTACAAAATGTGCTGTGCGTGCGTGGAGAGATGCGACTGTGGCTACGGGCTGGGGTGATAGGATGACACGGCTGACTCCATTGTATGACTCTGAGCGGTTAGGCAGCCTGTGGCAAACGAAAGGGTTTGATAGATGGGATATGATCGGTATTAGCAAGGTGGAGGATCTTTGGTCCAAAGGCACAGTTAAGTCCTTTGAGGCCCTTAAGGTGGAGTACCAGCTGGACGACAGGGAGTATTTTCGATACCTTCAGGTGCGCCATGCCCTGGTCTCCGTGTTCCCTCCTGGGACGGAGATCCCCCGGTCGTCGTCGCTTGAGGATCGGATTCTGGACGGCCACGTGCTGGACAGTACGATTTCCTTGATTTATAAAAAGCTCATCAACACCAGAGCTGATCTTCTGGTGCGGCTTCGGGCCTCCTGGATTGTGGACGGCCTCAAACTAGACGACGAGGATTGGCAGATAGCGATCGCCTCCCCTAAAGAAGTGGCTATCCCAGCTCGCCTTCGTTTTGTGCAATTGAAGATCCTCCATCGAGTTTACATGACTGGTACGCGTCTGGTTCGTATGGGATACTCGATTGACGGGCTGTGTAAGCGTGGTTGTGGCATGAGTGGCACCTTTCTCCACATCATCTGGGAATGTCCGGTGGTCTCTGCTTTCTGGTCCAGAGTGCATGATATAATGGGGCGGGTCACCGGGGTCTCTCTTCTACCTGAGGCGCGTCGTTGCCTGCTTAATGTCTGGGAGCCTACGGATTGTACGGCCGCTCAGACCTTTTGGGTAACTCTTGGCAACATGGTTGCCAAGAGGGACATAGCGCAACTCTGGGGTTCTCATAGACCACCTGAGATAACTGCCTGGAATGTTTCGGGAGAAGACGGTCTATGAGGCTCGGGCCGTCCCAGGAAGTGGGGCAGGATTTGGTCACAGTGGAATGAGTACCGTGGAGATATCTGTACCCCTCCACTCGAGTACACTGCTGGTGTTCCTTTGTCCCCGTAATCGACGTTCCTAAAGACTGACCGATAAAATTTCTTTGTGATCCTTTTCGCCATCCCCCCGCCCCTCGATAGTAGTCGCTAAATTCTTAGAAATTGACTTCCTCCTCCTCTCCACCTCACACCCCAGATATTGCTCCTACCATGTGAGTGTTTGTGATGTTTGTTCTTGTTTTCATCAAAATTATAAAAACAAAACCTGGTTGATCCTTTCCTTATGGTGTTTGATGCCAGTGCACCGATATGTTGCGATTTATGGCTTTAATGTTACAATGTGTTGTCTGCTATCCAGATTTTTTGTCATAGCGGCCGGCCCGATTGGGTTGTAGGCAGACGCTGTGTACTGTGCAGTCCGAAAATAAAGGTTTAAAAAAAAATAAAAAAATAGTCCATCTGCTGTGGCCGGAATGACCTTCGGCAAACGGATACTGTCCGCCTCTGACGTCTCAGTGTCTGAATGTGCCTTGTCCTTCTCTGAGTCTGTACCCTCCGGCGACTGTATCATCTGTTCTCCCAACAAAGCTGACACTGCTTCCAGCACTCCCTGTCGTGCTACTACAGACTGTGATATTGATGGTTTCTGCAGCTCCCACCTGCGTCGTCGAAGCTGTTGTGACTCGCGCAGCTGAAGTTGAAACTCTCCAGATGATTCCGGGGCTTGGCGGTCCATGCGATCAGTTCCAGCCCGGTAAGATTCCAACCATGCCCATGCTTCCTCCGGAGTGTTATGAAAATGAGTGCTACCATCCAATATTATTCTTAGTTTGTCCGGAAACAACAGGGAGTGCTGGAGTCCCTCCGATCTTAACTCTTTTTTAATCGCCAGGAAGGACGCCCGGCGGCGCTGGATCTCCAAGGTTTAATCCGGAAAGATAGTCACTTTGCCGTTTCCGACTTGATACGGGCCATCAGTACGTGCCTTTTGGAGCAAACAATCTCTGTCTTTATAATGCAGCAGACGGGCTACCACCGGGCGGGGAGGTCGCCCCGGTTGTGGTGGCCTCGCTGGCACCCTGTGCGCGCGCTCCAGGGTGTAGAAAAGGACAATCCCTCGGGAACCACCACCGTTCTCAACCAGTTTTCCAGGTACTGCACCATGTCCGACCCCTCCACTTTTTCAGGCAGACCCACTACACGAATGTTGTTGCGCCTATTTCTACTTTCTGCGTCCTCAACCCGTTTCTCCAGTGCTAGTATACGGTCCAATTAACAAAACACAAAATGCCTACACCCACCTTTTTTTAGTAAAAAAGCAGCAAGTTATTTAGAGCAGTAGGACTAGAAACGCGTCGGCACATCCGAAGTAGCTATTTATAACACCAAGCGTTCAAACTGGCTGAGACAAGTTATTAATTTGTCTTCTAACAGAAGTTTTGCTCCTTCTTTTTGACTTTGTCTCTTTTCCTTTCCTTTTTCATGGATACAGATTAGCTCTATGGGCAAATGTTTTTCTACTTTATTCTGTTTGTTTGTAATTTGTATTATGTGTAGAATGTATGATCTATACTACTATTATAAAAAGAGAACTGTGAACCTTTGAGGCGGGTAAACTCGGGAACCACAGCGCCAATCAAAACACCCAATACAGGGTTGGAAAGGTCAGGGTAAGCAGATGGTCATAGGCTATATATCAGCAAAAAATATATGTTACAAGGACAAAGTACGTTCTTTGCCAAAGTAGTCCCTTGGAAGTAGTGCCATGTCTGAGGTGGGCATGTGCGCTAACGAGAAACATGCTGACATCACTGTCAGACATTTTAGTAAAGTTAGGAAGTAAACCAGGAGCGCAAGGAGGAACCGCCAGGAGCGCGAGGAGCAGCGACAGGAGCGCGAGGCTGAGGAGCGGCGGCACCCGCGATGGGCTATGGTAGAGGTCCGACATGCCCAGGGGTAGGAGCGGCCACGAGCGCGAGGAGGATCGGCCAGGAGCACGAGGCTGAGGAGCGGACACTAGCGCGGGGAGGAGCAGCCAGGAGCGCGAGGCTGAGGAGCGGTGGCGGCGGTGAGTGTCACCTAGTCTTTGGCCCACGGCTGCAGAGGTGGTTGGGGGCCTGGGATTCGAGACGCGACATGCTGCCGGAGGTCTGTGGTGGCCCTGAAGGTGGTGGTTGCGCTCCGGAGGACTGCACACTGAGCCTCATTGTCAATTGGGATTCGAGACGCAACATGCTGCCGGAGGCCTGTGGGGGCCCTGAAGGTGGTGGTTGCGCTCCGGAGGACTGCACACTGAGCCTCATTGCCCCCGGACAACGTCGGGCGGGCTGCTAGTAATTGTATATTTGAAATGTATATATCTTTTGTCTTGTAAATAGTGTTGTACA
This sequence comes from Lissotriton vulgaris, assembly GCF_964263255.1. Classification (NCBI taxonomy): domain Eukaryota; kingdom Metazoa; phylum Chordata; class Amphibia; order Caudata; family Salamandridae; genus Lissotriton; species Lissotriton vulgaris. The sequence continues at coordinate 1,108,303,212 of NC_141691.1, forward strand.
GATCCAATTGAAATATATTGAATGTATGTTTTTTCTTTTCTGTATAAATCACAAAAATAGTTGAAATATACGGAAGTAGACAGGTATAAATAAAATACCAGGCCAAACGTAAAATAATTTTTTGTTTTTCCTACTGCTCTAAATAACTTGCTGCTTTTTGATTAAAAAAAGGTGGGTGTAGGCATTTTGTGTTTTGTTAATTATAAAATAGGGTCCTGCCTCCCCCACCCCTTGTATGGGCCTAACTCCTTAACTTTTCAAAGTATACGGTCCAAGGCATCCGTCATCTTGTTCGTTAGTGTCGTGTGGGCTTTTGTTACCTCTTGAAGTAATCCTTCCACTTGTTTCACCCTATCTGCTAGTTTAGAGTGATCTGCGCAATGTCCTGTTGCAGGGTCGTGCGTGAATCCGCTATTGCCGACAGTATTCTGTCAAACTGCTGCTGCATACCAGTATCCTGGGGTGTTTCCAGAGCATCCAGTTCAGGCGGGGTTGGTGCTTCATTGTCCGATAGTTGGTGTGTCCTTCTTTCCTTTTGTTCTCCCCATTATCAGGCCCCCTTACACGTGTCCGGGTGTTTTTAGGCACTCAACAGCTCCTCAAGTATCTGAAGGGAGCTCAATTTCAAATCCACGCCAGCCAATCTCAGGAATTCCCTCCTTTGCAAGGTTCACTGCTCAGGAATGTGGGTATTCCAACTCTGAGTGCAAGTGGTGCACTTACCTACACTATCTGTTTACCTACTGTTACCTCTCTAGAGGTTGTAGTCAGGGTGTGCTAAGTCCTTTGGTCTACAACCAACAAGTTCAGTAGAACTTAAGTATGTTAAGCTTTGTTTATATCTACCTAAGGTACTTGATGTGATCTTTCAAATGATATTTGTCAAAGATTTACCATTTGGTAAAACAACAGCAAGCTCAAATCCCACCGCTGCCACCAATGGGAGAAGTTGGCCTGGTATATGATGATCACTGTTCTAGTGAGCACCTTGCACCAGTCCAAACGACCCTTATGGTGATTGGTTGTAAGTCAACCTTATAGACCAGCTATCCTAGTGGTAGCATGGACAAAAGAAGTCTTAGGCTAAACTCAAGAGGGCATGTGAAGCCAGCTGTTTTACCATATGCAATCCTTTTAAATACCAAATGAAAGGACACCACACAAGTTATATATTACAAAATATATATATTTATTTCTAGTATAATCCCCTATACTCTTTATGAGCACAGAAGCACAAGTGTTAAACAAAGAACACAGTATAACACACAAGTTATATATTATAAAAATATATATATTTATTACTAGAATAATCCTCTGTACTCTTTATGAGTGCAGAGGCACAAGCGTTTAAACAAAAGCACAGTTAAACATTCAAAAGTTGCACAATTATGGATAAGCCGGGTGGCCACTCAAACCATATATTAAGAAAGTGGTATAAGTACCACGTCATGAACAATGAACAGGCCTAGGGCCTTGGGAATCGCTGGGCCTACACTGGACTAACGAAGGTTAGGCCATAGGAGGCCCACAGGATACGGGTGCAGAGTCTATAGGCAACCGCGTTTACCATACAAGTCAATGGTGCGTAAAAATCAGAAAGTGTTAGGTTTCGGAGACTTCCGACTGGACTAGAACTTATCCACTTAAAACTAGGACACTAGAGGTGTAAACCACTATAGGAGCACCAAAGTTATATCGTTACCTCACCCACAGGAAGCGGGTGCATAGGTGCCAAGTGTGTCGGGTTTCGTCGTGAAGTTCTATGGAGCCTGGAGGAAAAGATGCTGCAGGCGGCCAGGAGAGAAGAGTCCGGTTGGATCCAAGGGTGGATCGAAGATGTAGAGTACCTGCAAGCAGAGGAGAGAGAGTCTAGGTCACTAGCCAGTGACCAGGATGGAACCAGGACGGAACCAGGCAATGTTGGGTTGCGATCAGGTGATGTCGAGTAGTTCGTCTCCGCTGCCACGTGGACCAGGAAGGATCGAGGATGACCAGCTGGTGAACACAAGCTGTCCTACGAAGGCTCTTGCTGTCGGCGGTGTCGGTACTCGATTCGGAGTCACCAAGCCTTGGCAAAGACAACCCACGCAGGACTCGAAGATGTCTTCTTGATCGGACCGGGACGGTCAGATCGATGGCTCCTTTTCAGGGGAGCTGGGGCCAGTCTGGAGCAACCAGACCAGCAGTGTAGTTTTGATGGATCGTTGCCACTAGCCAACGGGCAAGCGACCGGACAACGCGTCGAGCAGGAAAAGTGCAAAAGGGCCCCACGCAGCACTCGGAGAGTGTGGAGAGGTGATCTTTGGAGCACAAGGTGCTCAGGGCTGGGGCTTCTCAAACCCCAAAGCACAGCTTTGAGGGAGCCTCGGGAGCTGCACAGAAAGCACTTCGTCGACTTTTCAAGACGGCCGGTCCCACGTCTCACGTTGCCTCCACGGGTCTAAGCTTTGCTAGGACTGTGGATTGGGCTGTTGGAAGTCTGGGAGTCCAGGTCTTGTCAGTCTCTGTCGTTCGAGCTCCGGCTGGAGCAACGGCAAAGGAAGTCTCGATGCGCTGATGGTGCCTGCTTGCACAGGGTGGCCACTCCTTGACCACAAGGGAGATTCTTCAGTCTTCTACGTTGTGTAGGATGTCGAAAGGTCCAGGGTTTCGTATCAAAATTTCAGTCAGGATGATCTGATGTGCATTGGCACAGCTCCTACCTTTATTCCAAATTAAGGGGCAGGATCACCTGCTAGGTCTCTCCTATGGGTGGGAGCCAGGAATGGGATGGCTACACCCCTTTCACTTTGTCCAGTTTCACGCCAGAGCTGGGGCTGGAGTGCCCCGGCACCGGTTTGAACTGGACTATGCATGGGATGCCTTGTGCGCCCCAGGCAGTGTCTAGTTTCATTCAGCCCTCCCTGCCCCAATCTACTATCTCCTGTCTGGGTGGGGTAACTCCTCCCTGTGACAGGATACCATTTGTCCAGGCCTCCCCTGCCGGAGTTTCGGTCAACAGCAGGAGGCCAGACTTGTGTTGGTGGTAGCAGCATCCATTTTGTGATGCTGAGGCACTAGTTAGATTTAACCGCGTTTAAGCAAAGTAACATGTCTTCTCCCTCTAGAAGGGTGGAATGCTACCCCCGTCACCAGAACTGGCGAGGGGGTAGTATTCCAAAGCGTATGACACCTTACACGACATGTTTTGATAAAGCCAAACCAAAGTTAGCAAGTAACCGCGAGGATTATAATGCACTTAAGAGTATATGGTATGGCAATATCCCAGAACAGCTAAGAGACTTGGTTCCAAAAGCTGCAGACAGGCTCAGCTCATGCTAGAGCACCATCTCACAAAAAACCAAGCACTCTGCCTCCAGGATTGTTAAGGCCTGCCATAGGAGTGACTTATAGGTGTATATGTGTCCAGATATAGGTTTAGATATAGGTATACTATATCTAAGCAAGGGGTGATTACACCACCTTGCCCCAGCTGGGTGATCAGCCAGTTGTGTCGGATTGGATAGCCAGCCAGGGGTGGCAAAAGATATGCTGCAGCCCCTGGTAGGCCTTGGATCCACCTATGCCCTGGGTACCTATAGTACACTGTACAGGGGCTGATAAGGTGATCCAATGCCCAATTGGTTATGTACCTCAAGTACATGGTTGTGAATTTAGAGAGAGAACAGCAGGCTGTGGGTCTGATTAGCAGGCCAACAGCCACATTAAGTCGAAAACCAGTGAAGCAAAAAGCAAAAAATGGGGTGACCATAGGAAAGCAGACCCTACTCTCCTACATACCCCCCCACCCCAAACGCAGGGACATTAAACTTAACCTTGACCAGATAAGTTTTCATGTTCTAAGTGGAAATACCTGGAGAGACCACCTTGCCCCAGCTGAGTGATCGAGCCTCCGTGATTCATGCCAGACGGGACTCGGATGTTCGTGAGAGAGCAGCGCAATACTCTCGCATCTTTGACTTGGGATTGACCTCCGGCTGTCCATACCAGGGTGTGACTCATTTGCCTCCTGTGAATCTTGAACCCCCCCCCTGTCCCCCCCAACCCCCCTTGTCTTGATAAAGACCCGCCGTGACCACCAATCGGGGCGCAACAGGGTCGAAATGTCGACGCATAACATTGGTCAAGATACCTCCAGGAACGATCATAGCAACCATCTGTCTCCTTGGAGTTTTAATTAAGAACACTGACCGCCAATTTAAAATTGTTTTTCCTCCCCTTTCCCCGTGTATAGTACTGTATATAATTGTAAATAAGTGTCACTCAAGATATTGCACTATTCACTTTGTTCACTTACAGTCACTTTTTCACATGTTCTTAGAATTTGTATAAACTGAAATGGAATGAAGTAATTCCTGTGTTTTACAAATGTGACTTTGTTTCCTATATAAATACCTTGAACTATATTTGTATTCAGAGAGGTTTCATTCAATTTAATTGCACTTGAATTATTACATTGCGTTTTTGAGCTAACCCAGCCTCTTCTTTAAAGCAATTTATCTGGTTACCCGACAGAACCACTTTTGTTGTTAACCCAGCTGAGTGATTAGCCAGTTGTCAGATTGGATAGCCAGCCAGGGGTGGCAAAAGATATGCTGCAGTCCCTGGTAGGCCTTGGATGCACCTATGCCCTGGGTACCTATAGTACACTGTACAGGGGCTGATAAGGTTATCCAATACCCAATTGGTTATGTACCTAAAGTACATGGTTGTGAATTTAGAGAGAGAACAGCAGGCTGTGGGTCTGATTAGCAGGCCCACAGCCACATTAAGTCGAAAACCAGTGAAGCAAAAAGCAAAAAAAAAGGGGGACCAGAGGAAAGCAGACCCTACTCTCCTACACCCTGTCACCATATGCATGCTGCCTGCTTTTGGGGTTGATCACGTTGTCTCGTGCCCAGGCCCTTCTTCCTACATTGTCTGCTGAAAGCTGTTGTGCTAAGGACTCTGTAGCTGGCACCCACCCTTCATCTGCCTTCTGCGCTGCCCGGGGGGACACGTCCCCTGGCCTGCGGCAAACTGGTTCTCCTCTGGGCTCCACGTCATTGGCTGCTGCTGGAAAGCGTATCCCATTCCTCGTCTGCCTCTCCTTTACCCCGCGCAGACTTGTGCCCGCCTGTTGTGCTCCTTGCCATGGGGAAATCAGATGCCAAGCAGCCCAAGATTGCCTTCGAGCTTAGAAGGTGCTCTCGTCCGGATGGTGCAGGCTCTGACGGCGCCGGCTCTGCTGTCATGATGGATTATCCCCCCCCCCCCGAGCCGGGACGACGACCTCAAGGCGATTATGTTGGTCGTAAGGTCGACTGGGACCGGAATCGCGTCCCAGCTTGACCAACTTTCGGCTCGCCTCGACTCAGTAAAGGCCCATGTGGACTCCCATGACAATCGACTGCTCCATGTTGAATCCAGGGTGTCGGACGCTGAGGATGCGGCTATCCAAGAGAGGCAGAAATTACTCCAGATGGACAAGATCCTGGCCGTAAATCGTGAGAAAAGCGAGGATTTACAAGCCCGTTCCTGCCAGAGCAATCTTCGCATCACTGGCCTCCCGGAGTCCACCAACATCTCCAAAATGGAAGACTTTATTGAGCAACTAATCAAAGAACTCTTCGGGGACATCCTATCCCCGGTTTTCTCGTGGAACGTGCCCACCGCTCCCTTGGCCCGCGTCCCGGCCCTGGATTGCCAACCTGCCCTATAGTGGCGAAAATCCAGAATTTCCGGGATCGTGATGCCATCCTTCGAGCTACACGCGACAGGGGCACCATCAAGCACTAGGGAAATACCCTCTCCTTCTACCTGGATTACACCCTCACGGTCCGGGCTGCCAGGAGTGAGTTTCTGCCGGCCAAGCGCATCCTCCAGAAGCATGACATCTCATACTCCCTGGCCTACCCAGCAAAGTTGAGGATCCGTGAGGGCTCCAATACACTTGTATTTCCAGACCCAAGGGAGGCCCTCGCATTTGCTAAGAAACTAGAAAAAGAAGCCAGATTCTCCCCTCCCAAGTCTCCACTGAGTGCGCTGATCGCCTGAGTGACAACAACTGACTGTACGGACAATGTTTCTGCGTTCAAATTGCTATCTGTTTTGGAGGCCGTCTGCTACCTCAAGCTGTGCCACCCTGCTGTGTTGCAGGGGAGTTCGCGGAGCCCTGCCATGCCCCCACGGGATGATTCCCAATGTTATTGCTGTGTTATCCCCTCCCAGTTGTGGGTTCCCGGGGTGGGGTGGGTGGTCTTCTCAGCCTTATTGAGGGGTTGGAGTGGGTGCAGGGTTGGTGGGCTTCTTCCTGCTTGGGTTGGGGGGTTGGTTTGGGGTGGGGGGTGGTCTGGGTTGTGGGTTACTCCTCTGCTAGTGGGGGTGTGTTTGTTTCTCGCCGCTGATTTTCTGTTTGGTACTGTTCCTCCATGTCATGCTCAGGACATTGCACTGTGCTTGGCTGTTTCCGCTGCCTCAAGCCTAATGGTAACCTTGCTTCATGCTGGCGCTGTTCCCCTAGCTTCACATCATGTGGGATGTATTTGTGCGGGGCACTGGGTTCCCCCCTCAACGGACCTGGTCTTTTAGCTCATATTCTGCCGCTGGGGGGGACTTTGTGTCCCTAAGAAGGGGTCGTCTTGGTTGACTCCTCAATCATAACATGGTCTCCTACCTGGGGTGCTCCCTATCTGCGCTGCGCCACGCCACACCACACTTACTGCCCCCTCCTCATGTCTGACACAGTCTGTTGGACTTGGAATGTCCGTGGCCTAAAAACTATTGGAAGGCACCGCTGATACACACACATTTACAAATACACTGGGTCGACATTTGTTTGTTGCAGGAGACACACCTATTGCCCTCCTCCCTTTCCCGACTCGAGGCGCATTACTGGTCTCGCATTGATTACTGGCTGACCTCCCCTGACGTTCTGCTCTGGCTTACCGATGCAACACACATGTCGCGCACCTTCTCAGACCATTCGCCGGTCCAGATCCGCTTCTGTCTTCCCCATTCCCCACAGCGAGCCTTCTCCTGGCATGTCCCACCAAACGCCTTACCGGACTCCGTTTTCTGCACAGACATCCACACTGCCATCATTAATTATTTCGAACTTAATAAGGGCTCCATGGACTCGGCGTCCGTACTTTGGGAAGGCTTAATAACAGTAATCCGGGGTGAAAGTATATCCAAACAAGCTGGTGTGCTCCATTCCCTTCGTTCCACTCTGGCTTCGCTTGAGAAAGAGATTAAAGAGCTGGATGCCACACAGGTCCTGACAACTTAGCACGCATACGCCAAAAACACACTGAGTTCTCTGAAGCGGGGGATCATGAACTCTCCTTTTTAGGCCGTGAGAGCCGGGTGTGCCGTTTCTTTGAGGGCGATTGCCCAGGTCGTACTCTAGCTAATCTCCTCCACCCACCACGCATGGCCTCCTACATTACAACCCTCGGGGATGGGGGCCCATTTAGAACCACCGCCCTGGAGGAGATCAAATCCCGCTTTTTAGACTTCTACTCGCAGCTATATTCTACATGTGCTCCCCCGTCGCACGAGGCCTTTGATCAATATTTCAACACCATTGCGCTGGTCTGGCTGGAGGACTACCACCGGGAATTCTTGGATACACCATTCACTAGGGAGGAAATACTCGCGGCCATTAGTAGCCTACCTGGGGAAAAAGCTCTGGGTCTCGATGACCCCCCATCCTCTTTTTATAAAATGTATGCAGACCTCCTAGAGCCACATTTGGCGGCTATGTATAATGAGTCTTTTGACAACGGTCTCTTCTCGTAGTCTCTCAGTGAGGCCTTGATTACTTTGCTCCTTAAACCTGATAAGTCCGCGGACCATCGTGATTCCTATCGCCCCCTCTCCCTAATAAATATTGACAACAAAATCTTTGCCAAACTTCTCGCTTCTCGCCTTCTGCTCCTCATGCTACTTATCGCTCTCCCGGATCAATCTGGCTTCATCCCCGGGAGGGCAACTTCGCACAATTTGTTCAGCCCTACATCAAATCAATCCCAATCTTCCTGCCGTGGCTGCCCTGCTGGACGCAACAAAAGCGTTCGATATTCTTGAGTGGCCTTTTCTGTTTTACCTTCTACCCAGAATGGGCTTAGGTGAATTTTTTTTGCGTAAAATCAGTCTTCCCTCCACCACCCCATCGACCCGTTTACATATTAACGGTCAGGTTACCGACCCCATTAGTATTAATCGAGGCACCCGGCAGGGGTGTCCATTATCACCTATGCTTTTTGCTATCGCAATTGACCCCCTGGCTGCCAGGCTCCGGCAGCACCATAGGCATAGGGGATAGGCTTTTCTGCTCGCTCCCTTCTTGTCTCCATATATGCAGACGACGTGACTCTGTATGTCCGTCACCCCCAGGACAACCTTAGCCCCTTGGTCAGGGAAATCATGTTTTGGCGGTCTGTCTGTTATACAAGTAAACTGGAGCAAGTCGGTGTTGTTTCCTCCGACTGATACCACCATCCCGTTTACTCCCGATTTCCCATTTGTGTGGGCTCCTGGCCCAACACGCTATTTAGGTATCTGGCTGAGTAGATACCTGGATAAACTGTGGAGATCAAACTTCGGCTGGGCAGTAGATTGGTTGGAATCTAAGATTTCCGTATGTGGCATGCTTCCACTGTCTCTGGCTGGCCTGATCACCATTGCCAAGACGGTGGGGTTGCCAAAATTCCTCTACTTGTTCTTGAATGACCCGATCATCCTCATCGCCCATTTCTTTGTAAGCTACGCTCCTTGATTATTTCACTTGTCTGGGCAGGTAGGCAGCCGAGGGTGGCGTATGACATTCTCACTCTCCACATGTCGGTCGGCGGTCTGGGTGAACCGGACTTTAAGATACATGCTTTGTGTGCACAGGCCAGCTTTCTGCATTTTTGGATTCATCCCAACCCCTATCAACCTCATTTGGCTGTTGAGGCGGATATAGCATCTCCATGGCCCTTGTCTATGGCACTGTTCCCTCGGGCAGAGGTGGATACAGTTGAGACGCTGCGCTGGGCTTGGTCTGGACTCTGCCGGCTCTCAAACCTCCCCTTACTCTCTGCAAGCGCTGTGCCAATAGTGAACCACCCTGATTTTTTCCTGCTTCAGCCCTCCGGCATGGTTAAGCACGCGACGCGTTTACGGATGATTGCGGACCTTTCCCCAGGGGATGCCTTTTATTCCCTTCCAGAGTCATCCGGTCCACTGGACAAGCTACTATTCTACCAGCTGCGCCTGCCGGACACTGCACTCCACATTCCCCCAGCCCCCTCCCACCATGCCGGCCCTCGACCTAGTGTATACATCCCAGTCCCCGCACAAATTGAAAACCAAATTATACGCTCTTACACTAATGGCAAACTCTATCTCCACAGACCGCGTGGGGGCGGATCGCAGCATTGACAAAGCGCGGGTAGACTGGCTCTACTGCTGTAACCAGACGAAGAAGCTGTCACCTAATTACTGGCTTCGTCTGATACACTTTAAGTTCCTGCATAGGATATACCGTACCCCTGCCCAGCTCCACAAGCTGGGGCTTATACCTAACGACACCTGCATGCGCTGCGGCGCCCCTGCTGCAGATTTTGCGCACTTGGCATGGTTGTGCCCTAGGGTCGCCGAGTTCTGGCAGGGCGTGTGCTCCACAGTCTCGGCAATTACTAGCACCTTGGTACCCCCTGACCCCACCATGTGCCTACTTGGCTTTGTAAAATTCTGCCCAGATGCTTCCAGACATCTAATCGCTATGCTGCTTGTTCTGGTCCGGCGCAGGGTGGCCATATGATGGGGTCATAGGCCTGCTCCCAAGGTTGATAGTTGGCTGGAGGACGCCTCTCAATGCCAGACTTTGCTATCAGAGTTTTGGGACTTAATGCCCTCTAATTCCCGGCCAGTTGATATTTGGGGTCCTCAGGTGACTTACCTTCAATCCCGCTCACCCCCAGAAGTGCTGCCTCTCCTGCGCTCCCCACCGGCTCTTCGCCCGTGGCGGCCGCCGGTGATGTTCGGTGTCCTCCCTCCCCCTCCTCGTTACATGTCTCTTGTCTTCCACAAAGGAGCGGTGGAGGTGCCTCCCCCTGCGCGGAGGGCTTCTCTTGCATTTTCTGAAGTATTTGTAACATGCTTTTGTACTTCGGGTTCCCTTGAGAGGGATTGCTGTTTTTTTTACTTTGCTTGAACTGGCTTCCAATGTGTTGACTTATATTTATCTGCTACACAGTGTACTGTACCTGACTTGAAATTCTTAATGAAGGTTTTTTGAAAAATAAAAAAAAACAACAAAAAAAAGACTGATTTGCATATGGCTGAGCTCAAACTGGAACGGCATGGTGAGCAAAAAAACGATGGATTTAGGCCTAGATCTCTGTACTGGGGTGAATATATGACATTGTTCTGCATTCTGTCCATCAACTGTTGTTTTTGCATTTCTCACCCAGAGTGGGAAGGGTATGCCCAGACCTGGGTCCCGTGCTTTCCATGCCACTGGAATCAAGCTATCCTGGCTGAAGGGGTGAAACCCCAAAACTGGTTCTAGGATGCTTGGTTCCAGTCCAGGGAGGACCTGGCTTGACAGTTCGGGCTGGACTGTACCCATGATACACAATATACGTTTCCTAATCAGCCCCCCACTGGATCATACCTTTTTTATCAAGCGCTTAGATGCTCCCTGGAGTGCAAACTGCGCTTTACAGAAACCCATTACATTACATGAGGCACAGGGCCAAGACTGATTTGCATATGGCTGGATTCAAACTGGAACGGCATGGTGAGCAAAAAAATGATGTATTTAGTCCAGATCGCTGTACTGGGGTGAATGTATGACATTTTTCTGCATTCTGTCCGTCAACTGTTATTTTTGCATTTGCCACCCCAAGTGGGAAGGGTATGCATAGACGTGGGTCTTATGCTCTCCATGCCACAGGAATCAAGCTATCCTGGCTGAAGAGTGATGAAACCCGGAAACCGGTCCTAGGATGCTTGGTCTCAGTCCAGGGCGGACCTGGCATGGCAGTTCGGGCTGGACTGTACCCATGAGGCACAGGGTCAAGACTGATTTGCATATGGCTGGGTTCAAACTGGAACGGCATGGTGAGCAAAGAAACAATGGATTTAGGCCCAGATCTCTGTACTGGGGTGAATGTATGACATTGTTCTGCATTCTGTCCATTAACTATTGTTTTTGACAAAAGAAAGAAACATGATTCACATTTGGGGTGTAAATGCAACCTAGCGTCACATCTTAACCGTTCGACCGACCTGCCACCATCACAAACCTCCCCTTTGAGTCCACTAGTTATTGCATCGGTTGGAATGGAATTCCCGCTCTGACCCATATCAATACACCCCTAACGAAAGCCGAATAAGTTGTGTAAAACAGTTGCCCACTCCATCTACGCTGCAATGCCAGCCCCTCGGTCCGGGTGATGTGCTTTTCCCGGAGAAAGGCTATGTGAGTTCCCCGCCTCACCAAGTAAGCATGCACCTTGTGGGGTTGCAGCATTGTGTGGAGCCCCCGCACATTCCAGGTAACACATTTCAGATCAAGTATCGTCCCCATGTTGCAGCCAATTCCTCTTAAGCACAATCCCTCTACATTTGGACACACTGGTGGATCTAACTACCCCAACCAAAACTGTACCCAACTCCCCCTCCCCAAAACAGGATCTACAGAGCTAGTACCCATCCAAACTTCTAATCTACTCGCTCCTTCAGTGAAAACCAAGGAACTACACCCACACAAAATTAGGGGAGCGAGCCCGGAGCCTCAGAGGGTCGACCTTCTATCCTTCCTACAGCTTGCTCCATACCCCCCAGGAGAGGTAAGCGGCCCCATCTGGGGCAACACTATAGTGGGACATCCATAGTTCATACTCATCTGGCCGCATTAGTCCCTCCAGCCACCAACACGCAGCCGCCAGCTGGGTCAGGGGGGAACACCCCAGGAGCCTGGCCAGCCGCCTTCTCCACCACGCCACCCTTCCAGGCAGTCCATAATGCTATGCGTCGACGATCTCGTCCGCTGTTCCAGCTGTCACATGTGGCAGGCGCACACTTCCTGCGTCCGACTCTTCCGAGCCCATCGATCCCTCCTCCGATTCCGACACCACCTGTGATTCCTTTGCACTCTCGTGCGAAATGCTGTGACTGCATGCAAGACAGCAGAGCATTCATGTTTCGTTTGCGTCTCCGTGGGTTTTTGAGCTGCAGGACGGTGTCTGCTTATGCGCCTCGATCGGCGCGGGCGTGGTCCCTCCACCTGTGCACTCGCACCAAGCCCCGCTTCCCCAGTGCCCGCTCTATACGACTCCAGGTCCAGGCGTCCTCCGGGCTGTAGTGGAAATGCGTCTTGCCATTCATGGTCATCCTAAGGATTGCCGGGTACATCAGGGAATCGTGGAGGCCCTCATCCCGGAGTGCCTTCTTAACTTCTAAAAACTAAGCTCGATGGTGCTGTCCATCGAGTGTATAGTCCGGGAACAGTGTCACTTTACCGTTGCCTACCTTGTACGGGCCCGCAGTCTGGGCCTTGTGCAACAATAGGTCCCTGTCTTTGTAGTGGAGCAGTCTGGCCACCACTAGTCTGGGAGGTCTCCCAGGAGCCAGAGGTCTATGTGCTCTTTCCAGAGTGTAGAACGATGATAGGCCTTCGGGTGCCACCTCCGTCTTCAGCCAGGCCTCCAAGTAGTCCACCATGCTAGCCCCTTCCACTCCCTCCGACAGCCCTATCACTTGGATATTATTCCTTTGGTTCCTCCTTTCTGCATCTTCTGCTCCCCTCTCCAGGGTTTGCAAGCGGCGTTGGACATCAATCATCTGTGCTTCCATCGTTTTTTGAGAAGGTTCTAGGGTCTCCAGAGTGACTTCTGTCTGCTTCACACTATCGATGAGTGTAGCATGATCTGCACGGAGCAAACAAAGTCCCTGCGCCACATGTGCAATGTCCAACTGTAGAGCCTCCTTGGTGTCAGAAATGGCTTTAAGTAGTTGATCCACTTGTTGTTGCATCATCCCCTCGGTATGCTGTATAGGCCTGTCCTGCTTGTCTCGTGCACCTGCTTCTTCCAGCTCAGGGGGCACCCCGTCTGCTTCCCACTGGGCTTCCCCATTAGCGACTGTGGGGCAGATTCTGGTGCCTCAGCAGTCCCCCCTTGGTTTCCAGCATTAGACTCTCTCCTCACTTGTGGTGAGCCCGTGCCACCAAGAATTGAGGCCGTCGCCACTGATTCTGCTCTCTCTTCTCGCCTTAGAAGCTTCTGCTCCACCGACTCACTTTGCAGGCTCCATCAGCTGCTGTTTGTTCAATGCGCTCGCTGTTCTCACAGTTGTCGCCTACTGCCGTCGGACAATATAGAACAGCGCTCCACCGGATAGCCAGGCCTCCCTCGTTCTTAATGTAATCGCCCTCTGGTCAGGGGAAAGGCACCATAAGTCCCGCACAACCGCTGTAGTCCCATCCAGGGGTCCCCCTGCTTTGCACGTGCCGCCACCCCGTTGTTGTCGCTGTTGTGCAACTATCCTCTGTTTGCTTCCAATTACTGTTTTCCAGTCATCATGCCACCCTTCACTGCATCACGTTGGCGGCCTTCGTTTCACAGCTCGCCGCTTTACTGCGTTGGTTAATCTTCTAGGTATTGGGGTCCGCGCTACAGGGCTCTCATATGAGTCTGTTATTGCGGCTTCCGGTTCCTCCCAGACAGCGACTGTGCGCGCTCCTTCTGAGCTCCCATCCCCGTGCACCATTCCACATCTAGTTTTGTCGTTTGCAGTCGCTGGAACCCTCCCCACAGCTCACTCTTCAGGTGCCCCCGGAAGTGTCACCTCTCTTCGCTAGATCAGACACAACCCCCCCCCCGTTCAGCTCTTTGTGTGGTGCTAGTGTGCTCAGAAATACAGTAGTCCAAAATGGTGGCACGCTCCTCTACTCAGCAGTCCATCCACTGCCCCTCTTTTGCAATGGTGCTTCAGTGTTACAAACCCCTGGTTAGAGCACCCTCTCCAGCTCCTTATGTACCGGTCTCTCCCGCTAGTTCGCTCAAAGATTTGCTACCATTCAAGTCTGCCTGCAGGCACCACTTCCTTTCTCACTATTTATCAGACCCCAATGACTCTTTCAACCTCTTCTAGCCGATGTCTACAGCAGCCCCCAGGGTCCGCATCAACTAGCGCTCCCGCCCGAGGAGAACAGGCTCACCAGCCCTCTGCCACAGAAGCAGACGGCAGCGTTCAGCAATGCCCCGCTGGCACCCTTTTCTGCCAGAGCTTGAAGCAGTGATCTGTCCCTCCTGACAGCTTGATGTTAAGGGCCCAAGCGGTGCCCCAGACTCCCCACTCCGTGCTCTACGATGTAGTGCAGCTGCCGAGTCTCCACAGCGCTCTTACTCATGCGGCAGTCATAACCCCCCTGCTCCTGTACCTTCGGCCGCGGCAGGAGCTATCTCCCTTTGAGCACTGCTGCTGCGACAGGCTCCGCTCCTCCCGGTCTCCACCGCCGTTATCTCGGCAGCAGCGCTTCGGGAGCGGCTCCTACAATCGGGTCCTGCAAAGTGTTGCCGCTACGACGATCGGGTCCTGAAGTGTGTTGCTGTTCCCCATCAAGTCTCAAAGCCTCCTTTTAGTGCTTCCTCCGATCCCGCATCTTCATGAGCGCCGCCATCTTGATCTCTCCTCAGACAATCCAGTCACCTCGTCCGTTCTCCAGCTAGCGGGCTTCAAATCTTTCAAGTAAAGTTGCGGTAGCCCCCAGCAGCCTACTGTCGCCAACTCAAGAGATTGGGAGCTCATTCTAAGGTCCCAATACAGGATTATTGTCGGAGTCGGTGTGGAGCTCCAAGCTCACACGTCTTCTCTCATCTGCTCCGTGGCCACACTGATTTTCCACTGTCTTTTTATGATGACATCTCCCTTCATGATATATGGACTAGCTGCTATGCTGACTATTTGTACTGTGCATTTTCCTGCTTGTTGTGGCATGTATATTGCATGTTAGGGCACATTAGTTTAAATAAATATTTCTAAACTTTTTCGTGTCTCTGTCAGTTCTTATTGTGGACAAGTACAAGAGTGCGAGCGAAAGGGTGTGCCTTGTTACCGCAATTCCTGAGAGATCTGGGAGTGTTGTGTTCTGGGGTGCCTAATCATTTGTTTCTCTATGAGTAAGTAGGAGAGCAAGTGAGACACTACAGCTAGTCGGTCCTGGGTTTGTGAGTACTAAGGTGGTAGGAAGACCCAGTCCCTATACACCAAGGTCCCATATTCCTGCGCTTAGTTCTGCATGTGTGCAGAATCCCTGCAACAAAAAAAATGGCCATCTGAATGCCCAGAGACACATTGTGGCCTACAGCAGTAGAAACCTGTCTGAAAGAGAATGTGAGTACTCTCAACCGGAGAATGAGAGTCTTGCTCTTGTGTGGGCCTGCCAACTTTTTCATATGTTTTTATATGGGATACATTTCACTATCATCACAGACCACTAGGCATTGCTTACTATCTTCAGAAACCCAAAAGTTAAAATGCCTCCTTGTATCAAGAGGTGGACGTTGCGACTGCAAGAGTACGACTGTGTGATTGCACACAAGCTGGGGTAAGATCAAACCCCCACCTTCTACTCGTCATGAGTACTACTACATCGTCACAGTTCAACATCTAAAGTGACTGAAGATTATCTAAATTTCATTGTGAGGTCCGGCACTCCAGAAGCTCTATCCATTGAACAAATGATTGCTGCTACGAACACGGATAAGGAAATTCTCATTGTTAAAGACATCATTACAACGCAATCTTGGAGGAAAAGTGTTCAACCTTTTTCTGATGTTGAATTGAAAAAATAAAAAAATAAACAAGATGAGCTATCCGTCACCGAGAAGGGATCATACTGGGAGTCTTGAGAATCGCCATACTGGTGAGCCTGAGGCAGCAAGTCATTGAACTGTCCCAAAAAGGACATCATGGCATTCTAGCCACCAAAAGAACACTAGGAGACCAAAAGTGGTTCTGTCGTCTAGATGAACAAGTTGAAAAAGAGCTGAAAGGGTACCACCTTTGTAACTGTTTATCCCCCAAGGTGACACAGCATCCATTGCAATGTCTGACCTTCCTGGACATGTCTGAGAGAGTTGCAGTTGCCTTCTTTAGGTCTCTAGGAAATGGATATCATCTCATGGTACTTGATGATTATTCGCGTTTTCCTTTGGGGGAAGACTTGTCATCGACAACCCATGACAAAGTCATCTAGCAGCTTGATAACCTCAGCGTGGGGCATCTCGGCTATTCTCAAATCTGACAATGGCCTGCTTTTCAGTAGCAAAGAATTCAAGGAGTTTCTTGTTCGACTCCTTGTCAAGCATCAAATGAGTATACCTCTCAGGCCACAAGCCAATGGTGTTGTTGAACAATTCATGGGCACCCTCAAGAAGGCAATTCAGCGAGCATCAATAGAAGGAATCGATCTCAAACAAACCATGTGTCAAGATTGGCGGGAGGCACTTGAGGCTCCCAGAGGTGCTGCCATTGCGATGCGCTTAAGACTCATCCAGTTCAAATACCTTCATAGAGTCTACTTCACAAGGGAAAGACTGTGGTGGGCGGCCCTGATCGCGTCCCCAGACTGTCTTCGATGCGGCCGGGAGATGGGGACATTGATCCACACAGTATGGAGCTGTAGTTCCTTGGTCAGGTTTTGGAGAGGGGTGTGGGACTGTATGTCTGAGGTTCTGGGCTGGGAGCTTCCTCATACTCCACAGCTAGGCCTACTAGCTAGCTAGGCCTATGTACTAGAGGGGGTGGGGGGTAACGTGTATAAAAGGCACTTATTGTTGCTAGCCCTCACCGTTGCCAAGAGAGATGTGGCTAAGGCATGGAAAGATCCCCGGGCTCCTTCAGTGCAGGTGTGTAAGAAGAGGCTAGACTTCTGTATGGGGCTGGAGCGTCCAATTTTTGAGGCCGGGGTTGCCCAAGGAAACACTACAAAACATAGAACCGTTGGGCGGATTATAGGGGCCTGTGGATAGAGTCACCAGTTGAACAAGACGATTACCCGGGGACCACATGACAGGGCCAAGATGTAAGATGCGTGTACACTATCAACTAGGAGAATGTTCTTTAAAGTATGAGACAATATTGTGCAGCGGGATCCAGGAGGGGGGAGTTAGGGGTGGGGGGTGTAGAATTGGTTGGTTTTATTGTTATTATTTGATTCAAATGCTACATGGATTGCCAATCATCTGATGCTGTGTACTAGATATGCAGTTCTCTCCGGATTGCGGAGTGCTGCGTCATGTGTACAATCTGTCAATAAAATCTGTTTTGAGAGAAGAAAAAAAAAACGTGTCAAGCCCTTTGTGCCTTTCGATCAACTCCACACTACACAACTGATGAGAGTCCTGCCACCTTGCTATTTGAGATATCCATTAGAACCAAACTATCACAATAGACTTATCGATGAATGCTGATGAGGTTTGTGTCACAGACAGTTCTCGAAAGAACAAGATGAAAACATTTGCTGATCGCCGACGCGCCCAGGAAACAGTCTTTGGGAATGGACACTGGTCAAAAAGAAAAGGAAGTAGAAAACGGACACTCAGTTTGATGTCGTCCTTTCCGGAGTTGTATGTGTAAAGGACACATGATGACAGCTCATCTTTCTGGAAAGTCCATCCCTTGGGACTCATCACACTTTAAACACCTACTTTGATGTTCGGCAGCTCCTGATATCATGCGTGAGGCTGAACCAATGCCATTGGTGCTTGATCAAGGTACCCCTCAACTACCTCATACCACCGATCCTGCCGACCTGTGAGAGCACCTCGCCGACTCTTTGAGTAACTTTGATGCTAATGCTGTCTGTACTTTATATTTAACGAAGGGGGAGATGTAGTGCCTTAAGATTGTGCGCGCTAGGACCCTTGCGGTTCTGGGCGGACTCGAAACAGGAATTATGTAATCTGCTGGGAGGTGTTAAGGTGTGGTTATAAAAGTTATGGCACAATGCATGCAGTGTGTGGTTGTATGTTGAAGAATAAAGTGTGCAGAATATTTCATCTGCATATTCCCAGCTGGGGAGGATGCTACAGGCTGTACTAGGTCAGCTCTACTACTCCTCTCAGGTATTGAGCATGGTGTATCTGGGCCTTGGTCCTTATTTAGGCTAAGTTAAGGTAGCCTCTTCCAATGCATTTTCTTCTTTCCTCTTCTCCTGTACTCTTTAATGTTTAGCTTTACTGATGCCTGATGAAAGCTGTCTGATGCTTTGTTGTTCCCCCTTTTCTATGGCTTGCTTTGTGGATACTGTCAGGTGTTTGGCATCTTTTTACACAGTTACTTTCAACTTTTTTTGTCAATGTATCAAGCATTTCACACCCCCAAATAATTTTCACGTTTTTAAATCTTACTTTATGTTATGTAAGGAATAGACTTGAATCAAAAATATCTGCTACATCCTAGCATCAGATGTAGAAGAACCATGTTGGTAAAATAAAGCAAATACTGTTGCAGACAACAGGGATTACTATGTTGATTCTGGAGGAGAACGTATAGTGGATATTCTAAACGTTTACCTTTTCCAGTATAGAGCTGAAATTTGAACTTCAAAGTAAGATGGTACAATCTGTTTCCTGTTTTACTAAACACAAATCTGTATTCTGTTTATTAAAGTTTGAGAAAACTGTGAGCAAAGGTATGCCTATGTTTCTTAAAATATGTTTAGACCCTTTTAATTGGCTGCCTGGTGGATTGAGTTTAAGTGATCCACTTTTAAAAATGACTGTAGTCATCATTACAGTTCATACTAATGGAATAATAAATCACACAATGAAAATAACACACTTTAATTCCATTTTTTATTGTGTGTGTTTGAAAGGAGGGCATTAAGTATGTATAACCAAAATTCAAAAACACTACTCACTTTACAAATCTAAAAAACACACAAATCCAAAACTATGCATTGGAATGTATAAAGATAGGCAGCATGTCTCATTAGCTTGACACAGAAGGGCAAACATACCCTAACTTTTAGGGGGATGAACATGTAAACTAAAATGTAACATTGAGGGCAATTGCACATAAAATATACTGCATGTTTCCTCTACAAGCACACAATGCAATTTGAAATGGTGTATCCTGGCTATGGCACAGGGCAACTTGAAAATACCTCAAAGTTCTAGTGTTATCAGATGTTGCTCATTCAAAGTTTCTATTTTAGTGTTTTCCTACAGGAATAGAAACAATGGACGCAACTTTACAAGAATGTATGAAAAACATTAACCCAATAAATAATTGTTGATGATCTCAATAACCAAACTCCGTGTTTTAGCAGGTTAATGTCATTTGCTGTAATTGGCAAACCAAAAGTTATTAACTCTTCCAAATGCTTAATATCCGTCACTACAAGTGCTACCTAGAGGCTATTTTTTTTTAACAATCAAGAATATTGTTCTCAGCTTATCAGCATTGTGATGCTATAAAATGTACCTACATTCATCTATTATTTCCTACTTCAATGGGTTATTTTTCATTATAAATCAGTCATTCAGAATAAATTAATAACATGTGGTGTATTAGTTTCAAACTGCTAATAGGTTTGGTGTAGAATATGAATTTAATGTAAGTAGTCCATCTATCACAAAGGCAAAAAAATCTTTAAAACGATCTAAGGAAGTGGCATTTAAAAGAATCTAACCTTAGTTTTGGAATATTTGAGTTTTTAAACCAATTGTGTGGCCGCCCATTGTTAAAAAAATAAATGTCTTCATGTCTAATACGTTTGCTAAAACAAATCTAAGTGCAAAAGCAGCTAACGGTATCACCTTATCAGCTGCCCCTGCTTCCAGATAACTGACCCCAGGAAAATAGTCAAATGAGTTCAGCATCTAAGGAGAAAAAGTAGAGTATGGAAATACTATATACAGATCTCCCCACAGGTTCCTTAGGTAAGGGTATCCTTATCTCTTTTAGTTATCAGCCAGAGTATAATTATTGGAATGATTGTTTTCCGTTTGGGGTTGAGAATCAGGACAAAATCCATACTCATGTCTGTGAGCTCTCACTAGCGAACCAAAAATCACAGCCTAGTCTCTCCACAGGAAAGCACTTTGGTGTCTAGACAGGGGTGAGAATCATGTTACAAATGCACCTGCAATGTAGAACATGTATCAAAAGAATACCCAAATAAGGATGAATGGCTACTGTACCATAATGTAGGTCTAAGGGTAAGGAATGGACCAAACAGTTTTAGATGTAAACAGAAGTGAAGTATTAAAAAAGATTTACATCAAATCAGTAATCAGAGAGAGTGGGGCAAGCCATTGGGCAGTAGCTTCCTTGTTGAATCAAAATAATGTCTTATATAAGAACAACTTTTCTTGAACATTGAGTATCACTAATTCTCCAATGATCTCAAATGAAAGCCACAAATCAGGAGCTTTATAGATTATAATAAGAGGTTAAAGGGCTTCCAACACAGACCTTCAGATTCTCTTTCATCAAGGTGCATCATAAAACTGAGAAGGAAAGCTGAGGAAAATAGACAAATACATGCAAATGTTTAAAGGATGATGTTATCTTCAGCACCACTATTTATTTTTTAATATAAAACTGCACACAATTATTTAAGCAGAATAGATAAAGGCTGGCTGGACCTTGTTGTAAAATTAATTGAAACTGTAAAAACAGTCTGAATAGTCAGGTATGTTTTTATTTAAAGACAAACTAATTGCTACAAATGAAATGTGTGTGGTTATGTTTTGGGTGTTGAAAAGTGATGTAGATCCAGGTCTTCCTAGGGCGCAAAGAAAGCCTATCAATCCTTTTATAATATACTCCATTAGGTACACTACTGTGAAGCTGACCTGCACTTTTCTTTAAATCAGCACTTCCTGACAGCTAATCTCTTCTTAAACTGACTATTCACTGCAGAAGTAGTGTCAGGTGGTGTTTTCAACCCACATTTATGGAAACTGTGTACTTATTTTGTAAGTCAAATATTATTTATCACGAACGATAAAATATTTCAGTCCCTAGAAATAGTGCACAAAGCCATTTCAATAACATTAAACTAAAAAAGTAATGGACGAATCTCAAACAAAATGTTGAAAGGTATGTTTTTCCTATGTACAACATATATTTCTAGTAAGAACCCCAAAACATGAAATAGGTACAGCACTTGGTCTTGGAGACCACCTAAAACTCAAAAGTTTAAAGTTAACTTTATTACCCATTAATGTCAGGTCTTGCAACTCCTTCTCTGAGCTCTAACCAAAGTTGTAGATATGCATTACTGTGAAACAGAGGTATGATAGTTACTTTATTTTCCTGGGTAGTATGGATATCAAGTCACACACTATGACATCACAGGATTATGTCCTGCCCTTAGCCTGAGATTACGTCTTGTTTTCTGAGGAACTAGAAAAGTCAATAAGTTCAGAAAATAAACAAGCAGGCTAGTTTACTTTCAGTTCCTGCTGCTAACTAATAGGACCCCATCATTGGAGGAGGGGGTACGGTGCTAGGACAAGGATAACAGCTGCGACTTTGAATTGATGTATATGACGTAAACTTTGACCAGTTTACCTATTACATAGCCAAGCAGTATGATTTTCCAGACAAGTGGATTGCCAGGAGAAAGTTGAATATTATAGAGCACTAAGGGGAAGCCGAGTATCTACAGTTGTAATTTAACATGCTCCATTACTGGGCATTTCCTATTCCAAATCGGTTTTATTATGGGTAGAGGAGCATAAATCTCCAGATTCACTCTATGGGGGCCCAAGGGTGAAGTTACTGATGCACATTTAGATCAAAAATAATGAAAACCCCTTGAAAATTTGAAGAAAACGTATCTTGCCTGCTGCCAACAGTTGTGACTCATGATTGTCCCCTTTTGTATCCAGGCTATTACTGTAGATGAGATAGATTGGTCAAAAACGGTTTTATACCCAGCTTCAGCATGAAATGTTGAGTGCCAATATTGTCAAAAACTAGCCCGGGGAGTTTGAAAGCACAACATCGGCCCAGAAACTAAAACAAATTACGCTCCATGTTGATGAATGGTTCCATCAGTGGAGCACGCAAGGTAACCAGGACAAAGTGTGAAAGAACAATACAACAACGGGTTAGCTTGAAAAAAGGAGCATTAAGGGTGTTCGGTAACCAGAATCAGCAGAGGTCAGGACACGGATGTTGTGGTTTCTTTAGACTTCCGGTAACTGAACATCCCCAGAGAGCGTGAGACCTTTTCTTTTTAACACACAGATATTACAGAAGTTGAAAACATACAGGTATAGCTCCCAGTTATGAGATTTAGCCATTTTTACTGGTTTGATTTACTGTTGAACCTCTAGATATAGTGGCTTTTTCTTGTCTGTGGAACTTTGTAAATGTCTATGTATAATGTGCCTGGCTTTTAATGTTTGACTGGCATTTAAATCCAACAATCTGTGCATGGTTTTATTGACAGGAAGATGTCTTCCTGCTTGGAGAAGGCTTAAAATGTACAAACGTGGGGAGTAGCTTTCAATTGTAAATGATGTGTATTGAGACAAAAATGTAGCCAAAAAATGAGTCCTCTTGAACCACACCACTTTAGGTCTACATTGAATCACCAACACTTGTAAGGGGATCTGAAGTCTATGCACAAGCATGAACTTTTCATTCTCAAGACACACATCTATTCTCTTCTTCATAGTTTTTTATGGGATCTATATTCCTACTGTTCGATCAGGAAGCATAGTTAAACCATGAACTCTTTACATTACATAATGTATTTGTAAAGTACGTGGTCACTCAATGGATATCAATGCACTGATAACATTTTTGGTACCCAACATCGTGGTACTTGTTTTGTCATCCACTGGAGGATAAACAGCTAAGTGGACCAGTCCGGATTTGACTGTTGGGTTAAACAAAAATACCTGCAGTGAATATATTAGTCCACTGAAAACCCAGGCCACTGTGTAGATCTCTTAATAGGTTGTCCTGCATTACTGATGCAGTCTGACCTCCTCTTTCTCTTTGGATATGGTACTCAGTATCTTGTTCCCCATCAGTTTCATAATACTCAGGGTCCACTATGCATTAAGAATAACTCTTATGGAGAAGAGTAAGTTGGGTACAAAAATAGGTGCACCTTCGTAGAGTTCTGAATCCTGTTTCCAACCATGGCCCATAAGCCACCAAGATCTCAGTTTTTCCCATCTGGGAGACAAATAAGGACCAGAGAAGAAGTGCTGACAACATATGGAGGGATCAATACAACCCCTGGGCTCTAACATCAGCAGGAACATTCCCTATCCTGGTAACACACAGAGAAACCATAGCAGTTGTGCCCATGTTGGAGCAGCTTTAAACTGCCCTAACCAGTGTGTGCTGCGGACAGTGGATCATGAATAAGGCTGATTTCAGTAGAAGTATTGTGGGGAAGAGGTCAATGGTACATTGATGACCCTTGGTGTAACTAGCGTTGCACGTAGGTGGGCTCCTATATGGCGAGGTGATGGTGAGGAGCAGCTGATGTGGGAAAGGCACAGGCTGGGCCTGCAAACTGTACCAAAACCGTAAAGGCCTACTAGCAAGGGACCGTAAAAGAGGCCCAAGGTGAAGAGCTGATACAGAGCAACAAATGTAATTCAATCTTGATTCGCTCTCAAATCTAAATAGAGGCAACTTACCCACACTACACCCAAATTTCTCAAGAGGCAAACCACATCTCAGGAGAGTTACCACAAATTGAGCCGGAGTTCATTAAAAAAAAAAGGGACTGTGCCTCAACTCCTCTACATTGTAAGTCAAATAAAACTATGCACTTATACTTCCATAGAGGGGAAGCTTGATGTCCTGAGATGAAGAATCTTTGGGGCTAAGAATTACCCAATGAGAAGAGGTAGAGCTTGAGAATACTAGAAAATTGTGCTGAAAAGGCAAAGCAGCCCCCAAAAATGTACCCAGAAGTTTCAACAATATGGTGCAAATAAAATTATCCAAACTAAGGCACAACTGGCGATGCTGCAAAACCCTTAGAGAACAGTACAAATACTTCAGACAATGACATAGTACAGAACATTTGGCATTGGTGAACCACTTGGGTAAAACAGTCTAGTCTAAATAATGTAAGCAGGGCCTACAGGCTGCAACATAAAGGGTTGGAATGGAGTGGCTTTAGGTGAAATCAGGGGGTTGTTTGTGTTAGGAAATGAGAACAAATCCTAAGGGTCACAGCTGTAGAGAGATGCTGGGCTCGTTTCTCAGACTTCGGTAAACGGGAAAAAAAATATTATACAAGATTTCTTTTTATATGTCCTTGACATTAATGTACTGGAGTCAATCAACTACAGAGCCTTTACATGTACACCCTAATATGCTACTAGAACATTTCTGAAGGGCCAGAAGAGGGGTGAAGAGGCATACAACTTCTATGTGTAAAGTGAATAATGCTTATGAGTGTGTGTGGGGAGATGACAGATTGAAAGCACTCAACGTTCAACTGGCCTAGAAGACAAAAGAATGCCCAATTCAGCAGGGTGCACTTCTAAATGAAGTGGTTGCACCGTTAACCGTGTTTCAATCAATATTTTGTGTGATACAATGGTTTACCATCTCCCTACAGCGATCTTTACTGTTAAGAATATATTTGCCCACTAGCAGTAATTTGAATCACTGTTAAAATGTGTAACATCGTTGACAGATTTAAAATTGCAGGAATGAGATAAGCCCGACTTTAGAAGAGCTACTAGTTGATGTTTGCTATTTGTATCACTATGCAAACCCCCAATTCAGCCAGGAGTCAGAGGATGGTATGGAGAAGTAGCCTGCTGGTGTTGGCAGACCTGGCACTCCGCTGAAGAGTGCCAGAGAAATGCCAACCTCTGACATGCTAAGGAGAGGTATAAACTTTCTACAGCATTGGTTGAAGAAGACATCTGCACACTCACTCATTTACACCTTTAAAAATACAGTTTTAATTGAGAAAATGAGTAAATGGTTCAGAGCTTCACATTTATTCCTCATATTTTGATCATGACAGTAGCAAATAAGAATGGGCACTCAGATGCGGTTAGTTTGACAGAGGAAGGTATGATTAATGCCAGTTGTATACCTTTGTGGTAGGACAAAATGGGCAGATTTGCTAGGGGGCAGAGATGAGGGTCACTCGGTTTGGAAGCCAAAGTCAAAGAGGGTTAGGTCAAGATAAGTCTGGAATGGCTTTTGGGCCCACAGGAGTGACGAATCTCCAGGTAGGAGTGGCATGGCCAATAGAATCAGGGATGGGGTCCAGCTGTTGGCTGAGGATGAGACAGCACAATGGCAGCGTCCTGAAGAGACTTTACATGGCTGGCATGTCATCTGCTGTCCACATAACAGTTCAGAATTGTGGGCTAAACATGGTGGAGGGATGGGTGAAGGAAAAGAACTAGGCACAAATGATGTCTGTATAGCTGGAGCATCAGAAGGTAACACCAGCTTATGAGGAAGAGGACTTGAATTTGTAAGAGGGCTAGATTGAAGAATGGTCTGAAGGAGGCGAGGGAGCTTTGCAACAACAGAGGAGACAGTTGTTGATAGAGGACAGCGGTTCTGGGGGTTAGGATAAAAGGTCCAGGGGTAATGGTGCTATTAAGAAGTAAGTTCCATAGGAAAAAGCAAGCAAGTGATAAACAAGGAGGAAGTGGAAAATAAGGTTAATAGGCTAAAGAGAGAACAGACTGCTGAAAAGAAAACAGGGCACATTAGAAGTTGGACTGGCCCATGAAGAGAAGGGAGATCTGGGGGCGTGGCACAATTGATTTTAGAAATGGGATCTCTAGTTGGCAATTGTATGCACCCTCTAGCCTTTGAAGAACCCTTGCAAGCAGGATACAGAAAGAAAACTCCAGGCCTTTCGCTGCCCAAGACAGAAGCAGCAAGCAGCAGGTCAACACAGCAAAGTGGTAGCTCTTCCTAACAGCTTCTCCAGCTCTTCTTCTCGCAGAATGTCCTGTTAGTCCATGAGCGTTCTTAGGTTATGGAATCCCAGCTCCAGTACTTATACCAGTTTCTGCCTTTAAAGTAGTCAAACTTCAAAGGTAAGGCTCTGTAATACACAAGACCCTGCCTTTCCCTGACCAGGCTCCAGATACACTACAGGGGGTGGAGACAGCTTTGTGTGAGGACAGGCACAGCCCTATTCAGGTGTCATTGACAACTCCTACGCCTAATCTAGCTCAGGAAGGCTGTTGATGGGCCATCAGGATATGCAGGGCACACCCCGGCTGACTAAGTGTGAATGCAAAAACAGCCTAACTATTACCCTCCCTCAGATGTGGATTCCACAGGCAGGCAGAGGCAAAGAAAGGTAAAGCAAGAAACAGCCCATTTTCTAGAATGAACATGCGTGCTATTCTCTGATTGAAGCAATTGATATTATTCTTTGATTTATTTATTACGTATAAAGCAACCACTTTTTGATGTATTACTTGTAAAGCAATTGTTCTTTCCAGACAGAACCATTGTAGCTTCTCACACACTCTCTAGAAGTGGCATTTTCAAACATGCAATTTAAAAAAACCAACTTCACTAAAAATGTCGTTTTAAATTGCATGTTTAAGGGACCCCAAACTCCAAATCTTTCTCTCTTCCCAATTGGAAGTTACCCTAGTAAGATGTTACAAAGCAGCTCCAAAGATAACCTATGGGAGGGATGTAAAACACACAAGTATATGTCCTACCTTTCACATACACTGCTCCCTGCCCATGGTGCTTCCTTGGCCCTACCTTAGGGGTGCCTTACATGTAGTAAAAGGGAAGGTTTGGGCCTGGAAAGTGGGTGCATTTGCCAGGTCGAAATGGCAGTTTAGAACTGCACTAAGAGACACTTTAGTGGAAGGACTGAATTAAGTTTGTAGGGCTACTCGTGTGGGTGGCACAATCAATGCTGCAGGCCAACTAGTAGAATTTGATTTACAGGCCTGGGTAAAAACAGTACACTCTACTAGGGTCTTACCAGTAAATCAAATATGCCAATCATGGATAACCAATCACAATCAATTTACACAGTGAGCACTTGCACTTTAGCACTGATCAGCAGTGGTAATGTGCCCAAAGTTCTAATACCAGCAAAAACAGTATGCAGCACACAGGAAAAAAAAAGGAGGTCAGAAGCAAAAAGACAGGGGAAAAACACGCCAAAGATGCCAGGTCTAACAATTGATGTGGGAGAAAGCTTAACTAAAGACAAACTGGCTAACAGTGATACAGATGGTGAGACTGGAGACAAGGCAGTTGAAACCGAGGCAGATAAGGAAGATGGTGTCGAGCCAGGGAAAGGTAATGTAAGTGGTGATAAGTCAGTCAAGAGTAAAGAAGAGAGTTTAAGGATGAAGGCAAGGAAGCCAAAAAAGAGCTAAAAATTAAACTGTCCTACATCGAGATGAGGGTTCTGCTAGGGGTTCATTTGTCTTCTACCACGGAGGACATTTGAAAAGGGACTTTAATAGATGTCTATACATTGCTGCATAGTTAGAAGGAGAGGTAAAAGAAGGAACTAAGTAGGAAGAATGGAAATTGATGGGCCTCTCCAGTATGATTTTGAATACTAAGACTTGGATGTTCATCTTTATAATTTATGCAAGCTTTTAACGTGAGAAGTATTCTGCAAAATGTGTGGTAACATTTAAATAAACTGGCATAATTTGGAAAGATCAGTAAGATTTTGGCTGGTTGGCTTGGTTACACTATGATGAAGGGTTTAGGGCCAGATTGAGAATGAACCAAGATAAGCCATGGAGGGAAGCGAACAGTGAGCTCTTGTTTTAAAGGATGTCTCCAACGCGGCTTGACTCGGAGATCCACAAAGGTAGTGGTTCGTCTATACAGTACCGGCCCTTTCCAGCACAATTTGGGGTGAGGCGTTTTCAAGAGGACAAAGTGTCAATAAAGGCACAACAGAGGATTTTGATCAACTTTCTTCTGCATTTGTCCTATACCACCTGAAAACAGCACCTTTACAAATTTAGGAATTTCAGTACATCTTTGAACATCTGTACCCTGCTAACCTGACAAAAACTTTCTTCAACCGCATCACTGCGGTGGTTATTTTTCCGCTGTGCGGCAAAATTTAAACACCAATGTTACATGACGAGCTCAGCTCGTCATCAACACACGACCACCGTGGCTGATGACGAGCTGAGCTCGTCATCTGCAGCGAAGGGGTTAAAACACCATTGCAGTGATTTTTGCTGCTTCCACGTTTGGCCAAAATGTCACAAGTCATTGAATATTTGGACATCAGTTGATCTAGGAGCTTTTTGGGAAAGGCTGTTGCTGAGCCTGCCACCTCCCCTGCTGCCACTGACCTCCCCGCAGCTTTACCAAAATAATGTGTAATGGGTGTGTTCGTACACACTTACTACAATATAAAACACAAGAGCAACCAATTATGCCTGTGGAAACCTGGGTAAGCACAATTGCGAAGAACTATAGTTCACCAATGACAAAGTAGAGAGTAGAAGCACTGGAGCAGGCAGTGCAAACTGTCACTCTCAGACTTTGAACACTTCATGTTCTTACATTTAATATTTATTTTCTTAAGTAACTGATATGCTATTTAATTTCTGAATTAGTACTGAATGAGCCAATCCTTCTCACTTAGAGCACTCTTGTTCGAATTTCAAAGTCCACATTTTAAAATATTACAAATGTACGTTAACCACTCACGGGGAACCTAACATTATATGTGTAATTAATTTGAGTAAAACATGCTGTTCTTCAGACAGAAGCTAAGTGGGGTTTTAACAGTTTTGCTAAAGGTTACAGAAATGAGCCCTAAGAAGCAACAAGGTTGCTGGTTAGGAGGAATTCACCTTAGTAGCCCACGCGTACCCGACAGTATCAATGTGAACGCAAGTGCTATTTTCCAACAGATTTTTAGATGACCGTTTTCACAAACCAATGTTTATCAGTGTAGACAATGACAGCATTAAGTTCACCAGTACGAGTTTTCAAATAGATTAAATCAGTCTTGACACTACGTACTGCCCAATTCCTCTAACACGAAATTGCACAATATCAAAAAAGCCTGAATAGGAAGAGTAGTGGTAGAGGTGCCTATTCAATGTTTTGCAACCAGAGGGATGATCGTTTTGGACGCACTGCAGTGCTGCCAGACGCACATATACTAAAAGAGATCTGGAGCCCTCTACAACTCACAAGGATGTAAGAGCGAGGATGAGACCCTTGGGTGAAGCCGAAAAGAAGTATGTTAAAGGACTGTTCCCTCGGGTAGACATCTGTGCCTCTCAAACACCCCAGGCCATGGATATGTAGATGTATGTCTTGTTGTCTTCCCTGGTATTCTTTTTTTTTGTTCAAATCTTTTTTATTGAAAAATAACTGAAATGAGATCGGCAATACATCATCAGAGTCCATATGGGCATATTGGTACAGTGCCGAAACAAAGATGGGTCAATACATAGGAAATGATACATGAAATAAAAGAAGAAGAAAGAAGAAAATAAAAACAATACAGAAAACATCGTTCCGGATCTATCAAGAGTTGATCGCCAGTAACCAAACAATAGCAAATCATCATCATATTATTCCTTCATCTAACAATTCCGTAAAGCATTCCATCCAGAAATAGCTAATGTAATATCATGTTATACCTTGTTAGTCTTGTACAGTAACTCTCCAATTAGTTTCCCTATTCATTAAGTGCTGATTTAGTCATATAAGCATCTCATGGTGGATCGAAGGTGAAGGAGGCTTCATCTAAGGATAACCATAATTTTTTGTTGGAGACCTGCCACGGTGACGAGTGTAGGGCGGGATTGTCAGTGCCTCTAATGCAGGACAGCCATTCCCTCCAAGCATTAAAAGAGACCTCAGCCGCGGTCTTCCAATTGCATAATACAACCTTACATGCCAGTGTTAGTAAGAGGTCCAGAAGCTGGCGGTCATGGTCTCCCCTCACTATTGGGTCTATAGCTCCCAGGATAATATAAATGAATTCTCTTTTGGGTTTTATGGCAAATATGTGTTCGATATAATCGAAAAATTTTCCCCAGTATGTGTGGAGCATGGGACAATTGAATAGCATGTGTGGTAGGTCACCAGTACCCATTGAGCAGTTCCAGCATGTTGGTGTGTCTCGTAGGCCAGCCTTAAATAATCTCTGCGGGGTCCAAAATGTTCTGTTAAGTATCATATACTTAGTCTGTGAGAGTATCGGTGACACTTTATGTGTGAGTGCCGATGCGTGTATCCTGATCCAGTCTATGTCTATACCGGTGTTATTCGGTTCTGCCTCCCATTTGATTTCATTACGTCTCATTGTTTTGTTGGGCGTTGGTGCAAGTAGTTTATAGATTTTTGAAACAAAGTGCCCCAAGGATTGGAAGTGCGGTAGCATAGATTTTAGCCAGGGTGTCGCTAATCTGAATGTGCGTGTAGATAGAGCTGATTTGAGTTTCAGGAAGGCATAGAAGTCAATTGGTAGTAGGGAGTGCCTAGTCTGTAGAGTCGAGAAGGGTAATGGCATATTATCCTCACTGAGATCTGAAACCACATTGATACCCCTGTCTGACCAATGGTCCCATATGGGGGGCGAACCGCCAATTTTGATCAATGGATTGCGCCATAAGGATGCAGAAGCAGATTTGTGAATCTGCAGACCAGTCTTATGAACTTGATCTAATCGTAAGAGGGCTCTCTTAGTATTAAGCATGATGTATTTAGAGTGTGGAAGGTGTGAGAGGTCCATTGTGAGTACAGCAGAAAGCGGGGCCTTGCCTATGATGGATTTCTCAATATCAATCCACAGAGGCGTATAGTTGGGGTCCTCGGCAAACCAGGACGCCCCTTGCTTGCAGAGAAAGGCGGTTTGGTAGTTTTTAAAATTTGGTAGACCTATACCTCCTTTAAGCTTGGGGAGTTGTAATTTTTTCATGGCAATTCTGGGCTTTTTCCCTTTCCATAGGAAGTCCGTGAATGATTTATCTATTTTATGTAAAAAATCCTCCGTGAAGGTCATGGGGAGCATACTCGCCATATAATTTACTAAGGGGCTGATCATCATCTTTAACGTCTCTGCTCTACCCCACCATGAGAGGAACTTCGGCGACCATCCATCTAGTAGTTTTTGTATTTTTTTATAGAGTATATCTTCATTGATTTTTAGGGTGGTTATCAGATCTTTCTCGAATTCCATACCTAAGTACTTAAAACTCTTCGGCTGCCAGGTAAGCCCGGAGTCACCCAGTATATTTTTGTCACACAGGTTATTTAGTAATTTCACTTCTGTCTTGTCCTTATTCAGGGAGTATCCGGAGACACACGAGAATTCCTCAATTGTGGATAGTAATGCAGGAATAGCTTTATCAGCTTTTTCACTCAAGACCAGCACATCGTCGGCGTAGGCCGTCAGTTTAATTGTGCATCCTGTGAATCGAATTCCTTGAATTTCGGGGTTTTCCCTTATGTAATACAGGAAGGGTTCAATTGCTAGTAGGAACAGGGACGGGGACAGAGGGCAACCCTGTCTTGTACCTTGTTCTAGGTTAAAAGGGGAGGAAAAAGCACCACCAGCTCTCACTCTAGCGGAGGGACAGGCATATAGGGACATGACTAATTTAGTGAATAGAGGACCCAGGTCAAATTTGTGAAGCACCGCATTCAAATACGTCCAATCCACCTTGTCAAACGCTTTTTCTGCGTCTAGTGTTATCGCCACAGCTGGTGTGGATAAAAGCTTTGCTTTTTCAATAACGTGAGCCAGAATCCTAGTATTATCGCTTGAGAGCCTATTTTTCAGGAATCCCGCCTGTGATGGATGTATTAAGGACGGTAAAACCTTCTGGATGCGTTTTGCAAGAATCGAGGCCAAGAGCTTGCAATCTAAGTTTATCAGCGAGATAGGTCTGTAATTTTTAGGCTGTTTAGAATCTTTGCCTTCCTTGGGTATCACTGCAATTACAGCTTCAGCCATTGTTCCTTTCACCTCTCCTGTGATACTAATTTCTTGGAATACTTCAAAGAGCGGAGTAGCTAGAACATGGGCGAAGGTCTTATAAAATGATGCCGTGTAGCCATCCGGACCAGGGGATTTACCCTTTTTAAGGGATTTGATCGCGGTAATGACCTCTGATTCAGAGACCGGCTCATTCAAAGACTCCCTTTCTGCGGCAGTGAGTTTTGGGAGTGCACAGTTTGAGAGATATTTCTCAATTTTTTCCCTGTCGACATGTACGTTCCTAGCATATAGTTTCTCATAGAATTCTTTGAAAATGTTCGCAATTTTATTGGGGTCAGAGCTAGGAGCGCCACCTCCGTCTAGAAGAGAAGTTATAGCGTTTTTTTGAATTTTAAATTTGAGATATGCAGCTAGTCCTTTCCCTGCCTTATTAGAGTCACAGATTTTAAAACGCTTCCTTTTATCGAGCCAGATTCCCGCCTTTTCACTAATAAGTCTATTATATGTGTATTTTTGGTTGGACAATTCAATCAGGTCTTCAGGGTTTCTATTATTCAGGTATTTGCGCTGGAGTGTAGAGATCTCCTCTTCTAATTTCAACAAGGTCGCGCTTCGGTTCTTGTTAATTGCAGAGGATATTTTTATGATAAGCCCTCTAATGGTGGATTTTAGCGCCTCCCATCTAATGGTGTTTGAAGTGTCCCCTTTTTTGTTTGTCATTAAGAAGTCTTTGATGGCGTTGTCAATGGTTTCTTTGTGTTTAGTGTCATTAAGAATAGCGTCATTAAATCTCCACATTGATTGACGAGTGGTTGGCGTGACATTAGAGAGTGTGAGAGAAACGCAAGTGATCAGAGACTAATCTGGGGGCAATGTCCGAGTTTTCAACTCTGGCCAACGCGTTTTTAGAAATGAGTATGTAGTCAATTCTCGAGAACGAGTCATGTGGTGGGGAGTAAAAAGAGTAATCTCTATCATCAGGATGTAGTAAGCGCCATGTATCTACCAAATGGAACCTATTGCATAATTTCATGAACGCCTTGTGAGCTTTACCTGGGCGAAAGGCGCATTTGGAATCTCTATCTAATACCGGGTCATACGGAAGATTGAAATCACCCGCCAAAATATGGACTGCCGTATCATGAGCCCTGCTATTTGCCGCTTATCAACGTTTCTTGTAGGACATGCAGCGGCATTGCTCTTAAAACCGAATCAAAAAAGAGGAAACAAAAGGAAATGTCTGAAATTAGCAAAAAATGGATACGTCACACAGAGCAAAACTACCTCATAGAGAGAATTAAATCTGGATTAAAACACATTTTTATAAATACTGAAAAAATGAAGCACAACAGCGACTCAGCCACTTTAGATGGCTGTAAAAGAACGGGACAATGAACTTCGGTGTGGGGCCAGAACACTAGGGGCAGGCACAAAACACCTTTAACAGTTCCTACTAAACAGACCAGACCATTTTACAGTAACTCAACTACAGCTGAAGGAGGGTTTTTTTATCAACCACACTCAATTGCCTAGCACTCAAGATTAACCACTCTAATGTGCTCACTGTACCCTTTCTCCTGTTTCACGACACAACACACATTTTGGGTGAAATAAAGATGCCGAGAGTCCCTAAATACAAAACTAGAAAAAAAGGAGCCTGTTAAAGAAATCCAAAGCAAATTTCCTGGTTAATGAACAAAGGACTTCAAATGAAATGGGCTAGATATCTCTGACCGCAGTTAGAAAACGTCATGAACCAGCAAACTGACAGGGAAAGAAACCCTTCATGTGCATGTAAGCAATGCATTCAGAATCTGATCTGCTGTTTTACATGCTATGCAAATGAGCGTGTAACAATACTGCACTAATGAAAACCTGCTGCCATCACATTCACATTTCAATGTCACTAGAATGAATTGCTAGAAGTACGCCCTAACAGTACTCTTCAACCAACAGATGTACAGAAATGTACCTGAGGAACACACTGGCCTCGCTATAAACAGGTTTACCATGATAACACACCTTGTTTCATTCAGGGCGGAGTGGACATGTACCTTGCTCTTCATCCCCGCAACCTCAGACGGGGGGGGGAGGAGAGCTTCCAATGACATGGCTCAAAGTATGACAAGCACATTATCCTATTAGTCTTTTATTCTTACGCAATCAAACGAACAAAGATGTTTCTTATTTGGAAATGAAGAGGCAGTTGGTGGACATGAATGTTAAAAGGTCAGAAACATTCCTCCTCATGTAGGGTCCACGTCATAACTTCCTTTGAAGTCGAGTTACATCTTAAATAAGAAAAAAGATAACATTTTTGGCTCATAATTCTGAATGCTGTCACATATTTGCAAGTAGACGATACCCACGAGTCAAGTAAAAGGCAGTAATTCGCATAGTCTGTTTCTGGTGGACAACCTTTAGCTTGCAGTAGAACACAACAGTAGGGGCAGCCTCACGCTGCCAGCGTCACACCGATATAAAAAATATGACAAGTCGAAAATGCCACCCAGATCATGAAATATTAGAAACAATCTGCAATCTACTGTACGCCTATTAAAAACAATGTGGTGTGGGAGCCTACTCCAGCGTGGGCACGAGCCTATGCCACCAACCCAAGTCTGAACATGTAAAGAAGGGAGCACTGCGGCCTACATCTCAACAAACCCGCTTTGTAACAGGGCACGCAGGCAGACAAACGGATTGTGCCTGTTCCCCTTTCCCTCCCGTTCCTCCTATCCAGAGTCCCGGCCATCCGAATGTATATTTTCTCGTGCCTGCATCGTCTTTCCTATATGCAGTTCCTAATATTTGATTGGTCTGATTGGACAGTCGTTGCCTGGCAAGGCCGATTGGGACGACCTCTTGCCAATAACACCTTTTTCGTTACAGAAGGTCCTTCCATTTCTGACGTGTGCCTGAATTTAGGATGAACTTGGGAAGGGTCTGTTGAATGGGGGCACTGGCCACTCTTTCGAGATGGTTTGCAGTTTTCGTTCCCAGTACATTTTTTTTTTATTTAGAATTTCCATTTTGAGCCTGTGTTCCTCTTCAGCTATTTCGCATTCACGTTCAACTTGTTGGATTTTGGCCACGTGCACTTCATTCATTTGTATGAGCTGCAGCTGTAGGATGGACATCTGCTGATGATGTTCCTCTTCGTGCATTTTGTTTATGGCCCCTTCCGGCGCGGGGTTGCTGCTTTTGTAATGTTTGTTCGCCGACACTCTTACAGCTGAACACGAGGGCTCCGGCTGGAAGGTGGTTTCACACTCCGGTACATTTACAACGGCTTTATCTTCGTCGAACATTTCTCTTTCCGCTACCACAAAGGACTCTGAAAAACAATTCAAAAGGGTTTATTCAATGGTGGTTGTGGCAAGAATAACCTAAAAACAAAGACTGCTTCCACAATAGAATCATTATCATTTCGGAATATTTCCCAACTAATATCAGAATAGTTACTATGTGCAGCTTACACAGTTATTATTTATTGGAGGACCGTCACTCTTGCATCAGGTGCCATGCTAACAAAAACCTGGCTACCCTAAGGCATTTTAGTAATTTTCAGGATATCAAAGTGCTTGTAACATTACATAGTCTGCTTTGAAGCTATGTATGTGCCTGTGCGGATAACAACCTTTCAGCTGCTTTTGTGGGCCCACTGCAACTGGTGTTAAACACATTTTGCTCTTTAACCCTCTAATAACAACACTGGAAATAAGTTCCTAGAGACAGACAGCATGCTTAGGAATATATTCTGATACAAATAGCAGTTATGATGCTTGCCATTTTTTTATACCTTTGAATAGAGTTATGTCTTTGGTATATAATAACATGGACCATGAAGGCTGCACGGGGCGGCAAGAGACTTTCGGGTGACTTACACATAAGGTTGTAGGAGACTGACCGGTAAGCTATACTATAAAAATGACAACCCACCCAAACTCCTGGGGACGAGACTAACGAGGAACTGAAAGCCCACACTATCCACACCAAATAAATCAAGAACAGTGATCGAACCCTCAAGGAACAGATAGCATAAGGTGTGCAAAATATGGAAAAGGCATGGGGCTGGACAAACGCAGGATTCGGAAAAGGGTAAGATTTGATTTTAACTGCTTTACATACGAAAGCAGGGACGGAAATACATCTCTGAATACATCTTAGAGGCCACAAACAAAGAAGATTTTTCCCCCAAACTTTCTTGATGTCTTACCAACAGCAGATGGACTCATGCATGTACTGACTTTTTAAACAGGGTCATCTCAAACAGCAAGAAGCAAAGCACGTGATTGTTCAATGCCCAATTACTTACCGAAAATCTTCATTAAACTGAATTCCACTATTTTCTGTCATGGTTCTACATAAATAATGACTATCAGGAGAAAGAGGGATGAGGTGGTAATGGCCCAATTACGTAACCTTCATTACACCATGTCCTATCACTCCACTTCACAGGCACTATCTAAGCAAAACTGTGATGGGAAAAAGGCTAAAGTGATAAAGTCAGATCACCAGGATATAATAACGAAGTGCATGCTTCCAGACTGGTTGCTTCAAATTGAAACGATAGAAACAAAGGTCAGCAGAAAAAATAAAAAGTTGGAGCAGAAGGGAGGAATGGGCTGCTATACCAGAAAGCCCAGCCTGAATCCCCGCAACGCCTGCTTTCGCCTCACCCAGTACTACACTGACCAGAGAGCGTATCTCACTCCTGCCAAAATAAACAGATACTTCGACTGTGCAGACACCGCTTGCCCCCGATGCCACAATCTATGATATGCTACGCATGATATGGGCCTGCCCATTCCTCATCCCTTACTGGCAGAGAGTCATGACCCAGCTACCCGACTGCACAGGCAGCACACTGGCGCACACAAGGAAGGTATGCATCCTGGGCCTTTTTCGTAAAGGTAAATACCTAAGGTGACCACTCATTTCTCAGACCTAGGAATGCTGGTGGCCAAACATCTGACCACTAGGAGATAGAAATCACCAGCGCCCACCCCCGTTGGTGGCCTGAAGGAAAACGATGTTGACATGGGCCAAGGCAGAGAGTATCGAATTAGGCAGGGAAGACACCACGAGGCTTCGCAAGATCCCTATCGCTGCCTATTGGGACACAAATCTGCAAGACTTCTAAAATGAGCCACACCTGGAATTAAATGACCCAGAACCCATAATGCCACAAGTGGAGGAAGGTGATGAGAGTGGGCACACTGCATAATAGCAAACACAAGAGGGGGTAGCTAACATCAGCATGTTCGCCTCACACTATAAGCATGGTTTGATGTAATAACTTAGCAAAGTGCATGTTGTTGATCTATTTGGTGGGACAGAAGGAAGGGAGGAGCCAGGGGGATCTCGAGGTTGGGCCATGTTACCCTTTTTAAACTTTCTCTGTCCCTTCTTTATCTCCTCCGCCTTCCATTATTATTTAGGTTATTTAAGGGGGGGGGGGGCACTGTCGGCACAACCAGCTGGAGCCCCTACAGCACAACACAAGACTGAGCCCCTAGTAGCTCTCCCAGACTTGGAGGGGCGTATCCTGCCATTGTACAGAGAGGGTAAAGATAAAATGGTAACATGAAATCCCCCTCTGTCATTTTATACTTAAGGCAGAAGAGCGAAACTAATCAGATATTATAACCTGCGTTGACATGTCGACCCTTCTGCTGTGGTATTGTTTGTACAATGAAAATGAAGTAAAGAAAAACAGATTTGAAATAAGAAAAAAAAGCAGCAGCAACAGGGAATTTATATTCTTACATAGTAAACTATTATTAGTCAACAGTTCTTGAATTGCATTCCTAAAAGGTAAATGTCCAGCAATTACCTTAATACATCACCTTTACTGATGATATATTTGATATAAATAGCTCCCGCAAATCAGTAGGGGGGCGGGAGGGATGGCATGGGTGGGCAGGGGCTGGTGAGAGAAAATACAAAAAAACACCAACCACCCGGCCAACCGCTGCCTCTCTTTCATCCCCTTCCTGGCTTCTGTTGGTGCAGGAAGCAGGATAGGCTGTCCTAAGCCAATCACAACGCTGCAATGCAGCGTTGTGACTGGTAAGCACCCAGGCTCCCTGAGCCAATTGGTCTGAGTGCCGTGGTTCAGCGCTCAGATGGGGAATGGAAGCCTGGGCATGTTCTCCACCCAGGCTGTAATGCAGCCTGATTGGAGAATATGCGAAGTGCGCATGAATGTTTGGCCGGTCCCAGAGGGCAGACCAAACATTCATGCACACTTAGGAGGGTGCCATCACTCCTTCCCCCTTCGCAGCCTAGCCCGCCCCACAAATCAGCCCCAGCACAGAAAAATAAAATTATAATAACAACTCGTTATTATCCTTTTATTTTTCCTTTTTTGCCGTGCTTTAAGGCAGTGGGGTGATGCTCCTCCGCCTTACCAGAGGGGCTGCCCTTAATAAATAGATACATATCGCAAACTATCAATGCTCAACCATGCAGCCGACGTATGAGTGAGGTTTATGCAAAATTATATACGCTTGAGAAGCACTGATTACTGCAAGGGAATATGAAACTGGACATGGGGAAGGAGAAAAGGAACATAAGCTAAAAGGTTGCATTTACAGCCCATGTTTTGTAGAGCAACCCTTTGCTTGTTACACCATTAACTCTGCCAAACACCAATCTATGTTAGCACACCAGTTGTCCTGGGTACTTGTCTCCGGGCTAGGTTCTCCCTATATTTTCATAACAGATATTGAAGCTGCCGCATCTAAGTGCCTATCTAGAACTTTAATCAATGTATCCTTAACTCTCTGCCAAAAAACACTGAATCACAGGAGATTTCATCAGGCCATATTCCATAACATTCCAGAGCTAGGAGTGTTACCATACAGTTTAGGCCAGATTCTAGTGTTGGGTACCCTGTAGAGAATTTGAGTTTGAGTACCCTGAATCCTGTTATTATTGCTACCTCCATGATGAAAGACACAGCCTCCTCGCAGTCGGTATCTTCTAGAGGCCTGCATACCTTTGCCCTTTCCCCTCTTACTGCACAAGGCCAGAAGGGCAATGGCTTACCAATGTTTTTGGAGATGAGGGATATAGCTCCTTTCCCCAAAGGCTCACTCAATGCTTCAATACAGGTGTTAAATATTGGCACACAGTACTTAGTTTGTAAAATATGAAGTGCAGGTGCTCACAGTATTTAACGTGGCCACATCTACTTCCCCAGCTCCGCCCACTCCTTCCAGTGGCCCCACCCACTTCCCTTTATTGGCTCCACCCACATCCTCAAGCCTCAACACATCGGAGTCACCTCCTCCCTTATTGAGTTCCCCAAGAAGATGAAGGGCTCGCTCTTCACAAAAGCAACTCGGTTGGGACTGCAAGATTAGAGTGGAACGTGATGAGAAGGAAAAGTGAAAAGAAGGAGAAAGGCAAGGGAAGAAAAGAAAAGCGGACAGTGGGGAGCGTGTGAGAGTAGAGTGGAAGGGAAAGATGGAAAGTTGAACAATGAAAAGCATTTAATGAGGGGAGGTGAGCATTTAGAGAAAACGAAAATGTAAGGCAGAAAGTGAAGTAAGATTGGAGAGAAGTGAAGGAGTGAGGTGTGAAGGGGCAGATACTGAGATAGAGCAAGAGAAGGTGTGGGGCGATAGATCTATGCAGGCTTGTGGGGGGTGGGGGTGGTACAGAGCGCCCAACACAGCCTAGCCCCTCTGATAGCACGTTTTGAATCAATGCTATTTTCCCCAGGTCAAAGCTGAGAAATTCCCTGTGTATCCTCTCTCTGGTTAGGGGGTAATTGGGAAAGCCTCCTGGTTCGAGTGGCCAAGACTGAGAAGGGCTTCGCGATCTCACGTGCGAACTAAAATATGGATACTCAGGGCCCAGTGCATGCTTTATTACGAAGCAATGGTGGGGAGGGGTGCTCTAAGAGTGAGGGAGGGAGCCAAGGGGAACTGTAACAGTAGTGAGTGAGTGTTGTTGCAAGGAGGGGCATTGTGATACAGAGGGGAAGGGGACTGTAAGCAGAGGGGCACTGAGATACGGGTGAGAAAGGCACTGTGGAGAGAGGGGCACTGGGATAGTGGGAGAAGGCCACTGGGGAGAGAGGGGCACTGTCACAGTGGCAGGGATGGAAGGTGTTCTTCAATGTGCTTGTGACTGCAACGGTGCCCATTGCAGAAGGGAGAGGACGGATGTGATCGAGACAAGATGGTACTGGTACAGGTAGGAGCGTGGTACTAATACATTGACTGTAAGGAAGAAATGTTTTCACTTTCGGACCACCCTCAGCTGCTTCCTGTATTTTGTTATTACGCTGCAAGGCCTTGTCTGAGCTCCTGAGGCAGGCTGCTACTGGGCAGTTTCCTGCGGGTGCCACAATGCAGGAATTTATCAATGGTGTTCCACGGCCAAGCACTATTCTGTCCCCTGTAGGATAACAGTTGTATGTAAAATAACGCACACACAACTCACCTAACTTTGCAGCTTTGGCTACACTGGAAAGCGCA
Source organism: Lissotriton vulgaris (assembly GCF_964263255.1). NCBI lineage: Eukaryota > Metazoa > Chordata > Amphibia > Caudata > Salamandridae > Lissotriton > Lissotriton vulgaris. The sequence continues at coordinate 1,108,343,643 of NC_141691.1, forward strand.
GACTGCTGACTAGCGCAGCTGAAATTATGCTCCCAGTTCATAGTTTGTGCACACACCTGCCCTTCCTCACCCCGAAGACCAGGCACTGGTGCGCGCAAAAACAAGCACACTAGCAGCATGCACCAAATCTGAACGTACAGCTGCACAAGCCTCGCTCGAGGCTGGGGCTTTTTAATGGCCTGTGCACAGTGCTGGCTGTGCATGGGAGAAAAATTCAATAGACCCGGTCCTGAGAAATAGGTGCTGGTCCTCAGCACCTGAAAGCACCTGCACAAATTAAGCACTGTTGGCACATCCTCATCTGTCCTTACATGTGTACGTAGCATGTGTCTAAATTGTAAATATCAGTAAAATTCATAATTATTCAAGGTATACACCTCCTGCAACCTCTCAAGTGACTTTATATCAGTTGGTTCCCGTTTATCTTACCTCAAAAATTCCTTTTAGATCCCAGCTTCAAATTTTCAGCGAGTCTTGAAACCTGTAGTATTCTACTACCCAACCATATTGGGGTCTACACAGTCAGTTGGTTCTTCCAGCACAATATCTTCTGCACTATTCCACATTCCCATCACAGAGAGCGTGATATAGGGCAAAGCATGAGCACTCTTGTTGTACAGTGAGTGTATGTATTCCTTATGATCTTTAGCAAACTGGTCTTTTTGGAGTGGGGCTTCACCACAAGCAGTAACAGTTTAGTTGTACGCCATTCTTAAGTGACCTGCCCAGCAGCAATTAAAACATGTGGGAGCACTATTCCCCCTTTGCAGATGCTCTCTCAGGACGTTTCCAAGAATTTTTTCAGTGGACCCCTGGTGCTGCAATAAGTCGGATGCTGGGGAATGATCCTGCTTGTCTGTTGCCGATTTGGAAGAGGTACAACTTACTCCAGTTAATTCTGAATCCAGAGTATGTACCACATCTTAAAGATATGTAGCAGCCTGTCAATGGAGCACTCTGGGTCAGCTACATATAACAAGTGATGTCACACAGAATGATATCCTGCCGTCACAAATTTTGCAATAACCAAGAAATCCTTTCAGGGGGGATCACCCTGGAATCAGCATGCCAGAACCCCTTCGCAGTGAGAGCAAACTGCAGCGGGTAAAGTGTACAACAATGTATCATGCTACTACCGAGGCTAAATGTCCCCAAAAGAACCCCCATTCACTCGCTCATTTCTGAAATTTAGAGTCGGTAGCCATTCTCTCCAGAACCTGGAACATGAAAGTCCACTCCATGGAGTTGAGCCCATTTTCAGAATCAAGGAACAGTATCCCTACTAGATCTGCTCCCAGTTGGGCAGGTTTCATAAAATGTAGTAGACAGAGGTTTCATATCGTCAATCTGTCGGGAATTAATTCTGGATGAACAGTGTGTAAAAGATTAATTATGACCTGGATATTTATTCCAACGTTCAGCATTGCGAATGGGTGGTATGATGTGCAAAAACTCTATGTTTGGCTGGCCACATGCGTCAGGGCTACCATTGTGTACTCTGATCTTGGCACCAAGAACATATTCTATGTTTGACTGTCAATGTGCCAATTTGTAAAAGACCACATCCTCAGACATATTCTCTTCCACAGTGGGCCCACACTCTTGTTGTAGTCATAGGACAGGGGAAGGTGCCCACAAATTCAAGCTCAATCTCACTCCCTTCCACAAGGGATTTGTAAAATGTCTGGAGACAGTCAGTAAAGATCCAGGGGATGGCAGCATCACTCTCAATCGCTTCCCCTCAGTCATTTTCAATCTCATGAACTCATCTACTACCATCACCAGGCCTACATAGTCATTCTATTAAATGTGCAGCTTTGTTGGCTACATCAGATGGTCTCCTCTTAGTTGCCAGGTATTGTATCTTAGTGCTACCTCTTACTAGACTATTGCATTCCTCTTTTTTTGCCTCGATGAGGCTCTTCATATTGTCATATTGTCATCTGTTGAACATATTGTGCTTCCGAAATAAAGAAGTCTTCCTCCATGCCTAAAGCTTCCTGGGTCATATTATTAAATTCTCCATAACTCTGCAAGTAGCCTGATCTCTACACACAGTGCTGTACACCTCCCACATTGTGGCTTCAGAGGCCACAAAGCCCGTATTCTCAGAAAAATATAGATTCCATGGCACTTACAAGGTCATTAAGTTTCCAGGCTTCAAGGGTCCACCCACATATGTCTCCTGTACTGAGTATCATCAACTAAGGGGTACATGATCAGATATACCCTGAGAAAGATACTACAACAAACTAACATGAAGCAGAAGATTCCACAGGGTGAGAAAATACTCCCATGTGGAGTAAGAGATAGGCACTTTAGAGATGTAGGAGAACGGGTGCAAGACCCTCAAAATGTCAGATCCAGGGCGTAGTGTAGGCCCAGAAATCACATGCTTCATCACTATGCATTGGACCAACGTCGAGAACCATTAGCATCCATTAACAAAACTGAATGTGTCATCTACAACCAGGATCCCCTCTACATTCTGCGTCAATAAAGACCGCAGTCTTTTGAATACAAACACTGCAGCCAAAAAATGTGTAGTCACAATCACCATAGTCTCTCCAACCCATATACAAACACAGTTGTATAACAACCTTTTGTCTGTTGAGAATCTCCCTGTGACAAGAGCAAATTTTTACCAAGTATGACTGCAACCCCACAGGAGCGCTTTATATATCTTCAGTGTATCTTCTGTGTACTAGCTGTATGTACCTGCCCCTTCTCATTTTCTTAACAGTGTTGTTATTGGTATTGTCTCACTACATCATCAATACATAACAGAATTATAGCTATAACCACCATGTTCGTCATGCCCCTCGAGGGAGTGGTGTCAGGTGCAGTGGTGGATTCGGAAGCGGGGTCTCACGGTTCTGCAGGTCTCAGAAGCCTTTCTTGGAGTTTCTTGTTAAACAGGGCCACTATTCTCGGGAGTTCTGGTCTTTGTTGAAGGCAGCAGTCCTTTCATAGGTTTCTGGAGGCTGCTGGACTGAGGGACAAGTGGTCAGGTTTTTGCAAGATATTCAAGGCTGCAGACAGTCCGGTAGGGCTGGGGCCAAGTCAGTGGGTGTCTTCAATCTTCCTCTGCTGCACGGCCCTTTGTCCTCTTCCTTTGTAGGTCCTGAGAAACTAAAGATTAAGGTTCAGGGGTGCCCCTAAATAATAAATGTAGGGCATTACAGGGACTAGAAGGTAGTAGCCAGTGGGCTACTTACCTGTAGGTTGACAACACCCTTTGTATGTCCTCCCCATCAGGGGAGGAGGCATACCCTTAACACTATTGGCTAAAATCTGCCAAAACAATATGGTGAATTTTCAACAGAGGGGGTCACTTCAGCTTAGGACACTTTCGGGGTGGCGCTGGCTGAGAGGGAATACACTTCTCCTGCTTACTAATTTTCCTACCGACCATGCCGTCAAACATGGGGCTTGGTCACAGGGCGGGGCATCGCCACTTGCAGGAGAGGCCCTGGTCAGTATAAGGGGCAGGACGCCTTTGAGGCTCACTGCCCTTCAATGTTGTTCCTGCTAGGGGGTAGGTGTGAAGCACCTCCACCCAGTGCAGGCTTTGTTTCTGACCCATTAGAGCAAAAGGCTCCCACCTCAAGGGGAGCAGAGTCTTGAAGTGGTAGGCCGGTGCAGACCAGTCAGGCACACACAAGTGGTTTGGTAGGTTTTCAGGGCACACCACTGAGTTACCCTCTGAGTGTATTTATTAATGAATCTATCAATGGCATAAGTGTGGGCTCAATCTGTGATGTTTGGTACCAAGCATCTTGGGATTCGGTGAAGCCATCACGAAGCTGTGGAACTCGTATTGACAGATTCCAATCCCATGTACTCAGTATGTCTTCACTACACACTTATAATGTATAGGAATGGACTTAGACACATAGGGGCATATCTGCTAATGCAGTTATGTCCTCACAAGAGGCATAGTGCACTCTGCCTTAGGGCTGTAAGACCTGCTGTAGTGGTGACTTACCTATGCCTCTTGCAGTGCTGGAACGCCAGGCACACAGTGATGTGTGCCAGCTCAGCTCATCACTTTTATCTGCACCAAAACACGCAGGCTGCAGTAGCAGTGTCCATGTGTTTTAGTTAGGGGTCTCTTAGGGTGGTATGATACATGCTGCAGCCACTAGAGACCCTCGCAGGTCACAGTGCCCTTGGTACCGCAAGTACCTTTTACAAGGGACTTACATGTGGGCCAGAGGTGTGCCAATTGTGGATATAAAGATACAGTTTTGGGAAAGAACACAGACACTGGGAACCTGGTTAGCAGAACACAGTTCACATTCAGTCAAAGAGCATCAGAACCATGCAAAAAGTGAGGGGTGACCAGGCAAAAAGGGGCACTTTTTTACACAAGAGTCTGCACGTGCAAGAGTATATGTGAGGCTAAGATCTAGCTGAAATTGTAAAATGTATTCAAACTTGCTATGAAGGCAAAAAGATCATTACCATCACCCCCTAGAGCTCATTCCACCCGCAAACTAGGGGCTGCTATGGCTTTTTTAGGCAACATTCCCATTGCAGACATCTGCAAAGCTGCAACATGGTCTACTCCGCACACATTCACTGAGCATTACTGTGTATATGTGTTAGCGAGACAACAAGCTAATAGGACAGGCAGTTCTTAGAACACTTTTTCAAACGACTCGAACAGCTACAGTTTAGCAACTGCTTTTGGAGAATACTGCTGTAAAGTCAATGCAAAGCATATGATCTATAGCTCACATGCCTCGAACGGAAAATGTTACTTACCAGTAGACATCTGTTCTTGGTATGTAGAGCTGTAGATTCACATGCGGCCCAGGTACCTGTACCAGTTGCAGTCACAGTCATTTACTTAATTACTTATTACATACATAAGCATGGTCATCTCTTTCCATACTACTAACTTCATTCTCACCCTCTGATGGGAAACAATCTAACAATGGAGTCGATGCCCATGTGCACTATTACAGAAAGAAGGAGTCATCACGCCTAGTGACTGGGAAAGACTTCGAAGAAAAACAAAGTGTAAACATCTGGACCCAATACTAGATGGCAGGAGTATGCTAAGTATGTGATCTACAGCTCACATGCCTCAAACTGATCTTTTACAGCTCACAATGTGGTGAAAATGGGTGTCGACATGTTTTTTGCCTTTAGTTAGTCACGATTGATCTGGGCAATTAATCAGGACCATAAATTAACCTAATTTACAGCTGATTGGTATTGAAGGTATAGTGTTATTAAAGTACCCAATCATAAAATCACCCACACAGTGCAAGGTATATCTTGTAAAGGTAAATGTACGGCATCACTAAAATGGGTGGTCGAGTAATGGCACTCATCTGTCACTAATAAATGCATCTGCAACAGTGTTCATAATCATGCTGCAAGCAAATTATCACCGTCAGTGTTAATGAAAACAAGTAGAGACCAGCATCCAGGCAGATGACACACATGTCAAAACATACACAAATCCACGTGTAAATGTACGTGGCAAAAAGATCAATATCTAGGTGTCATGTAAAAGCAGTAACAGGTAGTATTAAATGAATGGCTACAATATACTGGGTCCAAGGGTTGGCAATGCAGTCTATTGTTCAGACATTTTAGTAGAGCAATATCAGTATTAAGAGGATTGTGACAATATAATGGGTCCAAATGGCTGTAAGGTGGATTGAGCAACCACCCAGAGAGGGTAGGGGGACAAGATAGTTCTCATAGTGTGATAAAGGGTGAGGAATTGCTGATGTCATCAAGGCCTAAAGATATGTGGGGCCCTCTGACAAAATACTTGATGTCAATGACCGACGAAACCAATCCTATTGGGTGGTAAAATACCGAATACAGGTGGCACATCTGTGCATGCACACCTGTGCAATGTGACACACAGACATGCCCTTAGGGCATGTCTGTGTGCCACATGGCACATAAGTCCGGAATTGGGGTGCTAGAGGGTGTCAAAGTGACACCCCCTGCACCCTAGCAACAATCGGAATTTACGGAATCGGTAAATACCGATTCGGTATTCCACATTGATTCCTATGGGCTTCAAGGTCCATAGGAATCAATGGGGGATACCGATTCGGTATTTACAGAATTGGTAAATAGCGAATCTTACCGATTCGGTATTTACCAATTCTGAATTACCTACATTCCCCCCCCTCTAATTTACCACTTCTTAAATACCGAATCGGTATAATTCGGTGTTTTAGAAGTGGTAAATTAGAATGACCTACATCGGGCCCATAGTCCGCAAAAAAGATAAAAGTACTTTGGATTTTTCCAATGTTTTTTTCAGCCAAAATATAGCGCCTGAAAGGAGACTAGACTGCATTCTCGGCACAAGGCTCCTAAAGTCGCTTTTGCCGACTACCCATGGGGTACAAGAACAGTCCTGCAATGTTTGCTGCAAGCATTGTGTCAATTCTACACGCTAATGACCCAAATGCAATATCCTTTATAGATGATAGCTACCTTACGGATGATAAGTTAAATACACATTTAGTCAGGGTAGATCAGTTAATATTAGGATGTGCTGGATATGGCTACAAATGAAACTTTAATAAATCTCACATAGCATTTCTAAGTGTCCTATGTCTTAGATACCAACTTACTCAAGAGGAAAAGCGCCTTCATGGAGAAGTGTGCCTGGCTACAACCACCCAATACACTTACAAATTGCAGTCCTTACTAGGATTCCTACATGTTGGTAAACGTTATACCCCTGATTATACACAACGCATGAAACCATTACGTGAATAAATTCATCTTAAATTTGCCAGTTTACATCGGACATTATAATATACCAACATACTCGGAGTTTTACAATCTAACTTGCTTGCTGCGCAACACATATGCATGTCAACAACGCTAACCTGGTCATCCATATAGTTGCAGGTGTGGTTGGCTTTACTTATGTCACCTTTAATGAAGGTGAAACAGTGCTGATTGCATAAAAATCACATTTATATTCCAATATGGAAATGCATTTTGCATTCACTGAAAAAATACAGACTGTAGTTGAGATGGCTGGCACCAAAGAACGGCCACTTGCACAAGGGAAATGCATTATTGTCATTACTCCCAATCCAGCCTTAGAGGCTGTTACTAAAGCAATTATTCTGAGTGTGAAAGACCTGTATCTGCGTTGGATACAATGGGCAACATCTTTCACAACTACAGATGTAGACTTTGACCCCTCTTTACAAACACAAGAATTTCTGCAAAATGAGCATATCTTTCAAATTCCTAGCAATATTTTGCCGCTTGAGCAGTATACATATTTTGTTAATACTTGATGGTTCAGGCCAGCCTGCTACAGGGAACAGCACCAATATTTGGTGGCATGTACCTCTGTTCATGGTGTGATGTTGGATGGAAGATACCAACCACAGAAACCATGTAGAGTCCTTAGCGGACTGCACTGCGCAGTTGGCTGAACTGAAAGCCTTACTTCTGGCACTGGAGAATACGGAACCTGAATTCCCAACTCTTATAGTGTATGATTCGTATTATTATGTCCAGTTTTTTAAAGACAATTTGCATTATTGACAACAGATCAGATTTAGAGATTCTAAAGGAACTACTATAAAGCATAAGCTGTCTTGGATGAAGGTAGCGGACCTCAAAGATAGGTTACCACAGAATCATGGTATTCATACATGAGTCATCAGTGTGTTGGAATACACGTTAATGGGAATTATCTGGCAGATGAAGCCGTCAAGGCTGCAGTTTTGACTGTGACAGTTGCTGAAAAAAATCCTTCTCTTATGAGGGTAGATGACGATATAGTGGCTGCCATTCATGCTACGCATGCCAGCACATCTTTGCCTAAGGGCTTTCCGGCTAAGAATACTTAACATTTAAATGAACAAAATGTTCCCCATGGTACTATTATAGGAGTTAGGCATTGTGTGATTACCAACCAAGATCACAGATTAGGCTTTGTGAAAGCTGCCCATGAAGGTGTTGCATTTGCACATGCGGGTGTGGCTGCCACAATTTCCTTATTACAACAGTGTTATTGTGGCATGACTTATACAAACAAGCCAAGAAATATGTTATTTGTTGTGATATTTGCTAACAAATTAAGTTCCACTGAGGCTCACCCACAACAGACACCTGTTGATTTTCAACAAACATTTCGGCTGCATTTATTTGGGCCATTGTGGTCCTCTCAATTTGGATGGAGCGTTGAAATGTATCCTATTTGCAGTTGATTCTTTCTCCAGGATCCTCTGGGTGTGGTCACAACATTCGGCTGATGCTCGTACTGTTATTAAAGATTTGCAAGTCTTTATCGGAACATGTGAATACACATGCACTACATTTCACTCGGACCAGGGCACTGCGTTCGCTTCGAAAGTGTATAGGGATACTATGGCCTCCTTTGGTGTAGAGGTGCATTATTGCCTACCCCTGGTGATTGAGAGGATGAATCGTGAATAAAAGCAAACCTTAATAGCTAAAGTATTAGGCTCAGGACATAGTTGGATCCATTACTTGTAGGGTGTACAAAGGGCACTTAATAATCTCCCTAAACGATGTCTAGGTGGCCGGACCCCATACAAGGTCCTTTTTGGCATAAAAATGTATGCTCCAGACCTTGACGGTCCAGACATCGTGGCCGCAACCACATCCTTTGGTGTGAATGATTGTTCTGCTGTCGTACAGGATTTACAAAACTTCCACGACATCCAAATAGCCAAGCGAACAGTTCAAGAGGTCTAGCTCTGCTGGAATCAAGGACCTGCCAGCGACTACAGGATGGATTTCACAAGTAAGAGATCTCGTTAGTGAGAAGATTGTATTGAAGAACAAGTTATTTACTTTCGGTAAAGATATATCTGTAAGAGACATAGATTAGTTATGGACTCCTCACCTTAGAATTACTCCCAGGCATTAGACTGGATCCGGAGAATTTTTCTTCAGCAGTACCCCTGCACGTCAGTGGCGTTGGTCGACTCCGCGGTCGTTGTTGGCATTGTGGTCGCCGGAATGACGCCGCAGTATCTACTTGGATGTCGCCCCTGCGTGCTGACGTCAGTTCTTTACACAACATTCCACGCCAGAAGCGCAGAGCCATGCAAGACACTGACCACTGGTGCACAAAACTAGAGCCCTGCAGGGAAGTCCCTAACCCTAGAAGTCAGTTCGCAGGACGGGAAGGATGGGTGAGGCGGTGAGGAATCCATAACTAATCTGTGTCTCTTACAGATATATTGGTACCGAAGGTAAGTAACTTGTTCATCTGAAAGAGACAATTAGATATGGATTCCTCACCTCAGAATAGATACCCCAGCAATACCAACCCCGGAGGTGGGTCCGCGAACCAAGTTCACACCAGAAAGTCCTGGAGAACTGAACGGCCAAAGAAGCCTTCTCTCCGGACTTGGCTGACCAGGCAGTAGTGTTTGGTAAACATGTGCAATGAAGCCCATGTAGCTGCCTGGCAGATGTCATGAAGGTTGACTCCACATCCCAAAGCAGTCGTGGCTGCCATCGCCCTGGTGGAATGGGCAAGCAACTCCACTGGAGGTTCCTTTTTTGCTAAGGAGTAATGGATCCTGATACAAAGAACGACCCATCGAGAGATGGTTCATTTCTGCTCGGCCCAACCTTTTTTGGTGCCCAAATAGCCAACAAAGAGCTGGTAATCCACCCAGAATTGTTTTGTGCAATCCAGACAGAAGGAAAGCGCACATTTTGGATCCAGACGGTGGAGCCTCTCCTCCTCTTTAGAAGGATGCGGGGTCGGGAAGAAGGTGGGCAAAGTGAGGGTCTGTCCTATGTGGAAAGAGGTAACCACTTTGGGAAGGAAAGAAAGCCTAGTGCGAAGGACAACTTTGTTGGGATGAACAGTCAGGAAAGGAGGTTTTGAAGAAAGTGCCTGCAGCTTACTCACCTTGCGAGCAGAGGTGATGGTGACCAGAAAGGCAGTTTTTAGTGTCAGAAGTCTGAGAGGACAATTATGGAGGGGCTCAAAGGAAGCACACATGAGATGCGCCAGAACCAAGTTTAAGTCCCACTGAGGCATTATGAAAGGAATTGGAGGATACAAGTGAGTAATGCCCTTAAGGATGCGATTTACAATAGGGGACTTTAAAATCGAAGGCTGGCCAGGAAGCCGAAGAAAGACCAAAATGGCTGAAAGATAGCTTTTTAGAGTGCCCAGAGCAGAGCCCTGCTGGCCAAAGAAAGAATGAAGAGGAGAACCTCAGAAAGAGGTGTAGAAAGGGGATAAACAGCCTTGCTGTGCACCATGCCACAAACTTGTTCCATCTACAGGCGTATACCGTTTCAGACTTAGGGAGGAAGGTCAAAAGCAGAATTTTACTAGCACATTTCTCACTTCTTCCCCTAGCAATAGTTGATATACCGAAGGAGCTTCTGCATCCATCACATCTTCACCTGTCAGCAAAATACGCATATTTTGAAGCAAACAGACATAATAATAAAAAGCAAAAGTTTGTGACAGACCGTCCTGCCCTACCCAGCGGTAACATCATAAATCTAAAGTCTGTTTTTTCCGCCTGGCGAGCATGGAGCTCCTGACCGGTCAGTCTAGCCAGCCGCCACCTTCTACCTTTCTACTAGGGAGAAGATGGCGGCCGGCTAGACTGACCGGTTGGGAGCTCCATGCTCGCCAGGTGGAAAAAATGGACTGAAACAGACTGAGAGTGCTCAATCTCCCCGTAAAAAGAAAAAAGTGTGTAATGTAATCATGGAGATTTGTTGCCGTCGAGAATAATTATCTTTAAACCGGAGGTAAAGCACGATCTTACCGCGTTGCGAGGGCGCAGCGAAGGGGGCGAAATCCGCGGTCTGCAGTGCACAGCGTATATTCATCCGAGTGTGGTCGGAAGCATCGGTAGCACAGCGGAGCTACCGCAGGGCGGCCGCCAGAGTTTCCTTCCGGGGCAATTTCGGAAGATTAATCGCGGCACCAAACAAACCTCTTCCTCTTCCCCCAGTGAGAGCGAACCGGATGCAGCTAGGAGAAAGCAAAGTGCCACTGAACGGACCGCTCGAGGTGCGCATAGCTGCTGGCAAGGAGTACGAAGCGAAGCGCATGAAAGGGGTAAACGAGTCAACCAACCTAGCAGGGGTGAGATTTCAAAGGGAACGGCGCTGACACAGGGGAGAGGGAAATCGGCACTGTGATATCAGGAGAGGAGTGGGGGTAAAATTCAAGTACCTCCTGCTCCCCTGAGTTAGGCACAACGGCAGGTAAGGAGCATTATAGAGGCACAAGCTACTGCCTAAGAAAGAGGCAGTTTATTGAGAGCACCCAGATTGTTGCATCAAAGTATAACATAGCCCCCCCCCAAGCACTAAAAAGAAGGGTAAGAAACAGGCTATGACCGCAGCACCCCCCCCCCTGAGCCAAAGGAAAACAAACAAAAGGGAAAGGAACAGGAGGAGGTGGGGTGAGGGGGCTTAGGACCTAAGGTCAAAGTTACCCCATCTTTAAGATCATTTTTTAAAGCTAAAGTGCAAGAACAGCTCGCCGAAACCCTACATCCCAATAAAAAACACTTGGTCCACAATCTTCCTGACAACACAAGGGGGAGTATGGAGGAAGGAATGGTAAAAGAGTCACTGCAGACACTTGAAACAGAGGGTAACATAGCAAAAGAAACCCTGACTACAAGCACAGATAGCGCAGAATGTAGTAAGCAGTATCCCAAAACCTCTGAACTCCCTCAGAACTCTACAGATCAAATACTGGAGAGAATGTTAGAAGAAATGAGGGCTAAATATGCAATCTCTGAGGAAAATCAAACTAAGATACAAGAGGCTTGTGAGATGCTGGACACTAAGTTGAATGCACTTGGGGAGAGAGTAACAGCACTAGAGGCAGCAGTGAAGGTTCTGAGCAAAAAAGTGGAGTCGCACCAGAAGGAAATCAGGGCTCTGAAGTCAAATGAAGGAAGCCTCAAAGAAAAGTTAGAATGCTTGGAAAATCAAGCAAGGAGGAATAACGTAAGTATTTTGAATGTGCCAGAAGGGCGAGAAGGTGATGACATTAAAAAATACGTAGTATTATTACTAGAAGAGAACTTCCCCCTGGGCAAAAGCAGCAGTTTTAGCGGAAGATATACAGAGGATGCATCAAGACCCCTTCGGAAAAAATAAGATGAGGAAAAACCCTAGGAAAATTCTGATACATTTTAAAACCTTCACCCTCAAGGAAAAGATTCAGAGTGAGGCCCTAAAAAAGGGCTCTTATAACAAAGATGCGTGGTCTTTCAGAATCCGATCAGGTATTTTTAAGGCAACCCAGGATAGACAATGAGAGCTCGGACAGCAGATGCAGCAATTAAGATCCTTAGGAGCGATAGTCCAGATGAAGTTCCCTGCCGCCCTAAGAATTATGTGGAGGAACAAAATGCAAGCAAACAAAATGGAATCCACTCAGAGTGGTGGTGGTCCCTAAAGTGATGGGGAACACACAGTGTTGTTTAAATGCCCCTCACACACCAACAGGCCCCTTGGTGTCATGCTTCATCATCGGGGCCTTCGCACCCCTCTACGGGATGCGGCGTGCTACGACTCACGACTACGTAGGAGCACTAAGTAGTGAACTATGTGAGGGGTGTGTGATTTCATCGGAGCGGCGTTGAGGGGAAGGCAGGCGACTAGCTTTGCAGTAACAGTTACTTTACTGAACAGTAAGGAAGGATCCCCCCAATACCACGCATAGGCTCATGAGGTTATGAGATTAAGAACAATAAGTTTTTCTTCAACGCCAATTGGGGCGCAACTCACCTACATATAAAACATTGTTAGGTACATTACACATTGCTGTAAAAAAATTTAAAAACACTTTTATATTTACATGTGAGTAAGGTGAGGATATGTGCTTATCCTTGTCCTGAAGAAGGAGCCCCTGAGCTCCGAAACATGTTGACACTCTGAAGTGGTTGTAATACCCTAATACAGAGGTCTTCAAACTTTTTGATGCCGAGACCCCCTTGTAAAACCTTTTTAGGGGTAAGGACCCCTTCTGACAAAAGTTTCTAAAAACTGGTACTCCTCATCATCATCTTTTGACAACCATAAATGCGCCTGTTAGACCTCATCACATCCATCCATCATTCATCCACCCACACTTTCACACATCAATCCATCCTTTCATCCTTCCATCCATCCATCCATCCACCCTTTCATCTTTCCATCCACCCATCATTTATCCCCCCACCTTTTCACACATCCATCCATGTATCATTCATCCATGCAATCTTTTATCCATCCATACATCCATTCTTCATCCACCCACCCTTTCATCCATCCATCCATCCATCCACCCATCATTCATCCCCCCACCTTTTCACACATCCATCCATGCATCATTCATCCATGCAACCTTTTATCCATCCATACATCCATCCATACATCCATCCATCCTTCATCCGTCCACCCTTTCATCCTTCCTTCCATCCATCGACCCTTTCATCCATCCTTCACCCATCCAACCATTCATCCTTACATCCATCCTTCATCCATCCACCCTTTCATCCTTCCATCCATACATCCATCCTTTACCCATCCATCCACCCATCATTCATCCACCCACCTTTTCACACATCCATCCATCATTCATCCATGCAACCTTTTATCCATACACACATCCATCCACCCATTCATCCTCCCATCCATACATCGATCCATCATCCATCCACCCCCCCACCCACCCTTTCATCCATCCACCCATCATTCATCCCCCCACCTTTTCACACATCCATCCATGCATCATTCATCCATGCAACCTTTTATCCATCCATACATCCATCCTTCATCCGTCCACCCTTTCATCCTTCCTTCCATCCACCCTTTCATCCATCCATCCGTCCACCCTTTCATCCTTACATCCATACATCTATCCTTCATCCATCTATCCTTCACCCATCCAACCTTTCATCCTTACATCCATACATCCATCCATCCAACCTTTCATCCTTTCTTCCATACAACCATCCTTTACCCATCCACCCTTCCATCCACCCATCATTCATCCACCCACCTTTTCACACATCCATCCATCATTCATCCATGCAACCTTTTATCCATACATCCATCCATCCACCCATTCATCCTCGCATCCATACATACATCGATCCATCATCCATCCACCCTTTCATCTATCCACCAACCCACCCTTTCATCCATCCACCCATCATTCATCCCCCACCTTTTCACACATCCATCCATGCATCATTCATCCATGCAATCTTTTATCCATCCATACATCCATCGTTCATCCATCCACCCTTTCACCCATCATTCATCCACCCATCTTTTCACACATCCATCCATCATTCATCCATGCAACCTTTTATCCATACATCCTTCATCCAGCTACCCTTTCATCCTGCCTTCCATCCACCCTTTCATCCATCCACCCTTTCATCCATCCACCCTTTCATCCACCCATTCATCATTCATCCACCCACCTTTTCACACATCCATCCATCCTTCATCCTTACATCCATCCATCCATCCATCCACCCATCATTCATTCACCCACCTTTTCTGTGCCTTTCTCATGGGGGAGGGGGGGGTCAGTATCTCCCTGGGTGCTTTTCCTTCTTTCCCGATCATGGGAGGGCATCTCTGTGCCTCCCTGCTGGGGGCGGGGGATGTGTCACGGGACCCACAGCTCCAGGCCAATATCCATTGACCTCAAAGGGCAGGCTACACTACAGCCTGCTCCCCCAGCCCCCTCCCCCACTTCCCCCAGCTCGAAACGGCTTCAGGGACACACACAGCCACACCCGAGTACTTGACAAGTCTTTTACTTGTTAATGAGGCATCGAAGTTTTTCACACCTCGGTGTGAATTAGGCCTCGCCATGAGCACCCTCATCAGCCCAAGCCAAGGACAGAATCTGCGACCCCCTTCAAAGGACTCCACGACCCCCCTGGGGGTCGCGCCCCACAGATTGAAGACCTCTGCCCTAATACGTATATTTACAACCCCGCTCTGCACTTTTTTAATAATACCAGCCGAGGACTTAATAAAATATTTTTTTTTTCCCTACGTGCCAGGTATTTTTTAAGTAACTCACTTTCACTTCACCTCACTCACACTTCCCTTTAGAAACACACGCCCCTCACATAGTTCACTACTTAGTGCTCCTACGTAGTCGTGAGTCGTAGCACGCCGCATCCCGTAGAGGGGTGCGAAGGCCCCGATGATGAAGCATGACACCAAGGGGCCTGTTGGTGTGTGAGGGGCATTTAAACAACACTGTGTGTTCCCCATCACTTTAGGGACCACCACCACTCTGAGTGGATTCCATTTTGTTTGCTTGCATTACCAAGGGAGACTGAATCCACTGACTCTCTCTCTCCCCCCTGTTGTTTATATCTTAGAGGAACAAAATGCACAACATTAGGGAACCAAAAGAGGCTGAGCACTTCCTGGAACAAATACGAGATCAAATGCGAGAGCAACAGTAGAAAACAGTAGAAAACGAAAATAAACAACCGAGTGGTGAGCATGAAGCTCCAAGAGGGCTATCAATACTGCCCAGTGAAGAAAGAAGGGAGGCTTCTCCAGGGAGGGATGAATCAATAAAGACAAAAGCAAAAAATATAAACACATGGGTGGCGAGCAAACTTGGGGAAAAAACAACAAGCATTGAAAATGCAATAGGTCTCGCCTTTGATTAAGTTAAAGCCATTAGCTTTGCTAATGGTATTGTATAGCAAAGCAAAAGACTTTAACTTAATGAAAGGCGAGACCTATTGCATTTTAAATGCTTGTTTTTGCTTGCAGTGGAGTGATCATTTAGAAAAACAAGTTCACAGCACTATAACATTTTGTGCGCAACTGCATCACTAGACAATTTAACAGCTGTAAGAATTAGGGAAAAGTTTTGCTTAACACAATAAGATGACACATTTACGTTAAGTGTCTCCCTCGTCCTGGACTGTCCACGCGTTACCCTCTCCCAGCTCTGTCTTATTAGCAGCGGGTCTTAAGGATAAAAACAGAATTACAAAGACTAAAATGCAATGAATTTTGTGTTAACCAGCATATCTGAGAGTCACAAGCATGAGCTAACTATAAACTGTTCAAAGGCGCTAAACGAAGTTTAAATGGAATGTGTGCCATTGTGACCTTCTAAATAAGAAATAATGTTCAGGTGTCTCCATGCTAAAAAGTAAAAAATTTATTCTGGATTTAAGTTATGTTCAAAAAAATTAATATTACAACCACTACTGCTGCTATGAGTTTATTGTTTACACTCAGAGAGCCTGAGACTGTTTTTTTTACTGCAACCTCTATATAAAGATCAGTTCATGTAAGGAAAATGATGATGCTTTAATGTTATATGAACTGTGATTTTATTCTGTATGCTGAATCAACTGTAACAGTTTTTTTATCATATGTGTTTGTAGTTTTGCTTTTATGGTTATTACATTTTAACTGAATAAAGCTTATTGAATCGAATCGAGTTATGTCGTCTTTTGTGGAATTTTTATAAAATAAAAAATAAAAAACACCACATTGACTTTTCAGCTTCTCTGGCTCAACTTATTTCTGAATCTACACAGAGACCCACCCCAAATAGTGTTTGCACATTTAAAATATATACTGCAACTAGATCGTAGCTTAAAACATGGTGGGGAGCAGTGTTTTTCATCAAGTTGCACCTCCTATCCACAATAGTCTGGGATGACTACAAAGGGATGTGGGATTCATTGGCGGCAGACAATGAAACACAGAGACTCATTGCTTGCCAGTCGTTATGTTTAGTTATGGAGGCAGACCACAGTACAATAATGTAGGAGTTGAAACAAAGCTTTTTTTAAACGATTCGAAAGCGTATGCGCGCTTCGGAAACCTATTTGTTTATTTTTCAAAAGCACACACACGCTTCCTGAAGACTTTTGAAAAACGAAGCGCGACGACTAAAAGTCATCAACGGAGCAGGAAGCGGAGCAACTTAAAGAAAATAATAATAAAAGTGTGTGTATGCGACTTGCAAAGGAGGTCAGTTTGTGGATCTTCAAGTTTAGAAGACACATTCGCACCCTAGTTACAATCTGAGATTTACTCTTGTCCACGGAAAAAGTAAGTCTGTATTCATGGTGAAAATTCCCCCAAAGATGGCGTGGGTGAAGGCAACGAAATTTCAACACATGGGGAAAATCTCAACATTTTAAAGTGCAATAGCAATTTTGTGTTATGTGTACACACGCTCAATAATCCAATGCATAGATTTACAAATACATGAATGGAAACCTGTGTAAGCAGCATGGAATTAAAAAAATAACTTCACTACCAATCTGTGGATCTGCAACTGTTAATATCCTTGTTAGCCAGAGATGTACTCCAAAGGTAGACTGAAACAAACTTTCGCTACAACATTTCCAGCTGTGCCCGCCCTCAATAAATGCTTAAATTACTGTCCGAAGGGGCTACAGAGACCCTCGCCGCACAGCAGGGCCAGCCAGGAGCCACCCGGGCTCAGCATGGCACTGACCTCTGCTGGGCGTGGAATCAGCATGGCAGTCAGAGATTCATGTGCAAGTCATCTCTTTCTAATGATGTCATGCTAACCACTCCCCCCCCCCCCTCCCCCTCGAATCATGATTTTAGGGACCAGGCCGGACCTCTGCGTGCAGTGACCTGTCCAGGTGGAGCCCAGAGCAGGGGGAGCAGAGAAAACACCCCAAGAGAGGGCTTTCCAAGGGGATGGGAGGAGGGACGGGGCAATCTCTCAGACCAACACTCGCCTGTGATGTTTGCTTCAATGATACCTCACAAGTCCTCTCCACCATGCACCTCCTCCCAAACACTCTTGTGCGTGGGAAGCGGACGGATAAAATGGCGGGCAGTTCAACAGAGCGAGTGAGAAATAGATGCTTGTGGGGTTTTGGGGGCAATCTGTAAGTGAGGCACGCATTAAGGAGACCGAGAGACTGTGGAAACAAGACAGGGTAAACGAGGAGGGACCGGGAGCGCACGAGAGAAGAGAGGGTGAAAGTGGAGCGGAAAGAAGGAAGGGTGCAGGGGAGGGAGAGCAGAGAAGAGACGCGACGGGGTGGTGGAAGCGGAAGGGATACACCAGATGAAAGCCACAGGTTGGAACCAGAACGCTGCCTCCCTCCTGGTGTTATGGGGCGAGAAGATGGGGCTCAAGAAAGGTACGAGACAGGGTTGTCCCTTATCTCTCCTACTTTTTAATCTATACATCAAACTCAGAGCGCAAAACCTCAGAAATAATTTAGCAATATCTCCTTTTCGTTATCAAGGGTGGGAGAAAAAAGTTGCCCTCTACGCAGACGACCTAATAATCTTTACGAACGACTTTGTGGGGTCCGCTAACATCATAGAAGAAACTCTGGAACAATTTGGGAGAGTATCTGATTAATCAAGCAAAAACGGGAATCCTGGAATGGAATACTCATAGTAATAACCAACTTGTAAAGGAAAGGATAAGATATTTAGGCCTGGAATTGGTTAGAGACTTAGATAAAATGGCCCAGATACATTTTAAGAAAAATTTAACAATATAACAAAAATGTAAATTTTACCCAGATTTACCTACATTTTTAGCTTGGTTCCACTAGGGAATCAATAAAGTAACTACAAGGGGAACTAAACAGCTTTATATGGTCATCAAAAGGGTCAAGAATAGCATGGAAAAAACTAAGGAGGAAGAAAGAACAAGGTGGGATAGCAAGTCCTTAAATATTAGAATATTATAGAGCTTTTCAGCTTAAATATATGAGAAAAAGGAAATAGTACATTGGAGAAGGGAATGCAGGAAATGCGCCTTTTAAAAAAAAGAAGTCTCACGATGGTACTGGGCCCTCATATCAGCTGGTGAGGAGGACTTCTCAATTTCAGATGCAACCTGGGGGAACAACCTGCCGACGCTGGATATACAAAAAATATGGCAAGTATCTATGGAAAAATGTTGGTCTATTGTAAAATCTGCTGCTTTAAGGAGAAACCATTTGTTTACCACTCATAGAGCTTACTGGACCCCGAAGAGGTTATCAAAGTTCAGCGGGTCAAAAACGAGGAACTGCCCCAAATGTGGTAAGGAGAAATCAGACGACTTGCAGATGTTTCGGCAGTGCCCCCAGCTCAAAAAATTCTGGCAGGAAGTGGGTAAGACTCTTGACACCCTACTAGAAAGACCAATTGATGTAAGTATTGATCTTGTTGTATTTGGGGTGGACCAATCGGAATGCCTAGTTAAGTTAACAAAGAAACAATTTTAATAGCAAGAAGGGAAATATGTATCAAATGGATAAGCCCGGTACCCCCTACACACTGGGAACGCTGACATCAATTCATCAAATAAACGAGATGGACAGGAGGGGGAAACCGAGTAAAAAATATAACATTTAGGAAATTTGGAACAGTTAAGCCGACCGAGTCAGTAACTACAAAGAATATTTTTATCGAAAGTATGATCTATGATTGTCCAAAGTCCAATGATTAAGCAATGGCAATAAATAAACAGGCAGAATGCCTGTTTGAGTAGCCAGGAAGGCTAGCTCCCCCCTCGGAAACATTTATTGGAATTGGTAATGGAAATAAAGGGACCCCTACCAAAAACCAATGGGAGACACCCCTGTAGGGTCAAGAAACTACAGGGTAGTGAAGGGTCGGAAACAGAAAGGTGGGGTCCCAGACAACACCTTACACAAACTATTGCAGAATGAGGACACTAAATTATTATTATTTTTAAAAAAAAAAATATAAAAGCTCTTCTCTCTTTCCGCTGCCCCCACATTAATCTATCACATATAGTTTGAATCCCTTGGACCTGCTTTTTAGTTAACTCCAGCGGTACTGCCCTGAAATAATAAAGCACTTTAGGAAGGACAATCATTTTTAAAACATTGAGTCTGCCCACTAACAGCAAATGCAGACACTCGAGCTGCTACTAAACCCTTAGAGACTATATAGCTCCAATTAACCTCAATAAGTTCTTGTAAAGACACTCTAATTTTTATACCTAAATATCGTGCTTCATCCATTACGCGGCTCTCCCCCAGACATGCCTGATCCGTACATAATATCTGGGTTTTAGCTGCATTAAGCTTGTATCCAGAAGCACGCCCAAATTCTTCAGCCATCTTTTCTATCTCACCTATAGCCTTTGCTGCGTCTGCAGAGGCTATAACAATATTATCTGCATAGGCTAGAACACGTACCAAATGATCTCCACATTCCATTGATCTTATCCTATCAGTATGCTCCAGCATATGTACAAATGGGGCAATATATAGTGCAAACAATAGTGGAGAGCAGGGACATCCCTGTCTAGTTCCCCTATGAATAGATACTTGCTGGGATTCCCTGCCATTGACACAAATTATGGCGCGTGGTGATTAGTAGATACTCTGAATTGCCTTAATAAACCCTAGCCCGAACCCCATCCCCTGCATGACCTCCCACAAAAAAAAAACAGGATAAGCGATCAAACACCTTCTCTGCATCTAAAAATATTAAACCAAGCATTTTATGGTGCACATTAGAGTAATCAATATGAGTGATGACTACTTCTGCCTGGAATAAATCCATGTTGGGACCTACAGACCAAGGGCGTGATAACTCGCACAAGCCTATTAGCCAAAATCTTAGAATACATTTTCCCATCGGCATTCAACAAAGATATTTGTCTATATGACCCTGGTATATAAGGAGGTTTATCCTTTTTTTTTTTAAACACAACAATGTTTGCCTCCTCCCAAGATAGAGGCACTTTCCCCGACTGGGCGTCCTGGAAGATACTCAACATGTCCATTTTCAACACCGGGAAAAGCAGCTGATAAATCTCTAACAGTGATTTATCCAGTCCAGCAGCTTTCCCACATGCTAGCTGGCCTAGTGCTTCCTCTAGTTCTTCCAACGTTAATGACTCGTCTATTCATTTTAGATCCTCCACAGTAATTTTATTCATGTCAATTTTTTCAAGAAAATTCTTTATGTCTAGTTCGATCAGATCCTGTTGCTTATACAACTCATGATCCTGTTCCCGGTTGGGAGAGTATTCGCCATGTTGTCGGTAGCTGCCCGTTCCGGGCCCTTTTTGCCCTATCTGGCCGCCACCTCGCATGCAGTAGCAGGTCCGCTGGTCACCGGTGTTCCGGTGGTGGCTGATAAGTTACAGCTGCTTGAGATAAAGAAGCCCTTCCTGACCAGCGATTCGCTTCTCGGGCGGGCCCCCGCGAGTGGGCCTAAGGCTATCGTAGGCATCAACGGTCCTTCTGTTGTCCGTTTTGCACACAACGATGTCACTGTTCCCGATTTTACCAACTAAAGACAACCAGAAGTATTAAATCCCACCAAGTCTTCGCAGGACAGTGTGGATAGAAGAAGTTACTCCTACTTGGAAACCGGAGTAGCAGCTGTTTCTACAGCATATGCTGCTAAGAATATAGTCACAGAGTTTATCATGACGATGGACACCTCTGCCGATGTTTTGGCAATGTCGAAGATTGAAGACAAGCTATCTGATATTCCAGAAGGCAAGAATATGCTGTTCAAGTGGAGAGGAAAATCACTTTTTGTTCGTCACAGAACCCAAAAGGAAATTGACCAGGAAGCTCAAGTCCGTTTGGCTGATTTAAGGGACCCACAGCATGATTTAGACAGAGTCAAAAAAACAGAATGAGCTATTCTAATAGGAGTCTGCACACATCTTGGCTGCGTACCCATTTCCAATGCAGGAGATTTTGGTGGCTATTACTGTTCTTGCCACGGGTCGCATTATGATGCATCTGGAAGGATCAGGAACAGCTCTGTTCCTTATAACTTAGAGGTTCCTACTTATGAATTCACTTCTGAAGACCTTGTGATTGTTGGGTAAATCAGAATAACGAAAAGTTGATTCAACCTATTCAAAGTCTTGTTAACTTGTATTCTGTTGGATCCTCCACACTAATTTTATTCACGTCAATTTTTGGAAGAAAATTCTTTGTCTAGTTCGTCCAGATCCTGTTGCTTATACAACTCCTGATAATACTCATAGAAAACCCCCAAGATACCTTCTTCTGTTTCGACCGTTTTGCCCCAGCATCAGTCATGGCCGAGATTATCTGAGAGGCTTGTCTAACTCTAAACTTTGTGCCAGACCTCACCCCGTTGACTCTCCATATTCATATCTATTTTGTTTAAATGTCTTATATTGAATGGCAATTTCCTTGCATCAAATCGAGTTTATTTTAGCTTTGACACGTGCTATCTTACGGTGTACGGTGTTACAGTCTAATCCTTGTCTAAGAGTATTTAACAGTTCCACTTTCGCCCACGAAGCTCCTCCAATAATTGTTGCATTACTGCTTGGCTTTGTTTTTGCTTGAATAACCCAAAACTTACCACCTCGCCTCGTATTCCTGCCTTAAGGGTATCCCATATAATCGGGTTAGATGCTGATCCCCTGTTTATCTCTAGAAAACTCCAAGCCCACCCAAGCATATGATCTCTAAATACCTTGCCATTTAATCATTTTCTGTTAAAAGTAAATGACCTTCCGACCTTCTTCTGTCTAGTAACTGTAAAAAAACAAGGTTTAAGGTTATGATCACGGCTGGTAAGATTTGGAGTAGGATATGTAAATATTTAGGTATTTCACAATTGAATTTTTATACTCCACTTGACAATGCCGTTAGGTTCCCAAAAATATTCTGGGACTACAAAATTATGTGTTGGAGGACGAAGGGGATTAGATATCTGGGTGACATGTTTCAGGATGGGGTTTATGCTCATTCTCGGAACTTGTTACAAGCTATGAACTCCAACATCAGGATTTTTTCAAGTATTTATAATTACAAGACTATTTGGTTAGGCGCCAGCTACACTAAGGTAGCATCAGGCTATTACCAATAGTGGAGGCAATTAGGAAGAGGGCTAAAATATGGGTTTTATATTCCATGTTAGTTGAGTCTCAGGATGATGATTCGGCTGTTCAGGATCGAAAATGGTCTGCAAGATTAGGGTATGAAGGAGAGTTAATGCAGACTCCCATTGATAGGGCAGGGAAAATATTGCTGTCTTCAAATCTGCAAACACAACATTATAAAACTATTTTCGATCTGTACCATACACCAGTGCGTATGATGAAGTGGGCTGGGGATCATGATGGAAAATGTTTTAGGTGTAGCGCCGACAGAGCTGATGCTGTACATATCTTTGTTGACTGTACGGCATTGACACAATTCATACAACAAAAAGATGTTTTTGCAAGAGGTTTCAGGTATTTTAATACCAATCATGAAGGAAATGATGTTATTAGGGGTATGGCATCAAGTCTCAAGCGAACAGCAAATATATCAATTTAGATATATTACATATATTGCTACAGCAGTGGCGCGGTTATGCATTGCCTCATGCTGGCTTCAAAGAGAGGCTCCTATTTTTGAGATGTGGAGGGCTAAATTCTACAATGTATTTAATATGGAGCATAGTTTATATTCTTTAAAGTCACCCAGACGGAAAAATCTTCGGCTACAGATTTGGGACTCTATGATACGTTTTTTTCATTTCAAAAGATTTATACGATTATTTCACAAAACAATCATAAAAGCATACAAAATATGTGCAGTTTACATTCCTCTAAAAACACTCTATTATTAATATCACTTAAAAGTACCAGTACAGAGATATAAAGATAGAAAACATAACAGGGATGTATACATAATTCAGCACATAGGGATAAAACTTGAAGAGTTAAAAAAACATACTTTTTCTGGCGGCCATGGATTTTAAAATAAATAAGGCTGTAAAAAAACATACATCTGGATCCTCTAGGGAGAACAATAGACTCATTGCTGATTTTGTCGTTATTACACCCTTTATTTTGAATAATGGTTTCAAATACATAATTCGAAAGTGCAAATAAAGATCACAGATAAGTAAAAAAAGCACAGTGCTCTGCTTAGTAACCTTATCACAAGGGCAATGGGAGGAAGGATGATTTTTCATACGAGGGAATGCTACCAAATTGTGGACTATTCCTAATCGTAATCTGGTGAGGACAAACCGATGGGATGGTCTAGTAACAATCCTCAGATAATGTTGGAAGCCAAGTGTCACCACGTTGGAGACATACAATTGTGACGTTGTTAACAACATATTTGTATCTCTCCGGAAGTAAGTTTTCTTACTCGTGTAGCGACCCTTTAACTCTTTCTTGGGGATATCGGATAAACAATCAGGGTCAGCCTAGATATCTAGATTGAATATATCCTTAGCTGTTACCACAACATAATGGATCTATGGAATCATTGAGCACTTGTCTAGGAGAAGGCAATCACTAATAATAATCCTGGTGAAACCAGTTTCTTCCTTCATTCAGACTGCTCTTCATACCATCAGGGGCCTTAGACTAATTTGGTCAGACAGAAAATCCAAACCCAATTCCCGGTGTGTGATCTCGTTCGAGGCTGATTTAGGTAGACATAACAGTCTTTTAAAGAAAGCATTTTCCTCGACCTGTAGTTCGGTATTCCTACTATGTCCCCAAACACCGGATCCATATAATGCGATTGATACACATCTACAACGGTAGATGTGCAACATGTCATGAATGCGACGATCCCCAAGCTTAGTCGCGAATTTGAAAATTCCGTGGGCACTTTTAGACATTTTGGCCTTCACGTTGATTATTTCTTGGGACCACATACCATTGCTACTGAAAGTAATCCCCAAATAACAGAATTGTTTTACAATTTCTATTTTTTTATCCTCTATATAGAATGATTTTAACTTTCTCATTTTCTTCCCACACTGCATAATGAATGTTTTGGTGTTGTTGATTTTCAGCTTCCTGCCCTTGATAAAACCCGCAAACTTATCCATTAGCCTCTGCAGGCCACAAGGGGTTCTGGATAAAAGCACCGAATCATCGGCATAAAGCAGGACCGGGATGGGCAGGCCGTCAATTTGTGGGGCATCTGAGTTGACCTGTTCAAGTTCGGTATCAATCGCGTTTATAAAGAGGGAGAAAAGTAGGGGCGCAAGGACGCACCCTTGTCGAATACCCAAATTAACATGGATATTATTCGTACATTCTCCCCCTTGGCCATATCTTATATTGGCAGATAATTTTGAATATAATCTAGCCAAAAATGAAATAATCCCAGGCGGGGCACCTTGCTCTAATAGTGTCGACCATAACAATGCATGGTCCACAAGATCGAACACGCTCCTAAGGTCCGCAAAGCAGAGGAACAGCGACCCCTGCTTAGCGCGCGTGTAATTTCCTATTAGAAGGTCTAGGTTAATACACTGTTCTATAGTTCCCAGACCCTTGCGGAACCCAATACAATATATGAATAAATTATTTGATTTTGGGCCCATAATGATATTATGGTTGAAATAGGTTTTGTTATTGTCTTTTGACCATGTTTGGCTTTTCCTTTCTAT
Organism: Lissotriton vulgaris; assembly: GCF_964263255.1. Classification (NCBI taxonomy): domain Eukaryota; kingdom Metazoa; phylum Chordata; class Amphibia; order Caudata; family Salamandridae; genus Lissotriton; species Lissotriton vulgaris. The sequence goes on from NC_141691.1 coordinate 1,108,369,050, forward strand.
AGACTGCATTCCTACTGAAATACTTTGTACGTACTGACCATGAAATGTATGATGTGTGTCTGTGTCATGGATTGATCTAATAAAAAAAAAAGAAAAAAGAAAGTCGAAAGCTGTCAAATGACCCCGCTCAATCTCCACACAAGGAGGTGGAAACTGGACAGGTTCAGATGGAGGACCGTCCCCTGCTGCTGCGACAGAAGATCCTCCCGAATGGGCAGTCTGATCGGAGGATCGATGGCCATGTGCAAGAGCTCTGGATACCAGACTCTTCGTGCTCAGTCCGGAAAGAGGTGGTATAGGCTGAAAGGCGTATAGAAGACTGCAACCCCACTCGCAACGAAATGCGTTGCAGACCGAGTGCCGCCTTGAAAATCCCAACACGCAGATTTGCTGACATTGCGTGTTCTCTTCGGTGGTGAAAGCATCTAACCAATGCTCTCCTCACCACTGAAAGAGACCTTGCACCACCTCTGAGTGAAGACACCATTCGTGATCCATCATGCACCGGAGGTTGAGTTTGTCCGCCCTGGCGTTCAGAGAACCTGCCAGGTGTTTCACTACCAGGGACATGCCCTGATGTTGCAGCCACTTCCAGAGACAAAGTGCCTCCTGACATTAGGTCCACTACCCCACCCTGCCCTGTTTGTTGCTGTACCACATGGCAGTGGCGTTTGTTTGTGAACACCTGCACTACTCTTCCTTTGACAGAAGAAAGGAATGACTTCAGTGCAAGACGGATTGCCCGAAGTTCCAGAAGGTTCATATGGAGCCCAGATTCCGCCGGAGACCAGAGATCTCTGATCTCCGCCTCTTCCAAGAAGCTGCCCCACCCTGCAAGTGAGGCATCTGTCACCACTGTGAACTCCGGATGGAAAAGTGAGAAGGATCTGCCGTTGACCCAATCCTGGTTCATTAGCCACCACTGTAATTAGTGTGCAGTGCCCTCAGATTTGGACGCAATCTGAAAGATTCCCCATATGCTGTGCCCACTGAAACCTCTGGTCCCACTGCACAACTTGCATATGCCACCTCGCATAATCCACTGGCAGGATGCAGGAGGTCATGAGGCCCAGTAGCTCCAGGGTCAATCTTATCAAAACCCGGGATAGAGGCTGAAAGATCGGAATAATAGCCCGAATATCCTGGACTTGCTGCTCGGGAGGATAGGCTCGAAACTGCGCAGTGTCCAGAACCGCTCCAATGAAAAGGAGCTAAGCAGTTGAGGGTCAGTGAGCTATTCAGGATTGAGCCGGTAGTTACTGACATAGTAGAGGGACTCAGTCCCTACATTCTGACGTCCTGTCCTTCTAACACACAGTTCTGCATTACCAGCAGACTCCGTGCAACACTACCCTCTCTGGGTGGTGGCACAAAGGCCCTTCTGTGACACTTGTGCAGGGATTTCTTTTTAACCAATCCACCTCACAGCCATTAGGCCCCTTTATATTATTGCAATCCTTTTAATACGGATATTGCTCCAATAACATGATTTAATAAATGTTAGATCGAAGATGGTAAAAAGCGCGAATGGCATTTTTAAATTCGCCTCTAAGCTAGGGGATAGGCGAATTAGAGATATGATGCAGATTTACAAGGCAAGGAGTGTCTCTATTGCATTATATGGGGCAGGGCTGTGGGGTTACACCAATATAGGTTTGTTGCAAAGGGAAGAAAATATCTTCCTCAAAAAACATTTGTGCTTACCTACTTCAGCTGCAACTGATTTAGGTGTCCTTATTCTGCTAAGGCCCTTGATGCTTTGGCAAGCGATTTGGCGAAAGGAAGAGACAGTGTTTAATCAACTTGTTATCAGGGATTGTCAACATGGAAAATTGTACTAAAATACCCTGGCTTAAGTATGTTGTGGACAGTTTTCAAACTATCTATGGGATCAACATATTTTTAGATTCATGTTCCGTTGAAATTATTTCTAAACAAGAAATGAAAGATATTTTTATGTTGCATAGAACCCAAAACCATCTAGCAGCGAATGGTTGCCTTACTACAGTTCAGCTTTATAATAAATATACCGAAAGCGAAGGCTACCAGCTGTACTTGAGCATGGTAACTAGACCAACCCATAGATATGTCTTAACAAGACTCAGATTTGGAATGGTCCACGTTTTGGTGGCCTTCCCCCAACAAAAAAAAGTACCCTGTTGGCCCCTGCCCATGCGATGGGCACTCGAAACAAAGCACCCTGCACTTTATGCTAATTTGCACCCTTTTTCTGAATGTTAGGGTTACTTACTTGAAACCTTTGTTCGTAAAGTATGGCATCTACAATGTGGATGACGCCATGAAGTTGATTTATAATATGAACTCCCCGGATAAATGTTTTTATATTGCCACTTTTATATATAAATCAATCGAATCTAGGAAAAGTATGATATTTTAAAAATTTGTCTATTTTAACTTTTGTTTTAATCTGTATTTTTAACTTGTATTTGCTGCTTTGAATTGCATTGCTTGTGCTTTTATGGTCATTGTTTATTACCGAATAAAGCTTCATGAAATGAAATGAAACAGGTCTGAACAACAGACAGCATTGGCACCCTGAGTAATTCTTATAGGGCATTGAGAAATGGCCCAATGTTGGGGCTATCTGCATCCCTAATGAACAAGTTACTTGCCTCAGGTAACAATGTATCTGGTAGAGACACAGTTTAGCTGTAGATTCCCTTAACTTAGAATATTCTTCAGGTGCCAGACTGCATCCAGAGATTTTTCAGCAGTCCCTCTGCATTGCTCTCTCCATGTTCGTTCTAACATTAAGATTTCAAAACTTTGTAAGAATGATATTGCCTCTGGATCTTCCAGAAGCCCTGTGCAGCTGTGCACATTCCAAGAACAAATTCTCGTAAGCAATTGTTGTTGATCAAAGTAAACCGCACATAATTTTTACTTGTGGCTGTTGGTTTAGACAGATCAGATGAAAGCCAAGTCCAATCCTCCATTAGAATTTTCCTCTTGGCAATTAATTTACAAATGCACGATTCAGAGACTGAGTTTGTAATTGTAAAACATGACATTTTAGTCAGTTTGTAGTGGGCCGATAGCACCCCGCAAAAAAGAAGTAGGCTGTTTTGTAATAATGGGTGAGAGTGAAGACTACCATTCGAGAAGGAGACCTAAAGGAAGAGAAGTAATCAGGATTGTTGGACAGTTAGAAGTAACGTCTTTCTTAATTTCAATACCTCACTCTGCAAACTGCACTCCGCAGTCATACACTTTGTTTGCAATTTCTGTGGTTGATCATATGCTATTGGGGTTTCTCACGAGGTATTGGTAGAAGCTTGTTAAAATTGAATGGCCTCGATATCTGTGGATGTAAAGCTGGAAAAATACGAAATTGATGCTAATGATTTAAAAATAGCACTTCGGTTGAGAATGCCATTGAAATCTCTTGATTGGAATGAAGATAAGTTGTATAAGGGTTGGATACTCTGGTACCTCCATGTGTCCTGTTTCCATGGTCCAAACCAGAACATAGGCCATTTGTCCTCGGACAACAAAGGTTTCTGTGCTGAGATGTAATAATCTGGGAATCCACATGTTCTCCCCCCTAGTGATACTAGGCATTTGTTGATTGTTAGCTTTGTTTGAGGTAAAAGTGCAAAGATTTCCATTCTGTGAGTTCTCCAAACTTATTTTGTGGAAGCCATGGACATTTTCATTCGACTTTCAACATCTTTTATAGGGGGAGTTGAATATTTTTTTACCTTGTCTTCGATTGGACATTCAACTGTTTGTTTACTGGGTTGACGTTAATTACCACTTGCCGAATTGCTATCAGTCACTGAATGCTTTTCGTGACAATCGACCACTGATGCAACCAATTTTGCCTGATTTTGGCAGGTACTATGTTTAAAGATAGGCTACCAATCTTTTATCTTCTAATTGACCCTTGTGGTTGCAGTTAATTTTTTTGTTTATTACAAGCCTTTCCGATTCATTTTCTGGTCCTTTTTGTTAGACGTTTTTGGGAACAATAACAATTTAGTATATTTTGCTCTTGCTTTATCATACTTGACAGCAGCTTCTGTGGAGGAACATTTTCAGTTGAATTACACAGATGGACATTAACCACGATTTCTTTTTTTTCCCGCCAGAATTCTATTGCTCGTTGGATAATCTTTTTGTCTAATTAGTAAAGTTTGAATTTTACCAGCACTTTCCCCAAGATGTAGTTCCGAGAGATGGGGTTTCTACCATTTTTACATTGTGCATCATGGCTATTTTTTTTACTTAATCAACAAGGGAACTATCATTGGAAGATTTGGGACATTGTCCAATATAAGGGCACAAGTCCAAGTTAATAGTTAGTTATTTGTATAAGATTGCGCTTTCCTACTAAATCACAGGAATTGAATCCTGTGACAAAAAGAGGAAGAGTATTAAGCAGTTCCACCTGTATTCAATTCAAAATGCTTTATTCGGTATGCAGTGCACGACCATATAAGCAAATACAAGTGCACATGTTAAAATCATCACAAATACAAAGATATTGATAATCTGCAAAAATGAAAAATAGAAAGAATGAGAAGACAAAACGTCTATCTCTTGAGGCCTAAAATGAATGTTATCACTAAAAAAGGGGTGAAGTTATTTCTAATATCAATTGAATTGTAGGAATAATAAATATTCTTAGCAGAGAACATCATGTGCAAACAGCAATAAAAGTGCATTAGTCTAGGCTCAACAATGTGCAAATTTCGCTTTTAGATACCTACAAGAGGCACAGAATTAAAAATCTAAAAACAAATTTAAAACTCAGGTAAATTGCATAAATGGCAGTTATTCTTAGCAAAGAACGTCACGTGCAAATAGGGGAGTACAATACTAGCGCCTGAGCTCAAAAATGTGCAAATTAAGCTTTTAAGTGCATACTGGAGGTGCAAATAACACAAATTGCATTATGAGTGCCCCGCATGTAATAAATGCTTTGATATTTAATTTTCTTTGGATGCTTTCTTTAGTGACCACGTAAAGTACATTGGAAGTTTTCCTGCTACCTCATGGAGTAAAAATTGCAATAACATCCTAAAAACATTATTAATCTACTTTCTAAAAATATTTCTTGTCTAAGTGTAAAAAAAACAATGTGTGAGAAATTTTTCAGGATAGAACCAGGTTCAAACTACAGGTTGGTTCGATGTCTAATACAAAATTTTAAAAACCTTGCCATATATGTAACTATCAACTCTGATTCCAACATTTGAAGAGGCAGAAAGGCTGGTCGGCATTGACGTAGACCCAACGGTTTCAGTAGCGGGATCAGACAGCGTTTTCTGGGTTCAGCATAAAATTTACAAAAAAGGGTTACATGGAGAAGAGACTGCACTGAGCTACCATCACACGGGCATTGGATTAGCTGCTTTGATCAGTCGTTTGTGGATCGGAAAGTTATAAAACGATGGAAGACATTTAATCTAAATCTAGTCAGTAGAAATGTGTCGTAGCTAGTTAGCTTCAAAGTTGAGTAGGGCTCGATCGCAAAAGTGGTTTGAATTGACAGGGAATGTTGTACAGAGATTTTGTTCGCTTCATCAGACAGTCGGAGATCAGCTAAATGTTTTAAGCATTCATTCCTCATCAGCTTTCGTGAGATCCTGACCATTTCCTGAGGATTAGAGTAGTAATTCTGCAGGCCCAAATCACAGAGGAACTTCTTAACATATTGTAGCCATGGGATCTTATGTCTGTGTTCTAACTTTAAGCAATCCTTTACGATTGCTTGAGTGAGCGTTAATTTGTTTGATGTCCATATACGGTGCCAAAGCAGGACTGGTTGCTTCCGAATAATGTTGGATATATAGGGTAGACCCAGTTCTAGGTGGCAACTGTATGTAGATGTGGTTTGAGGTACAGCAAGTAAGAATCTTAGAAAGCTATTTTCGACCTTTTGGATAGTTTCGACTTGCGCGTGACCCCAAACCCCAGCCCCATGGATAGCTGTGCTGACACATTTGGGGTGATAGATTTCAAGCATCTCTTTGGGCGCTCTTTTTCCAAGCCTCTGAGTAAATGCTATTAGTGCCATGGTGGCTTTCAAAAACTGCAGCTTTCTGACCTTGATTGCCCTTTTCCAGGTGCCTTTCTCGCCTATGACCACTCCCAAGTAAGGGTAGGTTGGAGTACGGTCGATCCTGGAATTAGTTATGTAAGGAATATGCTACTTACCAGTATGCATCTGTTCTTGGCATGTAGGGCTGCTGACATTCATATCTGTGCATAGATCGCCGCCTAGTATTGGGTCCGGATGATTGCACATTGTTGTCCTGGAAGAGTCTTCGAAGTATCACGAGATAGGTGGCTCCTCTCCCGGACTACAGTGCGCATGGGCATCCTCTCCATCCTCAGATTGCTTTTCGCCATTGTGGCAGGGATGGAGTATGATACAGTAAGTGATGTCCATGCTATAGAGTAATTCTGAGTGCTACAGCTGCGACAGGCACCGGGGAGGAGGGATGGTGATATGAATGTCAGCAGCCCTACATGCCAAGAACAGATGCATACTGGTAAGTAGCATATTCCGTTCGAGGCATGTGGGCTGCTGAATTCATATCTGTGGATAGAATGTATAGCAGTCTCCCTCTTAGCGGTGGTTGCCCGTGCCAGCTGCAGCAGCCTGAAAAAGAGTCTTGAGTACAGCCTGTCCTACAGCTGCCTGCTGTTTGGAGTGTACATCTACGCAGTAATGTTTAGTAAATGTATGTATGGTAGTCCATGTGGCTGCTCTACATATGTCTTCTAGAGGAATGTTTCCCAGGAAAGCCATGGATGCCCCTAACTTGCGTGTGGAATGCGCTCTTGGGGGAACTGTTAATGTGTGTTTAGCTTTGAGATAACAAATTTGTATGCACTTAACAATCCATCTGGCTATACCTGATTTTGAAATCGGGTTGCCTTTGTTTTGTGGTGAAAAGGCAACAAACAGTTGCTTATTTTTTCTGAAAGGTTTTGTTCTGTCTATATAGTACAGGAGAGCTCTCTTAACATCCAGGGTATGTAGAGCTCTTTCTGCCACCGAATCTGGATTTGGGAAGAACACTGGCAGTTCGATAATCTGATTGATGTGAAACAGAAAGAGACCACCTTCGGCATAAATTTAGGGTTTGTACGCAGCACTACCCTATTTGCATGAATTTGTATGAATGGCTCCTCAATAGTTAGGGCGTGTAGCTCACTAACTCTCCTAAGTGATGTAATCGCCACTAAGAAAGCCACTTTCCACGTTAGGAATTGAATCTCACACGAGTGTGGAGGTTCGAAAGGTGGGCCCATCAGTCTGGTTAGAACCACGTTGAGGTTCCAGACAGGTGAAGGTGGGTGTCTAGGAGTAATCACTCGTTTGAGTCCTTCCATAAAAGCTTTAATAGCAGGTACTCTGAAGAGTGAAAGGTGTTGCCTGTTCTGAAGATAAGCTGCCACCGCAGCCAAATGTATGCGTATGGAACTGTAGGCTAGATTGCATCTATGTAAATGTAACAGGTAACATATGATGTTTTGAGTGGATGCATCTAACGGATTTATGTCGTTATTGGCACAATAGATGACAAATCGTTTCCACATCGCCGCATAGCATGCTCTGGTTGTAGGTCTTCTTGCCTCTTTGATAATATCCATACAGTCAGGAGGCAAGTTCAGGTAACCGAACTCTATGACCTCAGGAGCCAGATCGCAAGGTTCAACTGTTGTGGATCTGGGTGCTGAATGTCTCCATGGCTCTGCGTTAAAAGACTGGGTGTTAGTCGCAGCCTTTGATGAGGCACCACGGAAAGTTCTAGGAACGTGGTGTACCATGGTTGCCTCGCCCATGTTGGAGCAACTAGGATGAGTGTCATGGAGTGTTGCCGCAGTTAGCGTGCCACTAGTGGTATGAGCGGGGCTGGGGGAAAAGCGTACGCAAACCTGCCTGGCCAGTGCATCCGTATCGCATTGCCCTGAGACTGCGGATGTGGAAACCTGGCGGCGAAGTTTTGGCATTTTGCGTTTTCCCTTGTGGCGAACAGGTCTATCTCTGGGTGACCCCACTGCTGGAAGTACGGTTGCAGCACTGAGGGATGTATCTCCCACTCGTGCATCTGGTCGCTGTGTCTGCTGAGCAGATCCGCCATCTGGTTGTCCCTGCCTGGGAGGTGTTCCGCCATGAGGAATATGTTCCTTTGAATGGCCCACTTCCACATGCTTTGCGCTAAGTGTGACAACTGTGGAGAGTGTGTCCCTCCCTGCTTCTGTATGTAGTACATGGCAGTCATGTTGTCCGTCCGGATCAACACGACTTTGTTGCACAAATGCACCTCGAACGCCTTCATTGCCATGAAGATTGCCATCAGTTCCAATAGGTTGATATACATCTTCCTTTGCTGTGTCGTCCATAGTCCCTGCACTGTGTAATGGAGGACATGCGCTCCCCAGCCCAGGAGAGATGCGTCTTCAGGACTATGTGTGGCACAGGCTCTTGAAACGGTCGTCCCCTGCTAAGGTTTTGTGGGTTCCACCAATGCAGAGAGTGGTATGCGCGACCGGTCACCAACACTAGGTCTTTCAATTGTCCCTGAGCCTGGTTCCACTGCCGTGCTAAGCACTCCTGAAGCGGACGCATATGTAGTCTCGCGTGAGGGACTATGAAGATGCAGGAGGCCATCATGCCTATCAACTGCAAAAACACCCTTGCTGGGAGCGAGTGATGGGGACTGAATTTCTGAATCAGCAATTGAATGCTGTTGATTCTCGCCGAGTTTGGCTGTGCCCTTGCTACCAGAGTGTCTATCGTTGCTCCCAGGTACTGTTGTACGTGGGCTGGTTGGAGATGGGACTTTGGGTAGTTCAAGGAGAATCCGAGGCTGTGGAGGAGGTGAATAGTGCGAGACATGTGGCTGGCACATTGCTGGGCTGACTTTGCTTGGATGAGCCAGTCGTCCAGATATGGGTAAACCTGGACATGGTTTCTTCCTAAGTGCGCTGCTACTGTCGCTAGGCACTTGGTAAACACCCTGGGGGCCGCTGTCACCCCGAAAGGTAGTACCTTGAACTGGTAATGTTGATTTTGTATGGTAAACCTGAGATACTTCCTGTGTGCAGGATGTATTGGTATGTGGAAGTATGCGTCCTTTAGGTCTAGCGTTGCTAGGAAGTCTCCCTGAGTGAGTGTAGGAGAGTAGGGTCTGCTATCCTATGGTCACCCCAATTTTTTCTTTTTGCTTCACTGGTTTTCGACTTAATGTGGCTGTGGGCCTGCTAATCAGACCCACAGCCTGCTGTTCTCTCTCTAAATTCACATTCATGTACTATAGGTACATAACCCAATTGGAACTGGACTCCTTGTCAACCCCTGTACCAGGCACTATAGGTGCTCAGGGCATAGGTGCCACCAAGGCCGACCAGGGGCTGCAGCATAGCTTTTGCCACCCTGGCTGATTCTTAAATTGACACAACTGGCTGATCACTCAGCTGGGGCAAGTTGGTGTAATCACCTCTTGCTTAGATATAGTATACCTATATCTGGACACATATAAACCTGTGAGTCACTCCTATGGAAGGCCTTATCAATCCTGGAGGCAGAGTGCGTGGTTTAACGTGAGATGGAGCTCGAGCATGAGCTGAGCCTGTCTGCAGCTGTCGGGAACAACTCCCTAAGCTGTTCCGGGATAATGCCATACCATATACTATTAAGTGCATTATAATCCATCGCGGTTATATGTTAACTTTGGTTTTGCTTTATCAAAACATGTCGTGTAAGGTGTCATACGATTTGGAATACTATCCCCTCGACAGTCCTGTCGACGGGGATAGCATTCCACCCCTCTAGAGGGAGAAGACATGTTACTTTACTGAAACGCGGTTGATTTTAAAAGAGCCTCAGCATCACAAAATGGATGCATCTGCCACAGACACGAGTCTGCCCTCCTGCTGCTGACCGAAACTCAGCCGAGGAGGCCTGGCCAAAGGCTTTCCTGTCGCGGGGAGGTGTCACACCACCCCAGACAGGAGATAGTGGATTGTAGCAGGGAGGTTTGAAAGAAACCAGTCAGTGCCTGGGGCGCACAAGGCTTTCCCTGGCATAATCCGGTCAAACCGGTTCTGGGGCACACCAGCCCCAGTCCCAGCGCGACCCTGGACAAAGGAAAAGGGGTGTAACCACCCCCTTCCTGGGTCCCACCCATAGGAGGAACCTAGCAGGTAATCCAGCCCCCTAGATTGGTATAAGAATGGGAGCAGTGCCAAAGCACTCAGATTATGATCACTTATGAAACAAAACTCTGGACCCTTCTACATCCTACTCGACGTAGAAGACTGAAGAATCTCCCTTGTGGTCAAGGAGTGACCACCCTGTGCAAACAGGAACCATCCAGCACCTCGACGGTTGCTTTGTTGCAGTTCCCGCCGGAACTCGAGCGACAGAGTTCGACAAGACCAAGCATGTCTGCCTTCCAACAGCCCGTCCACAGTCCCTGCAGATCTAAGACCCGTGGAGGCGACCGGAAGCGTGGGGCCCGCCATCTTGGAAAGACCACGAGACGCTGACCGTGCGGCCCACAAGTGACCCTCGAAGCTGTGCATTGGGGTCTGAGAAGCCCCAGCCCTGAGCCTCTCCTGCACCGAAGCTCACCCCTCTACACTCACCGAGTGCTGTGTGGGGCCCTTCTGCATCTTTTGGCTCAACGCGTTGGCCCGGTCACTTGCCCGTTGGATTGTGGCCCCTGTGCCGACGAAAACTTGAAAACTAACTTGTGAAACTGGTTGCTCCAGACTTGCACTCGCTCCCCTGAAAAGGAGCCCTCGCTCTGACCCTCCTGGTCCGAGTGTAACGCCATCTTCGAATCCTGCGTGGGTTGCCCTTGCCAAGGGTTGTTTGCTCCAATCCGGAAGCTGACACCGCCGACAGCGAGAGCCTGCGTGGGACAGCTTGTGATCCACTCCTGGACATCCTCAGTGCCCCAGAGTCCACGTGGCAGCGGAGAGAAGCGACTCGTCAGCGACCTGAAAGCGCCCGACATTGCCTGGTTCCTTCCTGGTCACTGCTGAGTGACCCAGACTCTGTCCCCTCTGCTTTCAGATCATCTTTAACTTCGATCCACCCTTGGATCACACCGGACACTTCTTGTCTCGACGCCTGCAGCATCTTCAGCTCCAAGCACCAGCAACCTGTGTGACAAAACCCGACACTACTTCGCACATGTGCATCCGCTTCCTGTGGGTGAGGTAACTCAGCAACGCCGGTGTTCCCACACTGGTACACACCTCTAGTGTATGTGTCTTAAGTTTCGTCCTTCTAGGTTGAGCGGAAGTATTCTTAAACTATAACTTTATAACTTTTACGCACCATTGACTTTATATTGGTGCATGCCTGTGCTTTAAGCGCTGCACCCGAATCCCGCGGGCTTTTCCCGACTTCAGCATTGCTAATCCCGACTGCTCCCAGCGATTTCCTAGGCCTAACCACTGTTCGATTGGTATCTCTTATACCACTTTTTTAATATATGGTTTGCGTGGCACCACGGCCTCATCCATAATTGTGCAACTTTCATATGTTTAACTGTGCTTTTGTTTAAACGCTTGTGCCTCTGCACTCAAAGACTACAGAGGATTATTCTAGTAATAATTAACTATATTTTTATAATATATACTTGTGTGGTGTCCTTTCATTTGATATTACAGGATTGTGATTGGTAAAACAGCTTGCTTAACACGACCTCTAGAGTTAAGCCTTTAAGGCTGCTTAGTCCATGCTACCATTAGGATAGCTTGCCTATAAGGTTGACTTACAACAAGACACCATAAGGGATTGTTTGGACTGATACAAGGTGGTTCCAGAATTGGAAACATCACATATCAGGCCAACTTCTCACAGTGAGCAATGGCAGAACGTGTTGTAAAGTGAGCATGTGAAAATGTTCTGACAAGATGTATTGGTTTAGGGGCCTGAGGTCCAGTATTGGCCTGAGTGACCCGTCCTTTTTGGGTATTAAGAAGTACAGCGAGTATACCCCTGTGCCTTGTTCTTGTATGGGGACGAGTTCTATGGCCCCTTTTTGCAGCATGCTGATAACTTCTTGCTGCAATAAGGCTATGTGCTCTGCGGACATAGGACAGTGTCTTGGGGGTATGTTGGGTGGAGTGGAAGTGAGCTCTAGACAATAGCCGTACTGAATAAGCTGTCTCACCCACCTGTCTGTCGTAATGCTCTCCCAGACTAGCAGGAACTGTTGTAATCTCCCCCCAACCGGTGTTACATGGTCCGGGGGCAGTGACAAGACGTCACTGTTTATTATTGGCGGAGGATCTGGTGTTGTTGTTCCCTCGTCCTCTGCCTTTGCTACTGTTTCCACGGTATCCACCTCTATTGTTATTATAGGTGGTCTGCGTGCTCCCTTTATTGTATGGACCTTTTTGTGATACCTGGCCTCGTGTGGATCCTCTGTTACTGGAGCGACGAAAGGAACCTCCCCTGAACTGTTGGGACTGCAAGGCACCCATAGACTTGGCTGTTTCTGTGTCTTTTTTTTATCTTTTCTAAGATTGTGTCCACATCAGGACCAAATAAAAAGTCAGGGTTTACCGGCTGATTTAGTAATGTGGTCTGAATTTCAGGTTTGAACCCAGAGATTCGCAGCCAAGCATGTCTCCTGAGCATGACACTTGTGTTAATGGCCGTGGCTGCAGTGTCCGCTGCGTCTAGAGCGCATTTGATGGATGCGTTTGTTATGAGCTTCCCTTCCTGGATTAGCATTTCCGCTCCTTCTTTGTAGGCCTCTGGCAAATGTTGAAGCAGTTGCTCTAAAGTGTCATAATGCGCCCTATCGTATCTGGCTAATAGGGCCTGTGTATTGGAAATTCTCCAGATATTAGCTGCTTGAGCAGCCACCCTTTTCCCTGAAGCTTCCAATACTTTCGATTCCTTGTCTGGAGGAGGAGCATCACCCGTAGTTTGCGAGTTGGCTCGCTTACGAGCATTTGAGACCACCAGAGAGTCCAACGGCAACTGTCCCTTAATATATGTAGGGTCCACAGGCGCTGGTCTGTATTTTCTTTCAATCCTGGGGTTTATTACCCTTGCTCTAGTGGTTTCTTTGAAGATGTCCCCTGCGTGTTTAAGGACGCCTTTTAGCATTGGTAAAGTCTTAACAGATTTCTCTGAAGTGGAGAAAGTGTTGAACAGGAAGTCTTCCTCCACTGGGTCAGCGTGCATGTCCACATCATGATTTAACGCTGCCCTTTCAATCAAAGCGTTGAATGCAGCTATATCTTCTGTTGGGGAAGTTTTAATAGGATAAGAAGGAGTATCCGGAATAGCCTGTGATTCCGCCTGGTCAGCAGGGTCCGTCCAGGCTTGAGTCTGGTCATCCTGATCTGCGTCCACAGGGTAATTATATTGTTCCTCATCGTCATACCCCATATCCTCAGTAGTGGGCGTGGGAGAGTATGTGGAAGTGTCCTGTCCATGGTACCTTACAGTCTCAAAAAGGACAGGTGACGTTGAAGAATCCCTTTTCTTCTTGAGTGGGATCTTGTATGATTCCAGAGGATGTTCCGACCTTATTTTCCGTTGATAGATAGTAAGTCTACCAGATTCGGAGTCGATATGTAGCTTCGACTGGCCATAATACGAGGGCTCCTGATACAAAACATCCTCTTCTAGAGGATGTGTCAGTCTTCCCAACGACACCGTCTTGGTCGTGTCGACCCTAGGCCTCGGATCGAGCGCTTTAGGGCGCGCAGTTGGGGGCAGACCGAACTTTATTGGCGGCACAGTGTCTTTAGACAGACCGACCTTCTTCGGGGCCGGCGTCGATGGAGGTCCGACCGATTTTGCCTTTTCCCCAGTAAGTTTATGTCCTTGCGTCGACTTCGGGGCTTGTGGCGTCGGAGAGGCGCTTGTTTGTTTCGGCTCAACGTGGTCTTTCGATGCGCTCTTGGATTTCGACTCGAGGCCTTTGACGAGCTGGGGCCTGTTGACTATATGCTTCGGATCGAAAAGTTTCCGAGTCTCGAGACCCTTGCTTGTGTCGCTGTCCGTCGACGTTGACCTCGTCGGCTCGACGTGCTTGGATTTGATGGTGGACTTTAGCGCACCCATCTTCGGTTCGACACCCTTCACTTCCGACCCCGCAGGGTCGTCGACACCTCTTTTGTTCGTCGACTCCGATGGGTTGGAGCTCTTCTGTCAGAAGCATCCAACTACTGATCACATTGAATGTGGCTGGAATTGTGTCCTGGGTCCTGTGGGTCCGATCAAGCAACCAGGATGCCAACACACTGGCTTACATCAGCCCTACGACTTACTAGCATGGACCCCCTCATACACTTTCCAGACAATCACTTTTTGAATACAGTAGAAAGTTACTACTGAATTTAAAAAATGACCCCTTGCCTCTGTAGCATTTAGCTGCAATCAAACAGCAGTACCTGCCACACACTGTCCAAAAGGCCTGCATGTTCAAAGGCTGGAAGACTGAGCCACGCCAAGAGATGGCTGCTGCCCCCTTATGGCTGACCAGAAAATTCCCAGAGGCTTCAACAGACTCAGAGGCACAAAGGATATTGTTTAGAGAGAAGTATAAGCCCAAGTGTATAGCCTACATATTTTGGCGCTTTGTGCCACACAGGCTTCTTGCAGCTGAGGCTGTGGCCAAGTAAACAGAAACCCAGCATTTGATTGTGTGAAATCGGCTTTTGACAATATGCATTATCAAATATGTACTTCCAAAACTAGCTTCAGATAAATATACTACACTTGATGGTTTGTCTACTTGTAGACTGCTTATGGAGGAGAAAAGATCTGGACTCTGATAACAACATGTCAATGAAAAGTGATTATCACCTTATCTACCCACCTTATGATCTAATTATAGAAAGAAAAAGAAAAAAACACAATTCTATGTCTGCTTTTAAATGGCTTGTTTTTTCCTGGAAGTGGCTTACCTACAAACACCCTCCTCCCTCCCCAAACGGTTCTCCGTTTGTTTCTCACTAATACGAGCTGTCTAATCGGGGTACCTTGCTTTATAGAGCGTGGAGGGACGTTTCCTGGACATAATGAATTTGATGCAGGCGTCTTCCTACATATTTTGGATTGAACCTTTCCTTGTTCATCAATTAATAGCTCTAGATCCAAGATATTAAGTCTCTTGCCATCAAGATCTGAAGTAAAAACAAAAACAAATTCAGTTTGTTAGATGAGCTATTCACCCAACTAAGCTCCAAGATGAGAAAACCTCAAAACTATGTATTAGAGGTTGTTCATCAGTTTTACGAGAGCATAACGTTTTGTCATAATTTATGTGCATATTTAATGGAAAACTGCGACCCTTTATAACATGACATTCAGTGTATTGCTTTCAACAAAACGGTGGTCACCTAACATTCAAGCTTATATATGCATAAACAAGCATTTTCTATATAAAGGCATGGTTATTTAGTAGTATAAGCATAGAAGAGGATTTACATTTTCTAATTGTGAATGCCATGTATTCTACATTTTACTAAAGGAACAAAAATGTGTGTAGATTTTTGTGCCTTTTACCTTGATTTGGCAGTGGGCTGTACTTACCTCAATATGGGCCTTGCTGAAGTTTACTTGTTGGGAATGGTTGCATACTTACCGCACTACCTATGTGTATTGAAAATGTGTAGTCTAGTGCATGTGCTGTTTATTAGTTCTCATTTGTCTATTTCGCGACAAGATATAACTTAGGTCCTACCAGCTTGTGTGACACTGTGGGCTTTTGTCTGCGGCAGGGCCGTGATGCAGGGTGGGGGAAGCCCTTCAGGGGCCCCGTAAACCATCAGGGGGCCCACGTTCAGCCTAAGGCCAATGACTATCTGTGGGATATAGGCGAATCAGGGGATGCTGTTCACATTCTGAAGGGAAAGGGGGTGGGAGCTTTATTTTGTATTACATCACTGGTCTGGGGATTTCTATATCTAATAGAATCTCACATGTTATGTCATTAAACACGTGCAAATAGGTTTCCAATAACCCATTGAGATATTGATTCCTTGTCAAAAAGACGTCACAAGTGCAAATTCTGGACAGAAGGATAAATATTAGAAAAAAATGACGTCAGCTCCATGATGATATTAGCGAGTTCTGACTTGCAACACGATGATTACTATCTTGGATCGCTTTCAAGGTTTAGCAGGAAAGTACATAAAATGTACAACAAATTTACCGATGGGGTTTTGCAAACATACCTCCCCTGAATAAAATTTTGGGGGAGTTTTATATAGCGCTGACTGGACCCGAGGGTATCAGGGCGCTTCACAACATATACAATAATGTGCAGGTAGGTGATACAGGTAGTTGGTAGAACAGGCTTCACAACATATACAATAATGTGCAGATAGGCGATTCAGGTAGTTGGTAAAACAAGGGGATTCTGGCTAGGAGATGAACAAATAATCGGGGGGTGGGGTGGTAAACAAGGGGATTCTGATTAGGAGATGACCAAACATGTTCCGAGTTAATGTCATCAGAGTCCCGGTTAGAGGTAAGGGGAGAACCGGCTGAGGAACTTCCTTGTCCCTTATCGGATTAGTCTCGAGCGGTCGAGGAAGAGGGCTATGAGTAGCTTCTTGAATTTTGGAAATGAGGGGGTCATTCTTAAGTGGGTGGGGGGGTATGGTGTTCCAGATTTTGGGGTCGTTTCCAGCAAATGATTTGGCTGCTGTTTTTTTGCTTATGAGTTTTCAGCAGGATGAGTAGCAGAGTGTTGGAGCTCCTCAGGTTTCTAGTCTGGCCGGCCCTTTTGAGTTTGTTGGCCAAGTATTCAGGTCAATCATGGTTTAGGAAATAACCTTTGAACATGACAATTTACAGGACCAAGAGCATGCACTAGCCACTCATTTACTTATTGTTTCAGCACCACTTAATTTGATAAAAGGAATGGGTCATTTTAAAATAGCAGTTTTTTTTTTTTTTACAGTCTATGATATGGAACAAGATTAACTGGTATAGGACTGAGTATGATGCCCAGAGATGTAAGCCCTTCAATTAATCGAGAAGCACAAGATCTGGAAATGGATAAAGACACTACATAGAATGTTACTATTGAATAAAGAGCAAGAGTCAGCTAGTACTACTCTTGTACGGAAAATAAAAGAAATAGAAACTAATGAAGGACTAGTGAAAAGACTACTGAGTTTAAGGATTCATTCTACGGCTAGAACGACGATGTTTCCAAGAAGATGAAAATATTGTTGGGATGCTAAGAGAACAGGAGCACTCATGAAAGGCAGTCCTATGCTGTCTCCCATGGCGCAAGTCAAAAGGATAGTTTGTGCTGGTGAACATAGGGGGTTTCTTTCAATGTCTTCCTTTTGGTCACCTTTGGAGAAAAAGATGTGCACACAAATACAATTTGGAAAATAAAACAATGGGTTTATTATGAAAAATACTCCCCCCTTAATGTTAATGGCGCACTCAACTAACTGCAAGTGTCTACCCAAAATCTGAAAACGCAACTATTTCAAAACAAAGATGAATTAACAGTGTTGAATAAGTTCCAGTCAACAGGACTAGGGAACTTCACATCCCTAATGTTCTACCGCAAGGGTTAATCCATTCAGTTAGCACCAGCCCAACATTGCAATTAATGGCCATGGTAAGCACGCTTGTCTTTTGCACCAGTCCACTTACTGTGAAAGTGTGTTTTTTGTAAATAACTGACTCTATGAAGCTTCCCACAGTGGCTACGCCTATGCTGATTACGGATGGAATTTATAGCCTCTCAAATTGAAAATGACATCTTTGCATAGTTCCACAAATTGGGCCTCTCTTTTTAAGAACCAATATTTAACTGAAGGAATTACTGCACAAGGATAACATATCCTAAAGGGAGGGCACCATTTAAATGTATATGCTCACAGTAATGCAAAAATACGTATTGCTATCTACATAAATATAAGAGTTAGAATGCGAGATAAAGTTAGTGTCTTAGGCAACATTGTTACTAGTGTTCTACGTAACCTTCAGTTTATTAATTTGTAATGAGATACATCCTATGTCAGAGACTTTATTTCATATTTAACTTTCTTGTCGCGGTCATGCTGGAACTTCAGCAACACTCCTTTTTGAGTGTCGAATTCCTTTACTGGTATGTAACCGCACATTCTAAAGGACATGAGTGTTCAATAAAGTATTTACGTAGTTACTAGCCTAAAGTTCTTGCCCTGACTTCTAGTGAGAAGAAAAAGAAATAATAGCAATAGTTCACAACATGGGACAAAATCGAAATATCTCATTTCCTAGGAATCAATTAAGTGGTTAAGAAAGATCATACTTAATTTTGAAATGAACAAAGCTTTAGGGTTAATCATTGCCAGTAAAATTACCGATTATCTGGTACAAGGCATCTTACATGCTTTCTACATTCTCAAGCCTAAACATTTCTCCAGCACATTAGTTCCAGTAAGTAAGCAAGGCTGGCCAGCTCTTTTGATCCTTGCGATCACAGATAATTTCTAAATCCAGGCATTTTAGGGATAAGGCTATTCAAATTCTAAATATCTGCTGAAAATGGATAGAGTGATAATCCCTTGATTTTGCAAAGCACACACTACTAACACGAGTTCAAGTGTGCCACTGCCATGACTCTGTCCACATGCTTCAGATAACTCACCTATCCATGTGCTTACCAAAACCTAATATTTTGTTAATCTTTTCAGTGCTGCTAAACTCATTTCCATTTATTTAATCTGTCCCGTTTTCCAATGGATCAGTCAGGATTCTTTCAAATTGGATGTAAGGGTGGATCCACCCAAAGTTAACAAGAGGATACTTAAAGGAGAACCATGTCTTGCAACAAATAAGTTTAGTATTACCTGATTTCCCATGTATCACATGCCACTTTCTGCTTGAATTTGCCGCCGAGACCCTCCAAGAAGCTAGGTGTAAACAAATAATAATTGAATTAAGTGCCAAAACCTGAACTTTGTATGGTACACACCAAAAGGTATGCTTCACATGGCACTACTGCTAAAGAAAATGGCAATTATAATGGTCCTCAATCACTGCAACACTGGCAA
The DNA here is from genome assembly GCF_964263255.1 of Lissotriton vulgaris. Classification (NCBI taxonomy): domain Eukaryota; kingdom Metazoa; phylum Chordata; class Amphibia; order Caudata; family Salamandridae; genus Lissotriton; species Lissotriton vulgaris. The sequence continues at coordinate 1,108,388,082 of NC_141691.1, forward strand.
CACTTAAAAACAAATATTTGAACAATTAAATAACTTTAGCCAGATTCCCCCAAAAATGTGTTCTCCAATAACCATCTATGCCTTCTTAAAAGGCGAATAGTGTGCAATATTTACTGGTAATATGGGAAACGATAAAAGAATGACCAGGACTTAAATGGTCTTATTCTTCTCTTAGTATCTCAGATGGATATTGAAATAAATTAGTCACTTCAGATTGGAACATTTCCAAAAACATGTTTAAGTAGTAGATTATTTTCTAAGAAGGTGACCACGAGAACCGGATGAAGCTTAAAAAACAAATATAACAGACAATATTACGTAATTTTTTGCCTTGAGCTTTTTTCAAAATGCCAAGAAGCTCAAGTATATTAAATATTTCAGCCAACCAATGAAATATTGACCTGGAATCTTAATTCATATTTATGTGGCAAGTGATTTCTCTTAACTGCAAGCGGTCATGACAACATATGTAAAAGTATCGGCTGTAAATGTAATCAGTACTTGGCCTCATTCCTGATCAGGTAACCTTTCGAAATATCACAATTAGGCCACATAACTTGGCCAAAGTTTTTGTTTTGCTTCGTGGCACGATTTATCTTCATAAGTTTTAATTGCCCATCCTCTATTTTAAAAAATGTCATTTACTGCTTTCTTCCGAGCGATCCCTAAAAGACTTTAGTCTACACCAGTATTCAATGTCATTTCTTGGCATTCTGTTGGTGCCGGGCTCAAATAGCCATCAACACACATGAATTTATTTCTGTCTTTTCACATAAATTCATAGCCGTTCTCTCTATCACTTGCTCCGAAAGGATGCTACAGCCGGTTTGTGGCACTGCTGCTAACAAACCAAATCAGCTGGTTCACCTTTTAGGTAAACTTTATCACTCATCCTTGCTTTAAAATACATCCTCAAGCCTCACTACATGAGCCTTTGTCCTTGCCGCTTTTGCCAATCTTTGGTTTTAGTACAACCTACTTCAAAAACATTAAAATGTTTAACACTACAACAAAATCACAAGTGGGGTAAAACAAACATTTCTCAAAAGATATAGCTAAAGTGAGAAAGAAATCTGGACTGCCCCTTTTAGCTAGTCTTTAACATTTCAATGCTAATGCAGAACAATCGTTATGTTCGAGACCCCACAGCACATTTTTTTTAAAGTTTTTTTGTTTAATGACAAACTTTATTGATATTTTTAATAACAGTAGAGGAGGCAATAGAATCGTAGTGGCAGCTATTATACTACGTTGTAGGTAGAACACCTCAAAGTATTAGGTACTGTCAGAATGGCAGCAATGCATCCTGCCAGTAATCGTAACAATAACAAGATACATATGGGCAAAGAGCGGATACCCATAGGCCACGTAACAGAAAGGCCAAAGTGGGCCTGCCAGGAGTCAATAATAGGTCACAATTCCTGGAAAAACGCCAGGCGCCGAAACTTAGGGACTTTAAAATCATACACTTGTCAATGCGATCCTGAGCCATTCATCCACAGAGGAACTGTCTTTATATAGTCAATGCTTGCTATGTGTCTTTTGACTGGCAAGAAATTCAGATTAATCAGTACTTTCATAAAGTGTGCAGAGTCAAGGTTCTCCGCCTGGCCAAAAACTGTGATATTTACAGTACTTAGGAAAACATCTTGGCAACCCTGCGCCAAAAAGCCTGGAGGACTACACATCACAGAAACGATTGGAGAAAATAGAGGTTTATGGACATAGTAGACAATTCGGGAATGAGTTTTGTTTCACGATTGACAACCTAACTCACTTGCAGTATGCAGCGTTTTAAAATGATTTACATTGACATGCTGTGGGGGATAGGCTAAATTCAGAGAGATCATCCCCCATGTGGTTGATAATTTCTAAAGGTGTGTCTCAGCTAAAGGGCTCTACAGACTTGCACACTCAGGAGCAGGTAATCGTATTGCAATTGGGCAACAGATTTGATGACCCCACGAGAGACCAGGTCACTCACCCTAGAAACCCTAATAGGTCCAAACTGGAGAAGCCCTTGAGTCCAGGGGCCTAATAAACAAGTTACTTACCTTCAGTAACGTCTTATCTGGTAGAGACATAGTCTAGCCGCAGAATCCTTATCTTAGAATACTCCCCAGGTGCCAGATGGGATCCGGATACTTTTCAGCAGTAGCCCCTGCGCGTCAGTAGAGGGCGTCATGCGACTCCGTACCGACGGCATCCATGTATGCAACATCACTGGAATGTATATAAGCCCCTCCCCTGACATGCTGACGTCAGTTTCTTCTGTGACTATTTACCGCATCAAAACGCAGTGTCAACATAGAAACTGGCAGAGGAAACAAGTGTGTCATAAAAAATAAATCTCTCTTAAATTAACAATTACGAAGCTGGGTAGGTTGGTAAGGAATCTGAAGCTAGACTATGTCTCTACCAGATAAGGCGCTATGCACAGTAAGTAACTTGTTCATCTGATAGAGACGTCTAGCCGTAGATTCTGTACCTTAGAATAGATACCCCAGCAATACCATTCACGGAGGAGGGTCTGAAAACTGATTGTCCTAAAAATCCCTGAATAGAACTATCCGATCTACAATAAGACAGACAAGACCGGACGTTCTTAGGAAGTTAGGTGAGCAAGAGAATACACTTCACCCTAAGAACTGTGGCAAGAACCACAGGCAGGCAAAGTCAAAGATGGTGAAAAGCATGGTAATAGTGTTACAGAAAAGTGTTGTAGAAAATATTCAATAGAAATACAATACTTGGTATCTTCCAAGGTGGGCTCTGACCCTTGATTGGCCAAACCCAAATGCAACAGCCAATGTCACTCAGCTATAGAGCCTAGACCTAGAAAACCATTATGTCAATCAAACACACTCAGCAAAACATGGAGAAAATGGGCCTAGGAACCGAACCCATGGGCAGCAGTGGCTCGGAGGGCCAGAGGCAATAGCAAATGCATTAGAGGCAAACCTGTCCTGAGAGAGACTGAGAAAGGAACCTTACAATAGATCCACAGTGGAGGAGCATGGATTAATGCAACCACAAAAAAATCGTGAAGACAAGAAAGAACAAGCATTGACAAACGCTTGTGTTAAGAAAAATGTCCCAGAGTCAGAACAACACTGATGGGATCATTCAACGCATAGAACCCATAGAGGTGGAAAGAAGAACTAGTGCATACAGATCAACTAAGTGAAGACTAGACTGCAAGATAAGAATGATGGATACATCCATGTAAGCTATACGAACGTATCAAAATGTAGCATAACACATATAAAAGATATATACAGTATATATGCACTGCTGGCAATATCCAAGTGCAGTCGCGCACACAACGGGATCACGGACACAACTTGAGCTGGTTGCCGATTTAAAAAGCTTTTTTATTTAAACCATAAGGTGAAAGGTGCAAGTCACAAGACGCGTTTCGGAAACAGACTGAGTCCTTTGTCACTATTTTTGAGACATTTAAATCCCACTATCCCTGTCACTATTTTTGAGATGTTTAAATCCCACTATCCCTGCATTTTACCATTTGCCCAAGGTGCATAAGAACAGAGAGACATCGCCGGGAAGTCCGATTGTGGCCTCGCAGGGGAGTCTCACAGAACATATGTCGATTTTTATTGACTTTTTCCTTTTTCCCCATGTGAAGGTCTTACAATCATACATCAGGGATACGAAAGATCTCCTGAGTAAAATTGACCTTTTACAATGGGAAGAGGGGTACACGATGATGGTCTTAGATATCACCAGTCTATACACTTCGATAGGACATCAGGATGGCTTGGTAGCCATGAAGTACTTCCTCGAGAAAAGACCATTAAAGTACACTAAGCATAGTACCATGGTATTGGAATTTGGAGAATTTTGTTTCTTTAGCAACATTTTTCTTTTCAAAAAACAATTTTACAGGCAAACCTCTGGGACAGGGATGGGCACCTGCTTCGCCCCCAGCTGTGCAAACTTGTTCGTTGGCTGGTGGGAGGAGCAGGTGGCCTGGGGCTTGAACAATCAGGAGTGGAACAAACACATCATAAGATGGTAAAATTTCATCGATGACTTGTTCATCGTATGGGATGGGCCATCTGAGATGGCAAAAGAATATATAAAGGTCCTGAATACTAATGAGATAAATCTTGAATTTTCGGGAGAAGTCAGTGCTAAATCAGTGAACTATCTAGATTTCAACATTTATGTTGAAAACGATCATTTGAAGACCAGGCTGTAAGGCCACTGCGGGCAATTCTGTCCTGCAAGCATCCAGTAGTCACCCCACTAACTTGGTGAGGAGTATCCCCTATGGGGAACTCCTCAGAATCAAGAGGAATTGTTCTGATGAAAGTGAATTCCATAGAGCTGCCAGAGAGAGCATACAACGCTTTAAAGTACGGGGATACAGTCAGGAAACATTAAGTGAAGCCTATAGGAAAGTTAATGTGATAAAAAGAAAGGATTCGCTTTGAGATAAACTTACATCCACGAGTGATTCTGGTACTAATGATGGTAAATTCTGTCTCATCACTATTTTTTCCTGTGATGCAGGGAGTCTAAAAAGGATTATGAAAAAGAGCTGTCATATACTTAAAAGTGAAGAGGTGATAGGAGAGGATCTTCCCTCTAATCCCCTTATCACAATTAGGAAAGCGAGACCCCTTAAAAATGAACTGGTACGTAGCTACCCAGTGGTTAAACCGCCCTCAGGATTTGGATCCATGCAAGGCTTCTTCCCATGTGGGAGGTGTAAAGCCTGGAAGGCGAGTAAATGTACTCTGTCTTATGAAATCCCTAGTGCAGGCATACAGAGGCATATAAGAACATTTTTGACATGTGGAACACCTTATGTAGTTTACTGCCTCGTATGCCTGTGCGGCCTAGGTTATGTAGGCAGCACAATCCATCCTGCCAAAATCAGAGTTCTAGAACACATGAAGGCGATAGCCAAGGGTGACAAGGCGTACCCAGTCACCAGACATTTTGACAAAGAACATCAACGGGGTAGGGATGTCCTCGCCTATTTCTGTCTAGATCATGTCCCCGACAATCCTAGGGGTGGTGACACAATTGTGAGGCTTAGGAGGTTAGAGTCACGCTATATAATTGATTTGTGTACTAAAACTCCACATGGCCTTAACAGTAGTGAAGAACTGGCCAAACATCTGGGTGAATAGTATGATCTCTGCATTGTGGTTTTAAATCGTTTAGATTCTTTAAACGGGTACTGTATAAAGGTGGGAAAGTAATGATGATCATATAGATGATTTTATCCTTGTGACGGCTATACGTCCTGTGTTGATTCCTCTTTCCTCTTTCTTGTTTCTTTTCCCCTTCTTTATCCCTTCTGCATTTTAGTCTTATTTAATTTCAATGTCTATCAAGGATGGAATGTGTCCTAATTGTAGTATTTGTGAGGATTTGATATGGATAACTGTTGAGAGGCTCTAGTCATTCTGTATTTATTCAACTCCTGATGTTTATATATGCCCTTTCAGGGCTTTATTAGCTTACATGAATTTGGAAGTGATTGCCCATCAGGGGGGTGATTGGTTTTTAAATCAGATTTTCAAATAATTTCTTTATACTAAAGTTGATCAGTTATTCATTTAAAGATGGCGCTGATTTAGAGGTACGACAAATATGTATGTTAGTCCTCTTTTGAATACTTTGAATGTACGGCGCTTCGGTTAACATAGCGAAAGGTTTACTCCGAAACCCGTCTGTTTGTTTGGTGCTTGTTGCTGAAATAAATCTATGGTGACAAGTCCCTGCGAGTGCGATTCTTTCCTGGCAGAAGCCAAGGTGGAGAGAGAGTGGAGCTGTAATAATTAATGCGAGAGCACCCCCCATGTATTCGCACCTGCCTGGGAGTGCACTTCATTGTCGTCAGGAATACTACACCAGGTGTCACCAGTAGATGGGATAGACAACCATGGACACCACCATGGAATGCTCAATTGAGACAGAAATCAAAGACCAACATCACCATACAAACTGAAATTATTTATTTAGCAGCCTGTTGTGCATCTTGGATCAACTTGGTAAGCTCGCTCCGGGGGTCGTTTGGAAGCGATGGCAACAATATGTGTCAAGGAATCCCATAATGTTTGAGAAAAGTGCCCAAGAACACAAGATCTATTAGTGGAACGCAAAGCCGAACTTGTGGAGGAGAAGATATGCCTGACACAAGCATCCTGTCTCCTGGAATCTCTGTCTGGAAGAACATGAGAATAAGAGTCGATATTATGCGAGGCCAAAGCAGTCTCTACAATCCAACTATGAGAAAAAGGAGGCCAGGTCACCAGGGGCAAGATGGTGTCTATGAGATATAGATCGATCCACCGGGGCCAATGTATTGGGTTTAGCCCAGGCCCCAACAAAATGTCACATCTGGCAGTACTGGCTCCACCCCTGCTTGGCCCTGATGGAGGAAGCCAATTAGGGGAACAGTAGATTTCCCTACAGAAGGAAGTTAAATCCAACAACACACCTTGGCATATTAGCTAAAGTGGAGCTCTCCTCTGTAGCAAGACCAGGAGGAGAAAGAAGGCTGGGGAAGAGTCCAATCCACTTGTTTCACCTAGTTCAGTCAACCAGCATCCTTCAGAGGAGGCAGAGCAGCATTAGATATGGGTTGAGTAACCCAATCATCTCCTAAACAGTGTTCCTCAGAAGACAAAACATTAGAGGCTGAAACCTCAAGAATGGCATGCAGAGAGCAATAATATGCTTGCATCTGGGTCAGAGTCACCCTGGCTCTAGGGTGGACAGGGAGGTGTGGGGCGAACTCATGCACGGAGTCCTCAACCGGTAAGTGGGAGGAGACGTGAAAGATGGATTCTCTGCGCAGTGAAGGTAGGGGAGCCGCAACTTTAACCACCTGTGTTGAGACTCACTTTGGGACCACGATAGAGAGTGACATCCAGGGCTCCTGAACCGGGCCAGCCAACAGACCGTGTGGTCCCTGTGAGAGCCATGTCAACAGGAGCTTCATTCAATGTTCCTGCAGCACCATCCGTTAAAGTAGGAGACAGGAGTCGCACTCCTCAGTCATGGTGCTCTCCCAAATACCTTATACAAAAATAGAGAAGGGAAGTACAATGTTTCAACAATGAATATGTTGAAGTAGGCCAAGAATAGCTGAAGTAAAACCTTCTCCAGATCCACGTGTAAGCGTGAAACTGACGTCCGTGAATCGGGGAGGGCTTATATGGGCTGCAGTAAGGTTGCATACGTGAACGACATCAGTATGGAGTCGAACGACGCCCTCAACCAACGCGCAGGATTCAGCTGAAAAAGTTCTGGATCTTGTCTGGCATCTGGGGAGAATTCTAAGGTAAGGAATCTGCACCTAGACGTCTCGATCAGATCTAACCACACTTTCAATCAAAGGGTAGTGTCTTTAATTATTTCACCTGATCTACTAAGCCCAGCCAAGCCCGTCGTCTCTAGTGCCTTCCATCACATCCGAAAAATAGATTCCCAGTGGGTTGCAGTTTCATATGTGTTCATAAATGGTAGGAGATCCCGATCCTCTGACGCATGCCTTGACATGTGTGGTCACAAATTACACTTTATGCACACCTAAAAGGGACGTTTTGTAATCAGGTCTTTGCTGTGCTAAGAGACCAGACAATCAAACAGACTACTTATGTAAGATCATTGACAACAGTTTGTGATGAAAACCTCGAAACCAAGTTTGAGAGTCCGTCTACCACCGTACAAGTCAGAGGCCACCGAAGTCATCTGCGGCGTCCCTCAAGGATCCTCGCTGAGCCCCACCCTCTTCAACGTCTACATGAGCCCCCTCGCGGCCATCGCACTCCAACACAACCTGAACATCATCTCCTACGCTGACGACACCCAGCTGATCCTCTCCCTGACCAACGACCCCACCGCCGCCAGAGCCAACCTTCATGAAGGGATGAAAGACGTAGCCGAGTGGATGACGACCAGCCGCCTGAAACTGAACTCAGACAAGACGGAGGTCCTCATCCTGGGCTCCTCACCCTCCGCCTGGGACGACTCCTGGTGGCCCCCGCCCTGGGCAGCGCACCCAAACCGACAGACCACGCACGCAACCTGGGCTTCATCTTGGACTCCTCCCTCACCATGACCAGACAAGTCAATGCCGTCTCTTCGTCATGCTTCAACATCCTGCGCATGCTACGGAAGATCTTCCGGTGGATCCCCACCGAGACCAGGAAAACGGTCACCCAGGCCCTCGTCACCAGCCGACTGGACTACGGCAACGCCCTCTACGCCGGAACCACCGCCAAGCTCCCGAAGAGACTCCAGCGGATCCAGAACGCCTCAGCCAGACTCATCCTCGACATCCCACGACACAGCCACATCTCCGGACATCTGAGAGACCTGCATTGGCTCCCCGTCAACAAAAGAATCACCTTCCGCCTCCTCACCCACGCACACAAAGCCCTACACGATCAAGGCCCCAGCTACCTCAACAACCGCATCAACTTCTACGCTCCCAAACGACCTCTCCGATCAGCCATCCACGCCCTCGCCGCCGTCCCTCGCTTCCGAAGAATGACAACGGGAGGAAGGTCCTTCTCCTACCTGGCCGCCAAGACCTGGAACTCCCTACCGACCGACCTGCGCCTGACCCAAGACCACCTCTCCTTCAGGAAGAAGCTCAAGACCTGGCTATTCGAGCAGTAGCAGCACTCCCCCCCCCCCCTAGCGCCTTGGGACCCTCCGGGTAAGTAGTCGCTATATAAATGCCTGTGATTGATTGATTGATTGACTTCTTCAGGGATTCCAGTCAGGATTAAGATGCCCTACAAGTGACATAATGCCTATTATTCAATTGTCTATAACTTAAAATGCAACTTATACCTACTACAAGTTTCAATGCAAATTGAAATCGGCACCTTTTACAACTGAGATATAATGAGGTAAGCAAGAGAGAAAAAAAACTTTTCACGGGTATCGGGTAACTAAGTGGATACATCACAGAGAAAAAAATTATTTTATTAATTTACTTTGCATATAATTTTTCAAAACCCTGGCTGCAAACCAGAGAATGCTTCAAAGCGCCAACAGAAAAGGATTGGGGAGCAAAAATTCAAGTATAGTATCTGAACTAATTCAAGTGGATATCCTCAACAGAAACATAGCTCTTCAATAGTTTGATGAATTTTCTGATGTCATCCTTGCTTCAAAGAAGGAAAACGGGAAAGTTGTTCAAAGGACTCCGCACTGAAAATACATGGATTGTCCCAAAACCATTTATCTTGCTAGCATTTGTTAAGATAATCGGAGCATTCTGATGTATAGACCGGTCAATCAAGCAAAGAGTTTTGAATTTGATATTCTCCTTTATTGAGAGCCAGCGGAGTCATGTAAATCACCAGTACTATACGCTATGAACAGATGCTTAAAGGACAAGTAACATTTCCCTTCTAGGGGATGCTCTATCTACCCTGTTGATGATTCACTGACCTCTCGCCATCCATCTGTGGAATGCATTTTGGTTTTTTTTTGCACTATATTTCTTTGATCCCTAATGGACTTGTCTTTTCTTCTAATGATGTGGGAAAACATCTTGTGACTAAAAAAAATTCTTCAAATCAAAACTACTTGCAGATGTCTCAGCCCAAACCTAGATGGCAGGAGTATGCAGAGCTTGAGTATCTACCGTCACACATGCTACAATTACATTGTCACTGACTGTAAGAAACGTATTCTTCCGATGGATAACCATAACTGCAGATTCCTCAACTCTTTAATCAATACTGAAGCAGTAAACCCTAGGAGGAAGGACTGGAGAAAACCAAGAGTTGTGCTTTACAGAGCCATTAAACCAATCAGGCTTGTAAGTACAAGCTGGAACAATGGCATATAACATGTTCAGCAATCCATTGCTAGCGCTAGTTGATAACACATAGGGATATGGAAAAGAACGATCTCGCCCAGAAAGTGACTCTGTGAAAAGGATGTACGACAAAAGACACCCAAAGGGGATCCACCTTAATCACAGTCTTGTAAAACAAATTGAAACAAAAAATCATAGTCTTGTAAACCATACCACACATTTCTAGGTATGCCCTCTTCTTTCTTTTTTAAGCAATAAGTGAGGGAAAACAGATCCAGAATGGCAAACCCCCTAAACGGCCTCAACCGCTCCCTCTCGAATGGATAACCGCCATCAACACGCTGCTCCCTGCTCGTCATCTCTTCCTCACATTGTAGCTCTAAGACTTTCCTCTTCCCTGCTACTCCAAGTGCTCCTCCCCCTTTATTTGGTTTAACCCCAAGACAACGTGCTCTCTTTGAGGTTCCCTCAGGACTCACGTCGACCTCATTGCTGCTCATTACACTTGGATTTCCGAACCTATCTTGTTGAACCCGGATTTACTGTATTAACCTCAAGACAACATGCACACTAATAGGTCATTTCAGGACTCGCACACCTCCTTAATGCTGCTCATCTCTTCCTGACATAGTAGCTCTAAAAGGGTCTACCGCTTTGCCTTCATCAACCCTTGTCTCTATCTATGTGCTTGTGCTATCGTTTTTATGAAAAATATCCTTTTATATATATAAATATTTATGAATAACATTTTGAGATATCAAATTCTAAAATATATTCTGTATTTGAAAACTTTGATATAAAACAGAAAAAGATATTGAAATATAAATAAAATGAAATGTAATGTGAACACTTTTATGTGACAATTTTGATCTACGTAAAAATAGTTGCATATACTATGTGGATTGTTAATATAATTGATAGACCTAGAACACCTTATGTCAAGAATTGACGCACAAGTTACTTACCTTCAGTAACGTTATATCTGTAAGAAACTGTAGTTAGTATTAGATTCCTTACCTTAAAATATCCCCAGGGGTCAGACTGGATCCAGAAACTTTTGCGTAGCAGTACCCTTGCGCGTCGGTAGGCGTCGTCTGCGGCTCCGCGCCCGTCGTCGGGATGACATCGCCGGAGTACTTAGACGCCGCCATCGCGCGCTGACGTCAGTTCTTATGCATAGCTTTTCCGTGCCAGAAAGGCAGAGCCATGATAAAAACCAACACTGGTGCCATGAAACTAGGGCCCTGAAAGGAGATGACCTTAACCCTAGAAATCGGTTCCCAGAACGGGGAGGATGGGTGGGGCGGTAAGGAATCTAATACCAACTACTGTTTCTTACAGATATATCGTTAACGAAGGTAAGTAACTTGTGCATCTGAAAGAAACAGGTTAGTATTAGATTCCTTACATTAGAATAGATACCCCAGCAATACCAACCCGGTGGTGGGTCTGCGAACGAATGATCACACCAGAAAGTCCTGGAGAACGGAACGGCCGAAAAAGCCATCTCTCCGGACTTGGCTGTCCAGGCAGTAGTGTCTTGCAAGCGTGTGCAGCGAGGCCCACGTAGCTGCCTGACAGATGTCCTGCAAGGGGACTCCCCGACCCAGGGCAGTGTTAGCCGCCGTGGCCCGAGTGGAATGGGTCCTCAGCCCAACAGGAGGCTCCTTTTTAGCCAAAGAGTAGTATACCTTGATGCACAACACGACTCACCGAGAGATGGTCCGCTTGTGCGCCGCCTGACCTTTCTTAGCGCCCACGTAACCAACAAAGAGTTGGTCATCCACCCGGACTGGCGTGTGCGATCCAAATAGAATGAGAGCGCACGTTTTGGGTCCAGACGGTGGAGCCTCTCTTCCCCTTTCGAGGGATGCAGAGGCGGAAGGAAGGTGGGCAAGGTGATGGACTGCCTGATGTGGAAGGCTGGGACTACCTTGGGCAGGAAAGAGGGTCGCGTCCGTAACACAACTTTGTCCGGATGGACAGAAAGGAAGGGAGGTTTAGAGGAAAGAGCCTGGAGCTCACTCACCCTCCTGGCAGAGGTGATGGCAACCAGGAATGCAGTCTTCAGAGTAAGGAGATGAAGATGACAGTTATGAAGTGGCTCGAAAGGAATGCACATCAGATAGGTCAGAACAAGGTTCAAGTCCCACTGAGGCATCACGAAAGGAACAGGAGGAAACATATGAGTGATGCCTTTCAAAAACCTATGTTCAACTAGGGACTTGAACAAAGAGGGCTGATCAGGGAGCCTTAAGAAGGCGGAAATAGCAGAGAGGTAGCCCTTGATAGTGCCCAGAGCAGTGCCCTGCTGGGCAAGAGAGAGAAGAAAGAGGAGAACCTCTGAAAGAGGGGCAGAAAGGGGATCCACAGCCTTTGCTGTGCACCAAGCCACAAATGTGTTTCACCTGCAGGCGTATACCGATTTTGTGGAGGGACGCCTGGCTGCCAGAATCACATTACAGACTTCTGGAGGCAAGTCAAATGGCCTCAATTGCCGCCGCTCAATCTCCACGCATGTAAGTGGAGACTGGACAGGTTCGTGTGGAGGACCATCCCCTGCTGCTGCGACAGAACGTCCTCCTGAAGAGGGAGACGAATCGGGGGATCGACAGACATGCTGAGTAGCTCGGGATACCAGTATCTTCGTGCCCAGTCCGCAGCCACAAGGATAACTTGGGCCCGTCGTGTCTGATCTTTTTCGGCACTCTGGGCAGAAGTGGTATAGGCGGAAAGGCGTTCAACAGACCGCAGCTCCACTCGCGACGAAAAGCGTCTCCGAGCGAGTGCCGCCTTGGAAATTCCAATGCGCAGAACTGATGACATTGCGCGTTCCCTTCTGTGGCAAACAGATCTAACCAAGGCTCTCCCCACTGCTGAAAGAGGCCTTGCGCCACGTCAGAGTACAGACACCATTCGTGATCCATCATGCACCGACGGCTGAGTTTGTCCGCCCTGGCGCTCAGGGAACCTGCCAGGTGTTGAACCACCAGGGTCACGCCCTGATGTTCCAGCCACTGCCAGAGGCGCAGAGCCTCCTGGCATAGGGTCCACAACCCCACCCGCCCTGTTTGTTGCAGTACTACATGGCAGTGGTGTTGTCCGTGAACACCTGCAATACACTCCCCTGGACAGAGGGGAGGAATGACTTCAGTGCAAGCCGGATCGCCCGCAGCTCCAGAAGGTTGATGTGGAGCCGGGACTCCGCCGGAGACCAGAGGCCTCTGATCTCCGCCTCTCCCTTGGGGCCCCCCCAGCCCTGTAGGGACGCGTCCGTCACAACTACGTGCTCCGGTTGGGGTAAGGAGAGGGATCTGCTGCTGACCCAATCGCGGTCCGTGAGCCACCACTGCAACTGTCTTGCAGTGCCCTCCGAGATCAAGACTAGGTCGGACAAGTTGCCCTGATGCTGGGCCCACTGAAACTTCAGGTCCCACTGCAGAGCCTGCATCCGCCACCTGGCGTGATGCACTAGAGGATGCAGGAGGCCATCAGCCCCAGAAGCCGCAGCGTCAATCTGACCGAGACTTGGGATAACGGCTGAAAGATCGGAATCAGAGCCTAAATATCCTGAGCCCGCTGTTCGGGAGGAGAACCGCTCCGATGAAGAGGAGCTTCTGAGAGGGACACAGGTGTGACTTTGGCACATTGATGGAGAACCCCAGCAGGTGCAGGAGGTCGGCCGTAGTCTGGAGGTGGCTGACGACTGTCTGGGGCGAGCCCGCCTTCAACAACCAGTCGTCGAGGTAGGGGAAGACTGAAACCCCTAACCAGCGCAGATGAGCTGAGAACACCTCCATCACTTTCGTGAACACCCGCGGGGCGCTGGTAAGGCCGAAGGGGAGCACGGTAAACTGAAAGTGCTCGTGTCCTACCGTGAACTGCAGGTAACGCCAGTGGGCCGGCAGGACGGGGATGTGAAAATAAGCGTCCTGCAAGTCCTAAGCTACCATCCAGTCTGCCGGGTCCAGGGCAGCTAAGACCTGAGCTAAAGTCACCATCTTGTACTTCTCCTTCCGGAGGAAGCCGTTGACGTTCCGCAGGTACAAGATAGGGCATAGGCCCCCTTTGCCCTTCTTGGGAACCAGAAAGTAGTGGGAGTAACAACCACACCCTAATTCTGGCCCAGGAACGCGCTTGATGGCCCCCTTGGCCAGGAGGGCCGTAACTTCCTCTCGCAGAAGACTCAAGTGATCCCCCAACATGCGGTGGTACTGCGGTGGCATGGCTGGAGGGGTCACCTCGAAGAGGAGGGAGTAGCCCCTTCGGACGATTTGCAGCACCCACCTGTCTGATGTGACAGTGCGCCAGTGGAGGAGGTGATGGCGAACCCGGCTCCCCACTGGCGTCACATGGGCCTGAAAGCTCGGACTAGGAGGGTTTTGAGGTGGATGCTGCAGGGGTAGGTGTGGACTGACCTCGCCGTTGTCCCTGACCGCCGCCACGGAGGTTACCACGTCCGTCACCGCGCTGGATGTTAGTCTGCGGGCCGTGGCTGGCAGGACATGTGGTGGCGCCCCTTCCTTGGCCACGAAAGGAGCGAAAGGCAACAGTTTGCTGGCGCGGGCCGAGAGGCCCAAGGACTTGGCCGTAGCCCTGGAGTCCTTAAAACGCTCAAGCGCACGGTCTGCCTTGTCGCCAAAGAGGCGACGGCCATCAAACGGCAAGTCCATAAGGGTGTTTTGGACATCAGCCGAAAAGTTGGCGGACCTCAGCCAGGCGTGGTGACGAATCGCCACCGTCGTTGCCATCGCTCTGCCCAGCGAGTCCGTGGTATCCAGCCGACATCAGATGGACTACCGTGCCGCATCTCGACCCTCCACAAGGGCTTGGGTGAGTTTAGTCCGGACCCCCTCTGGACATTGTGGCAGCACGTCCTCGACCGCGTGTCCCACAGAGAGGCCCAGGAGGCACACGGTTTTGACTGACCGCAACCCCAAACTAAGTGAGGAGAACATCTTTTTACCATACTGTTCATACCCCTTGGGTCCCAATCGGGGGGGAGCCGTCGGGAATGCGGTCTGGGAGGTAGAGGCCTGGATGACCAGGCTCTCGGAGGTGGGGTGGGTGGACAGGAAGCAAGGGTCACCCGGAGCCGGGCGGTGGCGCCTGGCCAAGTTCCTAGCTACAGGCGGACCTGTAGCGGGCTTGGACCAAGTGCCCAGAAGAACGTCTGACAAGGCCTCATTAAACGGCAGCAGAGGCTCAGCCGAGCTTGCCTGCGGTTTAAGGACCTCAGTGAGGAGGTTAGACCTCACGGCCGCGACATGGAGCTCAAGGCCCAAGGTCTTGGCAGCCCGCGTCAGCACCACACTATAGGCAGCCCCCTCCTCCGTAGCCACGGTAGGAGGGGAGACAAAACCAGTGTCTGGCGAAGTGTCCAGACCACTGGCCTCCCCTAGCTCACCTGCCCAGTATTGAGAAGACTGGCATTCACGTGTCAGAGGGTCCTCGGACCCCTCCCCAATCCTCCTCACCACCCATCTCCTGATACTCAGGGTCAAAGGATGGGGCCGGGTCATAGAAGTAAAAATCTCCTTGCGGCGTCGAATACAGCACCGAGCGGCGCCGCTCCGGTGCCGTATCGAGGGTAGGACCGGGGACGACGTTGTCCTGGGACGGCACCGGAGGCGACACCCTGGGGGCCGGCGCGGCGAGGTTGTAAGGTCGACTGGCGACGACCCGGATCCGGATACAGTGGGGCCCTGCGGCATCGGGACCGAAGTCGCCGACGGCGCCGGGGCCGAAGCACCCGGCCCGCTTGGAGACCCAGTTGGGGCCACTTGGCCCGAAGGCGCCACGGAACTCGACGGAGGAGTGAGCGACCTCCTGGCCATGAGGAAGGCTTCGATCTCCTCCGGCGTCGCGTTCTGCCCAGGGACCGGCGGGTATGGAGCAGGCCGCGACACCTGCGGTTCCGGTGGAGCTGCGTGGGCGGTGTCGCCCGAACCCACGGCCGCGTCTCGCGAGCGTCGGGGGAGTCAGAAGAGCGATGTCGCCTCTTCGACTTCTTGTGCCGCTTACCTGAGGACTTCGAGCCCGAAGACTGATGGTGACTCCCGGAACTGTGGTGACTCTGGCCCCGCGACCGGTCCCTCGACCTCCTTCTGGACCGGGACCTCGAGCGGCACGGGGCCGACTGCCGGAGCTCGAGTCGCTTGCGGGACCGCTCCCGTCTAGCTTTTGTCGTCAGTGCCCGGCAGTCGGAGCAGGACTTGTCGTCATGGTCGGGGCCCAGACAGTGAAGGCACCGGCGATGGGGGTCGGTAACCGACATCAGTCGGCTGAAATCGCCGCAAGGTTTGAACCCGGGCATCCCTACCAGCACCGTCGGAGTCGAGTGACTTCGAAAGATGATCAAAGATGATCGAAAAAGTTAGTCAAAAATTGACTAAGGGTACTACTTTTTCCGGATCGGTGCTTGCTGGCGCGGAAAAAAGAAAAAACGGACGTCAGCGCGCGAGGGCGGCATCTAAGTACTCCGGGGACGTCATCCCGGCGCCAATGACGCTGACGACGGACGCGGAGCCGCAGACGACGCCTACCGACGCGCAAGGGTACTGCTACGCAAAAGTTTCCGGATCCAGTATGGCGCCTGGGGATATTCTAAGGTAAGGAATCTAATACTAACCTGTTTCTTTCAGATTGACTTAGCTATAGACCTTTACTTATAGTATAGTAGCTCTAAGACTCTCCTCCTCCCTGCTATTCCAATTGCTTCCCCGCCCAAATTTGGTTTAACCCCAAGACAAAGTGCTCTCGTTGAGGTTGTCTCAGGACGCACGGACGACCTCAATGCTGCCCAGCACACTTGGATCTCCGGACCTATTTTGGTGAACCCTGCTTTATTGTATCAACCCCCAAGACAACATGCAAAATACGAAAGATCCAAGAACTACCTAACCCATTATGTCAGAATACTGTTCATTGTATGGATCTTGCTCAAAAACTGTTGTGAAGCGCTCCGATACCCTCAGGTCAGGCTAGCGCTATATACAACTCCTTAAATAAAATAATAAAATATGCAACAGCACATACTAATGAAAGTGTCACATGTGAGCAATGACACATGTAATAATGAGAACTAAAAAGGTGGCATTCCACCTCATACATTTCTCATACTAGAGAAAGAAACAGATGAAGCAGAAAACTACCAACATATTCACATCACACATGGCTGAAGATAGATGGACCATCAATCAATCGATTGATCAAAGCCTCGAAAGGCTGGTGAACAAAAGAATGAGAACATTTCTCAGCAAGAGGACACTGACGGCTTCTCAACAAGATCGAATAGGTCCCAAGGTTGTCCATAACTGGAAAAAAAAACAGATGAACGTAATGGTCTCCAAATAAAGGTTAACAAGAGGATAACAGTGAAGAAAGCACGACACAGAATGGTGTTCCTAAGTAGATATCCCCTTTCTTTGCTGCCAACAGGTGACACTTAACAGAACAAACACCTTTTCATGATAGTCACCCAGGGTGATGAATCTGACTCAAAAGGGTATCAAAATCCGATTTCAGGACTACTCCCACCCAAATACAAGCAGGCAACAATACTAGTGGAGAGGGGCCAACTCTTCAACAAAGGGTATGCCTATGAGACAGAAGAAACAAAGAAGTAGATAGATCTAAACGTAGGCACCTCTCAGAGGGCCACTTGATAGAATAGTCCTCGCCAGTTCTAAAAAACACCCGATGTCAAGTACTTGGTCCAGAACTCTGTACTTACGCAAGAGCCGATGATTATTCCTCAATTCCCAGACTCCACTTCCCAGCACATATAGCATCCAAGCAGTAAAGAGGGGGAAAAGGGGATTGGGAAGGAAAGAGAAAACACCACACTTTACTTCAGCTGCAATGGACTGCTAGGTGTCTTGCGTGTCCTTCCTGTGAATAGAACAACTTTAGCAACATAAGCTTGACCCTGGTTTAACTATAACATTTACCACTACCTTTGATTACCTGTCCTAGTTCGGTGGCTATCTGTTCTCTTGAGATGTTTAATCAGATTGCAGCTACACTGTGTTTCTTGAGATGCTTAATCAATCTTTTTCCATATATAAACCTATCTTACGTCGATTTTGGTAATACTGCCCATAAACAAAGCACTTTATTTGATCATGTTGCTGCCACTATTGGCATGACCAGGAATGGGTGGTCATAATTAATCATATCTGCACCATGCTGCCAATGCTGCTACATTTATTGCACTTTATTCACAATATGCTGCTGATTTTGTATCCTCGCCTAACTTTACATGTGCACTATGTTGCTAATGCTGCTAGATTTTGCATGCCCGTCCAACCATTTTTAATGTTTTAATGTTATTTTTATCATTTTATCTGGACATTTATTGTTGTAATATTGTATTTGTATTGGATTCTAATGTGGATCTATGCCCTCTTAAACTTGTACTGTATTTTTCCTGCTGGTGGTGATGAACTGTGCTTTTATGGATTCTTGTATCCTAATAAAGATTATTTGAATTGATACTAATAAAAAGATTGAACAGTACAATTAGATATTTAGTCGTAATCTCAGTGTTTAACTCTATAGTCTTGTCACCACTCAATACCGGTATATACCTTTTAGTAATGTTGTTTAAATTTTCTTTGAGCAATTGAAGACTTCAGTGACACCACCTTGGCCAAGTTCCTGGGATAACTGCCCCAAGAATGGTGCTCTGACAATGTTGGTAAGTATAACCAGGCAATTCCTTCAAGGTACGATATGCTGCCAAGAATGACTATCTTGTGAAAGTAACTGTTTTACTAAGACTCTGGTAAATTATTGTCTCTGAAACGATGAGAGCTTACTTCACGAATTGCTGAATTGTCTCTCTCGTAAGACTCTCTAAATGTTCAGTCTTGACTAGGAAAAAAGGTATATATTTACTGTGGACTGAAGCGCGGTACACTAAACTCTAGCGCTAAAACTCTGCCGCTCCTTAAATTCTTCTGAGTGTTTAATATCGAAAATAATTGACTTACCACAGCTGCGGAAAAAGTCTGTTGGCACGGGAAACTCCTCAAAACTCACAGCACAAGAAACAAAGTATCCAAATGGCCGCTTCTGGAAAAGCAACCGTTTCTCTAGGGTCTTCAGTTGAAGTGCGCACTTCGCAGCGTGCGAGAGCTTCAGCACAGGTGTGCTTGCTGAAGATTCACCAAAACACTAGACCGGCAACTTAGTAACCAACGCCGACGGCCATCTAGGAATTCCGCAACGAAGAGATCATTTGATTAGTGAACAGTAGGGACGACCATCGATTAGGCAGAAACCTACCAGGTCTGTAAAGTTCGTTCTGGTGTATTTTAACAACCCCCGGGAGGTATTTTAGGCTAACTCAGGGTTTTCTTTGACCAGTCCTGACACCCGCAATCCAGGTACTAACAGGACCAAAATAGCTTACATAGAAGCAAGGTATGCTGAATCAAAATATTCAACCAGTGATATATTGTAGGCAACATTACTGACATGGTCTTAAACGGCAACACAACCAAAAACTCTACTAACCTCCTACAAAGGCAAGTACTCCACACATCAACCAACATCTGCATCCACTACAAGTCAAGCAAAGATGACTTAACAATCCATTCCAGCTCTCTGCCTCAAAAATAAAACAAAGGGATCATACCTATTTTAAAGTGCTGAAAAACGGCACTTCAAATGGCGGCAGGTGTCCTAATCACCAATATCTTGAAAACAAAGAGGATGACTGTGAGCTGGAAAGGTTGGTAACCCCTCTCTTAAAACAAGTAATGAGCTAACAGATAGACAACTAAATCCCTGGTTCACAAAAAACTACCATGCCTGATGAGCAATGTGATCCAGACCACAAACGCTTGTTAACTAACAGTAACTGTCAGAGGCAAGGTGCGTCCACAGTCCAATATGCACATAAACCAATATATGGCACCAGTGACCACAAAATCTACATGCTTAAATATTGGGTAAACACTGTTTAAGGAGCCATTGAAAATGTTCCTAAAGAGAAGGGACTTCATTGAAAAGGAATAAAATCCAGTTGTATTACCTTGCTTGGGAACTGTGTAACACCAACCGGAAGAGAGAAGGAAGACAATTCAATAAGTGGGCTCGGCTCCTGTAGTAAACATTCTTGTAGACAAAGCCTCTGCAGCCCAAAGTTCACAGTTTCAAAGAAAATAATCTTCTCTTCAGGTTCCACTCTCTAAAAAGGCAGTCAACATGGCTTGAAAGCAGAGGGCAGGAATGGTGAAGACCAAAATTGTTGCAACTGAATACGGTAGGCTGGTTGAAGGACACCACGACTCCCACCCCGGGTCCACAGGAAGAAGAAAATAACTGGTCGTCCGATTGGTTGTGTTGGCACTGTCAGTAAGGTCATAGCCCTGTAATATGTCCGAGACTCCCATATCATATACAGGGCTACCTTGCAGCAGATGGTAATCCTAAAGATCATGCTTCAGCACATCCCTAATAGCATCAGCTATCTATGTTCAGGGGAGCCATTTCTTTAAAGAGATGAGAACCATCAAAGGCTGCATCCAGCACATTTACCTGGGTATGTCAGTGCAAGCTAAAAGATGTGGTAACCAAGCATATCTGCATCTAGCCATCCAAGAGCTTATAGACCTGGCCACTAAGTCCAAAGTGTTAAGACCACACCTAAGAAGCTGTCTAGCGACCCAAAAAACAACATGAACTACATCAGCAAAGTGACTCCTTATGTGAGCTGACAAAAGACGAACTACCAGGCATGCCATCTTCTAGACTACAAGGAAGAAACACACTAGCAGGCTTGGCACATTACAGGAGCAAAGAACAAGACACTCCAAGGATGATTTTCTTTCCTATCAATCCCATGAAAACTCCACATGAGAGTGAAAGGAAGAGAAGAACCAGAGTTGGATGCCGTCAAATTAGGAGCCAGTTTCTCTAGGCCCTCTGTAGCTGGATAAGAGAAAAAAAAATCCCAGAGGGCAGTTGGTAGCAAGTCACCTCGCAATAGGCAGCCTGCATAGAAGCTGGTCTGGTCTACTCCAACCTTGACTGAGACCAATGTTGTTGCATTAAAAGGCAATAAGGATTATGACAGATAGACTGGTCCGCAGAATTTCGGTCAAAATGTTGGTTTTAAATTCTGCCAAGCAATTCCAAGGCATCAGAACTATGCTCAGTTCTATCTTAAAAGTCAAAGTTCTCTAAATCAACTGCTGAGGTACAATCAGAAGTAACTGCACCAGAAGTGCCAAAATATTAGAATTTAGAACCCCAAATGAGGATCCTAATAGAGTCCAAACAGAAACAGAGCAAATCAACTTAATCTACCTTAGAGGCAGTGAAACCATAAACTGAGGCCTATATAAGAATCGCAGAAAGCTAAAAAAGATAAACAATCATATTTCTTGATAACAGAATCCGAGACAGGACAAAAGACAGCCTCTGTCTCGATGCCAGTACCAAATGCGGCGGCAAGGCTATCAGTAGGAAGGGAGTAGCTACTGAAGCAGTGCCAATCAAACTAAGTCAGTCAGGGAAGAGACAGCCAACAGAGGCAAAGTAGCTGCAGACATCTTTGGGTAGACCAGAGGGAGCCAGATGAGGGTGGAACTTAGATAACATTCAGAGTGAAAGCTGTCATCCGGGTGGGGTCTGCACATGGACTCAGAAGAACCGGGCGCACTGGCAGTGCCGAACGTTGAGCCAGAGCAGGGCTGGACACCAATGTTAAGTTCTTGAAGAAAATGCTACTGTTTCTTCCGAAAGAGCTTTGGTTGCTAGTACAGATTACACTACTGTAATGCCCTTTATCTTAATCAGCATTCACCTAACAAGCTCCCAATCATTCAAAACCTGGCATCACAACTTGTCTTGGATGTGCCTACACACAGTTCAGTCAGGAAGGGATGGAGAACTCTCCACTGGCTGCCAGTGCGGAAGTGGGTGTCTCTCAGAGGCAGGCCTCTGCTTGGTTCACAAGGCTCTCCATCTGCAGGGGTCTAGCCAGTAGACCTCTGAGATCGGCTGGTCGTAGCAAGGGGAGAGTCCCTAGGTGTAGGAAAGTTAGGTAGGGGGAGCAAGGATCAAAGTGGCGGCCACCAGGCTCTGGAGCTCAGTCCTGGACTATATTAGGAATTTGAACTTGTACCTGATCTTGCTTAGGCAGGTTAACACGTGGTTATTCTCGAATTAGCCCTCCAAAAGATCAGCATGGCTGTTTAGATTTCCTCTGTTTAGAGATCCTACACTCAGTTCTTATCTGGCTTAGCGCTTTGTTGCCTCTTGGTTTAATGTACTACACAAATTCTTTACAATTACAATGTCTGGCTCGTGTCCATCAAGGTACAACACTGCTCTGAAGATGAGGTTGTGCACCAAATCCCACAGAGCCAGGGACATAGGGACCTCTCCCTGGATCAGGATGCCATCTAAACAAACACAGGTGCACTGGATTTCAAATCTGAAACACCACATCACCGCACCGTTCCCAAGATTGAGAGCTGCAAAGGCGCTGACATCAATACTTGATATGATCTCCAAATATGTATGAAAGTTCCTGCCTGGGCATCGGGAGATGCAACTAGACCCAGCCATCTACTGACCCAGAGGCGCAGACAGTTTTCAGACCCCATAGATAGATGTGTTAATTCCAGGAGGGAAAAGAAGCGTTATCCGGTCGGGTAACCTCCCCCGATTGCACAGCCAAGCTCAGAACAGAAGTTTAATCCAATGTTATAAAATCAATAAAATCGAAATCTAATTCATTTGATAGGATAATAATTCACAACCCGATAGTAGGGTTGGAACTACTTTCGGGTTGTGAACTATTATTACCCTGTCCAATGAATTTGATTTCGATTTCTAAACAGTACTGAGTAAATATCAGCTTAACATTTGAACTATTCAACCACAGTCTACCTTGGGTGTGCATTTACCACCACTCCTGGTAATTCCCAAGGAGTGCATTGCTAATGGCATGAATTAGGTCTATGGCAATCTGACGTCAACAGGTTATTGCCAAAGAAGAGCAACTCCAGAACTTCATCAAAGGCTTGGAAAAAAAACTTTATCTGAGTCTGAGAGCCAAGGTGGCGTCATCTACTGCTCCGTGATATCACATTCGAGGAGGCACTGGAGACGCAATGGAAAAATGGGGCCAACTGCTGGCCCAGGAGAGCGGTTTCAACTTTCTCGATGCAGTCGGGCACTTTTAGAGAAGTGAAAATCAATGTTTTCCTGTACAGCGTAAACCACTTCTTACCAAACTTTAGGAGAGGAATGTTGTCATCCACAGTGGATAAGCAGGTCACTGAAAACAAAATTGAGAAATATCAATGTGGAGTCCTTGCTTAGTTTCCTGTTAGCAATTCTTACTTGTTATTAAAGAAAGTAGATTCAGCAGACTTTGTGATCTAAAGCCTGAAGGGAAATCTATATTATTTCGTAACCAGATCGGTAGAGAAATGTGTGGAAACATATCTTACAAATGTCAATCAAAATGCTATATCTAGAAATCGTTTTGCCCAAAAATGTGTTGAACTATTTGACTAATCTAGGGTTAAATATACTAATTGCTATTTAATGCATCGCATATATATTCTGCTAAAAAGTGAATGCATTTCAGAAATCATTAGTAGCAAGATTCCAGTTAAACCAAAACATATTGAAGAATTAGAAAGAAGTGTTAAATTCCAAACAATGGGCCTGATTACGATGTCGGGTGGACTTGGTCCAGGGTCTGACCAACCTCCGGTCCGACCAGCTAATTACAATGCGACCGAACACTGTTTGGCCGCATACTCTCATTTCTCAATGGGAGCTTGTGTTACGGCCGTAAACCGTCAGCCATAAAACAAGCTCTCATTGAGAAATAGGAGGTGTTGTTTATCCCTACACCCCGTCGCAGACACCTCAAGGTGCCTGCCACAAGGTGCAGGGATTAACAGGGGGGCACCATAGGTGCCCTCTTGGTCCCAAATCGGAGGCCGCACGCACAAAGGGGCACTGCTGAGGGCCCCCAAACACGCTTTCCGACATGGTTTCCATGTCGAACAGGCCGGCATGGAAGCCATGTCAAAAATCATGCATCGTAATCCCAAGGGCGGAAAGGCCCGCCCTTTGGGATAATGAGCTGGCGCCGACTGGTTCCATGAGCCCATCGTAAGCGAGTTGGAATGACCGGCCGGTTTACTTTCCGACTGCCAGCCTCATAATGCAGCGGTCAGAAAGTTAACTGAGCGGCCAGGAAGGCTCTGACCAACAGTCGGAGCCTTTATGGGCCGCATCCTAATCGGCCCTAAAGTGTTCAAAGATTATTACAACAAAACAGTTTCATAAAAAAATGTGACGTGTTCGTCCTCAATATGTTCTAGGTGTTTTCCTGATCTACTCCAGCATGGTCTTTAAATAGTCCACCTTCTCTCTTAGTAGTGTGGATACATGTAAAGGTAAGAAAATGCTAACGTTTTTGGATGACGCTATTATAATATTTTAACCCCTCCCACGCTGGTGACGGAACCGCTCCGTCACGGCCCTCGGGTGGGCTGTGCTGGTGACGGAACGGTTCCGTCACGGCCCGCTCGCCGCACCTGCGCAGCGCCGATTTTGCACCTGCGCGCCGCGTTCTATTGAGCGGGCGGGCCGTGACGGAACCATTCCGTCACAAGCACAGCTCACCAGAGGGGCATGACGGAGCAGTTCCGTCACCAGCATCGGAGCGCTGCGCGCCCCCCCCCGCCCCTTAGCACTGCAGTGGAATAGCCGCCACAGCGAAAGGGTTAATTAAAGACATTGTGGTATGCAATAGGTGGGGAAGGTTACTTAGGTCACAGGTCCAACTCAATTAAGAATGGTAAAAATGTTACTATGAGTTTTAAGAAATCACAGAAGGCACATATGTTCCTTACTTCTTTATTATATATTAATAAACAGGGGCAAGAAACTAAACTTCCCATACATTTTTCGGAAGAAAATGTAGCTAACTGCATCCTATCTTGATCTACCTAGGGGCAGTTAGGACAGCACATAATCTTTTCTTGCTTCAGCATCAAAGACGCGCACCTTTCATTTTTCTCTCATTGTTTTTGGATCGCTGTGTGTGTTATGGCGTTTTGTTATTTTACATACTCTGGCTGAGTCCATGTTGGATTCTTTATTGAGCTGGAGAATGAGAATATGATTTTCTCTGGAAGATCAGGTTTAGGTCTAAGTCTGATCTATGGTGGACTGTTGTTCTGCAATTGATAAACCGCATTCTTATAGGTTGATCAAACGAGTTTCCTACATGGTAGGGTATATTCTATTTCTTCACTATGTTTTTGCATTGCAGTTGTTACAGAAAATGTTTTACAGGCTTGTACGAATTTGTCAAAATTGAATTTTTAGTAGTCAAGACAAAAAGTTTTGCATTTTGTAAAATCCAATGTGACTCGTACTATGTGTTTATAGAGTGATGAAACATTAATTGGTCAATCGTGCTCTACACACTCTACAGGCTGTCCTTGTAAGTATACCTAGAACATTTCCTACAGAAGAAGCTACAAGAGATGCAGTCAAATATTCTTAATCCTGATCATCCGAGCTGCAGGAAAGCTGCCACTCTCGAGAATTGTGTATCCTCTTGACACCAACAAAAGACGTGCCAATGATTTTGGTAACACAAAAGGAGATGATGGACGGAGCGTTTGAGCAAATCAAACACTCACCCCCAGTCAACAGATCTGGGTTTAATCCATCACCATTCTTTAGCTCACTCCGCCACCCCAGTTCAGACATTGCCATTTGCAAATCAGTCTGACCCTGTGCCTCATGGGAACAGTCAAGCCCGAACTGCCAAAGCCATGTCTTCCCTGGACCGGAAACAAGCATCCTGGGACCGGTTTGCATTTCAGCCGTCATCAGCCCGGCTAGCTTGAATCCAGTGGCAAAGTGAGCAAGGGACTCACGTCTGAGCATACCCTGCCAACTTAGGGCGAACAAAGCGATACAAAAGGAGATGATGGACGGAGCGTTTGAGCAAATCAAACACTCACCTCCAGTCAACTGATCTGGGTTTAATCCATCACCATTCTTTAGCCACCCCAGTTCAGACATGGCCATATGCAAATCAGTCTGACCCTATGCCTCATGGGAACAATCCAGCCCGAACTGCCAAAGCCATGTCTTCCCTGGACCGGAATCTGGGTTTAATCCATCACCATTCTTTAGCTCACTCCGCCACCCCAGTTCAGACATGGCCATATGCAAATCAGTCTGACCCTGTGCGTCATGGTAACAGTCCAGCCCGAACTGCCAAAGCCATGTCTTCCCTGGACCGGAAACTGATTTTAGTAATGGCAATATCAATTATATAAACAAGTGCTGGTGAGTGGAACCCGAAAATGAGAGCTGCGCATACTATGTGTTCATTCAAAGTCAAACTCAGCCTTACACACTCCTACTTAGGGCACAGTGCGACAGTGACGCACGGTGTAATATGGTACACCAGGTGAATGGAAGATCTCTTCTCAAAGGGCGACCCAAGACTAGCCATCTTTCATCTGCAGAGTTCTTAAGGCAGGACCCCCCTTTCAATCACACACCTGTGAAATGCTGGACTGCGGAGCTGCAAGTTGACATTTCCAACAACTCTGGGGTTCCGTCAGGCAGATGGCATCTGAACCCTCCATCTGCACTTGGAGAGTGCCTATAAGGTGATGCCAACTTGATATTTACTGGGGTAGAGGGCAATGTTCGGCATCTAGGACAAAGGCTGCACGAGGTGCGACGGTATTGACACTTAGTATTATATGTGGTGGACATGAGAATGCATGAAAGTATTCCATAAAGTGTCTCTGTTAGATATCAAAGATCAAAAATATTACCATCCGAGCCACATATTGTAGGGCTTGGTGAGGAAGAGGATCATATTTTCTCTTGTCATTACTCAGCACATTTATCCCTCAACTACTGTTAGATGCAGGCTACGACTGCCCTGACCTTCCGTCTATGAGTTTATGGTTGTCTAAGATTTGCCGTTTATATGCTACAGAAAAACGAACAGCGATCATTAGAGATAGGCCTGCGTAATTTGGATGGATGTAGACTCCCTTTCTACTCTGCAGCCGATTCCCCTTCCCAGCTGATCCACACCGCCGGCATAAGACCTAGACTATGATTTCCTGACTTATTAATGTAGAAAGCTTGCCTGTTCTAAATTCATCCTTAGTACACCGCAATTCTCAATGCCACCCTGAAAATGCTATCAAAGTAACACTTTGGTTGTAAGACTGCCAGTGTCCTACTACTTATATAATCCTGCTCTATTTGACCATATGTTCCTGATCACTTATGATGCAAAAATTTTGAAAATTATTATTTTTGTAAAACTTCGAAAAAAGATGTTTAAAAAAAAATCTGAGTCGGAATATTATGCTTGTATGCAACCACTGCTCACACCAAACTATGCCATCTATAGGACAAGAGCACTCATCTCGCAAATCTTTGCCATTAAATCTAGACCCGCATCAGTAATCTAGATCTCAGAATGCAGCCCTCAGAAGTGCTGTTTCGTAGGAATTAGAAAACCAGGTTCTTCAGGCAATCCTCAGTCATTATTGGCTATCGCTGGCTTGTGGTATACTTCTGGTTGGCGGTAAATAAGAAAACCTAGCGCAGGGGCACTCCATATAGGAGTAACCAGGCGTGTTATCAATTTCTAACATGACATAACAATCACTGTTATTGGACAAAGTTCATCTATCCCGAGAAAGGACAGTACTTCCTGGTAAAACGCTTACCACTTGTCTGATTACTTTATTCAATAAAATGAATCCAGGCTGAGTTCACATTTGTGAAGTGAACAGTATGGTCTGAGCAGCAGTATACCTTGCTGCTCTGGTTTATTAAACCACTAATATATGCGTCATGAGCCAGTCCATACACATAGGGACTTTTTAGTTGTCCCGTGGCAGGCATGTAGACTCTCCAATCCTGTTATAATGTGTTTTTAGTTTTGAGTGCTTGTTGTTTTTTTTTATCGTACTCCTTATGCCATTCTACAAGTATCAGGAGGAAACGAAATCACAGGACTGAAAAAAACTGCTCACGCTGCATTAACAATAGTCACCCCGTAATGTGAAATAGTAGCCATTTAAAAGAAATGCCAAAATGCAGTGTGCGAACTGATAATTCCATAGCACTGCATAATCCAAGCTGAATCATAACTGAGCAGAAACAGGAACTGCGTCAGATACAAGGATTGAATGATTGGCCAGAATGCGGTCCAATGGACAGCCTTGGCCTTTGCCACCACTGACTTTCCAGGGCTGTGAGGGAAACACTTTGGGCCCTGGCTTTTTTATACATTTAACACTGGTGATGAATAACTCTGCTAGGATCACTGGACAAGGCATCTTTTGGAACAGTTGGTAGCCATATTAATCCTAATAGATTTTGTTTGTAAGGAAAAGTACATTTATTACACAATCACTACTAAAAACTATG
Source organism: Lissotriton vulgaris (assembly GCF_964263255.1). Taxonomy (NCBI): domain Eukaryota; kingdom Metazoa; phylum Chordata; class Amphibia; order Caudata; family Salamandridae; genus Lissotriton; species Lissotriton vulgaris. Next base: position 1,108,416,379 of record NC_141691.1, read on the forward strand.
CATTGAATTAAAATATATATTAACCAGGTAGATAGAAATATCTTTGGTGGGCCCCTCATTTCACATTACACCCCAGTGGGTCCTCAACCCTATAATCACACCATCCACCTATACCAGATGCAACATCCACAATAGAGAGAGTGTCAATATAGATAAGGCAGGCCTACGGCTTTGTCAGGGTGTATGACATTAATAACAATAACCACATGTTATACCTGGTCAGTGTAACACCATTTGAATTAATCGGAACAATATCAGAATTACAGGCATCCGTTATAAATATAAACATTACAATGCGAGTCATTCTTCACTCTCAACAGGCATGCAAATACAGCCATAGGACCAGCCACTAGAGGGTTCCAAACTCCAGAGCCCAAGTATAAAAGCTCCAGCCCAGAGTCCTTAAAACAATGGTTATTCCCTGCCAGGGATAAGAATTCAAAACCTCGGGAGAGCTAGAACTAGTTTTAAAATGCAAGGAACTTGCCTGCCTAGATGGTTATTCTCGGTCTGGGGGGGACAGGGCCTCTGGTACCTATAACTCGTGCTCTGGCCAATGGAGAGGAGAGAGCCCCCAGGGCAGAAACAGGCTCGAGGGTGGGGGCCCACTCAACCCCATCCCACAAAGTGTGAACTAACTTCCAAATAATGGATAGGACAGAAAGTGATCACCAACCGCAATCTTTCACGTTGCTAAGAAATATTGTAAATTCAGTGCCAGTCAATGCGTTATTTCAGCAAACACAATGCTACAATCTAAAACGCCTTGTATGGGAAAGGGATTCGATCTGCGATATCATGGGGACATGCATCTGTCTTCTGGAAATATTGCAAACTGAACCCATAAACATACAGGCCTGGGAGCACTTTAACCAAGAACTAAATGAAAAATATCTTTATCAGGCCACAGGAAAAAAAGCTAAAAGACACCAAGGGGCCGATTGGTTCAATAAACACCTCAGGGTTCAAAAACAACAACTGAACAAACTTCTTAGAAGATTACGCATTCATGGCTTTCCCCCCTCCCTGGATCTCTAGCTTATAATCTCTACAGCCAGAAAAGATCTAAAAAGAGGCACAAAGGTGTCAAAATAAGCGTTCCGAGAACACCTCTGGGCCAAACGCCACCATTCCTGCTAACAAAGGAATTCCAGGCTCCTTTCGGAAAATAATCAACCAGCTGACAAACAGCAAGAACCGGCATTACAACTCAGACATAATGGAGGATACCTGGAGAGCTCACATCGGAAACGTCAACTGCCGGCCCGCAACTTATGGTTCCCAACTAGGCGAGGGGGCACTCGCAGTAGGTCGTGTCAAAGTCACTTCCAACTCAGAAGCACTCGAATATTCCCTGCAGATCCAAAAAGAGCAAGTTCTAAAAATTATAAAAAACCTAAGATCCGATTCTTGGAGGAGTAGCATTCTAAACCCTATATACAAGTCGGGCACCCGCTCCGACCCCTTTAACTATCATTTGATAGCCCTGATTGACGTGGAGGCAAAAATGTACACATCAAACCTGTTGGTTGGTCTAGAGGCCTGGGTCAGTAGATGTAATCTCATTCCCTATACCCAAACAGGATTCAGGGCAAGGATGGGCACACTCATGAACATCTCTGCGGTCACCCTGCTAGCCAAACAAGCCCTGGCATATCAAGGCCTCTGTATGCATGCGTCAGAGATCTTTTTTTTTTTTTAAATATGTTTATTAGTTACAACAAACCGAGTGCTTGAAAGGATATTACTTTATAGCATATACAGAGGTCAGCTCTGGACAGTTATCAAACAGCAGTTATACATTACACAGTATCCACACCTTCTGTGTTTCTACGCATTTCCAATTCCACCTTCGGTGACACCACTATATCTCCCCAATATTTATTCCAGCTCGACCATTTCCGGTCCCATTTCTTGGGGCACCCCCTTGCTACAAAGACCTTTGTTTCCGCCAGCAAGCATCTGTCAAACTCTTTTGCCCACATATTAACACTCAGAATAGCTGCTCCACCCCACCCTTTCGCTATTTCTCAATTAACCAGTGTACAGCTGAGCGTAGTAAACTGTTGTTCCACTTCCGTCAGGTCAGTTGCCTCCCATATATTCAACAAGCCCAGACGTGGCGTCAGGACAATTTCATTATGTAAGGCCTTATGCATGTGTTCGGAGGCCCCCTCTCACAAGACACGTTGCACTGGGCAGCTCCACAGAGTGTGATAAAATGTTGCCTGTTGGCCACATCCCCTCAAAGATCATCCCATCTAGAACCTATTTTCACCAGAGTTTGTCCCGTGATATACGAGCGGTGCAGTATACGAAGTTGGATTAACCTAAATTTTACGTGATTGCTACCTGCCGAGGAGACATCAGGGCCTCCTGCCACTCCTCATAGCTAATCATTCCCAAATCGTCCTGCCACCTCTCTCTGAGTCTGGGGAAAGCATCTGGAAGGCTTTTGAGTTCAGTGGCCCATCCAACAATCTGTCCTCTAGTGGCAAGGAGTCTGGTATGTCTGTGAAAGACGGGAAGGCCGCCTTAAGGGCATGGCAAATTTGCAGGTATCTATACGTTTCTCCTTGGGCTAGTTGATATTGTTTCTGGAGTTCCTCAAATGAAAGTATCTCCCCCTTTTTGACCAAGTCTTTTACTACAGAGATACCAATAAGGTCCCACTTGTCGAACCCGGGCTGATGACACAGCATGCCCAGTTTCTGCGTATACTATAGTGGGGCCACCTTAGTAAGAATGACAGCCCACCCCAGGCGGGAGTTCACTGCTCGCCAGATCTCCAACATGTGTAGTGTAGGCCAAAAGAATCGCCCCTTGTTTTTCCTGTCATTAACGTACAGGGCTCCCAAATATCCGGACCGGTCAGCTTGGTAGCAGTTGAGTGCATATGCAGGGTCCTCCGGAGGGCAATATATCCAGCGATTGACAGTCACTAGTTGTGTTGCCCAATAGTAGAGTTGTAGGTCAGGAAGCGCAATGCCTCCATCATACCAACTCTTTGTCAGTTTCTTTAGCGCCACCCTTGGGGCCCTCCCATCCCTATAGTAGCGTACGGACCTCCCCTTCCACCTTTTTGAAATAAGATTCCAGGACTTTATATGGGCAGTTTTGAAGGATATATAAGAAGCGCCAGCATCTTAAAAAGTGCCGACCGGCCAATCAGTGAGAGTGGGAGGTACTGCCAATGTTTCACATCTGCTCGGAGTCGAGCCAGTGGAGGGGTCAAATTAGAGCTGTAGAACAGATTTGGATCTGGTGTAACATAAACCCCTAAGTATCTAAACCCATCTTTCGCCACTACTATGGAGCAGTCTGCCGGAAGCCTGGGGACCTGCCCCTAAAACATATACAACGCGGATTTATGCCAGTTAATCGCATACCAGGAATATTTGCCTAAATTCGTAAAGATATTGAGCACCACCGATATTGATTTATATGGGGAAGCCAAGTATAAGAGTATATCATCCGCATATAGAGATATGCGGTCTTCTACATCATTGCCCACCTCATCCCACGTACCATAACATCTCGGCGTATCCACGCCGCAAGAGGTTCTAACAAAAGGGCAAATATCAACCGGGACAGAGGGCATCCCTTCCTGGTACCCCTCTGCAAGCTAAATGTCCTGGAGGTTTATCCATTTACCCGCACCTGACCCATAATATCCGTGTAAAGCAGCCGAACCCATGCTATAAATTTGGGACCTAATCCCCACCCTCTCCAAAACTTCAAACATATTCGGCCATTGTATGGAATCAAAGGCCCTAGAGGCATCAAGAGACAACAATGCAGCATCTTCTTCGATATACTGTCTCCGGGCCATCACATTATGCAAGCTCCTCAGATTGAGGGTTGTGTTTCTCTCAGGCATGAACCCAGACTGGTCTGGGTGGACCAGTGTTGTGATAACCGCCCCAGCCGATTGGCGAGAACTTTTGCTATGACTTTTGCCTCAACGTTGATCAGCGAAATAGGCCGATAGGAACCACATATGTCCGCCGGTTTACCCGGCTTGTTAATCACCACTATCGTGGCCAGCCTCTGATCCACTGGTAACCGCCCCTCTTCCAAACTCTCCTCAAACATGGCCTTCAAATGTGCTATCGTCCGAGATGCAGTGGCTTTGAGGAATTCAACCGGTATAACGTTAGGTCCCATCACCTTCCCCGATTTAATCTGCCCTATAGCCTTTCCAAGTTCCTCGTCCGAAAGATCTTCCTCTAGGGATTCCCTCTCTGCCTCTGAGAGGGTCGGAACATCATTATTCCGGAGGAGCTGACATGAGTCCTCCGCCGTATAGAGAGTAGATGAGGAATAAACCTGCTCTAAGTGAGAGGCGAATCCTCTGCTATTTACCTCGGATGTGTCACAAAACCATCATCTGACTTTATCAACCTGTGCACCCATCTCGATCCCTGTTGTCGCCTTTCCAACCAAGGCAGCGTCCTGCCCGCCCTATCCCCCAATTCGTACACTCTGTGCTGGGTATGGCGATACTTAGCCAGCATGTGTTCCTTGGTTTTTATCCGATATTCATCTTGCTTTAACTTAAGCCTATTAACGGTTTCAGGCGAGGGATTCTGTACATGATCCCTCTCAAGGTCAAGAAGGTCTGTTTCCGCTTGCACCAAAAGTTTGCGTTTTTTTTGCGATGTATCCCATCTTCAAAGATAGGGCTTGTCCCTTCAAAACCACCTTGTATGCCTCCCATATTGTCTGAGCGGACGTGACCGACCCCCCATTTTCGGCAAAGTAATTCTCCGTTTGTGTGCGAAGTTCCTCTCTGATGTCTGGTATGTGTAGCAGCCATGGGTTGAGAATATTAGTAGTGCATGCTTGTCTTTCCCAGTGTGTGTACTCCACCCAGACCGGGGAGTGGTCAGATATACCCCTCAGTAGAACCCGGGAGTTGACAAAGTTCCCTACCGCCGAAAGGTGTGTAAGGAAATAGTCTATTCATGATAGGCTGTGATGCATGTTCGAGAAAAAGGTAAACAGCTTATCCGTGGGCTGAAGTGCCTGACCCAGATCTACCAGTCCCAGCGCCTGCGCGAAATCAGCCATTAGGGTAGTGGATTTTGCCTTCGGCCTCGGTGGATAGCGGTCAATCGTGTAATCTAGTGTCATAGTGTAGTCGCACCCCATTATCAGCGTGCCGTCCTGTAGTCCCGTCAGCCTCCCACCTAGGTCCTCCAGAGCCTGTTTACCCAGAGCAGGCGGCAGATAAACAGAAATGATATTGAGGTCTCTACCATCCCTTTGGGCCTCCACACCTGCAAACCTCCCTGCCGAGTCCGCCCATACTTTATGAACCAAAAGGGGCACTGACCTCTTTACCAGGATTGCCGTTCCCCTCGATCCGGAAGTATAATCTGCATGAACCAAGAGTTTGTATCCCCACCTAGTGAGGGCATTCGTCTTTTGTCCTACTAAATGTGTTTCCTGAAGCAATACCACATCAGGAGAGTGTCGTTTCAAGTACTGTTGCACTATCCCCCTCTTAATCTTGTCCCCCATCCCATTGACATTCCAAGTCAGCACAGAAAGTGTCCTATCTCTATCCCCTTTAATCAATAGAGGTCCACCTCAAAAAGGGGGGGGTTTTAGTGTGTATCCTGATGACTTTGGAATACACACATTTGGTTAAAATACCCCTCACACACCAAAAGGGCCCTTGGTGTCATGCTTCATCATCGGGGTCTTCCCGCCCGGCTGCCGGACGGGGCAGTGCTGCGACAAGCGACTACGCTGGAGCACCTTTTAATTGTGGGTGCTATGTGAGTGAATGGAGTGAGTGTCAGTGGGGTCAGGGGTGAATGACAAGTGATGTTAAAAAATACCTGGCCTAGTGATACAAAAACTATTTAATAAACACTGGCTGGTATTGTTAAAAAAGTGGTGTCGGAAAGGGTAAGCGGGTTAATGGGCTTACTTTCCTGTGTGGGTCGGCATGTTTCGGGGCGACATGCCGCTTCGTCAGGACCGGGGTAAAAGATCCCCCTGTCACTCACTAATGTGTCGCCACAATGGGTCTATTTACAAAAAGGTGAAAAAAGGAGAAGGGATCAATGTGTATGTATATATACTTTATATTAGTCACACACTTCCCTATCTAGATACTCATGTAGTACGCTTATTATGATGAGGAGCGGTGCCTCATGGGCCAACACTAGGACGAAGGGTATAATAGGAGTCCAATCAACCCCCAGCCTCGTTGTGCTTCCTCCTCCGTCCATGGCCTCCGTGGCCACGGACGGAGGAGGAAGCACAACGAGGCTGGGGGTTGATTGGACTTCTATTATACCCTTCGTCCTAGTGTTGGCCCATGAGGCACCGCTCCTCATCATAATAAGCGTACTACATGAGTATCTAGATAGGGAAGTGTGTGACTAATATAAAGTATATATACATACACATTGATCCCTTCTCCTTTTTTCACCTTTTTGTAAATAGACCCATTGTGGCGACACATTAGTGAGTGACAGGGGGATCTTTTACCCCGGTCCTGACGAAGGGGCATGTCGCCCCGAAACATGTCGACCCACACAGGAAAGTAAGCCCATTAACCCGCTTACCCTTTCCGACACCACTTTTTTTAACAATACCAGCCATTGTTTATTAAATAGTTTTTGTATCACTAGGCCAGGTATTTTTTAACATCACTTGTCATTCACCCCTGACCCCACTGACACTCACTCCATTCACTCACATAGCACCCACAATTAAAAGGTGCTCCAGCGTAGTCGCTTGTCGCAGCACTGCCCCGTCCGGCAGCCGGGCGGGAAGACCCCGATGATGAAGCATGACACCAAGGGCCCTTTTGGTGTGTGAGGGGTATTTTAACCAAATGTGTGTATTCCAAAGTCATCAGGATACACACTAAAACCCCCCCTTTTTGAGGTGGACCTCTATTGATTACAGGTACTTTAACAAGAGGAGGACGTGCCCACCTCGGTGCCACATAGCACCACCTCTTCCTCCCCACTTTTGATTTCCTTACTATCTCTATCCCCCCCATCCCAAGTAACAAAAGGAGCAACAATTAGGCAGATCAGTGAGGTCAGCGAGAGAAACATAAAATTCCTGTCCAGTATTGAAAGTCCCAGCTGCACATACACACATCGTAACTTCAACCCCCCCTTCTCCCCCCAACCCCCCCCCCTGCCTGTGGATTCAAAACTACCCACGCCCCAACATGGCAGAGTGCCTCTCTCCCCCTTGAAATGCTGAATATGCCCGGGGTGATCCAGCCCCCCTCCCCGCATGTACACCTCACAATGAACTCAGAGTATAGCCATTCACTTGCAAATAGTTCCTACTCCCATTCAGGTCACAGCAATAAACCCCCATCAATCTACTGTAATGCAATTTGTCCCCTAATGATCAGAAGTCTCTCCACGACTGGCATGTCCATTGCTCCCCCACTCCCCCTACTTGCGCTGACTCTTGGGCTCGAGTACTTCCTTCAGGCGGCCCCAGTCGGTCAGTCTTTCTTCTGCAGCTTGCTGCTCTCCTCTGCCGATTCATTGCGAGACGTTTCCTTCCGAAGTTCTCCGTTTCGACCCTGTCTATCTGCTCTGTCTCGTCGCTGGCTTCCCACCGTGCTCCAGCCCTCCATCCATTCCCATACGGCCTCTGTAGAGTCAAAAAACCACGACTTGCCGCCCGACTCCACTCTCAGCCTCGCTGGAAAGAGCATTGCGTATTTCACCTCCCTATCTCGTAGTTTGCTGAGCCAGAACCTTGGCCGTGAAGTCCAAGAAGAAAGCCACCCCTAGTTATCTATCTTCAGGGATGGAGCGGAGCGTGCAGTCTGCAGAATAGCGTCTCTATCCCGATAATTGAACACCCTAGCAATAAGGGGTCTCAGGGGTCTCAGGGGTGCTCCCGGTTTTGGTCTACCCCCGGTACCCTGTCGGCCCTTTCAATAGAGAAATAGCTGGACAGGGTCTTAGGTTTTAGGTGCTTCGTAATGAGATCTTCCACATACAGGTCTGCCGCTGGCCCCTCTGTCCTCTCCGGGACCCCCAAAATACGGATGTTATTACAGCGGGCGCGACCTTCGTAGTTGTCGAGTTGTTGAGACATCCTCTCCTGCTTCTTTTGCATTTCGAGCAGTTGCGTTTGGAGTTCCGACGTATCCGACTGTAGGGCACTAGTGACTATCTTGAGCTCTTTGACCTTTTCGTCCATTTTCCGAAAGTCCGCCCTAATTAGTGAAACCTCCACCGTGACTGAGTCCACCGAGGCACGCACCCTATTAATGGCCACCATGACGTCATGTAGGGTGGGCTCCGGGCCCTGCTTGGCGGCGGCTGCCCCACCATCTTTGTCCGATTGCGGCGAGTCTCCTCCTTCTCCGGCCTTGAACCACGCAAATTTAGCGAGCTGCTTTTGGGCGTTGGCCTTAGGATCTCTCCCTCCCGTTGCCATTTCTCCGTTCTAACAGGCGGTGTCCTAAGCGAGGGCTTCAGGTACCCCCAGCCTGGCAGTTGTGGGGCGTCTGCAGGAGCGACCACCAGCGGGTTTTGTCCCCCTGGAGCAGTCACTCCTGTACCCCTGCTGTCAGACGTTCGCTATATAGGCTGGAGCCCTCCAAGTGCAGTAGCGCCCGTCAATATGGTTTGGTCCTCTGCCAACTTTTCCTTGTAAGGATTAACCGCCCACAGTTCAGGCCACGCAAGCACACCAGTCTTTTGGGGGACAGAAGGCTTCCCACGCTTCTCCGAACTCCCATCTACCGCAGCCTCAAACCAGCCATATTTTAGGCGAGGGGCAATTTGTCACATCTCTGCCATACCAATGTAGAGCTGCCCTACCACTTACGCCATTGCGTTGCCACAAGAGAAGTCCGCTGCACTCCCTTTCACCTGGCCCTCCAAAGGATGCGAATTCTGCAGGGCACCAACGTGGGTAAAGTAACGCACCCCACACCGCCTTCACTTGTTGTCCAACCTGGGAGCTATGCTCACCCCGCAGGCCCCAGCACCACACCTCTCAGGCTACGTGCGCCCGACCTTTCTGCTATTTCACCACCGACGGACCTCTATTGCACTTCTTCACCGCCCAAGGATCCAGCCAGGTACCACTGCAGTCTCACAGAACTTGCCTCGGTCTCCGCAGCATCCCCCCAGGTGTCACTCCTCCATATACATGAGGCTGTAGCCGGTCCGCTTTGCAGCACTCCCCCAGATGTCCTCAGCCCTTACCATACTTCCAGGCTGCAGCACTCCTCAAAGAGCCTCCGAGCCCCCCCTCAGCTCAAATATCTCGATGCCACCTCAGTCCATACCTCCGTATCAGCCAGTGTCCTGATCACCGCTTCCGTAAAGGCCGCAAGCCGGGGCCTCGATTTTGCCCCTGGCGGCCCGGGCAGCCCTCTTCAGCCCACACTGGCTCCTCCCTCCATCGGCCTCCAGATCTCGCCGACGAGGTCACAGGCAGACAGTTTCCTCCGCCTGGTCGTTCTTCTGGCCAAACACTCGTCCGCTGCAGTAGCAGGGGGGCCCCCGCACTGACTGCTCCTGGTCCCGGAGCTCGCCACAGCACGCCCAAGGCCCAGGCCCTGAAGCCGGAGCCTCAGTGAGCCACGTCTCTCGCCGGAGTGCTTCACCACCTCACTCCACGTCGGGCGGTCTCCTGACCAGTAACGACCCTCGGCGCTCCTCACTTGTCTTGTGCTGCAGGGGCACCTCTTAGCTGGCCTCAGACACGTCCGGGTCCAGTCTGTTGCGTGCCGGAGGCCACTTTCACTCCGCTTTCCGACTCGGGCCGCCATTAGGGATCCGGGCACTCATCGGCAGGGACAACACCGAGCCTCACCAGCATCGTCGGAGAGACAGAATTACTCCGGGGGGGGGGGGGTGAGCAGGGATTAGATCACCTACACTGCTGTGCCGTATATTTTTGTAAATTACTAGGGGCAGGATTATTAGCGGGAAGGCAGGAGCTCGGTCAGGCTGCGGCCATACTCGATGGCTGCAAGCCACGACCCCGCGTCATAGATCTTAAAGCAGCCTTTGATAAAGTCCCGAGAGCCAAGTTATGGGCAAAAATGCAAAACTGGGGTGCCCCAACTAAACTCCTGGAGGCCATAATTTACCTGTATTCACAGACGAGGGTCCAGGTCAGGAAAGAAGACTGGCACAGCATAACCAAAAAATGTCAAACTCTCAATCGGTTAAAACAAGGGAGGGTGCTGGCACCCTGCCTCTTCAACATTCACATCGCTGACCTCGATAAACAACTTCAGTCAATTCAATCCGATCCACCCAAATTGGGGAAAATACCCAAACCGAGTTTACAATACGCAGATGATATTGTGCTCCTTGCTCAAACACCTGTAGGCCTGCAACGACTCATCACTAAATTAGGAGATCATACAATCTCTGCTCAATTAATCACCAACCATCAACAAAAAAAAGGTTATGTGCTTAGCTAGACAGCTCAAAACAACGGAAAATCGTAAATTCCTCTGGTATTTGGATGAGCAACCTTTGACCCGGGTCGATTCATTCAAATATCTAGGTTTTCAAATAGACTGCAACCTTAACTTTAATTTACAACTGGCACAAGGACGTACTAAAGCTAAACAACTGCAGTTTGCCTTTAAAGTTCTAAGAAATACAGGACACTTGCTAAAAGCCATTGCAAAAAAATTCCTACCTTCTATCTCATACGGCTCTGAAATTTTAAATCTTAAAGATGTCACTTTTTAAATACAGTACAATCAACCTTTTTTTAAGAACTCGTTTTTGATCACCCGATAAATATCACATTCCCAAATCCGATTAGAGTACGGAATAAGAAATCAGATTCCTGACAGACAAGGGGCACTAGTCAAATACTACTGGAGAATGAGGGATGCAGAGGACAACACCCTTGCACATCACTGTTGGGTGAAAACTGAAACTCAAGTCAGGCTAAAGAATTCAACGTTCAGAGCTCTGAAGGAATCCCTTGCGGCATTGCAACTAGAAGAGGCCTGGCTTACTCTTCCCAGCTATTCCGGCTTCAAAACTGTAGCCAACAAACAATCAAACAGACATCTTTACTAATAGACAAATCAGCCTTTTCAAAAAAATCACATGCATGGCAGTGATCCGAGCCTACTAGAGGCTGAAACCTCAACCATATCTGCTAGACCACTTCTCCCATCGCAAAAAGCACTTACTGACGTTACTGCGGCTGAGGTCATTTCCATCAAAGGACTTGACGCTGGAATGAAAACATTCTTGGCAATCCAAGGAATACCCCTATGTGGAGGAGTGGACAAGTTTTTTTGCACTTTTTATGCATCTGCCCCTTCCTGGCAGAAACCCGAAGAGCGGTCCTTTGGGAAGCCTTTAGGAAGGAACAAATAAGGTCATGCAGAGTAGCCGTAATCCAATGCCACGGAGGTCCATCAATACAATTGCCCTGTAGAGCCAAAAACTTCCTGAAAATTGTGGCAACAGAACTGGAAAAAAAAGAAAACGCCAACTGATTTATCAGATTTTAGTACAACCAGTTTTGATATCCTTATGGTATTAATTGTATGTTTTACACTTTTTAATTTTATTGCTGTAGAACGTACCTTTGTGTGCTTTCATCTTTATAAGTTTTTAAAATGTACATTTTATGTATGGTGGTTTTTCCACCGTTTTATGATTTTTTTTAATGAAATCAAATAAAAGTATTTATCTCTCTCTAACTAATTAAAGAAATCAACATTGTGTTGCCCCTCAGGCCCTGGCCAACCATAAGGAGATTTTTTTCATAAATTATGGTGGGTCTCCTTCTTGGAACAGTAGTTCCGTTGTTTTGCTAGCAGCTTGTTCCTTCGTCCAAGGTCTTGCGCTGTCTATATGGAAGTAGTCCAATATGGTCTTTTTCTTCTTTCTTCCCTTTCTCCTCTGCTATCGGCTATGTGTTGGTTCTTCTTTCCCCCCAGAATGGGGCTTTTCTGAAGCATCTGAATCAAGCTTTATTTGTGATGGTTCTTCCAGGTGGTGGTCATGGCTATGCTCTGGGCCCCTTCTGTTCTCTAGTGTGTTATGGCAGCCAGGATCCTCGCTTTTTTGATTGGCAGTTTCTGTGGCAGCGCTGAACGGTCTGACGATTGGGTCCTTGGCTGATCATATTTTGTTGTAAGAATCCTTTGGAGGGCCCTTTGCCCCTTCTATGTTGGCTGTGTCCTCTTGACAGCTGGTTGATCCCATTAAGGGGCCTTTTGTTTGAACCTCCTGAGGTAATGTGCTGGGGCTTTTTGATGCTTTCCTGATATTTGCCAGGATATCACCCGTTAGCTCTTGGAAGATGGAGGGTTTATCGACAATAGCAAAGCAGGTGCAGTGCGTTAGGAGTAGTTGCATGTCTGCCTGGGCCCTTGTGATCAAGTTATTCATGTGTGCTAGCCTGCTGTCAATTTTTTAGATATGGATGGCCACTGAATTAAGGATCGATAATTGAACATCCATCTTGTCCGAATGATACTGCATTCACTTGATGGAGAGCTGCATGATGTCCTGTAAAGATTCCCTGAGGTTGCCTGAGTCTAATTGATTAGATCCTTCAGTGTCAGTTTGCTGAGCAGGAATGGCCTTTGCCTGCCAGGCAGCAGAAGAATGGAAAAGCTCTTGCTGATCTTGGTTGTAAGTTATTTGGGCTAAATCGCCGGATATTGCGCTTTGTAAGTCCTCTGTGGGTCCCAATTTCCTGTCCCTAGTTGTTTTGTCTAAACTACTAAAAGAAGTAGTAGGTTGTGTTTTAGGCAGAAGGGGGAAGTCAATGCTGGAACAGTTGGTTGCGGTTGAGTTATCCCATTTTGATGTTCTATTGTCATTTTTCCTTAAGCTCTTTGCCCCGCTGGGGCTGATCTCAGTGCGCCGTTCTTCCCTACCTGACTCTGGGCTGGTAGAGTTTAAGTCCTTCTGTCCCAAAGGTTTTTGCAACTGTGGCGCTAGGGGATCACTACGCTTTTCTTCCTCAATGTACAGAACTTCATTGTGTGTTGGCGTTGGCCCATGTGTAAAACTTTATGGGCTCTCTAAGAGGGTCTCGTTGAAGGTTGGGGTGAAGGGGTTGGGCTAGGGGCAGTTGTAGGTGCTTTTCCAGTATTTTGAGAATTGATCTAATAAATGAAATTTGTTTTCCCGGAAAAGATTTCGATAATTGGTTCAAGTGGTATACCTGTGCCAGGCTCAATCCTAGTAGAAAGTGCTCCTGCTATTGTTGTCCGGTTCTCCCCAAAAGCTATTTCCATTTTTGGTACTTGGCAAGAGCCAATGCAGTCTCTCTTTGTTTGATAACAGATTTTGGGGCTAGGCACTAACCCCCCTTGCTGTCCTTCCCAATGTAGGGTGCTTGTGACTATGGGCTTGTTTTCCCTGTTGCCTTCTGAACCTTTGCTGCCTTGATCAGGCGTGTCAGTCTTTGGACCTAGATGGTCTGTTTTCACCGGACGCAAGGGAGAGGGGAGGCCGTTTAGACTCTCGTTGCTTGCAGAGGTCTGCCCCTGCATCCCTCAGAAATGAAGATTTTGTGTAGATCTTTGGCTGATGACTGGTTGTTTTAGTTTTTGTGTTCGGTTCGTGGCCAGCAACATCTACCAGGATCTGGTTGGGATTGTCTCCCATCATTAAGTTCTCCTTGCTGGCTACGTCAGTTAAACCTTTGCTCTTTTTTCCCCCTTTTATTCAGTATGGATGTGACCGTTTGTCTTTGCCTGCCTGATCTCATATCATCAAAACCCTTGTGCACCAGTTGTTCCTGTGGTTCTTATGGTTCCTGTTATTCCTAAGGTTCTTTTTATTATAGGTTATAGGCAGGTCCTTATTATTGTGGTGTTTCTAAATAAGAATCCTATTTTCAATTTTTCCGCCCTTTTTGGTGTTTAAATTCAGCCCTTTTATTATTTGTTTGTTGTTTATTGTTTGATTGTATGTTTGTTTTCTAATTGTTTTGATTTCCTCTGGTTTTTTCCTAGAGTAACTCTCTTCTCCTTTGGTTTCCTTTGATTTTCTTTATTGTGTTTTTTTCCCAGCCTTTTATCTTGACTTTAATCTTGCCTTTTTCTTGCTGCTACCGTGATACTAAAGGTGTTGCTGATGGTTACTAATGGATGCTGGTAATAGATGCTGTTAATTACTGGTGAGTGGTGTTTTGTACATTTATAGACTGTAGTCTTTTGAACTTGAGGGCAGCTTCAAGGGCAGCCGTTTTGGCAGTTTTTGCAGTTTAGCGGGCTGTTTGCCCTTCTCTACAAAAGAAACTCACTGAGAGGCAGCTCCCGTGGGTCCCCGGAGCACACTCGAAACAGACTACTGCGTGGCCCCCCGCGTAGCTCAAGGGTGCGGCACCGCCGCAGCACAAACCAACCGCTGTGCTTAGCTCCCAGCCCCCCAACAGAAGCGTCCACCGGAGCGGCAAGGAGGGAAGCAGGGAGCAAGGTAGGTGGATTGGTGGGAGGGAGGCAGAGAGTCACGCTAGAGAGCAGCAGGGCCAGCTGAAAAAGCACTCCACGGCGGCTGCGCTTACCCTCCGCCACCGCTTCTCCCCCAGGGTTTGTGTCCTGCAATTGTCCTGCGGGCCTGTTGTATTGTCTTATTATCATAAAAGAGTAGACAGGAATCAATAAAGTGAGGAGTAAGCTTTAATTAAAGCCTCAGCCATAGGAGCAATCTTCAACTGAACTACTGGAACTTCCATGTATTCCAGAATCTCACAAGAGATAAGAATACAAGGACAGGAAGTTCCAGCATCTTAAAGGTACATACATGAAACAGGATAAACAACATCACACATCTCCCTCCCAAGGAAAAGCATGAAACAATAAATTACATCAAAGGTAATTCTTCAAATGAACAGAAAACAAAGAGAGAAAACTACAGAGAATAATCTCTTAAATAAGCAGGACGTCGACGTAATCTCTGACTCCTAAAAGAAGCTATAGATGAATTTGAACCATTGACAACATTAAAAGTTGGAAGATGTAAACTTTGTCTTTGACAATCTTGTACAGGAATTCTTGACCTAACTACAACCACTCTACTCCTGTTCCAAATTGTACCATCTTCTGTTTTGATAGCGTTTCTAAAGACTTTCACCACAGCTCTTACATCAGTGTATTTTGACCAAGATCTGCAGCCAACAGGAGCTTTTATCCGAATAAGGTCACCCACAACAACCTTCTGTACATTCACACAATTTCTTTTATCATAATAGGTCTTCCTTTCATCCAACTTACTTTCTTCCTTCTTACGCCACTCACCAATCCCATTATCGATTAAACCCTTGTTAAGATCCATCCACGCAGGACACATCCATGTGTTAGGAGCCCTCCCTTTAAACAATTCAAACGGGGATCTTCCAGTCGTTGAATGAGGTGCAAAACGATATGCACTTATTCTTTCTTGAAGAACAGACTTCCAATTCAAGCCAGAAGACCTAGCTAATTGTATAGCCTCTTGCAAAGTTTTATTAACTCTCTCAACTGCACCGTTAGTTTCCGGATGATATAAAGAACATTTCTTATGTAGCACACCAGACTTCTTCAAATATTCCTCAAAAACCCTGGAACAAAATTGTGGTCCATTATCTGAAAGAAGACTATTTGGAAAACTCTCTTTCTTGAAAAGTGAATCCAAAAACTTTATCACCTCTTCCGAAGTAATCTCCTCACAGCACACACCTCAATCCACCTGGAATATAGATCCATAAGAACTAAAAGATAAGGTGTATCACTTACACCTGACAGGGGACCAACTATATCTATAGCCAATTCATCCCAAGGGTGTTTTGGTAATAGCCTCTTAACCATGGGCATCTGCTTAGTTTTTAATATCTTATCACTGGCACAGCACTCTGGACAATCTCTCACCAATCTCTCAATCTCTAAATCCATGCCAGGCCACCAAAACTGCATACGTAAAATCTCTTTAGTTTTTACAATTCCAAGATGTCCAGAATGTGCATGGGATAATAGTTTCTTTCTAATTCCCAGAGGTGGCACCAACTTTGTACCACGAGTTAAAAATCCAGAGTTCGTTGAAAGCTCATCAGAAACTAGCGTCCAGGGTTTCTCTAATCTAGAATTAGTACCCAAGGAAAGCATAACCTTTTTAATTTCTTCATCCTTTTCAAGCTCATCTCTCCATTCCTTCTCTTCAATTGCCCCCTCTGTAATTTCACATACATTTATAGAATCATCACAAAAACCACACACATCCTCTTCATCAAAATTTTCCTATCCTACCATTCGCGAAAGACAATCAGCTGATTTGTTCGATGCCCCCGGAACATATTCAACAGAGAAGTTAAACTCCTGTAAGGAAACAATCCATTTCCTAATTCTCGAGGAAACCGCATCTAATCCCTTTTTGTCAAATATCTCTTTCAAAGGTTTGTGATCCAAAAAAATATGTAACTTCGTCCCCCAAATTAAATTTTTCAATTTCCTCAGTGCCCAATAAATGGCAAGTGACTCTTTTTCGATAACATAATAATTCAATTCTGATCCTCTCAAACACCTTGACGAACAACAAATTAAGTAATCCTTTCCATTTCTTTTCTGTACCAAGACAGCACCAAGACCTTTTTCACTTGCATCAGTAAATAAAATGGTAGGTAAGCCAGGTACAAATGCCTGAAGAGAGGGTGCCTTATTCAGCTCAGATTTAATTCCATCAAATTCTTTTTTACATTCTTCAGTCCATTCATACTCAACATTTCTTGCTGTTAACCTTCTTAAAGACTGAGTTTTATCCGCAAAATTATAAATGAACTTTCCGTAAAACTCCACCCTACCAAGAAAGGAAATTAATTCCTCTTTGTTTACAGGCTCCTTTACCTTGTTGATAGTGTCCACTAACTCTTTTTTGGGAAAAATTCCTTGATCAGTTATTCTGTGACCCAAATAATTCACCTCTCTTACTCCAAACTTACACTTATTCTTTTTTAGTGTCATTCCTGCATCCTCCAAACGTTTGAGAACTGTACACACACGAAGATAATGTTCTTTCATACTGTTCCCATAGATTAGCAAGTCATCCTGATAGCATCTCACACCAGGCAAGCCTCTCAAAATCCTAGCCATTATCCTTTGGAACACTGCGGCAGCAGACACAAGGCCAAACTGCATTCTCTTATATCTATAAGTGCCCATAGGTGTGATAAATGCCTTGTGAAGAATCATCCAATACGACCTGATGGTACGCTGAAGCAAGATCTAAAGTGGTGAAAAACTTGGCCCCTTCCAATGTGCTCACCATCTCATCAATATTCGGAAGTGGGAACCTGTCAACTACCACCTCCTTATTTAGTGCTCTGAGATCAACACAGAGCCTAATTTCACCATTTGGTTTCTTAACAATAACTACGGGAGCCAACCATTCAGTAGCCTCTACTTGCTCAATCACACCATTCCTTAATAACTTATCTATTTCTTCTTTGACTTTCTCTTGTTCCATCAATGGTATCCTTCTTACTTTTGCCACAATCGGTACAGCATTCTCTCTCAATTTAATGCAATGCTTATAACCTTTCAAGCAACCCAAACCTTCTCTGAATACATTTGGAAATTTACTTGCCAAGGCCTCACCCAAATCCTTTTCCCCATCTTTCTTTTCATCAGTGTCTACTTGTTGAATTTGTACTTGGGGATTAGCATTCGGATTCAGAGTTACACCAAGTTGACCTTGATGTACCCAACCTAGCAATGTATCTCCCTTCTTTGCAACATAGATTTTACCCACTATTATCCTACTCCCAAGTTTTATCTCAGCCATAAAACATCCAACCATTTCAATAGGTTTATCTGAATACCCAAGTGGTCTCACATCAGATCTCAACATTCTTACTTTTCCAGCAAAATGTGTGTTAAATAATTTTTCATCAATTAACGTTATGCATGAACATGAATCAAATTTGAAATTAATAATCACATTTCCCACACTAACAAGATGCGTTGGATGATCAGTCACCTCACATTTTATCTCAAAAGTAATGGTTCTAACTTGTGGCTGTGACTGACTCCATCGCCTCTTTGTCATTGTCAAATCAGGTCTAAATATTTTTGTTCTACAAAACATTCCATAATGACCTTTTTTCCCACATACATTACATATAACTCTTAATGCTGGACACATTGGAGAATTCGCCAAATGACTTATTTGTCCACATCTAAAACAGGCAAATTTACTATTCTGCCCTGTCAACTGGTTCTGACTCGCTGAATTAGATCCTGAGTTTTCTTTCTCAGAACCAGTTTGCATTTCATTTTTCCCATTTCTCTTAACTTGACAAACAACTTCTTCAATTTTTGTTTCTTCTTTCGTTTCAGTTGAAGAACCTTTTTCTTTTTCTTTTTTTAACTCACCAACACACTTCGTCATATGTTCTACCTGTTTTGCTATGGCTAATACCTCCTCAAGAGGTGGTACATCTTTCAACCATAGTTCTTTTCTGATGTCATAATGTGCACACCTAAGTACAAATTGATCTCTTATTCTTTCATCAAGAGTTAGACCAAAATTACATGAGGATGCCAATTTTCTCAATGAAGAAACATATTCTTCTACAGTCTCATCTCTTTTTTGTTCTCTTAGACCAAAATGATAACGCTCCATGATGGTACTGATTCTCGGAAGATAATGTTTGTCAAGTTGAGCAATCGCAATCTCATATTCATTTAAATTACGTTGTTCTCCAGGAGATAAGTCAGGAAGATGTTCTAAGACGTCTTGTCCTTCCCCTCCCAAGCAATGAAGAAGAAGAGCAAGTTTCCTTTCTGCGCTCAGATTAGTTCCACAAACCCTCGCATAATTTGCAAACATTTTCTTCCACTTTTTCCATTTTATGTTTGGTTCACCTGGGGTATTCAAGAAGAAAGCAGGCTGGGTTACATTTTGCATTTTTTCTTTTTTTTTATATATGGTAGTTGTTTTTAGAATTATGTTGAATTTTTTTTCCTCTTATAAATATATGTGATTCCCTCAAAATTTGTCTTTTCCTTATTCTTCCTTTAACAATGTGGTTTCCAAGCTATTTTGCCTTATAATGGAGTTTTAAATGTTATTTTGCCTTATAATGGAGTTTTAGATGCTTTCTTTGTGCCTCCTTATTGTTTAAAGAAGACTGAAATGTCCAAGTTCTATTTTATTTCTGAAGAGAAGTACAAATTTGATATCTTCTTTGTGCCTCTTTATGATGTAATCAAGACTGAAGTGTCTAACTTCTATTCTTTTCCTTAAGAACAGTGTTCTAATAATCTTTCTGGTAGGGCTTTATGATGTAATGAAGAACCTTCAAGCCGTGTGCACAACTCGCATCAGCTGGTTATTGTGCAATCAAATGTTCATGGAATCGTTTTACTCGCGCACACAGCACGTGACAGCACGCGTTTCCTTGGTTACGTGTCTCTTTCTCCTGAACACACGAGCGCGAGAGAGAATATGTTTTACTCGCGCACACAGCACGTGACAGCACGCGTTTCCTTGGTTACGCGTCTCTTTCTCCTGAACGCACAGGCGCGAGAGAGAATATGTCACAGTTCTTCACGAGACAGAGCACGAGAGACGCTCGTTATCTATCTTTTCCTTTTTAGCTTTATTATTTAGGTTAAATCAACATTCTCAATCTTTTCCGCCCAGCAAGCTCCTCACCGTATGTTTCTTTTCTTTTTTACAGCCGCTGGGAAGACTTTGCTTCCTATCTCATTTTCTTAAGCTTTTACCGCCGCTGGAGGAGCAGGAGAGTCGTCTTTTTCTTTGCTTTTCCTATGTTGAGGCGAAGTTCTGGGTTCACCCGATCGTCGCCAAATTATGTAGTGTCTTATTATCATAAAAGAGTAGACAGGAATCAATAAAGTGAGGAGTAAGCTTTAATTAAAGCCTCAGCCATAGCAGCAATCTTCAACTGAACAACTGGAACTTCCATGTATTCCAGAATCTCACAAGAGATAAGAATACAAGGACAGGAAGTTCCAGCATCTTAAAGGTACATACATGAAACCGGATAAACAACATCACACCTGTGTCTCCTGCCGCCGACTGTAGCCTGGGGGAGCTCACCCGCAGGTCGGCTCGACTGCGCGGTGTCTCTGTTTCTCGGCGTATCACGTGCAGACCTCTTTTAATCTCCGATGCAATCTTTCAAGGTCATCAACAGGGAAATTACTTCTGTATGGATATCTGCGGTATGCCCAACCTCTTGTTCTTCAGAAAATAAAACATAAAACCCACCTCTTCTGGCCGCCACTTGAGCCTTCTTTTTAAAGCGTGCATTGGCAGCGTGGCTGTCTGCGAGATGTATTGTTACCAGATCTTTAAAATAAACAGTGTGCTTTGTGGCTGTTGGTGTATAATTCTGCCTTCTATCGAGTGCTTACATTGCAGTGTATGAGGGACTATTAAGCATCTGAAAAAGACACTAAATTATCCCACATTTAATTACTTCTCATGGATGCAATAGGCATCTGTAATATATTCGTTATTACTCAAAAGCGACCCTCACATTTAAATAGCCACGCAAATAAGTTTTCTCATTCTACAAGTTTTTTTTAGATCATTACCACCACCATTTTAAATACCAGTGCCACCCGTACCTTGTCCATTTTGAGTGCCATTATTACCACCATCACCAGTATTGCTGCCACCACAACTATTACCATCATGATTATCTCAATCACCATTAAAACCACTATAGTACCCATATTCATCGTCATTTTTGATGCCAGCACCTTATCACCACCACCACTGCCATCAAAGCCTATAGGTCTGGCCTTAAAGAGCTAACACATGCAAGTATCTGAATATGCTGGTTTTGCGTATTTCAGACCTACTGGCTTTGATAGTCATTGTTTAAAGCGGCGAAAGACACAGATAAGGAGGAGGAAAGTGCAAGAATTACATTACCAACGGCAACAGGCATGGTGTATACTAAACTCACCAATTTTGCGGTTTCAGAATGTAGACGTTTACAGTTTCGCAATATTGTGTGCAGGAAAATGGATAGCCCACTTGCCCTGAGTGCGCTATTGGTTTACGCTCTGTTTAATGTGAGAAACTAAATACATTTTCGTGTAAACGGATGGTCAAATGAGATGGTGTTCAAATACCTATTCTTAGAGCTTTCCCAGTAAAGTGTTGTTCACTGTCTGTTGTGTCTGTCCAGAGCCTTCTCATTTGCAGTGTTTTCTTTTTTGAGGGCGTATCTACTGATGTAACACCAAATTCAGTGGCATATGCTGATGTCCCAGGTAATTTCGGACTTATACGCCTGCCTCAGTTGCCCCAGTATTTTGGCCCCACTAATCCCACACAAAGACAAATTACCTCTACTGCCTCCAGTACTTGCTCTCCAGGCTGTGCATTGTGCGTGCCCCAGCTGTGACGAGACGGGAACCGAAAGGTAAAGAAATGAAAGGTGAGAAGGGAAAAGAGGACTCCTTTTAACAGACTAACACAGTAACAAACCTCGAACAGAAATGTAAGCTGCTGCGATTGGCAATAGGTCACTGACCAAGTCAATATTAGACAAAGTGTACTCTGCTGAATTAATTCTTTTTACCTTTGTGTGGATTGATTTTCTCTTTAGGCTGTGAGTGTAATTCCAGATTATCACCGCTTTGGAGCACAATACTTCACAAAGGTGCCTTGATGTAATCACCCAACAAATCACAACCTCCCAAACCAAAGAAATACTTGCCTAAACATCAGAGACGATTTAAGGCATGGGCAAAGAGGGCTCTGACCCAGGGCCCCAGCCTTCAGGCCCAGGGCCCCAGGCCCCCTGATAGTGCCAGGTCTGTTCTGCAGAGGCTTGCCCTGGTGACCCTGAAGAATTCAACTGATTACTTCAAATACTGTTTCTCTCTTAACTGTTTTTTTATGTGAGCAAGTCTGTTACAGACATTTTTTAAGAGAAATGTTGTATTCATTTTTAATGCAACATCCATAAATAAAGTTTCTTTTAGATTAAAACAGGACCTCATATATAAAAAGAAAAATAGGAGGGTGTCACTGAGATTATTTGTAGTAATATAAGTGAGCTGCTGCTGTGTTAGAATATTGAAAATACGGATAACTTTCCATGAACATTAGATGTAACCATTTTAGAACGTGGACGACTGTGCCTGTGCACTGAAAGTGACCTGGACAAAGAGGGCATGAAAGTGCTGAAACTGAGTCATAAATTAAAAACTGTCCAAACAGGGGCCCCCAAAATCCTTAGGATGTCCCCGCAAACCAGAATCCAACAATGGGCATACCAGCACAAGGAAATCAGGGTTTACTGAATACGGTGGAAAGAGCCAGAAAATGGTGCACAGTGCCAAAAACTCAACTATCCTGCAGAAACCGGAGGCATAATAGGGGCACAATTTGTAGGCAGAGTCCAACCAACAACTGGAAGCAGAACCAAGATAACCAATCCCACTATGGCACACCCAAAGACTAGCTTTAAGAAATGGTTAATTACAGAATTTTCAGAAAAGTCAGACTCACGACATTGAATCAAAAGTAAAGCACCAACGGAACGTTGGACCACCTAGGCCGTTGACCGACAGATATCCAAAAGTCTACATTGGTATCCAGCGGCTCTAAACCTCATGCTCACATGGCCAAACATAGGCTGAATTAAGCCCCCACCCTTTAGCTAGTGGCAAAAATGTATATAAGTGTAAAAAAAAACAACAAAAAAAACAGATACCAACACATGGACTTCTATAATGATGTGTAATCAGCTCATTTAATTATCTCATAACCAGAACAGATCCAATTCCAATACATTATACTGCTTCTATGTAGAGCACATATCACATAACTAATCAAATCTTTTAAGGGAACTCATCCACGTCAAAAGGAATTAATCAAGAACAGAACGACAGACAGTTGACCCGTATGAAAGCAGTGCCTGTAGGCCTAGAAGCAAGACGCTGCCAAGCCCCGTTCATTGTACCGCTACAGAGTTTATTGTTCATTAAGTACAACTGTCAAATCCACACTATAGGAAGCCAAGTGACACACAACAACTTCAGATAGCAGTTGCCAGAAAGAGGTTTGAAGCAGAAAGGGGCCAGAATGGCAAGTAGCCTACCAGCGTCCTAACTGGCACTGGTGCAGTATGCCGCCCTCTACTGCCAAAGAAAACATGTGGAATAATGTGACATCTATCACCAGAGGCACAATTTTAGAACACCCAAAATGCATACAGGAATCATCCTTCATTCATCTGGTCATAGGCCTCAACAAACAAAACAAGAAGGGCAGAAGAAGACCCAAAACCTGAAACTTGATCCCACCCTTAACCCCTTAAGTGCTGCCTCGGTGCATTGGCCGACGGCAGCACTACCTCCCCAGTGCTGCGCACGACCATTGGACGTCCATTCAGCACTAGTTCCAATGGACAGCGCAGCACTGGGGAGGAATGTTTAATAGCATCTATGAGGTTAAGGACTATTCACTTCTACAACAAGGATAACCAAGATAGTGAAATGTCACAATCCAGAAAGGGAACAAACAAAAAGACACCTGGACCTAAGCACTTGCACGATTCCAAAAGGCTCCATTTGCAGCAGTAACTCAAGAAACAGAACTGCACCAGTCCTGAGGCATGTGAGGCACAAGGTCGATCAAAACATTGACAGAAAAAATAGAACTTGAGCAGTTGTTGGAGTTGCAATCCCTGGGCTCCCCACTTACCAGCTTACAATTTAACATAATGCTTTTATAAATTATGCTGAGTTTAGCAATGCAAACCTCCCTGCAAAAAACGAAAGGCAGGGCCAAGAGCTCCTGTGGTCGATCATCACCCACAGTGAAAGGAAACTTGAAATTGAGTAAGCACAGATTTGTCTGTCCAGCAAATAAGGTTGCTGCCATAACCTGGTTTATGTGACAAGACCTACTAGAATAGGCGTTTGGAGGCAGCAGAATGAAGGGAGGAATGTCCCCCAGGAATATTGTGTGAATTCCAGGTGAACGCCTCAAAATGTGGGTTACCTTCTGTTAAAGGTGTAGCCAATGAAGATATCCCCCAGGTTGTTGGGCTATTCGCCCACCATTTTCCTTCAGGTGACCTGGTAAATGGTGTGTCCTGGTAGGGTAGCAAAGTTTGGGAAAGGTTTGGCATTGTATTAGTCGAGGTTCTAATTGTTAGCAATGTGAGATAAATAAGCACAAACAATCAATCAAACTGCTGAGTGAGGCGGAGAACATGGATCTGGTGGTTGCAGGTGCGGAAATGGTATCAGGCCACCTGACACATAGAGCGTCAGAGGAAGTAGCAGCGCAGTTTGGGCCAGTGTCGGCATTAGTAGCAATACTTCTAGAGTGGAGTGATGAGGCAGAGGTGGTGGGCAATGAAGGACCCAGCCATGATTGAGTTGGCCGTCTGCAACGTCACATATGATAGAAGGGCGGCGGCCCGAGGAGTGGTACCCCCAGAAGGAGCCCGTGTGTGGGGGGCTAGTCCTTCGAAGAGTTGAAATGAAATTGAAATTGAATTGAAATTGAAAATAAATTTATTAAGCGCGGTTGCTGCCCACGGGCGTCCAAGCGCTGAGTTGAAGCAGAAATGTGACGGAACAGGGGAGATTAGGACTAGGAGGGTTTGGCGAACAGTAGTGTTTGGGGCAGATAGAGAGTAGGGCTTGTGAGCAGAGGGCTGTCCTCAGTGCCAGAGGGAGCATGCATCAGGGACTTTTCAAGATGGGAATCCAAGAGTGAGAGGAGCACAGTAGTTGGCTGTGGGTGCCGGAGTCAGGTTTAAGTCCGGTGGGAATAGGAGGTGCACAAAAGGCCAGTACAGCAGTCCCGTACATAACTTATACATTTAATTATACTTGTGCTAAGGTAGGTTCATGGCATTTTAAAGGAAGTAATGTAGGGTTTAATGTAAATAATGGTAGAATTCACTGGAATCAAGCGACAGTCATAATAAAAGCAAACTTAACAGCTCTGATAAAAGATCAACACCATTTAGTTTTGCATGAATATGATTCGCTTCAAACTGCTCTTTTGGAAGTTTTCTCCTGTAATATTAGTTCTTTGGCAGCATCATGTAAATCATTGCGTACTCCATCTAAACAGAAATCTTATTTTAATCCACTGCTCATCTTAAATAGGGAAATTAACAAATTGGCGAGGGCCCAGTTCCTGAACTTTTCTAATGAAGGTAGTAATTTAAGCAATTTATTGAAAAGAAAAAGGCAGAGGAAAAAACGCTCTCTGAAGCAATTAAAGGAAGATGGTGCATGGGTGCAGTTAAAAGAGGCAGTCTCCAAAAACAACTCTAAAAAATGTTGGAAAGTAATTGCAGACTGCTGCGCTACAAGAGTAAAATCTCTTCCCATTCCTGTTAAAGAAGTGGATTGGAAAATCCACTTGGTAGGATTATACGCAGCAAATATTAACTCCCCTAGTTTTTTTCCTTCTGCACTTGAACCTGTGGAAACAGACTTATCCAACTATGTACACTCTGCGAATGACATAGTCGGATTAATTAAAAAAATGAGACCCTCAGGAGCAATGGGCCCGGACGAAATACTGATGACGGTAATCAAAAAGGAATCACTTCTGTGTGCTACGTTTTTAGTTCCTCTGTTTAACTTTTGCTATTCTCAGGGGAAGATTTTGCCGTCGTGGTCTGGTAGCATTTAAATCCAGTTACATAAAAAGGGCCTTAGATCTTATCCAGGCAACTATAGGCAAATAGCTTTACTAGATGCAGTGGGAAACATATTTGCACAAAGTATTCTTGACCATCTCATGGAATGGGTCATGGAGAATAAGGTTCTCCCTATAGAACAAGCAGGGTTTAGAAAAAATCATTCGACATTGGATAATATCACCATGCTGAAATTAATAGAGGAGAAATATACGTTATCTCGTAGATCAAATGTTTACATGGCCTTCATAGATTTTTCCACGGCCTTTGATAAGGTAGACCGACTGCTCCTTTGGAGGAAACTACAAAATATGGGTTTGCCTACTCCCCTGCTGTCCCTAATTATTGCATTACATTCTCAAACTTGGTGTCGGGTTTTAAAGGGAGGAAACCAAGGATTAACATCTGCGGCTCCCTGGACGGAGGTGTGATGGAGGGTAGGCCGCCGCTGCTGAGACCTGGCCGGCGGGGTGTGGAGGTGCCGGCCGGGCATCAAGAAAATCGAGGCCCCGGTCCCGGGCCTAGCGGAGGCGCGCGGTCCTTGACCATCCCGCGGACCTGGCTGGCGGTCCCTGAGGCGGCCCTGTGGCACACCCCTGTGTCGCGCTGCCCCCGGTGAGGCGGACTAAGCCGACCGGGGGAAGGGGGGGGGGGGTGAAACTGCAAACCCCCAATCTCGGACCTCGGCGCCTGCGAGGGCAGACCGATCCCTTGCGCAGGGCCCGGGCATCAGTGAAGAGCCCCGACAAGCGTGCCCAGAAGGAGAGAGATCGGCCCGAGGCAGCGGCGGAGGGTCAGGGCCGAGGCGGAGGGCGGCCTACGCGCCCTGGGGGGTGCACGGCCCTGACTAGCCAACGGACGGAGGTGAGGAGTGCGATGGAGGGTCCTTGGTGAGGGGTGTCGGGGGGCAAAATCGAGCTCCCGGGGCGGGTCCTAGCTGGGCCTAAAGACTATACTACACTGCGGGGGCTGTGCGCGCCCTGGTGGGCCTCTGAACGATTGCCGTGTGGGCGGTTGACTGTCTGGGGCCCAACTGGTTTTGTGAGTGGCCGCCTGTCGAGGAGCTATACCCCGGTGCTTAGGTCTGGTTGTCAGCCCCCACCTGCTGCCTGAGCTTTGCTGTGAACTGGAGGGGAGCCGCCTGGTCCCCGGTGCAGCCTTCCGCTTCCCTGCTGGCCCCTGGTGTAGAAGCCGATTCCTAGGGACTGAGTCACCTCCTTGCACTGTAACTGGCCCTCATACTGCTGCCCCCGGGCCTTTGCCTTCACTCCCGACTCCCTGGAAGCTCTCGAGCCCAGCCTGGTCCAACGCCTGGACGCGTCATGGCTAACCCCAAAGGGAGAAGAACAACTCAGACCCTCCCGGAACTGCTGGCGAAGCCCCAACGCAAACCCGGTAAAGAACCACCCTCTCCTGAGATCGCAAAATGCCGCTGGAGTCATCTGAGGACCAAGTGCCTATTACTAGGTCCTTCCTGGAAACTCTGTTCAATTCTCTCCGGGAAGATTTCAAATCCCTGAAACAAGAGGTGGCCGGAGAGGTGAGGGAACTCCGGAGAGATGTGGAGGGTCTTGGAGAACGCGTAGTCGCCATCGAAGAGACTGACCAGGCCAGAAGCGGCGAAATGGAACAGCTACAGCAGGAAGTTCTGCAACTTACAGATCAACAACTGGACCTTCAGGCCCATGCGGAGGACCTTGAAAACCGCTCCCGTCGCAATATCATACGGGTCCGGGGGTTACCTCAAAAAGCGGAGGGGGCGGACATCACTAGCTACTTGCAGGACCTCTTTCGACACATCTTGGGAGAACCCGCTGACTTCATCATTAGAATCGACAGGGCACATTGAGTGGGGCTACCCAGGCGCGCTGCCGCCCCACCGCCGGACATCTTGGCCTTCCTTCCCGACTTTCCGCTCAAAGAGAGAATCCTCCGAGAGGCCAGAACAGCGCAGCCACTCCAATTCAAAGGGCACCCTATCGCCCTATACCAAGATCTCTCAGCTATCACGTTCCAAAAAAGAAAGGCATTTAAAGTGGCAACGGATTACTTGCGGCAACAAGGGGTTACGTATTCCTTGGGTCATCCGTTCCGGCTGATATTCAAATGGAACGGGACCCTACATCAAATGCGTTCCCTCAAAGACACATGCGCTCTACTGGATCTTGATTGGGAGGAGGACGCACCGCCAATGAGACTCTCACAAGGGCCCTCTAGAGATAGATGGCAAACAGTGGGCCGCAGAAAGACCCCCTCGCAACGGTTGAAACCCGAGGCCCACATCATCACACAAGAAAGGCGACCGCGGTGGCAGAGGTGGCCAGGGAAACTTTGCCCTCCAAATGAATTCTGTACCTGCTGAGGGGTTACTTATAACACATGCCATGCTCACGGGCCGGGGGGGTTCCGGGCGGTGAGCCACGATGGGCGCCACTGGACATGACCCCACTACGTAACTTTTCCATTGCCATGTGTGGCCTGACAGGACTAGGACTATGTGTTCTTGGAGTTTGGGTGTTGGGGATTGGGTGGTGGGCGGGGGGTGACGGGTGGTTGGATCTGGGTATTGGGGTTCACGTTTTGAGCTCCTGGAGTTGGAACGGGGAAGGGGAGGGTGGGACATGGGCTCATTTGGAGTTGACCGGGGACTACGGGAGGGACTGCGGGCGGGAACCAGTGTGCCAAAAGGGATTTGTCGATGATGGGTTTGCGATGTTCTTCATTTGCATCCCTCAGTTGGGGCTGACTGAGGTCCAAGGGTGGTATTGTGGGGGGATCGGGTGCGCCACATGGGATGTTTCAGGGAGGGATTTGCTATACTGTACACTGGCACCCCACTGCTTAGCTTGCTTTTTCCCGCCACCGCCTCTCTCTCGCTCACTTATGGAGGTGTCTTCTCTGTACAGGACGCTTCCTGCATGTTCCTTTCTGGGGCCGGGATTCCCAGGGGTACCCCTGGGCTGGCTGGAGCCTTACATTCCTTTCTGCCACGAACACATGATTCTGACTATGCGCTACCTTACATGCCCTCCTTACCATGGCTGATTCCACTTTAAAGGTGCTGACCCTTAATGTGAAGGGGCTGAATAATCCTATCAAAAGGAGAGCTGTTATTTCCTACCTAGAAAACTCAGGGGCTGATATTTGTTTATTGCAGGAGACCCACCTTCTGCCCAACAACTGGCATAGAATGCGCTCCCGCGCCTTCCCACAGCAGTTCTTTTCTTGTCTCCCTACGAAGAAGGCCGGGGTGGCTGTTCTAATATCTAGGCACTTCCGGGGAAGGCTGGGGGACAAGGCGGTGAGGTTAAGGGTCGCCTTTTGGCCTATACACTTTTGATTGGCGGCACACACCTTACGGTTGGTTTTATCTACACCCCGAATACGGGACAGGAGACATTTCTGAGAGGCGCAGCTTCAGAGTCACTTCAATACTCTAATTCACTTCTGCTCCTGGGTGGGGACCTCAACATAGTCATGGATACGCACAAGGACAGGTCGGGGCATCGCTACGGAGAGACAGGCGCTCTTTCGGTGACCGGACTAGAGTGGTTGCAGGAGAGGGGTCTTGTGGACCTCTGGAGGGCAAAACACCCGACCACGACGCAATTCACCTTTTACTCACACGTGCACCGCACATATGTCAGGCTAGACCATTTCTTAGGCTCCTCTGAGCTGCTTACAACCCTTGACGAGGTTAGCATACTGCCTTCGGCCATCTCGGATCATGACGCTGTGGAACTGTCGCTTAAAATCTCTACGTCCCATCGCCCCCGAGGGTCGTGGCGTCTACGCAAAACCCTATTACAGCGACCGGAAGTCACCAAAAGGCTTCACGAATGCATCGTAGACTACTTAGCCATTAACGACACGCCGGAGATATCGTCGATGTCGGCTCTATGGGGGGCCCTGAAATCGGTCACCCGCGGTGAACTTATTGGCCAAAGACCGTAAAGCGAAAAGAGATGATCTCACCACTCGGGTTTCTGAACTAGAGAGGGTCCACAGCTGCACCTGCGCTCCACGTGTCTGGAGACAACTGAAGGCGGCCAGGGCCCAATTAGCCAGTCTAGACACTGACAGGGCAGAATTCGCTGCGCTTTGCCTTCGCCATACATATTATGTCGGGGGTAACAAAACTGGCCGCTTACTTGCCAGTGCTCTGAAAGCTAGGACCCAACGCTCCAAGATCACCGGCCTTACAGACGATTCTGGCGTTGTCCTCACGGAGGAAACTCAGGTCGCGGAAGCATTTCGGTTCTATTATGCCTCACTGTACGGAGCCGAGGCAAAGTCCCTTGAGGAGGGCGAGGCATATTTGAATACAGCTGCGATCACCGAATTTTCCCAGGCAAATGCCGACGCCTTAGATGCCCCCATCCGTCTGGAGGAGGTGCTGGCAGCTATATCCCGCCTTCGCCCGCTTAAATCCCCGGGGCTGGACGGCTTCTCAGCAGGTTTCTACAAAACCTTTAGCCAGTTGCTAGCTCCTGTACTTACCCGACTCTTCAACTCCTTTGAAGGCCCTGGTTCCATCCCCCAGATATGTTAGCAGCCGAAGTGGTGGTACTGCTTAAACCGGGTAAAAAACCCACGCATTGCTCAGCGTTCCGCCCTATTTCGTTACTGAACCTCGACCTGAAACTCTTCACTGGCATTCTAGCTGCGCGTCTTGGTCCCTGCCTGCCTGGGATCTTGGAGCCTGACCAATCGGGCTTCGTGCCTAACCGTCAATGCAGCGATAACACCAAACGCGTACTCCATTTGATAGACAAGGCCCATTTCCAAGATTCGGATTCCGCACTGTTAGCCATTGACGCTGAAAAGGCGTTTGACCGTGTAGACTAGACCTATTTACAGCAAGTCCTGACGCGTTTTCGGCTGGGTGACCGCTTTCGGTCTTGGATTGCCTGCTGTTACCATCGCCCCCAAGCTCGGGTCCGGTTGGGCTGCCTTTGTTCGGACCCGTTTGAAATTCAACGAGGCACGAGACAAGGGTGTCCCCTTTCCCCCCTCCTGTTCGCCCTGTACATAGAGCCCCAAGCGCAGAAGATCCAGGACAACCCTGACATTCGGGGCATCACTTTTGCCCGTGAACCCCACACGATCAGCCTCTATGCCGACGATGTAATAGCTGCTCTCGACCATCCGGGCCACTCTATACCCGCCTTTATGGAGGAGCTTGACTCATTCGGTACTATCTCGGGCTTTCGAATTAATAGGGGGAAATCCCTGATATTACCTCTGGGCAAAACTGCACATTCCGTCGACTCTGCCGTTGTATCCGGGAGTGATCTCCCGCTCACCACACAACTCCCATACCTGGGAATCACCCTCACTTCCTCGACGGAGTCGACGATAGCACTTAACTACAAGACCCTCGCTGCCCAGATCCAGACGGATCTCGCGCGCTGGTCGAAACAGCCCCTCTCTCTACTAGGGAGGGTCGCAGCGGTGAAGATGTCGGTCTTACCCAAGGTCTTATATCTTTTTCTGACCCTCCCGGTCGCACCCCCGCAGGCATCCTGGCAGACCTACAGACCGCTCTCCAACATTTCATCTGGAAAGGGAAACGTGTGCGCTTACACAAGCAGTTGGTGTACAAGAGCATGGATGAGGGGGGTCTTGGTGTCCCCAATCTGCTGCAATATTTCCAGGCCTCTCAACTCCACTATTTGGTGGAATGGTATAGGCCGGAGTCCGAGAAGAGGTGGCTCTTCCAAGATAGGGCTATGGCTCAGATGCCTCTGTGGAAGGTTCCTTTCCTTGCACGGCAGCATCGGCCGCGCTACCTCTTGAATTCGCCTATCACTCGTACAACCATGATGGTCTGGGTCACGGTCGCTGTCAAGAAGGGCTTGAAAACTTTTCCCTCCCCGTTTACCCCCATCCTGGACAACCCGGTGTTCCCGCCGGGCAATGATTTGTGTGCCTTTTCGCAATGGCGCGGTAACGCCTGCCGTTCTGCCGGCGACCTCTTCGACCTGCGGGGCTTTCTTCCTCTCTCGGAAATCAGACAGGGATATACAATAGCGAACCCCCACCTTTTCCAATATTTCCAGCTCCGACATTGGCTCACTAACCCGGCCCCCACCACTACGGTAGGACGGCCGATGACAATTTTTGAGAAATGGTTACTGACCAAAGACACGGACAGACATCTTATCTCGGACATCTACAAAATGCTCATGCCACCACTCACTCCAGGTAAAACACCGGGTCAAAAGCTTTGGGAGGCTGAACTGGGTAGGGCATTAACACCTAAAGAATGGAGCTACATATATTACAGGGCCTCACATACCACACGCAACACTGCGGCCAGGGAAACTGCGGTGAAGCTGGCAATGTATTGGCACCTTACTCCGGCTTGGCTTCACAAAGGGAATCCATTGCGCAGTGCACTGTGCTGGATGGGATGCGGGGAGTGAGGCACGTTAACCCATCTCCTTTGGGACTGTCGGGAGATCCAGAGCTATTGGGAGACAGTCCTGGATGACATTGACTCCACCTTTGACACCGAAATCCCGAGGTTCCCGGCCTATGCTATACTGGGCCTCCCTAACGCACTCACCTTTCCCTTGAAATCTATGCGGGGTCGCCAAATGGGGATCGCCGTGCAGGCAGCTACACAACACATCTTATCACTCTGGGGCTCGACCACCAAGCCCACACACACGGGATGGCTACACAAACTCTGGTTCACTCTGGGGATGGAACGCATTCAGGCCACACTTACACATACCACTGCTGCATTTCAAAAGGCTTGGCTCCCATTGCTATCCCTCCTGTCTAAGGAATTCAATGAGATCACATGCCCCAGATACCTTCGCGTTCTGCGCCTTATAGAAGCCTTGCACGAACCTCTGTGAACCCTTGTACATTCACATTGCCCACTATTGAACTACTCCTCGACTTGTTTCTGACACTTGGCACACTGGTTGGGGTGGGAGAGGGAGGCGTGAATTGGGAATGGGAGGGGGGGTCTGATTTTTGTTCTTATTACTCTGCTCTTTTGCACTGTTTACCATTTGCCTCCTTGGCATCGTACCCTTGCTCTGGCATATGTACCACGCCTTTTCTTCCATTTTCAGGGAAGACATGTTTGTCTGTCCCGTCCGCTGTCTATGCCTATTGCCTTTTCACTGTATCACGATGCCTATTACTGCTTTTAAAATCAATAAAACACATTTGAAATTAAAGATCAATGTTTCCAAAAGTAACATTTTAATCTTGAAAAGTGATAGAAGCAGAAAATTATGTGAATTTAATTGGCACATTGGTCTTGAAAAGTTGGAGGTGGTTGATTCATATGTGTATTTAGGGAAAATAATCGCAAGCAATGCGAAGAATAAATCCCATATCGAACACAGCAACAGTAAAGCTATGTCTCACGCTAATGGTCTGCGCATGTTTTACAGAACAATGGGAAGAAGGCATTTTTTACATCTACTGACGGTGCTGAAAGCAAAAATTCCATCGACCTTACTATATGCTATTGAATCAATCTCTGTAAAGGAGTGGAGTTTTTTAGAGAAGATAGAAGGCCAGATTTTACGTAAACTGTGTAACTTTAATACGCTAGTTCCTTCAGTTGCTATCAGATTGGAATTTGGGCTAATAAGCACCCATATTCAAGGCATTTCCAGAGTCTTACGTTTGGGATACCAGTTAAAAAAAATAGTGAATCTGATTCACTAAGAGATTTCATGTGTAAGGAAATTTTCGGTGGTATGGGGGGGAAATATTCTTTAGGACGAGATTTCTCTTTGGCTTTAAACATTTTCTGTGTTAAGGAAGAATCTGTGATTTCACTCCCTCTATCAGAATTTAAATCCATCGTAAAAAACTCAAGTGGGGGGATCAGCTTTAATAGAGATATTGAGTTGTGTAATTATAAAGAGGGATTAAAGATAATAGCAAGGACTACTTCCCCGAAACTGCCTCAAAAATATTTAGCCTGGAACTTAGATCATGGAACAAGACGCTGGTTCTCCTTATTTAGATTCAAACTCCTTCCACTAAATGATTTAACAGCATCCTGGTCCCAGAATTCAAAAAATGGTAAAAATTGCAACTTCTGTGAATATCCAGAACTTGGACCATGTTTTGTTCATTTGTCCGGCACTGGTTTTTTTCGTTGTTACTGGCTTAGGCCGATGTTTTTACAAAATGGTGTTAAGGACGTAGCTTCAGCTCGCAATTTTCTTCTTAATCCCAAAAATGCAGCTGTATGTGTAAAATTGTGTAATTTTTTAAAGGAATTCATGTACATATTTTAACTGTATATTTTCCAAATGGGATTTCATTTCTGATCTGCTGACCTTCGTTTTAGTTATTTTATGCTCTCTTGACTAGGAATGTATGTTGCACTATTCGGCCCTCATTTTAAGGGCTGTTGCTTATTTATCTTTTATCCCAAATTGTAAATCCGCACATGATTAGGCTGCTTCTATTTGTTATTTGCACAGTTCAGGATATGCCCTGTTCTCTCATTGTTGGCTGCTAATTCCAAACTCGGCTTCAAGTAAGAGTGTAAAACGTTGTCTCGGTCGCTTTCTAATTGCTATTTGCACAACTCTGGATGTGCCCCATATCCTCATTGTTGGTTGCTAAATTCCAAACTTTTATCCCTTGAAATTGTTCTATGTTGAAATGTTTTACTGTCTTGTTTCCGCTGTATTATCACATGGTTGTATTGCACTTTATGTATTAACTGTTGCCAATGGCCGCACACGTTCTGATCAGATGGGTGCCCCAACGTTCAACAGAGTTGGTCACTCCACAAGGATAGACTATATTCTGCTGGTCCGGGGGCTCTGGAGTTTGGTCATCGATATGGTTGTTATTCCTACCATAGAGAGCGATCATAACTCACTTTCCCTAACCCTAATGAATTCCTGGTCCACCGGAGCGCCGCTAGCACCACCGAGCTGCCCACAGGAGATTACTGTCTCCTCTTGTGGAAGACGCCTTAAGTGGAATAAAATCTTGTGTAATACTGATAAACTGTCCACTATTGAAGAGGTGATTAAAGGCACACAAGATGAAATCAGCTCCATAGACTTACTTATGACAGCAGACAAGGTAACAACTATCTATGAAGTAGCCATAAAAACTATAGGGGACCTTTTTTGGGTAAAAGGGACTATAGGGAAATCCAAACCTCTAAGCAAACCCAAAGGCAGACATGACTGGTATTCTGCATCATGCAGAAAGGCCAAGGCACGTCTAATTGAGGCAGTTAAAGGGAAGTCCCCCCTATCAATTCAAATAGCTAGAAGGGAACATAAAAAGGTCTTGTGGTTAGCCAAAAGGGAGTGGGAAGATGCCTATTGGCTAACCCTTAAAGAAGCCAGCTAGAAAAAAGACTCTAAATGTTTTTGGGACACTATAAGGGCACGTAACAGACCAGACAGTGATTTGCTAACCTTCAACATTCCAAGTCAGGTGTGGGAGGATCACTTCTCTAAACTCTACTCCTGCCACGACGGCTCCAACGGGAGAGGGCCTGTTATATCCCCGCCTACCACAGACTATGCATTTTGCCCCACCGACTTTGATTTTACGTTAAAGGAAGTGGAATACGCAATAAGCTCTATCATTCCACAAAAAGCGGCCGGACCTGATGGGATTCCCGGGGATCTGCTAAAATCCGATAGCGCCAAATGGGGTAAATTGATTCACTCCCTCCTTGTTGCCATCTGTAGGGGTGCCCCTATTCCCTCATCGTGGAAGGGGGCGGAGGTGGTCCCCATCCATAAGAAAGGTTCGAGGGATGACCCATCTAACTATAGGCCGATCAGCTTGCTAGACACCAGCCAAAAAGTTGTCGGCAAAGTCCTGTTACTCAGAATCCTAAACTGGGTAGAAGAAAATAAAATCCTTTCCGACTTCCAGGCGGGTTTTAGAGTGGGCACTGGAACGATTGAGCAAGCATTCAGGCTCATGATGGTATATTAGAAGGTTGTGGTTATAGGCAAGGGCAGTCTTTATCTCGCGTTTATCGATTTAAAGACTGCCTTTGACCTCGTACCTAGGGACTTATTATGGAAAGTACTTGCTGACATGGGGCTGCCACATTATCTACTATCCCGATTAGTCAGACTACACCAGGACAGCTTTGCTCAAGTCAGGTGGGGCCCTGGAGGGGAGAAAACGGGCAGTATTCCGGTCGAGAGAGGAGTCCGCCAGGGATGTGTTCTGGCTCCCACCCTTTTCTCTCTTTACATCAATGGGGTGGTTGAGCATCTTCTCAAACATCCATCTGACGAGCCATCCCTGGCTGGCGAACGCATACCGACCCTCCTCTTCGCGGATGATACGCTTTTAATCTCCAAAACCCCAATGGGACTCCAGAGACTTTTGGACAATTTCCAATCATTTTGTACCAATCGAGGCCTGGTAATAAATACAAACAAAACGAAGTACCTTGTCCTCAATCCACCGAAACAACATGTGCGTTCCCCCACCCTAAACGCTGAGCTCCTGGAAAGGGTAAAAGTCTTCGATTACCTTGGGATACGCCTTTCGGACAAAATGGACTGGACGCCACACCTAGACAAAATGCTGTTGAGCCATAAAAGGATTACAGGTGCCCTTTTGAGAGAGCAACGTTCCAGTACAACAAGGCCTATAGGAACAGCCCTTGAGATTTACACAGCTAAAGGTGTTAGCTCTGCCCTCTATGGGGCGGAACTTTGGGGCTTTTCATCCACCGACGCTCTGCAAAGATCTGAGAACAAATTCTGCAGAGAAATAATGTCCCTTCCACAAGGCACCCCAACACTTCCTTTATTCATGGACCTTGGCTGCACCCAGATTGGCGAAATCGCGAAATTTCGCCCTTTACTGCTATGGGCCCGTATTTGGCGGGTAGAAGAACTAAGTGGATATGCCAGAGGCCTTAAGGAAATTATGTCATCACCAAGCTGGTATAAAATCAAATGGCTAAAAGACATGAAAAGCCTATTAACTAAGTTGGGCCAACTTGAATCATGGCTAAGTAGAACTTCACCCCCAAAGCAAACACTTAAAAAGCTTTATTGGGACTGGATTTGTTCTCAAAGAAACTCTAGCACCTCCCTAGGCAGGTTAACAGAGGACTTTCTGATGTTCAAAGACTGTCCCAGGCGGGAACTATACCTGGATACAATTGGAAAACCCTTTGATAGGGCCTTGTATTTCAGATTTAGAACGGGAACCTTACCACTTAACACCTTCACTAAAAGATGGAAATCTTGTATGGAAATGTCTGATCTATGCCCATCGTGTCTTGCTAAACCGGAAACATTAGCACATTTTTTGTTTGTTTGCGGTGAGTACGCTACTCCAAGGAGGGTCTGGCTCAAAAACCTATGCCGGCAGCTGGGGACTAGGAGTCATGATGTGGCAATCAGGATACTTATTTCGGACAGTAGCGTACCCTATGCTTGTGCCCTAGCCAAATTTCTATCCTGGGCCTGGGCTATTCGAGCCAAAAAGCTAAAACAATCTGTTTAATTCTTTTTTAGAAAAGTTTCTTAAACTGGAAATGCTGCCATAATTGTTCAACCTTTATAACTTAACCACCTAGTTGGCTAGTTTAACTGAACAAGCATTTTTTGAAACTATTGTTCTTTCTTAATGCATTGGAACAGAGATATAAAATCTTTTTAAAATGTATTACTGTTGTACTTAACTGTAATTTTTTTATACATTGATCTGCTTTTATGATAATGACTTTTATCGAAATAAAGCTTTTTGACTTTGACTTTGGTATTAACTGTTGTGTAATTTTTAAGTGGACCTCATTGGAGTTCCAAAACTTTAATAAAAAATTGAATTGAATTGAAGTGTCTTTGTTAGGTTGTCTGTATTCTTTCAAAATGATTATTTGATTGTAAATTTAAAGTTTCTTTACTATAAATAGTTTTCAATAGAAGTATTGTTTAATTTAAATACATTTTTTTCCTGTTTCAATCTTGCGTTGTTTTGAACATAGTGGTAGATTCAGATTATATAGGAAATCATTAATTTTCGTGGTTTAGTCAGTTGCTGTAAAATATGCAGTGGTTTGACTTTGGTCGTTGTTTAGCCTTCGTGGTTTAGGCACTTGTTTAAATGGTAGTTGTTTAATCATACAGCCCTCTTTATGTGGACAACGTCACCTTGGCTAAATAGGCCAGCAAGGGTTGCCATAGTTTTAAGCCTGTTGCTCGGGGCTAAAGCAGAGTAATACACTTCCAACTGGTCATTACAATATTTTAGGTCTTCTAGCCAAGCGTTGGTACTGGGTGTTTTAATCCATCCACACACAAATGCTACCTTTCGTTTCGCCAACAGTACAGCATTGGATGTAAAAGGCCTGACTGATGGGTGTATCTGCTCAATATATCCGAGCTAGGTCACTAGGGGGAATGGTGATAGTTCAGATACAATCGTATAAGAGAAGAGTTTAAAAATGTTAGACCTATAGTCTACAATATTTGGGCACACCCAGGCCTATGTAAAAAGTCTGTATCTGGGGATTGACATCCAACACAATTGGTGCTAAGTGATGCGTTTTATTTACTTGTATCTAGTGGAGTGCCGTAAGTCTGGTATAGACATTTTAAATGAATGAGTCTCAGTCTGCAATTGGGAACTAGTACTCAAATCTGACTGCAGCAATATGCCCAGTCTTTCTCCGAGAAGGCAAGCTCTGAGGGGATTACCATCTTTGCTAATGTGGCTTTGCCCCAAGGGCCTTATATTTTATTGCTTTATACAGCCTAGTAGTAATGTGTCTGTCTGAAAGAAGTGTCATAGTAAGATGCTACACCTTGTATGGTTTTGGGTTCCTGAGGGAAAGAGGGATATGTAGCCCTGAACAGTGCCCTAAGCCAAAGATAGGTGAACCGGACTATATCAGTGGCTTCCATCTTGTCGGAAATACTAGAATATTCTAAGAAAACTCTCTCTGGGAACAAGTCTCTCATAATAGAAATGCCAGAGCTCCTTGTTTTAAGGAGGGATGTTCTTTCTGCAGTGAGCAGGGTGAGTAGGTGATGCTTAAGTGACTGTTCTGAAGCCTAAAGGTTAGAGAGTTGGGGCACATTTCCTGACTCCATTCCAGGTCAATTGTGTGCTAGCTACTGTGTTAATTTCAGCCCGGCTTCTGGGAAGCAGCACAATTTGATGAACCAGTGCATGTAGGGGGGTACAATATGCAATGTACTTTTTCTGCTGCGAGATGCCTATGGAGGGTGTTCCCAGTACTATTCATATTGTGGTTGTGTGCATTGATAATTTATCTGTCAGTCAGGGACAGCTAGTCTTCCTTGATCATGAGGTAAGCGGAGTCTGGGTTGCCCCGCAAACCTATGCCAAAGTAACCTGAGTGCTTTGAACAATTGTTTATTCAGGTGGACTTGTATGCTATAGAATACATTTCGGAGTTTGGGCAGGATGACCATCTTCATCAAGGCGATTCTGTTAATTAATGAGATGGGCACGGAGGTTCACTTCTTTGTTTGATCTTAAATCTTACTGAGGGTTGTTCCATAATGATCAGCTACAACAGTTGCTTTAACTCCACGTAATTAATATCCCCAGGTATTTAATAGAAGATTGGTTCAAAGGGAAAGGGAATTTCCAAACCATAAACTTTCATTGTGGGAGTCAGAGGGAATACTGTTGATTTGTTCCACTCTATTAAGATTCCCTCGAGTACCTTGACATTTTTATATTTCCGGATAACTGGAATGGGTTCTTCAGGAATAGGGTAATGTCATATATGTACATACAATCGAAGCGGTGCTTAGAAATGTTGACTGACCTGTCGAAACAGACTCAGCACGAAACCCTACAATTAATCCTGTAAGTCCCCCAGATCCTGCTAAGTCTTCACATGAGTCAGCAGGTGAAATGCTAGATGAACAGTGGGTTGACGCAACTGGGCTCTAATATGTAGTACTGATGTGCAAACTTGGTGACTTGCCCTTGGCACCAATTGATAGGATTTGTTGTCCTAGACTCAGACACTAACCACTCGAACTGCCCACTTGGGGTATAGACTGCCTCCCATCCTAGTAGGACCAGGCATTCCCCATGCTGCGGTACCATTTAGACTACCTGGTACGGGTGACCATATATGGCAAACTCTTTACTTTCATTATTGTGTACCACTCAAACCCCAGTTTTATACAGCAGGTATGACATATTTACGTAGCATTAAATCCCCAGGAAGTTTTTTGGGATGGGGATTTTACCTTTGTCTTAGACAGAAGTAGACTGCTACTACCCAGCGACCCACATCCACAATGCTGCAGCACTCTAAAGATTTCAGAACTTTACACCTCCTTGGACAAGGGTTCTTTAGATTCACAGGCTTTTAAAGAACATCCAAAAGCAAGAAATGAGAGCAAGCGTTCGGGCAAGGAAAAGCTGCACTGAAGACAAAGAAAAAGACTGTGATAAAATCAAAAAGACAGATCGGTGTCTTTCTACTGATAGCTGTTCTCCATGTTCTAATCAGGGCTCTGGGGATAGCAAAAGGTCAGAAGTAGTGTGGGCCGGCTAAGTGTTGCGGAACTGACCATTATCAAGCAGCAAAGTGAATCAGGATGTGAAGCTGAAGTTAGTATGAAGGAAGCAAAAAAATGTGGACTCTAAGGCTCACTCTAAGAAAAAGAAAGTGGCAGATCTAACAACAAAATGTCCCACACACTACTCATATTTGTGCGGATCATAACTTGGGCGGCAGTGCTTTCGGACAGTGCCAACAGAAAGAAGATAGTTCACCAGACTAGAGGAGCATCCGGTGGTGACCCAAACTAAAGGATACACACCTGTCGCAATACCAGATGGACATGTAAAACCTGCAGACAAGGTTCATTAATGAGGGTGGGGGAGGGGGATACAGCACAAACAAAACTATACTCTGACCTCATTTATCTAATGCTTATGATCTCATTCTTGCAGAGGATGAATGGCCTCTAGTTTCTGTACTGAAAGCACCTTGAGGCTAGGAGTTGATAATGCAAGCATTAACCTCATTAAAACATGAAGAACCCAAGGAAAAAATATGCATATGAGTGGCCTCTGAAATAGGCTCCTGTGTATCTCAGAAATGAAGAGCAGTGGGATAAAGAATCTATTCCACATTCAATTCCCTTAAGGACTGAGCCCTAACTAGAGGCTCAATAACCTTTCAAACCAAAAGCTAAGCGTGACATAAAAGCTATATTACATCAGCAGCAATAACAAGGTATAATACTGCCTTTTTATTCCACAATGAACTCTCTTCTTTCTAGTATTGAAGCCAG
Organism: Lissotriton vulgaris; assembly: GCF_964263255.1. Classification (NCBI taxonomy): domain Eukaryota; kingdom Metazoa; phylum Chordata; class Amphibia; order Caudata; family Salamandridae; genus Lissotriton; species Lissotriton vulgaris. The sequence continues at coordinate 1,108,457,316 of NC_141691.1, forward strand.
ATGATTCATGTACAATATTCTTAGATTATAGAACTACATTGGCTGTACAAAACACACTCAGTACTAAACTAATGAATAATCTAGTAAATAAAAAATATAAAACGACCTCTTTAGTCAAGATTTAGCACCTAAATCCAAGTATCTAAATGCTTTTTTCATTCAGTGGTGTTCAATATGCCCCATTATGATTACCACAAGGCTGTAAGAATAGCTTGGGATTTTGCAACACAAATCATGGAGCTCTTACAAGAAGATCCTATGGTGCTTTCACATATTGATTATATATGCATTACAGGTGATTACTTGACTGAACACATGATTAGGGTGTACAGGATAGCGAATCTTTTACCCTAACAAAAGTACACAATCAATTTTAAGTAATCTAAAACAGCATATTCAAAGACGATTTTCCTTGGCCATGAACTACCCAGTGAGGGTAGAAGCTTGGCAACCTACTTCCTAGTGTGTCTCAACTTGCTACAACTTACTCGCTTACTTGCCCCATTAAGAGTGTAAGAAGGAAGTCCTTGTATGTAGTAATCTTGACATTTTCTAAAAAAAAAAAAACACTGGACAAAAGCACACATTTATCTTTTAGGGATTGCAAGCAGATATGTTAGGGAATATATATTTACAAACACTGGACAACAAAATAAAACCTAATGATTAGGATTGTTCTAAGCATTTCATGCTACACATAGGTTGTGTGCAATGAAAGACAGAGAAATTTCACAGCTCACAGAACAAATTTGTATGTTTCTGCTGAGAAAAAATCTCACTGTAGTACAGAGAGCAATACTGAAATATCACCCTTTGGAGCATGAGTAACAAATTATGGCCTCTCCTCTACATACACTAGAAGCAGCAACAAAAGCGAGCATTCCTAATGAAAGTGTAGTGGGCTGCTTCCTTAAAAGCTGCTGACGTTAAATTTTGAATATGATCCTACACTTTGCATGAAAACATATTTGCAACACACAAACCATATTGCACAAACTCTGAACATCTTATCCATACAAGAGCGTGTTCTACATGGATGGCTTTGCACAGCCGTTTTATGGCACTAAACAGAAAATCTTTACATCTTGGGAATTTTGACGATGGTGACTTCAAGGAGCGTCTCACACCCACTAAAGTGCTGGGTGATTCCAATGCATAGCTAGCAGAAATACCTGTCCTGTTGCTTGTTCTACAGAAGGTGTATCTAACAGTTTCTACACCTGTGTCAGATTCAGCATTCTGTGTCCAAGGATAAAATGTAGATTTAGCTCACTGGTGCTCCAATAGGTTCTGAGATTCAGAAGGGAAGTCAATTAAAAGTAACCAGCTTTGTGGAAAGGTAGCTGTCCTACAGGAAGGGCTTATTTTGTTTCATTTACTGTACACTATGGCCCAGAAAAACCAAGGCATTCACACTAAAGGGAACTTCACATCAGATTTGGCTTCAAAGAAAGCAGTGCAAACCTTTAAGGTGGCTTCTATAACTTGATCTCAAACTAAGATCGATGCAGACATGTTGGTAGCAATACAAACAATGTTGCTGAAATTGTGCATTCTTGGCAGTGGTGAAAGAAATCTAACCTAGGCTCGCCTCTCTGTTGAAAGAGACTTTGCACCACCTCAGGATGGAGATGCCATTCATGATCCGCTAGGTATCTGCGGCGGAGTTCGCTCTGGCGTTCAGAAAGACCGCCAGATATTGAAACACTAGGGATATGCCCTGACGTTCAAGCCATGTCCAGAGATGCAGGGCCTCTTGACAGAGGGCCCATCACCCTGCCCTATTTGTTCAAGTATCACATGGCAGTGGTGTTGTCTGTGAACACCTGTACCAGCCTTCCCTTGATGGAGAGTAGTAAGGCTTTCAATGCCAGCCGTTTGCCCCAAGTTCCAACAGGTTGATGTGGAGTTCCATCACAGGAGTGAGACATCTGTCACCACCATCAGATATAGTTGGGGAAGGGAGAGGGGTCTGCCCCTGACTCAATCAAGGTTCGTTAACCACCACAGCATCTCTCTTGCAGTTCCCGTAGAGATCTGGACCATGTTGGAGAGATTACCCCGATTATTCGTCCACTGGAACTTTAGGTCCCACTGCAGAACCCACATTTGCCAGCGGGCATGCATGACAAGCAGGACTGAGGAGGCCATGAGGGCCAGCCCTCAGAGTCCGTCTCACCGAAATACAAGATAGAGGTTGAAACATCGGTATCATAGTCTAAATACCCTGGACTTGCCATAAAGGTTCAAAACTGCACAGCGTCCAGAACAGCTCAGATCAAAGGGAGTATCTGAGGGGAGTCAGGTGAAGCTTTGGCTCGCTGATAGTGAACCCCAGCAAATGCAGGAGGTCTGCCGTAGTCTGGTGGTGGGAGACAACAGCCTGGGGTGAGCCCGCCTTCAACAGCCAGTCATCGAGATAGGGAAAGGCTGGCACCTCTGATTTCTGAAGATGAGCTGCTACAGCACCGTCAACTCGGTGAACACCCAAGGGGCACTAGTAAGGCTAACAGGTTGCATGGCAAACTGAAAGCGCTCATGGCCCACCATGAACTGCAGATAATGCCTATGTGCAGGCAGGACGAGAATGTGGAAATATGAGTCCTGCAAGTCCAACGCTACCATCCAGTCTCCTGAGTCCAGGGTCGACAGGACTTGAGCGAGCTTGAGCATTTTGAACTTCTCCTGCTTGAGGATGAAACTGAGGGCGCAGGTGTAGGATAGAACAACAGCCTCCGTTCTTCTCGGGCACCAGAAAGTACGGGAATAGCACGATGACTTACGTCTGGCTTTGGCACCCTCTCTATGGCTCCCTTGGCCAAGAAAGGCATCACTTCATGGTAGAGTATGGTAAGATGATCCTCTGTCAGCCTATCGCAAGCAAGTGGCAAGAGTGGAGGGGTAGAAGGGAAGGGAGTAGCCCTATAGGACAATTTAAATGACCCATCTGTCTGATGTTATAGATCTCCAGTGGGGCAAGTAAGGAATATGCTACTTACCAGTATGCATCTGTTCTTGGCATAGAGAGCTGCAGAGTGGTACATTATGAATAGATCGCCATCTGGTGTTGGGCTCGGATGATTGCACTTGTTTTTCTCTTGGAGAGTCTTTTGTAGACTGGTGACTCCTCCTTTGGGTGCTAGTGCGCATGGGCATCGGCTCCATCCTTAGATTGTTTTGCCATAGTAGGGTTCGATGGAGTAGTATGATAGAATACAGATAGAAATGCCCATGTAAGTGTATCTAAATAAGATAGTGTTGGAACAGACACAGGTTTCTGGGGAGGCTAGGAGGGCATGTACCACTCTGCAGCCCTCTATGCCAAGAACAGATGCATACTGGTAAGTATCATATTCCGTTCGAGGCATATGGGCTGCAGATGGTACATTATGAATAGACTATACAGCAGTTATCTCCCTAGCGGTGGTCACCAGTGTCTGTTGCAACAGTCTGAAATAAAGTCTTTAATACAGCTTGTCCCACTCTAGCCTGTTGTGTTGCCTGCACATCTACACAGTAGTGTTTTGTGAAGGTATGCGGTATAACCCAGGTAGCTGCTTTGCATATGTCATCTAGGGGAATGTTTCCTAAGAATGCCATAGATGCTCCTAGTTTACGTGTAGAGTGAGCTCTAGGAGGAACAGTTAATGTCCTCTTTGCTTTTAAGTAGCATATTTGTATACATTTTACAATCCACCTGGCAATGCCTGCTTTAGAGATGGGATTGCCCTTATGTGTAGGAGAAAACGCTACAAATAGTTGTTTTGTTTTTCTGAAAGTTTGTGTTCTTTCTATGTAGTACAATATTGCCCTTCTGACATCTAATGTATGTAGGGCCCTTTCTGCTACCGTCTGTGGTTTTGGAAAGAAGACCGGTAGTTCCACTGGCTGATTGATGTGGTATGCTGAAATTACTTTAGGCAAGAATTTTGGGTTTGTTCTAAGAACCACTTTATTTTGGTGTAACTGCATAAATGGTTCTTGTATTGTAAACGCTTGCAATTCACTTACTCTTCTGAGTGAAGTAATAGCTATAAGAAAGGCCACCTTCCATGTGAGGAATTGTATTTCACACCTATGCATAGGTTCAAAAGGTGGTCCCATTAGTCTGGTAAGTACTATGTTGAGATTCCAGACTGGGGAAGGCGGTAGTCTTGGTGGAATGACTCTTTTGAGGCCTTCCATGAAAGCTTTTATTGCTGGTACTTTAAACAGGGAAAGATGTTGTCTGTTTTGTAGGTACGCCGCTATAGCTGCAAGATGAACTCTAATAGAGGTGTACGCTAGGTTACATTACTGCAAGTGTAGTAAATAGCAAATAATCTGTTTAGTGGATGTGTTCGAACCGGCTGTCTCTAGTTGGCAGAGGTATGCACTTCTGACAAATAGGGACACACCTTTTCTAGTCAGGGCAAGGGGATCACACCCTTCGATAACCCCTGCTCACCCCCTTGGTAGCTTGGCAGAGCAGACAGGCTTATCTCAGAGGCTGTGTGTTAAGCATTTATGACCACATACAGTAATAAAGTGAATACACTACAAATGGACACGACACAGTAGTATTATAAAAATAAGTATTTTTATATAGGGCTTAGCACAAGACCAGATAACAACAAAAAATGTACACAATCTTAATAAATACTCTGGGAAGGGAAAAGGGATAGTTCAAAGGTGGTTTCTTCGTTAGCACAAAAGTCTTTAGTATCAAAGCAAATCTTCTTCTTGGCAATACAGTTCTTAGCAACAGGGTAACCCACACGGGGGCTACACGACGTCGAGGCAAAGTTAATCCAAAGGTTCGGCGTCGACCGCGAGGAGCGCTACGTCGAGCCCGGAGTCACACGGACCCCCAACAACACAGTACCTTTGAAAAATGAAGCACACGATGATCAGCGGTGTCGAGCAATCCGGCGTTGCGTCTTCGGTGTCGATCAGGCCTCAGCAGGCGTCGTTTGTCGATGATGCGGTTGCACAGAGTGAGCAGCGCTCACGGCGTCGAGAGGGCACGAGGGCGATGCGATCAGCAGCGGTGCGGACACGAGGTCCCTTGGAGCTGGAGCCGTACTCCCACTCACTGGCGTTGCTGCTGGCGTCGGTCGGGCCCGGCGGCCGGTCGTCGAGGAAGCGGGACACTGGGGCCGTTACCCACTATGTCGAGCTGGATTCGGCAACGTCCGTCGGCGTCGAGGTTGCCGGCTCTTTCAGAAGTGCTGGATTCACAGGTTCCAGCAAATAGCACTTTAGCAGATGAAGTCCTTTAGCCCTGTGACTTCAGCAGGAGACTGGCACTCTTCCAGTCCTTGGAGATTTTCTTAGCAAGCGTGAGAGTACACACACAGTTCCTCTCTCCTGGTTCCTTGGCAAAAATAAAGAAGCACTGCAGGATTCCCCCCAGCAAACAGCACACTGGCAGAAGGGGTAGGCAAGTCCTTAGATCAGCAGGCCTCTTGTCCTTGGTTACAGGGTTCCTTGTCAGAAGTGATCTAAATTCTTGGTTCAGGGGTCCTACTCTTATACCCCTTTCCGGCTTTGATCCCTTTGTCCATGCAGGGGAATTTCCCCACATCCTGGGTCTGTTGTGGGCGGAGCCAGGCAGAAGCTCCTGGCCTATTCACTGAGCAGGGCTGGGTCCTCAGACGCCCAGCAGGAGGTGGAGCCAGCATTAACACTGGCAGGAGCAGAGCTATCGGCCTCCTGGCAGGAGGTCGGGCTAGGATCGTCCATGGCAGGCACAGAGCCATCAGCCGCTTGGCAGGAGGTGGAGCCAGCATTGTATCAGGCAGGGCAGGCTATCAACAACTACTCTCCCCCTACTCTCAACGCAAATGTCCCACTCATCCCACACTGACTCATTCAGACCTGCGGAGCCACCCAGCTCCTGTCACACACACGCAAGACCAGCAGAAACCAGATATGGTTAGACAAGAAAATAGACACTTTCTAAAAGTGCTATTTTCGAACCCAGAGTCCAAAAACCATCCACACCAACGGATGTGTAATTAAACCCCGAGTTCAGGGATACCAAACTCGACATTGCACCATGCTCCCCGAGCCAGCTAGGATCATAAAATTAATAATCCCGGCGGCCCATTCTAACTAATGGAGAGCAGGTTACCTCGCAATAGTGAAGAACGAAGATGGCTGTAGTTCACTATTAGGACATGCCAACTTGGTCAGGCGTGTCCTACCTTACACTTACAATCCACCCTGCCCGTGGGCCTACCATAGGGGTGACTAACATGAAGCCGAGGGAAGGTTGGGGGGCTGGCAAGTAGGTATACTTGTGCAGCCGGCGTGACAGTACCAGACTGCACGTGGGTCTCGCAATGACCGACCCGTAGACATTCTTTTACGAGGCCGCTCCTGTGGGTGGCAAAACACGTGCTGCAAGCCCACGAGCGGCATTTGTATTTACAAGCCCCGGCACTCCTGGTGCACTAGACTAGGGTCTGACAGTGAACCAAATAAGCCAAACATGGATCAATAGATACATCAATTTAACCTAGGGAGCACTTGCGCTATGGCACTGATCAGCAGTGGCACGGCGCCCAAAGCATATACCAGCAAAACATTGTAAAACAGTGGAGGCACAACAGAAAAAATGGAGGAGAGACTCAAGCCAATGATGTCAGGTCTAACATGTGTCCCCTCCAGCTGAAATGTGGGGAGAACTACCCTTGACCTAGGGAGTCCTCATCACTAAGGCGGAAAAATCTGGACAGACCATCAGCATTGGCGTGATCTGTACCAGGGCGGTGTTCCACCGTAAAGTCCATCCCCTGTAGGGAAATGGACCACCTCAACAGTTTCGGATTCTCACCCCTCATTTGCATCAACCATCTGAGGGGCCTGTGGTCTGTCTGAACCCGGATGTGAGTCCCAAACAGGTAGGGTCTTAGCTTCTTCAGCGCCCAGACCACAGCAAATGCTTCTCTCTCTATCGCACTCCACCTCGTTTCCCTGGGAAGTAACCTCCTACTGATGAAGGCTACAGGCAAGTCTCGGCCCTCTTCGTTCACCTGAGCTAGAACAGCCCCCACGCCATGCTCTGAAGCGTCCGTCTGGACAATAAATTCTTTCGAGAAGTCGGGTGCCTGGAGTATAGGTGCTGTGCACATTGCAGTTTTCAGGGTGTCGAAGGCCGTTTGACAGGCATCAGTCCAGATCACGTTTCGTGGCTGCTTCCTGGAAGTCAGCGAAGTCAAGGGGTGCACAATGTTACCGTAATCCTTGACAAACCTCCTGTAATAACCCGTGAGTCCTAAGAAGGCTCTCACCTGAGTTAGGGTTTTTGGCGGTGCCCAAGCTAGGATGGTATCAATCTTGGGTTGCAGGGGGGCAACCTTGCCGCTCCCTACTTGGTGCCCCAAGTACACCACCGAACCCTGCCCAATCTGGCACTTACTGGCTTTGATTGTGAGGCCTGCTCCGCGCAGGGCCAACAACACTTCCTGGAGGTGGCGCAAGTGTTCCTCCCAGCTGGCGCTGAACACTGCGATGTCGTCCAGGTAGGCGGCACTGAAATCCTCCAGTCCAGCCAAGACCTGGTTGACCAACCTCTGGAAGGTGGCAGGGGCATTCTTCATCCCAAAGGGCATCACCCGGAACTGGTATAGCCCATCTGGTGTGGAGAATGCGGACCTCTCCTTTGCCCTATCAGTCAAGGCGATCTGCCAGTACCCAGACATTAGATCAAACGTACTAAGGTACCGGGCAGCCCCCAACCGATCTATGAGCTCATCAGCTCTGGGGATGGGGTGCGCGTCAGTCTTCGTGACCGAATTGAGTCCTCGGTAATCCACGCAGAACCGGAGTTCTGGTGAAGCACCAGGCGCTGCAGCCTTCGGGACCAAGACCACTGGGCTGGCCCAAGGACTGCTAGAGGACTCAACCACCCCTAACGCAAACATCTTGGAGACCTCCTCCTTAATGTATGCTCGAACCTTGTCAGTCACCCTGTAAGCCTTGTGCTTTACAGGAGGGCTGTCTCCAGTGTCAACGTCATGGACACACCAATGAGTGACACCCGGAACCAAGGAAAACAGATCCGGGAATTGTCCCAACAGGTGGCGACAATCCTGTTTCTGCTCAAGGGTCAGTGTGTCAGAGAGGACCACACCATCCACTGACCCGTCTTGCTCTTTAGCACACAGGAGGTCAGGAAGAGGCTCACTCTCCTCCTCCATTCCAGCATCTGTAGCTAGGAGCATGCCCACTTCGGACCTTTCTAAGTGGGGCTTCAAACGGTTGACATGCAGGACCCGCAAGGGGTTCCTGGGAGATTTCAAGTCCACCAAGTAGGTGACATCGCTCTTCTTCTCCACAACCTTAAACGGTCCAGTCCACCTGTCCTTGAGCGCACAAGGTTCCACAGGGCACATGACCCACACTTCCTGTCCAGGCTGAAGCTCTACCAGAGTGGCATTCCGGTCATACCAACGCTTCATCTCCTCCTGGCTGGCCTCCAGATTTGCCTGAGCAAGTTCTCTGAAGCGCCGAGTCTGGTTCCGAAAGGCCAGCATGTAGCTGTATACATCCTGGGGAGGTTTCCTGGTAGATTGCTCCCAGCCTTCCTTGACCAGACTCAAAGGCCCTCTTACCTGGTGACCGTATAAGAGCTCAAAGGGGCTGAACCCTAGAGACTTCTGCGGCACCTCTCGGTAAGCAAACAACAGGCATGGCAAGAGGACGTCCCATTTCCGCCTCATTGGTTCTTCGAGACCCATGATCATGCCTTTCAGGGTCCGGTTGAATCTTTCAACCAGCCCATTTCCTTGAGGGTGGTAAGGAGTGGTGAACTTGTAGGTTACCCACACTCCTTCCACAGAGACTTCATATAGTTCGAAATGAAGTTGGTGCCTCGGTCTGACACCACCTCTCTGGGGAACCCCATCCGGGAGAAAACACCCATCAGTGCCCGTCCCACCACGGGGGCCGTCACTGTTCGGAGAGGGATGGCTTCCGGGTACCGTGTGGCATGGTCCACCAAGACCAGGATGAACCTGTTGCCCAGGGCTGTCTTGGGGTCCAGGGGCCCAACAATGTCAATACCCACCCGGTCAAAGGGGGTACTGACCACTGGAAAAGGTTGGAGGGGCGCCTTCTGCTTCTTCCCGCTTTTCCCACTTGCCTGGCAAGTGCGACAAGTCTTGCAATGGATGTCTACATCCCTTCGCATCTGAGGCCAATAAAAATGGGTGACAAGCCTGTCATAGGTCTTGTCCTGCCCCAGATGTCCAGCTAACGGAACGTCGTGAGCCAAACCCAGTAGGAAGGCTCTGAAGCGCTGGGGTACCACCAGCACACGGGCTGACCCAGGCTCAGCAGCCTTAGGCTCGCTATACAGGAGGTCGTTCTCCCAGTACACATAATGTGACCCTGACTGATCACCTGAGGATTGGGCTGAGGCCTGCTGCCTCATGCCCACAAGAGAAGGGCACACTTTCTGTTCCGCACAGAATTCCTCCCTGGAGGGACCACCATCCTGCTGCCAATGGGTCAGCTCGGGCAAGTCTCCCAGTTCGGCAATTTGTTCCCCTGTGGGCTCCAGGGCTTCCCCCTCAGGGTCTACCTCCTCCTGGACCACGGGAACTACGGGGGACGGTTTCCCGCGCCCCCTGCCTCTTCTCTTCACAGCTGGGTCCTGGGCCATATTTTCAGGCTCCGGGACCCCATCAACACCCTTACTCGCTGTCATCGATCGAGTGGCACGCCCAACATTTTCAAGTGCGCCTCTCTCTCCACCTTAGCCCAAGGGGAGTCTTCTAAATCATTGCCCAGGAGACAATCGACAGGCATGGCGGGCCTTACAGCAACCTGAAGAGTACCTGAAACTCCCCCCCATTCAAAGGAAACCTGAGCTACCTCACACTCTTTCTGGGAGTTGTCGGCAGCTATCACGGGGTAGAATGCGTGGGGAACCACCTGCTCTCTGGACACCAAGTGACACTTGACAGCTGTCACACTCGCTCCGGTGTCTCTGAGAGCTTCCACTCTATGGCCATTAATGGTCACCCACTGCCTATATTTACTAGTGTTACTAGGCAGAGGGGGTGGAGGGACAATTTGCATGTCTCCTAGCGAGACCAGGGACATCTCTGCGGGACCCCTCCCACCATGGACAACCATCTCCTCCCCTCCCAAAGCTACGCTCGCCAACTGACGGGGGGGTGCACTCGGCGGTGCATTCGATTTCTTCATGGGACACTGGGGATCGTAATACCGGTGTCCCACCTGCCCACAAGTGTAGCAGGTTAGGGGGCCCCTATGAACAGGTTTGCCCGTCGGGGCCCCTGGCTTCTTCTCAGGGGGAGGCTGGGAACCTTTCCCTTGGTTCCCTTGGGGATTACTTTGGGGCCCTTTCTGAGACTCCTTCCGTTTACCCTTGTCCCCCCACTCTTCTGCTGGGGACCCTGCCCACCTTTGGCTGAGTCTCCCACTGGACCCTTGTGGACCCTGGTACTGACCCAGCGGTCCGCCTCCTCAGCAAGTTTTCTAGGGTTAGATATCTTGCTATCAATAAGATGCTGGCGCAGCTCTGGAAAACAGTTATTAGACAAATGCTCCCAAGCAAACAAATCATAAAGAGCTTCATAACTTTCCACTTTGCTGCCCTTTACCCAACCATCCATGGCTCTGCAAAAATAAGACACATATTCAACCCACGTCATACCAGGCAACTTCTTACATTCTCTAAAAGCTTGTCTGTACTTCTCGGGGGTTAGGCCATACCGCAACATTAAAGCATCCTTCATATGAGCATACGACATCCTATCCGCAACAGGCATGTCTAACAGGGTATCTCTCCCCTCATCCACAAAGCGACCCCACAACCCCGCTTCCCAATTCTTCTCAGGGACCTGGTGGGCCAACAATGCTAACTCATATGCTTTAAACCCCTGACCAATATCTTCGTTCCTATGATAATCTTTTATCACATCTTTGGGAAAGTAGAACTTACTTTCTGCAGGCCCAGATGGGATGCTGCCACCAGAGGGATTCAATTCTAACTTCTTAGCCTGATGTCCAATTCCCTCAACTTGGTATCACGCTCCAAAGCTAACTTCTCTCGTTCAAAATCTAACCTTTTGGTCTCCAAATCTGCTTCGCTTCTACCTCTTGCATTTTCTAACTCCAGCTGCCCATTTATCTTTAGCCTTGCCATTTCCATGTTGTATGCTCGCTCCTTCGCCCTTTCTTCTCGCTCTTCAGGGGAAAGACCTTTGGAGGAAACACTGCTTCCGGGAGAGGACTCAGGCCCATTCGCTGGCGCCTCCTCATCCCCTTCCACTGGCGGTACCACCACCGGATCAGTGGGATCTCTGGCTTCCAACCAGGCCTGAAATGCTTTGAGATGGGTTTCCTTAGCCTTGAGACCTTTGGTAGGAACTTTAAACTTCTTGCAAAAGGATTTCAACTCCTCCAATCTGTAGTCGTTTAACTTCGCTCTGTCGAATTCCTCCTCAACAACAACAACAGGGGTAGTGACTCCGGTGTCACTCATGGTCAAAACTGGCAGTGTTCAAAAAATCAAGCTTCAGAAAAGCAGAGAACCAAAAATGGAATCCTTCCCAATTAGATTGTGACTGCGCTATGGTCTGCTTTCACTATGTAGCGCACACTAATCACTGCACATGAGTCATAAATGCAAGGTCCAAATCCTCACCGCTGCATCCAATGTTAGAACCGGCTGTCTCTAGTTGGCAGAGGTATGCACTTCTGACAAATAGGGACACACCTTTTCTAGTCAGGGCAAGGGGATCACACCCTTCGATAACCCCTGCTCACCCCCTTGGTAGCTTGGTAGAGCAGACAGGCTTATCTCAGAGGCTGTGTGTTAAGCATTTATGACCACATACAGTAATAAAGTGAATACACTACAAATGGACACGACACAGTAGTATTATAAAAATAAGTATTTTTATATAGGGCTTAGCACAAGACCAGATAACGACAAAAAATGTACACAATCTTAATAAATACTCTGGGAAGGGAAAAGGGATAGTTCAAAGGTGGTTTCTTCGTTAGCACAAAAGTCTTTAGTATCAAAGCAAATCTTCTTCTTGGCAATACAGTTCTTAGCAACAGGGTAACCCACACGGGGGCTACACGACGTCGAGGCAAAGTTAATCCAAAGGTTCGGCGTCGACCGCGAGGAGCGCTACGTCGAGCCCGGAGTCACACGGACCCCCAACAACACAGTACCTTTGGAAAATGAAGCACACGATGATCAGCGGCGTCGAGCAATCCAGCGTCGCGTCTTCGGTGTCGATCAGGCCTCAGCAGGCGTCGTTTGTCGATGATGCGGTTGCACAGAGTGAGCAGCGCTCACGGCGTCGAGAGGGCACGAGGGCGATGCGATCAGCAGCGGTGCGGACACGAGGTCCCTTGGAGCTGAAGCCGTACTCCCACTCACTGGCGTTGCTGCTGGCGTCGGTCGGGCCCGGCGGCCGGTCGTCGAGGAAGCGGGACACTGGGGCCGTTACCCACTATGTCGAGCTGGATTCGGCGACGTCCGTCGGCGTCGAGGTTGACGGCTCTTTCAGAAGTGCTGGATTCACAGGTTCCAGCAAATAGCACTTTAGCAGATGAAGTCCTTTAGCCCTGTGACTTCAGCAGGAGACTGGCACTCTTCCAGTCCTTGGAGATTTTCTTAGCAAGCGTGAGAGTACACACACAGTTCCTCTCTCCTGGTTTCTTGGCAAAAATAAAGAAGCACTGCAGGATTCCCCCCAGCAAACAGCACACTGGCAGAAGGGGTAGGCAAGTCCTTAGATCAGCAGGACTCTTGTCCTTGGTTACAGGGTTCCTTGTCAGAAGTGATCTAAATTCTTGGTTCAGGGGTCCTACTCTTATACCCCTTTCCGGCTTTGATCCCTTTGTCCATGCAGGGGAATTTCCCCACATCCTGGGTCTGTTGTGGGCGGAGCCAGGCAGAAGCACCTGGCCTATTCACTGAGCAGGGCTGGGTCCTCAGACGCCCAGCAGGAGGTGGAGCCAGCATTGACACTGGCAGGAGCAGAGCTATCGGCCTCCTGGCAGGAGGTGGGGCTAGGATCGTCCATGGCAGGCACAGAGCCATCAGCCGCTTGGCAGGAGGTGGAGCCAGCATTGTATCAGGCAGGGCAGGCTATCAACAACTACTCTCCCCCTACTCTCAACGCAAATGTCCCACTCATCCCACACTGACTCATTCAGACCTGCGGAGCCACCCAGCTCCTGTCACACACACGCAAGACCAGCAGAAACCAGATATGGTTAGACAAGAAAATAGACACTTTCTAAAAGTGCTATTTTCGAACCCAGAGTCCAAAAACCATCCACACCAACGGATGTGTAATTAAACCCCGAGTTCAGGGATACCAAACTCGACATTGCACCATGCTCCCCGAGCCAGCTAGGATCATAAAATTAATAATCCCGGCGGCCCATTCTAACTAATGGAGAGCAGGTTACCTCGCAATAGTGAAGAACGAAGATGGCTGTAGTTCACTATTAGGACATGCCAACTTGGTCAGGCGTGTCCTACCTTACACTTACAATGCACCCTGCCCGTGGGCCTACCATAGGGGTGACTAACATGAAGCCAAGGGAAGGTTGGGGGGCTGGCAAGTAGGTATACTTGCGCAGCCGGCGTGACAGTACCAGACTGCACGTGGGTCTCGCAATGACCGACCCGTAGACATTCTTTTACGAGGCCGCTCCTGTGGGTGGCACAACACGTGCTGCAAGCCCACGAGCGGCATTTGTATTTACAAGTCCCGGCACTCCTGGTGCACTAGACTAGGGTCTGACAGTAAACCAAATAAGCCAAACATGGATACAATAGATACATCAATTTAACCTAGGGAGCACTTGCGCTATGGCACTGATCAGCAGTGGCACGGCGCCCAAAGCATATACCAGCAAAACATCGTAAAACAGTTGAGGCACAACAGAAAAAATGGAGGAGAGACTCAAGCCAATGATGTCAGGTCTAACAGGATGCGTCCAGAGGGTTGATGTTGTTACTGTTACAGTATACAGCAAACCTTTTCCATTTTGCTGCATAGCATGCTCTGGTGGTAGGACGTCTTGCTTGCTTAATGATTTCCATACAGTTTGGAGGCAAATCTAAGTATCCAAATTCTATGACCTCAGGAGCCAGATCGCTAGGTTCAATTGTTTGGGATCTGGGTGCATTATTTCTCCATGGTTCTGTGTAAGGTGCATGGGTAATAATCTCAGCTTTTGATGTGGCACCTGTGAGAGTTGCAGTAGCGTGGTGAACCACGGCTGTCTTGCCCACGTGTGTGCTACTAGTATCATTGTCATTGAATGTTGTTGCAGTTTCCGAACCACTAATGGAATTAGCGGGAGAGGGGGAAAAGCGTAAGCAAATTTGTTGGACCAATTTATCCATAGCGCATTGCCCTGGGACCGGTGGTGTGGGTACCTGGATGCGAAGTTTTGGCATTTTGCGTTCTGATGAGTGGCAAAGAGATCTATCTCTGGTTGTCCCCATCTTTGGAAGAATGGCTGCAGTATTTGGTTGTGCAGTTCCCATTCTTGTACTTGTTTTGACTCTCTGCTTAGGATGTCTGCTATCTGATTTTGAACTCCTGGTAGGAGTTCGGCTAACAGATAGATCTTTTGAGGAATGGCCATCCCCAAATGTCCTGTGCTAGTCTGGATAGTTGGAGAGAGTGTATCCCCCCCCTGTTTTTGAATATAATACATTGCAGTCATGTTGTCTGTTCTGATCAGGACTGCCTTGTTTAGTATTTGCATTTGGAAAGCTTTTAATGCTAGAAATACTGCTAGTAGTTCCAAATAATTGATGTGCAGTCTTTTTTGCTGTACACTCCATTTTCCCTGCACTGTATATTTGTCCATGGGCACGATGCGTCCCCTGTTAGTATCACTTGTGGAATCGGTTCTAGGAACGACCGCCCCTTGGAAATGTTTGTTGTGTTCCACCACTTCAGAGAGCGATGTGTGCGGTCATCTACCAACACAAGATCTGTAATCGGACCTTGAGCCTGATTCCACTGTGTCGCTAGACACTCTTGCAGTGGACGCATTTGTAGTCTGGCATGTGGAATAAGCAGTATGCAGGAGGACATCATCCCTAACAGCTGCATGAACACTCGCGCTGTTAGTGAGTGTTGTGGTTGAAATTTTTGGATCAGCGTGATCATTGTTTGGATCCGGATTGGATTGGGGTATGCTTTAGCTCTTTCTGTGTCTATAGTAGCCCCTAGGTATTGTTGAATCTTGTTTGGTTGTAGGTGGGATTTTTTGTAGTTCACCGTTAACCCTAGCTGGTGCAGCAATTGAATGGTCTTCTGTGTGTTCTGAAGACATTCTTCCTGTGACTTGGCCTTTATTAGCCAATCGTCCAAGTAAGGGAAGACATGTATTTGTTGTCTTCTTAGGTGTGCTGCAACTACTGCTAGGCATTTTGTGAACACCCTTGGTGCCGTTGTGACCCCAAACGGAAGGACTTTGAACTGATAATGTTGTCCTTCTACTACAAACCGGAGGTATTTTCTGTGGGCTTTGTGAATTGGGATGTGAAAGTAAGCGCCTTTTAGATCCAGTGTAGAAAGAAAGTCCCCTTTCTTCAGTAAAGGAAGTACTTGTTGGAGCGTGACCATGTGGAAATGTTCCGAGTTTATGTATGCATTGAGAGGTCTGAGGTCTAAGATTGGTCTTAGAGACCCGTCCTTTTTGGGGATTAGGAAGTATAGAGAGTATACTCCTGTCCCTTGCTGATGTTTTGGAACCTTCTCTATGGCATGATTTTGTAGCAGTGATAGTACTTCTTGTTTTAACAATGTCAGATGGTCTTGACTCATTGGACGCTGTCTGGGGGGATGTTTGGTGGGGTAGCTGGTAGTTCTAGGCAATACCATGTTGGATAATTTGTCTCACCCACCTGTCTGTTGTGATGTTTTCCCAGACAGGTAGGAACTGTGATAGACGTCCCCCGACCGGTGTTATATGGTCTGAGGGGGGGGTTTTATTAAGTCACTGTTTTGGGGTTGGGGAGTTGCGGTTGTTATTATTTCCGCGACCTCTACCCTTGTTGTTGTTACCTCTGTAACTGCCTCTTGAATTATCTCTGGGTGATGTTGGTGTAAAAGAGGTAGATTGCTGACTTATGCCTGTATTTTTTGACCCCCCTCTATAGGTGGACCTTCGAAAGGAACCCCTTTGAGTTGGCTGTTGTAATGCTCCCATTGACTTAGCCATTTCTGTGTCTTTTTTCATCTTTTCTAAAGTCTCATCTGTACCGGAGCCGAAAAGTGTTTTTTGATCAAAAGGTTGGTTCAATAAAGATGTTTGTACTTCTTGTTTGAGGGGTATAATTCTGGGTCGTTATCATCATCTGACCCTGCATCATAATTCTACCATGGGTCTTCCTCATCTGGGATAGTGTCATCATCCGCATGAGGTTCTCCATCCCCTGTATAACTGTCTACATCTGTTTGAGGTGTAGATGGTCTTGGTGTAGAAGGTGGAGGAATAGCTGGCATAGTGTGAGGAATAGGAGAAGAGGGTGTGTCTCTAGGACGAGGAGAAAGAGGAGAAGTTGTATTTGTCCCCATTGTTCTCTTTTTAGGAGGAAGAGCTTTGTCATCTAGCTGTTCATTCTTCCTCTTTTTCGGTGATTTTGTCACTACTTTGCCAGTTTGCGGATCAATAAACAAAGTCTATTGTTTTGGATCTGTTTGCTGCTCCTGTGTCGGTACCGAAGTTCTTGGTTCCGAAAGGTGCCTTTGCTTCTGACCGTCAATGTTCTGCGTTTTCGGCACTGAGAATCTGCTCGATTCCGATTTTTTCGGTGTCGAGTGAGTCTTCGGCGTCGAAGTTTGTTTCGGTTTCGACATGGACTGTTTCGATACCGAGCTTTCCTTTGTATGGAGCTTCGGTGTCGATGTCGATGTCGAACGTTTCTCGGATCCAACATGGTGGGAGGCCGAGAGTTTCGGTTTCTGTTTCGTTGCCGGGCCCGAAGGCGGGGCGTCGGAAACTTTCTTCGATGGTCTGACCGGGCTCGAAGGTGGGGTCGGTCCCACACGGGGTCGGTTTTTGGTAAGGGGACGTCGTCACTCACGGTTTGTTGAACGTCGATTTCCTCGACATCAGACTCGTCCACTTCCGACCCCGACTCGTCTTCATGTTCCTATTCTTCTTCGAGGTACTGGTCCTCGAACAGCTCCGGGATTGCCTCCGACTGCATTCTCGAAACCTCGTGTCTTCGAGCTCGACGGTTTCTAATCGTCGACTTGGAGGAGAATGCTGCGCAGGCTTCGCAGTCCCTGGATTCGTGTTCAGGTGATAGGCAGAGATTGCACACCTCGTGTAGGTCCCTGTGTGGGAACTTAGCACCACACGTTGGACATCTCTTAAATGGAGTCCTTTCCATGGACTCCGGGCTGGACTACGTCGAGAAAGGCCTCCCGGTCGTCGACGTAGAAGAAAATGTTTATTGTTGGAGTCGAAACGCGTCGGAATGGAAATGAAATCGCGTTCGATAACAATACCGTCGCATTGGAAAGGGAATACGCGCCGAAATATCACTTCTTCTCGAAGTCGATCTGGAGCGCCTCGATCCTCATCCAAACACGACGGCGGGAAAAAACAATCTAAGGATGGAGCCGAGTCCCATGCGCACTAGCACCCAAAGGAGGAGTCACCAGTCTACAAAAGACTCTCCAAGAGAAAAACAAGTGTAATCATCCGAGCCCAACACCAGATGGCGATCTAAGGCTCGATCAGATGCCCACGGTTGGCATTTTGATTTTTTAGGCAATATTTTTCCTAAAAAATTTCAAAATTTATGACTCTGGTTCTGCTGATTGGATTTATTTTGTTTTGGTGTCAAATTATTTATTACATTTTTCTCTATTCCTCTAATTTGGCGTGGGATTCCTCTTGAGTTGTGGTTTCCCTTTATTAATATTTGTGTGTTGCATAAATTCTTAACTCATTGCCCCTAAGTTAAGCCTGACTGCTTTTGTGCCAAGCTACCAGAGGGTTAATCACAGGTTAATTTAGTGACTTTTGTGGTTCAACTTGACCAGGATTGTGGCTGTTGCTTGAGAAGGGGTTTAACCCCCCTCAATCAACAACCCAATGTCCTACAGTGGTGTGTGCATGGAAGATTATCATAGTAGAAAGAGGTGCGGTTCTTCGATTCACCAAGTGCCCTTGCCTGGCTGCTTTGCTCCTTCCAAAAACGCATCTTTTTGGACACATTGCCTCATCCTGGCCAGATTTGGGTATGAAAGGGTTAAGGTGATTAACCGAGGGATAAAAATCCACTTCCCCTATATTAGCAGTATTAGTCATATCTATATATTGTGTTAGTATGATGTATCTATATACTCTTTGCGTTTTATATGCATAATGCCTAACCTATATCTGTTTTAGTTAGTTGATAAGGGTATATGTTACTCGTGTGTTTTTGTTTACATCGAGTAGGCCGAGAACCATACAGACACCATCTTTTCTCTGCCTGTGCTAGGCCTGAGCAGTGATCATGTGTTACTCTCCAATAGTTGTCAGGCCCCAGTTTAGTTGAGTTACTGAGAGCAGCTGAATGCACACCATTCTTCCTCGGTCCAGGGACTCAAGGTCGCATCTGGCTTTGGGTGTGATAAGCGCATTCCTGAAGGCGCCATGCCTGCACTCCCGGGCACCGGGACGAAAGGGAGTCACCCCTCCTTACCTCCCCAAAAATAACTAAGCAGAGCTTTGAACTAATCATGTGTGCCATATATGGTCTTTCCTCGAGACCCAAGAGTCAAGTAGCTTTTTTTCCATTTACTGTGACTTCATGTACTGTGCTGAAAGTATATATGTGCTGTTTTGACTATAAGCCAGCAGTCTTCTCCACACACCTGATGGTGAGGGTTGGAGAGGCTCCTCTATAGATTATTTTTGCATAATAAACAATTGAACTTTCTTCACTGCCAACGAACTGGTTATTTTGGTAATTGGTATTGGGGCTATTGGTAGGTATAGCTCGTTATGTTATTTTTTACGGTATGTCAAACCATCCGTAATTTTTACAGACGGTCTGTGAATTTACTTTAATATTTGTGAATAAAGTATCCATGGATGGCATTTGTCCCAAATTTTACCCATTTGGGCTAAAGTATTAATGTTAACTCCAAACAGCTGGGATGGCTAAGCTGAAGCAGAAGACAAGAAGTCGCCTGTGAAGGGATTCAGAAGGAGGTAGCCAGGGTGCTGGGCTGCTTGAAAGAAATGTAAATGTGGGCAACTGGGTAATCTGGGCATATAACGTCTGCTTGTATGCCAATGTAGGTGTTAATTAATAATGTTCACTTTAAGCTGCCTGAAGAGAAAGATGTCTTCTTTTTTAGAGCTATTTATAGGGTGTTCAAAGTTGAACTGTGAAGTGTGTGCATTTAATGGACAGTTGTAAACTGCACTAGATGCAATCTGCATATTACTAAAATATACACTTTGAAATTACTTTTGGTCTTTAACCTAAATTTATTTATGCATTTTGCGGCAGCCAATCTTATACTGTGTCATGCAAATTTAAAATAGTGACTTTTGTGAGGGACAGGAACCTATTAGCACTAAAATTACACCAGCCACTATGCCCTGCTAGCCAAACAAGATTCAATTCCATGTTCCTCTGGTTGCCCAGACATACATTTGCAGTGATCACATTAATCAAGAGAGGTTTCATAATATAGAATAGTGTATTTCCCACTGATTAGTTTAACTTGCATTTATTTTTCATTTAAGGTGTGAAATATTTTATATGCAGTTACCGGATAGTGAAAGATCAATAAACATTTTATTCTTTTTAGCCACACCTATGATTCCACCTCACCGCTCAATGACTCAACTGCACTCAGGATCACGGTATCCAAACTTTTTAATGCACTTCAACTGCTGCATTAATTATTATGTAAAGTCTGAGAAAGCCAGTGATGTTAACAAATGGTTTCTAGTAGTCCCTCACTTTCATTATGCACTTTCTTTTTATATAGATATTGCTTCAAATGAACCTGAGATCTTTATTTATTTAACAATCTACTATTCATCTGACAGATTTGCACAAAGCCGCTGTCATCTGGTGCCAAATGAGATTGAGAAAAAGAAAGAAATCTAGTCAGTTGCTTAAATACATTATGGGGTATATTTATCATAGTTTCACACAACAAGCCACCTTGCTGTGCTGAGCTGCATAAAAGAACAAGAATGTGCCATATTTAATATCATCATACAAGCTTGCTGCTTGGCTTGCACATCAACACAATAGTGTTTAGTGAAGGTGTGTGGTGTAGACCATGTTGCTGCCTTGCATATGTCCTCCAGGGGTATGTTTCCTAAGAAAGCCATAGAGGCTCCTAGTTTGCGAGTGGAGTGCGCTCTAGGAGGAACTGTTAATGTACGTTTAGTTTTAATATAGCATATTTGTATACACTTTACAATCCACCTTGCAATCCCACCTTTAGAGATGGGGTTGCCTTTGTATGGAGGAGAGAAAGATACAAAGTTGCTTTGTTTTTCGAAAGGATTTAGTTCTATCTATATAGTATAAAAGAGCCCTTTTAACATCTAATGTGTGTAAAGCCCTTTCCGCTACAGAGTCTGGGTTTTGGAAAAACACAGGTAACTCTACGAATTGATTTAGGTGAAAGGGAGTGACGACTTTAGGAAGAAATTTTGGATTAGATCTAAGAACCACTTTGTTAGGATGTATTTAAAAAAATGGTTTTTGTATTGTGAAAGCTTGTATCTCACTTACTCTTCTGAGAGAGGTAATGGCAACAAGGAAAGCTGTTTTCCATGTTAGGAATTGCAGTTCACATTTATGTAGAGGCTCGAAAGGGGGCCCCATGAGTCTTGTAAGGACAATATTCAGGTTCCACACAGGAGAAGGTGGCAACCTGGGTGGGATTATTCTTTTTAATCCTTCCATGAATGCTTTGATTGCAGGTACTCTGAAGAGAGACAGATGTTGCCTGTTTTGTAAAAATAGGCTGCAATTGCTGCAAGGTGCAGACGTATGGAAGAATATGCCAAATTAGACCTTTGTAGATGTAAAAGGTAACAAATGATATTTTGGATGGAAGCATCCAGGGGATCGATGTAAATATTTTTGCAATATATTGCGAATCTTTTCCATTTAGAGGCATAACACACTCTGGTAGTGGGTTTCCTAGCCTCTTTAATGATGTTCATACAATCTGGTGGTAGGTGTAGATAACAAAACTCAGACTTCAGGAGCCAGATCGCCAAATTCAGTTGGTTTGGGTCTGGGTGTCTGATTTCTCCATGGTTCTGTGTTAACAGGGAGGGTGTGAGCTGTAGCTTTTGATGTGGAACTAGAGAGAGATCTAGTAGTGTGGTGAACCACCGTTGGCGTGCCCATGTGGGAGCTACCAGGATCAATGTGAGAGACTGTTGTCTGAGCTTGCGCACTACTAATTGAATCAGTGAGAGAGGCGGAAAAGCGTACGCAAATCTGCCTGACCAGTTCATCCATATCGCATTGCCTTCGGACAGTGGGTGTGGAATCCTGTCGGCGAAGGCTGGGCATTTTGCATTTTCGTGGGTGGCAAACAGATCTATAGGTGGGTGCCCCCACCTTTAGAATAATGGCCGAAGAATTTGTGGATCTAGTTCCCATTCGTGAATCTGTTGTGACTGCCGACTTAACAGATCTGCTATCTGATTGTGAACTCCTGGAAGGTGTTCTGCTAACAGATGCATGTTTTGAGGAATGGCCCATCTCCAAATGTTCTGTGCAAGCTGGGACAGTTGCAGAGTGTGTGCCCCCCCCCTGTTTTTGTATATAGCACATGGCTGTCATATTGTCCGTCCGGATTAGGGCAGCTTTGTTTTGTACTTGGAAGTTGAAAAGTCTTGAGTGCTTAGAATATTGCCAGCAGCTCTAGATGGTTGATATGGAACAGTTTTTGTTGATTGTTCCATTGACCCCGAGTTGTGTGATGTAAGAGATGGGCTCCCCATCCTGTGAGGGATGCGTCTGTTGTGAGCACTACTTGTGGAACAGGATCGAGGAACGGCCGCCCCTTTGTCAAGTTTTTGGTGTTCCACCACTGCAGAGAGCGATGCGTGCGGCAGTCGACCAACACCAGGGCTTTTAGTTGACCTTGAGCTTGGTTCCACTGTTGTGCTAGGCACTCTTGTAATGGACGCATTTGCAATATTGCTTGTGGTACTATGAAGATGCAAGATGCCATCATGCCTATTTGTCTCATGAACACCCTGGCTTGCAGAGACTGTTGGTGTTGAAAAGTGGCGACTACGGCTTGAATGCTCTGTATCCTGGCTGGACTGGGATACGCTAGGGCTGTTGACGTGTTTTATGTAGCTCCTAGATACTGATGTACATGCGAAGGCTGCAGGTGCAACGTTTGAACTGTCTGATGTGTGTGTTGGACACACAGATTGAATGACTTGGCTTTCATGAGCCAGTCGTCTAGATAAGGGAAGACATGCATTTATTGTCTTCTGAGATGTGCTGCTACCACTGCAGGCACTTTGTAAATACTCTTGGTGCCGTTGTCACTCCGAATGGAAGGACTTTGAACTGATAGTATTGTCCTTCCAGTACAAACCTTAGATACTTTCTGTGAGCAGGATGTATGGGGATATGGAAGTAGGCGTCCTTTAGATCTAGTGTTGTAAGGAAGTCGCCTTGTTGCAGCAGTGGAAGCACTTGTTGTAGAGTAATCATATGGAAATGATCTGATTGTATGTAATGGTTGAGGGGCCTGAGGTCGAGAATTGGCCTTAGTGTCCCGTCCTTCTTGGGAATAAGAAAGTACAGCGAGTAACCCCCCGTTCCTTGTTCTTCTAAAGGAACTATTTGAATAGCATCTTTTTGTAGAAGTGATAGAACTTCCTCTTGAAGCAGAGTCAGATGGTCTGTAGACATTGGACGCTGCCTAGGAGGTATAGTTGGAGGGGTTGCTGTAAGTGCTAGGCAGTAGCCATGTTGGATAATCTGTCTTACCCACTTGTCTGTTGTAATGGAGTTCCAGACAGGCAGGAACTGTGTTAATCTGCCGCCTACAGGAGTGGAATGCTGTGGGGGGAGCAGAGGGAAGTCACTGTTTTGTGGCGGAAGAGGAACGATTGCTGTTGTTACCGCAACCTCTTCCCTTGTTATTATTGCCTCTGTATCCTCCTCTAAAGTATCCCTTGTTAGAGGATGTTTGTGATTTGAAAGATGTTGTAGTGTCTGCTCCAGTTTGTTTGGAGCCTCCCCTGTAGAAGGAGCGACGAAAGGAGCCTCTAGCTGGTGTGGACTGTAAAGCTCCCACAGACTTTACGGTGTCGGTATCTTTCTTTATTTTTTCCAGTGTAGTCTAGTTCTGAGCCAAATATTTGGTTCTGATTAAATGGTTGGTTTAAAATGGTGGTTTGCACTTCTTGTTTAAACCCTGAAATGCGCAACAACGCATGTCTCCTAAGTATGACACTGGTATTTACAGCTCTAGATGCTGTGTCTGCGACATCTAGTGCGCATTTTATTGAGGCATTGGATATTAGCTTGCTTTCTTGTATAAGGTCATTTGCTTGATCTTTGTACTGATCTGGAAGGTGCTCAAGTAGTTTTTGTAATTGATCATAATGAGCTCTATCGTAACGAGAGAGGAGGGCTTGTGTATTTGCTATACGTCAAATGTTTGCAGCTTGTGCAGCTATTCTTTTACCTGACACATCAATTACTTTTAATTCTTTGTCAGGTGGGGGTGCTTCACCAGAAGTTTGAGAATTTGCCCTTTTTCTAGCATTGGACACAACTAATGAGTCTAGTGGTAGGTGTCCTTTAATGTAGACTGTAGGTGCCGGTCTATATTTTTTCTCAATTCTAGGGTTTAATATTCTAGTGCGTACAGGGTCTTTAAATACCTCTGGAGCGTGTTTGATGACCCCTTTAATCATGGGAAGAATTTGAGCAGACCGCTGAGACTGCTCAAAGGTATCTAGGAGAAAATCCTCCTCAATGTCATCGGAATGCATAGGGACTCCATGGTAAACAGAAGCTCTGTTTAACAGATGACCAAATTCAATGGTATCTTCTGGAGGGGAAGATTTTGATGTGTATGACTGCGGTTCAGGAATGTCAGGCACATTTTGTGGGTTTGTAAAGTCCCATATAGGGACATTTTTGGGGTTTGGAAAGTCCCATATACCCTCATGTACATGGTATGAACCAGGTTCTTCAATGTACTCCCCTCCACCCGAATTGCATTCTTCATCATTCTGCTGTGGGGAATGTGATGATAATGGAGAATGTACAGGAGAGATTTGAGGTGATATGTGAGGAGGAACAGGAGAAGAAGGAAGAGCAGGTATAGGAGAGGAAGGGTGCATAGAAGATGTTGCTCAGTCCTTTTTCTTGGCAGGAACCACAGGTGTGGGTGGTGCATCTGCTGGTCTCTTTTGTGAGGTGTAGCACCTACATGACCTGTCTTTGGGTCTATGTAGATTTTCTTTTGTTGAGGATCTGGTCGAAAAAGTTCCTCCTCCTCTATAACCTTCTTGGGCGTCGATTTATTCGATTCCAGTGGAGGTTGTCGTGTGTCCTTAGCCTTGGGAGGTGTTATAACGTCCTGTGGCATAGTTTTCGGTGCCGAAGGTGTTGTTTTCGGCTTCGTAGGCATGTTCGAGGATTTGGGCACCTCGGAATCAGGCTTTGTGTTCTTCAACACAAAAGATGTAGAAGTGGACAGCTTCGGAGCCGGTGCTTCTTTTGGTTTCGGTACCGGTATGTTTTTATGTTTCGGTGCCTGTACTGTTTTAGGCCTCGGTGCCGAAGGGTCTTTTGGCTTCGGCGCCGAGGCATCTTTATTTTTCGGTGTCGATGGAAGAGGCGTGCCCGGTGTCGAGGAACTAGAAGGCTTAGTTTGTTTCTTCGGAGCCGGGCTGGCTGGAAGGAGGGGCTTTCAAACCAGGTATTCGGTCTCGACTGGGCCCTTTGGGCGGAGTGCTGACCTTTGCCTTCAGTTTGGGCAGAATATGTGGTGCAGGGGCAGTAGTACTCACGCGCTGACCCGATGGAATGGAGTCATCTGAGTCGTCTGCCTCTGATCCGATCTGAAGATCAGGGGAGTCTTCTACGGGAACGAGGGGAACCTCTTTGTGAAAAGTGTTTTTGTAGCCGGAGCGGAGAAACTTTCATCCTAACCCAGTGGCGAAAAAAAAAAAATCTAAGGATGGAGCCGATGCCTATGCGCAGTATTGTCCAAGGGAGGAGTCACCTATCTCGTGACTACATAGACTTCTTCCAAGAAGACAACAACCTGTAATCATCCGAGCCTAACACCAGGTGACGATCTAATGCTAAGTGTACAATCGGCAGCTCATATGCCTCTAACACATATTTCTCCTCGTTACACCCCCCACTCCTTTAGGGAAGCGAGGCATTTTGAAACATTCCTAGGTCTACCACTAATGATAAATCTAGGAGTGCACCAAAATCCATGGGTGAATGCGTGAGAACTCCCACGCTCCACCCATGGAACCCGTACCTAGGGCAGAGTAAAGCAAGACAGTGATCTGCGCTGCCTTGCGTTACTACAGATTTATCAAGCCACCTAGGGCCGCACAAGGTGGCCTTGCGTGGCTTGATACATCTAACTTTAGTGTTGCGTCGCCCTTGCACCCTCTTGAGTGTGACCGGGAAACCTGGGTTCGAATTCCATCTCACACACATGACTAAATTGTGTGTTTTCACTCAAATCAACTTA
Source organism: Lissotriton vulgaris (assembly GCF_964263255.1). NCBI lineage: Eukaryota > Metazoa > Chordata > Amphibia > Caudata > Salamandridae > Lissotriton > Lissotriton vulgaris. The sequence goes on from NC_141691.1 coordinate 1,108,483,079, forward strand.
CTTCATTAGAGAGCACTTTCAAGTAATTCAGTTCAAGACGGATTCCAAACAAAAATCTAATTTTTACATTCTTTAGTGGTCTGCAACGTTCCACCAGCCATCAAAATATGATTGGCCATAATATACGGAACACCAGACAATTGGTTCACTTTGTTCACTCATGGCTTTGTCAGACGGTAGGGTTTCTAAATGTTTTAAAGTTCATGTTTAGAAACTTCCAATTCAGATACATATCAGTGCAATGTTGTGATGTAATATAATAAACTGTAACACTTCTGTGTGTTAAAGAAAAGCTTTCTATATTTTAAGGTCTTTATCATGTACTTATATTTTAGTTGTTGCGTGATTTGCATCCCAAATATTCTGAAGATTCTCATGTTATTTGGTACTTAGGGATGAGCCAGACCATTAGTTGGGGGTTGGCTCAACTACAGAGCCCTTTCAAGACATGGACAGAGTGGTCAATTTCTCAGGGCCCAATTTTCCAAGGGGCCCATCCCCTGCCTGCCTTCTAGAAACACCACCAATAGTCCATCGCATAGACAGAGTTTGCCAGGATGGGTGCGCGCTGAGTATTCACCCACTTGACAGTGCTTCTTCTGTTTCTGGCCCCTCTGCTGAGACTACTCCTCATGGATGCAATACATTCCAATCCTCATGGAGGGCCGATCTGATTTTAGAAATGGTTACATCTTGCTCGTCCATCCTTTATTTGTCCAGTTCTTAGCAATGACTCCATGAATCAGTTGCTATGGCTCTCCCATCTGATCATGATTTCATCCTGCTCTTTAATTCATTGTGTGGTGCTCGGGCTCCCAGTTCAGAGATTAATGCAGAGTCCCTGGCGCACACTCTAATGTATCAGTCGAGTCTGCTTGGTGCTGTGAGACTACAGACAGGTTGTGGGTACCTCACATCCTGACATTAGATGCGAGTCTGTCACCCATACCACCTGCTCTGCCTCATTAATTTGTTTAGGTTTGATGTCTAGTGGAGGGTGAGATGAGCAGAACTTAAATAAATCACTTACCTATATAGTTTCTAAAACTGTTTGCCATGGGTATTGAAATGTTTAGAAACAATCAAAGTGTTGCTGTTGTTTTTTCCCTGACACAGATTGGATAGGTTTGAGTAGGGACGGTGCCCTTTACACCATGCTGGCCATCAAGTTACTGTTAAACAAGGACATAATGCACCACCTGAATGGTAGCATAACTAGTATTCTCACATAGCACAGTGCATGTAAATAATGCAATATAAAAAATAGTATAAAAATAAATTGATAAAGTAGTGGGGTATGGCCACACCTCAGTTGTGTCTGTAAAATTGACCTTTTGTCCTCAATTTCTGTCCTGAATTTTGAACTTTTCCCTGAATTTTTTACAGTCTTGTTCTGGATTTGCCTCCATATCAGGTGGTCACCCAAGAACGGGTCTATAATGTGGGGCACATTAAAGTCTTTCGGGGCACTACAATCCCCCTACACAAATGTTTTGCACTATCCATCACCTAGCTCACTACATACGTTTCCGGGAGTGATGTGGTGGTGGTGGAGGTCCAAGTGACACGAAAGCTGTATAACTTCACTATTACAAACATTCCTCCACAGATAGCAAAAATCTCCCTTGACTACCATAAAAAGGCACTTCTGTGCCTATCTAAGATTTGATCATTGTAGGCAAGTACTTCAACTCTCTCTCTCTCCTGGGCAACGGCATCAATAGTGCAGTTGAAACCAGTGATGGCTGAATTAGCTAGGCTTATATAATGTGTGGCAAGTATGACATTGATGTGCAACTGAACATACCCATGTCCCAGTGGTGCATGAAAACTCATCTAAAATGGATTACCGTTTCCTTCCAGCAGCGGACATGCTATGTACAAATATGGCAGACATCCATTTCATTAGAATATCAGACCACTTTCCAGTCACAATTTGTGTGCGGTGGAATGCTGACCAATGTGGCATATGATTGCATGGTGCCTTGTCAATGTGCAATGCTCTAAGTACTTATTGCAAGAACTGAAATCCTACTTTGAACTCCAACTACCAAAGCCTTCCAGAGAGGGAAGAATGAGGATTAAAACCAACAGGTATCCAACTGGGAGGTGAGAACTCTAGCACCTGAACACAAATACATTACTAGCAGGGATCAGAGAATCCAGAGCCAACTAGCGACAGGGCCTCCCTTCACCCACTCTGCTTAGAGGAAGCTTAGCAGTGTAGGATCGCCTTGAACAGATATGTCGATGAATAGGGTGACAAGTCTAGAAAACAAATTTACTAGCTGATGCCCAGACATGCTGCCTCCTGAGTGATGCCTGCACTAAAGGACCTGTTAAAGAAACGGATCAATGCAGCGTCAGAGATTGCTCAGGCTTTTGCTTCATACTATAGAGACTGCTATGCCGGCTGAAACGGCCGGCTCATGAGTGCTCCAACCTCCTCATTGAAGATCTCCCATTTACACACGACAGAGACACTTTCCCTCATTAACGCTGAGACCATGATCCATGCCAAGGTCCTGGGCAGCAGACTTCTCCAAGTAGTAACTTTGCTATTTCACAAGAGACAATGTGACTTTATTACCCACCACTCAGCTTCCAGTACCTGGGAATGCACATTTGCCTGGAGCCAAGCCTCACGTGGAGTCTCAAACTCTAACCACTTTCAAACCAAGAGGAAATGAGTAAATGGTCTACCCTTCCCTTATTATGCACAGCAGGGTGGCACTGTTCAAAATGACGGTTCTAGCCTCAGATTCTAAATATGCTACAACACTTCCCTTAGTTAACCATCAGGCTTGGTTTGCTGACCTGATAGCAAAGGTTGCATTCCTTTTGTTGGGCAAACCAAACTCCCCGCACTGCATTCAACAAAAGCACACAATCCACCTATGATGGGGAAATTAGCATGGAAGACCTTCGGCTATATTATTAGACATCACAGAGATGATGAAGGTCTAGCTTTTCGGCAGCCATGAAGCCCTACATTAAGTGTTGAGATATCTCTGATCAGTTGAGGCAATATACCAGGCTTACCGTATAGGAAATCCCCTCCCAGACTCCCCGCAGCATGTTACGAGAGTGGTAATCCTGTGTTGGTAACTGGCATTGTTCTAGATCCAGTGAGATCAGAGGCTCACAGAGGAGACCCCTCTTTGTCAGAGTAGAGGACTTCTTCATAGTGCTCGTCTGGACGAGTTCGAATTGTGGGACCTCATCGGAATTTTAAAGCTTGGGGATGCCTGAAAGGGTGCCCAAATGAAATCATTCAAGACTCTTCAAGCAGAATTTGACCTCCAAAGAACTCAATTCTACAGATACCAGCAACTGAACACGCAATAGCAGCTCACCAGTCCGCCTTCAGTGAGTGTTTTGAATACAGCCTGCTGGAAGATAGAATTACCCTGGGTCCATAAGGGACAGGGAGCACATCATACATTTATAAATCCCTAATTATTAACCTGCCAGACCAGTTCATGGCGCTTAAGTAACAATGGGAGTGCTGGGTACATCCCCTGGATTAGAGTGACTGAAGAGATGCTAAAATGGCCCCTCCACTAGCTGGTCATCTCCTCAACGCTATAACTCATTCAACTGAATTACATACACACACCACATACTTTACTCCTAAAAGACTATGGCAGATGGGCAAACTACCCTGACCGTTTTACTCCCGATCCAATGCTAATGAAGGAGTTATTTTTTTTCATAGGATCTGGAACTGTCCTGCCATGGTAAAGTACTGGTTTGAAATATTCTCTACCCTATCTAGGATAACGACAGGGAGGCCAATTTTATGTGCCCCACCATTAAAAACGGAAGAAACCTGGGCACTAAGAACAGTGCTAGCTGTTTTCGTTTTGCCGACACCATCCACAAGTCAATGGATTGCCCTCCTAATCGTCTCTCGTTGGTGCTCCATGTCATGCGTGCTGAAATAATACATGCACGGAACACTTACTTGAGGAAACAGGTCCAAGGAGAGAGGCTTCCAACTGCACAACGCACTTTGCTATCGGCACACGAGGCTCCCAGCTGCCAACTCGCCGCACCCGCTCCGCGGGTGCCGCTTCGCTGGTGAGCCCCAGTCCCAGCAACCTTGTGGGAGTAAACCAGAGGTCCTTTGCGGAAAGGCGGTAAGGGGCGCGAGGCACCAGCGGGGCTGCGAGCGTGCAGGGACTTCATTTCCCAGAAGTCCCTGCGAGACCAAGGAAGAGCTTCCGGTCCGCTCTCCCTGCTGGCCCGCCCCCCACCCAAACCACCACCTACAAAACACCACCTCACTCCCGCAGCGCGGGACGCAGCCCGGGCTAAGACTGGGCAAAGACAGGGCCGTTTTAGGCCGTTAGAGGCAGTTAGAGACTGGGTTGGGCCACCCCATTTGATGCACAAGTTGTCCTCTGACCTAGAACCCAGCATGGCAACCCGTGAGTTCAGAGACAGAGCTGCAAAATCAAAATTAAAAAACGGCACCCTGGACGATTTTATCACCAGGACCCACACTGCCATTGACAACGAAATAATCAAGATGCAACACAGGGTGTCTTTAGAGCTTGAAGCTGCTAGACGATTGTCTGTCGAGTTAACTGCCGCCAAAAAATCCTCTCTTGGCCCCATTGCCTTGGCGAAAACTCCAGAACGGCCGATAGGCTCCACACCTACGCCGATATCCACGCTATAGAAGTAGGAAGTTCACCCACCCCTCAGGGGAAACTTTTACAAAACCCTACTCCCCCTCCAAATTCCCATCTGGGTGCGAACGTAGACCAAAATAAGGGTTGTGAAGAGGGATTATTCTCGACAGTTGAACCCACCCCTGCTTCACATGAAAAAGGTGGGAGCCTACCCATAGCACAAAAGCATCCACACAATAAAAGGAAGCGTAACCCTACCTCGGCATATTCTCGAAAAAAGGCCAAAGTGGCGAAGGCGCAGCTACCAACCAAGGCACTTCCCTCTGATAATTTGCTAACACCGCAATCTTCTACCCTAGTAACATGCACAGAAAACATCCCCCCCACACAGTAGTCATTCAAGAAAACAACGATCTTACTATAGAAAGTGACACTGCAGGAACCCCTCTATGCTCCAGGGAAGGATGTTGAATTTCTTACTATTGTTTGGGAAACACTAAAAAAACTACTCTCCCCAATAGAAAAGAGATTCACACATATAGAGACGCAGTTACTAGAAATAGAAAAAAGTATTTTAAACCTGGCAACCGTTACTATGCAGAATTCCAAACCTACATGCACAAATGGACCCTTGCTCCCAGCCGCACTGTCGGATCCTACCACCCAAGCAGCAGCGAATTCGCGGCCTCCCCCTAAGGCCAAGAATCCAGGATCTACTGCTGCATGCTCTTCCCTCACCACTTCCATTGTTACACCCAAGGTCAAACCAACACCCAAGCCCCGAACCAAGGTAGATGTCCACATTCCTCCCAGTGGGGTATTGCCATCCCCCCAGCTGTACCCGCCCAAAGAACACCTGTCCCGACCGAACTCCCTAATACGAGGCACAATGGCCAGAACACAAATCCTCCAGCATCGCAGAGAGCCAGCACCAGTTTCATACGATCAAGGGGTTTTGTAGATCTTCCCCCTGAGGTTAGCCCCTATGTTGTGGTGCTGACTGGGGTAACCGAACTGATATACAATCAGCATGAAAACTTCGCCTCTCTTAAGAACAAGGTGATCCACTGGCTGGAAACCAACAAACCTATCCCGAATCACTTAAGGAGCAAAATCCTTATGGTACGGAGGGTACCTTGGGTAGGGACCACACAAAAGTCCACCTCTGGAGACTGTGTAATAATCTCCTTTGAGGATTCTAATACTGCTCATGCCATTTACTCATGGATCAATCACAGCTCAGCTGCAACAATAATAGCAAGACCACTCACCTTCTTTTACCCACCACATGCCCCTCTAGTTCAGGGGGGGAACTGGAGCAGGATACAGGCGAGGAAACACACTTGGGGTGCACAAAGTAACTGGTGGGCATACACACTCGGAGGATGGAACGGGGTGCCGACTTCCAACAGATATGGTTGTCTAGAGGAAGTGGACTGACTTCCACACCCATTAAACATAGTACCCCCCTCACCCATCCTAATTTGTGACCGCACCCAGTCTTCAGGCATTGCACCAATAATTAGCATTTCAAACACACACACGGTTGGTAGGTCTCTCCCAGCAACACCAGAACACACGGTGCCAAATGATCCTAGAGCAGCGGCAGATAGACAAATTACATGCTCTTCCAAGGGTGCAACTGCTGATTCCAACCAGAGGCTGAAACATAAACTCCTTATCCCACAGAGCCCCAGACCAAACAGTGCTCCATTGGACATCCCCCCACCCAATCAGTGTGGGAAATCCCTAGCTCTAGGGCGCCTCAGAACACCAGACACCAGAAGCACAACAGAGGCTTATGGCACACTCTCTATTTTTTCCTGGAATGTGGCTGGGCTAGCAAACAAATTAGATACCCCTGATTGGATAGACCTAGTAGAGGGCTATGACATCTGTCTCCTACAAGACACTTGGGCCAGAGAACAACTTAGCTGCCAGGGATTCGCGATCTTTAGCACTGAAGCGAAATGGGGGGGAAAGGGCCGCCCTTCAGGAGGCCTTTCGACCTGGGTGGGTTCCCACCTGGCCTGCAGGGCCACACCTATGGAAACCAATTCTTGTGATTTCCAATGTGTCTCCCTAGAATGGCCATGTGGAGGGAAGCTTGTAGTGATCAACTTTTATTCAAGGCCAGTTGGGGTTGCTGCAACATCGGCCCCAGTGGAAGATCTAGCTCACTTTCTTGATACACACAATTTTTCTTCCCCTCTAATTATAGGTGGCGACTTTAACCAACAATTTGAACCACTCCCTGCCTACATGGAAGGCATATCCGCCGAGGAGGATGACCTATGGGATATTCCTTCCTTGACAGATGGAGCCACCAAGGCATGTTCCCCCCTCGCCATTCAGATAATGTCCCTCACACTCAGTCACTCTTTGAGGGCATGTAACGGCCGGATGGAGGGTGATATCCCGCCTAAAAACACCTTTAATAGGCCGGGTCACGAGTCAAGGATCGACTATATAATGGTATCAACCAGGGATTGGAAGAGGGCAAAAGACTTTAAAGTCATCACCAGATATGACAGTGACCACAACCTGCTCTCACTAAAATTCGAGATCCCTTATCGACAACTAGAGAAGGTAGATCCCAATGTACCATCTCAGCCCGATTTAGTGTTAACCAGCAATAGGCGAAGAATAAAATGGACCAAATTGCTCGAAAATCAAACTAACATAGAAAGACTCTATGCACTAACCGCCCCTGCCCTGGAAAAAGTAGAGTGCCACGTGAACTTTTTAGCTAGCGAATCAGAGACTATCACCACGGGTAGCCTGGACTCTCAGGTACATCTGGCTCCCCTCGTTAACATCCACTCGGAGCTATGCACCAACCTTGCAGAAATATTGAACCCAGTTGCCAGGCTTCGCAAGCCCAAAAAGAGAAGAGTGACCTGGTTCAACGCCTCTTGCAGGGAAGCAAAAACCCTTCTGCTGGAATCATTGAAAGCCCGAGATACCCCAATCATAATCAGGGAGAGACGAGTCGCCTATAAATCTGCCCTCCTCACTGCAAAAATAGAATGGGACGAGGAGAATTGGACAAAAATAACAGCCGCCCTCGCTTGCCAAGATTCACGGACCTTTTGGCAAATTGTCAGGCACGGCTCATCTGAACCACTTGCAGCAGTCGAGGCTTGCATAGCACCATCTGTTTGGGAGGAACACTTTAAAAACTTATACCTTCCACATAGCAGTGATAATGGAAGCAGTAAATACGGTGGAGAGTCCCCCAACACCAAAAACAGGCCAACTGACATTGAGGGCTTCACCTTAGAAGAAATCACACTGGCAATTTCCTCCCTGTCTGCTGGTAAGGCGCCGGGCCTAGATAGGCTCCCAGGCGATCTTTACAAGCATGAACCTAATGTCTGGGCTCCCTACCTAGGGGTACTATTTAACTCTATTTTGAAGGGTATGCCAATCCCTTCCACTTGGCCAGGGGCTGAAATTGTGCCAATTTTCAAAAAGGGATCTCCCCTCCTTCCTGTAAACTACAGGCCTATAAGCCTAATCGATGTTTCCCAGAAACTCTTTTCCAAGCTCTTGCTAAACCGCCTACACGAGTGGATCAGGGACTTTAACATCCTGAGCCCTTTCCAAGCAGGCTTTAGGGAGAAGGTCTCCACAGTGGACCAGGTCTTTCGTCTCGCCATGATTCATTGGAAAACAGTACAACTGGAGGGTGGCAGCCTCTATACCATATTTGTGGACCTAAGGGCAGCGTTCGACCTGGTACCGAGGAATAAGCTGTGGGAGGTTCTCGATAATCTGGGGGTCCCTGAAGGTCTCTTGAAAATGATAATACGCCTCCACACTAGTAACTACGCCCAGGTTAGATGTGGTAGGATGGGAGAACTGTCTGAGAAGTTCCCCGTTGGCAGGGGGGTAAGGCAGGGTTGTGTGCTTGCACCAACCCTGTTTTGCCTCTACGTCAACGGGGTAATCGCCCACTTAGCGGGCGTAACTAACTCTGATGCACCGAAATTGGCCTCCGAGAGGGTATCAGCCATTATGTTCGCCGACGACACACTGCTTTTAGCCAAGTCGGCAAAAGGTATCCAGTGCACCCTTGATGGCTTTGTGGACTTCTGTGAGACCCATGGACTAGAAATTAACGCTACAAAGACTAAATTCATGGTCTTCAACCCTCCACAGAAATTCCACTTTCGCCCAAGCATCTCACACATTAACCTGGAAAGGGTAAATACCTTCGAATACCTGGGGATTGTTTTGAACGATAAATTTACCTGGAGTACTCACCTGGAAAAAGCGGCACTGAAACTGACTCAGCAGACGGGAGGCGTAATGAAGCTTGTGGCAAACAACAAATCCCCGGTTAGGCCAATCGGCCCCCCACTACAGATCTATAAATCCCAGGCCAAGGGGGCTGTTATCTATGGATCAGAACTCTGGGGTCACGAAAACACATCTAAATTGTTGAAGGTGGAAAATAGATTTATCCGCAACCTTGTAGGGCTACCACTGAGCACCCCCCTTGTCCCGTTGAGGATGGACCTTGGCTTACGTCCGCTTGATGAGGACCTGGCTCTACGCCCACTGGCCTTCTGGCGTAGATTATGGACAACCCCTGAATTGGCCAGTTACAGGGAAGGACTACGGGAGATCCTAGCCACTCCTGGCGCCGGAAAAATCAAATGGCTCTACTATATCAAGCTAGAACTGGTGGCTGTAGGTCTCTCAAGTATGTGGTCTGACCCCCAGAACGTGTGCCACACCCTCTCTAAAAAGGATCTAGCCAGGTCTTACCGAGAATCTAAACTTTCCCTGATTCTCAACCATCAGCATCCCGGGTCCCTGACAGCGTCCTTTTTCTCTCACAAGGTGATCTACAACATGGAACCCACTCTAGACAAAATTTATCCCAATATACTGAGAAAATTATATCTTCAGTGGAGACACGGCTCTCTTCCCATCAAAACTTTTACAATCAAATGGAGCCATGATCCTAGCAGTACATGTCCTGCTTGTAGAAACTCGGATGAAAGTGAGCTCCACATCCTTTTTTTCTGTCCAGCTTACCATGGGATCCGTAGGCACTGGATTCTACCTTTATGTCGAAACCTGGGATTTAAGAAGTGTCTGCACGCTTACAGAGTCCTAAAAACTGACTTGTCAGACCATATTGTTTTTACAATGGCCAAGTACCTGGGCGCCCTTTGGTCCATGAGAAGGCAATGCCTCAAAACATAGACTGAGTATGGATCTGTTGTTATTATATGAGGACTCCTCTCCAGTATTGTTTTTATGAATTTTACATTTCATTGTACAAATCACTTAAATGTACTGTTTTATACGATTGTCTTTTATGGTAAATTTTTACCGAAATAAAGGTTTTTCAAGTCAAGTCAAGACATGCACGGAAATCTCCTTCTACTCTATCATGTACTTGTGTTACTGGAGGATTCGTCGCTAGACAGAGGAAGAGCCTGCACTGACCAATAACCATGGGTACTACAATACCTGGATGCTGTTGGTAAGCCAAGTAGACAGTGGCTATCCAGCAATAAAATGCCTACGATTTCCATAGTTATTGGTTTCCTCAAACGAGATAACCTTCCACGAAAATCGCAGGCTACACTCTTTAACAAAAGCAAGGTTGCATAGATAGACTATCAGGGTAGCTGTGAAAGAAATGGCACTCCTCCACGTGCATAATGGGACAGAAGTCTGTAAAGAATCCATGACTGCTCCAAAATCAGTTGGTACTTATCAAATGGTCTTCCACTCGAACAAGCGCAGTAACCTAATGCATCAGAAACTCCTAGTTCAAAAACTCAAAACATCCCCTCCAGATGCTTCTGTAGAAGATAATGGAAAAGCAAACAATTGGAGACAAGCTTAAGAATGTACAGAGTGGAATGGAATGGACGAATATTGGCTACAATTGGAAAAGTAGTTCCTAAACTCCAGGTTTCTCTTACTGAATGGAACAAACATTAACCCCAGAAAACATTAGGAGAAAAAAAAACTTGGAGGTTTGTTCCCTTTTTCTAGTGTCAAGGAGACAACCCTCCATAAATGTTTGCAGTAAAAATGACAATCAAACCGAAAAGGGGCCACATGGGGATCAGTCCGGTGAATGAACGAAAGGTAACTCAAGACGGGTGGTCGTGCTCTACAGAGACACCACAATACACACTTAGCTGTACCTTGGTTGGCACCCTCTCGGTGGTATTCAGATTCGTCTTCTGGGGGGTTCGGTATGTAGTAGATCTGCTCGGGAATCATACTGGCAACCTTCTCTTTCAGGGCTTCTTGGCTATTCATGCTTGGGCTGATACTTCTTTTCACCTTTTCTCTTCTTTCATGAGCCAATATCTTTTTGGTCCGTGCTTTAATATTCTCCCAGCACTTCTTAAGCTGCTTAAAGTCCCTTACGGATACACTAGGCTGAGAGTTGTATTCGTATGCAAGTGCCTGCCAGGTGCGTTGTTTCAAAGCAATAGTCCTCGCGTCACTTTTTTTGCATTCAAGCACATACTTGTACTTCTCAACTAGCGCAAGCAGCACACCCTTTTCGAGTTCAGAGAAGTATTTGGCAGGCTTTAAAACTTCGTTGTTTTGCATTTTGCTCAGCGTCTTCAAGAAGAGAAGATTCCTATAAAAACACAATGAATAAATTAGTATTTAGATCACCTATAATTAATTGGAGCAGTTATCCCATCATGGAAACAAACATTGACAAGCGAACAAAAGAAACCAGTGCGTGGTAGTTTAGAGCATCAGTTCTGCCTCCCAGGTTCTGGGTATGAGATTCACCTGTAAACCCCCCCCCACCGACGCCCAAAGGATTCATTTACTAACCACTTGTAATTAACTGGATGCCAATCTCTGTCATTTGTGGAGCAGCTGGCATACTCAGATACAAGCCACTGGTACACCCAGAAACAAAGCCAATCGCACAATGACAAATTGACAGGTAGTAGAGGGGCAGGGGCTGGAATAGAGATCTCTAATGGTCAAATCAACACTTCATGATTATAGTTAAAGTAAAACAAAGATAGCACAAAACACAAACAGTTCCCCCTGCTATAATGGAAAAAGTATTCATTTCAATGAGAGCCAAGGAATCCTGTGTGCATAATTTAGCAAAGACTAAATGAATAATGAAAAAAGCATAACCAGCAACTCTGTGGATGGCCACGTCACCCGCAGGGATACACTAAAGGGGATAGCCCCTTAGTGTTTCCTCACTGCCAAGTACTTTTTCTGTGGTCACCTAGCCTATGAAGTTAGCCACACCCAGCACAAGATCACGTCTCCCCCATGACCCCAGGTGTTTGACCTCACTTCCAGGAAGTCGGTGGGGTATTTAGGGTGACTTGCCACCTGGCTATTCCTCTTTTGGTGGCCAGCAGCACTCTTGAATGAGTGGAGTGGACACCCAAGCACGCATGTCACATGGATCGGCAGCCGCAGCATGATGTGGGCGATGCTGGAACCTAAACTAATGCGAACAGACAAAAAAGATACGAGGGAAAATATTCAAATGATTCTTTGAGGAAAAAACAATGAATTAGTCTCTACCCGCGGGGTCCAGTACACACATGGGAGGATAACTTCAAACCTCCACGCAGTCTCAAAAATGTGTATTCAGGTGTCTTGCACAGGACTTCTAATCAGTCGGACTCCTCCAATTCATGAAGTCGACACGTTTCGACACACTAAGTAGGGCCTCATCAGGACATGGGCAAAAAGAACGCAATGTGCAGGATCGAAACGTGTCGACTTCGTGAAGTGGAGGAGCCTGACTGATTAGAAGTCATATGCAAGACACCTGGATACACACTTTTTGGACTGTGTGAAGGTTAAGTTATCCTCCCATGTGTGTACTGGACTATCTCCCACACAGAATGTGCACAAATAGTTTTTTCCAGAACCATCATTAGATTGTATGGGTAGGAAGGAATCAGAAAATACTGATGATCATTGTGTTATTGTTATTTGTTAAGTGTGTCTTATGTATGTTTAAGACAAATATAAAGTATCGGTTTGAAAGTCAACTTCAGGTAGATTTGTGAGTGCATTAAGTAATAAGTCTGGGGACTAGGCTCCCACATGTAGGGACTTTTCCCACACATCTTTTTTTGTCTGTTCTCATATGTTTTTGCCGAAATGTGTTGGGGTGATTAGGGCAAACCCCTGTGCTTTATCTATATAGGAACCTAAACTAAGGCACACCCTCAGGGCAGGCAAGAAGGTGCCCGACATGCTGGCGATCCACGTGAGGGGTAATTACCTAACCACACTTGGCAGGGGCCAACTGCTACATGATGGGGGAGAAGCACTGATTAGACAGGCAGCAGACCTGGTTGCCTGCAACCCTAATATGGTTTGAGATAATCCCAAGGGGTGAGTGGCAGGCAGCTCAGTCACACTCAGAAGTGGAAGCCTCTAGAAGGGTGAATGCCACAATGTAGAAGTTCGCTAGGAACTTGGGATTTGGCTTTGGGAGGTACAGCCTGCTATGCACAAGGACGTCCATTTACTTTGCCAAGATGAGTTGCAGCTATCAGACCTGGGCAACGAGGTATTTGTGAGGAACACTTGGTGGGCCCTGAAAGATTTTGGTTGTGGGGGATGAACGCTAGAGCTACACAGGTGGGGGACTCGGGGTCGCGGTAGGCCACCCTGAGTCATGGCGGGTGGCGGGTCTTAGGGCTATCTTAATGCAAAAAGTTATAAATACCTCATCGGGTGGAGAAGGGGCCGCTAAATATGGGATCCTCAGGCCATAGAGGGCCATGAAAAAAAAGCAACCACAACACCTTCGTCCTGTAAGGGACAGTTGGTATCCTGACAGCTGGAGGTTGGCCTTACTTTGCTCCGTGGTGGCACGGGTGCAACAACTATTAAAATCATTGGGGCACAGCCCCAATGTGAAATATGCTGCACCGAATGAATAATAAGATGGCAGGGTAATGTCCGGTGGCTGGAGATTGTTTAAGGATGGGTGTCAGTGGTTAGTCGTGAACGGCGCTGCACTCGTATGATCACCAGTAAGTTAACCCTACTTGTGCACTTAATAACAGAATATGAACAAATGTGCGACAGTTTTTTCCCACAAGAAAAGCATGTGGTCTGTTTTGTTGATGATACAACTTAATTTTGTCACAAAAGTATGCCTGTAGACATGTCAGAAGACAGAAGGGCTAGGGGTGGAAACACTAACGACAGTGTGTTCAAACTCTTGTCAGGAGGAATGGATGAAGCTGTACAATTCGAGAATGTGTTAACAAAGAGGTAGTATGGCACACTGTAAGGAACGCTTGACTGGAAGAATGCTGGAGGAGGGCATTTATTTTTTAATTTATATTATTTGAAAGGTTTTATATAGCGCTGGCTAGACCAGGAGGTATCAGAGCGCTTTACATGTGTGAAAAACAAGATTACAGGAGTTGCTCAAACAGCACACAATATAAACAATAAATATAAACATTCCATTGAAGTCTAAAACAGAGACATAGCAGGAGCAGATACACTTACATATATAGTGGCTGGGGGTGGGAAGAGATTAAGGGCTGAGCTGTTAGTGAGGTAGAAATTTTGAAAGAGGAAAGGCAGGGCAAGAGCAGATTGGGAGGGGGGGATGGTCAGGAGGGAGGGATTTTAAGAGGGAGGAGGGAAAGGAGGTGGGAGTAGGATGGGGAGACAGTCGTTGGGAGTGGAGAGGTGAAGGGGAGGGAGTGAAGTAGAGGAGAGTAGGGTCAGAGAAGGTCGAAGGTCTGATTAGGGACCGAGGAGATGCAGTTTAAGGTCCTTTTTGGAGGCAATGTAATAGGTGTTGCCTCACAATCAAGATCGGCAGACTCTACTGAGGCTTCTTCAGCCAGGTCATAAAACCCCCACCATTTTGTAATCACAAAGCCTCCAAACAGCTTAGTTTGAAGTTAACTTTATTTAGTTACAGAGCAGGTAGGTACTTCAGCAACAGCATCTCTGTGGCTCCCCTCAGTTGTCCCTTTCAACCGCCACCTTTAAAGTTCTATAGACATAACACATTCCTGACATAGATGCAGAACCTGCCACTTGGAAAAGCTGCAAAATAAGGGACAAAAGTGTGCGTGGTGAGTCTCAGCCACGGTGGTCGGCGTGATCTGCAGCGACTGTAAAGAAAGCATCAGAGCTCTAATTTGCTGTGGGCATGGCCCACACCAACACAGTAAAGAGTCGAAAAATTGTGGTGTGCTAAGAGCATATGGTGCTGGGTGTTAACAATGTGGCTATGCCTCACCAGCAGCAACACATCCATTGCTGCCAGAGTTTGGGTTGCTCCACTTCCTGGCTATACCTGTGGCCAGGATTGGCTGATGAGGCTATCGTCAGAGGACTCGGGTGTGTAGACGGTCCAGGATGGGTGACCCTGCTAGCTGGGGGCTTATCAGACTGCATTTGCATGCGCTGAGCGCTGGAGGGAGGTGGTCCGCATTCTACCAACCAGAGTGCTTAGAGTATGGGTACTTGCAAACATTTACCCAGGGACCAAAATGTTCAGTCTGTGATGTGAACGAGGGCCACACTGATGTCAACAGTGTGGAGGGGGAGATCCAGGAGTGGGATGGTAAGGTGGGTGGAGGGGAAGCAATGCATGTACATCTAATGAGTGAATTGCACAATGTGAAACAAAATAATATGGGGTTAATCCTGGCTTCCCCATTTTATCAAATTGTGTGATCCTAGGCAATTATTTCATTTAACTTTCCCTATTTTTTCTTCATTGTCACATAAGAAAACCATGAAATACATAACTTCAGATTGTGTGCTGTAAAAAACATTCCCTGTGTTTGACTAAATAAACCATAATATTGTTCATGTATAATAGGAACCCGGGCCAGCCACAGAGTTACACATAACAACTGATTTGCCTCTTAGTTCACTATTGGCATTGTCAAGGTGGGGAGAAGAATTAATGTTTTCTTAAATTCATTTTTGAAAATTATCACTTTAAGAAAAATACTTCTCCAAGCACTGATCTAATCTGATATACTAAGGTCAAACCGTTCTACATATTAATGAAATACACTTTTTGAATTCTGATGAGACGATCATATTTTTGCACTTTAGCTGCAGGGTGTCTTTAAAAATAAAGGTGTTCCTAAAGTCAAATGGTGCGGGACAACCTAGTTACTTCCTTTCGTTAACTTGAATTAACCTTTAAATTAAGACTTGACTATTTGTTTTTGAAAATGGTAATGTTAGGACTGAGTCGAGTAAAAAGCAGTCCAGTACAAGAAAAATAAAATGCTTCGGGTTTTAAAAACTGAAACATTTTATCTTTCAGTGCCAAGGACAACCCATTGATGTCGTCCGCAGTACAGAAGTGGTGCGGAGGACCTCGATGGGCATCCTCAGTACCATAGAGTTTAATATGACTATTTTAAATAGATCTACTGTTTTCTGATAAACTCATTTTATAGTATCTGCCAACTGTAACTTTCTGGAGCTGCTTCAAATCTTCTCTCACATGGTTCCACTTTTTAATTCATCTGCTTTGTTTACGGTCATGAGCAGTAAGGGGATAAATTCTCCATGCTGTAATGAGCCATGTAGCTTCACAAAATCTAGCCCATTGTCTAAGTTGCTGATGTACTCTCTTGAGTACATCAGCATCTCCTGATGATGTACTTCTGAGATCTGTACATGAACATCAGTTTACATTACACACAATCAGATTCCAGTTTTTTGTTAGGGAACAGGGAGATGAAGTGCTTTGTCCAGAATCACTGGATGTTGAGACAATGCTGGGACTCGAACCTCATTCCCCAGTTCCAAAGTTTGAAGCTCTAGCCGATAGGTCGCGTCTCTTCAAAACTGGAACGTCGATTGCAACTGCTTGGTCCACGTGGGTCATTATTTCCAGAATATCCCTGTGGCCGTTAATTCCCCATCTTTCTTTTTTAGGACAATCCGGTTTTATGCAGTAATGTTTTTTTTTAAGTTTAAAAACAGTATAGTTATTTTTAATATTACAATTAACTTGCTAATAATAATATATAGAGTTTTCATACAAACATGTTAAAAAACTCAATAAAAATCATGATGAAATTGAGCAACTAGTCTATAGTAAGTCCTAGCTTCTATGATTTTTAAATAAAAGCGGAAAAGGAGGGCAGGGAAAAATAAAGGTAATGGTATTGAATACATATTCATAAAACTTGTCATCCTAAATACTATATATACCAAATAAACTGCTGTAGGAAAATAGTATCAGCTTTCACAGTTACCTCCACTTTTTGCTGGTGTTATTCTGTTTTCTTGCCAGTCTGACTGGAATCCTGCTAATCAGGACCCCAGAAGCTGTGCTTCCTCCCTAAATGTAATAATGGTAAGTAATTTGGTACCTTCTCAATCGGCTACGGGTGTACCCCTGTAAGTCTCTAGTATATGGTACAAAGGTACCCAGGGCATATTTACACCAGAAGTCTACCATGGGCTGCAGCAAGTATTATGCCACCCATGAGAGGCCACTCAAAATGTGACTACAGGCCTGCCATTGCAGCCTGTGTACGTTGGTGCTAGCACCACTTACAACAGATATAAGTTTCCTTATATCTGAGGTCACCACAATTAAAACCTATATGTCACCCCTAGGTCAGGCTCATCAGTCCTGAGAGCAGGATGCTTGGTTACAAGCGTGAAGGTGACCCTGCATGAGCAGGGCTCCTCTACAAACTCTGGAGTCAATTCTCCAGGCTTTCTAAGAGTGGTCAGCCATGTAATCCATTTAGTGGACATGAAGCCAAATACGAGAGGTCTGTCCGTATATTGGCTGGATCAAACCGGTCATGTTTGGAATCAAACATGTTGGAATTCTACCCCAACACTGGTATTAAACATGTATGGCTACCATTTAAAACAGTTATGAAGAGGGACCGATATATAGGGGAGTGGGTTGAATACCATGTCTGATATGTTGCAGAGGTCACGGCTCAGAGATAATACTCTCTTCAACTAGACTGGCTGATGCAAAAGAAAAATAATGGGACACATGCCTCTGGTTGGCAGACATTATCCCTGGACATACATCCGTTTGTGGTGCACTTGAATGCCTAATCCAACTTAGTTTCAATATGCTTTATTTCTTTCATTGTGATTGTGAAGTATGTAAACTTGGCTGTTATACCAACAATTGTGATGAAAAGTTATTTTACTTATTTATTTTCATTTGAAAGGTTTTATATAGCGCTGGCTAGACCCGGAGGTATCAGAGCGCTTTACATGTGTGAAAAACAAGATTACAGGAGTTGCTCAAACAGCACAAAATATAAACAATAAATAAAACATTCCATTGAAGTCTAAAACAGAGACATAGCAGGAGCAGATACACTTACATATATAGTGGCTGGGGGTGGGGAAGAGGTTAAGGGCTGAGCTGTGGGTGAGGTAGAAATTTTGAAAGAGGAAAGGCAGGGGGAAGAGCAGATTGGGAGGGGGGATGGTCAGGCGGGAGGGATTTTAAGAGGGAGGAGGGAAGGGAGGTGGGAGTAGGATGGGGAGACAGACGGTGGGAGGGGAGAGGTGAAGAGGTGGGAGTGAAGTAGAGGAGGGTAGGGTCGGAGGAGGTCGAAGGTCTGATTAAGGACCCCAGTATTTGACGAGGAGATGCAGATTAAGGTCTTTTTTGAAGGCAATGTAAGAGGTGTTGAAACGCAGTTCCTTTGGGAGGGCATTCCAGAAGATTGGCGCGTTTCCAGAGAGGGAGCGTGATTGAGTGGTTTTCTTTTTGAATAAGGTGGGGATGAGGAGGAAAGTGTTTGTGCTCCTCATCGTTCTGGAGCTGCCCACTTTTTAAGGTTTGTTGGTGAGGTACAGCGGGGCATTCTGGTGTAGGGATTTATGTGTGATGCATGCTGTCTTATAGGAGGATCTACCTTCAGTAGGTAGCCAGTTGAGAGCCTACAGGGCTGGGGAGATGTGGTCAAAATGTTTATAGCCAGTGATGAACCTGGCAGCTAGGTGGAGCACATATCTGAGTGGGGCTATGTGGACTTTGGGGGTTCCTGTGAGGATAACGTTCCCATAGTCAATATTTGAGAGCACCAGGGATTGTACGACCCATTTGAAGACTTTAGGTGGGATAAAGGTTTGATATTCTTCAGGTGACGGAGAGTGAAGAGAGCTCTTTTAGCAGAGTTTTTTATGTGATCATTGAGGGTTAGATTTTTGTCAGTGGTAAAACCAAGAGATTTCACTGAGTTTGACAAAGAGAGCGAGCAGTTGAGTGCATTGAGGTCAGAAATCCAGGTTTGGTTGGGGAGTCCGTTGTTTTTAGGGAAGAAGAGGATGATTTCAGTTTTCTTGGGATTGAGTTTGAGGTGGTTGGAGTGTTGGATCTTGTTTAAGTTGTGGTTAAGATGAAGTACATCGGCGTGAGACCTAATTTTATAGTACAGTTGTGTGTCATCAGCATAGAGGTGTAGTTGATTCCTGCTTATTTCAGGATGAGGGTAAGAAGTTCTATAAAGACGTTAAAGAGAGAGAAGAAGTACATAGGGCCTTGGGGGACGCCTATGGACACAGAAGAGGGGTTGGAAAGACAGGCATACATTTTGACTAGTTGAGTTCTGTGTTGGAGAAATGATGTGAACCATTTAAGGACCTGATCATTGAGGCCACTGGAGTGAGTTGAGAAGGGAGTTGTGGTTGACTGTATCAAAGGCAGCCAAGAGGTCTGGGGGAATGAGAAGGCAGGATTCACAGTTGTCAAGGGAAGAGTGGATGTCATCAATTATATTAAGTGTTTAAAAATAAAAGTCAAATGTGTACAAGTAACTGAGCCGCTAATTAAAAACGATACTGCTAATGTAACTATCCAACAAATCAAAATGCATTCAAATATTTTCTCAAATTTGGATGCTATTCTATCCAGATAAGAGCTCTTGTTCACTTTCAGGGTTATTTTTAAGTTATTTTCTATCATAGCATTTATATAGCGCTGAAGCACATTTTTGGACTATAACAAGGTGGAGCATGTAGCAGAGTGTTCCACTTGTTGAGATCCTATAAACTAAGTGTTTTAGTGTTGGGCATTACGTACTAATGAGGTGCAGTGCCAAGGGGTGGTGGTGGATGAGTAAGAGCCATTTTAATTAGCCAGCAGTATTAATTTGCTCTGCGGGTTCTGTTCTATGTTTTATGGTTTTCTAAAGGCAGATGAAAAAGTTAGAGATTTACCTGGATGGTCTGCGTTTTGAAGTCAGGTAGAGGGGACTAAAACATGCAAGTAGTTACAAGTCTCAAAACACACAAATGCTTGTGGTCTGCAAGAGAAGGGGGCATTATGCCACAAATATCTGTAGTCTTTATCACTTTCAATATAAATACATTGTTTTTTTAAGAACAAAAACTTTCACCCACCCTAGGGTGGCATGCTTCATTATAGGGTCCATCCTCACACAGTTCATGGAAGATTATAATGTGGGCTGCAACTTTCCAGCTAAGGGAAAGCAGTACTGTAGATGATGGTCTGAGGGTTACCTATGTGAGCGAAATGGTGTGTGTGTGTGTGTGTGTGGAGCAGAGGGTCACTTAGGAAAATGTGTGTGAATTAAAAGTACCTTTTGGTCGATCTAAATGCAATGTTATCAAGTCACTAAACACAAAGCTATCAACAGCTGACCACAGATTCTGCACCTTAATTCCCAGTCACATTCAATTTACTGTCCCGTGCATCCTCTTCAGGCACTTGCCAACATTGAGTGCCAAGGGAAACCAGATAAATTGAAATTGATATACGCCAAAAAGGAAGGAGCATCAGAAATAGATTCGAAATTGCCAATGTCAGTTCATCATCTTCTTTTATTAATGAAAGGTATTGCACTTAAATTGAAAATCAGTTATTAGCCAAGGTGTTTCGTTACTGTCACAGTAGGACCTTCATCAGACCAGAAACATTCAATAAAACACAATATAAATCATCACACATAAAAACATGTACACCAGACATCACATTTTTACACATACATACACAAAAATTCCTAACCACTATCTGTTCCATAGGGATCACACTCGTAAAACACAGATAAAACACACGTGACGTATTACATCAAAAAGGTCACACTAACTGTAGTTTGTCACTAGACAGCCCACAATACATACATATTAATTATATACAATCATAGGCACGAGGGAGAGAAACATACACTGGTCCATATCTGTATAGCACATTCCACAAAGGCATTGTATACTGTGAGAAAGCGGCGAAGGCTGCGAAACGCGTTGGGTGTTGTTGTTGCCGAATAAAAGCACTTAAACAAAGCTGAACGGGGCCTCGACTCTCTGTCATTGAACGACTAAAGACGGTAAATTTTGGATTTAACGGGGCGAGGCGAAACCCCGTCGAGGCCCGCCATCAACTAAGAGGCGCAGGCATGAACTTCGCCAAGCTTTTGGAATATATATATATATATATATATACACACACATACATATTCCTAGTAAGATAAACATATGTACATATACCCACGTATCCATCTGAATACATATTTACCTATAAATATATCCATCAGCGCATTAAACTTTTCTGAAATACAGAGTCAAGAAAAGTAAACGAAAGAGGATCACCTTATAGAAATAAGGGGCGTAATACAGCCTTCCAATTGCTGAATCACTGCGTTATGCCGATTTCAGGCAATAATGCTGCGTGAATGTATGCACACTCTTCCAGGTCACAGCACAACGTATCTTCTCCAGTGGCATACCCGCAAACAAAGTAGTTGAGGTGGAATATGCTCTAGCTGAAAGCACCCTGGTTCTTCGACTAAGAACATCGGTGCGCTAGCGTGTATGTACAAACTTCATTGCTACAAGGATTTTTAAACTCGCTACTATTTTTAAAAACTGTTTGTTACCCTGATTACTTAGTGTGCTGACTCCCCGGTCCACCGCAGCAATTCATGCTGTTTGTTGTGGAGGGAGGAAAAGCGACTTCACTTCCTGGTTGCTCCACGGCAGGCGGCCATCTTCCTAGGGTGACGCTCTAGTCTCCCCTCCTCCCCTGACTACAAAAGAGCTCAGCGCTGCCGCGCATAATAGATTGACTAAGAACATCGTTGCGCTAGCGTGTATGTACAAACTTCATTGCTACAAGGGTTTTTAAACTCGCTCTATTTTTAAAAACTGTTTGTTACCCTGATTACTTAGTGTGTTGACTCCCCGGTCCACCGCAGCAATTCATGCTGTTTGATGTGGAGGGAGGAAAAGCGACGTCACTTCCTGGTTGCTCCACGGCGGGCGGCCATCTTCCTAGGGTGACGCTCTAGTCTCCCCACCTCCCCTGACTACAAAAGAGCTCAGCGCTGCCGCGCACGATAGATTGACTAAGAACATTGTTGCGCTAGCGTTTATGTACAAACTTCATTGCTACAAGGGTTTTTAAACTCGCTACTATTTTTAAAAACTGTTTGTTACCCTGATTACTTAGTGTGCCGACTCCCCGGTCTACCGCTGCAATTCATGCTGTTTGTTGTGAAGGGAGGAAAAGCGACTTCACTTCCTGGTTGCTCCACGGTGGGCGGCCATCTTCCTAGGGTGAGGCTCTAGTCTCCCCTCCTCCCCTGACTACAAAAGAGCTCAGCGCTGCCGCGCACGATAGATTGACTAAGAACATCGTTGCGCTAGCGTGTATGTACAAACTTCATTGCTACAAGGGATTTTAAACTCGCTACTATTTTTAAAAACTGTTTGTTACCCTGATTACTTAGTGTGCTGACTCCCCGGTCCACCGCAGCAATTCATGCTGTTTGTTGTGTAGGGAGGAAAAGTGACTTCACTTCCTGGTTGCTCCACGGCGGGCGGCCATCTTCCTAGGGTGACGGTCTAGTCTCCCCTCCTCCCTAATCTACTTATTTACCTGCCCAGCCGTGCAGCGGTAACACGCAGCGGGAGCGCCGTAGACACGCCGAAGAGGCGCCTAAGAGAAGCCAGTCCGCGTCCAGACGCTCCCAGCTCCCGGCTTCAGCCGGCATCATGGTAGGAAACAGCCTTTCATACAGTTCCTCCTCCCTGCACGCTTTACGGCCCATCACTAACCCTCTATGCCTTCATTCGGTCCTCCCTATTAATACGAAGGCTCACTGTAAAATGTGTGATTGGAGAATGTCCTCCCCAAACACTGCAAAACTTCACTCCTTACATAAGTGGAGGATGTTTCTTCTCAATTGCCGGTCCCTGCCGAAGCATCATACCAAACTGGCCATGCTGATAGAAGAGCTCAACCCTGAAGCCCTCTTTCTGACAGAGACATGGCTCCAGTTAGAAACTGATCCGACCACAGTGTGGGCCACCCCCCTGGACTGATCATTTTTTAATACCCTTCACATGGTCCATAAGTTCCCCCCCACCTTAAAAAATCACAATAAACACTGGGGAAGAAAATGGGCCTCGCTCCCGCTCCCTGAATGGGAATTGGCTCTCACCAAACACCCACCCCAGAAGGCGACCAACCCTAATACTGCCACTGTCAATTTTGAAAATTGGATCTCCAGTACCCTTGATCAAGTTCTCCCGAGGGATTCCCTGAAATCAATAATAAGATCCAAAGTTGCTCCCTGGTATTCTCCCGCCCTCAGAACGATGAAACAATCCTGCCGCAAACTTGAGAGAGCTTGGAGACAGGAACGTTCACAACTGAAGAAGGCAGAGTACAGAGCCGCAATAAAGCTCTACAAAAATGACATAAAATCCGCACAAGCCCAGTTCTACGAATCCAAAATTAATCTGGCTGCGAACGCCCCTAAAGAAATTTTTAAAATAGTCAAATCTTTAATTTCTCCCTCCCATGAGCGTCTGTCATCTGACGGCGCACAAACCCGTTGTAACAATTTAGCTACTTTTTTCTCCCAGAAGATTCAGGTCATTTATTTCTCATTCAGCACTGGTAATGATGACACGGAACCTACTACCACAACAGATTCTGACTTTCCCGTCCCCTGTTTGCTGGACAAATTCCCACTTCTTGATTCCATCACATTAGATAGATTGATTCCCAAAATCACCTCGGGATCTCCTAATGACCCAGCACCCCCGCAGACTCTCATTAAGGTCACTGATGCCATTCGCCCGGTCATCCTGGATGTCGTTAATGCTTCCATCACCTCCAACTCCGTCCCAGCTCCTTGGAAGTGTGCGATGGTTAAAGCTTTACTGAAAAAGCCCACATTGGACCAGAACAACTTGGCCAACTATCGACCAATTTCCTTGCTTCCCTGGATGAGCAAACTGCTTGAGAGGTACGTCAATAACATCTTAGTAGATTATTTAGAATCTAATAATCTGCTACGTGCCTCTCAGACGGGGTTCCATCCACAGCACGGAACTGAAACTGCTCTTTTAGCAGTGACGGAAGAAGCTAGAGCTGTGCTGGACCGGGGAGGAAAAGCGGCCATCATATTACTCGATCTCAGTGCCGCGTTCGACACGGTCAACCATGCCACACTATTACATCGACTGAATGGCTTGGGTGTGTCGGGCGCGGGCCTGGAATGGCTGAACTCCTTCCTGGATGAGCGATTCTTCCAGGTGGTTGATGGCGAGGCAGTCTCCCCCAAGCATCCACTCAGTTGTGGGGTTCCCCAGGGCTCCTCCCTAAGCCCCACTCTTTTTAATGCTTATATGCGACCTCTAGAAAAGATAGTCCATCCCTTTGGTGTGCGTATTGTCACCTACGCCGACAATACCCAATTGGTGGTCTCTTTGGACCACTCTGAGGGGTCGTCTAACACCTTAGGTCCCTGTCTAGAGGCTGTTGCTAAGTGGATGCAATCTTCCTGTCTTAAACTTAACGGGGAGAAGACAGAGAGTATGCTGCTGGGCAACCCTTCTCCGACCGCCCTAGCATCCATCTGGCCCACATGTCTCGGCCCTCCTCCCCCCTCCCAAACCTCAGATAAAGAGCCTTGGAATCTGGCTTGATAAAGCGCTCGACTTTTCGGTCCAAGCCACTAAAACAGCCTCTACGTGTGTTGGGCTAATGAAAATGCTTAGCAAAGTGCTCCCTTTGCTTCCATTCCAGGCGAGGAGGGTCATGGTTCAGGCCCTGATACTCTCTCGCCTGGATTATGGAAATGCTTATACATAGGAGCCCCAGCAGCAGTGACCAACAGGCTTCAAGTCACGCAAAACTGTGCTGCTCGACTACTGTACAATATTCCCCGCTGGCAGTCAGCCAAGAAAGCCTTATAAGAACTTCACTGGCTCCCAGTAACTGCCAGAGCACAGTTTAAGGTCATGTGCATTCTGCACAAATCCTTCCACCGTACAGGCCCTGCTATCCTGTTTCCCTTAGTTGTGCCTTATGCCCCGTCTAGAGCCCTTTGCTCTAGCTCACTGCATCTAGCAACCACAACTAAAATTAACAAAGCCCGATGGGGCGGTCGCTCCTTTTCCCACACTATTGCGAAGCTTTGGAATTCTCTCCCTCCATCCCTTCGAGAGATAATAACCGGATATCCTTCAGAAAGGCTTTGAAAACCCATCTGTTCGCAAAAGCGTGTTGATTCACCCTGAGCTCGCCACAGTAATCAGTCAAAAGCGCTGCGAGGCCTCCAGTTAGTTATGCGTATATAAGTGCAATTTTTCATTTCATTTTCTTGTGATCGGAGTACCCGCCTTCAAGTGGCAAAACTGGATTGTGGCTGAGACCCATTGAGCAATGCTTACTTTTGTGACTGCAGCACCTTTATAAATATGTCCATATGAAACCAATAGCTATTCGGTTTTCCTATGCTATTTAGTGGGATGTAGGTAGAACTTTTTGATTGATTCTGAGAACGACAGAATCGTCCCTGAAGCACAAGAAGGGTTCTTGAGTTGTAAAAATCTGTTTTTCACACACCCTTCTGGTCGAAGTGAGTGCTAGCAACAATGCAACCTTCCATGTGAGAAATTTGAGGTGTGCTCTGTGTATGGGTTCGAATGAACTCTTCATGATTTGAGATAGCACCATGTTCGGGTGTCAGCCTGGAATAGAAGCTCTTACAAGAGGGAAAACTGAACAATCCTTTCATGAACTGTTTGATGATTCTGCTTTAGCATTAATAGAGTGAATGCGAGGAACGCCTCTATCTAGATATTGCAAGATTAACCTTGATAGAGGCAAGCACCAGCCCAGACTGAGCTAGCGAGTGAAGATGTCTGCAGAGGATGCTGAGTTAATACGTTTTTATGGTTGCTTCCACGCTTGCTTTCAAGAGAATGTCCCTGTAGTCCTGAGGAATATTAACCTCTGAATTCCTGGAATTCAAAAACCATGCGCAGAAGTGGACAGAAGTCGAGTTTGGATAAAATAGCTGGCCTTGTCTCATCGTCAACAGTGTTGAGGATGTTTGCAGGCGAATGTGGCTGATTCTGATCGTAGGAGAAGCTCTGTGTATCAATGCTGTCTGGGGCACCTGGGGGCTATCAAGAGGAGGAGACATCGCTCCGCTTTCATTTTGCTGAGAACTTTCAGTATGAGAGGGATAGGGAAAAGCAAAGGCATAGATCCCAGACCAACTTATCAAAAAGGCAACCCTGGTGAGGATACCGACTTGCATAGAACTGGAATTGTTCTCATTTGTTGCAAAGAGATCCAATGCTGGATTGCCCCTAGGAAAGAAGATCCTGTCCAACACCGAATGCTCCAGCTCCCTCTTGTGGCATGTCTGCTAAGAGATTGCTTGTTCCGGGAATGTGTTTGGCCCACAGTTATCTTGTGAGCCAGCTCCATATTTCTTGAGCTTCCTTGGAAGGCGTCAGCAGCTTCGTGCCCCTTGTTTGTTCAGGTAGTGAATGCTGATGGTATTGTCTGTGTGCAATAGCACTGCAAACCCTGCTATCGTTTGGGAGCCAGTTTATTGAGCCTTTGTTATCTGTCTTGGGAGTAAATTGGCTTGTTCTTGACAGTATCTAAGGCTGAACCCAGGAATATTATCTTCTTGAATGGAGTAGTCGATGATTTTGTATCAGTTACAGTGAGACCTAGCTTGTTAAACAACTTTAGACAAGCCTCTGTGGCCTTGGTTGCTCGAAATGCTGTTGGTGGCTTTATCAAACAGTCGTCAAGGAAGGGGAATACCGGACAACCGACTTTTCTGAGAAAGGCTGCCACAGGAGTTAGACATTTGGTAAAAATGCGGGGAGACAATTGGAGGTTAAATGGGAGGATTTTGAACTGGTAATGGGGCGCCAGCTACAGTGAAGCATGGGTATTTGCAATGTTTGGGATGTATGGGGATATGGAAGTATGCATTCTGTAAATCCTGGGTGCTCAGGTGGTCTCCATGGTTTAGGAGATACAGAATGTTGGAGAGGGTGGCCATGCAAAAGGATTGGCTGCATGGATACTCGTTTAATTTTCAGCGGTCTAGGATGTACCTCATTCCCCTGGTTTAATTTTGATTAGGAAAAAACAGGAGTAGAAAACCATGCCCATCTGTGGATTGGGGAACTTTTTCTATTTTTCCTTTGGCTAGCATGGTGAGAACTTCTTTCATGTGTAAGTGAAGAAGAGGGTGCACTCCCTTTGGTGGAGCGACTGCTGCCCTCTCGACAAACTCCAGGGTATGACCATAGGTGATAAGGTCTAGTGCCCATCTGTCTGATGTTATTTGCCGTCACTGGTGGAGGGAGTTGTAATGTTCGCACCTAGAGGTTCTGAAGGGTTAGGGATAGCTGGTTCCTGGTTGAGGTCACCGTTTGCAACTGTTGACTCGACCTGAGGGGTTTGTTTCCTTCTAGGCCCCTGTTTGTTGTGTGGGGCCACAGGTGGTTGGTGATGGGGCTATTTTTGGTAAGAGGACCTATATTGTGACTGGAAGGGATGGTACTGTTGGAAGCGCTGGAATCGAAACAGCAGGAACCTAGAGATTTAGCTGTGCCTGTGTCCGTCTTGATGGCTAACAGAGCATCATCTATGGGTTTGCCTGAAAGGTTTTCTCCATCATCAGACATAGCCAATATTTAGGATTGCACCTCTGACCAGAATGTTGTTGCTTTGAGCCAACCTTGACTTAACACTGTAGCTCCAGCTAGCTGCTGAAATTCGGCGGAGACTATGTCCATTGCACAGTCTATGATCTCTGATATGCGCTCACCTTCTTGCAAGATCTTTCTTGCCTCTGATTTTCTTTCTTCCAGCACAAGATCAATGAAGGCACTGATATCAGACCATATCTGTCTATCGTAGTGACCTAGGGTGGCCAGTGAATTTGCTGCACGAACAGTGATGGCCGACATGGTGTAGAACTTCTTGCCAATTCCAACCAGCGCCTGCCTTCCTTGTCTGGTTGAAAAGAGATGGGAGTGGAGCATCTTGTGAAATTACAGAGTCGGGCTTGGGATGCCCTATGAGGCAAGCAGGAGAGTTTTCGGGAGCCTTGAACTTTATCTATATGCGGCAAGACTGCCAATACAGTTGTCAGATTCCTCATTATCTTTTTGCCTTCTTCCCATATGTAATCTATAATGGGAATGACTTACTGATCTCTTGGTTTGCTCTTTAAAATAGTTTGGCGACGGCTTCCATGCCCTCTCGAAAGTTGTGTCTGGCGGTGTTGGGTTTGTTGGATAGGGAGAGGATGAGTTGGGTGTCGTCTGCGTATGACACAATGTTGAGTCCATAGGTTCGGACGATGGCCTGTCCAGATATCTTGCCTGCGGGGTATAATGCTCCTCATAACACTCCTCTTTTTCCTCATCGTCTTTGTCCTGTTATTTCACATGGAGTTTAGATGGGCTATGGGCTATCCTAAAAGGGCTGTCATCCTCCAACTCCTCCATGTCTACAAGATGGCTTGGAGGAAAAGGAGATACCTTGCTGGGTGACATATGTTTAGGTAAGTGGAAAGTCTTTTTAACTTTTAGTGCTATCTATGTCGAGCAGATGGAAGTAGATAGCGGCTGAGTGACTTGAATAGTCATCAGTGTTTTTTCTCGTCGGCAGGGACGTCATCGACGAAAGAGCTGGTGTAGCCATTGACAGGCTTTGTCAACATCTCCATCGATGGAATAAACACGGACACAGGGATGGAAGGTGTTATCGTCATCGAGACTGTGGTAATTGTTGTCTATGTCACTCTCAACGGTGAGGCTACCGTTGACGGAAGTTTTAAAGCAGTGGTATGCTTCGTTGTTGATGGTTCTGAAGAGGGCTTTAGAGAATGAGCACCAGTTTTCACAGATAGAGTACTAGGCCCAGATCTGGCAGTCTGAAGAGATTTGTTTTGATTTCTCCTTCCTTGAGTTGTCTTTAGCAGGCCCATGGTGGGATTTCTTAAGAGCTTTTCTGCCATCCTCTGACATACCCTGGTCATTGGATCTTTCCCTCTTGTGAGATCTCTTCTGAAATGCAGAAGAGGTGTCACTATCCTTCTCAGAAGATGGTCGTGGCTTTCTGAAGCCACAGAAGAAGCCTCCCCTGCCTGTCCATCAAGGATTTAGTGTAAAAAGTGCAACAGACTTTACAGTCTTTGAACTTGTGCTGAAGGTAGAAGCAGCACAGACATTCCTTGTGGGGATCATCCACATGAAGACTTTTCTGTCCACAGGTCTTGCAGGGCCTGAAGAGCCCATTCTTGGATGACTCCGAAATGGTAGAAGTAGTCATTTCCAGAAACTAGTTTGAAGAAAACTGAGCAGAGCTCAGGGAGACTCCCTTGACAAGAGGTGTGATAGAACATCTGAGGGATTCTCACTCTCTTGGGAGTAGTCTAGAGGGTGCTTTTGCCTGAAGTTTGGACATAGGCTAATAAAGTGATTGTTCATTGCCATTATAGCCTATGATAATGAAGCATACACTTAATTATAGTTCCGTGGGACTCCCACCTCGACGATGGGGAATCATTCAAGCATGTGAATCTATAAAAGATCCAATATTGGAGAAACAGCCTGTACAATGCAGCCAATATCATGCATTACCTTTACCATGCATCCTTAACAATGCACAAGTCTTTACAATGCATGTTTTTTCACGCATATACCTTTACCACGCAAATGTAAGTATTTCGCAGGTAAGTCTAAAGCATATATATTAAGGCAAGGGATTTTTAGAGTGGGTAGGGGTATTTAGTTGGCAAGGTTATTTTTAGGGTTTTAGGTGGATATGGGTATTTAAGTGGCAAGGGCATTTTAGGGTAGGTAAGGGTATTTGTATGGCAGGGGAGTTCTTAGGTAGGGATATTTGAGTTGGCAAGCATATTTTTAGGGTTCAGGGAGGTTAAGGGTATTTTAAAACCAAGGATATTTTTAGGGCTTAGGTGGCAAGGGCATTTTTTAATGTAAGGGTATTTGTGTGTCAAGAATATTTTTAGGGTTTAGGGTGGATAGGGTATGCAAGTGGTTAGGGAATTTGTAGGGTATAGGATGGATAAGAGTATAGAGAAAGTTTAGGGTATAGAGCGTAAGAGTGGTAGGGGCATTTTTAGGGTTTTGAGTGGATTTGGGAATTTGGGTGGCAAGGGTATTTTTAGGGTGGGTAGGGGTATTTGGGTGAAAAATGTATTTTTAGAGTCGTTAAGGGTATTTGGATGCTAAGGGAATTTTTAGGGTGGGTAGGGGTTAGGGGTCGATTAGGATATATATGTATATATATATCCCACTGGCAATCGCCAGTAGGCAATTATAGTTCAGACAAAAACTTTCATACGAATAGCGTTTTTGGATTTGTCAATAGGGTTGGCTCCAATTGGCGAATCTTCATGACATTTTCACAACACTTTCCCTTTGTGGTTCAATTGCTGTGTTGCAAATTCGGGGTGAAGTGGGGGCCGAGAAAAAAGGGGGGGTCCCAAAACCAGTTTTCCGTATGTTATGTCCAAGGGAATTTGTCTTTTTTTTTTTTTTTTAACACGACTACAGCCGAACCGCTGAACAGAATTATACCAAATTTGGCAGAAAGCTAGATGTTGGTCCAGAAAGGGTGATTTTTGTGATTTGATGTAAATCTGTTCAGTAGTTTCAGAGCCATTTAAGTTAAAAAAATATATAGATATCTCGGAGCCCAAAAGCCTACTGAAACCCTACTGAAATTTGACTGGCTGCCATCACTTCAATCAGAAAAGGGTTGGCAGCCATCTTGGGAGTCTGTTGAACGGAGCCCCACAAAAAATGTAAACAAAAAAAAAAACAAGAAACAAAAGGGTACAGGGTAGAAACATACTGAACCCCCAGGCCTCTTGGAAGGTCCCACTGGAACCTTTAGGAGAGCCCGCCCTTCGTTATTAATTAGCCCCTGGGTGGGCCATGTCCCGGGCGCATTGTTTTAATAAGGGAGGGGGGCGCATGGCCCCCACCTTCTAGGACCCCCCACCACCCCAGGGACCACCACCTCCCCGGGCTTATATTTTTATAAATGGGCCCGGCCCGGCATGGCCCCCACCTCCTAGGACCCCCCCAGCCCTAGGGACCGCCACCTCCCCTGAGCTTTATGTATTACGACATTCCCGTTCAAGAGGGTGGTTCTAGACACTGCAGTTTCAGGCCGCAAAGAACCACGGGGGTCGTGGTCTCCCCCAGCAGGCAGGCACTTGGCAGAGTGGATCGGGCTCCCACGCCGTGGGAAGCCCCCTGGCGTTAAGTAGGCACCTCCGGGCGCGGTCTGACGGCGGCACACAGGCCAACAAAGAATCACGGGGTTGTGGTCTACCCCAGAAGGGAGGCACTCAGCAGAGTGGATCGGGCTCACGTGCCACGGAAGCCCCCTGGCGTTAAGTAGGCACCTCCAGACACGGTCTGACGGCCGGCCGCAAAGAATCACGGGGGTTGTGGTCTCCCCTAGCAGACAGGCACTTGGCAGAGTGGATCGGGCTCACTTAGGCCTTTTTTGTATGAAATTTTAAGGTTCTACTGCCTTTGTCAAAGGGTCATAACAAAGTATAACAAGTGATGGCCCTATAAGCTTTTTCAAGGGGTCAGCACATATATATATAAAGAAGACGTCAAAGGACATTCAAATATGACCCTGCACTCGGTTAACAATTTCCTTTTATCTCAAACGTTTAACAAAATGATTATCTGAGCATTTTGTTAAACATCTGAGAAAAAAGGAAAGTGTAAAGGCTGCCTCCCTTGGAACACGTGAACCAAATGAGAATTGAAGAAAATAAAAAGGTTTTGCTGATAGTGGCATGAGAGGTGTTTTCTTTGTTAAGCCTCAGCCATCTTTTTCTGTACAACTTTCATATAGAGAAAACCTATTGGCTTTGTCAAAGAAGTCACTAAAAACTAGAATCAAATGCCTATTTTATAAATTCACACATTGCAATGTTGAATAATGGTGATTGTCACAAATTAATTTCAATTAAGCATCCTGCACTCCAGCTGAGGAACATACAGCTCTAGCTCGTACTTCTCTAAAAACAAATGCGGGAAGTTCTCCTGGGCTCATGGATTCAATGACCCAGGAGACTTACAGCCTTTTTTTTAAGTTGCTGGGGGATGAGGGGGGGGGGGGGGGGGGTCTCTGCTGTACTCCTTGCAACCCAACACAACATTAAAAAAAATGCTTGGTGGTGCCCCAGCCAGTCTAGGGGCAACACCAGGACCTAAATATATAACTAAAAAGACTTGCAAGGGATAATGGGGCACTTCCTACTTGGAACAGAGAATAATAAATTAACAGAGCCTTCCATTTAGTTTTTTATGGGGTACCTTTGAGGCTGCGGGGGGACGGGGTGGACCAAGCCTCCCCGCCAGCTCTCCAGTCAGCACCTATACTGAAAGCCATCAGGAGCCGGCCATCCTTTTACACTAGGCACTCTAGTTCCCACTCAGGGAATCCACAACACG
Source organism: Lissotriton vulgaris (assembly GCF_964263255.1). NCBI lineage: Eukaryota > Metazoa > Chordata > Amphibia > Caudata > Salamandridae > Lissotriton > Lissotriton vulgaris. Next base: position 1,108,515,511 of record NC_141691.1, read on the forward strand.
GCCAATGCTGGGAGTCGAGGGGAAAGGATAACCACGACCCATCCTGGCCCTTGCTGGCTCCCCAACCAGCACCCATCCTGGCTGTGGCGGTAGACCAACATTATTTCACAGAGGGTGCCCGATGCCTACCCAGGGCACCCACAATATGACCATCACTGGAGGCCACTGGGGTATAGGGAGGCTCCCAAGGCCCTGAATGCTTATGCCCGCTCTCCAACCAGCACCCATTGTGGATGAGGCAGGAGCTATCTCAGTCACTTTGCTCATGCCTGGGCAGGAGTAGCTTTTTTCTCTGTTCCCTGCCTGGGAGGGTGCAGGGAGGGTATTACATTTGTATTCCCTGCCCGCACTCTTCCAGTTAGGAAACAGCAGTGGGTCAGGAATAGGGTCCCCCAGGACACTGTCCTCTGGTCCACAGGGCCCTCCTATGGCTTGGGGAGGGGGGTTGAAGCCTGCCCCCTTGCAAAAGTTACAGTCGGTCCCCGGGGAGGGGGTCCTCAGGATCTTCGAAAGGCTGCGGAGGGTGGCCATCTGCCTCCTGATCCCTAAATATCAATCATTAACGCCGTTCCAGGTCCATCCACGGAACCTCTTGAATTTGTATTAAGAAAAGAGCTTACGGTTTCAATGGGAAAACCAATGAGCATTTTACAAAAATAATCCCTTTCTACAGACAGCAATGTATAGCTTTTAAAGTACACCAATTGCTTTCACACGTGCTTCCTTCGCAAATTGCATTTAGGTAGAAACCACAAACATAAGGAAAAACTAACTACCACTTAGACAAATGCAAAAATATATTTTTTACACAAATTTACAACCCGTGTTACAACCCCAACTGTTCCTAGACGCTGGAAAGATGGTGATCTTAGCCCAACAAGCCTTTTCTTGACTACCTTTTTAGAGAGAAATACGACCATTTGAACTGCTTTTTTCCCCCATTTTTCCTAAACAACCTGCCACGATTTTCAATATTTGGGCTATTTGCTCAGTTCCTATCAGAGGAATACACAATCACTTGGTATCTTCAGAATTTACAAGATAAGGGAATAATAGGACACAAATTTGGCCAGGGTACCTTTTGTGATTAAGAAGTTAGGATGGCTTAAGCGCAAAGTGCCCCAAACATAAGACATACATTTACATTTTTAAAAAGTGTGCAGCACTGGGGCAGGAAAAGCTTCAGCAGCTAGGCTGTTCCTTTTTTAGTCCACCATTATGTATCGTAATTACAAATACCCTGTTCTCTTCCCTTTTCCTTGGACATCTTCACCCACCCACATCTCTCCAAAAGTTGGGCATATTGTCTTCAAATGAACCCATGTCCCTTGCTTTCTGTCCCTTCTTTTGAACTCTACGTATTCTGGCCTGAAACCATGCAGATATAACAGTACCCAGAGGATTAATCTCTAATAACGATCCCTTTTAAACGCAATATGCGAGCCTCAGTTGTTCCCCTCCCCCAATTCGAAATGTTCAGTTTAATTCTTTATTTCTGTTTAATTCACTGTAAGTGCTGAATCCTTTCTGGACAGTTCATTTACGCCCCCCCCAAATAAAAGACAATTGATTTTTTTTTATCCCTTTGACACATCGGTTTGTCTCGTACTTCAGCAGAAATATCTTGCAACACACTTTTTACTTCTTGAAGCAACGTCAAGTGCTCTATCGTGAGAGGCAACATGTCTCTCTAGTTCACTGACATTTCCTGCTGCATATATTGTGGGTGTTCATTGTTTGTGCTTGTTTCCGTCAAGTTTTCTTGCTTACTTTCTTCCATCACATGTACAAAAGTATTTTTTGACCTTTTTTTAAAAATCTTTAATTAATCCTAAAGAGTGGGTTTGACACGACCCACTCATTTTTTATTGAGTATTCATGGGTGTGGTGAATAAAGTATGAAGATTTGTGAGGTCTATCAAACCATTATTCATACATGTATAATTATTTCCATGTTACTTCAATGATGTCAAACCAGGTAATATTCTGCGCCTGGAAGATGGCCTCCATAACATTTCAACCACTTTAATTTTCCCATTTCCACATACCATTTAGTAAAGTGGATGAAAAGGGAAGGGAGAGATCAAACGTGAGAATCAAAGCAGGCCTGCAATACATCCTTCATCTAAGTATATCATCAATGGCAAGTTCCTAACATTGTAAATATGTTCTGCAGAATCACAGTGTACAAATGTAAGCATAATTAATAAAAGAAAACATTATTCAGAGACTACTGATTTAAAATACGTCACAGAGCAACAGTGTAGATAATCAATAATCAAGTGCCCATTTTCACATTGAGAGTCTGAAGCTTGTCCTTCTCACTATTTCGGACTGACTGAGGGCCGGACGTCTTCAATGAAGTTCACCATTAACAAAGGTTTTAAATAGAGTTCTCGTGTTTTCATATTTCGCTAATCTAATGTGTACAAGTCCAGATCATTTTTCCAATGTATTGTATTCAAATGCCATATTTTAGTCCACCCCAATGCTAGGGGTGGAGTCTCTGGATCTTCCTATTTTCATAGTAAAGCCAGTCTCATCATCTAAGCAAAAACACTGCCAGACATCTTTTCGAAGACCTTAACAGGTGATAGATATCCTGCATCTCCTGTGCAATGGAATGAACGACAAACCACTTGTCCTCTGTACCAGGGACAGTATTCCAGCCCAGTAAGCTTTAACCTCTTCCTAACATTTTATGGTCTAGCATACAAGGCAGTGCTAGCTGTCTGGTTGCGAAAGACATATTGGGGGTCATCAAGGATTAATTACAGCCCCACTCAAATAATAAACAATACTTGTCCACTGAAAAAGTAACTACATAAATCTGCGCTTAGCCCTCTGATAGCTTGGCATACAATTAGTCAGGCTTAACTTAGAAGCAATGTGTAAAGTATCTATGCAGCATTCAAAAAGTAATAAATTAAAAACAAAAAACAATCAGAAAACTATTTTTAAAAAAGAGATAATTTTAATAAATAAAATGACACCAAAACGCCAACATTTCCATAAGTAGAACTGGAGTTATAAAGGTTCGGTTAAAATAGTGTCACAAAGTACTACTGGCAGGAATCTGGTCATGCTGGACCAGGTAAAAGTCACATGTACGGGCCAAACACAATAGAGCACGGGTCGGATACAAGGACCAAGTTTGCCTCTGTGAGCAGTTTACCTTGTCAGAGTCCAAGCCCATGTGAGGAACCTCAGCTGGAGCTCTGAGTCAGTGGGGGGGCCACGTATCTGGTAACGCTGGACCAGGAGAAGTCACAAGTTCAGGCCGACTGCGATGGAGTGGGTCTGATTTAAGGGCCACTCCAACAGAGTCCAGTAGCAGGGCTTCAGCCGGTTCAGGCAGGTCCTATTGCCGCTGGTCGATTCCAGGGAGGACTCCAGAAGCTTGCTGTGTCCCTGTAGCTGAAACAGGAGGTCAGCCAACTAAACCTTGGAGTCACTTCTTGGAAGCCTGGTTTCAAGACAAGCACATCCAGTCTTCCTTCTTCAGAAAACACTGCAGTCATTCTTCTGAATCTTCTACGGGTGCATGAGTGTCCTGAAGGTGCTAGTCTGACACCCAGTGCCAGCATGCTTTGCCTAACCTTACACCTTTCCTGTGTTTGGTTCCAAACTGTCTACGGTAACAAAAGCAGGCCGGCCTAGGTGCGAGCTGCATTTGTCTGTGGCAGGGCAGGCAACCGTTTAAGTGAGGAAGTGGTGGGTGGGGGGCAAGCTGTGTGTATACCCTTTGATGCACAGGAAGCCCCCACCCAGTACATTCTGCTCAGGAGAGGAATACCCTTTCCCCACACATCGCATGCCTCTCTCTTTCACTTATACTTTTTCCCCATGCTCGATGTTCTCTCCATTGTGTGCTTTTCCCTCACCCCATGCTGCTCCCTGCCGCCTGCGTAGCTGTTTCACTAAACCCACATGCCTCAACACACTCCTCGACTGCCCCCACCCTGCAGTTCTTTCTTTTTGGTTGTGTGCTTTTCATTTGCCGATACAAGCAGCGTCCGCCATCTTAAATCAGTAGATAAAGCAAAGCAACTGCGTCAATTCGCTGGCACAGGCAGGCGTTGTGACACCTTTTTGTATTTATCATCATGAATTTGTGCACCGGCATGGATCACATGACTGCTTACCATTGTCACATCACGGCATCTTTTTTGTGGCCAGTGGTGCACAGCATTAGGAGAAAGCATTTTGATTTTCCCCTCAGCACGGCCAAAAGGCATCAATAGTTCTCCCAGGAGGGAGCTGTTCTCTTCGTAAATGCTTGCTATGTTCTGCTAAACTGCTCATCCTGCACAGCCTTTAATTTGCTGTCCGCCTGCAAATTTGCTGTCAGCCTGCACATCAATCAATCAATCATTGCATTTATATAGCGCACTACTTACCCAGAGGGTCTCAAGGTGCTTGGGGGGGGGATCTGCTACTGCTCGAACAGCCAGGTCTTGAGTTGCTTCCTGAAGGCGAGGTGGTCCTGGGTCAGGCGGAGGTGGGTGGGGAGGGAGTTCCATGTCTTGGCGGCGAGGTAGGAGAAGGACCGTCCCCCTGTGGTGGCTCTACGGATGCGGGGGACGGCGGCGAGGGCGTGGCTGGTCGATCCAGAAAATCAGATCTCCTGCAGTTTCACAGCTTCTACATTTGGACCCGGATCTTTGTCTTTATTTCCACGTTGAATGTGCCGCTGGTCTCTCTTCTGCCGTGCTTCCTGGTGCGGTTACGGCCTCTTTTGCCACCAGGTTCATCGCTTCTTAACATCCCTCCACAAGTAGCTAGGGCTGCGGCGCCCGGGGCTATCCCTCAGACTGCCGCCCTTGGGGGGGGGGCTTGGAAAAAAGACAGCGAGCACTTGAAAGAGGTCTGAGAGCAACATAGTATTGCCGCTAATAGTTACCTCGATCATGCAAGTTACAAGCACATACATGGCACAGTCCAAGGCTACACAGTTGAATACACCGGTGACTGGCACAGAAGGAAGGAAAGAAAGAAGAAAAGACCAAAAGAAGGAGATAGGAAAGAAAGATGGAAACAAATAAATAAAGGCAAGAAAAAGGAAGGAAGGAAAAAAATAAAAAAAAAGCAAAAAGGAAAGAAATGAAAATGGTTAAAAAAAAGAATCAAAAAGGAGAAGAAAAAAAAAGAAAGGAAAGAAAGAAGCCAAGAAAGAAGAAAGGAAGATAGCAAGACAGAAAGTAAGAAAGAAGACAAGAACAAAAGAAAGAATGAAAGCCAGCAAGAAGGAAAGAGGAGGAAAACAGTTAATTTCCACGTGCCAAACAACAAACGAATGTGTCCTTCTAATGTAACTGTGGTGCACGTAAAGGCCTCCAATACCATTGGTAGACTTCGCGCCATATAAAACTGCAAAAGAAAACATGCCTTGGGAGAAAAGTCCCAGTGTGTTTGGAAAACTAGTTGAAAAGTGTCAACTAAATAAGGCCCAATCTGAAACCTCCTTCGCTTTGGGGATCTCGTGTACCATCGTGAGTGATGGTAACCTTTCGGCCTTTCCAAATACAAATCTCCACCGCGAGCGTGCCCCAGCAGATTAGGGAACACTGAAAAATATCAATAAAAGTACTCGTCGTTTGAGAGGTGAAGTCCAAGTTGGGCACGACACGAGGCTGCAAGGTGAGCGTTGACAGGTACTCGACACTTCAGTAGCTTGGCAAGTCTGAATGAGGCCCTAATTATTTAGAAATAGTGAAGGTGGCTGGAATAATTTCGGCGGGGCACTGGGGTAAATTTTACAGCTGAGCTAAATGTAGGGTGAAAGCTCGGGTCGGTGCGAGGTGCCTGCAGCAAAGTTATGAATGCCAGCGCCATCATTTTTTAATTTGAGACACCTCCAGCAAAACGGCCAGCACGGAGGGGGCCTGGCATTCTAGTCATTGGATCATGACGTCGTCAGGCTATCGTCAGAGGCGAGCCGCGGGGGAATGATTTCAAGAGTGAGTTGAGGCTGCCAGTAGCTCCTGACCTCACAGCTCACGCAGTGCACAACACTAGGGGCGCGGCGCGCGCAGCAGTTGCGACCGTGTGCTTGCTCTTCAAAACATGGGGCCCGTTGCGGCGCCCTTTATAATTTATTTGGGGACACTGATACTACTGTGAGTGTCCCTCAATAAATTATAAAGGCCGTCGCAACGGGCCATCAGTGCTGTAGGGGCCTGCTCTCGCGGAGGGGTAATAACAAAAAAGGGGACACTGACACAGGTACTGGATCGGTTGGACAGGAAGTCCCGAGCGACTTCCTACCGTTTATTTATAGCCTTCAGGCCACGCCTTGCCTGAAGGTGCTACATTGTGTGCAAGTGGTTCCGGGGCTCAGCCGAGACCCTCGGACCACTAGAACGCTACATCCCTTCCCAAGTTAGTTCTTGTTTGCTGTGTTCACACATTGTTCACGAGTAGCACATATATTCTGCTAGTCTCTGACTGGGCTTAGGGTTAGGCCGGAGATGGTACATCTGTCTTCCTCTCGCTGGCGTTGCTGTTCGCACAGGCGATTGCACTGGTAATACTGGTGCCGGTAGAGTCGGTTCCCCTTCATGTGGTGTTGTCCTGGGTTGTTCTTCACGTCGACCCGCTGGCTGGTCATCATTGTGGTTTTCAAAGCTTTCTTCAGCTTCTGCTGATTCCGCTGGGATGCGTTTAAACCAGGATACATTGCGGGTCACCTCCTCTCCATCTCTGTGTGCAGTGACTGCAGTGCCCTTGGTGTCCTTGATGACCCATGGTTCGGGCTCATATGGCGTCCTGAACTTGCCCCCTGGTCTTCGTGTCCGCAGTAGCACCGTATCTCCCGGCGCTAGGTCTCTACTCTGTGCTCTCCTCCTTTTGTTGATCCGTTCATTGTTCGGTCTTCTCCTCCGCTGGGTCTCACTGGACTTGTAAGGTTCTGGTGCCCAGCCTTCTGTCATCGGGAGACTGTCTTGCCGATTCCCTGCGAACATCAACGACCACAGTGTTCTCTGTGTTGTGCTGTGCGGCGTGCTTCGATATTCTCCCAGGAACTGTTGTAGTGCTGATTCTGGGTCGATTTCATCAATACTTGCTATCCTTAATGCCTTGTTGATGGTTCGCATGAATCTTTCGGCCTCACCGTTGGCTTGCGGCCACTGTGGTGTTATGCGGTGATGTTTGATCCCTAGTGTGCTCATAAAGTCGCGGAACTCACTCCCCTGGAAAGGAGGCCCATTGTCCGTCTTGAGGATCTGGGGGCGACCAAACATGGCGAATATTTTGCTCAATATGGGCTGAACATTTCTGAAGCTGGTGGATTCAGCTAACTCCACGATGGGATATTTGGAAAATGAGTCTATTAGAACAACCGTTGTTCTCCCATCTGGGAAACTCCCAAAGTCCATGCTTACCCAAGACCAGGGTGTAGGGGCATGTTCCTCTGTGATGACAGGCGCTGGGTTTTCAGGAGTGCTGGTGAGTTGGCACAGTCTGCAATTCTTTACTAGGGTGTCGATGCTGTTCTCCATCTCTGGGAACCACACTTTCTCTCTCATTCGGCTCTTCATCCGCCGCGTTCCTTGGTGTCCTGCATGCGCCAACATGGTGGCTTGTTCTTGCAAGCTGAGGGGTAGTACTATGCGGCGTCCCCTGAGGATCAGTCCATTCTTTGCCATGCTTAGTTCGTTGTGAACTTTCCATATTTGGCCTATCCTAGAGCGCTCATTCTCTGACCAGTCATTGTTGTCCTTTAAGAAACCATTCCATGTTCCTGTTGGATGGTGTTTGCCACCTTTTGTAACACTTTGTCTTGAAGGTAATGTTCGATTATCGCTGGAATGGACATAGCCTGAGGGCATGCGCTCTGAGCCAGGAGATTGATTTCTTCTTCGAACAAGGTATCTTGTTCTTCAGGTACCATTCCATCTGCGGCCGGATGACGGGACAGAAAATCAGCTGGGTTCTTTTCACCAGGTCTGTAAATTAGGTCCATTTGATACTGTTGTATTTGAATTGCCCACCTCTCTATCCTAGGGGGTGGATGTGGAGCGGTTCCTCTGAACAGTGGTATCAGTGGCTGGTGATCAGTGACTAATCGAAACGGGCATCCCACCACATATAAATGAAAATGGTTGCAGGCCCATTTTACTGCCAGTGCTTCTCTTTCAATTTGTGAGTACCGGGATTCTGTGGCTGTTAACGCTTTGCTGGCAAACGCCAATGGGGTCCATACACCTGGCTCTGCTTCCTGCGTCAATAATGCTCCGAGCCCCACCGGGCTAGCGTCGACTAGGATCTCCGTTTTTCTGGAGGTGTCAAAATATGCAAGCGTTGTTGTGTCTAGTAGGGCTGCCTTAATTTTTGTAAATGCTTTCTCCTCTTCTGTACTCCATTTCCACGGTGCATCCTTCTTCGTCAGGTTGCGAAGCGGCTCTGCTATGGTGGCTAGGCCGGGGATGAATCGCGCACAATACGGCGCCATGCCTAGAAAGCTCCTCACCTCTGACGCTGTGGATGGGGCTGGTGCATGTTTTATGGCGTGTGACTTGCGGGGATCCACCTTTACTCCATTGTTGTCGAATATGTATCCGAAGAATTCCACTGACTTTTGGAAGAACTTGCACTTTTCTTGATGGAGTGTGACTCCATGCTCCGATAGCCGTTTGAGTGTTGCACGTAGTCGCTGGTGGTGTTCCTCACTTGTTTTTGAGTGGATGAGGATATCATCGCTTACGTTCAGTACGCCTTGCAATCCTGATAAGATCTCTTTAACAGTGTTTTGGAAGATCTCGGCAGCTGACGAGATGCCAAAATTCAGGCGTTTGTAGCGTCGCAGGCCCAGGTGCGGGGAAAATGTTGTGATATAGCGGCTTTCCTCCGCCAGCCGGAGTTGATGATATCCGGCATTGAGATCGAGCTTAGAGAACCATTGTGCTCCGTTGAGGTCAGCTAGAATGTCATCGACTGTCGGTGTAATATGTCTCTCTCGTTTGATTGCCTTGTTTGGCATGCGCATGTCTATGCAGATGCGTATCTTCCCAGGCTGACGGGGTTTTTCGGCGATCACCATTGGTGAAACCCATGGGGTTGGGCCAGTGACTTTTTCTACTACGTCTTGTTTTTCCAGGTTTTCTAGCTCCTTTTCTACTGCTGCTCTGAGATGGAAGGGTATTCTTCTGTGCCTGAGAGCGATGGGTTGTATTGTTTTGTCGATATGTAACTTTATTGGCGGTCTTTTGATCATGCCCAATCCTTTGAACAGCGATGGAAATTGCTGTAGTAACTCGTCAACTTGGATGCTTTTGACGGCATTTGCGAATGCAATTAGGTGTAGGTCTTCGGCCGTGTGGCTTCCAACAAGGAGGTCGGCTTCTTTGTCCACCAGGTGGAAAGTTGCAGTGACTTCGTGTTCTTCCGCTTTTACCTGTACTACCATCTTGCCTCGCAACGGGAGTGGCTCTTTCCCCCCGTATGTGAATATTCGAACCTTGGATGGAACTAGTTTCGGTTTAGGATCTAAAGCCTTATAGTGCTGGATGCCCATGACATTCACTGTGGCGCCTGTGTCAATCACCCCGGTTGTCGGGGACCCATCTATGAGTATGTTGCACTTGGGTTGCGGCCGTCGTCTTTGTTTCAGCTCATTTGTGAACGAGACGAAGTAGCACTCACCATCTTCATCTTCCGAGGAGTCGTCGAGCCTGTCATACCTTTGGTATGTTGATTTCACGCTTCGTGGTGATTGTTCTTCTTCAATTTCTAGCTGGCGGATCGCTCCAGATAGTGATTTCTTCCTGAACGATCCCCTTCCTCGGCCTCTTCCTCTGCATATGCTGGAGAAATGATTCGGGATCCCACAGTTTGAGCAGGTCTTCCCGCGTGCTGGGCAACTCCCTGCCTCATGTGCTTCACGCCCACAGTAGCCACATTGTGGTTGTCTCTGTGTTCTGGTTGGCCATCTGCCTCTTCCACCTCGGCTGGACTTGCTGATTGCATCAACCCTCTCTGCCTTAATTGTCGCTCCGTTGTTCGCGTTGGTGTTCAAGACTGCTTCCATTGCTGAGGAGCGTACATCCGACAACTCATACGATCTTGCCAGTAGGAGGATTTCCTCTAAGGTGATCTTTGGTTGGCAGAGGATCAGCGTCCTTAGGGGTTTGTTTCTGCACCCTTGTATGAACTGGGCTGTGACTTCTTTATTTGAATCATCCTCTGTGCACGTGCTGACGAGTTCACGTAGGCGGGCGTGGAATGCATCCATGCTTTCACCTTCCCTTTGCCTGGACTGCCTAAATTTGAATCTCTCATAGTGTGGGTTAAGTTGAGGATCAAAGTGTGCATTGAGTGCTTGCACTGCGGCATCGTAGTTGTTCGATTCCCCGGTGTTCCGGAGGTGTGCAAATACTTTGTATATTTCCTCGCCACCAAAGTGAAGTAGTAGTGAACGTTTCACTTCTTCATCTTTTTCCCTGGTGGCTATAAAATAGTTATTTAGACTCCCTAGCCATATAGCCCACCTAGGTGCCGCCGTCGACGGGTCTGCCAGTCCACTGAATGGTGGTAACGCTTGCACCTGCGCGTGTGATGAGTGTTGGGTTGGTATCGGCGCTGGTACGTGTTGTTGGGGTGGAGGCTGCACTGCTGCATTTTGTGGAAGCGCAGCATTACCTGCATTACCTGGAGGGCCTCCTCCCGCGTTTTCCCCTGGTGGGTCAGACATTGTGGGTGCTGATGGTCCCTTTTGGCTTTAGTGTGATGTTTTTTCAGGTGATTGGTGATGCTTTGCCAATGCTTGTTGGGTTGTTTGTTGGTTTTGCCAGTGCTTGTTGGCATTGTGTCCCTGTAATGTCTCTCTGTTGTGTTTTCCTGTCAAGATATGGCTGCCAAATCTAACTGTCTGTTTTGCTTCTCTCTATTGCTTTTGCCAATGCTTTATTGTTTTTGTATTGTTCGGTTTTTTTTCCCCCTGTTATGTGCCTTGGGCAGCTGGGCCTTCTTCACGCTTGAAATCGGCTTCGCCGATGTTTTTCCCCGCTTGCTGTTGAGAGCGCTGCTCTGCGCTCGTGTTCCTGTCAGTTTCTGCGTGTGTGAGGCCTAGTCGGGCGTCGGACCCTGCTTCTGCGCATGCGCGTGCTCTGCGCGGCTCCTGAGGCGTTTCTGGGCCTCGATCTCGCTTTCTTCCTCCACCCGGTGCCTGACGCAGCTCCCACTCACGCTGCTTACCGGGATGTCCTTCTCGGGTGCCTTCTTCCTTCGTGGGCTGAGGAGCGCCACACAGCCTCAGATGGGGACAGCTTTGACGCCCTCAGGGAAAACTTCGTGAGCCACGCGTCGCTCCGGTTCCGGACTCGCCACAGACGTCGCCTGCAGGTAGGGATATGTACGATCCCACCCTCGTTCGCCAAAATGTAGGGGCCTGCTCTCGCTGAGGGGTAATAACAAAAAAGGGGACACTGACACAGGTACTGGATCGGTTGGACAGGAAGTCCCGAGTGACTTCCTACTGTTTATTTATAGCCTTCAGGCCACGCCTGGCCTGAAGGTGCTACATTGTGTGCAAGTGGTTCCGGGGCTCAGCCGAGACCCTCGGACCACTAGAACGCTACAAGTGCCGCCGGCCGCCGCCCCTTAAATTGTGCCGCCTGGGGCGGTCCGCCCCCACCGCACCCCCTAGCTACGCCGCTTATGGCACCACCTGTGCACTAGGTCTCCATACCCCAAGTCCACATGCCAGCAGGAGACTGTGAAGTCACAGATGGTGGCTCACTGCCACCAGCCTCTCTCAAACTATGCCTAGTAATGATTATCCAGTTTCTTTACAAATAAAACCCAGTTCATAGTATTAACGAACTTCTTTTGAGACGCTGCGTGATTTGTTGCCCCAGGGTAACCCATCTTTCCCTGAGGTCAGTCTCTCCAGTTTCTTTCCTTGTGAACATGCACTTCACATATGAGGTGCGCCTTTGTGTGACCCTGCTATGTTACTGGGCCCATGTGTCATCGTGGTCCTAGTTCAATGCCGAAGGCTGCATTGGCTACAGCAGTCCTTCGGGGGCGCCACTTCTGTGTCACATAGTAGTACTTCTTTATTCTTGGACTTTTATAGCAAAAAAAACATACTTGTTAATAGGAGCACTGCCTCCTCGATTCAATATTTTATTTTTATTGTATCATAGTTACTAGTTACTATGCAGCAGCATTGCTAATTTCATAAAGTCTAGTAAACACTTGTGGTTTTGCAGAGCCGTGCTGCTTAGGATGCCATGTGAGAGCCTATTCTACAGATCTATCCTGCTCACAGGGTGCGGTCTGTGTGCCCCAGCTTTTATCACTACTCTTAACAGATGTACTGGCTTCACATCTCTTGCTGATGACTGTACCTTATTGCCCATCCTAGGACGAGTCTCCATTGGAATCCATTAGGTGCATTTTTGACCTCGCTGCAGGGACTAATTGGTGAAACAGACACCATCTTAAAAAGAATGCTTAAGCTTCTAAAATCATTCTGCATTCTAGACAAATACTTACTCACAGTAGGATCGAAAAATTACGTATGTAAATGTACAATATTATGAGTTGTGTAACGTGTCAATAAAGTGTTTTGATGTAGTAAAAAGCTATGCAAATAATGTTCCTGATATATTATTCAGCATTTACATGCTTCTCTTGATGAGCTGTGCCATTTCTTTGCTCAGGCAACTGCTTCATTTTTTAGGTTTGACCTTTTCCACTGGGAGCAATACATCCCACTGTGGCCCTTTTAATATTTCGCTGGTTTTGGGCGCCAGTGTAGTGTTTCTTCTCGATTGTTCAGTCCATATGCCACTATAGTTCTTCTTTGCTGACTGTATGTGACATTGCAGATAGAATGAGTCCAAACTTGCTGGTATGATGAGTACGGTCTCAATTATTTTCCAAATTATAGCAGTCATTTTTCAGGGCCACAGCTCATTTTTAAAATTGAGACACCTAGTGACAGCCTGTGTTACTTAATGAGTACGCTGGCTTAGTGATGGCGCGTGATACTGCATGGCTGTGCTTCTCAATTTCTGAACTCCCAACATCAGAATAATAGTCCAGAGGTTTGGCTTTAATATGATAATGTTTTCAAAGTGCCTACCAGTAATTGAGTGTGTTCAGTACATTAAAGCCCAACCTACTGGCTTTTGCCAAGGTTTCTTTATTGTAGGAGAAATAAATGCTGGACAAGTAACTGGAAACCATTCAGATATTAACATATTTTGTACCTGCAAACAAATTTTCGTTAGATACTTCCTGTCAGAATGCAAGGAAAGTAAACAAAAAATGTACCTAAACATGAATTCTGCAAACATTTCTACCATTTCCATACAATATCTGTGTCCAGGTTCGTAGTGTCTTTCATTTACTCCTATGTCTTAGCAAAATCTGTATGCGGAGTGTTAAGCGAACAGGGAGACTGACTGGAGTTTAGGGAGACTGTGTGCAACAGAGACATTTCTTCATCAGAGTGCTGTAACAAAAATAACACTTCATTCCACAGCACAAAAAGAGCTCTACAATCTCAAGCTTTTAAATGTTTGAAGGGGCAGTGCTTTTGAAGACACATAATGTTATATTCTCCACTGTATTCTTCTGATATCATGTGCGTAGCCCTCTGTTCACAAGTCTACTAAAGACTTGTTTTGAACTAATATTTAGTACAAATCATTTAATAATGCAATCTCGAATGGGATGAATTATCAATTAATCATCACCCATGAATGAACTAAGAATGGCCTTGAAATAAGTCTTAAATGAGGCACGAAAATTGTGAAGCAAATGTGTATGAGGTGGGAGCTTATCTCTGTTACTTCATTGCATTTCTATTATTAATTGGCAACATTAGCACTATAAAGGTAAGGAGAGGCGTGAGTGCTCTCCGCGAGGAGTCAAATATTTTTATCATCACCATTTTCCAATCCTTTATCACTGTATTTTCCTTGGGTCTGTTCCCCGACCAACAGCTACTCACACAGGTGATCTGTGGCTGGCACCATGTAGCATTCAGATAATCTTTGTTTCACAATGCACTACCTCCCAGTGAACTCAGAATGCATGTCCACTGCTTCTAGTACAGATAAATACCAATCACACGCCATTTGAGGGCTCACTGGTCACTGGCGGGGGATCACAAGGAAACCTACCTCCTACCCTTGTCCCCAAGGTAATTTGGATAGGAGTGGATTCACTGCAGACAAAGTACCACACACTCAAGGGAAAAAGTGGCCTGTTGGGGAATAAACTCATTCTAGCTCCTCTCTTGCATATTCATTCCAGCACCTCACTTGCCCCGATAAGCAGTTTTTTTGCACTACCAATCGTTGCAACATTTTCTCTGAGACAGCTAATTATTAGCAGGAGGAAGCAAATAAACTGTGCACCTATAGAATTACCATTCAATTCACCAAGAAGGCCTCTGATGGGGACAAACGAAAGATCAGGCTATATATGAGGAGAGATGCAGCCTGGTGAGCCTGAAGCATCCTACCCATAACCCGGGTCCTTGTAAATGATCACGCCACACACAGAGCTTGGTTTTACACATTTTTATTAATCAGCATGTAATCGTGTACTGAACATTCTGGATCATGAATTCTATGAACGGCTTGGGAGGCAGGTATTAGTCATCATAAATGTAAGTTGAACTAATAAACGGCTGCTGTTGTGCTCATACCTAAATTAACCAAACAGTGCCACCATGTGTCAGACAGTCATAAGCCCCGGTGTTGCCAATTAGGTGCCCGTGCCGAGCACCGGAAACCACTGGCTAAAATTAAACACTGCCCTTAACTCTTTTTTAACTCTTACAGCAAGATGGGAGAACCACACCCGGTCCAGTAAAGCTCTTCTCGTAGCTACAACCTCACGGTGTTGAAAAAATTCAACTTGCATAAGCCACAATGTATCTTAGGGCATTGGGATGACCAGTGTGCTGGACACGGATTACATCTAACCCCACTGAGCTTCCATCAAGCAAAACCACTGTCTGCAATTTAGGAAATAAAGTATGCCATTTTAGTTGCGGTCTCAACTGCATGCTTGATTTTCTTGTAGTCTAGTTTACATTTACTTGACCATTTAAATGGGACATTTCATTGTATTAAGTCTCTCAATGGGGCAATTACAGTGGTAAGGTCACTTATATACCTTGAACAGTAACTGGCCCTACCAAGGAAGGATCTCAGCCTAGTTACACCCTGATGGGGAGAAGTAGATGACAAGGCTTGTACTTTATTCTGGTATAAAGTCATTTCCTCATCAGAAAAGACATGGGAAAAGAACTTGAGTTTGGTTTGATGAAACTCACATTTAGCCATATTTAAAGTGCAAAATGCATAAACAGGTATACAACAAACTTGGATCAAAGCTTTATCATGTTCCTTTCGCGTGACCCCAAAAACTAGAATGATATCACTAATTGAAAGAATTTGTGACTGGCTGTATTATATGTCGAATGCTATCATGAAACAGTTTGGCAGGTGATGACACTAAAAAACTTGGCCTTTTATTTCGAAACAAACCAACAAGGGCCGAAAAGGTAGTAATGTACCTGCAATTCTCTTCCAGTTTGAGCTGGTGATACCCTTTGTTCAAATCAAGGCGGGAGAAGACTTTACCTCAAATCAGCTGCCATCAATGTGCTAATCTGGATGCCATTCTCTTTCAATTGCCTTCTTTGCTTGGCACATATCAACGCAGATGTGCATAGCTCCTCCACTATCCTTTTTCAGCACTACCACTATTGGTGATATCCATGGCGTCGAACCAGTAGATCACTCAATGAGGTCATGCTTTAAAAAGTTTTTTCTCAACAGCCTCTTGTAAATGGAATGCAATTCAACTATGTTATTGAGCAACAGGATGAATATCCTCATTTATGTGACGTTGAACTTTCATGGTCTTAAGCCTTCGCAACTCATGAAACAAAGATGGAAACTGATTCACTACCTCATGATAGGCATTGCCCTTGTAATTGAAAGAAACCAGCCCCATGTCAACAGCAGTAGTGTAATGAAGTAAACATGCGCTCGATGAAGTGCATGGCAGGGCACGAATTGTTGCTTGTACTTTCGTATTTTTATACTTCACAGTGGCTATGAATGAACCTTGACTTTACAGTGATGTTGAAGCAGCCCACGTTTACACTTTGGTTTTTGAGAGAATTGAACGGGGCACTGGAGACAGTTCATTGCACTTCTCAACGCTCCACTGTCTAAGACAAAAAGTACGGAGCACCCATCACTTTCAGTGTGATTTAGGACAGGGCCAAATTAATTTGACATTTTTTTCGGCCTAGTTTTGACTGGCATTCTTCCTTGCAAGAAGCCAACCCTACATGTGCACGTTGTCCAGCAGTAAACATTATTGCACACTTATCTTCCTCACTGTTGCTCGACAACAGCAAACATTTAGATGAAGAATTGTACAACAATCAACACGGTTACGTTTCTACTTGCCTCTACTGATGTTGCTGCTTTGCCTTGTGAGCATGCGTAGAATTTTCTGGTATCCTTTTAGTTTTATCGGCGTGACACACTTGATGTTTGCCTCATTTTGCAGACTGTTACAAAATGGTTCTCTGTCTTGCAGCCTTTGCATACTTGTCCAATGGCGAGACATCTACCCTCATGTGGAAAGCAAAAGCCACATTGGAAACACATTCCTTTTCTGTGAAAACATTACTTTATGGCCTGCAGACTTGTGTTCGGACTTACTTTTCAAACTTAGCTCTGATTCATATTGGGCTGTTCTGGCCTCCAGGTTAACTGCCTGCCAGTCAGCTCTCTCCTCTGCTCTGGCAGCCATGAGTAGTCGCTACTAGCAGAGTGTCTCTTTCAGCATTCGTTAGCTGAAGGAATCGGAGCGGCAACCATCTATCACTCCAAGATGCATGGCCTCTTCATCATTAAACTCATTAGATCTGCAATACTTTATGAGCGAATCGAGTCTTTCTACAAACTAATCATTTCACCATCTCTCTGCCTTACCTGACTGAAAATGTACCTTTCATTTCAGTCTATATTCGGCATTGGATTGAATTCGGGAGTTTAACGATTCTTTGATTTCATGGTACGTCACATCACTACTTCTCAGTATTTTCTTTATGAACTTCTTTTACACGGTCATCTGTAAAATTCTTTAGATATTTAATGATTTTTTTTGTCATTAACTTCTTTCAGCGCATCAACAAAATCATCGAAGGTTTCAATCCAGACAGCCCATCTGTCACCAATATTTTGCTTTTTGGAGGTATTGAAGGAAGGTGGTGGTTTTAGGAAAACAGCAGCATTATAAACAGTTATAGTCCTTACTGACAAGGAAATATGCTGTTCACTTAGATTTGCACCATGTATACCATCTCTAAGTCCTTGCAACGTGCCTGCTTCAGGATCGTTATGGCCAATCTGATCTTCTATGGCTTGCTTTCGCTTTGCCATTGGTGCCTTTCAATTTCTTTCGAGCTGTGAGGAAAGCACCCAATGCCTCCTATGGTGTCCGCTTTTGTGGTAACTGTCTTTCTATTCACAACCCTTGGGCCAAAGGATGTGGTATGAGGATTCTTTACTCAAGTTTTGGTAAGCATGAATGTATTCTCTTTGTTTGCCTGTCGCGACTTCTAATGTTTCTCTGCTTTTATCGTTTCTTTGTGTTCACCTGCTTCTGCTCACAGTATTCTCCTGCTGCTCGCTGCACTTTCCAGACCAGGTAGTCACTTCCTTTAGTGTTTCTTGACGTTAGAAATGTCTCTGCTTTTGGCAATTTCTCGCGTTTAGCTAGCACTGCCTCTAGTGCTTCTCTGTACCTGGTTGTCGATACCTTTAGCGTTATCGTACTGTATGAACGACGATTTGGTGTCACATTGTGACACAGTACCACCGGTCTTGACTTTATCAGCACATTTCTAGCAGACAACAAGCAATTTCTGTAAGGCGTTCACTTTCTCCACAGGCCTGTCACTTTAACTCTGCATACGCCAACTATCCTTTTTCACTTCGACTGAGGCACACGCGGCATGCACAAGCAGTTTGCTGGGCCACAGCAAACACTCCTGGAGAGCACTCAGTTCTTTGGATAGGGGTGTTTATGAAATTCCCTATCTCGTCACCAGTTGTATTATCCTACCCCCACCGAGTACTTGTAAATAATCATGCCACACATAGAGCTTGGTAGTCCACGTATTTATTAATCAATGTGTAACTGTGAACTGAACATTCTATATCATGAATTCTATGACCCACACCCAAGTAATTATGTCACTGTTCTACAGAGTCATCAGGAACACAAAAGGTCACGTCATCTCTAACTTACAAGAACCTAGGTAACCGAGAGCTTTATATCAAAAGACCTCTTAATCATCACATTTGATGGTTGTGTCACAAGGGGACCTTCAGCTTTCAAAGTATTTATGTGCATTCTGTTTATTGTGTATGTGTGAGTAGGCGTCTAGCTCTTCTGTGTAATTTCTTCAACTTCAAATTAATTTGCATTTGAAACCTGTTCTCTCTCTTAGTAGAATCTGTCCATGCACACATATGGTGTCTTGATGTCCAAAGTCCTGATGCCACTGTGTAAGATTCATGGACCCTGGAACGGGTTTGTAAGATAGAATCTTAGCACGCCCCATCCTGTCAGAAGATAATAGGGTCTTAAGAGTTTGAGAGGCTGTTGATAATGGGAATAACAATTAAGCCTAGCAGACCATTCTCAAACAAGACTGGTGAAAAATCCTCACACATGGCTGGAATCTTATCCTTGCATAATTCTTGATATAAGAGTTGTTGACTGGAAAGCATAAAAACATTTCCTTGGTCCCTCTGGTAGTACCTTGTGTTGTTACATTGGTATTTGAATGTCTGAGATAAAGTACCTGTGATTGAATCTGCCCTGTGCCAAGTGATCCTTGAAAATAATAATTTCTTGGATTCTATAGTCGGTCAGGTTTTCACCAGAAAATATTCACCCTTGAAAGATATCTCTAGGATCCTGGAGTGTACTTCAAAACATTTTTTGTGGCCTTGAAGTCTGTCCCCACTGCCCAACTGGCGGAGCTCACTTCTGCTACTGGCACTTACCTTGATTATATGGAACACTTCTGTTTAATCATTGAATACAAACTAACTCACTCTCTTTCCAGCTGCCTCGAGGTAAAACTCTGAAAATGTTTACATCTCATGTCACTAATGTACTTGCTGAAATGGTGGTAACTTTCTTCCAGAAAGTATTTTGCATTCTGCCTTCTTATATAGTGGTAATTAACATACTTAGAGTCTCTGAGCTCAGACCAAATCACTGACTGTGGTTGTATGTGACCTAGTAGGCATTTTTGTACAGATGCTGTTAATGTGTACAATGTATCTTAATGGCTCAAAACAGCTAGTGTTCCAACAGCAAAATTGTCATGCTAGGCAAGTCGCCGTCACAGATACTTTCAAGGAGGAGGAATATTGGGGACTCTCTGGTTCAGTATAAAACCATCTATCCGGCATCCACCTTGAACCCTGCAGATCTAAAGGCATCATGTGAGGCAACACATGTTCATTCGTAATAAATAAAATAACATTTGGGTGTTCCACAGAAACCTCACTCTGCATGCACTACATATTTAATCCTGTGTCACCATTATCACATGAATACCAATCTTCATTCATAACTGAGGCTCATCTCAATTAGTGACAGGAGGTGAGACAGGAAAGGACCATGGATATCACCTGATGAATTCACATGAGCTTGTTGGTTTATGCCTACAAATGGATTTTTCTTACGTGAGAACGGCCTGCCCTGGAGCATCACGTTTTTTAAGCTTTTTTTTTTTCACAACCAATTTTATTGAGCAAATGAGCAATGAGAACATGGCGTCCCCAAGACCGAGGATCACCACGACAATATCAATACAGCAAATCACGTAGGCAGCAAGTGATGAAACAGACTCAAGAATAGGCTCAGTATAGAAATCCCCCATTTGCCCACCCTATCCCACAACTCCGACCCCCCCAGCCCCAAAACTCCCCTCCCAACCCCCCCCAACCACACGTGTACATAAAGCAATAGAATAAAATGTATAGGTGTAGGGCAACCAGAGCGTCGCTGCTTCGGGCCAACAATGTCACTGTAGTCAAATGTCCTCCTCTCGCTCCGCCGGGGGATCCAGGGACAGACCCCGGTAGTCGGCCCATCTCTTCCATATTTTGTAGTGTTTGCGCGGGCAGCCCCTCGCTTCAAAGATCGGCCTCTCCAGACCCATGAAATAATCTAGCCCAGCCTTCCATGCAGACAGGGGGGGGGGGCCTCACCGCTTTCCACGCCCGGGCCAGATCCCGCTTAGCCACAACAAGCCCCAAGAGCAACAAGTGTCGCTTATATACGTTTCCCCCAACCCCCTCCATGATGTGCAGTAATCCTAGGCGGTGGGTACGTTTTAAGCTTTTTTTTTTAGTTACAGAATTCTAAAAGTCCTCCCTCTTATCACAGATGTGATAGAAGGGAGAAAATTCTCTGAAAGTGTCCTTACACTATGGAAAGTGCATGTCCAGGCCAACAATATCCTCTATGGTATTACCAACGTGCACTTAAAGGGAAACACTCTCTATGGAAGAAAAGGATTTAATAATCTCTTTGGAAAGTACCCCTTTTACTTTTACAATGTATCATGCCAGAGATGGTCGGGGTTGCTGGATGTCTGACTGGTGGGGCAGTCATCTGGGAAATGACCAAGGTCTTGTCAAGAAAAACATGATAGACAAGGGGATTATCGACCAGGCAAGCCCAGAGTTACAAGGAACGAAATGCTTGCCAAGCAATGGATGGTAAAAAAACTGTTGAAAAATGGCAATTGTGCAGATGGCACTATTTTGGGCACACTGTGAGCCTCAAAGGGTAAGCAAGTCAAGCAATGCAACCTTGCATTTCCTTTCTGAAGACGTCTGCTCCAGTGATGATAGGGGCAGGAATTTCAAGATGGACTATGGCGATGATGCTTCAGACTACACACTTCACTGGCCATAACCGAATCAAATAATTTAGCTACTGGTCTAGAATACGAAATGAACTACCTTAACACAATCTTACATTTACAGTTCCATATCTTTTAAAACTATGGATAGGGATTATTTAAAAGCATGGCAATCTATAAAATAATTTTGTGGTGGAGAAATGAGAAAACTTCTGTAGTGATTCACTTAAAATTCTGATCACTGACTCACTACAGTAGTCACAGAAAAAAGGTTAAAAGGCAATGCAAACAGTAATTATGAACTGGACAGCCACAGCTCAGGTTAAAACTACTGTTGTTTAATTTCCAGTGAGGAATATTTGAATCAATTAGGTGACAGAATTGCTAAAAGAATCCACATTCCCCAGCCGTCTGATTACTGTAGGTCTGCAAAAATGCCTTTTATATGCAGTTGATGTCCTGCGGGTACCCATCACCAAGGGGCTTCTATGCAATTTAGACTTTCTAAAAATATAGTGCAGAATATGACCACTAGGAAGTACATACACAAAGATTAAATTAACTTTGTTTGCAGATTTTTCTTTACCATTAAATTCCCTCTCAATTGCATAAAAGCACAGACCCATGTGGGCCAAACAATACACAAATTCAGACATTTTAAACTGGCAATAAAAATGTATCAAGACAAAACCCTTAGCTCCCCAAATCGAACAAACCCAGAGTTTATGCGGTTACCACCTGATGGAGAATTGGGATGATCAGGATAACTAGAGGTGGGAGATCTCCATAGTGGGTGACCTGCTTGAGGAAGAGTGAGCTCATATATTTCAGTTCCTCTGTAAATCCACTGTTTTCCCTGGCCTTCAACTACTATGCGCCGGATTGCGTTCAGTACCTTGCAAGACCTGGAAATGTAATACAGAGGCACCATCCACACATCAGACTGTTCAGTTCATCCGCTCTATATCTGGTAAAACTAAAGCCATAAAGCAGGTCTATTGAATGCTGTTGCAGCAAACAAAGTGTACAGTACATGAGCTAAAAGCTAAATGGGAGGAGGATGGGGGAGAATTTAAAGACTATGCTTGGGGAAGAATCCTTTTGATAATCCTGAACACCTCTTCCAGCGCTAGGTTTAAATTGATTCATAATAAAAAAATGATATATGAACAGACAGGACCTTTCTCACTCATGAACACAATTAATAAATACTTCACAGAGGCAGAAGCAGTGTATCCCATCACGTGTCATGGGCTTGTCATCACATACAGGTTTATTGGACAGAAGTCACACTAATTAACAAAGTCACAGGAAAAGCCATAGGCTGTACTGCTGAGGCCTGTCAATTGAACGCTTTCCCACACCCAAAAGAGAAATAAATAACTAGCAAATACATTGATCGTGCCTTTTGTTTTTGTCAAGTGTCAAACACCTATAAACTGGAACGCCTCCTCGCACATCTAAGCGGTGGTAGGATTTGTATACCTGGGCGGGATAGGAGAGTGCCTTATCACATATGGAAGCTAAAAGGTCTATGGAAGCTAAAAGAGGCCTAAGGAAGCCCAAGTATACCAGAGCCTTTAAAGCTCCCCTGGGATTCGAAAACATGGCTACAGAGGAGTCTGGGCTGTAGGGTATTAGCTCCCCATCCACACCTCCACCCTTCCCCCCCTCCCCCCTTGGCTTAACCCTTTTGAGCCTAACTTGCTTACCCCTACATTGTCTCTAGTGGAATGGAATATGCTTCTGCTTGCTTGTCCCTGTAGGAAGATGGCTCTATATATAATGCTCTGAAAAAGAAGTAAACTGTGTAAAGAGTCAAGTGGTTCCCGAATTGTCTTACAGAGGCTAAAGTAGACAATACTAAGACTCTCTTTTGGTAGTGTGACCGATTAGTTAGTCTTACCAGAGGGTAGCGCTAAGCCTTTGTTCTACTCACAGAGGCAATAAATCAGACACACACTCAAAGAATAAATCCAAGACCAAATTAGAACAACAAGACTATATACACTTGCAACTTTACAGACAGCGCACTACAAGGACGCGCTCACCGGCTTGGGAGACAGGCATTACCTGGCATTACCGGACCTCGCCGCACCCGCTCCGCGGGTGCCGCTTCGGCGTTGGACTCTGCAAGGGGCGTCATCCCTGAATCTAGTGGGGAAAACCTTGTGTCAGTGGTTGAGGGCTGCAGGGCTGCGAGCGTCAGGGACTCCATTACCCAGGAGTCCCTGCCAGACCAGTAACAACTTCCGGTCCGCTCTCCCTGGCGGCCGCCCACCGAAGGACCTTTAAAAACATCAATTTCCCCCAGTACCAGCGGGACACTTGCAACTTTACAGACAGCGCACTACAAGGACGCGCTCACCGGCTTGGGAGACAGGCATTACCTGGCATTACCGGACCTCGCCGCACCCGCTCCGCGGGTGCCGCCTCGGCGTTGGACTCTGCAAGGGGCGTCATCCCTGAATCTAGTGGGGAAAACCTTGTGTCAGTGGTTGAGGGCTGCAGGGCTGCGAGCGTCAGGGACTCCATTACCCAGGAGTCCCTGCCAGACCAGTAACAACTTCCGGTCCGCTCTCCCTGGCGGCCGCCCAC
Source organism: Lissotriton vulgaris (assembly GCF_964263255.1). Classification (NCBI taxonomy): domain Eukaryota; kingdom Metazoa; phylum Chordata; class Amphibia; order Caudata; family Salamandridae; genus Lissotriton; species Lissotriton vulgaris. The sequence continues at coordinate 1,108,539,053 of NC_141691.1, forward strand.
CGAAGGACCTTTAAAAACATCAATTTCCCCCAGTACCAGCGGGACACTTGCAACTTTACAGACAGCGCACTACAAGGACGCGCTCACCGGCTTGGGAGACAGGCATTACCTGGCATTACCGGACCTCGCCGCACCCGCTCCGCGGGTGCCGCTTCGGCGTTGGACTCTGCAAGGGGCGTCATCCCTGAATCTAGTGGGGAAAACCTTGTGTTAGTGGTTGAGGGCTGCAGGGCTGCGAGCGTCAGGGACTCCATTACCCAGGAGTCCCTGCCAGACCAGTAACAACTTCCGGTCCGCTCTCCCTGGCGGCCGCCCACCGAAGGACCTTTAAAAACATCAATTTCCCCCAGTACCAGCGGGACACTTGCAACTTTACAGACAGCGCACTACAAGGACGCGCTCACCGGCTTGGGAGACAGGCATTACCTGGCATTACCGGACCTCGCCGCACCCGCTCCGCGGGTGCCGCTTCGGCGTTGGACTCTGCAAGGGGCGTCATCCCTGAATCTAGTGGGGAAAACCTTGTGTCAGTGGTTGAGGGCTGCAGGGCTGCGAGCGTCAGGGACTCCATTACCCAGGAGTCCCTGCCAGACCAGTAACAACTTCCGGTCCGCTCTCCCTGGCGGCCACCCACCGAAGGACCTTTAAAAACATCAATTTCCCCCAGTACCAGCGGGACACTTGCAACTTTACAGACAGCGCACTACAAGGACGCGCTCACCGGCTTGGGAGACAGGCATTACCTGGCATTACCGGACCTCGCCGCACCCGCTCCGCGGGTGCCGCCTCGGCGTTGGACTCTGCAAGGGGCGTCATCCCTGAATCTAGTGGGGAAAACCTTGTGTCAGTGGCTGCAGGGCTGCGAGCGTCAGGGACTCCATTACCCAGGAGTCCCTGCCAGACCAGTAACAACTTCCGGTCCGCTCTCCCTGGCGGCCGCCCACCGAAGGACCTTTAAAAACATCAATTTCCCCCAGTACCAGCGGGACACTTGCAACTTTACAGACAGCGCACTACAAGGACGCGCTCACCGGCTTGGGAGACAGGCATTACCTGGCATTACCGGACCTCGCCGCACCCGCTCCGCGGGTGCCGCCTCGGCGTTGGACTCTGCAAGGGGCGTCATCCCTGAATCTAGTGGGGAAAACCTTGTGTCAGTGGTTGAGGGCTGCAGGGCTGCGAGCGTCAGGGACTCCATTACCCAGGAGTCCCTGCCAGACCAGTAACAACTTCCGGTCCGCTCTCCCTGGCGGCCGCCCACCGAAGGACCTTTAAAAACATCAATTTCCCCCAGTACCAGCGGGACACTTGCAACTTTACAGACAGCGCACTACAAGGACGCGCTCACCGGCTTGGGAGACAGGCATTACCTGGCATTACCGGACCTCGCCGCACCCGCTCCGCGGGTGCCGCTTCGGCGTTGGACTCTGCAAGGGGCGTCATCCCTGAATCTAGTGGGGAAAACCTTGTGTCAGTGGTTGAGGGCTGCAGGGCTGCGAGCGTCAGGGACTCCATTACCCAGGAGTCCCTGCCAGATCAGTAACAACTTCCGGTCCGCTCTCCCTGGCGGCCCGCCCACCTTCCTGAGCGCAGGCATAACTGGGACCAGCCCTCCCGCAGCGCGGGACGCAGCCCGGAGCAAAGACCGGGCTAAGAGCGGGCCGTTTGAGGCCGTTCGAGGACGGCAGCGGACGGCCCCGGCCCACAATCCCTGGTCTGCTGTGTAACAATAGTAAGATTGGCTAAATTGTGCCCGGAGCGGGTTTGGGTTCTTGCATATTCGTACTGTCCATCAGGGCGGTCTATCTAGTTTTATCGCATTTGTATAAAGATTGTAATCAGGTACGATTATAGAAGCTGGGATTAATTCCGAAATCATGGTTCTGAGATCCGGTAAAACTCGCAACGTCCAAATCCAAACACCCACAGGAGTGGTATCAGGCCCACTAGACGCTTTTATCACGCGAGCCACGGGTATCCTGGAAAAGGAAATTGCAATGGTGGAAAAGCGTCTTTCCTTAGATTTAGTTAGCGGAAAACGCTCTTCACTAGGTAGGTTGGCCAAGATTCCCAGCCCCGTACCACCAGCACAAGCACACGCAGCTTTCAATTGTATACACCTAGACACCACGGAAGCTATTGTCCACATGGATAGCGAGGAGATAAATCCTCTTGCTCACACTACACTTTTCCCTAAACATCCCCTGGACGACCATGAAGTAACAGGAGAAATTGATACTCAGGATAGCCATATCACTAAACAAAGTTCTGATTCGGTCGATTTAATCCCTGACTCACCCAAAGTAGATTCTAATGCCCCAGTTCACACAGATCTCACAGGTATAGACAAGGGTTCTAGGAAAAGAAAACAAGACTCCAGTTATAAGGGAGGGAGAGAATCCAAGATGCCGAAATTAAAAGATCCCGTTGGTAATCACACACTAGGTTCAGGCCATCCAAGCGGAAATCAATGCACAAATGCATTGCCTAACACCCTATGCCCCTCCCTTATTTCCTTAGGTTCCTCAAACCCTTGTCCAACATGTTTAAGCAGTGATGATTCCCTGCTGGCAAAGATGGAGGTTTTAATGAAAAACCTCCTATCACCTGTTTTGGAGAGGACTAGACTAATGTTACTGCAAATAAACTCTCTGGAGGCTGTAGTTAATGCGAACTCTGCAATACTATTGTCCTTATCGGACATAGATTCTGGGTTGGCTAAACACACCCATTCATCTTTGGCCCCAAAAACAACTATTATTCCACCTAGTCTAGTTGATAACAATCATAATCCACCAGGACCAGTAACGGACAACCCTAATTCCAACAAAGGGAGTGCTTATAAAAATTCTCCAAATAAGGTATTAAAGGCCGCACCCCAACGCTCTCATATGACAAAGCCTATGAATAAAACCCCCGCCAGACGTCAACCAACCAAACTACCCCCTCAGGTAAAACCCAATACCGCCACCCAGAGTTTCCCACCCCATAGGCCCCAAGCAAACCACCAAAATGCCCTTAATCCCCTGGCAAAGAAGCAACCCAGGCATCCCACGCCGCGGGTCGATATCCCCATAGAGGCAACACCTTATACCATGGTGCTGACCGGTGTTGCCCCACTGCCATCAGGTAAAAGGGAGACTCATGAAGACCTGCGAAATAAGGTTATCTTTTGGCTGAATAAAAACAGACCCCTGCCCCCATCTTCGCCAACAGAAATCTTATTTGTAAGGAGGGTTGACTGGGTGGGCCAGAGTCCCAAGGATCTGGAGGGTGATTGTATTTTAATATCGTTCAGGGACTCCTGGGTGGTGGATACAATCTGTCGAGAAGCCAGGTTTGCCAGACAGGGGGACGTCCAAACTTTAGACCTTTCTTATTTCTATCCCCAAAGACAGGCTCACTCCCAAAAAGCCCCGAGACAGGGACGATCCATCGTTAAGAACAACCCCATGACACCACACCTACCAATTTTTCCACCATTATTCAACCGCTTTGGTCCCCTGTCCGATCTGGAGGCAATTGATTGACTCCATAAACCACCCCAAACATCAGAACCCGTAGAAAATGCCGACCCTGGGGTAGGGGGTAAGAGGCAGGGCCAGGCGCCCACCCAACTCACAGTCATGGTAGAGGAGTGGAAAAGGGTCCCATCATCAACAGGGAAGGATACACCATCTTCAAGGGAAGGGGGAACCTCTTTGTTGTTGGTTGAACATAGCCTCACGGGGGGGTCAGAAAATGGGCTGGAAGCTGGGACAGGACAGGATACGCATGCAGTCTCCGAGGCGGTGGCCTCTTCTATGGTACCCACATCGGAAACTCTTGCCCTAGCGTCCTGGAACATTGCTGGGATTAAAAACCGCGTCCATTCTAGTGACTGGCTTGAGTTCATGGATAAATATGATGTCATACTACTCCAGGAAACCTGGGCTGCGGACCCAATTTATAAGCAGGGTTATGTAAATTTTTATAAAGCAGCCACTCAAAGTGCTACTGGGAATGCCAAAGGGCGAGCCTCCGGGGGGTTACTGATCTGGGTGAGACAATCCCTGGGTTATTGTATCACGGAGATAAGTGTACCAAACCCGGACCTCCTCATTGTTAGGTTGGGAAGGACTGGCCACCAGGACCTGATATTGCTAAATATATATGCACGAGGCCTGCCAGGTGGCCGTACGCCACCATTGTTGGAGGTATTAGAATCTGCTCTGGCAGCCCTCGATTGTACCAATGTCATCTTGCTTGCTGGGGACCTAAATTGTTGCTTTGAACCCCTACTAGACCCTGGGGACTGTTGGGGCTCTGTGGAGGACACAGTATGGGGCATACCTGAGCTGACGTCTGTAAAACCAGTACCTGCCACAGAGGCAGCGGTAAATTGGACGGCCTTTTGTCTTAACAGTGGCTTTCGGGCCTGTAATGGCCGAACTAAATCAGACCAGGGAGCCAGCTGCACTTTTGACAACGGGCTAAGAAGAAGCCGCATCGATTACATCCTGTTAAAAGTAGCAGATTGGCCTCTGATGCTGGACATGGAGGTAACTCCCCGCCCTGAAAGCGACCACAATCCCCTGACTCTGCAATTAAAGGTGCCAGGTCTAGCAAGATTAGAGGAACCCGGTATCTCACAGACGGGGGACACCTACTTAACAAATGATAGGAAGAGGGTAAAATGGTCCAAAATTGAGGGGGACGAGCTATTGAGAAACAAGATTACTAGTGTGGTTAACAATACTCTTAATAAAATGCTGACTCACGCTGAGTTGGGGGACAAAACCAGAGAAGCTGACCTCATCTTAAATCTCCATAATCGCTGCTTTGAAGATCTAAAAATCCTGCTTTCTCAACCTTGCCGACAGGGAAATAACCTGGTACCCACTCGTCCCCACAAATGGTACAACAAAAAATGCAGGGAAGCACATACTGCCCTAGTTAAAGCTGTTAAGTCTCGGAATGCAAGCTTGGTGAAAGCCGCCAGGTCATCCTATAGGAAAGCACAAGGGGAGGCTAAAAGGGAGTGGGAGGATAAATACTGGTCCGACCTCTTGGTAGCCTCCATGTCTAGCAACCCCATCAAATTTTGGGAAATAGTTAAGTGGGGGAAGGATCCGGACGGACGTATCCCCACAAACCATGTGCCCCCCAATGAATGGGTGATCTTCTATGCAACCCAGTTCCGTGCTGTTAACCCTACGCCATCTAGCACAATTGAAAAGACTCCCCACTCCACCACCCAAAGCGAGATCATCACTTTTACAGAAGGAGAGGTCGAGCTTGCATTAAATTGTACCACGCGAGGGAAAGCGCCAGGTATGGATCTTATACCCGCTGACCTGTTCAAAGCTAACCCTGCCCTGTGGATACCATACATTGTCATGGTGGCAAACTCCATTGCTGCAGGTGCAGGCATACCCAAATCTTGGAAGGGGGCGGAGATCCTGCCGATTTATAAAAAGGGCAATAGGTCTAGTCCGGGTAATTATCGCCCGATTAGTCTTATTGACTCTATACAAAAACTTATCGCTCGCATGGTCCTGGGCAGGGTCCAAGGATGGATTGAGATGGAGGACATCCTATCCCCAATGCAGGCGGGCTTCAGATCAGGAACCAGCACCATCGACCAGGTGTTCAGATTTTGTCTGATCTACTGGAAGGTGGTGCTGCTTGGCGGCGGTACCATCTTTGCAGCGTTCATCGATCTGAAGTCCGCATTCGATCTTGTACCGAGGGAGAAAATGTGGGGAGTCCTGAAGACTCTAGGGATGCCAACCGAATTGCTTGACTTGATAATTAAAATGCATAAGGACAACTTTGCAAGGGTAAGATGGGGTGACCAGGGCCAGGTGACAGAACCCTTCCCAGTCACCCGTGGTGTCCGCCAGGGCTGTGTTTTGGCACCCACTCTCTTCCTATTGTTTATTGACCAAGTCGTAAAATTCTTTGAATCGACCCCAACTGATGCTCCCATGCTGGCAGGACAGCGATTCCCAATGCTCATCTTTGCTGATGACACCTTACTCCTCTCCAGAACACGCAGCGGCCTACAGCGGGCCCTGGACCGCTTTGAGGAGTTCTGTGTCATCAGCGACCTTAAGGTGAATGTTGGGAAAACCAAATTTATGGTCTTAAGCAAGAACCACACTGTCCGGAGTACAGTTAGTATGGGAGGGGTCAAGCTGGACCAAGTTGAGAACATGACATACTTGGGGGTTATGCTAGATAGTCGTTTGAAATGGAAAACACAAGTTGATGCCCAACATCTTAAACTTGCACGACTTACTGGCTGTTTACTGAGTGAGCAAAGGAAATCTATTACCAAGCGGGTCACACCAGCCCTCAAAATCTACGATGCAAAAATTAACCCTGCAATTCTATATGGTGCGGATCTGTGGGGTCATATGGATTTGCAGGGCCTGTTTAAAATACAGTGTAAGTTCCTCCGCAACTTGGTTGGTTTGCCACAGTCGTCCCCCTCAATCCCCCTTTGTTTGGATTTAGGATGTCCTCCAATTAACGAGTTGGCCAGATTCAGACTGGTTGCCTTCTGGAGGCGCCTATGGACCTCGCCCGACCTTACCCTATTTGCAAACGGGGTAGTAGAAGTAAGGGCAATCAGTGGATCGGAAAAAATTCCCTGGTTCCGAACGGTCAAATCGATCTTGACGGACATGGGCTTAGAGTACCTTTGGACTTCCCCAGCTGTTAGTATTTTTCCAACTAAACAGGCATTTAAAGAATTGTACTGGTCCACGCTTCGCCTGAACAGAATAAATGCCTCCTGCTCTACTAGTCTTACTGGTAGGTTTCTTTGTTTTAAGTTGGACCCCATACGTGAACACTACTGGGACACGGTTTCCAAATCCCTAGACAGGAAACTCTTCCACCAGTTCCGGGTGGGCACTTTGCCGTTGAATACCTTCACGAAAAATTGGTCCTCTAGCATCACGGATCAATGCAAATGGTGCCCAGGCCAGAAAGAAACAGAGGGCCATTTTCTGTTTGCTTGTCCTAAATACCATGAACCAAGGATCAAATGGCTAAAACCACTCTTTCAGAGACTGCCCATAAGAAAATCAGAAGAGGCTATCCATGTATTAAAAACTAACACACTGGAAATTATCACAGTGTGTATTGCCAAATATCTGGGTTGGGCGTGGATACTCAGGGCAAAACAGTAGCTTAAATCTGGATAGCATGAATTTACTTGTAATCCCATTCTATTTGGGGAAATTTGTTTTAGGGAACTTGACTCAGGATTGTCTACGAACTGTTTAATTCCTTTTTAATGTATGTGTATTTAATGTCAATTAATTATTGCTTGTAAAATTGTCTTTTATGATTCTTTTAATAATCGAAATAAAGACTTTAAAACCTGAACCTGACTATATATTATATATATATATATATATATATATATATATATATATATATATATATATCCGTTCCACACTCCTACTAATCGGCACTAGACTCTGATTCTGCAAACGTAGGTACAGACCACAAAATAGCGCTCGAATTTTCTTCAAAGGTGGTTTATTGTTCCTCTGTCATCAGCATGACGCGTTTCGGCTACGTCACGGTAGCCTTGATCACAGGACCATAAGAACCAATAAGTGCAATTTATATACTGTGTGTATCCCAATTGAAAAAACGTCAGCAATGCATAGACAAAGAAAATACTTTGTTACAGGAAATATTGTTTAACCTCTTAAGTGCTTCGAACGTTGGGCGGCCGACGGCACCACAACCCCAGGAGTGCTGCCGTCGGCCATTGAACGTTCAAACCTCATAGCTGCAATGGAACGTCCAGCACTGGAGCTGGACGTTCCATAGCCGTTATGAGGCTAAAACAACATACCAATTGGTCTATTTACGGAAGGAACAGGTACATTTTATATATTTCAACAAAACCCAGAACTTTGTTCAAAGGTAAGTACTGTTTTTTGCACAGGTAAGAAACCATCAAACCTATGCGCCTTTGCGCACAATGTGCAATCCTAGGGAATGAAAAGTCATGGATGCATAAAGGTAGGTACAGTGTTTCAGGGTTTCACCATCAGGGTTCAGAGTTGTAGGGGCCAAGGTCCGAAAAACTACCAGCAGTTCTTCAGGAACTGCCCAGGTGTGATGGTGATGGCGAGGTTGTAGCTGGGCATGCAGCGGTGAAGGGGGCCACCTGAAAAAATGCTGCACTTGGGAACAATGGGGCTTGGAACAAGGGGCAACAACTGGTTCTTTGGTACCCGGGCCGGGCGGTTTGGTTGCAGAGTGATTAGGGTGGCTTGGCTGGAGAGCAAAGATGCTCCTTGCGGGTCAACGCAAACAGCTGACAGGGGTAAAAGCAGGATAACTGGGCCATTCAATATATCAATAATAAACTTTTTATTTTCCTAGAACAATCAAAATATACACAAGCTGTCATTAGCGCAGTCTTAAAAAAATATAAAAAAAGAATACATCCATGTAATTAGCATCATAAATATAAATGAGATCAAAAACAAGAATGATAAAACAATCAAACTTCTGATTAAAAAGTTCAAATCATGTTAAAATATTAAATACGATCTAAAATACAAAACACAATTTCCCTTTTTTTGCTGGGCATACCACAGCATCCTTGGAGTCCATATTTATGATGGCAGGATTTAGTACATCAATCACATGGCTGGACTAAACGACCTGGGTTACAAACTTTTGTTGTCTCATCAGTGGTGGTGTGGTGGAGAAATCAAATCCAAATAGGATTCACACCTACTGCAGAGCTTAAAGCTTGAGAACTGTGTTAAGTGACCATTCGTCGTACTCACTGTATAATGCTCTGCCACGTACGCCCAGTACTTCACCTTTACTCTACTCTTTCTGCTTCAGGCACTTCTTCCTACGCCACATATTTCCTTTGCAGGACCACACCATCTCCAAACTCCTCGCACACACCCCTGTAAGCTAAGACGCGAGTCAACAAAAAGCCCCACCCTTAATCTAACTTCAAACTCTCCTAACCCTTCCCTGTCAAAGTTTAGAGGAATAAACCATTAAAGAGTCTGTGAAGACAGTGCCTAAACACGGGTGTTCAACAGCAACACCTCCTATATAACTCCCTTTCACTGTCTCATTAGGTTATACAGTAACAGAAGCCTTTGATCGTAGTTAAGGTCCACAAGCCAAGCATTCTGATTTGGGTACCAAGACCTAACTAATCCTCTGAGGGCACAACAAGACCTTTGAAAAAGTGCTACACTATCTATTATGGTACTCACTCACCATAGGCAAAAATAAAACTGAAAGTTACAGGTCAATGAGACAGAGCTTAACATAGCAGAATATCTCAAGGTGGTCAAAACCCCAAAGCACAACACTCACTACATATAGACAAGAGTGGCTGAGTTTTTCTGACCGATCAAGGTAGAAACCTGGAGATGATGGAATATACCAAGAGTATGACTTAAGTAGAGACCAAAATACACTTTGTACTAAACGGCTGAGGCAAGAAAAAAAATTCGGACATTTACAAGGAAAGAAAAATACTCTTGCTCATAAAAAGAAAATTGTGCCTTGTGATGGCTACTAGAAACATCAGAGTGGAACACAAACAACCTATTAAAATCAACTTCAAAATTGCTGAGGAAGTGGCCTGTGACAAATTAATTGAGGTACTCAAGATATCTACTAGGGGCTCACAGTCACAGCGGACCGGCAGCCGTGAGGGCAACGGCTTTTCCCGCTATTTGCCACGCCGTGAGGGAAACGGCCAGACCAACGCGAACTACCCTTCCCAGGTGCCCCAGGGAGGCGAGCAGCATTCGCGTCACCAGCGCGCCCGGAGGCGCTTAAGTAAACGGAGCGTCCCGAGCTCCAGGGGGCTCACAGTCACAGCGGACCGGCAGCCGTGAGGGCAACGGCTTTTCCCGCTATTTGCCACGCCGTGAGGGAAACGGCCAGACCAACGCGAACTACCCTTCCCAGGTGCCCCAGGGAGGCGAGCAGCATTCGCGTCACCAGCGCGCCCGGAGGCGCTTAAGTAAACGGAGCGTCCCGAGCTCCAGGGGGCTCACAGTCACAGCGGACCGGCAGCCGTGAGGGCAACGGCTTTTCCCGCTATTTGCCACGCCGTGAGGGAAACGGCCAGACCAACGCGAACTACCCTTCCCAGGTGCCCCAGGGAGGCGAGCAGCATTCGCGTCACCAGCGCGCCCGGAGGCGCTTAAGTAAACGGAACGCCTCTCGCCCCGCGAGTCGCGCGCGGGAGCCGGCCGGGAGAAGCCCGGGCAAAGGGCGGGCCCTCTTTGGCCCTCAGAGGCCGGAAGAGGTCGGGTCGGGCCACGGATCCTGGCTCCATGGACTATGAAGTACAAGTAAGACTCTGTTTCCCTCATTGTTACATACTGCAGTATTGAAGAGTAACTGTTGCTCGAGACTGTGTTAATATAGCCGCTCTGCTACCCGCTAATATGCCCACCATTACCATGGACCCATCTACATCGGGCCTACGTACCTTGGACAACTTTGTGTTCAAAAAAGTTACACAAATTAACAATGAACGTAGGGCTTCATTGGGTAGTAAAAGTCTTTCACCCTGTATGGATATTACATCTAATGAGTCCACAGAAGTGCCAGAATGCATCTTAGCACAGGCTGCACATAGTACTGAGGTCCCCAGCGTAGTTGCACAGGCACAGGTGCACTCTGAGAACCCAGTGAATCCAGTGGAACTGCTTGTCACTTCAGAGGAGGACTCAGTAGTAGAACCACCGGAGGTCTCTTCTACACAAAGACCAGTGAGGAAATGCAGAAAGATTCAGGGGAGGCGTGGGGGAAAGTCTGCAAAATCTAAAACTCACGTCAACCAACCCAATAACTCTAGGGACACTAATGTTAACAGTGCAAGCATTCAGGTGGTGGAAGAATCCAATAAAGAGGGCTGTAGTAACGAAGGAAGTGTGTCCTTGTCTGACACCAAGTTAGAAGAATTAATAAATACAATAGTAGGTAAACTGGAGGCTAAAATTGTACATTTAATTACCCCAATAATGTCCAAACTGGACATAGTAGCCTCTGAGGTGGAAAGACTGGGTAGTTTGGTGGCAGGATATATGACCCCTGCACCAGTCCCAGCCCCAGCCGTGATATCACCTACAACTATTCCTGGCGGGAGTGGGAAGGAGCACTTGCTCAGGGGACAGAGTACACAGCAGAAGAGGCAGTCCAACCAAGAAACCGTGGCTGTTACTGTAGCCGCGGTTTCCGCGGCTCCTGTGACTCAGCCGACCCATCAGGCCCCTGCCCCGGCCCCCCTGGGCAATTGCCCAGCGGTCCCTCAGAGGGCTAGACTTAGGAATGTAAATCTCCCCCCTGAATGCGTCCCATTTGTGGTTGTGCTGACCAATGTCCCGCGTTATGAGGAAATTGCAGCACAACCTCATGGAGAATCACACGACTCATTAAAAAACAAAACGGTGGCATGGCTAAACAAAAACTGTGGCTTTCCATCTCACTACTACGATCAAATTATATCTACTGTAAGAGTAAATTGGGTTGGACCTTCGAGGAAATCAACCACGGGGGACTGTGTAATCGTTAATTTTCAGCACCCACAACACGTTGCTACAGTTTTGTTACGCGCATCCTCACTGGTTTACAACACAAACAGTGTCTGTGTGCGACCCCTGGGATATTTCTATGCGCCTGACCAAAACTCACCTAAAAATCCCCCTAATACTTTCCGTGGGTACAGACCCATAACACAAATTCAGACACCAAATTCGGCAACACCATATATGTATAACAATGACACTAGTGGGCTACCTGGGTGGCAAACGCCAGCAGTAAACGCCAATGGCTGGCGGATACCACCTGCAAATTTTAATGCCGAGAATCTGAACAACAGAGGGTACAATATTCCTACACATAACCGATTTGATATGCTTTCAGGGCTGGATGCCTGCGACTGACTGAGGGCCTTGGAGGGTCAGGAAAACGACCAGTCGCCTGTAGCACAAACGTTAGAGGTGATTCCATCAATTACACCAAAAAATAATGTTATATGTTGGAATGTGGCGGGCTTAGAGAACAAAATGCAGGATGATAGTTGGTTAGCCTATATTAGGGGCTTCCAAATCATTTGTTTACAAGAGACTTGGTCAGTGAAATGTGATATTCAATTGGATGGCTACAAGGCATATTTTGTACCTGCTATACCAGTAACCCGGGGTAGATCAAGGGGGGTATGGTAATGTTCATATCGGTAGCACTGAAATGCACAACTGTAAGTAGGCCTTCAAGTAATCTTGGCATACAAGGTTTAGTTTTATCGGCGGGTAACTGCAAGGTTGGTCTGATCAACTTTTATAACTCCACTAATAATGTTACTAGTTACGCCCATTCCGAATCCTTAAGTGAGTATATAGGCACTTCAATGAGGGATTGTTCACACAACTTGTTGATAATGGGCGATTTCAACACTCATTTATGTAGTGATCCCCTAGACAAAAGCCTCCTGGAACTGTATTGTCCCAGGATTAACGGTCTACATTTAGAACATACCGTGGAAGGGACACTTTTTAATAACCTACTAAACGAACATGGTCTCACGATTGCAATGAGTTTATGTGATCCCTCAAAGCGCTTCTGCACCCCTACCTTTAAAGGGCACGGGAAGGGGACATTTATTGATTACATGTTGCTAACTTCCCCCATGCAAGTGTTTGTGCGTTCATTCTCTATAGATAGCAATCCACTCAGTGATCATAATCCCTTGACTATACATCTAGGGGGCCCCTGGGTGGAAAGAGAAGGACGTAATTTAGGTCGGGGTAGGGTTACAGCTACGGACGGTAGACGTCGTTTAAAATGGTCTATGTGTACCCCGGCCCTCATATATCAGAATATTCAAACTAACTGCAGTGAAATCATTGCCAGATGCACCCAAGTTGATTCAGACCCAGCCCAGGTTCTATCGGATTTCAAAAGCTTAACTGACAACATAGCTATTTCAATGACAGAACCCCTAAAATATAGAGGTAGGGAGGGTCCAAGGTGGTTCAATAAGGAATGCTCCAAAGCAGCCCGTGATCTCAAAGCAGTCTTACTGCTAAAACCTCGCAACAAGGAATTAGTCCAGAGATCACGTAAAGAATATAAAACAGCCATTGTATCAAGAAAGGAGGCACTGAGGAATGAGGCCTGGGCTGAGATCCTGGAACCACAAACACTGAAAAACAGTGCTAAATTCTGGGCGGTGCTAAAGAAACCCTTCCTGGTGAAAGATCCAGGGGAAGGGTTAGAATGTGTCATCTCAAAAGAGGAATGGGTTGCTCATTTTAAACAACTGTATGGGGGGGGAGATATCAATGTGGTACCGTATGAATGCACTGTTGGGGGTCCTTGTATGAATGTTAGTATAGGAGAGGTCGTGATGGGTATCGAGGGGCTTACAGCGGGCAAATCACCTGGCCCGGATGGGATACCCCCGGATCTCTTCAAATCTGATCCTAATTTTTGGGCACCGATTGTAGCGGCAGTTATTAACGCAGCCTCAAGGGCAGGGTGCCCGACGTCATGGGGTCTCTCCACAATTGTGCCCATATTCAAAAAGGGGGACAGGGACAGTCCCCTTTGTTACAGGCCTATCTCCCTGATCAATTCTGTGGCCAAACTGGTGGGGAGAATAGTTTTGCGGCGACTAGTTGAGTGGACACGGGACAAAAACATCATGTCCATCGCCCAATATGGCTTCTGTAATGGCCGCTCGACTACAACACAATGCCTGAATCTCTTCTTATTACTAAGTAAATATACCATCGTTAAAAAAGGCACAGTCTACTTGGCCTTCATGGACCTATCCTCAGCTTTCGACTGTGTTAACAGGGGGAAGCTGTGGGGGTCCATGAAGGATAAGGGAGTGGACAATGATATTATAAACTTTCTGGCTGACCTCCATAATAACACCAGTGCAAATGTAAGGTATTCCCAAGATTTATCTGTAACTGAGGATTTTAGAACCGGGAAGGGGGTTAGGCAAGGATGCATACTGGCCCCCTTCCTTTTTAATTTTTATATAAATGAGCTGGATGGTGTTTTGCGGGAGGTAAAATCAGACAGCCCAAGAGTGGGGACTAGAAGCATTCCAGTCTTGTTATACGCAGACGATGCGGTTCTGTTAGCAAGAACTGAAAATGGCCTTCAATTGTTACTAAATGCATTCAAAAAATTTATGAAAGATAGGGATTTGTTAGTGAACAACTCCAAATCGTTCATCATGCAGGTAGGGAAACAGCCAAAGAGACAATATACTTTTAAATTAGATGAGACAGTTATACCACTCTCAAGTACATTCTCCTATTTGGGAGTACTCTTTGACTCTAAACTATCCTGGGCCCCCCAACTCGCAAAGAAAAAATGTGATGTTTCAAAGGTTAATGCCTCCATTTTTAACTTTGCGTCAAAGCTTGGCAAAAAACCAACGGCTGCTATGATTAAATTGTATGAAGCAAAATCTGTAGCTACCGCAGCATATGGGAGTGAGCTTTGGGGCTATATGGTGGGGGAACAACTTCAGACCACAGAAAATCTGTTTTATAAACGGCTTTTGTGCGTTTCGGCCTCTACCTCAAACTTCATAGTACATGAGGAACTAGGAGTAGGGTACCTGAGTGATATCCTGACCCTACGACCTCTGCTATGTTGGCTGAAAATGTGGTTATGTGAGGAAATCCCCCTAACACACCTAATTGTTAAGGATTTCCTGGCTCTTGAGCACGCTTCACGCACTCCCTGGTTGAAGTATTTAAAATCATGTTTTACCGAGATGGGCCGTCCGGAATTATTTGAACACCCAGAAGGAATTGAGCAGGCGGATATTGACTCAGTTAAGCTGTTGTTCTTCCAGCGTAAGAAGGCTGAGAGGGAGGGTGCTGAGCTACAAAAAGTTAGTGTGAGGAAATTCATCATGGTAAAAACATGTTTGACAACAGAGTCCTATCTACTCGGCACTTTCAGCACCCATGATAAATTCCTGCTTACAAGATTCAGATTTAATCAATCAGTTTCAACATCTGCTTATCAGACCCAAAAAGGAGAGCTTCTGTAAACATCCTCTGTCCTGTGGCTGCGACGGTAAGTCTCCACAGGACATGATGCATTTTATGTTCCTATGTAAATACTATGAATTCCCCCGTAAACGCTTTTTAATTGCTCTTTTAAAAAAAATGAATTTTAAACAGATACGACCAGCCTTTTTATACTTACAATTGCTATACAGCAACAGTGTCCTTCAAGTTCTTGAATTTTTAAAACTGTCTCTTAAACTGCGACTTTGCCTGGACCAATGACTGAATCACTGTATGTAATGATCACAGTTCTTTTACCCTCTGAATTTATAATGTAATTTGATGTATGTACTGTATGTTTTTATTGTACTTTTATGGTTGAAATATTACCGAATAAAGTCTGTTTTGATTTGATTTGATTTATCTACTATGGAAACATTCATTTGACTTGTCATGCCAATGAAGTATCTTGTAGTGAATTGACAAAGGTAAAAAGCGGGGGCACAATGATGTGAATTTTGACGATCAATATGTAGACGGTATGCAGATAGTATAACATTCTCGACACTCAGAGTATTCTATTGCGGATACCATTCACTTCTATGCCATTGTATATTTTGGTAAACATTAGTATTAATCAATAATGGAGCAGTGCAATTTTGGCTCCACCCTTACACGTCACAAATATGCATATATATGTGCAATTAGCACTACATAATTGTGTGTTCTAATGCTATTAATGTACAGTGTTGTACTTGAACTTAGTACTGATGTGCATTCACTGTAGAACTAGGATTCATATATATATATATATATATGTACTCGCAACTTGCCTCGTCGCAGGTGGAGCACGTTGGAGCTGGTGCCAAAACGGGACCAAGGAAAGATCCCGTAAATTATTCACTCAAAGTTCAACAAATGATGGCCCTCCACTCGGGAAATCTTTAAACAGCATTTATTTTAGGCTGCGAAGACCTACGCGTTTCGAACGTAGCGTTCTTGATCACGGTAGTAGTTTGAACAATAAGTACCTTTTCACTTTTGCCATATATACACATTGCACCCTATGCATTGTGGGCGTTGTAGTTAAATTATCATTCAACTTTTAAGCAACATTTCCTAACTGTTTTGTTAAAAAATATGGAAATGACAAAGATTTACGTAAATCATAAACGGTTTCTCTATTTGTTAATCGGACTAAGTGCCCTTTTGATGTCATGCATATAGTGTTAATTTCAACATATTGTGTATTGGTGAGATTAGTGTCCAGGTGTATGTGGCTTAGCGGTAGAGAATACATCCTGTGTGCTTTTATTAAATTTTACAGTGTTGGTTCGCGAATTTCATTCACTTTTTTGTATATACAACTACTGTGATTGGCAGATAGGATAGCTATTCCGTGTTTCTAGGGCTGAGTGCCCTGGCCACCGCTATTAATTGCCACTAATACTTGGAAAGATATTGTCCCTTTGCTGTGGTACTCTTAATCTTCAGAAAACAAGACATAACTTATTACTCATATTTCAAGCGTAAATTATAAATGAACATGAAGTTCTTCATCTGCGTTCAGTCCCATCGGTTGTGTGGTCTTAAATTTCATAATTAATTTCGATTCTAGTCTCCTTAGTTGCATTTTTCTATCCCCCTCCACGTTCATTCGGAGGGATTGCAGCTAAGCCAGAATATGTCATGTTTGTCCAAGTATAACCAGGGTGGCTAATCATGTGCTTGGCCATTGCATAGACAGGGTCCTTTTTCTGTATTGCCCTGGTGTGTTCCAGGATCCGTTTTTTTTAGAGGGCATGTTGTGCTCCCTATATACCTTTTTCCGCATTGGCATTAGAGTAGATATACTGCGAATGGAGTTTCACATGTAATTTGTTGTTTTATTTCAAATTTTTAGGTTTTGCCTGGCGAAAAGATGCGCTCTGCGCATCTTTTTCGCGCAGGCGAAAACCTCTTGAGATGTATACGGGAGACAGGAACGGCCTCCGTCTTTCATTGGCTAGCTCCATAAATGGAGGCTAGCCATTGGAAGACGGGCCTGTCCGTCAATGCCGGACCAGATTCGGGGGCGTTCCCGAGAATTTTTGGCACGCGACGTCAGCCAAAAGCCGGGAACGCCCCCGAATCTGTTCCGGCATTGCCAGCACCCGCCTTCCTGCTCCGGCCGTCTTCTGCGTCTCTCCTCCCCCTTTCCCGCCCCCTCCCGCTTGTTTCCTGATGCTGGTTTCTAGTGGCGTTTAGTGGGGTCATGAGACTACTCTTTGCCCTGTTTGTGATTTAACAGCGTAATCTCATGTACTTTTTTGAATTCTGCATAGGAGCAATGCAGACGAACAGAATGGCATTGCGGTTCGTGTTATGTGCAATTCACTGCTAATTTTTAGATCAAAATCCAAACTGCTATGGTTGCATTTCATGATAAAATATAGCAAAAAATGCTGGATTTTGCCTTTTGTGTAATTTTCATAAAAATGTGTGCAATTATGCAACAGTAAATTGGGAAAAAATCGCTCACTCCTATTTTCAGTGTCTCTGACGCCACCTCTGTAGCCCTTCTGGTGTCTTTTTGAAAGAGGTCTAATTGGTTAGTTTGTCTCTCGGAGCGACTCTCCTTGACCCTATTTAGGTTTCAGTGACTTGAAAGCTGCATGTATGACCTTGTTGGTGTTTTGTAGTTTCGAAGCTCTCTCCTTGACCCTGTCGATGTCTCCCTGTAAGATATTTCACCGGTGAGCTCGCTACCACGAGTCTTCAGCAGACTGCTCTCCTTCATGCTGTCTCGAGCACCAGCTATCTACCAAGCGCCTTCTGCGTCATGCCCCCCCCACACCCCTTGCCACATCTCTAATGTGCTCTCTGCCACGCCCCCTCCTTCAGTCGCACCCTGCCCTTTCATATCATGCTCCCCCACCCATAACCCGTCGGTAACACCCTCCTTCCTATGACCCTACCTCTTAACATGCTCATGCCGCTCTCCACTCCCTACCACGCTTCTTCCTGTTATGCTTCCTCTTTTCTGTCAGGCGACCCCCCCAATTAATAGCCTCTTGCCTGCCCTCCCTCCATACAATTATTTTTTCCCGCCTTTACTTCATCCATTCCCGATCCTGCCTCATCGTGTTTCTTCAATACCAAGGACAATGTTCCACCCTCCTTCGCGCCCCTCTCTGTTCACCCCCCCCCCCCTCATTCTCCTCTGCCGGGTCTCCACTCAGACCTCTCTCTACCATACTTCCTCCTTCCTTCATTTCCATGCTGTCACCATTTCTCTCCCTATCAGCCCTTCTTCCTCACACGCCCCCTCGCGGCCCTTGGCTGCCAATCACTGTCACGCTCTCCGTCCCTCACCTCACACCTTGTCTCGTCCATCGCTAGCTCCCAATTTCCCTCCCTGCTTCCTGTCACTCCCTCCACACAAGGAAGTAGTCCATACTGCCTTCCCATCACGGTGCTCCGTCACACCCTAGTCCCTCCCTATCACGTTGTCCCATTCCATCACCACATGAAGTGGTATCGCTGACTTCACCCTCCCTCAACCTCTAACCCTTCCCCTCCCATGCTATCTCGCGACCATACTCTCGCGACCATACTCCCTCGCGCGCTCCTATCGCTCTCCCTCGCGTCCTCTGACCTGTGTCAATGGTGCAGCAGGTGCAGTCGCACCGGGGTCTGGGGCTCTGTGTGGGCCTGTCAGTCCCACAGCTATGGGTGTGTTTCTTTCCACTCAGCACGTGAATATGGGGCTTACACTATAACTCATGGCACTCTTCCACCAGTGGCATAGCTGGCGTGTCATGTACTGTAGTTCAAAGAAGGAAATGGACCCCTAACTGTGGAACACAGAAATTGTCCGGCATCGGCGGGGCCTTTAGACCTCTGTGTCCCGGTGCCACTGCACCTGCTGCACCGGTGGAAACTGACTGCTGCGCAACTGCCCAGGGCTCTTTAGAGTCTCCCAACTGTCCCCACCCCCACTCTTGCCCATGCGGCCTCGCCCTCTAGCGCCCCCTCAGTTGTTCGGCTTTCTGTCGGTGGACGTGGTACGGCGGCGCTGCCTCGGTAATGGAGGGCCTTGTGCTCGGAGGGCTCCTCGAGGCCTTCCGAGCAGAACCCTTAATTGACATGTCTCCGAGTAATTTATGTCTTGCTTTGGAAAAGGTCACGAGGGGTTTGAGTATAAATGAGAAATCAGGCTCGGTGTGTGCGCATTGGCTGGAGGTGGGGGGGATACACGTGAATCATTCACGCATGGATGTCTGAGAGACCGGCTGACCCTTCGTGGAAGGGCATCGCGCCCCCACCGGCGAGCCCCGCCCAGCAGCATCCAATGCAGGGCGAGTCGCACCCATAGCGCGCTTTGCAAAGGACGCGCAGTGGAGTTCACACATAGGGCTTCATTCTATAGACCATGCTTCCCGTGCTTCTATGAGCATTCATGAGTATCTGCTGCTGCCTCTGTGATAGTATGCAATATCAGTGTTATCACATAATGTGCTCTATCGCGTCATTCTTGATAGCGCACGTGGTGTCATCTGGTGGTCATCCACGTGATGGCAGTGGGTTGTGAATCTTATCACACACTGTCAGCTGTGAAGCAATTATTTCTATCACGTGGTGTATGTAATATCATTGTTTTATATTATGCGGTGCCATTTTTGGTTTAACACATCACAAGCGGTTCTCTTTCAGATGGGCCTTGATATCGCGTGGTGTGATTTGTGAAGCAATTGTCCATATTTTATATTTGTGATGTCACTTTTGAAATTATGTGTAGGGGCGTAGCTTCCATTGGTGCAACAGGTGCAGTGGCACCGGAGCCCAGAAGTCTTAGGGAAATCAAACCCTGATTATTTATGTATTTTGCAATATAAACAGCTGACAGCGGGACAATTTCCTACCTTGCCCCAGGGCCAATGACACACCGGCTGCGCCACTGATTGTGCTGTAATATCTGGCGCCCGTCTTATTTTCAGATGGTCTTATGAGCGATCTCATTCTTGACTGCAAGTGATGTTATTTTTTATGTCAGTCTTGAAATCACACAGTGACGTCAATCCTGGTGGTGTTGCTTGCAATCTCGCCCTTTATATAACATGTGGTTTAATTTTTGAAACCAGTCTTGATAGTGCTTAGAGCGCCACTTGTGATGCCTTCGTGGTATCGCAGTCGCTGTTATTTGTGATCACAATATTTGTAGTATATTTAGTGTTGTCTGTAATGCCTTAATTCACAGCCCGTGTGACGTCACATGTGACGCCATTCGCGGTATTGTGATTTGTAAAATACGTCTATTTATTACGGGGTGATTTTGTTTATGGCGCAGCTTCATGCCACTTGACTGTTATCTCAAATAACTTTGAGAAACCATAAACATGCAAACTGCACAAACAACAAGCATTGGCAAAGCCAATAGGCCTGGCGTTGGCAGCCGGCCTTTTATCAAATTTTGATTATGTTTGGCCATGGTTTTTGCACAACATTATTGTGCTGCTGGAACCTCATCAATCTAAAAAAAATATATTGGCTAAAGGCAAAAATGTTTTGGTAGCAACTGCTGGCAGGGAATGATGGTGGAGGGGCGGGGAGAAGGGTGGAGGGGGGACACAATAGAAATACCACTTACCTCTTCCGCCGGTCGCGTTTCTCCTCCACTTCTCCGGCGAGTCCCGGAACCAGAAAGCACCCAGGCTCCCCATTGTCAATCACAACGCTGCAGTGCAGTTTGCAGTCAGATATACAAAGATCACTACAAAATAATTTACAACAGCACTGGCAAGAGACAGGAACTGATAAAGCTGGAATGTGCCCTGTGTTCACATCTGGTATAAAGTGTCCTGCTACCACATCAGGTTCTACAAATAAAGGCAACAGTGAAGTAATCATAAAGTGAAAACAAACAAAAACACTAGCACAGATGGGAACTACCTTGTGTGTGGAAGTGCTCCTTGTGAAAGGGCTAAATGCAGTCACGGAAAGTGAACTTAGTCAGTGGCTGAAGTAGGTTCATTGCCCCGTGCCGTAATCTGTAGTGGGTGGAACAAAATGTGAATGATACAACAACAGACCAATGGATGAAGAGAGGTGGATGAAAGCCCTGTTAAGTCAGTATATTATAGATATATTTTTAGAAAAATCAAAAGGTCTTGGCTAACACAAGACCTAACAAACAAGAAATGTCAGAAAATTCAGCTCTTTTAGTTGAGAGAGTGCCATATGCAGTTCCCAGAAAAAGTGCCTGCATCACAATCCACTCGAAGCGTTATTTTATTTTAAAATTATTTTGAATGGTGTTCAGCTGCCTTTTTTAGGTTTTGACTGGCGATGCGTACAAAGTACGCATGCGCCAAAAAACCTTATGAGTTGTGTGTGGCGTCGGGTCTCCGCCCCCTCTTCCCATTGGCTAGCTCCATAAATGGAGGCTAGCCATTGGGAGAGGTAACTGTCCGTCAATGCCAGACCAGATTCGGGGGCGTTCCCGAGATTTTTTGGCTTTTGGCTACGTCACGCTACGTCAGCCAAAAGCCCTCGGGAACGCCCCCGAATCTGGTCCGGCATTGAAGGCACCCGGAAGAAGTCCAGGTGAGTGCTTGCTTTTTTTTTTGCCCGTTCCCACCCCCTCTCCCGCTCTCCGTGTCTCCGGACCCCGTTCCCACCCCCCCTACCGCTGCCTCGCTCACCGTGTATCCCCGGCCCTGTTCCCGCCCCCCTACCGCTGCCTCGGCTCCCGTTCCCGCCCCCCTACCGCTGCCTCGCTCTCCATGTCTCCCCGGCCCCGTTCCCGCCCCCCTACCGCTGCCTCGGCTCCCAGTTCCCGCCCCCCTACCGCTGCCTCGCTCTCCACACTACTGCTAACGGTACTATTACACCAGGGCTAATAAAAATTAATAGCATTACAATTGTGATTACATACTAGTGACACGTTACAAGCTACAGAAATAAAAGTAAGATTCAAAAACGTTACTTTCAATCACTCCTGTCTTTACATCATCTCATGTGCACCCGGAGCTACACCCCAGGCAGCTAGAAATCTATCACTTCAGAATCTAATAGTGTTCCCTTTAAAATATCTCGATGCCTGCGGGGGATGAAGGTGTCACATCTTTGGGACGAACCCAGGAAACGTGTGTTCCTTTATTGGGGTTTGTAAAGCACAAGTAACACAGGAGGCGTCTTGGCGCTAGCTAAGAATGCAGTGAATGGTATAAGGGGAGGAAACTGGGAGGCCAAGGAGAGATAAAAAGCCATTCCGGAAGTCCAGTAGGTTGGGTCCATTTTTGATATGCAAAATGTGCTTTTTAAATTATTATTGTTGTTGTTGTTTTTATTGTTATTGACCTCAGACACGCGGCCCCTTTCTGCTCGGCTCCTGCCTCAGGTAGAAGTCACCATGTACCCTGCGCCTCGGTCCCGTGCATCACGGGGCGCCTCCTCCTTCCCTCTTGTCCTGCTCCTCTGCCTCCTTTCCCTCTGCACCTGTCCTGTGCCCCTGTTTCGAGGGTGTCAGTCCCTCGTGCCCTTGCCCAGGTGCCCCCTGCCTCAGTGCCACGTGTCTCTGTTCCCTTTGCCTCCGTTGACAGTTCTCCGGTCCCCGACCCGGTGATTCAGCCCTGGTGCTCCTGTCCCTCCCCCTTGCCTGTCTCGTATGCCCATGTCCCGTGTGACTCTCCCGTGTGCCCCTGTCCCATGTGCCACCCCGGACCTGTGTTCCTCTGTTCCGTTTGCCTGTCCCATGTGCCAATGTCCCTTGAGACTCTGTCTGTGTGCCTGCCTCATGTGCCCAAGCCCCGTTTACCTGTCCGGTGTTCCTCTGTTCAGTTTCCCTGTCCCTTGAGCCTGTCTGTGTGCCTGTCCCATGTGCCCCTGTCCTGTGATCCTCTGCCTGTGTGCCTGTCCCATGTGCCCCTGTCCCGTGAGCCTCTGTGTGCCTGTCCCATGTGCCTTTGTCCCGTTTGTCTGTCCCGTGTGCCTTTGTCCCGTTTGTCTGTCCCGTGTGCCCATGTCCCGTGAGACTCTGCCTGTGTTCCTCGTGTGCCCCTCCCCACGTGCGCCCGGTTCTCCCAGCTCCACCGTGCCTGCAGGGTGCCAGGCTGCCTACCTGGGGTTGCTGCCGGCCGGTCCCAGTGCGCTCCGGCGGGGGCTGCTCCGATGGCCGTGTGTATCCGATGGCCGTGTGTGCTGAGTCCGGACTCCACGCCCCTGACCCCGCGGCTTGAGGTTCTTATCCCCTTTCGTTCCTGTCCCTGCTCTGTTTCCCTTTTCTCGTGTGCTTTATCACTGAACCATTTCTGCTTTAACTCTGAACTTTCTATTCGGCCGCCTCTCCCAGACCCCTGTCTTTACTGCCCTTTGTCCATTCTCTCGGCCTCACAGTGTTTGTCCGGGGAGTCACTCTCTGCCCGCTGTCCCTCTAGCTCTCTGTCTCTCTGTATTCTTGTATTCTTGTCACCTGCTCTCTGCTCTGTGTCTCTCTCGATCTCTGCTCCCAGCCCTCATCTACTTCCTTCTCCCTTTGTTTTTGTTGACTCTCACTTTCCTTCTGTCTCTGATTTGTCTCTTCCCCTGGCCTCCCCGGTCTCAGCTCTCAGCGCTCATCTGTCCCTGCTGTCCGTCTCCTCTCTCTCTCTCTCTCTCTCTGCTTCCAGCCTCCCTCTCCCCTGGCCCTGCTCTCCTCTCTGTTCTGCCCGGCACTTGCCTTTATAATCTCGCTGTAATTGCTTTTAATCGGATTATTGGCGGCTCTCTCCTCTCTGCTCCTGGATAGGTCTCCAGGCCACACTCAGGCTCCGCCTGACGAGAAACGTCATTTCTCAGCAAAACGCCCGTGTGTTTTACCCTCTCTCGGTTTCCCTCCGGCGTGTTCTGCCCCCCACCTGCTCCCAGATACTGGCCCAGTGGCACGGGCCCTGGTGCCAACCAGGAAAAGTGCCTCTGGTGACCCGGTTGGGAATTAAAATCTGAATGCAGTGGGCCTCTGGGAGCACTGGTGCCGCTGCACCTGCTGCACAGTGATAGCCACGCCGCTGCTAGTTCTCATGCACTGGGATGCCCCCTGATCCCTAGGCCGCACGGCTCCCTGCTCCCGCGGGCCCAGTCTCATGCAGGCCTCTCTCCTACAGACCTGAAATTCCTTCATGGCCTGTGCGGTTCTGTACCCACCCTGGCATGGATGCCTCTTCCTCGTGCAAGCCCGTGCCATCTTATGCAGATCGCCACTCTACCCTGCTTCTCCCGAAGGTTCGCTGCCCTCTCATCCTGCATCTCTTGCAGGGCTCTTGTATCTTCCCTGCTTCTCCCTGAAGGGTTACTGCCCTCTCGCCCTGCATCTCTACCATCTTCCCTGCTTCGCCCGAAGGTTTACTGCCCTCTTGCCCAGCATCTCTTGCAAGGCTCCTGCATGGCTCTGTGAGGGTGTGTGCAGGGCTCTGTGTGGCTGTGTGTGTGGGGAGCTTTGTGTGGCTGTGTGTGTGGGGGGCTTTGTGTGCCTGTGTGTGTGGGGGGCTGTGTGTGTGGGGGGCTCTGTGTGGGTGTGTGGGGGGGCTCTGTGTGTGTTTGTGTGTGTCATTTGCGAGAGATAAAGCTAGTGGCATTGTAAATGACAATGCCATTTATTTATGTTAAAAAAAACATAAATAAAAATAATGTCAAGAGCAATGCCAATAGCTCTAACTTTAACAAAGGCAAAACCATTGCATTGTAAATGCTTGTCTACCTGATGGTTCCAATAGACTTTTAAGATTTCTACCAATCTTGCACGCCTTGCATATTAGGCATTTTGTAAAGCCGGTTTGTTTTGATCCCAGCAAGTCTCTTTCTTTTCGTGTTTCGAAATGGCTGTGCACCAAATGATCTGATAGATTAGGTGCTCTTCTGTATGTGATTGATGGTGTGTCTCCTATATCATTTCCAATGTCAATGTCCTTTTTCAATACGTGCCAGAATTTGCTCATGATTTTTCTGATCTTGAAGCTCTCCTTGGTATACATGATTATCATTCTCGGCTGTTCTTCCAATGTATTAGTTTCCATTTCATTCTCATTGGTTGTTGAGTTCTGGTTCGGACTTTTTCTTTTTCCTAGTTGGGTTCTGTTTGATGTTAGCATTTCTTGCCTGTTTTTAGTTCTGGCTGCTATTTCCCCTCTTTTTATGTCAATTCTTTTGTAACCTCTCTGTTGAAATCATATTTTTGTTTCCTCAAATTTACGCTCCATTTCGCTTTCTTCTGAACAGTTCCGCTTCATCCTTAATAGCTCACCGTAAGGGATGCTTTTCTTTAAACTGTTGGGATGGTAACTCTGTCCATGCACTACCGTGATCAAGAACGCTAGGTTCGAAACGTGTAGGTCTTCGCAGCCTAAAATAAATGCTGTTTAAAGATTTCCCGAGTGGAGTGCCATCATTTGTTGAACTTTGAGTGAATATATGAATATATATATATATATATATATATATATATATATATATATATACACACACACTGTGTGCATTAACGTTAAGAATAATATATACTCCTTAGACACTTGATAAAAATCATTTTCACACTATTTAGATGTATTTACTTTAGAAGCCAGAGAATAAATATATAAACGTGTGTACTAATGTTATCGCATTCGTATTCATCATTTAGTTCTTAGTCACACTTGCATCATGCAACTAAAGTTATTTCAGATTTACTGACAGTCCTTATTCCTTTGTATGCGCACTCGCATATTAAATATGCACCATTGAGTTAATATGTTAAGTTACCATGACTAGGCCTGTATTTCTTTCTGCTTGCATGATTTTTCCCTTGCAGGTACGTTCACATGGTTTGTTAGTTTGAGAATAGATGTAACTCTGTGTGATCGGTATAGAGCCTAAGAAGACCTTGATAATGAACATAGAGCGCCAGATTGTTAATTGACAGACTCCATTCATCAATGGTTTGAGGAGCTCCAGGTACCCAAGATCGATGTTCTTGAGACTGCCCTATGAAAGTTTGTTAATGTAGCAGATCGCAGAATGAAAATGAAAAGGACAATGCAGCTCCTGATGGTGTGATCAATGGGTGTTACCTAAGAATTGTGTGGTATAAACTAGAGTTCTCACAGGTTGATGTTGGCCACTTTTCCCTTGGACTTTTAGAGGTAAATTCCTCCATGCTTAACCTTTTTACTCTTTGCTGAAGTATGGCTTAAGCGAACACTTATTTCCCGATCCCTGGAAGACTCTTGACCACACTTTTGAAATGCAGACACCTTCCCACAACTTCTTGCATTTTTCCTCCCTTCCAGTTGGCCACTTTTCCCTTGGACTTTTAGAGGTAAATTCCTCCATGCTTAACCTTTTTACTCTTTGCTGAAGTATGGCTTAAGCGAACACTTATTTCCCGATCCCTGGAAGACTCTTGACCACACTTTTGAAATGCAGACACCTTCCCACAACTTCTTGCATTTTTCCTCCCTTCCAGTTGGCCACTTTTCCCTTGGACTTTTAGAGGTAAATTCCTCCATGCTTAACCTTTTTACTCTTTGCTGAAGTATGGCTTAAGCGAACACTTATTTACCGATCCCTGGAAGACTCTTGACCACACTTTTGAAATGCAGACACCTTCCCACAACTTCTTGCATTTTTCCTCCCTTCCAGGATCTCCCAATTTTGTAGATCCTTTTATGCTTAACCATCCTCTTTAGTTTTAGACTCTAAATTAGATGACTTTAAAACTTTACTGATGTTTAGGAGAGAAGATCGAAGACTCTTCTCTGAGCACCAAATTCTGCTGTTAAATCTTTGTATTGCTTTGGTATTACTGTGACTGAACGTCTTGCATGCCTCATACTGATATACCTGAACTTCAGGACGTTTGGCTATCCAATTGTTATTCTGTATCTTTATAGCATGATATTGATATTAATGTACATTACTCTGACTTTTAACTTGTAATAAAAACCTTTTGACTTCATTTACCGATTCCTGCTCCTTGTTGGTGTAGTCAAATGGGTTATACTGTTAATTAAATGTGTTTGACCAAGTGAAAACTCCCATCATCTCTCAGTCACACACCAAGATCCATAGGATAACAAATGGTTAGAGGGTTGGCCCAGCACTGGATCAACATCAAGGTGAGAAAACAGATCAATAAGTATCCACCACAATCAATTGGACACAATGTTATATAAGTATCCACCAGTCACCCAGAGAAGTTTAAAATTAACAAACAGCTTTTAGTTATTAGTTACAGCATTAGTTATGAATCTTTAATGATCAGTGTACTTGTGTTCATAATCAAATTCTGATAACCAATTAAATACTCATATATGCAGTAAAACAACTGACCTTTTTATTTCCGGAAACATCAGCATTTTGGGGGTATGTGGTATGGCTGAAGCAATATCAATGTTTTTTACATAGTTACCCACTAGAGCCTTTCTATGCGTCAAGTTAGTACATACCTGAAAACGTTCCCATGTAGTGCAGAATGCACGTACTCAAACGCCTCAGGCAGCTGCTGTCCCATTAGTCATTCTCATCTCTTCATTTCACAACTTTCAGCACCAATCAAAGGCCTTGAAAAAAGGGGGTAAGAAAGTCATATATAAAGATAATGCTATCAGATATACACAACACATTTGATGGCTTACATTTTCAATCCATACAAAAGAACACTTTCATCCCTCCCTGCTCTGCTCCTAATCTTAATTTGAGTGCAGTTACACCCGAATTTCAGGAGATACCAAAAACCTGCAGACCAGAATAAACTGTTTAAATTGCTTAAAACGAAACAAATTGTACACACATACCTAACTGAAAAATCGCCAAATGGATGAACCGCGCAGGCCACTATCAACAAAACTAGACTTGCTGACGGCCTCAGCTCATAAAGTCTTACACCACAAGCAGGGCACGAGTTCGAGGTACACTTATGTGGACGGCGTCCAGCCACTTTTTTTCACAGGGTGAACGCCATCCACCCTGCCCAAGAATTTGGGCCCCACTGAATAATGTGCTGAACTCGTCACAGTGTAATTTCCTAACACCGGGACACTTTCAGCAGCGCCTGCACGTTGTTGTCTGCTTTCCATCTGCAATAAGCAACAACAGGGCTTTCTTATTTAGACTCCTGCTGGGCCCATATCAAAGGCCGAATCTGAGGGGTCATCAGGCCTCCTTTTGTTCGAGTCTCTTGGCTGGGAGCAGTCAGGAGTAAGCATGGGCGGAAAATCCGTTCCGCTCGCGGATTTTCGGTAAATTCGCAATCCGCGAACTCTCGCGAATTTACCGAAAATCCGCAAATTCGCACGCAGCCGATTTTTATTTCTTGGCGATACAATATTGCGGCGTGCGGCGTTCACTTACCGTCATTCAGCGTTTGCAGAGTTGTTTTTCTCGATATTTTGCGAGTGCTGCGCCATTTTGGATCTTGCTGCGGGATCCCGCGGGAGTTTGGCGACGCATCGCGAGAGTTCGCAATTGCGAACATGTAGGTGCGGCGGGCAGCAACAATCTCGCACTCGCGAAATTACAAAATTAGCAATTCTGCACAAGAAATCCACTAGCAAGCAGCATAGACCATCTGAAAATGATGATTTTTATCAGAATAACTCAGGTTGACATTTGCCTGCACTTTCTTTGGATTTGAGGCCTTTTGACTTTCTTTGGATCACTTTTGGATTGGAAATCAACTTTCACAAATAAGTTTGTTTGGGGCATTACAGTTGCTGTTCTGCAGAAAAACGAGTTTTGCAAAACTGAAAGCACTCAGCAGGTGCAAAAGTTCAAACTCATCATTAGTAACCATTCCCTGTAGTGCTTCCTGACTGGGGCCCGTCCAGAGTTCAGTTGCTAGTTGCAACAACTCTATGACCCTGCTCTGACCCTCACAGCAGGCTCATAGAATAGCTACAAGTAGGCCACAAAGGTCCTGGAAAAAAATTGCACTGCAACAGAAAGCAAATTACAGATAAGGAAGCAGGTGCCAGACTGGAATTTTAAAACAGTGACACATTAATAAATCAACCCCAAATTAATTCATGTCAGTTGAAGCAGGGCAGGTGTGCTTGCTTTCCCCCCCATAATCTACAGTGATGAACCAGAGGGTGGCATTGATGTACCAGAGGGTGGCATGGGTGAAACAGAGGGTGCTGTGAACCTGTGACGATGAACCAGATGTAGAAACAACATAGTTGCGACCGTTGCGAACTGACAAGTAAGTTCGCAATTGTGAACTGGTACAAAACCCTCGCAAACTGGCAAAAACCCTTGCGAACACAAAAAAAAAATCTGCAAATTCGCGAGAATTCGCGGATTGCGAGTTCGCAAATCCGCGAACGCCAGATTCGCAAAATTCGCCCATGCTTAGTCAGGAGCCTCACTCCTGATGTAAATGAAGTGGAGGGGAAACAAAGGCTCACACCTTGTTAGCACTTCACACATACTTGAGAGGCAGCTTTTCGCTTTGTTCAGTTCCTGCTTAGGAGCTATGCATGCACTGCAAGAATGTCAGTTGTGTTGGTCTTTCCTAGTATTTACCCAAGGTAAACTGCATTTATATAGAGCTTACTTCCCCCGAGTTGGAATAATTTAAGAACCACTATTTTTTCTTGATAAGCCCTACTCATCCCAATGCAGGGTGTCAAGAGCGCTTTACATCAACACATGCCTATTACATGTACAATTAATTCTGTACGTTTGTAAATGAATGTACAGGATGTGCAACATAAAACTGGGGATTGCAAGGTGTAGAAGTCACATATCTTCCATAGCTCACTGTGCTATTATCCTCGCAATGCGCGCAAACGTACACATGATAGACCTGCTAAATATATATGAGGGGGCTTTAGATCTGATGTCACTTCTTCTGATGCCACATCCTGTAAAGTCATGGCTTGTGATGCCACTTTCTATGATGTAAATTCCAGTGATGCCATGTGTGATGTCATGCTCAGTGATGTGCGCCAGGATGTCATGTGCGTGGTGATGTTATTCGTGCCGTGATGTTATGTGCGCCGTGATGTCATGCGGGCTGTGATGTCACTTGCATACTGCCTAACTAGGTTAGCCCCCATTACTTTTTTTAGGACTTTTGCCCTGACCACAAGGTACAACACTTGGGAATGTCTGATGTATTATTGCAAGGAGTAAATGGACATTCCGGACATGGTGTGGTGTCGTTGCCTGCAATTGGTTAGGCAAGTGACATGGAATGTGAAGTTCTGACTTATCCGGTTTCGATGCCTACATCATGGTGACTGGATGTCCACAAATTGCCTAAAACTTAACTCCGATAAAACTGAGGTTATGGTGTTTGGTAATCTCTCCCCAGCCTGGTCACCCACTTGGTGGCCTGCTGCTCTTGGACCACCTCCGTCCCCAGTGGCCAAGGCAAGAAATCTGGGGGTCGTACTGAACAGTAAACTTACCCTTATGCACCATGTTAATGCAGTGGTGTCAACCTCATTCTATACTATGAGAATGATTAAAAAACTCCTTCCTTACCTTCCCATGAGTATGGCCAGGACTTTGGTCCATGCATTAGTGATATCTTGCATTGATTACAGCAACGGGCTCTTTGTGAATGCTCAGGAAGGAGTTCTCAAAAAACTACAGTTGGTGCAAAATGCTGCGGCCAGATTGATCACTGGGACCCCCAAGTTTACACCTATTTCCAGCACTATTAAACAGCTTCACTGGTTGCCAGTAAGGAAAATAACTAAATTTAAGGCACTTTGTATTGCCTATAAAGCAATTCACTCCCTAGGACCTGCTTTCCTAAAAGATGCCTTTTGCCCTTATACCCCGGTAAGATCCCTCCGTTCATCCACCGCATGTCTTGTGCAGGTCCCAAGGACTAAGAAAGTCTCGTGGGGTGACAGGTCCTTTATAGTGACTGCCACCAAACTTTGGAATAGCCTTCCATGCCAAATTAAAACCTGCACTTCTCTTTTCTCAAACAGATAAAAACATGGCTTTTTAACCAGTAATCATTTTATTGACAGCATAGTGGACCCACAGCGCCGAGACACCCTCGGGTATTTGTGCGCTTAACAAATTTCCTAAAATAAATAAAAGTACTCTGACATCAAAAAAAGATTGGGCAAATGTATCCGGGGCAGTTCGTGAGTACCATAGGTGTGGGGTATAGGAGGCATATTTTGTACATATTGTGTGGTCATGTGCGGAGGTATCTTCCATCAGGCAGCAGGTCATGCGATTGGGAGTGGAGATAACCGGATGCTTCTTTCTCCCGGACCCACTTCAATAATACATTTTAAAAAACAAGGGCCTGGTGCGGTTCTAGAATTTGGCGCTGATATTAGCGAAGCGTAGTATCTATGGCACCACCCAATCAGTAGGTGGCATGTTGAAATGTGCAAGTGGGCGTAGCTGAACTGGCAGTACTCAGGAGGTTGCGCACTAAGGGGGAGGCGGGAGGGGGATCCGTTGAGTTGCTGGGAACCTACCTGGAAAAGTTAGAGACACACTCGGATGAACGTCCTCCAGGACGTTTCAAAGACACCAGTTAGGGCATTGCAAAAGACAGTGGCAACGTCTGCTGTGCAGGACATTTCTTGTATGAAGAGATGAAGGAAGGGGGGCTTTGATCAAGGACTATAAGGGGGTGCCCCACAAGCACTGGCGGATAAGGGGATATACTGATATCAGATTGAGACATGAGGGAGGGAACAGGGGCTGCATGGGGGGGCCGAACTGTAGGAGTAGGGCAGGACACACATGGGTAATTATGGTTGTTGATCTTGTTTGGTGTTTATTGTACTGCGCATGTTGAAATATGTAACGGACCTCCCGCCTCCAATCCGGAGTATTATTGCTGAACGTGCAATGTAGATTTGCTTTATCCCTGAAAATAATCAAGAACTTTAAAAATAATATTTGTTTTAAAAGGGCAGATGCAAGGAGCTTCTTGGAGCATGGTGAACACACAAGTTCTGACGATGGCAGGAGGTACAGTACTGCACTATTGTAGAGAAACAATTTCCCAGAAAAAAAACCATGAAAGTCAAGATCCTTTACCTTTTCGTACCATAAGAACTAAACTACACCAGACCATACGGAGCCACTATCCGACACACTACATCTATTGCTCACCCATGAAAATGGCTGAAGACTTGTCACCCTGCTATTTAGCGCCCTCCTCGGGACGAGTACATCTGATTATCCATCACTCTGAGAACGATGGGTCCACAGTATCGGGCAAGAATTAACTCATAGAAAGTAGAAGAATGCCTTAGTAAATTTTAAGCAAGTGTCAAGGAACCCTGTCCTAAATATAAACAATTCAACCATGTGCACTGCACCTATCCAACACTGAAACAACTCAACTACATGTTCCCAGAGGCGAAGCCGAACAAACTACCCTCAGTGCCATTGCCCAAAGCCCAATTTCTACCATAAGGTATGAGTTTGGCCGATGATCACGAGGTTATGGTCAGAGACAACAGCCATCCTCATGGAAATCACTGACAGACACCTGGTGGTGGATCTCTTTAAGTGCCTCTTGGGCATAGCACCACACACCAAGAAGAACAAATATGTGTTGTGCTTTATAGACCTAGCTATGTCCTGGCCAAGAGACTATTAGCAATGACTTGGAAGACCCCCTACTGAGCCATCAAACGGGTGAACGTTGAGATTGAGATACGGAGCTCCTTTTGCACGAGGGACGATGAGACTCCTCCACCCCCCCCCCCTCCCCCCTGCTCCAATAGATGCCTGGGTCACACGCATGGATGCGCTGGAGACAGACAGATGAGGCACAAATACTGGACACATTGCCCTAAGTTAAGCCAGAATGCTCTGTACCAAGCTACCAGCAGGTGAGCACATGTTAATTCAGGGTTTACTTGTGCCTTAACCCGACTAGTATTGTGAATGCTATTCAAGACCAATTTGGGTTTTGAATTCTCCCTGATTGGCCTTTTGGCTTTTCTTTACATTCATTCCTACTCCACCTGTTTGATTGTGTCTGTGTTCTCACCTGAGAAGATGGAGTTTGAGCTGGCCAGCATAAAGTCCTACACTGTGGCCCAGCTCATTAAGTTCTGTAAGGAGAAGAGAATTCCTGCAAAGAGGACCCCCAGGAAGGTGGAGCTACTTAAGGCCCCGAGGGCCTGGGCAGAAGTCCACCAGTCATTGACTGGAGTCCTGCTAAGACATGTGGGCCAATTGTCCTATTCAGAAAAAAACACAAGGCCTTTTGCTGTATAACCCTTACCCAACTGGTTTACCACTTGGTGGCAAGCTTCATCACTGGGTTGTTCCTGGTCTGCAGCAGAACAGGGTGTGCTGCTACCTGGCTTACACTGGAGCACTGTATAGTCTACAGAAAATGATGGGGAGGGTCTTGCAGATTAACTTGTTTTATTCAGTCCTTCAGAAGGTATGATTAAAAAGGGGAAGAACAGTAGAAAGTATGTTTGGATTTAAAGATCCTACTTTCTAAACAGTCTACATGTTTCAAACCAACATTTCCTGTGTCGTTCGTAATGACCAAAGAATACACTACCCGAGATCACTCCTAGTTCAAACTTGCAAGAAAATGCAAAGAGTTACAATTTCGCACACTCTGCATGCACAAATTAATCTTACTCCGGTGTGTGAATATTGGTGATGCAATCTCTGGTTACTAGACCAGATGAAACCTTGATAGAAGTGGGACTACAGGCAAGCCTTGCCACTGGAGAACCTATGAAGCAATAATATTGCTATATATATATATATCACACAACACCAAGCAGGTGTAAGGTATATTTGCGCATGCAGTGTGTGTGAAGTCATAACACTTTTCATTTTCTAATAAGTTTGAACTAGGAGTGCTCTCACGGAGTGTATTAATTGGTCCCTACGAAAGCAACAGGGAAGGGTGGCTTGAAACACGTACACCGTTTAGAAAGTGGGATCATTAAATCTAAACACCTTCTACTTTCTACTGTTCTACCTCATTTTATTCTTATCGTCATAAAGACGGAATAAAATAACGTTTTCCTACTAGACAGATATTTTTGATCTCTAAAGAACCACTTCAACTCCTATCCCCCATCTTTTTGTGTAGACTATACAGTGCTCCCGTGTAAGTCCCAGGTAGCAGCACGCTCGTTTTGCACAGCAGAACGGGAACAACCCAATGATGAAGCCTGCCACAAAGGGGTAACCCTGGTGTGAGGGTTCTACAACAAAATAGCCTTATGCTTTTTTCAAATGGGAGAATTGGCCCACTTGTCTGAGCAGGGCTTCAGTATATTTCATGTACTTGCAAATAAGGATGAGCCCTCCTTTGTAATACCTTGTCCCCGTCCCCCACCCCCCCCACCCCCACCCATTGACTATAGCAGCAGGAGAGTATGAGATGGACATAGAAGGAGAGGATTTAAATACCAGTTCTGAGTGGGAAGGGTCTTGAGTGGTCCTTCCTGCGATTACCACTACAGGGGGATGTCTTAACCAAACCCCTCCCCCCTTCCTGCGTGGATACTTGCTTCCTACAAAGGAAGCATTGCGTCTTCTATGGGCCTGAGCCCAGAGTAGTTGGAGGACAGAAGGGAGGAAAGGAAGCTCAAGCTAGAGCTGGTCAAACTGGAGCTAGAGAAAGAGGTAAAGCAATTGGCCCTTGAGGAGAGCAAATTGATGTTGGCTCATGAACGGAGTCTTAAGGAGCTGGAGCTCAAGGCCAGGCTGGCAGAGCCCAGCAGTGATGGTGAAAGCAATTTCTACAGTGCCTTCTGGAGACAAGACGGTTCATGTTCATAAAGGTCTGGTGCCTGACTTTGCTGTAGAAGATAATGACAAGCGGTTTGAGGCTTATAAAGTTAAGTTGCATATGCATAGTATCCCTGAGGAGGATTGGGGGGCTAGCCTGTGGAAGCATATCACTAGCCAGGGGAGGAACACCCTACTGGCCCTAGCAAAAGGAGAGATGATGAGGAATCCCCCTGAAGAAAGCCCTTGTCATGAAGTATGTTCGGACCCAATATAAGTACAGACAGATGTACAGGGATAGCCAGAAACTGGCTCAACAGACCTGGGTAGAATATGTGGATTCCTTTTACCAGGCACTGGATGGTTGGGTGAAAGACAGAGAGGAAAATAAGTAGAAGGTGCTATACAATTTGATTGCAAAGGAGCACATGTTCAGTCTTTGTTTTGCAGATCTGCGCCAACACTTGATTGATAGTAAGCTCACTGACCCCAGGGAGCTTGCTAAGTAGGCGGGCCACTGGGAAGGGACAAGGGTCCACAAGAAGTTACCTGTAGAGAGGGGGAAGGATCCACATCAGAAGAAGGAGGGATGAGATAAACTAAAACAAGGAGTTCTCGAAAGGGATTCATGGGTCAGGACTGCCATTAACCAACTGAGAAAAAGAAGAGATGGCTTCCTGACAGTGTCTTCAGGGTAAGCACCCCCACAATGATAGAAGTACCAATAGGAAGGGCACTTGAAGGGGGATGCAGAGTGTCCCAAGCAGGCACAGCCCCCACAGATTACCGGGGCTGGCTAGTGTAGTGCTTAGGGAGGAGATTGTCCCAGAAAGTGTGGGAGACCGAGCAGAGGTTACCCTAGTTTCCCTGGGTGATGGAGAGAAGGTGCAGGGAAATCACATACCTAGTAATATTAGGAAGTACAGGCGGTGGGTCACCATCAACAAGCAGAGGGTGGATGCTCTGAAAGGCACTGGAGCCAGCATGAGAACTGTCAGATGCCATCTGGTGACCGCAGGACAGGTAGTTTCTAATGCATTCCACCAAGGTGTTGCAGCTGACAACCATTAGAGCCACTATCTAGAGGCTCTGCTTCTTTTGAGTGAAAGCTAGGTTCTCAGGTTCCTGGAGGGTAGCTGCGAGTCCGTCCATGCCTGTGGATTGTCTGCTTGGCAATGCCTTGGAGCATACCACCTGGAAGAAGGTGGCGCTCAGGTCCCATTTGGAAATGATAGGGTTGCCTGAGTGGGTGCGTCTGATCACACAATCCATGGCAGCCCAAGAGGGAATTCAGGAGGACCTGGAGCCTGGAAAATGGCCCAGGTACCCGCCAAGAAGAAGGGCAGGAGCATGTTACTAAAAATCCATGGTCCGGGAGGAGGCTGACCCAGAGGGGGACACCCTGGAGCCTTATGGGGAGGATGTTGAGCTGGGGTACCTTCATGAGCGGCCAACTGACATAAGGATGGGTGTCCCACAAGATGCAGTGGGACTGCTCTACTCTTGTGGGCCTACGGCAGCAGCGCAAGACTTTGGCAGCTGGTGACACCTCTGGTGATCATCTGATTTACTGGGAGGATGGTCTATAGTGAGGCTGAGCAGAGTGTAGCCTTTGTAGGTGGTTCCCCAGTGCAAAAGAACCTTCCTAGCGGAGCAGGCTCATGCTGTACCCCTGGAAGGTTATTTGGGATAGAACAAGACCTTTGACAGCCTTGTCACCCACTTTTACTGGACTCAAATGAGGAGGGCCTCAGATGAGTTCTGCAAGTCCTGTCCTACTTTCCAGGCCAGTGGCAAGTCAGGAAGGAAGCGCAAGACACCCCAGCAACCTTTCCCTGTTGTTAGAACCACCTTTGAAAGGGTGGGCATCACCATTGTTCGGCATCATTACCCCAAGACAGCCATGGGCAAAAGGTTCTTCCTGGCCTAGGTGAACCATGTCACCTGGTACCCAGAAGCTACTCCTTTGAGAACAGTGACTGCGCCTTCGGTGGTCAGGGCACTGATTATCTGTACCCATGTGGGTTTCCCCCAAGGTGGTGGTGTCAGACCGTAGTACCAACTTCATGTCAGGGTACATGAAGGCAATGTGGAAGGAGTGTGGGGTAACGTAGAAATTCTCCACTCCTTTGTTAAGAGTTTCAACAGAATCCGAAAAAGCATGATATTGGGCCTATTGGATCCCATGAGGTGGAAGTTGGATGTCCTCCTGCCATGCCTTTTATTTGCCTACAGAGAGGTACATCAGAAGGGGGTCGCTTCAGGCCTTTTGAACTTCTGCACGGGGACCCTGTGAAAGGATTTCTCATTCCAATGAAGGAGGGCTGGGAGCAACCTCCCAGGAAGCCCCCCCCCTAATGTGTTCAGCTATATGCTGGCACTCTTTAGCTAGATAAAGCGTTTCTGGAAGCAAGCACAAGAGAATCTAGAAGCCATCCAGGATGACATGAAAAGAAGGCATGACCAAAATGCCACTTGGGTCGATTTTCAGACTTGCCAAAAAATGAGGATGATTGAGACTGTGGAACCCAGGCCTTACAGGACCACTGGTCTGCACCTTATGAGGTGAAGGAACCCAAGAGTGATGTCAACTACCTGGTGGACCTCGAGACTTCAAGGAACCGTTTAAGGGTCTTGCATGTCAATCGCGTAAAGCCCCACTTTGAGAGGGCACGATTGGGTGGAGCAGGATGGGTCAGTAGAGGGTGTCAGCTCTCCCCTAAACTGACCATAGACCAACAGAGAGACTGCCGTTAGGTGTTGGGGCAGTTCACCTTACTCTTCTCCGTTAGTCAAAAACTCCCTCCATCGTGTACCCCTAATATTGACACTGGGGACAGCATGCCTGTGAAGAGTTAAATCTACAGGCTGTCTTATATGGTGAGGGCCGCCATTAAAGAAGAGGTTTCCAAGGTGTTGAAGTAAGAGGTTATTGAGCCCTTAAATAGCCTGTGGTCCAGCCCAGTGGCGTTGAGCCCCAAAGGCTGCTCCTCCAGAACCTAGATTCTGGTTGGACTACCATGGGCTCAATGCAGTCTCCAAGACTTGATCGACTAAGAGCTGTTAAGTTCCTTAGCATGTTTAATTTACCATCTAGGTACTGGCAGATTGCCTTAACCTAGGGGCCACAGAGGTGTCTGCGTTCTCTACCATAGAAGGGACATTTTAGTTCCGGGTCATGCCCTTTGGGTTGGAAAACAGCCCTGCAACCCTCCTGAGGTTGGTCAACCAGCCCCTGCCCGAGTTGGAGAACTTGTGTGCCACCTCCATGGACAACAATGCGATCTTCATTTTTTTCTAAAACATTTTTTATCGAATTTTAAGCATCAGGCACATAACATACGTTGCCGTCCTACCCGGGCAGCAGCATCAGGTGTACAATGCTTTGCATTATTATCTTTGTCATGAGTGCATGGTTCAATGCTATAAAAAATTTGAGGTCAACACAAACTAACCGAGATAGCAGACCGCAAATACATTGGGGGTGTTAATAAAGACAACATATGGTATACCGTGCAAACCAAATTATAATGGGCAAATTCTATGACATTGCATGCTAGGGCCCCATTAAACAAACCAAATGTATTTGTGAGAGTTTCCAGAACTTCCCTCCCCCCTCTCGCAGAAAAAGGGAACATTCACACTGTCCAGCAGGTGCCCCGGGGAAATAATGGTGGTAGTACAAGATGGAGCTGCCCCAAGTGCCCCATGGCGTATGACAATGGGCCCAAAGTATCGATCCCAGTCTTTCATCCTGGTGATTAGCCTGAGTGTCCTGCAATTCTTGTAACATGTTGCCACATAAATTGGCAATTGGAACCCTAAGGAGGACCCTGATCTATTCCCTGTGTATCGTGGCTGCCTCTGCCCTGCCCCACTTGAGTGCTGCTGCATGCCAGTTTTAGAGTGTCTGGAGCATGGTGGCCGTGCAGTGCATCGTGATGGCTTGACGAGTGATAATTATTGCCAAATCTATGAAGCGGCTGGACACCTTTTGCACTGCCCTCCATTGTTGCACCCTTGACAGAGGGGACTTACAAAAAGCAGCAACGTCAGGTGATCTGGACAGAGGCGTGCAAGGAAGTTTTTGACACCCCGAAGGAGGACATGTGCACAGCACCTGTGCTCAAGCCCTCTGGCTTCTCCCAAGAATTCATTGTGCAAACTGATGCCTCAGAGCATCATAGAAGGGCTATGCTTTCAGAACTAAATGAAGAGGGCCAGGATCAACCTCTAGATGTCATCAGTAGGATGTTACTTCCCAGGGAACACAGGTGGAGTGCAATAGAGAGGGAAGCCTTTGCTGTGGTCTGGACATTGAAGAAGCTAAGACCATACACATTTGGTGCTCACTGCCAGGTTCAGACAGACCACAGGGACCTCAGATGGTTAATGTGGCTATGAGGTGTGAGAATCTCAAACTGTTGAAGTAGTCCATCTCCCTAAAGGTAATGGATTTTGCGGTGAAATACCGACCTGGAACAGACCACACCAATACTGATGGTCTTTCCAGGTTCTTCTGCCTTAGTGAAGATAACTATCAGGGAGTTGGAAAGTTCTCCTCGCTTTCAGCTGGTGTGGCGGGAAAGACACATTTTAGATCTGGCATGCATGAAGTAGTTCCTGCTAACTATGCTTTCAGACCTCCTTTTTTTTGCGGACTTTGATTTTGCTGGCCGTAGGACTCCACACACTTTGCCACTGCTAACCAGTGCTAAAGAATTTATGCTCTTTCCCCAAAACAAGGTAATATTGGCTTATACTTAATTGGCATATCTAATCTACGTACAAGTCCCTAGTAAATAGCACTACATGTACCCAGGGCATGTAAATTAAATGCTATTAGTGAGTCTGCAGCACTGATTGTTCTATCTAATTAGTTAGCCCTTTAAACATGGCTCAGGCCTGCCAATTGCAAAGCCTGTGTGTGCGGTTTAACATTGCCATGCCACCTTGGCAAAACAAACCTTTTGTCAGGCCCAAATCTTCCTTTTTAATACATTTAAGTCACCCCTAAGGAAGGCTCTAGAGAGCCTCGGGGGCAGGGAGCAGTGTATTTAAAGAGTTAGACGTAGAATTTTAAGTTCTCTGGTAGTGAAAAACTCTTAGAATTAGTTGTTCACTAATGCAAAGCCTATCTCTCCCATAAGATAACATTGGAGTTGCCCTATTACATTTTAAAAGTGTATCTCCCAAATCAGAAGAGATAACTGGTTTATGGTTGGTGTCTCTGGAATTCTAATTAAAAATCCTAACTTATGGTGAAGTCAGATTTTACATTACAATTCTGAAAATGCCACTTTTAGACGGCTGGCTTTTTTTTTTTGCATTAGCCAGTTGGTGCCTGCAGCCTGCCTGGGTCACATTACTGGGTGTAGTTGGCCTTGTGTATTCCTCCTAGACACACACAATGGCAGATTAGGTCTGACTGGATGACCCATCACTAGTGGCAGGATGAGAAGGAAGGAGTTGGAACAAGCCTCGCTTACACCTGAATAGGCTGTGTCCTGTCTTCACACAAAGGGCCAAACAACGCTCCATTATCACTTCAGCCACCCAATGGAGGTAGGGCACCTGTGCACTTCAAAGGCATGCCTCTATATGCTTCTCCCCACTTCAAAATAACAATTGTGTATAAAATAAGGATCTCAGAAACCACCACTTCAGTACACTTCTGGACCAGTGGATACTCTGCCAGGAAAAAGGGCTGCTGTGTTGCTACAAGGATTGCCATTCTGCTGGACTGCTACTCTGAAGGAGCTGCTGCATGCTTCCCTCTTGGCTGGGGAAGAACACTGGACCTGCAACTCAATCTTGTACCCATGATCCCCAGATTAGCTCAAAGGGATAGTATGCTGTCCTCCTGATCTAAGCCTCAGGGACATAACAGGCTCCCCCACAGCTCTTGGACCTGCCTTTAGTGAGTTTCTGACCTCCAAGAGGCACGTATCAGGTCCAGGGCCTTGGGTGAGGTTCTTGAGCTCTTAAATTCAAGTTTTTGAGCTCTTGGCGACCAAGCCCCTTGCATCAAAACCGCATCACTTGCCTCAAAATTTGGTGCAAGCCACCACCAGCCCATCGCTTCGCAATGAAAGTATCGACGCCCACGGAGGACTGCCATCACAAAGCTCCAGCACGCCTGTCCGAGACGCCTGGGCTGTTCAGCCCACACTGACCGCGGCCAGTGATGCTCTCCTTGCTCCCTGCTGCCTTCTCAAATGCGAATGGGATTCTTGTCACAAAACTTGGGAAGGAAATCTTTCACAAGGACTAATCTTGGACTGTGTTTGATTCGCTCTCCATCCTAGTCGGCCTAAAACTTTGACTTAGTCTCACATGAGCAGATGACCACGGTTGTTAGTTTGTTTCTACGCTCCATTTTACAATTTACTCTTTAAAAAATCATAACTCCTGTTTTACGGATTGGATTTTTGTAGTTTTGGTCTGACTTTATTTATTAAGTTTTGATCTATTTTGCTAACCTGGTGTGAGATTTTGTGCAGTGTTGTCACTGTTTGAATTGTTGCACATATACTTTACACAGTGCCCTAAGTTAAGCCAGACTGCTCTGTGCCAAGTTACCAGGGAGTGAGAACAGGATAATTTTGGGTTCACTTGTTTTTTACCTAGACTAGGATTGTGGTTGCAGCTTGACCAGGGCTCACACCTAATACAACCAGTAATCCAATCCAGTCACTAAAAAGGT
This sequence comes from Lissotriton vulgaris, assembly GCF_964263255.1. Lineage (NCBI taxonomy): Eukaryota > Metazoa > Chordata > Amphibia > Caudata > Salamandridae > Lissotriton > Lissotriton vulgaris. The sequence goes on from NC_141691.1 coordinate 1,108,580,501, forward strand.
ATAGCCACATTTTGGCTCAATTTGAAATCCTTAAAATAGTCCTGGATGAGGAGGTTCTGTAATAGCCCTGGATGAGGAGGTTCTGTCAAGGATTAGAACCATGTTGAGGGATACAATGACTCAAATCAGCGGGTTCAGCCAAGAGTCGGCCCTTCTAGATAACATTACTACACTACACAGGGATCTTTTTTTAAAACTGAAAACTCTTTTTATTAAATCTACTGGCCCTAGAAGAAATAAGCTGAAGCCCCTAACCTGGTTTAATAGTGCATGCAGGGAGTCTCAAAAGGCGCTGCATGCGGCTTTAAAGTTAAGAGATCAGAGCTTAATCCGTAGTTGCAGGGCCACCTATAAAACTGTGCAGGCCACTGCTAAGAAGAATTGGGAAGAGTCTCGTTGGAAGGAATTGTTGGAGGCCTGCCAGACTAATAACATGATTAAATTCTGGCGGCAGCTTAAATGGGGCAATCGCCCACAGGATAGATCCCCCTCAAACTGTGTTGAGCCAGGGGATGGGTTGAATACTACGGGAACCAATTCAAAGCGAATGTCACTAGTTCAGCAATTTTGCTGCCCATTACTTTTAACGAAGCCTTGGTTTTCTCACCAGCTGAAGTGAGGGCAGTGTTAAGGGTTATCCCGGGGGGGTAAACACCAGGACCGGACTGCATTCCAGCTGATATGTTTAAGCAGGAACAGGACCTCTGGGTCCCATACATTGTTCTGTTTGCTAATGCCTTGGCAAGGGTGCGAATGTTCCGGATTCATGGCTAGGGGCGGAGATCCTCCCTATCCACAAGAAGGGTGATCGCTCAGTAACGGCTAATTATCGACCTATTAGCCTGATTGATGCTGTACAAAAGATTGTGGCTCGCCTTCTTTTGGGTAGGATCCAGACTTGGATCTCTGATCACGATGTTTGAAGTCCTCTTCAGGCGGGTTTTCGGCAACATATGGGGACTTTAGAGCAAGTCTTTAGATTCATGCTACTTTATTGGAAGGTGGTCTATCTTGGTGGAGGTTTGTTGTTTGCGGCATTTGTGGATCTTAGGTCTGCGTTTGACCTAGTGCCCAGGACCAAGCTTTGGGAAGTCCTGCTGGATTTGGGCATGCCCAAAGAGCTGGTGGCGCTATTGATTAATCTGCACTCAAATACTTATGCCAAAGTAAGACGGGGCGGTCCAGGAGAGGTTACTGGCAGTTTTAAAGTTGCCAAGGGCGTTAGACAAGGGTGTGTGTTGGCCCCCACCCTTTTTTCCTTGTTTATTAATGGGGTGACTAAATATTTTTCTAATTATCCAACGGACGCGCCCTCCCTTGCTGGAAGGAAAATTCCCCTTCTTATGTTTGCGGACGACACTCTAATTATATCGAAAACGAGGCAGGGTCTTCAGTCCGCACTGGCCCGTTTTGAGTGTTTTTGTAGTGACCATGAGTTAGAAGTGAACGTCAACAAGACCAAATTTATGGTCCTGCGAAGTCCTAAGACTGTGAAGGCCAAGGTGTCAATGAGTGGAGCCATTTTGGAACAAAAGGAGGTTTTTACATACCTAGGTGTTACACTAAGTGAGAACTTGAGCTGGAAACCCCAGTTGGACCTTATGACTCTGAAACATGCTCAACTTGGGGGTGCCCTACTGAAGGAGCTCGCAAAATCTCTCACTAAACCCTTGGCACCGTTGGTAAAAATTTATGGCTCCAAGATAATCTCTGCAACTATCTATGGTGCAGAACTGTGGGGGTATAGTGATCTAACCACTCTGAGGGTGGCTCAGAATAGGTTCCTCAGAATGGCAATTGGTCTCCCACAATCTACACCTTCCTTACCCTTGCAGCTTGATTTAGGTGTTAAATCCATCGAGGACGCAGTAAGGTATAGACCATTGGCGTTCTGGCGTCGTCTGTGGACTACACCTGAACTAACCCTGTTTGCTGAGGCTATCACTGAGGTGAGGGGGCTTGAAGGGTCCCATTGGGTTCCCTGGTTCTCGCATCTCAGGATGCTTTTAAAAAACTTGAGCCTGGAGGCATTGTGGGTTGATCCTGCACGCGCGACCTTTCCATCAAAAAAAAAGGCACTTAAAGATATTTATTGGCACTGGATCGCTGAGAGGAGATCCGCTATGGTTGTTGGTCCTACCATGACACTCGAATTCTTGGCTGTAAAGGATGTCCCTAAATATGAAGCCTACTGAGACTTAATTACAAAGCCAAACGATCGCAAACTGTATCACCAATTACGAGTAGGCATATTATGACATTACCCAATTATTTAAATTCATCAAGTTTGTTCAAGCCCTGCCCATTCATTAAATTCATCAAGTGTTAAAGACAATGCACGTGGCTGGCATGTGGGATTGCAGTGAATAACTCGCCACCATAGATCCACTTCACCATGTCCATGTGTCTTGAAATGTTCAACCAAAGGTGTTTTTACTGTTTGGCACTTGATTCTGCAGCGATGTTAAAGGATTCTCACTTTTATCTTCTGTGTCTTCTGGCCAATTTCGAAGAAGTTAAAAGGGCACCATTTTGCATATACCAGATCACATATATTACAATTAGTGAAAGATTTCAAGATATATATATGATGGTTATGCAAATAATTATTAGCCTCCACATGATTTACAATTGGTACACTGTCCACATTTTACCTTTTGGGTGCAGGCATCAGCCACACTCCCGCCCCATTTCGTCCATCAGCCACAGGCTGACAATAGGGAGGGTTTCATAGGAACCTATCATGATTGCATCGGAGGTTTCCTTTTTAAAACCCAAGGGTGGGGATGAAGCAGAATCCCTTCCGCTTCAACCCCATCCCACTAGAAGTCCAATGGTAAGGTCAGTACAATGCAGACAGGTCCCCGGGGGCATTACAGTTATTTTAAATTATATTACCAGATACATTACATTGCCTGCAGCAAAGACAGGCATGCAGTTTTCCATACCATGCAGAACACATACACAATGTTTTTTACAAGTTCAAAACTGGCACAGTTTTGAAGTGTTGCCTACTTTTTAGGTCTGGTATTAGCCATAGCATTGATTAAACTGAAATAAATATATTTTACTGATACAGATTTGTATGTGGAGAGCACTCTTCAGTCACTGGTCCTTTGTGTGATTAAAATTTGTTTTCTACCCACTACAGCATGGTGAAATGGGTCAGATCGCTTCATCCATTGGCTAAATTCACTGAGAGTGATAATCTGATTTTTTACTACGAGCCCATGCACACACAAATTAGCACTCTCGAGTTCTAGGGTCTACTACGAGAATGTGTGAGTCATGAGATCAAAGCCAGTTTTCTTTTCTCCAAGCAACGGTTTTTATACTGGCAATTGCCCGGCAGCTACCTCCATTATGTTTTTCAAAAGCCTTGTCAAAAAAGCTTTGACAAAAGGTATTCAGCTATCTATTTACTAATTGTGGACACTGATTTGTTATGCCCAGGCCTAGTTTTTGGCCCGGACTGGCTCGGTCGTGGCTTTTTTCAGTCTACCACCTAGAATTTTCCCCACTGCATGGGAGTATCATAATAAATGAACAGTGGATGTAGTGGGCTCACCCATGTACTTTAAAGTATGCTGTGGGATTAGGAATGTGAAGCAAAGCTTTGGTGTTTTTTTTTTGGTCCCTTTTAGCATCTTGGGCAAAATTCGTTAGAGGAGTTCTTCATGTCGCATTCTCTAGAAGTCAAGTGTTTTTTTTTTTTGCTTTCCCACCTTCACATCCTTTTGTATTGAGTGTACATTGTTCTTAGTAGATACTTTAATACTCTATGCTATATTGCTCATTAGTTTCACGGTCTGCAAACAGTGTGATACAGAGTATACTCTCCCCATAGAGTAAACAGTGTTAAAAGAACCCACTTTTCAATTTATATCCATGTAGGCTCAGTGACAGCTAGAGGTTTGATACAGGTGAAAACTGTCTGTAGTAGGCCATTATTTATGTATACAGATTGAGCACCATGTGCAGGATAGGTTACCCTTTCATCTGTGCTTCATAGTCACCATGAACTCATTTACCCTTGAAATGTATGGTATAGAATCAATGTTGCACATAGCACAAGCTTGCTTTACCTATGGAGGTTGTATGTACATAGCAGTAATGTTTCATATTAGTCTGAGCTACCATACAATTACTTTCTGTTAACTGTAACTGATGACGTTCTGCATTTTTTTTTAGTTCAAAATGTTTAGGATGTCACGGACATTCACCTAAATATAACGTTATTTTAACCCTATTTTTTCCACAAAATTTCTAGGGCTTTTTTTATTTAATGTCAAGTTATATTTTACTTTCATACCTAAAGCCAACCCCACTCTGTGTACAACCTTCAGCCATGTGTGGGAGGGTTGGCACAGGTCCCTATGTTAAAGGGGAGTGGGGTGGGAGTGGCCCCTTCCTCAAGCCTTATTAGGCCCTGGGGACTCCATCACCCTGGACCTTTTTTTTTGTTTTTGGTAGGAGGGCAGCATGGCCTTCCCTCCCCCAAGCCCTATTAGGCCTAAGGGTCCCCATCTCCTAGGGAAGTTTTTTTTTTTAATTTCTTTTTTTTAAAGGGGAGGGGAGCTGCATGGTCCCTCCCAAGTCTCATTAGGCCATTTGGACGCCATCCCCAGGGCCACTATTAAAATGGGGAGGGGGCTGTGGCATTTACTTTTTAACAAATATGTGGAGTGACGCGGGGGCCAATTCACTCTGCCTTTATGGCTCTTTCATTCGCCGTCAACATATTCAAACTTTGGTACCTGATGATTTCAATTGGTGTGCATAGAGGGACTTCCACAATGATAGGTCTTCTGTTGCTATATACGGTCCCAACGGCTTGTGCATGGCCAGTTTAGAAGTAATAAGGGGTTAAATAGGGTTACAATCTAGCCCCCTTTTTTATTAAGTCAGTAGATTAATCATCTTGAGCCCCCCCCCCCCTTTTAAGGACACTAGAGACTTGCTCACAGACAATGGTAGACCAACTCCAGCCTTATTTATGCGGACTATGCAGTCCTGTTAGCCCATCAGCCTAAAGCACCTATTTCAGGCTTTCAAGGCGTTCATGACCTCTTTGGCCTTATCGATCAGTTTTGCCAAGTTGATGAAAACCTGCACCTATGTTGTTGCCAGTAGTGAGTTGTCGAAAGTCTCCGTTATTCCATATCTCAGAGTCTATTTTGACCATAATGGTACATGGTCCGTGTCCATATCCATCAACAAACCTTCTATGGTCTGGTTATCTAGGATATATCTGCAAGACTTGGTTTCAAGCCGCTTTACACAATGATAACATTTTTCCAGTTAAAGTGTTTCCGCAGCATCTTATGGGAGTGACATATGTTATTATGAGGATGCCTCGATTCTACATACTTTAAAAAACTGCTTTTAAAGATGGATTTTGGGTGTTCCCCCAAAAGCACACCAGCTTTTACAGCCCATGAGGGCTTGGAGTGGTGAACATTTCTGATGTTCTTGCCTTCGTCCCCACCTCAGATAGCAATCTTTGTGGTCTTAGAGTGGGCCAACTCTTAATAAGACCACTATTAAGGACTGCTTAAAGTTGGATGAAGCCCCTCATATTGAGTGGTTAACTTATGTAAGACTAGTTTGTACTTTAGGTCAACCAGATTATTTTATTTTTATTTTTTTACCCCAAGTCTAGACCCAAAGGGAAGAGAACACTCATCAGTTTCATTATCTATAAGAGGAACACAAGAGAACTTAAGCAACCCCCAAAACCCTCTGTAAGAGCTCATCCCCTCACAAAATCTTCCCTGGGCATGGAGCCCTATTTGATACTAGTACGTAGCATGAACACTCACTTTTTTCTCATAAGATGCAGGTTAAGCTTGCAGCATCTTTTGTTATCAGCACCGACAGATTGGAATAAGGTAGTGGATCTCACTCCTTTCTCATGCGACTCAATTTCAGCTTAAGAAACCATTCATTTTCTGCTTTTTTGCTAATCTTATTCTCACTTTAGAGCAAAATAAATTGTTCCTCTTTTAAAACATCAGAATTTTAGTCTAGTCAGGCTCACATTATGTTTCTCAATTAGTTCTTTCTGAGCAGATCTCCTTCTTGGTGGTAGTTTTTAGGTCTTGCGACCTATCAATGCGTGCAAGCACATTGAGCGGAGCGAGAATTCAAGTGCTCAAAATCCTCGTCAAACCAAGGGCTTCTTGCTGCGGTTTTCTTTAAGTTCACGTGACCAAACAAACACGCGCATCAGCCTCCCTCCCTCCTAATTGCATTTTTTAACGGCCGCACAGCACATCAAAGGGCTTCGCCCAGCGTGCGCTCTGCGGCTTCTCCTCCCCTAATTAATCATGGCTGGCCGGCCGTACTTTCAGTTTCCCGGCAGCTTATCTTCTCTGCCATGTCTGAATTTTGCCCACTCCCTGTGTTGCTGTCTCCTTCGTGTACTTCTTCCTGTGTTGCTGTCTCCCTCGTGCTTTTCCCCCACCACTCGTGTTGCTCTCTCCCTTGTGAACCCAACCCAACCCATCCCCCCGCTGCTTGCATTTCCCGTACTTGTTTTCCTAACCACGTATAATGGGGGGAGTGTGTCACATAAGTGACTCGCGCTTTCAACAGATTTGCAAGTCTCAGATTACAGCGCAGCTCCCTGAACACAAGTGCCTCTGAGCGCTGCCACGTCCGCGCTACGAAACACAGCCGACACTATGTGCGCTCTCACAAATGCCGGGTTTAAACTGAATCGGAGCTGCTGTTCAATATTCATGAGCTTCACTTCCCAGGAGGCAGAATGGTTTAACGAGCAAAAAAGTGGATGTCATGAAGTCAACAGTGACCTGTTACTTACACGTGCTGTTTACCGCCTCCCGAAATACCTGCTCTCAAGGTGCCTCTGCGCCTCTCATATTTAAAGATTATTCCCCACCCAATGGAGCTCGCAACAGCCGTCACTTTTAAAGCAGGACCGCCAGTCTCTGAGTCATACTTCCGCGTAACTTTTAATTTCTCCTCCGTGGGACGCTACTCTACGCCCCAAAAGTAAATCTGTTGGTCTTACCAAAGTTGAAGGTTCGCTCCCGTATGTTCAACTTACCCTCAAACAAAACGTGGAAAACAGAAACACCAGGAACTAAGTGTGCAAGTAACTATGCACACTTCTGTAAGAACCTCCAGTTCACGCGCAAACGTAAAACAACTTCCGGGTCGTAAGGCAGGTCAGCCCCCAGCATGCCCGGTTCTGTAGTCCTAACAGTTTTATGTTACTACTGGACCCCTTTGTAGCATGCAGTTCATGTAAATGTAAATGTATAGGCATTTATATAGCGCACTACTTACCCGTAGGGTCCCAAGGCGCTTCGACCGCTGCGAAACCCTTCCTGGCTTCCCTGAGAGATGGTCCCTTAATGGGTATCTCCAGGGTGAGACCAGGCATCCCCGGCGGTCTGGTGGGGCCGTTAGTGAAGATGAGGCAAGCTAATGCCCAGAGTTGCCGAGTGTGATCGCTGATCAGAGTGGGCACCGAGGCGAGAGAATTATCGAGTCCGCTGACCCTGGTCCAGAAACCTGCCGCGCCGGGAATCGAACCCTGGTCCCGGGCCGTTCTCTGCTCTCGGGTCTGCCGCCTCTAACCAGTGAGCCACACTACTTCACTGCTTCATGCTGACTCTGTATCTGGTTACAATGGCGGCGCTGGGACGTGCTACTAACACACGAATATCTGCTAATAACTACTGTTAGTATAATATGGTTCACAGAGCACTGACCAGTTTATGTTGCAAGTTTATTTGGTACAGTAACAGGCGATCCAAGGGCAGGCAGTAAACATTTGACCTCAGCTGGCAGCCTGCCCAGCCCATGATTAGCCAAACGAGGATCAGGCATACACAACATCCAGTGAACCTTTTGGGGGTTCGCCGCCTCAATAACGGAGTACGTTAAACATATACTTTTAGTAAAATCAAAAGGTCTCAGCTAAGAGGCAGGGAGGCTCCCTACACTGTACAGCGATTATATAGTGAAAGCATAGAACCATATTAGAGGCGACACAGGCATGCATGCAATTGATCACGCAGTGAAGTTAGGCAGCTTTATGGTGAAGTTTCTTACTTTAAAGGTCAAGTGCAGCTCTTCGGAGATAGGTGGCTGTCTAATCTTTTCCAAAGCCTCTTCCTTGAATACATCCACCATTTCCTGAAGGATTGTCAGGTTTCAAAACCAGAAATAGTGTTTTGTTGACAAAACCAAAAATTCCAGCTTTGTCCCAACAATAAAGCCCAGGAAATTGCATAAAACGGGATTGGGATTACAACAAGCATTTGCAATGCGATAGGTCTTGCATTCACGAGAGTTTGAGCTATTACAATTGCAAATAACAATGCCTTTTATTTTTGTTTTCATTTTAAAAACATAAAGGGCTTTGTCATTTACAAAACCAATAGCTCCAACTTTCCTACTGCGAGACCTATTGGCAACGCCAGTGCTTGTTTTGATAGAAGCCATCCAACTAAGGCTCACAATGAATTTATAAGATTCATAATTAGGTGTACTACATTCCATTATTCACATGTGACTGAGTTTTATTTATGCGTGAGGCTCTTTGTCTTGTTTTAACTCGTTGTTTGAATTATGTTTTTGTGATGTACTGTGTTTTTGTTTGTTCTTTTATGATTTATCATCTCATAAGTTGAATAAAAGGTTTATGACTGTTTATAGATAAAGTTTGAGGTTTGCAAGGGCTCCTGGGTAAAAAACAATACCTTATGAGAGCCGCGCAACGCATGCCACCCTAGAATCCTGGGGGTGTCTAGTTTTCAGAAATCGGCAGGTTAGGTTTCCCAAGGTGCAGACTGCCTGACGGCCCACAATCAACAGCACCCATATTTTTAAAAATAATGATAATTCGAAAAGGTGTGGGGAGGGGGTGGTCAGTGGAAATATATGAAGTGTCCATTTTTGGTTTTGAAGCATTTACTACGGCGGGCACTCGTCCCACCCCTCAAGTGAGGGACCATTTTAATCTGGAGATTTTGGGAGGGGACGCTGGGTGGTAGAATTTGTGGCTCCCCAAAATTTCTAGAACTTTCCCCTCAAAGAAATGGGAGGAAAATATGTGCTTTAAATCAAACTTTCTATGAGGTTTGCAAGGCTTCTGGGTAAGAAAATCTGGTTAGAAACACAAGTCACAATAGCCTGGACACCCAAGGGTATCTGGTTTTCAGAAATGTCTGGATATGGTAGGTTTCACTAGGTGACAGCTAATCTAGGGCTAACATCCGCAGCTACTCACGTTGGAGAGAAAAAAAATGTATGGATTCTGCCAGGTGAAATAGGAGATATTTAGGGTGTGTTTTGGGGTGCATTATGTTACAGGCACTAGGCCCGGCATAACTGGGAGTAGGACTTTCATCTATAGACATGTGGCAACACAGAATAGTAGAACATTTCCAATTACCAATGGTATCTCTGCATTTATGCCTTCCAAATGTACAGCAGTGAGTAAAAACAAAGGCATTTTACAAAATACCATCACATGATATTATGGGTACCCACAATTTCAGAGATCAAAAGGTAACCACTGCTTCAAAACTCAGCATCTGATGTACATGTCATAAATATACATTCCATCATATCCATTTTTTACTCTTTATATTTTACCTTATGAAATGTTCTATATACAGTACACAACGGAAAAAACATTGTACGGTGCAGCTCAGTTGTTTGCTCTACATACCTTGGGTTCTTGGGGAACACACACATCCTATATATTCCTGCGATCATGTGTCTAGCAAACGTATCTGCATGTTGCATTAGTAAATATGCCATTGTGATAAATATTTACAGGTAAAAACGTCTCAAATAAGCCTTTTTTCAATTTATATTTCAATAGTTGGTTTTTGGGAGAAAACCTTGTCTGTTCTACACAAACAAAGCCTTGCTGAATTCAGATTTTTGTCCACTTCAAAGAAATGTATACACACATATATATACATATACACACAAATATATACAGCTTTGCTTGTTCCTGAAAACTTGGAAGATGGTGATTTTAGCACAGCAAACGATTCAGTGACGTCATTTGTAGGAATAAAACAATACTGTGGGAGGAAATGTTAAGGAAAAGTAAGGGCGATGTCTCCCAAATGGCCAAAAAGGGCAGATTGCTCTGTTCATATGTGTTTAGGACTGCTGATAGCACCGGTACCAGGCTTGACGGTTACTGTCTGGGTCAGATCCTTTTGATATTGATGCATCAAAAAAATAACAAAACGTTTAGGGTAGTTTGACGGCTGTCCCCCCCTTCCTCCCAGGTGACGGCTGTCCCCCCCCCCTCCCTCCCAGGTTGACGGCTGTCCCCCCCTCCCTCCCAGGTGACGGCTGTCCCCCCCTCCCTCCCAGGTCTATTCACCTCACTTAACAAATTGGGGCACCAAGTCTCTAGACTGTACAAACTAATGCGGCCACAATCGTCCACCCTAAATGCACCTCTCCAACGGTACTGGGACTCATTCTCCTCCACACCTAACTCGGACACTATCTGGGGCAGCACTTGGGAATCCACCACTCGCCACAAAATTAGCCCTACACTCTCACAGACCAAGTTCTGGCTGCTTCATAAGGCCTTCTGGACTCCCAGGAGGTTGTTTCTTCACAAAATTAAGCCCGACGACACATGTTGGAATTGTACGAATGTGGGAGGAGATCTGGAACATCTAATCTTCAAATGCCCCTGTGTTACATCCTATTAGGACAGGATCTTTGGTTTCATAAACACAGTGCTCCATATCACCTTACCAAGGGAATTTTCAACGCTTGTTCTAGGTTTTGCCAAAGCCGTCACACTCAATGATGATGACAAAGCCCTACTGGACCTGCTGCTGACGGCTGGGGTCAAAATCATACTTAATAACTGGAAAAGCACGAACAAAGCTTCCTTTCCCCACTGGCTAAATTGGGTCTCCCACTTAAGAGGTGCGGACAAAATATCCTTAACTTCTACCCCATGGAGGCCGCCGCTCAGGAAAATCTGGTCCGCACTAGATGACCACTTTGACGCATTCAAACCTCCATGAATTTGAGCACATGGTACTCTGAGCGTTTTTCTACATAGCTGGCACGTGCATCTTTCCTATGTATACAGGATAAATCTAAACAAATGCATAGCTCATGATGCCTCTGCTCTCCAATGTTGGTGTTCTTTTCTCCTCAGGTCATGTGATAATGGTCATGTTATACAAGACATCGTGTAACTATGGACGCAACTCGTCTACATCTGCCTAGTAGACAATATGTGTGGACCCTTTGTTTTTTTTTTTTCTGGACTTATGTTTTTATCTGGACTTGCCTGTTCTACAGAATGCAATTTACGATACTTGTAGCAAATTTTATAATTCCCTTTCTTTATGATTTCATTATAGCACTGTATGTATGTTTCTTGAACTGGTCTTCTTGTACTGTTGTATTTCTTGCAGCTCCTAATAAAAAAACTTTTGAACACAAAAAAAACGTTTAGGGTAGTTTCTAGTCATTTATAAATGGCAGCCCATTTCATAATGTTCGTCAGCTAGATATGGGAAATGTTTTTACCCTACCATAATTTCTTATGTCTTTGGGCATTTTATCACATTTTCAGTATTGTTACAGTTGTAAACTCAATGTTATGTTTTTTTCTGAAGTATTTAGTGCTTCCATGGCATTGGTCTGTGCTTGATCATCAGCATTTTGTTGGGTACTGTTCAGATTTTTGCTTCTAAAATGTAAGTATATGTTAAAGGGCCATATCCATGCCGAAAACCACCCAATGACTAGAGCATTTCTATTTATTTATTTATTTCTATAGGTTGCTTAATCTCCACAACGGCCCCTCGCGGCGGGATGCCTGGCTTTCACCTTGTGGATACCCTGCCGGGGTTATCTCACAGGGGAATACCAGGACGGGTTCCCTAAGCAAGCGCCGGGAAACCCACTGCGGGTAGCTGTGCGCTATATAAGCTCAAATACATTTACATTATACATTTACATTTAAAGATTAAATTCTTCTTGAATTTCCCTGGGATTTGATGATACAGCTAAGCACATTCGTACTTAATGCGCCTCCATTAATGTTGCTATTATGGCTTAGTTCACATTTTGTGAACATACTTCCTACTCTCTTCATTTTCTGTAGACTTTACTAGCAGATCGCTCTCGAATACTTACGTCTGTTTTGCTCATTTCAATTGCCCAAGCCTATTTGACTAACCTGGGTAAGCAGACCAACTGCGGTTTTAACATAGGTGTCTTAAATAATATCGGCTTACACACTATAAGGTCAATTTAGTTCAGCTACTCTCAATTCGGCTGTCCCCACATAAACAGTTATTTGTTACAGTTTCAAAATGATATTAATTTGGTGACCTGTACCATGTTTGCTTTTGAAAGTATGCTCAAATTAGCATTATACACCTGACTAAGTAGGCAAGTCGCCTGAATTGTTTTGACATAGCGGGTCCTACTTTTGCCTTTATAAACACCATTTACATTTCTTTTTTTATACCAAACGCTTTTGTCCCTATTAATTTCCATCCATTATAAGAATACCCGTTGTGCACACCACTGCTTGGGTGCACTCCAAGACGGACCTTATGTGAAAATTGATCAGACTCCACCCCAGGTAGTAAGTTATCCTTTCGCATTTGATTGCTCCCCCTGCCAACCCATCCATTTCTTTTACTATTCCTATCCTGTCAAATCCTCGTTTATTTAATATAGAATCCAACAGTCATTTGTAATCCGTTCCTGATAATGACCTGAAATGTAAACTGGTTAAAAAGCGGATGACCACTCAGCACAATTTTGGACGTTTTTGGTTCTTAACATGCTCCTCATTAATTGTACTCTTATTTTTCATGTTTCGTAACCATTTTCCAATCATTACTTGTTGCGCCGTTTTCACTGTCCCCTGCACTTTGCCATATGTTCAATTGCACCGTTCACTTTTTGCACCAGCACCTTGTGCACACAAATGCTTGGATACCATTTACATATAATGTAATAGCACAGATATATCATTTACAATTTGGAAAATCCTGATACAGAACACTCAGTTTTCAAAAAAATAACTATTGTTGTCTCCCAATTTCTGCTCTTTAGCAATTGGTGTTTGCATCTTTTTTAATCGCCTAGAAAATTACCTGTTACACTTTCAGAAAGTAGGCATTTTTGTGTCCTAACCATTCATGCCTTCTGCCATGATCCTGGATGTTATGACTGAATGTCTCTGCTGTTGAGGGTGGTGCATTTCTTCCAGACAGTGACACAAAGGGGGCTTAGGTGTGGATAGGATGGACCATACTGGCAGGATGGCTGAGAGGAGCTGCACCCGGGCCCATTTGCACTTCAAAGAATTCACACACAAAGGAATCTGATACACAGCCTGCCTAGTCATTTGTCATGCCAGACGACTTAGAGCAATGACAGGGAAAGACCTTTCTAGAACCAGAGTTGGGGATAGTATATGGAATAGCCCCACATACATCAAAGGTTGGCCCCAGGTATAAATACTGGACACCCAGAGCCATTCATAAGTCCCTGGCCCAGAAGACATTACTGAAGAAGGACGTCCCTGCCACACGAGGACTGCTCTGATGCTACCAAGGGACTGCCTTTTTCCCTCAAAAAGATGACTGAATCTGCTCCCGCCATCCAAGGCTAAACTGAGTGACTCTAAGGGTCAGTTGGCTGACCTCCTGTCTGAGCCACAGGGACACAACAAGCTCCAGAACGCACCCTGCAACTGCCCAGTTGAATTGCTGAACCCGCAACTGGGCATGCTTGAGCCTTACTGGCCGGTACCTGACGGAGGAGGAGGTCGTATTACAAGCTGAAGTAGGAACCAGGGGATGCTTTAACTTACTTTATTAAGAGTGCCCAAGTAGGAGGATCAATATATATTTCCCCTACAACAAGCAAATAATAATAGACAGACAGAACCGTCATTCCATGCTTACTACCCTGGTTCCAGCACTATTTGGACTATCATCCATACTTTGATGAGACTTGTATGCACAATTTTGAAATACCTCTCAAATCATGAGTGTGTTGGCTGAACGTGACCATAAATAGATACACACCGCCTATTAACAAGAACGGCTCTGCCAGGACAGATTCCTCCATTGAGAATGGTTTGTTAAACAGGATGCCCCTTTCATTACAATAGAACGTCACGGATATACCCACGCACCCAATAACCACGGGATAAGACCTAAGAATATTACCTTATGATCAATTTTGCCCTGAAGAAGTCCCAAGAGGACGAAACGCGTCGGCTGTAGCTCCTGTATATACCTTTCACTTTCAACAGAATTGAATAAAAGAACACAAGTAATAGCGGATGTGATTATTTTTGTTAACTTTATCAAAGTTAACATTCTCTGCAAACATTGAAGTGGTGCACCTTGACCTTGTTTAAAATATTTCATAGTTCATGTTTTGAACCAACACTGTTACGGTGGGTGTTTTTGAAGTGTGCACACACATTGTCCCATGTATTATAGTGTGGGTCTAAAATAATTTTGGGAGAATACTTGACTAGGTGCTGTTCTGTTGGGAATCCTCCACCGTTGCTCTTTTTCGAAACTAATCGAGCCTTACTGGACTCTGCTTAAGGGAACTTCTGATTGAAAAGGTGCACCTCCCCATGTCCTGGACCTTTGGCTAGTTAGTATCAGCTGATCTGCTCTTAAGACGAAAGGTGACACCTTAAAGTTATGGGCTCTTCATAGCAGCGAATGGGCCTGTTCATGCCGAGACACTGTTGTCCGCGACAATCGTGAAATCAATTAACCCCGCCACTTTACGCTACCCGGATGACTGGTCTTTCAAGATTTACATTTCGCACTACAGCAACATCCCACGGTGACAGCCAAACTCAAAGCTACAGCAACAACCATCTCAGACCGCAATGACAATCTCTGCTGCCCAGTCTGCCATCCACTACACTCACCCTGCTACTGACAGCCTCCTGCCCTGAGAACGGAAATCTTCGCGCCAGACTTTGAGCAGGTAACTCTTTCAGTGGGACTAACCTGGTCCCTGTATCCGACCCGCTGTTCATTGCAGTCTGTCTGAACTAGTGACTTTCCACCCATTCTATCTTGACTAGAGGATCACGAGTGGTAGGTGCTATTTACACACACACACACAAAAAATGGAAGCTCTCTAATTCCACAGATTGGATTTTTCTTGTTCTGATATTTTGTTTATTCCAATTTCATCTATTTTTCTAAGATGCCCGTCTCTAGAGGCCCATTCTCAATGCAAGACACTGGATGGTTATGTGAAAGGTAGTGATGTGAGTGATTACATTTGGGTGTACAGTTCGATTTCCACAGAGCATGTGTTCAGCTGTTTTCCAGAGCTGCACTATCACCTGACAGATGGTGTGCTCACTGGCCTCAGGGTGTCGTGTAGTTCTCACTAATCCACAGGTCGGTGCATTTTTTGGACAACAAACTTTGGGTGAGGTGCCTAGACTGATTCCGAGCACCCATGCAGGATAGGTTGGCCTAGAGTCCAGCTAGCTCATAGTGCCATTGTAAGCCCCCCTAACCTTACCAGGGAGCGAATGGTTTCTGGCAACCACTGAACAGGACAACTAGGACCCCTCAGATATTGTGGAAACAGATCAGAGCCTTTCGCTCAGTCACTTGTGCCCCTAGAAATATACAGAGAATACACAGTGGGATGTTTTCACTATATTTATTGAACCAATGTTATTTTTGTATAGAATGGATGTGCTGTGATAATCAGTAGACAGAAGGTGATAGATGTGATTACAAGCACAAAAAGCGTAAATAGTAGATCCAGTTCTACCATGGTGCTAAAACAGTGTATATATGTGGGCATATAAACAAGGCAGTAAGCAGGACTACTTCTACAATGCAAAACCCTACTCCAAGTGTACCTAGAGGGTGTGTGGGTATAAAGACAAGAATCCTACAAAGGGACGATCCAACCACATTAACAGGCAGGAGAGAATGGAAGAGCCCGTCTTGGTCACAAACTGGATACCCCCTCATGGAGGCCTCTACGTGGTGAAGTCTCAGCATGCAGAAACCCTCTGTCAGCTGAAGTTCTTCCTCTGCTAATCTATTGAGATGCTCATTATTTACAATAGATAGCAGCTTTGCGATTTCAGTTGTAGATTAGTGATGTTATGTATATGTAGATAGCTCTGTCGCCACATGGAAGAAAAATGAACGACATTTGCCCATAACGTGCAAAGAGGCAGTGTACATGATGCTTGAGTAATTGTGATAATGTTGTGCGAAGATAGATGAGTAAACCAAGTAGTTTCAGAGAAATTAATCGTACATGGTTATGCATGCAAATATGTGAAAAAGTTCAGGGCAGAAATGTTATAGTGAGAAATGAGACAATGTAAGAAGTGAGCAGCTTCGCTACATGGGCCTAGCCCAGGAACATAACAAGGGAGCTTGCCAAGGAGGTGAACCGCTGGCTCAGCACCAGGGTACCCAAGAAGGAATCTGGTGGTGATTAAGGGGGAGGGGGGGCAGGAAGGTAATCATAAAAGGGGCGGTCAGTGTTCCCACGAGAAGAAGGAGGGGGGGGGGGGGGCAAAATTAAACAATGAGATCTTCAAAGGCCCCTAAAACAGTTGTCAGGGCCCTTATTCCCAATCCCAACTTGAACAAAAAAGAGTGGCTTCCCCGAGAAGGAATATGCTACTTACCAGTATGCATCTGTTCTTGGCATAGAGGGCTGCAGAGTGGTACATTATGAATAGATCGCCATCTGGTGTTGGGCTCGGATGATTGCACTTTGTTTTTCTCCTGGAGAGTCTTTTGTATCTTGGTGACTCCTCCTTTGGTTGGTAGTGCGCATGGGCATCGGCTCCATCCTTAGATTGTTTTGCCATAGTAGGGTTAGATGGAGTAGTATGATAGAATACAGATAGGAATGCCCATGTAAGTGTATCTAAATAAGATAATGTTGGAACAGACACAGGTTTCCGGGGAGGCTGGGAGGGCATGTACCACTCTGCAGCCCTCTATGCCAAGAACAGATGCATACTGGTAAGTAGCATATTCCGTTCGAGGCATATGGGCTGCAGATGGTACATTATGAATAGACTATACAGCAGTTCTCTCCCTAGCGGTGGTCACCCGTGTCTGTTGCAACTGTTTGAAATAAAGTCTTTAGTACAGCTTGTCCCACTCTAGCTGGTTGTGTTGTGTGCACATCTACACAATAGTGCTTTGTGAAGGTGTGCGGTGTAACCCAGGTAGCTGCTTTGCATATGTCATCTAGTGGAATGTTTCCCAAGAATGCCATAGATGCTCCTAGTTTACGTGTAGAGTGAGCTCTAGGAGGAACAGTTAATGTTCTCTTTGCTTTTAAGTAGCATATTTGAATACATTTTACAATCCATCTGGCAATGCCCGCTTTAGAGATGGGATTGCCCTTATGTGTAGGAGAAAACGCAACAAATAGCTGTTTTGTCTTTCTGGAAGTTTGTGTTCTTTCTATATAGTACAATATTGCCCTTCTGACATCTAATGTATGTAGGGCCCTTTCTGCTACCGTCTGTGGTTTTGGAAAGAAGACCGGTAATTCCACTGACTGATTGATTTGGAATGCAGAAATTACTTTTGGTAAGAATTTTGGGTTTGTTCTAAGAACCACTTTGTTTTGGTGTAACTGCATGAATGGTTCTTGAATCGTAAAAGCTTGTAACTCACTTACTCTTCTAAGTGACGTGATAGCTATGAGGAAGGCCACCTTCCATGTGAGTAATTGTATTTCACACCTATGCATAGGTTCAAATGGTGGTCCCATTAGTCTGGTAAGTACTATGTTGAGATTCCAGACTGGGGAAGGTGGTCGTCTTGGTGGAATGACTCTTTTGAGTCCCTCCATGAAAGCTTTAATTGCTGGTACCTTAAACAGGGAAAGATGTTGCCTGTTTTGTAGGTACGCCGCTATAGCTGCGAGATGAACCCTGATAGAGGTATATGCTAAGTTACATTGCTGCAAGTGTAGTAAATAGCAAATGATCTGTTTAGTGGATGCGTCCAGAAGGTTGATGTGCTTACTGTTACAGTGTATAGCAAACCTCTTCCATTTTGCTGCATAGCATGCTCTGGTGGTAGAACGTCTTGCTTGTTTAATGATTTCCATACATTCTGGTGGTAAATCTAAATATCCAAACTCTATGACCTCAGGAGCCAGATCGCTAGGTTCAATTGTTTGGGATCTGGGTGCATTATTTCTCCATGGTTCTGTGTAAGGTGCATGGGTAATAATCTTAGCTTTTGATGTGGCACCTGTGAGAGTTGTAGTAGCGTGGTGAACCACGGCTGTCTTGCCCACGTGGGTGCCACTAGTATCATTGTCATTGAGTGCTGCTGCAGTTTCCGAACCACTAACGGAATTAGTGGGAGAGGGGGGGAAAGCGTAAGCAAATCTGTTGGACCAATTTATCCATAGTGCATTGCCCTGGGACCGGTGGTGTGGGTACCTGGATGCGAAGTTTTGGCATTTTGCGTTCTGATGATTGGCAAACAGATCTATCTCTGGTTGCCCCCATCTTTGGAAGAATGGCTGCAGTATTTGGTCGTGCAGCTCCCATTCGTGTACTTGTTCTGACTCTCTGCTTAGGATGTCTGCTATCTGATTTTGAACTCCTGGTAGGTGTTCTGCTAACAGATAGATCTTTTGAGGAATGGCCCATCTCCAAATGTCCTGTGCTAGTTGGAGAGAGTGTGTCCCCCCCTGTTTTTGAATATAATACATTGCAGTCATGTTGTCTGTTCTGATCAGGACTGCCTTGTTCGTTATTTGCATTTGGAAAGCTTTTAGTGCTAGAAATACTGCTAATAGTTCCAAGTAGTTGATGTGCAGTTTCTTTTGCTGCACACTCCAGTTCCCCTGCACTGTGTATTTGTCCATATGCGCTCCCCATCCAGAGAGCGATGTGTCCGCTGTTAGTATCACTTGTGGAATCGGTTCTAGGAACGACCGTCCCTTGGAAATGTTTGTTGTGTTCCACCACTTCAGAGAGCGATGCGTACGGTCGTCTACCAACACCAGATCTGTAATCTGACCTTGAGCCTGATTCCACTGTGTCGCTAGACACTCCTATAGTGGACGCATTTGTAGTCTGTCATGTGGTATTAGCAGTATGCAGGAGGACATCATGCCTAACAGCTGCATAAACACTCGTGCTGGTAGTGAGTGTTGTGGTTGAAATCTTTGTATTAACCCGACCATTGTTTGTATCCTGATTGGATTGGGGTATGCTATGGCTCTTTCTGTGTCTATAGTAGCCCCCAGGTATTGCTGAATGTTGTTTGGTTGCAGGTGTGATTTTTTGTAGTTCACCGTAAACCCTAGGTGGTGCAGCAATTGAATCGTCTTCTGTGTGTTGTGAAGACATTCTTCTTGTGACTTGGCCTTTATTAACCAATCGTCCAAGTAGGGGAAGACATGTATTTGTTGTCTTCTTAGGTGTGCTGCCACCACAGCTAGGCATTTTGTGAACACTCTTGGTGCCGTTGTGACCCCGAACGGAAGGACTTTGAATTGATAATGTTGTCCTTCCACTACAAACCTTAGGTATTTCCTGTGGGCTTTGTGAATTGGGATATGAAAGTAAGCGTCTTTTAGATCCAGTGTAGAAAGAAAGTCCCCTTTCTTTAGTAAAGGAAGTACCTGTTGGAGCGTGACCATGTGGAAATGTTCCAAATTTATGTATGCATTGAGAGGTCTGAGGTCTAAGATTGGTCTTAGAGACCCATCTTTTTTGGGGATTAGGAAGTATAGAGAGTATACTCCTGTCCCTTGTTGATGTTTTGGAACCTTCTCTATTGCATGCTTTTGTAGCAGTGCTAGTACTTCTTCTTTTAACAATGTCAGATGATCTTGACTCATTGGACGCTGTTTAGGGGGGATGTTTGGTGGGGTAGCTGTGAGTTCTAGGCAATAACCATGTTGGATAATTTGTCTCACCCACTTGTCTGATGTGATGTTTTCCCAGACAGGTAGGAACTGTGATAGACGTCCCCCGACCGGTGTTATGTGGTCTGGGGGAAGTTGTATTAAGTCACTGTTTTGGGGTTGAGGAGTTGCGGTTGTTATTATTTCCGCGGCCTCTACCCTTGTTGTTACCTCTGTAACTACCTCTTGAATTACCTTTGGGTGACGTAGGTGTGAAAGAGGTGGATTGCTGATTTGTTCCTGTATTTTTTGAGCCTCCTCTATAGGTGGATCTACGAAAGGAACCCCTTTGTGTTGGCTGTTGCAATGCTCCCATTGACTTAGCCGTTTCTGTATCTTTTTTCATCTTTTCTAAGGTCTCATCTGTGCTTGAGCCAAAAAGTGTTTTCTGATCAAAGGGTTGGTTCAATAAGGATGTTTGTACTTCTTGTTTGAACCCTGAGATTCTAAGCCATGCATGTCTCCTTAACATGACACTGGTGTTGATGGATCTTGCTGCAGTGTCTGCTGCGTCTAGGGCGCACTTAATGGAAGTGTTAGTTATTATCTTTCCTTCCTGTATTAACTGATCTGCCCTCTTCTGATGTTCTTTGGGGAGATGTGTGATGAGTTTTTCTAATTCATCATAATGTGCCCTGTCAGAACGTGCAAGTAGCGCCTGTGTATTGGCTATACGCCAGCTATTTGCCGCTTGTGATGCTACTCTCTTGCCTGATGCATCTATTAATTTTGACTCTTTATCAGGTGGAGGGGCCTCTCCTGTAGATAATGAGTTCGGTCTTTTACGAGCGTTTGAAACTACAAGCGAGTCCAGAGGTACCTGCCCTTTGATAAATATTGGATCCTTTGGAGCCGCCTTATATTTTTTATCAATTCTTGGGTTTAACACCCTAGCCCTCACTGGGTCTTTGAATATTTCTCCTGTGTGACTGAGAAGACCCTTCAGCATAGGTAGAGTACCTGATGTTCTTTGTGCATTAGGTAGTGTCTCTAATAGGAAGTCCTCTATTTGAGGTTCTGTATGTAGATCTACCTTATGATATTTTGCTGCCCTATTAATGAGCTGTACAAACCCTGTGTTATCATCAGGTGGTGAAGGCTTTGAGGGATATAACTCTGGGTCGTTGTCATCCTCTGACCCAGCGTTATAATTTTCCCATGGGTCATCCTCATCTGGGATAGTGTCATCATCACCTTGAGGTTCTCCCTCCCCTGTATCACTGTCAACATCAGACTGAGGTGTAGATGGTCTTGGTGTAGAAGGTGCAGGAATATTTGGCATAGTGTGAGGAATAGGAGAAGAGGGTGTGACTTTAGGTCGAGGAGAAGTAGGAGGAGTTGTATTTGTCCCCAGTGTTCTCTTTTTTGAAGGAAGAGATTTGTCTTCTATCTGTTCATTCTTCCTCTTCTTCGTCACTACTTTGCCAGTTTGTGGATCGATAAACAAAATCTTTTGTTTGGGATCTGTCTGCTGCTCCTGTGTCGGTACCGAAGCCTTCGGTTCCGAAAGGTGCCTTTGTTTTCGATCGTCAATGTTCGGTGTTTCGGCACCGAGTGTTTGCTCGATTCCGATTTTTTCGGTGTCGAGGGAGTCTTCGACGTCGAATCATGTTTCTGTTTCGACATGGAATGTTTCGATGCCGAGCTTTTCCTTGCCTGGAGCTTCGGCGCCGAAGTCGATGTCGACCTCTTCTCGGATCCGACATGGTGGGAGACAGAGTGTTTTCGGTTTCAGTTTCGGTTTCGTTGCCGGGCCCGAAGGCGGGGCGTCTGAAACTTTTTTTCTGCGGTTTGACCGGGCTCGAAGGCGGGGTCGTTACCACACAGGGTCGTTTTTTGGTAAGGGGACGTCGTCACTCACGGTTTGTTGCATGTCGAGTTCTTCGACATCCGACTCGTCCCCTTCCGACCCCGACTGATCCTCATGATCATCTTCTTCATCAAGTTGCTGGTCTCCGAACAGCTCCGGGATCGCCTCCGACTGCATTCTGGAAACCTCGTGTCTTCGAGCTCGACGATTTCTAATCGTCGACTTGGAGGAGAATGCTGCGCAGGCTTTGCAGTCCCTGGATTCGTGTTCAGGCGATAGGCAGAGGTTGCACACCTCGTGTAGGTCCTTGTGTGGGAACTTAGCACCACACTTTGGACATTTCTTGAATGGAGTCCTTTCCATGGACTCCGGGCTTGACTACGTATATGTATTCCACCAGGTTGTAGTATCTGACAACCATGAAAGTCACTATCCCGTGCCTCCGGTTCTCTTTGAATGGAAGGCGGAGGGTGCTCAGCTTCCTTAGAAGGTAATTGGGGAACCAGCCATGCCTGTGGATTTGTCTGTTCAGTAACGACATGGCAAAAGACACAGATGATGGATGGAATGCAGAGCAAATCAAACATTCACCCCAAGTCACGAGATCTGGGTTAAATCAATTGCTCTTTTCCTCATAATGCCACCCCAGTTTAGACCCAGTCATATGCAAATCAGTCTTGACCCTGTTCCTTATGGGAACAGTCCAGCCCAAACTGCCAAGCCAGGTCATCCCTGGACCAGAAACAAGCATCCTGGGACCGGTTTCGGGGCATCACCTCAAATCGGCTACACTTGCTTGAAAAGTTACAGCACTCCGTCCATAATCTCCTTGTGTTTGCTTTGCTCACCTTAAGTTGGCAGGGTATGCTCAGTCTTTGGTCCCTTGCTCACTTTGCCGCTGGATTCAAGCTAGCCTGGCTGATGAGGGGTGTTACCTGTGAAGAACATGGTCAAGACTGATTTGCATACTGTAATTTCAATTTGGCAGGAAACCATACTTTATAGCAGATATAATGTTAATCTCAGGGACTTTTACTTTTCAATAAAGGAGGCATGTTTAAACTGAACAGCAGCTCAGTATTATCGGAAAATAAAGACCGGTTTGATTCAGATTTCTGAAAAAATGCATGTATATCTGATTGCATGAAAGTGTCTCTACAAGTTAACAACCTCACCCACAAGTCTTCGGGGTGACTCTCCTACACACCCTGGGTATCCCCACAGTCAACGAGGCCGCAGAGGTCCTGGGCCTCCCACTGGTGGCTGCCAAGTCCAGGCGTCTGGGGCACCAGCACATTTCAGGAGTTCTCCATGTGCTCCCTACCTGATATGGGGAGGTGGTGATCATGCAAGCTCTGGGTAATCAGGGATGGTAGCTAGAACCTGCATCTCTCCCTGCAGGCTTCAAGGTGCTATCAGAGCCAGCATCTGTGGCCATCTTGGCCACAGATGAGCGTTGCGGCATCCAGCCCCTCTCCAGATCACAGATTTCAGGCCATAGTGAGGAATGCTGGGTCATATGTTTTTCTCCTCACAGTAAGGATGGAGTCTGGCACTCAAAGCTCAAGATGAAGGGAGATGGCAGCCGAAAGACCGGAACTGAGTGAGTGGAGTCTAACTCTATGAATCGATAGACAGGCATTTTCTGTAACTTTCACCAATTTACTTTGGGCCAGAAAAATGCCAATAATTCCTTCCAACTTAGCTTCAGGCCAGTAGCTAGTCAAGGTGTCAGAATGTAAGCAAGGAAACTGTGGGCTTCTACTTCATGAAAATCTTGTAAGGGTCCACATAACTGCGCTCTGAGCGGAGAAAGAGTGACACCCGATGCAGGTGCTCCTAGTTTTCTTAATTCAAAATGGAGAATTTTCAACTCCTTCAACCTTCTTGCAGTGCTAGATGATACATAAGGAAAGATCCCTGATGCAGTAGTAACACCTCTTTTCCCAGATTACACATTTTTGGGAAAATAAATCTAAGATCTGAGTGGTGCTTGTTCGCTGGCACGAGGGGTAGCGCCTGATGAGCTCTTTGCAATAGGCCCCAAAAACAGATGTTTCAGCACCTTATGTATTTTCGCTCAGCAGCGCTAAAATGCATGTAGTTATTGTGTTGACATCCTTTGGTTCCGCGTGGAGGTTTTAGGACCCTTCCAGAATTCCACAATTTGAGATTTCCTCGCCTTGACAAGTTTTATGTAGTTTTACCTTCAAGTTTTTAAGTCATCATTCTTGCTAAGCAGTGTTCAATTGTACAGAGGCCTCTAGTTTAAGTATTTGGTTCTTCAGTACCATTTGTTCTCTGCACGAGACAGGATCCTTTCAGAAAGCTTATTAACATTTTCATTCCTATTTTCTAAATCTGCGATGTGGTTTGAGCTATTTTCTTCCACATTACTTCGCTCAAAATAGCCTTCAATAGAGACTATGAATATGTATCAATTTGTTACGAACCCAAATTTTAAGATCTCTTCCATCATATATTATTAATTAGAGCTTTGCTTGATTTTTTCTGTTATCAGGCTCTTATATGTACTTATTGTGGCCATTATGCATCTAGATCCTACCAAGTCACCCTTCCCAACAGAGTCATTAGACTAGCATAATGGGAGATCACTTAAGCCTTCCTGCAGAGCAGTTTGCATAATTCATGAAATAATCGCTTCAAACTGATTTATGTATGGCAAGGATTGGTACTCTATTTATAGCATGGGCCAGCACACCCTTAGTTTTAAACAGCAGATCTGGCTTTTCAGGTTTAAGGTGCCTGTTAAGTTGTGTTGTACATCATGGCAAGAGCAGCATGCTTCTCTGATGTCGCTGGATTCTTGAATATTCTCAGCTTCTTGGGTGGGTAGGTACATTCACTGGATTAACAGTTTCCTTGCAGTTCTTAAACGCCAAGCCCACCCCAAAAATTTTGCCATGCAAGTGGAAAAGAAGGGTCTAGCATCTGTACGTAAAATGCGCAGAGCTTCCAAGTGAGAACGAGTTCCCAGACTTCTACAAATAGGCTTCAACCACCTACGTCTCGGAGCTACATAGACGCTACATTCGAACAACATGTGGGACACAGACTCTACCTTTAAATCACAGAAGGGGCAAAAGGGTACAGTTTGAGCGGGCGGTTTCCAAGTGGACGTGAACTCACATAATGGAAGCACCCCCAACCTGAACTTAATGTACAATGCTCTGTCCCTTGGGCTCTGTATGGTGTCTAGGTAAGGTTCCCTTAACGGTAACTCCTTAGCTGACAAAAACAGGACAACAGATATACAATGGCTTGTACTTCGGGCCCTCTCACTATCCACCCATGCCCAATAGACCTTCTTTAGTTGTTGCTTCGTGGGTGCAGATTTGTTGGACCAAGCCTCTCCTAGGCCCAAATTGTAGAGCAGCTTTTTAACCTCCCTAAGCCAAATGATCTTATGAGAACCCGGTAGTGACAAAATGTCGTTTAAAGCATCTGCGTAACTACTTAACTCCTGCACATTCCATATTCTGGACCATAACAGGAGTGGGCGTAGTTTCGCTTGGTCGCAGATTGCCCGGGTACCTGCATCTATCAACAATGGAATTGTTGGCGTGCTGTGGGGCAAACCCATTAGGTCTTTATGGAAGTTGTTCTCAAGGTGGGCCAGAGTGTCAACTTTTTGAGTGCCCCATAACTCAGCACCGTAAAGTGCCGCACTTACAACCCTTGCCCTATAGATATCTAAGGGGGCCCCAATAGGTTTTGATGGTGAAGCTCGCTGCTCCTTGAGCAGCGCGCCTGCCACCCTTTTATGGGTAAGGAAGACTTTTTGATGGTGTGCCTTCCAGCTCATGGCATACCTGATGCGTATACCCAGGTAATCGAATTCTTTCACGCGATCAAGTGGGACGGAATCCAAGACCGGGGGATAAACAGATTTTTTAGGTGGGTTAAGAACTAGAAACTTGGTTTTACCTATATTTATTGCCAAGCCCCTTTCATAACAAAAGGTTTGAAAGCTGGAAAGCAACGATTGGATGCCCATCGGTGATTTTGAGATTAGGAGTGTATCGTCTGCGAACAGAAGCGTTGGGATCTTCCTTCCAGACAGGGTAGGTGCATCTGATGGTTGCTGTAGAAGATGCTCCACCACTCCGTTAATATATAGAGAGAACAGAGTGGGGGCAAGCACACACCCCTGGCGGACGCCTCTGTCCACGGGGATACGAGGTGTTTTCTCTCCCTGTGCTCCCCATCTAATTTGGGCAAAATTCCTATCGTGAAATTTTACAAGCAGCGACAGCAAATAGGGGGGAAGGCCTAACCCATCGAGGACGTTCCATAGAAGCGTGCGTGGTACCAGGTCGAAGGCAGTCCGCAGGTCAATGAAGACTAAATACAGACTGCCCCCTCCCAGCACCACCACTTTCCAATAGATCATTAGAAGGCGGAACGTCTGCTCGATTGTGCCTGTTCCTGTCCTGAAGCCTGCTTGGAGATCTGACAGGATATGGTTTTCGTCTGCCCACTCAATGATCCTGCCCAATACCACCTTCCCTGCTACTTTTTGAGAAGAGTCTAATAAACTAATTGGGCGGTAGTTCGCTGGGTCGTCCCTGGAGCCTTTTTTAAAAATAGGTACGACCTCAGCGCCCCTCCATGAATCGGGAAAGACTCCACCCAACATCACTTCATTCAAAAGCGAGGCAATTAATCTACTCCAAGTAGATGGATAGTTCTTAATTAGGTCTCCTGGGATTCCATCAGGTCCTGCTGCTTTGTTCGAGACAATGCATTGGATTGCTCTTTCTACTTCTGAGTTGGTAAATAGGCCATCATGGCATGGGAGGTTGATTGTAAAGTCCATGGGAGAGCAAGCTACCTGGGCTGGACCTGAGGGAGCAGAATACAGTTGCGAAAAGTGGTCATACCATGCACCCCCTTCGATGTTACAAGTTAGCTGCTGGTCAATGGGCTTTTCCCTGGATCTTAATAGGTCCCAAAACCTCTTGGCGTCCTTCCTAGTGCTGGCCTCTACTAGGTCTCCCCAGAAGTTAAAATCATAAGTCTGTTTAGCTTCAGATATGGTTTTTTATAGAATTTTCTAGCAGCCCTGATGGCAACCGCATCTTTGGTCTTTAGTGTCACGACAAGTTCCTTCTTGGCTTCACGACAATTTTGGGTATACCACTTGACTGACTGTTTGGGCAATGAATTTGAGAAACCCCTTCGAGCGGTTTGGGGAACAATAAATAAGTCGCTCAGCGCCAGTACAGTCTCAGTGAATAGAGGTAGGATCTTGTTATCGTTTTGGCTCAAAGTGTTCATCCGGGGCTCCACCTCTTCCAAGATTGTCCCAGCTTGGGCCATCCTTGTATCATCGGCTAGGACTTTTGCCCATTTTAAGCGCCTGCTACAATTTGTGGGGACCACTTCATGAGAGGATTTCCATTTGTGACCAGTTAGGCCTTGCCTTCCAGCCTGCCAAGGGGATGAAATAGATAGCGATAAGGGGTTGTGATCGCTGTCACCCGACACTAAAACCTCCATATCTAGGTGGTATTGCCAAAGGTTGTAATTAAGCATGATGTAATCAATCCTAGACGTGTGGTCTTGTCTGTTATAAGTGTGGGCACCCATAAGGTCGGATTTGGATCGGCCGTTTGTTGGTCGCAGATTATGCTCCATGCACAATGCATTGATCTCTATTGCGTTTTGCGACCATTTGGGAATCGGGTCAAGATTCAAAATAGGAATTCCTCTCCTGGTGTCCTCCTCAAAGGTGTCCAAGATGTCTTCGTTGGCCAAGGGCTCAAAACAGCAGTTAAAATCCCCTGCAAGCATTATATAGGAATCTGCATCGCAGGCAGCCAGATTGCGGTTTAGACCTGTGGATGGTAGATGAGATGTACTGCCTCTGGCACCCCTCAGGTAGATGTTGAAGACTTCCATACATCTTCCCCCTTTATGCGTTACCGTTAACCACTGGAGGTCCGAAGATTGGGTGTTTCTCTTACCCTAACGCCTAAAGCAATACTAATCCATATAATAAGGCCGCCTGACGGGCGACCTTTGGACCCTTGTTCCTGGACTGCGGGGATGAAAAAGGTGGTAAATCCCACTCGATGCCTTGGCTCTAAACACCAGGTTTCCTGTAAAAGGCAGATGTTGAAGGGTTCCAGGAAGTCGTTCCATTCAGGGATGTCAAAATTGCGACCAAGACCAGCCACGTTCCAAGATAGAATTTTTAGGACAGAGTCAACTGGAGGAGAGACCCTGGTGGGGTCAATGGGCATGGGCATAAGAGAAACAGTCACTCCCGCAGGTTTTGAAGACCTCACAAGTGGCTCGATTTTCGGGAGATTAGAGGACACATAAGGAGCAAGGCAGGTAGAATCCGACTGTTCAAGAGGAGTAGGTATAGGGGGGGTCACGCAAAGCGGGTTTAGCCAATCTTCCCTGTTGCAGTTTGCTATAGAGTCCAATGACGTTGTCACCCCATCAGCCCTTGCGTTGTTAGATCGTCCTACTCGGCTTGTTGCAGATTCAGGGACAGGACAATCAGTGGAATGATGCCTCAACGAAGTTGAAAGTGCCCTTCGGGGTTGCTTGGCTACTTGGACAGGGAGTCAATCCACCTCCTCTAGACCACCAAATCTATTATAAGTAGAGAGGACATTCCAATGTAGAAGGGTCTCCCTGTGGCCCCTGGGCTTATTCGGCCGTTGGTGGTGCTGAACCAATGTCCAATTGTCCCCCTGATTATAGCTGGGTCGGGGGGGATAGAAAAAGGATAGTGGCTTGGGTTTAACTAAGGAGTCATCATTACTGGGCCAACTACAAATGTGGCGCGCCGTGTGGGGATCTTCGAAGGTCACTACTATGCAGTCCCCCGGACTGGATTTCAGCGTTGGCCCTACCCAGGGAGTTCTGCGAACCATCAATACCCTACTTTTCATACCATTGGCGATTGGTCTGTTAACATTTAACCAATGCATTATTTTATTTTTAAGCGACCAGTGATTTTCAAATTGGCCATTACCTAACGTTGGAACACCCGTCAAGACAACGACATAGTCGTTTGCCTCTGGGGGAAGGTCAATGTAGCTACCTCTAAAGTTGTCCTTAGCTGGGGGGTTCTGAGTTACACTAGGAGCTAATCTAATTACTGTTTCGTGTTTGGGATGTTGCAAGTTACGTGCGGAGCCTCGTGGAGGAGGCTTTGGTTTAACACGCGCTTGCTCCACCGTAACTGTCCTTGGTTTGGGCACAGGTTTTATAGTAGGTGGTACTGAGGAGGAAGCTAGATTGGTTAAGGGTGCGATAGGTTGTGGCATTGGGTCAGCTACAGTAATGCCTTGGTTTTCCAGACTTTTCAACCCTAGAGTAGCCAGCGCAATAATGCTCTTCTCCATTTCTAACAAGTTGTTTTCTATCCTAGATAATCTTAGGTCCAGAGGTGACAGAAGTTTTTTGAGTGTGTCCCAAACCACCTCTATAAATTCTTTATTATTATTAGTTAGCCCGTCTACTTCAGGGACCTCGTCTGTTGTGGTATTCAGGAGGGGAATGGATGGGTTTTTCCCCTGTCCCTCACTGCATGACTGGGTGTTAGAGATGAACTCAGCTCCCGCATTAAGTACTGTGATGTTGTTCTTGGGCAAATCCTTTGGAACAGCAATTTTCGCTTTTTTCCGGAAATAGGCTGAGCGAGAATTGCGTTTCCTCTTTGGTTGTTTGCCACTGGAGATATTGTCAGTTAGATTAGGGAGAGATGCAATGGGAGTAGGGATGTGCATACTAAGAGGTGTCGGTGTAGTATCCTCATCTTTACTTCCTGTAACAAGTATGGAAGAAGCCGGGGTCGGTGTATGGTGGATATTTACCTGAGCGACTATACAGTTTGGGCGGACTGGGCGCTCAGGAGTAACAGAGGTGGCTATGTGGCCTAGGGAGGATTTTTTAGAAAGTGCAATTACTTGGGACACTCTTCTTGCGGCATCTAGTTCTAACGAGACCCGGGTTTGAAGCTTAGATATTTCCTCGTCTATGGCTATGTTAGTGCGGGTTATAAAGTCATCCATGGGGCCACTAACTAGTGACCCACGTTTGGAAGACTTACTACGGGTTACCCTTGGATCCATAGTACTGGGGCACTGTGACGAGAGTAGATCTATTCCCCTCAGGTAATGATTTAGTTACCAAAATATTCAGCCAAGAGGGGTGGGCCAGTCCAGTCCTCTCTGTCCTCGAACGGCCTCAAACGGCCCGCTCTTTGCCCGGTCTTAGCCCCGGGCGCTCCCGCGCGCTCCCGCGCAGCGTCTCTCTCTAGTTTTTATGGGCCAAGAGCAGTGGGGCGTATTGCAGGAAGGTGGGGGCGGGGCGTTCAGGGAGAGCGGGGCCAGGTGACTGCCTCACGCTCGCAGCCCTGAAGCCTCACACGCCCCTACAGAGCAGCCAGGCAGGAGACCACGAACCAACAGCAAAACGGTGATCTGCAATCCGCAGCGGGACCCGCGGAGCGGGTTCCGCAAGTCGTGGGTCAAGGCAGCAAAAGGCTCCAGCCAGGTCAGGTCTAGCGAGCAAACAGCGTCCCACGAGGGGAGAGTCCAGGTGCCTCTTCAATTGCAGGAAGGTGGGGGCGGGGCGTTCAGGGAGAGCGGGGCCAGGTGACTCTGCCTCACGCTCGCAGCCCTGAAGCCTCACACGCCCCCACAGAGCAGCCAGGCAGGAGACCACGAACCAACAGCAAAACGGTGATCTGCAATCCGCAGCGGGACCCGCGGAGCGGGTTCCGCAAGTCGTGGGTCAAGGCAGCAAAAGGCTCCAGCCAGGTCAGGTCTTGGAAGACTAGCTTGTTTAACATCCCCAAGGTTAACTCTCTGAAATGTGAACCTGCTCCAAAATTTCTCACTTTTGATCTTGGGTCACAACCTCATCATTAGTTCTGAGAATTGTACTTGCAAACTCTTCTATATATGGAGAGAATCTGCTTGCAGAGATCTTTTTCACTGCACCATGTACCGGACATTTTTGACTAAGCATGGCATGAGCTGTGCCAATCCTGCATTTTGTTCTCCATACTAGTTAAGTGTTGAATAGTATCCTGATATAATGGTTCCTTCCACAATGGAAGTCAATAGCTCAGTTAGCATGATAGAATCAACTTCTCCCAAAACTCGGCTGGCATCGAGGCATCTTCCATCTGAACAGTGCTATTTGATGAAAGATGTCCTTTCTTGTAATACCATTGCAACAGCCGATGGGTTTCTCTTTTTTCTTTTTTTTTTACGCTCTTTGTGTTATTTATCATGGACTTGAGTTTTCCAACTTGATCCTTTTCCCCCACCACCCATTATTTCACTCACTTTCAAACCCCTAAGGCTCCTGCGTGCCTTGAAAATTGGTTTATGCACCTTGAGGATTTTCTGTATGTATAAAATTGTCTGGTCTTGTGAGGGCACCAGGATTACAACATTTGTCAGTTTCAGAGGCGTCTGAATTCCCTTCAATATCAAGCTACTCAGGCGCACATTGCAGGGAAAGGACAGTCCCAGTAAGGAATGAGTAAATTCCTATCCTCTGTTTTTTTTCTTCCTCACCCCCCAGAATTTACATTGGGTTTCATGATCAGACTTCGCTCCCATTAACTTGCTTCAGTGTTATACTATTTCTATTTTCCTCACTGGAGCTTCATTCTGATCTTTGTTTGGCTGACAACTTTTTATTCACTTTAAAAGCTACAAAGGTTGTAATTGTATTGGGGATGTCCACAAAAAAAAGCGGTCTCTGAGAAACAAGCGGTAAGTAATCAATGACTAATTGTCTCAGTAGATCCGACGAGTTTTAGGGTTTTGTTTTCTTGTTTATGACATTCTTCAAGCACTATGCCTTGCCTCTCTTCCCTCATCTCCTTCGGTGAAACATCACGGACAATAGGCTCACCTAGTCTTCAGCAGGCTGAACAGCTCTCTCTCTCTCCTACTGCCCCTGTAGTTCACTTTGTGTGTGTTCACAACTTAGTTTGCAAGCCACTGCTAAGGCTTTAAAGTCATCCCTTAGTGTTGCTCTTATGACTTTAAAGTGTTATCAATGAAAAGCAAGTACTATGTAATTAGGTCTTTACCTCTGTACTATTATTTGCATATTACAAGATGCAGCTCTCTAGTTCCTACTTTTTATATCTCCGTGGGATAGCTGTGGCCCACATACAAAGTGTGATTGGCACATAATATGAAACTCTAATGGAGTCTATTTCCGCTCACCTTACCTATTTAATTAATTATTGTGAAAAATAGATCTTATTTACCCCAGAGTAAAAATGGTGCACATGTGTGGAAAAAGGATAGTCTCTTGTCGTACGTATTTTCTTCTACACATCCACTTACACATTTCCAATAGACCTCCCTCAATTTAACCAAAGCTGCTATTAACATTTCCATCCCCTACCCTGATCTGTCCAGCTTTCTTCGTGTTACTTCATTACAATCTACTGTCATGATCAACAGTTTCCCTGTGATACCTTCCAATTTCCGCAGTAAACTTAGAAGGAAGTGATCCTGGCCCGAAAAGGTAAAGTATACTACTGTTAATCATTGTTTCTGTACCTGTTCCTCCACCTGCAAAGAAAGACCTCTTTCTCTCTGTCGCTCATGATTTCTGCAGTCACCATAACTAAATTGTTACATATCTGTATTGCAACCCTGCACGTTTTGGTAGGTACAGTAGTGTGTAGTTGGGTGGGATTAACCAGTAACCCTGCCTCCTACTCCCTTTAAGCACTCTGCCTGCTGTAGGATAACTCCCACTTGCAACACTATTAGAGTGTATAATCTGAGAAATTTCACAGGAGAATTTAGACCACTGATTAACACTGTGAATGGTTCGGTACTGTGTGTGTGTTTCCTTTTAACTTTAGTGTGAATACCTTGTGGGAGATTTCCATCATGCTGGAGTTTACAGCTCACAGATAGGAAACAGCTCAATCAGTATACCATTTCCCATATAGAGTTTAAATAAGGAGCACGGATATATGGCTAGCCAAGGCATTATATACCAATGTCAACTCCTATCAAACTGTTCTGGCCCACAATGATACCATAACACTGAGCAGTCTGCAGTAAATGATGGCTCATGCAGTCTGGTTAATAACTACATTTTCCTGCTTAATTCTGCTATCTTTACACAATACCTGTCTGCTATGGGTCTTATCTATCACTCAGTAATGTGCCAGCGCCTAAACCAGTCACCACCAACTGAACAGACATGGGATACCTGAAGCGATCTGACACAAAGCTGAGCACTCGGAGGACTGCACTCTAGTCCAGCTTTGCAGGTTGCAATTAGCTACATTCTATGTATGTTGCTTTACATCTCACAATGGCTCACAGATATGAGATTCTAGTAGCAAAGTCCATCCGAGCAGATCTTCCCAACCACTTTTTTCTCCAAATAGGACTGCTCTGGAACATGAACTGTAAACAAAATATCAAACGGGACAACCCAGTGCAGTAACCATTATAAAGAGATTATGATCACATGCAATACCACAAAAAGACCTGTACAGTTGCTCAAAGCTGTGTGCATACCGAAAAAAACTGTAAGTGCACGATTGCCTCAGCCCAATGCACTTATTTTGACTTGTACTTATGTTGGTGGTCTTTTTACTCACTTATATACTATTGCGTGACCGCCTGAATTTTGACCTTCCATCCTGAATTTTTGTACCAATTTTTTTTTTTTTTTTTTTTTACACTCACGGTCCTGAATTTGCACCCATGCCAGCTGGTCACACTAGGAGGCGCAGGCGCCTTTGCATCATAAATGTTGGTTTCATCAGTGTAGCATAGTTCCTGCCTCCGTCCACATTCATTCAGCAAATAGAGTCCCCTCAAAAAGTGGTGTTGACCATGGTCTGGGACTTAAGTTTTTAGGTAGGGCTTCATGGTGTATCTTCACATTCCAAATGTTGCCCCGCTTCTTCCATCCTTGTGTGCTGCACAGTGCAGCTTCGTGTTTGTTAATGTCACATCATCCCAAGGGAGTATGCACACAGTCTTGTTGGCCTAAGGGACCTCGTGATGTGGTCACTTTATACATCGAACCAAAACATGATACCATATATGAAGCTACAACTGAACCTGATCAGTTTCTCACAGATCATAGCTGGCAGAAAACATTCATTTTAGCTAGGGCACACTGACAAGGCT
Source organism: Lissotriton vulgaris (assembly GCF_964263255.1). Lineage (NCBI taxonomy): Eukaryota > Metazoa > Chordata > Amphibia > Caudata > Salamandridae > Lissotriton > Lissotriton vulgaris. The sequence continues at coordinate 1,108,614,467 of NC_141691.1, forward strand.
ACGAGCAGTATTATTTTGTGTCAGTTCTTTAAATAGATTTTTCTGTGGTCCGAACATTTTAGCAAGGGTATCTTGTGATTTGCTGACGGCTTCTGCCATTTTTGGGCCCACTTGGTGCAGACTTTCAATACCCAATTTCTCTCATTCTTTAAGAGTTAAAAGTTCATCAAAGAGGAGTTAAAGGCTCAATGGCATTTTCTTCGGTCCACTCTTTCACAGTGTGCATTCGATCTCACCCTGTCAGATTTTTCAAAGCCTCACTTTTTGTTTGGTACTTCGAACTGGGCTCGTGCTATTTTCACGATATCTCTGTTAATGCCCGCAGTTTCCCTTCCATTTATTCTATAAACAGCCTATGTGGTCTTCATCTTTTGAATCTTTCCCCAAGTCTTGTAATAGCCCTCTTGTTAAAGAGTGGTCACTCCTGCTGGGCTGTTCTTATGATCTTGGTTGCCACCTCTACGGTGACTGTACCGCTTTAGTCAATCAATTGTGTTCTCCTGCATTCCTGTGGCATTTAGGGGTAGCCTTAGTGCCCACGGGAGCAATTATTGAAGTTCTTTTTTTTTCTTTTACAGTTTGCACCCCAAGGGTCCAGCTTGGTATTTCTGGTAAGTGTATACTAGGATTCGTTTCACTGATACGGAGTCCCTCCACCCTGGCACAGGACATATTTACAATCTTTGTGTACTCCTGTTGGGTGCCAGTGTCCAAACTCAATAACTCTTTCAGAAGCAGTGTTTTATTTTTTTTTATTTCCTTTTTTTCAATTCCACTAGTGTCTGTTAAACTTTGTATTGAGGATGCACAGAATTCCCCAAGGAAAATTAATCTATGTTGGTGCTGTATCTTTGTCTCCATCTCGTCTACGGAGTGAGGCCTTTAAACAGGATTATCCCGAAAAACACATTTAAAACTACATTTAAATTAGGTACCAGAAATGAATTCTTCTTGGTGTCTTGCTCAACAGCTAAATGCACTGCAGGACAGATACCCAATAGCTTTTCGGATTACAAAGATTCATTTGGATAGTGGCTTTGATCCCCTTAAGTGTAAAAACTTGGTGGCAGCTGATAAAACGGTTACTCCAAGATGAAGAATGGACTGCTATTAATACAAGATTTATAAATTCCATAGTCTGGGATGCTTTTTCGGCAACTCTGCAGGGGGGGGATTGCAATGCATTACATTGCCCATTGTAGGTGAAGACATGACATAATAATAGCATAATAAGCACAGAAAGTTCATGCAGAAAATAATTTCCTCATTGACTCACACATTGACAGATAGAAAATAATTGAAGGAAACCAAGAATGCCCTTAGGACTTATTTTAAAGCAGATATGGTGAATGCCACCCCTGGAGGGAAAACAGGGTGTGAAGAAAGGGGTAGATATGTGCTTATAATGGTAAGCCTAGGCGAAAGCTTCTCATAATAGGACTAGGAAATATTAAGACCATGAGACCCATTTATTGACAGATGATAGTCTTGAGATACGAACTATACTCTTAGAAGTTTTACCATAATCAAAAATGACCCCCCTCAGGTTACATCTGCATATCAACAACAGCAGCCTTGTAGCTTGAATCTGGGGTGAATCATCCTAAAATGCTGGCAAATGAAGGAACATCAGATTGCTTAGTGTGGGAATGTGTGTGGCACAGAGGAGTGTGGTGTTCAGAACCTTGATCTCCCAGCTGTACACCGGAGAGCTCCATGGAGAGCCTTTCTCCTGAAGTCACTTGTCTGAATGCAGCCCATGAGCGTGAGATTTTCTTGGTTGTATGGAGGAGAGGACACTGTTGTGGCCCCCGCAAACCCAGTCAAATGGGAAGGAGGCCTAAGCATGTATGAAGATCTGAAGAGACAATTGAGGGTTATCATGGTGATCATGACCACTGAGGTACTTCAGTAATTTGCCTGAGCTCAGCGTTCAAGCTCTTGCAAACAACAAGAAAGTGGTCCCTATTTGATCTGCTGATGAACGACACACATTAATACACAAACGAGACCATCCACCTAGGTATTGCTGATGCCGAAAATCCTGGGAACAACCATGGGACTCTCAAATGCCCCCACAAAAAGCCCCCTGGTCTACTTAGGCAAGCCTCAACATAATGCAAGAAGTGACTGAGACCTAGAGATAGCTCATGCCCATCCTGACCAGGATCCCACATCCACAACAAAATTCGACCTCTTAAAAGTCCTTCGTGCAATTAAGGCTCAGCTTTGTGGCAAACTTTGCAGAGACTTTGATAAGGGCCTGGGAGATCTTTCCTTGACTTGGGGGCTAAAAGGCAAGGCCTACGTGTGGATATTGACTCAGTGAGCCAAAGGACGCTGGATGCGGAATCTAGTTTAGACAGACTGGAGATGGACACCTCCGTTGTAAGAAGGACAAGCAGCATGGTGGAGGCACAGGTGAATGAGCCCCTTGACAAGTTGGAAGATCTGGACAATCGTTCGAGAAGAGTGAACCTACAAATCCAGGGTCTTAGTGAGGAGGTCCTGGATGCAGAACTTTACACTTTTGTCACAGGCAAGTTCTCCTCCATTCTCAGAGAGTACCATTACGTACTCTGCATTGAGAGAGTCAACAGGTCGGGTCGCGGGAGACAGGCCTAACTACAAAGACCTACTGATGTACAACTAAAATTTCACTTTTACTCCAAACAAAGAATAGGTTGTGCACATAGCCAGTGAAAACTGGCAACATTAGCTTTCAGGAACACTGGTGTACTCTTAACAAGATGTTGCAAAGGCACCCCTCCAATGCCCGGCTGAATCTAATCACTTCAAAACAACTGTTTTACACCAATGGACTTACCCTTTTGGCCTTTTCTTTGAACTGGGTGATATGCATCACAAGGTAACCAACATTTTATGAGTGGCCCGCCTGCTGGGTTTACCCCGGTGGATAACATCGCAGAATCACCAAGACCGGAACCGGGCAAAAGTTCACTGCCACACAAAAATAAACTTGACTGGTGGAAGTTACTAAGGGTACTGTGTCACACAACCACAGTGGGACTCAAGAGCTCAGGAATAATTCCCACATTGAATAATTTGAGGACCTTAGACCTTACTTGAATTGCATATGTTTGAACAATGACCTACAATCACCTGATGTGCCACTGTTAGCCCTTCCATGAGGGTATCTCCAGAGCTGGAAATGAGCCCCTGAAGACTAAATTGGACACAGTAACTAAACTGAAACTTTGACTTCCCAGCTGGACAGAAGACCAGACTGATTTCACTTGGCACACTGTCCAAGACAGGGCGAGCCATATCTGACAACAAGGGGGGGTGGAAGGTCTTCTTGCCTCCCAGTTGGAGACGTTGGTGACAGTTCCCCATCACCACGTGTGGTTGACAGAAGGGGTATTTGTTGCCCCTCACTTCTGGAAGATATTAGGAACTACTATTGGTCTGATTCTTGTTATTTTTGTTGTTTTCAAGAAGGCATGGGGGGGGGGGGCAATCAGTTATGAATAGGAACGGTCGTTTCCCACCAAACCTCAAGACATTAAGACTGGTTTGTTCACACCCACATCATCAGCTCCTACTACTCTGGGGATGAATGGTCAAACATGGCCAGCCTTCATGCAAAGGGCATAAATACGCAAAGCAAAAGAGGGGCTATTTGGAAGACTATTAGAGAGACTGGTTCAAATATAGTAGGTTTCCAGGAAACACTCTTTCTGTGGAAATACCAGGGAAAACTGTGACAGCACTTATCCCACAGCCTAAAAATCCTAAGTGCTCACTACAAAATAGGCTGTAGCAATCTATATAACAGAATATACACCTCTGTCTAACACACCAAGGATGATCAAGATGGCATACTTGGGCTTGTTTGGACCTTTGCAGAACCCCATCACACTGGTCTATGCCCCCCAGAATGGCCCAGTATGTATACCTCCTGCAGTTTATGGAAGAGAAGAATTGGTGGAGGTTGCATGTGAAGAGATTTATTTTGACAGGACCTTTTAATACTGTAAGAGACCCTGCAAGGTCAGGGAAGGGCGTCACGTACTGGTGCTTTTTGGAGGCAAGTAACGGCATATGTAAGGAATTTAGGCCTTGGAGATGCTGGATGTGAATTACATTCCTCTGACTCAGGCCACATCTTTCATACTCTCATCCACTGCACACATTCCCAAACTGGTCATATACTACTGAGAAACTCATTAATGGCTAGGGTCTGTTCAGTAGACATCGGAGCGATTGCAGTTTTTCACCATGGCCCAGGCGAACTTGGGACTTGACAGGGAGGTTGGAGTGTACATCCTTCATTACTGCAAGGCCCTTTACTGCAGGAAGCAATCAGTCAACAAACTGATGAATATTTTGAAATTAATGAAGGCAGGGATATGTTGATAAGCAGAGTCTGGGATGCTTTCAAAGCAGTGACCAGGGGACACTTTAAAGCAGCTGTTGAAGAAAAGCAATGCCTCTGCAAGCTAGAGGTACAAAAATTGGAACAGGTGTGGGGTCCCTGGATTAAAGATTACAACATAGAAATGCACCTGAAGGTCACAATTAGGCTATGGAATCAGCCATGAGAGAGACACGATGGAAAATAAGCTGATATGGTATTGTAATATTATAACACTGCAAGAAATGTATGTACTACCTCATGTAGCTTTGTTGTTGGATGTGTTTTTCTTCCCAGAACTAAAAATAGCTATTTAAAAGGGATTTGTTTTTAATTTGGAATAGGAAACTAGAGAATTGGAATGAATTAGATCAATGTATCCATCATGCCAGGCAATATGCAAACTCAGTGGGGTCACAAGTCAACTCTGCATGTATTATACCAATAAGGCAGAGCATGACCTTCTTCCCCTTAAAACACACTCTTATATCGCCAGAGACAAAGTGGGAACTCGGCTAGCTAAAATATTGCAAGGAAAATAGCACATAAAAGAAAGAATAGTGGTGGTGACAAATTCACTGATGACCGTGACAAGTCCAGTGAATTTGTCGCTTTTACTCTTCCATCTATCCTACAGAGCCCAACTCCTTAGCAAGATACAAACACTTCTTGAAGTACATCAGGCTTCCTCAAATCACAGAAGTATAGAAGGAAGCTCTGCACAAAGTCAAACGGGCAATAAAATCCTTAAAACATAAGGGCTCAGGGACAGACTGGTTCACTTCCCAATCGTATAAGACGTTTACATATAAAACTGGGACCTAAGTTGGTGTCCGACTTAGGGTGACATACTAAAGAACACAAAAAAAAAGTAAAGGAAGAAAGGCTTGGATTAGTCTCGGCCACTGGTAATCACTCTGGCCACATTTCATCCATCACTAAGTTGTATACGTTAGTGTGACTCCCTCAGTGGACGATTATGTCCAAACGTGGCCCGATGCACAACTTGTTACTAGAACTAAGCTTTGCTCAGCAGAGGAGCCATAACTAGGGTGAAACTGGTCCTGGGTGCTTGTGCTCCGGTTCAGGGAGGACACGGCCTGGCAATTCGGGCTGGGCTATTCCCATTGGAGCAGGGTCAAGAATTATAAGCATATGGCTGGGTCCAAACGGAGGTGGCATGGAGTGCAAAATAATGACAGACTGGTATGCAGCCCAAGTAATTACCAGTGGCTGAGATCAATTCAAGCATTCCATCCATCACTTTTGCATACTTTTGTGCCCATTTTTTATGAGGCAGAATTGAAGCCTGTATACACTATGTTGAGCAGGGGTTTACACAACTGGGTACTTCACCCTCGTTGTAGGGCCTTGGATATATTTGATAAAGTAGAGTTGAGGGAGGTTATTCTTCTCTTCACATTGGAATGTTGCTTTCCTGTATTATTGAATAAATTGTGTTGGCAGGAGAGAGGTGCTTCATAGGGTGCTTGACTCAGTGGATAATTTGGTTGGAGGAATCCGCCTTCAGTATTTAGGCTTGGAAGAGGAGGGCTGGTTAGGGTGAATACATGCCCTGGCCCAGTATCCAAATTTGATGAGTTTTGGTCAAATTCCTCGGATGACCTAATTGTTAAAAAGAAGTAACCACTTGAATAGGACTATTTTGTTAACTGTATGACTCTTTGTTGGGCTATGACCCAGGAAATGTTTCATGTTTAAAATTCTAATGAAAAGATTTCCGCAAATAAAAAAAAAGGTTAAGGGATAGGACCCTCCACTAGAACACTTCCAAAAGTGCTGTCTGTCCAAGACTGCCCTTTTCATAATGGTCAACCAGTAAAGAGTCTTAGGAGAAAAACTAAGAGCTAGATATTTTATTGTAAAATGATTTGCTGTTAAAAACCTTCCTTATTCCAGAGCAGGTTGAGAAAGAATTGTTCTTGTTTGGGTGACAAAACACAACACTAGGCATGCAATCCAGTCATCTCAACAGTTGGACCAGCTGTACCTGGTGAAATGTAAGCTGGAATCACACTATAATTTACCTAATTATTTATGTTTTCATGGGTCAAGGTTACTATTATGGCAAAAGCAGTTTTTTATTTAAATAACTTTGTTTTTCAGAACGTCAATAGACGTACCAAAATGATACTGTAACCTGCAGAGAAGAATTTGTTTTATAAGGTGGGAGTAACAAGAATGGGATGGTAAAAAGATTTATAATACAGATAACTTTCCACTGTCCTATGAACTCAACCTCCTAGCCCAGCTAATAGGAAATTCTGGTACACTCTCTCTTTGGCCCTACAGGGGCCATTTGTCATCTTTAAAATGGTCTCTCTTTTCCGCCTCTCTTGTACAAACTACAAAAATCACCCTTTCAGAGTGGATCGGTTCTTCTTCACCAAATCAAATGCATGGATTAGAATGCTATTGTGGGGAGGGTGTCCACCTTGAATAGCCTTGTGGAAATGCTGTCAGCAGATCTTTGAGGAAGGGATAGCTACTCCTGATATTCTACTGTAAGATAGGGGAAGCAAACTTACTTATAGTGAACGAGTGGTGGTTGGAAGGATTGACATATGCACTAGAGGGGATGGGCAATGGGTCCCTGGTAACTTCAACATTTTTGCAACAGTGGCGTAATTCCGCTGGCCCTGCCATCTACCACGAGAGCTGCCCTGGTGGTCTCTGCGGCGGCTATGAAATCCATGGGATGGCGGGCAGGCTGATGCTGGAAACTTCACTCTGGAGTGGTAATAGACTTCCACAAGTCACAGCCCTTTGTGGTTCCTCTGCTTGGGATACCAGATCTCTATCCATCTTGGGGAATGTGATGCACAACGGAGCTTTAAAGTCCTTTCAAAATCTACATGTAGAATATCATATGATATGCACCTCACACAGTTCTTCCGTTACCACCAGCTCTGCCATGCACTCCTACCGATTATACAGCTTGTGGAGATCATCTCTGAATACTCCCCACTTGAAGTGAAAATGCTCCTTACAAATATCAAGGATCAAACTATCTGAGATTTACAAAATGCTTCTCCGAAACGTGCTGCAATTGATGGTGGGGGGTGCGGGTTGCAAGGGAGGGAGAACTGGAACCGATGGATGGCTAGGATTGGCGTGATGCAGTATTAGCCCTTAGTGAGGCAGTAATAGCACCCCAATTTCGGCTGATACAGTTCTAGCTGCTTCACCGCTAATACCTCACTCATGGAGAATTCAGAATTTTCTTTATTTCATTGGACTTCATCTTCTCCCATGGTAGGTGGAGTAGTTCTATTTACATAGTCAGTGGTGATTGCGCAAGTTCTAAAAATGTTAGATTAGTCACTGTCAGCCACCTCAACTTCAAGCTTGTGAAAATTATAGTTATGTATTGTAACTACATTTATATAGCGCTTACTACATCTGACGATGCGTCGAAGCGTTTTTTCGTCGAGGAAGCACGCTACTCCGGGACCCAGAGGCAAACTAGGGTCTTTCATGCTAGCTGTAATCTTCTGAAGCAGTTCAGTTACCTTTGCTTTGTCTCTTTGGTTAGAGAAAAGGCTGGTCAAAGATGCACAAAAACAATTTTTAGAGACTTAACTGGATCTGATATAACACTGTTGAGAATGTAATGGAGAGATGCCAGTAGGCATTGTTGCTGGAGAGAGAAGCCTTGCTGATTTTGCAGAGGAACCATAGCTCCCCAAGGAGGAGGATGTAGAATGATTGTTTAACAGATGACAACTTACAGCATCTGCTGGTCCTCTATCATATCTGTCTAAGCTTGCACAGGATAATTAGTATTGAGGTTCTTTGACAACGACCGCACTACAATAGAGAGAATAAAAGTTATGAACTTTTCATTCATGTACGCGCTTGTGTTGATTTATATTTGGCTATATTTTCAAGCATATCCCTGAATAGTAATATATTAAAAAAATCCTAGGATGTTTGTGATGTTCGGATTTGTTGCTTTTCTTCATTGGCTAGAGAGTACTGTGGTTGAATAATTTGGAAAGCAGTAATAGTGTCGCCCTTGACTTGCTCTTAGTGGGTGAATATTCAAATCAGCAGCCAGTCATCCCTGAATAAACTTCTAATAGCCTGTGTGACACTCAAAGGTGAAGAGATCAAGTACCCAAAAAAGATCAAGTACCTCAAAATAAAAAACAAGAACTGAATAACTTGACTGACAGAAACGTGAATTTGTTAAAAGTGACTGTGACAGAATGAAACACGATCAGCACTGAAGATTAAAAAAACTATTATCCTTTGACTGATGTGGACGAGAAGACACCTTCAATTGAGGAGAATGCATGCCAGTGTCCACAACATACTGGTGTCCCGATTTCTTATAGCATTGGGTCTCTATTTTTAGGAAAAACAGGACACTTACTAACACTCCGCAAATCCCAGATAAAGGAACAGAGAGAAAATAACCTATTAAAAGATTGCTTGGAAGACCGTTTAGAATATGTCCCTTTGTACTCTTTCAAGGCAGACACCTATCCTAATAAAGGTAATTTTTTGAAGATCTCTGCTGATATATGGGATGATGTGGATCTCCCCCAACTTTTTACCTTCACTGCTTTACTCGGCTCCTTTGTGTTGGCATAAGAGCTCGTGTGCATTACCAATGCTAACAAGTGGTAACGTGCTTCTGTTCTCTCCTTACAACATGGTAAAAATGGCCTTCACCCAATTGCCACATTTAATTTGCTTATAAGTACCTGGTAAATTATACTAAATGTACCAAGGGCCTGTAAATGAAAAACTGCTAGTGTGCTGCAGCACTGACAAAAATAGCACTGTAAAACACACCCCAGGCCTGCCACTGTAGCCTGAAGTAAAGTTTTAAACTGCCATTTTCACAGGGCAAAATGCATCTTTTGCCAATCCCAAACCTTCCTGTTGAAAACTGGCAAGTCACCACCAAATGTAGACCCTAAAGGCTCATAGGACTAGGTGCTCCGGATTAGTATATTGCAGCTTATTGTCCAAAGGATATTCATTTAATAAATAATAATAGTTACAGACAAATAGTGAAAAAAGGCAAAAACTAGTAACGTGTTTTTACAGCTGTATGGCAATCTCTCCCCTAGACTAAACTGGGTTACCTTATTAACACTTTAGTGACAAATTTAGTTTGGGACCACTTGGAGAAATGCTGTTCCCAGTCAAACACATTTTAAATCTTTAAAATCTTCATTAATGGTATAGTCCGATTTTAAATTACTATTCTAAAACTGCTAAGTTTAGAAAGTTTCTACCTAACCCACATGTGCTATTCTGCTTGTATGCATGGTCAAATGACTGAATGGCTCTCCCATGGTGTATTCCTTCCGAGACAAAGGGCCTTGGGTGATGGAAAGGGTGCTGCTCTCCTGAGCCAGATGTCCTGGAGGTTTTTATTGGACCTCCCAGAGAGTCACAGGGTAGTCTCAGGACTTGCCACCCACTTCCTGACTCTAAGGACTGCCTGCCCTGTCGCTGAAAAATTAAAATGCAGTTCGTACCTAGGCCTGCCCTTTCTTACCCTAGACAGTTTGGACGCAGGAAAGGTGGAAGGTTAGTCAGAGGGGGGCCTTCCCATACCCAGATGCTGACACAGGGGATAAAAGTGGCACCTTCAGAAATGCTTACCAGAACACTCCTGGACGTGTGGAAAATTCAGCAGAAGGACTGCTCTGCTGTCTGAAGGAAGATCTGACCTGCTTGCCTTAAACCCAGGCTCCCCAGAAGTGACTCTAAGGGTCCGTTAACTGCAGGGACACAACAAGCCTACAGAGACCTTCCTGCAATTGACGAGCACTAACTGGACCGGCCTCACATCTCTGGTTCTAAAGACTGAATGTTAGTTTTTATGTCATTTTATTTATACTTAACTCTATTTTTCTAAATTGGTTTGGGATTTTTCTTGTGTTCGATTTTCACTTGCTTACTGTTTGAGAACTGCATAAATACTTCACAGGTGGCCTCCAAGTTATACCGGACTGCTTTTGTGCCAAGCTACCAGAGTTAAGCACATGCTTATTCAGTAACGTTTCTGCTTCACCCTGACAAGTACTGTGTATATTATTTGAGTGGGGCTTCCACCCCCTCAATTAATAACCCAATTTCTTACATGGGGACACACCTCTAGAACTACATTACGCTGAATCTCCCTCACCTCAATAGGCCCACATGCTTTAACACATTTGTGGCTTTTACAGTGCCACGAATAACGAAACAGCAGAAAGAAAGTAAACAAGCATTTACAATGCAATAGGTCTCGCAGCATTAAAGTTTGAGTTATTGACATTGTGTATGACAATGCGGTGCATAACATTTTTAGCAAACTTTGAATTGGTGAGCAGTGAGAGTGTGTGCAAGAGTATGCTGTTTTTGAAAGCAGTGTGGTAGAGAGTGCGGGAATTTGGGTGACCTGAGCAATGTGGATGATGCACCTTACGCACGGGGCTGCCACAGTTATTATTCACACAGCTCTGATGGTGCACTTCCCGCACGGGCTCACAGCTGTTATTATTCACACAGCTCTGATGATGCACCTCCGGTACGGGCTCACAGCTATTATTCACACCGCTCTGATGATGCAACTCACACACGGAGCCAACGCAGTTATTATTCACACAGCTCTGATGATGCACCTCACGCACGGGGCTGACCCAGTTATTCACACAGCTCTGATGCACCTTAGGCACGGGCTCACAGCTGTTATTATTCACACAGCTCTGATGATGCACCTTAGGCACGGGCTCACAGATGTTACGGTGCTTCCTTCTTTTTACTGGGGGCAACCTGGCTGGATAACTGCAGTGAAGTTTCTCAATGTAAAGACTTTGCTGCCTCAGCTGCATGTTTAAGTCTAAGCTCGGGAGAGGATCCATGCAGTACAGGCCAGACCCCGCTTCACTCTCACGGGCGCTCTTCCACCTGTTGCCCCGCAGCAAGAGCCCTCAGGAAGCATCACACGGGTCGTGAGGAGAGTTCAGCCCACAACGTACAAAGTGTTCAGCAGTCGGAAAAAGATGTCCCCCTATCAGGCTGTTCTGGGGCCAAACCAGTAATAACGAGCAACACCTTCGGGTAAAGTTTGCGCTATACAAATTTGCATTACATAAATAACAATAACAATAAAAAACGATCGCTATTGTAAAAAAAAAAAAAAAAGGTAAAACCCATACCAGATATGCGACCCCAGGGCGAGAGAGCGGAATGAGCGGAAGCAGGAATAGACGTGCGTGTGCACTGCCGAAACCTGCAGTTTCTGCTGGAAGCCCGCGCCCACGGAGTGCCCGGCCAGAGGAGCAGTGGTGACGCGGGGCTCCCATGCCCGAGGGAGAGCCCCGCGGTGGTGGCTGAAGTCCGGAGTGAGGTGAGTGGGGCTTAGTTGAAGTGGGGGATGGCGTTGGGGAGGGGAGCTGTCTCTGTGCGCTGGTGTGTGTGTGCGCGCTCGTGTGTGTGCGCACGCTCTTGTGTGTGTGCGGCGGGGGGTTGTGTCTCTGTGCACTCGTGTGTATGCGTGCGTGTATGTTCACTGGTGTGTGTGCGAATGTGTATGTCTCTGCGTGTGTACAAAGACAATGAAAGCTGGCAACAATGTCGCTGTAACAGCGCACTCCCAGAGCCATCTGGACAGCAGTAAAAAAGAAACTTAAACAAAGTGAAAGCACTGTCTCTCTAAGCACGCATTGGAAGGGAATCATAAGCTGCTCGATGGAACACGCATTTGCCTGCGCGTGGCCCGCTCAATTCCGACTCTTTCACATGCGCGTGGCCAGTCTTGTCTCCTGGAAAGCAGAGTCGCTAACAATAGGTCTCTGACGAGACCGCGCGAACGCCACGAGACCTAAAACTGTAGTTTAATTTAGGTGCCAAGGCAGTCCAACCTCAACATAAAAGATTAGCCTAACTTCTAAGACCCAGGTCTCCCAACTGTGGCAGGGATTTTACCAAAGGTTTATACTCTAGTACTTTAAATAGCACATCTGAGGCTCTAAAAGACATCTTTCATACTGTTTTTTTTTCACTTAAGGATAAACAGGATCTGCAGATTAAAGTTCTCACAGAAGAAGCCTCTTGTCAGGTTAAATCAGAGAACAACTATTTAAAGGATGTAACCAGGTCCCTATATTTCCACCTGATTTTGGAACTGAATCAAAGTGCCATTAGACCAAGATTACAGAGAAACTAAATGATTTAATTCAAAGGGATTGCTGCAATAAATTGAATAAAAGCTACAGTCAAATGAGTAAAAATCGAGTGATAAAAAGGGGAGGGTCTATCACCATCCTACTTAAGGCTGGCCTTTTAGGACTATTGACAAATTGAAATGTTGTGACCAGCCTAGCTAGCACCAGTATAAACATTCTTTAATGTTTATACTGGCATATAATTGGCCCAGTCGTAAATCGTTATGAAATATTTGGTAAGAAAGCTCTGAAAATCCGCACAGGGCAGAGGGGGTGGGGAGGACATCACACTTGGGTCTACTGCTTAGCTCCTTCAGAACACATGCAGAAAGCAACCTGATCTTGGTTGTCCTGCTTATGATCTTGGGCGACGAGGGTAAAGGGGCAAACTTCGTTAATTGTAATATTTCATTTCACACCCTGCAAATATATAGAAAATGCAAGAAACTGTCAGATTTGTCAATCAGTTACTCAAAAGGTACCAAAGATACACCTCTCGTCACAGCTGGGGTCTTGAATGAAAATTTATTTTTTGAATTTTCAATTGATTCATGCTTTTCAAAAAGGTCACTTAGTTGACTCTTTGCTCTCCAAATGGGAAATAAAGGCATCAGAAACTCCAACAGATTTTGGTTACCAAGTAATTTAGACAACCAAATGGCAGATAAATAAATGGCAATTCTTTTCCTCCAAAGCACATAGCTCACAAAAAGACCAATAACATTCTCGAACATTTTTCACTTTGGGGACCTGACTTGAACTATTTACCGAATGCTCAGTTTGAAATGATTTTTTGTGATTAAATAGTACTTTAACGCACTTCTCTATTTCAAAAATAAAGGTTACTAAATGGGGCAACATTTCTGAGCTCTACCATCGGTTTGAAGGCTTGGATGATGGTCCCAGAGATCTACAGGAAACGATCGGGAAGATATGTATGTGCCTCTCTGCTCTAGTTTGTTTGTCAAATCCACTAACTAGAGAGGCATTCTGGAGTTTAAGGATGAATGACTACAAGAGGAAAAAACATTTCCTTGGTCACAGAATAAAGACAGGTTAAAAGTTCGCTGGTGCAACAGTTAAAAAGCAGACAATCAGAGAAGTAAGGTGTTATCAAGCCACAGTTGCACGTACATAAATATCTTACCATGGACAACTTTGGTCCATTATATGGTAAACTAAAAAGAAGTACTGTAGCTAGCACAGGAACTGGCCATATAGGAAGGGAGCTTAACTGCAGCATCACCATGCAAGGCTGGAAATCCCACATCACTACAGAATACAGTACTGAGAGAGGTGGGGTGTCAGAAAGAAGCCACCTCTTTCATGGCCTAGAGCACTAGTGGACTTAAGAGTTTATAGAGAATTCAATAACCTAGACAAAATAGGTTAGGTAACCTGGCACTCACGGGATCCCCACTGCACTGTTGAAATGTAACCCCACTTTATTGGCACACTAATGTTTGACATCATTTAATCTGGCGTCCAAAACTTTGATTATCCCTTCTTTTAAAGGCAGTCTAATGATGCATATCATAAGAAGGGTACTAGATCCTTACCTGGTAACTACAGAATAATTGCCCTTCACAGTGCTGAAAGTATATTGTTTCCATAGGCCCTTTTCTTAGATCGAAAATATTGGATTAACACAAATTGGATTAATTTCAGTAGTACAGACTGGCTTCCATGGGAGACCTTCAACCAATGATAATGTTTCAATGAGGTTTCGGCCTGCTTTATCTGCCTAGTCCAACAAAAGGAAGTTGCACTGTTTCACCTACTACACTACGGCTTTCTACAGGATAGATCATTGCTTTGGGGAAAACTTGAAGGAAAAAAATGGGCATAGATACTCCCATGGTCGAATTATAGGTAACCATACAAACTCATTGTTTCAAGTTTAGAAAAACAGAGGCAACATCAACTCAGAGAATCAGTACTAACTGGCTGAAGTAGGGGTGGATTTTGCCCCTCCAGGTTTGATATGTGTGGCAATTTAGCTGGTCATCTAGTCAAGTTAAACTGCTTGCTTCACTGTTTGGGAATATGATCATATTCCCATTCTGGCATATGCAAACGGCCTGATCCTTGTGTATCAGATACCTATTGGCCTGCAAAGACCACTAACCTAACTGATTACAACAACATTTATAAAATTGCTTATGAATAGAATGAAGCAAAACTATTTTTGAGTTAAAAACAGACTTCATTTTGGCAGCCAATAGATCTTGATTAGATCTGGTGACTATATAATAACTAGGTGGTTACATTTAATCTCAAGTAGAATTGGAACCCAAAACTCAAAGACGTCTCAATTCAAGTAGTAATGTATTGCAACTGCTTACCAAGCTTTAGCAATCAATGCCCGCGGGGACAGCGGTTCAAGCTCACCACTTTTTTTCTTTTAGGGGGGGGGGGGGGCATCTTTATTTGGTTTTACAGAATGATGGCATGTCACAGACAATGCAGAAAACATTTCTTGGAGGTGCCAAACATGCACCTAATAGTAACTAATAAGCCAGGAATGAAGCCCACGTTCACACCTATACAATCACAGAAGGCAACTACATGACATTTTCACTCCGAGGAAAATCACAATAAAGGGTACAGCAATGTTCACAAACATCGCACTGCAGTACACTTACGTCAAAGGATTCACAGCCCCCTGCAAAAGAGGTGTGTCACAGTATCTCAACCACCCACCCCATATCTTGTGAAACTTGTGTGGGCATCCCCATATTTCGTAAAAGCTCTCCACTGTTTAAAGGTTTTTGAGGCAAATGCTCTTTTCATGATACATTGTTCTGCCATTTCTTGATCAATTCGGGGTTACAATAAATCGGATAAAAAGCAAAGTACTTATTTGTATTTCTCTCGGTTTATTCAAAAGCCTTTTAAACATACTAATCGCAAACAAATACTAACAGAAACAAGTATTTTCTAAAATATTCCAATTTTAAGTATAAACTTGAAACACTAAAAAAAGGTAAGACCTACATTAGTCGATTGTCACTGCTCATTATCTTCCCATTTAGATGTAATTCCTGCCATTCAACCATTTACAAGCAGATCATACTCAAAGTTTTAATTTTGCCAAGTGATATGTAGGATTACACATGGCACTGGAAAATGAGCCACAACTAGGTCCGACACTTGTGCTCCCCAGAAATTGAGTCTTTAAAACACATACTGAATAGCTGCCTTGGTGTTATTGTTTTCATCTGTGTTCTACAATACATGTATAGGTTTTTAGGCAAGCCATTATTGTGGCTTTGAACCCTGAAAATACAGTCTTCAATATAAGACTAGCAAATTTCATTCAGCAAGCATACCGTAATTTTAAGCAAAAGAGGTCCCATAAAGCTTCCCCCTTATCATTTTTAACCATTTAATACACCTTATAATATACCCCAACTTCTAAGGAGGACAAAATAAAAAGAGCATGAGTAGTACCCCTAAGAATATTGGGTTATTTTTATATGTATGATACCACTGACTGTGAGAGTAACATAAAAGGGGTGAAGAGTTTTGTATATTATGTGTTAACCTACCCTCCCTTTGGTTCATTACATATTTGTGTTTTTATATTTTATTTTAAAATGTTACGGAACAAGGAGGCTCAAGATGATCTCTATTTTTATTAAGATTGTCAATAACGGATTGCTTTTCCGTTCTTATTTTAACATTTGGTACACAATGTGACTTTGTATTCTTCTTTTAAAGATATCTGTGTTATATCTAAATAAAGATATTTGATTTGACATGTATAGGTTTTCTACCTATATTGGACTGAAGTAACCAGTAAAACTTAGTCAAGTTGTAAACTTCATGAATGAAAAAACAACATTTCTTAGGTAACAATGCATCGAAATAATGAAATTAGGATCTGCACACGTGATTAACAGGACTTTTAGTTTAGTTTAGTTAGTTAGGGCAAATCAAACGACCAGAACAGATTGCCTAAAACCAAAGGAAATTTCACCTCCGACAGCGGATGAACCAATCAGGTTAATTCTGAACTACAGCAAAGAAACCAAACAAATAAACCAAATCCTGAAAAGAAACTGGAAGATCTTACAATTAGACCCAATTATAGGCAAAAAAATGGGCAACCACCCCTTAATAACATATAGAAGGGCGAGAAACCTCCAGGACCAACTAGTCCACAGTCATTTTCAAAAATCTACAAAAAAGAAACAATGGTTACAAACAAAAGGCTTCATAAAGTGCTACAACTGCAAAATCTGTGAAATTGCCAAGCCTACAACGGAAATACTCATGCCGAATAATAAGATCTGGCAAATCAAGGAATGCATAACATGCAATAGTAAATATACTATATACATGATTGAATGCCCATGTAAGCTGAAGTACATTGGCAGTACCATCTGTGAGCTGAAAAAGCGCATTCTGGAACATGTAAGAGCAACGGTACATAAGGACAGGAGCAATGCAGTTGCTAAGCACATGGAATCGAAACACAACGGGGACTGGAAACAATTACGTTTCTGGGGTATTGAGACAATGAGCCTTTCAGCAAGGGGTGGTCACAATGAAAAACTTCTCCGACGCAAAGAGTCAAAACACATCTTAAGTTTCAGAACTATGACTCCGTTTGGGTTAAACCAATCTGAAGAATTGTACATACATCTCTAAGAACCATCTATGACTTTGACATAAAAACTGACTTCCTTATATCATCCTGCTTGCCATAATCCAATTTTAAAATACAACATTTTTCCCGTTAAGTTTTCACTCCCCTCACCTTTATCACCTTTTGACATGCTCACATGAACACTGTTCCCAACCTAGCCACAAACAAGTTCGAAATTGGCCACTGGAGGGCATTATTTGTTGTTGTTTCGCCCACTGGAGGGCAGTATTTCTTGGTTTAGGAAACGGACAATAATTTGAGACAATTCTTATCACCTTACAAATGGTTTTTACTGTACAGTTTTCTGAATGCAAACTAATTTGTTTAAAAAGCGTTTCTTTGTTTAACTATATGTGAAACTACAACTCCCAGAATTCCAACTACTTGTAAAATATACCATGTGATTTGAAAAACGTCATGAACACACCCACATGGGTGTAACCATTATTGTTTGGTCTTTTCCTTTAAAAATCTGTGAGCACTGAGCACAAACTGACCGTGATCAAGACAGCAGACGCTGTCGAAACGCGTTGGTTGTTTTTGATTCCCCCTGGATTGATGGAATAAATATAACACTTCCACCATAACAAGCGAATGATTCCATTTTTTGCGACTCCATATCTCCCCAGGACTGGGGAAACCTGTTGAAATTGTCAGCGGTTGGGCTCAACCGCAGGAGTAACGCGGCCAAAGTAAAAGCAGCGCCTAACGGAAGAGGAAGGGAGCCAAGTGGTAAATATATATATATATATATATATATATATATATATATATATATATATATATACACATATACATATACATATACATATATATATATACACATACACATACACACACACACACATATATACACACACACACACATATATATATATATATATATATATATATATATTAATACCACACCAAACTTCACCATCCAAGAAGGCGCTGACTCCGTGTATCTTAGTTCAAGGGTTTTATTTCATATCAACTTCTGCTCAGACGCGTTACACACACACACACACACACACACACACACACACACATATATATATATATACTGCTCCCAACCTCCTGCATTGTAAAATAAAAGAAGGAAAGACTGCACTACTGCTCCACTACTCATTGCTTGCCCTTCCTTCGTGCAGCTTTAAGGAAAGCCTGCTGTGCACAGTCTTTATTTCCGCACACACTGTCTTCATTTTTGTACGTTCTTGGCTTTTTAGAAGTGTAGTCTGAGTTTTTTGGATCAGTGAGTATACCACTTACAGCATCATTTGAAAGTGGTAGGGGCGGGGGAGCAGAACAGGCGGTGACAAGGTAAAGAGTGGAGCGGAGCAAAAGAAACGAGGCAGTGAAAAATCTTCCAACCCTGTTTTTTTAAAATCATATTTACCCTTACCCTGTGCACTATAGGATATAGTCCGGATATATTGCGTTCCTTTTTTTAACGCTTGCTGCCTCTTGAGTAACGCTATTTTCTCGACCGGTCTGTTCTACTTGGTCCCTCAGTTCCCTCTGGGGAAGCTGGTGTTAACATCAGTAGCATCAGCAGCAAACTCCTGTGAAGAAAGAAGGGAGGAAGTAAGGAAAATAGGAAAAGGAAAAGACGTGGAAATGCAAGGTAAACAGAACAAAGCAAGTATGGGGAAAAGAAAGCCTAGAGTTGTCAGGGCCAACAGCGCAAACTCCTTCACCTACCCCCAGAGGAACGCGGAGGGGGCAAAGAAATGCTCAGCAGAATGGAGCTAAAGGCAAAGGCTCTGGCTGAAAGATAAACAGTCTGAGCAGAATACTGTTAACGAACCCTCAGATTAGAATAAAAATCCATTTGAACACTCAGCAGTCCTAAGTGCCCTAAATGCTCTAGCTAGAGGTGGAGACTGCGGAGTAGGTGATGGAGCTAATAGGGGAGTGATAACCTGCCCAGACCCAAGCAATATCCTCTCTTTAGTAAGCATCTATCCGCACAGAGCAAGTAAAAAAAACACGCTACACTCCAGCCCTGAAAGCCCAAGACTCGATTCTCAATTAGACCACCCAGACCAGCAGACACTACAATGACCATCCACTCCAGCCTGCTCTGCTTGTTCAGGTAACCCATCTACAGCCTTATTCGGATTCGCAACCTGAGTCGGTCTCTCTGGAAACTACCTTTACTAAGCCCCCTTCTATTCAAGAAGAAGATCAAACATTTTCACAATCGACCCAAGGGGCAATAAGCGATATTCAATCCAGGACAGAAGCACCAGTGTCTGAGTCTTTTTCCGAATCAGATTTATTCTTACCAATTGCAGGCGAGGAACCTAAAGGAAATTCTTTGATAAAAACATGCTTACAATCATCTTACAAGAATTAAGAGACTTTAAAGCTTCCCAAGCAGTCGAAATCTTACAGTTGCACGAGAGACCGTCTAAGCTTGAGGAAAACGTATTTAATGTCTTGAAAAGGATTATATAAGTTGAGAACCACGTCTCAGACCTAAAAGACACTATCGCAGCTAAGCAAAAAGATCTCCATGTGTATATAGAAGACGATCTAATCTGAGTTTGGTCGGCATTCCGGAAAGCATGGAAAATACAGATATGGTAAAGTGGTATGAGTCGCTTTTAAGAAAGGTAATACCAGAGCTACAAGGAGATCTTACAGTCAGCAGAGCACATAGAGTTCCTGCAAAGAAGAATCTGAATGCCAAATATCCACGTACGATTTTAATGAACTTCTCAGACTACAGAATTAAGGAAAAAATCTTAAATACAGCAATAGCCAAGAGATCATTCTCAACCCTTGAGATCCAAAACGTTAGAAATTTTTCTGACCTGTCCGCAGCCTCAGCACATAGACGAAAGGATTTTATTAAAATGATTGACTCCTTTAAGGCTAAAGGAGCACACGCATCAATTGTTCAACAATCTAAACAAAGTCCTGGCTAAAGGAACATTTTTTATCTTCACGGACACATCAGAGGCCCAGACCTTTTTGGAAAATCTATGTGCTGCGTAAGAGAAAGGGACACTGTAGTCATAAATAAGCTTTGGATCAGAATAGGATGTGATATGAGATCTCTTAGATGAGGGCACTTTAGGGCGGGTATCAGGTGAATCAGGAGACGCAAAAGGATGCAACAAGATGGCATGCAGCGAAAAGAGGGAGGAGGAGAAAACAGTGGGAAAGCTGAGGTTTTCTTCCTTTGGGAGGGGTGGATGTGAGGGAGAAGCATTCAGAAAAAAGAGTGCTTAGGCGAAGTTTCATATTTTTCAGAATTTAAGTAGACTTGGCAGAGATATTGTCAATATACGGGTGAATTTCACTGAATCACATTATGCACTTTAGGTGGAGAATGAACACTGGGCACTTTGTTTTCTTTAAGTAATTATATATATATATATATATATATATATATATATATACACACACATACACACACACACACACACACACACACACATACATATACATATATATGTATACATACATACACACTTCCTTGCACTATTATGATCTGCTGCTCAAAAGACAAATTCTTGGAAGTGGTTCTTTAGAATGTTCTGTTGCCAGATAAATGTTCTTTATAGAATGTATCTTATACACCTATGCTATTGTACTGTTATGTCTCAGCTGCTATCTAGAACTGCTGCTCAATGCGCAATCTGCACAACTCGCACCTTCGTTTAAAAACTTACAGGAAGATATTTTACAGGAAGTATCTTTATGTATTCTATGCTAAATCTCTAATAGGGTCAGAGCTAGGGTTGGGGTGGTATGTTCAATATGCTGTAGAGATTTGGCTCAGAGGGTATTATTCCGATTTTATCTTTTTTCAAGAGAAGTATTTCCAACATTTATCAGACGCTAGCAAAATTCTAAAGAACTGGGCGGGCTTCCATTGTTCATCTGTTTCAGGGATTGCGCAGAGAGTAGTGGGAATTGTGTTTAGGTAAGCATGTCCAATTTCATGTTAATACTATACACTCAGATTCAGGTGGAAGATGGACGTTTGTTCATGGAAATCTAAATCAGTTAGATCTTATATTGGCCACAATTTATGCACCAGTGCTAGATGACTCGCTACCTATTTTACAATTAAAACTAGCTCTATCGGGTATTCCTGGTCAGATCATATGGGAGGTGATTTTAATTTTTTTACAGGATCCCTCAGTTAACTCAACAAAAACAGACCGGAAACAAAACAAAAAAACCCAAGTCTCTATTGCCCTATCTAGTTGCAAACTCGATCTAGATATCGTTGACAATTGGCGCCTTAATATCCCAGCTAAACGTGGGCATTCGTGTTACTCAGCAAAATATGATTCAGCATTGAGAATAGATTTTTTTCTGACCTCACAATCTTGTAGTTAGTAAATATGAGTATATTTTACATGCCTTTTCAAATCATACCTTAATCAAAACGGAAAAACTGAAGTCCTTGTAGAGAGTACGGATGAAAGTGCATCAACAAGATGGCATTTTAATAAATTTAATTTAGCAAATGATCTGTGGTGCACAGATATAGATAATGAGATTAGTGCCTTCTTTTACCGAAACAAAGATTCCGCCGCAATCAATATAATCTGGGATGCATTTAAGGCCACACTAAAAGGAATAATTACCTCACAGGAGATCCCGCAACAAAGGGATAAAAAAAAAGGGAAATGTTAAAGATTGAAACAAGACTTGCTCACGCGAATCAGGAATACATCAGAAACAGGGATCCGAAAAGCAAACAGGAACTGGTAGAAGCTAAAACACAAATGAAAGAATTGTACTATGGCCTAGACTATATAGCAAGCAGAACTTACCTTTAGACAGTCTATGGAGATAGTGAATACACAGGGAAACTTTTAGCCCGGCAGGCAAAAGAGAAACAGGATTGAAAGTATCTGGAATTAATCTACTAAAACACGTTCAATTAGACCGTTGGATATAAGAGAGGTCTTCCTTAAGCACTATAAGGGAATTTATCAGACTACTATACACCCTTGGAATCCATTCGCGTTTTTTGCACAATTTACAAATTCCCATTTTAAAATAGGAACTTTCTAGAGGAATTGATAGCAGATTTTACAAAGGCAGAATTTGACTTAGTCATAAGCTCTTTGTCCAACTGTAAAGCTGCGAGGGAAGATGGCTTTCCTGCAGAATTTTTTTAAGAGATTCTCCTCAACTCTCAATATTGAATTTTTAAATCTTGCAGACCATCTACTACAAGGGGGTGACCCTCCATTATCTTTTTGCACAGCAGTAGTGGTCAGCATTTTAAAGAAGGATAAAGACAGTGAGAACGTGAACTCCTACAGGCCAATAAGCCTTCTACATGTGGACTACAACATTTTTACAAAACGCCTTACTAATAGACTAAAATTAAATTATTCCAATCTTTATTTCGGCCATTGGCCATAAAAGATAAACAGTAAAACATATACAATCACAGTAAAATCAACATGTATAATCAATCAATACACACTTAAACAGAATAAAACCTTGGGATTACATATTGCTAAAATGCCTTAAGAACTGTGAGTCTTAAAATTAAGAGGGAGCCTACATCTTCAAAATACGGGTGCGAGTGTGCCAGACATTAGTAAGAAATTTTGATAGTGCAAACACAGTTGGGCCTCTAACATCAGTTTTTTTAATTCTATACATTGGGGCATACTCCCTGCAACCCAAGTTTCTAATCAGTGGAAGGAGCAATATTTCCTCGCAACCTTGTAAACTGGGCAAAAGAGGACCACGTGTAAATCAGTTTCCTCCGCGGCATCACAGGCCGGACACTGCTTAGTGGTGGGGGGTGATGACCAGGAACTGGTAAAAGATCGAAGGGGCAGTGTGCCATATCTCCATTGGAGAAACAGCTTCCTGGTCAGCACAGGGGAGATGGCATCTAAAACCCCCTCAAACCTGTACAAGTCCTTACTTTGCGCGAATACAGAGGATAGTGACCCTTCACCCTGGCTATCTAGGGCCCTAGCTAATTTTTGTTTGTGATATGCATTAGCCAGGGATCTCTTAGAAATGTTTGGTGCGGCATTAGCAGGATCTGTCCATAGGTCAGAGAACCCCATTGTCATACAGGTATTTTGGATGTATTTTATCCAGGGGATCCGAAGCGCTTTCGGGTGGGTAAATAGCTCCATCAGTTCCGCCCTATAGGCGGAAAGATCATCGCTACTCCACAGCCTTCGCCAGAAAGCTATGGGTCTCAAGCCTAGTTCGTCGGCTATTGGTCGCAGACCCAGATCCAACCTCAGGGGGAGGAGCTGGGTGCTGGACGGAAGTGCGACTATCTGTCTGATGAAATTATTCTCCGTTGAGGACAGACTACGACAGGATGTATGTTCCGCCCCATACATAGTTGCGCCCCTGGCCTGCACCTTGTAGATCTGGATAAGCGACCCCAGCGGACGGTATGAGGAGCCATTCATCATCCGAGCGATGCCCACTGTAGTTTGTACCAATTTAAGGTTCGCCCTGCTCTGGTGTGATCCTCAAGACATAGTTTCATTGAGAGTCACACCGAGGTATTCAAAGGTGGAAACTCTCTCGAGCCGTGCGCCTCCCAATAGCGGGTTCGGACGCAATTTTTGGCTTGGGTTCAAAACCATAAATTTAGTTTTATCCGCATTGATTTCTAACCCCCTGTCAGTGCAGAAGGCCACAAATGAATCGAGGATCCTCTGTATCCCCATTGGGGTTTTAGACAACAGCAGGGTGTCATCTGCAAACATAATTGCAGGCACCCTGCTGCCGTTCAGCTTGGGGGCGTCGGTGTAGTCGATGGCGTTTAGGTGGGCGATTACCCCGTTGACGAAGAGGCAAAACAGGGTTGGTGCCAGCACACAACCCTGTCTTACCCCTCGATCAACGGGGAATCTATGCGTGAGTACCCCGGACCTCCCGCACCTCACTCGAGCATAGTTGTTATGGTGTAATCTCTGTAAGATTAACAGGATGTCCGGGGGGACGCCCATCTCTGCCAGAACGCTCCAGAGTTTCCCTCTGGGCACCAGGTCGAAGGCGGCCCGTAGATCCACAAAAATTGTGTAAAGACTGCCGCCTTCGAATATTGCTGCCCTCCAATAGATGATGTTCAATCGAAAAACCTGGTCCACTGTAGAAACTCCCTTTCTAAATCCCGCCTGGTAGGGGCTAAGGACACCCACCTCTTCTGCCCAGTCCTGGAGCCGGTTCAACAGTACCCTGCCAAACAGTTTCTGTGCCACATCAATTAAACTGATGGTTCTGTAGTTGGCTGGGATGAGAGGTGAGCCCTTTTTGAATATGGGCACCACCTCCGCCCCCAGCCAAGTACTAGGGATTTCCATGCTGCTGAGAACTCCGTTGAACAGAGCGGCAAGATAGGGGGCCCAAACAATGGGCTCCTGTTTGAACAGGTCCCCGGGTAGGCCATCCAATCCTGGCGCCTTTCCCGAGGTGAGTCCTGCTATTGCAGCAGTGACCTCGCCCAGAGTTATTGGATCCCCCTCATAGACTGGCCAACCGACCCCAGTCTCAGTGATAGATTCTCCCGGCTCAGAGCTGTAAAGAGACTGAAAATGTGCCTGCCACACCCCTGGACGATGTTTGGCTCGATTGCCGAATGGAGATTTTCCGACCCCCCACTCACTATCCTCCAAAACAATCGATGGTCTTTTATCGCTAGGGGCTTAGTAAGCTCTTCCCATTGTTTTTCCTCCCATTCAGCTTTAGCGTGGGCAACGAGTTTTTTATAGGCCCGTCTACTTTCTCTTAGCTTATCCCCCCCTAGACCCTCCTTGATAGATATAAGGAGTTCCCCTTTTGCCCTTCTGCAGGCTGTATTGTACCATGAGGATTTGCATGGCCGCCCCCTACTTGAATTCCGTGTGTTACTAAAGAGGTTAGGGGCCACAGCCTTTATGAGGTCCTCATGTGCCTGATATAATTTGGCCTGAGAGTCTTTATTGTCCACCCCCGTATCTAAATCTCCCACAGTTTCCAAGATGGGGATTATCCCGTCATAAAGCCTCGGAAGTTTCTCCTTACTTGTGACCAGGTGTTCCCACCTGATTCTTCTCGTGTTGTTTTCCAGGGGGAGTTCAGGTTTGCTCCCCTCCGGAGACATTGTAGGAGTCTGAAGGCCAGGGTGGGTGAGATCAAGCTCAAGTGCATTATGGTCACTATCTAACCTTTCCATTACCCTAAAGTCCCGGATAGTTGGCCAATTCACTATTTGGACCAAGACATAATCCAAGCGAGACTCTCTTCCCACTCTATTATAGGTGGTTCTGCTGGGTATGTCAGATCTCATTCGCCCATTACAGGCTCTAATTCCAAACTTTAGGGTAAGGGCTGTGATCTGTAATGCAAGGGGAGTCCATGCCTTCGGGGGGGGGGGGGAGCTTTTGCCGGGGGCACTGACCATCTAACCTCTTCCTCCATTGGGAACCCCTCTAAAAGACCTGGCAGTGGCTCAAAGTGGGAATTTAAATCCCCTCCCACCACATAGGGTAAGTCACTTGGTAGTTCAGATAGATAGTTTGTGAGTTCATCTATGGTAGGTGATTCCTTGGCAATTCCAACTGGCCTGGAATAGATGTTGATTAAGACAAGTTTTGCTTGGTTTTGCCAGGATAGTAAAACCACAAGGATGTCATCAGAAGTGGCCGGTAACCGTGTTGCCTCGCAGCCTAGGTGAGATGCAACCCAGGTGGTGAGCCCCCCTGATGGGCGACCTTTTCCCTCCCACCTGGCTGGGATAAAGAATGACTGTTAACCTTGGTGCCCATAGTCTTCTCTTGCCCAGGTTTCCTGAAACATGCAAACGTCTCCAGTCTCGATGTAGTTTTCCCAGTCTTGATCGGCCAGTTTATTAGCTAGTCCGGCAACATTCCACCAGATTAGTCTCAAGTATTCAGAGGTGTCGATTGCTGTGCCAGAGGAGTGGGCGGAGACGGTTTCAAATGTTGAACCAGTCGGTGCATCAGGAACATTGCCAACAATGAGGCCAGGTGGCTCAGGGGGGCTGCAGGAGCCATTGTCAAGGGTCACAGGGTTGTTGGTGGGCAGTCAGTCAACCCCGTCTAGACCGTTCAAGCAGTTAAAGCGGTTGTAATGAAAATAGGGTGTATCAGGTAGCTGGAAATTTGGGCTTTGGACATATTCTTTGCGTGTGTGTCTCCGTTCCACCCTTGTCCAATCTCCATGCGGCTGGTTATAATGCATGCGGATAGGTGGAAAGAAAAAGGAGACTGGCAGGGTCTGTATGGTGGAATCCAATGATCGGTTCACCCCTGCACAAATATGTAAAACAGTACCCGGGTCCTTGAAAGTTACCATTATACAGTCCCCTATTATTGTTTTCCTCGTCTTCCCCAGCCAAGGCACCCTTCTGACCATAATGATCTCATTATTAAATTGTGGTGGTAGGGGTCGATTCCAATTCAGCCATTTATTGACCTTCTTCAGGGATTGGAAATCTTCGTTTTCTCCTCTTTGTAGAGGGGGGGCACCCGCTAAAACCACCATTAACCTGTTGGCTTCTGGGGGCAGATCTGGTCTCCGTGGTCTTTGAGACGGCCGGGTCGGAGAGGAAGTACTAACAGCTTGGGGGAGCCCAGAGTTGATCCCTGTCTGTAGACTGTGGGGGACAGGGTCTATTAACTGTGGGGGCATATTAATTTGAGTGTTTCGTGGGGCCGGAACTGAAATAGCCATAAGTGGCTGCAAAGGAAGGACAGTGGGGGCGCCCTGGGAGGGTCCTTTGTTGACACCCTGTGAGACACCTATGTTGGGGGGGTTATGTTTGTTAGGCAAGGTAGCTGTGGGAGGGTTGGGCCCCATATTTTTAGATTGTTTACTAACTAAGGTGTTCAAGGTAGTAAGAGTTGCCTCTAGAATGGTAAGCCTAATCTGGACTTTTTTCATGCTTTCACTGATGGGCTGCAAGAGTGAGCGAAGTAAGAATTCTATACTCCCTAGAGATGTGAGAGGGGGGGCTATATTGGACGGATTAACCACTGGGTCACTGTTGGTAATAGCAGTGATAGCACTTGGATCCTTAGGAGAGGTGGCGGTGTGCACATTATCCCTATCCCTAACAGGGGGGAGTACGGTTTTATGTTTTTTCCCGAAATCTAGGTGGGATATTTTGGTTTTCCCCTGCCCCCCCCTTGTCTTCCTTCTGCGTTTGCTGGGTGGGGGCCCATGCAGATCCACCACAACACTTTGCTTTGGCTTGCTTTTCTTGCTTTTGTTTGGCGGGGGGGTTTGGGTGACTAAGTCAACTGCCATATTGGTGGGTGTTAAGGATGGGATGATCTCTATGTTCTTTTCGGACAGTGTACCAGGGGTAGTAAGGGTTTCCCGTAATAATAGGGGAAAGTCCTCTTGGGTTGGTTGATTTTGGCTAACAGTGGGGGTGCCTTCCTCTTGGGAAATGGGATAGGGGATTATCTCACTAAGGGGTCTGCTTTTCATAGTTTCAATTGAGCGACGGCGCTCTGCCCTGCGCCTCTCTAAGGAGCTTTCTTTTCCCCCATCTCCTTTGGCGGATTTGAAATAATTGTCCAGAGTCCCTGTGTTGCTTCCCCCCGCCCTTGATGGGGTTTCACATGGTGCCGGTGAGGGCATGTCCGTTATCTATTCCTTGGTTCAGCCGGAGTCAAGAAGATTCAGATGGAAGAGAGTGGGCCCAGCTCAGCCTCTTTCGGCCCCTGACGGCCACAGACGGTCCCGCCCTTGTCCCGGGCTTCTCCCGGCGCGCTCCCGTGAAGCGGAATCACTGGTCACCTTTTATGTCAGAAACAACGTGCTCATAGGTTGTTGAGCGGGGGCGTGGCCAGCGGGGAGAGCAGCCCAGGTGTTGCAGATTGGGCGCGCAGGGACTCCTGGACACTGGAGTCCCTGCCTCTTTACTCGCAGCCCCGCCGACACACTTGCCTGCCCCACACTCCCCTGGTTAATGTTCCAAGCAATCAGCAGTCCGCTATCCTCTAGCGCTGCGGGACCCGCGAAGCGGGTCCGGCGAGGCGCTGGACGGGTCCTCAACAACAGCACACAGAAATCCGACAGGAAGCCAAAAGGGTAGTTCCACGATCCCAACGAGGGTCTAAACAGAATGGTAGGTTCACATATCGGGATGGATCAATGTGGCTTTGTAGCGGGAAGACAGCTTCATACCAATACAAATTTCGTTTCAGAAGCACTAGATTTTTTTTACCGTAAATAAGACTGAGGCCCAGGTCTGGTTTTAAGACGCTGAAAAAGCATTTGACCTAGTCTCATGGGATTGTCTGTTTTTAATTATGGGAAAATTTGGCTTCCCAGAGGAGTTTATACATCTAATAAGACAACTCTACACAAATTCAGAGGCGCAAATTTGAATCAATTCTGTAAATATAGGCACATGTTAAATAAACAGAGGCACTAGACAAGGGTGTCTTCTTTCTCTGATTTTATTTGCGTTATTTATAGAGCCACTAACAAGAGCAATTAGACAGAAAAAGGCATACACGGTCCCTGTCCAATGGATGACAAATATCAAACTCTATGCTGACGACATTGTCCTTTTTTTTTTAAAAACTCAAAAATAGACATCAAGGAGGAAATCATGAGAATGTTCTCAGATTTCCAAGCAATAGGTGTTTATAAAATAAACAAGTTCAAAACAGAGATCCTATTGGGCAACTGTTTGATAGATTTTGTATTGCCAGAATTCAGGCTGATATACAACACTCGCCCAAAGAGATACTTAGAGATCTTTGTGATGGAGAAAGTAGAAGATCTATTTAATTTAAACTATACGCCGTTGCTGAAAAAAGTGAAACGCCTCCTGGCACGATGGATTCAGCTCCCACTTATTATTAGGTTGTGTGGCACTAATTTGTATGTCTATCCTCCCACTATTTAATTTTCTTTTTAGCGCCGCTCCATGTGCACTACAAGCAGCTTTTTTTTTTTAAAGAGATAGACAGCATGTTTTCCTCTTTTTTATGGTCGAATAAGATACCGCAACTGGCACTTAGCATTTGAAGTCACCCTGTTGCAGAGGGAGGGCTGTCTCCTCCAAATATTAGGAATTACTACCATTAGACTTTTGCACATCACAGTTTTACATTTTTCTTTTTGTATCCTCAGAAGGCAGACAATTTCTTTATGAAAAAGATCTTAAAGGAGTATAATATTGTTGACCCTACAAGAATAACTAAGTATACCCTAAGAAAGTGTGATATAAGACTTTCCAATGGGTACTGAAGCAAAAATCTCAGTTTTCAGCATTTTTTAGTAATCTGAGATTTAATAGGCTGTCCCATTTGTTTTTTAACGGAGGAAAGATTTTTTTTAGAGACTAGTATTATTTAAAAAAAATGGGAAGAAAATAGGTATGTACAAATTCGGGATTTTATTATAGGTAATTCTTGAAAGCAATGGGCAGAGATCAAAATAGGGCTCTCGCACTCTAAAACAATATTAAATTGGTCATTTATTAGAATAAAACCCTTGCTGGAAAAGTTTGATATATAAAACACTTTGGCTAGAGCAAATATCAAGTGAGGCCTTCAATTCCCCGACCCAACGGAGGATTAGCACCTGGGTGAAAATCTTTAATGAAAACAAACCTCTCTTGCCATATGATAAAATCTTTAAAAGATGGCGGAAAAGGGCAGGGATGCAGGTTTCAAAATCAACCTGTAACAGAATCAACACCCTTAATGAATCAACATTTAGAGGGGCAACCTTTAAGCGTATGCAATTCTACTCAAAATGGCTGAGCTAAAGGATTCCTTCTTTTCTTCATAAACATATACCAACAAATAGAGGACAGATGTTTCTGCTGCACAAAAGAGGGTGGTGGCACCTGGTCACATATTATCTGGGAGTGTCCAGAAATAAGTGGTCTCTGAAGGACTGAACTTTATCTTAGATCCACCCTAGACCCTTCCATTTCTATTGATGCATCAATTGCATTTTTTTTTT
The DNA here is from genome assembly GCF_964263255.1 of Lissotriton vulgaris. Lineage (NCBI taxonomy): Eukaryota > Metazoa > Chordata > Amphibia > Caudata > Salamandridae > Lissotriton > Lissotriton vulgaris. The sequence goes on from NC_141691.1 coordinate 1,108,644,636, forward strand.
TTTAACAGTCGGGGTATGGTTTGTTGTACACGACTCAGTCAATGTAACCTACCAATCGCAATAAATATTACAGAGCACATTTTGTTCACTAGATTTAGATTTAAATTATTGCATTTGCTGCCAGCTTTCCCCAAAGGATGGAATAAGCAAAGCTTAGTGGGTCCTTGCGGCTGCGACTGTTAACCGCCAGGCTTCCTGTACATTGTCCTACCCTGATACCCAAGGACTACCCTTCCCATAATGCAGTGTTGGCTAATATATGCTTTCCCATGCTGCACTGTTTTGAGGTCAGGTGACATTTACAGCATAAAAGCTGGCTGCTCCAGTTTTCAGCTGCTTGGCTTTTTTGTTAGGAACACCCTCTTTCTGCCTGCGAGTTCCTGTTGAATCCCGGTTGAGATACATCCTAACTCCCGGTGTGGTGTCTGGTCCGCCATTGTGTTCTTTCCCTTCCCTGCTGCTGATGAGAGCGCGTCGTCGCGCTGGAACCTGCCATTACGCTCCCTCTCTTCTCTGCTGCTGCGAGCGCGAGGTCGCGCTGAAACCTGCCATAATTATTTTTTTTACCGTTCTATTGGAAATTTGTTCAATCAGCCCGATTCAATTTACCCCTATGTACGAGGTCGCGTACAACACCTCCTTTTGGATTTAGCTGCTTGTCGGCCCCTGCGACATTTCTTTACAACTCTCCCCGTTATCCTTACGAGTGCAAGGACGCGCTGCTGTAGAAAAGATTTTTTTTTTTACAAAAACTTTATTGTTCAAGCGCAAGGAGCGCTGGTAGCCCATTCCGCCTCTCGAGGAAGTGTACTTTCTGCTGGTCGAGCAGACGACTACTCCTGAGTTGCTGCTGTTCATTTTCGTCATTTTGTAAAATTTCTCACTTACAAGAACTACATAGATAGTTAGGTTGTTCACATTTTACTTTGGACTGTATTCACCTCCAACCAAGTTCTTGCCCTCTCTGCACAGGTTGTGCCCTGGGAAAGGACATTATTTTTGTTTTCTCTTCGAGACCTGATGTTATCCTGGAACTATCTCCGAAAGTGGAGTACGGAAAAGCATATGGTATTACTCTATAAAATATTATGTTGCTCATTAATAACACAGTATAAGTTGCCTCACAGTAACCTCCCTGTTGTATGTGTGTGTTTTTTATTACAGGAATATCTGAAGACTGATTAACCCTGTCCCCATATCCTGCTTATTCGAGTCTTGGTGGTCCATCCAGGTCTCTTCACTTCCTTGGGTATTAGCCTACCTTTAGTGTGCCTTGATGGTTTGAGGCGACTGTACCCTACGTGAGTGGAGGGGCACTATCTTCGCTCCTGTGGAATAGGTCTTACTGGCACGGGCCCTGATCCTGATAGCGACCAAGTGTCTCCGCAAGATACTATGCATTTGATAATGCTTTGTAAGTTTTATGAGGAGTCCAGGAAAGTTGTTTTTGTTCCTTCATTGAAGGCCCTGAAATTCTCACAAGTTCGACCTGCTCTCATGTTACTACAATTACTGTCAAATGAATGTGATTTTTAATGTTTGCTTTTTGAAAGCTATTGTGAGATTGTGGTGACTACAGAGAGATTGATTGTTTTGTGTCTTTTAAGGATTTTGGATTATATTCAATATTATGCTTTTAAATTCATCCAAATAAGGCTTGATAATACTGCTCTAAATAACGCATGTATGCTGTTTCTAGGCGCTGTAAACACTGCGAGCTACCTACTATAATGTACTACTATAATGTATGAAGAAAAGCTTTTATCAACACTGCTCCGTGAACGATGCATATTGTGGTTTTCACTTGTTATTCCCATGCAATCCCTTTGAGCAATGTCTAGTTCTCCACCTTCAATCAGTACGAACAGTTTTCATGAACTTTCAGCAGGGTCACTGGAACTTATTCTGTGGGTGCAGCATTTTCCACATAATTATAGTTTTGCTGCTTTTATGCCACATAATCCATCACCTGCTGTATAGTCTAGATAATGAAACAAGTGTCGTTTCTAGCTCAAAAGAATCAAGTTACTAAACACGCAACAATACATTTTGTTGTGAGGTAAAGGTCTTTCTGAAAGGTGGGCAGATTACGTTTGTTACTTGCGGATGTGTTTGAATTTTAAACAGGTAGTAATAAGATGCATACACCTTTGACCATAAGGTGTAAAAGCTACTTACAAAATATCATAACGAAGTAATACTTTCGCTAATCGTGCTGCATAACGTCACATAATTTACTTTCTCATGCGTACATTATAATTAACTCCGGCGCATAATTTGGTCCTCCCTGGCCACATAGTTCCAGTGGTCCTGTGCGTTTGACCCTTCACAAGACTCTGCGAATATAATTTTAAAACATGCGGTACTCTGCTGATTCGCTAAAAGGAGGAAGGACCACAGACGTGGAAACGCATCTTGAACGAGGTTCTAAACTAGGTACTGAATGAAACCTCAGATTTATCAAGTAAAACCTGTGATAGGAGGGTGACCCCGGGGAGGTGTCAACTGATACAGGACTTCTGGGTAGCTCAGTGCATACTGGGAGGCACTTCTTTACATAGGACTCCAGCCAGAGACGATTAAAAGAGGGGTCGTATTCATCCCCATGTCGGTGATGCCAAAATCCCTTGTTCTGTAAACTCAAAGCGGGGGGTGCCCATTCTATTCTCTCCCCTTTCTAACAGAGGCCAGAGAGAGGTCTCCTTCTGTGCGCTATAAAGACCTCCCTCCAGATTCTCACCCTTACTCCCAGGATCCCCTCACAAATCAGGCGCGTGCAACATCACAAAGAACAGATTCTTCCTACCAGATTTGCAGAGCAGACCGCGGGGAGCTCCGACGCAAAGACTAGCGGGTGAGGGGAAGTGATGAGGAATGCCGGCTTCGCAGGGCCTGTGGGTGCCTCAAGCCTGGTCTGGAGCCACCGGAGCAGGTGTAATCTGCGCTCCTCCCGAAGGCCTCGGAGGGGTTCACAACCGCACTCCGGCACAACAAAGGAGCGGCCCCGCGGCTGCGCCGCAGCCCGGCGGCTTCTCCACCATCAGGACCTCTCCAGCCTAGCGCCGCTCCTTTCTGCCTCAACCCGTTGGAGGCCGAGCCCAGCTCCCCCGCCCCACAGAGCAGCGCTGCCTGCAAACCCTGGCCCGGACTCTCGCTTCCCTCCCGCGCGCAGATTTCCGGTGCCGAGAATACCGCCCACTGCCCAGAGGAGGGCGGGATGAACCTGACGGAGGTAACCCGGGATGCCTCCAATCACCGGTGTTCTGTTCTGTCCTGTCCTGTCCTGTTAGCGCTTGTCTCTGAATCCACGCCCTCTGCCTGGCGCTCTAGGACCGCTTATCTTTCCTAACTCTTTGGGAAACAATAATAGGTTTGATTTAACCGATATGTCTAGTCCTCCGCACCTACTATTGACAAGTTTTTTTTTTATCTCGTGTATCTTATTGAACAGCGTGGTGTGCACTCAATGAGCGGATACTTTTTTTCAAGACTTTTAAAACAAGGTGTACCTCCTGGGCTCCTCCACATTTGACAACATGTGGGGAACGCTCGCTGAAAAACATGCAGCATCTTTGACAGAATGGCAACCCAGTTAGGACGATTTGTTAAATAGTGCGTCGAAGATGTGTTCGTAAATGGCACTTCGTTTGAAAGTATTTTATTTCAGTTTAAAATTGGCATTTTGCATTTATGGATTTCTGAATATACAAGCTCAGATAATCTCCGAGAGGCGTTTTATCTACATCTTAATTTGTACCAACTGCGATCTTCATTGCACAATGTAGTACAGTACAGCACTCTTTTCTAGTTTTCCACAATGGTGATGTGGTTACTAGGCCAACTTCATCTCCAAATCCTCTTTATATTTAATTTCACACTACGTTCATCGGACCTAGTAAACGATCTTTGGGGCAAAGACATACCCATTTCTCTCTTTTCGTTCTTGGATGTTTGCATGGCACTTACGATGCATTAAGGTAAAGGATATATATATATATATATTAATCCTAGTAGACCGACTTGAACCTCTCAGTTTTGCATGATACTTGTCCTGACAGCCTTGGAAAAAGTCCATAGTGCCGAAACATATGTCAGCTGTATCTCAGTCAGTCAGTCAAAGTACTTTATTTCGGCTTTACAGCCATAAAAGCAAAATTAAATATACATACATCAAGTAGATCTTAAAAGTGAGGGAATTGCAAAAGGGCAAGTTAAAATGTAACACCAAGAACCAGAATTGATAACGTACTACAGTAAATTACAACAATGACAGTCATGACACGTGATAAATGACTGCCCAATCTCGCAGATTTCGGAAGCACATGCAGGAGGAGCCCAGAGCACAATCTAATATACAATATATAAAAAGAGTACAAACATCACTGATACTTCAATCCATGATCTATTAAACTACATGTTAAAAAATTAAATAGATTAGAGAAATAAGGCTAAAAACTTACAAACTAAAAAATAGAAGAGGATAGTTATCATCTCATTCACTACAGTGTTAAATAGCAGCAAAGGGAATATAAAGCTAGTACAAACAGGAACATCATCTATTACCCTGCTATTTTCCCTGAAGAGTGGTGAGGTTTCATATTTGAGTAGCCTAAAAACCTCATGGTAATTTCTTAGCCCTAGATTTCTACACAGCTGGTAGACCCACTTCAATCTAGATCTATGGTAAGCAGGACAGAAAAGTATTACATGTAGTTCTGTCTCCTCCGCTACAGCACAACCAGGGCAAAGAGATTGGGCTGAACCCTTCCATTTATTTGTAAATGCACCTATTGGGAGGATTCCAAATCTAAATTGGATAAATAATTTTTTTGCCAAAAAAGGTTGGATGTTATCCAAGGTCTTTTCCATTTTGTACTGCTGCTTGACATCGAGAAACCTTGATGTCAAGGATCATGAGATCGTGCTAAGCGGGCAAGTTTGAATTCCTTCATAGCTGTGACTAAGGCTTTTTTCGGAGTACTGGGACAAGAGTCCTCTTGGCTCAACCATAAATTACCATACACCAGAGAAAAGCACAGGCTCCTGACATAGGATAACTGAGGCTCCTGACATAGGATAACTGAGGTAAGTTTTTAGCCCCCAGTTTACACATTACATCCCTCATCTCCTCCCTATAGTTGATTGGCTCTGGCGTGCTCCATATACGGCGCCAGAAGAGGAGAGGGCGAGAGGTAATAACGTCAGAAATGGGACCGATACCAAGGTCCATCCTAAGCAGAGTTAGGGGTGTGCTCTTTGGCAGCCCTAACATCTGTCTGAGAAAGGTATTCTCAGTTACCTGGGATGAACAGTGTCCCCAGAGTTCAGCACTATAGAGAGATGCTCCCCTTGCTTGTATTTTATAAATTTCAGCCGGTGGGCCTATCACTTTATGGGAGCACTTTTTAAACACTTTGAGGATGCCTCCCAAAGACTGAGTTAACTTCAAATTAGCCTTCGTTATCTGGGATCTTCAATCCATTTTATCGTTTAGTGAGATACCTAGATAATCGAACGTAGAGACTCTCTCTAACGGTCTTCCATCCATTTGGGGGTGTGGGTAATTAGTTGTTTTTGCGTGGAAGACCATATATTTAGGTTTTTTTATGTTAATCTCCGCATTCTTTTTCCTGCAGAATGAACTAAACTCATCCAGGACACGCTGCATCCCCATAGATGATTTAGAGAGGAGCAGCGTGTCGTCAGTGAACATTAAAGCTGGTATTTTCCTGTTTGCCAACCTTGGAGAGTCTATGTCCTTTACCGTCATAAAGTGTGTCTATTAAACCGTTCAGGAAAAGATATAAAAGAGTTGGGGCCAGCACGCATCCCTGCCTGACCCCTTGCTCCACCGGGAAAGGCGTTGTCAGTTCACCTTTTTTTCCAAATCTGACCCTGACATAGATGCCTTCGTGTAATCATTTTAGGATTTGGCAAAGATAAACCGGCACCCCCATGTCAAATAACAAACCTCACAGCTGCTCTCGATGGACCAAATCAAATGCAGACTTACGGTCCACAAAGGTCATATATAGGCTACCCCCTCCCAAGATTACAGTCTTCCAATAAATTAATTGGAGTCTGAAGATTTGGTCTAAAGTAGATGTTCTGGACCTAAATCCTGCTTGTAGGGGGGTAAGAATATCTGACTCATCTATCCATGATTGCAAACGCCCAAGTAGGACGCGAGCAAAAATCTTTTGGGTGACATCAATGAGGCTAATAGGCCGATAATTTGCCGGGTCGAAAGGGGAACCTTTTTTAAAAATTGGAATGATCTCGGCACCGAGCCAAGTTGGGGGTAGATCCTTGCCTTGGAATTTTTAATTAAATAAAGACTGTAGGTAAGGAGCCCATACTCCCCGTTCAGATTTGAACAGGTCACCAGGGATCCTGTCCAGACCAGGTGCTTTATTAGGAAGTAACTTGCCCAGTGCCAGGTTTACTTCCAGCAATGTGCAGGGAGGTGGTGCCATATTCAGGGGAATATGAAAAACATCCATTAAGCCCTGAGATTCAGTTGTATTCTCGGACCTAGAATATAACATTTTAAAATGTGATCTCCAGGATTCTTCTGCTAAATTAGGAGCAATGGCCAAATTACCTTCTGTATGGCCTGTCTTCACAAGGTTCCAGAAGGAGTGCATATCTCTGCTATCTAAAGCTTTCCTAATCGCTTCCCATTTTTCATTTTCCCAGGCTACTTTTGCCTCAGCCAAGATGGATTTAAAGCGAGACCTAGCTAGTCTAGTGCCTGGGACATCCTTGTTCTTGCCTCTAAGTAGAAGTTCTAATTTGGCTTCTCTACAAGCCTTGTTGAACCATGGATGTTTCGGTTTGGGATCAAGTCTACTATTGTTATCATGTATATAAAAAAGGCTGCCAATTTAGAAAACATCTCATGGTGATTATTTTTCATCTGTATCAAAGATTCTTGGTCTTGATAGTTTCCAATAGCATTAAAAGCAAACTTGAGAAAAGGGATGATCTCGGAGTACAAGGTAGCCATTTTCTCGTCAGAAACAGCCAGAGTACCCCAACGGACTCTATTGCCTCCTTCGATTGCAGTTAAAGTTGGAGGAGGTTGGGTGGGGTACTCCTGGGCAATTCCAAGGTGGGGGATACACAAAGCCAGGACTAATGGGTTATGATCGCTTTCGCATCTTGGATGCACAGCAAAATCCTGGATTTTAGGCCAAAACTCAACATCAACCAGTATGTAGTCGATTATAGAAGCCTGTCCTATTTTATTAAAAGTTGGATTTCCTGGGTTATCTGCCAGGAGTCGTCCGTTACAGGCCCTTAGGGAGTAGAATAGTGCCAGTGAGGCCAATTGAAGAACAAGGGGGGACCACCCCCTAGTCGGATAAGTATTGCATAACGGAATTGACCAAACTTCATCTCCTTCACTAGTAATATTGGGACTAATGCCGTTTAAGGGTTGAAAGTGGCAATTAAAATCCCCTCCAACGACTAGGTGGACGGACTCAGAAAGAGAAGAAAGGAAATGAGACAGGGAGTCCAAGGTCTGAGAGGTTTGCTCCAACTTCACAGGGTGCGAATACACATTTATAATAGCCAACTTAAGTTGTTCCTTGAACGAGAGGAGGATGCAGAGTATATCCGGGGAGCCAGTGTCAAGAGCTTGAATGGTGCAACCTAAATGGGTAGCAATCCAAATGCAAAGGCCCCCTGAAGGTCTACCCCTTTGTCCCTCGTGCGCTGGAATTATATATGTTACAAAACCTATCCTATGTATTCGAATAGTGGCCCATGTCTCCTGAAAGAGGCATAGCCCATGGTTGTCTACAAAGGTTCCCCAATCGGGATGGTCTAACTTAGAGGCTAAGCCTGCTATGTTCTACGAGAGGAGCCTTAAGTTAGATAGGTCTAAAGGTTTTGCACACAAGGAGATAGGGGTAACTACCTCCTGCTCAATTAACAGGCTATGTGACACCTCACGGCCAGGGAGGATGCCTGAAACATCCCCCAGTGCACTGGGTAAGGCTCCCAATCTATTCAGACCTTCTACAGCCTTAATTGACTCCTCGGAGTAACAAACCCCTTGCATAGATATTTCACTTCCTTGCTGAGGTGCTGAACAAATGATTGTACCTTCAGCCGATTCTACTGGGGAGTTTAGTCAATCGACTAAGTCTAGGCTGCTAAATCTATTGCATACTGGGATGTTAAAAGACGAAAATGTGTCAAGCCCCCGTGGGATATGCGAAGAAAGATCAGTCTTAGCTCAGTGTTCCCATTTTTTTTATAAACACCACCCATTCTTTCTAGTAGTGGGTGGGGGATAGAAATAGGCAAGAGGAAGGGTCCTTATACCATTGGCATCCCTTACGTGGTCCCATTGTAGGATGTGGTGGACTGCCCTAGGGTCCCTAAAACTAATCAGTACACAATCCCCCTGAATATCTTTTTTCTTTGGTCCTATCTAGCTAACCCGCCAAGCAAATATCATTTCACTCTGGATTAAAGGGGGCAATGGTCTATGTTTATTTAGCCAAAAAAACCTTTATATTTTAGCTCCGGGTATTGCTCAACTTTGTTTGGTTCTAACTCAGGGATTCCAGTGAGGATAACAGTATAAGGAATTGATGCAGAAGGCAGATCTAGTCATGGAAGGGTATCTTTGATAGTTAGTCTATTAGGGTCTAAGTTGTTCCCATGATCTCCTTTGCTGGTTCTCAATGTCCTACCCTCTGCTAGCAAATCTATTGGAGATACCACTGGCAACAGCCCTTGACCAGCAGCCCCCTCCCTTGGTGCCCTTACTGCCCCGGGACAAGCCCCCTCTGGTATCGTAACAGAATTGGTCGCAGTGGGGTGTTCAACTAGGGGATTAGATCCTCTATTAGCATTTCCGGGAAGTGTAGACACCAGGCTACTCTGTTGTATGGGGGCCGATTCTGTAGGTTTCAGATTACCCAAAGTTTTAAAAAGGGCATCAATTTTGCTACCTCAAGTGTCTACCTTCATAGTAGGCTTCTCTAAATGCTGTCTGAGGACTCCCATCTCACTGTGGATATATATTTTTCCAGGTTCTCTCGAATTTCTTTTAGAAGCGTGGAAGCCCATATCAGTTGCTCCAATTCTAGATGACAGCTTTCATTATTGTTTACAGTCTGGGTTGTTGTTGTTACTCTCAGAGAGGAACTCACGTGCTTCCCCCCCCTTTTTTTATTTTCTTTGATGGCCTTTCCTATTAGCCCCCCTCACAGGTGTTTTATACAGAGGAGGCCCTTTCCGGAAGCACCATCAGGTTTGGAGTAGCAGACAGATCTAATGTCTGGGCTAAACTGGGGGCTCCTGACTCTAGAACCAAAGAGGGCCATTGAATAGAGGGCGTCAAGGAAAGCCTACGTTCCGTGCATTCAATCTCATTAGAGACTGCACCCAACACCTGCCGTAACATTTTGTCAATAGCAGTTGGTTTCGGGTTGGGTGTACGCATAGTGGCTTTCAGACGCTTATTAGGCCTAGAAATTGGGGGTGGACTCTCTCCCATACTTAAACGAGACTAATTACTCGAGCAGAGTACAAAGGGAAATATACACTATCTCCCAGTTATGTTCACAAACCACCAAGAGATACCCAAGTATTCTCCTCTACAGATTTTAGTACATACAATACACTAAATTCATTCAAGTAGCTCACCTAACTCACTTGGGGAAACTTGTTGGGGGGATTGCCCAGTCCAGTCTCTTCCAGTTTCAGATGGGCGCAGACTGGCCCGCCCTTGGCCCGGGCTTTGCCCTGGCACGCCCGCACCGCGGGAGGCACAGAGGTGATTTAAGCGCCTTCAGGCTCTTTACAGTGGTGTTGTCCGTGTGCGCGGCCCAGGGGGTGCTGGGAGATGGAGTCCTTAATGCCTGTGGTGCCCATCAAACAGCCGTCACTTACGGCGAAAGTGCAGTTAGGTCTGTGGGGGTGTGGCAGCGCTTTTGGCAATTCCCAAGCTACAATAAAGGGCAAGCAAAGAAGATGTATCCCGCGCCGCGGGAGGCGCAGCGGTGATTTAAGCACCTCCGGGCGCTTTGGAGTGGCATCGTACGTGTGCGCAGCCCAGGGGGTGCTGGGAGTTGGAGTCCTTAATGCCTGCAGTGCCCCTCAAACAGCCGTCACTCACGGCGAAAGTCCAGGTAGGTCCGTGGGGGTGTGGCAGCGCTTTTGGCAATTCCCCAGCAGCGAATGGTGGTTTATCAATGCTTTAATGTAGCTGAGACATGTCTCTGACAAGTTCCAAGGTTACAGCTGTGTGACGCGGGAAGGGTCCAGGAGTGCCGTGCAGAAGATGTCATGCTCCGTTCCCACGTTCAGAGTGCACAGTGCTGAGGTTTGAGCAACTTGGACAACGAGCTCATACCTTAATAAAAATGTTGTCTACTGTCAGACTGGCCTGTCAATGTAAAGCCTGTGGGGATTTTGTCCAAGAGGAAGAAAACGTTTCTATGGAGCTGGGATGAATCTATTAATAGTACTGCATGTGCTTAGGGTCCCTGTGATGCGAGGGGGCCCAGGCACATCTAATATAGCTGTTTTTCTCACTACCAAAACACTGGATGTAGCCCATTTCCCTGCTTGCCCTGTTGTGCGTGGCACCTTTGCTATGTCACTATCGTGAGACTGACCTCCGATTGCGCTGGCTGTATGACACAAGACGGAATTACTAGCACTATGGAAGTAGCTTACTCTCCGTGACAAACCAATTGTATCTCGGTACATGCAATCCAATTTGGATCACGATTTTAATTTCCAGAAAGAATAAAGGGTTGTTAGGGGATAACCCGGACTCGGACAATTTGGCGGTCACGTGACATGGAGAACAAGCGCGCGCCTCGCGAGGCAGCAGGGGAGGAGAGAGAGGAGGGGGCCTACGCCGGTTTCTCTTGCGAGAGCGAGCGGCAGGGCGGGATAATTGCTAACATATGGCACTGCTGCTTGCTCCCGCAAGGGAATCGCCAAACGTGCCTGTGTTGCCATTGGAAGCAATGCAACGCGTGCATGTGTTTGCCTGCAAAAGTGTAGCGATGCCTAAAGGTCTTTTTCCTATGCAGGGCATGCGCGATGCGTAGGCGAGACCTAAAAATGACTGTCAAGCAAGAGAAGAGTTTAGCAAATGACATAGAGGCTAGTGCTGAAGAAGTTCATCCAAAAGTAGCCATTTGACCTGTTTTTTTAATGAAGCAGTTGAGGGGTTGGTTCTGATCTTCTTGGAGCCAGCCCCCAGAAGGTGCGATTGTAAGTTCTTTTTTTGTTGAATTTAGGTGGTTTCAGTAGTAGAGTATTGGAGCTTCTTAAGTTTCGACTGGAGAGCTCAATTGTTTTTGCCAGGTAAACGGGGCTATTGAAATGTATAGTTTTATGTGACAGACAGGCTATATTGAAGCGGATCCTTGCTTCAATGGGAAGCCAGTTAAGCTGCATTAAGTCAGGTGTAATATGCTCATGCTTTGTGGAGCCTGTGATTAGTCTGGCCGAGGCGTTTAGAGTAGCTCTTAGCGCAGCTAACCTAGATTTAGGAAGCCCAGCTAGGGTCACCAAGCCATATTCCGCTTGCGAGATAACTAGGGATTGTACTTATGACTGGAGGTCCTCGGGAGGTAGGAAAGGTTTGATTTTCCTAAGGTTGTTGAGCTTGTCAGGTTCCAACGACTTGCGCCTGCCTCTGGCCAAATCGAGAAAATAGCCGAAATAACTACATTACCCAGAAGCCCAGATCAGGAGGAGCCTCTATGTACTTTAGGCAATCACGCACGTTCTCTATGCGCGTAATTCAGAATTCGAGGATGGTGTTCCTCGCGGCTGCTGATTGTTTTCCACACTGCTGCGGAGTTTTGGAATTCTAAGGCAACGGGAACCGTCTGTTGAAGTAACAGAACGGACCGTCTTATTTCTTTGAAGACTCGCTGTAATATTCATATCGGAGTCTGGAAGCAGCGGACTCGCGGTAGTATTCATACCAGAGTCTGGAGGCAGCAGGCTGCTGTTTTCCTTGATCGGCTGTGGGGGAGTGGAGCAGATTCTCTTTACTTTCCCAGCTTGCTGTAGATTTCCAAACAGGAGTCTTCCCGCGATGTGACATACTTCTGGATAGCGGTTCCAGGCAAGGCGCTTGTGGGAGGTTTGAAGCTACTGGTTGTGACTCTGACAGCTGTTGGAGTTTTCCTAAATTGCTCGGGATCAAGTGGTTGCAGGCAGCAAAAACATTCTGGCTGCTATTTGATACATTGAACTATGAGGTTACGCTAAGGAAGAGCCTGTATTTTTTGTGATTACATTAGGGGTCTGGCATTTAAGACTTCTGGAATTTCTTTGTGTATATTTTGGAGCAGTTGAAGGAATCAAGGTTTTTCATCATAAACTGTACTTGTGTCTAATCTACATTCTGTTTGGAATTATTGGACCAAGGATATTTATTCCTTTTCTTCTTCTTGCTCATGCCTTTCTTTATATGGGGAATTCATCTATTAGGGTACGTATGCATAAGGGAGGCGGTTTTGTCGGAATGAAGGATGTTTGAACTGAAGTACTAATCATATGCTTTGTGTTTTAGGTTTATCCTCTTACAGTGTTGAGCAGTATCATTTCTAGTTAGAGAGAGATTTTGAGGAACACTGGCAGGTGGAACGGGCAGTTCAGGTACTACTCCTTTTAGTGAGATCATATGAGAGTAGTAGACATTTAGATTGATATTAATCAATGTGTTTTCTGTTTTCAGGTGTCCCTTTCCCCGCTGTTCCTACCCTAATTCCTTTCCCTCACTTGATCGCCTCAACACTCTATTGTTTCTATACTATGACCTGTTCTAAAATCTGACTGGTGTTGGTCTAGGAGCTGAAATTTCTCGATGTGGTTGCAGAGCTGTGTACGAACACATTTATTGAGCATTTTCGCTAAAGACATGATGCTGGTGACCGGCTGAAAGTTATTGGGATCCGTTAGGTCTGCATTAGGCTTCTTGGGGATGGGTGTGACTTGCCCCATTTTAAGGCAATCGGGAATCCTCCACTGTAAGAGAGATTGTTGGATGATCCCGGACCAGAGGCAGAATGGCCAAGTTGAGGTCTTTGGGCAACTTAGCGGGAAGTGGATCACTTAAATGGTTGGATGGTGTAAGAGCTGCCAAGGAATGTGACAACTCCTCCAAATCCGGGAGCATCAAGGAATTCCAGTAGGCATTGTTTTTGGGAGTGTACTCTGTGGGTATAGCGGAGCACACACTGCCGCAGGTACTGCCGAACCCAAGGCGCTCATAGACATCAGGTTAGCAGCGGCACGTAGAAGCTCCCCAACAATACTCCTAGACTTTTCAGAAAAGTGCACTGAGTAGTCCTCCTTACTGGGTCCAGAGGTTTTGATTGCTGGAATAGGATTGGTATATTGATTAGCCTGTTGTTTGATGATATCAAACAGTTTCTTGGGTCGGTTTTTAGTGCTGATTAGCTGAGCCCTGAAATGATCTGATTTAGCAATGCAAATGTGTTTGTTATAAGACCTTCTCATCTTCCTTAACTGCCTGAAACTAGAGGTGGAGCGGGAATTTCTCCAACATCTCTCAGAGAGCCTCAGTTTGAGACATTCATCATTAAGGCCCCCATTGAACCAAGATTTGGATCGTTTGCAAGGAATCATTTTGAGTTGCTTCGGGGCAGCAGAGTCAAGAATATTTGACATGGCGTTGATGTAATGTTCCGTCAACTCTTCCAAATTATTCATTTTAGGGTGAGGTTCCTGCAGATTCTTGCTCAAGTTGGAAAGGTTAGAGATGTTGATGTCTCTCAGATATTACCTGCACTACCTACTGTTAGACTGTTTGAATCACAGTGTATCCATTTGTTAGCATATAAAATAAATAACTTTCCTTTTTCTTAACTCCTTAAGTGCTGCGCACGTTCACCGGCCGACGGCACCACTACCTCCGTAGTGCTGCCGTCGGCCGTTGAACGTTCGAACTGTACCTGCGCAATGAAACGTCCAGCACTGGAGCTGGACGTTCCATAGCAGTTATGAGGTTAACATATATTAGGAGGTAATTATGTTTTTACTAGACAGAGTCAAATTGTTCCACAGACTCTTATTGTGTGATGTTATGTGGGTGATCTCATGCAATCATCTCTGTCACTCTTTTTGGTAGCAGCACTACAGTCTGTTGCAGCAGTAAATCAATCTGTTCCTTTTTTACTTCTTCTCAATTCTCAACATTATTTAAACTACAGACACTGTGTATTAGGCATGTGATGTATCTGAAATACATGATATCATTGTAATAGCTCTGATACAGAAAAGTGGCGGAAGCTCCTCCATCATTGTTGGGGAGGGTCTCAATCTTTAAAATGATCCCCTTGCCAAAGTTTTTGTACTACTTACTAAAGACACCTTTCAAGATCTCAATCTTCTACTTCGAACTACTGGAACACTCACATCAGACTCTCTTTATATCAGTGTACAAAGGGAACATTGCTCTCCCAGACATTAAAACATATTAATGGGCCTCCCAACTTCATGTTATTAACGACTGAAACATCAGTTCCTGACCCAATAACTTGAGTAAAGAGATCCCAAATGGGGACAAACACACATGTTCAGTATATTTAAGGGAAAATACACCATAAGACACGGTCAATCCCACTCAAGTGACTCTGGACGCATGCGATAAAGCTACAAAGTATTTCAGTTGGCAGGGAAAAATAATGAACACAACTCCCGTGTTTCGATGGGAATGCTTTGAAAGAGGTGAGGAAAGTAGCAGGGTTAAGACGATGGGACGTCCTGGGAATATACTTTCTGGGTGTCATGTTGAAGGGCAAAGGGCTAAAAACGTTTGATGCATTATAAAATTAGTATGAGCAGATGCACACCCAAAAATACAATTACATAGAACTGAAACATACCCTAATGGCAGAATAGATAGACTGGACATATATGCCATATAGTAGCCCATTAGAGAGCAAAGAGCTTTTGGGAGAGATACTTTCTAAACCGGTATACGGAACCTTCTTTAAAAATAAACCGGATAACCTACTGAAACCTGGAGCCACCAGGGAAAATTATTTAGGGCTATAAGAGGACACGGACTATAAGGCTCTCCTGATGCACCCATGAGAAGTAGTGCTAAAAAGTAGGTTAAAAATTAGTTTAACTAAATTCTTTACATAGTATATAGTAGAACAGAATCAAATTTAACAAAAAGGGAGGAGCCCAAACCCCCAACAGCATTAGATGCACAACAGCTGATGGTACATTTTTACACACAATTTGGGAATGTCACAACATATGGGCTTAGTGGAAATAAATACTTAGGGTAAGGAAGATACACCGCAATCAACCATACCATGTACATGTCAGTTAATTACATTGGGCAAACCAAATGACATGGACTTCCCCAGAATTAAGCTGTTATTCTGTACCACGGAGTTCATAATAAGGAAACAAGATACCGTGAAACTGGGGGACAACACCAAACTCTGGCCAAACAGATGTGGAAAATAAGTATGAATATGTGTATGGGAAACTGAATGAGCAGTGTATGAGGAGAAGGGTTATTCGAATAAGCTCAAGAAGTTATGGGACAGGGAGGATTCATTAAGATTTAACATGGACAGAGATGGCATCGTCAAGCAATACTTCAACTGAACTGTAACTTTCCAGTGCCCTATTTGGGCATGATGGATGCCTGATGATGGATGAGAGCTACGGGGATAGGGGGAGTCAAAAGAGATATGGGATCAGGGAGGGGACACAAGTGAATAATTGTACCCAATGCAGAAGAAATGTGGTGATGAACAGGAGGAAATATGTGTAGAGAGATGCTGTAGACATAAATGTGCTGCATAAGGAGAAAAATACAATTCTGTTTCAAGACCGTAGGCTCAATTATGACTGATTCTTCTTCACTGAAAACTCTACCAGCAAAAATAAAATAACTGTAGCAAAAAAACTGTTTTTATATGAAAAACATGGAGGATCCCAAGCATACAATCGTATAACCAAGGTTAGCACACTAGTTCCTCGTAGTCCATGGCCTCACAGGACTTATGAATTGATCCTGCTCCACATAAATAGCCCTATCTCAGATCGCACTTCATTTTATTTCGTGTTATAGCAGAAGATAAGTGTCGTTATAGTCTCACAAATGTTCCTTCATAACATTTAAATCAGGTTGGTTTGCTGCTTTAGTACTTTGTATTTATTGGTTTATTTGTATGGTTTATGAGAATGCACGTGTCTTTGCTGACATCTGTATGTATGTATGTATGTGTGTTCTTATATAGCTCTCGATGTACCCTTGGGCATCTCGGCGCTAACCTTGGGAACACATCCTGGTTTTTCCCTGTGAGATCACCCGTGCTGGGCATCCCCAAGGTGAAAGCCAGGCATCCCGCCGCGGGGGGCTGTTGTGGAGATTAAGCAAGCTTGTAGCCCAGAGCTGCATAGTGTGAACTCGTGCTTAGAGTGGGCACCGAAGCGAGAATTATCGAGTCCGTGGACAATTGGGTTCAGGACCCTGCCGCGTCGGGAATCGAACCCTGGTCCCGGGTCTGACCTCAGCTTCAGGGTATGCCTCCTCTAACCAGTGAGCCACACTTCTCCACATCTGAATCGAGCATTTCATTTTGGGGGGAAGGGCTTTTAGGGGATGAGTTTGCATCTTTCCCTTGGTTTATTTCCTCACTTTAGCGCGTGAGTGTGGTTTGTACCCAGCGGAGATGGGAGTGTGAACTCTGAAGGACTCCGGGCTGAGTCTTCACGGTGTGTTGGGGCGAGCGCACACTGTATTTCTTTGTCTTTGCGCTTTGTATACAGAGCAAGCGCACATGTGATATTTCTATTCACGCAAAGGTACTTTGTTGTAGACTCAGTCACTTTTGTTCCACCAGTCAGGCATCAGTTCTGCTTTCGACTGAGAGGGGTAGTTAACCAAGCTCATTTGCCTAGCCAATGTAATTTAGAAATCTCTCATAGATTAGGAAAGGGAAAAAAGGAAAGTCTGCTATATTTAAACATTTGACGGGGTTCTATTTTTTTCATAGTTTAGGAGATTTACACAAATTGGGACATAATCCTAATTATGCTGCTTCGAGGTTGTGACGTAAAAAGCCAAGCACGCTACTTGGCTTTTTAGTTCAAAGCCTGCCAGACAGCAGTTTGCTAAAGACTTCTTGGGGACATTCAGAAAGCTTCCCAGGAAATGAATTCTGCCCATTGCTTACCATTGGCTTTGTGGTTTGTAACACACCCTTTCTATCTTTCTATTTGCTGGCTTTATTTGTTTTAGGCTGTCCAGCTTCAGTTCACCCTCCCTAGGAGCAAAGGATTTCCACATTACCTCTCCTTGCATTCTTCCACCAGTTCTCCTTTAAGTAAGTGGGCCTGTGATCCTTGTTCTTATCTTGTCACATTAGCTGTGCATTCAACGACAGAAGTCAAATGTCAGGCTCTCCAATCTGAGGGAGCTTGCTGTTTACTTTTCTTCTTCTGACTTCAAAGTGAGAGTATTTTTGTGACAATACTGCTGGCTATTAGGGGTAGGGAATGTTTATTTACTAGTACACAACAACATTTAAATGAACAGTGAAAGTATTTAAGAATCTGTTAGTTAGTAAAGCACAACTAAAGCACATTTCTTTTAATTCTGAAGTGTGTTAGAAACAAATACTATAATATTATCAAAACACTAGGTAATACTATTTCCACACATTATTGTTTGTGTGCTGCATAGTTTTATTAGTAAAACTGTATGTTTGTGCAACTGTAATGGCCATTTCAAATGAAAATGTGTTGTGTGTAATGGCAGGGTGCTATCACGTTATACATTCTCCACTCCATGCCACTGCACTCTACTGTGCAACACTCCACTTTACAGCACCCCATGCCACTGTACTCTATTCTACACCACTCCACTTTAATCCTCTGCACTCTACACCCCTCCACTCTACGACACTCTACTCTGCAAAACTGTATTCTATGCCTCTGAACTCTACGCCACCCTACTCTGTATTCTATGCCAATGCACTCTATTGTATATCACTCCACTGTACGCCTCATTTTACATTTTCTCCCATATCGTATGGCGTAGTATGGCACTTCCTTTGGTTGTGATGTTTCCCCTCTTACTAGCAGGGAAGGGACAAAGCATCTATTAAAGCACAAAAATTCCCCTGGGGTGTCATAGAGGTACTATGATCTACTACCCCCGAAAAGGACTGGTGTTTCCTCCCACACAGAGATTCCTAAAAAAAAGGGTGGCAGTTGTTAGTTTTTTGGGATCCCTTTTTATAAGGACAGACAGTACAGTGTTAACTAAGTTCCAGTCAGAGAATTCAATCAATTTCCTCGCTCGTGAGAACTCATCTAAAGCTTCTAATGGGTGGCAATTTCTCCCTTTGGACGATTCCACACCAGCAAGGGGTTTTGAAGGGGTAATTTTAGATTCTCTCTGGGACAAATATACTTAGACCCAAGCATCATAATTCACCCTAGATCAGGCAAACGGATCACTTCCCCCTATATTTCTGAGTTCATAGCAAGATGGATAAGGTTATCAATGGAAAAAATAAAAAGAATAAGCTAATGTCAAACTTCCCAAGGCCTATGCTGCCTAAGAAGCTCAAGGCTACTCACTCCAGACATTGGCCCTACTAAGGTGGCCTTCTTATCTAAGAAGGGAAAACAGCCTTGAAAAGGAAATCAAGAGGCCTTAAAGATCGGCCAGCATTAGCTTCCGATATGCTGGGCCCTCTTACTCAGATAATGGAGTTAACAAAAGAAGCCGTGGCTGCCAATGAGCCTCTCAATCTTTCTGCTTTGAGAGGCTGGTTTCAGTGATCTATTTACATTCTGGGGAATGAGAATGTCTCTCTTTTAGCAGACCGCAGAAAATGTTTATTGATATGTACTGATTTTAAATTGTCAGAAATGGCGGACAAGGAGTTGGCAGCAGCTGCAGTTGGTCCTCTCTTTGAAAAGAAATGTGCTAAATAAATTAAAACCTATCTTTAAACCTTCACTTCACAGTGGAAGGACTAGCAGAATTTCAGAAAGGTATTCTCTCTGTGTTTTTAATAAAGTCATTAGACGTAGGGCTTTCCAGCCCGCTTTCAGCATCTGCATGGCTCCCTATTTAACCCCTCGTGTGCATCGGACGACCTGTTGAGGCTGTGCACGCTACCTCCACACTAAGGAGGATGTCAATGGGTCATCCTACATGTTGGGTAATGAGGAACGGATGGAACCACAAGGAAAAGGTAAGGACAGCTATGTGTGCATCCGGTGCGATATATCCCTCCAGCCGCCAACTCTACGATTGAGGGAGGCACTTTGGAAATGGGAAAGTGTCCCTTTCCCAGCATTGTCATTTTCAAACATTGTGGGTAGTGCATGCACCAGGATCCACAAGCATGGATCTCACTAGGACACCACAGATATGTGTTCTGTGTGTGGTGGGGATCCACCCACCTGTCATGAATCAACCTACCCAGGCGGACAAGTAAAATATGTGGATTATTCCATGCCTGGGGAAGGGCAATCAAGAACATTTTGTAACAATTTGTTTTGTGGTTTCCCTGCCCAGACCCTTCATGGCACTCCAGGCAGGAAAACATTTGAAGAGGCATCGTTGGAAAGTGATGAGCCCTCCTTTTCCAGCAAGATCTCTTTCCTCCCTTCTCGTGGTTCTGGGAAGCGCCATGATTCATGAGCAGGGATCCCACCAGACACCAAACATCCTGTGTTTTGTGTGGGAGGTTGGCCGCCCTGGCATAGGTTGACTCATTCATGGGGGGCCAAATGAAATGTTTTGATTTTTCCTTTCCTGTGGGTGGAAGCAGTAGGGGCCCCTAGGTGGACATGATCGCCCTCCTGGTAAAGGGACAATTTGGCAGTCATTTTTCATTTTACTTTTGCCCAGTAGTGGCCACTCGTATTGCAAAGTGTGTGTGTGGGGGCGGGCGGTTACACATAAAAACCAGAAGTATAAATTTAAAAAAATACAGCCTACCTGCTCTGCCTGCTGCAACCTTCTCCCGATCCTTGCGTCCTGTCCAGGAACTGCTGCACACAACACAGGCTCCCACCTCCCAATCCCAGCGCTGCTCACATTCTGGGACTACTTTTCCCAGCATGTGAGCAGCACTGAGATTGGTCTGAGCACTTCGGTTCGACAGTCAGACATAGACTGGAAGCCTGTGTTGGTTTCTCCACCCAGATGTAAAACACAGCTCAGGTGGAGAAAACCTAAGTGCACATGACCAGAGGGCCGGCCAAACAAACATGCGCACTTGGCAGTGCCCACCACTCCCTCTTCTCCCTAGGGCTGCAGCATCAGTATGGGAGGCCACAACCCTCCCTCGGCTTACAGCGTGCAGGGTTAAAAATAAAATGATAATACAAATATTTTATTATCATTTTATTTTTGTCCTTTACCTCTGCTGGCTTTCAGCAGGCGAGTGGGGGGGACGCACACTCCTCCGCCATAACAGGGGAGCCGCCCCTGCTTTTGCCTCCAAAGGCCTTTCTGGCACCCAACCAGGCTAAACAGTAAAAGAAAATGGGGGGGGGGGGGTCCTAATGTATATGTTGTGGTGGGTGGAAGTAAAATGTGAATGGTACAATAACTTGTCAATGGTTGAAGTGAGCTGACACATTTTATATGCTATGGTAGGCAGAAGCAAAATGAGACTCACTAAGTAAGCGATCAGTGGTTGAAGTGGGTTCACTCATTGCCCCATTATGTATGCCATGCTGACTAGAACTAAAATTTACATAGCACAATAACTGATGGATGACTGAAGGGGGCTCACTTATTTCCCTAAAAGTATATGCAGTGCTGAGGGGAAGTAAAATGGATATGGGACAATTACTTATGAGTGGCTGAAGTGCACTGACACACTGCCCTGTGCTGGGTGGAAGCAGGGGGGCATATGGTGCACACGGCTAACTCCACAGGGGGCACCTGCTTTCTGCTCCTTCACAAAGCGCAGTCTTAGAAAGCAGGTTCTAGCATCAGGGACACATTTGGAGTCTATGTGCTTTTGCCTTATTGGTGTGTTTTAATTGCTGGAATAGGCCACAACCCTCCCTCGGCTCGCAGCGTGCAGGGTTAAAAATAAAAAGATAATACAAATATTTTATTATCATTTTATTTTTGTCCTTTACCTCTGCTGGCTTTCAGCAGGAGGGTGGGGGGGATGCACACTCCGCCCCTGCTTTTGCCTCCAAAGGCCTTTCCGGCACCCAACCAGGCTAAACAGTAAAACAAAATGGGGGGGGGAGTGGTCCTAATGTATATGTTGTGGTGGGTGGAAGTAAAATGTGAATGGTACAATAACTGGTCAATGGTTGAAGTGAGCTGACACATTTTATATGCTGTGGTAGGCAGAAGCAAAATGAGACTCACTAAGTAAGTGATCAGTGGTTGAAGTGGGTTCACTCATTGCCCCATTATGTATGTCATGCTGGCTAGAACTAAAATTTACATAGCACAGTAACTGATGAACTGATGAATAACTAAAGGGGTCTCACTTATTTCCCTAATAATATATGCAGTGCTGAGTGGAAGTAAAATGGTGCACATGGCTAACTCCACAGGGGTCAGCTGCTTTCTGCTCCTTCACAAAGCCAAGTCTTATAAAGCAGGTTCTAGCGTCAGGGACACATTTGGAGTATATGTGCTTTTTCCTTTTTGGATGTGTTGCAACTTGAACTAATATTTTTTATTACTTTTATCTTAGCTTTTTTTGGAGACATTCTTTGCAGCATGGAGTCAGATAAGTGTCATTTCTTTTTTCTCTCTGTTGTCGTGTTCACACTTTTCGACACTCTTTCAGGAGTGTATTCCATTTTTTCCGTCCATAACACTCGGTCAGCATACATTGCACTCTGAATCACATGATGGTATCAGTATCCCGAAATTCAGAGATATGCAAGTAACCACTGAAACTTACTGAATCTTGTTTACATTTCAGAAATAAATAGTTTTCCTTCATACTCATTTTTAATACACCACATTTTACTATATGAATTGCCATATGGCAGGTTGACGACGAAAAACCATTACAAGCTGAAGCTCAGTTGTTGACTCGAAGTATCAAACGTTTTTGGAAAACCTAAAAATCTCATATGTGCAAGCAACCAGAAAGTTTAGAGAAACATAATGGTATATTGCTCTTGTAAATCGTATTTGTGACAAAAAAGCTAGAGATTAACACAATCAATTTTCTATTACTTATTTTCATAATTTTTTTATTTCAACAAATATGTTCTTTGGGAAAACATTCAAGGATGCACACAAATAATTCTTTTCAGATTTCAAAGTTTTGTCTCCTTTTCAGAAATGTATAGATTTCCAGGATTACCGATGGGGTTCACACCAGTTTCCACTACAAACTGCAAGTAGGCTGAAACCACAAAAATTAAAAAGAAAATGGACTACCTTTTACAAATATGTTAAAATGGTGTTAAAGATATTTTTTATTAACCTATGCTTGTTCATGAAAACTGAAAAGATGGTAATATTAGCACAGCAAACCCCTTTGTATGTGTCGTTTTTAGAAAATACATATCTTGTACAGCACACATTTACCACCCTTGGAATTATTGAATTTCTGACAAAAAAATAAATAAATGACAAATAATTTGTGAATGTAATCAAAACCGCATACATTTTTTGGAGGAGCTTCGCGGGCAACCAAGATGGCCGCGTGAGCTCGGAGCTCCGAAGACCCTCCGATGCTCCGCACTGATCCTGCTATCTATCCTGTCCCACAACGGTGGGAATCAACGGCGAATTCGGTGCTGAAGCGGCGCCCGGTCTCAGACTGAAGATCCGAGCTTCCTGGGCCGAATTATGCCGTCGTGAAGTTGGCGGGCACTACCGACGTCATTGACTGGTATTGTTGGGACCGAGAAGTGGCCTGCCTCGGGATACCCCGTGCGGGCCTGCCACACTTGTTGGACCAGCTGGCCCGGGCGGTCTCCTTCATAACTTTCCTCGTGTCGTATTGGGGGCGCTTTGTATTGTGTGTCTCGCATCGACTGGTGGTGTTATTGGTGGCCTGCCCCTCCCTTGGACTATCCTGCCCTCACTATTCAACATGGCGGGCAGAGGGGATCCGGACAAAGGGAAACCTCCGAGGGTCAGCAGGAAGCCGACCCAGTCCCAATCTACTATCCCGGAACGGTTTTCCCATTCAAAGGTGTCGCCGGGCACGGCGGGCCACACTAAAGACTCGCAACGAGATATGTCCCCTGAAGATCCTGAATTCACACTCCGGGACGTGATGGGAGCCATTGCTGGTGTGAAGGCTGAGATGCATAGCCAACACGAGGCGCTGTCCAGCAAAGTGGATACCCTTAAGATCGAACTCAATCTCATTAGAGCTGACCTCGGCAAGACGAATGACAGAGTGAAGTCGCTCGACATCAAAACGTCGAGTTTGACTAACGACATGTCGGATGTACAGACCGAGGTGCGGGACCTGAAGGCGGCTAATGGTGCGCTTGCTCGCCGGCTTGACGATTTTGAGGGATGGGCCGGGCGCCAGAACGTTCGCATTACGGGTGTGCCGGAGGGAGCCGAGGATGAGTCAGTGGACTTGTTCGTGGAAGAACTGGTGGTTAAGAACTTGGCACCGGGAGGATTGAGCAAGTTATTTTCAGTCGAGAGAGCACACAGGCTGCCGGGTGGTCCACCAAAGTCGGGTGCATCCCCTCGCCCCATCATTGCGAGACTTTTTAACTATCGGGACCGAGACGCCATTTTGCAGGCGTCAAGGAGCGGTGGCCCGCTGCGATTCCAGAACGCTGATATTAACTTTTTCCCTGACTTCTCACAGGCTGTTCAGAAACGCCGGCAAAGTTTCATGGGTGTGAAGCGGCGGCTTAGGGAGATGGGGATGCGGTACTCCATGCTTTATCCTGCAAAACTTCGAATCGAGCATGGCAACCGGACAATGTTTTTTGATCTTCCAGATGCGGCAGGGGACTGGTTGGACACTTTGCCTCAACGTCGGACCGAACCGGAGGACCAGACGGAAGGTGCAACAGGAGGTCCAGGTTCCCAGGAATGAACGTTCTGCCTATGACTTTCTATCTGGGGGGGTTGCTGCGGTTGGCATCGAACTCGAACATTGATTCTTTTTCTTATTACTTCTGAACTTCTTAAGAAGGAGGGTGACGGGGGGGGTAGGATGTCTCCTTTCTCCTCTGGGGGCTTCTTGTAGGTTAGTTTCAGGGGCGACAGGCACACTGCTAGTTGGGGTGGCTTCTAGTCTAATGCAGGGGTGCAGGGTGGGGGGTGGTTGGGGCGTGTGTTTTCTATCTGTTCCTTTCTTTCTACTCTCTTCATGGCTGAGATTCTATTGTTCTGCTAATATCGGTTTGTTGGCAGCATTCCGGGGGGGGGTTGCTGGGGTGGGACGTCTTTGATGATGGGGGGTAAGTCGTTGAATGTGTTGAGTTGGAACGTAAATGGGTTGGGGGGCCGTATTAAACGTGGTGTTGTGATACAATTACTTAAACGCTGTGTTCCAGATGTTGTTCTTTTACAGGAAACTCATCTTGTTGGTAACACCTGTAAGGCTTTGAACAGGAGAGGGTTTAAAATGGTGGCCTACTCCGGGTTATCTACGGGGTCCCGCGGGGTAGGCATCATGGCGCGCATGTCCCTTCCCCTAGAGGTGGAGTCTACGTTGGTGGATGATAGGGGCCGCTACGTGGCTGTGGTGTGCAGGTGGGAGGGGCGCACTCTGGTATTGGTTTCGGTTTATGTCCCCCCGGGGCTGCAAACAGCCACCTTCCAGGACCTTGGTGGCGCCATCTTGGGTCTCCCGGAGGGACTGCTGATTCTGGGTGGGGACTTCAACTCTGTAGTTTCGGGTGATTTTGATCGTTTCCCGTCCAGAGATCTTCGTAGTGCACAGTCGTGGCTCCCTGACTTCATGAACACCATGGGCATGGTTGATTGTTGGCGACTCTTGCATCCCGCCCAGCGACAATACACTTTCCATTCAGGGGCTCATGGTAGTCTCTCCCGTATCGATTATATATTGACCCCCGCGGCTCAAGCTCAGTCGGTTTCTAGTGCTCGTCTTATGGCCAGGGGCATCTCAGACCACTCTCCGGTTTGGGTGTCTTTCGACTTTGGTATAGTGGCGGCAGCTAGGGTGGCGCCTATCAACCCCTGGTATTTTCGCAACCCCAAGACCCGTGACCTCATTGCTAAGTCCATTGAGCTGTTTTTTGCTGAAAATACAGGTTCGGTAACTTCGGCCGTCTCTCTTTGGCGAGGCCTTCAAGACTGTTCTTAGAGGAGAGGCCTTCTCCTTGATAGCCGAGGCGCGTAGAAGACGGGATGAGGACTTGGTGCGGCTGGAGTCGGATATTGCTGAACTAAATTCCCAGTTGGCCCTGGGACCGACTCCGGACTTGCTCCATGCTCTCGCCCTGAAGCAGTCGGAGTATGGCGCCACTGCTACTGACGCGGCCAAGGCGATGGGCAGGGAACAGCAGGGTAGGATCTATGACGCCGGTGACAAGGCGGGTAAGCTACTTGCCTGGTTGGACAAGAAGGAACTGGCATCCCGAGTTGTACCAGAAATTCTGGGCGACGACGGCCTGGTCGTCACTGACCCTACCGCTTTTGCCGAGGCATTTGCTGACTATTTTGAGACGGTCTACACGTCTGTCTCCGCCCAATCCGAATCGGACTCGGCTTCCTTTTTGGAGGAGATCGAGCTCCCTTGTTTGTCTGATGTTGAGCGCGAAGACATGGACCGTGGCATGACGGTAGACGAGGTGGCACTGGCGATCAGGTCGCTGCGCTCTGGGAAACCTCCGGGACCCAATGGTATCCCAGTGGAGCTGTACAAGCTCAAAGCGGACACCGTCGCTGCACCCCTGAGGGATATGTTCCTGGCGGCTCGAGAGGCCGGCGAGCTCCCGCTTGATCAACGTTTGGCCACTATCGTGGTCATTCACAAAGAGGGGAAGCCTCGAGACCTATGTCGGTCATACCGTCCTATCTCCCTGTTGAATGCCGAGCCCAAAATCCTGGCGAAGCTACTAGCCAATCGGCTTGTGGGTGTGATTGCAGACTTGGTTCACCCGGACCAGTCTGGTTTCATCCCACATCGGAACACGGCCCTTAATCTCCGAAGGCTTCATGCGGTAATGGTGCGAGCTCACATGCTCACGGAACCGACTGTGCTTGCCTCGCTTGACGCGACGATGGCGTTCGACTCGCTTGAGTGGAACTACCTCTGGGCGGTGCTTGCTAAATTTGGGTTTGGGCCTGACTACATTAGTTGGGTTCGGCTCCTTTACTCTTCTCCGATGGCCAACGTGACGGTGAACGGTCGTTTGTCGGCCTCATTTGCCTTGCGCAGAGGTACTAGACAGGGTTGTCCGCTGTCACCGCTCCTTTTTGCTTTAGCGCTTGAGCCGTTGGCCGCATGGATCCGTACACATCCCGATATTGCAGGTATCAAATGGTCGCCGGGTTTTGAGGATCGCGTTTAGCTTTATGCAGACAACATCCTTCTCTATCTTACTTCTCCCTGCCGGTCTTTGATTATGGCATTCGACGTACTGGGTACTTTTGGTGGTTACTCGGGCCTGGTCATTAATTGGTCCAAGTCCTACCTCTATGTGCTGTGTGGAGACACTCCGCGTCTCCCTAGAGGCTGCGCTATACAGATCTCGCAACAGGGATTTAAGTACTTGGGCATCTATATTTCAATGGATGCCCGTACGCGTTACACTAACAACTTACTCCCCCCTCTGGCTCGTTTGCGGCGAGATGTGGAGGGTTGGAAGAGATTGCCGCTGTCCCTGTTGGGCCGAGCGGCATTGTTTAAAATGATGTCCCTGCCGAGGTTTCTCTATGCGCTCCAGAACACGCAAGACCCGGTGCGGTCCAAGTACTTTGGAGAGGTTGAGAGCCTGCAGCGTACCTTATTGTGGGATGGCAGACCGCGGATCTCTATTGCTAAATTGACTATACCGTGGTACGATGGGGGCATTGCCTTGCCGGACATACGTCGCTATTATTGGGCGTCTCAGCTGACGGCTATTAATCACGGTTTTTACGGACCGGCAGTCAACCCGGGATACGCCATGGATCGCTGGCTTATGAATGACGGGATGTACTATAGGGCGCTGTACTCTAGATCTCTGGACCGGAAACTAACTGGACCCACTAAGACGGCGGTGCACTTGTGGAGGGCGGTGACCAAAACTTTGGGCTGGCAGGGTAGGCTTACCATGGCTACTCCCCTATACGATTCAGACCTGCTGGGAAAACTGTGGCACTCCAAGGGGTTTGACCGGTGGGACCTCATTGGCATTTCCAAGGTCGCAGACATGTGGTCTAGGGGGGAAATCAAATCGTTCACTGCTCTACAGGCCGAGTTCCAACTGGAAGCTACGGAATACTTTCGATACGCACAGCTACGACACACACTCACATCTTCTATGCCTGTGGGAGAGAAAGTTCCTGAATCGTCCCCGTTAGAAGACAGGGTGCTGGACGGCCATATGCCGGATAGTGCCATTTCCCTGACCTATAAAAAACTAATTAATGTACGGATGGACCTACTGGTGAAACTGAGAGACCTCTGGGTGACTGACGGGATTGAGATGGATGATGAGGAATGGCAATCTGCGATCTCCTCCCCTAAGGAGGTGGCCATCTCAGCCAGGCTGCGACTGGTCCAGTTGAAGGTGCTCCACAGGGTTTATATCACAGGCCCCAGATTAATTCACATGGGACTCTCCCAGGACGGCCTTTGCAGGAGAGGATGTGGCGCACTGGCCACCTTTATGCACATACTCTGGGAGTGTCAGGTCATTGCCTCCTACTGGGAGCGTGTGCATGCGGTAATGAGAGTTGTGACTGGTGTGACCCTGCATGCGGAGGCTCGGCGCTGTCTGCTGAACGTGTGGGGTCCGACTGACTACAATGTGGCTCAGACCCGTTGGATCACCCTGGGCAATATGATAGCTAAGAGAGACATCGCCCAGAAATGGGGTGCTTCGTCCCCCCCCACTGTTAGCCTGTGGAAAACCAATATGGATTGGTGCATGCTCCGAGAGAAGACTGTTTACATGGCCCGGGGTAAGCCCAAGATGTGGGGGTTGGTCTGGAGTGCTTGGAACTCGTATAGAGGAGACATTTGTGCACCCCCGGAGATGGTTCAGCCGGAGGTCCGCCTATCTCCATAGCTCCCTCTTCCCTAGGTTCCACATGGCTAATCCTGATTTTCTGCTCCCCGTCCACGTGCTTGTCGTGCATCCTGATGCTTGTATGGTGTATCGACCCCACCTCTCCCCGTGATATGTGCCCTACAATTTTTGTGTTTCTTAGCCTAGTGCCTTTTCTTTCTCTCTCTCTCTCTCTCTCTTTTTTCTTTCTTCCCTTCTCTCTCCTCTCTTCTCTTACTTGGCTCTGTTGGTTTCTCTCGTTATTTTAGACTTTTTATATCATAAAATTAAACCTGACTACTCCTGTATTTTTGTTTTGTACATGTTTACGAATTGAGTCACAATGCTGCCTGGCCTCCGGGATGTACGGCTGAATAGCGGTGTACTTTGTTTTGGTAAATAAAGGTTTTCCAAAAAAAAAAATGCATACATTTGTTAACAATTCATAACACAACAATATTAAATTAAACTTTACAAACCCTTCCCCAAGGGTGGTGAGTTAGGGATAATTATTCTCCCATCACAGACATTTGGAGAATCTTCATTACATGTCAAGACTGTAGGTTAGCCATATGCATGTTCAAAGCTGCAAATAGCTAAGGAAGGTATACCCCCAACGGTTTCAAATAAAACCTTGAAGACTCCAGAATTCAACCAATCAGTTGCTCTCAACATCTCCTCCAATCGACCTACTGAAGAGAAAACTATACCTACCAAGGCACCTCTTACAGTGTGCTCCAAATTTACACATGCTTCAAGTATACACAGTGAAACCCATCAAGCAATAGTTGCAGAATTGACTGGATTATAAGGCCTTAAACAATAACTGATTCATTCCATCTCTTTATTTTGGAGTAAATTTTGTTTTTTACAACCACCAAAAAATAAAACACAAATAAAATACAGCTGATAGCACAACAAGATCAGGTTACACATGTCTATACGTCCATATGAGCCAAACCTGTCCAACCTGTGCCTTAATATTGACACCCATAACATGGCAGCTTGTATCTCATGCCTTGTCTTTTCCCCCAGGTAACATAGTTCATTGTAATAGCGTATAATATAGAAGCAAAATCATCAAAGCATACTATCTAATTCATGGTGATCTATTGTTCGGGGGGATCGCTCAGTTTGGTGAGCATCGCTGCCCATTCTGCCATATCTCTATCTAACAATCATCCCTCTTTGTACTCCTCAGGTGCTACTCATCTTATACTGCACATTTTGGTAAGTCCTTTTTCCATGCCTCATGTTGGGGGCCTCAGTGGATGTCCAGTAGATGGCTATTCTGTTCTTAGCCATAACACTGTTGAAAATTTGTAAATAAACGTAGAAGTATGATGTTGGTTTAAGTTAGGTTTATTCTTAACACCCTAACCATCAGCTACCAGGCAGCAACTGAATACACAGGAATACTCATCATCTTAAAATTCTAGGTTCCATAGAACAGACCTATGATAGATATAAAGAGAATACTACACATCCTCTTTCTTATAACAAGATAGAACTTGCAGATAAAATACAAATAGAACAACTTCATGAAGCAAGCAACAAAATTACAAAATAAGACAGTATGCAGGGAAAAGAATCACAACACAAGAAAATATGAAGAACTTTCAAGTGGTGTAATCCTTGAGATAAATAGGTACTTTCTTAACACGTGTGCTAAATCTATTTGGAGGTACCATTGAACCATTAGAAGAGATAGAATGATGTGCACATGAATCCATATCAGAATTGCATTTTTTAACTATTGCAACACGATTTAATTTCCATATCTTGCCATTTTCCAACTTCACAGAATTGCTAAAACATTTGATAACCTTCATGGGACAAGAGTATTTAGACCAGGACAAAGAACCTACTGGAGCTCTGACCTTTACTTCATCCCCCAACTTCAACTCTTCCTTCTTTTACCCTTTTTCTCTCATCAAAACACAACTTATTTTTTAGACACAGTTTTAACTCCCTTAGTCTCCATTCACCAATTCCATTATCTTTTACCCCTTTGCCCCAGAACATCCATGCCGGACTCGAACTAGTATTAGGAGTTCTTCCTTTAACCCTTTCGATGCTGATGACGAGCTCAGCTCGTCATCACCCACGGGTGTCGTGTGCTGATGACGAGCTGAGCTCGTCATAGTGCCACTAAAATGGCATTTTCCAGCACTGGGGGGGAAAACGCCCAGCAGCCATGTGGTTAAACAATTCAAACGAAGTTTTCATAGTAGACATCTGAGGTGAAAACCTATGCGCCAGAATACACTTTTGCAATTCCTCCTTCCAATCTAAACCATTAACCCTAGAAAGTTGAATATTCTCCTTTATCACCCTATTAAACCTTTCCACTGTTCCATTGGTCTCTGAGTGATAAACAGAAGATCTTTTATGTTGGATGCCACAAGATATCAAAAAAATCTGACATCATACCAGAGCAAAACTGAGGACCATTATCTGACACAAGAGATTTCGGAAAACCCTCTCTTTTAAAAATTTCCTTTAAAAAATCAAAGGCACACGAAGAGGTTACCTCTGAAACAGAAGTGATCTCAACCCACCTTGAATAGAGATCAATCACAACTATCAAATAAGGAGTTTGATGTTCACCTGAAAGTGGACCCACAATATCAATAGCTATATCCTCCCAAGGTCCATAAGGAAGATTACGACAAATCATGGGAGCAGTACAAGAAACTAAGATTTTATCGCTTACTTTACAATGCAAACATTCCCTCACCTTCCTTTCAATTTCCAAATCCATCCCTGGCCACTAAAAAGAACAACGAATCCTTTCCTTCGTTTTTACAATTCCAATATGACCTTGATGTGCCTCTTCAATCAACCTTTTCCTCAAAGAACTCGGTGGAATTAACTTAGAACCCCTTAAAAGAACACCATTCTCCATAGACAACTCATTCTTGATTAAATGCCACACTTTAGATAAAACTTTGTCAAAATCAGAATTGCCTGTAACAGAAGCAATTACACTTTTAATCTCATTAATCTTCAAGTATGACACCTGAGGTAACTTCACAAACATTTACCTCACTTTCACAGTCCATATCCTCATAAACAACTTCCTGAGAGTCATCAACAAGACGTGAAAGACAATCTGCAGATACATTCTCCACACCTGGTATATAGTCAATTTCAAAACAGAATTCTTGAAGACTAATCACCCATCTTCTGATCCTTGAAGAAACATTATCCAAACCTTTCACCATGAAAATCTCTCTTAGAGGTTTATGATCAGTACAAACTTTAAATTTCTGACCCCACAGAAAATTCCTGAACTTCTTTAAAGCCCAAAATATGGCCAAGGCTTCGTTCTCAATGACCGAATAGTTCAGTTCGGCACCTTGCAAACTCCTTGAAGCACAGGCAATAAGCTTCTCTTGTCCATTCTTCTTTGTTTCAAAATTGCCCCCAAACCCTTGGAACTTGCAGCTGTGATAACATATGTCGCTTCAAAAGGAACAAATGCTTGCAAATCTGGAGCGGCAGCTAAATCTCTCTTGATGTCCTCAAACTCACTTTGACATACATCCGACCACTTAAATTCCTTGTTTTTCCCCAAAAGATCTATTAATCCACCAGATTTACTTGCTAAATCTTTGATGAACTTTCCATAATATTCCGCCATTCCAAGAAAAGAAACAACCTCCTTCTTATTCTTTGGTGATACCAGATTCTTAATAGTATCAACCAACTCTTTCTTAGGTGAAATACCAACCGCCGATATACAATGACCTAAATAATTCACCTCAGAGACAGAAAATTTACATTTCTCAAATTTTAAGGTCAAACCAGCATTTTCTAATCTTTTAAGAACCGTCCTTAAAATACTATCATGCTCTTCTTGATTCACACCATAAATCAACAAGTCATCCTGATAACTTTTTACATTTTTTATACCTTTCAAAATGGATGCCATAACACGTTGAAAAACCGACGCAGCAGACACCAGACCAAACGGCATTCTCTTATACTTGAAAGCACCCATCGGAGTGATAAACGCCGTAAGATCTTGTGAATCCTGCGTCAATTCAATTTGATGATATGCCTGAGTTAAATCAAGCGTTGTAAAAATCCTAGCATCACCTAAAGATGATAATAATTCATCTATATTAGGCAAAGGGAATTTGTCCACAACAACTTCCTTATTGAGTGACCTCAAATCACAACATAATCTTATATCGCCATTGGGTTTGTTGGCGACAACAATTGGAGCCAACCATTCAGTTGCCTCAACAGAAGTAATTATATCTTGTTCCTGTAATTTTTTCAATTCTTGTTCAACTTTTTCCTGAACAGATATTGGAATCCTCCTAACCTTAGCAACCACAGGACCAGCATCCTTTCTTAACTTTATACAATGCTTATAGCCTTTAAGACAGCCCAAAACAGATTGAAAGAGTTTGGGAAACTCCTCCATAAAAGAGTTATCTTTTGATACAATCTCCTGAATTTGAATCTGTGGATTAGAATTTGGATTAAGTATGACCCCCAAAAGACGTTGATGTGGCCACCCAATTAAACAATCACCTACTTTGGAAACATAAACCTTCCCAACAATAATTCTTTCCTTGAATTCAATGGAAGCATTGAAATAACCCATCATGCTTATAGGGGCACCTCCGTAGCCTCCTGCACTTACATCCATTTTGATTAATTTGATTTTTTCCTTTAAACATTTCTCATAAAACTCTTTAGATACAATTGTTGTACGTGCACAAGAGTCAAATTTCATTTCCAGTTCAATACCTTCAATCTTAACTAATCCAGTTGGATAATCCTTTTCTTCTTTATCCTTCACTTGACATATAATTTCTTTGATTTCTTTAGTAACAATTCTTTTCTCCTTAGATTTGCAAAATTTTACAAAATGGCCCTTTTTCCCACACCCATGACAGAGAAAACTCATCGCAGGACAAAACTTTGAATTTGCCTTATGACCAGATTTTCCACATCTATAACATGTTACAGCTGACAAGGAAGCCTCCTCTTTACCTTTTTCATTTACCAAGGCCTTATTTTCTTTCACCTCCTTTATCTGTGAAACATCTTCCTTCACTTCTAACTTTTCTACCTTTTCCTCAGACCTCCCTTTGTCATGTTTTAATTCATCAACACATTTATTCATGTGTTCAACCCTCTTGGTTATACTTACAACTTCCTCAAGAGGTGGTTCATCCTTGAGCCATAATTCTTCTCTAATTTTATCCTCTCTACATTTCAACACTAGCTGATCCCTCAAACAGTCCTCGTTGGCAGGACCAAACTTGCAAGTAGAAGATAATTTTCTCAAAGCAGTTAAGTATTCCTCAACTGACTCTTCTTTACCTTGTTCCCTTCTACCAAAATGATATCTCTCCATTATGGTACTTACACAAGGTAAATAATGCTTGTCAAGTTGTAACAAACAAACCTCGTATTCATCCAAACCCCTCTGTTCCTGATGAGACAAAGCAGGCACATTTTCTAGAACTTCTTGCCCTTCCCCACCAAAACAATGCATTAATAAAGAATATTTTCTTTCCGCACTTAAATTTGCGCCACATACTCTAGCATAATGCGCAAAAATCTTTTTCCATTTACTTCATTTTATCTTTGGTTCACCAGGATCCTTGGAAAAAAACGGAGGAGTTGATACGTTCTGCATTTCTAAATTTAAATAAAATTAGTAATTAATTGTGAAAATGCCTTTAAACTAGAATAAAAGTATTATCTTCCTTAGCAAGTTGTTAGATATTACATACTAATACTCATAGCATAGACATATTTCTTCACCTTAAACGAAATGAAAACAAAGAATCTTAGTTCAAGAAGAAAACAAAATTAAAATGTAGTAATTTCCTTTTCCTTGAGTTACCACAACGATTTTCCTTCCTGGTTTGCTCAAATCCAAAAGTCTTCGTTACATTTTGTAGTAAGACTGCCACGCAAATGAATATGCACTCGCGTAAATTACACAAAAAGGTTCAGGCAGTTCAAAGGTGACGTTTCCTTGTGAGCACAAAGAGAAACTGCCAACCGAAATCTCACGATGACTCATGCATGCCCTTCGAACTGCCGCTTGAGATCTCACGATGACTCATGCATGCCCTTTGCCGACTCCTGTTCCACGTTCTACAACGTCATCACTCTTGAAAAAACGCCGACGAAGGAAGAGCTCGTCTCGCAGATTTGCCGTTCAGCTCAAGAAGAAAACTGTAACAGAAACCAAAGTTTCTTATGCTTTTAACTCCACAGAATTTTCTTCCTCAGAATAACACAGTATTTTCACACCTTCGCTTTCATTCCTTCCCAATCCGAACTTATAAACAGCCGCAGGAGAAGTCACAATTATGTTTTCTTAATGAAACTAAAATTATAAACCTCTCTTTGCACCTTTCTGCCGCTGGGGAAGGAATATGATTTTTCCTCACGACAAAATTATCGTAATCTTTCCTATATCCTTCAGAAGACTTCCTCTGATTTATCCAACTGCCGCTGGGGAAACCCTTTAATCTCCCATTTAAATTATCTGCCGCTGGGGGCGTGGCCAAGATGGCGGGGTGAGCGGACGCTTCCTCCCGTAGCTCCTCCGGCCCGGCTCAGCTCGAGCCCCGATTTCTGCGCTTCTCTCCCCCCGCAGCTGCTTTGCGGGTGAGAGGAATGTGCCGGAGTTCCTGGTGCACCTATTGATACTACTTTGACTCCTATCGCCCCGGAGGAAGTAACCCGAAAGTTTGCTCAAAGTTCGGAGCACGGAGGAGAGCCTGGGAGGCGGAGCGTATTGCAGTGCTGTCCAGGCGCCTCGGCTGGGCCTGGTGCTGAAAGCTGGTGATCCCGAGTGTTCGGACCCGACGTGCTCCGGAGAATAACAGCGCCCCCCGGCCGAAGCCTACGTGACCGGTGCCACCGACACGCAGCGGACCCTGGACCTTAGCTGGCACTTTGGCCCCTCGCTACCGACAACGGTGCATGGCGCGGCGTGGGCCCCGGACCTGGTGGCGAGGGACGGAGGCATCTACGCGGCAGCCGACCTGGGCGGACCCACTGGCGAAACTGTGAGACACTAGCTGTGGACTTTCCTTGCTTATTGTGCCCCGGGGGTCGCCGACGGTCTCGCCAGCACGGGCCGCTCTCTCGGGCCCCGCCCTGCCGCCATCTTCTCCCTGAGGAGCTGGAGCTGGCGACCTCCACCCGTGCCTTTGGCGGGCGGGTGCCTACTTTCGCACTGGCTCATGACCCAATCACCCAAGGGGTGCGCTTCTGAAAGACCCTGACTTTGGCCCCCCGATTGCCACCCTGGTCGGTACAACGATTGTCTCGCCCCGGCCTGAGCCGCCATTTTGTCGCTTGTGACGCAGCACCCTTGTCTTCGGCGGGGTCTCACATCTGGTGCCCGCGGGCGACTGAACGCATCTACAGCGGCCGGCCCTGAACCTTGCCCACTGCAGTGGCCACGATGACTGGGAGAGGAGGCTCGAAAAGGGGTGACCGCACTCTGCCGGACATGCTCAGCAGGGCCCAGCAGCTAAGGGACAGGACGCAGCCGTCGCCGGGGTCCTCCCGGGCCTCGGCAGACGCAACTGGAGGCGAACCGCCGGTCACGAGGTCCTTTATGGAGGACTTATTTAGCTCCCTCAAGGACGACTTCCAGACGCTAAAGAAGGAAGTGGCCAGCGAGGTGCGAGAAGTGCGCAAGGAGGTGGAGGGCCTTGGCGAGCGTGTTGACACGGTGGAAACGGCGGCCCAGCGCCGTGATGAGGAGATAGTCCATCTCCAGCAGGACGTTCTCCGTCTCCGAGAGCAGTGTGTCGAGCTCCAGGCCCACTCTGAGGACCTCGAGAACAGGTCCAGACGGAACAACATCCGGGTGCGGGGTGTCCCATCCGCGGACGAGGGGACGGATCTGGTGGCCTATCTCCAGGACTTGTTCCGGGAGATTTTGGGAGAGGACGCAGAATTCCCGATCCGCATAGATAGAGCGCACAGAGTGGGCCGACAGCGCCAGTCTTCAGCACCCCCACCGGACATTCTGGCGTTCCTGCCTGATTTCCCCTTCAAGGAGCGCATCATGGCAGAGGCCCGCAGGAAGCAGCCTTTCACTTTCAGAGAGCGGCCTGTGGCGCTCTATCAGGACCTGTCCGCCATCACGCTGCAGAAGCGCAGGTCCTTCCGGATTGCTACAGACTTTCTGCGGGAGCACGAGACGCCCTACTCCTGGGGTCACCCCTTCCGCCTCATCTTTCGATGGAACGGAGTGTTACACCAGCTGCGCTCCCTCCAAGACATCTGTGGGGTGTTGGGACTCACGGCCACGGAGGAAGATGGAGCGACGCCCACATGGAGGCGCTCGGAGAGACGGAGCCGGCGGAGATCGACGAGAGACGATCGTCGGCGACTGCGAGTCGCCCTGATTCCCCTACCATCAGGGCAGATATGGAGGAAGCCCTGAGAACGGCGGCCAGGAACTTGCCTGACTCCAACGGCGTGGCCTTGACGGCCTAACTTCACTCCGGGGGGAGAGATGCTTAGCTTCTACGATGCTGGGTTGGGGCTGGGGGTTGGGAGGGAACGGTTGGAGGTGAGTGGCTGAACGTCCACTTGATTGTTTTCTACGGACTTGCCCGTCCGGGCTGGACTGAGACAATGGGGTGTTTTTACTTGTTTGTGGTTTTGGCTAGTTGCCATGGGTTGGTTTTGGGAGGGCTTAAGAGTTGTTTTGTTGTTGGTGGGGTCCCGTCCGATAATGCCCAAGCACGCGTGAGGCCGGTCCTGGCCTTCCCTGCGCGCCTGCCCCGCGCGCCCCCTCCGCTGATCCCTCGCCTGCTGCACAGCGCTTCGATTCCCTGGGGGAGATGCCATCCTTGAAAGTGGTGACCCTTAATGTTAAGGGTCTGAACAATCCCGTGAAGCGCAGAGCGATCCTATCCCTACTAGAAGGGACGCAAGCGGACATATGCCTTTTGCAGGAAACTCATCTGCTACCCAAAGATTGTCATAGGCTACGCTCTGCCAAGTTCCCCACCCAATTCTTCTCTTCGGCGGCGACCAAGACTGCAGGCGTAGCCATTCTTTTAGCTAGCTCTTTCAGGGGCGAGGTATTGTACAAATATGCCGAACAAAAGGGGAGGCTCCTAGCGTATCGCATGCGGCTTGGGGGTATTGCCTTCACGGTTGGCTCCGTTTACAGCCCGAATGATCACCAGGATCGTTTCCTGGAATCAGTGTTGGTGGACGTCACTGCCTCGCTCGATCGCCATGTTGTCTTGGGGGGAGACCTGAACATTGTCTTCAACTCGGCTATGGATAGGTCTGCCCAGCGCTCCCCACAGACGGGGGAGCTTTCCCGCGTGGTGCAAGACCGGATTGCAGAGCTGGATCTGCATGACCTCTGGCGCGCTATGCACCCCACCGATAGGGACTA
Source organism: Lissotriton vulgaris (assembly GCF_964263255.1). Classification (NCBI taxonomy): domain Eukaryota; kingdom Metazoa; phylum Chordata; class Amphibia; order Caudata; family Salamandridae; genus Lissotriton; species Lissotriton vulgaris. The sequence goes on from NC_141691.1 coordinate 1,108,682,269, forward strand.
TTCCTATTTCTCCCACGCGCACCGCACTTATTCGCGGTTGGACTACCTCCTGGTGAGTGGACCGCTGCGCACGGCCGCCACAGCGGCGGACATCGGGGTCCTGTCCCTGTCCGATCATGCACCGGTTTCCGGCGTCTTTACATGGCCGGCGGCCTCCCCCTCCAGAGGGTTGTGGCGGCTTCGGGATACTCTTCTACATAAGAAGTCGGTCGTGAAGCGAGTGGAGGAGGTCATTCAGGACTATTTGGTCCACAATGGCAACTCCGACACGTCTCAAGCGACGCAGTGGGCGGCCTTGAAGGCGGTCCTACGGGGGGAATTTATCTCTATCTCCTCGGCCGAGAACAGGGAGCGGCAATGTAAGAGGGACGAACTGACTGCGCAGGTCAGGGAACTTGAGCAGGTTCACCGCCGCACGGGGGCTCCTCGAGTCTGGAGGCAGCTGAAAGCGGCGAGGAAACTCCTTTCTGCGCTGGACCTAGATCGAGCGGAATATTAGCGTTGCGTCTGAAGCATGCCTTTTACACGGGCGGGGACAGATGCGGTAAGCTCCTGGCCCATCGGCTCAGGGCTGCGCAGCAACGCAATGTGGTGAAGGAGCTAGTGGGTGCAGACGGGCTTTCTGTTTCCAGTGATGCGGAGGTGGCGGACTCCTTTCGTAGCTTCTACGAGGCGTTATATGCCGCGGAACCCTCCTCGCCGAGGGACGCTGAGGATTATTTGGAGTCGGTGACCCTCCCGGTGCTAGAGCCCGCCCAAGCGAACCACCTAGAGCGGGACATCCATGTGGAGGAGGTCATCTCCGCCATAGCACGATTGAAACACGGTAAAGCCCCGGGCCCGGATGGCTACACGGCCTTGTTTTACAAGACCTTCTGTTCCACAGTGGCGCCTATCCTGGCTCGCCTGTTCAACTCCTTCTCCGAACCGGGGGCTATTCCGCCGGACCTTCTTTCCGCGACTGTGTCGGTTATTCCGAAACCCGGGAAGGACCGGACCCTGTGTGGTTCTTATAGGCCTATTTCGCTTCTGAATGTTGACCTTAAGCTCTACACAGGGATCCTAGCGGCCAGACTTGGACTGCACCTACTGGGCCTGGTGGAGGCGGACCAGGCTGGCTTTGTACCCGGTAGACAGACAGTTGACAACACCAAGAGGGTAACACACATATTAGAAAAGGCCTCGCGCGTCCCGGGGGAGCGGATGTTACTGTCGGTCGACGCGGAGAAGGCTTTTGATGGAGTTCATTGGCCGTACCTTGAGCTGGTTCTCGGGAAACTGGGAATCGGCGAGAAGTTCCGCACCATGATCTTCAATTGCTATAAAAGACCATCAGCATCGGTACGGGTCAATGGGCACAGCTCTAGTAGTTTTGACATTGAGCGCGGTACGAGACAGGGCTGCCCCCTCTCGCCGCTTTTGTTCGCCCTCTACATGGAGCCGTTTGCCCAGAGGATACGCGATAATCCGGACGCTATTGGGGTTAAGATGGGTCAATATACCCATACTGTTAGCCTTTATGCGGACGATGTCCTGTTGACCCTGGATGACCCCAGGAGGTCACTCCCTGCTTGCGTCCAAGAACTGAACGCCTTTGCACGCGTGGCCGGCTTTAAAATGAATATGGCTAAATCGGCTGCCCTGGACGTGTCGCTTGCCGCGGACACCAGGAGAGACCTTCAGCGTCTCTTCCCCATGCAGTGGTCCTCTTCCACGGTGCCATACCTAGGGATCCTGCTGGCGCCTTCGCTGCCTGAAATGGTTAAGGCAAATTACTCTTCCCTTAGCAAGAAGATTAAGGTAGGAACTCTGCCGATGGAACAAGGGCCTGCTCTCGTGGCTGGGCCGTATCGCAGCGGTGAAGATGACGGTGCTGCCTCAGATCTTGTACCTTTTTCGCGCTCTACCTCTCCAGCCCCCTGTGGGTTGGATACAGCAAGCGCAGGCTGACATCTCCCGTTTCGTGTGGCAAGGCCGCAGGCCTCGGATGAAGAGAGTTCTCTCCACGCTTGCTCCGGAGGCGGGGGGTCTTGGTATCCCGGATCTCCGGAAGTATTTTCAGGCGGCGCAACTTCGATATTTGGTGGAATGGAGCAGGTGGGAATCTGACAAGCACTGGCTCTTTCAGGATCAGGCGGTAGCGGGACGTACCCTTCAGGAGGTTCCATTCCTGCGGCGCGCACATCGCCCGGCTAACCTCTACGCCTCCTTTATCACCCGGGTTCCCCTGCGGGTGTGGGATGCGGTTTGCGAGCTCCGCGAGCTGACTACCTTCCCATCACCCTTTACACCTATAGTTGGTAACCCGGACTTTACTCTGGGCTTAGAGCCGGGAGCTTTTTCCCACTGGGTGAGCGCGGGTTGCAGGGCACTTTTTCAGATTTACGGGCCGGAGGGAGTGCTTCCTTTCCAGCAACTTCGACAGGAATTTGGCCTGACGGAGGTAGACAGATTGCGCTACATGCAGGTCCGCCACTGGGCTCTCCAACCCCAGGTGCGCGACGTTGCAGCCCGTCAGATCACTCCTTACGAACGGTGGCTAGTGACCCGGACCTCGGAGGCCAAGCTTATTTCCGACCTATATAAGTTTCTCCAACCCCCGACGTTTCATTTCCATAATCCGGGGAGGGAGCGCTGGCACAGAGAGTTGGGCAGGACCCTGAGCCACAAGGAGTGGGACAAGATCGCATATCGGGCGAGGCACTCTGCATACCACACTGGGCTGACGGAGACCTTTACTAAGGTGTCCACCTACTGGTATTACACCCCAGAGAGGCTCTATGAGATGCACAAACTCACCGACAAGGGATGTTGGCGGGGCTGCGGACATGAGGGTACTCTATCGCACATTCTGTGGGATTGCCCGGTACTGACTGCTTACTGGAAAGAGGTCTTGGATGAGGTGGATAGACACTTTGAGATTGAGCTGCCGCGCTTCCCGGCGTATGTCTTGCTAGGCCTGCCCAACGACTTAATGTACCCGCTGAAGTCCCGCAGGGGTCGGCAGATTGCTATTGCGCTAGGCTCAGCGGTCCAAAATATCCTTATCCACTGGCGCACCTCCACTGCCCCCTCCATCACTGGTTGGCTACATAGACTCTGGCAGGTACTGGGTATGGAGAAGATGTCGCTTACAGTGGCTGGAAATGTGGATCAGTTCGAGGAGCTCTGGCACCCCTTCCTGGCACTGCTGTCCACAGAATTCCGGGAGCTCACATGTCCGAGGTACCTGCGCCTTCTTAGGCTGACGCCACCGGCGGCCCCGGCGGATTAGGAGGGATGGGGCTGGGGGGATTAGGGGTTGGGGGTAGGCTGTTTGGGGCGGATGCTTCTATTAAGGGCTATTGGACGGGAATGTTGGGGTATTGTTTTCTTCTTTTTCCTTTTCTGGGGGCGGGGGGCTTGGAGGGACTGCGTTGTGTTTTGCTGTGTTGCAGGAAGTTACTTGCTCTTAGCTTTGGTTGGGATGTCGGGGAATATAGGAGGGTTGTGCGCACTGCCTTACTGCCTTACAGCTGATGCCTCCCCTTCCCCTCCTGGACCACCGACCTCCCCCCTTTTGACCAGAACTGCTGCAACATGTCTCTTTTTCTTTTCATTGTACTGTATGTAACCTTGACCTCCTACTTCCCTTCCCATGTTTCTTTCGTTTTAATAAAAATGCTTTAAACCTAAATTATCTGCCGCTGGGAAAGCTCAAAGTCAGTATAGGTAACAATAATGAGCGTCGTAATACTCTAACTCCTTATGTAGATTTAATTAAAGCCAATCTTCATTCCAATTTCTCACAAAGTCTACAAAATAGCTCAACAAACATGTCAAACTACTTAGCTTGATGTTAGGGTGTTCTTCTTATCCTTTCACTTCATCCCGTCCTCGTCGCCAATGAAAAGTTGTAAATAAACGTAGAAGTATGATGTTGGTTTAAGTTAGGTTTATTCTTAACACCCTAACCATCAGCTACCAGGCAGCAACTGAATACACAGGAATACTCATCATCTTAACATTCTAGGTTCCATAGAACAGACCTATGATAGATATAAAGAGAATATAACACCTATCCTTGTTGTTAAGGAGTACATGATAGAGAAGACACCCATCATGCATTCTCTCCTAGAGCAGACCGGCAGACCATTTGTCATAGTCTGTAAACATTCCACCACTGAGTCTCAGAATGGGACCACCCAGGGAGCCCCAAACAATGTGAAGACAGTCAGCCCCCTGGGTGTTGTACCTGGGAGATGCTGAGGACCTTCAGGTGTGCATCTTAGTCTGTTTGTTTAGGGTGAGATAGGGCATATGTGAAAATGGAATTGATCAATCAATCAATCAAGGAATTATAAAGTTCAGCTAATCCCCCAATAGTGTATCCAGGCCTTGCAGGTCCATAGCTCATTTGAACAGCCAGGTCTTGAGGACTCTGCAGAATTCCAGAAGTGAGGCGATGGTCCAGAGTTGCATGAGGAGGCTGTTCCAGGTCATTACTGTGTTGTGAAGGAGGAGTATCCTCCACTTCTGCTTCAGTAGATGCAGGGAGTATGGGCCAGAGACAGGGAGGCTGAGCAAAGGCTTCTTAATAACTGGTGGTTAATATAGTGAGTCCTCAGTTGTGTAAAGCTTTGTGTGCGTCAGTCAGCAGCTTGAACTGGCATCTCTTCTCTATAGGGAGCCAGTGGAGTTGCCTGAGGTGGGGTGTGACATGAGCTCATCCTGGACGTTCGAGGAAAAGTCTGGCAGTGGCGTTCTGTGAATGGTCTAAAGACGCTGTAGGAGGTATGCAGGGATTCCTATGTAGAGAGTGTTGTCGTAGTCAGTAAACTGGTGATGAGGGCTTGTGTCACGGTGCACCTAGTGTGCAAGGTTAGCCACTTGAAGATCTTACACAGCATGCACAGAGTAAGAAAGCTGGCAAATGAGACAGAGTTGATCTGTAATTTCATAGTGAGGTTTATGGCGTTGCTGGATGATGTAGGTGCGGGTTTTAGGTTTGGCTGCCACCAGGACTCATTCCATAGGTTGCTGAAGTTGCCGAAGATCAGTACCTCAGTCTTGCCCATGGTCAGGTGCAGACAGTAGTACTACATCCAATCGGCAATGCTTGTCATGCATCTGTGGAATTTAATCCTCACAATGTCATTGGTAAGTGAGAGGATGAGGTGGATGTCATCAGCATAGGAGATTATGTTGAGGCTATGGGATCTGATGCTGTTGGCAGCGTGGTCATCTATGTGTTGAAGAGCATGGGGCTGAGGGATGAGACCTGAGGGACACCGTAGGTTATCTCAGTGGGTTTAAAGTTGAAAGTTGGGAGGCAGATCCACTATGTTCTACTGGTTGGGAAGGAGGTGATCCATCTGAGGATGTCTTCTTGGATGCTGATGTGGTGCAGTCTTTCAATCAGCGTGTGGTATGATAGGGTGTCGGAGGCTGCAGAGAGGTCGAGGAGGATCAGAGATGCAGTTTCTCCTTGGTCAAGGAAGGCTCAAATGTCATCAGTGGTTGCTATTAGGATGGACTCAATGTTGTGATTGCTGCAGGAGCTAGATTGGGAGGCATTGTGTAGCTGGTTCTGCTCCAGGCGGGCCAAGAGAAATTCTGTCTCATATATACATCTCTACACCATGATACTCACCATAATTCATAAATTTATCACTAGGCCCAAAAATGTTTGAGACATGAATTGACCTACTGAATCTTATGACCTAATTAATTTAAACATAATATAATACATTTAATTAAGTCAGTATCATGGGCAATGGATTAACTAATGGTAACTCAAGGAAACAAACAAGACCAGCTTGTCATTTCAAAATCTATTTTATTAACTTTATTATAAAGCAGAATGCATTTAAAGCAAGAAATCTTTATTAGCAATTTTATTAGGCAAGAATTATTTATTAGAAAGGCACACTTGATTGGCAGTTCGAACCAAAACTCAGCATGAGAAAATGCTCAAACATTTAGAAAACATCCCTAAACCCTATTTCCCTATCTTAGCTAAAGAAAACCTAAAGGGAAAAAGTAAAGTCTCAATGGATCTTACGTGAAACGAATGTCCATCAGCATCTCTGGAGCACAGGAATGAACGAACAGTGCTCTTAGCAAGGGGACAATTTTTATACCTTTTTCCTATCTAAAACTAACTAAAAGAATACAAATATTCGAGCAAGACATAACACGATTGGTCCAGGACATCATCCGATGAAGTCACACGACTCTCGCATAGCAAAAATCACGTTCCTTCAAGAGGGGCATTGTTCATAGTTTATACGTGTCACTGGCTTCCCGAGAGTTGCAACATTACACAAATTATTTCCTCCGTCCAAGCCTTTCCGCCGCTGAATATCCTGTCCTTGGCGATAGAAGCTGAATCAAATGTCATCAGCTTCCACACGACCTTGCTTACGAGCCTCCTCTTTCAAAGAATTATTGTAGAAAAACATTTCCACATTCAAACGTTGCTGTGTAAGGCCCAACATTTTGATAGTGCTCTGGGCATTCATTTTAGAAATAGGCCACAGGCCCCTTTACTAATATTAACCCATTAATCTATGTTACCTAGTTTTGCATACAAGAAGATAAACAAAACACGAACACATGAAACGACATAACATAAACAAAAGCATATTTTAAAGAATGCACATGCTATTATTTAAAACAGCCGCAGTTAATGAACAGCGAAACGAAAGACAAAGTAAATGTATTATTCAAAGCAGAATAACGAACATGACAAGAGCACAAATGATTAAACCTACATGTTTATGTAGGTGCACATTATTCTAGGTTGAGTCAGTACAAACGTGCAAATCATGCAACACTCATTAGTAAATTAAAATTATGGGAGTTTCATTGCTGCGTACTTTTATTCAGAATTTATTCTGAAAGTCGGCTCAATCAACTCCCTCATCTGGTGATTTAAAAATCACCAAATAAATCCAACAATTAATACAAAATTTTACTTTTTAGTAATGTCATATAATGATCTCTCTCTGTATTAGTAAATCTAAACTCCTGTTTCATCAGTCTGTCTAGAACTCTCATATTGAGCCCAGCAGAATTCATCCATTTCTATCTCTTTCTCTTGAGCCTTTCTGAGTTTATAAATCCTCTTTTTCTCCCTCACATGCTTCTTTCTCTTGTGAATCATGCAACTGATTTTTAACAAAAGTGTCACTATAACAATAACTATTAGAGGGTAAAGCACTTTGCCAATGATTGAACTGCCAATGTCTGCAAACCATTCCTTGATTGCCCCAAACCTTTTTGCCAAACGTTCAGAAAAACTGTTACTTTCCATGGGTTCTACTTCTGAGTGAATTTCTGTAATATTTTTGATTAATAATTCTATATTCTGACTTTTATCCGGGATATATGTGCAGCAATGCTGAACATGCAAAATACCACAGACTCCTCCCTCTTTTGCTAGAAGGATGTCCAACTCAAGCCGGTTTTGCCTAACCATGCTTCTGGTAGCAATGAGCTCTGTATTGACCAACTGGAAACCACCTGCAGTATCCGTGGACAACCTGTCAACAATTGTAGAAACCTTTCGGATTTTAATTGCATTCAGTGTAATTCCTACCATAGGAATTATTGCACCAAATATATCTCCCATAATTTCTGAAAAGCTTTCTCTTTTAAATCTATTCAGGTGTTTGCCAATTTCAAATGATCCTTCTCCATTCCTGTCAACATGGAAAATTTTAGGAAAGACAAGACCAAGGTACCATGTGCCATACCAATGGTCAGGAAGACTGAAATATGCTTTGTTTCCACAAACAAAAGAAATTCCTGGGAAAATTGGATCTTTACCACCTTTAAATCCCCATCCCCCTACAATTCGATAGGTGTCCTCACACTGGCTAGCACCGACAAAATAATTGTCGTAAAGCGTGTTATCTCTTTTAATGCAAAGCTTTCCAGGAACTGGTTCATCTATATGAATAGCAGCATATCTATTTTCTCCATTAAGCTTCTCATCCTCGATTTGCCAAAACTTGGATTTAGTTTGTTTCAGCATTTCATTCCTTTTATAAATTGCTCTCCTCTCCTCAACCTGATCAAGGAAAGATCTTTCTTCATCCCTCATTTTCCAAGTTAAATTATTCTTGTAAGCATACTCGTAGGTAAGTTCATTAGTCACCAAAAGAATTCCCTCATCAGCTTAGCAGGCCTAACTTTGTTAAGACTATGCACAATTTTTAAGTTAGCAAAAATCTCATCAAAATCTGAATACTAGTATTCCAGTCGACCTGTTTGATAGAACAGGCTTGATATAACACTGCATGTTATTCCATAAGTAAGGGGAAGCATATTGTACTTGACCCCTTCTGAAACCGAAGTAGGAAGCTTAACACACACATAACAGTCCTTAACATCCATGACTCTAACATACTCCGATAGTAGTCTGGAAAAAGAATTAGTAGCAAAATCTCCAACAGATCTGTCCTGATGGATATCTGGTTTATGCTCAATAACTCTATTAGTTTTGCCTGCAACATCATGTTCAGCTTGTTTTGATTCAGATTTGCTTGTCATATTTATCTTGTAATTCTCCCTATTAATACCGAAAGGGAAGATGACTGCTAAAACTAACCAAACTAGAATAATTAATATCACGCAAATAGAAGACATTTTACAACATCTTCTAAAAATTGCACATCTAGAATTATCTGTATTAGGCATTTTTACTCAGCCTAAACTAAAACACAAATTTAAAACTTAAAAATTAATTAATAATCTGAAATACACACCTCCCCTTTTAAACTTTTTTTGAGTAACCCTCTAACAGCTTTTCTTCAACCTTACGTCCATAAAAGTATTCAGCTAACACAATTTCTTCGACCTTGTGTCACCTAACACAATTTCTTCAGCCTTATGCCAAAAGCAAACCTCAACTCAAAGAAAACTAACCTTAATCATTGTCACTATTTTCTTCCAAATCTTCTTGACTGCTACTGCTAACCTTAACTATTGGTGGTTTGATGATATAGGCCCACTCTGGAGACTTGTACTTTTGATTAGGCTCCAATGGTCTTTTACTTTTCCTGTTAATTACTTCAATCTTCTTTCCAACTTGTTCTTTTTTGTCTCAATCACTCTTTTGACTAGATATTTTGTTGACCTGATCTTTCGATCTGTTGATTAGGTTGAATTTCAAATCTTGTTTTGGCCAAATATCACCTTTTCTCAAAAGCTTCTTTTTAGGCTCAATTTCATTACATTCAGCTTTCCAAGCTCTTTTTCTGAATCTTCTTATTTCAGATTCTTCATCACTGTCATCCAAATCAGTTTCAGAGATTTCAATACTGTATCTAGGAACTTCTTTACTCGGCAATTTCACTCCGTTAGGAACAACGTCTCTGTAGCTGGTACTTGGCAATTCGTCCTCTTCTGGAATTACTTCTAACTTCCCAGTTCCAGATTTCCCATTCCTGCTTTCAGAGCTTCCAATCTGCCTTTCAATACTCTCCTGATCTTGAACCTCTTCTGACACAGTTTCTTTTTCAGACGTTTCTTCTACAGCATCTTCATCATCATTCTCTGAATCAACAACAACGATGTCTAGATCTTTTTCATTTGATGCTTGAGTCGGTTCTGAGTTTTCCAGATGTCGACTTCTCTGTCGATCTTCAGAATCTGGATTTTCAGGTTCTTCTTCTTCTGAATCTGAATCTGCTGTAGTCTCGTCACTATCTTCGTCAGGATTATCAGGTGCAGATACACGAAGGGTATGACTTGCATGCACCCACCTTTTCAGACCTCTGCATTTAACAGCATTAGTTGTGACTAAAATCACTTGCCTTGCTTTCTGCCACCTGGGTACCAAACAGTTCCTCCTCCGATGAACTTCTGTTCTGACCCAATCTCCTGGCAATAGATCATGAGCCTGCTCCTTTTCTTTTGAAATCACATCTGTTCCCACCTGATGGAATACAGAAGTTACTACATCAGAAAGGTGCTTACAATAGTCTAAGATTGCACTGTCATTTATTGCTAACAACTTTCCAACTGGAATATAAGCCTGTCTCATTACTCTTCCCATGAGAATGTCATAAGGGCTAAGACCTTTTCTTTTATCTGGAGTACTTCTCAAAGACATCAAAACGAGTGGAAGTGCTTCAGTCCATTTAATTCCTGTAGCTAAACACATTTTTGAAATTCTGTTTTTGATTGTGCCATTAATTTGCTCTACGACACCTGATGCTTCTGGTCTGTAAGCACAGTGTAGCTTTTGTTTAATTCCAAATGCTTCACAAATTAATTCAATCAGTCTGTTTTCAAAATGTGTGCCACGATCACTTTCAATAGTTACTGGAAAACCATATCTAGGTATGATCTCCCTCAAAAGCAATTTTGCCACAGTAATTGAATCATTGTGACGAGTTGGAAACGCTTCCACCCATCTTGAAAACAAACAGACAATCACAAGCACATACCTGAGCTTATTGTGTGGTGGCATGTCAATGAAATCCATCTGTAACCCGGTAAAAGGACCACCCTCCCGATCTATGGTTCCCATGCTTACAACTGTTATTCTGTTTAGATTGACTTGCTGGCAGATCAAACAACGTTGGCAAAGCTACTGCAATAACCCTAAATTTTGGATTATACCAAGTCTCCCTGAACTGTATGATCATTGTGTCTCTTCCTAAGTGACCTGGTCCATGGTACATCTGTGCCATGTCAGCAATCATGCAATTAGGCATAACAGGTCTACCATCTTTGTAAACCCAAATTCCATCTTCCTCCTGCTGTCTACAACCTTCTTTGAGCCATGTGTTTTTCTCGCCATCATTTGCCTCATCTTGTAAATCTTTTACTCCCTGCCACGTTTCTACCACAGATATTAGCATGAGAGAGTTGATTACATGCTCATTGTCCTTCTCCCGATTGAGTGAAAGATTATTCTTTGCACAGTATCGTGCAGTTTCATCTGCAAAGGCATTTCCTTTAATAAAGTAATCTTGTACCTTTTTGTGTGCACTGCATTTAACCACAGCTATTTTCTCTGGTAATTGAATCTTTTAATTAATTTTGCATTCCTAATTGGAGTCCCTGCAGAGGTTAAATAACCTCTCTGAGACTAGAGCTGACCATAATCATGGACTACGCCATAACCATACTGACTATCAGTCACTATGGTAACTTTTTTCCCTGCAGCTTTTTCACAGGCACGAATTAAAGCAACTAATTCTGCTATTTGCGCTGAACGAATTCCTTCAAGAGTTGAACCCTCAACTATCTCAGAAACTGTGCAGACTGAATATGCTGCGCTCAGAATGCCTTCATCTGTTCTTAAACAAGAACCATCAACAAAGTAAACAATGTCTGATTCTGGTAAAGGCATATCTTTAATGTCTTTTCTGGGTTTGGTACAGTATTCCAAAACATCCAAACATTCATGATCAATGTCATCATTATCATCATCAGAAACCACATTATCTGGTAAAAGTGTAGCTGGATTGAGATTAAGACATCTCGCAATGGATACATTATCTGATCCCAGAATAATTTTCTCATATTTTGTCAATCCGTAGCTTGACAGGTGTTGTGTTTTACTTCTAGTAAGAAGTGTTTCGACTGAATGACGTACATATACCTTTACAGGAAACCCCATTATGATTCCTTCACTTTGCTCAAGGCTTACACTTGTTGCAGCCACTGCTTTTAAGCAACCTGGCAATGCTTTAGCAACAGGATCAAGAACAGCTGAAAAGTAAGCTATGGGTTTTCTCATTTTTCCATGTTTCTGAATGAGAACTGATAAAGCACAACCTTCCCTTTCACTGCGATACAGCTCAAATTCCTTATCATAATCAGGCATACCCAATGCTGGTGCTTTACAGAGACTTTTCTTTAGCTTTTCAAAACCCTCCAATTCTGTTTTTGTCAAAACAATCGGGTCCTTTATGTCTGCCTTTGTTAATCTTTGCAAAGGTTTTGCAATTACTGAAAACCCACAAATCCATTGGCGACAATAACCAACCATTCCTAGAAACATCCTGATCTGTCTTTGAGTTGTTGGTGGTTGTATTGCTCGAATCATTTTTATTCTCTCAATTGTCACTTGTCTAATTCCTTTTGCAATTCTGTGACCAAGGTATTTAACCTCTTGTTTGCAAAACTGTAGTTTTGCAGGTGACACTTTATGCCCTTCATCTGCCAAGTGATTCAAAAGTGTAACGGTGTCAGTCACACAATTTTCTCTTGTTTTTCCTGCAATCAGGAGATCATCAATATACTGGACCAATGTCGACTCTCCAGGTAATTTTAAATCTTCCAGGGATTTCTTTAATAACTGATTAAAGATAGAGGAACTCTCAGTATACCCTTGAGGGATACAACACCATGCTAATATGCGATCCTGGAACCCATATGCAAAAATTTGCTGGCTATCTGGATGCAATGGAACTGTAAAGAAGGCATTACATAGGTCAATGACCGTGTACCATTCTGCATCATGCGGGATCTGATATAGAATTACCGCTGGATTTGGTACAACTGGACAGCAAGGAACAACTATCTTATTAACCTTTCTCAGATCCTGAACTATTCTGTACGTTCCATTTGGCTTTTTAATACCCATAATCAGTGAATTACATGGGCTGCTCTCAATTTCCCTCAAAACACCTTGCCTAATGAATTTTTCAATTAGGGGGATTACACCTTCAATTGTTTCAGGTTTCATTTTGTACTGGGGAATGTTTGGAAAATCTATTCCTTGCTTCACAGTAATTTTCACTGGGTCTACATGTTTCATTAAACCCATTTCATCACCAGTCAGATCCAAAATTTCTGGATTTACTGTCTCTTTCAGTTCCTCAGGTAAATTATTTTTATTATAAGCAGGAAACATTTCATTTTATTTTCTTCATCAACCATTAATAGTGTCAATTTGTATAAACCATCTTCTTCTAGAGTTTGAAGCTCAATACCCTCTGGTGAACAGTAAATTTTACAATTCATCTTGCAAAGCAGATCCCGACCTAAAAGGTTAACAGGACTGCTGTTACAGACAACAAATCTGTGTTTGTCTTTGTAATTCCCAATTTATACATCCACAGGTTTTGTCAAATTCGTTTTAATCTGCTGATTAGCGATACATACTAACTGGATAGAATCTCCAGAGAGAGGAAGATTTTCAATTTCCACTGATCGAACAGTAGCACGGGTAGCACCAGTGTCCACAAGAAAAGTGATATCTTTGTCATTCACTTTACCATTAACAAATGGACCTGACTGATCTACCTCAAGAGTGGCTCCAAGCACACACTCTTCTTCCTCCCTCAGGCACCGTCATGAGTAATCCTCTGAGTCACTGCTCTCGTTTTCTTTTAACCAAAATTGTTGAGAGACATTTGACACATTTACTTTTTGTGATCTTTTTACCTGTTCAGCTCCGCAGAAACCCATCTCTGGATTGTATCTTTGTGTATTCATGCAATTTGGCAAAGGTGGCTGTGGAATTTGGTTTTGCTGAATCAATTGGTTTTGCTGATTCGCTAACTGTCCCTGTAGCTGTTGCTGCTGACTTATTTCATTTAACTGTCGCTGAAGCTGTTGCTGTTGCTGCTGATTTACCTCACTCTGCATCTGTGGATTCAATGATTAATTTTTAAAATTTCTGGGCGGATTTTTACACTCACGCTTCCAGTGTCCAATCTCACCGCAATTAAAATAAGGTAGCTTTTGTTTTAGCTCTTCAATATTTATATTAAATTTTGGCTTATTTGTAAAGTTCGCTTTGAACTTGCCTGGAGTCTGTTGCAAATTTTTATTTTCTAATGCTGCTATCTGCTGTTCAGCTACCTTAACTTGTGCCCACATTGCCTTTTTCGTTGAGTTTCTTTTGCTTTGCATCTATCTCATCACTGCAGTATTTTGCTTTTCTCAGGATGTCATCAACTGAAAGTGCTTGCCAACCGACAATTCCAGTTCGAATCATATCCCCTATCTCAGGTCTCGGGCCATAAACAAACCTGTAAATAAAGTGGCTCATGTCACTTTCACTTAATTTTTCATAGCCACTGTAATGTTTAAATACTAGGAGCAACCTTTCATAATAGGAATGAACTGATTCTTTTGGTTCCTAGTTAGTTCTATCAATTTTAACCCAATCTACTTCTTTTGCAGGAATCTTGTCTTTTAGCCAAACAATTACTTCGTCATAGAAATCCATGACAATGTCTGAAGGAGCGCCTGTTACTTTATGTCACTGCGGTTCCTCCTTGGGCCAGCTAACAGAAATTTTGCATTCTGTCCAAAGATCTGACGGGACAACAATGTCATAGAAAGCATCAAGATCAATCCACAGAACTTTTGAGACTTTAATGAATCTGTCAACCTGATGATACCATTCCACTGGCTTTTCTCTCAGCCGAGGAAAATCATTCGTGAAACAGTAATATATCCTGTCTTGTCCAAGAAACATGGACATAACTCCCACCAGCTATTTCCCTCATCGGAAATTCACCAAAAATTTCTCCCCTGTCTCTCTTTTCTTCTTCTCTCTTCTTTGCCCATTTATTTATTTTTATTTATTTTTTGGTTTTTGTAGAGCGCGTAGTCACCCTTGAGTATCCCAGCGCTAAAACCTCGAACTCCTAACGAGGGGAACAGGGAAATTTCGAAGAAAAATCAGGGAAAAAGGAGGGTTTTGAGGGACTTTCTAAATCGAAGGAGGTTTGGTTCAGCTCTGAGGTTCGAGGGGAGAGCGTTCCATTTTCTGGCCGTGTTCACCGAGAATCTGCGGCCGCCGATGCGGGATTTCTTCACCATGGGGACAACAATAAGGTTTCCCTTTTCGGACCGAAGCGCTCTCGACGGTCTGTATGGAGTGATCCAGGTGCTCAAAATGGGGGGACCCGCATTGTTCAGGACCTTGTGTGCCAGACAGAGGGCCTTGAAAGCGACTCTTTCCCTCACGGGGAGCCAGTGAAGTTTTTTCAAGGCAGGTTTGGCCGAAGTTCTTGCTGGGGTGTTTGTGAGCAAGCGGGCTGCGGCATTTTGGGTTTTTTGTAGTGTCTGCAAGGTGGCTTCCGGCGCCCCGAGGTAAATAGCATTACTATAATCCAACCTTGCTAGCACTAAACCTTGAATTAGCAGAAGGCGGGACTGGAATGGCAGTAGGGGGAGCACTTTTCTACATGATCTCAGGAGCCCATAGCAGATGCCGGCTGTTTTCCTGGCCTGTGTCCGGAAAGTGAGATCTGTCTCTAGCCACACTCCCAGACTCTTAACCTCTGTCTTAGGGGAGGGGGGGTCACCCATACATGCGGGCCAGATGTTAGGAGGGAGACTTGGGGTTTTGTGTCCGAGAAGCAAGATCTCTGTCTTTGACCCGTTAAGCTTTAGGTCAGAATCGCCCATCCATTGATGGACAGTGGACAGGCAGTCTTGCAGGTTGGAGAGCTGTAGCTTGGGGTGGGAGAGGGTCACTACCAGCTGAGTGTCGTCAGCGTAGCTGACGATCGTGACTCCGAAAGGGACAACCAGCTCCTCCAGTGGGGCCATATACACGTTAAAAAGTGTGGGGCTTAATGAGGAGCCCTGGGGTACTCCACACCGGAGGGGGATTGAGGGAGACCGGCTTTCTCCTTCCCAGACTTGGAAGGAGCGTCGGGAGAGAAAGGATGTGAGCCATCTCAGCGCACTGTCTTGTACGCCAGTGCTCTCTAGGCGCTGGACTAGGACCTGGTGGCTGACAGTGTCGAATGCTGCGCTGAGGTCCAGGAGGACCACTGCCACTGATCCTCCTGTATCCATGATTTCCCTCGCTTTTTCTACTGCCGCCAGGAGGGCGGTGTCTGTGCCCTGACCTGGTCTAAAACCTGTTTGGGAGTTCTTTAGGCAGTGGTTTGCTTCCAGGAAGTGGGACAGTTTTTTGTTTGCGAGCTTCTCCGCGACCTTACCTATCCAGGGGAGGAGCGAGATAGGTCGATAATTGGATAAGTCCGTGGGGTCTAGTGACGGCTTCTTCAGCAGACCTTTAACAACGGCCTCCTTCCAGCTTTGTGGGACTATTCCTTGGGAAAAAGAGGTGTTAATGAGGGCCGTGAGTCTAGCTGTGATGGTTGGTGCTATGTTTTTCGTGAACCGTACGGGGACTGAGTCGCTGGGGGCTCCGCTTTTCGTGGCTGCTAGAGTGGTTGCCACTTCTTCTTCTGAGACTGGTCCGAATGCAGTTAAACAAGGGGATTCAGGTTTGTCCATGGGGTTTCCAGACGTGAGGGTGCAATCCTTAGCGATTCCAGGGGTGGCCTGATTAGTAGCAGGTAGGGAGGAAAGGATTTTCTTGATTTTGCTGTCGAAGAAATTGGCCAGGTTAACACATTTCTCCTCGGCTGCTTTGGGGTCCAAGGGTGTCTGCGGGGGGGCTGGGACATGGAGAAGCTCTTTAAGTATGGAAAAAGTCTCTTTAGCAGAGCACGAGGAATTTTGTATTCTTACCTCAAAGAAAGAGCTTTTAGCGCTGTGGAGGGCTTGTTTATACGCCTTCATGGCAGATTGATAGGCGTTTTTGTCCGTCGCTGTTTTATTTTTCCTCCATGTTCGTTCCGTCTTTTTGCACTCTTTCCTAAGAATGTTCAAGGCCGGGGTGTACCAGGGAGCATGATTGATCCTCTTTACATGTTTAAGAGAGTGTGTTAATGGAATGAGGCTATCTAGGGGGTTGGTGAGCCAGCTGTTAAATTCCCTATCAGCGGTGTTAGGGTCAGCTGAGAGGGGGCCATCGGAATCCCTGAGCTTCGCTTCCCATTTTTCTGGACTTAACTTGTGCCAGCGTCGGGTTAGAATCCTAGTTTTCTGTTTGGGGACCGAGGCGGGCTGATAGGACCAGTGCATTGGGACCAGAAAGTGGTCAGTCCATGGAAGGGGGGAGGGGTCTTGGGTTTGGAAATTCCTGATGTTGGTGAAAACTGGGTCTAGGAGATGACCTTTCTCGTGAGTGGGTTTCGAGTTCAGGAGCTGGAGGTCAGCTGACGCGAGGTCTGCTAGAAGATTCGCGGCGGTGTGGTCTGCCGGATCTAGGAAGTGTAGGTTCAAATCCCCTAGGAGAAGAAAGTTAGGCGTTGCTATTGTTTTTAGAAGGATGTGATCCATCAGAGTGTTTGAGAAATCACCTATTGAGCCTGGTGGTCGGTATACCAGAAGACCCGATAGTGAAGTGGTAGGTGAGATCTGAAGGGTGAAATTACAATTTTCACAGTCCTTGACCGTACCGTCGGTGATCCTGCAGCTAAAATGGTCTTTATAGAGAATGGCGAGCCCGCCACCTCTTCCAACTGGTCTGTTAAGGCAGCAGATTTGGTAGCCTGGGGGGGTTGCATTGACCAAATCTGAGCCGTTGTTGGGGGTCAGCCATGTTTCGGTCAGAAATAGGGCGTCTAGCGAAAGGGTTAGGGTGAGGAGGTTTACCTCGTATGAGTGCTTTACTAGCGACCTGCAGTTCAATAGGCCCAGCCGAAGCGTGCTGCTAAATTTCGTGGTTTCAGGGGTGTTGCAGAGGGGACATCCTGTGAACGGGGTGTCATCCTTCAGGATGAATTCACACTGCGGGTTTTTCTTTGTATTCCAGAGACGGAGGGTATCCGGGGGGTAGGATAGGAGGGGCTGTGAATCGGGCATAGTGACAGGTCCTAGGGCCGTCTGGGCCCGGACGGGCCCAGACGGGCTTGCCTTTGGCGCGCCTTCGGCGCGCTGACGGCGCGCCCGCTGCGCCCGTCCGCTGCGCGTCCGGTAATTGCACATCTTTGATGTGTGGGAAAGGGGCGGGTGGGCGTGGCCTCAAAGTGGGCGTGGCCTCTCTCCCTCGCCGTGAATGGCGGCAGAAATGTTTGTTTGCTGGTTTTAGAGTTGCAGCGAAGGGGTCGCTGTTTCGGCGCTTCTGGGCCCGCTCCAGTGGTGGTAGACGGGTGAGTGATGGTTTTAAAATACAGAGAATTAGGCGTGACACAGAAATACAATAATTTAAAAAAATGCTTGCTAGTCTCCCGGCTTCCGCCTCAGGAGCTTTCGAGATTCTGGTGAGGGGCGCTGAAGGCAGCGTTTATATACCGTGGGCGGCGGGTGGGCGTGGCCTCAAAGTGGGCGTGGCCTCTCTCCCTCGCCGTGAATGGCGGCAGAAATGTTTGTTTGCTGGTTTTAGAGTTGCAGCGAAGGGGTCGCTGTTTCGGCGCTTCTGGGCCCGCTCCAGTGGTGGTAGACGGGTGAGTGATGGTTTTAAAATACAGAGAATTAGGCGTGACACAGAAATACAATAATTTAAAAAAATGCTTGCTAGTCTCCCGGCTTCCGCCTCAGGAGCTTTCGAGATTCTGGTGAGGGGCGCTGAAGGCAGCGTTTATATACCGTGGGCGGCGGGTGGGCGTGGCCTCAAAGTGGGCGTGGCCTCTCTCCCTCGCCGTGAATGGCGGCAGAAATGTTTGTTTGCTGGTTTTAGAGTTGCAGCGAAGGGGTCGCTGTTTCGGCGCTTCTGGGCCCGCTCCAGTGGTGGTAGACGGGTGAGTGATGGTTTTAAAATACAGAGAATTAGGCGTGACACAGAAATACAATAATTTAAAAAAATGCTTGCTAGTCTCCCGGCTTCCGCCTCAGGAGCTTTCGAGATTCTGGTGAGGGGCGCTGAAGGCAGCGTTTATATACCGTGGGCGGCGGGTGGGCGTGGCCTCAAAGTGGGCGTGGCCTCTCTCCCTCGCCGTGAATGGCGGCAGAAATGTTTGTTTGCTGGTTTTAGAGTTGCAGCGAAGGGGTCGCTGTTTCGGCGCTTCTGGGCCCGCTCCAGTGGTGGTAGACGGGTGAGTGATGGTTTTAAAATACAGAGAATTAGGCGTGACACAGAAATACAATAATTTTAAAAAATGCTTGCTAGTCTCCCGGCTTCCGCCTCAGGAGCTTTCGAGATTCTGGTGAGGGGCGCTGAAGGCAGCGTTTATATACCGTGGGCGGCGGGTGGGCGTGGCCTCAAAGTGGGCGTGGCCTCTCTCCCTCGCCGTGAATGGCGGCAGAAATGTTTGTTTGCTGGTTTTAGAGTTGCAGCGAAGGGGTCGCTGTTTCGGCGCTTCTGGGCCCGCTCCAGTGGTGGTAGACGGGTGAGTGATGGTTTTAAAATACAGAGAATTAGGCGTGACACAGAAATACAATAATTTAAAAAAATGCTTGCTAGTCTCCCGGCTTCCGCCTCAGGAGCTTTCGAGATTCTGGTGAGGGGCGCTGAAGGCAGCGTTTATATACCGTGGGCGGCGGGTGGGCATGGCCTCAAAGTGGGCGTGGCCTCTCTCCCTCGCCGTGAATGGCGGCAGAAATGTTTGTTTGCTGGTTTTAGAGTTGCAGCGAAGGGGTCGCTGTTTCGGCGCTTCTGGGCCCGCTCCAGTGGTGGTAGACGGGTGAGTGATGGTTTTAAAATACAGAGAATTAGGCGTGACACAGAAATACAATAATTTAAAAAAATGCTTGCTAGTCTCCCGGCTTCCGCCTCAGGAGCTTTCGAGATTCTGGTGAGGGGCGCTGAAGGCAGCGTTTATATACCGTGGGCGGCGGGTGGGCGTGGCCTCAAAGTGGGCGTGGCCTCTCTCCCTCGCCGTGAATGGCGGCAGAAATGTTTGTTTGCTGGTTTTAGAGTTGCAGCGAAGGGGTCGCTGTTTCGGCGCTTCTGGGCCCGCTCCAGTGGTGGTAGACGGGTGAGTGATGGTTTTAAAATACAGAGAATTAGGCGTGACACAGAAATACAATAATTTTAAAAAATGCTTGCTAGTCTCCCGGCTTCCGCCTCAGGAGCTTTCGAGATTCTGGTGAGGGGCGCTGAAGGCAGCGTTTATATACCGTGGGCGGCGGGTGGGCGTGGCCTCAAAGTGGGCGTGGCCTCTCTCCCTCGCCGTGAATGGCGGCAGAAATGTTTGTTTGCTGGTTTTAGAGTTGCAGCGAAGGGGTCGCTGTTTCGGCGCTTCTGGGCCCGCTCCAGTGGTGGTAGACGGGTGAGTGATGGTTTTAAAATACAGAGAATTAGGCGTGACACAGAAATACAATAATTTAAAAAAATGCTTGCTAGTCTCCCGGCTTCCGCCTCAGGAGCTTTCGAGATTCTGGTGAGGGGCGCTGAAGGCAGCGTTTATATACCGTGGGCGGCGGGTGGGCATGGCCTCAAAGTGGGCGTGGCCTCTCTCCCTCGCCGTGAATGGCGGCAGAAATGTTTGTTTGCTGGTTTTAGAGTTGCAGCGAAGGGGTCGCTGTTTCGGCGCTTCTGGGCCCGCTCCAGTGGTGGTAGACGGGTGAGTGATGGTTTTAAAATACAGAGAATTAGGCGTGACACAGAAATACAATAATTTTAAAAAATGCTTGCTAGTCTCCCGGCTTCCGCCTCAGGAGCTTTCGAGATTCTGGTGAGGGGCGCTGAAGGCAGCGTTTATATACCGTGGGCGGCGGGTGGGCGTGGCCTCAAAGTGGGCGTGGCCTCTCTCCCTCGCCGTGAATGGCGGCAGAAATGTTTGTTTGCTGGTTTTAGAGTTGCAGCGAAGGGGTCGCTGTTTCGGCGCTTCTGGGCCCGCTCCAGTGGTGGTAGACGGGTGAGTGATGGTTTTAAAATACAGAGAATTAGGCGTGACACAGAAATACAATAATTTAAAAAAATGCTTGCTAGTCTCCCGGCTTCCGCCTCAGGAGCTTTCGAGATTCTGGTGAGGGGCGCTGAAGGCAGCGTTTATATACCGTGGGCGGCGGGTGGGTGTGGCCTCAAAGTGGGCGTGGCCTCTCTCCCTCGCCGTGAATGGCGGCAGAAATGTTTGTTTGCTGGTTTTAGAGTTGCAGCGAAGGGGTCGCTGTTTCGGCGCTTCTGGGCCCGCTCCAGTGGTGGTAGACGGGTGAGTGATGGTTTTAAAATACAGAGAATTAGGCGTGACACAGAAATACAATAATTTTAAAAAATGCTTGCTAGTCTCCCGGCTTCCGCCTCAGGAGCTTTCGAGATTCTGGTGAGGGGCGCTGAAGGCAGCGTTTATATACCGTGGGCGGCGGGTGGGCGTGGCCTCAAAGTGGGCGTGGCCTCTCTCCCTCGCCGTGAATGGCGGCAGAAATGTTTGTTTGCTGGTTTTAGAGTTGCAGCGAAGGGGTCGCTGTTTCGGCGCTTCTGGGCCCGCTCCAGTGGTGGTAGACGGGTGAGTGATGGTTTTAAAATACAGAGAATTAGGCGTGACACAGAAATACAATAATTTTAAAAAATGCTTGCTAGTCTCCCGGCTTCCGCCTCAGGAGCTTTCGAGATTCTGGTGAGGGGCGCTGAAGGCAGCGTTTATATACCGTGGGCGGCGGGTGGGCGTGGCCTCAAAGTGGGCGTGGCCTCTCTCCCTCGCCGTGAATGGCGGCAGAAATGTTTGTTTGCTGGTTTTAGAGTTGCAGCGAAGGGGTCGCTGTTTCGGCGCTTCTGGGCCCGCTCCAGTGGTGGTAGACGGGTGAGTGATGGTTTTAAAATACAGAGAATTAGGCGTGACACAGAAATACAATAATTTTAAAAAATGCTTGCTAGTCTCCCGGCTTCCGCCTCAGGAGCTTTCGAGATTCTGGTGAGGGGCGCTGAAGGCAGCGTTTATATACCGTGGGCGGCGGGTGGGCGTGGCCTCAAAGTGGGCGTGGCCTCTCTCCCTCGCCGTGAATGGCAGCAGAAATGTTTGTTTGCTGGTTTTAGAGTTGCAGCGAAGGGGTCGCTGTTTCGGCGCTTCTGGGCCCGCTCCAGTGGTGGTAGACGGGTGAGTGATGGTTTTAAAATACAGAGAATTAGGCGTGACACAGAAATACAATAATTTAAAAAAATGCTTGCTAGTCTCCCGGCTTCCGCCTCAGGAGCTTTCGAGATTCTGGTGAGGGGCGCTGAAGGCAGCGTTTATATACCGTGGGCGGCGGGTGGGCGTGGCCTCAAAGTGGGCGTGGCCTCTCTCCCTCGCCGTGAATGGCGGCAGAAATGTTTGTTTGCTGGTTTTAGAGTTGCAGCGAAGGGGTCGCTGTTTCGGCGCTTCTGGGCCCGCTCCAGTGGTGGTAGACGGGTGAGTGATGGTTTTAAAATACAGAGAATTAGGCGTGACACAGAAATACAATAATTTTAAAAAATGCTTGCTAGTCTCCCGGCTTCCGCCTCAGGAGCTTTCGAGATTCTGGTGAGGGGCGCTGAAGGCAGCGTTTATATACCGTGGGCGGCGGGTGGGCGTGGCCTCAAAGTGGGCGTGGCCTCTCTCCCTCGCCGTGAATGGCGGCAGAAATGTTTGTTTGCTGGTTTTAGAGTTGCAGCGAAGGGGTCGCTGTTTCGGCGCTTCTGGGCCCGCTCCAGTGGTGGTAGACGGGTGAGTGATGGTTTTAAAATACAGAGAATTAGGCGTGACACAGAAATACAATAATTTAAAAAAATGCTTGCTAGTCTCCCGGCTTCCGCCTCAGGAGCTTTCGAGATTCTGGTGAGGGGCGCTGAAGGCAGCGTTTATATACCGTGGGCGGCGGGTGGGCGTGGCCTCAAAGTGGGCGTGGCCTCTCTCCCTCGCCGTGAATGGCGGCAGAAATGTTTGTTTGCTGGTTTTAGAGTTGCAGCGAAGGGGTCGCTGTTTCGGCGCTTCTGGGCCCGCTCCAGTGGTGGTAGACGGGTGAGTGATGGTTTTAAAATACAGAGAATTAGGCGTGACACAGAAATACAATAATTTAAAAAAATGCTTGCTAGTCTCCCGGCTTCCGCCTCAGGAGCTTTCGAGATTCTGGTGAGGGGCGCTGAAGGCAGCGTTTATATACCGTGGGCGGCGGGTGGGCGTGGCCTCAAAGTGGGCGTGGCCTCTCTCCCTCGCCGTGAATGGCGGCAGAAATGTTTGTTTGCTGGTTTTAGAGTTGCAGCGAAGGGGTCGCTGTTTCGGCGCTTCTGGGCCCGCTCCAGTGGTGGTAGACGGGTGAGTGATGGTTTTAAAATACAGAGAATTAGGCGTGACACAGAAATACAATAATTTTAAAAAATGCTTGCTAGTCTCCCGGCTTCCGCCTCAGGAGCTTTCGAGATTCTGGTGAGGGGCGCTGAAGGCAGCGTTTATATACCATGGGCGGCGGGTGGGCGTGGCCTCAAAGTGGGCGTGGCCTCTCTCCCTCGCCGTGAATGGCGGCAGAAATGTTTGTTTGCTGGTTTTAGAGTTGCAGCGAAGGGGTCGCTGTTTCGGCGCTTCTGGGCCCGCTCCAGTGGTGGTAGACGGGTGAGTGATGGTTTTAAAATACAGAGAATTAGGCGTGACACAGAAATACAATAATTTTTAAAAATGCTTGCTAGTCTCCCGGCTTCCGCCTCAGGAGCTTTCGAGATTCTGGTGAGGGGCGCTGAAGGCAGCGTTTATATACCGTGGGCGGCGGGTGGGCGTGGCCTCAAAGTGGGCGTGGCCTCTCTCCCTCGCCGTGAATGGCGGCAGAAATGTTTGTTTGCTGGTTTTAGAGTTGCAGCGAAGGGGTCGCTGTTTCGGCGCTTCTGGGCCCGCTCCAGTGGTGGTAGACGGGTGAGTGATGGTTTTAAAATACAGAGAATTAGGCGTGACACAGAAATACAATAATTTAAAAAAATGCTTGCTAGTCTCCCGGCTTCCGCCTCAGGAGCTTTCGAGATTCTGGTGAGGGGCGCTGAAGGCAGCGTTTATATACCGTGGGCGGCGGGTGGGCGTGGCCTCAAAGTGGGCGTGGCCTCTCTCCCTCGCCGTGAATGGCGGCAGAAATGTTTGTTTGCTGGTTTTAGAGTTGCAGCGAAGGGGTCGCTGTTTCGGCGCTTCTGGGCCCGCTCCAGTGGTGGTAGACGGGTGAGTGATGGTTTTAAAATACAGAGAATTAGGCGAGACACAGAAATACAATAATTTTAAAAAATGCTTGCTAGTCTCCCGGCTTCCGCCTCAGGAGCTTTCGAGATTCTGGTGAGGGGCGCTGAAGGCAGCGTTTATATACCGTGGGCGGCGGGTGGGCGTGGCCTCAAAGTGGGCGTGGCCTCTCTCCCTCGCCGTGAATGGCGGCAGAAATGTTTGTTTGCTGGTTTTAGAGTTGCAGCGAAGGGGTCGCTGTTTCGGCGCTTCTGGGCCCGCTCCAGTGGTGGTAGACGGGTGAGTGATGGTTTTAAAATACAGAGAATTAGGCGTGACACAGAAATACAATAATTTTAAAAAATGCTTGCTAGTCTCCCGGCTTCCGCCTCAGGAGCTTTCGAGATTTAACTCTCCATTTACCTAAATTACCCAATCTTTTTAAAAACACAATCAATTCTTTTATATGGGTTATTCTGCATGTAGTATTTAGATTCCCTATATCTTTTTCAGAAAAATCCACTCTGTAATGTTTTTGTAACTGTTTTTGGCGAGTCAAATCTATTTCTAATTCAGCAGCCACCTCTTCAAACTGTTCGTATTTATTTTTAGTTTTCCACTGAATACATTTGCAAATGAAAAGCAGTTCATCATCCTGATATTTCTTCAAACAGTCAGTACAAAATGTGCCAATAATTAATTCTTCTAAATCTGCTTTTAATTTTGCAACATCAAGTTGTTTAGATTCAGGAACTTGTGTTAAATATGTTCTATTTATAGAACCAGAATGTGATTCTGCAGCTGATGGTGTGACATTTGACAAACCTTGATTTAAAGTTAAATTTGGCATTATTTTATCTTTATGAATTACTGTTAATTCAGAATAAAAATTTTCAGCCACTTTTTGAATTTCTGTATTTAAAGGATTCGCTATAACAGAATGCCTGTTCTCACTTTGATCAAAAACTGGTACAACAGGACCAATTGTAACTGGAACTGTCACTGCTTCCATGCCTTTTGTCAATTGTTGAATTAATTCTCCCTTTTCTTTAAAATAATCTGTTATATTTGGTATATCTTCAGGTAATGTCCTTTTATCATTTCTCGGGAAATTATTTCTCGAATTAGAATTATCTCTTGGAGAATTTGTTTTGCTTCTCGATCTCGCTCTATCAGGTAATTTCATAAATCTGGGTGAATTTTCAATTTCCCTAGGCGCACTAGGAGAAATATCTGGAACACTCCTTGGTGTGGAATGTGAAAAACCTGGCTGATAAGGTGGAGGATTATTCAACATGTCTTCTAAAACTGCATCATCTAATTCTTGATCTAAATGACCTTTTTTCTGAGAATTTTGACCTGATTCTACAACCATTTCCAGAACCGGATACAATCCTTCATGCATGTCACCTTTCCTGCAACGATGCACTTTATCTTGGTGGGTTTCCCTATATAAGCTTCTCGGAGCTCCCCAATTTTCTCGCTCAAGTTCCATCATTTCAACTTCCCATTCAACTAAAGCTACAAATTGAGTTGGTCTGGGTCTTGGTGAAAGAGCCATCATTTTATCTCTTAAGTTTCTCAAAACTTTAACATTAAATGACCCATCCTCCGGCCAGGCTAAAACACCATCATCTCTAGTGCATTGCATCCAATTTTCAAACCAGAGAACAGTTAGATAATCATATTCTCCTTCCATATATGCTGCAGGTGTTTTATACTTATGAAGTAATTTTCCACCACTCGCTTCAATTTTCTTGTCAGGATTGAATACATGTTTAATTTTCTGAAACCATGAAGGCTTTTTCTCTTCTTTATACCAATAACTCATGTTTTAAAATCAAATTGTATAATTTAGAAAAGATCGTAAATATTTTTCCGTTGTTCCGCTGCTCTGACCAATCCGTGCGCGAAACTTACCAACAAGCCAATCAGGTTAAGCCACGTCACCACCTTGCTCAACCAATGAGAAACCAGTTTTCAGAAATGACCAATCAGCTAACAGCTTGTTTCAGTCACGTGAACCAATCAGCGTATTCGCTGTGACGTATGCCAACCAATCACAGCGCGAACCCTGTGACGTACACTGCCGCTGCAGCGAAGCTGCGCGTGTCAGTGTCACTCCGTAAACTCACCCCTCCCTTACAAAATATTTTCACAGCGCCATTTTAAGACAATCCCTTTCAATAAATTTCAGTTAATAACTACAGAAAACAAACCATTTGTCCGTTTCGCTAAACAAAGTGATAGTTTTACCAGATATTCAAGAATTCCCTCTCGTGAAATAGACAACGCTATTTTCACAAAAACAATTTTACAACTTTTATACAAGAGAAACCTATTCATGCAACCATGAAATCTTCGTCAGGACTTTAAACAACCAATAGAAATACAGAAACGCCAGTAAGAATAGACAATGCTATCTCACCCTTCACACAAGCTCGGAAAAATCCTACTACTCTTTTCACAACAAGTTTTAAAACGGGCTCCTAGTCCCTATTCACAGAGCTACAATTTCATAGGCAAACCTCACTATTCATGCTATCTGTCACACCTAAATCCTTAAACTTGTGTTGTACGTCCACAACACTTAGTGATATTTCTATACCACTAATTTGAAACAGAACAAATAAACTGTGTAACTTCACCTGTCACACTACTCTGCCGGCACATAGGCTTTTCACACTGCTGGAAAAAAACTTTCAACAACAAATAACAACTAGACAAAACTTAACATATGTTAAACATGTATCCTATGTAATTACCATGTAACATGTATGTTACCATAGTAACCGAACTCTGCTACCAGGAATTTTATCCAGCGGGCCAAGAGACATTCTGTCTCATATATACATCTCTACACCATGATACTCACCATAATTCATAAATTTATCACTAGGCCCAAAAATGTTTGAGACATGAACTGACCTACTGAATCTTATGACCTAATTAATTTAAACATAATATAATACATTTAATTAAGTCGGTATCATAGGCAATGGATTAACTAATGGTAACTCAAGGAAACAATCAAGACCAGCTTGTCATTTCAAAATCTATTTTAATAACTTTATTATAAAGCAGAATGCATTTAAAGCAAAAACTCTTTATTAGCAATTTTATTAAGCAAGAATTATTTATTAGAAAGGCACACTTGATTGGCAGTTCGAACCAAAACTCAGCATGAGAAAATGCTCAAACATTTAGAAAACATCCCTAAGCCCTATTTCCCTATCTTAGCTAAAGAAAACCTAAAGGGAAAAAGTAAAGTCTCAATGGATCTTACGTGAAACGAATGTCCATCAGCATCTCTGGAGCACAGGAACGAACGAACAGTGCTCTTAGCAAGGGGACCATTTTTATACCTTTTTCCTATCTAAAACTAACTAAAAGAATACAAATATTCGAGCAAGACATAACACGATTGGTCCAGGACATCATCCGATGAAGTCACACGACTCTCGCATAGCAAAAATCACGTTCCTTCAAGAGCGGCATTGTTCATAGTTTATACGTGTCACTGGCTTCCCGAGAGTTGCAACATTAAACAAATTATTTCCTCTGTCCAAGCCTTTCCGCCGCTGAATATCCTGTCCTTGGCGATAGAAGCTGAATCAAATGTCCTCAGATTCCACACGACCTTGCTTACGAGCCTCCTCTTTCAAAGAATTATTGTAGAAAAACATTTCCACATTCAAACGTTGCTGTGCAAGGCCCAACTTTTTGATAGAGCTCCGGGCATTCATTTCAGAAATAGGCCACAGGCCTCTTTTAGCATGAGTCTAGTATGCAAGGAAACACAAGACAATAATTAATTCAAGAAATGATAATTATTCTGTTACCCACCCCCTTTACTAATACTAACCCATTAATCTATGCTACCTAGTTTTGCATACAAAAAGATAAACAAAAACACCCACATGAGACGACATAACAAACAAAAGCACATTTTAAGGAATGCACATGCTATTATTTAAAACAGCCGCAGTTAATGAACAACGAAGCGAAAGACAAAGTAAATGTATTATTCAAAGCAGAATAACGAACATGACAAGAGCACAAATGATTAAACCTGCATGTTTATGTAGGTGCACATTATTCTAGGTTGAGTCAGTACAAACGTGCAAATCATGCAACACTCATTAGTAAATTAAAATTATGGGAGTTTCATTGCTGCGTACTTTTATTCAGAATTTATTCTGAAAGTCCGCTACATCAAAAGTTACTGTATATGGTTGTAATCTTGGCGTGGAAGAAGTCGGCGAGGTTTTCACACAACATAGGTTGAAAGCAAGCTTTAGAGGAAAGGATTTTCACCTGAATGCACGTCCTCTCCCAGTCTGCGCATGACAGCGGTTCTGGGCAAACACACACCCTCTTGGCACGTGTAGTCACTGTAGTTGCTCCCCTGTCAGATACCAACTGTCTGCACCCTGCTAGGGATAAAATCATAGTCATTGTTGCAATTGCAAAAGGGGGTTCTCAGGAAAGTGGTCCAGACATGCCTAGTGTGAGAAAGTGCCATCTTGCTTGCATTGGTATGCCCCCACTTTTTTCTGAACTGCTGATGTGCTTGTACTGACTGTGCCCTGGGCTCCTGCCAACCAGGTACCCAGGGCCTGTGTTCCTTCCCTAAAACTGTATTGAAACTAAAACCCAATTGGCATCTCTGGCCACCTGTCAGCCCCAAGTAAATGGTACCCTATGTACCCAGGGCATGGTGACCAGAGAAGACCTCTAAGGGCTGCAGCACTTATTGCGCCACCCTTAGGGGCCCTGTACCCGGACACCCACACACTGCCTTTGCAGGCTGAGTGTCTAAGTGCAGAACTAAACAGGGAGTCGACATGGCCCACATCTCAGTGTGCCATGCCCACAAACCCACTGCCCTGGCATACCTCGGTTACCCCTCTAGCTGGGTGCCCTATGTCAGCGGTGTGGGCACAGGTGCATGAGCCCTGTGCCCCTACAATACCCAGGGCCATTCCTGGGCACTGTAAGTGCAGTGCTGCCATTAAGAGTATATTATGCTGGGAGATCGTCATTAGGAACTCCACAGCACCATAATGGCTTCACTGAAGAATGAGAAGTTTGATATCAAACTTCTCAGCACATTAAACCCGCACTGATGCCAGTGCAAGATTTAATGTAAAATGCACTAGAGGGCATCTTAGAAATGCCCCCTGAATCCTAAACCTACAATCCACGTCTGGACTGAGAGGCTGCCTAGGCTGCCACACAGCAGACATGTTGCTGGACCCCTGGGTGGAGAGACCCCCGCTCTCCTGGGCCTGCAACAATGCACATCCCGGGCGAGGTGCTATATCTCCTCCCCCAGGATGGGCAGGGGGAAGCTTCAAAGGCCTGCCGCCTCTGTGAGCTTCTCCAGACCATTTCCTGTACCCAGTGTAAGAGAGTAGGGTCTGCTTCCTATGGTTCCCCCACTTTTTGCTGTAATTCTCTGGTTTTTCACTTTTAGTGTGGCTGTGGGCCTGCCAATCAGACCCACAGCCCAGCTGTTCTCTCTCTAAATTGATACCATGTACTTTAGGTACATACCAGATTGGTTACTGGGTCACCATTGTGAGCCCCTGTATAGTGTGGCATAGGTGCACCTTAGGCCTACCAGGGGCTGCAGCATGTATTGTGCCACCCATGGTTTGCCTTCAAAACTGACACCACAGGTCTGTTCACACAGCCTGGGTAAGGTGGTGTAATCACCCCTTACTTAGATATGGTATCCCTCTATCTATATATACATATAGACACATATACACCTATAAGTCACTCCTATGGCAGGCCTTAACAATCCTGGAGGCACAGTGCTTGGTATATGTGAGAGAGTGCCCTAGCATGAGCTGAGCCCCTCTGCAGCTTGCGGAACCATCTCCTTATAGCTGTTCTATGATATAGCCATACCATATACTCTTAAGTGCATTATAATCCTTGCGGTTAATGCTAACTTTGGTTTGGCTTTAAAAAAACATGTTGTGTAAGGTGTCAAACACTTTGGAATCATTCCACCCTTCTAGAGGGAGAAGACATGTAGTTACTGGTTTACCCGGTTAAAGGTAAACAGAGCTTCAGCATCACAAAATGGATGCTGCTGCCACAGACACGGATCTGACCTCCTGCTGCTGGATGAATCTCGGGCAGGGGAGGCCTGGACAATAGGTTTCCTGTCCAGGGAGGTGCTGGCACCTCTCCAGACAGGCTGTTAGTGTATTGGGGCAGGGAGGGCTGCATTCAGTGAATGTTTTCCAGACACTGCCTGGGGCACACAAGGTGCTCCATGCATAGCCCAGTTCAAACCGGTTGCTGGGGCACACAGCCCCAGCTATGGCGCGAAACTGGACAAGGGGAAAGTAGTGTAACCACCCCCTTCTCAGGTCCACCCACAGGAGGTATAAGTATAGGAGCTGTGTCCCTAGGACTTTAGATGACCCTGTACGGATCTTTGAAAGACATATCCTGGACCTTTGATGTTCCATTCTGACTGGAAGACGGAAGATATCTCCCTTGTGGTCAAGGAGCGACCATCCTGTTCAAACAGGCACCAACAGCAACTTTGCCGGTCTGCATTTTTGAGGCTCCCGACGGATCCCGAAGAATCTGCGACACAGGACATGGACTTCCAGACATCTCTGACCCCGACCCACATCCACAGCAAAGCTGAGACACGTGGCGGACACGAGAGATGTGGGACCGGAACTCCTGGACATCCTGCATTTTGCAAACTGCACTCCTTCAACGAGGTATCTCGAAGTTGTGCTTTGGGGTCCTTGAAGCCCCAGCCCGAGCACCATTTGCACCGAAGCCCAGGCCTCCACACTTCGTGAGTGTTCCGTGGGCCCCGCTTTTGCATTTGAGCTCAATGCGTCTTCCCGGTTTCTGGCCCGTTAGCTAGTGAGCCCCCTGAAGACCTTCCTTTACAACAAACTTGCTTTCCTGGTTGCTCCAGCTTCCCTACAAAGGAGAAGCGCCACAGACCTTGCTGGTCTGCAACAGAGCCAATCTCGACATCCTGCGTGGGTTGCGGTTGCCAAGGCTTGTTGGGTCCAATCCAGATACCGACACCGCAGTTAACTAGATCCATCGTGGGACAGCTCAAATCCAGTGCCCGGTCATTGTCGATGCCTCCTGGACCTCGTGGCTGAAGAGACAAGTTCGACAACTTCACCTGAAACCACCCGACATCGCCTGGTTCCTTCCTGATTCCTTCCTGCTCACTGGTTAGTGACCCAGACTCTGTCCCTTTTGCTTTCAGGTTCTTCAGATCTTCGATCCACCCTTGGATCCTCTCAGACACTTTTCCTCTGGTCGCCTTCAGCACTTCTTTGCAGCTCTCCATAGAAAACGACGACGAAACCCGACACGAAAAGACACCTATGCACCCGTCTGTGTTTAGACACTGCACGCGTCTCCCGTGGGCCTTCTACTTCCTAACCTTTGGTCAATTAGAGTAGCCCCAGTGATTCCACAGACCCCAGGCCTGCTTTCTAATTCTCTTGTGGTTCTTATACCACTTACTTAGTATATGGTTTGTGAGGCACCTAGGGCATAACGTATATTGTGCAACTTATCGTATATTACCTGTGTGACTTGTATTGTTTTTTTACCTCTGACCTCATAAAGAGTGCAGAGGGGTTGTGTTTAGATTAAATACATATATATTTGATACATACCTTGTGTGGTATCCTTTTATTTGGTATTCAAGGGATTATAATTGGTAAAACAACTTGCTTAACTCGCCTACTGAAGTCTTAAACTGATGACTGATGGTTCACGCTACCACTAGGATAGCTTTCTATAAGGTTGACTTTCTATAAGGTTGACTTTACAACCACCATCAATAAGGGTCGATTAGACTGGTGCAAGGTGCCCACTAGAACTAGTGGACATCATATGCCAGGCTAACTTTCTTACACCCAGCAACTGGCCCCCACCAGTCCTGACTCCCACTCCGGCGGGAAGACTGGTGGGAAAACCTATGTCAGAAAGGGGTGTGTGCCAGCCTGTGCCAACCCCACCCCTCATGTGGGGGAAACAAGGTGAAGCACGACCCGAGCTCCGGCCATCATGAAGATGGGGAACCCTGTCCAATCACAGCTAGGCTCCTGCTCCCCTTCCACAGGAGAGGAGCAGGCTAGGGGGTGTACCCACCCCAGGACAGGGACCTATTGGTCCCTGCCCTTGCCCTACCTGTAAAGCCCATAAATTCATCCTCAGATCCCGATAAGTAAAGAAGAAAGGAGTTGGCGCTAGGGGGCGCACAGCGGGATGGCCGCTTGAGAAAGCAGCTCCGCAAGGCAGATCTGATGCTAACGCGGTAAACCAACGAAAAAAGACCGTAAACGGCATCAAAGTGGATGGGAAGGTCTACTGCATAGTTGGAGTGTACTATGCGCCCGTTGCAGACTCTCCTTCCATGAAAACGACACTGGTAAAGTGACATTGGGTTCAGGACAACATGGCGGCCGCTAGTCCCCACAGCCCCGAAAGAGCAACTCAGACGCCATGAGGAGGATTGGAGCTGTACGCGACTGACTGCTGCACAGATCTACAGGTAGGTGAACTCCGAAACCAGAGATATTACGAGGTGCTCTTAAAAAGTAAGGTTAAACTGCGTTACAGAGGCGGCGGAATCGGGAACTCAAAATGGCGGCGCCCATATCCCCACAACGCTGATTCCGGCCGATGCCCAGACCTGGGGAAGTGGCGAGGAGGTGAGCCGACAGGTTATATTTTCAATTGAGGCAAGCACATGTGGGGCATTAAAAGCGCATGACACTGCTGCTAGAACCCTGCTTCATTAAATTACGTTAACGTGGGCTAAAATGCACATTATTACTCAGGACAGGCTCACAAAATGGCGGCACCCAGGTCACGAAGGCGCCAATAGACGGTGATAACTCCATACTAATGCCTGCAACACGAGCTTGAACCGGAGCACCTGTCGGGATTAGCAGACACCTATCGAGATACTGGGGTGATTGCTTTGTATGAGAGTACCTACTGTCGGGACCGCTGATCTCGCCTCGCGCTGTGAGCCCCTCCCCCACCACACTGACGATTGTGCACCACTGCAGATGTAAAGTTTCATGCTGACATACAGTAGTGTATGACTGAGCCACTGCGAGTACAACTGCACAACACGGGCAGACAAGGCACCTCACCTGTGAGTATATCGCGTGTGCAACAGGCTGCTGTGGGTGGAGGCAACGCAAGAAATTGCGGCGCTGCACGCTAACTCCTGGACCGTGACCTATCCGGTTCACCAACTTGAAGAGCCCCGATACCTCCCCCCCAAAGATAGGAATCACCGACCCTTGCCGTAAGAGTCACAAACGAGATTGCCTAGAGCTACGAACATTACATCCCTCTCAGTACAGAACTAGACCATTAAGTTGTCCAGTGGCCGCCTCGATTAGGGCATCTACACTGTAAGGCCCCTGCAAAACGACGGTGCTACATAAACACTTTTGAATAATTTAATACAAAACACTCCGCTGCCGGACGCCATGGGTAAGCCAGACAGACTACAATCAAAGATTACCTTTGAAGCACGGAAAACACCGTAAGGACTGACTGAGCCATTAGATGAAGACGCAGATACTGGAAACACGGGAGAAAGCAGTATGGAGAGCATTCTTAAAGCCATCAACACCAATCTACAAGATATCAATGGCAAGCTAGACCACCTCACAGGACGGATGGATAACATGGCGGCCATAATGGACAAACATGGGGAGAAAATGGAAACATCTGAGAATCGCATATCCGCGGTGGAGGATGAATCACATTCCACAACAGCCAAATGCACCGGCTTGGAGAAAGTTCTGGAGGTCATCAAGACGAAAGCGGAGGAGTTGGAAGTGAGATCCCGCCGGAATAACATCCGTATCGCAGGACTGCCTGAAACTACAAACACAGGACGCATGGAAGCATACGTTGAGCAACTGTGCAAAGACATATTCGGAGCCGAGTCTCCGTCGCCTATATTTTTAGTAGAGAGAGCACATCGCTCCCTGGCACCAAAACCCCCGCCAGGCGCGACACCGAGACCCGTGGTCGCCCGTGTGTTAAACTATAGAGATCGAGACAACATCTTGCGCCTAGCACGTGAAAAAGGAGAGATTCAACACCAAGGAAACAAATTGGAGTTCTACCCGGACTACACGGTGTCAGTGCAACAGGTAAGACGAGAATTCAACAAAGCCAAAACCAAGCTACGTTAATTGCAGATACCATACGCCATGCTCTATCCGGTTCGGCTGAAGATTACCTGGGAAGGAAAAACTTCCATTTTAACTTCCCCCAAAGCTGCAATGGATTTCATCAAAAAGACTGCAACCAAAGGGAAAAGGTCGAACAGAAGAGAACGACAACCAGATTCTGACTGACGGTAAGGTGTCGAACCACTAACTACGGTTGTGAACTGTTTAGCAACCCAGAAGTGTAGCTCACTGCCTATCCACGTCCCTCAAGGGATAGAACGATTGCTGGATAATGGTAAGAACATTCTGTGGTTACACTGCATAAGACAGGGTTGGGTTGTAATGTGACTAGATGGATTGTCATCGAACTACCACATGAAGACAAGCTGCATAATTTACCTTATGGGTTTTGCATCGTAATCCGCAAATAACAATAGACTGTAAATGTGCGGGACAGAACTGATTATTATAAGAGCCATTAAGTGCAGAATTGAAGTAGTGTGGCTCACTGGTTAGAGGCGGCAGACCCGAGAGCAGAGGACGGCCCGGGACCAGGGTTCGATTCCCGGCGCGGCAGGTTTCTGGACCAGGGTCAGCGGACTCGATAATTCTCTCGCCTCGGTGCCCACTCTGATCAGTGATCACACTCGGCAACTCTGGGCATTAGCTTGCCTCATCTTCACTAACGGCCCCACCAGACCGCCGGGGATGCCTGGTCTCACCCTGGAGATACCCATTAAGGGACCATCTCTCAGGGAAGCCAGGAAGGGTTTCGCAGCGGTCGAAGCGCCTTGGGACCCTACGGGTAAGTAGTGCGCTATATAAATGCCTATACATTTACATTTACATTTACATTACGAGGTATACATTTAAAGAAGGGTTCACAGACTCTGGTATGAACTACACACTAAGAATGTGATACTTCCACAAGCAGTACCTCCTCCACTTTTCACATGAGGTTAGTTCAAAAGTAATTGATCTGCCCCCATCCTTATTATGGGATGGTGAAGTGTGTCCCCGGCAGACCTCTACATGGGAGATCCCCACAAAGTTATGTTTTTTGACACAATTTATAGGGCGCTATGGCTTCAAAAAAATTGGGATGCTGAAGTGGGAGGGACTGGGGCAAGTTGAGGTTTAGTTACTACGCAGGTGCCAGGGCATTTAAGATGCATTGCTGATATTCATGTTACGTTACGATTGGAGCAAGCTGGGTCAAATGTCATTTTACCAATGAATATTATGTCGATTGATATTGAAGTAGGATACGTTCAATTATATACTACATTACAGCACAGGTACGTCAGGTAAACATAGCTTGAACCTACTAACCTGGAATGTGCGAGGCTTTACCAGTCCTAAATAAATCAGGCACATTTTTGCATGCTTTTGACAGATATAATCTCGATATAGCGTTCTTACAAGAAACGCATATTGCCCCGACGATGTGTAGGAAAATCGGGACGAGATGGGCAGAGTCTAGCCACTCTGCTACCTATTCCTCCTATTCAAGAGGAGTGATGATGTTAATTAGGAAAGGTGTCAATTTTGGAATCACCAGAACCATACTAGATGCAAGTGGCAGGTATGTTATCGTCTCGGGAAGGTTAAGAGGACAGCGTGTGACATTGGTTAACATATATGGCCCAAATGTAGACGCTCCTGAATTTTTTCAAGAAATATGGAACCATTTGCTCAAATTCACTGACACCAACATCATTTGGGGAGGGGATTTTAATGTGGCATTATGTGACTCTCTAGATCGCTCAACTGCCACGTCAGAACCACATACGAAGGCCAGCGGGAAAATATGGGATATCATGGAAGAGCTTTCCCTTAAAGACATTTGGAGAGTGAAGTGTGTAGATATGACAGGGGCGACACACGTAAATATGGCACACGGTACTTGGTCCAGAATAGACTACTGGTTAGGTACAGATAACGCATTACTGTGGACACGTACTTTGAAAACATTACCCACAACCCTATCCGACCACAACCCGATTATATTGACACTACAGATACCACACTACACGCCACCTCCATTTAGTTGGAGATTCAACGCCAAAGCACTTTTGTATCCGATATATGCTGATACCATAGCCAAAGCTATCAAAGAATACTTCCACTTCAATGTCACGACAGTAGACGATCCTGATACACTCTGGGAGGCGTTTAAAGCAACACTAAGAGGGGTCTGTATGAGTACCACAGTTGGCATACTAAGGGACATTAGAGAACAGATCACTAAATGTGAAGCCAGGATGAAAGAATTGGAAACCGAATATGAGCGCACAAAGAACATTACATTATTAGGCGAACTTCAACAGACATGTACTGAACATCAAGGTTATGTGACAGATGAATTAAAATATGTTACTAAACGCCCAATCACTAGACAATTTGGAGAAGGTGGTAGGCCGGGCAGAGTGTTAGCAGCGAAAATTTGCGAGGGGAAGGGAACACAAACGGTAACACAAATTTGTGATGAAGAAGGTACACGTCTGACACATCCAGAGGACATACTGCGTAGCTTCGTAAACAACTACAGCACATTATATAAATACAACCAGATAGCGCTCCCAGAAGACACGTTCCATTACCTGAACGACGTGGCTATTGCATGGCTCTCGGACCACCAACGAGAATACCTATCACTGCCTATAACAGTGGAGGAAGTGACAGAAATCATTAAAGCACTACCCAATGGTAAAGCACCAGGCCCAGACGGCTATACATGTGAATTCTATAAAACATACGTTGATATTCTAGCCCCCCATCTGGTTGCGATGTATGGCAATGCATTTGACCAGGCAACGCTACCTCCGTCACTACGAGAAGCGGTACTGATAGCCCTCCTGAAACCTAATAAGGACCCAGAAATCTGTGAATCCTACAGACCATTATCATTTCTAAATGTGGACTCGAAAATAATAGTAAAGTTTTTAGCAGTTCGCCTGCAACCCCTGATGACAAATCTGATCTTACTGGACCAGGCAGGGTTTATACCAACAAGGGCGACCTCGCATAACACCAGAACCCTATTTGAAGTGTCTCACTACTTAACACCAAACACAAAGGCGGTGGCGGTCATGCTTGGTGCCGCTAAAGCTTTCGACTCGATAGAGTGGTCATACTTGCTGACGATCTTACAACGTATGGGATTTCCCTCGAGGTTTATAACCTGGGTGACGCTTTTATACACAAACCCTATAGCCAGGGTCCGGGTGAATGGATATATCTCAGATACCTTTAGTATTACCCGTGGCACAAGACAAGGATGCCGTTATCGCCTTTACTATTCGCACTAGCGTTAGAACCCCTAGCTTGCATCATTAGACAAACACATAACCACTCAGCCTTACACTTCCCTGGCCGACCGTTACACATATCACTATATGCAGACGATATGCTTTTATACATACGGGACCCAGAACAAAATTTGAACCCATTATTAAGGGAATACATAAAGTTTGGACGACACTCAGGCTTGCAGATCATTTGGAATAAATCCTCCATGATCCCACTCTCTGACACTACTACACCACATACCACAGACTTCCCACTAGACTGGCAAACTGAATCGATTAGATATTTAGGGGTCTGGTATAGTAGAGACCCAGAGGAAGTAATACGTACCAACTACAGTAGAGTACTGGACAAGATAGGAGGAAAAATTGACAGATGGATACAACTACCACTATCATTGGCTGATCGTATTGCAATAGTGAAAATTAATATTCTTCCTAAACTTTTGTACCTATTTAACAATATACCAATAACACCCCCGAAGACAGTGTTCAAAAACATAACATCGTTAGTCCTAAAACTCATATGGGCGGGACACTTACACTACCATACGAAAAAGGTGGATTCTGCGTTCCGGACTTCTACTTCTACTACCTCTGTGCACAGGCACAATACGCGGCATACTGGTACCACACAACCCCTTATTTAACACATACGGCGGTTGAAGAAGGGGATGCTATGTCGATACCACTAACAGCAATAATCACGCATAAACGCCCACCACTACACTCGATGGACATCAACACAATTGACACGTCCACTCATGCATGGAGAACACTGTGGCGATTAGCGCACAAGTTGCCAATATACGCACCGGCACTACCCCTACACTACCATCCTGAACTATCAGTAACTAACGAAAAAGTCGGTATGGATCTACTGAAAAGAGTAGGAATAGATACGTTCGGGGACTTATATAACAAGGGTAGGTTTCGCCAAGCTGACGACCTGTCCTATATAAGCAATCAATCCCTGTTATTTCGCTTTACCTATTACAGACTGCAGGGAGCTATCCAAGATCTATATCCAGACTACCCAGCGGAACCGCCAAGCCTGGAAGCGTTGCAGTAAATTTTAACAACTTCAAACACCACGCACCTAGTATCCCGCCTATACAAGGTGACACAGCATGAGATCCCATACACTTCCACGAAAGCAATGTGACGGTGGAACGAGGTATTGCCAGATCCGATATCGGAGAAAGGGTGGTACTTTGCATGCACATTAATTAAGCTACTCACACCAAATGGTAACCTAAGCATCTTACATCTAAAATATCTGCACCAAACATACCACACCCCGGCAAGACTCCATATATATGGTCTGCGTGACAACGCTAATTGTAAAAGATGCGGGGAGCGGGAGGCGGATTTTGTCCATCTAGCCTGGAACTGTGGGAAAGTACATGATTATTGGGAGAAAATCACAGGTATGCTTATAAATATGGTGGGTGTGGAAATTGAATGCTCCATGAAGGTGTGTTTGCTGGGTCTCCTATCAACTGTTAAAGCGACGAAACGTAAATTCTGTGCAATTGCTCTTTTAATGGCCAAAAGGCAGATATCTAAATTCTGGGGGGGCAAGAACATACCAGGCCCTAAGCAGTGGTTGCAGGACATGGCGTATTGCAGAGACAGGCTGTTAACGTACGAGGAAGAACTGCTTACTAAATCCAGACCAAAGGATTACTGGAGCTACTTAACAGTTTACTTACAAGAGAATAATGTACATGCAGTGTTGTAAATGACTGTGACCTATAACTCTCTCCTGACGGGCCGAGTAAGTGCTGTATATACTTTGCTACTATCTACATTGGTTTGACTCGCTAACTTATAATGTTATTCTACTTGTAACGAACGCATCTGGATGAAGAATGCAGGAGTGTACTGGCATTTGTTGTATTCCATTACTTGATGGTTATACTTTTTTTGGTTGATGAAAATCAATAAAAAGTTTTTTTTTTAAAGTAAACAAGAAAGAAGATCAAGAAGAGGAAGACCCGCCGTGCAGCTGCTCATAACAGGACGACACCAACTGACTTGGCCCCAGCCCTACCGGCCTGTCGAACCTGGAACCTGCTCCTGCTTAATCCCGGCAACTCCTGCGCACAGCAACCTTGGGACTCCCGGAGGACCTGCCTGCCTTGACCCTCTGTAAGACTTGGACTCCCACAAGCAGAGGCTCTGCTTCAACAACCAACCCCTGGTGCCAGCCAGAAAGCTCCCGATCAACCCACTCTGCACCCGGCGAGCCCGGCCTGTGCCAGAGGGATCCAAGAATACGAGGACGTCCTCCCGTCGACTGGGACCCGAAGTCCAGTGCCCCAAGACCCTCCTTGACGAACCGACGACGCCTGCAGCTTCAGAACCAGGGACCCCCCAACCGCGATCCGCAGAGGGTAAGATTTCCCGACGCCCAAAAACACCCCTGCACCCGGCGCCCTGCGGCTCCCTGTGCCTCCCTTTGGGGTACCTACCTCTTCTCCAAGATCCCAACTTACCTCTCGAAGTGGTGGTCGCACCTGAAGAATCACCGTCCCGAGCCTGCAACCTTTGCTCCCTTGCTCCTGAAGGCTCAAAGGAAAACTGCGCCCAGCTGCCCGAGTGCCGCTGGCCGTGCACCCTGTGTCCCATCCTACTTCCCCCTTTGCCCTGAGCAAGTGACAGGGAGCCCAGCTCCCACAGCCGCGTGGCCTGCTAGCTAGCAGCCCCCTGCCCACCATTGGATAACATTGGGCCTACCTACCTCTGCTCCCGGCTGCCCCTGTGCCGCTGAGGGTGTATCAACTGTACATACCTGACCCTGGGGGACCCCTGAGTCTATGCCCGGAACCTTAACTTCACCAGTCGAATACTCACCTGGAAACTGATAACTCACTTACCTGCCATAGGATAACATTGACTGGTTTTGACTCGAAAAATCTTCTAAGTGTGAAGTTTTGAAACTTTAAAATATTCCTACAAAATCAGCCGAATACCGAATTCTAAAGTACTCGCCTGTGATCAGGAGAGAAGCCAGTACTGTACCTTGTAGCCCAGTACTGAACCGCGAAAGCAATCCTAACCGGGTTTACTAGCAACCTGAATTTTCTCCATAGGAATCCATTGTCTGCTTTTCTATGAAATTTCTTCTGTCTACTTTTGAAGACTTGAAATATTCTTTAAAAATCGTACCAACTTCTGAAACGTAATTACTTACCTGTCTTAAGTTGAGATCCCAGTGCTGGTCCTAGGAGCTGTAGGAAGGTGGAATCTGACTATATGGTTACCCCAACTTTTTTCCTGGTGTTTTGCTGGTTTTCGACTTAGTTGGCCTGGGACCCTGCAATTCACAGCCCCAGACTATCTGCTTTCTCTATAAAATGGACTCCATGTACCTTAGGTACATACCAGATTGGTTACTGGGTCACCCTTGTGAGCCCCTGTATAGTGTACCATAGGTACCCAGGGCATAGGTGTACCCTAGGCCTACCAGGGGCTGCAGCATGTATTGTGCCACCCCTGGTTTACCTTCCAAACTGACACCACAGGTCTGTTCACACAGCCTGGGTAAGGTGGTGTAATCACCCCTTACTTAGATATAGTATACCCATATCTGCCTTTACAGATAGACACATATACACCTATAAGCCACTCCTGTGGTAGGCCTCGACAATCCTGGAGGCAGAGTGCTTGGTTTTATGTGAGAGGGTGCCCTAGCATGAGCTGAGCCCCTCTGCAGCTTTCGGAACCATCTCATTATAGCGGTTCTATGATATAGCCATACCATATACTCTTAAATGCATTATAATCCCTGCGGTTAATGCCAACTTTGGTTTAGCTTTATCAAAACATGTCGTTTAAGGTGTCAAACTCTTTGGAATACTATCCCCCCCCCCCTGCCAATTCTGGCGGCGGGGGTAGCTTTCCACCCTTCTAGAGGAAAAAGACATGTAGCTTACTGCTTTACCCAGTTAAAGTTAAACAGAGCCTCAGCATCACAAAATGGATGCTGCTGCCACAGACACGAGTCTGTCCTCCTGTTGCTGGACAAAACTCCGGCAGGGGAGGCCTGCACAATAGGTTTCCTGTCCAGGGAGGTGCTGGCACCTCCCCAGACAGAGGTTTTGTGTATTGGGGCAGGGAGGGTTGCATTCAGTGAATGCATCTAGACACTGCCTGGGGCACACAAGGTGCTTCATGCATAGCCTGGTTCAAACCAGTTGCTGGGGCACTCCAGCCCCAGCACAAAACTGGACAAAGGGAAAGGGGTGAAACCACCCTCTTCTCAGGTCCACCAATAGGAGGGACCTAGGGGGAAATGCATCAATATTGTGTTTTGCGAATCTGTATTTGAGATTTTTAGCAAATCGAAAAATGCTATGTATGTGGTATTTAGCGATTATTTAGCAATTCCCTAAAAATCGCAAAAAATTCGGAGAATATTTTGCGATTTCTTAAATTGCGAAATTCGCAAATTAAGAAATCGCAAAAAACGGGAATCTGCAATGCAAGTAAAGGCTGATGACATCACACCCAGGAAGAGGGAGTGATTTCCTGCACCTGCTAACCTGAGCCACACCCAGTGGCAGTTGGAAGACAGTTTGGAGGCAGAGCAGACCTGTTTGGAGTGTAATGGAGTCCCAGAACACACAGGACGGAATAGCAGGAGACAAAAGGAAGAGAATACACAAGTTTTCAGAAAAGGAACAAGAAATTCTGATTGAAGAAATGGTGTGCAGCCATGAGTTGCTTTTTGGAAAAAAGGCATTAAAAGTTCCTGAATCAAGGAAAAGAAAAATCTGGCTGGAGATTCAGCAAAAAGTCAATGCTGTTGGAGTGACAAACCGTATCATGAACTGAAAAAAAGATGGTATGACATGCGTCAAAGATCTAAAGAGAGGGTTCCTGAAAGAATTAAGGAAGCAAACAAAACTGGTGGTGGAACTTCAACAGCAGATCAACCGACACCACACGAGGAACTTGTTGAATCCACTCTGCTGCCAGAGAGTGTGAGTGGAGTGGCTGAT
Organism: Lissotriton vulgaris; assembly: GCF_964263255.1. Taxonomy (NCBI): domain Eukaryota; kingdom Metazoa; phylum Chordata; class Amphibia; order Caudata; family Salamandridae; genus Lissotriton; species Lissotriton vulgaris. Next base: position 1,108,724,595 of record NC_141691.1, read on the forward strand.
ATAGACAGCTCTGACCCTACACCAACTGTACAAGGTAAGATGCATGCAAACAAGTGCAGAAGAAGAGTTTAATGCATGTGTGTTTGTGTAGTGCATGTACTCAGTGTGAGGAATGCAGTAGTCCTGGGAGACAGTTTAACAAATGGCAAGCAATGCATCATGGGAGTTGTAGTGCACTCATAATTATATCAAATTTCCATCACAGAAACACATGAAAAGTTTGTAATTTTACTTTTAAGGCAAAAATATAGTATAGTGAAACTTAGTTGTACAAAAAAAACTTTATTTGTCAGAAAATGCACATAATGAATGAATGAATGAATGAATGAATGAATGACTGAATGAATGAATGAATGAATGAAAGGGGATTTGTAGAGCGCGGCTGCTGCCCGAGGGCGTCCAAGCGCTGAATAGAGGACGTAGTACTCTGAGGGGAGTGGGGTCAATTAGTTTCTGAAAAGGAATGTTTTTAGATCTTTACGGAAGGACGAGAGGATGGGTTTGGATCTTAAGGGAAGGGGAAGGGAGTTCCAGAGTTTGGCGGCATTGAACGTGAAGGACCTCCCTCTTACTCTGGACCTTTTTATTCGGGGAACTGCGGCAAGAAATGCGTTCGTTGATCGGAGTCGTTTGCCGGGGCAGAAGGGGATGAGAAGTGAATGGTTGATCTCGGGGCCGGCTCTGTGGAAGGCTTGATGGGATATGCACAGGGCCTTGAATTTTATTCTTTCCCTAACAGGGAGCCAGTGGAGTGACCGGATCCCTGCTTTGGCTGATTCTCTGCGAGGAATCTGGAGTAGGGTATGTGCTGCGCAGTTCTGGGTCCACTGAAGTTTTTGCAGCACGTATTCAGGGACCCCCAGGTAGAGGGCGTTGTTAAAGTCAAGCCGGGACTGGATGAGGCCCTGAATGACAACTTGCTTGGCTTCAAGGGGCAGGATCAGTAGGATTTTTCTTAGCATCCGTATGATCCCGAAGCAGATTGCTGAGGTTTTAGTTGCCTGGGTGTTGATGGTGAGAGATTTGTCAAGCCAGACTCCTAGACTTTTGATGTCCTCCTTTGGGGTTGGAGGTGGGCCTAAGCTGGAGGGCCATAGCTGGTCGATGGTGGTGAGAGAGAGGGGACCGAGAAGCCTGATCTCGGTTTTGTCACCGTTAAGTTTTAATGAGGATGCCGTCATCCATCTCCTGACATCTTCCATACAGGCAGCCAGGTTGACCTGCGGGTGCCCGCTGTTCTTCTGTGCCAGGGAGACCACAAGCTGAGTGTCGTCCACATACGAGATGATCTTGATACCATATTGACGGACGACCTCAGCCAGCGGTCTCATTTACACATTGAACAGCGTGGGGCTTAAGGAAGAGCCCTGCGGTACCTCACATTCCAGAGGTCTGCTGGTGGAGCAGGAGTCACCGTCGAAGACCTGGAAGGTCCTTCCGCTCAAAAAGGATCCTAACATACAAACACAAACTCATATGTCTCACTCTACATCCATGTAGAGTGAGACATGGCAGAGTCCGCCCGTACGTGCAGCGGGCGCGCCAATGGTGTGCCGAAGGCGTGCCAAAGGCAAGCCCGTCTACGTCCGTCCGCGCCTGGACCGCGCCCAGCGCCGGACCCCCTGGCCCCCGCCGATGCCAGCCCACCCGCCAGACTTACGAAGCCGCCACCCTCAACGCACTCAACATCGGCCGGATCCCCGCCTGCTACCGAGCAACCCCAAGACGCACCCACGGACCCTTCACCTGCCATTCCTGCAAATTCTCCTGCATTCGGACCTGTACTGCACCCGCCAAGCCGAGCACCAGCAGCAATCACCTGAAGTGCATCCTGCTCAACACCCGCTCCGTCCACAGACACGCCGTGGAACTCTGGAACCTGCTCGACACCACATCTCCAGACGTCGCCTTCCTCACAGAAACATGGATGAACGCCCGATATTGCCATCGCCATCGCCATCCCGGACGGATACAAGATCACCCGGAGGGACCGCGTCAACCAGACAGGAGGACGCATCACCATCGTCCACAAGAACACCATCCGCATCACGACCAACTCCGACGACACCCTCACAGCCGCCGAACATCTCCACTTCCAAATACACACCGACCCCAAGACCACACTCAGAGGCACCCTCATCTACAGACCCCCAGGACCTCGCACACAATTCAGCAACGACATCGCAGACCTCATCAGCCCACACGCACTCGCCTCCGCTGACTACATCCTCCTAGGGGACCTCAACCTCCACCTGGAGAACAAGAACGACAACAACATCGTCACCCTGCTGGACAACCTCGCCAACCTAGGACGCAAGCAACTAGTGAACATCCCCACCCACTACGCTGGACACACGCTGGATCCAGTCTTCTCCTCCAGCAAGTACATCTCCTTCAGCCACTCTTCCTTCAGCCACTCCACCGGACAGACCACAGCTGCGTCCACTTCAGCTTCAGAAGGAACACGACTCACCACCACCCGCAACAGGCTCCCCGCAGGAGCTGGAACAAGATCACCACCGAACAGCTCACCACAGCACTGAGCCAGAACCCTCCCACCTGCTCAACGGACCCCAACCAAGCAGCCAACAACCTGACACAGTGAATCACCAACTGCGCCGACAACCTCGCACCTCTGAAAAACCATCCCAGCAGGCCCGGCAGCAAGAAAGCCTCCTGGTTCAACGACAACCTCAAGACCTCCAAGAAGAACTGCCGCATCCTCAAGAAAGCCTGGCGCAAAGACCCGACTACAGACAACATGACCACCCACAAGCACGCCTCCCGCAAACACCACCAGCTGATCCGCACCACCAAGAAGACAGCATCCAAGGAAAGACTAGACAACAACGCACACAACAGCAAGGAACTCTTCAGCATCGTCAAAGAGCTCTCCAACCCCAGCGCCGCAAACAACGGCATCACTCCCTCACAAGACCTCTGCTACTCACTCGCCTCGTTCTTCCACAGCAAGATCGCCGACATACACAACAGCTTCGGCGCCCAGACCACGCACCCAACCACCGAACCGACACCCCCCTGCACCACCCTCCACGCCTGGACCCCGATCAGCACCGAAGACACCATCCACACGATGAACACCATCCACTCCGGATCTCCAACCGACCCATGCCCCCACCACGTCTTCAACAAGGTCGACTCCGTCATCACACCCCAACTCCGGAACATCATCAACTGCTCCTTCGACACCGCAACCTTCCCGGAGAGCTGGAAGCATGCCGAACTCAGCGCCCTCCGGAAGAAACCATCAGCAGACCCCACCGACCTCAAGAACTACCGCCCCATCTCACTCCTCCCTTTTCCGGCCGAGACCACCCTCATCGCAGCCACTGACGACATCCGCGCCCTGCTCGACAACGGGGAAACAGCGGCCCTCATCCTCCTGGACCTCTCCGCAGTGTTCGACACTGCCTGCTACCGCACCCTAGTGCAGCGTCTCAGCAACATCGGAATCCAAGAGAAGGCACTAGAGTGGATCATCTCGTTCCTCGCCGGAAGAACCCAGAGAGTCCGCCTCCCCCCGTTCAGATCCGAGGCCACCAAACCCATCTGCGTGGTACCACAAGGATCATCACTCAGCCCCACCCTCTTCAACGTCTACATGAGCCCCCTCGCAGCCATCACACCCCAACACAACCTCAACATCATCTCCTACGCCGACGACACCCAGCTGATCTTCTCCCACACCAACGACCCAGCCAACGCCAGAACCAACCTACACCAAGGGATGAAAGACGTAGCCGAGTGGATGTCAAACAGCCGCCTGAAACAGAACTCAGACAAGACGGAAGTCCTCATCCTTGGATCATCACCCTCTGCCTGGGACGACTCCTGGTGGCCCCCTGCCTTGGGCAGCGCACCCAAACCTACGGACCACGCACGCAACTTGGGCTTCATCCTGGACTCCTCCCTCTCGATGACCAGACAAGTCAACGCCGTCTCATCATCATGCTTCAACATCCTACGCATGCTCCGAAAGATCTTCCGTTGGATTCCCACCAAAACCAGGAAGACGGTCACCCAAGCACTCGTCACCAGCCGACTGGACTACGGAAACACCCTCTACACCGGAACCACAGCCAAAATACAGAAAAGACTCCAACGCATCCAGAACGCCTCCGCACGACTCATCCTGGACATCCCCCGACACAGCCACATCTCCGGACACCTGAGAGACCTGCACTGGCTCCCGGTCAACAAGAGAATCACGTTCCGACTCCTCACCCACAAGGCCCTCCACAACCTGGGCCCCAGGTACCTCAACAACCGCCTGACCTTCTACATCCCCACCCGCCAGCTACGATCGACCAGTCACGCCCTCGCCGCCGTTCCACGCACCCGAAGAGCCACCATGGGAGGAAGATCCTTTTCCTACATGGCAGCCAAGACCTGGAACTCCCTCCCCATCCACCTTCGCCTGACCCAAGACCACCTCTCCTTCAGGAAGCAACTCAAGACCTGGTTGTTCGAGCAGTAGCGGACCCCCCCCCTCCCAAGCGCCTTGAGATCCTCCGGGTGAGTAGCGCGCTATACAAATTTCGTGATTGATTGATTGATTACATCCACAGGACAATCAAGGGAATCCAGGGATCAAAGTGAGGGCGATGATTCACCTCCCCATGTTGTATCTGATGCTGAAGGAGGATGCACTGATGAGACTGTCTCCACTCCAATTGTGCGCAGAAAGCGCAGGCAGGTTGCTCCTCTGCCTCCATTGGAAGAAGATGACAATAATGATGGGGGTACAGTAGACAGTGGCCATGACACAGTGTGCCCTCGTGACTCTAAAGAGCAACCCGAAAGTCAAAGAAGGCCACGTACATACAGTTTGAATACATGTAGGAGCAGCAGTGGTCAACTGGAAACACCAACAGTTTTTGCCGGTTTAGAGCAGGACATGCTTCACGTGCAGCGCCTGCAACATAAGGCCCTTAGATCAATAAATAGACAGCTACTAAAATTAAACAAAAATCAAGAAAGCATGGCAGCATCAATAGACCGACTGTGTCTGACCCTCGAACATACTGAGACTTCCCGCAATAGGGCGGCACACCATGCACCTGTGAGAATGGAAGGTTATACAAAAGCCATTAACCGGCTATGTACTGTGACATGCATCTTCACTAGGCGCAGCATCAACATGCAGCGTGAAAGGAGTGAATGCACTCATAACATGGCAAAAGGCTTGGATAAAGTCACCTCTGCAGTTGAAATGTTACAAACTGCAAACTCTGGCGCAAGCACTCTCATTGCTTCAGCTGATGAGGACACCTCCAGCAGGAGTAGTAGGAACCCCACACCAACTTCTCAAATGACCCAGCGCAGAAGTGGAAGGCGTGCTAGCACTGCACCTGATCATGAAAGCATGCAATCAGAAGAACGCCCTGCGCCAAGCCGCCAGCGCAAGAAGTGACAGTTTACAGTGCAAGACTTTTTTTTATTAATGCATTGTCTAACATGGCTTTCTTTCACATTTGTGTTACTTTACCCCTACTGTGAACTAACATTTTCAGTTTGAAAACAGTACTATGGTTTGTGTGTTGTGAATAAAAACAACACTTGCAAAACAAGAGAAATTTTGTGAGATTGCTTGTCTTACCTACAAGTAATTCTGTGTAATCTCAGACCATCTTTGACGGCCAGCCGCTGCTCCTTCTCCAGCTGGAGCCCTTCTAGGTGGAGGTATGTCATCATCATCAGATGTGTCTGACTCACTCACTTCAATGTCTGTGCCTTTGCGCATAGCCATGTTATGCAGCATTGCACAGCTAGTTACAATTTTGCAACAGGTTTCAGGACTGTATTGCAAAGCTTCTCCACTTTTGTGTATGCAGCGGAAACGGCTTTTTAAAATGCTAAATGTGCTTTTAATAACCCACGTGTTGACCTGTGTGCCCTGTTGTATCTTCTCTCTCTTGCATTTGCTGGGTTCAAGTATGACGTTAGGATGAAGTCACGCACTGCATAGGCACTATCACCTGCATGGAAGAAACAAAAGAGTAACTGTATGTTCCATTGTCAAATGAATGATGGATGAATGGATGGATGGATGGATGGATGGATGGATGCATGGGTGTGAGTTACCTAGCAGGTATCCCTCTCCAAACTGTCCAGCACTCAGACGTCTATGAATTCCACTATGTCTGAAAATGAAGGAGTCATGTGTGCTGCCAGGGCACTTTGACACTATATCATTGATGATATATTTGGCATTGCATCATGTGTGCTGCCAGGGCACTTTGACACTATATCATTGATGATATATTTGGCATTGCACACAATCTGGATGTTGAGGGAGTGGTAGCATTTCCTATTTCGAAATACATATTCTGTGGCTGCTGGTGGAGTGATGGCAACATGGGTTCCGTCAATGCATCCAATCACATGTGGGAAACGTGCAATTTGATAAAAATCCAACTTGGTTTCTTGTATGGCTTGTTGGGTGTTTGAGAAGTAGATGTGATGTTGAAGCCTGTTCAGCATTGCATCCAGGAAGGCATGGAAAAAGCGTGAAAGGGCACTTTGGGACACCCCGCCAACCTCTGCAATGAGGCTTTGAAAAGACACTGAAGCCAAAAGGTGCAGGGAGTACAATACCTGCACATGGGTTGGAATTGATTGTGTTCTGCCTGTTGGATGCTCCAAAAAAGGTTTCAATTCATCAATGAGATCCAAAATGGTGTTTGGATGAAGTCTGTATTTGTCATATATGACCTCTTCAGTCTGCTGGAACAGCGTGATGCATAGTCTGAAAATTCCCTCCTGTCTCTGTCTCCTCTGTGCAACAGCTTGAATGCGCAGCCTCCTGGCTATCAGGTATAGTCCAGCCACTTTGCAAAAATACTCAGTGCATTGTGGGTGCCTTTTTATATTTTTTTACTTGTTACCACCTGCATGTAGTTGGTGTTCAATGCGATTTCTTAATTAGCGATTTTATGAAATTCTCTAATTGCAAATTTTTCATACATCTTGTTGCGATTTCTTATGCTGCGATTTCTTCTTTGCGAATTTCACTAAACTTGAAACACGTAAAATAGGGAATTGCAAAAAAATTCGCAAAATGCCAGTTCTCGCAAATTAAGTATTCGCAAATATTGCGATTTCTTAATTTGCGATATTTAACTTACATACCGATTTCATATTTTTCAGTCGCAAACGCTGTTTTTTTGCGATTCGCAGCGTTTGCGACTAAAAAATACATTGATACATCTGCCCTATAGTTAGGTAATCCAGCCCCCATCCTTAGTATAAGTATAGGAGCTATGTCCCCAGGACTTTAGATTATCCTGGACGAATCTTTGAAAGACATATCTTGGACCTTCGACATTCCATTCTGACTGGAAGACACAAGACATCTCCCTTGTGGTCAAGGAGTGACCACTCTGTGCAAACAGGCACCAACAGCATCTTTGCTGGTCTGCAGTTTCAAGGCTCCCGTCGGAACCCGAAGACTCTGCGACACAAGAACTGGACTTCTAGACTTCCCTGACCCCGATCCACAGCAAAGCTGAGACCCGTGGCGGACACGAGAGACGTGGGACCAGACACCTTGGACATCCTGCATTTTGCTACCTGCACTCCTTTCCTGAAGCCTCAGTAAGCTGTGCATTGGGGTACGAGAAGCCCGAGCATCATTTGCACCGAAGCTCAGGCCCCCACACTCTACGAGTGTCCTATGGGCCCTACCTTTGCATTTGAGCTCGATGTGTCTTCCCGGTTCCTTGCCCATTGGCTAGTGAGCCCCCTGAATATGTCATCATGAATTTACTTTGCTTTCCTGGTAGCTCCAGGCTTGCTACAGCTTCCCTGAAAAGGAGAAGCACCTTGCCGGTCTGCAACAGAGCCAGTCTCGACCTTCTGCGTGGGTTGCGGTTGCCAAGGCTTGTTGGGTCCAATCTGGATACCGACACCGCAGTCATCTAGATCCATCATGGGACAGCTCGAATCCAGTGCCTCGTCAATGCCTCCTGGACCTCGTGGCTGAAGAGACAAACTCACCTTCTTCACCTTAAAGCACCCAACATCGCCCTGTTCCTTCCTGGTCAATGGATAGTTACCCAGACTCTGTCCCCTCTGCTTTCAGGTTCTTCACATCACCGATCCACCCTTGGATCCACCTGGACACTTTTCCTCTGGTCGCCTGCAGCACTTCTTTGCAGCTCTCCATAGAAAACGACGACGAAACCCAACACGAAAAGACAACTATGCACCCGGCTTCCCTGGGTGAGGTAACACGAGTACTCCGGTACTCCCGTGGGTCTTGACTCTCGAAGTGTCCTAGTTTAAAAGGGTTCCATCCTAGTCCATCCAGGAGTGTCCTTAAATTGCATATTTGTAACTTCTTCATTTCCCATAGAAAGTCAATGGTAACTAGCGTCTGTGTTTAGACACTGCACACGTCTCCCATGGGCATCCTCCTTCCTATCCTTTGGTCAAGTAGAGTAGCCCCAGCGATTCCACAGGCCCCAGGTCTGCTTTCTAACTCTCACGTGCTACTTATACCACTTTCTTAGTATATGGTTTGTGAGGCCCTAGGGCATAACGTATACTGTGCAACTTATCGTATATTAACTGTGTGACTTGTATTGTATTTTGACCTCTGACCTCAAAGAGTGCAGAGGGGTTGTGTTTAGATTAAATACACATATATTTGATATATAACTTGTGTGGTGTCCTTTCATTTGGTATTCAAGGGATTATATATGGTAAAACAACTTGCTTAATTCGCCTACTGAAGTCTTAGCCTGAAGACTGCTGGTTCATGCTACCACCAGGATAGCTTTCTATAAGGTTGACTTTACAACCATCATAAATAAGGGTATATTAGACTGGTGCAAGGTGCCCACTAGAACTAGTGGACATCATATGCCAGGCTTACTTCCCACAGGAGCCCAGTACTGGATAACAAAAGTAACGCGATTGTACTCTAACCATAACCTGAATTTTCTCCCATTGGATAACATTGTCAGATTTTCATTGACAAGTTTCTGTGTGAACTTTTAAAAAAGCTTTATATTTCTTAAAAAATCACTGCAAGAACTAGAACGTTTTTACTAAACTGTTTTCAGCTTACACCCCAAGACTGAATCTAGGATCCAGACCTGGAATTACAAACGTAATCTACGAAGTAATCAACTGCAATTATATAAGAAAACCCATTGAGCTCAATGCTAAATTGTGTTTAGATTTGTGTTGCCTACTGCAACCCCTTTACCTATTGTGTTTACAAAGTTTATTGACTTTCTGCAAAGTATTCAGCTGAGATCACTCATATTGAGAAAAAAATATATTTTGATACCTGTTGGTTCTAAAAAAAAAATAACTATATCTTTTGATATAAAAACAATTGGCCTGGAGTTCAGTCCTTGAGTGTGTGAAACCTTTTGCTGACTGAGTGGGTACAACAAATGCTTTACACTGTCCTCTGGTACTGCCTTACTGCTCGACCAAGCTACCACTTTTGAGAGTAAGATCAGCCCTGACTTTATCCTCTGTTATACCTCTGGGGTTGGTGGTCTCTATACACACACTGTACCTTACTTTGGTCCAGCACATATAGAGCCACTTTCTCACACCTAGTCATTCATGCTATATGTGTATGCTGCAAAAACTGACCGGAGCCAAGATTAAAAGCAAAAAATTGTTGTGAGGTCAGACCTTAGTAAGGTTACAATGGAGAAGCGCTGGAAACTGCGACAACTGATCGATCCCTTTAAGTCAGCAGGTGCCCAGATATATCTTCAGGGACCAGCGTGCCTTAAAGTCATCAAAGCTGGTCATACATACTACCTCACTGATGTTAGGGAAGCTGAGTTGGTACTACCTAAATTTAGTACAGAATAAAAGCGTATGTAATGGGTAACATATAAAAGTAGAATATTTGGAAACTTTGAAGAGGGATAGCTTAAAATTATGATTATCTCAATTTTTCAATTTTTTATTGGAAAAAGGCTGGCTGAAGCAAGTCCTAGATACAGGGAAGAGACGGATCTTTAGATAGCTGCACCTCTAGTTGGCTGCCCTTTCAGCGGGAGCGGGAGTTAGAGGGGGCTCTCCCTTTAGAAACATAGGGGTGGGGGTAAGTTCAGGGAGGGTGGGGAGTTCAGTGGTTGGGGAGGGGGGGGGTTAAAATAAAAAAATGACAAAACAAGCATTAGGACGGTTAATATTGTTGATAGCAGATTGGTTATAATGACGGAATTACAGAAAATGATAGAATGCTTAGATATGCTAAATATATTCAATGTATCAAATTAGATGTTTAGCCTGGAATGTTGCGGGCCTTGATAATAAGAATAAGAGGCGGCTTGTGTGTGAAGAACTGAAAATGTATAATCCACATCTGGTCCTGCTAACTGAAACACATATTTGCTATAAGGATAAGAAATTACTGGGGCAACTTTGCTATGAAGTGGTGATCTGTACAACATTAAATGCACCTATACGGGGAGTGGCGATTTTGAAGAAAAGGAAATTACGAGGGGAAGTGATAAAAACGTCTTCAGACAGTGGGGGAAAATGGGCGATAGCTCAAATCGAATTGGAAAATTGCAAATACGTCTTCTGTGCCATATATGGGCCTAATATTGATGAACCACATATTTTTGACTGGTTGAATATTGAATTACTTGCTTGGGAGGGTGAACTGAAACTTATGGGGATTTTAATTGTGTTATGAACTAAGATCAAGATGTATCTAAGAAAGGTTTGTTTCGACGTATGCGAAAGACTCGGGCTGCGATACTGGAATTAGCATGCTTACATATTGTAAAAGATGTTTGGAAATTAAATGAAGGGGTTTTGTAAAGCGCGGCTGCTGCCCAAGGGCGTCCAAGCGCTAAGTAGAGGCAATAGAACTCTGAGGGACGGGGGGAGAGATCCAGGTGGGGAGGACTTTGTGTCCTTGTATAGCTGGTTATACGTACTACTCCCCACTTCACAAACTGTGCTCACGCATTGATCTGGCCTGGGCTTCAGATAAAGTCATTGAGACAGGTTTTATGGAGATTTGTCCAAGAGTAACATCAGATCATAACCCAATACTTTTTCTGTTTAACATAGCACCAAGGGCTCCGGAACTTAGATCTTTTTCCTTCCCCAAATATCTCTTAGCGGATTCTGTTTTTATATCACAACTTAAGAAACATATTAAAGAATTTATTGAAATAAATATTAATACAGCTACACTCCTATCCGTGTGGGATGCTTGTAAGGCCGTATTAGAGGTTTTGCTCAGCAGTTTATACTTAAACAAAACGCAGAGCGCAAGAGAGAGATTAAGAAGGTAACATCTAATATTATGACACTTGAAAAAGATCTCGCAGATACTCTTAGATTAGGGGCTCAAATACACAAGATATTACTCAGCTAGAAATTAAAGTAGTTGCTCTTCGTTCTGCCCTGAAAAGTTCGTTCAGGGAGAGATATAGTTTTAAAATTCATAGGCTTAAACTTTCCCAATATGAGTGCGGAGATAAGGTAGGGAATATTCTTGCATACAAAGTGGCGGACGATCGAGCAACCACTTTAATTAAATCTATTAAAATAGAGGAATCTCCAGAGGAATACGCCCCTTTCGAGGACGCTGAAATTCAACTAACGTACCAAGAGCACCAGCTCTAGTTTAATGGCGCCCTAAAACATCAAAATCACATTACCAGGCTCGGTCCACTAGGTAGACCAGGAGCCACATGGCCGGTTCTAGCCAGCTATACACCACATCCCGACATTGAAAAAATGTCAGACCGAGAACTTTTAGTTCAGCTAAAACAACTAATTAAAATACATAGACAATTGGTCCAATATGTCATGCGGACTTCAACGGTCCAACCTAAAAATATAATTCCACAGCACACCCCTCATCAGGGGAACACAAATAAAATTACAACACAGAATATACAACCATGTATTGGTAAAATACCCGCAGAACGGGAACAAATTCCATTCTGGTTAGCTCAAAAAATCACTCAAATAGAGGCAGTATTTCCTGATACTACACCTAATGACAAACACAGAATTCTGACTATCTGTCTTCCAATGGGGATCGCACCACATGTGGAGGACTGTGACACTTGGGGCACAGTCTTTGCTTCTATCTACACAAAAACACATGGTGTTCTGTCTATGGCGGTTATACCAGATGTACTAAGACAGATTCAAAATGAATATGGTCCAGAACCTGCTTTAACTCTGGGTATGAAATTACTAAAAGACTTTAACCCCTTCCACGCTGATGACGAGCTGGGCTCGTCATGGCGTAGCCTCCTCGCACGCTGATGACGAGCCCAGCTCGTCACGTAACATGCGCTTTTGAAAAACTCAGCGTAGGAGCAGAATTCCACTAGCGCGCATGTGGTTAAGCAGGTCTCGGCTATATTACTAGCCAACATGAAAGGAGAAGCAGCATCTGTGGTGATCCGCCAAAAATTAAAAGAAACAGATATAGCAGACCAACCTTTTGAACTTGCCATGAAGTAATCAGGGTTCCCAAGGCCTACATGCTCCGTAGATAACCCACTTACACTCAAGAACTGTTGGCACGGAAACTGTAAAAGTCAAAGAACAAATTTATTAAGACCCCATGGGGTGGTGGTACACTCATACAGCACCCTTCGGTATTGCAAGAGGTATCACACCGAACATTGGTGTGACCCCGTCTTTTATACAGTTTTCAGGTAATAAAGATAGGCGGCACAAAGTTACAAGACATTATGTACATATATGGTCATGTTTTGGAACACAGCCAGCTCATTGGAGGGGGTACAAACTCCGCTGGTCAGTTTGGCGGCACATTCCTGAGGGGTGACTGGTCAGTGGGGACTGCGCATGTACGAGCTTGACCAGTACTAAAAATAGCCTGTTGCTGGGCAAACTGAAGTGGTCAGTGGTACGGACAACGGACTAAAGGGCACGCTAGCCACGAGGCCGCTCATGATCTAAGATGGCCGCTGTAACATTCAAAATGGCGTTTTCATGTATAGCCAAGTTAAGCAGGAAAACGTGTAGTTTCAGATAATCGCTAACGCGGCCATATCAAATACGACAGACGACCCTTTTAGCGTTTAGCTAAAGCTACCTCATAATGAACATAATCAGGATGTTCGTCCTCAATGTCTATTAACATTATTTGCGTCACTTCCTTATGAAGCATCATTTTGTCATGAGCAAGAGCTCGTCTTGATGGCACACAAGCTGATAAACACATAGAACATAAAGCTGGGCCACATTGGATACATAAGCACACAAAGAACAGTACCCCTACAATGATACATAGAATCGTTAACAGTTTCCAGCCCCAAGCAGTAAGTATTGACCAGAACCATCCTGAAAGTGTCCAAGTTCCATTGTCCGGGTGTATTTCAGCTGCTATTTTATGCAGCTTCGATATGGCATCATAAACAGATGGTGAATTGTCAGGTATGTACACACAGCAGCTACTTCCGATAATTCTACATGCCCCCCCACGGTCAGCTAGAACTACATCCAACACCATCCTGTTTTGGAGCGTAACGATCCTAGAAATCTGAAGCTCCTCAGTAAGATTCCCAAGTGCAGTGGCAGTATCATTTGCTACAGCCTCAACAACGCGTGTCAATCGTCTTATTTTCCGACTGTTCAATGCGGCCCCCACAAAGGACAACAGTCCCATATTGAAGTCCACATACTGCTGCAAGGCAGTATCAGTCTGGTCGATGTCATCCAGAGCAACAGTCCGCTTAACTCTATTCAGGACAAAATCGTGATACAGGACATAGTCATTGTGATACATCGGCGGAGAAGTGTGGCTCAGGGGTTAGAGGCGGCAGACCCGGAATCTGAGATCGGTCCTGGACCAGGGTTCAATTCCCCGCCCCGGCGGGGTCTTGGGCTAAAAATTCCACGGACTCGATAATTCTCGTCCCGGTGCCTCCTCGACTCACGGGTTCACACTCTGCGACTCTGGGCAATAGCTTGCTTAATCTCCACAACGGCCCCTCGCGGCGGGATGCCTGACTTTCACCCTGTGGACACCCTGTCGGGGCTTCTCACAGGGGAATACCAGGACGGGTTCCCTAGGCAAGCGCCAGGATGCCCTTTGTGGTGACAGGTTGCGCTATATAAGTATACCTACATTTACATTTACATTTACATCGGCGGGGCAATGAATACAGGGGGTAGTACAAACGATACATAACACGTGCCTAACCATCCCAATGGAAGCTGATGATAACCTTTCGTTCCACAAATGAAATACGTATTTCGAGATGCTACAAACGAGATGCCATTCGGACTATCAAAAGTAAGTGTGGTATTGCATTCACTTTTCCCTACCGCAATCGAACCTTTATTTCTTATACACAAATCGGCTTTAGTAGCAATAACATTAATGACATGTGAACTGGATAAATTGATATTTCGTTGATTGCTGTACACACACGGGGCAGATATGTTATCGGGCCGGTACTCCTCCCATTCAAATCGAGTACCCTCAGCCCGTGGAAACCCATCCTTGTCATGGAAACATATTTTATTCAAACGAAAAAGCACCCCCCCTTTCGTTGGCCATCTCAGAGTAAAGAGGAGGTTGTACCAGGCATTGCAAGATCCATTATGTGAGAACGGGAGTGGAATGAGTGGGGTGCCCCCTTTCTTCTGGTGCCCTGGCAACATCCCACACACCCAGCAATTAGAAGTATTAGTCATATTATGCGTGTGATGGAGAATCTGGATAAAACTGTTGTTCAGATACGTTTGCCGATGCCGTTCTTCATGGTAGGGTAAGGTAAAGTGAAAATGTTCAGATGGAGCCGGGGTAGTCGGCAGCAAATGTTCACGTGCAGGTACCATAAGTTCAACTACCCAGGCTATTACAGCTATCACCACAATAGTTAAGACAAAGAGAATGGCACCTAATATTCGTTTGTCTCGTGATGCAGATGACGCCATAGTTCAAAAAAAAAAAGTTCTTACACAGTCTCAAATAGTTCAAATTGTTCACAAAGTCTCAAATACACATGTGTGTATACCTAAAAAAGAAAAATACGGTGCTGAGCTCCGAGGTAGCCGTTGTTTTCTTCTCCGGGCCAAGACGGGTGTCGCTACACTGGGCAGAACTGATCCCCCCCCCTTGGAATTCCCGGTCTCCGTTTCACAAACCTGGAGCGGTAACCAACCAGTCATGAAAAAAACCAAAAATCTTCTTATCGTGGCCGCAAATTGTAGCGCTCTCGTCCAGCAACAGCGTGGTCCGGGAAGGCTCCCTCAACTTCGGCCGACGTCACAGCTGGGCTCTTTTCTTTCTCCAGAATCTCTTTGTAGTCAGTCAACACAGCAGGATTCCCCAGATTAGGAGAGACACGACGGCAGTGTGTCGAGTGCACCCACCGCTTCCTGTTGGTCACTCGTACAGCGGTCCGGGTCGCCAGGAGGACCTGCTCGGGGCCCTTCCACCTCGGCTCCAAACTGCTCGACCTCTCAAACGACCGAATCATGACATGGTCGCCGGGGCGAAGATCATGGCCCTCTCCAGTAGAGTTGTCAGGGAGCGCTTCTCGAACCTGTTGATGAATAGAAAGCAAATCATTTGTTAATCGTGCCAAATAATCGTTCATCATTATACAAGGCACATCATGTATCAATCGCGGCTTGGGCACCCCCCAGATATTCATAGGGCGACCAAACACCACCTCATATGGTGTGAGGCCAGTTCGTGAATGGGGTACTGATCTAAGAGAGAGCAGTGCTAGCGGCAAAGCATCAGGCCACTTCAACGACGTGGATGCCACAATCTTGGCCAATTTGAGTTTTAACGTAGCATTGTACCGCTCAACCAGACCTGCCGACTGAGGGTGGAACACAGCGTGGAACTTCTGCTGAATCCCTAACCCCTTCAGTACATACTCCACAATCTTCCCAACAAAATGAGGCCCATTATCGCTCCACAAAAATTTGCAAACTCCAAAGCGAGGAAAGAATTCCTTAAGCAACACCTTAGCCGTTGTTAGGGCTGTATTGTCTTTCGTGGGGAAGGCCTCAACCCATTTGCTAAAGGCACATACCACCACTAGGACGTACTTCAGGTTGTTGCAGCGCTCGAGTTGGATATAATCCATTTGGAGTACCTCAAATGGTGCAGAGGGTGGAACGAACCCTCCTTTCGGAGTATGGGTCCCCTTTCCAGGATTGTGTTGTAAACATACCAGGCAGGTCTGCACTACTCTCTTAGCAGTATTAGCAATCTCGGGATGTTCCCAGACTCGTGTTAACAGTCGAGTGATTGCAAGAGCTCCGACATGCGCCAATCCATGTGTCATCTGGACCATCGCCTGCAAGTAAGCTGCAGGCAGTTTCCATTTTTCCATGTCCTTGCTTCTCCAACAACCTTCATCATCTAGTACCCCATCTACTGCCCATGCCGCAAGTTCTGATTCAGTAGCTGATTTCTGAATATCCAAGATTTCTGCTCTAGCATCGCTCCATCGCTCAGCCTGTGATTGTGTCACATACATGGGGGAGTCAGTCCGAGACATAGCCGTTTGTCTCGCTATACTGTCTGCGAAGGCATTTCCTTGGCTCACTTTATCGGTGATCTTTTTATGGGCGCTACATTTTATTATCGCTACTTTCTTTGGGCAAAGCAACGCGTTTAAGAGATCACGCACCAGTTCTCCATGCATGATATGTACTCCGTGAGAAGTCAAAAACCCACGCTCTCTCCAGAGTAGCCCGAAGTCATGTGCTACTCCGAAGGCGTACCGGCTGTCTGTGTATATGTTCACACATAGGCCAGCACTCAATTCGCAGGCTCTTGTTAAAGCTATCAGCTCTGCTGCCTGAGCCGATTTCTGTGGTATTCGTGCTGTTTCTACCACTGTCTTAAGTGTCGTGATCGCATAGGCTGCGGAAGTCGTACCATCTGGCAGCCTCAAACACGATCCATCAACCCACAGTTCCCCATCCACATCTGGAAGTGGCATATCCTGTAAGTCGACACGACCCTTTGTCTGTTCCTCGGTCAGGAAAACACAGTCATGATGTTTTTCTTCCTGACCCTCCTCGACCGGATAGGGCAATAAAGTGGCAGGGTTCAGGGTAGCGCATCTTTTCAGTGTGATATGTGGCGCCAAAAGTGTAAGCTCATATCCTGTTAGCCGTGCACTCGTAAGATATTGGGTCTTTGTTTGATTTAACAGAGCATCTACTGCATGGGGAACTAGCACCAACAGTTTGTGTGATAACACGATTCCCTCACTCTGTCGTATCGCTACTGCTGTGGCTGCCACTGCTCAAAAACACCCAGGCAACCCTCGTGCTACAGGATCAAGAATGGCAGAGAAATACGCACATGGTCTCTGCTTATCCCCGTGTGCTTGCACTAACACTGACAACGCACACCCATCGTTCTCGTGCACGTATAATGTAAAAAGTTTTGTATAGTCTGGTGTACCTAACACGGGTGCAGAACAAAGAGCCTGTCTCAATTGTTCAAAAGCATTCTGACATTCATCTGTCCATTCAAGGGGCATTGGTGTAGCTTTGGACAGTAACGCTAGCAAAGGTTTTATAATGTGTGAAAACCCCATGATCCACTGTCTACAGAAGGACGTTAATCCTATGAAGGCACGTACATCTCTTTGCGTGCGGGGGACTGGTGTGTCTAAAATTGCTTGAATTCGATCAGATGTTAATGCACGCCCCTCCTTAGACAAAAGATGACCGAGGTAGGTCACCTTGGGTCTACAGTATTGGAGCTTTTTCTTCGAAACCTTATGATTGTTCTGTGCCAGAAAAGAAAGCAACGCAATTGTACTTTCTTCACATTGTGCATAAGAGTCTGCAGCGAGCAGAAGGTCATCCACGTACTGGATGAGGACAACGCCAGTCTGTAACTCAAAGGAATCAAGCTGTCTTTTCAAAGCCTGGCTGTAGATACTCGGGCTCTCAGTGTAACCTTGGGGATCACGACAAAATCTATACGATTTATTATTTAACGTGAAGCCAAACAAATATCTGCTATCAGGATGGACAGGGATAGAAAAGAACGCGTTTTTCAAATCAATTACACTAAAGGTCGTGGCCGTTGGTGGCACCAATGTAAGCAAGGTCGTAATGTCGGATACCACCGGGTATTGGGGAATGACAATTTTGTTAATCTCTCTCAAGTCAATAATAAACCGATAGACTTTGTTGTCAGTATCTCTCTTAAGGATCGGAAGAATAGGGCTGTTACAAACATTATAAGGAACCTCTTCCACCACTCCTGCAGTGATCAAATCCTGAACAATGTGTGTCAAGGCAATTTCACCTTCTCTCGAAATCTTATACTGTGGTACACGTGGTAGAGAGGCCCCCTCCTTAACAGTAATGTGAATAGGTGGAATATGCATCTCTCCCACATCCGTATCTGAGGTCGCCCATAACGTGTGCGGTAGAGAGACCAAGGCTGGAATGTCTAATATAGTGCAAAACCTATCTGAGTCAGGATAATTGTCATTCAAGATAACCCGCACTCCCTCAGGAGCGCACCGTATCGTTGCTCGAAAATATTTGAGCAAGTCAATGCCCAGGATATTATCTGGTGTATGGGGCGATAACAAAAATTGACCAAAACTGAAAAATTTGTCAAGACAAAGTGCAAGGGGTTTTGACAATGGGCTAGGGGAGGGTGTGCCATCAAACCCTACACATGTTATCATTTCGCCAGACAGGGGAGCCCTCGGAACCAAGTTTTTTGACAAAGCGCTACGAGTAGCCCCTGTGTCGACTAGAAATTGATCAGTAGAACCCAAAATACCCGCTGTTACATATGGACCCTTCTGATCTACCGGCACTTCAATTGATTCCGTACCCCATCCTACGCAGTCCTATGCATGCACATAATCCTGGTGTTCCACATTCTCACCCTCCGATATCTGATATTGGTTTCGTCTATCAAACGTGTTTCGTTCGTCCTGGCCACGGCCCCTGTCCTCAACCCTTCCACGATCACCTCCGCCACCTCTCGCCCCCGTATAGCTGCCTCTCGACCTACCGCCTCCTAGACCACGCTGGCTACGCTGCTCACGAAGTGCCGGACAATCATCAGCCCAATGCCCAAACTCTTTACAATAGGCACATTGATCCTCCGCTATATCCGTACGACCATACGACGTATTTCCTCCGCCACGTCTACCTCTATCATTCCCTCTACCCTGTGTTCCCCGAACCTGTGCCAACATCACCTTCGTTTTCAATTCTTTCGCCTTCTTATCAACACTTTCTTTAGCCTCCAACTCCTGCCGCTCATAATACTGAGCCATAGTTAACAAAGACGCAGGGGTCGCCGTGGCCCAGGACCTTTTTCTCGATTTCAATCGCTTTGCAATCTCCGGTAGGAGATTGGCCACATACTTATCTACAAACAGATGCCTACCCGTATCGTCTGTTAAAGATTGACCACTGTAATCATGAAACGCCTCCTCGAAGCGTGTAAAGAAATCTGAAACCGTTTCATCAGGCTTTTGCTTGCACGAAGCTAACATGGTCCAATCAATCTTTTTAGAAGGAACAAGCGTTTTTAGTTTAGTCAGGATAGCCGCTGGAAGGTCTAGAATCAGGTCACACGGCTTACATGCAGGTTCCCTATCTAAATCTGCTTGATTTATTTCTTTCCATGTCCCCCCCAGTATTGTTTCATCATTATTTTTACGAATTTGTCTCCACGTGTCCAGGTGGAAGAATTAACCCGAAGAACAGATCTATATCAACAAGAGTCATTACACAAGACGAAATGGCCCCTTCCACCCCTTCATAGAATGCCGCCGGATTTTTCCGAAGGTCATGTAAAGAATTTTTCAATGCCATAACATCTGCTCTATTCCAAGGAGTATACACCCAGTTATATATAAAATATCCCTTCGCATCCTTAGACAATTTATCTTCATCCGTACCTTGCCCTTTAGGAGGGACATACAAAGGCGCGGCTTCACGCATAGGCATAACATGCAGTGCAGAACTCTTATCTGAACCCCGGAGAGAACACTCCTTAGACCGCTAGTTAGACTCCGGCCCGGACTCCTTTTGTTTCTTTTTCCGCTCCTCCCGCAATCCGGTGGTCTCATCTCGCAGCTGGACCAGTTGCTTGAAAAAGTCATCAACATCTGTAAGAGCAAATAAACCTTTATCCAGATTCTCACGATGAACTGACACAGCTTTAGATTCTAAAGTATCTGAAAGTTGACGATACGCGGTAACAACTTCATCCGCCAAAGTAGACAGAAAATACAGTAATTCCTGATCCGTCCAACTACCCCTTTCCGTAATCACCTCGGACTGAGAAACACAGTTCTTATTCACTTTACGAGCCCAACTACGTAAATGTGCGGACCTCTCCGCAGTAAACCTGAGAGCGGATACACCCTTCTTTTCCGGCTTATCCTGTCCATCATCTTCCGAATCTGCATCTGGAGCCGTAGGCGAAACGTACGGAGGCGGTGACCGATCTAGCAATGAAAAATCATCAATTTCATTATTAAGGACAGGATAAAGCGGTCGGCGAATAGGAAATTGACCAGTCGTTTGCAATTTACGTTCCCGTTCCTCCCTCTCTCTTTTCTCCTGAGCCTCTTTCTCCTCAAGCTGTAAAGCCTTATCCCGAGCAGCCTTGCGCTGCTCTTTGTCCGCCAAGGCAACTTCACGCTTCATTCGTTCACGCACCGCTTTCTCCCACATCCGCACACAATCAAACATATTATGTCTAGACCTGCGTTGAAACAAACATTGTTCCACAAACTGTACTTTACGTAAATCGAACGACCCATGTAGAGGCCATTGCAATTCAGGATCAGATTTGGTGTACTTATGCCATAATTTGCTGTACATTATAGGGGGAAGGCCAAATTTAATATACATATCCCTGTTTGGTGTTCCTTCTGGGGGAGCCGGCTGTGCTTCTGCTAACCTAATTGTGGTACCATTTCCAAGACAGCACATCCCTCGGAGTGTGCTTAAAACAGGCATGTTCAAAAAGTATCACGAAAGCGTGACACCGTATAAAATGGCACTTACAGTACTTCACACAAATGTGCCGCTCAGAGGAAAAAAACAAAGTTAGAGAAACATCTCTACATGCCTGCCTATGTGAAGTGCACTACACATATAGATTCAAAGTTCACAAATTCACAAACGTTAGCTAACTCAAATCAAAATCATAGGTCATAGGACTCCGGCAAGCGTCCGAAGACTACCTTACCGATCACAAATCATAGGACTTCAGTAAGCGTCCGAAGACTACCTTACCGAACACAAATCATAGAACTTCAGTAAGCGTCCGAAGACTACCTTACCGACCACAAATCTTACCCCAAATCTCAAATGTCCAGATTCCAACTGCCAAGGTCTTGTGATCAAATCAGCCAAACGGCACTTTCCCAGCAACGCAGACGATCGAAAACTCAGTCCGAGACCGGCGCCACCTGGAAGGTCAGATCAGAAGGAAAGGAAGAAACACCGTGGGTGCCAAAACTCGGGTCACTCAGTGGCAGCGCGCGTCCATGGCGAGTTTCCAAGCCTTCGTCACGACCTCTCCTTCGGGCATCCGAGTCGCCGATGAGTCCCTTCGTGGTCGCCAATTTGAAGTAATCAGGGTTCCCAAGGCCTACATGCTCCGTAGATAACCCACTTACACTCAAGAACTGTTGGCACGGAAACTGTAAAAGTCAAAGAACAAATTTATTAAGACCCCATGGGGTGGTGGTACACTCATACAGCACCCTTCGGTAATGCAAGAGGTATCATACCGAACATCGGTGTGACCCCGTCTTTTATACAGTTTTCAGGTAATAAAGATAGGCGGCACAAAGTTACAAGACATTATGTACATATATGGTCATGTTTTGGAACACAGCCAGCTCATTGGAGGGGGTACAAACTCCGCTGGTCAGTTTGGCGGCACATTCCTGAGGGGTGACTGGTCAGTGGGGACTGCGCATGTACGAGCTTGACCAGTACTAAAAATAGCCTGTTGCTGGGCAAACTGAAGTGGTCAGTGGTACGGACAACGGACTAAAGGGCACGCTAGCCACGAGGCCGCTCATGATCTAAGATGGCCGCCGTAACATTCAAAATGGCGTTTTCATGTATAGCCAAGTTAAGCAGGAAAACGTGTAGTTTCAGATAATCGCTAACGCGGCCATATCAAATACGACAGCCAGAATAATTGAAAAATCCTATGAAGAACTAGGTAGAGATAGTTTGGGTGGGAAACCACTAAAACCCCAACTAACGGAAAATCCTGAAAAGACTCATTAAAAATAATTTAATTACTCAAAAGAAGAAGTGGGAGGGTAATAAACAAACCTCTCCCAGAGAAAAACTGTTTCAGTCCAGAGGAAGGTCTCCTCAACGAAGGGGTAGAACTCCAGAAGGAGGAGGCAAGTCTCCCCAAAGGGAGCCCTCTGAAAAAAGATACAACCTTAAAAATAGGGACAATTTGAGAAAACCTGACAGATATCAAGATACACGTCCCTCTCGATATTTTCAGACTTCCTCACAGAATCGGAAAGAAGAGGACGGTCAGAAGATAAAGAAGAGCACGTCAAGTCCAAAGACAAGGAACCTGCTCATCAAAGTAAAAAATTACAATTTCCCAGAAAGAAGGTAGCCAGTATTAAAGTAAAACATGCTGAGAATTCTGAGGACACAACTGAAAAACGGAGAGTGGGCCCAGACAATGCTAGACAGCGCAGCAGAAGTGACCATAGCTCGCAAGATCCTGATGAATATTCTGGAGACAGTGGACACGAATGAATATATTCAAGTGGAAACTGCAGACACCAGAGTTAGCGTGCCCCATAAACTATATGAAATTACATTGCGTATAGAGGGGGACAAAACTAGGAAAATAAGAGGTCTCTTTTGGGAGAATCTATCTAAAGGCTATGATATCCTTCTAGCAGAGAAAGACTGGCCACCAGAGTTTGTCAGGGTGTGCCCACATGGCGAAGAAATGATTATGCCTGCCTTCTCAAATCACATTCCAATTCATAAAAAATACACATTTGCTAGGAAATGGGCATTGGCCCAAGCACCTGCATTATATAACAAGTATTTACAATGCAATGGTTTTGCCTTTGTTAAAGTTAGAGCTATTGGCATTGCTCTTGATATTATTTTTATTTATGTTTTTTTTAACATAAATAAATGGCATTGTCATTTACAATGCCACTAGCTTTATCTCTCGCAAATGACACACACAAACACACACAGAGCCCCCCACACACACACCCACACAGAGCCCCCCACACACACAGCCACACAGAGCCCCCCACACACACAGCCACACAGAGCCCCCCACACACCCACACAGAGCCTTCCACACACACCCACACAGCACAAGCAGGCAACAGGGGCACACGGAGGCACAAGCAGGCAACAGGGGCACACGGAGGCACAAGCAGGCAACAGGGGCACACGGAGGCACAAGCAGGCAACAGGGGCACACGGAAGCACAAACAGGCAACAGGGGCACGAAAACGGAGGCACAAGCAGGCAACAGGGGCACACGGAGGCACAAGCAGGCAACAGGGGCACACGGAGGCACAAGCAGGCAACAGGGGCACACGGAGGTACAAGCAGGCAACAGGGGCACACGGAGGCACAAGCAGGCAACAGGGGCACACGGAGGCACAAGCAGGCAACAGGGGCACACGGAGGCCCAAGCAGGCAACAGGGGCACACGGAGCACAAGCAGGCAACAGGGGCACACGGAGGCACAAGCAGGCAACAGGGGCACGAAAACTGAGGCACAAGCAGGCAACAGGGGCACGAAAACTGAGGCACAAGCAGGCGACAGGGGCACGAAAACGGAGGCACAAGCAGGCAACAGGGGCACACGGAGGCACAAGCAGGCAACAGGGGCACACGGAGGCACAAGCAGGCAACAGGGGCACACGGAGGCACAAGCAGGCAACAGGGGCACACGGAGGCACAAGCAGGCAACAGGGTCACGAAAACAAGCACAAGCAGGCAAAAGGGTCACAAGCAGGAATTGTAATTTAGACGGGCTGAAGTGGAGAACGGTCAATAGGGAAGTAGTGCGGCTGGTGCAGTGGTACCAGGCCGAAAGGTGAGAGGGGCTGTCTGCACCCCAGTTTGGGCAGTTTCCACTACCTAACCGGGATTGGTGGGAGGGGGGCGTACTTCTTGCTTGCTTTAGGGCTGTTACTTCGGGGACGCAGTGCACGCTCTTGCCTGCTGCCTGCTGCCACCGGGACACGACAACAGGCAGGGAGAGGACAGGCTGGGAGAGGGCAGGGAGGGGACAGGCTGGGAGAGGGCAGGCTGGGAGAGGGCAGGAAGGGGACAGGCTGGGAGAGGGCAGGTTTGGAGAGGGCAGGCTGGAAGTGGACAAGCTGGGAGAGGACAGGCTGGGAAAGGTCATGGAGGGGACAGACTGGGAGAGGGCAGGCTGGAAGTGGGCAGGCTGGAAGAGGACAGGCTGGGAAAGGGCAGGGAGGGGACAGGCTGGGAGAGGGCAGGCTGGGAAAGGGCAGGGAGGGGACAGGCTGGGAGAGGGCAGGCTGGGAGTGGGCAGGCTGGGAGTGGGCAGGCTGGGAGAGGGCAGGCTGGGAGAGGGCAGGCTGGGAGAGGGCAGGCTGCGAGAGGACAGGCTGCGAGAGGACAGGCTGCGACAGGACAGGCTGGGAGAGGGCAGGCTGGGAGAGGGCAGGCTGGGAGTGGGCAGGCTGCGAGAAGGCAGGCTGCGAGAGGACAGGCTGCGAGAGGGCAGGCTGGGAGAGGGCAGGCTGGGAGAGGGCAGGCTGGGAGAGGGCAGGCTGGGAGAGGGCAGGCTGGGAGAGGGCAGGCTGGGAGTGGGCAGGCTGCGAGAAGGCAGGCTGCGAGAGGGCAGGCTGGGAGAGGGCAGGCTGGGAGAGGGCAGGCTGGGAGAGGGCAGGCTGGGAGAGGGCAGGCTGGGAGAGGGCAGGCTGGGAGAGGGCAGGCTGGGTGATGACAGGCTGGGAGAGGACAGGCTGGGAAGCAGAGAGGGTCTTACCTGAGAAGTCGGCCAGCGCGGGGACAGGCTGGGAGAGGACAGGCTGGGAGAGGGCAGGGAGGGGACAGGCTGGGAGAGGGCAGGCTGGGAGTGGACAGGCCAGGAGTGGGCAGGCCGGGAGAGGACAGGCTGGGAGAGGGCAGGCTGGGAGAGGGCAGGCTGGGAGTGGGCAGGCTGCGAGAGGACAGGCTGCGAGAGGGCAGGCTGCGAGAGGGCAGGCTGCAAGAGGACAGGCTGCGAGAGGACAGGCTGCGAGAGGACAGGCTGCGAGAGGACAGGCTGCGAGAGGGCAGGCTGGGAGTGGGCAGGCTGGGAGTGGGCAGGCTGCGAGAGGACAGGCTGCGAGAGGACAGGCTGCGAGAGGGCAGGCTGCGAGAGGGCAGGCTGGGAGAGGGCAGGCTGGGAGAGGGCAGGCTGGGAGAGGGCAGGCTGGGAGAGGACAGGCTGGGAAGCAGAGAGGGTCTTACCTGAGAAGTCTGCCAGCGCGGAGCTCTCCAGGGCGCAGAGCAGCAGCAGGGCCCAGCAGAGCAGGGCGGGGGCAGCAGGGGCTCGCAGAGGTGTCTCCTGGGGCAGCCGCCCAGGTCCACCATTGTGCGGCTCCGAGCCCCAAGCAGAGCAGCAGCAGGGCCCAGCAGAGCAGGGCGGGGGGCGGCAGGGGCGGCAGGGGCTCGCAGAGGTGTCTCCTGGGGCAGCCGCCCAGGTCCACCATGGTGCGGCTCCGAGCCACAAGCCTCTGGTGGTGGTGCTGCTGCGCTCGGTAGCCCATTTAACTTACCGGGCACTCTGGCGGGGGCTCCTTGCGACGGCGGCAATCTCTTGGGCACTTCTCCGGTCTCCCTCTTCGGCATGGGAGACCGGCAACGTCCTCCGCTTCTCCCGGGGCTCCCTCCAGGCCACTGGAGCCCCGCGTGGGCCGCCATACTTCTTCTCCTGGGCCGCCGTCCTGGCGGGGGCTCCTTGCGACGGCGGCAATCTCTTGGGCACTTCTCCGGTCTCCCTCTTCAGCATGGGAGACCGGCAACGTTCCCCGCTTCTCCCGGGGCTCCCTCCAGGCCACGGGAGCCCCGCGTGGGCCGCCATACTTCTTCTCCTGGGCTGCCGTCTTCCTTCTTCCCCCGGGCTGCGGGGGGGCGGGCACTTCCGGCCGGCCGCGCTAGGATTGGCCGGCCGGCTAGTCACTTCCGGGTCACCGTGGGCAGCGCGGCGGCCCGTCTCTAGCTCAGGCAGGCGGGCGGCGAAGTTTCCAGAGGAGTGGGCTCCCTCGCGGATCGCTGATGACGATCTTGAAGACAAACACCACGCCCACGGAAGAAAACACAAAAACGCCTCCGGGAACGCCTCAGAATCTGGTCCGCGTTGACAGACTGTAAGACGTGTACCTCTGCCAGTGAGCTCACAGGCTTCTCCGCGTCCACTCCGAGGCACTACTCACTGCGGGCGGCGTGGTGGTGCTGCAGGGCTCTCCCGCCTCTGATGCCGCCGGGCTCCCTCAGCTCACGGGAGCCCGGCAGAGCGCCCGCCATGGTTGTGCTGGTGGCCGAGGCTGCTGCAGGGCCCCACTGCGGCGGGACGGACGGAGGCGGCGGGACGCAGGAAGAGGTGGCCTGAGCTGCAGCCTAGGACTCGTGGAAGGGGCGCCGAGTGCCGTCAATGCTAGAACAGGTTCGGGGGCGTTCCCGAGGGCTTTTGGCTGACGTAGCGTGACGTCGCCAAAAGCCAAAAATTCTCGGGAACGCCCCCGAATCTGGTCCGAGATTGACGGACAGAGCCTTCTCCCAATGGCTAGCCTCCATTTATGGAGCTAGCCAATGAGAGAGTGGGGAGGGTCCAGTCCCCACACACAGACATCATTAAGTTTTTCCTAGTGCATGCGTACTTCGTACGCATTGGCTAGGCAAACCTAAAAATCATGTAGGATGGGATGAGGATTCTCCTCATCATAATATCCAGTTCAAAAATCAACCTACTGCACAGAGGCAGTATCCTGTTAAGCAAGAAGCTAAAAAACAAGTCAGAGAAATCTTAGATCAACTTGAATATCAGGGGGTGATTGAAACATGCACCTCACAAATGAACAATCCTTTGTTTCCTGTCTCCAAGCCAGACGATTCATATCGTCTAGTTTTGGACTACAGACACCTAAACTCTTGTTGCAAAACCTTTGCAGTACAAAACTCACACAATGCAGTACTAATGAATAACATCGTGCGCAAGAAATATAAAACGACATTAGATATTTCAAATGGTTTCTTCTGTAAAAACATAGCACCAGAAAGCAGATATTTGACCACTTTCTCCAGCATGGGGACCCAAAAACAATTTTGTCGTCTCCCACAGGGATTCAAGAAGTGGAACTTGCGTGTCACAGCGTGTGCTGCTGGAAAATGTATCCAGGAATAGAATACCTCTGTCTGCCGATATTCATGGGCCTCTACCACAAATATGACCGTACCACCTCTTGATGATACTCCATTTTTTATAAGTTTCATAGTTATTGTTTTTCTTATATTGACCGGGATGATTATAGCATTCGGGTCGTCATTTTAGATAATTGTATATTCCGCTAAGAGTTGAGCTGCTAATTTAGCTCTCTCCCATTCTTCCTCACGATCTAGCATTTTTACTGACAAACTTTGCAGAGCAATTTTCAAGGAAACAAAGATTAGGTGCACAATATTTTGGAACACTGTATCCTTCAACATTGACTAAACCAAAAACTAATACATAGGAATCTCTTCCTACTAAGTTTTGGCGGATATTAACCTTTTACCCACTCCAGACGTCTATTGGAGTTTTTACGGGAAAAGGGGTCTGTGTGAAAAGCACAACTGAGTTACTCTAGTATCTTATATTAGATTATCGCCTTACCAAACGTTGGGCGCCATGTAGTGTAGTTCCTATATTCCCAATAGGCTCTGCGCATTGGAATAACAAACGATAGTTTAGACGTATGACTGAGGTCGACTAGGTCTCTATTGAATATGTTAGACTTAATTATGAATGCCAGCTAGCTCAGAGGTCACTAGAAACTTTCTCGAGTGAACAGGAATGAGTTAACTTTCCTGAATAGACAAGAAGGGATTAGCTTCTGACAACCGCATAAACATGACAACTTTGCTCCCTCCAGAATAAGGAGTATATCTCCAGGCTCTGACCTTGCTGGACAGCGCGGCGGAGATTACCATAGTGAGAGAGGCCCTGCGTCCACTACTGAAGGTGACAGCGACTGATACTTATGTTGTCATTGAAACAGCTGATACCAGAGTTGCTTCCCCTGATAGACTTTTTGAAATTGTCCTGTTGATAGAAGGTGACATACAACGAACCATAAAAGGGGTATTTTGGGAAAATCTTTCGTCTACATATGACATTTTGCTGACTGGCCCCCACCTTTTGTTCTCGCAGCACCGCGAGGGGAGGAGGTGATCCTCCCCAGTTTCGCGAACACAGTCTCGAAGGAGGATGCGCTGCATTTTGCAGCGGAGTGGGCTCTGGCGCCGGCTGGGTACCGCAATCAATGTGGTTGGGATAAATTGTCCCCGTGTCACGAGATTCCTTTACGGTCTCAGCCACAGCCTCAACCTCAATATCCCATACGACGTGAAGCCAAAGCTTCCGTCGCGGCAATCCTTGAGCAATTGGAATATCAAGATGTAATTGAAACGTTTGTGTCACCGATGAATTACCCTCTTTTTACTGTAAACAAGCCTGACGGTTCATATCGTTTGGTGTTGGATTACCGGCATTTAAACTCGCATTGCCGTAACTGTGCAGTACAAAATACTCACGGCTCTGCACTAGTGAATAGTCTTGTGCGTAAGCGGTTTAAGACCACGCTTGAGATTTCCAATGGTTTTTATGCCCATCGATTGGATGGTCTAAGTTCCCAATGGACCTCCTTTACTTGCGGCGGTGTCCAGGAACAATTTCGTCGTTTGCCTATGGGCTATAAGAATAGTCCTGGGATTTTTACTGCTCGCATAGTCTCTCTTTTGGAGAGAATCGACCTGGATGCACGTTCGTATGTGGATGACATTTATCTCACAAACGACGAACTTTGGGAGCATCTTTGTCAAGTCAACGGGATAATTTGTACCTTTGCAAATTTAGCTTACAAATTCAAGTTTGCAAAATCGCACATTGCAGAGTACACAGTGTTGTTTCTGGGCTACGAGCTCAACAATGAGGGAAAGGGATTAGCTCCTCACTTCCTGGAGAAATGCGCACAACTGCGCGCTCCGACAACACTGAAAAAATTACAATCTTTACTGGGCTTCTTGAATTTCGGGAGGACTTACATTCCGGAATATGCCCAGCGTATCAAGCCTTTGTATGCTTTGATACAACCATCATTTTCCAAATCATGCTGGCTGCCTGAGCATTCGGCTATTCTGCAGTCTTTGCAAGCTGATCTGCTCGCTTCTAAATTCTTACTGACTCGTGATAATCAGACCAACCTGGTGATAAGAATTATCCCTGGGGCGGTAGGTTTCACGTACCTGACTTTTAATGAAGGAGACACAGTACCTATTGCTTACAAGTCACACTTGTACACTTCGGCTGAGTTGCGCTTTTCCACTGTGGAGAAGGTTTTGACGGCTGTGCAGATGGCAATTCTTAAGGAACCTGCCCTGTCACAGGGAAAGCGCATGTTGGTTGTTACGCCGTGTCCTGCCTTGGAGGCGGTCACGAAAGCCAGTGTACCAAATTCTAAAGCTTTGCACCCTCGGTGGATTCAATGGGCTGCATCCTTGACATCCCAGGATGTCACTTTATTTTTGACGCCTCATTACGTTCGCAGGAGTACTTACAGTATGAATTTGTTCATCGACCTCCTTTAGCAATGCAACCCCTGGAGGATTTCCATTGCATCATTTACACTGATGGTTCGGCGCAGGTTGCACATAGTTCTAAACATGCCTACGTTTCCGCATGCGCATTGTGGTCGGTGCCATGGTGAACGATGAGTTCAAGTCCAGTGTCGTGCACACGCAGACACTAGGGGACTGCACTGCACAATTAGCAGAGCTTCGTGCGCGGATGCTTGCATTGGAGTACGCAGATCCTAGTGTGACAACACTTATCGTAAGTGATTCTTACTACTGTGTCCAGTCTTACAATGAGAACTTGTTCTTTTGGATTCAGAATGATTTTCATGATTCCAAAGGTAGCACAAAAAACATAAAATGATCTGGGTCCGAGTGGCTGAGCTTAAAGAGCAGTTGCCCCTTGTGTTTGTGATTCATACTCTCGGCCATCAGCGTGTTGGAGTTCACGCTGTCGGTAACTCGCTTGCTGATGAAGCAGCGATATCAAAATATTTAGTTGCAGCAGTTACACGGTCCAAAAGTAAAATAGATGATGACATCTTGGCGGCAGTAGCTGCCACTGAGAAGGGAAGTAAATATCCTAAGGGGTTCCCTTCGAAGTACACATACCACTTAAGTCCCGACAAGGTTCCTTATGTGAAAATTCCTGATGTTGGGGAACGGCTGATTCCCAACTTGGATCGCAGGGCTACGTTGATTACAGCGGCGCATGAAGGTGTGGCGTCTGCGCATGCGGGCGTCTCAGCCACTGTATCTCAGCTACAACAACGATTCTGGTGACGCGCGATTATGTCCTTCAATGTGACATTTGCCAGCAGATTAAGCCTTCAACTGCTGTGCGTACGCCACAGACACAGTTGTACATATCTAATAAACCACTGGGTTGCGTTTATTTAGATCACTGCTGTCCTTTTTCTTCTGATACTGCGTATAAGTACATCTTAGTACCAGTTGATTCATGCACACGCTTTGTGTGGGTATGGCCCCATCACAGCGCTGATTCACGGACTGTCATAACAGATTTGCGTGTCTTTGTAGGGATTTTTGCCTGTGGTACCTTCCATTCGGATCAGGGTCCGGCTTTCGCCTCTAAGGCGTATAAGGATGCTATGTTTTCGTTGGGGGTCCAAGTCAGGTTTTCGTCTCCGTACAGACCTGAGGGTAATAGTGTAGTGGAACGAATGAACCGTGACTTAAAGCAATCTTTGACAGCTCGAGTTATAGGCACTGGCAGAAACTGGTTGGCCCATCTCAATGGCGTGCAGCGTGCTCTTAATAATCTCCCTAGAAGGTCTCTGGGTGGGTGGACCCCGTACGAAATGCTCTTTGGTATCAAGATGTATGTCCCTGACCTCGATGGTCTAGACTGCGTGGCTCAAGCCACGGCCTTTGACGTAGATGAACATTGCAATGTTCTGTAGGAGAACGGAATTCCCGCTACAATACCTGATGCACTTTGACTGAGTGTGCCCTTGGTCTGTGCCAATCAGGTTCCTAGGGCCTGTGTTCTTTCCCAGAACTGTACCTTTATTTTCACAATTGGCACACCTCTGGCTCACATGCAAGTCCCTTGTAAAAGGTACCAGTGGTACCAAGGGCACTAGTACCATAGAGGGTCTCTTAGGGCTGCAGAATATATTGTGCCACCCTCAGCAGCCCATCACCAAACACATGCACACTGCCATTGCAGACTGTGTGCTTTGGTGCAGACAAAACTTAAACGTCGACAAGGCACACATCCCAGTGTGTTAATACTGCCAAAGATGTTGATTCTTTGGACACCACAAAAGAATATATCACAAAATAATTACAAAACATGAATCTCCGTTATGAATTATTTTTTTCAAAATCTCTAATCATGAGACAAGTAATATTATCTGCTCGAGTACAAAGACCACTAATGTAGTCCACAGCTTTACTTCTAATAATATCTGATTGCTAGATGTCATATTGCTTCATAAAATATAGCATATATTGTTGTAATTAGAATCGTTACAAAATTGAATTGCCCTATGCATTTCGGGATGCACTCCCTTCTTCAGGGGGCTGATGATTGTAAGTGGAATAAAACAAACATAAACAAACAGAAAATAGCAAGTAGGTCCACTGCCTAAGTAACAAGCAGCTGCTGGGGGTTTTAGTTTGTTGTTTACTTAAATGTTATATTCATAGAGAAAATGATAGAGAAAATTAGTTACTGTCAAGGCAATAGAAAAAAGAGAGAGATTACCCGAGACATGCGATAAATTATTAGAATCCATGTTAAAGATACGCCAAATCACATTGAGCTCATGCATCTTCGAGGAAAACCAGAAACAACCTGCCTTCTTACATGTCTCTCAACCCTCCTCTATATGACAAGTAAAAAATACAGAAAAAGAATGGAAAAGGTACATAACAAAGAGTGCCCTAACTGACAACCCTGCAAGCATGTCCTGTTCACACCCAGTGATTCGTGATAAACACACTATGCTGTAGATTTACGCTTACCGATTACTTAAATTCCGCAAGCACTCTACATTGTTGGTGCCTGTACGAAACAAAAACCCAGCGATAACCATTAAAGTGTCTCACCATGATAACACTGTTAAGACTGTCTAGTGTTGATACTGAAATATAGTCTACCCATTCGAGGTTAGACTCAAAATCCACTGGTTCCTGGGACCCGTTAACTGATGAACAAGTTACTTTCCTTCGGTAACAATATATCTGTAGGAAACATTAGTCAGTTATAGATTCCTTACCTCAGAATTACACCCAGGTGTCAGACTGGATCCAAAAAGTATTTTCGTCAGCAGTACCTCTGCGCGTCGGAAGGTGGCGTCGGTCAGCTCCGAGTCTATCGCTGGCGTTGTGGTCGCCGGGATGACGTTGCGGTAACTACTTAGACACCGCACTCGCTCGCTATGCGATAACTACTTAGACACCGCACTCACGCGCTGATGTCAGCTCTGTACAGGACTTTCCGCGCAAGAAATGCAGAGCCATGCAAGACACTGACCACTGGTGCACAAAACTAGGGCCCTGAAAGGATATCCTTAACCCAAGAAATCAGTTCGCAGAACGGGGAGGATGGGTGGGGCGGTAAGGAATCTATAACTAACTAATGTTTCTTATAGATATATTGTTACCGAAGGTAAGTAACTTTTATATCTGAAATAAACATGTTAGTTATAGATTCCTTAGCTTAGAATAGATACCCCAGCAATACCAACACGGTGGTGGGTTTGCGAACCAAGATCACCCCAGAAAGTCCAGGCGAACAGAACTGCCAAAGAAGCCGTCTCTCCAGACTTGGCTGTCCAGACAAAAGAGTTTTGTAAACGTGTGCAGCGATGCCCACATAGCTGCCTGACAGATGACATGTAGAGGAATTCCTCTTCCCAAGGCAGTAGTGGCTGCCGTCGCCCTGGTGGAATGGGAGCTTAGCCCCACTGGAGGCTCCTTTTTAGCCAGAGAATAGCATGATTTAATACACAAAATGACCCATTGAGAAATGGTTCCCTTGTGTATGGCCCGACCTTTCTTGGCACCCACGTAGCCAACAAAGGGTTGGTCATCCACCCAGAACTGTTTTGGCAATCCAGTTAAAAAGAAAGGCACGTTTTGGGTCCAGACGGAGTTTCTCTTCCTCTTTCGAATGATGTGGAGGCGGAAAGAAGGTGGGCAACGTGATGGTCTGCCCAATGTGAAAGGCAGTGACAACCTTAGGAAGGAAGGATAGATGGGTCCGGAGAACCACCTTGTCCGGATGGACAGACCGGAAAGGAGGTTTGGAGGAAAGAGCCTGGAGCTCACTCACTCTTCTGGCAGAAGTGATGGCCACCAGGAATGAGGTCTTAAGAGTTAAGAGCCTCAAAGAACAGTTGTGACGCGTCTCAAAGGGAGCACACAATAAATAGGTAAAAACGAGATTCAAGTCCCACTGAGGCATAACAAAGGGAATAGGAGGAAAGAGATGAGTTATGCCTTTCAAGAAACGATTAACTACTGGGTACTTGAAAAGAGATGGTTGATCGGGAAGACGAAGAAAGGCAGAGATGGCCAAAAAAATAGCCTTTGAAAGTGCCCAAAGCAGAACCCTGCTAGGCTAAAGAAAGAAAGAACTAAGGAACTTCAGAAAGCGGGGCAGAAAGGGGATCCACAGCCTTTGCTGTGCACCATGCCACAAACCTGTTCCACCGGCAGGCGTATACAGTCTTAGTGGAGGGACGCCTGGCTGCCAAGATTACATCGCAAACTTTGGGAAGCATGTCAAAAGATGTCAACTGCCGCGGCTAAATCTCCACGAAAGGAGGTGGAGGCTGGACAGGCTCGGGTGGAGCACCGCCCTCTGCTGCTGCAACAGAAGATCCCCCGAAGAGGCAGTCTGATCGGAGGATTGAGGGCGATGTTGAGCAGCTCAGAATACCAGACTCTTCGTGCCCAATCCGAAGCTACAAGAATAACTTGGCTCAGTCGCGCCTTATCTTCTTTAGCACTCTGGGCAGGAGTGGTATGGGGGAAAAGTGTGCAACAGACCGCAACTCCACTCGCAAGGAAAAGCGTCGCCTAGCGAGAGCCACCTTGGAAATTCCAACGTGCAGAATTGCTGACATTGCGCGTTCTCTTCAGTGGCGAAAAGATCTAACCAAGGCTATCCCCACTGTTGAAAGAGACCTTGTACTACCTCCGAGTAGAGACGCCATTCGGAATCCATTATGCAGCTGCGGCTGAGTTCGTCCGACCTGGCACTCAGGGAACCTGCCACTGCCAGGTGTTGAGCCACAAGGTTTATGCCCTGATGTTCCAGCCATATTGGAGTTTTTACGGGAAAAGGGGTCTGTGTGAAAAGCACAACTGAGTTACTCTAGTATCTTATATTAGATTATCGCCTTACCAAACGTTGGGCGCCATGTAGTGTAGTTCCTATATTCCCAATAGGCTCTGCGCATTGGAATAAGAAACGATAGTTTAGACGTATGACTGAGGTCGACTAGGTCTCTATTGAATATGTTAGACTTAATTATGAATGCCAGCTAGCTCAGAGGTCACTAGAAACTTTCTCGAGTGAACAGGAATGAGTTAACTTTCCTGAATAGACAAGAAGGGATTAGCTTCTGACAACCGCATAAACATGACAACTTTGCTCCCTCCAGAATAAGGAGTATATCTCCAGGCTCTGACCTTGCTGGACAGCGCGGCGGAGATTACCATAGTGAGAGAGGCCCTGCGTCCACTACTGAAGGTGACAGCGACTGATACTTATGTTGTCATTGAAACAGCTGATACCAGAGTTGCTTCCCCTGATAGACTTTTTGAAATTGTCCTGTTGATAGAAGGTGACATACAACGAACCATAAAAGGGGTATTTTGGGAAAATCTTTCGTCTACATATGACATTTTGCTGACTGGCCCCCACCTTTTGTTCTCGCAGCACCGCGAGGGGAGGAGGTGATCCTCCCCAGTTTCGCGAACACAGTCTCGAAGGAGGATGCGCTGCATTTTGCAGCGGAGTGGGCTCTGGCGCCGGCTGGGTACCGCAATCAATGTGGTTGGGATAAATTGTCCCCGTGTCACGAGATTCCTTTACGGTCTCAGCCACAGCCTCAACCTCAATATCCCATACGACGTGAAGCCAAAGCTTCCGTCGCGGCAATCCTTGAGCAATTGGAATATCAAGATGTAATTGAAACGTGTGTGTCACTGATGAATTACCCTCTTTTTACTGTAAACAAGCCTGACGGTTCATATCGTTTGGTGTTGGATTACCGGCATTTAAACTCGCATTGCCGTAACTGTGCAGTACAAAATACTCACGGCTCTGCACTAGTGAATAGTCTTGTGCGTAAGCGGTTTAAGACCACGCTTGAGATTTCCAATGGTTTTTGTGCCCATCGATTGGATGGTCTAAGTTCCCAATGGACCTCCTTTAGTTGCGGCGGTGTCCAGGAACAATTTCGTCGTTTGCCTATGGGCTATAAGAATAGTCCTGGGATTTTTACTGCTCGCATAGTCTCTATTTTGGAGAGAATCGACCTGGATGCATGTTCGTATGTGGATGACATTTATCTCACAAACGACGAACTTTGGGAGCATCTTTGTCAAGTCAACGGGATAATTTGTACCTTTGCAAATTTAGGTTACAAATTCAAGTTTGCAAAATCGCACATTGCAGAGTACACAGTGTTGTTTCTGGGCGACGAGCTCAACAATGAGGGAAAGGGATTAGCTCCTCACTTCCTGGAGAAATGCGCACAACTGCGCACTCCGACAACACTGAAAAAATTACAATCTTTACTGGGCTTCTTGAATTTCGGGAGGACTTACATTCCGGAATATGCCCAGCGTATCAAGCCTTTGTATGCTTTGATACAACCATCATTTTCCAAATCATGCTGGCTGCCTGAGCATTCGGCTATTCTGCAGTCTTTGCAAGCTGATCTGCTCGCTTCTAAATTCTTACTGACTCGTGATAATCAGACCAACCTGGTGATAAGAATTATCCCTGGGGCGGTAGGTTTCACGTACCTGACTTTTAATGAAGGAGACACAGTACCTATTGCTTACAAGTCACACTTGTACACTTCGGCTGAGTTGCGCTTTTCCACTGTGGAGAAGGTTTTGACGGCTGTGCAGATGGCAATTCTTAAGGAACCTGCCCTGTCACAGGGAAAGCGCATGTTGGTTGTTACGCCGTGTCCTGCCTTGGAGGCGGTCACGAAAGCCAGTGTACCAAATTCTAAAGCTTTGCACCCTCGGTGGATTCAATGGGCTGCATCCTTGACATCCCAGGATGTCACTTTATTTTTGACGCCTCATTACGGTCGCAGGAGTACTTACAGTATGAATTTGTTCATCGACCTCCTTTAGCAATGCAACCCCTGGAGGATTTCCATTGCATCATTTACACTGATGGTTCGGCGCAGGTTGCACATAGTTCTAAACATGCCTACGTTTCCGCATGCGCATTGTGGTCGGTGCCATGGTGAACGATGAGTTCAAGTCCAGTGTCGTGCACACGCAGACACTAGGGGACTGCACTGCACAATTAGCAGAGCTTCGTGCGCTGATGCTTGCATTGGAGTACGCAGATCCTAGTGTGACAACACTTATCGTAAGTGATTCTTACTACTGTGTCCAGTCTTACAATGAGAACTTGTTCTTTTGGATTCAGAATGATTTTCGTGATTCCAAAGGTAGCACAAAAAACATAAAATGATCTGGGTCCGAGTGGCTGAGCTTAAAGAGCAGTTGCCCCTTGTGTTTGTGATTAATATTCTCGGCCATCGGCGTGTTGGAGTTCACGCTGTCGGTAACTCGCTTGCTGATGAAGCAGCGATATCAAAATATTTAGTTGCAGCAGTTACACGGTCCAAAAGTAAAATAGATGATGACATCTTGGCGGCAGTAGCTGCCACTGAGAAGGGAAGTAAATATCCTACGGGGTTCCCTTCGAAGTACACATACCACTTAAGTCCCGACAAGGTTCCTTATGTGAAAATTCCTGATGTTGGGGAACGGCTGATTCCCAACTTGGATCGCAGGGCTACGTTGATTACAGCGGCGCATGAAGGTGTGGCGTCTGCGCATGCGGGCGTCTCAGCCACTGTATCTCAGCTACAACAACGATTCTGGTGACGCGCGATTATGTCCTTCAATGTGACATTTGCCAGCAGATTAAGCCTTCAACTGCTGTGCGTCCACCACAGACACAGTTGTACATATCTAATAAACCACTGGGTTGCGTTTATTTAGATCACTGCTGTCCTTTTTCTTCTGATACTGCGTATAAGTACATCTTAGTAGCAGTTGATTCATGCACACGCTTTGTGTGGGTATGGCCCCATCACAGCGCTGATTCATGGACTGTCATAACAGATTTGCGTGTCTTTGTAGGGATTTTTGCCTGTGGTACCTTCCATTCGGATCAGGGTCCGGCTTTCGCCTCTAAGGCGTATAAGGATGCTATGTTTTCGTTGGGGGTCCAAGTCAGGTTTTCGTCTCCGTACAGACCTGAGGGTAATAGTGTAGTGGAACGAATGAACCGTGACTTAAAGCAATCTTTGACAGCTCGAGTTATAGGCACTGGCAGAAACTGGTTGGCCCATCTCAATGGCGTGCAGCGTGCTCTTAATAATCTCCCTAGAAGGTCTCTGGGTGGGTGGACCCCGTACGAAATGCTCTTTGGTATCAAGATGTATGTCCCTGACCTAGATGGTCTAGACTGCGTGGCTCAAGCCACGGCCTTTGACGTAGATGAACATTGCAATGTTCTGTAGGAGAACGGAATTCCCGCTACAATACCTGATGCACTTTGACTGAGTGTGCCCTTGGTCTGTGCCAATCAGGTTCCTAGGGCCTGTGTTCTTTCCCAGAACTGTACCTTTATTTTCACAATTGGCACACCTCTGGCTCACATGCAAGTCCCTTGTAAAAGGTACCAGTGGTACCAAGGGCACTAGTACCATAGAGGGTCTCTTAGGGCTGCAGAATATATTGTGCCACCCTCAGCAGCCCATCACCAAACACATGCACACTGCCATTGCAGACTGTGTGCTTTGGTGCAGACAAAACTTAAACGTCGACAAGGCACACATCCCAGTGTGTTAATACTGCCAAAGATGTTGATTCTTTGGACACCACAAAAGAATATATCACAAAATAATTACAAAACATGAATCTCCGTTATGAATTATTTTTTTCGAAATCTCTAATCATGAGACAAGTAATATTATCTGCTCGAGTACAAAGACCACTAATGTAGTCCACAGCTTTACTTCTAATTATATCTGATTGCTAGATGTCATATTGCTTCATAAAATATAGCATATATTGTTGTAATTAGAATCGTTACAAAATTGAATTGCCCTATGCATTTCGGGATGCACTCCCTTCTTCAGGGGGCTGATGATTGTAAGTGGAATAAAACAAACATAAACAAACAGAAAATAGCAAGTAGGTCCACTGCCTAAGTAACAAGCAGCTGCTGGGGGTTTTAGTTTGTTGTTTACTTAAATGTTATATTCATAGAGAAAATGATAGAGAAAATTAGTTACTGTCAAGGCAATAGAAAAAAGAGAGAGATTACCCGAGACATGCGATAAATTATTAGAATCCATGTTAAAGATACGCCAAATCACATTGAGCTCATGCATCTTCGAGGAAAACCAGAAACAACCTGCCTTCTTACATGTCTCTCAACCCTCCTCTATATGACAAGTAAAAAATACAGAAAAAGAATGGAAAAGGTACATAACAAAGAGTGCCCTAACTGACAACCCTGCAAGCATGTCCTGTTCACACCCAGTGATTCGTGATAAACACACTATGCTGTAGATTTACGCTTACCGATTACTTAAATTCCGCAAGCACTCTACATTGTTGGTGCCTGTACGAAACAAAAACCCAGCGATAACCATTAAAGTGTCTCACCATGATAACACTGTTAAGACTGTCTAGTGTTGATACTGAAATATAGCCTACCCATTCGAGGTTAGACTCAAAATCCACTGGTTCCTGGGACCCGTTAACTGATGAACAAGTTACTTTCCTTCGGTAACAATATATCTGTAGGAAACATTAGTCAGTTATAGATTCCTTACCTCAGAATTACACCCAGGTGTCAGACTGGATCCAAAAAGTATTTTCGTCAGCAGTACCTCTGCGCGTCGGAAGGTGGCGTCGGTCAGCTCCGAGTCTATCGCTGGCGTTGTGGTCGCCGGGATGACGTTGCGGTAACTACTTAGACACCGCACTCGCTCGCTATGCGATAACTACTTAGACACCGCACTCACGCGCTGATGTCAGCTCTGTACAGGACTTTCCGCGCAAGAAACGCAGAGCCATGCAAGACACTGACCACTGGTGCACAAAACTAGGGCCCTGAAAGGATATCCTTAACCCAAGAAATCAGTTCGCAGAACGGGGAGGATGGGTGGGGCGGTAAGGAATCTATAACTAACTAATGTTTCTTATAGATATATTGTTACCGAAGGTAAGTAACTTTTATATCTGAAATAAACATGTTAGTTATAGATTCCTTAGCTTAGAATAGATACCCCAGCAATACCAACACGGTGGTGGGTTTGCGAACCAAGATCACCCCAGAAAGTCCAGGCGAACAGAACTGCCAAAGAAGCCGTCTCTCCAGACTTGGCTGTCCAGACAAAAGAGTTTTGTAAACGTGTGCAGCGATGCCCACATAGCTGCCTGACAGATGACATGTAGAGGAATTCCTCTTCCCACGGCAGTAGTGGCTGCCGTCGCCCTGGTGGAATGGGAGCTTAGCCCCACTGGAGGCTCCTTTTTAGCCAGAGAATAGCATGATTTAATACACAAAACGACCCATTGAGAAATGGTTCCCTTGTGTATGGCCCGACCTTTCTTGGCACCCACGTAGCCAACAAAGAGTTGGTCATCCACCCAGAACTGTTTTGGCAATCCAGTTAAAAAGAAAGGCACGTTTTGGGTCCAGACGGAGTTTCTCTTCCTCTTTCGAATGATGTGGAGGCGGAAAGAAGGTGGGCAACGTGATGGTCTGCCCGATGTGAAAGGCAGTGACAACCTTAGGAAGGAAGGATAGATGGGTCCGGAGAACCACCTTGTCCGGATGGACAGACCGGAAAGGAGGTTTGGAGGAAAGAGCCTGGAGCTCACTCACTCTTCTGGCAGAAGTGATGGCCACCAGGAATGAGGTCTTAAGAGTTAAGAGCCTCAAAGAACAGTTGTGACGCGTCTCAAAGGGAGCACACAATAAATAGGTAAAAACGAGATTCAAGTCCCACTGAGGCATAACAAAGGGAATAGGAGGAAAGAGATGAGTTATGCCTTTCAAGAAACGATTAACTACTGGGTACTTGAAAAGAGATGGTTGATCGGGAAGACGAAGAAAGGCAGAGATGGCCCAAAAATAGCCTTTGAAAGTGCCCAAAGCAGAACCCTGCTAGGCTAAAGAAAGAAAGAACTAAGGAACTTCAGAAAGCGGGGCAGAAAGGGGATCCACAGCCTTTGCTGTGCACCATGCCACAAACCTGTTCCACCGGCAGGCGTATACAGTCTTAGTGGAGGGACGCCTGGCTGCCAAGATTACATCGCAAACTTTGGGAAGCATGTCAAAAGATGTCAACTGCCGCGGCTCAATCTCCACGAAAGGAGGTGGAGGCTGGACAGGCTCGGGTGGAGCACCGCCCTCTGCTGCTGCAACAGAAGATCCCCCCGAAGAGGCAGTCTGATCGGAGGATTGAGGGCGATGTTGAGCAGCTCAGAATACCAGACTCTTCGTGCCCAATCCGAAGCTACAAGAATAACTTGGCTCAGTCGCGCCTTATCTTCTTTAGCACTCTGGGCAGGAGTGGTATGGGGGAAAAGTGTGCAACAGACCGCAACTCCACTCGCAAGGAAAAGCGTCGCCTAGCGAGAGCCACCTTGGAAATTCCAACGTGCAGAATTGCTGACATTGCGCGTTCTCTTCAGTGGCGAAAAGATCTAACCAAGGCTATCCCCACTGTTGAAAGAGACCTTGTACTACCTCCGAGTAGAGACGCCATTCGGAATCCATTATGCAGCTGCGGCTGAGTTCGTCCGACCTGGCACTCAGGGAACCTGCCAGGTGTTGAGCCACAAGGTTTATGCCCTGATGTTCCAGCCATGTCCAGAGGCGGAGAGCCTCCTGACATAGGGTCCCCGACCCAACCCCGTCCAACTAGTTGCAGTACCACATGGCGGTGGTGTTGTCCGTGAACACCTGCACTACCCTTCCCTGGACAGAGGGAAGGAATGCCTTGAGTGCAAGGCGAATCGCCCGAAGCAAGTAGTCAAAAGAGATCCCTGGGTACACACTAGTATATGGACTTACTATATCTCCATATCTATCTATCTAAACACACCAACATTGAATTTTTGGGAAATAAACAAAGAATTTTAATTTCCACACTAAAAATAGGAACGTTCACAATCTTTTTAATAAAAAACACACAGAGATTTATACATAACCACAAATTAAAATTTCAAAGAACAATCTTTGAAAAGATATAATAAAAACAATTAATCATAGCAATTCATTACAGTTCAATACAATACATAAAAATAAAAAAAATTATTGGACATTAAACTCATATGAGACAGTAAATCACAGGCAAGAAATATACTAAATCACGATAGAAAAAACATCAACAACCCCCTGAACAGTGTGGTATTCCGGATATCATTACCACCATTGATTACTAGATCCAAAGGTCATAAGTTAATACAGAGGTGACACCAATAGTACCACTTATCCGTGCGTATCAATTGTTCACTTGACCTATTTTA
Organism: Lissotriton vulgaris; assembly: GCF_964263255.1. Taxonomy (NCBI): domain Eukaryota; kingdom Metazoa; phylum Chordata; class Amphibia; order Caudata; family Salamandridae; genus Lissotriton; species Lissotriton vulgaris. The sequence goes on from NC_141691.1 coordinate 1,108,766,745, forward strand.
GATTCTGCATTGGACAAAAAAGTGCGTCGACGCGTTTCGGTGCAGGAAGAACAAGATAATGTAGCACCTTCCTCAGGACTGCCGTTTCTTTGGGGTCACCGGCTTCACCAATTATTACTTAACACCCCTTCATATCGGTTTGGGCCAGGGAACCTCTGTACGTGCGTTATAGCTTCTGATATAGGTAACAGTGGTTCCTTTATATTCTGAATACAGTCGGTGGTCGAAGGACTCTTTTTCTCCTTTTTATTATTTAGTATGTGGAGGTTCATCAGCCTTTCTTGGGCCGCTACTTTGGAATCTTTCTGAGGGTGTAGTACATGGAAATGGTATGATTCTCCCTTCTCCTATTTACTGTATAAGGGTGCTTTTTCTCGGGTCTTCAGGATATTTATCTTTAAGTTTAGTAGAGTGTTTCTTGAACAGCCATAAGTTAGTGCAACTTCCTCAGTGAACTGGATATGTTCGTTTTCTTTGAAGGGTTACGCTTCTGCCTCGTTCGCTCGCCCGAAGCTCCAGAAGGTTGATGTGGAGCCCGGACTCCGCCGGAGACCGGAGGCCTCTTATCTCTGCCTCGCCCATGTGGCCGTCCCATCCCAGAAGGGTTGGGTCTGTCACCACCGTGTTCTCTGGTTGGGGAAGGGAGAGGTATCTGCCGTTGACCCAATCCTGGTTCGTGAGCTACCAATGCAACTGTCGAGCAATACCCTCCAAAATCTGGACGCAATCGGACAGATTCCCCAGAAGCTGCGCCCACTGGAAGTTCAGGTCCCGTCCCACTGCAGAGCCCGAATATGCCACCTGGCATGATTGACCAGCAGGATGCACGAGGCTATGAGGCCCAACAGCCTCGGGGTCATCCTGACCGAAACCCGGGATAAAGATCAGAATCATAGCCCGGCTCGCTGTTCGGGAGGATAAACCCGAAACTGCGTCATAGCCAGAACTGCTCTGATGAAGAGGAGCTTCTGGGAGGGAATCAGGTGTGACTTCGGCACATTGATGGAGAACCCCAGCGAATGCAGGAAGTCAGCCATAGTCTGGAGGTGGAAACGACTGCCTGGGGCGAGTCCGCCCTCAACAGCCAGTCATCGAGATAAGGGAAGACTGGAACCCCTGATCTGCGCAGATGAGCTGCGACCACTGCCATCACTTTCGTGAACACCCGAGGTGAGCTGGTAAGGCCAAAGGTTGACACATTAAACTGAAAATGCTCATGGCCTACTGTGAACCGCAGGTAACGCCAATGGGCTAGTAGGACGGGGATGTGAAAATAACCATCCTGCAAGTCCAACGTTACCATCCAGTCTCCAGGGTTGAGGGCAGACAAGACCTGAGCGAGCGCTAACATCTTGAACTTCTCCTTCCGGGGGAAGCGGTTGACGTTCCTGAGATCCAAGATAGGACGCAGGCCATTGTCTTTCTTGGGTACCACAAAGTAGTGGGAATAGCAACCACAACCTATTTCTGGGGCAGGAACGTGCTTGATGGCACCCTTGGCCAAGAGAGCCAAAACTTCCTGTTGGAGAAGTGCCAGGTGATCCTCCGACATGCGGTGGTATTGAGGTGGCATGGCTGCTGGGGTAGCCTCGAAGGGGAGGGAGTAGCCCCTTCGGACTATTTGCAGAACACACCTGTGTGACGTGATGGTGTGCCAGTGGGGAAGGTGATGGCGAATCCTGCTGTCCACTGGTGGTTGATGGGCCTGAAAGTTCGGACTAGGAGGGTTTTGAGGCTTCTGCAAAGGGGGGTTGGTGGACTGGCCCGCCCACTGGCTCCCTGGACCACGGCGTTGGTTCCAACATCCCCAGCTGCACGAAGGTTGGGAAACTAGCTGCGGCCTGTGGCTCTGGGCTGGACGTAGTGGGGCACCCCTTCCGTAGCCACGAAAGGAACAAAAAGCAGACTGCTTTGGGTGGCTGGAGAGGCCCAAGGACTTGACCGTAGACCGCGAGTCCTTGAAACGCTCTATAGCGTTGTCCACTGTCACCAAAAAGGCGAAGGCCATCAAAGGGCATGTCCATCAAGGTGTTCTGAACATCCCCGAAAAGCCAGTCGATCTCATCCAGGTGTAGCCACGAAGGGCTACAGACATGGAAATCGTCCTGTCGGCGTTATATAGCCCACAACGTTTGGTAAACTTAGCCACATCCCGCTCTGTGGCAACAGCCTGGGAGAGCACTGTCCGGGCCTCCTCAGGACACTGAGGCAGCACCTACGCAACCATATCCCACACAGATTGGGAATAACGATTCAATATACATGCAGTGTATATCGACCGCAGTCCAAAGCTGGTGGAAGAGAAATTTTTCTGTGGAGCGGTAGGGAATGTGCTTTTGGAAGTGGAGGCTTGGACCATCAAGCTCTCCGGGGTGGTGTGTTGGGAGAGGAAAGTGGAGTTGCCTGGAGACGAGCGGCGGCGTCGGGCAATCATCCCGTCCACGGGAGCCCCCGTGATGGGCCTGGACCACATGCCTAAAAGGACGTCAGTAAGGGCCTCATTGAACAGCAGCAGGGGCTTCGAAGAGCTCACTGCTGGCAGAAGCACCTCTGCCAGGAGGTTAGTCCTGACCGCTACCGTAGGAAGCTTGAGGTTGAGGGCCTCGGCCGCCTTACAAATCACCACTGCTTATGACTCTCCATCCTCTGTAGCCACGGCAGGAGGAGACAACATGCCAAGGTCAGGGGAGGTGTCAAGACCACTGGCATCCCCCAGTTTTTCTCTCCAGTCCTGCTCAGATCCCATCTGATCAGTTAGAGGGCCACCTGACCCCTCTCGGTCCTCCTTCTCAGGTTGCCACTCTGGACGAAAGGGGACCAAAGGAGTGAACAGGGGTACAAAAACCCCTCTCTGCACCGGTCCGGCTCCGGTTCCACATCGGGATGGAGGACAGGGTCGTTGCCGGCTGAGGGCACAACTGGCGCCAGTTGCAGCTGCGGTGCAGGAGGAAACACCGCCGGTGGAGGTGTAATAAGGTCAACCTGTGCTGTTTCAGATCCAGTCCTGGATCCAAGAAGGGCCTGCGTGCTGTGGCCGGAGCAGATGGTGGAGAAAGGCCTGGCCCCCCAACCGAGTCTCCGGGGCCCGAAGGCGCACCAGCGGGTTCGTGCTGCCCAAAGATGACATGCATCGCCTCGTAAAACTTACAAATTTGGGCAGGAGTCGACCCGGGTTCCAGGAAGGAAGGGAAGCCGGGAGTTGACTCTTCGGGCTCCACGCGCAGAGTCGCGGGAGGGTCACCGCCAGCATCCCCATAGCGTCATCCGACTGACGGGGAGAAGTCGAAGATAAAACTAGCTACTTACCTGTACACTATGGTTCTCCAGTATTATCGTTCATAGATTCACTTGCTTGTATCTTCCCAGTCGTCATGGTGGGTGTCTCAAGGTAACAGAATCACTATAGCAGTATCATAGAGTAAAACACTGCATAGAAAGTCCCATAGGGGACCATAATATTTGGTTGCCAAACCTCCTCTTTATTTGGACCAAAACTCAGTCAATCAGCTGCCAGCCCTGACATCACACTCCCCAGCCGAGCCATCATACCTCAGATTTCCAGCCCCGAGTGAGAGCCAAGGATATATCCAGAGATAGGAGGTCTACCTGAGTAACTGGGCGGTGGGAGGGTCGCATGTGAATCTATGAAAGATAATACTGGAGAACCATAGTGTACAGGTAAGTAACTCGTTTTTTCTCCAGTATTGAATCTTTCATAGATTCACATGCTTGTATCAGACTAGCGAGCAGTACTTATAGAAGATGTGTTGCTCAGGATAGAACCTCACAGACTGTGGGCTCTGCTCCTATTTTTTGCATATAAAAAAACAGAATCTTAGAATAGTTTTTAAAATTGTACACACAGCATGTCTGTTGAACAAACAGAATGCCAATAAAGCAAAAGCATTACCTTGAAAGAAAGCAAATATATACACATAGATATATAAATATATATATAAATATAAATATATAAATATAAAATCTTGAACAATACCTCAATGAAATAGATGGCAAAGAACTGCTTGTCCCACTTCTGCATCATGTCACTATACTGTAACTAGACAATAGTGTCTAGTAAAAGTGTGCCCATTTTTCCACGTTGCTGCTCGGCAAATGTCTGGCAGTGACACTCCTGCAAATAGGGCTGTAGAAGTTGCCATTTTTCTGGTGGAATGTGCATGTACTTTGGATTGGAGAGGATTACCGGTTTTGTCATGGCCCAGAGAGATAGCCGAAGAAATCCATCTAGAAATACTGGCTCTTGAAAGTGCCAACGCTTTTCTTGGACCAGAAAATGCTACAAAAGGTTGGTTTGTTTTTCTGAACGACTTTGTCCTGTCAATGTAGAACTTTAGACATCTTTTGACGTCTAGGGAGTGTAGAGATTGCTCCGCAGGTGACGAAGGATCCTTAAAAAATGTAGGCAGTACCTCAGGTTCGTTGAGATGAAATATGGATGGAACTTTAGGGATGAATTTAGGATTTGTCCTCAAGACAACCTTGTCAGGACGAAATTGTAGAAAATGTTCAGAAATCGAGAAAGCCTGAATTTCACTTACTCTCCTTGCTGAAGTGAGAGCTAAAAGCAAGGCCGTTTTCCATGAGAGAAATTGCAAATCCGTTTTATGTATCAGTTCAAAAGGAGACTTCATGAGTTGTGCTAGAACCGTTTTAAGCTGCCATGAGACTGTTGGACGGTGAACTGGAGGAAATGTTCTGAAAAGTACCTTGAGAAATTCCTTTATTTCCCTCTGAGACCAGAGAGATGGACGGTCAGGATGTCTTCTATATCTTGAGATAGCTGCCAAATGCACCTTTATAGAAGCATGAGAAAGATTCGCTCTAGCCAGTTGCAAAAGATAAGGCAGGATTTGTTCTAAAGAAATATTAAAAGGATGAAGATTTCGAGAAGCGCACCATTGACAAAACCTCCTCCATTTTGCCGCATAGTTCTTGTTCGTAGAGATCGCCCGTGATTTGGAAAGAATCTCTCTGCATTCTTGAGAAATATTCAAAGATTGAAACTCAAGTTCATGAGGTTCCATGCCGATAAATTGAGCAATTTCAAATTCGGATGAAGAATTTGGCCTTTGTTCATGGAAATCAGATTCTGAGAGAGTGGGAACTGAATCCTGGGTGCCACTGACAGCTTGAGGAGATCGAAGAACCACGCTTGTCTCGGCCAAGCTGGAGCTATGAGAATCAAGTGGCACAGCGCTGATTTCATTTTCCGGATCACGTTTGAAATTAGAGGGAATGGGAGAAAGGCATATGCGAACATTCCTGTCCAGCACATTTGGAGAACATTGCCCCACGAGCCTTTCTGATGGAATCTGCTTGCGAAGTGCTTGCATTTTGAGTTGCGAACTGTCGCAAAAAGGTCCAGTGACGGGGTTCCCCATAGAGGGAAGACCTGGAGAAGGTGATCCTGATGTAATTCCCATTTGTGAGAGACACTTGGAGATCTGCTGAGAGCATCTGCCCACGAGTTGTTCACTCCCGGGAAGTGCTGCACTTGCAGCGAGATGTTGTGGAGAAGTAACCACCTCCAAATCTCCTGTGCTTATCTTGAGAGAAGATCCGACCTTGTACCCCCTTGTTTCAGCAGGTAAAACATGGTAGTCGTACTGTTGGTCCTGACTAGAACCGTGGAACCTCTGATCCTGAGTAGAAAAGCTTGTAATCCCAAGAACACTGCCTTTAACTCTAGTAGGTTGATGTGAAGATGCGATTCCCTTTCTGACCAATGGCCTTGAACTTCCTTGAAGATGAGCCCCCCAACCTTGCAGAGATGCGTCTGTCATCATTACATAACTGTGATGCTGAGGCTCGAATATCAGACCTTTCGTTAAGAGTTTTCTGATTGTCCACAATGACAGGGCTCTTTTTATCGGAGGAGAGATGGGCACTAGATCTTCAAAAGATCCTAGAGATTGGATCCACTGTTTGTCCAGAAGTTATTGAAGAGGCCTCATATGTAGCCTGCAATTGGGAAGCAACGGGATACAAGAAGACATCATTCCCAACAATGACTTGTAGATCCTCACTGAAGTGAACAGCTTGTTTCGCAGAAAAGATGCCAGATTTAGTATCTTTTGAATCCGTTCTTCTGAAAGGTTAAGCTTTTGCTTCTTTTGTGCGAAGCATAGCTCCTAGGAACTGAAGAGACTGAGACGGGAGAAGACATCACTTTTCCATGTTGACTTTCAAACCGAGACGACTGAAGAGATCCATCCAACGCTGCAGAGAGCTGCGTTTCCTGAAATGAAGCGCCTTTTATGAGCCAGTCGTCCAGGTACGGGAAGACCTGAAGACCTTGAAGTCTTAAGTGAGCTGACACTGGCGCCATACACTTTGTGAAAACCCTTGGGGCTGACTTCAGACCGAATGGCAAGACTTTGCATTAGTAGTGGCGCCCCGTCACAATAAAGCAAAGAAATGTTCTGTGTTTTATGTGGATTGGAATATGAAAATAAGTATCTAAGAGGTCCAGGGATGCTAGATAGTCTCCTCGGCAAAGAAGTAGTAATATTTCTTGAAGGGATAACATGCGAAATTAAATCTTTTTGATGAATTTGTTCAAACCTCTTAGGTCCATTACCTGCCTCCATTTTCCTGTAAGCTTTTTCTTTATTAGAAAGAAATGCGAATAAAAGCCTTTCCCTTGTTGGTGACGTGGCACTTCCTCTATTTCCTCCTTTTGTAAGAGAGAGAAAATGTCCATTTTGGGTGCGGACAGGTGCCGCTGTTTTAGAGGAGGTTGATGCGGAGGCTTCTGTATAAATTCCAGAGTTTGGCCCTGATGGATTATGTCCAAAACCCATTTGTCCGTTGTAATCGACTTCCATGTTTGGTAGGATAGAGCTAGATAATGGTCGTTGGAGTTTGAACAGGTGGTGGGCGCACTGCTGAAGTCACTGTCTTCTATTAGACTGTTGAGCCTTGCCTCTTGACGATGGTTTTTCTCTTGTCTGTTGCTGATATGAGGAACCTGAGGAGCGAAACTGCTGACCACTTGAGAACTGGCGATATCCCTGTTGATTGTAATGCTGATATCTGCCAGATTGATATGCCGGTCTCTAGGTATATTGTCCTCTGGAGCCTCTCCTTCAAAAGGATTGAAACTTTCCTTGTTGCAAAGATCCTAGTGCCTGTGCCGTATCAGTGTCGACCTTGATGCCTTGAAGGGTTTCATCAATATGTTTACCAAACAGATTTTCTCTGTCAAACGGCATGTCAATTATTTTAGTTTGCACTTCAGGTCTGAACGAAGTAGCTTTAAGCCATCCCTGTCTTCGCAGCGCTACAGCCGCTGCCATCTGACGAAAGGAAAGCAACCACATATCCATGGCTATATCGATGGACCCTGAAACCGCTCTGGAACCATCCTGGATTATGGTGGCTGCCTCTTCTTTTTTATCTTCTGGCAAGTGAGACAATAAAGGAGCTATGTCCGACCAAATCTGGCGATTGTATCTACTAAGAAGAGCTAAGGCATTTGCAGCCCTAATTTCTGCTGCCGCCAGCAGAGCAAAGCGCTTCCCCGCTCCATCCATGCATCTTCCTTCCTTGTCCGGAGGCCCTGCAGTTGTTGATATAGGATTTTTAGAGTTGTGTTGCACTGCCTGCATCACCACAGATTCCGTCCGTGGATGCCCAATTAAACACGCCGGAGAAGATTCAGGTGCCAGTACTTTTTTTTCTATCCTCTGCACCGAGGCTGCAACCCTTCTTCCCAAATGAAGTCCATAATTGGATTGATCGGACGGATTTACATGATTCTTCCTTAAAGTCATAAAGGAAACATTCTGCTTCCTTGACTGGAAGCGGGAGCTCAAATCTCTTCGAGGCCTTCTCCATTATATCATGGAATCCTCCAATATCTTGAGGAGGAGAAGTGGCTGGCGACGGCGATTGAGATGGTGTAGTAGGGATAACATATTCATCCCATTCAGTTCCAACTGGGCTATCTTGCAGTAGTTCACCTTCCTCTGGTTGATCTCCGTCACTTTCTATCAGATCATCTCTGATTGTAACAATAGGAGGGGAGCGTATTTTTTTAGTGGAAGGCGTAGGTAGAGGTGGAGTCTGAGCCTTCTGAACCTTAACAGAACTTGTAACTTGTAACAGACTTTCAGGTGGAAGTGTTCGCCTCAGGGAAACGGCGATAGAAGTCATTTATCATATGGCGAAGGTCTGTTACTAGGGACATTGGCATGAGACAGTTTCCTCTCTCACCTCTTGATGTACTTCCTCTTCTTCTTCATAGTCGTAAGACTGCTGAAAAGACTCATATCTCTTTTCCTGCACTGGACGATCTTGGAAAGAAAAGACCTCCTATACCTCCTGGTACTCTTCATCATCAGTGTCTTGACTTTTTATCTGTACGGGATGCACTATAAGCTACTCCAGATTCCTCATCCTAGGATTGCATTTCCAATAGAGTTGAAGGTGGCAATGGTGAAACCTTGGTCCAACTGGTAAAGTCAGTAGATTTTTTCATCGTCGACGAGCCCGTCGATGGGTGGAAGGACTTTAAAGTAATGGAGGATTTTGTCTTCGGAGACTTGAAATGTGTCGTCGACGAGTCTCCCGTCGACGAAGTTCCACTCGTCGTTGAAATTCGGATTATCGTCGACGATGTCGTCGACGTCAATGGTGTCGTCGACGAGGTTGGCGTAGACGAACCTTTCGTCAACGGCGTTGTCTTCGTTGTCGACTAAGCTGTCGGTGCCGAAATTGTCATCGTCGACGAAGTCGTCGTCGTCATTTTGACAGGAATTACAGCTGGAGATACTCCTAACTTGGATGAGGGAGCAGATGACACCTCCCTTGAAACAGAGGATCGTTTCAAGGGTGTTTGAAGCAAAGAAGATGAAGAAGCCTCTTTTGTTTTTTGTTTTTTAGCAATCAATTTCTCCTTCTCCTCAGGAGCAGAAGACTTTATTTTCTTGGGAGTCTGATGATTAACTTCTTCTTCAGAGTCCGAATCTGTAGTGCACTTCTTCTTTGAAGCCACAATAATAAACGTGCCTCCCTGTCCCTCAAGGTTTTAGCCGATAAGGTCCTTCACTGTTTGCAGTCTTTAGGCACATGTTTAGGGTGGAGACAGTATAAGCAATCCGTATGAGGATCCTCAGAGTAAAGTCTAGGTTGTCCACAAGATCTGCAGGGCCTCTTTTTGGAGCTTTCAGCCATTGTAGTTAAAGGAAAAACAGTACCTCAATCCAGAAGCAAGAAATCTTTCAGTTGAACAAGGTGAAAAGTTCACAGGAAGTAAACTGAGAAGAGCTCAGGGAGACTCCTCTTCACACAAGGCGGTTGGAAATCTGAGGTATGATGGCTCGGCTGGGGAGTGTGATGTCAGGGCTGGCAGCTGATTGGCTGAGTTTTGGTCCAAATAACGAGGAGGTTTGGCAACCAAATATTATGGTCCCCTATGGGACTTTCTATGCAGTGTTTTACACTATGATACTGCTATAGTAATTCTGTTACCGTGAGACTCCCACCATGACGACGGGGAATATACAAGCATGTGAATCTATGAAAGATTCAATACTGGAGTACGGCGATGCTTCTCCAACGTTTTATTGTGCTTCTATTTACCCGACCCAGAGTGCGAAGACTTCGATGACTTGGACGAGTGGTGATGGCTCCGCGACCGGTCCCTCGGCCTCCCTTGTGACCGGGACCTTGAACGGCGTGGAGTAGACCGCCGGCACACAAGCAGCTTTGGGGACCGCTCCCACAAAGTCTACAGTGCCATCGACCGGCAGTCGGAGCACAACTTGGGGTCATGGTCACGCTCCAGGCAAAAGAGGCACATGCGGTGCGGATCCGTAACTGACATCAGTCGGGGACAGGAACCGCATGCCTTAAAAATGGGCATCCCTCGTGCATCAGGAGTCGTAGACGTAAAGAAAAGTCACTCAAAAAGTGACTGGAGGTTCCGCTCTCTCCGGATCTGTGCTGGCTGGGACGGAAAAAGAAAGAACTACCGTCAACGCGCGAGGGCGGCGTCTAAGTAGCTATCGCAACATCATCCCGGTGACCACGACGGACGCGGAGCCGACCGACGACACCTTCCGGCGCTCAGAGGTACAGCTGACAAAAAGACTTCCAGATCCAGTCTGACGCCTGTGGGTTATTCTAAGGTAAGGAATCTATAACTAACGTGTTTCTTTCAGATAAACATTCTCAATGCTCATCATGGAGATCGGTCACCCTAATATGCAACAGAAGAATACTGCATGAGCACCATGACTCCTTCAATGAATGAATTGTACATTTCTAAGTTGAAATATAAGACGCCCATTCCATAAATACTTCTACTCTCATGGAGTCCTTCCAAAAACAAAAAACTCTTCCGTGTCACAGAATATTACCCCACAGTGACCCACCTCCATTTAAACCATCTTAACGTGAACATAAAAATAGAACTCAAACTGACCTAATACAAAATCGTTCTTTAACTTGTATGGCCGCCATATTGAAATGGACAATACTTCCAACATGCAGATCATTTATCAAACAGATCGTATTTATTGAAATGATATGGTTTCCAGTTAACTCTGTCGCTGCCATAATGCCTGTAACTTTTCCTCTACGCCGTGACCTTTACTGTCAGCTAAATACCATAATAAGTATGTAACAACGTTAACTATCTTGTGTGGACGCATTATACTGACTTTCCACATTTTACCATGCAGAAATTAAAGATGTCTATGTGATATCGTGAGTTAGTATTTGTGAAATTGCTATTAAGGCCCTTTGTGCTGGCTATCTGATGGACACCTTCCTGTAAGTGAAAATTTCTATCACAGAACATGAGCATGAAATTTACGGCTTTATTCATGGAAGTAATCATGGTGCTTATAGAGTATTCTTTAGTTCCATATTAGGGTGAGGGTATTCCATGATGAGTATTGAGAACATTAATCAGTTAAGGGGTCCCAGGAACCAGTGGATTTTGAGTATAACCTCGATTGGGTAGGCTATATTACAGTAGCAACACTAGACAGTCTTAACAACAGTGTTATCATGGTGAGACATTTTAATGGTTATAGCTGGGTCTTTGTTTCGTGCAGGCACCAACAGTATAAAGTACTTACAGGATTTAAGTAATCGGTAAGCGTACATCTATAACATAGTGTGTTTATCACAATTCACTGGGTGTGAACAGGACATGCTTGCAGGGTTATCATTTAGGGGACTGTTTGTTATGCACCTTTTCCATTATTTTTCTTTGCTTCATACTTACTTACTACAGAGGACAGTTGAGCAAAATGTAAGAAGGAGGATTTTTCCTGGTTTTCTTCGAAGATGCATGAGCACAGTGGGATTTGGCGTATCTTTAACATGGATTCCAATAATTTATTGCATGTCTCCGGTAATCTCTCTCTCTTTTTTTGATGTCTTGACAGCAACTCATTTTCTCTACGATACATACCATTTATGTAAACAAAGAACTGAAACGTCCAGCAGCTGCTTGCTACGTAGGCAGTAGACCTACTTTACTTACTATTTTAGGTTTGTTTTATTCTAGTTACAATCTTCGGCTCCTGAAGAAGGGAGTGAATCCCGAAATGCATTGGGAAATTCAATTTTGAAACAATTGTAATCACAAAATATATGATATATTGTGTGAAGCAATATGACATCTAGGAATCAGATGTTATTAGAAGTAAAGCTGTAGACTACAAGATTGGTCTTCGTACAAAAGCAGAAAATATTACTTGTCTCATAATTAGAGATTTTGAAAAAGAAAATCATAAAGGAGATTAATGTTTTGTAATTTATTTGGTGACATTATTTTGCGGTGCTCGTGAGGTCGAAAGATTCAACATCTTTGGCAGTATTACAGTTAAGCAGGTGTAGGATGGACAACATACACACACACAGAAGCACACACTTGTTTTAAACTTTCGCATATCAAGATAAAAAAAAAGAGTGCACAATAATTACAGAAATCAGAACATATCCCTGTGTGCCATGCCCACCAACCACTGCCTGCAGCATGGTTAAGTCACCCTTCTAGCAGGCCTCACAGCCCTAAGGCACGGTGAACTATACAACAGGTGAGGGCATAGCTGCATGAGCAATATACCCCTACAGTGTTCGTGCCCATTCACAGACATTGTAAGTGCAGTGGAGCCATATCAAGTACATTAAAACTCCACAGCTCCAGGATTGCTTTACTGAATGCTAAGGAGTTTGGTATTCAACTCATCAGCTTAATAAATTGACACTAATGCCAGTGCTGGATTTATTACAAAATGCACTAAGAGGGCATCTTCGAGATCCCCCTGAAAAACAACCAACTCCCTTGTGTCCACTTGACTGGTCTGCACTAGCCTGCCACACATAGACATGTTTCTGACCTCCTTAGGTGGGAGCCCTTGTGCTCTCGTGGGTCAGGGACAAAGGCTGCTTGGGGTCCAGGTGCTTCACATCTACCCTCAGGCAGGACCAGCATTCAGGGCGGCATGCCTCAAATCCTTCCTGCACTTTGATATGCTAGCCAGGGTCTCTTCACATAGTGGAGATGCCCGCTCTCCATGAATAGGCCTCACGTTTGGCAGCAAGGTCGATGGAAACATTTGTAGTCAGGAGAGGTGTGTCCCTGCTCTGCCAGGACCACTCCTAAGGTGCCCCCCTTAGGAAATCCTCTATCTTGAATGGAAGGATTCAACCCAATCAGGTTAGGGGGATGCCCCCTCCTTAAAGGGAGGGGACATTCTAAAGGCGCAGTCACACTAAAGGCAAGTAGTCCATTGGCTACCATCTGCTAGTACCAGTAACACCCCTAAATTCAGTATTTATGGGCACCTGGAACCTTGATCCTAGGATTCCTGCAACCTAAATAGAAGATGGCCGTAGAAGACACCATGCAGCAAAGCAAGAATACTCCAACTGCCTTGGCCCCAGACCTACTGGCCTGTCTTCAGCGTCTCGAGCCTGCCAAGAAGACGACGCCTGCCCGTAGCCAGGGACTTCCAAGACCCCAGGAAGACTACCACTCTTCAGTAAAAAACAGATCTCCCGAGGATGGCGGCCCTGTCCAGAAAACCTCCAACACCAAGGATTTCGGATCCAGGCAGATCCACAAAACCTTCCCACTCTGCACGAGACGCCCACAGCCCGAGTGACTCACCTTTCCAGTGGAGTCTCACCGGTGATCCAGACCTCGTCTCAATTGGTGGCTGACTTCTCCTGGACCCCACCAAGTCACGTGCAGCCTCTACATGAAGGGTCTCCTGGACCTTGACTGGCTCCAACCCAGAAGATCCGACAACAAAAGGTCGCTCTACATCCTCAGCCCTCCGACCTTAGGGAGTTCAACTGAAAGTGCCTCAACTTCTCCCAGCCCTCTAACTTACCTTCGCAACCGGTGGTCACCTTCAGCCAGCCTCCTGGGCTGAATCTGCAGCCCCTTTGTATGACTGAAAACCTCCATTAAAATGTATTGGGCGACCAACTCTGATTTTGCACCCTGTACCCAGCCGTCCCCAGGAAGCTGGATGTGTAGCTTTGGTACTGCTTTGTTGCCCCTCCGATGCTGACCTTAACCCCCGGGGTCTGTGTCCTGAAACCGCGGGTACTTACCTGCAGACCATGTCTCTTCGAGGTGCCCCCAGCCTCCATTGATTTCCATTGGTCCCAGTGACGTCAGCACCCGGGCGCCCCAGTCTGCTGGTGGTGCAGTACCTACCTGAAACGGACCCTTGAACATTGTTTACCTCCCATAGGATTGCATGCACAAACCTCACTGCACACAAAAGTCTATCTACTACTTTTTTTTTTTAAACCTTGTTTTTATTATACTTTGACACACACATTATAAGTTATACATACGGTAGTTTGTTTCCTTCACAAACAATATCATTATAGTATTACAGAACAGCACCTTTCCCAAATAAAGTAATCATTAAGTTCATAGCCACATGCTATACATTAATTGCTCAGACATCCCCCTATATTCCTACGTAACAATTAGAATTTAGGACGAAAACGCAGGCATTATCACATTACCCTATCCCGTCCCTCCATTTAGCTAGGGGTTCCCATATTCTTGCACCCCGAGCTCTACCAACACTTCCCTTCCTAGCATATATGGGTTTTTCCAAATTATAAGCAGCTATTAAGTTTGCCAACCAAATTTGCAGTTGCGGGGGCGTCATATCTAGCCAGGCCCTTGCTAGGGTTAATCTGAAGACTGCCATTGCCAAGAACATGAAATCAGACTGAGTGACTTTGTTTCCTTCTGTTCCAATGCCCAACAGAATCCAACTAGGAGTCAAAAGTATCTGAATCCCCAATGATTTATCCAAGAATCCCTCAATACCTTTAATTAGAGTATGTAATTGGGGACAAGTAGCGAACATATGTTGAATATCCGCCTCAGGGAAATTGCATCTTGGACAAGTTGTCCCTTCTGATCCCCCCCATTTGGCAATCCTAGCTGGCGTATGATAGAGTGAGTATAAGGTCTTGTAGTGCTTGGATTGAAGGGGGCTGAACACAGAATAGTGCGACCCAGGTTCAATGAATCTTGAAAGGCTTCAGGTTCTATCCCTACTTTCTCCACCCACTTATTCCTATATTTATCTATATCATCTGATTTACTCTTTACTAAGAACGCATAAGCTGATCTAATCGTGGTCTCGCCTCCAGTAGTTATATTTTCCAAAAACTCATTACTGTTGTATCCAACTGCACCCCCCTGTTTACTACTCTGGAAACTCCTAACCTGTACTTAAAGAAATATCTTCTATCTATGTTGTATCTTCTTACTAAATTATCGAACTGTGCTACTCCCTCTGGATTCCTTAGGTCTCCGATCTGCCTAATACCTTTATTCTCCCAAGCAGACATTACTGAATCGGAGAATATTTCTGGAGGAAAGGATTTATTGTTGTACAATTTGACATATCTGTTATATCTACCCAAGCCAGCCTTTTTCAAGAAGGCGTTCCAAATTTTAAGGGCTGCACCAATAGTTTTGGCTGATTTCCTTCTAAAATATCCTAAATCGACATGGTGCAGGAAACAATTTTCTACCTCTGGCCCTAGTACTGCTGCTTATACTTCTGTGGACATAGTTGTTATTTTCTGTAGAATACCACCACCACCTATCAAACCCTGCATATATTGAAGAGCAGTCGCCATGTAGTACAACCTAAAATCTGGCGCACCCCAACCACCTCTTTCTCTTGGCAGAGACATGAATCTATATGCCCTCCGAGTTTTCCCGTGGGCCCATATAAACCTATTTAATATGCTTTCCAATGTATTAAGCCATTTAGATTTAAAAAAAAGAGGTATCGATCTAAATAAATACAAGAATTTAGGTAGTATGACCATTTTCACTACATTAGTAGGCCCAACCAAAGAGAGATGCAGATTGTTCATCCTCTCTAAATCCTTTTTAAACCTTGGTCAGTAGCGGAGCCATGTTGATCTCTACCAAATTATCCAGGTTCGCTGTTATTACAATTCCCAGATAAGTTGCAGATCCGACCACCCTAGTTTCAACACATCTTGTAAACTGGTTCGTGACTATTTGCGTCTTTGACTTATTTAAACTATATCCTGACAAATGCCCAAACCTATGAGCCTCTATTTCGACGCACCTAATAGCTGCGTCTGGGTCTGGGGTTAAAATAGCCACATCGTCAGCATAAGCTAAAGATTTAATTGTACAGCCATTCGATATCATTGGTGGAATCCCCACATTTGTAATAGTGGCTCAAGATAAAGTGCAAAAAGGAGCGGGGAAGATGGGCACCCTTGCCTTGTGCCCCTTAAAATGTTACCTGCAACTGAATGCCCCCTATTTACTCTAATCTTTGCAGATGGATCTTTATACAGAGCTTGTATAGCCATTGTGAATCCTTTACCTATTCCACTCCACTTCATTATTGCCCATAGGAATTCCCAGGCGACCCTATCAAATGCCTTCTCGGCATCCAGAAGGAGTGCCGCGATAGGATCGCCCGAGACCCCTGCAGCATCAAACCTAGTAATTACTGTCCTAACGTGCTGAGTTGTGCTCTTACCGGGTATAAAACCATGTTGTGAAGGGCTTACCAATTTTTCAATACACCCTCCGAGCCTTTTTGCCAGCATTTTTTAATACACCTTAACGTCTGAATTCATCAGAGTAATAGGTCTATAAGAGCCAGGAAGAGTTGGCGGCTTCCCTTTTTTTGCGATAACGACGATATCCGCTCCTCCCCAGGACTCTGGCGGTAGTTCACCACGTTGTGTATGTAACATAATATTGAACATATCGACCATTAACACATTCTGGAAGACTTTATATAATTCGACAGGGATTTGGTCTGGCCCCGCTGCCTTCCCTGAGGGGAAACTACCCAAGGTCCCAATAAGCTCATCCAATCCTAGTGGAGCATCTAATATTTCCTTCTCCTCAAGAGACAATGAGGGGGACGAAATATCGCTAAGATAACTATCAATCTCATCCAGGCCCCTTCTATCCCCAAGAGCATATAATTCAACATAAAAGTTTCTAAACACTTCTCTTATCAGATCTGGATCTGTAACTAAGACTCCCTGGGATTCCAGAATCTCCCTAATATCGGCTGCAGCAGTACGTTGCCTAGTTCGGACAGCTAAAATATGTCCAACTCTCTCACTCAATTCGTACGCATCCTGTTTTTTCACCAGATAATTCTCTGCTGCTTTCCTATTAAAACCTTCAGTAGCCTCTCCTTTAAGGGCTATAATTTTGAGCAAAAAGGGCTCTAGTGGAATATTCTGTCTTATAGCTGTGGCAAGATTTTCTTCTTCTAACAACAATCTATAGCGGGTTGTCTCTATTTTAATTCTTTCCCTTTTTCGTCTCGCAAGGACATAACTCATCGTTTCCCCTCTGACACCAGCCTTAAAACAATCCCAGACTACCCCTGGGGATGCAGAGTCTCTATTGATGTCCAAAAATATTTTATCCAGGCTTCATGTGTTTCTGATAAGCCCCATCCTTTAATAAAATACGTTCAAAAGTCCACTGGGAGTTCCTGCTCTGAGCCATGGGTAGATTAAATGTTAAGACAATGGGGCTATGATCTGAGATAATCCTAGGTTGTTTTTCCACTTGGACACCAGGGATTAAGAATTTAGAGATTAAGAAATAGTCCAACCTGACCAGAATTCTATGGGGGGCAGAAAAAAATGTACTCCCATCTATAAATGGATGTTGCATCACCCATGGGTCAACCAAGGAGTTGTGCTGAGCCATATTAGCTAACGCACTGTATGTCTTTTTCTTTCTCCCTGCATAACCCCCACCCGGTTTTGTGAACGTGCTTTCTGGGTCACGGATATTAAAATCCCCACAGCATACAATGGGCTCTGGCCACAGGGCAAGTTCTGTATCCGTAAATTGCCAGACATCGGGATCATCATCAGTGGAGCCATAAATTGTAACCAGAGTAAAACTTGTTCCTTTGAATACTACTTCCACTATGACCCACCTACCCCATTGATCCTCCTTTTTCCTACGAACCACCACATCTCTGTTCATCCCAAGAATTGCCACCCCTCTGGTCCTGGTTCCTTGTTTTGAAGCAGCTACTACTGCAAACCCCAACTGTCCCAGTAGATATACTTGTGATGCTTCTATATGGGTCTCCTGTAGACATACCAGGTCTAAATGAAGAGCTCTCAATAAGCCTGACACTTTGAATCTCTTATTGGAGTCATTGAGACCACGTACATTAATTGAGGCATTCTTACAGGTCATTAAAAAAAATCATCCAGTCTCTGCCAATAAACTGTCCTACTATGGAAGAAAAATCAACAAATCTATGAAAACAACATATTACAAACTTTATCTGGTGAGTGTGCTGCCTATGCTGAATCTGACACCCAGACAAAATGTGTGTTATCGCACCGAAAAAAACAGTAATTCTAACCATTATTAAAACCCCCAGTCCCTTGGCTTCCCTCCCCTGCTGCCCCCCCCCCCCCCCCCCACTACAGGCAAATAGGTCATATATGACCTATGCGTGACCGTTTTTGGATTGTGTCAGTCGCACCCCTCCCCCAACCCCACTCTCCTGCAAATAACCCCCCCTGTGAAAAACACCCCACATATCCCTAAGTACTTATTAGAGCTTAGTGTGCCTAATTAGCTACTCCACCATCATTCAATTCTACACATTCTATTCCTTATGCGTCTTATTTTTTCAACTCTCCCAGATACTGTTGAGCTTTAATTTCTGATAGGAACATTCTAGCTCTGCCATTTGTGACCACTTTCAACTTGGCGGGAAACAGCAAATATGCTTCCGAGCCCAGAGCCTGAAATTGTGAGATCATTTGCCTCAGCCTCCATCTTCTTTCGACCGTCACATGACAAAAATCCGGTTTGGCAAAGAATGTAGTACCCTCAAATGTTCTCTTATTATCAGGTCTCGCTTTTTCGATAATTTCTTGCCGTAGCAAAAAGTTCCCTACGTATACTAGAATAGCTCTTGGGAAGGGTGGCTGGCTTCCACCTTCTGCG
The DNA here is from genome assembly GCF_964263255.1 of Lissotriton vulgaris. Taxonomy (NCBI): domain Eukaryota; kingdom Metazoa; phylum Chordata; class Amphibia; order Caudata; family Salamandridae; genus Lissotriton; species Lissotriton vulgaris. Next base: position 1,108,785,274 of record NC_141691.1, read on the forward strand.
CTGTGCGTTTTCTTCTGAGTGAAAGCTAACCTATGGGCCCTCTGTATCTCTCTGTCCCACTGCCACTGGGACTCCGGAAAAGCACCTTGAAGTAGATTAATCACATAGCGCCTGGTATCCTGCCCTTCCAGCCGCTCTGCCAGACCCAGGAGTCTAATGTTGTTACGCCTTTGTCTATTTTCAAAATCCTCCGTTTTCCACTGGAGGTCTTCAGACATCTTTTCCTGTGTAGTTTTAAAGGATTGGCAATTCCCAAGATCATCTTCGAGCTTGCCCGTTCGCTCCTCCACCTCCGTTACTCTACCGACAAGATCATCATATAGTTTATTCGTCTTCTTCTGGGTCAGTTGAATTTTTTTAGAATCCTGCCTTGCTTTCCGGCTCACTGACCTAGCCTCGGTTTGCATTTGCTTTAGCATATTGAATAGGAGTTCAAACTGAGCATTGTGCTTTGATGAACCAGCTGGCTCCTCTTCCTGGTAAGTTTGGGAGGTTGCTGAGTAATCCCACAAAAGCTGCTTCTCCGTACCCCCTGGTGAAGCTTTCAGCTGTCTACTCTGGTTTATTTGTCGTTTTTTTGGGTAGTATCATTGCCTATATCGGTCCCCGAGGAGCTATAGTCAGACAGCAAATCCCCATCTGTTTCATCCTCCTCTTCTGAGGTCCCCTCAGTAGGCTGAGCTGAATCAGAATCCTCATTTAAAGAAAAAAAATGCTCCCCCTCCACTGAGCCCATATCGCCCTTTTTTTAAGTGGTTCGTGCAATTCAGGACACCCAGCAGAATACAGCTCCTTGTTGAGAAGACTCACTGAGCTCCCCCATGTGGCCTTAGCATTCTTTGTGGCACGCAGCTCTTCCTCTACTGACATAATTGCGCTCATCATGTCAGCGCTCCCAGTCTCACCTTTAAGTGCACTCTCTGCTGTCTCCAGCATTGCTTCTCCCGAAGGTGCATCTGCATCTTTCTGTTGCTGCCTTACTGCCTCCTGGGGTCCAGAAATCGCTATTCCATGGATAGTGGAGCTCGAGCTCAAGCTAGGCGGTTGCCTAGCAACAGTTAGGGTAGCGTTCTGTGCGTCCACAGCGTCCTCGAGGAGGCCTCCGCCATCGCAGCTGCCTCCGGGTCTAGGTCTGCTTGGAGCTCCGTTGTTTTGGCCAGCTGATCGTGCAGAACTAAAAGCCTCCGACAAAGTAGGCTGCCTGAGAGAGGTTTCTTTCGCTTTGCTCCTTTCTGCTTTTTCGAGGATCTTTCCGGGCGGCGCAGAATGTGTCTCAGCCGGGCTGCCCATGTCAGAGCTGGATACCGCGCTGGGCTTTCCCCGTAAGTCTGATTTCTTTTTCCCTAAGTCTATCTACTTCTATTGCAAAGTTCTACTGTTCTAATCTGATTCTACAAAAGTAATTCTAATCCTGTAAAACATTTTGTACTGCCTTGCAAAACCATTCTTACTGTACTTGAAAAGTATTATTGCTTCTAAACTGTTACTTACTTGCAACTGACTTCTTCTTTGTTCTAGAAATAAAATAACCAAGTAATAACTTATTATACAAAACAATTGGTCTGGATTCAGTCTTTGAGTGTGTGCTATCATTCCTTGCCTGAGAGTATACAATAAATGCTTAACACTACCCTCTGATAAGCCTAACTGATGGACTACACTACCACAAATAGAGCTTTTAGTATTATCTACCTGAGCTTCTGTAAGCCTCTGGGAATTCATTGGACTTTGTGCACACTATACCTTACTTTGATATAGTATATACAGAGCCAACTTACTACATACAGTGAACCAGGAACCCACATCTGGGCATCCCTGGCGCACTTAGGTCATCAAATGCAAAAACAACAAGGTGATGGATGGAATGCTTGAATTATTCTCAGTCACTGGCAATCGCTTGGGCTGCTTCCCAAAGCATTGTTTAATGCCTCACATGCCAACTCAGTGTGGACCCTGCCATATGCAAATCAGTCTTAACCCCTTCCATGCTCATGACGGAACAGTTCCGTCATGAGCATAAGGTGGCCTGTGCTTATGACGGAACCGTTCCGTCATGGTTCCATAGGCCCAATGGAACGTTCAGCACCGGGGGAAAATCCGCGCAGCACAGAAGGGGTTAATACTGCACCACATGGAAACAGTCCAGCCCGAACTGCCAGGCCAAGTCCTCCCTGAACTAGAAACATAAGCATGCTTGGACTGGTTTCGCCCTAGTTATGACTTGTCAGTCAGGTATAGCTTGGTTCCAGTGGCACAGAGTCTGGGACACACATCTGGGAATCCCTAGCGCACTTAGAGCATCAAATGCTAAAACAACAAGGCGTTGGATGGAATGCTTGAATTTATCTCAGCTACTGGCAATCGTTTGGGCTGCATCCCAACCCATTGTTTTTTTGCCCACCATGCCACCTTAGTTAATGATTGATTGGGATGCGGCCTGAGTAATTACCAGTGGCTGAGATTAATTCAAGCATTCCATCCATCGCTTATTTTTATACTTTAGTGTCTCCCCCCAAGTGGGATGGGTATGCTCCGACAGGGGTCCTGTGGCCACTGTGTCATTGGAACCAAGCGGTACCCAGCTGATAAGTTCATAACTAGGGCCAAACAGAACTTGGGTTGCTTGTGTTCCAGTTCAGGGAGGACCTGGTTAGATAGTTTGGACTGGATGAACAAGTTACTTACCTTCGGTAAGGCTTACCAGGTAGCGACTTTATTTAACCGCAGATTCCTTACCTTTGTATTCTCCACAACGTCAGACTGGATCCGGACGATTTTCGGGAGTAGTACCCCTGGGTGCCGGTAGGTGGCCTCAATCAGGGCTGCGTGCATCGTCAGTGCCGGAATAGACATTGCGGTACCTATAGACATCAGTGACTTTTCACGACTTTCCACGCCAGAAGTGTGGAGCCATTAAGATCACGGACCATTTCATGTGTAAAACTAGGGCCCTGAAAGGGTGCAGCCCTATCAATGGAAATCTGTCTGCAGAGAGGGGAGGATGAGTGATGCTGTAAGGAATCTGCTGCTAGATATAGTCTGTAGCAGATAAGGCGTTACCAAAGGTAAATAACTTGTTCATCTGATACAGATTTCTAGTTGCAGATTCCTTACCTTTCAATATATAACCAAGCAATACCCCCTGAGAGGTAGGTCCGCTGACAAATTTCAGGCTAGGAAGTCCTGCAGGAGCGACATGAGAAGTCCCCATCTCTGCGGACCTGACTGTCCAGACAGTAATGTTTGGTAAACGTGTGCCCACGTTGCTGCCTGGAAGATATCCAGGACCAGAGCTCTGAGTGCTAACGCAGTGGTCATAGCATTTGCTTTGGTGGAATGAGCTCACAAGCCTTCAGGAGGTTGCATAGCAGATTTTGATGCAAAGCACAACCCATCTAGAGATGGTCCACTCCTGCAGCGCCCAACCTTTATTTACACCAACATACCCACGAAGAGTTGATTGTCCACCTGGAACACTCATGTGTGGTCAAAGTAGAATGACAACGCTCTTTTTGGGTCCAGGCGAGTCATTCATCTTCTTTAGAGGGATGTGGAAGAGCGTAAAAAGTAGGCAGGGTGACAGAGTGGCCTACATGAAGTGGGGTGACCACTTTCGGTAGAAAGGAGGCCCTTGTGCCAAGCACCAGTTTGTCAGGATGGACAAAGATGTAAGGTGGCTTAGATGATAAGGCCTGCAGCTCACTCACTCTGTGGGCAGATGTAAATGCCACAAGTGAGGTTGTTTTTAAGTTCAGAAGCCCGAAAGGGACAATTGTGGAGAGGCTTGACAGGACCACACATTAAGAATGTTAAGACCAGATTAAGGTCCCATTGAGGCATGATAAAAGGTGAAGGATTAAAAAAGATGAACAAGATCCTTTAAAAATATATGTACAATAGGAGACAAACAATGAGGGTTGTTCAGGGAGCCGCAAGAAGGCAGAAATAGCAGACAGATAGCCGTTAAGAGTGCTCAGAGCAGCCCTGCTGGGCAAGGGAAACAATGAATAGCAAGACTTCAGAAAGAGGGACAGAAAAAAGATCAATGTTTTTCTTAACACCATGCCAAGAATTTTTTCCAGCAGCAGGCTTATACTGTATGAAAGTGCCACTTTTTGACATGGTCACCTCCATTTTTTGCTCACCGGTAATTATGTTGCTGATTGGTAGTGCACTGGGTATCTGCTAACCTGGGTCCAGTGTCAGTGCTCTTTCCCTTAAAATAAGACAAACTGTTCAATTGTAACCCAATTGGCAAGGACTTTCGCACACCTGTGCCTAGTAAATGGTACCCCTGGTATCCAGGGCATGGGTGCTAAAGAGGGTCCCTAAGGGCTGCAGAATATATTGTGCCACCTTAGGAGACTCACATACAAACTGCATGCAGACTGCAGGATGCATGAAACGGTGCAAACAATTCTGAAAACACAACATAGCACACTCACTGTGTGCCATGCCCCAGTACAATGTATGTACTATATGTAAATTACCCATACAGCAGGCCTTAGAGCCCTAAGGCAGGTTGCATTATATTACCTGAAAGGGCATATCAGCATTAGCAGATATGCCCCTGCAGTGCCTAGTTCCATTACTAGGCATTGCAAGTGGTCAGGAAGCCATCTTAAAGGTATGTATTGACACTGGACATTATGAGTTACCCAGCTGTAGGAAGGTAGGATCCTTCTAGCATGGTTGCCCCCCCACTTTTTGCCTGGTGTCAGTGTGCTGTTGACTAGTTTATTTATTTATTTATTTTTTCAATTTGTAGGGCGCAACAGCTACCCAAAAAGGGTTTCCCGGCGCCTAGACTCAGCTAGTTAGGAGGACAGAACTAGGGTTTTGGCTATTGAGATTATTGTTCAAATAGCCAGGTCTTAACATGCCTTCTAAACCTGGCATAATTTTCCTCCTTTCGAATGAAGGGAGGGAGTGTGTTCCAGAGGGATGGTCCCAGATGGGCGAAAGATCTGCCACCTACTTTTGCCAATTTAAATCTCGGCACACAGAAATTGGCCGCCGATTTTGACCGCAGGTTGCGCTTGGGAGTGTAGGGGTGGGCTAGAGCTAGAAGATATTTAGGTGCCGTGCCCGCTTTAATTCTGAACATATAGTTCAGGGCTTTGAAGCGGATTCTGTTTTCGACCCTGAGCCAATGGAGTTCCCGGCGGTGACTCGAAACTCCGGAGTTTTTAGGAATTTTGCACAGTAGACGTACTGCTGCGTTCTGGACCAATTGTAGTCGGCCGACTACTGCTTTGTTAGCTCCCAGATACAGAATGTTGCCGTAGTCAATCCGCGATGTTATAAGGGCATTGACTACGGTCTTTTGTTTGGAAAGAGGCAGCATCCAAAGGATTTTCCTCAACCATTTGACTATGGTGAGGCATAGACCAGTAACTTTACTGGCCTGTTGATTCATGGAAAGGGAGTTGTCCAGAATAAATCCCAGATTCCGAACATGGGTCACCGGGGTAGGAAGAGCGCCCATCTGATCAGGCCAGTGTAAGGGATTCCACAAATCTCGATGTTTTCCCAGGACCAAGATCTCTGTCTTGTCACCATTGAGTTTTAATTGGTTTCTCGTCATCCAGTTTAGGATGTTTTGGAGTCCTACTTTAAGTAAAGAAGGGGAATTTGGACAGGATTCGGATAGGGAAAAAATGGTTTGGGAGTCGTCGGCGTAGGTAAGGGTGAGACCAGATTGTTCCACAAGGTCGGCCAAGGGTCTAAGATATAAATTAAAGAATAAAGGACTTAGAATAGATCCCTGCGGCACTCCATGGGGTGCCGGCAGGGTATCCGAAGAGGCTCGTGAGGAAGTAATTTGAAAGGTTCGTTCCTCCAGGAAAGACCGGATCCATTCAAGGGCCTTTCCGCGTACACCATTTTTGTGCAGTTCTTTGATGAGAGTTTCGTGGGAGATGGTGTCGAAGGCCGCGCTTAGATCTAGTAGCACAAGCTCGACCGTCTGACCTTGGTCAAGGAGCTTACGAATGTGTTCAGTGACTCCAAGCAGGGCGGTTTCTGTGGACTGGGATCCTGCTAATTAGGACCCCAGTCACTGTGCTTTCCCCCTAAATTTGATCATGGTAAGTACTGATGTACCTCCACAATTGGCCCCTGGTGTACCCTTGTAAGTCCCTAGTATATGGTGTTCAGGTACCCAGGGCATAGGTACACCAGGGCCCCCCCATGGACTGCAGCATGTATTGCTCTACCCATGAGAGACCACTCAAACTGTGACAACAGGCATGCCATAACAGCCTGTGTGAGTAGGAGTTTGCACCTTCACACAACAGATATAAGTTTCCTTATATCCGAGGTCACTACACATAAAACCTATAAGTCTCCCCTCTGGCAGGTCTTTCAATCCTGAAGGCAGGGTGCTTGGTTATAAGTGTAAGGGTGTCCCTGCATGAGCTCAGGCTTTCTAAGTGCGGTCAGCCATTTTAATAAATATAGTGGACATCAGTCATTACAAGATGTTTAACTATATAGTGGCTGCACCGAACCCGGTCCTTTTTGGTATCAAACATGTTGGAATCATACCCCAACACTGATTCCAGTGCTGGAAGTATGATCCCATAAACTGGAGGGGCTCCCTTGTGGTTCCCCCATCTACTCCTGGTTACAGCCTTTCAGGGTCTGAGATAAAGCTAGTTCTGCTGCCGACCACAGACCCGTTTCTGCCCTCCTGCTGCTGAGCCAAGCTCGAGCAGGGAAGGCAGAACAATAGGTTTCCTGTCAGAGGGAGGAGTGTCCACCTCCCCAGACAGGATTTGGTGTGGGCTGGGGGCGCTTGCCAGCCCCATCAGACTGGTTTGTTGTCACATTTGGTGCTCTCCTAGCATACTGCAGTTTGAACCAGTTCAGGGAGCCCTTGGCTGCCGCTCTGGGGCCAAACTGAACACAGGACATGGGAGTATCCTCCCCTCTGTCCAGCCCCTCCTCTGGGAGGGACCCCTGGGTCGACCGCACCCCTTTACTAAGGCATTTAAGGGCTAACCTGTGAGTAGGTCCTCAGATCCGTTGTGGGACAAGACTCATGGCTGAACCCATGTCACTATTCGACTGTTTGGACATTTGGACTTCGCCTGGAACCAAGACTGCATCAAGGAAGACTCCTGATGCTCCTGGCCTTGCTGTTCTGTAAGTCTTCTTCATTGGCTGTGTCTGTGCCTCTTCCACGAACTTCACCAGACATCTGGGCATCAACAACCCGAAGTAATCTCCATTGGAGTGAAGGAGTCACTCTCCTGCATCAGCAGGCACCACAGCGAAGCTGACTGGTCTGCTGCCCCTGACGTCCCACAGACTTCGAAAGAGTCAGCACCACAGGTGGTGTTTCTGCAACTCCCTCGAGGCCTGACATGTCTTCTCTGCAATTTTAAGGCCAGAATCTCTTGTTGGAACCGCTGGGACCAAACCCCTGCGCACCGCATCGACTTACTGTTGCCAAGGCTTGTTGGCTCTGCACTCCAGAGATCTTCGGGCTACAAGAAGCTCCAGCATCTCTTCCTGCCAAGTACAGCATTTTCAGTGCATCCTCAGCACTGTAGGGCCTCCTCAGGGAACTGCTCGTTGTCCTCTTGCGACTCCTGAGCCTTTGACCTATGAGTCCTTTTGAGGGTCTTCGCCTGCTTCAGTGGACTCACCTGCTTGCTTGGGGCATGCTCTCACTCTCCTGCTTGTGGTGAGTCCCTTGGACCTTGCTGGTCCAAATGTTGCTCTATCTTCGCTATCCATGCCTGTTGCAGCTGCCAAGGCTTGTTGGTACTCCCAATGATCTTCTAGTTCTCGACTTCTGACGTGGGACAGCTCATGCATGGCTTCTGGTCTTCCTCAACATCACCTGGTCCTCACAGCTGCAGCGACAAGGTCACCGTCAACTCTTTTGAACTGTCTGTCATTGGTGGGCATTGCTCATCCGTGCCTCCTGGTCATCTCCAAGTGGCATAGACACTGCTCCCTCTGCTTAAATGTTCTCCTTTCAAGAATCCACCCTTGGATTCTACCGGACTCTTGCAGTCTTCTCCAGGGGCATCTTTCCTGAAGTCCTCCATTGTGGTCTGTGGTGATTGCCGATGCCACTTCGCACCTATGTACCTGGCTTCCCTGGTTTTGGTATCCTGGTTCCTGGGGTATCCACGGGGTGACTCTCCAACCTACTGTCTTCCACAGGGTTTGTTTAGGGTCCACTGGCAAGGGTCCTTTAACTTACCCGTTGCACAAGTTACTACTTGTGTAACGATATATCTGTAAGAGACATTAGTTAGTGATAGATTCCTTACCTTAGAATATCCCCAGGCGTCAGACTGGATCCAGAAATTTTTGCGTAGCAGTACCCTTGCGCGTGGGTAGGCGTCTTATGCGGCTCCGCGTCCATCGTCGGCGTCGTGGGCGCCGTGATGATGTCGTCGGAGTACTTAGACGCCGCCTCCGCGTGCTGACTTCACTCCACTGGATTCAAGGAAGCCGGGCTGAAGACGGCTGGAATGCCAGAAACCGGTCCTCGGAAGCTTGTTTTCGGTCCAGGGAAGGCATGGCTTGGCAGTTCGGCTGGACTGTTCCCATGACGCACTTGGTCAGACTGATTTGCATATGGCCATGTCTGAACTGGGGTGGTGTGGAGTGCAAAAAACCTATGGATTTAGGCCCAGATCTCTGTACTGGGGTGAATGTATGACATTGTTCTGCATTCTGTCCATCAATTGTGGTTTTTGCATTTGTCACCCCGAGTGGGATGGGTATGCTCAGACGTGAGTCCCATGCACTCCACACCACTGAATTCAAGCAAGCCGGGCTGAAGACGGCTGGAATGCCAGAAACCGGTCCTCAGAAGCTTGTTTCCGGTCCAGGGAAGGCATGGCTTGGTAGTTCGGGCTGGACTGTTCCCATGAGGCACAGGGTCAGACTGATTTGCATATGGCCATGTCTGAACTGGGGTGGTGTGGAGTGCAATAAACCGATGGAGTTAGGCCCAGATCTCTGTACTGGGGTGAATGTATGAGATTGTTCTGCATTCTGTCCATCAACTGTGACTTCAGTTCTTAGACACAGCTTTTCCGCACCAGAAACGCAGAGCCATGCTAAAAACCAACACTGGTGCCAATAAAACTAGGGCCCTGAAAGGGGATGACCTTAACTCTAGATATTGGTTCGCAGAAACGGGGAGGATGGGTGAATCGGTAAGGAATCTATCACTAACTAATGTCTCTTACAGATATATCGTTACACAAGTAGTAACTTGTGCATCTGATAGAGACGTTAGTGATAGATTCCTTACCTTAGACTAGATACCCCAGCAATACCAACCCCGGTGGTGGGTCTGCGCACCAATAATCACACCAGAAAGTCCTGGAGGACGGAACAGCCAAAGAAGCTATCCCTCCGGACTTGGCTGTCCAGGCAATAGTGTCTTGCAAACGTGTGCAGCGAGGCCCACGTAGCTGCCTGGCAAATGTCCTGCAAGGGCACTCCTCGGCCCAAGGCAGTTGTAGTCGCCGCGGCCCAAGTGGAATGAGCCCTTAGCCCAACAGGGGGTTCCTTCTTAGCCAAAGAGTAACACGCCTTGATACACAAGATGATCCACCACGAGATGGTCCGCTTGTGCACCGCCTTCCCCTTCTTAGTGCCCACATACCAACAAAGAGTTGGTCATCCACCCGGAACTGACGTGTGCGATCAAGATAGTACGAGAGGGCACGTTTTGGGTCCAGACGGTGGAGCCTCTCTTCCTCTTTCGAGGGATGCGGAGGCGGAAAGATGGTGGGCAAGGTAATGGACTGCCCGATGTGGAAGGCCGTGACAACCTTGGGCAGTAAAGAGGGTCTTGTCTGCAACACAACCTTGTCCGGATGGACAGAAAGGAAAGGAGGTTTAGAGGATACGGCCTGGAGCTCACTCACTCTCCTGGCAGAGGAAAGCAGTCTTCAGAGTAAGAAGGTGGAGAGGACAGTTGTGAAGTGGCTCAAAGGGAGAACACATCAGAAAAGTTAGAACCAGGTTCAAGTCCCACTGAGGCATCATGAAGGGAACAGGTGGAAACATGTGTGTGATGCCTTTCAGAAATCGATTTACAATAGGGGACTTGAACAAAGATGGCTGGCCAGGCAGCCTTAGGAAGGCTGAACGGGCAGAAAGGTAGCCCTTGATAGTGCCCAGAGCAGAGCCCTGCTGGGCAAGAGAAAGAAGGAAGAGGAGTAGAGAGAGGATCCACAGCCTCTGCTGTGCACCATGCCACAAATCTGTTCCACCTGCAGGTGTATACCGAATTTGTGGAGGGACGCCTGGCTGCCAGAATGATGTTACAGACTTCAGGAGGCAAGTCAAATGGCCTCAACTGTCGCCGCTCAATCTCCAAGCATGGAGGTGGAGACTGAACAGGTTTGGGTGGAGGACCGTCCCCTGCTGCTGCAACAGAATGTCCTCCTGAAGAGGCAGACGAACCGGGGGATCGACTGACATACTGAGTAGCTCGGGATACCAGTACCTTTGTGCCTAGTTCGGAGCCACAAGGATGACTTGTGCCCGGTCGCGCTTGATCTTCTTCAGCACTCTGGGCAGAAGTGGTATAGGCGGAAAGGCGTACAACAGACCGCAACTCCACTCGCGACGAAAAGCGTCTCCGAGCGAGTGCCGCCTTGGAAATTCCAACGCGCAGAACTGATGACATTGCGCGTTCTCTTCGGTGGCGAATAGATCTAACCAAGTCTCTCCCCACTGCTGAAAGAGACCTTGCGCCACGTCCGAGTTCAGACGCCATTCGTGATCCATCATGCACCGGCTGAGTTCGTCCGCCCTGCCGTTCAAAGAACCTGCCAGGTGTTGAACCACCAGGGTCACAGCCTGATGTTCCAGCCATTGCCAGAGGCGCAGAGCCTCTTGGCAGAGGGTCCACGACCCCACCCCACCCTGTTTGTTGCAGTACCACATGGCGGTGGTGTTGTCCATGAACACCTGCACTACACTCCCCCGGACAGAGGGGAGGAATGCCTTCAGTGCTAGACGAATTGCCCGTAGCTCCAAAAGGTTGATATGGAGCGGGCACTTCGCCTGAGACCAGAGGCCTCTGATCTCCGCCTCTCCCATGTGGCCTTCCCAGCCCTGGAGGGACGCGTCCGTCACAACTACGTGCTCCGGTTGGGGAAGGGAGAGGGATCAGCCGCTGACCCAATCGCGGTCCGTGAGCCACCACTGCAGCTGTCTTGCAGTGCCCTCCGAGATCAGGACATGGTCGGACAGGTTGCCCTGATGCTGGGCCCACTGAAACTTCAGGTCCCACTGCAGAACCCGCATCTGCCAACGGGCGTGATGCACCAGAAGGATGCAGGAAGCCATCAGCACCAGAAGCTGCAGTTTCAACCTGACCGAAACTCGGGATAAAGGCTGAAAGAGTGGAATCAGAGCCTGTATATCCCGAACCCGCTGTTAGGGTGGGTAAACCCGAAACTGCGCCGAGTCGAGAACCGCTCCAATGAAAAGGAGCTTCTGAGAGGGACACAGGTGTGACTTCGGCACATTGATGGAGAACCCCAGCTGGTGCAAGAGGTCTGCCGTCGTCTGGAGGTGGCTGACGACTGTCTGGGGCGAGCCCACCTTCAACAACCAGTCGTCGAGGTAGGGGAAGACTAAAACCCCTAACCTGCGCAGATGAGCTGCGACCACCGCCATCACTTTCGTAAACACCCGTGGCGCGCTGGTAAGGCCGAAGGGGAGCACGGTAAACTGAAAGTGCTTGTGGCCTACCGTGAACCGCAGGTAGCGCCGGCAGGACGGGGATGTGAAAATAAGCGTCCTTCAAGTCCAACGCTACCATCCAGTCTCCTGGGTCCAGGGCAGTAAAGACCTGAGCCAGAGTCAGCATTTTGAACTCCTCCTTCCGGAGGAAGCCGTTGACGTTCCGTAGGTCCAAGATAGGGCGTAGGCCCCCTTTGCCCTTCTTGGGTACCAGAAAGTAGTGGGAGTAGCAACCACACCCTACTTCCGGCCCAGGAACGCGCTCGAGGGCCCCCTTGGCCAAGAGGGCCGAAACTTCCTCCTGCAGAAGCCGCAAATGATCCCCTGATACGAGGTGGTGTTGCGGTGGCATGGCTTGAGGGGTCGTCTCAAAGGGGAGGGAGTAGCCCCTTCGGACGATTTGCAGCACCCACCAGTCCGATGTGACGGTGGGCCAGTGGGAGTGGTGATGGCGAACCCTGCCCCCCACTGGCGTCAAATGGGCCTGAAAGCACGGACTAGGAAGGTTTTGAGGCGGATGCTGCAGGGGTAGGCATGGACTGGCCTCGCCGTGCACCCCGACCACCGCCACAGCGGTTTCCACGTCTGCCACCGCGCTGGATGTTAGTCTGTGGCGCGAGGCTGGTGGCACGTGTGGGGGCGCCCCTTCCTTGGCCACGAAAGGAGCGAAAGGCACCCATTTGCTGGCGCGTGGCCGAGAGGCCCAAGGACTTGGCCGTAGCCCTGGAGTCCTTAAAGCGCTCAAGCGCATGGTCTGCCTTGTCGCCAAAGAGGCGACGGCCATCGAACGGCATGTCCATAAGTGTGTTTTGGACATCGGCCGAGAAATTGGCGGACCTCAACCAGGCGTGACGACGAATCGCCACCGTCGTGACATCGCTCTGCCCAGAGGGTCGGTAGTGTCCAGCCCACACCAGATGGAATACCGTGCTGCATCCCGGCCCTCCACCAGGGCTTGGCCGAGTCTAGCCCGTACCTCCAACGGGCAGTGTGGCAGCACATCCGCGACCGTGTCCCACAGAGAGTGGGTGTAGCGGCCTAAGAGGCACGCGGTATTAACGGAGGGCAATCCCAAACTTAGGGAGGAGAATATCTTTTTCCCGTAATTGTCGTACCTCTTAGATTCCCGGTCGGGGGGAGCCGACGGGAATGCGGTCTGGGAATTGGAGGCCTGGATAACCAGCCTCTCAGAAGTGGGATGGGTAGACAGAAACCAAGGGTCACCCGGAGCCGGGCGGTGGCGTCTGGCCACGTTCCTATCCACAGGCTGTCCAGTGGCGGGCCAGGACCAAGTGCCCAAAAGAACGTCTGACAAGGCCTCATTAAACGGCAACAGAGGCTCGGCCGAGCTTGACTGCGGTTTAAGGACCTCAGTGAGGAGGTTAGTCCTCACGGCCGCAACGGGGAGCTCAAGGCCCAGGGCCTTGGCCGCCCTCATCAGCACCACCCTATAAGCAGCCCTCTCCTCCGTAGCGACGCTAGGAGGGGAGACAAAGCCAGTGTCGGGCAAAGTGTCCAGCCCACTGGCCTCCCCAAGCTCTCCTGTCCAGTCCACAGAAGACTGACACTCACGTGCCAGAGGGTCCTCAGACCCCTCCCAATCGTCCTCATCACCCACGGCCTGGTACTCGGGCTCAAAGGATGGGGACGGGTCATTGAAATAAAAATCTCCCAGCGGCGTCGAGAGCGGTGCCGAGCGAAGCCGGACCCGAAACGAGGACAGGACCAGGGATGACGTCGTCCAGGGACGGCGCCGGGGGCGACACCCTAGGGGCCGGCGTCGGCGAGGTCGTCAGGTTGACCGGCAATGACCCGGATCTGGAACCGGACCCAGTGGGACCCTGCGGCGTCGGGACCGAAGTCGCCGATGGCGCCGAGGCCCAGGATGGCGCCGGTGCCGAAGCACCCGGCCCGCGTGGGGACCCAGTCGTAACCGCTTGCCCCGAAGGCGCCGCGGAACCCGACGGAGGAGCAATCTCCCCCGGCGTCGCGTCCTGCCCAGGGACCGGCGTGTGTGGGGCAGGCCGCGACACCTGTGGCTCCTGCGGAGCCGCGTGGGCGGTGTCGCCCGAACCCTTGGCCGCATCGCGCAAGCGTCGGGGGGAGTCAGAAGAGCGATGGTGCCTCTTCGACTTCTTATGCCTCTTACCTGAGGACTTCGAGCCCGAAGACCGATGACGACTCCCGGAACTGTGGGGGCTCCGGCCCCGCAACCGGTCCCTCGACCTCCTTTCGGACCGGGACCTCGAGCGGCCCGGGGCAGACTGCCGAAGCTCGAGTCGCTTACGGGACCGCTCCCGTCTAGCCTTAGACGTCAGGGTCCGGCAGTCGGAGCAGGACTTGTCGTCGTGGTCCAGGCCCAAACAGTGCAAGCACCGCGATGGGGGTCGGTAACCGACATCAGTCGGTTGCAGTCGGCGCAGGGCTTGAACCCGGGCATCCTTATCGGCACCGTCGGAGTCGATAGACTTCGAAAAATGGATCAAAAAGGATCTCAAAAGGTCAGTCAAAAAGTGACTTGGGTACAACTTTTTCCAGGTCTGCGCTAGCTGGCGAGGAAAAAAGAACTGACGTCAGCACGCGGAGGCCGTGTCTAAGTACTCCGACGACGTCATCACGGCGCCCACGACGCTGACGATGGACACAGAGCCGCAGTCGACGTCTACCGACGCGCAAGGGTACTGCTACGCAAAAATTTCCGGATCCAGTCTGATGCCTGGGGATATTATAAGGTAAGGAATCTATCACTAACGTGTCTCTTTCAGATAACTTCTATAGGAGACACAGCTGTGTTTCCCTTCTGAACACAGCCTTTGTGGGGTTGTTTGGGTGGTTGCTTGTGTCCCCAGCTCCTTTGAGTCTCCTAGTCCAAGTCCTGACTTCGGTTGCAGTTCGTATTTCACTTTCTTAATATATGATTTGGTCTCCCACTCTATTTTGGGCACACTTACGTATTGCGATTGAAGTTTTATTGTGCATTTGTATTTATATCTCCGGATAGGAGATATACCAATTTGTTATTAAGTGTTGTGTAATAAATAGAAGTATTTGTATATATACACACACCCTGTGTGGTTCTTTTTCGTTTAACCTACACTACATGCTTAGATCTGGTAAAACAAACTGCTTAACATGCCTTCAAGATAAGCCTGAAAGCTGCTCTCCACAGCTACCACTTAGAAAGCTAAGGTTGTGTAAGACCATTAAAATCCCCATAAGGGTTGTCTGGATTAGTGCAAAGTGCTTTACTTAAATAAGTGTGCACCATATACTAAGCCCGCCTCCTACACCAGCTACATAATGGCTTCACTGAAAACACTGATGTTTTCTTGTCTCATCAATTCTGTACTGATGCCAGTATCAGATTTATTATAACATACATCCAGAGGGCACCTTAGATGTGCCACCTGAAACCCTACTAGTCGCATGCATGCTAGCAGACTGGTATTAGCCAGCCTGCCACCACAGACGAGTTTCTAACCCCCGCGGGTGAGAATCTGTGCTCTCGGAGGCCAGAAACAATGCCTGTCCGGTAGAAGGTGATCACAGCTCCGCCAGCAGGATGGCTTGCAGATTAGCATCTCAAGGCCAGAGGCTTCAAAGCCTCTACAGCCTTTGAGATGCACCCGCGGCTACCCCCAGACCTGGGAAATGCCACCCCATCCCCCAGTGGCCCCTTTGGCACCAGAGTAGGTGGGAAATTAGGTAGTTGGAAGGGGTGTTATACTTGCCGACTAGGCACATCCCTAAGATTGTCCACATGAAGTGAACAGTCGAAGAAGGGTTTCACCATCTTGATTTTGGTGAAACTAGAAACTCTGGGACATGATTATGCCCACTCCTTGTAGTAAGTGGTCATATAGGGGAGGCATAACAACAGTAGTAGGTCCCTCTTGTTGTCTCACATGCATCAATACTGTTATGCCACGACAGTTGAAAATATTTCTTTTTTAGGATATTATAAGGGTTTTAAAATTTGTAACTGCATGTTAAGGTATTCAATCTGATGAGATTTTAGACTGGTTTTCGTGAGATCAATAAACAGATATTGAATTTATATGATTACAATAGAAGACAGTTCTTTTTTGCAAAAGCAGGGTTCATTGTATGTGTGGATGAGAAAAGAGTCTTGTGGCATAACAGTATTGATGCATGTGTGTCTGTTATTAGGATACACAAGAGGGACCTACTACTGTTGTGAAGTATTTTAACCCTGTCCTTTTTGGTTGAAGTGTTGCTCTCTTTATACATTTTTGGAGTCATCTAGGGGGTGCAGACACCCCAAGGGGAAGTAGCAAATTGTCTACTACCATACACTCCCCTAAACACGCCTAAATTCAATATTTAGGCATCCGCCCAACACCAGATATTCAGATTTGTTTACCTGGAAACAGAAAAAGGACAAAGAAGAGCTGGCACCACAAGAACAGAGGACCTGCTCTGTAATTGACCCAAACCCTGCCTGGCTGCTAGTAACCTCAACAATTGAAGGGCCGACTCATCCAGAAGCTGAACATTCTACCCAAACCCTTGTAGGACTGTCCAGCGCTTCAACAACCACTTTGAATCTCCCGTGGGGTGTAGGAGCTATCCTCCTGCATCTGCAGACACAGATAGCACTTCTCCAGCACTTTGTTTTGCTGCCATCGGGCCCACTGAAGGAGTATCTCACCAGGAGGAGGTAACCATGGTTCCAAGAGGCCAGCCGCATCTCTCCACTGAATTTGAGACGCTAGACCATCCTGGAGTTCCCCTGTACCAATACACTGGGTACTGGAGCACTTGCAGTAACCAAGACTTGTTCAGTAACCAGTCTGGACATCATCGCTGCCAAAACCGAGCTGCCACCTAGGGATGTTGTAGCAAGCTGGCAATTAATGCAGTGCACCAATATAGGGGTAAGCCATACAAATAGTCCAGCCGACCCTTATTGATTTACAGGGGCTTTCTTTAAAAATCCCAAGTGTACTATTTGTGGCAATGTGGGTGAGCAGCTTAAGCTTATCAAAGGGCAGGGCTGAGCATGCGTTGCACAGAGTCAATTAATGAGAGACACACTGTAGGGAAGTAGGCTCTGCTTTTACGAGTATCCCAACTTTTTGCCTGGTGCTATGCTGTTTCTGAGTAGTCTGACTGGAATTCTGCTAATCAGGACCCCAGTCACTGTGCTTTCTCCTCTAAATTGGTATGGCAAGTACTTAGGAACATCTCAGATTGGACACTGGGGTACCCTGGTCATTCATAGGTATATGGTACTGAGGTACCCAGGGCATAAGTACACCAGGGGTACCCCATGGGCTGATGCATGAAGTATGCCACCCATGAGGGACCACTCAGCCTGAAATACAGGACTGCCATTGCAGACTGTGTAAGCAGGTGCTAGCACCACTTACGAAAGATAAAGTTGTACCAATATCTAAGGTCGCTGCACTTAAAACCTATAAGTCACCCCTAAAGCAGGCCTTTCAATCCTGAAGGCATGGTGCTCAGTTCCAAGTGTGAGGGTGCCCCTGCATGAGCAGGACACCCCTATAGCATTAGGAGTTTGTCCCTCTCAATCCTTGGTGTCAAATCTGTTTTTCCCTCCAAATTTCTCCTTTGCTCTGTGCTAAGACTTGTGTGTTAAAACAGTGCACCCCAGCCACCATTTTGTGTTCACAAGCCAGTGAGGGCAGCCCCCTGCCTCCCCCGCAGCAGCAGGGATATTCTACATTAGAGGGTGCTTCTGTGAGCTGTTTAAACTGTATTTACTGGGGCCTGTGCACTTCGTTTTTTGGCCAGCAGGGGGAGTAAAGTTTTTATTCAAACAGTATTGTTAGAGTTCGAGTTAGTGAAGCCTTTACCTGCAGAAGTCCAAAGTGTGGATTCAGCCTGTCTGTCTCCTAGGAGATTCTGAACAGGAAAAGCAGCTTCCAACTCCCTGGCCAGCAAACCTTGTCTGAGGTCGCTGGGACCTTATATGGTCTGCTAGGGGTTTGTACATGTGTACACTGATTGGTGGTTGTATCTGGTGTTTCTATTGGGTTAGAGTTAATGTCCTCATTGGTTGGTTATTTGAGGGTTCTGATTGGTTTCTGGGTCTTTGATTCAATCATTGTAGGGTTAGGACTAGGGCTAGGGTTAGGATTTCTATTGGAAGTAGGGACTAGGGCTTCCTATGTTATTGGTTGTTGGGAGTAGGGGGGGGGGGCTAGGGTTAGGGTTAGACCTTTAATTGGAAGTAGCTATTTAGGGCTTCTGGTGTGATTGGTTGCTGGACTAGTTTTGGGACTAAAAGTAGGGTTAGGCTTTCTATTGGAAGTAGGGACTAGGGCTACCTGTACCATTGGCTACTTGGGTTGGAACTACTGGTAAGGCTAAGGCCTTTATTGGACGTAGAGATCAGGGTTTCGGTGCTTGGACTAGGGCTAAAATTGGCAGTAAGGTCCTGGTCTCCTATTGGTTCTAGATTTTAGGGCTAGTGTTGTGATTGGATAGTGTTAGGGTTCCCATTGGCTGAAGGGGTCACCTGATTACTAGGGCTATAAAAAAGGCCAGGCTTAAAGCGTCCCAGCCCGGGCGGAGAGGCTAAGGGTGGAGAGGGCAAGTTCCCTGTTCGAGACTGGTTGTGACTAGGGCCAGAAATGCTGCCCTTTTTTTCTCATTTAGGAATACCCAAAACTCCTTTTTACTCATCCAAAAGCCTCATCCTATTGCTAAGACCTAAAAAAAATAAAATAAAAAATCTTTCACTCTTTTATCCCTTCACTATCCTTTTCAATCGAAATTAACAGACTAACATGTTCACTTCTCAAATTCCATATTAAACTATACTAATATACTACCCAAATAACTGAATAACATATCCACTACTCAAATTACTTCATCATTTTTTTTTCACTATACTAATTTTCAACAGTAATTCGGAGTGGCGTGCTACTCACCAGAAAAGCGATTCAACACCCATTAGGGGTAACAAGTGCTGTATGGATTTTTCTTCCCCTTTTATCCCTCCGCTATCCTTCTCACTCCAAGTAACTGACTAATATCCACCACTGAAACTACTTCATATTTCACCATATTAATTCACCACTAATCCTTTGTAGGCTTCCTGAATAGCGTGCGTCAACAAGCGCTACATAAATACAAACCTTTGTCCTCCTCTATTCTTCTGCTATCATTCCAAATTCAAATAACTGACTAACCTATCCACATCTTAAAATGTACTTGCATATTTCACCATACTAATTCAACACTAATCCTTTATGGGTCCCGGAGTAGCGTGCTAATCGCCGAAAAAGCGTTTCAACGCCTCGTCAGGGGTAGTAAGCGCTATATAAATGCAATTACAATACAATACAATACTTGCACACTGGGCCTGCATCTTTGGTGAGCTGCTCGAGGTCCTCTTGCGACTCCAGTGCCTACGACCTATGGGTCCTCTTGAGGGTCTTCTTTGATTTCTGCAGGCTCCTCTGATTGCTTGGGGCCTGGCCTGACTTCCTTGCTTATGGTAGTCACCTGGACCTTGCTGGTCCAGACACTGCACCTTCTTCGCTTTCCACATTGTTTGCAGTTGCCAAGGCTTGTTGGTGTTCTTGATGGACACCGACTCATCAACTCTCAACACCCGACGTGGGACAGCTCTTGAACGGCTCCTGGTCTTCCACAGCGTGGCCTGGTCTACACAGCTACAGCTCCAAGGTCACAGTCATCTCTCGTGCAACACTCTACATCGGTGGGCATTGGTCTTCCGTGCCTCCTGGTCACTCCTGAGTGGCATAGACTCATCTCCTCTGCTTGCAGGTATATCTCATCTTGAATCCACCTTTGGGTTCTAACGGACACTTCATCTTCTCCAACAGTGCCATCTTCCTGAAGTCTCCCAATGAGTTTGAAGGGAGTTACTGACGCCACTTCCCACCTATGCACCTGGATTCCCTGGTGTAGGTATCCTGGTTCCTAGGGTATATACAGGTGGGGTGGCTGCCCAATCTTCTGTCTTGCACAGGATTTCTTCAGGGTCCACTGGGAAGGGTCTTTCTTCTTTTACAATTGCAACCACAACTTACCCATTGACTTGTATTGAGCCTGCGGTCGTGTTCCCACTCTGTGCACTACCTCCGTGGGATTTCTGGTTACTTACCTTGGGTGGTTTTTTGGGTCCCCAGCAGTTCTACGTCTTCTGGGTACAGTTCTGACTCCAGTTGTAGTTCGCATACCACTATTTTAGAATATGGTTTAATCTCCCGTGGTGACCACAGTGTATTTCGAGCTACTTACCTGTTTCTATTGAAAAGTATTGTATGCACTGTCTAGGACATGGGTACTCATAGTACGGCCCGCGGGCCGGTGGCGGCCCGGCAAGCCTTCCTTGGCGGCCCACGGACCTTGCAAACATTGTACCAATGTATTATTATTTTTTTTTTTAAAGAGTGTCTGCTGCAGCGCGACTGAGAGTCTCTGCTGCTCTGTTGGGGCGGGCGATTCTCGCACAGCCAGAGTGGAGCTGCAGGGGCCTATGATGAAGTGAAATACAACAAAGCCTCATTAGCATGCAAATGGCCTTTAATGACTTGTGAAGTGCTTGGGTACGGCTGTGTGTGTGTGCGCCTGGAAGCTGTCCCAGCCCAGGCTGGCACACAGGCAGGGTGAGATGACAGAGGGTGACAGAGGGAGGTAAAGGGAGGGAGGGAGGGAGAGAGGGAGAGAGGGAGTGAGGGAGGGAGGCCGCGAGGGATAGAGGGAAGGAGAGAGGGAACAAGGGAGGGAGTGAGAGAGAGGTAGTGAGAGAGAGGGAGTGAGGGTGAGAGAGGGAGGGAGAGAGAGGAGTGAGAGACAGAGGGAGTGAAAGAGAGGGAGTGAGAGACAGAGGGAGTGAGAGAGCTGGAATGAGAGAGACAGACAGAGGGAGGGTGGGAGTGAGGGAGAGAGAGAGGGAGCGAGGGAGGGAGAGAGAGGGAGAGAGGGAGCGAAACAGGGAGGGAGAGAGGGAGGGAGGGAAAGAGGGAGGGAGTGAGGGAGGGAGAGAGGGAGAGAGAGGGAGGGAGAAAGAGGGATGGAGAGAGAGGGAGTGAGTGATGGAGGGAGGGAGTGAGTGAGGGAGTGAGAGAGTGAGGGATTGAGTGAGAGAGTGAGGGATTGAGAGGGAGTGAGAGAGACAGACAGAGGGAGGGAGCAAGGGAGGGTGGGAGCGAGGGAGAGAGCGAGACAGGGAGCGAGGGAGGGTGAGAGGGAGCGAGATAGAGAGGGAGAGAGAGAGGGAGGGAGGGAGAGGGAGAGAGAGAGAGAGGGAGGGAGGGAGAGAGGGAGTGAGACAGGGAGAGAGGGAGTGAGACAGGGAGCGAGACAGGGAGCGAGGGAGGGAGAGGGAGCGAGATAGGGAGGGAGAGAGGGAGAGAGGGAGAGAGAGAGAGAGAGAGCGAGAGAGAGCGAGAGAGTGAAAGAGGGAGAGAGATGTGTGTATGCCGGGTCTGGTGGCTCAGTGGACGAAGGCATCCGCTGCAGGGACCCGTTATCAACCTCATGGTCATAGTTTTTTTTGTTGATCTAGCCCGCACCCTACCCCACCGGTGCGGCCCTCGGACACAAACCACACTGTAAATTTGGCCCCCGAGAGAAAGTTTGTGAGTACCCATGGTCTAGGAGATATCTGTATGTGTTAGCTAGTGTCTTATAATAAATACTTATTTTTATAATTACACTGTGTGGTTCTTTTCCACTTAATCTATACCTATCAGTTTATGTTCTGGTAAAACAAGTTGCTTTACACTCTTTCCGAACTAGGCCTGAAGGTTGCTCTTCACAGCTAGAACATAGAGAGGTTTCTAAGGTTGTCTAAGACCACTAATATCACCATAAGGTTTTTCTGGATTAGTGCAGGGTGCCCACTTACATAAGTGTGCATCATATACCAAGCCAGTTTCTCACACACACTCAAGAAGAAATCCGAGACCAATTTAGAAAAATAGACCAATCTTTAAAACATTTTAGATACCAAAATCAGTGGAATCAGGTATGTACTTTCGGAGATAGGAATATTTGTAAAAATACAAAATACAGATGAATAACTATTTTTGAGGTATGAACCTCAAAGGCTGTAATGTTATTCTATGGGTGAAACACTCACTACATAGAAATACTTGCAAACGACTTACAGAGTTCTTCTCCTGGACTTGAGGGACTTAGGGGCCAAGGTCTAAGAAACCACCAGCAGTTCGGTTTTCCCTGCTCTGGTGTGTCCAGGTGCAGAGGTGCTTGTCGTGTTGGTAGCCTCGAGTACCAAGCAGTTCTGCCATATGAGAAGTACCTGCAAAAAGAATGGCTGCTGGTGGGGACTGGGGAACCAGTCCGGGCAGAACCCAAAGGAGGACTCAGCTTTTGAGAGTCTCTGAAGCACGAAGATGCAGCTGGTGGGCTCGAGTGTAGAGGTGTTTTGGCCGGCAAGTTGCTTGACTCAGAGGTTCTCACTTGGTTATGGTGACCTGAAGAGGGAGAGAAAACAAGACTGCAGGGCCAACCTCTGTGATGATCTTGGAGATCATGACATCCCTGTTGGCAGGTTAGTGTTGCCGTCGGTGGTGTCCGGGCTGGATACTCAACAAGCGTGGGTGCTTGCAAGGGCTCAAGTACCCCAGGTATTAATGCAGATAGGCTCCTGGAAAGCTCAGGTTCTTGAGGCTTGGGAAAGGGATGGGGTGACCACCTTGACTCGCGGTGACCTCTTCCTGGCAAGTTACTGCCTCAGTTGACCCGATGGTCGGCAAGAGAGTGAACTAGGCAGATGTGGTCAGTGCCTGAAGATACATGAGGGTGGCTCCTCCAACCCAAATGAGATTCTGATGGGTTGGCAAAGTACTGGACTGACCTCCAAGGGTTTGGGGAGGTTGGTCAGCTGCAGGATGGTTAGGTTCGGACAAATTGCGGGAGAGCAGCAGCCAGGCATGGTTTGGAACCAATTTTGTTTCTGGTCCACAGTTCTTCTATTTTCTATTGTTGGCTCTTTGTCCTCCTCCTGTTCCCAGGTAGATGAATCGGAGTTCCTGGTGTTAGGCGGCCACCAAAATATTGCATTTAAGGGGTGTAAGTTAGTAGCCAATGGACTACTTACCTCTGGGGTGACTACACCCTTCTATATGACCACTTCCTGTGGAGAATGGGCATAAACCTGACCTAGAGTTCCTAATTTCACCAAAAACAAGATGGCGTTGCAAGGATATGAATTTACCTTAACAAATTAAGACAAGCAGCATTTGGCAAAACAGGATCAAGTTGGTTTAATTAAATGCAGCGGCTGGGAGAGTATCAACAGAATAGTGTCTGAAGAAAGACTCTCCAAGACACAGTGTTTAATTAAACCAACCTGTTTCTATTTTGCCAAACGCCTCTTGTCTTTTTATTTTTTTAAGGTAAATTCATATCTGAGCAAAATGTTGGCAAGCCAGATAGGAAAGATTGGTTTATCAGGCATGACTGCTGCCGAAGGACAAGGACTACTGCCTGAACAGATTCACATCTGCACAACAAGATGGGTGAGCAGACCCCATAAATGATTAGAAGCTCTGCTGAATTTGTATAGCTGAGGTCTGTCCAGAGGGCTCCCTCATAAGGGTAGGATACTACACCTGATCCTTAGTCCCGGCATGTGGCGTATGCCAAACTAGAACAAGCGCGTAGATCGCAGTTCTGCTAGTCAGCACAATAGAGAAGGCAAAGGTAGTTTGCATTTTTTTTCGCTTGAACTGCTGAGCATTACACAAATGGTGCACCATAGACCCATGATGCGTTGCACAAGTTACTACTTGTATAACAATATATCTGTAAGAGGCATTAGTTAGTGATAGATTCTTTACCTTAGAATATCCCCAGGCGTCAGACTGGATCCAGAAAGTTTTTCGTCAGCAGTACCCCTGCGTGTCGGTAGGTCGCGTTGTTTGGCTCTGAGTCCATCGCTGGCATCATAAGCGCCAAGATGACGTCACAGAGACTACCTAGGCGCCACCCATGCTCGCTGACGTCAGTTCTGTACACAACTTTCTGCGCCAGGAATGCAGAGCCATGCAAGAAACTGACCACTGGTGCCACGAAACTAGGGCCCTGAAAGGGATTACCTTAACCCTAGAAATCAGTTCGCAGAACGGGGAGGATGGGTGGAGCGGTAAGGGATCGATCACTAACTAATGTCTCTTAGAGATCTATCGTTACACAAGTAGTGACTTGTGCATCTGAAAGAGACACGTTACGGATAGATTCCTTCCCTTAGAATAGATACCCTAGCAATACCAAGGTGGGTCTGCGAACAGAATTACACCAGAAAGTCACGGAGAATAGAAGGGCCAAAGAAGCCGTCTCTCCGGACTGGACTGTCGAGGCAATAATGCTTGGTAAACGTGTGCAGCGAGGCTCACGTAGATGCCTGACAAATGTCCTGCAAGGGAATTCCGCGTCCCAAGGCAGTAGTGGCTGCCGTTGCCCTGGTAGAATGGGCACGCAGCCCCACAGGAGGCTACGTCTTGGCCAACGAGTAACATGTTTTGATGCACAAAACGACCCACCGAGAGATGGTTACTTTGTGCACGGCCCAACCTTGAATGGTGCCCACGTAGCCAACAAAGAGCTGGTCATCCACCCGGAACTGTTGTGTGCACTTCAGATAGAATGAGAGCGCACGTTTTGGGTCCGAACGGTGGAGCCTCTCTTCCTCTTTCGAAGGATGTGGCGGCGGAAAGAAGGTGGGCAAAGTGATGGTCTGCCCGATGTGGAAGGGCATGACAACCTTTGGCAAGAAAGAAGGACGGGTCCTTAAAACCACCTTGTCCGGATGAACAGAAAGGAAAGGAGGTTTAGAAGAAAGAGCCTGGAGCTCACTCACTCTTCTGGCAGAGGTGATAGCTACCAGGAAAGCCGTCTTTAGAGTGAGAAGACATAATTGACAGTTATGAAGGGGCTCAAAGGGAGCGCACATCTGAGAGGTTACGACAATATTTAAGTCCCATTGAGGCATTATGAAAGGCAAGGGAGGAAACGTGTGTGTAATGCCCTAGAGGAAGCGGTTAACAACCGGTGACTTAAAAAGAGAAGGCTGATCTGGAAGCTGTAGAAAGGCGGAGATGGCCGAAAGATATCATTTGATAGTGCCTGGAGCAGAGCCCTGCTGGGCCAAAGAAAGAAGGATCAGAAGGACCTCACAAAGAGGGTCAGAAAGGGGATCCACAGCCTTCACTGTGCACCATGCCACCAACTTGTTCCACTGGAGGGACGCCTGGCTGCCAGTATGACATCACAAACTTCGAGAGGAAGATCGAAAGCTGTCAACTGTCGCCGCTCAATCTTCACGCATGGAGCTGGAGGCTGGACAGGTTCGGGAGGAGGACAGTCAATGCTGCTACGATTGAAGATCCTCCAGAAGAGGCAGTCGGATCGGGGGAATTTAATCGCCATGCTGGGTAGCTCGGGATACCAGTAACTTCGTGCCCAATCCGGAACCACAAGGATGACTTGGGCCCGGTCGTGCCGAATCTTCTTCAGCACTCTGGGCAGAAGTGGTATAGGCGGAAAGGCGTACAACAGACCGCAGCTCCACTCGCAACAAAAAGCATCGCAGAGCGAGTGCCGTCTTGGAAATTCCAATGCGCAGAACTGATGACATTGCGCCTTCTCTTTGGTGGCGAATAGATCAAAGCAAGGCTCTCCCAAATGCAGAAAGAAAGCTTGTGCCACGTCCGAGTTCAAACGCCATACGTGATCCATCATGCACCGGCAGCTGAGTTCGTCTGCCCTGGCATTCAGAGAACCTGCCAGGCCGTGAACCAGCAAGGTGATGCCTTGATGTTCCAGCCATGTCCAGAGGCGCAGAGCCTCCTGACATAGGGTTCACGACCCCACCCCGCCCTATTTGTTGCAATACCACATGGCGGTGGTGTTGTCTGTCAACACCTGCACCATACTTCCCAGGAGAGAGGGAAGGAATGCTTTCAGTGCAAGTCCGATCGTCCGAAACTCCAAAAGGTTTATTTGGAGCCGGGACCGCCGGAGACCAGACCTCCGAACTCCACCTCTCCCAAGTGGCTGCCCCATCCCAGGAGGGACGAATCTGTCACCACTGTGTGCTCTGGTTGGGGAAGGGAGAGGGATCTGCCATTTACCCAATTGCGATTTGTGAGCCACCACTGCAATTGTCGTGCAGTTCCCTTCGAGATCTGAACGTGATCTGACAGGTTGCCCTGATGCTTTGCCCACTGGAACTACAGGTCCCACTGCAGAGCCCGCATATGCCATCTGGCATGTTGCACTAGCAGGATTCAGGAGGCCATCAGGCCCAGGAGCCGGAGGGTCATCCTGACTGAAACCCGGGATAGAGGCTGAAAGATCGGAATCATAGCCTGAATATCCCGGACTCGGTGCTCGGGAGGATAAACCCGAAACCGCGTCGAATCCAGAACCGCTCCGATGAAGTGAACTTCTGAGAGGTGCTCAGGTGCGACTTCGGCACCCTGATAGAGAACCCTAGCAAATGCAGGAGGTCGGCCATCGTCTGGACGTGGGAAACGACTGCCTGGGGAGAGCCCGCCTTTAACATCCAGTCGTCCAGATAGGGGAACACTGAAACCCCTGATCTGCGCAGGTGAGCTGCGACCACCTCCTTCACTTTCGTGAACACCCGAGGGGCACCGGTAAGACCGACGGGGATATGAAAATATGCGTCCTGCAAGCCCAACGCTACCATCCAGACTCCAGGGTCGAGGGCAGCCAAGACCTGAGCCAGAGTCAACATCTTGAACTTCTCCTTCCGGAGGAAGCGATTGACGTTCCTGAGGTCCAAGATGGGGGCAAGGCCCCCTTTCTCCTTCTTGGGGACCAGAAAGTAGTGGGAATAACCACGTCCTACTTCTGGCCCAGGAACGCGCTCATTGGCCCCCTTGGCCAAGAGGGCAGTGACTTCCTGTTAGAGAAGCGCAAAGTGATCCCCCAACATGCGGTGGAGCTGAGGTGGCATGGCTGGGGGGGCAGACTCGAAGGGGAGGGAGTAGCCCCTTTGGACGATTTGCAGCACCCATCTGTCCGAAGTGACAGAACGCCAGTGGGGCAGGTGACGTTGAATCCTGCAGCCCACCGGTGTGGGGTGCACCCCAAAGCTCGAACAAGGAAGGCTTTGAGGAGGATGCTGCAGAAGCAGAGGTGGAGGTGAATTGACCCGCACGCTGGCCCCCTGTGCCGCCACGGCGGCCACCACGTCCGCGGCCGTGCTGAGGTTGGTTCTGCACAGGCTTCTGGCTGAATGAACATGTAGGGGCACCCATTCTGTGGCCACGAAAGGAACGAAAGACAGAAGTGGCGGGCGCGTGGTGGAGAGACCCAAGGACTTGGCTGTAGCCCGAGAGTCCTTAAAACGCTCCAGCGCACTGTCTGCCTTATCACCAAACAGGCGAGTACCATCAAAGGGTATGTCCATGAGGAAACTCTGAACATACCCTGAAAACCCTGTGGACCGCAGCCAGGCATGGCGATGTAGGGCCACTGTCGTGGAGATCGCCCTACCCAGAGAGTCAGCAGTGTCCAGTCCACACCGGATGGCGAACTTTGCAGCGTCTTTCCCCTCTGCAACAGCTTGGGAAAGTACAGCCCGAACCTCCCCCGGACACTAGGGCAGCATCTGCTCCACTGTGTCCCACACAGCATGAGAGTAGCGGCCCAAGAGGCATGCAGTGTTGACTGAAAGCAGCCCCAAGCTGGCAGAGGAAAACAATTTCTTGCCAAACTGCTCCAGCTTCTTTGATTCCTTATCCGGCGGGGCAGTAGGGAATGCACTCTGGGAAGTGGAGGCATGGATGACCAGGCTCTCCGGAGTTGGATGGTTCGTTAAAAAGGCAGGGTCACCCGGTGCCGGGCGATGACGCCTGGCCACGTTCTTATCCACAGGAACCCCTGTGGCTGGCCTAGAACACGAGCCCATCAAAACATCCGTTAACGCCTCATTGAACGGAAGGAGAGGCTCCATAGAACTTGCCGCCGGCTGAAGAACTTCAGTGAAGAGGTTGGTTTTGAGAGTGACAGTAGGCAGATCAAGGGCAAGGGCCTCAGCTGCTCTACGGAGCACCAGAGAATATGTGGCGCCCTTCTCCATGACAGTAGGAGGAGACAGAAAACCAGGCTCAGAGGAGAGGTCAAGGCCACCTGCATCCTCCATCTCCTCCGCCCACTCCTGTTCAGACTAGCACTGCTGTGCAAGAGGGTACTCAGACCCCTCCCAGTCGTCCCCCTCCTCCATCACCCGGGGCACAGGCTGCTGGGGCGGGTGAGGGACAGGGGAATACAAATGGTCCCAGCGCCCATCCGGCTCAATGTCCCAATTAGAGTCCAAACCAGGAGCAAAATTGTCTGGAAACCCAGGCAAGGGCGGAGCTGGGGCAAACTGGACCTATTGTGGCACCGGGAATGGAGCCGCGAGAGGCGCCGAGGCCGGAGCCGCTGGCAGCACCAGTGGCTGAGCTGGCAAGCAAAGGCCCTCAGCTGGGACCGCAGGGCCCGAAGGTGCGACCAGCGGGAGCTCGAGGCATGAAAAGGCAGTCCATGGCAGCAAGAAATTCTTGCACCTGGGCCGGAGTCATCGACGGACCCGGATAAGGTGGGTAGGCAGCGGGACCCACAGGTTCCAACTGAGCTGCAGGGAAAGTACCCCTGGCCCCTCATCCCATCCAGGGACCGACGGGGGGATGTCGGATAGCATAAGCGCTTTTTCTACTTCTTCTCATGACGTCTCTTACCCAATTCTGAGTGTGAAGACTTCGACCCCGAGGAGCGATGGTGATGGCTCCGCGGTCGGTCCCCCGAGCGTCCCCTGGACCTCGAACGGCGCAGAGACGACTACCGGGCCTCCAGCCGCTTTCGGGACCTCTTCCGAAAAGCCTTCGGAGCCATGGCCAGACAGTCAGAACATGACCGGGAGTAATGGTCGCTCTCCAGACAGTAGACAGACGCCATGGGGGTCGGTCACCGACATCAAACGGCGGCAGGCCCTGCAGGATTTTAACCCAGGCATCCCTACATGGCATCAGGAGTCAAAGACTCAAAAAGAAGTAAAGACAAACGTCTCAAAAAAGTTAGTCAAAAAGTCAGTGAACAATGGCTCTGTTAAC
The DNA here is from genome assembly GCF_964263255.1 of Lissotriton vulgaris. Lineage (NCBI taxonomy): Eukaryota > Metazoa > Chordata > Amphibia > Caudata > Salamandridae > Lissotriton > Lissotriton vulgaris. The sequence continues at coordinate 1,108,814,127 of NC_141691.1, forward strand.
CCCTCCCATGCTCGCCACGGTTCCCGTGTGCTCATGATGAGCTGAGCTCGTCATGACCTTTAGAACGCTCGCACGCTGGGCAAATTCCCCTGCTGTATGAACGTTCTAAAGTAACGGGTGTGGTCATGACAAGCTCAGCTCGTCATGAGCACACTACCACCGTGGCTCATGACGAGCTGAGCACAGCGGGGGAATGTGGCTAGCAGCCAAGGGGTTACGACTATGTGCCAACTGCAGGGTGGCCCCAACAGGTAACGTACAGGACTACGGAGCTAGCAACATCAGGGCTCTAGCTCGTCAGAATCTGGCAGCGAGGGCGAAAGCATAGTATGGGGTCCGCCAACCTAGGGGGAAGACAGGGAGGGAACGCCAGAGACCACCAAGGTACTTAAAAATGTGCACATCCCACTGACAGCCCCTGGCAGCCCAGAGGAGATTTCTGTGGTCCTGATGTTAATAGGCATGACATCATATCACTTTCTGGTGTATACAAGGGCGGCAGGGTCATGTTTTTGATATTGGGGCTGCTCCTTCCTAGGAGCAGCCCCCATTTTAAAAACCACAGCCAAAATACAGGGAATCTCTGATTCCGTGGCCGAGGTCCCCCTCACAGAACCCTACGAGCTGGAAATAGGAGAGAATAGGATAAGGGAACAATTATTGTACTATCCTTCCTTTACGACCAATATACTACAACAAGACCTTGTGTACAAGCTAAGAATGTCCACCCAGTTCACTGAGAATGGGACTATAGCCTGCTCCTACCATGAAGCCTCCCCTAGAGTACAAACCAGCAAACCTCTCCCATGCTATGGGGACGCCAGCCAGGGTGATCCCGGTTGGTTGAGCCCCCTTCAAGAGGGTAGTCCTAGACTATACGGGAAGCCTCGTAGAGTTCTATGGAATAGCCAAGCAATGGACGGGCAGCGCAAACCACTGCTTAGTAGTGATGGACAAAAGGATAGCATGTAGGGTACGCAGCAAGCAGGAGACCAAGGATCACGACAAGCATATGCCCACTGCATCCCGAGGTTTAGTGGGGAGCTGGCCCAAGGCGTATGGGGACAATAGGGTAGCAACCAGATGAACAAGTTTCTTACCTTCGGTAACGCTATATCTGTAAGAAACATAGGTTAGTTATAGATTCCTTACCTTAGAATTACCCCCAGGCATCAGACTGGAAAGAGAGAATGTAATTTTTTCGTCAGCATTACTCCTGCACATTGAAAGGTGGCGTCGGTCAGCTCCGCCTTAGTCATTGGCATCATGATTGCCTGGATGACGTTGTGGCAGCTACTTAGACGCCGACCTCGCGCTCTGACATCAGTTCTTTTAAACGACATTCCACGCCAAAAGCGCAGAGCCATGCAAGACACTGACCACTGGTGCACAAAACTAAGGCCCTGAAAGGGATTCCCTGACCCTAGAAGTCAGTTTGCAGAATGGGGAGGATGGGTGGGGCGGTAAGGTAGCTATAACTATTGTACGTTTCTTACAGATATATTGTTGCCGAAGGTAAGTAACTTGTTCATCTGGAAAAAAACAGTTAGTTATAGCTTCCTTACCTTAGAATAGATACCCCAGCAACACCAACCCCGGAGGTGGGTCTGTGAAACAAGTTCACACCAGAAAGTCCTGGAGAACAGAACGGCCAAAAAAGCTGTCTCTCCGGACTTGGCTGTCAAGGCAGTAGTGTCTAGAGATGCCCACGTAGCTGTCAGACAGATGTCACTGAGGGGGACTACACGTCCCAAAGCAGTAGTAGCTGTCATCGCCCTGGTGGAATGGGCGAGCAGCCCCACTGGAGGCTCCTCCTTTGCCAAGGAATAGCAAGCCTTAATGCATAAAACAACCCACCTAGAGATGGTCCGTTTGTGCACGGCCAGACTTTTTTTGGCACCCACAAAGAGCTGGTATCCACCCAGAATTGTTTGGTGCGATCCAAATAAAAGGAAAGCACCCGTTTTGGATCCAGAAGGTGGAGCCCCTCTTCTTTTTTTGAAGGATGCGGAGGCAGAAAGAAAGTGGGCAAAGTGATGGTTTGGCCAATGTGGAAAGAAGTGACCACCTTGGGAAGAAAGGAAGGCCTGGTTCTTAGTACAACCCTGACCGGATGAACAGCCAGGAATGGAGGCTTTGAAGAAAGAGCCTGGAGCTCACTCACCCTGCGAGTAGAGGTGATGGCAACCAGAAAAGCAGTCTTTAAGGTAAGAAGTCTGAGAGGATAGTTATGAAGCGGCTCAAAGGGAGCGCACATAAGGTAAGTCAGAACCAAGTTCAAGACCCACTGAGGCATTACGAAGGGAACAGGAGAAAAAAGATGTGTAATGCCCATGAGGAAGCGATTTACAACAGGGGAATTGAAAAGAGAAGGCTGATCAGGAAGCCTAAGAAAAGTTGAAATGGCCGAGAGGTAGCCCTTAAGAGTGCCCAGAGCAGAGCCCTGTTGGGCCAAAGAAAGAAGGAACAAGAGAACCTCAGACAGAGGGGCAGAAAAGGGATCCCCAGCCTTTGCTGCGCACCATGCCATAAACTTGTTCCATCTACAAGCGTGTAACGTCTTAGTGGAGGGAAGCCTGGCTGCTGAGATAACATTACAGACTTCAGGAGGTAGGTCACATGACAGCAGATCACATGGCAGAAGCCCCAGTGGGGCTGCCGCCGCTCAATCTCCACGCAAGGAGGTGGAGGCTGGACAGGCTCAGGTGGAGAACCGTCCCCTGCTGCTGCAACAGAAGATCCTCCCTAAGAGGCAGTCGTATCGGAGGATCAATGGCCATGTTGAGCAGCTCGGGATACCAGACTCTTCATGCCCAATCCGGAGCCACAAGAATGACTTGGGCCTGGTCGTGATTGATCTTCTTCAGCACTCTGGGCAGAAGTAGTATAGGCCGAAAGGGATATAGAAGACTACAACTCCACTTGAGACGAAAAGCATTGCCTAGCGAGTGCCGCCTTGGAAATTCCAACGTGCAGAACTGCTGCTATTGTGTGCTCTCTTCGGTGGTGAATAGATCTAGAGAGAAAAATGTTTTATGTCCCTCGGATAAGGAAACAAACCTGAATACACACTCAAACAACCATCAACCACACTTAAATCCGAAACAGGGGGGTGCACATATGCTAAACAGAACTCAGATGAAATACCACCTTGTCCAAAAATATAGTAACAGAGTCTTTATTTATAAAACAATCTTTTTAAAAACCTATCCCCATAATGGGTAACAAAATGTTCATTAAAAAACAGGATTGTATTACAATTCTAAAAAATAGTGATTCTAACAAACAATAAACACATAACATGTTCAATGCAGGATATCTAAAATGAATTTGGGACCAATTAGTTTATCATGTTGTGACACATATCCATGAAACAAAAATATACAATAACAGACAAATACCGTTCCTAAAAAAGATTATGAAAACCTTATAGGGAGACCCTATTGTACAGCAAAAGAACAACTGTTACAAAAGCCTGATCCAACTTATTGCATAGAGTATATGTTTTTGTTGCAGTCCATCATTGTTTTCGCAACGTTCTTTCTCAAGGTTGGATTCAGTAGTTTCCACAGCGTCGACGTGTTTCTGTGGTCTTGGCATTAAACACCCCACCTTCCTCAGGGCCAAGAAATTTGATAGGGTTAAAAACCACCCTTTTAGAGGGACTACACATGGATAGATCTAAAAAGAGAAGAATAGGGGAGAAGTATAAAGATACAATTCCAATTATGTGGCCCATTCTATAGCCCAACCCTTATCCAAAATTTATAAAAACATCCAGTGGACCCACTCCAGCCAAGCAGACATGGCAACCACATCTAAGACATCTGTCAGTTCATTAATTAGATGTGGTGGATTACAGTGATATCCTAGTATTTTCAAACATTCACTACTTTCATACACAAACAATCAACTCTACTACATCAGTTTCAATCGGTGTCATCTAATTATAAGAGGACTACACTCACCAAAAATTAAGGATGTGCTGTTAAGTAGCGTCAAATACTCCTTACACTAGAGGGTTTTTAAAAAATAGAATGAAACTAATACTTCTCTCTACCGGGTTTAACTCCGTTACATCCTGAGTTCTGTAAAGAAGGGGAGAACAGGAGAGCATGGTTCCCTTAAACTATAGGACCAGTAGAGCGCCCCCAAAGGAGGTCAGAAGGAGGTACAAGGATACTCAGGTTCTTAAAATATCTGATCTTACCGGAGTAATCGAAATCTTACAGTACTACAAGATGACGTAACATGTATAATCCCTTATTGGTCCTCTTGTAAAACGGTGCTGTCCATCCCAAAGTTTGAATAACCTGGAAATATTACTCTATGCTTTGTATAGTTTCTTACGGGTGAAGATTAAGTTTAAGATACCTCAGAAAGAGGAGCAAAAAGAGGATCCACAGCCTTTGCTGTGCACCATGCCACAAATTTGTTCCATCTACAGGTGTATACTGTTTTAGTGGAGGGACGTCTGGCTGCCAAGATAACATCACAGACTTCGGGAGGCAGGTCACACGACGGCAGGTCACGTGGCAGCAGCCCCAATGGGGCTACCGCCGCTCAATCTCCACACAAGGAGGGAGAGGCTGGACAGGTTCGGGTGGAGGGGTCCTGCTGCTGTGACATAGGATCCTCCCGAAGAGGCAATCGGATAGGAGGATCAATGGCATGTTGAGCAGCTCGGGATACCAGACTCTTTGTGCCCAATCCGGAGCCACAAGAATGACTTGGGCCCGGTCGCGCTTGATCTCCTTCAGCACTCTGGGCAGAAGTGGTAAAGGCGAAAAGGCGTATAGAAGACCACAACTCCACTTGCGATGAAAAGCGTTGCCTAGCGGGTGCTGCCTTGGAACTGCTGACATTGAGCTTTCTCTTCAGTGGTGAATAGTTATAACCAAGGCTCTACCCACTGCTGAAAGAGACCTTACACCACCTCTGAGTGAAGACACCAATCGTGATCCATCATGCACCTACGGCTAACTTCGTCCGCCCTGGCGTTCAGGGAACCTGCCATGTGTTGAACCACCTGGGATATGCCCTGATGTTCCGGCCATGTCCAGAGGCGGAGGACCTCCTGACATAGGGTCCACGACCCCACCCCGCCCTGTTTGTTGCAGTACCACATGGCGGTTGTGTTGTCCTTGAAAACCGGCACTACTCTTAGCCGGACAGAGGGGAAGGAATGTTTTGAGTGCAAGACGAATCGCCCAAAGTTCCAGCAGGTTGATATGGAGCCCGGACTCGCCAGAGACCAGAGGCCTCTGAGCTCCGCCTCCCCCATGTGGCCGCCCCATCCCAGAATTGATGCATCGGTCACCACTGTGAACTCTGGTTGAGGAAGGGAGAAGGATCTGCTGTCTACCTAATCCTGATTCGTTAGCCACTACTGCAACTGGTGTGCAGTGCCCTCCGAGATCTAGAAGCAATCGAACAGGTTTCCTTGATGTTGGGACCACTGGAACTTCAGGTCCAACTGCAGAGCCTGCATATGCCATCTGGCACGGTTTACCAGCAGGATGCAGGAGGCCATCAGACCCAGTAGTCTAAGGGTCATCCTGACCGAAACCCCGGATAGAGGCTGAAATATTAGAAACATAGCCATAATATCTCAGACACGCTGCTCGGGAGGATAGATCCGAAACTGCGTCATGGCCAGAACCGCTCCGTTGAAGAGGCGCTTCTTAGAGGGAATCAGGTGTGACTTCAGCATGTTGATGGAAACCCCAGCAAATGCAGGAGGTCGGCCGTAGACTAAAGGTGGGAGACTAGAGCCTGGGGCGAGCCCGCCTTCAACAGCCAGTTGTCGAGGTAGGGAAGACAGGAAACCCGGATGTGTGCAGATGAGCCGTGACCACCGCCATCACTTTCGTGAACACCCGAGGGGCGAATGTAAGGCCAAAGGGGAACATGGTAAACTGACAAATGCTTGTGGCCTACCGTGAACCGCAGGTAGCGCCAGTGGGCCAGCAGGATAGGGATGTGAAAGTAAGTGTCCTGCAAGTCCGATGCTACCATCCAGTCTCCAGGGCAGACAGGATTTGAGGGAGTGTCCACAATTTGAACTTCCGGAGGAAGCAGTTGACGTTCCTGAGATCCAAGATAGGATGCAGGCCTTTGTCCTTCTTGGGCAGGAACGCGCTCGATGGCTCCCTTGGCCAAGAGTGCCGAAACTTCCTGTTGGAGAAGGGCCAGATGATCCTCCGCCATGCGATGTTACTGAGGTGGCCTGGATGGAGGGGCAGTCTCGAAGGGGAGGGAGTAGGTCCTTCGGACTATCTTCAAAACCCACCTGTCCGACGTGATGGTGCGCCAGTGGGGCGTTCGCCTAAAGCAAGCCTGTCTTCGCCCGTCCGCGTCCAGGGCCAGCCACGCTGCATCTTTTGCCTCAGCTCCTAGATTAACTTGGACTAGGGAGCAGCTCTTAAATCTCAGTACAACAAGATGCCCGGGCCCTCCTTGTATCACTCTCAACACCAATTTGGATGGTCAGGACATTCTAGGACAAGTGCATGAATGTAGCACCTGCTCCTTTTCTTTGAAGAACAAAGAAGGGTGGAATAATTACCACCCCACCTAAAGTCTCCCTCAATGCATCATATGACCACAAACCATGTATTCAAGGCCTGTCTGCTAAATTGTAGATCCTTATCAAACATGCTGATGCGGTTTGGTTTGCATTAAATTCAAACTCTTGGGACCTCATGTTCTTAACAGAAACATGGTTAAAGGATAGCTCTAATCCTGATATCTTCCTGGCTGTTCCTGGGGTTTTCAGGTGGTTACCTCCAACCAGGCGGGCAACAGAGTTGGGGGCGGGCTCGCTGTAATTCTGAGAGACTAATGGGAAATCTCAAGCAAGAGAATTGATGGCTCAGGGATGATCGAGGCCCTGTCTTTCTAAATTAAAACTTCCCCGACATCATCCTTAGCAGGGTTGCTGGTATATAGAACTCCAGATACTCTGTCCAGCCACCTGTTTGAGCTCTATGGTACTATTGCAGACCTGTCTCTTAGGCGTCCCAACTTTGTTGTCCTCAGAAACTTCAATGTCCATATGGACAACAGTTACTGCTCCTTGACCTCTCAGTTGGCAGATACTCTTGGAGGCATGAATCAAGCTCAGAAAGTGTGCACTCCCACCCAAAAAGCTGGACACACGCTGGATCTCATTTTTACTAATGATCCCACTCTGATGGTGGAGGCTCCGCTCCCTCTTACTTGGTCAGACCATCGCTTAGTTCCTTTTAGCTGGACTACCAATACATGGTTAGATATAGGTAGTTCCTTGTATGACGAGAGGAGAGATTGGAGAAAGATCTCCCCTGAGATCATGGAATCCATGCCACAGGCTGACTGATTCAAGCTGTCGGATGACCCATGTAGGGATGCACGCTCCTTCAATTCTTGGGTTACCTCTGCCTTGGACAAAGTTGCCCTAATTCAAGAAATTGAAACAGGCCAGGGGGAAACACTCTGTCCCCTGGTTTACGGCTGCTCTCCGGCTGGAGGAAAGCTCTTGTAAGAAGCTGGTGCGCGCATGGCGCAAATCGTACGGTCCTGCGGGCAAGTGTGCCTACCGCACTGCTTTAAAAGAAAATCAAAAACTTAAACATAATGCCATTAGAGATTATATGGCCAGCCAAATTAGGTCCTCTGACAATTCACTCAAAGACGTTTTCAAGATTGTTCAGGGCTTTATTACACCTACAGCACTATTGTTCCCTCAGCTTCCCACTGTGAGGACCTATCTCCTATTTTTCAGGAGAAAGTGCTATCCATCTACGCCTCTTTATCCCCAGCTGAAACATTTAAGATTCCTAAATGTACTCTTGACCTCCCTGGCCGAGCGTTCCTGGCCGAGCGTCGGAGTTTCAGGGTTGCTGTATCTCTGCTGGAAGTGGGTAAATGTAGATCCGTTTCTCCTGGCGACCCCTGCCCGGCTAAATATTTTAAACGGCTGGCTGATGTGTTTAACCGGCACTTAAACCATATTTGGAAGTGCTCTCTGAGGAAAGGTATCAACCCCGCCATCTGGAATGCGGCCTAGGCTTTGCCAATCTTAAAAACAGTGGACGCCGATCCCTTGGAGCTCAAGAACTCTAGGCCTATTTCCCTTCTTCCCAGAAGGAAGTTGAGAAGCAATTATCTAAGTTCCTTGAGACCAACAACTGCTTGCATGACTCCCAATCTGGCTTTAGATCGGGATATAGCATAGACTGTCCTTTTGGAAGTGACAAACTATTTGTGAAGCATTAGATCAGGGTAGCTCAGCCCTGCTTGTGCTGTTCGATCTCTCCGCAGAATTCAACACAGTCTCACCAAATTCTATTGGAGAGACTTGAGCACATGTGAGTGACAGGCACTGTGCTAGCTTCGTTCCGCTCATTTTTAACGGCCCAGTCTAAGCAAGTTTTTCTGCACCCTTACGTCTCCACTCCTAAACTCCTGGTGTGCCCGGAGTCCCACCCTGTTCAATGCTTATCTGGCCCCACTGGTCTCCCTTGTTGGGCAATGGGGAGTGAAAGTTGTCTCCTATGCTGATGATACTTGTGAGAAGTTAGCCTGGCATATGATGTCCACTAGTTCTAGTGGGCACCTTGTACCAGTCTAATCAACCCTTATTGATGGTGGTTGTAAAGTCAACCTTATAGAAAGCTGACCCAGTGGTAGCATGAACCAGCAGTGTTCAGGCAAAGACTTCAGTAGGCGAGTTAAGCAAGTTGTTTTACCAAATATAATCCCTTGAATACCAAATGAAAGGACAGCACACAAGGTATATATCAAATATATATGTATTTAATCTAAACACAACCCCTCTGCACTCTTAATGAGGTCAGAGGTAAAAATACAATACAAGTCACACAGTTAATATACGATAAGTTGCACAGTATACGTTATGCCCTAGGGGCCTCACAAACCATATACTAAGAAAGTGGTATAAGTACCACGTGAGAGGTAGAAAACAGGCCTAGGGCCTGTAGAATGAAATGAAATGAATGAAACTTATATAGCGCACGACTTACCCTGGGGCATCTCCGCGCTTGCTTAGGGAACCCGTCCTGGTATTCCCCTGTGAGATAACCCTGGCAGGGTATCCACAAGGTGAAAGCCAGGCATCCCACCGCGAGGGGCCGTTGTGGAGATTAAGCAAGCTATTGCCCAGAGTCGCAGAGTGTGAACCCGTGAGTCGAGAAGGCACCGGAGCGAGAATTAACTAGTCCGTGGAATTTTGAGCTCAAGACCCGCCGAGGCGGGGAATTGAACCCTGGTCCAGGGCCGAACTCAAGCTCCAGGTCTGCCGCCTCTAACCCCTGAGCCACACTTCTCGCTGGGGCTACACTAAACAACCAAAGGTTAGGAAGTAGGAGACCAACGGGAGCCGCATGCAGTGTCTAAACACAGGTGCGGGATCCCATTGACTTTCTATGGAGTTCATAAAAGTTACAAAGTTACAAGTTAAGGACACTTCCGGATGGACTAGGATGGAACCCTTTTAAACTAGGATACTTTGAGAGTCAAGACCCACGGGAGCCCCGGAGTACTTGTGTTACCTAACCCAGGGAAGCCGGGTGCACAGGTGTCTTTTCGTGTCAGGTTTCGTCGTCGTTTTCTATGGAGAGCTGAAAAGAAGTGCTGCAGGTGACCAGAGGAAAAGTGTCCGGGTGGATCCAAGGGTGGATCGGAGATGTGAAAAACCTGGAAGCAGAGGGGACAGAGTCTGGGTCACTAGCCAGTGACAAGGAAGGAACCAGGCGATGTCAGGTGCTTTAAGGTGAAGAAGGTGAGTTTGTCTCTGCAGCCACGAGGTCCAGGAGGCATCGACGATGACCAGGAGCTGGATTCGAGCTGTCCCACAATTGATCTAGATGACTGCAGCGTCGGTATCCGGATTGGACACAACAAGCCTTGGCAACCGCAACCCACGCAGGATGTCGAGATTAGCTCTGTTGCAGACCAGCAATGTCTGTGGCGCTTCTCCTTTTTAGGGAAGCTGGAGCAAGCCTGGAGCAACCAGAATCTCAAGTTAGATTCAAGATGGCCTCTTCAGGGGGCTCACTAGCTAATGGGCAAGGAACCGGGAAGACGCGTCGAGCACAAATGTAAAGGCGGGGCCCACGGGACACTTGGGAGTGTGGGGGCCTGAGCTTCGGTTCAAATTATGCTCGGGGCTGGGGCTTCTTTCGTACCCCAATGCACAACTTACTGAGGCTTCAGAAAAGGAGTGCAGGTAGCAAAATGCAGGATGTCCAAGATGTCCGGCCCCACGTCTCTCGTGTTCGCCACGGGTCTCAGCTTTGCTGTGGATGTGGGTCGGGGTCAGAGAAGTCTGGAAGTCCAGTTCTTGAGTCGCAGAGTCTTCGGGTACCAACGGGTGCCTTGAAACTGCAGACCGGCAAAGCTGCTGTTGGTGCCTGTTTGCACAGGGTGGTCACTCCTTGACCACAAGGGAGATGTCTTCCATGTTCCAGTCAGAATGGAATGTCGAAGGTCCAAGATATGTCTTACAAAGATTCGTCCAGGAAAATCTAAAGTCCTGGGGATACAGCTCCTATAATTATACTAAGGATGGGGGCTGGATTACCTGACTAGGTCCCTCCTATGGGTGGACCTGAGAAGGGGGTGGTTACACCTCTTTCCCTTTGTCCAGTTTCACGCCAGAGCTGGGGCTGGAGTGCCCCAGCAACTGGTTTGAACCGGGCTATGCATGGAGCACCTTGTTTGCCCCAGGCAGTGTCTAGATGCATTCACTGAATGCAGCCCTCCATGCCCCAATACACAAAACCCCTGTCTGGGGAGGTGCCAGCACACCCTGGACAGGAAACCTATTGTCCAGGCCTCCCCTGCCGGAGTTTCGTGCCTGTGGCAGCAGCATCCATTTTGTGATGCTGAGGCTGTTTAACTTTAACCGGGTAAAGCAGTAACTTACATGTCTTTTCCCTCTAGAAGGGTAGAATGCTACCCCCGCCGCCAGAATTGGCGGAGGGAGGGTAGTATTTCAAAGTGTTTGACACCTTACACAACATGTTTTGATTAAGCCAAACCAAAGTTAGCATTAACTGAGAGGATTATAATTAACTTAAGAGTATATGGTATGGCTATATCATAGAACAGCTATAAGGAGATGGTTCCGGAAGCTGCAGAGGGGCTCAGCTCATGCTAGGACACCCTCTCACATAAAACCAAGCACTCTGGCTCCAGGATTGTCGAGGCCTACCATAGGAGTGGCTTATAGGTACATATGTTTCTATATATAAAGGTAGATATAAGTATACTATATCTAACTAAGGTTGATTACACCACCTTACCCAGGCTGTGTGAACAGACCTGTGGTGTCAGTTTGGAAGGCAAACCAGGGTGGCACAATACATGCTGCAGCCCCTGGTAGGCCTAGGGTGCACCTATGCCCTAGGTACCTATGGTACACTATACAGGGGCTCACAAGCGTGACCCAGTAACCAATCTGGTATGTATCTAAAGTACATGGTATCAATTTAGAGAGAGAACAGCTGGGCTGTGGGTATGATTAGCAGGCCCACAGCCAAACTAAAGTCGGAAAACCAGAGAATCACAGCAAAAAGTGGGGGTGACCATAGGAAGCAGACCCTACTCGCCTATAATACTCAGCTGGTGTTCACTTTCAAAGAGCATCAGATTCAGCATTCAATAACTTTAAAACCTTCCTAGTCAATATCTCGACCTGGATGACGGAATGCAGCCTCAAATTAAATACTGAAAAAAACAGAGGTGTTGTTTTTCAATCAAAACTCTCCTCCTTCCTCCGATCTCTGGTGGCCTTTAGAGTTGAATCCCCCTCCTACCCCAGTTGAGGTGGCTAGAAATCTTGGCTTTAAAATTGATTCTCACCTTTCCGGTAAAGCTCAGATCTGCCAAGTCTCCTCAGCTTGCTTTTGGAAATTAAAAGCCCTGCAAATTGTTTACACTTCCTCCCAATGGATTGTCCGAAGACTGTAGTCCATGCCATAGTGACATCAAGGTTAGACCGCTAATAGCCTGTACCCTCTTCTCTGCTGATGACTAGCTCAGCTCGTCATCAGCTACGGTGGTCGTGTGCTGATGACGAGCTGAGTTCGTCATGTAACGCGGCTTTTTTAAATTTGCCGCACACAGCGGGAAAAGCCGCCGCAGCGATGCAGTTAACAGTGTCTTCCTGCCTATTTGACCCATAGACAGCAGGTTGTTCAAAATGCAGCAGCCAGACTTATTAGATATGTGCTGTTTCATCACCACATCTCCCTCCCACCTGAGGAGCCTTCATTGGCTGACTCTCCTTAAAAGGATAGAGTTTAAGGCACTTGCCATTTCCTTTAGAGTATCCAGGGATAGGGGCCCGCTATTCCTGCGTCAGAGACTCCGGAAATGCCAACAAGCAAGGGCCCTCAGGTCTAATCTTCAGCAACTTCTTTGGATCCCTCGCATCTCTAAAACCAGGATTGGGGGCAGAGCTTTTCAGTGAGAACTGCATCCTTGTGGAACTCTCTGCCGGTCCACCTTCAGAAGATAGAGACTGAACAAGCATTTTGGAAAGCGCTGAAGACCTGGCTTTTTGCCTGCAGCTAACATGCAGTTCTTCTCTCTCCTTCCTCTGCAGGTTCGGGTGTCACCGCCGGGATACCTCCGTTGGAGGTAGCCATACCCTTTACAAGTGCACTTGACTTGCGGGAGTTGATGGCGAATCCTGCCACCCACTGGCGTTTGGTCGCCCTGAAAGGTCCGACTAGGAGGGTTTGGAGGCTGCTGCAGAGGGGGCTTTGATGGACTGGCCCACCCGCTGGCCCCCAGAACCACAGCGCTGGTTCCCACGTTCCTGGCACGCAGAAGCTGAACAGTTTGTGCCGGCCTATGGCCCTGGGTGGGACTTGGCGGGGCACCCCTTTCGTAGTCAAGAAAGAAAAAGGGAGACTGGGCAGGGTGGGTGGTGGAGAGGCCCAAGGACCTGGCCATAGCTCGAGAGTCCTTAAAGCGCTATAGCACATTGTGTGCCTTGTCGCCGAAAAGACGACGGCCATCAAACGACATGTCCATACGAGTGGATTGGACATCCCCAGAAAAACCAGTCAACCAAGCTTAGCTTCCAAGGGCTAGCTACGTGGAAATCGTCCTGCCTAGTGAGTCGGCGGTATCCAGCCCATAGCGGATGGTAAACTTCGATGCGTCTCTCCCCTCAGCAATTGCACGGGAGAGCATGGCCCGGGCCTCCTCCAGGCAATGGGGCATCACCTGCGCTACCGTATCCCACACGGAGTGGGTGTAACGGGCCAACAGCCATGCAGTCCCAAGCTGGAGGAAGAAAACATTTTCTTTCCCAGGTGGTCCAGCTTTTTGGATTCCCTATTGGGTGATACGTTAGGAAACGCGCCTTTGGAGGTGGAGGCTTGGACTACCAAGCTCTCAGGGGTGGGGTGTTGGGAGAGGAAAGTGGGGTCGCCCGGGGCTAGGCGGTGGCATCGGGCAATCATCCTGTCCACAGGAGCCCCTGTGTTCAGCCTGGATCAGGTGCCCAAAAGGATGCCCATGAGGGCTTCATTAAACGGCAGCAGGAGCTCCTAACAGCTCACTGCAGGTAGAAGCACCTCTGTCAGGAGGTTAGTGCTGACTGCCACAGTAGGTAGCTCGAGGTGGAGAGCCTCGGCCTCCCTACGCAACACCACTTTGTATGACGCTCCCTCCTCTGTAGCCACGGTATAACGAGACAACATGCCAAGGTCTGGGGAGGTATGCAGACCACTGGCTTTCCCCAGTTCCTCTCTCCAGTCCTGCTCATAACCTAACTGGTCGGTTAACGGGTCCCCAGACCCCTCCCAGTCCTCCTCACCCTCTTCTGGATTCCAATCTGGTCTCAAAGAGCCAGGGTAGAACCGGGGCACAAAAATACCCATCAGAGCAGGAACCTACGTTGGTCGACGCCGGTCCGGCTCCATGTCTACCTCCAGGTGGAGGCCGGGGTGGATGTCGGCTGGGGACACAGCCAATGCCGGCTGCAGTGCCGGTGGAATCGGTACAGGGGGAGGCATAACAAGGTAGACCGGCGGCGATCCGGATCCAGGCCTGGATCCAAGGGGACCCTGTGGTGCCGAAGCCCCCAATCGAGTTTGCGGGGCCTGAAGGCACGCTGGTGGAGTCTGACTGCCCAAAGATGGCGTGCATCGCTTTGTAAAACTGACGCAGGTGGGCAGGTGTCGCTTCCGGTCCCGGGAAGTGGGGGAAACCAGGAACTGACCCTACGGGCTCAGCAAGTGGAGCCGTACCACCCACATACCTCGTCACATCGGCCAACTGACGGGGAGAAGTCGAAGAGCGACAATGCTTCTTCGTCGTCTTCTTGTGCTTCGACTTACCTGACTCCGAGTGCAAAGACTTGGATGAAGAATGGTGTTGGCTCATCGACCAGTCCCTCGACCTCCTACGCGGTCAGGACATCGAACGGTGCGGAGCTGACTGCTGGGCTTCGAGTAGCTTTCGGGACCGCTCCCGCAAAGACTTCCGGGCCATGGTCCGGTAGTAGGAGCACGACTTGGGGTCGTGGTCAAGCTCCAGGCAGTAGACCCATACGGGGTGCGAATCCGTCACAGACATCAGTTGGTTACAGGAACCGCAGGCCTTGAAGCCGGGCATCCCATGTGTACCAGGAGTCAATGGACTCAAAATATGAAATCGACAAAAGTCGAGAAAAAAATCAGTAGAGAAGTGACTGGAGGTACTGCTCTCTCCGGATCTGCGCTTTCTGGCACAGAAAAAGAAAGAACTGACGTCAGCACGCGAGGGCGGCGTCTAAGTAGTTATCGCGACATCATCCTGCCGAACGCGGAGTCGACCAATGCCACCTTCCGACACGCAGGGGTACTGCTGACGAAAACACTTTCCGGATCCAGTCTGACGCCTGTGGGTAGTTCTAAGGTAAGGAATCTATAACTAACTGTTTCTTTCAGATAGGTCGTGCAGCTACCTAGGCCTATACTGGGGTACATTGGGGCTCATAACATATGATGTGCCCATCTCTGCTTCTGGCTCATTTCTACCCCCGGTGTATGAAGGTGCTACTGTACGTCTTAATATTACTTATGAGGTTTCCAATGTTATCCAAGAGCGTCCTTTGAATAAGGCCTGATTACTTTACATATTAATACTGTTGTTAAACAGTCTTTGCCTAAAACATGGTCTACCTCTTTGGCGGTGCCTGTCTTCAAAAAGGGGAATCGGGTTGATCGCAGTTATTTTCGCCCAATTTCTTTGATTAGTTCTGTGGTTACACATTTTGGGTGCTTGTTGTTGAACAGGTTATTGGCCTGGGCTGATGATTGTAAAGTTTTATATGATGTCCAGTACAGCTTTCTGCACGGCCTTCGGATGGTTGATCAAGGTCCTAACCTGTATCTTATTATCAATAAATATAAAGTTGACAAGCAAGGTGCCATACACATTAGGCCTTTATGGATTTGAGCTCCTCCTTTGACAGAGTCTATAGCAAACAATTATGGAGTATTATACTGGGACTTGGTGTGGATACCAATATAGTTACCCTGCTGCGTGATCTCCATTTTAACTTGTCTTCTTCAGTTCCTTATTGGCTTATTGGATAATGCACTAAGCACTTTACATTGAATCAGAAGAGTCTGCCGGGGCTGCATTTTGTCAAGTTTTTATTCTCCTATATATATAAATCATTAGAAGAACGTTCTTGCTGAGGGTGATAGAGATATGCC
Source organism: Lissotriton vulgaris (assembly GCF_964263255.1). Classification (NCBI taxonomy): domain Eukaryota; kingdom Metazoa; phylum Chordata; class Amphibia; order Caudata; family Salamandridae; genus Lissotriton; species Lissotriton vulgaris. The sequence continues at coordinate 1,108,829,852 of NC_141691.1, forward strand.
TAATATTGGTCATCGCTGGATTCAAGCGTTGCTTTATGCGGATGTCCTTATTTCTAGTACAGAGCTGGGTTTGGAGCTCTTGCTTAAATATTTTGTGTACTTTATGAACAGCTTGACCTGAGCATTAATTTAGCTAAGTTCCATATCATAGTGATCGGGCCTTGATTTATGAAACACTAGAACTTTTCATGTTAAAGGCAATAATATCCGTTTTGTCATTATCACTCCCTACTTAGGAGTTTTGTTTGATCAGCGATGACCTGATCCACCTTGTTTCCTACCAAACGAAATAGGCTTGCTAGCAGTATTATTTCTGTCTTTGATTTATCTACCAGGTTGGGGCACAAATCTATTAAGGCCATGCTGGACATCTACAAAGCAAGATGTGTTTCTATTGCAGCTTATGGAAGTAGTATTAGGGGCTTTGCCAACCCCTCAGTGTTAAATGGAACTGCAATCAAATTGCTAATAAGGCTTTTATGTCTACCTCAAAGCTCCTCATCCTATATTACTCATGAGAAACGTGGGTTTGGGTTTTTGACAAATATCCTGCAGATGCATCCTTTGATACTTTGGCTATCTGTTTAGTTGGGACCTGAAAAGAGTCTTATCTGCCTTAAATTAGACCACTGGAAAGTTGAGAGCTCTTGAAGACAATGTTGGGGCAGCAGCCTATATGAAATGGTACAGGCCTGCTGCACTCAACATTTCAAAGTTGTAATAAACAGCCTCTGTCTTTCTCTTTCCCTGCCTCGCCAAAATACATGGAGTGGACAGGGGAAAGTGAAAAGAAGAGATGTGGTGCAGGGCAAACCAAAGCCTTCCCCCTCCCTTGCTCAGAGTCACTTGAGCATCGGAAGGAGTGAGGGGGAATGCTGCTCAGCTCCTGGGTTGGCTCCTGGCTTGGCTGAACTACAAAAAGCAGCTCAGGCAAGCCAGGGGGAACCAAAGGCTCAATTTAGCCCCTCTTCACAGCTCTTGCTGTGAATGTTCAAACTGTAACAGCCATGGCCCTGCGCACAGCTGTTAACTGTAGAACATTCACAGTGACAGTTGTACACAAAGGCTTGACGGAGCTCAAGGGGATTTCACCTTTGTTTAACTAATTAGAACATTCTGACTTTATAAGGTTTTAAAAGCTTTATAGCTCGCAGTAGCTGGGCTGAACCAGACATTAAAGGGCTGCTCCCTTGTTAAAGGCCCTCGCCTTAAACGGTGGAGTGGGCCATAATGGCGGGTATAGCCTGCTATGGCAGGCTATAAAGCTACATTAAAGGATTGCTTGGCCATTGATCAAGGGTCTAGTATAACTTGGTTGAATGACGTTAAAGCTTTTAGAAATTTGGAACAGCCTGACATTTTTAACAATCCAGATTCCATAGTGGGTGGTGATGTGTCATGGACTAAGGCGTGGACTCCCCCCCACACTGGTGCTGGGGCTTATAATAGCTAGGTGGCGGATAGCAATACACTGGCTGGCGCAGCAGCGGCCACAGCTAGCAAGCTGGAGAACGGATCTGAGACAATGGGCACTGGCGGAGGAGGGGCATATGCGCGCCACCTGACGAGATGGCAAACTACCTGAGGTACTGATGGCGTGGGGAATGATAGTACAGGAGATAGAAGGGAAGGCCTCACAGTCCCCACAGGTATCGCAGGATGAGACACAACCACTGGGACATAGACCCACAGTCAGGAGGGGAGCTAGATGGAGACACCAGACAGCGCTTAAGGTAATCGGACCCAAGGTGCATAGAACCGGGGGGATGACAGGGTAGGAGTTCGGGGGGGGGTCAAGCCCCCACAGACCGGACGAGGCCCTGGATTGTTATGCAAGTGTTTTATTAGGGTTCACAGATAAGGGATTTGGTATGCACCGGGTACGTAAGGGTCTTGGTTCGTGTTCTTGGGGATGTCTGCTCCCTCCAATGGTTACCGCCTCCGACGCTTTTCTTCTTCCACGGACTATCCCGCCGGTCGCCCCCTCGGTAAAGAAAATAGGAGACGGTCAGTGCCTTTTTCCCTTCCTCAATACTAATACTCCCTGCTCCCACGTACATTTGGATTATGCCTCCAGCCACCCGGGAAATAGGGGGGGGGGATTTGTGCTGTGGACCTCCGATATAGTGTGCCTTTACTGTCCCCGGGGCCTTTTAGTCAAGTAGTTTCCAGTTGGAGGCAGTAACGGTTCCCCGGTTCCTGCCTCCAGCCCGCCCGTCCCAAGAATGCCTCCTACTCTCTCCTCTCGCCTTCGTCACAACTTCCCTCTGCCTCTGTCTCCTCGTCTCCTTCTTCGGTGTTTCCTCGTCTTCCTCTCGTTGTAGTTCTCCGCCCTGCTCCTCGCTCCCCCGGCGTCCCACACTCTCTATTAGTGTGTCTGGCTTTTTCAATCCTGCACAGCTCCGCCTCTCGGATGTCAGCAGAGTCAGCACAAGTCGAGTCGGCGTAGCGCCCCCGGGGCACTCCTGTTGGTCTTCCTGGTTCTCCCCGTCACAGGGGGGTTTAGTTAAAGTTTGTTTACCACACACCAAATCCTTCTCTAAAGTGGCATACAGCTCTCGAGGTGCTTACATGGATATAATCCTGAGTTGACAGTTGGAATGTTCATGGTATCATTTGTCATGTGGGTGAAATGTATTCTATATGAACATGGTCTGTACCTTGTGAAGAATAAAATCATAAAATCAATAAAGAAATAAAAAAATAAAAAATAAAAATCCTATAATCCTAACTGACTCTGGGAACATGGTAGAAATTCGAGTTTAGTATGCTTGAACTCAGAATGATAAAATGCATCTTTTAGTGAAGTTGGTTTTAACATTCTGTATTTGAAAAAAACACTTTTAGAAAGTGGTTATTTTCTGACCTAACCATCCAGCCTGCCTCTGCTAGTTTGTGTATTGTCTGTCTGGTTTGTGAGTGACAGGAGCTGGGGGAGACGCCAGGAGACAGGGTGAGTCAGCATAGGCTGAATAGGCACATCTACACATAGATGGGTGGGAGGAGTAGCACCTGGGTCTGAATAGGGCTGGGCCTGCCTTCCACAATGCTGACTCCACCTCCTGTGGTGCGTCTGAAGACCCTGGCCCACACTGACAGAAGTAGAAGGTGCACACTGGCAGAATGCACCTCAAACTGGTTTAAACTAGGTCCAGGCCCCTCTGCCTTCAGAGGACAAGGGAATTGCTGGTATAAATATTGGGGCCAGCCCCCAAGACTTTAGAACTCTTTTGGGATAAAGAAGACTGCCAAGAAGAAGAGCCCGAGAAGCTGTAAGGAGGGACTACCACTTTGCTGTGTGCTTTGCTGTGTTGGCCTGCAGTGGCTGCTTCTGTCTTTGGCAGTGAAAGGACTGGACTGAACTTTCTGCAATCTACTTTTGTGAGTTTCTCCAAGGGCTTGAGGTAGAGCTTGCCCCCTGTTAAAGAAGTCTCAGGAACAGCAAAGACTTCAAGCTCGATGCGTCTACGAAGCCGCTGCTGACTCCGTGTCCTGAAGGCTCCGCAGAGGGCACCGCCGCACCCCTTGTCCCATCGGCGAAGCCTGCTGACGCTGCCACCGAGCCGCTGCGCGCAGCGCGACTTGTGGGCACTGCACTCCGCACTGCCTTGCTTCACGACGCCGCCGTGGTATCCCCGACACCGCCGCTCCATGCCGGACTCGGCGCCGCTGCTTGCACCGTGGTTCGAGACCAGACGATCGTAAAGTTACACAACGCACCGCCTTCATCCAGCTCCACAGCCTTGGCCTACCGACGCCGGTGCCATCGACTCCCATTCGTCAGCAGACGACAGTGCTTCAGCAACGACGACGCTGCTTGAACCGTGACCTGCCAGCACCGTGACGAGCATCGCCTTCATCTCACACCGCGACCCTGGTCTCACCGGCGCCGCCACCGAGCCGCTGCTTGCACCGTGACCTGAGGTGCACTTCGGCAGCACCCGATGCCTGCCGACGCCAGCACTCCTGACTTCACCAGAGAGGAGTTTGATCTGCAACGCATGTGACTTTGAGGGCCCGACGACTCCTGCAACGACCTCCGGAACCGGTGCCTGCAGATGCCGTGTTTTCGGAAGCTCAAAGAGTGGTCATGGATGCCCTGCATTTCTGAAAGGTACTGTTTGCAGGTCTTCCCGACACCGTAGCTGGCCCGCGACGCCGCGGTCAGCCAGAACTGTTTGGATTTGTTTGGTCACGACGCCGTGATAGCCCCGGACGGAGCTATCGACATCAAGGAACTGTGTTTCAACGTTATTTTGACAACTGAAGATATTTAAGTATTGTATTGTGGATTTTTATCATTTTGGTCTTGTTTTAAGTATATAAAAATATTGGATGTTTTTCTAAACTGGTGTGGTGTCCTTTTGTAGTGCTTACACTGTATTACTGTTGGCTATGTGAAAATGCTTTACACATTGCCTCTGAGATAAGCCTGACTGCTCGTGCCAAGCTACCAAGGGGTGAGCAGGGGTTATTTTAGGTGTGTAACTCCCTTATCTTGACCAGAGTGGTGGTTTCTGCCTGGCTTTGGTGCAAACCTTAGCCAACCAGAAATCTAATTTTTAACACGACTTATCTTTGATATGTCAAACCATCATCGATTTCTTCTGACCTGATTTAGACTTAATTTATCTCATCACTGGCTGGCCATTCACGGGGAAGCTTGTTTGACCCCGATTTTGTTCCATGTAGATGTGATCATGTTTCCACCTACTACACTTTGCACTTCATCATGTTTTGTCCCTTCAATAAAAAAAAATGCAGGAAGTCTTTTGATTTACCTTTGCTGGCCGGCAAGCATTTCAAACAAGTTCGATCAGCTTTGTTTTATTTACAGCTCTTGTCTGATGTGCACATCTGTTTTTATCTGGCATTTTTGTTATAAACAGGAGCAGTCCGACAAAGGAAACTTTTATTACATGATTGATGTTTTTAAATTTGTATTTTTTTTATGGTTTTACATTGTGCTAACCGAATAAAGACCATGATGATGATGAACTGTGTAATTTTATTGAGGTGAATAGAAAATTGCCCACAGGTGCAGTGTGTTGAATTACTCCAAATCCACAAATCCTATAGGAATGTACCAGAATGATTGTATGATGTCATCAGTGATGGCATTTAACATGCCATAAGTGATGTAATATGTGAAGTCATAAGCAGTGCATGGCAGAGGCACAAGGTATAGTTAGCTCAGCAAACAATAACTGGGGAATTTCAGAGTTTTTTTGTTTTTCATCATTTCACTATAACATGACTAACTTTTGGGGTTTTCAGTGCACGAATGTGTCTCTGTGCGTGTGTGGTGAACACATTGCAGAAGCAATCATGTCACTCACTGGGAACCGCGAAATATGGAAACTATTTTATGACCACTTCGGACATACGGAGGTCATCATCATAATGACAGCCCCCAAACCACTCTGCAGAGCTTTAACCTTGTCATGACTTGTAAGATTATGCTGCATGGAGGACAAGATTACGTGATACGTTTTCATTCCCATCCATTTGAGCTAGGAACATTTTTGGTGCAATCAGCAAAAATAGAAAATTATGTGCTAAATGTGTTAGAGCTATAATTATGCTGTGATGCCATGGTGTCAACTAAATTCCGTAACATTCACCATTGCCTACTGATTTATCAGAAGTTTATTCAAGAAAGGCAAAAAAAACAAAGATTCTGTCACAAGTCAGTGCACATTGCTAGCTGCACTTTGAAGAAAACAGCATTTTCAAGCTAACTACCCTTAAATAAATGCGAAAACAAATAACTGGTAACATCTCTCATGTTTATTATATCACCAGAAACCCCCAATGGCAATACTAGACCACATTACACAGCTGCCCATTACGTATTCTCTAGTTACCTCTTATTATTGGGAGTCAATAAGGCAACATGTATTCAGTGCTGCTGCAAATTCAGGCTTTTCAGGTTTTAAACGAACATGAAATGAACATCGCAAGTATTAACATGATGAACTCTAGTGCACACTTACTTAATGCTTTGAATTGCAGGGCTGTATGAGTTGCATTTAAATTACTTCATCAACAAGGGTTTGTAGATTACTAAGGTATATTATATTGTACTTACAGTTGGGTGCTGCGTATTGTGATGACGGTCAGGGCAGTATTCTTATAGCCATTTAGCATTTGAATGTAGATATGCTGGGCTCTTTTCTAGGTTAGTCGATTTTACCCCACCGTATAAGTAGTTAACTATTACACTTGAACTGACATTTACATTTCTGCTTTTTAATCTTTTCCCATTTGGTACTATGGGATCATCACCTTGAACATCTGAGTTTCTTTTTACTCTCTTATAGAAGGGTGAGTTTATCAGTTCGTTTGACTTTTCCGACGAAACCAGAGTTTTCGTGCTTGAAGATGCTTTTTTTAAAACAGGCAAGGGTGAATTACTTTCTAAACACAACTTTCTATAAATCTTGTCGAAGTTGCTTTCCTCTTTTTCATTCTTTAAAGAGCTGTTTTTCTTAATGTTTAAATACACTGATGACATTTGTGCGATATCAAATTTTTTAAGCTGAATTTCCCCATCAGGAATTGGTGAGCAATACTGCTTACACGTGGTGTGCTTTGCCATTTGCAAGCCAGCCTGAATGTTATCTTCATTTCTTGGTAAATTCGTTTTTTGAGACACAACTGGAATGTGTTCAAACGTTGCGTGTGTTGCACTTTGCATCAAATGCTGTGAATGCATACAACAAAAACACCCTGCGCTTTCACTGCAACAGATTTCACGTGCCTGATTATCCGCATTTGAAGTAACTGCTGCTGCAAGAGAATGTTCGCACGTGCCTGCTTGAATTATTGGACAACGAACATCAGTATACTCCGGCCTATCACCTACAGTCTTTCTACTGACGGCGTCTGTCCCACACAAATCTGCTTCATACTGGTGATCTATTTCCAGAGGTGGAGGCTTCGTCATTTCCCTTCTACTTTGTAATAGCCCCTCTGGCATGAGAATTGCCCTGGCTGTTGAAGAACTACCATCGGAAACCAAAGAAGTCCTTGATCCTTCACCTGGGGTAACAACAGACTTTTCATGAGAAGAATCAGAACACGCAATTTCATCAGGTTTTGCAACCAAAGTGCTAGTGGGAAGAAAATACTTGTTACTTAAATAAACTGGTGAATATTCAAGACTCTGCGCCCTGGTCTTATAGTGCGTTGTGGCCAACGTGCTACATTCACTGGCTGTCTTAACACTCGACTTCAAAATAGTTGAGCCCGTTGCCTTATGTTTGCATATGAAGGATTTGGCATATTTACTCTTATAGGAGTTTCTTCGAGTGCGGAATGGTGGCGTTGACATAGGTCCTAGCATGGACCTGGCGATGCGCTTCACTAACCCAGAGTATACATCCCCGAGTGAGTAAGTGCCCTTTGATGATGTGTTCAGTTCTTCATGAGCTGCCTGAAAAGAGGAGCTTGCAATTTCCTCAACATTCGGCTTGTCTAGAAGTTCCAAAGATTCAGAACAACCAGTATTTTGGGAATGTATTTCACTTTGATCGCCGAGATGTTCTGTTGGTTTTCTATTAGGTGAATTCATAACCATGAATGTTCTGTTATTCCTTATAGATTTCATTTTCTTTAACTTCTGATGCTGATAATCTGCAAAGTAACAAAACAGGCAATTACCTTTTATTTTTTGGGAGTGTTTACTATTAACGTGTCTGTTATGCCGAATAGTACCACGTGAATTAACAACTCTAGGACATGCGAATCAGCTCAAGCTACTGACAGTAGGCTAAAGAAATTCATCTCTGTATGCTCTGCACTGCGCACCGGCAAGCGACCATGAGACAAATCAAATCAAAAGATTTATTCGATTGTGGAAAACAATCATAAAAGCACAAAAATATTAACAACAAAAATCTATATATCTAAAACAACTTCATATAGAGATTCACTCATTTACATATAACAGTTAAGATCCCACATTCATGAGGTAAAGAAACATTCGAAAGTTAAAAACAGATTAACCCCTCCCCTGCTGGTGACGGAACCACTCCGTCAACAGAGCGGTTCTGTCACGGCCCACTCGGCACGCCTGCGCGGCGCGGATTCCGCGCCTTCGCTGAGCGTTCCATTGAACGGGCGGGGCCGTGACGGAACCGCTCCGTCATGAGCACAGCACAACTGCGGCTGGTGACGGAGCGGTTCCATCACCAGCATGGGCGCGCCGCGCGCCCCCCCCTCCCCCGCCCCCTAGCACTGCTGCGGAATAGACGCCGCAGTGAAGGGGTTAAATAAACACTTGCTTTTTTTGACTCAAAACCTTTTTTATAAAAAATACCGTTCTAAAAAGGCTATGCACATTATCTAGTTGTTGTAATGCCAGAAAGGCAGGGCGACATTGGCGAAGCCCAAACCGTTTTAACACAGTAACTAACCACACTTTTCTGAAGTGCGTATAACATCTACAAAAGAGAATGAAATGAATCGTGGTTTATTCAGAAATGTTGTCACAGGGGCATAACTGGAGGCCATGAGACCAGTCATTTACATTAGGAAAAGTAACTAGTCTGTGAAAGATTCCTAAACGAAATCGAGTGAGGAGGTACCTATCATAATCTGTAGAAACAAAAGTGAGGTAAGGTTGAATATTAAAAGTTGTTAAGATCAGCTGGTTATATAGGACAGTGGGTTTTGCCATTTTAGATGATATTCTAGCAGAGTCTAATAGTGTCAAGCCCTGTGATTTTAATTCCTTCCTAGTTATTCTCCCGATATTTCTCGGGTTGATAAACTATTCTAAATGATCGAGATCCTGCCAGAAGTTACAGATTTGACTTATCCATGGGATCCTCAGGGCTCCATCCAACTTCGAGACATCCAGAAGAATATCTCTATTTAATTTCGTCTCTTCCTTAGTCCAGTCTGTGCCATAACAGCACAGGCTCGAGCTTAATTATATCAGAAATAAAGGGTAGACCTAGCTCCGCATGGCAAATACGGGCCGCGGTACCATTCGGGACGGATAAAATATGCTTTAAAAAGGTGTTTTCAATCCTTTGGATGGGGAGCAAGTCAACTGGCCCCAAACCCCAGTCCCATTGACTGCTGCTGAGACACATTTTGCTTTGTAAATCTTAATGAGCTCCTCGGGTTGTCTTTTCCCTAATTTTTTTGCAAAAGTACTAAGGGCAGAGGTAGTACGTAGCAATGTCAATTTTTTCGCCAACACAGTCTGTGACCAGGAGTCATTATAGGCGAAAAGTATTCCCAAGTTAGAAAATTTCTTAGTGGCCTCAATCTTCTGTCCTGCCACAAACACATCCTTAAGTCTTGTGATGCCAGTGCCACAACGCATAGCAAAAGTTTTAGAAGAATTAATTCTTAGACCTATATTCATAAAATTGGTGAAACCATCATGTACCCTCTCAAGTCCGACTTGTGCGCGGACATCAACACCACATCATATGCATACAGAAGGGCGGGTATAGGTCATCCCGCCACTTGGGGGAAGAGATGATTATCATTTAAAAGAGCCTTCCCCAATCTGTTTATATATAGGTTGAAAAGGAAGGGGGCCATAACACACCCTTGCTTAACTCCGCTTTTTATTAAGAAAGGGGCCGTATGTTCACCATGCATTCCATGTCGCACGCGTGCGTTGGCATCACAATAAAAACGTTTAAGAAAATAAATTATCTGGGTATCAACCCCATCCCACCTAAAATTGACCAGTTTGTTATGAACGACGCAATCAAATGCTGCCGTTAGGTCAACAAATGTTAAAAATAGGTTCGCCTTCTTAGATCTCGTATATTTGCCTACCAAGAGAGACAGGTTCAAATCCTGCTCCACAGTTCCTACACCGGATCAAAAACAATATTGCAGGTCCCATAGGACAGAGTTTTCTTCCGCCCATTCCTGCAGGCATTTTAAAATTACTCTACCCGCTACTTTTGTTGTAGTATCCAATAGGGAAATTGGCCTATAAGAAGCCGGATCTTGCCTATCCCCCTTTTAAAAAATGGCCACAATGGTTGATTGTACCCAGGTAGATGAAACTGCTACACTACAGCTAGCATTCAACCCCTGTGTTAAAAGGGGGCCCCAGAAAGAAATATTAGATTTATACAGATCTACCGGGATCCTGACCGAGACCTGGTGGAACGACTCCTCAGTGCCCGACATCGCCATAGCCATCCCGGACGGCTACAAGATCACCCACAGGGATCGCGCTAACGGAATTGGAGGAGGAATAGCCATCGTCGACAAGTCCACCCTCAAAGTCGCCACCCATGCAGACGACACCCTCAACACCACGAACACCTGCACTTCCAGATCCACACCGAAACCAACACCACCCTCAGAGGAAATCTACAGGACCCCGAGCTCAATTCAGCGACTCCATCGCCGACCTCGCCAGCACCCACGCACTCGACGCAACGGACTACATCCTCCTCGGGGACCTGAATTTCCACCTCGAGAACAACAACAATGCCAACTCCGCCACCCTTATCGACAACCTCAGCCTCAGACAACTCGCCAGCGCACCCACCCACGCCGCCTGCCACACGATGGACCCCGTCTTCTCCACAGGCACCCACGTCACCTTCGACCACACCACCGAACTCCACTGGACTGACCACCGCTGCATCCATTTCACCTTCAATGAACCAACCACGCACCACCGCACCCAACAGCTACCTCGCCGCTGCTGGAGCAAAGTCAACGAAGACCAGCTGATCACCACCCTCGCCCAAAACCCACCCACCGACCCCACCAACCCAGACATCGCAGCCCACAACCTAAGACAGTGGATCGACAACTGCGCCAACACCCTCACCCCACTCAAGAAACCCTCCAACAACTACGCCAGCAAGAGAACCACCTGGTTCACCGACGAGCTGCTGACCTCCAAACGCAAATGCTGGAAACGGGAGAAGATATGGCTCCACAAACGCACTCCGGACAACTACGCAGCCCACAAGGATGCAACCCGCAGACATCACCATCTCATCAGATTAGCCAAGAGACCCTCCTTCAAAGACCGCCTGGATAACAACGCACACAACAGAAAAGAGCTTTTCAGCATCGTAAAGGAACTCTCCAGCCCCAGCGTCAACGCCAACGACATACTGCCCTCACAAGAACTGTACAACTCACTGGCCATCTTCTTCCACTGCAAGATCGCTGACATCCATGACAACTTCAACACTATGACCGCCCCAACTGCGGCAGACCCCACCTCCCCTGTGAACACCACCAGAGCCAACTGCCTGACCTGGTCCAACGTCAACGACGACGAGACAGGCAAGGTCATGAACTCCATCCACTCAGGATCTCCGTCAGACCTGTGCCCACACCACGTATTCAACAAAGCAGGCGCTGCAATCGCACCCCAACTACGGAAGGTCATCAACATCTCCTTCCAAACAGCGACATTCCCGGAAAGCTGGAAACACGATGAAATCAACGCCCTCCTCAAGAAGCCCAAGGCGGACCCCAAGGACCTCAAGAACTTCCGGCTTATCTCCCTGCTCCCGTTCCCGGCGAAGGTCATTGAGAAAATTGTCAACATGCAACAGGCCCGCCACCTGGAAGACAACAAAATCTTGGACCCGTCCCAGTCTGGGTTCAGACGAAACCACAGCCCGAGAGAGCCCTCATCGCCGCCACAGACGACATCAGGCGCCAACTGGACAACGGAGAAACATCAGCCCTCATCCTCCTGGACCTGTCAGCCACCTTCGACACAGTCTGCCATCGCACTCTAAAGACATGCCTCCTAGAAGCCGGAATCCAAGAGAAGGCTCTTGAATGGATCACGTCTCCGGCAGAACCCAGAGCGTCCACCTCCCGCCGTTCTGATGCAAGGCCACCGACATCATCTGCGGCGTCCCCCAGGGCTCATCCCTCAGCCCAACGCTGCCAACGTGTACATGGCCGCCCTCGCACGAGTGGCCCGCCAACACGACCTTAATATCATCTCCTATGCTGACGACACCCAGCTCATCCTCTCCCTCACCAAGGACCTGCACACTGCCAAAACCAACCTCCATGAGGGAATGAAGGCCATCGCCGACTGGATGAGGAACAGCCGTCTGAAGCTGAACTCGGACAAGACGGAGGTACTCATCCTCAGACCCACCCCCTCAGCCTGGGACGGCTCCTGGTGGCCGACCACACTGGGAACAGCACGACACCCACCGACCATGCACGCAACCTAGGATTCAACCTCGACTCCTCCCTCTCAATGTCTAAACAGGTCAACGCTGTCTCCTCCTCCTGCTACAACACCCTCCGCATGCTCCGCAGGATCTACAAGTGGATCCCGACCTACACTGGCTCCCTGTCGACAAAGAGGATCACCTTCAAGCTCCTCATCCACGCACAAAAAGCACTCCACAACGCCGGACCAGCCTACCTGAACAGCAGACTCAGCTTCTACACCCCCACCCGCCAGCTCCGCTCCGCTAGTCTCGCCCTCGCCGCTGTTCCCCGCATCCAAAGAACAACCTCCGGCGGCAGATCCTTCTCCTACCTCGCCTCCAAGACCTGGAACACCCTCCCTACCTACCTATGGCAGACCCAAGACCTACTCGCCTTCAGAGGACTCCTAAAGACCTGGCTCTTCGAGCAGTAGCGGCACCCCCTCCCCTGAGCGCCTTGAGACCCTCACGGGTAAGTAGTGCGCTTTACAAGTACTCTGATTGATTGATTGATTGATCGCATCTGGGCCGGGAGCCATACCACCCTTACTTACAGAAAGGGCCTGCTCGACCTCAGCCAAGGTAAACAAAAGTGCAGTCGGTTGTGGTAAACCTTCCAAGTGACAGGCTTCCTGGGCACAACTATTCAACTTGTCTAAATTTCCCTCCCCGAGAAACACATTTTTAAAGTGTTCAATCCATTGCCCCTCGCTTATTGCAATTTCAATTGTCGGACCAGCCTCAGTAGATAGGAAAGGGGCCCTAATAGCTTTCCAGAAGGCCGCACTTTCATTAGCTTTTGAGGCCGAGTGCAAGGCATCCCAAGCCTCCTTTTTTAAGGTGGCTTTCCTATCCCTAATTGCATTTTTATATGCTCCTCTAGCCAACTTTAGGTCAATATTATTCCAGGTTTTTTTTCAGTTCTTGTTTTAGGCGGGAGTAAGCCTGGGTGCACCTAGAATCAAACCAGCCATCATGCCTGCCCTTACGGCTTTTATGTTTAGTTAAAATCTCTTTAACAGTATTAGTTCTTGCCTGAAATGCATCTAGGATGCTTTCTGGAGTGGCTGTTTCGCTCAGGCATATCTCTATATCTGAGTTACATTTACCCACCAATGTTTTGACCATTATTGCTGAATCCACCATTGTCCAGCGGAGGGCATAACCGTTGGTGCTATTGGTTTTTCTTTTTGGGTCTTAGCGATGCCTTAGACGGTAGTATAATTTCCAAGTAGAGCGAAAAATGGTCACTAAGGGGGTTATCAGAGACATAAACGAGTGAAGGCTTTGTGCAAGGCTGTGTGAGATTAAAATGTAATCAATAGGAGAAAAAAAAAACCCTTCCATTAAACGTCCCAGGCATAGGGGCGGGAACTAGGCACATTTCATTTACAAATCCTAATTCCAGGGAGAAGATAAGTTCATTGAAGAGTTCCCCTAAGACTGAGTGCCGGAAGTGAGATTAGCATGCCCCATCGTCGTTCAAAACTTCACATACTTTGTCCCCTGCATTCAAACATAATGTGCAATTAAAATCCGCAACAAATATCACCATTGTATCTTTCACCTCCTTGCCCCACTTTCCATCGAGTTCAACATATTTAAGATAACAGTTCTCACTTTGTCAAGGGGAATATTGTTGTAGAAATTGGTAATGACTATAGAGTGGGAAGAATCTAGGTCCAGGTATCATTAGCAAGCATAGTTGTCCTTCTGATGTTAATTCTACTCGATATATATATATATATATACACAGAGCCCGCCTTTTGCCCTGCCAATCAAGCTATCAACTGCTGAGCAGTGTTATGTCTTATATCCATTCAGATGGACCGGCTCTTTTGCCCAGGTTTCCTGGAAACACAGGATCTCAAAGGGGCTGATAAATTCCTCCCACAAATGATTGATTAACTTTGAGGAGATACCAGCAATGTTCCAGGAAAGAATATTACAAAGGGCAATTTTAGCACTCGCAGAACAGTTGTCAGTGGTTGTTCCACTTAAAACCTCTCTTATGTTGCTATATGGCAAAGGAGCATTTAGGGTGTCCAAAGGTTCAGCCAAGGAACTAGCTTCCACAGTTATCGATCTATGTGCCTCATTTCTATCCCCTAGGTTAGAAAGATTGGGCGCGTAGGCAACTTTTTCCACTCTGAGCAAGTCAAAAGTTCCCCCTAGACCAGAGGCATTCACTATGGGGTAACAGGGTGCCAAATTCCCTGTGTCCAGTCAATCGATATCCTCCAGCGAGCGCAAAGCATCGAAGCGGTTGTTCACCGGGACCAAGAACCTAGACTCCCCCATGCCCCTGAGATTGTCTCCCATGTGGAACGGCCCTCGTGAAGTATGACAATTCGATGGTTTATAAAAATAACCCAGGCGGAGGATATGAATATTGTTGGGGTTAAAAGGCCCATTATTTCCTCTCCCCAGAATCTCTTGAACTAAGAGGGGGGAGCTAAAAGTTAACACAACACAATCGCTGTTAAATAACTTGGCTGAGGAGCCCACCCACCCTATTCTTCGTGCCATTTTAAATTCAGAGTAGAGAACGTTCTCTAGTCCAGTCTTTTCCCTCAAAAAATGAAGTGACTTTTTCCTTAGCGCCACCCAGTGTTCAAAAGCATTGTGAGATAAGGGAGGGACATTAGCCAGGATCACCGTGTAGGGGGTAGCCTCAGGGGGAAGATTTAGGTTACACGGGGGACTTTGGAGATTTTTAGAGAGATGGTGCGTGTACGATGCTCTCTCTATATCCTTACGTAAAGCAGGAGACCTGGCAATCGCAGTATCAACAGGATGGTTAAGAGGTGCCACAGAGGGACCTTCTCTAGGGGGAGGCTGCCTATTACTAGCTGGCGTAATTATTATAACTACATCCTTAGCTGCGGTATTACTCCTACCCTATATTTGGCCATTTTTTAGAAGGCTCGTGTGACCTACCCCCCCTGTTTACCTCCAAGTTATTCACGGCACGGGAACCTGGCTTAGAGCTATTTAAAGAGACAGCTGAATATTTATTTCGAACAAGTTCCTCCACCTCGGCTAACTTTTTTTCTACATTAGTGATTTTTAACATAATGGGTTCCAACAGTGTAGACATAATTGTGTCAATTCTTCCCCAAAAAATTCCCATCTAATGCTATATTGATGGGTTTATCTATCATATTGGTCCCCAATTTAGTCGGTTTCCGCGTATTTCTACTCTTCCGTTTTTTTAGGGGTTGTTCTACAGCCTGAACAGTCTTGAACTTCGAGTTTTGTCCCCTAGTAGTGACTGTGGGTCTAGCCGGACTGGGTGCTGGCTCAAGGAATAATGGAGAGGCAATATCCATTGATCGTTCAGCTATTTGACACAAGTTTTCACCAGACTTTGCAAGGGATATCTCTTTGCTAATCAACACTCGTGATTCAATGAGTTCAGTTGTCAGGGAAAGTCTACTTTGTGCAAAAAATGGTTCCAGAGACAACCTCAGCTCTGTGAGTTTTATTTCGTTTATGAGTGCAGATTCTGCCCTTGCCAAAAAGGGGTCTAAGGTGCCCACTACCACAAGACCTTTGGTTAACCTCCGTTTACTCATTATAAAGTTTAAACATATGCACATTGTTTTGTAGGGTCAAATCAGCCAGGTGTTCACAAATACAGTTATTACAAATATCGTCATCTTTCCCAAATGTTTAAAGGGGGATGGCCCAGCCCAGTCTCCTACTGTCTCTGACAGGCCCGCCCTTGGCCTGGGCTTGGCCTGGGCTTCGTCCAGCGCGCGTCCCGCGCCGCATGGGGAGAGGCTGCGCGATGGTCCGGCTTCCCCCTCACTCACGGCAGCTGTGTGAACCGAGTTGCGCCCTGGGAGTTGCAGTCCTCTGCCAGGGTGATGGCGTCTTCACTAGGACAATGGGCGCGTGTCCCTGGGACCCTCGGCCTACCAGGAAGGCTCCGACGGCGGCTGACACCACCGGAGGCAGGAGTAATTAATAGGCGGCAATGCAGGTGGATAAAGATCAATTTGGGCGACCATGAGAAAGTTGCTGCGGGCTGTACTCCGGAATATGCGCCAAACTGTTGCCTGAATCCTTTCCATCTGTGATGTACGCGCCTTGGTACTGAGCTGAACTACTATTTGCATTTGTATGGCATAATACGTTAAAGAACCAAAAAAAAAAGAACTCTAGGACTGAAATGAATCCTGGATAGTCATACTAATTTGTGTAAATAACTAACAGTAGGAACACATTTATTATTTAGCAATAGCAACACTAATTGGAAGCATTTGGGAATAAAAAGTCTGACTGTCCCCCTAGACTTTAAAAACAAGCTGAGCCTCAGACTATAAGATTGACAAAATGACAAGAAATTATTAATATCTCCTGTAGAATTAATCGACTAGGACATCTCCGAAAAGCCACTACGAGCAGAGATCCTATTTTGATTACAACGTTCTTTTATCTCAAAATTGACCAGTACAAAGGACCGGTCAAGGTGCACTAATAGTTTGTGATGCAACTCAGACAGTAGGTTTAGGAGTTTTTTTGCCCGAAAGAAAATATTACTTACTTTCAGTAAAAATATTTCCGGTGGATGCTATATCTTCATGCTTCAGGTTACATATGGCACCCCCTAAAGTCAGCTCATTGGATTTTTTAGCTACAGTGCGTTGTGGTGCGCGGAGAGGCAAGAATTAGCTTTCAGAACAGGGACAAAACAGCATAAATGCATTTGCACACATTGAGATCTTATTATGCCAGTCAGTAATTCATCAATGGAGAGGAAGTCTAGTGACGTAACTGCTGGAATATTAAGTATCCTTCAGAAATATGGTTACAAAGCTAAGTCACTTTTTTTAAAAAATAGATCCCTCTTCCAGCAGTTTCCCCACATGAAAAATGAACCCCAAGCATAGGATCCAGAAGGTGGGACTAATTAGTGGTGGTTAACCAAGAAAGTCATGAAACAAAGCCCTGGAATGTATCGCTCGGTGTTTACCAGAGGTGCGAGACAAACAAATGACATATCTCTGCTTACACTGCAAAATGGAGAGCCTATATTTTAGCATCCTTACATGATATCGGCCTGGAAATTGAACGGTCAGCTTTAAAAATGCCTAACTATAAACTAATTTCAAAAAACCATATCAAAGCAGAATCGTTTAAATTGGATAAAATTGCTTTAGCGGAAAAAAACTATGCATGATACGTGATTAATTCATATCAATCCCCGTGAGTTCAGCAATATTTAAATGTCTTCTTTTCTGTAAAGTTTAAAAAAATGTTTCTAAGGCTACGAATGGGTATAAACCCAAGAAAGGAGGGCACTCGTTCTTGGATTAAACAGTGGCCGGACTCTAATTGTGGTTGGCCACAGGAAACTCTTCTACATATAGTATGTGTATGCACGAGGTTGACTAATCTTAGACGTGTTTTTCTGAGACCTTATTTTCTGATGAGTGGTGCAAGATCTGCTTGTCAGGCATTAATCATGTCATTGTCCGGTGAATCGGTTCCACTACTATGTCAATTGGTAAAAATTTTAATGGCAGTAGATAAATGTTTCATATAGGGTAGATCCCCTCTAATTTTATGACCTTGGTGCTATTGATTTTAATGATTTATAATGTTGATTAAATTAATAATTTTTGTTATGATGGTATTAATTTGAAATGTAATATCAGCGGGGTTATCATCTCAGCAAACTGATGCACTTTTTGCACATTAGATAATTCGAAAGGATGGGAAATGAATGTTCATAGGTCGATAATATAAGTATGTAAAGCACACCGTCACTTTAACCTATATTATGTAATTCAAGATGTAAGGTGGCTAGATTTGGGCTTATCAACAAGGTTTTAAACTGTATATATGGGATTGTTTTTTGTATTATGTGAAGAGATCTCTTGTTTTAAAATGTAATTGTGTTTTTTTGGTTAATTATGATGCTGTGATTGCAATGATTTTAAGTAATCAAGCAATAAAGATGATATACAATAAAAAATGACATATCTTCGGAAACGCCATACTTACCTGGTAGTGTTTGGAGCAATTGGTCCTATGTGGTGGCTCTGGAGAGACCTCGCACCACCTCAGGAAGAGATGGCACTTAGTCACGTGTGGTGCCACCGCTGCGTGATGACATCAGTTTGTCTTGTATTTTTACGCACCCTCAGACGCAGATCAACCTTGACCGGCCATAGATGACAGCGTGCTGAATCTATCTTGGGACTGTTTTACAATTCCAAGAGTCCACTCTGTAGAATGGTGAGAAATTAGGGCAGTGAGTAATCTCCGGTTGGATTAAAGTATCCACAAGAAAGAGAAACGGTAAGAAACTTGCTCTTCTGGTGGATATTTCCAACTTCAAAATTCATCACCTTTTCAAGTAATACTAAGCAGTATGTCCCAAAGGAGGCGGGTCTGAGAAGTGCACTCAGGCCAGGAAGAAGTACTGCCCCTGCCTGCAAACATGACCGTTGAAAAACTAATGCCTGGTGAAAGTGTCTAAGATGCCCATGTAGCAGTATGGCAAATGTCCACAATTGGCACTCCACTTGCCAATGTCTTCATGGCATATTTGGCCATGGTGGAATGAGCCTACAGGCCTTCTGGGAATTCCTTCTTTGCCAGGGCATAGCATGTTTTCATGTATATAGACTGTATTGTTTGTTTAAAACCATTACAATTTAAAACTTATTCGATTCAATCATAAAAAGGACCGTTAAATAAAAACCCACAATAACATTGTAGACAGATGATGGTCAAATAGAAAATACAATTGATTTGTTTAAAAAAAGAAACCGCTGGTTTTAAAAAAATACAGAGCTTGTTAATTACTTAAGACCTTCAAGTGCATCGTGGGCAGATAATGTTCACCTGGGAGATCAGGAACGGATCAGCTAATATTAGCAGTTTAAGGTTCTGTTGTTGAGCCGGCAGACTGGCTGCTGCCCTGCTGAAGTGAAGGAGATTTGGCAGCACTAATGTCTTCCACCAGTCTTGACACCTTGTTGACAAATTTGGTAAGCCCAATATTCAGCTTGATGTTTTCAGGATTTAGGGCAGCTATTATGGGTTGGCGGCATGATCGAACTCCTAGCCTGATCCATTCACCCCGCAATAGTAACCGTCTGTCTGTAAGCATAGCGGGGCATACACAAACTATGTGTTCCATTGATTCGGAGTGAAAGCCGCACATCCTGCATTCACTGCTGTTACCTGAGCGGCGTCATTTGGGCAGGTTCATTAAAAAAGGCCAATCATCCATCCTCAGAGCTAAAAACTTTTGTTTCTAGTAAAGTGTAAATGTGTTTGATAAGTGGGGCAACTCAACACCTGGTTTAAAATTGGAAATTACTGCCCAGGCGTGTTTCCTTTTTGACAGGGCTGCCCTGTCTGAATGAAAAGACCACAATCTGACACTCTTCTTGAAGGCAGCCTTAAGCACCTGCTGGGAGGGGTTTGTTGCCCAGACTTCTTTGACTCCTAGTAATTTTAGGCTATGATCCAGGTGTTGCCGATACTTCTGGCTGGTCTAATATTTCGCTATTTCTTGCCAAAGTCTGGCCTCCAGGTAGCCACCCTTTCATGGCGGAGTCTATTGCAGAACTTTATAAACGTGCCAGCCTCTACGCCGTGATGATTCAGTAGGCCCAGTTTGAGTCGATCTTGGGTTGGCGAAGCTGATTTTGGCAGACGAAAGTCACGTTTAAAAATGTTGGTTTGTTAATTTGTTTAGTAAAGTACTCATTGTGCCCTTCGTGATCTCATGCCCGTACGACAGAGAGTTGATTATCCTTGCCTTCATCACTTTCAACATGGGGGTTAGGCTTGGGCCAAGTAGCTGTTTTTTCAGTTTCGTGGCAGCGGCCTCTAGTGACAGGGCTTTGGTCCTTAATGTTTCTTTTTGCTTGACAAATGAGCATCTGCAGTCTAAAAAGATACCCAAGTATTTGTAGTATGATGTTGATTCGAGTTTTGCATTATTAAAGAACCACCCTCCGGATGGCTTTTTTGCTTCCCGAAAGATATTGTTTTACTTTTTAACAGATTCAGTTGTAAGGAGTTTCTTGTAGTGTAGGGAAGCAGTTCATTGAGAAGTCTCTGTAGGCCCCCTTTTGTATGGCTTAGCAACATCAAGTTGTCGGCGTATAGCAGATTGCTGATGCAGGTTCTGTCTAGTTGGGGGGAGGTGGCAGTTGACACTATCTAGTGACGGGGATAGGTCTGATATAAACAAGTTAAAAAGGACTGGAGCCAGCACACAGCCTTGTTTAACGCCAGATTTAGCTCTGATTTTCCTGGACACGTGGGAGCATTCATCCAGCTTGATTCTGATCCATGTTCCCGAATGGAGTTGGACAATTGCATTTAAAAGAATAGGAGGTATGCCCCAGGGCTCTAATTTTTGCCACAGTAGGCCCTGAGGTACACGGTCGAAGGCCGCTTTAAAATGAACGAAACAGCAATGCAGCTGGGTTTGTTGAGTTGCCGCTTTCTCCATCAGGACAGTTAAGGTGAGTAAGTTAGTTGTTGTGCCAGAGTTAGACACAAAACCAGTCTGGTTAAAAGGGAGGCGCTTTGTTGTATCGGCCCAGGCCTGCAGCTCTTCTAATAAAATACTGGCATAATATTTGGACTCGACGTCTAGGAGTGCTATCATTTGGTAATTATTAGGGTCATTTCTCTTCCCACCTTTATGAATTGGGTGAATGATAGCTCCTCGCCAGGACTCTGGAACGGTGTTGTTAAGCCTGCATTGGAGAAACAGGGGGGTCAGATAAGCTGACCATAGGTCTACGTCAAATTTGAACATGGCCTGTGGAAGACCGTTTGGCCCTGGAGCTCCTTCAGCCCTAGCTTTCCTTATGGAACATAAGATCTTGTTTATTAGCTCATCCGATGACACTATGGTCTCCGACGGTAAGTCACAGTTTTTTTGCCGGGCCCTCAATTATTGGCACTTCTGTCACATTAGTGGATGAGTAACTGAGATCTGATCGTCTTGAGCTCCTGGGTTCTGAACATAGAATCACTGTGTTGGCTGAACTGTGGGCTTCGGAATGGTCATCCTTTGAGCTATGATCTTTGAAATGCAATGATAAGAATTGGCTCCATTCATCTGCGCTGATGTTTGCATTGCCGTCATCCCTTCTACTTCGTAGGCCCCGGTTTACAAGAGACCAGAATTGCTTTGAATTGGGATTTTTGCTTTCGTGGATAAGCTTCAGACAAAATTGATCCAAAGCTGCTTGTTTTTCTCTGCATATTGCAATCTTAAAGGCTGCCTGGGCTTGCTTGTAGGTATTAAATTTGGTTTTGTCACTTGAGCTCTTCCTAGATAGGCGCAGTGCTCGATTTCTTTGTGCTTTTAACAGCTTTGTAGCTAGAGAATTGCGACATTGAAATGCTTGTTGCCTTATCCTCTGCTTTGGTAGGGAGTCTTCAAATAGTTGATTTATGAAGCTACCCAAGCTGCTAATAACCGAAGTTTCTGCTTCCATTGATAGGTGTAATAGAGCTCTACATTTTTCCATCATAGGATGAGCTGTAGCATCCGACCATTTTATTCGCTTTAGGTTTTCTATTTGACAATCTGAATGTGTATGAGCGAGTTTCTGGTGACATGGGGTATGGGCCGATAGTGTTATGACTTGTGGCCGATGGTCGCTCTCGCCTTGCGATGCGATGTAGAAGCTCTCGATCAGGGGAAGTATCTCTCTGCTCCCTAAAGTGAAGTCCAAGGAGTGAGTTTGACCGGCTGAACGGGTCCATGCTGGGGGAATGTCCGTATGAAGACGCCCATTTAGCACGGTAAATCCTACACTGCTAAGCGGAATTCCCGCATACTCCCCCAGTTTCGATGGTCTATTTCCAATAGGAGTCGACTGTGGAGAAAAATGTGCGGGAACCATTGGGGGATCGATCCCTATGTCCTCTAAAGATTTGCAATGGCGGTTGGTGTTGGAGTCTCCTGATGTTATAGTTGGTATGCTGCAGTGCTTGCTTGGTAGATTGCAGACGATGTTGGTTAAATTGTCCATTTTGGGTTTTTTCTCGACGGTGGATGGGGAGATGTAAACATTGAGGAGAAGCAGCTGCCTATCAGAAGGTGAACTTCCTAACTCTATGGCAGAGAGCCAGTTTTCTTCAAATTTTATCTGTGTGATGCGTTGGGATAATTTAGTTGATACATAAATCGAGAAGCCGCCACTCTGCCTACCAAACTTCGACTGTCTTGAGGCGAATTATGTAAATTCCAGGTAACCTTCTATGGGGGTGCTCTCTACTGGCCAGGTTTCCTGTAAGAGAATGATGTCATATTCCTTTAAGAAACAGAGGGTAGCAGCGGATTGATTTTTCGGCCCAAATCCGTTAATGTTCCAGGAACAATATTTTTAGGCCATGGTGGGCGATGTTTCAATTGTTCCGTGTTCTTGATAGAGCCCCTGGCAACCATGACCAATCCACCCTCTCAGAGATTTGCTGGTTAAATATGTGCCCTGGAGTTGTTGGCGAATGGCTTCTTGCTGACTTTAGAGCTGAAAAAGGGGCCGAAAGTGTGCTAAGGGAATGAACCTAGTTGTTTTCTAATATTGATGGATAGTGGGGGACTCTGCGTGTTGTGATTTTTATGCCCCAGTTTTTAAATTGCTCGGTTTTTGACTAGACCAAATCTCGGATTGCTGGAGATGCTAATGTGAGTTGGGTTGCTTCACCCATGTTGAATCCTGTAGTTGGTATAAATTCAATCGCAATTATGTCTTTCGAATGCATGGTACTTAAGTCTGGGGAGGATTTGAAATGTCTGAGAATATTCCCTCGATTGAGGATATCGTGAGGGCCTCTTGAGACGTATTTTGGGGTTAGCAGCAGTTTAGTGTCTGGGCTGTTGATTGCTTGCGTAAAAACCTCATCAATCGTTGCCAGCTTTGTTTGTTTTGAGTTTTCTTCAATTGGCAGCTTAATTGTGGCCATGGCAGGCGGTTGAAGAAACAGTTCTTGGTAATGGGCGATTGGAAGTAAAACAGGGGGTCTTTTACTTGTGACCACAAGCTGGTGACAGTTTGATAAATTTAAGGGATTCGAGTGAGCTTGCTCTTTGGATGTGCACTGTGGGCCCATGTTGTTGTCCTCTATTACAGATGGAGTGCTGGCGACGGTGTCCACGAGTGGCGTCTGATGATGTACGGAGCCTTATTGCCCTATATTGGGTGCTAGCGCCACTGTTGGGGGTTGATTAAAGCTGGGTTTTACTTGAATGAGTAATTGCCGGGGGGGGGGTAGGTCATGAACTGGCCCTGCCAATTGACTGCTCTGTCGTGAGAGTTCTTTCTGGGTAACCGGTTCCGGCGCCATTGGCTGCGGGCTCGGATTTGCTCCCGTCGTTGCTGGCATAGCTTGCTCTTCCCATAGTGATGAGTTGATCTTTGGGAGGTAACTAACTCTTGAGCTTTTGGTTTGCATTGTTTGCTTATTCCGGCTCTTCCGCTGTGTTATTTTTCACGTTTTAACAGCCACTGTGAATTATGAGGGTTAGATGATTCTGTGGGGATTACATTGCCATCCGCTGGCTTCACGAGGTGCGGGGAGAGAGGTTGGGGTTGAGGTTCCACTTCCGGAGGAGTAGGGTTCTTGACCAAACTGGAAGCCTGGAGCAGGGAGTCATGGGGCCCTGGCTCTGGTCGCTTCTTGATTTCCATTAACACTGAAGAAAAAAATTGAGGTAAGGATGATGGAGAGTCAATTATGGGGGAGCAGCAGCATACTGATTGGACCAGTCGGGCTTGGGTTTCGGCTTTTGTAATGAGTGAGTTAGGCGCCTCCAGTCTTTGATCAATTCCGGCAGTGTACACCGCTAGTGTGTTTAAAAGGTGCACCTGCAGGTCTATCTTATCTGATTGGTAGGTCAGTGCAGCGGCCGTGGTTTAAAGGGTTTGCAATAATTGAGACCATAGGTCATTAAGATCGATTGAGGTTTTTTTTTTCATGCACAGTGGACTTATTAGGTTCATTAGTAAAGTATGATAGATCAAAGTAGGTGAGGCTTACATTCTCGTTGGGCCACTCTTGGTTGACCGTTTTACTTGACTTGGCTTGGTCGGTGTTATTTTGAGAACTTCCTGGATGTGACTGGTTGGAATTACTAAAGTGAGCGTGTGGTGGGTCATGACCTGTGGTGTCAAAACTCTAGTATTCCTTGATTGATAATCCTGTTTGGTTATGGTTGGGAGTTTTAGTGCTATTGGGTAGAACTGACTCTAGTTTGGAGCAGACTGAAAAGTTGGCAGAGGTACATCTTTGGGGATGATAACTTGAAGAAAATACTCTATTATTGCTGGTGGGCTTTTTGGTGTCGAACTCCCAGGCCCTCCAGCTGCTGCATGAATCGTGGGTTGAACCAGGATTTGGTGTGATGCAGCTTCTATGTTCATAGGAAAGGGAACTGGAAACTTATCGGAGGGACTATATATTTTTTTTCTCAGGGCTATCACTGGGGCTGAATGTTTTTTAATAATCCCTTAATGAGACCTTTTTTATTGTTGAGTTTGTGGGCCCGGCCTGGCCTGATTCTGGCATGCAAGTAATCTGATATTCATGTCTGGAGTCGAAACAGATATTAGATTTAGGTTTGCGGGTGATTGACTCTGCCTGAGGGCCATTGAGGATGCTGCCTTCGTCTTTGAGCTTTTTTTGGTAGACTTTGTTGGAACTTTCCTTACTTGCCCCGATCTTATCATACGGGTTTTTTTTTTGCTACCGAAAAACGGCCCTGCGTCTTCCTAATGATTGGCCGTCTTTTGGGCTTATTCGTTTTTGAGAAGGGTGGTTGCTTTGGAGATTGTTTTTGCAGTTTTGCCGGTTGAATGTTCCACTGGGGAACTGATGGATGATGGATGAGGGAAGGTGCGTTGGCCGTGGGACTGGGACTGCAAGGAGCAGCTGAAGAACGGTCTTAATATATCCAATCCCACACCCTGGCTTCCTGTTTTTTCAGTTTATGGGTGGGGTTGATGATAATAATGGTCTGCCAGCTAAACACAGCGAATTTAACCTGGAGTGAATCTGTAGCAAGTCAGAGTTAGGTTGGGATCGATGGAGTCATTGTCAAACCTGCTTTGAGACTTCAACCAAGGTGATATAGTGATCTATAAGGTGAGGCGATAAGGCGGTGGTGAGCTGGGACAAGGGCGGCGGTGAGCTGGAGCGGGGGCAGGGGCAAGCGGGGCTCACAAGGCTGGGGTGCTGGCTGCACCAGAACTATTTAGGCCGCCTCCGTAAGACGCCAGGGGCACACACTTACTGGGGCCGCCTGCTAAAGGGCAGCTGCGCTTGCCTCCCACGATCACCAACAAGTACCAGTTACCAGTCGCCCACAACCCCACTGCGCCCCCGAGCGAGGTTCTTTTCCAGGTTCTATTCCAGTCAGAGCCTTTTCCCAAAGTCCAATTCTTTTACCTCCCCAAATGTCTCTAAATGTGGCAGGGTGAGGTGGTATTTTGGCAGGCGGTAGCAAGAGATAAGCGGGGGTTAAGCGAGATAGAGCAGAGGAAGAGCCGATAGACAAAGCCGGTTGGCGGTTTAGCATAATGGCTCCCCAGGTTTTATCCACCACACGCCCTCTCCCATGCTGCAGGGTGCCGCGCTGCAACCCCCTTTCTTCCTCACATCTTTAGCTGGTCTCAAGACCGGTGTTTTTGGCGATGCTCTCCCGCGATATTCTCCCGCAGCTCGTCCGTGGCTCGTGCTGCTCCTCAGCGTGATCAAAACCAGGATTGGAATCACAGCTAGATCCAGGTTTTCATGTAGAGGATGAGCCAGCTGGTAGACAGTGCTTCTTTATCACCTTTCCTTCTTAGCAATGGAAAACCATGAAAAGTTGATCATTATCAGCACTTTCAATTGTGCTCGATGTAAAAGCTAGAAGCTATCTAACTCCTCCTGTGGGATGCTGCAAATGAAAAAAAGTGGTTAGGGCAATGGACTGACCCACATGGAGAGGTGATACGACTTTCAGCAGAAATGGAGCACAAGTCCTTAGCATCAATTTCTCTGTGAATGTGGTGGTGTAGAGTGTTGCACTGAAAGCAACTACAGCTCACTGAGAGTGTTCATAAGTAATCGCTATAAAAACACTGTTTTAAAGGCTAGCGGTTGCAGACAACAGCTATGCAAAGGCAAGAAAGGTATGCACATTGGCATTGTAAGGACCAAGTTATGGTCTCACTGAAGTATAATGAAAGACATCTGCGGGAACATGTACCCAAGTCCTTTCAGAAATTGCATCTCAACTAATTACTTGAATACCGGAGGTTGGTCAGACAAACATAAAGAGGCCAAAAGGGCAAAGATACAATCCTTAAAGGCGCCCAACTGCAAAACCTTGCTAGTCCAGAGATAGCACAAACAACAACTTATTATGCACTGGATCACCTTGATGGTACCCGCAAAATGCCACAAATTTCGACAACATTTTGAATATATAAATTTGCCAAATGGGTGCGACATGGGGGTGTAACTTATGGACATTGAGATACATGACTGTGTCCTATTGCAGAGACAAAAGGTCCTCTTAAAGAGGAAGAATGATAAGAGGGTAAATGCTCAGGCTTAACAGATCGGGTATCACATACCACACTCTCCTGCCCCAGTGTGGAACTATCAAAATGATCTCTGCCCAGCTTTTCTTGATCCGCTTCAGAACTCTCGGCAGCAGACGTAGAGGTAGAAAGGTGTACAAGGAGACCAGTGCCTCACTGTAGAAGGAATGAGTTATCTAAGGAGCCTCCAGGTGGAATCAATAGTGCAAAGTTATTGTGACCCTGCACCTTTTGGCAGTGGCAAAAAACATAATAATAAAGGCATGCCCCCCTAAGCTAAGATGTCTTGAGCCACCTCTGAGTGTAGACACTATTCAGGGTCCACCATTTACGGGTGTGCCCTCCTGACAGTTCAGCCATTTCCAAAAGATCAATGCTTCCTAACTGTAAGTCCTAGACTCACAGCTCTTGTTACTGCAGTACCATAAGGTGGTCATGCTGTCCGTTAGGACCTGATCTGGTTTGCCTTTGATGGATGGGAGGAATGCCTTTAGAGCATGTAGGGACACACTGGTGAAGGCGCCTTGACGCCCATTGGGCATAGCTGCGCAATACAAATGCCATTTCATTCATACAAATGCCATTTCATTCAAGGTATTGAAATGCTGCAAAGTACAGCTGCCCTCTTCCCCAAACATGTCAAAAGGCATGGTCATAACCGATGCTTGCATGTCACCAAAGAAACCCTTAAATGCTTTTGGACACTGATCATGACACTGGTGCCCATGATGCAGTCCACAAAATCTACTGCATCAAGGAATGGCCCTCAACAAGTATTTAGCTGTGTCTGCAGTTCTTTAATTGCTTAGGCGAGGGTGTTATTGCCTATCAGCCCAGGAGACAGAAAGCATTCTTAGTACCTAAAGACCAAGCTGGGGGGAGTAAAGACTCTTTTCCCAACTGCATCAAGGCATTTTGATTCCCTATCTGGCGGCACAGCAGAGAATGCATTGGGGTTGACACTACTTATACAAGTGTGAATCATCAAACACTCAAGAATTGGAAGTCGCATCAGAAAGGTTGGGTTTTTAGGGAATGGCCTACAACATCTAGTTACTGGGCAACTAACTGGGGGAGATGAACATGGCTTCATCCATTACACCATCACAGTGTCTATTAGAGCTGCGGTGGGGAATTAAAGAACAAGTTAGTTATCTTCGGTAACGCATTATCTGGTAGAGACACAGTCTAGACACAGATTTCTTAACTTTTGAATTCTCCCCAGGCGCCAGAAAGGATCGGAAATGTTTCCGCAGTACCTTTGTGCACTGGGGGACAGCGTTGTATGACTCCGGTTGTGAAGTCAGTGGAGTCATATAAGTCGCCTTCGGCATGCAGATGTCAGTTTTTTATGTGAAAGCTTCTGTGCCACACCAAAGTACCACTATAGAAACTGGCTGTGGAAACAGTGTGCCAAAAAAGATCAATGTATCTTTGAAACAATAACTAGAAAACAAAATGTTATGATATAGTAATATCAAATCAAGATCTATGAGGTTAGACCTAATGGTAAGCTGAATTTCAAAACCACAGCATGGAAAATGTGTCTGGGTCTTTCATGTACCGCCTGACTGATGGAGGTAACTCGCGTCGAAAGCAAAAATCTCCAGAGACAATATTTTTATATTCACCTCGACAAATAAATGGCATAAGAACTAAGGCCCCAGGCGCTGCCGCTCACGGCGATCATGCAAAGGTCATCATCGATGCCACACTTTAAAAGGTCGAAACAAGCAATGGCGGGAGCGTGACTAGAGGGAAACTTAGAGGTCCAGTTCGCGACGGCCCTTCACGGTACACCGAAGGTCAGGGGAGAGAGCCTTCTGGAGCCAGTTAGATGTTGCACGCAAGGTATATTACAACTCTCTGCCCTCAAATTACATACACACCACAAAGCGCCTTACTTCCTGCATGCGCCAAGCTTAAAGCAGTACACAACCACCACGCTTGGCAAGAGAAAGGCAACACAGGGCTTCACCAACACACCCCCAAGTGTTGGTCCTGGAATCCATAACGGAAAAGATGCATTTCTGTCACTGTTTTTTCCTAGTTTGTTAAAACAACCGCCTAAGCCACCAGAAATGTCACGATCTTTGGAATTTTATGGGTGGCTTGGAAGACATAACCCAACAAGACGTGCGCATGACGAAAACTGCCGTGGGGCGGGACTTCCGTTTCCTGCTGGAAGCTCGCGCCCACGGAGTGGCTGGCTAGCATCAGGATTCAAGCAAGCCGGGCCGAAGAAGGCTGAAATGCCAGAAACCGGTCCCCGGTAGCTTGTCTCCTTTCTGGTGAAGAATTGGCTTGGTAGTTTAGTCTGCCCTGTTCCCATGATGCACTGGGCCAGGGACAGACTGATTTGCATATAGCCAGGTTCTGAGCTGGGATGGGGCAGTGAGATAAATAACGGTGATGGATCAAGCCCTGATCTTTGGACTGGGTAAGAGTGGTCTGTTTAACTCAGACACTCTGTTCATCACCACCCCCTTTTCTGAATCGTTTTTGGCCACTATAGGTGTGGCAGGGTATACTCAGACATGAGTCCCTTTCTCACTGCTCCATCAGGATTCAAGCAAGCCGGGCCGAAGAAGGCTGAAATGCCAGAAACCGGTCCCCGGTAGCTTGTCTCCTTTCTGGTGAAGAATTGGCTTGGTAGTTTAGTCTGCCCTGTTCCCATGATGCACTGGGCCAGGGACAGACTGATTTGCATATAGCCAGGTTCTGAGCTGGGATGGGGCAGTGAGATAAATAACGGTGATGGATCAAGCCCTGATCTTTGGACTGGGTAAGAGTGGTCTGTTTAACTCAGACACTCTGTTCATCACCACCCCCTTTTCTGAATCGTTTTTGGCCACTATAGGTGTGGCAGGGTATACTCAGACATGAGTCCCTTTCTCACTGCTCCATCAGGATTCAAGCAAGCCGGGCCGAAGAAGGCTGAAATGCCAGAAACCGGTCCCCGGTAGCTTGTCTCCTTTCTGGTGAAGAATTGGCTTGGTAGTTTAGTCTGCCCTGTTCCCATGATGCACTGGGCCAGGGACAGACTGATTTGCATATAGCCAGGTTCTGAGCTGGGATGGGGCAGTGAGATAAATAACGGTGATGGATCAAGCCCTGATCTTTGGACTGGGTAAGAGTGGTCTGTTTAACTCAGACACTCTGTTCATCACCACCCCCTTTTCTGAATCATGGCTAGGAGAGGAGCAGTGGCGACGCGGGGCTCCCATGCCCGAGGGAGAGCCCCGCGGTGGCGGCTGAAGTCCGGAGTTGCGCAGATGCGGTAAGTGGGGCTTAGTTGTAGTGGGGGTGGCGGCTGGGGGGGGGGGGGGGGGGGGGAGGGGTGTGCGCGTGTATTGGTGTAGCTGTGTGTGTGTGTCTGTATATGTGTGACTGTGTGTCTGTTAGCTGTGCGTGTGTATATGTGGGTCTGTGGGGGGTGCGTGCGTGGCTGTGTGCGCGTGAGCTCGTGGGGGGGTGCGTGTGTGTGCCTGCCTGCGCGTGTGTGTGTGCCTGCCTGCGTGTGCATGTGTGTATGTGTGTGTTTGCGCACTTCAGGGAATCTGAGGCAGGGGATGTGCACAGCGCCGGCCTGGACGTGGGCGTCCACAGATACCAATCGCCGCGCGTGTCCGACCCCTGTCTCAGATTTCCAGGAGACGGGCAACATTAGTTGTCGAGCTGGATGCAATGCTTCGCATTGCTTTCTCCAGCTCGACCTAAAATCCAGAGGAGGTGGACGATAAAATAAACCAAATGGGCAGAACAGACATTTTTGGAATTAGGAAAGCACAGCTACATCATCTGGTTTGATAGTAATGCTATTAATTAAAAGCTTACCTTCGAACTGTGAAGTAAAGCTGCACAGCTACTAAGCACCAAAAGTGTCTTACATTTTTTCCAAGCCTTTGATATTGCTTGTAGACTTGAGTGCTACTGGTATAACTGACTTCAAGGATATGGGCAATTAGTTGTGTGGCTTGCACAAGTAATAGGTCCACAATCACCCCTTCACTTGGAACCAAACACCCCATTGTAGTGCTTGACTCTCTTAAAGTATCGAAGCAGAGCAGTCCAAGGCCAACTCAGAGGAAGTGGTGTGGGAAAGTAATCACCATTTGCAGGCACACAGTAATACCATTCAATGAACAATTGTCCAGCCTCTGTTTTTTCTTTAGAAAATGAAAAGTAGATTCAATACACACACACTTCGTAATATTATGCAGCTATTTATAACTATACATAACGCTGGGGGAAACACCTTTGATAACATTACACTTGACCTATAAGGGGTCAGGACCTCAAATATCACAGTATTCCCCTCCATGTACACTATAGCATATAACCAAACAGGGAGGTGTCACTTTAAACCAAGCAGACCAATTGGTCTTATCAATAATAACACAAGACCAACAGCACATTATAATGCATCACTATAACACTTACATCACCTCACGAATACTTAAGAGAAACTATGATTTGGAAGCAGGTATTTTTACTTTCTTCAATCCCCGTGTATAAGAGATAAGCATGCACAGTAAGAATGTTAGATGTATAGGTCTGTACGATTATTTACACGAAAAACAATTTAAATAGCACTTCCTAAATCTTTTCTATGTAATTCTTTTATACCGCTATTCATTCCAATACCTGGTGTCATAGTACTTTACAACATAATTATACAGACCTATACAGCTAACATTCTAACTGTGCATGCATATCTCTTCTACCGGGGGATAGAAAAAAGTCAAAAACCTGCTTCCAAATCGTAGTTTCTCTTAAGTATTTGTGAGGTGATAACAAGCTGTGTGTCTGGTTCCTCTCCACTGCATTGGCTTGTAGGTGTTTGTCTCCAAATAGCTTCCAGCCCAGATTATACTAGAACAAAAGAAAACTGTCCTTTAAATTCGGCCTTTGCTCTGGGCCCACCTGGAATCTAAAACAAGAAACCCACCTGCACGTTGCTGCTCCAACAGACAACGTGCGGACGCCCGAGAATTATGTTCCGGTGTTGGCGAACAAGAACGGTGCCAATTCAGCTTGTTTCTTGCTGCCAGATAGATTCCCTGATCTGGCTCAAAATAGCTGACGAATCCGGAAGGACCCTCTTTCATTCCGCCACTGGCCTTAATTGTTTGGAAATAAAACATACAAATGAACAAGTTGCTTACCTTCCATAACGATATACCTGTAAGAAACATAGTTTAGTTATAGATTCCTGACCTTAGAATTACCCTCATGCGTCAGACTGGATCCTGAAAATTTTTCGTCAGCAGTACCTCTGCGCGTCGAAAGGTGGCGTCGGTCAGCTCCGCGTTCGTCTTTGGCGTCGTGGTCACCGGGATGACGTTGCGGTAGCTACAGACGCCGGCCTCGCGCGCTGACGTCAGATCTGTACAAGACTTTCCACGCCAGAAGCGCAGAGCCATGCAAGACACTGACCACTGGTGCACAAAACTAGGGCCCTGAAAGGAAGTCCTTAACCCTAGAAGTAAGTTTGCAGAACGGGGAGGATGGGTGGGGCGGTAAGGAATCTATAACTAACCTGTTTCTTACAGATATATCGTTACCAAAGGAAAGTAACGTGTTCATCTGAAAGAAACAGTTAGTTATAGAATCCTTACCTTAGAATAGATACCCCAGCAATACCAACACCGGAGGTGGGTCTGCAAACTAAGTTCACACCAGGAAGTCCTGGAGAACAGAACTGCCAAGGAAGCAGTCTCTCTGGACTTGGCTGTCTAGACAGTAGTGTCTTGTGAACGTGCAGCGATGCCCACGTAGCTGCGTTAGGGAATGCGCCTTTGGAGGTGGAGGCTTGGACCACCAAGCTCTCAGGGGTGGGGTGTTGGGAGAGGAAAGTGGGGTCGCCCGGAGCTGGGCGGTGGTGTCGGGCAATCATCCTATCCACAGGAGCCCCTGTGTTGGGCCTGGACCAGGTGCCCAAAAGGATGTCGGTAAGGGCTTCATTAAACTGTAGCAGGGGCTCCGAAGAGCTTACTGCTGGTTGGAGCCCCTCTGTCAGGAGGTTAGCCCTGATTGCCACCGTAGGTAGCTCGAAGTTGAGCGCCTTGGCCACACTCTGCAACACCATGGCGTAAGACGCTCCCTTCTCCGTAGCCACGGTAGGAGGAGACAACATGTCACCCACATCAGTTTTCGACAGGAATCGCAAAAGCCTTGAAACTGGGCATCCCTTGTGCACCAGGAAAAAAGCTTAGACCTGACGTTTCTAATGTCCATGGTTACATCCTGTGGCAAGGCTGCAAAGTCATTCCTTGGTGTGCCAAACAGCTGTTCCAGGAAGTTGAAGGTAACTGGCTATTCAGCACCGGTCCACTCCACCGCAGGGCCTGCTTCCTGTACTCAGAGTCAGGGCACGCCTCATTCTTTTTAGCAATGGGTTTGTGCAGTTAAGTCCTATATGGAGGTCTACTTTTTGGAGCAAATGGACGACATCCTGTGGGACACAGGCTCACCAGAGGCAGTTCAGTAACGAGCTGGGGGGCTACTCTGTGTCCACAGACAGTCACAATGTAAACTCAGCCCCACTCTATGAATCTTTATTGCTGAAGACCGCATATGCCGCTGGGTGCAGTGATATACATTCATATCCTCCCTAATCAGTAGCAGGTATGGAGCTATCTACAAACCAGCTCCCAGGTCAGCCTCTCCGCCCTAACACAACACCGAAGTAGGCCTCACACCTCTAGCCTCATGGAGTATGCCTGTTCCAACGCCGTTCCCTCTATGGTCGCGCTGTCGGAAGAAGACGGCATCCCGGGTCTCAGGATGCACCACCACCTCCGCTCATCTCCACCTCGGGACCACAGTCCCTGCCAGGGCACCCGGTGCTGTACTGAAGTCCGGCTTCCTCAAAAGCCTACAGGGGTTCAGGGTGGACTTAGACAGCCTCCGCTCTCTGGCACGTCAGACCAGGACCACCATTTTGAAAGCCGATCCGCAGGCTCCGGAGCAATCTTGTCGAAAGCAACATGCGACAGCGGTTGCGCATTCCTCTGGCTGTCCACCGTAAACTGCAGTGTCTCACGGCCCCCTGCAGGTCATCAGGAGCCTTGGGATGCTTGCCCCGTTATTGGATGTGACAAATGCAAAAAGAACTATTGATGGACAGAATGAGGAACAATGTCATACATTCACCCCAGTACAGAGATCTGGGCCTAAATCCATCGTTTTTTTGCTCACCATGCCATTCAAGTTTGGACCCAGCCATATGCAAATCA
This sequence comes from Lissotriton vulgaris, assembly GCF_964263255.1. Lineage (NCBI taxonomy): Eukaryota > Metazoa > Chordata > Amphibia > Caudata > Salamandridae > Lissotriton > Lissotriton vulgaris. The sequence goes on from NC_141691.1 coordinate 1,108,863,869, forward strand.
GTCTTGACCCGCTGCCCCATGGGAACAGTCCAGCCCGAACTGTCAAGCCAGGTCCTCCCTTGACTGGAAAGAAGCATCTTAGGACCGGTTTCGGGGTTTCACCCCTGTTCAGCCAGGATAGCTTGATTCCAGTGTCATGGAGAGCACGAGACTCGCGTCTGAGAATACCTGTTCCACTCGGGGTGACAAATGCAAAAAGAACTATTGATGGACAGAATGCAGTACAATGTCATACATTCACCCCAGTACAGACATCTGGGCCTAAAACCATCGTTTTTTTGCTCACCATGCCATTCCAGTTTGGACCCATCCATAAGCAAATCAGTCTTGCCCCTGTGCCCCATGGGAACAGTCCAGCCCAAACTGCCCAGCCAGGTCCTCCCTGGACTGGAAACAAGCATCCTACGAATCCGTCTCGGCTCCCGGCTCCAGCGCTGCTCGGGAGCTTATTTTGGCAGTTCCCCAAAGTCCCGGGGGCTGTTTACAGCACGTCTCGGAAGCGGAAGATGCAGCGCTCAGCTGGAGAGCGCTTAGATGCTTCTTGAGATGCAGGATCGTCCCTGGCGCGACCTCGGGGGATCTCATACTTGTGAGGCAAAATGGCAGCTGCCGGGCGGCTTTGTTCACCGGATCCCGTGGTGCCAGCGGAGGTTGTCAACCTGAAGACCTTGACTTCCCATTTTACACCAGCACTAGAGGTAATGTAATGTAATGTATGTGTCGCACAAGTTACTACTTGTGTAACGATATATCTGTAAGAGACATTAGTTCGTGATAGATTCCTTACCTTAGAATATCCCCAGGCGTCAGACTGGATCCGGAAACTTTTGCGTAGCAGTTCCCTTGCGCGTCGGTAGGCGTCGTCTGCGGCTCCGCATCCATTGTCGGCGTCGTGGGCGCCGTGATGATGTCGTCGGAGTACTTAGACGCCCCTCCACGTGCTGACGTCAGTTCTTAGCCACAGTTTTTCCGCGCCAGAAGCGCAGAGCCATGACAAAAACCAACACTGGTGCCAAGAAACTAGGGCCCTGAAAGGGGATGACCTTAACCCTAGATATCGGTTCGCAGAACGGGGAGGATGGGTGGGTCGGTAAGGAATCTATCACTAACTAATGTCTCTTACAGATATATCGTTACACAAGTAGTAACTTGTGCATCTGAAAGAGACACGTTAGTGATAGATTCCTTACCTTAGAATAGATACCCCAGCAATACCATCCCCGTGGTGGTGGGTCTGCGAACCAATAATCACACCAGAAAGTCCTGGAGGACGGAACGGCCAAAGTAGCCGTCCCTCCGGACTTGACTGTCCAGGCAATAGTGTCTTGCAAACGTGTGCAGCGAGGCCCACGTAGCTGCCTGGCAAATGTCCTGCAAGGGCACACCTCGGCCCAAGGCAATTGTAGTGGCCGTGGCTCGAGTGGAATGAGCCCTCAGCCCAACAGGGGGTTCCTTCTTAGCCAAGGAGTAACACGCCTGGATGCACAAGATAATCCACCGGGAGATGGTCCGCTTGTGCACCGCTTTCCCTTTCTTAGCGCCCGCGTACCCAACAAAGAGTTGATCATCTACCCGGAACTGTTGTGTGCGGTTCAGATAAAATGAGAGTGCACGTTTTGGGTCCAGACGGTGGAGCCTCTCCTCCTCTCTCGAGGGGTGCGGAGGCGGAAAGAAGGTGGGCAACGTGATGGATTGCCCAATGTGGAAGGCTGTGACTACCTTAGGAAGGAAGGAGGGCCTTGTCCGTAATACAACCTTGTCCGGATGGACTGAAAGGAAAGGAGGCTTACAAGACAGAGCCTGGAGCTCACTCACTCTCCTGGCAGAGGTGATGGCTACCAGGAAGGCAGTCTTCAAAGAAAGAAGGTGAAGAGGACAGTTGTGAAGTGGCTCAAAGGGAGCGCACATCAGAAACGTTAGAACCAGGTTCAAGTCCCACTGAGGCATCACGAAGGGAACAGGAGGAAAGGTATGAGTGATGCCCTTCAGGAATCGATTAACGATAGGGTACTTGAACAAAGAAGGTTGGTCAGGCAGCCTCAGAAAGGCTGAAAGAGCTGAAAGATAGCCCTTGACAGTGCCCAGAGCAGAACCCTGTTGGGCAAGAGAGAGAAGAAAGAGGAGAACCTCAGAGAGAGGGGCATTGAGGGGATCCACAGCCTTTGCTGTGCACCATGCCACAAATCTGTTCCACCTGCAGGCGTATACCGACTTTGTGGAAGGACGCCTGGCTGCCAGAATGATGTTGCAAACTTCAGGTGGCAAGTCAAATGGCCTCAACTGTCGCCGCTCAATCTCCAAGCATGGAGGTGGAGACTGGACAGGTTCGGGTGGAGGACCGTCCCCTGCTGCTGCGACGGAAGGTCCTCCTGAAGAGGCAGACGAACTGGGGGATTGACTGACATACTGAGTAGCTCGGGATACCAGTACCTTCGTGCCCAGTCCGGAGCTACAAGGATGACTTGTGCCCGGTCGTGCTTGATCTTCTTCAGCACTCTGGGCAGAAGTGGTATAGGCGGAACGGCGTACAACAGACCGCAGCTCCACTCGCGACGAAAAGCGTCTCCGAGCGAGTGCCGCCTTGGAAATTCCAACGCGCAGAACTGATGACATTGCGCGTTCTCTTCGGTGGCGAATAGATCTAACCAAGGCTCTCCCCATCTCAGAAAGAGGCCTTGCGCCACGTCCGAGTTCAGACGCCATTCGTGATCCATCGAGCACCGACGGCTGAGTTCGTCCGCCCTGGCGTTCAGAGAACCTGCCAGGTGTTGAACCATAAGAGTCACGCCCTGATGTTCCAGCCATTGCCAAAGACGCAGAGCCTCCTGGCAAAGGGTCCACGACCCCACTCCGCCCTGTTTGTTGCAGTACCACATGGCGGTGGTGTTGTCCGTGAACACTTGCACTGCACTCCCTCGGACAGACGGGAGGAATGCCTTCAGTGCCAGACGAAGCGCCCGCAGCTCCAACAGATTGATATGGAGCCGGGACTCCGCCGGAGACCAGAGTCCTCTGATCTCTGCCTCTCCCAAGTGGCCTCCCCAGCCCTGGAGGGACGCGTCCGTCACAACTACGTGCTCCGGATGGGGAAGGGAGAGGGATCTGCCGTTGACCCAATCGCGGTCCGTGAGCCACTACTGCAGCTGTCTCGCAGTGCCCTCCGAGATCAGGACATGGTCGGACAGGTTGCCCTGATGCTGGGCCCACTGAAACTTCAGGTCCCACTGCAGAGCCCGCATCCGCCACCGTGCGTGATGCACCAGAAGGATGCAGGAGGCCATCAGCCCCAGAAGCCGCAGCGTCAACCTGACCAAAACTCGGGATAACGGCCCGAAGATCGGAATCAGAGCCTGTATATCCCGAACCCGCTGTTCGGGCGGGTAAACTCGAAACTGCGCCGAGTCGAGAACCGCTCCGATGAAAAGGAGCTTCTGATAGGGGCACAGGTGTGACTTCGGCACATTGATGGAAAATCCGAGCTGGTGCAGGAGATCCGCCGTAGTCTGGAGGTGGCTGACGACTGTTTGGGGCGAGCCCGCCTTCAACAACCAGTCGTCTAGGTAGGGGAAGACTGACACCCCTAACCTGCGCAGATGAGCTGCGACCACCGCCATCACCTTCGTGAACACCCGTGGGGCGCTGGTAAGGCCGAAGGGGAGCACGGTAAACTGAAAGTGCTCGTGGCCTACCGTGAACCGCAGGTAACGCCGGTGGGCCGGCAGGACAGGGATGTGGAAATACGCGTCCTGCAAGTCCAACGCTTCCATCCAGTCTCCTGGGTCTAGGGCAGCCAAGACCTGAGCCAGTGTCAGAATTTTGAACTTCTCCTTTCGGAGGAAGCCGTTGACGTTCCTCAGATCCAAGATAGGGCGTAGGCCCCCATTGCCCTTCTTGGGTACCAGGAAGTAGTGGGAGTAGCAACCACGTCCTACTTCTGGCCCAGGAACGTGCTCGATGGCCCCCTTGGCCAAGAGGGCCGAAACTTTCTCCTGCAGGAGCAGCAAGTGATGCCCCGATACGCGGTGGTGTTGCGGTGGCATGGCTTGAGGGGTCGTCTCGAAGGGGAGGGAGTAGCCCCTTCGGACGATCTGCAGCACCCACCTATCCGAAGTGACAGTGCGCCAGTGAGAGTGGTGATGGCGAACCCTGCCTCCCACTGGCGTCACATGGGCCGAAAAGCACGGACTAGGAGGGTTTAGAGGTGGATGCCGCGGGGGCAGGTGTGGACTGACTCCGCCTGTTTCCCCGACCACCTCCACGGCGGTTTCCACGGCCGCCGCCGCGCTGGACGACAGTTTGCGGCGAGTGGCTGGCGGCGCATGTGGGGACGCCCCTTCCTAGGCCACAAAAGGAGTGAAAGGAACCCAGTTGCTGGCGCGGGGCCGAGAGGCCCAAGGAATTGGCCGTAGCCCTGGAGTCCTTAAAGCGCTTAAGCGCGTGGACTGCCTTGTCGCCAAAGAGGCGACGGCCATCGAACGGCATGTCCATAAGGGTGTTTTGGACGTCTGCCGAAAAATTGGCGGATCTCAGCCAGGCGTGGTGTCGTACCGCCACCGTCATAGCCATCGCTCTGCCCAGCGAGTCAGTAGTATCCAGCCCACACCTGATTGTATACTTGGCTGCGTCCCGGCCCTCCACAAGGGCTTGACCGAGTTTGGCCCGTACCTCCAACGGGCACTCTGGCAGCACTTCCACCACCGTCTCCCACAGAGAGTGGGTTTAGCGGCCCAAGAGGCATGCGGTGTTGGAAGACCGCAGTCCCAAACTAAGGGACGAGAAGATCTTCTTGCCATAGTTCTCGTACCTCTTGGATTCCCTGTCCGGCGGGGCCGGCGGGAATGCGGTCTGGGAATTAGAGGCCTGGATGACCAGACTCTCGGGGTGGGGTGGGAGGACAGGAAACATGGGTCGCCCGGAGCCGGGCGGTGGCGTCTGGCCACGTTCCTATCTACAGGCGAACCCGTAGCGGGCCTGGACCAAGTGCCCAAAAGAACGTCCGTCAAGGCCTCATTAAACGGCAGCAGAGGCTTCATGGAGCATGACTGCGGCTTAAGGACCTCAGTGAGGAGGTTAGTCCTCACGGCCGTGACGGGGAGCTCAAGGCCCAAGGCCTTGGCAGCCCTCGTCAACACCACACCATAGGTAGCTCCCTCCTCCGAAGCCACGGTAGGAGGAGAGACAAATCCAGTGTCTGGAGAGGTGTCCAGGCCACTGGCCTCCCCAAGGTCTCCTGCCCAGTCAATGTTAGACTGGCACTCCCTGGCCAGAGGGTCCTCAGACCCCTCCCAATCCTCCTCATGCCTCATCTCCTGAGGTCGGTTCGTAGAAGCTAAAATCTCCAAAAGGCGTCGAGATCGGCGCCGATAGGCGTCGTCCCAACGTCGGAACCGAATGAAGGGAGGCATCGGGGACGACGGCGCCGGAGGGGACACCACACGGACCGGCGCCGGGGGGGTCGTAAGGTCCACCAGTGACGATCGATCGCCCGAGGAAGGTCCAGCGGCGCCCGGCCCGAAGGCGCCGACGGTGCCGGGGCCGCTGTACCCTGCGGCGCCGGGCCCGAGGGCACCGGCGGTGTCGGGATCGTGGGGCCCTGCGGCGCCGGGCCCGAAGGCGTCGGCGGCATCGGGGCCGAAGCCCCCGACCCACTAGGGCCCCCAGACGGGTTCGCTGGGCCCGAAGGCGCCGCGGAACCCGTCGGAGGAGAAAGGGACCTCATGGCCATGAGGAAACGCTCAATCTCCTCCGGCATCGCGTTCAGCCCAGGGACGGGAGGGTATGGGGCCGGACGCGGTGCCCGCGACTCCAGAGGAGCCGCGTGGGCGGTGTCACCCGAACCCCCGGCCGCATCGTGCGAGCGTCGGGGGGAGTCAGAAGAGCGATAATGTCTCTTCGACTTCTTATGCTTCTTACCTGACGACTTGGCCGCGGAGGAGTGGTGCCGACTCCCGGAGCTGTGACGGCTCCATCCCCGCGACCTGTCCCTCGACCTCCCGTGGGACCAGGACCGGGACCTCACACGGCGCGGGGCCGACCTCACACGGACGCGGAGCCGCAGACGACGCTTACCGACGCGCAAGGGTACTGCTACGCAAAAGTTTCCGGATCCAGTCTGACGCCTGGGGATATTCTAAAGTAAGGAATCTATCACTAACGTGTCTCTTTCAGATTTGTAAAGCGCACTGCTGGCTTGAGGCGTCGTGGCGCTGTAGACCGCTGGGGAACTCGTCCTGGCTATCCCTGTGAGTTGGTCCCTACTGGGTATCTCCAAGGTGAAACCAGGCATCCCCGGCGAATGTGGGGGGCCGTTGTAGAGATGAGGCAAGCTAATGCACAGAGTTGCCGAGTGTGATCCCTGGTTAGAGTAGGCACCGAGGCGAGAATTATCGAGTCCGCTGACCCTGGTCCACGACCCTGCCGCGTCGGGAATTGAACCCTGGTCCCTGGCCGTTCTCTGCTTCCGGGTCTGCCACCTCTAACCAGTGAGCCACACCACTCTACAGGTGAGCCGGGCCCCACCGCAACGAACGGGGCGCCCTCTGTGCTCTCCTCAGAGATGCGCTCCAGTCTGCTTTGCCCCGGGGCTTGCCTGACCCCAAAATGGCGGAGCCTTAGGGACATCGGTGTCAATGACTCCCCGGACAGACTTTCAAGGTCGCGATCGGCAGCTGCCAAAGCATAGCCTGAAGAGCTTGCCCTCCTCCTGTGCCTCCTCCTGTGCCCATCCAGCTTCGGCGTTGCTAAGGCATCTCCATTTGGCCCCAGATGATGTCTGACGGCTTTGTGGCGTGTTCTCTCCTCCTCCGGGAACAGCGAGACGTCTTTGCTGATGTGCCCCCACTGGCTGCCCGCCGCCCGCTGCCTCCCCATGCAGTCTATCTTTCTGGATTGTGCCTTGCCCCGTCATTGACGTTGGGGACCCCAGTGAACTTTCCCCAGGTATGGGGGCGCGGGAGATGGTGTCCTTCCCGCCACAGACTCTCATGGACTTTTCCTTTTTCTTTTGTCCTGGCCGCCAATTTGCTGCTGTTCTTGGCCGTTTTTCTCTGGACCCTGACCCGCCATCTTGTTCATTCCCTCGTCTTTTACCCTTTTCCCTCGTTTCCCCCTTGACGATCCTCAAATGTTTCTTCCCTTTTCTGTTTTGCCTTTTCTCCATACCCTTGTATCCCTCCCACCCTCCCTTGGTGCTGTGACTGCGTCCCCCCTCCGACCCCACTTAATGGAACTCTGCTCTCCTGTTTTTTTGTTTTCTTTGGGTCTTGACCTGAGAAAACCTACTATGTGTATATATATATATATATATGTATATAGAGATAACTCTAATCACTAGTATATGCAGTAGACCTTTGTACTATCTACCATTCCTATGTGACTCTTAGAGTATATCCATTTGTATCTCTTCCTTGAGTGACTTTACTACTTGTACATTTGCAATTTTTCTTTCTGTTTGTATCTCCTCCCTGTGTCACTTTACATCTTGTACATTTGCATTTTTTTCTGTCTGTATCTTTTATGTAACGCATGTAATCCTAAGTCCTTATGTTTTGCAACTGGTTCTTATGTAAAGCGCTCTGACACCTTCGGATAAAGTCTGCGCTATATAAAATCGCATTAAATAAATAAATGTCATGTCAGAACTGAGGTGTTGGAGTGAGCTAAAGAATGATGATGGATTAAATCCAGATGAGTTGACGGGGGGTGAGTGTTTGATTTGCTCAAACGCTCCATACATCATCCCCTTTGGTATCACTTTGTTCGCCCTAAGTTGGCAGGGTATGCCCAGCCGTGGGTCCCCCGCTCCCTTTATCATTGGTTTCAAGATAGCCTGGCTGATGAGGTTTATGAACCCAAAACCGGTCCCAGGATGCTAGTTTCCGGTCCAGGGAAGACATGGCTTGGCAATTCGGGCTAGACTGTTCCCATGAGGCACAGGGTCAAACTGTTTTGCATATGGCCATGTCTGAACTGGGGTGGTGGAATGAGCTAAAGAATGATGATGGATTAAACCCAGATCAGTTGACTGGGGTGAGTGTTTGATTTGCTCAAACGCTCCGTCCATCATCCCCTTTGGTATCTCTTTGTTCGCCCTAAGTTGGCAGGGTATGCCCAGACGTGGGTCCCTTGCTCACTTTGCCACTGGATTCAAGATAGCCTGGCTGATGAGGGTTACGAACCGGAAACAGGTCCAAGGATGATTATTTCCAGTCCAGGGAAGACATGGCTTGGCAGTTCGGGCTAGACTGTTCCCATGAGACACAGGGTCAGACTGATTTGCATATGGCCATGTCTGAACTGGGGTGGTGGAGTGAGCTAAAAAATGATGATGGCTTTAACCCAGATCAGTTGACTGGGGGTGAGTGTTTGATTTGCTCAAACACTCCGTCCATCATCCCCTTTGGTATCCCATTATTGGATATGGGCCTCGGCACTGCCATCTTGACCTCGCCCCCAGAAATAATTTTAGAGAGTGGTTAGCCTTTGTGTGTAGGAGTTACTTTTTGTTAAAAATTTACATGGTAGATTAGATGAAGAATTTGGAAAAATGTGTTTTCCAAATCTAACAGAAAGTTTTAGTAAGTAGGCTTTAAAAAGCTCACCATACGCTTTTGCATGTGGCCTAATGCTTGCGGTTACGCACACTTACGCGCAGCGGCGCCATCTGGCTTTCCTCTCTCATCATCGCTCATTAAGCGCATTGCTCGCGGACACCCTTACAGCTCGCGCACATTGCACACCACTCGCCAGACGTGCCTCCTTTTTAGGTTTCGCTGGGGGGCGGAGCCGTAGGCTCCTCCTCCAGAGAAATCTATTGAGTACAGTATGGCACTATGGAACACGCCCCCCGTCCCATTGGCTAGCTCCATAAATGGAGCCTAGCCATTGGACGAGGGGCCTGTCCATCAATGCCGGACCAGACACGGGGGCGTTCCCGAGATTCTTTGGCTTTTGCCGACGTCACGCGACGCCGGGAACGCCCCCGAGTCTGGTCCGGCCCGGCCGTGATTGCTGCTGTCCTGGGCATGTTTTTCCCCGGCACGTTTCCCGCCTCCCTCCCGCCGTTCGTGTTCTCTCCCGCCCCCCTCCCCCCTCACGCCCCCTGTGTCCTCTCCCGCCGTCCGTTTTAATTTATATTCACTCAATGTACACTTATCTGCCGGGATCCACCATTCTCGGTCTTACTTTTGCGTTTGGAATGTTACTTCATACTTACCCCTAAAATACATAACGACTGCGTGACTCTGTTCCACTTGCCCCTTTCTCACCCGTTCCTACACAAAAAGCAGTTGAGTTGTTTTTCCGGGCGCTTTTTCAAAGGTTTATCATTTTGTTGCGTCTTCGCCCCACCTCCCGGCACGTTTCCCGCCTCCCTCCCGCCGTTCGTGTTCTCTCCCGCCCCCCTCCCCCCTCACGCCCCCTGTGTCCTCTCCCGCCCCCTCCCGCCGTCCGTTTTAATTTATATTCACTCAATGTACACTTATCTGCCGGGATCCACCATTCTCGGTCTTACTTTGCGTGCTAATTACCCTTGTTTCAGATGTGTTCATGCATTTCCACCCATATATTTTTAGCTGCCTACATATAATGTTGTATTTTTTTTTGCGAGGCATACACCATGCTCCACTGTACGCTTTTCCTTACAGCGTTTGGAATGTTACTTCATACTTACCCCTAAAATACATAACGACTGCGTGACTCTGTTCCACTTGCCCCTTTCTCACCCGTTCCTACACAAAAAGCAGTTGAGTTGTTTTTCCGGGCGCTTTTTCAAAGGTTTATCATTTTGTTGCGTCTTCGCCCCACCTCTGATTTTCTAAAGTCTTCACATGTCCGCTGTCAAAGCAATTGAGGAAAACTGAGAGGATCCGGCCCTGCAGCAACTTTCCACATTTCACCTTTTATCAAGCAGGCCTTTGTCCTCCCTCTCCCCTGATGTTGCCTGTGTTACTTGAAGATATGCCTCCGGGTCACGGGGTTAAAAGGGGGCTTGAAGGGAGATCATATTGGGCTTGCTTTACACAGGCACCTAGCATTAGACACAAGGCCCAATAGAAGAAAGATATACTACTCCTGTTTGATGAGCACCGGGGCAATAAATTCATTAATCCTCATTTTATGCCTCATCAAACACTTTCCAAGTTCCTCCATGGGAGTTATACAAATTAGCCACTGAAAAGGCAGTAATTTTAGTTTAGCGAGGTAAGTGGTTTTTGATTGCCTTCCTGAACAATGCTTCCCTTGACAGCCTAATAAATCAGTGCTTTCTGAGGCCGAGGCGCAGCGAGTGTGAACAATAACTCGCCAGAGTTTCTCCTCTGAATTCGGCCCAGAGGCCCGGGGAGGACGGGCCCGAATCAAAGCTGTCGCTTTATTGCCGGGCAAGGCTTTCTTTGAAAAGAATAACTATTATTTTGAGGGAGAGGGCAGCGAGAAGGTCAGCATGTGTGAGATAAGTGGAAGGGGGTGGGGTCAGGGCGCGGTGGTGGGTGAGGGAGGAGAGAGCGCGCGATTGGTCGGTATGTGGCAAAAGGGACGATTACATGTCACACAGACCCTTACTCGGATAGGGGGAAGAGTGTGGCATTTTAATTAGGGCTAGGCTCGTTCGGAAAATGTAGCCTTATTGACAATCCAATCATCCTTCTGGGGATATGTTCAACACATCGATTCAACGTAACAAACTAATGGGCACGTGCGTGAGCACTCCAGTCACAGAGACACACACAAACCATTTACACGCGGAGGCACGCACAAATATACAAAGACAAATACACATGAACACATAAACACATGCGAACACATCCAGTAAGCGTACCAATACATACACAGAGTAGTAGAACATCACACACAATTGCGCAGGAGAGATGCAAACGTATGCACGTGCGCAAATAAACTTTCCCACATACAAACACATGTGTGGTAAATAGATAAAATGCAAAAATACGCAGGTAAACCGAGATGTAAACAATCACACAAATTATCAGAGTAACAGATACATAAAAATAGAGACAACACGAACTGGACTGCAGGCGCCTACATATAAACGATAACACGCATAAGTATCATAATGCCCACAAATGCATATACAGGTACTTAACACAAACCTTTTTTATATAGGCACACAATCGCACAGAGATGGAAACATAAATGCATAGATTAAAAACACACACTTATAAATGTATGCGTATACAAACACAGACATTTATTTGTACACGCATTTGGCCTCGGAAAACCAGGAGGAAAGTTGCATTCCCTGAAAGGTGCACATACATCAGAGTCCGGCTGTCTGATTGAGCGGGTGCCGCGCGCCCTCCTGCTCTGCAGGGCACAGCTCAATCTCACGCCCTGGCTCTGCACGGATTCAGAGCAAGGAGCACACCGCGACAGCAGCCCCGCCGAGCGGCTGAAATATCTCCGCTGTCACCGGGCCGGACAGGTGAGGGGCGCTGACATAAATCTAGGGTGCAGTCCAGGTGGAGGAGGGATACGTGGCACGGGGGGGATTGTGGCCAGCACTGGCTGGAGGGGCAGCAGGGTGGGTGAACAACACTGGGGTCATAACTCTGTGCTGCACTTGGTTAGAGGGCTGCGGTGGAGGCATTTATGATCAGGATGAGGCGAAGGTGCAGGAGATGGCAACGTCCAGGAAATGGGCATGTAAAGCGTTAGCACCGAGTTGATGACATAATGGGTGGGGGGACTCGTGAAGGCATTAGAATGAGGAGTGGAGAGGAAAGGCAAGAATGGAGCTGTAGTAGGAGAGGGCATGAGAAGTGAGCGGTATCTCGAGCAGTGTGGGTGGACTAGAAGGTAATGGGCGTTGTCACTGGAGCGGCGAGGTAGTGTTTAAAGAGAGGGGAAGTGAAATAGGTGTAGCGGTGTAGCACAGTGTGTAGACGAAAAGAGTACGGTGCCCCATAAAGTCTTCATGTTTCCTGCCTTCGCTTTATAAGTATACCATAAGTAGTTTACGACTTTATTCTTCCTTTCCTTGTTATGTTCCTCCATCATCCTTCCTAGACCCTGTGACCATATCTTTATTGTCTGAATCGTGTTCGTGTCATAACTATGCAGAGCTTTAGTGCTGTTACATCTGAACTTTGACTCTCATAGTGTCCTGTGTTATTCTCTGACGCCTTTGCCTGCCAGTTTTGTACCTTCCTGTCTTCTATATTTCCTTTTGGCGTATGAATGTCCCTTTTATGGCCTTATGGTTGTCTTGTTTTTGTTGTCTGTCTCCAGTCTCTCTTTATCGTCCTGGAGATGTATTTCACAGGACTGGTCATGATGCTCCATGTGTGCCATCTAGAACCGCACACAATTCTCCAGATGAGTACTATAAAATATGCTGTGACTCATGCCCAGATCTGGACCTGACGCTCAGGCTTGGTCTGTGTACTTGGATTGTGTAAGCCTGGAGCACTGCTTATATTGGTTTATAGAGGACTTGGGGCAGTGATCCATTTTGGTGAGGAAACATGTCTCCAGAGAAGCATATACTAGTGTGACTCACTGCATAGCACCAGTACAGTTGGGCGTGACTGTATAATGAGTTCTTGTGTATTTTGATTATAGGTATATCCCCAGAACGCCATGCTGCTTGCGCATATTCCACCTGTGCATGAAGGGGCAAGCCTGGGGAGTGCCAGCGCCACATTAATCTGATAGCCACACTAGATCACATGAAACGCTTTAAAGGGACATATGGAGCAGTTCCAAGGTACCAGCATGGTAAAAAACAAATAACTGCACGTCTGCCTCTTACGCTTCATCATCCAACACACTGCTACGCCTTGTGTCCCATACCATGATAACCGCACCTCAGTGGTCGTTACGCACAACATGGAAGCACTTCCCACATGGAATCAAAACCAAAAGAACAACCTTCTATCCACACTACCGACATGGTGTAGTACAGTGCTTATGAAGGCAAGCACTTCAGCGCCCCACATAAGGTGAAGTGTTTCAATTGGCAAAAGATTAGTTGGGGGATCAAGAGGCTTGGCATGAACTAAATCCACTGTTTCATTGTGCGAAAATCGAGTAATCCTAATTTCTGTTTGGCTTGGTATCTAACCCACAACGTGATGTAGGAAATATGAGCAATGGGGATAGGTTGTTGCCATTTAGACTGCGATGGGATAGGATAGTACTCGATATGGCAATACCAATAAGATTTCAAATCTGTAACTCTATTTAAATGTTTGATTTTTCGACACACTGCAAAAGCATGTGTTTGATACTGTTCTTGTAGTAGCTGTCAGCTGAGCAGAACACATTTTTGGTTTGTATTTTTATTTTTGTAGTTCATAGTATTTCTATTGGATTTTTTTTAGCATGGAGATAGTTTGTCGAGGTCTTGATGCTGTAACAGGAGCATGTATTATTTTACCATCATTTCTATTTATGTTGGGTGACGTGCGTTGTTAAAGAGTGACAAGAGGGCTAAAGACGTGTTTGCCCGTGTTTGGTGAAAAAGGCTAGATGGATATCTCGACGGGATGCACCCATAATTCAAGGTATTCACGTATATTCTAGCCTGGCATTGTAAGTGTTTTTGGTGACTTAAGAAGACTACAGCGCTGCTTCGCAGTCTGAGGCGCTAACTCGACCTCACGGACTCCGCGGCCCCACCGCCCGCCCCTCCTTCGGGGAAGGCGTGAGTGGTTTTGCTGTGAGTCCCTAGAGCAGGAAGTCAGATTGTGGTTTTCTTGCAAGCTTGCAACACTTCCCTTTTTAGGTTTCGCGGAGGAACGGAGCCGTTAGGCTCCGCCTCCAGAGAAATCTTATGTTTCTTAGTGTGTACTCTTAGTCCCTCCCTCTGTTTCATTGGCTAGCTCCATAAATGGAGGCTAGCCATTGGAACAGAGAGGCGTCCGTCATGGCCGGAGGAGACACAGGGGCGTTCCCGAGATTCTTTAGCTTTTGCCGACGTCACGCGACGCCGGGAACGCCCCCGAATCCATCGACACGTGTTTGGTGCAGACTGAAGGTTTGTGAGCCTTCCCCGAGCAGAGCGCACTAAAATAACCCGTGTGCAGCTTCACCACCGCGAGCCGGGATCAGTAAACCCCCGACGAAGGGCCCCGTACCTTGCTGGTACCAACGCGACCGAAAACGAGCCCGCTGCTCTCCGATTGGACGGGAGAGCCGAGCCCCCTCACCAAACGCCGCCACATCTTTCCCTCTCAGCTTTCTTTCTTCCCTCTTACAGTTTCGGTTTCTCTCGTTCTCTCACTCTCTCTCCCCTCCTGCCGTCTCTTTTCCTCTCACCCCTCCTCTTTCCTCGCTCAATCTGTGCCCCTCGTGTCTGCTCTCTCTGGTCACCAGAAGAGACAGCGCCTCCCACCGCCGCAAAAACGCCCGCCATAGAAAGAGCGCAAGGGACAGGAAACGAATAAACAAGGGAAGGAAAGACACACAACCAAGAGTGGAACACTTAAAGCTGCTCCAGAGAGGGGGAGCCGAGCAGGTCCGCCTGGAAATGTACATGTGTAGAGACACTTCCTCGGGAAGGTTCCCCCTTCCCCCTGTTCAGACCCTTTCAATTATTCAATAGCTAGAGCAGACCAAGTGACTGCCAGGTGCAATACATCAGGCTTAGGAAGGGCTTTCATTAGATTCGGAGAGATTCACGCTGCTCTCTCCCTCCATCCCTCCGCCCTCACTCCTGTGTGGGTGGCTCTGTGTGTGTGTGGGTGGCTCTGTGTGTGTGTGCGTGTGGGTGCAAATGCAATAGGTCTCACATTTGCGAAAGATTAAGCTATTGGCATTGTAAATGACAATGCCATTTATTTATCTGTTTTCAAAACCAACACATAAATAAAAAAATTTGTCATTTACAATGACAATAGCTCTAACTTTTACAAAGGCGAAACCGTTGCATTGTAAATGCTTGTTTTAAATTTTAGCGCGAGGCACGCGCACGCACCACTCGCATGCTTTTTTCTTTTTGTCCACTCTCCCGCTTTCCTTTCCTTTAATTCCTCTTGTTCGATTTCTTTCAGCATTTACTTCCTCCACCTCAATTTCCCTCCTCTTCACCATTCCCCTCTTTCATCACACGTCTCTTATCCTCCTCCTCTCATTGCCTGCCTTCTTTATCCTAAGCATTTCCTTGCCTCATTCTTTGTACCCGTGACCTAGCCTCTTCCTTTTCTCTTTCTCCTCATTGCTCTTTGTTTGCGTAACCATCCTTCTCATTCTTCCTTACATTATCCCTTTTCGTTTCCCTTTACCTCCCCCTCCTTCATTCTTGTTGTCTCTTGCTTTCTTTCTTTTTCCGATTAGTTCTTCTTTTCTCGTCCCGCCTTCCTTCCTTGGTCATTGTGTGTACTGTGTAAATAACCACAGTAAACAGATGGAGTGATATAAATTTACCTATTTAGTGGGGGAAGTATTTTTTTTAATGAGATATTGTACTTCCAACTAGCTGCCCGGCAACACTTTGTCGCATGATTATTTTAAAACAATTGTCCATTCCGAAGGGAATTAAAATAACCACACGTGTATTGGATTCAGTCCAAGACGGCCCGGTAATTTTACTTTGTGACTTGGAAGGGGTGCAACCACCATAAACGCGCTCTCTTATCATGCACTCCATCAGCTGAGGCTCCGAAGCGCTGACAGAGATGGCATGATCGTTTGAACGGCGGTGTAAGAATAAGTTTCCAAGGATAATGTGCTGTATGGGCAATACGTACAAGTGTTGACCCTCTCCTCATTTGTGCTTAACTTCCTTCTGCTATTTTTTAATAGCACTGCTTGCCCCGTTTTTTCCAGTCTAAGCGGAAAGCCGAAGATTGTGGCATAGTGTGAAATTCTCTCACGTTTTAGACAGCCCAATGCGCACTGGTGAATACTAGGAGGCATCACACTGCTTTCAAAGTCCACAGGCTATAGGGTATAAATTCGCCCAACAATGCACGGCAAACCATCAACACTGCTCCACCCTACTGAACTGTTTTTTGGGTGGGTCGTTTTTTTTTTTTTTGCTGCCAGCAATGCCGAGCCCACCTTATTGACAATGAATGTTATCATTAGCAGTGAAGTGGGCAGCTTTAAGGGTAAAAATTTGCTGCTGTCAACATTGACTCACTTCTAAAACACACAACATTGTGTTGTAATAAGATTCCAGAAACCAGCAATGTCTTTTAATCCCATATTTAGGGCGTCTTTGCACTTGTGCAGTGCTCTTTTGCCTTTGTGCTTCCTTTCAGCCAGGTTCGCAAGTGTAAACAACACCTGCCTTTATACACAGCTGAAGGTTTGCGCTTGTAAACAGCATTACCTCCTCGTAAGTCTTCCTCGCCACATGATTTACATAGTGAGCTTTAGCTCCGCCACAGAACCCTCCAAAGCAAAAAAGGAAACCACCTCCCACCCCCTCCCAACATGGCCGGCCAGTCCCACCTGACCTCTATAAGAGGCGGACCGGCCCAACCAACAGCCTGTTTTTTTTGTTCTGCGCATTCTACTCCAGAGCGCCGTAAGGTAAGACAAGGGACCTGCCCTAGCTGGTCCTGGGCTCTTGGGTTGGAGGTCCTGCTCTAGCGGACCCTAGGACCTGGGAACCTGCCCCCTCTCCCTCCTCCGTCCCCCGTCCTACTGGACGGGTGAGGTGCTGCTCTTGCGTGCCTGGGCTCTTGGGGGGTAGGGAGGGAGGGGGGCGGTCGAAGGGGGGGTTATGGTGCGCCCTTTTCTCCCCTGGGCGACCGTGTGGGGTGTCCCTCGCCCGTTTGTCGGGTTCGGGGGTCCCGTCACTGCCTCTCGAGCGGATTGACTCGGGGAGACGCGGCGCCGGTCACTCATGTAGGCGCCCGCCATGTGCGTGTCTCCCCGTGGGGCCGGCGGTAATCGCATATCGGCCTTTTTTTGTTTTAAATCCCTCTGCCGTCCAGGCCGTGCCTAGGGTCGCGCTCGTAGGGAACTTGGTAACCCGCGCTCCCCGCTCGAGCCTGGCGTAGCGGCCGCAGTCGGTCTCAGCAGGGCTGACGGCCGGCGTGGCATGGATTCGCCTCCGGGGGCCAAGGGTGCTTACCGGTGGCCGCCGGGCCGAGAAGTCGTCCCACGGTGAGGAGTCCTCCGGGTCGGCTCCGAGGGGGCTTCCTGATACCGGTGAAGGAGGCGGTTCTCAGCGCTGGACGCTGCCGCCGGACAGAGGGATTTCAGCGGCGCGCATAACAGTGCCGCGCCCGGATTGGCCGAGGTCGCGTCCCGCCTTCAGGGGGCGGGGCTTCGCGGGGCTTCTCGCCAGGTGCAGCGCAGGAGTTTGAGGACCTGCAGCTGTGTCCTCGGGCGGTTTAATAGGCCCCCTGAGCCAGGGGGTCAGTGAGTTATCCGCTTACTTGGATGGTGGTGGTTTTCTCTGGCTAGATGGAACAGGAGGATGTCACGGCGGGTCAGGGACCTAGCCCCTGTTCTGCTTTGCCCATTTCGGCTCAAGCCTTGCAGCTGATGATCCAGTCAGCAGTCGCCGATGCCCTGGCGATGCGTGATGCACAGGGTCCTTCCTCGCCGAAACGGCCACGCAGGGACCCCTCCCCGGTCTCGGATGCGGAGGGGGAGGAGGAGGATCTTCATGGTCGCTACATTCAGGGACAGGACCTGCGTGAGGTCCTGGCGCACATTAAAGATAACTTGGCCTTCCCGCCACCTGCAACGGAGGAGGCGTCCGACGATTTCTTTGTCCAATATCAGCGCAAGGCGCCGGACTCCCTGCCACTACATGCCTCCGTCAAGAAGGTCATCGAGAGGGAGTGGCTGGACATTGATAAGCAGACCTTTCCGCGTTTTCTAACGAAACGTTACGCGGTGGAGGAGTTCACCAAAGACTTCCCCCCGGCGGTGAAGGTGGACTCACTGGTTGTGGGTCTGTCGTCCCAGGGTTCCATCATTTCGGAGGACGCCTCTCCCTCTGACCCGGTGGACAGACGCGTGGAGGCTGCCACGAAGCGCTCTTATGCGGCCGCTAATTTCTCCATCCGGGCCTCGGCATATTTGTCGTGCACGGTACAGTCTCTGTTGAGAGACTTCCAGTCCTTGGGGGAACTCCTGGATCAAGGGGCCGATGTGGTGCCCACGCTAGCCCTGATGGAACAACAGACTCGTCTGCTAGCGGACATTTCGTTTGACACCCTGGGGGCGGCGGCTGCCGCGGGGGGTGCGGCGATTCAGGCCCGGCGGCAGATCTGGCTGCGGCATTGGAAGTCGGAAGCGGCCCAGAAGGCGCTGCTCATGAAAATACCATTTACAGGGGCTAAGCTGTTCGGTCCACCTCTGGAGGAGATGATTAAGAAGTCGGCGGAGGACCGCAAGTTGCTGGCTCCCATCAGATCATCTGGGCCCCGCTTCCCGGGTCGCGGACGGGTGTTCCACTCAGCTTCCAAGGGTAGGGGCAGCGCGCCCTTTCGTGGAAGGGGTCGCGGCCGGGGCGCACCCTACTTCGGAAAATCCCGGCCTCAACCGGCGGCTGCCACTTCCACTGCCCCCCATAAGTCCTGACTTTCGGCCATCCCCCGCCGGGGGGCTCCCGGTGGGGGGCCGTCTCCGCCACTTCATCCAGGCGTGGGAGTCGTCGGTCACGGATCTTTGGGCGCTTCGGATTGTAAGGGAAGGTTTATCCATCACCTTCTCCTCCCCTCCTCCGGACTTGTTCCGCGCTACACCCCTTCCTTCCTCCCTGGTCAAGAGTCAGGCGTTGCTGGCCGGAGTTCGGGACTTACTGGACAAACAGGCCATCCGCCGGGTCCCGCCGTCACAGCGGGGCCTAGGCGTCTACTCTATCCTGTTTCTGGTAAGGAAGGTGTCTGGGGATTTCCGCCCTGTGTTGGATCTAAAGGGGTTGAATGCTTATATTCTGCATACTAAGTTTAAAATGATCTCTCTGCAGGAGATTCTGCCTCTTCTGGTGCAAGGCGAGGTGGTGGCTTCGCTGGATCTACTCGACGCCTACCTCCATGTCCCGGTTCATCCGTCTTCCCAGCCCTTCCTCCGGTTCTGCGTGGCAGGCTCCCACTATCAGTTCCAGGTACTTCCGTTTGGATTATCATCTGCCCCGCGGGTGTTTACTAAGATCCTGGCCCCCCTGGTGGGTATTCTGCACCGGGAGGGGATCAGGGTGTTTCCGTACCTGGACGATTGGCTTATTTCTGCCTCTTCTTTTTCCAAGGGGGTGCTGCACGTCAGGAGAGTCTGCGAGGTCCTGTCCACCCACGGCTTCCTGGTCAACGAGCGGAAGTCTCACCTGGTGCCCGCTCAGGACTTGCAATTCATTGGGGGTCGTCTGGACATGGTGCTGGGGAAGGTGTTTTTGCCTCTAGGGCGCCGGGACACGTTGTGGCGGGATCTGGGGTCCCTGCTGGCTCAGGAGTCGGCACCGGTCCGCCTTTGGTTACGGGTTCAGGGCCTCATGTCGGCGACCATCAATGTGCTCCCCTGGGCTCGCCTCCACCTCTATCCTTTGGTCAACCATCTGCTGTCCTGCTGGGACCCCCGCTCGGAGGATTACGAGCTTCTGGTCCCGGTCTCCCCTCGGCTCCGGACGGAGTTGGGGTGGTGGTTGGTGGAGGCTCACCTCGCGGAGGGACTTCCCTTCTTGGTAGCCCCATCCAGGGTGCTCACGACCGATGCCAGTCTCCTCGGCTGGGGGGCAACCTTGGACATGGAGTCGATTCAGGGCCGTTGGACTCCCCTTCAGTCTCACTGCTCCTCGAACTATCGGGAGTTGAAGGCTGTCCTTCTGGCCTGCCATCATTTTGCGCCGTCACTACTGGGTCATCATGTCTTGGTACGGACGGACAACCAGGTGGTGAGATGCTATATCAACCATCAGGGAGGGTGCAGGGTACGCTCCCTCTGGTTGCTGACTCAGGAGTTGTGCTCATGGGCGGAGACTTCGGTCCTGTCTCTTCGGGCGGTCTATCTCCCGGGGTCCGACAATGTGGAGGCGGATCGACTAAGTCGGATCTTTCCCGCGCTTCCGTGTCTCTCCCTGTCCCCGAGGGTGTTTCAGCAACTGGTGTCTCGCTTCGGTCTTCCTCTGGTGGATCTGTTTGCGGACGGGGACTCGGCCCTTCTACCCAAATTCTGCTCTCTCCTCCCGGGTCCGGGGGTATGGCGAGTGGATGCCCTGTCGTTCGCTTGGCCTTCCGGACTGCTGTACGCATTCCCCCCGTTCCCCCTGATCCCCCGGGTCCTCTGCAAGATTCGCCTGGACAAGGCCAGGGTACTCCTGGTGGTGCCCGGCTGGGTCCGCCGCCCCTGGTACCCTCTCCTTTGCGATCTGGCAGTTCAGGCTTACTGGCCGATCCCGGATCTGCCCTTCCCGTTGAGAGGTCCCCCGCTCCCGGAGTCGGTTTGGCGCCGGCTCCATCTGCAGGCCTGGCTCTTGAGCGGGTGACGCTGCTGGCTCGGGGGTGTTCTTCCGGGGTGGTGGATTTGCTGCAGGGATCCCGCAGGTCTTCCACCTTGTCGTCCTATGCCCGGCACTGGGCTTCTTTCACACGCTGGTGCGGGCGGCGGGGTTTGGACCCCGCCACCGTTGTTCCCTTGCGGGTCTTAGATTTCCTGGCTGAAGGGTTTTCCTTGGGCTTGGCCCCTTCGTCCCTGAGGGCCCAGTGGGCGGCCTTGCGGGCCTTCCGCAGTCCGGATTTCGACGGGCTGGATCCCCTGGTGGCTCGCTTGCTCCGGAGTTGTTTTCTCCGTCGCCCGCGGTCACTCTGCCTATCCCCTCCGTGGGATCTGCCTCTCGTGCTGCAGGCACTTCAGGGTCCTCCCTTTGAGCCCCTGGCCTCAGTGGCTTGGCGGTTTCTCACCTTCAAGGTGATTTTCCTGGTGGCCGTGGTGTCGGCTGGGCGGATGGGCGAGCTGGGGTCGTTCCTCCGCTCCCCGCCCTTCTTACGAGTGTTGCCGGACCGGTTGCTACTCCGGCATGACCCGCGGTTCCTACCCAAGGTCCCTTCCCTGGTGAACCGGGCTCGGGAGGTGTCGTTGCCTTCTTTCCCCCCCGACGTGGATCCGGCCTTAGCTTTGCTGGATGTCCGGCGGGCGGTGTTGGTGTACCTTGAACGCACATCCCCCATGGCCCGGTGTGATAGCCTGTTCGTTACTTTCGGTCCAGTCCGATCAGGCCACAAGCCCTCTCTCTCCACCTTGAGTCGCTGGCTTAAACAGGCTATCATCCTTTCCTATGCTGCGCTGGGTTCGGGGGTTCCGGTGGGGGTCCAGGGGCGGTCCACGAGGAGTGTCGCTGTGTCCTGGGCCTCCTTCAAGGGTGTCTCCGCGGAGGAGATTTGTCGGGCGGCGACGTGGTCGTCCCCCCACATGTTCATGGAACACTATCGCGTGGTCTTGGGTGGCCCGGCCCATGGGGAATTCGCGGGGGCCGTTCTCAGTGCGGGAGCGGTAGCTCCTTGAGGTGTGTTGTCTATTATGTCTAGACTCAGGTTTGCTGCAATTCCTGTTGGCTTTACTTTATGCTGAATAAAACCTTATGTTGGTTTACCTGCATCACCATGTGGTGTGGTTCTTCTAGTGGTCAATGAAGCCTTGTTGGCTTGGGTATTTGCTCACTATGTAAATCATGTGGCGAGGAAGACTTACGAGGAGGTAATGCCCCGGTTACTTACCGGTAATCTTCATTACTCCGAGTATAGTCTTCCTCGCCACATGAGTTCCCTCCCACCCTCCCTGTCTGGCTATCGGCTTCATTGTTTGCTTGGTAGATCAGGCTGTTGGTTGGGCCGGTCCGCCTCTTATAGAGGTCAGGTGGGACTGGCCGGCCATGTTGGGAGGGGGTGGGAGGTGGTTTCCTTTTTTGCTTTGGAGGGTTCTGTGGCGGAGCTAAAGCTCACTATGTAAATCATGTGGCGAGGAAGACTATACTCGGAGTAATGAAGATTACCGGTAAGTAACCGGGGCATATTCATCCATACATGCATTCATACACACTGAAGGCTCATGTGCGTAAACAGCAAATCCATCCATCGTTGAATATCAATTTCACACATTACTGTTCTTGCCTGTGTATGTCTAGCAAGAGCCTGCACACCCAAACTGGTGAATAGTGCGCTATATAAAACAGCATAACATATGTCCTGCAGCGGCTGGTAGTGCGAACGCCAAGCCTACCTGAAATTACTATCACTTCTCTGTACCCTTAGATATAAGACTGTGACTAACATGCATAAATAAACAATCTATATTGGTACCAGGTTCATTTTGTATTTCTTAAAAGCGCGCTGAGACATGAAATGTGAAAAAATACTTTTCACTGACGTTGGAACCTTTCTCATAATCAGCGAAACATAGGTGCATTATTATTTACTGTGTGTTAAACAGATTTTGTTTTTAATATAGCGGCACGTAATAGTTGCTTCAGAGCACTTTCCATATTCATGTAACTGATTAGCATATTAGAAAATACTGATGGTACTTCTGTAGCGATACTACTTTTAACAACTTTATTTGTATGCGTGTGAAAATATTAACGTTGCGTAACACCACGTTCTGAATGATATCTAGCCATTTCTATGCTGAATATTGTATTATTTCTGCATAGTATTTGTTCTTGGAGTTCAGTCTGGTCACTGGACCACATCTTGTCCTTGTTTTGTCTCTACTCCCTTAATGTACACATAATGACTGGCCTGTGCTGCTTGAAACATCGTATTTTATTGTATTTATATACTGCATTATAAGGCGTTGAAGCACTTGAAAAATGCGTTGCTTCAATGCATTGCGTACAAGTTCCAAATGGTGTTTCACACAGAGCATTGTTAAAGGCTGAGTAAAAACAGCAGATTTTCCATCTGTTGGAGAGTAGGGTCTGCTTCCTTAGGTTACCCCCCCCCCCCCTTTTTGCTGTGATTCACTGGTTTATCGACTTTAGTCTGGCTGTGGCTCTGCTAATCAGGACCGCAGCCTAGCTGTTCTCTCTCTAAATTGATTGCATGTACATTAGGTACACTCCAGATTGGTTACTGGGTTACCCTTGTGAGTCCCTAGTATATGGTACCTTAGGTACCAAGGGCATAGGTACCCCAGAGGCCTACCAGGGGCTGAAGCATGTATTATGCAACCCCTGGGAAGCCTTCCAAAATGGCACCACAGGTCTGCACTCGCAGCCTGGGTAAGGTGGTGTATGCACCCCTTACTGAGATATAGTGTACCTATATCTACCATTTAAAACAGACACATATTAACCTATAAGTCACTCCTATGGCAGGCCTTGACAATCCTGAAGGCAGAGTGCTTGGTTTTGTGTGAGAGGGTGCCCTAGCATGAGCTGAGCCCCTCTGCAGCTTTCGGAATCCCTTCCTTATAGCTGTTCTGTGATATGGCCATACCATATTCTCTTAAGTGCATTATAATCCTCGTGGTTAATGCTAACTTTGGTTTGGCTTTATCAAAACATATTGTGTTTGGTGTCAAATACTTTGGAATACTACCCCCCACCAGTTCTGGCGGCGGGGGTAGCATTCCACCCTTCAAGAGGGAGAAGATATGTACCCACTTACTTTCCAGGTAATAGTTTAAAAGAGCCACAGCATCACAAAATGGATGCTAATGTCACAGACAAGAGTCTGACCTCATGCTGCTGGACGAAACTACGGCAGGGGCGGCCTGGACAATAGGTTTCCTGTCTAGGGAGGTGCTAGCACCTCCCCAAACAGGCTTTAGTGTATTGGGGCAGGGTGGGTTGCATTCAGTGAATGTTTTTCAGACACTGCCTGGGGCAGTCAAGGTGTCCCATTCATTTCCCAGTTCAAACTGGTTGCTGGGGCACTTAGCCCCAGCTCTGGTGCAAAACTGGACAAAGGGGAAGAGGTGTAACCACCCCCTCCCCAGGTCCTACCACAGGTGGGACCCTAGAGTTAGTCCAACCCCTAAATCTCCCTTGGGGTCAAGGAGTTACTCCCCTGTTCAAACAGGCACCAAAGAAGCATCTTGCCGGTCTGCATTTTTGAGGCTCCCGCCGGATCCCGAAGAATCTGCGACACAGGACACGGACTTCCAGACATCTCCGAGGCTGACATGAGTCCCCAGCGAAGCTAAGACCTGTAGCTATCACGAGAGACGTGGGACCGGAACTCCTGGACATCCTGCACATTTGCTATTGCATCGACTTCCCGAGCTTTCCCGAAGTTATGCATTGGACTACTTGTAGTCCAAGCCCTGAGCACCGTTTGCATCGAAATTGGGGGCTACACTCCACGAGTGTTCCGTAGGCCCGCTTTCAGCATTTCTGCACGAGGCGCCTTCGCGATCCCTAGTCTGTTGGCTAGTGGGTCCCCATGAAGGAATCTACTTTGTTTCTTGGGCTTTCCTGGTTGCTCCAGGCGTGCCCTGACTCCCCTCCAAAGGGTAAGTCCCTCAGACCTTGCTGGTCTGCACCAAAGCCAAACTTTTTTTTGTTGAAAACCTTTATTTTGGAAAGGAAGATACAGTTACAGACCTACAACCACGGAGGCTGGTCAGTCACACAAATCAGTATCTAACACAAGAATACACAGCTCTTCAGCCGACAACCCGGAAGTCCGGCAGCAAGATCTCATGATCCTGTGAAAGCATGTGGTATAAATAGGATTAGTGAAAGGTTTCACGTTTTATATTTTATAAATAAAAACCAACAAACAAAACACAAAGAAGGTCGAGGCATTACTGTACAGTAGATTGGCTGTCCCTTATGGCAGTGGGAGACGGGTGGAGAATGTGTAACAATATAAAGGAGGAGAAATACTGGAGAGGGGAAGGGGGGCCCACGGTCAAAATAATACAACACAGTCAGCAAAAACTAAGAATCGGAAACGCACAGTCAAGGGAGGTGAAGCGGATCGGGAGCGTCGGTGAATGGGGGGGTGCAAATCTCTCCACGGTACGAATTCCATTGACCCCAGACCCTACCCCATTTCTTAGGTCTGCCACGGGAGACATACACAGTTTTTTCCCTAAACATGGACCAGTCCATGTTTTCTTTCCATGCTAGGAGTGATGGTGGTCTTTGAGAACCCCACAGCCGGGCAATATCTCGCTTAGCAACCATATTACCTAATGTAACCCATTGAGTTTGAGCGACAGTGCAGTCATTCGGCTCCCTAACATTCAATAAGCAGCCTCTGGCCTCAGGCAATAACACAACACCAGTCACCTCACCCATAACCACATGCACTCAGTGCCAGAACACCGCCACTTCCGGACATTCCCAGAGGATATGTAGAAATGTAGCCAGCATACCACATACGCGCCTACACAACCCATCCACAGAGTAACCCATATGCACCAGTCGTGGGCCCGTGACATATACCCGGTGTAATATCTTAAGTTGCACCAGCCTGAGACGTACCGGAATCGCGACCTCTTTGGGGGAGGATATCGCCGCCTGCCAGTCTTCGTCATCCAATTCTAGCCCGTCACTGGTCCAAACATTCCGAAATTGTAAAAGAAGGTCCGAGCGATCGTTAATCAGTTTCTTGTAAATAAGAGATATGGTGCTGTCGGGGACGTACCCGTCAAGCACTCAATCCTCAAGAGGAGAGGACTCTGGGATCGTAGTGCCAGCCGGGAAAACCGAGTGAAGTGCATGACTGATTTGAAGGTAATGATAATGTTCCGTCACTCAATTTATACTCCCGCTGGAGTTCCTCGAAGGTCTTGACTCTGCCCTTAACCCAAAGGTCGCCCACTTTACTAATAACAATGAGGTCCCATCTGTCGAAACCCTTCAACGTCCACAGGCCACCCAGTGCCTCTGCAGCGTATAAAGGGGTCGATTTAGTCAGTTTATCCGTCCATCCCGTGGCAGCGGTCGCACTTCCCCAGATTCGCACCGCAACCGCAGTAGGGCCTGTTAGGTGCTTCCAGTCGGCTCTAGAATAGAGCGCTCTATTGTAGTCGCCCCAGGGCAGTTGCCATCTGTCCATCTCGAATGCGAGGTTCGGGACAGGGCCGTACATAGCGTGGTTCACAGCACTCAACTGGGACGCCCAGTAGTAGCGCTTGATGTCAGGTAGCGCGATACCCCCGTCGTACCAGGGCAAAGTCAATTTTGCCAATGCGATACGCGGTCGCCCGCCCCACATCAACTCCCTCTGCAAGCACTCGATCTCACGAAAATAGCTAGCAGGTACCAAATCAAGTGTATTCTGAACGGCATATAGGAAACGGGGGAGAGACATCATTTTGAACAGGGCCGCCCTTCCCAAAGGGGAGAGTGGCAAGCCACACCACGCCGCAACGTCCGACCTAAGCCGGGAGAGAGTAGGCAACAAATTCCGCTCATAGCGGGCTTTGAGATCCAGTGAAATATAGATCCCCAAGTACTTAAAGCTGACTCTAGTAACCGGTATCGGGCAAATGCGGGGAAGAGGGGGCACATCGCCCGTGAGTGGGTAGATACAGGACTTGGCCCAGTTAATGACCAAACCGGAGTTTCTCCCAAAGGAACTTAGCACATCAAACAGGACACCCAATGACTTACGGGGAGAGGTAAGATACAGCAATATATCATCGGCATAAAGCAATATCCGGTCCTCGAAGTCGGGCGACCATCGGATGCCCTTAAGCAAAGGTTCCCACAGGAGCCACGCGGCCAGGGGCTCAAGGGCAAGCGCAAAGAGGAGCGGCGATAAGGGGCATCCCTGTCTCGTGCCGAGGGTGAAGGGTTCCGAAGCCCTGCCATTAACCACCACCTGCGCCAGTGGCTGCTCATACAAAAGCTTGATCCACCCAATGAATTTAGGGCCGAAACCAAACTTAGCGAGGGCTGCCCATAAATATGGCCACTCCACCGTATCGAAGGCCATCGAGGCATCAAGTGAAACCAAGATGGCCGGCTCCTTAAGAGACCCCGCCCTTGCCAAGACGCCATGGAGGCGACGAAGATTCGGCGCGGTATTACGATGGGGAATAAATCCAGACTGGTCCGGATGAATCAAGTCAGCAATCACCGTGATCAGCCGATTTGCCAAAAGTTTTGCGAGAATTTTAGGTTCAACATTCAAAAGCGAAATCGGCCGATACGATGAGCAATGATCACGGGGCTTGCCATCTTTATGAATGACCACAATGGATGCCAATCTCTGATCCCGAGGAAGAGATCCGAGATTTCGCGATGACAGGAACATCCGACGAAGATACGGCGCCATGTTGTCGGGGCATAGTTTGTACAACTCCACTGGTATGCCATTCGGGCCTGAGGCCTTCCTGGAGCGAAGTGAACGGATAGCGAGCGCTACTTCATCGGTGGAAAAGTCCGCCTCCATAAGCTCCTTGTCTGAATCCAACAGGCTAGGCAAGGCGATATCCCGAAGTAATAAATGCGAGTTCTCTTCCGGCCTATCAGAGACCGGCGCATAAACCGCCTGAAAATGCTGGGCAAAGACCTGGACTATATCAGTCGGGTCCACGACCCGCGTACCATCCATCCTTTCAACAACAGGCACCACCCGATTCAATCTATCCCTTTTGTCCAACCAGGCAATCAACTTTCCCGCCTTATCCCCAACATCATACAAACGTCCCTGTTGCTCACGATGCATCGCCTTGGCCGCGTCAGTGACCAGCGCCTTGTATTCAGACTGTTTCAGGGCCAAAGAGTGCAGCACCTCAGGGGTGACTCCGGACTCCATCTGCCTCTCCAACTCAGGGATTTCATTCTCTAGGTCCACCACCGCAGCATTCTTATGCTTCCTCTCGCTGGCAATGAGGGACAGGGTTTGGCCACGAATCACTGGTTTATATGCCTCCCACAATGTAACCGGGGAGGATATCGATCCCTCATTCTCAGCAAAATAGTAGTCCATACACTTCACCACCTCCGACCTAATCTTGGGATTACGAAGGTGCCAGGGGTTGATCGGAGCGACCCGGCCCTCGGCACCCAACTGTACGTCAACTGTAAGCCAGAGCGGGGAGTGGTCAGAGATGCCCCTGGCCAAATGCCTGATTTCCCTTACAGAGACCATCTGCACCGCTGGTACAAGAATATAATCCAATCTCGAGAGACTCCCGTGGGCTCCCGAGTAGAAAGTATACTGGAGCTGTCCAGGGTGCAGTTGCCTCCAACAATCAACTAGACCAAACGTGTCCAGGAGACTCTGAAGTCAAAGTTGTGCCGCAGGCAGAGTTCTGGGAGGGGCTACGGTCTTCATCCCCACTGACTACAGAATTAAAGTCGCCACCCACTACCAGTATGCCGTCAGGAAACCCCAGGATCACATCACCCACATCAGCAAATGTGGTGGTTTGCAGGCCAGGGGGAACATACACAGACAAAATGGAGACCGTCTTTCGCTCCCACCGACCAGTGATAGCCGCATAGCGGCCCCTGTCATCCAACACTACGTCATCTATCTCCAGGGGGAGGGAAGTTCTAACCAGGACCCCCACCCCTCTCGATCCAGAGGTAAATCCTGAGTGAGCCACTAAGCGGTAGCCCCGTCTGTTCAGCGCGTGGCATGTATTACCAACAAGATGCGTCTCCTGGAGTAAAATCACATCTGGGGCACATCGTTTCAAGTATTGCAAAACTATCCCCCGCTTTATCCTATCACCAAGACCGTTAACGTTCCAACTCAGCACCCTAAGTTCCCCACCTCCCATCCCGGCATTGGACACTCCGCCCCCCTCGCCCCGGAACAAACACACAGAATAAAAGCCAGAACATAGCGCAGCCTCGAGCGAAACAAAAAAGAAAAGACCCCCCCACCACCCCCGAGAAACCCCGAAAAACACACACCCCCACCCTGCACCCCTGCGGTAGACCAGAAAGCCACCCCAACTTGCAGTGTGCCTGTCGCCCCATTAAACTAACCTACAAGAAGAGAGAGAGAGTCCCCAGAGGAGGAAGAAGAGGCCCGATTCCCCCCACCCCCGGGTATCTATACTGTAAAGCAAATCGATCACACAGCCACTGCTATAAGTCCAAGGAAATCGGCTCGCCGATGCAGACTCACTACTCCTGTTCAGCCAGGCCCCCTTCGGCACCTCTCGAACTCTCGCTGCTGGTGCGGTTTGATGGCAATGTGTCCAACCAGTCACTGGCCACTTCGGGGCGTCAAAGAAGAACGCTCGCTCCTCATATTCGATCCTCAGGCGGGCCGGAAATAGCATGGCATACTTCAGTCCCATATCTCTGAGCCGTCTCTTCACCCCGGTGAAACCCATGCGTTGTTTCTGCACCGCCTGCGTGAAGTCAGGATAGAAACTAATTGAGGCATTGTCAAACTTAGTGGGACCCGTAGTACGTGAGGCTTGCAGGATAGCGTCCCGGTCCCGAACATTAAAAATTCTGGCGATGATAGGCCTTGGTGCGGCCCCCAACTTGGGCTTTCCACCGGGGACTCTATGAGCGCGCTCCACCGTAAAAAAGTTGATGAGGCCTTTAGGCATAAGATGTTTCAGGACCAGATCCCCAACCAGAAGGTCCGTAGATACATCCGCAGAGTTCTCCGGAACCCCCACGATGCGGACGTTATTGCGCCTGGCCCGGCTCTCGAAATCCTCCAGCCGGCGGGCAAACAGGTCACTGGAGGCTCGGAGAGTGCGAACCTCAGCCTGGAGGTCCGAGACATCAGTAGTCAAGCTCGCAGTTTTGATATCCAGGGACTTGACCCGCTCATTCGTTTTGCCCAGGTCCGCCCTAATAAGATTGACCTCGATCGCCACCATGTCGATCTTTGCAGCAAGGGTTTCGTACTGTTGGCCCATAGACCAAAGCCAATCTTGTCATCTTGCGTGGGCTGCTGTTGCCAAGGCTTGTTGGGTCCAATCCGGATACCGACGTGGGACAGCACGAATCCAGCTCCTGGTTGTCGTCGACACCTCCTGGACCTCGTGGCTGAAGAGTCAAGCTTCACCTACTTAACTTGAAAGCACCCAACATCGGCTGCCATCCTCTTGTTGCCATCCTGGTCACTGGCTAGTGACCCAGACTCTGTCCCCTCTGCTTACAGGTTCTTCAGATCTCCGATCCACCCTTGGATCCTTCCGGACACGTTTCTCCTGGTCGCTGAAGCACTTCTTTGCCGCTCTCCTTCGGAAACGACGACAAACCAGACACGAAAAGACATCTAGCACCCGGCTTCCCTGGGTGAGAGAACACGAGTACTTCGGTGCTCCCGGGGGTCTTGACTCTCAAAGTGTCCAGTACTGAAGGGGTTCTACCGTTGTCCACTCCTAACTGTCCTTAATCTTTAACTTTGTAACTTTAACTTTTGCCATAGAAGTCAATGGTGATTCGCGGCTGTGTTTAGACTAAACACGCGTCCCCCGTGGGTCTCCTGCGTCCCTACCTTGGGTGGTTCCTGTAGGAGAGTAGGTTCTGCAATCCTATGATCACCCCAGATTTTTGCTTTTTTGCTTCACTGGTTAACGACTTCTCTGGCTGTTGGCCTGCTAATCAGACCCACAGCCTTGCTGTTCTCTCACTAAATTGACACGTGTACCTTAGGTGCATTTACCAATTGGTACTGGGCCACCTTATCAGACCCTGTAACTCAGGGCACAGGTGTACCCGGGGCCTACCAGGGGCTGCAGCATGTATTATGCCACCCCTGGCTGGCCATCTAAA
Source organism: Lissotriton vulgaris (assembly GCF_964263255.1). Taxonomy (NCBI): domain Eukaryota; kingdom Metazoa; phylum Chordata; class Amphibia; order Caudata; family Salamandridae; genus Lissotriton; species Lissotriton vulgaris. Next base: position 1,108,894,440 of record NC_141691.1, read on the forward strand.
TCTGACACAACTGGCTGCACGACAGCTGGGGCAAGGTGGTGTAATCACCCTTTGCTTTAGATATAGTATACCTATATCTAACCCTAAAATGGACACACAGACTCCTATCAGTCACTCCTATGGCAGGCCTTGACAATCCTGAAGGCAGAGTGCTTGGAATCGTGTGAGATGGTGCTCTGGCATGAGCTGAGCCCGTTTGCAGCTTGCGGAACCAAGTCCTAATAGCTGTTCCATGATAACGCATACCATATACTCTTAAGTGCATTATAATCCTCGCGGTTATATGCTATCTTTGGTATCGCTTTATCAAAACATGTCGAGTAAGGTGTCATACGAATTGGAATACTAACCCCTCGCCAATTCTGGCGACTGGGTTAGCATTCCACCCTTCTAGAGGGACACGACATGTATGTAACTGTGAACCCCGGTTGAAGTTAACTCAAGCCTCAGCATCACAAAATGGATGCTGCCACCACAGACACAAGTCTGACCCCCTGCAGCTGGGAGTCCTTCCAGCGAGGGGAGCTTGGACAAAGGGTTTCCTGTCAGGGGCGGTGCTAGCCCCATCCCAGACAGGGTTTTGTGTATCCTGGGTAGGCATGGCTTTAGAGGAAGGTGACTGCAAGAGGCACCCCGGTGCTCACTATGCATCTGCCGGCTAGAACCAGTTCCAGGGGCACACCAGCCCCTGAGCTGGGGAAAGTCCGGCATGGGAGAGGGGTGTAACCACCCCCCTTCCTGGTCCCACCCATGGGCAGGACCTAGTCGCGTGCCAGCCCCTTTTCCTAATATAAAGATAGGAGCGGGCCCCCTTCCAAATTAGATCATCTTTAAATCCTGAAACTACTTTCTACGAAAGGAACTCTCGACTTCTTCTCAAGATTTCTCCCTTGTGGCTAAGGAGTAGTCACCCTGCACCCGCAGGCACCATCCAAGAACACGGCGGTTTGCTGCACGTCCTTCCTCCGGAATCCGACTGACCAGCACGACGAGACCCGGCTTCCCTGGCACCTCTGACCTCTACCCACATCGTCAGCTCAGCTGAGATCCGTGGGTGCGACGAGACCTCGAGGGACCGGCCATCTTCAAGACTGCACGACGCTTGCCCAGCACGACCGCCGAGGGATCCTCGTGTGAGTGCTTTGGGGTCCGAGAAGCCCCAGCCCTGAGCAGCTCCAGCACCGAAGTTCAGCCCTCCAGCATCCACCAGATCTGCGTGGGGCCCTTCTGCTTTTTGCTGCTCACCGCGTTGTCTGGCTACTAGCCCGCTGGCTTGTGGCCTTCCCGACGACGAACGACGACATCAACACCGCTGGTCAGGTTGCTCCAGACTGGCCCTTGCACCCCTCCAACAGAGGAGCACCCCGGACCCTCCTGGTCCACTCCAGACGCCATTTTAAGTCCACCGCGTGGGCTTGCATTTGCCAAGACTTGTTGCCCCAATCCTGGGTCCAACGACGTCGACAGCAGAGACCTTCGTGGGACAGCTCGCACCTCCATCCTGGTCGCCGACAACGCCTCCTGGTCCGTGAGACTGCAGAGCCCAGCGTCGCCCACTCACCTGGTCGAGGTGACTCCATCCGGTGCCATCCTGGTGCCCATCTAATCACTGGCTAGTGATTCAGAACTTGGTCCCCTCTGCTTACAGGTGTCTTTCATCTCTGATCCAAGCTTGGATCCATCCGAATCTCTTCACTGGTCGCCTGCCAGCAACTTCTTCTTTCAGGCTCCATAGACTGCAACAAGGATTCCCGACGTCTTTCCAGACCTATGCAGCCGCAGCCCCTGGGCTAGGTAACTTCGGCATTTCGGTGCCCCAGCATAGCCTCACTATCCAAGGGTCCAGATCCTTTTTCGTTTCAGCTCTACCTAGTCGGATTCGTCCGATATCACTAACTTTGTCATTTCTAGTTTCCATAGACTATGTCCCGCATCCCACTTGAGAGTGCACACTCTGCACCCGAGTCCCCTAGGCCTCCTGCTCGTAATCTGAAGGTTCAGTAGTCCAGTCCTAGCGATTCCAAAGCCTATTAGTACAGTACTTACCTGATGGTAATTTCGCATTCCACTTTTAGAGTATATGGTTTTTCGTGCCCCTCGGGCATTTGTGTAAATTGTGCAACTTAAAGTATTTTCGTAAGAGTTTTGTTGTGTGCTTAGTACCCTGTCCTCATAAAGAGTACAGGGCTGTTGTGATCTAAATAAATACACTGTTTATTTTCATAACACTTGTGTGGTGTCCTTTCACTTGGTGTTCAAGGGGTATATGTGATGGTATAACAGCTGGCTTAACATGCCCTCTAGAGTTTAGCCCGAAGACTGCTCGTATCCATGCTACTAGGATAGCTGGCCTATAAGGTTGACTTACAACCAATCGTCAATAAGGGTTGTTTGGACTGATACAAAGTGCTCCCTAGAATAGTGAACATTATATATCAGGCCAACTTCTCACAGTTCCTGGTTGCCCCAGTGGTTCTACAGGCCCTAGGCCTAACTTCTATCCCTCACGTGGTTCTTATACCACTTTCTTAGTATATGGTTTGTGAGGCCCCTAGGGCAAAATGTATACTGTGCTAATTTACTGTGTGCTATTTAAGTTCTTGTATTGTACTTTTGCCTCTAGCCTCATAAAGAGACTAGAAGGGTGTGTTTTAGAATAAATACATATATTTTATATATATATCAGGTGTGGTGCTCTTTCATTTGATCATTCAAGAGATTATAGATTGGTAAAACAAGCTGCTTTACATTCCTTCAAGACTTAGCCTGAAGGCTGCTCTCCACAGATACCACTAGGATAGCTTTCTTTAAAGGTTGTCTTAAACCTACCATCAATAAGGGTCGATTGAACTGGTGCCAGGTGCCCACTAGAATAGTGGACATCATATGCCAGGCCAACTTCTCACAGCATTGATCCAGGATGATGTGCCTCGTGGCTAAATACTTAAAAGGTCCAAAGGCGAGACCTATTGGCTATGCCAATGCTTGTTACTTTAGGGGCAAACATATTCGGTACTGACCTACTGTGGGATATATGATTGACATGAACGTTTTGTTTTATTAGTCACTTTCCTTGACACCTCTTTTAGCCGCTGTTAAAGGGATTTTCCATCATTAAAGCTTAATATTTTGCATTTTTTGTCTGCAGGTTATCAACCTATTTTTGGGGGAATTGAATTTGTTACTTTTTTAGTAATTATTATTTTTGAGTGATTGCCAATTTAATCTTAACTTCAGTAGCAGAGGCATTTCTAGTTGTAAATTTGTTAAAATGGAAAGAGATAACAAAGTTAGTCTTTCCAGAATAGGAGTTTAAAATCATCCCACTTTTCTGGAGAAACAAGCAGCTTTATATATTGTTGATAATGTAGAACGGCGCAAGTAATGAAATCTTAAGTAAAAAATGAAGTGAATAGAATTATATGTACATTGTAACACCTTAAAGCTCTAATTTATCCAGTAGGGCTTCAGGTTAAAAATATACCATGCATCTATAAAAAAAGAATGATTTCTGGAAAAACGGTCCTTTATTGAGAGCATAAATTTGTGATATTAGATGATTTTATTTATTGAGACAGTGAAAGAAATCGTGTTTCAACAAAAGAAAGATTCTGAAGAGGAAATGGAAAATGCTACTTACCAGTATGCATCTGTTCTTGGCATGTAGAGCTGCAGAGTTACACACTGTGCACAGATCGCCACCTAGTGTTGGGCCCGGATGTTTGCAGTTTGTTTTTGTCCTGAAAAGTTCTTTGGAAGTCACAAGATAGGTGGCTCCTCCTTTGGACCACACTGCGCATGGGCATCGGCTCCATCCTCAGATTGTTTTTCGCCATTACAGAAATGATGGAGCTTTGCAAGAAAAGGAAGGATGTCCATGTAAGCTGTACCTAATTGAGATAATACTGGAACAGACAATGGGTAGCCGGGGAGGCGGATGGGCGTATGTAACTCTGCAGCTCTACATGCCAAGAACAGATGCATACTGGTAAGTAGCATTTTCCTTTCGAGGCACATCAGCTGCCGATTACACACGGTGATTAGATTGTATAGCAGTACCCACTCTTAGCGGCGACCACCCCTATCAGTTGCAGTAGTTTGAAATAATGTTTTGAGAACAGCCTAGCCCACATTAGCTTGTTGTTTAGTTTGCACATCTACACAATAGTGTTTTGTGAATGTGTGCAGTGTAGACCATGTAGCTGCTTTGCAGATGTCATTTAGGGGAATGTTCCCTAAAAATGCCATTGAATCCCCTATTTTCCTTGTAGAGTAGGCTTTAGGAGGAACAGATAACGTACGTTTAGCTTTGTGGTAGCAAATCTGTGTGCATTTGACAATCCATCTAGCTAACCCAGATTTTGATATGGGGTTGCCTTTGTGTGGTGGTGAGAAAGACACAAAAAAAATGTGTTTGGTCTTACGAAAGCGGTGTGTTCTTTCGATGTAGTATAATAATGCTCTTTTGACATCTAGGGTATGAAGAGCTCTTTCTGCTACTGTCTGTGGCTGCGAGAAGAAAACGGTCAGTTCCACAGATTGATTAAGATGGAAGGGAGAAAAGACCTTGGGCAGGAAGTTTGGATTGGTACGGAGAAAGACCTTATTATGATGCATTTGCAAGAAAGGTTCTTGAATGGTTAGTGCTTGTAGTTCACTAACTCTCCGAAGAGAAGTAATAGCTACTAGGAACGCAACCTTCCATGTTAAAAAATGTAGTTCACATTTATGTAAAGGTTCGAAGGGAGGTCCCATTAGTCGTGTGCGAACAATTTTCAAATTCTACACCGGTGAAGGTGGTACTCTGGGAGGAATTATTCTCTTAAGGCCTTTTGTAAAGGCTTTAATAGCAGGCCCTCTGAACAGAGTTAGATGCTGTCTGTTTTGAAGATATGCTGCTATGGCAGCAAGATGCAGTCTAATAGACGTGTAGCACAAGTTACAAACTGTGTAACGATATATCTGTAAGAGACATTAGTTAGTGATAGATTCCTTACCTTAGAATATCCCCAGGCGTCAGACTGGATCCGTAAACTTTTGCGTAGCAGTACCCTTGCGTGTCGGTAGGCGTCGTCTGCGGCTCCGCGTCCGTCGTCGGCGTCGTGGGCGCCGTGATGACGTCGAAGTACTTAGACGCCGCCTCCGCGTGCTGACGTCAGTTCTTAGCCACAGCTTTTCCGCGCCAGAAGCGCAGAGCCATGACAAAAACCAACACTGGTGCCATGAAACTAGGGCCCTGAAAGGGGATGACCTTAACCCTAGATATCGGTTCGCAGAACGGGGAGGATGGGTGGGTCGGTAAGGAATCTATCACTAACTAATGTCTCTTACAGATATATCGTTACACAAGTAGTAACTTGTGCATCTGAAAGAGACACGTTAGTGATAGATTACTTACCTTAGAATAGATACCCCAGCAATACCATCCCCGTGATGGTGGGTCTGCGAACCATTAATCACACCAGAAAGTCCAGGAGGACAGAACGGCCAAAGTAGCCGTCCCTCCGGACTTGACTGTCCAGGCAATAGTGTCTTGCAAACGTGTGCAGCGAGGCCCAAGTAGCTGCCTGGCAAATGTCCTGCAAGGGCACACCTCGGCCCAAGGCAGTTGTAGTGGCCGTGGCTCGAGTGGAATGAGCCCTCAGCCCAACAGGGGGTTCCTTCTTAGCCAAGGAGTAACACGCCTGGATGCACAAGATAATCTACCGGGAGATGGTCAGCTTGTGCACCGCTTTCCCTTTCTTAGCGCCCGCGTATCCAACAAAGAGTTGATCATCCACCCGGAACTGTTGTGTGCGATTCAGATAAAATGAGAGCGCACGTTTTGGGTCCAGACGGTGGAGCCTCTCCTCCTCTCTCGAGGGGTGCGGAGGCGGAAAGAAGGTGGGCAACGTGATGGATTGCCCAATGTGGAAGGCCGTGACTACCTTGGGTAGGAAGGAGGGCCTTGTCCGTAACACAACCTTGTCCGGATGGACTGAAAGGAAAGGAGGTTTACAAGATAGAGCCTGGAGCTCACTCACTCTCCTAGCAGAGGTGATGGCTACCAGGAAGGCAGTCTTCAAAGAAAGAAGGCAAAGAGGACAGTTGTGAAGTGGCTCAAAGGGAGCGCACATCAGAAACGTAAGAACCAGGTTCAAGTCCCACTGAGGCATCACGAAGGGAACAGGAGGAAACGTATGAGTGATGCCCTTCAGGAATCGATTAACGATAGGGGACTTGAACAAAGAAGGTTGGTCAGGCAGCCTCAGGAAGGCTGAAAGAGCTGAAAGATAGCCTTTGACAGTGCCCAGAGCAGAGCCCTGCTGGGCAAGAGAGAGAAGAAAGAGGAGAACCTCAGAGAGAGGGGCATTGAGGGGATCCACAGCCTTTGCTGTGCACCAGGCCACAAATCTGTTCCACCTGCAGGCGTATACCGACTTTGTGGAGGGACGCCTGGCTGCCAGAATGATGTTGCAAACTTCAGGAGGCAAGTCAAATGGCCTCAACTGTCGCCGCTCAATCTGAAAGCATGGAGGTGGAGACTGGACAGGTTCGGGTGGAGGACCGTCCCCTGCTGCTGCGACAGAAGGTCCTCCTGAAGAGGCAGACGAACCGGGGGATCGACTGACATACTGAGTAGCTCGGGATACCAGTACCTTCGTGCCCAGTCCGGAGCCACAAGGATGACTTGATCTTCTTCAGCACTCTGGGCAGAAGTGGTATAGGCGGAAAGGCGTACAACAGACCGCAGCTCCACTCGCGACGAAAAGCTTCTCCGAGCGAGTGCCGCCTTGGAAATTCCAACGCGCAGAACTGATGACAATGCGCGTTCTCTCCGGTGGCGAATAGATCTAACCAAGGCTCTCCCCATCGCAGAAAGAGGCCTTGCGCCACGTCCGAGTTCAGACGCCATTCATGATCCATCGAGCACCGACGGCTGAGTTCGTCCGCCCTGGCGTTCAGAGAACCTGCCAGGTGTTGAACCATAAGAGTCACGCCCTGATGTTCCAGCCATTGCAAGAGGCGCAGAGCCTCCTGGCAGAGGGTCCACGACCCCACTCCGCCCTGTTTGTTGCAGTACCACATGGCGGTGGTGTTGTCCGTGAACACTTGCACTACACTCCCTCGGACAGACGGGAGGAATGCCTTCAGTGCCAGACGAATCGCCAGCAGCTCCAGCAGATTGATATGGAGCCGGGACTCCGCCGGAGACCAGAGTCCTCTGATCTCCGCCTCTCCCAAGTGGCCTCCCCAGCCCTGGAGGGACGCGTCCGTCACAACTACGTGCTCCGGTTGGGGAAGGGAGAGGGATCTGCCGTTGACCCAATCGCGGTCCGTGAGCCACCACTGCAGCTGTCTCGCAGTGCCCTCCGAGATCAGGACATGGTCGGACAGGTTGCCCTGATGCAGGGCCCACTGAAACTTCAGGTCCCACTGCAGAGCCCGCATCCGCCACCGTGCGTGATGCACCAGAAGGATGCAGGAGGCCATCAGCCCCATAAGCCGCAGCGTCAACCTGACCGAAACTCGGGATAAAGGCCGGAAGATCGGAATCAGAGCCTGTATATCCCGAACCCGCTGTTCGGGATATACAGGAGCTTCTGAGAGGGGCACAGGTGTGACTTCGGCACATTGATGGAAAATCCCAGCTGGTGCAGGAGATCCGCCGTAGTCTGGAGGTGGCTGACGACTGTCTGGGGCAAGCCCGCCTTCAACAACCAGTCGTCTAGGTAGGGGAAGACTGACACCCCTAACCTGCACAGATGAGCTGCGACCACCGCCATCACCTTCGTGAACACCCGTGGGGCGCTGGTAAGGCCGAAGGGGAGCACGGTAAACTGAAAGTGCTCGTGGCCTACCGTGAACCGCAGGTAACGCCGGTGGGCCGGCAGGACGGGGATGTGGAAATACGCGTCCTGCAAGTCCAGCGCTACCATCCAGTCTCCTGGGTCTAGGGCAGCTAAGACCTGAGCTAGCGTCAGCATTTTGAACTTCTCCTTCCGGAGGAAGCCGTTGACGTTCCTCAGATCCAAGATAGGGCGTAGGCCCCCTTTGCCCTTCTTGGGTACCAGAAAGTAGTGGGAGTAGCAACCACGTCCTACTTCTGGCCCAGGAACGCGCTTGATGGCCCCCTTGGCCAAGAGGGCCGAAACTTCCTCCTGCAGGAGCCGCAAGTGATCCCCCGATACGCGGTGGTGTTGCGGTGGCATGGCTTGAGGAGTCGTCTCAAAGGGGAGGGAGTAGCCCATCCGGACGATCTGCAGCACCCACCTGTCCGAAGTGACAGTGCGCCAGTGAGAGTGGTGATGGCGAACCCTGCCTCCCACTGGCGTCACATGGGCCGAAAAGCACGGACTAGGAGGGTTTAGAGGTGGATGCCGCGGGGGCAGGTGTTGACTGACTCCGCCTGTTTCCCCGACCGCCTCCGCGGCGGTTTCCACGGCCGCCGCCGTGCTGGACGATAGTTTGCGGCGAGTGGCTGGCGGCGCGTGTGGGGACGCCCCTTCCTTGGCCACGAAAGGAGCGATAGGCACCCGTTTGCTGGCGCGGGCCGAGAGGCCCAAGGACTTAGGCGTAGCCCTAGAGTCCTTAAAGCGCTCAAGCGCGTGGTCTGCCTTGTCGCCAAAGAGGCGACGGCCATCGAACGGCATGTCCATCAGAGTATTCTGGACGTCTGCCAAAAAATTGGCGGATCTCAGCCAGGCGTGGCGTTTGACCGCCACTGTCGTAGCCATCGCTCTGCCTAGCGAGTCAGTAGTATCAAGTCCACACCTGATGGAATACTTGGCTGCGTCCCGGCCCTCCACAAGGGCTTGGCCGAGTTTGGCCCGTACCTCCAACGGGCAATCTGGCAGCGCTTCTGCCACCGTCTCCCACAGAGAGTGGGTGTAGCGGCCCAAGAGGCATGCGGTGTTGGAAGATCGCAGTCCCAAACTAAGGGACGAGAATATCTTCTTGCCATAGTTCTCGTACCTCTTGGATTCCCCTCCGGCGGGGCCGACGGGAATGCGGTCTGGGAATTAGAGGCCTGGATGACCAGACTCTCGGGGGTGGGGTGGGAGGACAGGAAACATGGGTCGCCCGGAGCCGGGCGGTGGCGTCTGGCCACGTTCCTATCTACGGGCGAACCCGTAGTGGGCCTGGACCAAGTGCCCAAAAGAACGTAAGTCAAGGCCTCATTAAACGGCAGCAGAGGCTCCATGGAGCATGACTGCGGCTTAAGGACCTCTGTGAGGAGGTTAGTCCTCACGGCCGCGACGGGGAGCTTAAGGCCCAAGGCCTTGGCAGCCCTCGTCAACACCAAACCATAGGTAGCCCCCTCCTCCGAAGCCACGGTAGGAGGAGAGACAAATCCAGTGTCTGGAGAGATGTCCAGGCCACTGGCCTCCCCAAGGTCTCCTGCCCAGTCCATATCAGACTGACAATCTTTGGTCAGAGGGTCCTCAGACCCCTCCCAATCCTCCTCATCACCCATCTCCTGAGACTCAGGGTTGTAATTGCATGAGGCCGGTTCATAGTAGTAAAAATCTCCAAACGGCGTCTGGTGCGGCGCCGATAGGCGCCGTCCCGACGTCGGAACCGAAACAAAGGAGGTATCGGGGCCGGCGCCGCCCGAGGATGGCGCCGGACGTGACACCACACGGACCGACACCGGGGGGGTCGTAAGGTCCACCGGTGACGGTCCAGAGCCCGAGGAAGACCCATCGGCGTCCCGCGGCGCTGGGCCCGAAGGCGCCGACGGCACCGGAGCCGCTGAGCCCTGCGGCGCCGGGCCCGAGGGCACCGGCGATGTCTGGATCGTGGGGCCCTGCGGCGCCGGCGGCGCCGAAGCACCCAACGGCGTCAGGGTCGGAGCCCCCGACCCACTAGGGCCCCCAGACGGGTTCGCTGGGCCCGTAGGCGCCGCGGAACCCGTCGGAGGAGAAAGGGACCTCATGGCCATGAGGAAACGCTCAATCTCCTCCGGCGACGCGTTCAGCCCAGGGACCGAAGGGTATGGGGCCGGACGAGACGCCTGCGACTCCCGAGGAGCCGCGTGGGCGGTGTCACCCGATCCCCCGGCCGCGTCGCGCGAGCGTCGGGGGGAGTCAGAAGAGCGATGATGCCTCTTCGACTTCTTGTGTTTCTTACCTGACGACTTAGACCCGGAGGAGTGGTGCCGACTCCCGGAGCTGTGACGGCTCCGTCCCCGCAACCTGTCCCTCGACCTCCCGTGGGACCGGGACCGGGCCCTCACGCGGCGCGGGGCCGACTGCCGGAGTTCGAGCCGCCTGCGGGACCGCTCCCGCCTGGCCTTCCTCGAAAGGGCCCGACAGTCGGGGCAGGCCTCGTCGTCGTGGTCGACGCCCAAACTTGCAGGCACTGGTGGTGAGGATCCGTAACCGACATGGTGCGGTCGCAATCCACACAATGCTTGAAGCCGGGCATCCCTACGGCACCGTCGGAGTCGATGAAGACTTCGAAATGGATCAAAAAGATCACCAAAACTTAGTCAAAAATTGACTAGGGAACTGCTTTTTCAAGATCTGCGCTGGCTGGCGCGGAAAAAAGAAGAACTGACGTCAGCACGCGGAGGCGGCGTCTAAGTACTCCGACGACGTCATCACGGCGCCCACGACGCCGGACGCGGAGCCGCAGACGACGCCTACCGACGCGCAAGGGTACTGCTATGCAAAAGTTTCCAGATCTGACGCCTGGGGATATTCTAAGGTAAGGAATCTATCACTAACGTGTCTTTTTCAGATGGCTAAGTTACATCTTTGGAGGTGTAGTAGGTATCCTATAATGTGTTGAATAGCCACATATAGGGGACTAATATTGTTGTTGTGACAATATATTACAAAGCGTTTCCACTTAGCTGCATAGCATGCTCTAGTGGTTGGACGTCTAGCTTATTTTATGACATTGATGCAGTCTGGAGGAAGGTTAAGATATATGAATTCTAGGATTTCAGGAGCCAGATCGCAAGGTTGAGCTGAGCTGGGTCCGGGTGCCTGATCTCTCCATGGTTCTGTGTTAAAAGGCGTGGAGACAGGCATAGTTTTTGGTGCTGTTCTACAGACAGTTTTAGCATTGTGGTGTACCCTGGCTGTGTGGCCCACGTTGGAGCAACTAGGATGAGGGTCAGAGAATGCTGCTGTAGTTTGCGTACTAGTAGTGGCATGAGTGGTAGAGGTGGAAAAGTGTACGCAAATTTTTTAGACCAGTTCATCCATACCGCATTGCCTTTGGACAGTGGGTGTGGATATCTGGCGGCGAAGGTCGTGCGTTTGGCGTTTTAATGGGTGCAAAGAGGTCTATCTGAGGTGGTCTCCACATCTGAAAGAATGGTTGAAGAACTTGTGGATGAAGTTCCCACTCGTGGGTCTGTTGTGTCTGACGACTTAACAGATCTGCGTTGGTATTTTGTACTCCTGGAACATGCTGGACTAAGAGGAATATGTTTTGAGGTATAGCCCACCGCCATATGTTTTGTGCTGGTTGAGAGAGTTCCAGGCAGTGTGTTCCGCATTTGTAATACATGGCTGTCATGTTGTCCGTGCGGACTAACACAGCTTTGTTTGATACTTGCTTTTGGCAAGCTTTTAGTGCTAGGAATATGGCTAGTAACTTCAGGTAATTGATATGGAGTAACTTTTGTTGTGGTGTCCACCTACCTTGCATGGTGTCTTGCAGTAGGTGGGCTCCCCAGCCGGAGAGCGATGTGTCCGCTGTCAAGACTATTTGAGGAACTGGCTCTAGGAACGGTCGCCCTTTGGAAAGGTTTTTGGTGTTCCCACACTGCAGAGAGCGAGGAGTCTGATCGTCTACCAACACTAGGTCTGTTAATTGACCTTGAGCCTGGTTCCATTGACGTGATAAGCACTCTTGGAGAGGACGCATTTGAAGCCTTGCATGGGGCACTATGAAAATGCAAGAGGCCATCATCCCTATGAGCTGCATGAACACTCGTGCTGGCAGAGAGTGTTGTGGCTGAAACTTTGTGAGAAGAGCTTGCATGCTGGCTATCCTTATTGGAGTGGGATAAGCTAGCGCTGTAGAGGTGTTTATTGTGGCACAGAGGTACTGTTGTACTTTGGATGGTTGCAGATGAGACTTGGTGTGGTTTATTGTGAACCCTAAGTTGTGAAGCAGTTGGATAGTGGCATGAGTGTGTTCCACCCACTGGTTGAATGAGCTGGTTTTTATAAGCCAGTCGTCGAGGTATGGGAAGAATTGGATGTGCTGTCTTCGTAAATGTGCTGCCACTACTGCTAGGCACTTGGTGAATACTCTTGGTGCTGTTGTGACTCCGAATGGGAGTACTTTGAATTGATAGTGCTGCCCTTCGTTATGTAACAGAATAACAAGGACTTGTTGGAGTGTGACCATATGAAAATGGTCTGACCGTATGTATATGTTTAGAGGTCTGAGGTCTAGAATAGGCCTTAGAGAGCCGACCTTCTTTGGGAATAAGAAAGTATAGGGGGTAGACTCCCTTGTTTTGTTGGTGCAGAGGAACTGGTTCTATAGCACTTTTTTCTAGCAGAGATATTACTTCTTGCTTTAGCAGTGATAGATGCTCTTGTGACATTGGACGCTGTTTGGGTGGTATGTTTGGGGGGGATAGATGTTAGTTCTAGACTGTATCCTGATTGAATAGTTTGTCGCACCCACCTGTCTGATGTGATGTTGGTCCAGGCAGTAAGGAATTGTTGTAGTCTTCCCCACACAGGAGTGGAATCGTGGGGGGGGAAGTGGAGGAAAGTCATTGGGCTGGGGTGGAGGCAGAGCGGGAGTTGTTGGTTTTGCCTCTGCCTTTGTTGTTGTTACCCCTATAACCGGCAGCAGCGTATTTGGCTAGGGGCCTTATAGGAAGTGGAGGGGCTGTCGGAGGAGTAGCCTCTTGTGTTGCCTCTATATGATGAGAAACGAAAAGAACGTCTGGGAGCTTGCGATTGCAAGGCTCCCATAGATTTAGCTGTGTCTGTGTCTTTTTTCATTTTCTCTAAAGATACATCGACATTAGGGCCAAATAGGTGTTTCTCATCAAATGGCTGATTGAGGATGGAATTTTGCACTTCAGGTTTGAAACCTGAAATACGTAGCCAGGCATGCCTACGCAAAAGGACGCTGGTATTAATTGCCCTCGAGGCAGTATCTGCTGCATCTAGGGCACAACGAATGGAAGTGTTGGTGATATTTTTACCTTCCTGTATGAGTTCATTGGCCCTGTTTTTATATTTATCTGGAAAGTGCTGGATTATGGATTCTAGTTCATCATAATGGCCCTATCATATCTTGCCAATAGCGCTTGAGTATTGGCAATGCGCCACATGTTAGCTGCCTGTGAAGCTGTGTGCTTACCAGAGGCGTCAAGGAGTTTAGATTCCTTATCTGGTGGTGAGGCTTCACCTGATGTTTGTGAATTAGCATGTTTACGTGCATTATGTAACACTAAGGAATCTAGCAGCGCTGGACTTCTAATGTAAACCGGATCTGTAGGGGCAGCTTTGTATTTCTTCTCAATGCAAGGGTTGAGGACTCGAGCCCTGACAGGATCCTTAAATACCTCTGTTGCATGCTTAATGATCCCTTTAAGCATTGGCAAAATGGCAGTGGAGCTTTTTTATTTTATTTTATATCCACACACATCAGATATGCATTCCCAGGCCTACAACCTCAAGGGCCGGCTGCATTGTGCGTTTAGCAGTTAAACAGTTGGCTCTTGCATACACAGCCCATCAGCCGACAACCCGGGGGTCCGGCGGCGTAGTCCTCCAACGCGCTTTCGGATACAGCAGGTTCATTATCAAAAGACCAATCAGATCGGTTTTGTGCGTGTTTTCTTCTGTTCACCAACCCCAACTGTTCGATCCCGCCCACCCCTCCCCTGCTGCTACAGCCCGAATTAGCACCCATAGTGTTATCAACAAAACTTGACTTATACTGAATTCCAACTCAACTGCTGAACCTGTCCCCTCCCGCCCCTCCTCCATTGCCCCCTCAGTGCATGCTGATAGTGTATGTGTCGCACTAATTCTCCGTCCTTCCTGTCTCCTAATTTGCTCCATCTGCGCACTGGCTCTAAATCTGCTACTCGACTAATCCTCCTAGTCTAGGTGTGCGGCTCTGTTGCTATGTCCCTATCAGCTAAGGATAATCCAAGAGTCTGCGTAGCTATCCCATCCATCTAGCCAAGTCCCTCGCTACTCTGAGTCACCGTCTGGATTCGTAGTGTCCCTTCTGTACCGTGCTGCTCCGGATTGTCAGATTCCTCCTGCACCCCTCTGTCGAAGTAAGTGCGGTATAGCGTCCAAAAGTTCTTAGGGCGGTTCCTGGGGGGCAGCAGTTCGCTATAGTGTTCCACCTGGGTGCTACAGTACAGCATATCTCGCGCCCATCTAGCTTTGGTAGGGAGCGGACCTCTCATCCAGCAGCATGTCACTACTCTCTTAGCCATTAGTATTCCCATATCCGCCAGTCTGCGAATTGCGACCAGGAGTCGTTTGGAGTTCCCTATGAGCGCCAGTCCTGGTTCCGGGGGCATGTCCACCTCCAAGATTTTTCTCATTTCCGAGAAGAAGTCACACCAGAAGGACTGGATACCCGGGCAGTGCCACGCCATGTGCATGAAGTCCGCATTTGTGGAGTGACATCGTTCGCATTCTGCCGTGTGCCGTAGGCCGTATCTGTGGAGTCTCTCTGGTGTGTAATACACCCTCTGTAGGAACCTAAAGAGAATCAATCTGTGTCGGCCATTGAGCGATATCCGCTTCGTATTCTCAAAGCAGTACCGCCATGTAGCGTCATCTAGCATAGTGCCCAAGTCTGTTTGCCACGCAAGTCTCGCTTTCATAGGCTTGTGTTCACCGTGCGCCCTGGCTACCTTATACAAATTCGTGAGTAGCTTCCGGGGCTCCTTAGCCTTGATAACATGTGTCAATTCGGGGACGTCCGGAGGCTCCGCCATGTCTGGGCCTAGCAGCTCCAGGAGTGCACTGCGCGTTCTATGAAATTGAAAGCGTTGCAACATGAGTGTCTCCTCGCTGTCCCCTTGCACCTGATCCCAGGTTTTGGCGATGCCGTCCTGAAACAAGTCGCTTGCTCTATGAAGCCCTCATTTCGCCAGTTCTCTAGTGACTGCCTTTTCGCCCATAGGCGAGAGCCAAAGCATCCATTCCAGCGGCATGTCTGGTGAATACAGCAACACTCCTCCCTGTCGGTGTAATAGCGAGTGCCATGCATGGTTGGTGGCAGTTATAGAGTCCAGCACTCCCGTTCTGCGGTCTAGTGGCTTGCATATCGTGGCCGGTAGCAAATGTGGAAGCGCAAAGAGTCGCTCCATGCGGACATGCGGGATCATCTCGTTTCCGTGTATCCATGTGTGCAGGTGCAACGCCTGCGCCACTCTGTAGTAGAGTTCGAGGTCAGGGGCCGCAAGACCTCCCATATTGTAGGGCAGGGTGAGTGTCGACCACTTGACTCTAGGTTGCTTACCCGCCCACGCCAAGCTAATCATGAGACTCGTCAGCCGTTGAAAAAAAGCTTTAGATAGGACTATTGGGAGGGCATTAAAGAGGAATAGGAACCGCGGCAGGACTATCATCTTCATAATGGATATGCGGCCCATCAAGGAAAGAGGGAGTTTGCTCCAGATCGCTATGTCATCCTCTAGTTTGCTGACCGCTCTCCCATAGTTCTGGCTAATGATCAAGTCCGGGTCCGTGTGGAGTTGGATCCCAAGATACCTGATCGGGTTTTCGGACCACTGTAAAGGGTACTCCGTTTCCATCCGCCCTGTCACTGGCATGAGGGGAAGTACCATGGATTTCGTCCAATTGTCGTTAAGGCCGGAAAGCGCGCCAAAGCGGACCACCTCCCTTCACAGCGAGGGGAGGTTCGCCGCGGGATCACGCACATAGAGCAGCGTGTCGTCAGCGTACATTGATACTACTATTTTGTAGGTAGAAAATTGTATACCCTCATGTCCATGGTACTCCCTCAGAGCACATGCCAGGGGCTCTGCAGCTAGAGCATATAGCAGTGGGGATAGAGGGTACCCCTGTCTTGTCCCCCTACCGATAGTAAGTGGTTGTGAGACTGCATTACCAACACGCACTCTTGCCATTGGCCCTTCGTAAAGTGCACCGACCATTTGCAGGAAAGGCTCCCCGAGCCCCATCCGTCTCAGTATCTGGAGTAGAAACGGCCATTCCAAAGAGTCAAATGCCTTTTCCATATCCAGGAATATTGCCACTGCCGTTACATCTTGCCTCACATGTTGAATAGTGCCTAATACAGTTCTTATATTGTACGTCAGATTCCTGCTAGGGATAAACCCCGCTTGCTCTGGGGTTACTAATTCGGGGGCCAGCAGAGCTAATCTGGTCGCTAGTACTTTTGCATATAGCTTAGCATCTACGTTTAGTAATGACAGCGGTCGGTACGACGCTCACTCATCCTGTGGCTTATCCAGTTTAAGAATAGTGACTATCATAGCCTCTCTCATGGAACGCGGCATACTACCCTGGATACAGATGTCGCTCATCAGTGTATAAATGTGCGGGAGCAGTTGTTCCTGAAATGTTTTGTAAAAGTCTACCGTTAAGCCATCGACGCCGGGCGCGCTGCCCGAGCGCATGGTGGCCAGGGCTTCCATGATCTCATCTTGTTGTATAGGGCACATGAGGAATTCCCTGTCCGAGTCAGGGAGGAATGGCAGTTTTATGTGCTCTAGATAATCCTGAATTTCCTCCGACATCTCCGCACTTTTCGAGGAGTACAGCTCCGAGTAGTATTCTCTGAAGATGTCAGCAATTTCTGCCTCTTCTGTGGTAGTGCATCCTTCAGCGTTTTTCATTTCGGCAACCAGCGGTTTACACCTCCTACCTTTGATTACATTTGCCAGCACCGATCCCGGCCTTTCAACCTCTCCATACGTGCGGGCAGCAGCCTATTTGCCTAGGTGTTTTACCTCCCTGTCTGCCTCATCGTGATATTCTACAAGCAGTTGTTTAATCCTCTCCTCTGTATTGTCATCCGATCGGTTCAGCTGCTGTGCCTCCAGAATTTGTAGCTGTCCCTCAAGCTCGGCCAGACGATTTCATCGCCTTCAGGACACTAGTGTGTTTCGATATCGCTATGCCGCGTATATATACCTTGAACGACTCCCGCACCGTTTGGAAGTCTTCCACTGATCCCACATTCTTTTCGAAGTATAGATCAATCGCCTCTGCCAGTTCCCCGCGAATGATTGGGTCCAAAAGCGAGTATGGTGGGAATCGCCATGTGTAGGGAGCAATTGTCTTAGTCGGGGTTTCCATCACTAATATTATGGGGGAGTGATCTGAAAGCGTGCGCGGCAACACTTTGCATGGTCTTTGATATGCATTCGACGTGGCGAACCAGTAGTCTATCCTAGTGTGCACTCCATGGTAGGCCGAGTAGTGTGTGTATCCTCCGAAATTCGCATTTCTGCTCCTCCATACATCCACCATGTCTAGCACAAGGAGTTTGGTTGCGAGCACCTGAGCCGCTGCTGAAGGCTTGCGGGACGGGCCGGTAGACTTGTCCAAATCTGGGTTCAGTCTTAGGTTAAAGTCTCCACCCCAGATTATATGTGGTGAGTCGTATGTGCTAATTTTCGCAGCTAACGATTCATAGAATCCTGGGTCGTCATAATTGGGGCCGTAAGCATTGACAACCGTCAAGTCCATTCCCAAGCCCTTACAGGACGCTATGACATATCTAGCATCCTGGTCAGTGCTCAGAGTATGTAACTGGATTCGCGATCTTTGGTTTACCCAGGTAATGACCCCCCTGGCGTGAGTCGTGAACCCAGTTGCTGCTATGTTCCCCACTAGACCTCTGCTTCGTAACATCCTGCTGGTGGGTGGCAAGTGCGTTTTCTGAAGTAACGCTATGTCTATGTTATGTCTCCTCAGATAGCCCAGCACTTTCCTCAACTTTCTAAAATCGTTCAATCCCCTGTCGTTCCACGTGAGGGTGCGAATGGTGGCTGGCTGCGTTCTGTCCGGCTCTCGCTACACTAGACATCCTATTGTGGTTTTCTTAGCGTGTGGCTCGCAATGTCTCAAGAACAGATCCAGACTTGTGTGCAAACCTTTGAGGCCAATCTCGATGCAGACGCATGTTATCGCGCAGTAAGCAATTCGTGAAGGTGCGTGCAAGGAACTCAGTGCGTACATTCTCAAACAATAAAACATTCCCATTCCCTCAAATCCACCCCTCCCTCCCACAGCAGACCATCCCCAACTCGGCCTAGCATAAAAAGACTCCCTCCAAAGTTTCCCCATCGAACCATGTTGGTCCCCGAAGGAACCAGTAGTGCACATAGCGCTGGGGTAGAGGTCGCCAAAATAAGAACAGATACCAATTGCAGGCTAGCAGTTTTCTCCATCCCGCTCCTGACACCATCACCCCAGTTGTGTCTTTCAACGGAAGCTTATTATTATTATTATTAATTGAGTTTTGTAAGGCGCAAACAACCCGGAGGCCTCGTAGCGCTGTGCATAGTCAGACTATTATAAAGTGAAGAGGATTAGATGAACAGGTGGGTGGCTTATGTTCGTATATCTTCATATAGCGTGCGCTAGCCGCTACCCATAGCGTCTCTATTTCCCCACAGTTTCCAATCAGTCACCTCGCGTGCCAGCAGTGTATAAATGACGCTATGTGACCGCCCAAATCTTACTAAGATCCGACCCCAGTGGAGAAATATTCATTAAAAAAAACCAACATGGAACAGTCTCACCATCTCCCTGGGGCGTCTGCACTCACACAGGTACCAAGAGTCCGCTCCGCTTCTCACTGTTCGCCCATCCACAAATTCAGTTAGTCGGGGCTCAATTTTCGCGTTCCGCTCCGACATAACCTCAGCACGTTCCGCGCCAAGGTTACGGACCTGGGTCCGTGCTGCTATTCTTGCTCATCCAGACGGCTGGTGGGTTCCTTCTCCTCCGTCTGGCTTCTGGGGCTGTTCCTTTGCTCCTTGGTCCACGTCTTTAGGGCCTTTTGGAGGTCTTTTGGGTCAGTGAAGAAGTGAGAGTGCCCCCGTCGGTTAATTAGCTTCGCTGTGTACAGCATGGCATAGTCCAGGCCTAAATCCCGGAGTTGCTGTTCGTGCTGTTCGTAAGGAGCAAAGTGTCGCCGTTCCTCCTGTACCTTCGCTGTAAAGTCTGGGTATAATGAGATGGCCACCCCCTCAAACTGCAGCTGACCCTTCTCTCTAGCCACTCGCAGCGCCGTGTCTCTGTCCCTGTAGTTTAGGAGTTTAGCGAGAATTGGCCTCGGGGGGGGGGGGTCCCCGGGCGCGGGCGGGGACCCAACGTGCGGTGCGCCCTCTCCACTATGAATATGGGCGAGAAGACATCGTCATCTAGTAAGGTGGTCAGCAATTTCTCTACGAATAGTTCCATCTTTCCTGTCTGCGAAACTCCTGTGATGCGTATGTTGGAGTGCCTAGAGTGGGCTTCCAAGTCCTCCGACCTATCCTGGATAACCTGTAGGATCTTGCCGATTTATTTACGGTCTTTGTCCAACTCCATTTGGCCTTCTTCTACTTCCGTCAGGCGTCTTTCCGACATATCCAGCCGCTCCGCATGCTTGTCCACCCTTTCCGACATCCTGTCCATGCGGTAGGTAAGGGCGTCAAGCTTTGTTCCTATAGACGCCATACTGTCTTACAGGCCCTTCTCCATAGTGACCAGCAGCTCCTTGATGTCTGTGTATATCGAATTGTCCTGACTCCTGTTTTGTTGTGTCTTATCCGGTTCCTGCGAATCTGGGGCCTTCGCTCGGCGCTGTTCAAATGGGAGTTTGGTTTGCGTCTTGTCCCCTTTGCCCATGTTGCTGAGATGTGCCGCAGGGGCCCCGCTCCCCACGATGCGTTTCAGGGGGCTCTGCACGTCAATGTGAAACCTTCACCCGAGACACACCCGGTTACCTCAGCCGGTCAACCAGATGGCTCCCCTCTGCCCGCAAGCTGGGAAGGATCTGCCAGGCCGACATGTAGGGTGGTATGACGAGTCCGTTAGCCCAGCGGGGCTTCCACACCCTCAGCTAGGGTGTGATTCTCCGCTACGTCGTCAGAAAGAGCAAGCAGGGGGCTGTTGGGCGTGCTTTCACCAATAAGGGCCTTGTTTTCAAACTTTTTGTAGTCCGGGAGTGACCGGCTCGCCATCTCCACCAGATGTCCCGCCAAGTCTACCGGGGCAATTCCAGGCCCAGGGGTCACTCAAAGCTCTCCTTCGCTGTGCTCCGCCCCAAGTATGTTGTACAGCCACCTCTATATATCTGTGCCTGTAGAGTGGGCAGTAGTCCAGTTAAAGCTTGCCTCCCAAAGCTTCCTTAGGCCATAGTGTGACCCAGTCGCAGGAGTGTTCGCCGCATTAACTACGGCGTTTTTCAGCTTGCCGCCTGGGACAGGACCCCACCTGGCCCGGCTCCGCACCAGGGAGAGAGTGCCCAGGCTCCAGCAGCGCACCAGGGCACCCCGAGGTCACCGAGGATATCGGCACTCAAAGCCTATCTGCCCCCTTCCGTATCCTCACTGCAGCTCCAATGCCTTCACAGCCGGTACCTCCGTTCCGAGTCCGGTCTATATGGGTCGCTTCTTGCAGCTCTCAGTGCCCGCCAAATTTTCCCCGGGGGGTCTGCGCTCCAACCCAGCGGCCAGCTCCTCTCTCTGCCCCGGGTCTCAAGGGCATCAGGTAGGGCTCCCCCGCAGCGTCTACTGACTTTGAGGGGTGCAGCACCCCGCCGCTACAATCTCCAGGGTTCCGAGCAGCTGTGGTCCCGATACACCAGCCCAGCCGCGGCGCTCCCGGGCCGTGCCTCGCGACTCCCGCCGCACGCAGGGCGACGCAAGAAGGGTGGCTCGCCACGCTAGTCCGGGGATTTGCGGCCTGCGCAGCCAAGCATGCAGTCTTCTAGTGTCACGGCCTCCGGCTGTCGGATCTCTCCCGCACTCGCCCTCAACGGTACCAGCTGCTCCCAGGGGCCGTGTGCCGTCAATGTGGGTTCGAAGGCTCTGTTATCTGTAGGATTAATGCCGGATTGTGTGGGTGATGGTGCGGAGCTCTGCGCTCAAGCGTCCGCCATCAGCGCTGGCAAGCTCCGCCCCCAATGGCAGTGGACCTTTGTGTAGTGTCAAAAGTGTCCAATAAGAAATCTATCTCCACAGTATCGGTATGTAAGTCAACCCTATGGTATTGGGAAGCTCTCTGGACTAACAGGTTAAAACCTATAGTGTCCTCTGGAGGGGAAGGCCTGGAAGGATATACATCGTCTTGAGGGACGTAAGGCACATCAGGGGTGTTATAATCACCCCATGGATTAGGTGACTGAGGGGGACTATTAGTCCCTACTGGGTTATGTGCACCCCCACCTGTGTTATCAGAGTCTGTATCTACATCTGGATCAGTGGATGGTGTAAGCAAATAATGTGGTAGAGGAGTTTTAGGAGGAGGAATAGTATGGGGAGGTGGTGGAGAAGGGACCCTTAATGGAGAGGTTGCAATGTCTCTCTTCTTTTTTGGAGGAGGAGGAGTTGCAGGTGCCTCTAGTGGTCTCTTCTTGGAAATAAGAGTTAGTTGGCCAGTCATAGGATCCTTTAGGAGAGTCTTTTGAGTCGAATCTGGTCTAAAAGGCTCTTCTGTGGAGGGCAGATCCTTCGGTGTCGAAGGTTTCGGATCCAGAGGTTTTTTTCAGCACCGACTCAGTAACTGGTCTAGAGTCTTTCGGTTTAGAACTGTGCCTTTTTGAAATGTCTTTAACCGGAATGTGTTTTTTCGGTTCCGGTTGTTTTTTCGACTCTGAAGCATGTGGCTCGGGACCTTTAAGCAGTTTTTTACTCGGCTCCGAGTGTGATTTTGACGCCGATGAGCCGGTGCCAGTCTTCGACGCAGAGTGCTTGGGTGTTGACCCAGCGATCAGCGTGGATGAGGAAGATGGCTTCTTCTTCGGTGTCGGTATGAGATCACCTCCGGAAATAGGCTGACTTGAGCCCGAGCCGCCTGAAGGCTTAGTAGGCTTCTTTGCCGAGCCCGAAGGCAGAGCGTGGGAAGCAGTCTCTCGGTGTGCACTCTGGCCCGAAGGTGAGGGTGTGACCGAAGCCTTTTTAGAGGGTGTTGAGGAAGGGTCGGTTCTTACTTACGACCCGTTGAGCTGGAGTGATGTCCTCGACATCTGAGTCTTCGGCATCAGAGGAGCTGGCGCTTTCTTCGGCCTGCTGGTGTTCCGGCACGTAGACGCCCTCTTGAAAGATGTCGTCCGGGATCGAAGTGGACGAGCAAGCCATGGTTCTTCGAGCTCGCCGGTCCCGAATCGTATTCTTGGAGCGGAAGGAGGCACAAGCAGAGCAGTCTTTGGCTTTGTGCTCCGGTGAGAGGCAAAGGTTGCACACCTCATGTAGATAGGTGTGGGGAAACTTCGACCCACATCGAGGACACTTCTTGAATGGCGTCCTTTCCATGAGCCAGAGAGTAAGGCCCAGGTAGGCCCGAAGGCCTTCGTCGATGACCGGAATCGAAGACTTTGAAGTCGTGAAGAATCGCGTTGATGCGAAGCGCGATCGAAACAATACCGTCATACCGGGTGAGGATTGTGCGCCGAAGGAAAATCGATTCCAAACCGGAGCGCAGGAAACACATCCGAGCCCGATGGCGGAAAAAAAAACAATCTGAGGATGGAGCAGATGCCCATGCGCAATATGGTCCAAAGGAGGAGTCACCTATCTCGTGACTTCCAAAGACCTTTTCAGGACAAAACAAACTGCAAACATCCGGGCCCAACACTAGGTGGCGATCTATGCACAGTGTGTAATCTGCAGCTCATATGCCTCGAACACTAAAGTTCTAAAACTTTGCAAGAGCAAAGAAAATAGCTTGAAATTGAGGACATGAAGAAATCTGATGATCATCTGCTGAAAAGACATTTGATAAACCCTTGGCACTTTCTCCTCAAACTCACATGGGGAAGTACTTAAGGACTTATAAATGCATATGAAACTAGAAATAATGACAATATAGAACAAGTTACTTACCTTCGGTAACAATGTATCTGTAAGAGACATATTATAGATTCCTTACCTTAGAATTACCCCCAGGCATCAGACTGGATCCAGAGATTTTTTCATCAGCAATACCCCTGTGCGTCGGTGGGTGACATCAGTCGACTCCGCATCTGTCGTCATGGTTGACAGGATGACGTTGTGGTGCCTACTTGGACGCCGCCCCTAGACGCTGATGTTAGTTCTGACACGACTTTGCATGCCAGAAGCGCAGAGCCATGAAAGACACTGACCGCTGGTGTACCTCACTACAAGGGCCTTATAAGGTGTCCCAAACCCTAGCAGTCAGTTTTTAGAGCGGGGATGATGGCTGGGGTGGTAAGGAATCTATAACTAATATATTTCTGTTACAGAACCTTGTCCGGATGGACCGAAAGGAAGGAGGCTTAGAAGCAAGGGCCAAGTTCACTCACTCTGCGAGCAGAGATGATGGCAACAAGAAAGGCAATCTTCAGAGTGAGAAGCCTGAGAGGACAGTTGTGAAGATGCTCGAAGGGAGCGCACATAAGATAAGTCAAGACAAGGTTCAAGTCCCACTGAGGGATTATGAAGGGAGACGGAGGAAATAGGAGAATAATGCCTTTAAAGAAGTGACTTACAAAAGGGGTACTTGAACAAAGAGGACTGATCTGGCAGCCGAGGAAAAGCATAAATGCCTGCCAGGAAGCCTTTAAGAGTTCCCAGAGCAGAGCCCTGCTAATCCAAAGAAAGAAGGAATAAAAGAACCTTAGAAAGATGGTCAGAAAGGGGATCCACTGCCTTTGACATTACAAACTTCAGGAAGAAGGTCAAAAGCTGTCAAATGCCGTCGCTCAATCTCCACGCAAGGAAAGGAGGCTGGACAGGTTCGGGTGGAGGATCGTCCCCTGCTGCTGCGACAGAAGATCCTTCTGATGGGGGCAGTCTGATCGGAGAATCGATGATCATGCTCAGGAGCTCGGGTTACCAGTCTGGTGCCACAAGAATGACTTGGGCCTGGTCGCGCCTGATGTTCTTCAGCACTCGGGGCAGAAGTGGTACAGGTGGAAAGGCATATAGGAGGCCGCAGCTTGTTGCAGTATCACATGGCGGTGGTGTTGTCTGTGAACACCTGCACTGTCTTCCCCTTGAGGGAGGGAAGGAATGCCTTCAGTGTCAAGCAAATCGTCCGGAGCTCCCACAGGTTGATATGCAGACCAGACTCTGCCGGAGACCAGACTCCTCTGATCTCCGCCTCCCCCAGTTGGCCGCCTCATCCCAGGAATGATGCATCAGTCACCACCAAAAGGCCTGGTCGGGGAAGGGAGAGGTATCTGTCTCTGACCCAATCCTGGTTCATTAACCACCACTGTAGTTGTTGCGCAGTCCCCTTCAAGATCTGGACATAGTCGGAAAGATTCTACTGAAGCTGCGCCTACTGAAACTTCAGGTTCCACTGTAGAGCCCACATATGTCTTCTGGCTTAATCTACTAGCAGGATGCAGTAGGCCATGAAGCCCAGCAGCCTCTGAGTCATCCTCAATGAAATTCGGGATAGAGGCTGAAATATCAGTATCATAGCCTGAATATCCTGTACTCACTGCTCGGGAGGATAAGCCCAAAACAGCACTGTGTCCAGAACAGCTCAGATGAAAAGGAGCGACAGAGAGTCAGGTGTGACTTCGGCACGTTGATAGTGACCCCAGCGAATGCAGAAGGTTCGCCATGGTCTGGAGGTGGCCCGCCTTCAAGAGCCAGTCGTGAAGATAAGGGAAGACTGGAACCACTGATCGACGCAGAAGAGCTGCGACCACCGCCATCACTTTCGTGAACACCCGAGGGGCACTGGTAAGGCCGAAGGGGAGCAGGGTGAACTGAAAATGCTTGTGGCCTACCGTGAACTGTAGGTAAAGCATGTGGGCTGGCAGGACGGGGATGTGAAAATGAGCTACCATCCAGTCTTCAGGGTCGAGGGCAGACAGGACCTGAGCCAAGGTTAGCGTGTTGAACTTCTCCTTCCGGAGGAAGCGGTTGAGGGCCCTGAGGTATAAGATGGGACACAGGCCATTGTCCTTCTTGGGCACCAGAAAGTAGCGGGAATAGCAACCACGTCCTACTGCTGGGGAAGGTACCCTCTCAATAGCCCCTTGGCCAAGAGAGCAGAAACTTCCTGGCGGAGAAACGCCAAATGATCCTTCGACATTCGATCGTGAGACGGTGGCATGGAGGGAGGGGTAGTCGTGAAGGGGAGGGAGTAGCCCCTTTTGACTATGTGCAAAACCTACTTGTCTGTCGTGATGGATTGCAAGTGGGGGAGGTGATGGCGAATCCTGCCACCGACTGGCTGCTGATGGCCCTGAATGAATGGTCAGAATAGGAGGGTTTGGAGGCTTCGACAGGGGGAAAAGGGTAGACTGGCCAGCACGCTGGTTTCTGGATCAGCGTCGCTGGGTCCCATGTCTGCGGCTGTGCAGATTGCGCGGACTGGTGACTGGACTGGGTCAGACATGTTGGGGTGCCCCATCTGTAGCCAGGGATGAAAGGCAGACTGTGGGGGACTGGAAGATACAGCAAGGCCTTAGGATCTGTCCGCAGCCCGAGAATCCTAAAAAACGCTAGTGCGCAGAGTCCACTTTGTTACCAAAAAGGCAACAGCCATCGAAGGGCATGTCCAGCAAGGCTGCCTGGACATCCCCGAAAAGCCAGAGGTCCCCAGCCAAGCGTAGCATCGAAGGACTACCGACATGGCAATCATTCTGCCCAGAGAGTTGCTGGTGCCCAGTCCACAGCGGATTGTGAATTTTGATGCATCTCTCCCATCCGCCACTGCCTGGGAATGGCCCGGGTCTCCTCTAGACACTGAGGCATCATCTGCGCAACCGTATGCCAGACTGTATGGGTATAGCAGCCCAAGAAGCACGCGGTATTCACAAAAAGCAGCGCCAAGCTGGAGTAAGAGAACATACGCTTCTCAAGGTGATCCAGCTTCTTGTAGGGAATGCGCCCTTGGAAGAAGACGCTTGGATCACCAAGCACTCGGGGAAGGGTGCTGGGAGAGGAAAATTAAATCGCCTGGAGCGGGGCAGTGGGGAATCGTCCGTTCCACAGGAGCCCCTGTACTGGGCCTGGACCAGGTGCCCAGAAGGACATCCTTAAGGGCTTCATTAAAGGGCAAGTGGGGTTCAGAGGAATTTGCCGCTGGTTGAAGCACCTCTGCCAGGAAGTTAGTCTTGACTGCACAGTAGGGAGCTCCAGGCCCAATGCCTCGGCTGACCTAAGCACCACTACTGTATTGGACGCTCCCTCCTCCGTAGGCACAGTAGGGGGAAAAAGCATGCAAAGGTCTGGGGAGGTATACATACCACTGGCGTTACTAAATTCCTCTTTCCAGTCTGGCTGTTCCAGATGGCCTGTTAAAGGGTCCAGCGACCCCTTCCAGTCCTCATCATCACCCTCAGGGCAACAGAAAACATTTTGGGATGAACAAGGGAACAAAAGTACCCTTCGGCATCGGATTCGACGGAAGACATTGATCCGGCTCCATCTCGGGGATTGGGATGGGAACGCCGGCGGCCGGGGGAACGGCCGACGCAAGAGATGTCGTCGCCAGGAGTATGGTCGACTGGCATAAATCTTGATCCAGGCCTGGATCCTGGGGACCCTGCGGCGCTGGGGCCGAAGCTGCTGGCATCGAAAGCCCAGGGCCCCAAACCAGCTCTGCAGGGCCCAAAGGCGAACCAGTGGCGTCGGGCTGCCCAAAAATGGAGTGGAGAGCTTCGTAAAATGCACAAAGCTGGGCAGGGGACGCCCAAACTCCCAGAAACAGAGGGAGGTGCGGAGTCGTCTCTGAATCAGGCACCGCAGACGGTGCCTTAGAGCAACGACGCTCCAGTTCCCGCATCACGTCGGCCGACCGAGGGGGAGAAGGCGAAGAGTGATGGTGCTTCTTCGCCTTCTTCTTGTGCTTTGACTTACCCAATGAGTGCGAAGACTTTGACGAGGTGTGGTGACTTTGCGACCGGTCTTGAGACTTTCCTCTCGTGCGACGCGAAGCCGACTGCCGAGCCTCCATAAGCTTTCGGGAACGCTCCTACAAAGACTTCGGATTCATGGCCCGACAGTCAGAGCACGACTTCGGGTCGTGGTCGCCCTCCAGGCACCAGAAGCACATGAGCTGCGGATCCGTGACAGACATCAGCTTGTGACAGGAGTCACAAGGCTTGAATCCGATCCGACGGTTTGACATCCCTCGCGCATCAGGAGTCTTTCGAAGACTCGAAAAAATATGTCGTCAAATGTCGGGAAAATGTTAGTCAAAAAGTGACTAAGGGACGCGCTCTGTCTGGATCTGAGCTACGCTGGCACAGAAAAAGAAAGAACTGACATCAGCGCGCAGGGTGGCATCTATGAATGCACCGCATAGTCATCTCGGCGACCACGACAAAGGACATGGAGTCGGCCAACGCCACCTACGCACAGGGGTATTACTGAAGAAAAATTCTCCGGATCCAGTCTAACGCCTGGGGGTAATTTGAAGGTAAGGAATCTATAACTAATAGTCTCTTTCAGATTGAAAAATATATACCATTAATCTCTCCTTTCGAAATATTACAGAGGAGCGTGGAGAAGGAACCTACACGCCCTTAAGACTATTTGAAAACAAGGAGGCAGCATTACTGAAGACTACGGAAGTATCTACAGAACAAGATACTTACCTTTAGTTGGCTTGTCCAGCAGAACTCTCAAGTTAATTGCACATTTTTCATCTTTTGAATCTCGTCAGGTTGGAGCTGGAAAACTGCAATAAGTCGCACACACGAGAAGGTGACACCACTGGCTTCTTTCACAATTCCGTCCTGTTAATAGCCGTGCTGACATGTGACAGCATAAAGGTATCTCATGTGTGCTCACGTCCATTTTTCCTTGACATTTTCACCACTCTCATATTTGGAATGGCTAACATACTGAGGAAATAAACAGTGCGGAAAATATATTGTGCAACCTTAATCCCAATGAAAAGTTTACTTTTTGAAATGGGGAGAAGGACAGGCAATGAGAAATCTGCAATTTGACTCCGTACTGACAGGGAAGAATGTTACAGAAAGTAAGTAACTTGTTTCTCTGATAAATACTTTTAGCTGCAGATTCCACACTGCTTGAATTGATACCAAACTAGCACCCCCACAAAGGTAGTGCATCTTTACACCAGGAAATCCTGCAGGTCTGAGCAGGCAAAAAAGCACTCGCTACAGACATGAGAATCAATACACTAATACCTGGTGAAGGGATGGACAGGCACCAGCATTACAGATTCCCAGATATCCAAACAAGCAGTTTGCTGAAGTCATGGTAGCAGCCTTTCCTTTCCTTCTTGGAATGAGCATGAAGTCCCAGAGGATTGATGCACAGGACAATCCACCGTAATAAGGTCAGTTTCAAGATTGCCTGCCCTTTCTTCAAACCAGTGAATCCAACACAGTTGATAAACTACCTGGTGCTTAGTGTTCTTTAGTCCCATCAATGTAGGAACTAAAAGCCACTTAGGAACCAACTAGTGGAGCTTCCACTCTTCCTTAAAGGGATGTGATGTAGAGAGGAACTAGGGAATACAACAGGTGTCATGAATAAAAAGTCAAGGAAATGCCAACAAGAACTAGAAGTACGAGTTACTTACCTTCGGTAACGATGTATCTGGTAGAGACGATTCTAGCCGTATAGTCCTTAACGTAGAATTATCCCCAGGCGAAAGACATGATCTGGAAACTTTTTGCCACAGCATCCCTGCGCGCCTGGGATAAGGCATCACACGACTCCACCCAAGTGCCATCCGGGTACGTGACGTCAGCGAGGTCCCATAAGTCCCACCCCGGCGTGCCTACGTCAGTTTTCTCCGGAGAACTTTTCCGCGCCACAACGCAGAGCGAGCAAAGAAACTGCGGAAGCATGGGAACAGTGGGGGAAAAAGAAAAAGGAAAAAGAAATGACGATGAAGAGCACCATAAGGAGCAGTGCCAATACGGCAGTACCCAAAAGCAGGGAAGGGAGAAAGATCAGAGCACAGCCCTGAGCAGCCACCCTGCCAGCTATGAAAACAGTAACCCCCTTAAGACAAGGAACATATGCAAAATGTCATGACAACAGACAGCAGGACTACAACCCCAACCAAGACCCATAAGGGAAACCAGTTCCAAGACAAACAGGAACCGACAGACCTCCAAGGCAACCCCAGCACAGAGTGCGACCACCCCCCAAGGGAGCCAGGGCAAGGCACGGCCAGATGACCCAAGCCTAGAGGGTAGCAGAGGAGCCAGGACCTTCAGAAACAAGAGGGAGGGAAAAGGAAGGACAAAGGAAGGCCATCCTCCAACCTGGAGCAACCAGAGCAGAGGACCCCAGGAGTACCTGTAGATCCAGCCTCAACAGTGCCAAAGAAGAGGAAGGAACAAAAAGCAAGACAACGGCTCGTCAAGAGCGAAAGAATACACACACTCATCAAGCAATCCACCGGGAGGAAAGTGTAGAAGGGCAAGCCAAAGGGTCCTTGCAGAACGGGGAGGAAGGGCGGGCCGTGAAGGAATCTGCGGCTAGAATCATCTCTAGCAGATACATCGTTACCGGAGGTAAGTAACTCTAACATCTGATATTGACTACTAGCCGCAGATTCCTTCACGTAAAATAGATACCCTAGCCATACCCACGGGGAAGGAGGGCCTTCGGATGGACCCCACCAGTCTGGACATAACAGAGAGGCCCACAGGGCACTAGTCCAATGGACAGGGCGAAGAGCCCCGGCCTCCCAGACATGGGGGGGGACCCTACAAGCAGAACACCACCGACCCCAAGAGGGATGTGGGAAGAAGAAAGGATTTGAAGAAACCTGCTCACTCACAACAGAGGAACCAAGGGCAAGGGCAGGGAGGCTAAAGCACACCAAGCTCCTACAAGGCAACAGAGCTTCCATCCAATGCCAGGACAAGGAAGAGAAAGAAGAAAAGCCTAGAAAGCCCAAGGAAACGAGGGAAAAGAAGGCTAGCCTAGCCCACCATAGACGGAAGGCAACAGACCAGACAGAGCGGCGCTGGCAGCAATAAACCGCCAAAATCAGGAAGAACAGCCCGGAGCCCAGGAAGACCGGGCAGGCGACGCCTGACAAAGGGAGAAACACAGAATCATCCCAGCCTCCAGGACAGGGGCATGAAGGCGAGGAAGTGCCCGGACACACTACTACGAGGTGTCCGCGCACACGACCTAAAGAGGCACCAGCAACATACAGAAACGCCATGGAGAGCAGGGGCGCGAATGCGACCCGAACTCCCTAGCAGAGCGCAAGCTATATAACAGCTTCCACTACCCCACATAGGGTAAGTTAAGTCCCAAGACATGGGAACCCTCTTTGGAAGAAATTTTCGCAGCAGAGGAAAAAAAAGAACCACGGGGAAAACCCCCAGCGGAGGGCTTATCAAACAGCCCAAGAGAAAAACAGAAGGCCTAATCTCAGGGCCAAGTCTGTGCCTACACTCGAGCAAAAAACACACAGTCAACAACGGGCAGTTCCAGCAGCCAACAACGCCACAGTCCGAGCAAGGAGGACTCAAGTGGCCATAAAACACACCCCACAGCTAGGGCAACCTGCCCAGAAGGTCCAGAACCAGATCAACTCAGTAGTCACTGAGGAGGGGAAGGAGGAGGGGTAGGAGGAGGAGGAGGACAGAGCCCTGCCAAGAACCATTGGATGGCGGAGTATGCCGGGGCATGGAATAACAGGGTGCCATCGAATGGAAGATCAATCAGCCGCTCCTGAACATTTTCAAGGAACACGCCGTCCCGAAGCCAAGCATGGCGGCGGAGGGCGACTGAGGAAGCCATGAACCAGCCCAGCACCTCCGAAATGTCCAGAGCAGAGCGGAGAATAAACGCCGCTAGCTCCTGGCCATCCAGCGCATGATGCTGTCAGTCCACCTGAACAGTCTCTTGTGAAGCGGCGGATTCCAATGACTCATCCGAGTCCCACAAAGAAGAGGTGGCCCTAGCCAACACACATAAGGTGTTAAAAGCATGCAGGGCAGCGCTGGTCGAGGCGAAAATGTTGCGCCCCCAAGAGTCTAGCCAGCGGGCCTCCCAGGACGGTGGAGACAACAGTGGCGGCAGGGAGGGAAAAGCAGTCTGCAAAAGTGGACTGGAGGCAGAGGGGTGGAGGGAAAGACACGCTGGGTCACGCGGCGCTGGAAGTTTCCGGTGCAGAAGGTTTCCTCTGAGGCGGGGCGCCTCCTAGCCCCCATCAGGGAAGAAAGGAACGAACCTCAAAGGGAAGCAACAGCTCCCTCCCACCAGATCCCTTGTGGAGAACCTCCAAAAGATGGTCCGCTGGGAAATGAGAAACCGAGTCACCCATGCGCAGGATACCCACAGCCCTGGACACTGCTGACCGAAGGCAGCACCAGCCGTCCTAGGGCCTCGCGGTGGAGAAAGCAGCTCCTCCGTGGGCGACGGCTGTAAACTAAGGCGGCCGTCCCCGAAGCTGAACGGGGTGGGCAAAGGCCAGACTTGGAAGTCAGAAGGAACCGGAGAGTGGGGGACCTGTTGCTCCTCCGACGAACACCTTGGCCTCGGGAATGGCGGGGAGCTGCCCACCGATGACGCTGGTGAAAAAGCCACCACACGGCGGCCTGTCTCCGGGGAGGACGACACCAATAGACACCCAACCTCCGGAGAAGAGGAAGCGTCCGAAGATGAATTCGCGACTCAGGGCCTGTGTGGTGCTGTAGAGTCCGCCGCCCGAGGCAGGACAACATCACCATCCGGTGTCAAATGAGACGCCGGTTAAGGCTCCTCCAAGTCACACCGCGCCGGGGCCCGGAGCCAAAGTGGCGAAGGGGTGGTGCCGGAACAACGCCGACTCGGCCTCCGACTCGGCAGCTGCCTGCGTGGACAAACGAGAGGGACCAGGGGAGTGACAAGAAAGCCCTCAGCCAGCCTTGGCCCAGGATGTGACGGAGTTGGCCAGCTGACCAATGCGGTGCCGCCAGGGCGGATTAAACTTCCGCCGAGGTAGCCGCCTGCGCGGAGGGACGAGAGAGGCCTGGAGGAGGATGACGGGTCCCCGTCCAGCCTTGACCCAAAGCGGGATGAGGAGGGTCCACCGACCCCTGTGGCGCCGCCCGGTCCAGCAGGTGCCGGCGCTGTGGCGGCGTCAGCTCAGCCGTGGACAAGGCCCCTGCCCGTCCAGAGGGTCGAGCGGGGCTTGGGATGCGACCCACTCCCCAGCGACCTCCCACGAAACCACAGGGACTCCCGTGGGAGTTACAGCAAAGCAAAGGCGCCGTGGTCCGAAGGAGGTACGCCCGACTCCCCGACAGCACAAAATCCTCCGAGTCTGGAGCCGAGCCAGTTGGCGCTGGGGCCGGAGCCACCGGTGACGCCGGCGGAGGGCCCCACACAATGCAAGGGATCCGCAGACGCCCCAGGATGTGAAGGAGACGCCAGCGAGGCCTGCAAAGCCACGGCATATGTCTCCATCTGAACTCTCGACGCCTTTTCACCGTGAAACAGTGGATAGGAGGCTAACACCCGGGGCCGCATCACCCGCGGAGAGCCCACGCCCCCGGCAGGCCAAAACCAGCCGCCGGGGACAAGCTGCAACACTTACCCACTGGGGAGCAACTCTATCGCGACATCGGAGAGGGATGAGGATTCCGACGCTGGGCGCTTCTGAAACCGTCTGACGAGGCTGATCGAGGTGATAAAGCAGACCTTGAAAGACGCGCCGAGAACAGTTTCATCCCGCGCTCCCGCTGCGACTTCGGCTTCGGCTTCAGCTGTTGGCATGCCTCACAATCAGTGGTACTGTGATCTTCCCCTAAACACCACATGCAAATGAGGTGAGGGTCCGTCGCCGACATAAGATGCCCACACGACATGCAAGTCTTGAAGCCCGAAGGCATTTGCACACTGTTCCACCAAAATATATCACAATGAGGGGCCCTAACAGGAAAAAAGGGGCCCTAACAGGCCCAAACAGAGACCAGATCCGCATTGCACGCGGAAAAGGAAAAAAGGGACGTAGGCGCGCCGGGGTGGGACTTATGTGACCTCGCTGACGTCACGTACGCGACGCTTGGACGGAGTTGCGTGATGCCGTCCCCCCGGCGTGCAGGGATGCTATGGCAAAAAGTTTCTGGATCCAGTCTCGCACCTGGGATAATTCTACGTTAAGGAATCTGCAGCTAGTAGTCTCTATCAGATGTAGACAACAATGGTGACCTGTGGAGAGAAACCAATCCTATGGATCTCACCAGAGGAGACATCCTACAACAGTAGGAAGAGTCAGCTTGCGTCAAAAGTTCCTGGGCAAGGAAGAGTAGCAATATGATTGCCAACAATAAAAACCCACATAGGGTAAGGCACAACCCTACAAAAGAAGGGTTCCTCCCAAGACAAGCTCGTAGGCAGAGGCTCAAAAGAAAGGTAAACACAGCTTAACCAGCTGTACAAGAATAAGTAAACAACACGGCTGAGCAGCCACACAACCCAGAACATCTGCATCCACAACCGGTGACAGAAAAGAAAGGGACAATTATGCAACAACAATGTGCCTCTGACACCATAGATTCAACAATACTTGAATGACCAAACGATTTTTTAATTAACATTGGAATATTTTCTTTTATCTTACTTCCTTTTTCAATTTTTATAAATACACAAACACAACCCAAACATGGGCATATGAAACAATTCTCAATGTGTACAATCAAAACAAGGCAGTATGTTCTGTAAATATATACAGTGAAAAATAACTTAACCGTGTAATACTATATACATTTGAGACAAATGTATTACAATCACAAAAAAACATAAAGCTGTATTAGGAGTATTTCAAAGGTACAAAGGGATGTAAGTTTTTCCATCCAATATTAGTCCTATTACTTTGCGGAAACGCAACAAAGGCAGACCGTGGCTTTTTACTGTCCTCAGGCTGATAGTACTCTTTTCTGCCGGGTGGAGAGGTCAAGGAAGTTAATTTAAACACGAGGGACAGAGGAACCCTAAGTGTAGGGCTGACATGGATTCACTTTGAAGTCTGTGCTCTACTCGGTTTGCCTAATAAACTCTCTTAGCATGGGCCAACGCGTTTAGACCTTCTGGGTGGCACGTCTTTATGTGAAGGTCTTCATCAGGGAAGATGCAAGTTCAAAAATGGGGACAGGACAGACCAACAGGAAGAACCAGAACACGACAATGGTACAACGGACAACCCCTACCACAACTATACCAAGGGGAGATAACCACCAGGAGGAGAGTTTACCGGTGGTAATAAGCCAAAAGAACCCGATTCACAATTTGTCCAATTATGTTCTATCCCAAGAGGAAACAAATGTACTGGAGAAAGGGTTGTCGTTTATACCAACTAGAAAACCAGACATCAGTCAAACCAAATTGGAAATGTTACAGCTATTCAGGAAGATGAGACTGAAAATGTTTTTCTCTGACAAAGAAACAACGGCACAGAGAAACTATTCTGGCCTTAAAAATCCATCAACCTTTGTACCAGCCACGGAGATGATGTCGATGGAATTGCTAACTTTCAAGAAGAACGTCATGAGGGACCTCAACACTCTGGAAAATAAAAGAACGTATACTAAATGGAACTTGACAAGAGCAGAAAATGAGGCATTATGAGCACTCATGTAAAATGATGAAATCATCATAAAACCCGCCGACAAGGGCGGAGCCATTGTCATCTTACAGAGAGATTTATATGAATCAGAAGTTACACGCCAATTGTCCAATGTGGACCATTATAGACGATCAAGTGAAGACTACACGAGACTAATTAAGGACAAATTGGCATATCTAACAGCAACAGGTACATCAGAAGGTTGGCTATGGAAAAAAGAAGCAGAATAAAAGATTAATGACAATCCTAGGATACCGCTCCTGTATACTCTCCCTAAAAATCATAAAGATACTCAAAACCCCCAGGGAGACCTATCATCTCCGTCCGGAGTTAATTCAATTTTAGAGAGACCAACGAAGTATGTGGATACATTCCTGTAGCCATTAATTGGAACCACTCCAAGTTACATCAAGGACACGATGCAGGCAATAACCATATTAGAGGGACAAAACTTCGATGAAGGTGAAGAATACTTGGTCATATTGGACATCACAAGTCTTTATACCAACATTCCCCAAGAGGCAGGGTTGGAATCGATGGAAGTTTTCCTAGACAAAAGGGAGAGACCCCACAATGTACCTACCACATTTCTACTCCAACTGGCAGGGATCTGCCTCAAATATAACTTTTTCAAGTTTAATGACCAACAGTTCCTACAACCCAAGGGAGTAGCCATGGGCTGCCCATTTGCCCCTGAGATGGCCATCATGTTTATGGCGTTATTTGAGGATAACTGGATTTACAATCATAATCCATTTGAGGGCCACACAAAAATGTGGTATAGATATATCAATGATATTTTTATGCTGTGGAGAGGGACGTATGAACGATTATTGGAATTCCAGATCTGGCTCAATGACAGGAACAAGGATATCCAATTCACACTCAGTGCCAACAAGACACAGATGAACTTTCTAGATCTCTTAAAAAAACATGACAATGGATGCATATATACCACATTGTATACAAACAATACGCATAAAAATACTTTACTCCATTTTTCCAGTTTCCACCAGAGAAATCTAAGGGAAAACCTGCCTTTCAGTCAATTTTTGAGGACAAGAAGATGTGTTCTTTGAGAGCTGACTACTTTCACAATGCCAAGATACTGCTGGAAAAACTTGCAGAGCGTATGTACCCACGAAAATTACTCAAATGAGCCATGAAGCGAGCATGGTATACTCACAGGGAAGCCTTGCTCACACCCAAGAATAAAGTAGATGGTTCCCCCCTAGTTCATGTGACAACCTTCTCAACCAAGACCAATGAAGTTAGGAAAATTATAAGGAGGAATTGGAACACAGTGAAAGCATTAGAACCTCTGGCTGCCGTCCCCATTTTTGCGCTGAAGAAAAACAGAAGCATCAGGAACAAATTGGTACGAGCTGACACCATGAGGAAAAGGAACAATCAACCCATCCATAACCTACTCTCACTACCACCTATCAAAGGCCACAAAAGATGCGCCAATTGTTCTGTTTGCGCAAGCACAATAGAAGGTACCATCTTCACCTATGGGAACAAGTTTGTGAAACACGAAGAGTTCACAAACTGCAACACGCACAATGTCGTTTACGGCATTGTCTGTCCTTGTCCTAAGGCATATATTGGCAAAACCACCCAGGCCATTAAGAAGCGTATAACCCAGCATCGCTCAAGGATAAGATGTAGGATTCTAACTGTACCTTTGGTCTCCCATTTCATGGAATATCAGCATAAGGTGGATGATTTAAAATGGACCGTACTCAAACACATTAGAGGGAACAACATTGACAATTTGCTGGCAAGATTCGAGGCTAAAACCATCCTGTACTTGAATATATTTGATGATGGCCTCAATGAAATAAGTGAAATAAGTCACATATTCTGAGATTCCGAACATCTTACACATTAGTACTGTGTAACAAATGAAGAGCCCATTTTCAAAGCAATTAAAAATCAGTACCCTCATAACTTCCAAAGCCACTGTCTAAGTCAGTAGCCCTCTCTGTGTAGACAACATATGTGGATTTCTATAACCGCACCATCTCTCCTCTTAAATGTGTACTACTTAAGAGCGAAGGACAGGAGGATCGAACCCTTCACACATAATGAACACAACGTGCCCGTCCCCAAAATGGCCACCGCAAAAGATATGGTCAGGCAAACAAGTAAGAAGCAATGACACATTCGCATTGCAAAGCCATCAAAATAGAAGTGGGCCGACTTACACGGGTAGTCCTTGACCGGCATTCGGAGCTGCTTCGGAGAAAACAGACGTTGGAAAAAGAAGATGCGTTTTGAAATTAGCGACGCACACATGTCGGCAACCTGACAGGATGGAAGAAGACGCCTGCCACAGAAAAATAAGAAGGTAGGCTTGAACAGCATCAACGAGTTCTTTCCGCACTTGTATAAGGATATTCACGAACACTTTTGTAAAATATGGGTGTTCACCTCCTCCTCGACAGTATCAGTCACCCCCAAGAGTGATGTTGAAAAAACGGGGCACCTTCCACACAAAGCAGACGCCTGCACATTTTCAGATAACTTATGCCACCATCCGGGATCACAGTGGCACACCGGGGATGCGATATAGATGTCTAATGCATGACGATGTAAGCACTATGAGATTTTTCCCACATACACCCTGTCTAAAGTACTGAGAACCCTTGTAGGATCTTGGAGAAAACACGGGTAAAAGGGCATTGCACCATGTGATTAACACCAGAAGGGTAACTAAAAGAAAGCATTCCCCCTTCTCTTCCCCTCTACCCAGCTCAAGATACAGTCAAACACCATTACAGGACCCCCTGCCCCACACCAGGTGCGGTTACAACTAGAATTACGGTATGTGCTCCAGTCCCACACTGTGGAGATGAGTTTTGTCACATTCACTCACCACCTCACAAAAGTGATATTGATGGCAATATTTGTCCTTTTTTTTAACTGTATAGGTACACAAGTCCTGTCCCCATTTTTTAACTTGCATCTTCCCTGATGAAGACCTTCACATAAAGACGTGCCACCCAGAAGGTCGAAAAGCGTTGGCCCATGCTAAGAGAGGTTTTCAGGCAAACCGAGTAGAGCACAGACTTCAAAGTGAATCCATCTCAGCCCTACACTTAGGGTTCCTCTGTCCCTCGTGTTTGAAATAACTTCCTTGACCTCTCTCCCGGCAGAAAAGACTACTATCAGCCTGAGGACAGTAAAAAGCCACAGTCTGCCTTTGTTGCGTTTCCACAAAGTAATAGGACTAATATTGCATGGAAAAACTTACATCTCTTTGTACCTTTGAAATACTCCCAATACATCTTTATGTTTTTTTGTGTTTGTAATACACTTGTCTCAAATGTTTATAGTATTACACGGTTAAGTTATTTTTCACTGTATATATTTACAGAACACACTGCCTTGTTTTGATTGTACACATTGAGAAATGTTTCATATGCCCATGTTTGGGTTGTGTTTGTGTATTTGCAAAAATTGAAAAAGGAAGTAAGATAAAAGAAAATATTCAGTTAATTAAAAAATCGTTTGGTCATTCAAGTATTGTTAAATCTATGGTGTCAGAAGTATGTTGTTGTTGCATAATGGTATTTTGATTTCAGCCTCTTGACATTCCTCAATTGAATCAATCCCCCCCCTGTTCATATTGAGAAAAGAAAGGGACGGCACCGCTACGAAACCAAAAATCTTCCACG
This sequence comes from Lissotriton vulgaris, assembly GCF_964263255.1. NCBI lineage: Eukaryota > Metazoa > Chordata > Amphibia > Caudata > Salamandridae > Lissotriton > Lissotriton vulgaris. The sequence continues at coordinate 1,108,932,811 of NC_141691.1, forward strand.
AAGATTAAGCCAGAGGAAGATACACATACAGGAGGCACCTGACCGCCGAATCAGCATGGGCGTTAAAAAGAGTGACCCCATCAAATGGTGCATCTCTAAGCCGCTCCAGAACATGCTCTGGGAAAAACGGCAGCATGCAACCACGTGTGGTGGCGTATGGCAACCGACCTGGCAGTAGTACGCCCCATATAGCCCGTGGAGTACATGGCAGACCGGATTGAAAAGTGCGCCATATAATGGCCATCACGTAATAGCGGGCCACATTGGCACGGGAGTTCTCTGGCAAGGAGGGGAGGAGCCGTTCAACAGTGCCCTAAAGAGCAATTGAGCCCGAGCAAATAAACACACTGTGTCGAGGGACCGGAGTCCCAAGCTGGCGGACGCAAACATATCGCGGACATATGACTCCAACCACTGAGAATCCCGAGTGGGAGGAAGCAACGGAACAGGAGTCACAGAGAAAGCTGCCTGAGGCACAAGTCCCCCAGCTCCAGGACGGAGGGAGTAAAGGCTCTGATGGACTAGAAACGGAGGGCGGCTCCCTCCTTAAAATGTCTGCAGCCCTGCAAACAGCCCTAACGAACGTCTCACTAGCCCTCATGGCCCGCAAGGCGTGAGAGCAAATCATCAGTAGGTGAGAGATGCAAGCAAAACCGGCCACTTAATAGAGGCTCAGCAATAGGATGAGTAGGCCAGTGCTCTACTGGTGCCTGCGCTGGAGAGCAGTGAAATGACTCAGGGGGTGGTGAACCGACCGGGACCACAGCTTCCACCAATAAAGCCAGAGGGGGTACCGGCGTCGAGGCGACGCTGAGCCTGCATCGGAGACCTCAAAAAACCCCAGACTGGCGGAGTGGAGCAAGCGTCGGCGACCACCAAAAAGGCCTGGACCGCCCGAGTCGAGCCAGCGACCCCCGAAAAGGTCTTGACCCCTCGAGTGGAGCCAGCATCGGCGACCTCCGAAGAGGCTTCGACTCCTCGAGTCGAGCCGGCGGCCTCTTAACAGGCCTCGAGCTTTGAGTCGAGCTGGTGCCTCAACTCTTCGGAGAGGTCTCGACTCCTTGAGTCGAGCAGGTGGCGGCGACCTCTGAAAAGGCCTCAGCTCCTCGAGTCGAGCCTCTGACTTCTGAAAAGGCCTCAACTCCTCTAGTTCAGCCGGCAACCTCTGAAGAGGCCTCGAGTCGAGCTGGCGACCGCCGAAGAGGCCTTGAACCTTTGAGTCGAGCCACCGCCTCGACTCATTTAAGAGGCATCGACTCCTCAAGTCAAGCCAGCGTTGGCGACCTCTGAAAAGGCCTTGACTCGAGTCGAGTCGGAGACCTCCGAAAAGGCCTCGACTTCCCTAGTTGAGCCGGCGACCTCCGAAGAGGCCTCGACCCTTTGAGTCGAGCAGGTGACATCCAAAAAGGCTGTGACTGCTCGGAGTCGGACCAGCGTCGATTCAACATTCCCCGCGGTGGAAACCTGCGGGAGAGAGTACACGGAAGTGGTGCTGTGCAACACGCCGCAGCCACCTACAGCAATGCAGCAAGGAGCCTCGGAAGGCTGTGCGATAGCGCAATGGAAGGGCTAGATGTCGTGGGATGCCCCTCCGGGCCGTGTTCCGCCATTGCGGCGACTCTGGTGTCAGAGTTAGGGCACTCGGTTGGAGCGGAGGGTAAACCCGCCGGCGGTGTCCCAACCTGAGTCCCTACCCCCCCAGTGGGGCCCGGAGGCACGCTAGGGAGGTGTGGAAAATGCTTACCCGAGTTAGGCGAAGGACGGTGATGGTCCCGGTACCAGTCTTGAACAAGAACGTCCTCCTGTAAGGACTAGCGCCGCGTGGACAACTCCGCTGGAAAAGGAGATCTGCGTCAAAGGGGTCTGTCGGGACATCCGGGCAGATGCAGCTTCATGTGCCATCCCCGCAGGGATTTCGGCCGCAGCTGGCGGCAAGCGACGCACTTCACAGAGTCATGGTGCTCTCCCAAGCACCACATACAGATGTCATGAGGGTCCTTCGCTGACATCTGTCGCGAGCATCACCGGCACAGTTTGAAGCCCGCAAGAGGCATCAAACACACTGTCCTGTCGAAAAGGCCTGTAAATAACAAAAAAAGAGGCCAGAGGTATTACTTTCCCGGATCCGCGTTAGGACGCGGAAAAGAAGAAAACTGATGTCAGCACGCCGGGAGGGGCTTATATGGCTCCATTGACGTTACTTCCATGGACGACGTCAGGACGGAGCCGGGCGAAGCCGCCTCCCGGTGTGCAGAGGTATTGCTGGGGAAAAAAGATTTTCCGGATCCAGTCTGACGCCTGGGGAGGTATTCTAAGTTAAGGAATCTGCGGCTAGATGTTTCTATCAGATATAGTCCTCATAAAGAAAAGGAACAATTTTTTGCACCAACCAATCAAAATCAATCACCCTCTAGAACACTCCTGAGGGAAGCTCAGAGCCCTAGCTTTTCTACCGCACTTTGTGCTTGGGAGTCTCCTCTGAGCTCTGCTCAGCTTTCTCAAATCTGATGAAGGATTTTAGACTTTTTCTCCAGAAAAGTACAATTTTATGATCTTTTCTAAAATATCATCTTCCTGTTTTCCTACTTTTGGTGGATCTTCATTCTATCTGGACTATGTCTGACAAGGCTAGGAAGGCTTTCTTCAGAGAATGTGCCACTTTCCTGAAGAAAAGACTTTGTCGGTGATCCTCACAAAAATTGCATTTACTGCCTATATCCATCACATAAGGCGTCAGCATGCAAGATTTGTCGTACTTTTTCAAATAAGACCCTTAGAGACAGGGAAGGACGTCTTCTCACCTGGCTTCAGAAATTGAAAACTAGATCAGACCCTGTTTCAGACTCCGAGAATGACCAGTATACCTTTACAAATACATCTGTAAAAAGGGCAAGAGATTCATCACAGTCTGATAAGGAGCCTGCTAAGAAATGCGCCAAGAAGTTCTCTTTTGAAACTTCCTCTGAGCACAAAGGCTCCCATAAAAAAGAACAACCATCTGGCGATGACAAGAGTATACATTTCTGGCACATCGACGTGAAGCCCAGTTTCATCGACCATTTCCTTAATATCTCACGAGGTTGACACATCGTCGACGAAGCACTCGTCGTCGACGCTGAAGCAACATAAGTAGTCAAATAAAATACCATTGACGAGGTCATCGTCGACATCACCACAGCCAACAGAAAAAAAGGTCAACAACGCAGTAGCGGTCTGCGAGGACCTCACCGTCGATGGAAAAGTTGCAGTTGACGAAGATAAAGTCACCGTCGTTGACGAAGTTTCTACCGTCAACGACTCCACAGGTGTCGACGAATCCCCTAGGTTGACAAAATCAGTCATCATCACCTACGGCAGGTACATTAAAAGCTGTGCAACGTAAGACACTGACGAAAGCTATTTCTGTAAAGCTGACTATGCCAAAAAAGATTCTGGCATCGGAAATCAAGCCTTAACACACTTCACTCAGTAAAATTACTCCTCTTTTACCCACTCACCTTTTAGAGGAGGAGTTTCTGAAGAAGAGGGAGTTTCTGAAGAAGAGGGAGAAGAAGAAGGCCTCTTTGGGGATGCATATAGCCCGTCATAATTGCACTTCACGTATCAGCAAGGTGATGATGATGACCAGCCACACTATGGTAAAGTCTATTTTACCCAGCCTGAACAACATCAACAGTACCATGAAGAAATGGTCACAATGACATCTGCATTACTAGCGGATTTGCAGTTTATGCTGCAGGATTATAGACACAGCCTCCCACCTTCGGACCTGTCTAATATACCCCCTCCTCCTCCTCTTCAGGTGACATCGCCGACAAGAGTTAATGTTCCTACAGTGCTCTCAGCGCTGAATACTCCACAGTCTGTTCCCCTCCAGGAACCAGCCTCTTCAGATGAGGAAGGGGAACTCCAGGATACAGCTTCTGAATGGAATGACTAAAGGATGCTTTCACCAACCTCACCAGTGCCTCCTCCGGTAGATTCCCCACCTGAAGAAATTGGGGGAATTCACAATTTGTTGGAGCGTACAGCAAAAAGGTTTGCCATACCAATGCCATACAAGCAAGCGAACTGCTTCTCATATGACTTTAAAGAAACATTTAGTAAGTCAGTTAGAGATATTGCCATGATATCTGGGAGGAAAGTGTTAGAATAATGAAGAACCCAGCCTCTGTGCCAGAGGTGCTTCCACGTCTGGATAAAAAATATAAGACAACTAATGATGCCCCAGCATGCCTCACAGGGCACCCAAAACCGGACTCAGTAGTGATGCAGGCTGCTCAACGCTGCTAAAAAAGTCCTACGGTGCCACTTTCTGCGCCCCTGGACAGAGAGGGAAGATGTGTAGCTTCTGTTGAAAAAAGATTCTCATCAATGTCAGCTCTAACGGTAAAGGCAGCAAACTCCTTGGAAATCTTAGGCTGCTATGATCGCCAAATGTGGTCTGACATTGCTTTTTATATTGATCAACTGCCGGAAGATGTTAAAGTGGAGGCAAAAAAGATATTGCATGAAGGAGAGAGAACATCAAACGAAATATTAGATTCAGCGATGGATGTTGCTGTAACAGGTTTTAGACAACTAGCTGGAGCAGCAGTTCTACGAAGACAGGGCTGGCTTAAAGCCACCTCTTTTCGTCCTGAGGTTCATAACAAAAAATTGCACCTTCCATATGATGGAGAGACTCTTTTTGACAGCCATGTAGAGGAAGCCCTTAAAACCATCAAGGCAGACACTGCCAAGTCGTTAGGGACGATGCAGTTCAGAAAAGCTCCCTTTTGGGGGTCAAAGGGTAGAGGTCAACCTTCCTATAGAGGAGGATACCAGCAGTACAATTAGCCGGCATACTCTTCTATGCCATTTAGAGGAAAGACATCACGGGCTGACAAGGAAACTAACCGCCACCAATGAAACACCTGTGGCACCAGCTCCAACTCTCAGTTCAGCAAGGTAATCTTTTCAATCTCATCCTACCCGCCTGGGAGGCAACATTTCACACTTCCTCCACCAGAGGCAAACCATTACTACAGACCAGTGGGTTCTGCGCCTAGTTCAATTTGGACACGCTCTAGAATTCACCCAAAAACCGCCTACAACCCTCCCACCACAGACATCTCAGTGCTCTTCAGCAAAAGGTACAAAACATGCTGAACAAAGGAGCAATAGAGAAAGTACCATTCTCAAGCAGGGGCACAGGTTTTTACTCCTGTTTCTTCTTAATCAAAAAGAAGTTAAGGCAGTGAAAACCGATTTTGGACTTCGAAATCTCAATCTGTATCAGAAAAAAAAATCTTTCAGAACGATAATGTTGCAAGAGGTACTGAAGCTCCTGGACCAACAAGATTACATGACCACATTAGACCCCCAAGACGCCTAATATCCATATACCTATTCACCCAAAACACAGAAAATACCTGAGATTTATGGTAGCTGGAAACCACTACCGGTTCAGAGTGCTTCCACTTGGTCTCAAGTTTGCGCCCAGAATTTTTACGAAGTGTCTCGCTCCAACGAAAGCATTTCTCAGCCAGCGGAAACATCAAGTCTTTCGTATCTGGACGACTGGCTAATCAAAGTTCGTCCGAGCGAGAAGCGGGAGCGTCCACAAAGGCCTGCACAACTCTCTTCAAAAGTTTGGGTATGACTATAAATCAGCAAAAATCCAATCAGAATCCTTCATAAAAGATTGTCTTCCTAGGAGTGCAACTGGACACGGTTTGGCTTAAAACCATACCCTGTAGAGGAACGTCAGCGGTGAATTCTTGTTCTGGCAAATTCCATCAAAATAAAGTCTCTTTCAGTCCGACTGTTCAAATCCCTTTTAGGCATGATGTCGTCATGCATACTACTGATCCAGTTTTGTCTTCTCAGGATGGGCCTATTCTCGGGGGGAGCTCGACAAACAGTGGGTACAGTGAGTATCCTCCTTCAACGACACAATCAGAGTAACTCCACGTATGGTGAAGGCACTACAGTGGTGGTTAGACACAGAACATTTATCGGTAGGAATGTCCCAGCATCAGGAAGCCACACCATTAGTGATCACAACAGATGTGTCCTTAGAGGGATGGGAAGCTTACCTTCAAGAGCTCCAAGTAAGCGGAAAATGGCATCAAGCTGAAACTCAATCTCACATAAATTTGCTGGAGCTGAAGGCTTTGCATCTAGCCTTCCAGGTTTTTCTTCCCAGGATACAGAATTCATCAGTGCAAGTCCGAACGGAAAATACCATGACAATGCCCTACATAAACAAGCAAGGTGGCACGAAATCTTGCCATCTCTCCATGTAAGCTCAAAAGTTGTGGGAATGGGCCAAAGATCACAGAATCTGCCTCCGAGCAGAACGTGTTCCAGGACGATAGAACACGACTGCGGACACGCTAAGAATACTGACATCAGCATGTCACTAATGGGAGCTGCACCATCAAATCCTGAGGAACATATTCCTGAGCTGGGGCACACCGGACTTGGAAGCAACTCCCCAGAACCGCAAATGCCTAACTATGCAAGTTGGCATCCGCAACAGGGGTCATGGGGGAATGCCTTTTTAATTGCATGATCCAGAATCTTTGCTTACCCTTTCACTCCCATTCCTCTTCTTCCAAGAGTTCTGAGAAAGATGAAGATGGAACCATGCAAACTGATCCTAACAGCTCCGGCGTGGCCACGCCAACACTGGTACACGGAACTGCTTCTCCTATCACAGGTCCCTCATTTCAAACTTCCAGTTATTCCCGATCTCCTGACCATGAAACAGGGGGCAGATACTACACCCGGACCTTAAGAGCCTGCATCTGTCAGCTTGGCTCCTGAATACAATGAGTTCAGACTCTTAAGCATTTCTAGTGAATTATGCAATATCCAGGCCAAAGCGTGGGCGGACTGTACCAACAGGATGTACTTCCTCAAGTGGAAGCGGTTCTGCATCTGATGCAATCTGGAGAGTTTACATGCATTGTCTTCCTCTCCAGAACAAATCCTACTTTACCTTCTGCTTCTTGGGAAATCAGGTTTGGCACACAGTTCAATTAAAGTTCACTTAGCGTCCATTTCTCGTTACAGAAGATCCTCATCTTCACCTCTATAGTCGTCTAGAGTAACTAAAGAGTTTCTTAAAGGATTCTTTCGGGTGTTTCCACCTGTAAGACCTCCACCACCAGCCTGGCAACTGAACACTGTTCTCTCACAATTAATAAAAGCTCCTTTTGAACCGATTCATACTGCAGAAATCAAATTCCTATCATGGAAGTTGGCTTTACTACTTGCTTTGACCTGAGCCAGACGGGTCAGTGAAATACAGGCATTTGTAATAAAGGAACCTTTCTTGCAGTTTAGGTCAGATGGAAATCTGCTCCGAACAAATCCAAAGTTCATTCCCAAGGCGCCATCTGATTTCCACCTGAACAAATCAGTGGTACTTAAAACTTTCTTTCCGAATCCTACGACATCGGCGGAGGGAACTTTACATTCAATGGACGTAAAACGTTGCCTAAAGGTCTATTTAGATAGGACAACATCTTTGCTTAAGACCTCTCAACTATTTGTGGCATACAGTGCACCAAGGAAAGGTTTCCTGCTCTACAAACAGAGTATTTCCAGATGGATCGCAAGTGCACTACAGTTTTGTCATCGAAAGGCAGGCAGACCTCTGTCTGCAAGTGTCCGAGCCCATTCCACAAGGTCAGTGGCAACATCTACAGCTGTATTTACGGGACTGTCCCTTCTGGAATTTTGCTGGGCAGCAACGTGGAAGAATAGACACTTTTTCACCAGACACTACTGTTTGGATTCATCAGTTCTCAATAACACAGCAGGGGGTCAGGCAGTTCGTCGGCATCTGTTCCATTAAGGTGAGCCACCCCCGTCTACCCTCCTACCTATTTTCAACTGTATCACATTTCCATATAGTAAGTTGGTTATTATCTTTAACGCTTATGAAAGTTGTTTCCTTTACTATTACTGGTATGGTTATGTCTTTTATACTGTTTGATGATTGCTTGCAGGCTACAGTGTTCAGATTCCTGTTAAGCTTCAAAACCATGGTAAATGTGCTACCAAACTGCTTGCTAATCTGATTCAAGCATGTGAATCCATGAAAGTTCTAATACTGGAGTAAGAAATAACGTACTTACCTGTATTGGAAGCTTGCATAGATTTACATGCGACCCACCCTCCTCCCCAGGGGGAAGCTCACCTTATATGTCGTAACAGATGATATACAGCACTTGTGCTAAAAAATCTGAGGCTCTGAGCTTCAATCAGGAGTGTTCTAGAGGGTGATTGATGCTGACTGGTTGGGGCTAACTTTTGGTCCTTTTCTTTATAAGGACTATGATAGTTTATTAAACTAAGAGGTCTAGTCCTTCTTCAGCCTACACCTAATACCATATTAGGACTATTTAAGTCTACTAATACTACTATTTTAAGTCCAGGGTACTTCCATCATGATGACGGGGAATGCTTCAAGCATGTGAATGTATGAAAGCTTCCAATACTGGAGAACTACAGGGAGAACTACAGATACAGGAAAGTAACTTATTTCTTGGTGAGGTTGAGGCAAGTTCTATAGCAGTATCCCTGCTTGATGATGGAAATAACCGACTGATTGGAGCCCATCCAACAGGCCAGAAATCCCTGTAGAGGGAGTCACTAGTTAGTGGTGCCAGCTGAGTTAGCTGTGGCACCTTTGCCTAGAATTACTGCCTCCATAACCTACCCTTGAGTAGCCCAGTGATGGTGTCTGTTGGTGCTGATGGCTCTAGTAGGATGTAGATGCCTCAGGGAGGTTGTTTTAGAGTCCCCTCTATAGTTGGACCTTCAAAAGGACCACTGTGTAAAAGGCATTTAAAGATCTCCCATCGCCTATGAGGTGCCCGTGTCCTTTTTTATTTGTTTCCAGCATCCTGCAGTCAGAAGAGGAGCTCCCCTTCGAAAGGAAGGTTGAGGAGATTCTGTTGTACCGCTGATATAAAACCAGAGACATGTCGCTAGGCTTGTTGTTGAATCAGTACACTACAGTTAATGTCCCGTGCTGTGGTGTCAGCTGCGCCAAGGGCACAGTGGATGGTGGTGTTAGAAATTAGCTTCCCAATGAGACAAGCTTGTGCCCCCGCTTTCTGCCCTCATTTGGTAGATGCTGCAGGAGCCCTTCATTCGCATCCCAGTAAGCACGGTCACAACGTCTAAGGAGCTCGATAGAGTTTGCAATGCCCCATTAGTTTGCACGGCGCATCAATATTTACATTTTCTTTATTTGGTGTAATTTGGCACCTCATGTATGGTGGGTTTCAGAGTGTGATGCCTTGTTTTTAAAGGTTTCAGACACAGTTCTTAGCCTTCCTTAAAGCACTGAGAATTAGTGCACTGACCTTGGGGTAGAGGAGAAAATATACACAAGGAAGTCCTCACCCTCCTGATCCATTTGAAGCTCTACTTAGTGTACGGCTGGGGTCCTGCTTATAATCTCATTATATGAGGGGGTATTGTAGGAAGCAGATGGGTTTATGGGGTAGTGGTTTAGGTCTTTGTCTACAGGTTGGTCAATGGTATAATTATCCCATCAGTTGCCTCCAATCCTTGGGGCAAACAATGCCTTGTATCATCCACAGGGTACAAGAGTTTCCTTCCCCCATAAGAGGATCGTGGTGATCCCTCTGGTCAGTGTGTTAGAGGAAGAAGTGGTGGAGGAGGTGGTGGTGCCTGGTGCTGGATTAGTGCCCCTGTCACAGTGTTTTCTCAGCTTAGGTACAAGAGAGGGTAACTGAGCAAGCTTCTCCTCAGAAGTCAGCTTCCATTTTCGGGTAGAAAGTCTTGCTTCCCATGGCAGTGGCTTGGTTATAATCCTCCCTGTCTAAGGGTGGATGGCGAAGCGCCACTTTTTGGTATCCAGCTCCTCCTGGAGACAAAGCAGGATGGGCTACTCTTGGTCCTCCAAAGCTGCTGTGACTTTGGGCACCCAACGCTTCAACACCGACCCAGGTTTTTGTATTTCGAATGCGTTTTCATACCGGAAGGCATCTTGAGAGCTGAAGCTGGCTCTGGTGCTCGCTTCTAAAGCACTGTCAATACAGATGGCCAATGCAGGAGGGGCTGTTTTTGTGCCGGATGTTACCTTGGACTTGGCTTCAAGGCCTTGGTTTGGTTTCCAGCCATGCCCTTCAGGCAGCGCAGACGTCAGGACTCGATGTCTGACCCTCACTAAGGCGGTGCTCAGGGTGTTGGTGCTTGTGTGAAGGTGGGTGTTGCACTCACAGTCGACATCTTCTGTTGTATTAAGAGGGAATTCCTCTGCTTCGAAGTCCGAGTGAGAGCTCGGGTCACGCCTGAAGCAGAGGGCCTAGTGGTACGCGGTGTATGCGGAGTTAGGCTCTGATCTCCATTGTACTGTAGCATCTTTTTGGATCGGAAAGCGAGGCAGGGAGCGTAGGATGGCTCTTCATGCTCTGGTAAAAGATGTGAGTTACGGACCCGATGGTGATCCTCCTACTGGTATTTTGAAAGGCACTGTGGAGAGTATTGGAAAGGAGTTCTTTACATTGCAGAGTCTGCAATCTCAGTAGAAGAAGCAGAGAAGGTCCGGAGAAGGAGCAAGTGCCCTAAAGGGCGTGGTGAAAGGAGCTATCATGTCGAAGTTGACAGATGTGACTAAGCAGAAGATTATTGATGAGGCTCGGGTGGAAGATCTGAGAGGTACCAATGTCTTACAGCAGAGGGTATCAACTGAGAGATTGCAGGCTGGACGTCCAAACAAACAATTGAGTCAATGCCCATGTGCATTACCTGTAATGGGTGGAGTCACCATACCTTGTGACTTGAAGACTTCTGTGAAGAAAACATGTTGCACACGTCTGAGCTCAACACTAGATGGCAAGAGTAGAGATGCAGAGGGAGCCCCAAGCTACTCACTTATACTGGGTGTCTCTGAAAGCAGTTCCTATTTTAAACAGTGGGTGCCCCAGTATCCACAGTATGTTCAAATGTTGGGGTTTGCAGGGAGAGACCAAAGGCCCCCCAGTCCCTGCCGTCTCCCAAGTCAGCACCCATCCCCCATTTGTTTTTTCGCTATACTTTGTGCTCCAGCTGGGCTGAAGCCAAGTTGTGTTCCCTGCCCAGGACAGTGTGGGAAGGGAATTGAAGTTATATTCTTCCCTTGCACTCCCCTGAGCAGGAAAGAGTAGTATCCTAGGGATGGGGTCCCCGGAACATTGCTTTGGTCTAGTCCAGGGGGAATGGAGTCCCAGGGGATGGTGAACAGCTCGAGGAAGGTAGGGTGGAGTGTTTCAAGCCTCCCTCATTTATATATCAACGTTGGCACCGGGGCCTCGTAAAGGGTCTGGGAGGGGAAACAATGCATTTTCTCCCAAACAAACCATCACTGCACCAACCCACTGGGTTTGGATCCCAGCCCATCCTGGTGGACATAATTGTTTTTAAAAGGCGGGTCCCCTCTACACTTCAGTCTCTCTCTACACTGGTTGCCTCCCTCCCTCTGGGGACCACCATCGTTGGGGGTGATTTCAACGTGATAATGGACCCAGACCACGACACTGGCACGGCCCCTTCCACTTCCAAAATCGCTCAATATACCCTTCTGTCGATTGGGCGACCACCTTAGGTCTCGGGGACGCCTGGAGACTCTGGCACCCGACAACCTCGCCTCTACACCCACACGTCAGCGTCCCATCACACACATGCGGGACTTGATTTCGTTTTCTTGCCGGCCTTGGGCTGTCGGGCAATCCAGGAAGTCACCATCCTTCCTAGAGGGGTATCCGACAAATCTCCAGTGGCGATGCGGATGGGCAGCCTCCCTGCCTCGTTGCACCCAATCTGGCGACTGAACGCCTGGTTCCTCCAGGACAAGTAATTAAGGGAACAAGTGGGAACCGAGCTCTGCCATTATTTTACCACTAATCATGGGTCGGTTTCCTCTCCTCGCACCCTAAGGAAAGCGAGAAAGGCCACCATCTGAGGCTTCACGAAAGGCCAACTCAAAGTTAAACGTATGAAACAGGACTCCAGCCTCACACTTGTAGAGGCCCAGGCTGTCCTAATCGAGGCTCAACCCCCGGAAGAGAGAACTGAAGCCAAAGATAGGAGACTGATGATTCTGAGGGACGAGAATAAGCAGACCTCCCTAGAAGCTGGGAAAACTGTTGTGGAGGTCCTCCGTAGCGCCAGTGTATGGGTGGGGAGATAAAAATGGGAAACTCCTTTACCGTCTGGCCACTTATCCGATGGCCAATCGTATCATACTGAGGTGATTGGCTCAGATGGAGCCATCCAGCGAGCCCCTGTTGCAGTGGCCCAATGCTTTGCCTCCTACTACTCTACTCTTTACTCTGCACAGCCGCCCCCTCTCTCGCTCCCTGACCTCCTTCAGCGCGACCAGTATTCTCTCCCTCGATTCAGTGAGTCTGAGGCAGAGGCGCTGGAATTCCCTTTCATCCTAAAGGAGATTAGTGATGCAATTTCACGTATGGCTGCAGGTAAAACGCCAGGGCCGGATGGACTCTCGCAGGAGTTCTATGCGTCCTTGCAGGAAACCCTGATTCCCCACCTTCTAGAAGTGTATCAGGAGGCATCTGATCAAGGCTCATTTCGTCCTGAGACGGATATGACCACCATAGTGGTGATAACAAAGTCCCAGCCTCCCTCGAAGCATTGCTCTGATTACAGACCCATCTCCCTCATTAACACAGAGCTCAAAATATTCGCCTCTGTCCTAGCCAACCACATACAACCCTACCTGGCCAAATTGGTCCACCCTGACCAATGCGGATCTATGCCCTCCAGGAGAACCCGGCACTGCCTCAGGCATTTCCACCTCGCTCTAGCAAATCGACAACAATTGACCCCCTACTTATCTCTCCTTCTCGTAGATTTCGAGAAAGCATGAGACTCGGTGGATTGGCGATACCTGGAGGCAGTATTAATGGAAATGGGTTTCGGAACCCCTTTCCGCTGACTGGTTAAGGCTCTTTACTGTAGGCCGAGAGCCAAGGTCTTAGTCAACTGAGCCCAGTCGCACCCCTTTCCCATTGGAAGGGGCACGAGGCAGGGATGCCCCCTCTCGCCCCTCCTGTTCGCGCTGGCAATGGAGCCCTTTGCCTGCCTTGTCTGATCTGACCAGCTCCTCACGGGATGGCGAAGGCCCGGTGTAGAGAAAGATAAGATCCCCCTCTATGCTGACCATATTCTGGTATTCCTAGCAGATCCAGCTTGGTCAGGTCCCCGTTGCCTCAGGGCCTTGAGTCTTTTTGAACAAACCTCCGGCATCCGATTAAACTCGGCTAAGTCCGTTCTGATCACCCTTCACCTTTCAAGAGAGTGCTTTGATTGGCAATTAATTTCAAAGCTTTATTCGACTTCAGTCATAAAAGCATTTCCATACTAACACAATACAATAAATACTAAATTTAAAATACACAAGATTTAAGATAAGTATTAAACACAAATCCATCGAATACAGTAAGCTATTAAATCATTATTAAGAACAACCTTGACACTTACTCACACGTCAAAGCATTAGAAACATGGTAACCAAGATACCTCACGGCATTTTTCCTAATAAAGCACGTGTTCGAATCACCCAGGCCCAGGCCAAAAACTTTGCAACAGCAATTACGAACAGTGAAGAACAATCAGTTTCCAGAATTCTAAGAGCCGTAGCTTGACTACGCGTCCCGAAGTTGAGGCAAACGGGTCTTATCCATTTATGCCTTGGGTTGGCATATAGAGGGCAACAAAACAGTACATGGGAGACATGCTCAACTTGATCTTTACAGTGGTAACAATGCTCATCCCAGGTTGTAGACCATTTCTTTTTAAACGCATTTACTGGGAGCGATCCGACTCTAAATTGAAAGTACAACTTCCTGTCGTGCGGCTTCTCAATCAAGTCCCAATACGCTTCACACGAGGGGGACATTTTTAGGTCCAGGAAGCGTCTTGTCAGAGAAGAGTTAGTCTCATTGGCAAAAGTTCTAAGATTCACCATCTCCCAGTAAATTTGTTTCAGCCTGATCTTTGAGGGGAAGCAGGACACATCAGTATTACCCCATAGGTGGTCTAGTTTTAACTGTGACAGTACCCCCCGTAATTCTTTCAACCAAACAATTTTATGAAAGCGGTCAAGTAGAACGATGTCTGTCAGTGCTGAAGCACAGTGAGCTAACTCTGGGGTCACCATTAGACGTCTCCAATACAGCAGTGGACGCAGTTTCGCTAGATCCGCAATATTTTTCCTCCCAAGGTCTAATTTCAAAGGAACAGTGGGCGTACTTTGCGGCACCCCTACCAGCCCCCGAAGAAACTTGTTTTCTGCTATAGTCAGGTTTGCTAGGTTACAGAAACCCCATAGCTCTGAGCCATATAGACTAGCACTGATACCTTTCATGTAATAGATCTCAAGAACACACTTTACTGGTTTGGTAAGAGAAGCTCTGTGTTTTGATGATAGTGCTCCTGCTAGTTGGCTAAACTTTAATACAGCAGTATCTATGTGTGCATTCCATTTCATGTTCCCCTGTAGTGTTATTCCAAGGTACGTGAAAGCATCTACCTGCTCGAGAGGAATGCCTTTAAAGGTAATAGCGCCTTTAAACGATGTACGGCGGTTCATACACATAAACTTAGTCAATGGGGGGCGTGGCTTGGATGCCGAGGAGGTAGGCAGCGTGAGCCCGGAGCTCCGCGCCCGATCCCGAATATCATCCTGATTATCCGAGCGAATTCCAGTGAAACTGGGATAATCCATAATCTGAAGTCATCACGGAAGATACGGCGTTCAGAGTGGACGACCTGGAGCTGTTCCTTGCCCTGAAATTTGACTTTGAAGACCAGCACCGGGTGTGATGTCGTCGATCTAAGATGGCGCCCTGAGGCCTGGTCACAGCAACGACGGGAGCGCGAGGCCGGATTCTCCTGCTGCTCTATTACTGGCGGTGTTTGCTAGACTGAAGGACCCCTCTTGACCTTCTCGGCGGGCGCGGGTGAACTTTCCTCACGCTGCTGCGAGCTGTTGGGAATCGCGACCACAATTACGTTCGCCGACGAAGTCCTAAAATGGCGGCGGCTTTGTGACGACGGTCTGTACTATCCGAGTACAAACTGGCATCTTGAGGCTCAGCGGCAGCAGTGGACCCCAGAGTACTGCACTATCTAGTGCGATCGGAGCAGAGTCCGCTGCCCTGAGGACATCCTAGGTCTCTGACCCTATTGCCCGGGGAGTTCTCCAGTGGCGGAGCTCTGCAGTGCGTAGACAGTGAGGGGGACAAAGGGAGCCTAGAGGCCGCTACCAGCTGCAGTCGAGATGGTGAAACCAAAAGGGAAGGGGGACGGAGCGACCGACACGGAGGCGGCGGATGGAGCGGATCGCGACTAGTCTGCTCTCCAGCGTATGCAGGACCGTATATTGGAGGCCATCGCGACCACGAAAGATGCCCTGCAGCAGGACATCGCCCAGGTGGCGACGGGCTTGGGTCTCCTGAAAGCAGACCATGATAAACTTAAGGACAGAGTCAAGTCTATGGAGATCACTGTTCAGGAATTGGCCCCAGACCACGCAGCTGTGAAAGCGCACATGGCGGATGCTCTAGAAAGGCTGAAGGTGTTGGAGAGGAGGGCCGAGGATGCGGAAAACAGGAGTAGGCGCAATAATGTTCGCCTCGTGGGCCTACCGGAAAAAATTGAGGGTGACGATATGGTGGGCTACCTCGACAACTGGCTACGCACTGAGGTGGCACCGGAAGGACTATCTCCTTTTTTCTCCCTGGAACGGACACACAGGGTTCCGGCTCGGCCTCCGGCCCCGGGCCTGCCGCCTCGCCCGGTGGTGTTCAAGTTACTCCATTACAGGGACCGGGACTGGCTATTACAGAGGGCGAGGGAAGCGGGACCCTTTCAAGTTGACAACAACAGAGTCACCATGTTCCCGGACTACACTTTTGAGACCCAGAAACTCAGGGCCAACTTCTTGTCCCTCAAGCGTGAGCTCCGTGGAGAGGGCATAAAATATTCCCTGCTCTTCCCAGCGAAGCTGAGAGTGGTGGTGGATGAGAAGTAACTCTTTTTCACGACCTCGGCGGATGCTTGGGCCTGGTGGGACACCTATAAAGCTGGGACGGACGGAGCGAAGGCCAGGGCGGAGGAGGCTAGAGAAGCGCAGCCGATCAGGAAGTCGCAACGGATTCGTAAAAATCGCCGGAGAACTGGGAAACCATCCGTGTCACAGACAGAGTCAGAGAGGAAGGCGGCCCTACAGGCGGTTGTGGACCTATCTAGCGCGTCCAGAAGCCAGTCCGGGAAGGGCACGGACTCTGATGAGCAGGGCACGGGGTCGGAGACGGGGCTCTCGGAATTTGGTGGAGCCAAAGGCCCAATAGTGACACCGCAGACATCTGGGGAGATAGTCGAGGCCTGAACCACTGGACTGGAGGAGCGGCCTACTGGTCAGACACTGGGGCGCTGTGCCCGTGAGCGCAGTTTACTGTTGTATGGGGTTTCGTGAATCTATTATGAGGGGATCATGGGGCGGGATATGCGGGGCTGATTTGCTTTAACGAACCCTCTCGACATCGGTCCGCGCCCTACTGGCCCTTACGGTCATCGCAGTGGAGACTGCGAATAATAGTGCCTTCCTTTGAGGGATGGTTGGGTGTGATAGTTTGGATGGGTTTGCTTCCAATTGTGGGGGGGGCCTGTCCTGGGGGGGTGGGAACCGAGAGTAGTTGGGGACGCTCGGGTTGTTTTTGGGGGGGAGAGGGGGGGGGTTCACTTGTTTGGAGTGGGAGGGAGGGGCAGCACGTTGTTGGCAAAAGCGCATGGTCGATGGCTTTTATTGTTCTGTCTGTGTGTGCAAAGGGACATGGCTAGTACGGGGGCTCTGAAATGTGTGACCTGGAATGTGCGGGGTCGTCATACTATGGTGCGTAGGCACAAGGTTCACGCATATCTAAAGCGTAGGGGTGTGCATATAGCTTTCCTACAAGAGACGCATCTCACCAAGCAGGAGGGAATTGCGCTGCGAAGAAAATGGAGGGGGCAGCTGTTTAACACGACATATTCGGCCTTTGCAAGGGGGACATTGATTTGGATACGGGCGGGGGTCCCTTTCCAGGTCACCAAGACGATGGTGGACCCAGAGGGTAGGTTTGTGGCGGTGGAGGGGAGACTCAGGGGCCGGGTGGTATCTCTCTGCAGCATGTACGCCCCAAATGTGGATTTGCCCGCTTTTCTAACGACACTCTCGGGCAAACTGGCGAGTTATTTGGCAGGGCCGGTGCTCATGGGGGGGGGGGGATTTCAACTCTGTGGTGGATGTTGATTTGGATAGGTCTCATCCCCCGCTGCACGCATCCCCAGTACACAGGGTAGCGAAGCGCAGACTGGAATGGCAGGAGAGTTGGGACCTGGGGGACGCCTGGAGAACACTACACCCCACCACGAGGGACTATTCCTTTCATTCACATTTACATGACCTGCATGTTAGATTAGATGCGTTTCTGTGCTCGTCACACATGCTCTCAACAGTGGGTAGCGCGGAGTATTTGGCTCGCACGATGTCGGCACACAACCCTTTATTGTTGTCCCTGAACTGGATGGTGGAAATCAACTGTGTACCAACATGGCGGCTGCAACCTGATACCTTAGATGACTTGCTCTTTAGGGAGGCCTTGGGGGAGCGAATAGCACGTTACTTTGAGGAGAATAGTGGCTCCGCCTCCACTAGGGCTGTGGAGTGGGACGCGTTTAAGGTAGTGGTCAGGGGACACTGTATTGGGAACACTGCAGGGGCTCGTAAAACTTTGCTTGATGATCTTGAGAAGGCGGAGAAGCGACAGAGAGAAGGAGAGGGAACGCCCAAATCACCCTGAGCTTCAAGAAGGGCTTAGTGGCGCCAGGGAAGCGCTACCGGTGGAGTTGGAGCGGCTGCGTAGCTTCGACCATAAGGCGTATATGACGAGGGCGCATGCGGAAGGTGATAAGGCGGGGTCGATGCTGGCGTGGCTTGCCAACCCGATCAGGCGGGGCGCGCCGATCATGGCGATTCAGGCGGAGGGGGAGGGGCTTTGCCACACCCAAGCAGGGTTTCTGGATAGGTTCAGGACGTACTACGAGGGTTTGTATGAGAGCGGACAGACGGGCGGGGCGGATGAGCTGGGCACCTTTCTAGAAGGGTTGCAGCTACCACGATTGGAGGACTCGGAAGCAGAGGAGTTGGGTCGGCCTATAACGATCGGGGAGATAGGGAGTGCAGTGAGCAGATGGCTAGGAACAAGACTCCGGGGCTTGACGGTCTCTCGATAGAGTTTTATAGCAAATACTTGGAGTATCTAGCTCTGCAATTGCAATTGGTTTACAATGAAGCGCAATCACGAGGTAGGCTCCCGAGCTCCATGTGCGAGGCCCTTATGATCCCATTATTAAAGCCTGGCAGAGAGGGCGCTGCCCTTTCATCCTACCGTCCATTGTCTATGCTCACGACGGATTACAAGATTCTGAGCAAAATCCTGGCAAATAGATTATTGACCCACATGACCGGTCTGATTCATAAGGATCAATGCGGTTTTATCCCGACACGTAACACTACCCACAATATCCGCAGGCTTACAAGGTTGATGGGGGCCCAGTGGTCGGACGCCACTACTCCATTCGTGCTCTCTATAGATATCGAGAAGGCCTTCGATAGTCTTGAGTGGGACTATCTGTATGAGGTGATGAGGCGTTTCGGGCTGGGGGACGGGTATGTCAACTGGACCAAAGTCCTGTATACGGAAGCCACAGCTAGAGTCAGAGTGGGCTCATTGATCTCGAAGCACTACCCGGTACGACGAGGCACTAGGCAGGGGTGCTCTCTTTCTCCCCTCTTGTTCGCTTTGGCAATGGAACCATTTGCAGCGGAAGCCAGGTCTGGCCGCCATTATACGGGGCTGATATACAGGGACAGGCCGCATGTCATCTCATTGTATGCGGATGACCTATTGATGTTCTTGGCTGATGCGGAAGCAGAGTTACTGGGGGCGAGACGTCTGTTGGAGCTGTTTGGGCGGCTGTCGGGCTTGAGGGTCAATTGGCCCAAATCTTGTCTATACCCTCTGAGACAAGGAGAGCTGTGCCCTCTCACGGCGCAGGAACTCCGGTGGGAACCGCATTGTCTGCACTATCTTGGCGTTTACATCTACCATACCCCAACGGATATGCTGGATGGCAATATTAACCGTTGCATTACTGCCCTGAGAGGGTGTATGGATTTCTGGTCCACTCTTCCACTCTCACTGGCTGGTCGGGTCTCCCTACTTAAGATGGTGGCTCTGCCCAGGCTGTTGTATTACTTTAGGACTCTCCCGGTATGGATTCCGGGCTCCGTATTTCGACGCCTGAGATCATTGACCATAGCGTTTCTCTGGGGCACGGGCAGGCGACGAATCGTGCTGGATACCCTCTTGCGGCCCTAGGATGAGGGAGGCATGGCGGTGCCCGATTTTGAAGGGTATTATCTGGCGGCTCAGCTGCAGACTTTCACTCAGGAGGTAGCAAGGGTGTATCGAGGCCCGGAGCATACTAGAGATGAGGGCACCCCGCGGCATGTGCTGGCATACATCACGCTGCATCAGAAGCTCTTGGTTAGGGATTTGACAATGGAGGAACAGACGTTCCGACTCTGCTGGAATCGGGCGCGCAAACGAGCAGGGATCTGCCTTATGTATGCTCCGGAAATTCCGCTGGGGATGGTTACAGCCCTCCCTCATGGAGGGGACTGGTCACGATTACTAGGCTGGGAGGAGGCTGGGGTTCAAATGCTGGGCGACTTGTATGAGGATGGTGCGTTGCTTCCGTTTCAGGAGTTGCAGGAGCGGTTCGATCTCCCGCGAGGTGATTACTTGTTACATGCGGCGGTAACAGGCGCCATGCAAGACCACTGGGGAAAGGGTTTGCAGGAACCGGCGACATCGATGGCGTGCCAATATACGATGATGGCAGCCGGGACCTTTAAAGCAGTAACCTGCCTGTACTCCAGAATGTTGCGGGAGGCCTTGCAGCTTTGAAAGCTAAATGGGAGTTGGACCTCCAAGTGGAGATCCCTGATGCAACTTGGGGCCAGTTGCTACGAAGGGCGCGGAAAAGCTCAAGGAACGCCAGGTTCCAGCTCATACACTTCTATATTATTCATCGGGCATACCTCAGGCCTGGGAAAATACGGCAATACTTTGGGGTGGAACAGGCGGCCTGTCCCAGGTGTAACACAGTTGGGGCGGATCTGGGTCACATGCTGTGGGACTGCCCTGCCTTGGGGGATTACTGGCAGGAAGTCGGGAGGGCCCTGAATAATGCTACAGATAGGGAAATACAGTACACCAAGGCATGGGGGTCCTACATTGGTTTCCACACACATCTAAAAATAAAAATACCAGCCGATTTATAGATTTGGGGCTGATCCTTGCAAAGAGGGAAATAACGAGGAATTGGAAGTCGAAAGTGGGACCCACGTATAAACGGTGGTATGGTGAATGTCTGCGGTGGGCAGCATGTGAAAGTACTTTGAGGTACCAGATGGCTAGGAGGACGGATGATGAGAAAGCCATGGAGAGGGCAACAGCGTGGGAAATGATGGTGCAGGTGCTCCAGGATGATTATGATGAGGAGGAAGGAGAGGAGGAGGACTTGGTGGCAGCTGACCCCACCAACACACCTAGGAACACACCTTAGTGAATGTATAGGACCTTCTTGCACACACCAGACCTTACTCTGACTAGGATTTTCACACAGCGCTGCCACGGGGGGGGGGGGGGGGGGAGTTCGGGACTGACAGAAGGTGGGGGGAGGGTGGTTGACAGGGGTGGGGGAGGGGCGAAAATTACAAAAGCAGTCCACTTTTTCTTGTGAATGTGATGACGGACATTGAACTATGCGGCAAGGAATGGACTCAGCGCGATGGCAGCTTAGTCTTCTTTCTGGAGACGTGCCTGGTATGATGGGGGGAGAGAATTGATAATGTGCCTTCTTGCTATGTTAAATAGAATGCCATAAAGGTATTGTCTGTACAATTATTTTGGTGCTGCAATAAAAAAATAAATAAATAAACTTAGTCAATGGAGCTCAGTCGCACCCCTTTCCCATTGGAAGGGGCACGAGGCAGGGGTGCCCCCTCTCGCCCCTCCTGTTCGCGCTGGCAATGGAGCCTTTTGCCTGCCTTGTCCGATCTGACCAGCTCCTCACGGGATGGCGATGGCCCGGTGTAGAGAAAGATAAGATCGCCCTCTATGCTGACCATATTCTGGTATTCCTAGCAGATCCAGCTTGGTCAGGTCCCTGTTGCCTCAGGGCCTTGAGTCTTTTTGAACAAACCTCCGGCCTCCGATTAAACTCGGCTAAGTCCGTTCTGATCACCCTTCACCTTTCAAGAGAGTGCTTTGATTGGCAGTTGTCGATACCCCTTCGGCGATAGTCTTTCAAGAATCTGGGAATCTAGGTCGCCTTCCTCCCCGATCTCGCTTGGTCACTCAACGTCACCCCATTAGTGAAAAAGGCTCGAGCTGACCTCCTCAAGTTTCAAACTCTGCCACTGAACCCTATGGGCAGAATAGCTCTATTTTAAATGATGATCCTGCCCAGATTCCTTTATATGCTTCAGAACACACACCTCTCCTTATCAAAGTAGTGGTTCCCGGAGCTGGACAGCATTACTATTTAGCGACTCTGCTCCTCACCATGCATGACTGGTTTTATGGTGGCTGGTCTGACCTAGCATACCACTTTGAGCTCCACACCCTGGGCTTGGGTAACATTCAAGGGATGCTGTATGGGTGCACCATTCCCCAAACTTTATCGGAGGTCACACGCGGGGTGCTTTTGGCCTGGCGGGCTTCTCTGCATCACAACCACTGGTCGGATAAATTGACTCAACATACCCCACTGTGGTGCGGCACACAGCTAGGAGAGGTGGCGAAGCCCTCTGGTTTTAGATCATGGGATCTCTTTGCTATTTCGCTACTGGGGGATGTCTGGGGAGGGAGTCACATACGCACGTTCCAACAATTACAGACTCACTACTCCCTCCACGCGTTACCAATTCAACCGGTACCTGCAGATACGCCATGCCCTCCACTCTCACATCTCAGAGGGCACCTCCCTGCCCGAATATAGCCCACCCGAAGCCTAGACCATGACAAGTAACCTAGGGAAGGGAGGGATCTCCCGTATCGATCGCTCCCTCACCAACAACACCCCTAACACACTATCACAACTCAGAGACAGATGGGAGGGTTGGCTCGGGTCCCTGGACGAGGCTGACTGGATGGACGCTTGGATGGCTCCCAAAACAGTCAAAGCATCAGCACTGCTTATCTTACTCCGCTGCATCTCCATCGTGCTGGACTCCAACCCGACGTATCGTGTCCCCGCTGCACCCACCCCCAAGCTGACTTATCACATGGTATGGCTCTGCTCCACAATCACACGCTACTGGGAGTCAGTAACAGGGGAACTCACTGAGGTTCTGGGCTGGGAAGTTCCCCTCATCCCCATGAATGTTCTTCTGGGTATCTCAGAGGGGATGGACAGTTCCAGAGCTGAAAAACACTTTCTAAACACAGCACTTACGGTGCTTACTTGTGCGAATTACTCTACAAACAGCAAGTATTGTTTCTCTCTTGTTGGTCTCTCATAAAATTGGTTATAAAAAAAAGAAATAAAAGGTGGGTCCCACAGACTTGCTCAGCAAAAATGAGAGAGAGAGAAAGCACCCACCAGGTATAGGGGAGAAGAGTCTGCCCCTATATGCTTTTTTCATCTTTTTACAAGACAGGGGACTGAGTTCTGTAGTCCTACAATGGCTGCTGCCATATCTTTGTTGATTGGATGGCACGCAATCAAATCTTACCCTTTTGATCTGTTGGTCCAGCAGATCCTCTGCCGTATCATATATACACACAATTTGAACCTTACATTTCTCAAAAACTACATGGAATTACAACAAATAACAAAAGCATTCTTTCTAGAGCAAGATCCAACTTTCTGCCAAATGTGGTTTAATTCTGCTTTTTTGCAACTATCGCTGTTTAATTTTCCCACGCAAAATTGCATGGGGGAGACATGTTTTTGGATCTCATTTTTCTCGGCCCCAGCAACAAGACATTCCAGGAAGAAGCAGAGGTGGTTACATTTTTGCTTGTTTTAAGTTTTGTAAAGATGTGTCAAACAGCGCCAAAGTTATAAGTAAAACAAAAAATGCTTTCCTAATGGAAACTTAGTCCTAACTATAACTTCCCAGTGGGGACAGCTCTTGGTTTATAATGAAAATCCTCTTCTGTGTAGCTGAGTACCGCAGTGCACCTAACTCAAGGGGGCATGGGCCACACGGAGCCAGCTTGCTCTGTAATGATAAATCATCAAAAGAGGCTCAGACAATCGAAAACTGCTATATATCTGCCACAACACGTTTCAGCCGTAAAACCACTGGCATCAACACCAAAACTTTTTAGAAGTCTTGGGGTTTCTGTAAACGGATACCACATGCTTGCGCTCCATGCTGAAAAGTGTTCCAGCTCCAGATTCCTGTGAAGTTCACATCTGCCACTCATACGGGCAGATCAATATTTTGCCAATACTCAGATATGGACTGGCACAGTCAAGGCTGTAACGTTTCCCAAAAAGAATTGCTCATGCCTCAAGTCCATTGAAGCTAGGTGGTTGACAACAGTTTGTTGTTCTAAAAGTTGGTTTGTGGTTCTAAAAAGTTTGGGAACCACTAATCTAATTGCAACCCAACCGTTCTTTACACCCTATCACTTACGAGTTTTACTATGTACCCCGCTGTCCCATTACAGGCCATGTTACGCACCCACACTATAAAATTCCTTTTGCGTGCACATGCGCACAATCACACACACCCATTACCAATCGGGGGCATGCCACACCCTCTTATTAAATAGCATGCCCTTCAATATTACCTGCAACAACATCTCTCCTTTCTTCCCCTGTTGGCTCTTCTATGTCCCACAACCCTCTCTCACCCTCCCCACACTTTCCTCTGAAACCCTTTTCCCGCCTGCTTCTCCAGCTTCTTTAACTCTTCTTGCCTCTTCCCGTTTTCCCATTTCCTAAATTCATCCACCACTTCGACCTCTCTGCTTTAATTTTCCTCTCTCCTTCTTACATTTGCCAAAACTTCTGAGCTCACGCTTGCTGTCTGCACATTGCAGACTTCTGGACTGCCTCCATTTCAATCTCACCCATTCACACACCATACCTACAACATTGCTGTCTTCCATGCTATAACTGCAGTGGTTATAATAACTATTATATCATTTCATATTCTACATCTGTTCTGCCTTCCCTTCTACGTGGCAAAACAGATGTGGAAGAGGAAATGACAACTGCTACCTCTCCCTTGCAGGGACCATGAAGCACAGCAGTCACTCTCCTCGGAAGGACTTGTGCATACTATTCTACTACAGACACTGTATCTAAAGGGGGGAATACCCAAGATTAATACTACTAAAAAGGGAGGGAAAAAAGACATCAAAGAAGTAGAGCCCTGAAGCCAGGTATAGAAATCATTAAATCAGAGAAAATGTAGGCACGGAATCACGAGAACCATTGACAAAAGGATTTTATTAGAAAGAAAGCATGTTGCAACTTCACAAACACTAAAGCTCTAGATTTGGATTAAAACCCTAGAAACAGGGCATGTAAATCCAGAATAAAAGTAGTATGGAACAATATGGGGAAACTAACCGCACCTATGCCAGTAACACAATACCTGAGAACAGAAGAATCTAAAGCACCACTATGTCCAGTTTTATTTGCCTTTCAGATGGGTTAGATTTGAAAGTGGTAAAACCCACAGACCTAGGGAACACCAACTGTTGTAATAATGTGCATCATTCAAAACCACATCACATGCCCTCACTCATGCCAGGGGACGGTTTAAAACCCTTCTCACACCCTCCAAATTCTCCCACCCTGGCCAAGAATTTGGGAAATGCTCATTTATGCAAATACTCAATAAAGTAACACAAGAAATTCCAGTGGCGGGCAGCAATGCTGCTAGTCTAACTGAACGGTTTGGGGCTCTGCATCAACTTTGGGAATTTAATGTTTACAAATACAAGATATGTTGAGTTTATCAACATTTGCATAAGATACTCGCATACATGCCAACAGACCACATTTGAGTGGGAGAATTCCAATTTCTGAAGCAAAAATCATTTTATTTGACCTGTTTCCTGCCTAAAATTGCCTGTTTCAATTTATGTCAATGGGGATATGCATCTTCCCGATTTTACTAAACTCTTCCACTTACTAGCTGTAAAATGCAACCTTGAATGTAACTGGTCTGGGGCCTGGAATAGTACACTGGATGAGCAGCTGGATGATGTACTCAAACATGTGGAGAGTTATCAGTCAGGGGGCTTAGACAGACTGAATCGTGTTCAGAATGTCGAAAGAAACCTGCAAAGTATCAAACTCAGAGAATATCGAAAAACAACAGTGTAGTGTGCAGCATAAATGTGAGAAAAAAGAGGAGACAAACAGCAAAACTGTTACATCTTGGACTACTCTGGGATTTTTGCTGTAATAAATGAGGCATGATTTAATCAGTGAAGTTAAAGGCATTAGAAACACTGCATGGTACACCAACAGTTTATGACCTATGCGTTTCTTCAGTGAACACTTTGTATATCAATGTATAAAGTTTACATACTTACCACAAGACACATCTTTCCAGTAGGATTTCTTCGTCTTCTGCAAAAACTTGTAAAGATCATGTTGAGTAACTTTCAGCTAATGTGGGACAAAATCATAAAAAAAGAATTAAGAATTAAGAAAAATGAAGTAAAAACTCCTAAAAACTTGAAGTTATATACTTTTTTCCAGAGTGAAAACATATTATAGGAGCATTCCCTAGATTAAACGTATCGAGAAAAGGCCAGTAGTAGCAAGTGACTATTTAGATCACTTTTAAACAAAGGAGTTAAACTATAGGAGTGCACAAATAAAAGATAACCTAGCTTCCGTAACAATCTTTCTGATAGATAGTTCTGACACTGTGGGCATTTTATCCCTGCTATTCAGTGCTAAATTGCACATGATCTCAATGTAAATTGTGTTCATGGATTGGTGTTTTCGATGATTGGCTTATTTTATTTACTATTAAGTCGCTAGCACATTGAACTGTGTGTGCACCCAGGGCCTGTAAATCAAAAGCTGCCAGTGGGCCTGCAGCACAGATTGTACCACTCACACAGGCAGCCTTCCAAAGGTGTCTCGGACTTGCCACTTCAGTTTTTACTGCAATGTCGACCTGGCAAGTGCAACCACTTGCCAGGCTCAAACCTTCCCTTTTTTTACACGTAAGGTACCCTTGAGGTAGCCCGAAGGTGCCCCCATGGGTAGGGTGCAGTCTATGTGAAAGGTAGGACTTGTACGGATGTGTTTTACATGTCCTGATAATGAAAGACTGTGTATTTAGTATTTCACTACTGCAATGATATCCGTCCCATAGGCTGACATGAGAGTTCCTTTGTAACATCTTACAAGCTTAACTTTTCATTGGGACACAATAGAGAAATTGAGTTTTGGCATCCTGAACTCAGGATTTTAAAATACATCTTTTAGTAAAGATGATTTTTATATTCTGTGTTTGAAAATACCACTTTTAGAAAGTGGGTATTTTCTTGTCTAACCATTTATGTGCCTCTGTCCGTTGTGTATTCGCTCTCTGGGTTTTAGATCGACAGTCGCTGGTTTTTGCATTCACACAAGACAAACATCAGGGGGTGGTTGAGGAGTGTCCTGCCTTTACTGGGCGACACATAGCCAGGCTGAATAGACCGGGCTGCATTTAGAGTAGTGGGAGGAGTTGTTGCTTGCACCTGAATGGACTATGTCTGTCTTCTACAATGCTGTCTCCATCCCCTGGAGTGAGCCTGGCCTGAGCCAGGCAAACTTGGATTATGTATGCCTGTTGAGCTTTTTTTGTGCCAACTTCAAAGGGAAATGTGGTATAAATATTGGGGCCAGACCACAGAACTTTAGATTACTGCTGGACTAAGGAATGTGCCAGGAAGAAGAGCTGTGAGGAGAGACTACCGCTTTGCTGCATGCTTTGCTGGGTTGGCCTGCAGTTGCTACTTCTGTCTTGGGCAGGGAAAGGACTGGACTATTCCTTCTGCAGTCTAAGTTGCTCCAAAGGCTTGATGTAGAGCTTGTTTTCTGTTGGAAGTCTCAGGGAAATCAAGGATTTCAACATCTTCTGGGTACCAGCTTCTGGAACTGGATTCTTCAGCTGCCACAGAGGGAAAGGGTACCATGACGGCATCAAGAACACCGCTGCCTGCTCCGTGACCTGAAGGGACAGCAGAGGGCACAGCAGCACTTCGCGCCTCAACTCTGGTCCCAACGACAACGCCATCCAATGCCACCACCGAGTTGCTGCTTTCACTGTGACCTGTGGGCACCGCACTTCGCACTGCCTCACATCACACCGTCGACTGGGTAACCCCGACGATGCCACAACACCGCTGCCTGAACTGGGACCTGTAGACATTGCTCGTGGAGAACCTGAAGCACCATCCTGCTTCGCACCGCAGACCTGGTCTCACCAACAACATCACTCCAAGGAGACATCAACGCGGTTGCATGCACCGTGATTTGGGGGCAACGCTTGTAGGTTACTCAACGCACTTTCCTGTCCCACACTGCAGCCCTGGCCCACCAACGCCAGCGCTATCGACTCCAGATCGTCAAAAAGCTGCTGCCTGCACCGCACCCTGTGGCACCGCACCCTGCATTGCCCCGTAACGCACCACAGACTTGGTTGTACCGCCGATGCCATTGCTTGCACCATGACTTGTCAGCACCGCAACAAGCACCCCCCTGCTCCACACTACAGCCCTGGTTCCACCGATGGCGCTGGATGACCATAACCGAGCCGCTGCCTGGACTGTGACAAGAGGGTATTACATGTCGCACCACTCCGATCATCAAGCTCACGGAGTTAAAACTGCAACGCGTGAAACTTCAAGGGCCCGATGACTCCAGCACTGACTCCCGCAACCAATGCCGCTCCCACGAAGCTCTCTGCAACGTCTGACACCCTGCATCTCCAAAGGTACTGTTTTACGGGTCTCCCCGACACCGTAGCTGGCCTGCAACGCCGTGGTCAGCCAGAACTGTTGGATGTGTTTGCCCACAAAGCCTTGATGGCCCCGGACCTAGCTACTGACTTTAAGGAACAGTCTATTATTGCCTTATTGCTATTTTGGAATACTGTATGGTGGATTTTTATTGTTTTGGTCTTGTTTCACTCCAAAAATATTGGATTTTTTTTTAACTGGTGTGGTCATTTTGAAGGGTTTTCACTGTATTACTGTTTGTTATTTGCAAAAGCTTTACACACTGCCTCTGTGAAACGCTAAACTGCTTGTGCCAAGATACTAAGGGAGTGAGCAGCGGTTGTTATAAACTCGTAATCCCGTTATCCTGACCAAAATTGTGGATTAAGCTTGGCTTAGGTGCAAACCCTACTCAAACAAAACCACAATTTCTAAGAGTTTCCAAAAGCTGTTCTACTCCAATGACAGATGCTGGCTGGTCAGCACCGTAAACTATGCCACAGTAACATCACTGCAGCGATAAAACACCCATCCTAGAGTGCGGATGTCAACTTATAATCAAATTATTATCATTTTGTTTACACCAACGAGGCAAGCAGGATGACCGTGATGTTAAATCTGATATGATGTACAACACAATAACTTGGAAGTAATTATTATTAAATGACCATCCTTCAATTGGGGGGAGGGGGGGGGGGGGGGGGTTTGGGGAGGAATTTGTGCGTAATCTGTTAGTAGAGAGTGTGAGAAGTTGGCCCGATATGCAACGTTCGCTATTCTAGCGACCGCTATGTATCGTTCCAACGACCCTTATGGTGTTTGGTTGTAAGTCAACCTATAGACCAGCTATCCTAGTAGCGTGGATACGAGCAGTCTAAGGCTAAAGACTCGAGAGGGCGCGTTAAGCCAGCCGTTTACCACACATGTACCCCTTGAACACCCAGTGAAAGGACACCACACAAGTGTTATGAAAATAAACAGTATATTTATTAAGAATCACAACAGCCCGGTACTCTTTATGAGGACAGGGTACTAAGCACAAACCAAATCTCTTTAGCAAATACTTCAAGTGCACAGTTTAAAACAAGTGTCCGGGGACACGGAAAGGTTAAGGCAAGTCGGAAGCGAGGGACTCGGGACCCTAGAGTAAGGAGGCTATGCAGGCACCGAAATGCCGAGTTACCTAGCCACGAGGGCTGCGGCTGCAAGTCTTACAGGCGTCGGGGTCTTCGCTGACGAGCCAGGAGCCGGAAGAAAAGGAGTTGCTGGCCGGCGACCAGTGATGAATAGTTCGTAGAGATCCAAGCCTGGATCGGAGATTGATGAAACCTGAAAGCAGAGGGGACCAAGTTCGTACTACTAGCCAGTAGTCAGAGGGTACCAGGAAGGCACCAGTTGGCCGTCACCTCGACCAGGTGAGTGGGCGACGCTAGGCTCTGCAGTCTCACAGACCAGGAGGCGTTGTCGGCGACCACGGTGGAGGTGCGAGCTGTCCCGCGACGGATGTCGCTGTCGGCGTCTTGAGTGGACCAGGAGGGTCCGGGGTGCTTCTCGAAAAGATAGAAGCAAGGGCCAGTCTGGAGCAACCAGACCGGCAGTGTTGATTTTCGGATGTCGTCACAGAAGGACACAAGCCAGCGGCAAGTGACCAGACAACGTGCTGAGCAGCGAGCAGAAGGGCCCCACGCAGATCGTGGAGATGCTGGGAGACTGCACTTCGGTGCTGGAGCGGCTCAGGGTCGGGGCTTCTCGGACCCCAGAGCACTCACCAGAGAGTTACCTCGATGGTCGTGCTGGTTTTTAAGAGCGTGCAGGTTCTGATGATGGCCGGTCCCTCGAGGTCTCGTCGCACCCACAGATCACAGCTGAGCTGATGACGTGGGTAGAGGTCAGAGGTGCCAGGGAAGCCGGTTTCTCGTCGAGCTGGGCCGTCGGATTCCTGGAGGAAGGACTTACAGCAAACCGCAGAGTTCTTAGATGGTGCCCGCTGATGCAGGGTGACTACTCCTTAGCCACAAGGGAGAAATCTTGAGAAGGGTGGGACCAGGAAGGGGGGTAGTTACACCCCTCTCCCCTGCCGGACTTTCCCCAGGCCAGGGCTGTCGCCCCTGGAACTGGTTCTAACCGGCAGATGCGTAGTGAGCACCGGGGTGCCACTCCGCAGTCACCTTCTCGCAAAAGCCCTACCTACCCAGAATACACAAACCCTGTCTGGGACGGTGCGAACACCGCCCTTGACAGGAAACCCTTTGTCCAAGTGCTCCTCGCTGGAAGGACTCCCAGCAGCAGGAGGTCAGACTCGTGTCTGTGGTGGCAGCATCCATTTTGTGGAGCTGAGGCTTTGGTTAACTTTAACCGGGGTTCACAGTTACGTACATGTCGTGTCCCTCTAGAAGGTCGGAATGCTAACCTCGTCGCCAAAGTTGGTGAGAGGGCAGCATCCCGATTCGTATGACACCTTACTCGACATGTCTTGATAACGCGACACCGAAGTTACCGATATGGTACGCGTTATCATGGAACAGCCATTGGGTCTTGATTCCGCAAGCTGCAACCGGGCTCGGCTCGGGCCAGAGCTTAGTTCACACGAGCCCATGCACTCTGCCTTCAGGATTGTCAAGGCCTGCCATAGGAGTGACTGATAGGAACTCGGGTGTCCATTGGAGGGTTAGATATAGGGCTACTATATCTAAAGCAAAGGGTGATTACATGACTTCGCCCCAGCTGTCATGCAGCCAGTTGTGTCAAATTTAGGAGGCCAGCCAGGGGTGGCATAATACATGCTGCAGCCCCTGGCGGCCCTGGGTACACCTATGCCCTGAGTTACAGGGTCTGATAAGGTGGCCCAGTACCAATTGGTAAATGCACCTAGGGTACATCTCGTAATTTAGAAAGAGAACAGCCAGGCTGTGGGTCTGATTGGCAGGCCCACAGCCAGAGAAAGTCGTAAACCAGTGAAACAAAAGCAAAAAATCTGGGTGATCATAGGATTGCAGACCCTACTCTCCTACATGACCCCCCCCCAAACGTCGGAACAACTAGCTAACCTTGACCAGGTGAGTCTTCTTGTTCTAAGTGGAAATATCTGGAGAGCCCATCGGCATTGCCATGATCAGTACCAGGTCTATGTTCCACTGTGAAGTCCATCCCCTGTAGGGAAATGGACCACCTAAGCAGTTTGGGGTTTTCACCCTTCATCTGATTTAGCC
This sequence comes from Lissotriton vulgaris, assembly GCF_964263255.1. Classification (NCBI taxonomy): domain Eukaryota; kingdom Metazoa; phylum Chordata; class Amphibia; order Caudata; family Salamandridae; genus Lissotriton; species Lissotriton vulgaris. The sequence goes on from NC_141691.1 coordinate 1,108,964,141, forward strand.
ACAAGAGGGGCTTATGGTCGGTCTGAATCTTGAAGTGAGTGCCAAACAAGTATGGCCTCAGCTTCTTCAGGGCCCAAACCACAGCAAAGGCCTCCCTCTCAATAGCTGACCAATTCTTCTCTCTAGGGGTCAGCCGTCTGCTTATAAAAGCAATGGGCTGGTCTTGACCATCAAAATTCAGTTGAGAAAGAACAGCTCCCACACCCAACTCAGAAGCATCTGTTTGGACAATGAATGGTTTGGAGTAGTCCGGACTCTTGAGGATAGGCGCCGTGCACATGGCCTGCTTTAGGTCATCGAATGCTTTTTGACAGCTCGCTGTCCACTGAACCTTTTTTGGCATTTTCTTACTTGTCAGTTCATTTAATGGTGTCACGATGGAACCATAGTTCCTGACAAACTTCCTGTAGTAACCAGTCAGGCCCAAGAAAGCTCGAACCTGAGTCTGGGTGGTTGGAGGAGCCCAGTCCCTGATTGACTGTATCTTGCTCTCCAGTGGCTGAACCTGACCTCCACCTACAAGGTGGCCCAGGTATACAACCTGTGTCTGCCCTATCTGGCACTTGGTGGCCTTGATAGTGAGACCTGCTGCTTGCAGTGCCTCTAACGTCTTCCGCAGGTGGACCAGGTGATCCTCCCAGGTGGAGCTAAAGACAGCAATATCGTCAAGATACGCCGCACAGAAGTCATCCAGCCCAGTAAGGACGTGATTCACCAACCGTTGGAAGGTGGCAGGTGCATTTTTCAGACCAAAGGGCATCACCACGAACTGATAATGCCCACCAGGGGTTGAAAACGCGGTTTTAGGCTTGGCGTCCTCAGCTAACCTGATTTGCCAATACCCAGCTGTCAGGTCAAACGTACTTAAGTAGTTGGCCGAAGCCAATCTATCGATAAGCTCGTCTGCCCTTGGTATTGGGTGGGCGTCAGTCTTAGTGACTGCATTGAGACCCCTGTAGTCTACGCAAAACCTCATCTCTCTCTTACCACCCTGGGCGTGAGGTTTCGGCACTAGAACTACGGGACTAGCCCAAGGGCTATCCGAGGGTTCAATGACTCCCAGCTCCAACATTTTCTGCACTTCACTTTTGATGCAGTCTCTGACGTGATCAGGCTGCCTGTAGATTTTACTCTTTACGGGCAAGCTGTCACCAGTGTCGACCTCATGGGTGCACCAATCGGTCTGACTGGGTGTCAGAGAAAACATATGTCTGAACGACTGAAGAACCTGTTTACAGTCGCTCTGTTGATGTTCGGAGAGGCTGCCACAAAAGACAACACCATCTACCGAGCCATCGTCAGGATTCTGAGAGAGCAGGTCGGGGAGAGGGTCACTCTCCTCTTCCTGTCCCTCATCTAGGGCCATGAGCAAACTCATGTCCTTCCTGTCGACATATGCTTTTAGCCTGTTGACATGAAGCACCCTGTGGGGGCTCCGGGGAGTTCCCAGGTCGACCAGGTAGGTGACCTCTCCCTTTTTCTCCAGGATGGTGTGGGGCCCGGACCATTTGTCCTTGAGTGCTGCTGGGGCCACTGGCTCCAACACCCACACCTTCTGTCCGGGCTGGTAAACAGTCAAGACAGCCTTTTGGTCATGCCAAGCTTTTTGGAGTTCTTGGCTGGCCTTAAGGTTTTCGGATGCCTTCTCCATGTATTCAGCCATCCGCGAGCGGAGGCCGAGCACATAGTCCACTATGTTGGTTGCAGGCTTTATGAGAGGTCTCTCCCATCCTTCCTTCACCAAACACAGGGGTCCTCTTACAGGATGCCCGTACAAAAGTTCAAAAGGGCTGTAGCCAACCCCCTTCTGTGGGACTTCTCTGTAGGCGAACAAGAGGCAGGGGATCAGGACGTCCCATCTACGCCGAAGCTTTTCCGGTAGTCCATGAATCATCCCTTTTAGGGTCCTGTTGAATCTCTCAACAAGCCCATTGCATTGTGGATGATAGGGTGTAGTGAACTTGTAGTTGACACCACATTCCTTCCACATAGCAGTTAAGTAGCTCGACATAAAGTTTGCACCTCTGTCGGAGACGACCTCCTTAGGGAAGCCCACTCTGGAGAATACTCCAACTAGGGCTCTTGCCACAACAGGTGCTGTAGTGGTCCTAAGGGGAATAGCTTCAGGATACCTGGTGGCATGATCCACTACCACCAGTATAAACTTGTGCCCTGATGCTGTCGGTGGTTCCATGGGACCGACGATGTCGATCCCCACCCGTTCAAAGGGCACCCCCACCACAGGCATTGGTATAAGGGGGGCCTTTGTCGTGCCACCTGACTTACCACTGGCTTGGCAAGTGACACAGGAGCGGCAAAACTCCTTGGTATCTTCGTTCATGTGAGGCCAGTGAAAGTGCGAGACAAGCCTGTCCCACGTTTTCGTCTGGCCTAAGTGACCTGCTAAGGGAATCTCGTGGGCCAAGGTAAGTAGGAAACCACGCTGAGACAAGGGGACGACCAGCCTCCTGGTCATGCCAGGCTTGGGGTCTCTTGACTCAGTGTACAGGAGTCCATCTTCCCAGTATACCTTGTGGGTACCTGTGGCGTTCCCAGCAGCCTCAGCAGCAGCCTGCTGTCTGAGGGGTTCAAGAGAAGGGCAGTCTAACTGGTCCTTCCCCAGATCTTCCCTTGAGGGTCCCCCTGAGCCCAAGAATTCAACTTGATCAAGTTCGAACTCTCTCGGCTCAGTTTCCCTCAATTCCTGTAGGTCAGCCTCCTCTGAGACTTGATCCTCGACCTGGGGCAAGGGGGAAGGCGCAGCCTTAACCCTACTGCTCTTTTTCTTGGGAGGTGTCTGGTCCGTTGTTCCAGGATCCAGCACCTGTTCAGTGGGGCATTTCCTGACCTGTGACCTAGTCACAGCGAACACATGTGCTGGCAACCCTAACATTTCCATGTGAGTCCGGTGCTCCACTTCTGACCATTGGGACGACTCCAAATCATTGCCCAACAAACAATCCACTGGGAGGTCTGGACTAACTACAACCTTCTTTTGGCCAGTTACCCCTCCCCAGGAGAAAGCTACAATTGCCATACTGTGATTGGTAGTGACATTGCTTGCATTGGTCACCAGGAATTCTGTACCTGGCATGATCTGTCCAGGGTCCACAAAGTTAGGCGTCACCATGGTGACGCTGGCACAAGTGTCCCTATAGGCCTGAGCCATCTTTCCATTTATGAAAGGTGTCTGTCTGTATTTGCCCAAAGTATTGGGGCTTACGTCAGGGGACACGTCCACGTCCCCTGTACTGACAAGGACAGCCTGAGTGAGTGTGCCAACTAAGTTGTCACGCCCCTCAGAACCCAGGGTTAACCCTACTAAACCCTTGGGAGGCGCACTACCACTGCTGACTGTACTAGGGGGCACAGGTGCCTTAGGGGCTGCAGTGGCAGGAGTCTGCCCTCCTCCTTTCTTGGTGCACTCACTAAACCAGTGAGATTTACTTTTACAGTACTGGCACCATCGTTTGGATTGGCCTTCTTTCTTCTTTTGGGGAGCCTGACCCCCACCCTCTTTGGGTTGTTGGGGACCTGTCGAAGACTTCTGGTCATTTTGTTCCCCCTTAGAATCTTTACCCTTCTGGTCTGCTTTCTTCTGACCACCTTGATTCTGGCCCTGGTTCTGTTTAACTCTCGTACGAACCCATTTGTCTGCCTTCTGCCCCAATTCTTGGGGAGAGGTCAGATCCGAGTCGACAAGATGCTGATGCAACAACTGGTTCTGACAATTGTTTAAAATTTGTTCTCTCATCATCAAATTGTACAATCCTTTGTAATCAGTAACCTTACTGCCCAGCAACCAGCCCTCAAAAGCCTTAGTGGCACAATCGACAAAATCAGACCAGTCTTGAGTCTGCGTTTTCTGGGTATCCCTGAACAGCACCCTGTACTGCTCAGTGGTTAGGCCGAACCCTTCAACGAGTGTATTCTTCAAGACTTGGTAATTGTTAGCGTCCTCTACCCTTGTGGTGAGAAGCTTGTCTCTTCCTTTACCTTCAAAGGAGAGCCACAAGATAGCTGCCCACTGACTCTGGGGAACACCTTGCACAGTGCAGGCCCTCTCCAACGCAGTAATCCATTTGTGGATGTCGTCCCCTTGTTTAAAGGGGGGCACTATCTTCCCAAGGTGTTTCGTATCGAAACTCTTTTCCCTATTACTAGGTACATTGCTGCCACCAGTGGGGACTGCCCCACTTAACTGTTGCTCTCTAGCACAAGCAAGCTTTTCTTTGGCCAGGGCAAGTTCTTCCCTTTCGATCCTCAGATTAGCTGCCCTTTCCTTAGCTTCGTACACTCTCCTCTGAGGGGACGTCATCCCTCTTTGAGAAGAGTTGCGAGAGCCATTGGTTCGAACGGATCTGTTAGAGCCTCTTGATAGAGACCTAACTCGTCCATTCCCAATGTTAAGCGCACCTGACAGTAGCGCCGGGGGTCCCCCAGTACCACTATCATGTCTGCTTAAGTTGGACCGTGTCAGTCTGACGACTTCTACCTGTCCCTTATCTGCCTCGTCCCCAGAGAGATCCTCATCCTCATCCTCCTCGCCATCTTCGTTCTCAGTTGCGAGGTGAATGAGGTCAGGATCGTCCCGGGTTCCCTCGAGGGGAGGCATGCCTCCTTCTGGATTAGAAGGGCTAAGAAGCTTCTCAGCCTTTCTGGCATCATAAGTCTCTAGGAGACCAATCAGAAAGGAGGTGGTGGGGTTAGCCCCTTGCTTAATCTTCCTAGAGGTACATACTTGTCGTAACTCATGGAAGTTAAGCGCAGTATATCTTGACGGGATGACCTGTGGAGGGTCAACTGACACAAGGGGAGACTCAGAGTTTCCTCCTTTGTCCGACATACTGCTTCTAGTGTGGTGTAAGTGATGCACCTACCTACACTATGTGTTTACCTACTTTTCCCTTGCTAAGAGCTGTAGCCAAGGTGTGCTAAGCCTTGAGGAGCTACAACAGCTGGTTCAGTAGAACTCAGAGTATTCTAAGCTTTAGTTATATGTACTAACAGTACTTGTGTGATCTTTCAACAAGATATTCTTAGGATACGTGTGGTAAAACAACAGCAAGCTCAAATCCCAACCGCTGCTCACCAATGTGAGAAGTTGGCCCGATATGCAACGTTCGCTATTCTAGCGACCGCTATGTATCGTTCCAACGACCCTTATGGTGTTTGGTTGTAAGTCAACCTATAGACCAGCTATCCTAGTAGCGTGGATACGAGCAGTCTAAGGCTAAAGACTCGAGAGGGCGCGTTAAGTCAGCCGTTTACCACACATGTACCCCTTGAACACCCAGTGAAAGGACACCACACAAGTGTTATGAAAATAAACAGTATATTTATTAAGAATCACAACAGCCCGGTACTCTTTATGAGGACAGGGTACTAAGCACAAACCAAATCTCTTTAGCAAATACTTCAAGTGCACAGTTTAAAACAAGTGTCCGGGGACACGGAAAGGTTAAGGCAAGTCGGAAGCGAGGGACTCGGGACCCTAGAGTAAGGAGGCTATGCAGGCACCGAAATGCCGAGTTACCTAGCCACGAGGGCTGCGGCTGCAAGTCTTACAGGCGCCGGGGTCTTCGCTGACGAGCCAGGAGCCGGAAGAAAAGGAGTTGCTGGCCGGCGACCAGTGATGAATAGTTCGTAGAGATCCAAGCCTGGATCGGAGATTGATGAAACCTGAAAGCAGAGGGGACCAAGTTCGTACTACTAGCCAGTAGTCAGAGGGTACCAGGAAGGCACCAGTTGGCCGTCACCTCGACCAGGTGAGTGGGCGACGCTAGGCTCTGCAGTCTCACAGACCAGGAGGCGTTGTCGGCGACCACGGTGGAGGTGCGAGCTGTCCCGCGACGGATGTCGCTGTCGGCGTCTTGAGTGGACCAGGAGGGTCCGGGGTGCTTCTCGAAAAGATAGAAGCAAGGGCCAGTCTGGAGCAACCAGACCGGCAGTGTTGATTTTCGGATGTCGTCACAGAAGGACACAAGCCAGCGGCAAGTGACCAGACAACGTGCTGAGCAGCGAGCAGAAGGGCCCCACGCAGATCGTGGAGATGCTGGGAGACTGCACTTCGGTGCTGGAGCGGCTCAGGGTCGGGGCTTCTCGGACCCCAGAGCACTCACCAGAGAGTTACCTCGATGGTCGTGCTGGTTTTTAAGAGCGTGCAGGTTCTGATGATGGCCGGTCCCTCGAGGTCTCGTCGCACCCACAGATCACAGCTGAGCTGATGACGTGGGTAGAGGTCAGAGGTGCCAGGGAAGCCGGTTTCTCGTCGAGCTGGGCCGTCGGATTCCTGGAGGAAGGACTTACAGCAAACCGCAGAGTTCTTAGATGGTGCCCGCTGATGCAGGGTGACTACTCCATAGCCACAAGGGAGAAATCTTGAGAAGAGTCTTGAAGTCCTTTCGTAGAAAGTATTCTTGATTCAAAGATGATCTAAATTGGAAGGGTCCCCGCTCCGGCCTTTATCCTAAAGAAAGGGGTGGGTACATGACTAGGTCCTGCCCTAAGGGTGGGACCAGGAAGGGGGGTAGTTACACCCCTCTCCCCTGCCGGACTTTCCCCAGGCCAGGGCTGTCGCCCCTGGAACTGGTTCTAACCGGCAGATGCGTAGTGAGCACCGGGGTGCCACTCCGCAGTCACCTTCTCGCAAAAGCCCTACCTACCCAGAATACACAAACCCTGTCTGGGACGGTGCGAACACCGCCCTTGACAGGAAACCCTTTGTCCAAGTGCTCCTCGCTGGAAGGACTCCCAGCAGCAGGAGGTCAGACTTGTGTCTGTGGTGGCAGCATCCATTTTGTGGAGCTGAGGCTTTAGTTAACTTTAACCGGGGTTCACAGTTACGTACATGTCGTGTCCCTCTAGAAGGTCGGAATGCTAACCTCGTCGCCAAAGTTGGTGAGAGGGCAGCATCCCGATTCGTATGACACCTTACTCGACATGTCTTGATAACGCGACACCGAAGTTACCGATATGGTACGCGTTATCATGGAACAGCCATTGGGTCTTGATTCCGCAAGCTGCAACCGGGCTCGGCTCGGGCCAGAGCTTAGTTCACACGAGCCCATGCACTCTGCCTTCAGGATTGTCAAGGCCTGCCATAGGAGTGACTGATAGGAACTCGGGTGTCCATTGGAGGGTTAGATATAGGGCTACTATATCTAAAGCAAAGGGTGATTACATGACTTCGCCCCAGCTGTCATGCAGCCAGTTGTGTCAAATTTAGGAGGCCAGCCAGGGGTGGCATAATACATGCTGCAGCCCCTGGCGGCCCTGGGTACACCTATGCCCTGAGTTACAGGGTCTGATAAGGTGGCCCAGTACCAATTGGTAAATGCACCTAGGGTACATCTCGTAATTTAGAAAGAGAACAGCCAGGCTGTGGGTCTGATTGGCAGGCCCACAGCCAGAGAAAGTCGTAAACCAGTGAAACAAAAGCAAAAAATCTGGGTGATCATAGGATTGCAGACCCTACTCTCCTACAGAGAGTATACAGGAATAATCACTATTTAATGCAAGTAGCTTTTTATTTTCAATGATATATCTACCTGCAGAATTCATCACAGTTTGAGCAGTTTCTCAAACAGTAGCTAATCCAGTGGAAGGTTTTGAAAGAATGGTCAGACAAGGAAATCCTAGCGGACAGAGTGCAAAATGTCTCCCTTTTTATTTCTGAATCCAAGCAATAATGGCTGGATACTCATACTGCTGCCTTCCAGATTTCAGCTATTGCGATTCCCCTTGCCAAGGCCTAAATTGACACTTCAGCAATGTGGAATATACAAATTCAAAGTCAAAAATTTGCTTTATGCGGTTAAAAAGTTTATAACCATCAAAGCTCAACACAATATTACATTTCACAATTAATCCTATTAACATATCACAAATGACACATCTAAGTACATTATAATATAAAAAGTGCTTTACATTTGGCAGACATATGAGCAAGATAAGAAATTTGTCATACACTAAAAATTATCAATTAGCTAAAAAGATCTACAATTCGTGTAAAAGTAGTCACAGCATACGTTTTCTTTAAAATACTGGGGGCAGCATACCAGATGGGGTAGAGAGAGGGGTTTTAAGGTAACAATAATTTCTTTCTGCATCTCATCGCCCCGGTAATATAACTCGACACCCCGAAACATACCAAAGCGGTCCCAAGCATTTGTAGGTAGACCAACGCTGGTCTGACCTGCTCAAAATTGTAACCTCTTAACAGTGGCAAAATGAATTTCTTACGTAGTAATACGTAAAACTTGCAGAAAAAGATCATGTGGAGCACGTTTTGCTCCGAATTATTGTCACATGGGCACGGCCCCAACGTCCTACTTTTAGCAAACCCTCTGGGGAAAGACAGCAGCCATGGTAGCATGTTATGCTTAAACCTTAGTAAGACAAACAGGTGGAATGGCTTGCTTATATAGGTTAGGTACGGCTGTATCTCTCTCCCTGTGCTTAGCATAACAAAATTTCTAACCAAGGGTTTGACTAATTCCTCTTCTTCCCTTTGTGACATCGCCCTACTTAAGAATTGAGATTGTACTGCCCTATTGCAGTTTTACTTAAAGCCCTAGGGTTTGTAAACAGATCTGGGCTACCCATTGCATCCATTTGCGTTTTAATATACCGGATCCAAGGTATAGCCAAGGCCTTGTCGAGGGACAAACAATCTTGGATAATTAGTTGGTTTTAATTCGGGGCTTGTTGTGCCCAAATTCTTAGCCACCCTAATATCGGTGCCACAGAAATCTGATCTGAAATGTAACCCGCCCCCAGATCTTCATGTATGTTAAAAATGGCTGCAGATTGAGGGAGCGAAAACACTTTTCTAAAAAAGACATTTTCAACAGTTTGGATCTCCCTTACTTCAGTATAGCCCCATACCTCGCTCCCGTGTGACACCATGGGCACACATTTAGCGTTGTAAATTTTCATGAGGGCCTGTAGAGGCTTGCAGCCTAAGCGTTTCGCAAAGCCCGACAAAGCCCCTGTGGCCCTCGCAAGTGTGTTTTTCTTCAGTGCACGTTGCATCGCCCATGACCTTCTGTCATCGAACACAATGCCCAGGTATGGGAAGGTGGGGACTTTAATGAGCGCCTGTCCTTTTCGAAAAAACGATGCCTTTTTCGCCTGTCCACTGCCTAGCGACATAGCATGTGACTTTTTAAAATTGTTTTTCAAATCCAGAGAGTCCATAAAATCGATAAAACAGTCTAAAAGCGATTGTAATCCTCTTGCTGTCCTAGCCACTAACACAGCATCATCTGCATAAAGAAGAGCGGGTATTTTTTTTTTTGGTCAACTCTCGGGATGTCATTGCATGTTGAAATTAGGGCGTCACCTAGCTTATTAATATAAAGTGTAAAAAGCAAGGGAGCCAGGATACACCCTTGTCTTACCCCTCGCTTTACTGGCCAGACGTCCGTCAGGCTCCCATTTTCATTATAACGAACTGCTGCGCTAGTGTTCTCATGGATATCAGCTAGGAAAGATATTAATACAGGGTCCAACCCTATGTCAAACAGGGAAGTCCAGAGTTATTGCCGGTTTACAAGGTCGAAAGCAGTGGACAAATCCATAAAAGCTAGATGTATGTCCCCCTGCTTGGCGACCGTGTATTTTCCTATCACAAGATGTAGATTGAGACATCTACCTTTTCTGAATCCGTACTGCAGATCAGAGACCAGTTTGTAAACCTCTCAAGTATGACTTTTCCCATTATTTTTGCCGCGAGTCCAAGAGAGAAATCGCCCGATAACACGCCGGGTCCTCTCTTGAGCCCTTTTTAAATATTGGGACAATAACCGCTTTGGCCCAAGACACTGGGGGGCCCACTTTAGTAGCTGCATTAAAAACAGAAGTTAAAATCTTTGCCAATATTGCGGATCTGCCCTGTTTAGGTCTGCCAGAACCCCGTCCAGTCCTGGGGCTTTCCCATGGGCCTTGGACTCAATGGCATCCAAAACTTCTTCCTCAATAAAATTAATTTTTCCTGCCCTATCCGAATCACCTTGGATCATAAAAGATGAGTTATTTTTGTCTGCATAAAGACCGCCGAAATGCTCCACCCATTTTTCTGGAGGAATAATGCAATCCTTGTTTGTATTTTCTGTCTCATTAAATAAAGGGCTTTTAATCACTTTCCAAAATTGAGTGCTACTTTTCAGAACACTCACCTTGGAAAGTTCCTCCCAAGCCATATCTTTTAGCTCAATTTTCCGCCGTTTAATAGCTTTCTTGTAGGCCCTTCTTGCCTCAGCAATCCTCTGGATTTAGGATCTTACCTTGCTCTTTTAGTACTTCTAGGAGCACCCTGTGGGTATCAGTACAGGCTTGGTTAAACCAATTTTCCAGTTTCTTGGACCTAATTTTACTTTTCACAGTCAGAATGGTTGCTACCTGTTCTGTGATACGGTTAAAAGCACAGAGGGTATCCCTTGGGTCTGCACTTGGACCTAAACAAATAGTCAGGTCCTCGGATTTACTCCTATACAGACATTCCAGGGAATCAGTAGGAGTGATCATCTCCCACCTTAATCTTCGGCCTTGGCATTTAGAGTCTATATTTAATTTGAGATAGGGCCAGAAACAGCCTCACTTTTAAGGGCCCTGGTATTAATGTCTAGCGTGAGTGGATTATGATCACTGAATCCTCTCTGTGTAACAGACAAAGGGCCTGTTATGTTTCTCATAAGGCGTGACACTATAATATAGTCTATAATAGACTTTTTGCCTTGCCCGTTAAACGTAGGGACAGGGCACTGAGTATCCCCTTGGTCAGGTGCAAACAAATAATGTGCTGAAAAAAAACTCTCCAAAAAACAACCCACTCTTACTATGCTCGAAGTGAATATTCCCGAAAGGGTCGTTATCAAAATCCATATTCTGGAGACAATGCATGTGACAAACATGTATATTGAAGTCGCCAAGCACTAAGAGATGATAAAACGTGTCATTCTGTTCCTCGTAATCATCCAAAAACCCAGATAGGGCTCTTAAATGGTCTAGTTCATCACTCCGGGTGAAAGAATTATAAAAATGTATCACCAGGATTGTAGGCAGATTATCCCCCTCTAATCTTACAGCTAAAATATTTTGGGAACATGTCGCTATTAGTTCTGCTTTATACAGTAATTTCAGACTAAATAACAGCAAAAGCCCCCCCGTGGATCTCCCCATGATGGATGGAGTTGCAAATTTACTGAATGATTGATAACCATCCAAGTGGTAGCCTTCTCTGCCTTCCCATGTTTCCTGCAGGGCAATAATGTGATGAACTGAGAGAAAAGTCTCCCAGTTTCTATCCCCTCTTTTGGATCGTAGCCCGGCAATGTTCCATGACAGGATCACTATCTTATTCTCTAGTGCAATAGGTCTTAATTCCTTACACTCCTTTTTCCCTGTAAATACTGGCTGTGTTACTAATGTGGTGGAAACCCCATCTTCCACTGTAAGGGTCACTCCTGGAAGTTCTGAGTCTAGGGAACCCCCCTCAGCTATTATTCTTAATGTGGGACTGTTTCTCATATAATCCCCTTGACTGGGTAAAGAGATAGGAATTATATCGCCGGGTGATGTAACACTATCTACCACTAAGGGACAAACAAGACCCTGTGTGCAAGGTTTGATTGACTGACGCGTACTAGTCATGTCCAGTAAACTGGCTGAGCCTAATACTGGCATGTCTCCGTCCCCAAGTATCTTGTTGTTATCAAGGGGCAGTCAGTCTACCCCCTCCATCCCCATAAGTGAGGAGAAGCGATTTGAGGTGGCCAGATTGAACATGGGCGATATATCAGAACATAAACTTTGTTTACCCTTTCTCGGGGGGTTAGTCACTAACGCTTTTGGATAAAAGTAACTTACGTCTTTGGTGGATATGCCTCCCTCGTGGTTCCCCGTAAACCAATCTCGAATGTAGTGAGTGGTCCTTCGATCCCTAAAGTTTATGATGATTATGTCTCCAGGTACATCCTTCGGTCTTCTACCATCCCAGCCCAAACTTCTAACGAATAGAATTTCGCCATCTAGGTTAGGCGGTAATGGCCTGTTGACTCTTAGCCAATACATGACCTTGTTCTTAAGGGTCTGATAGCTTTCGAATGTTCCAGCTGCCAACTCAGATACCCCTGTTAAAACGATGACAAGAGGTTCGGCCTCAGGTGGAAGGTCTATATGTTGGGAAGGCCCTATAATCTGGTTATCTTTGTGGCACGTTCTCTGTGTATTACCCAGAGTTTCATGAACTTTCGTGTTTGCTTGTCTGTTATCTGATATTTCCCTATAATTAGTACGGTCAGGGAAAATATTTGGTGTATGTTTGCCCATTAAAATGTTGCCCTGGGTATTAGAGATCGGCTTACTAATGGTCATATTGTTTAGGGACTTTGGGTGCTATCCTCGGCTCTAATTTATTCGGGGTTTGACTTTTATTTGCCATCTCTTTTAGTAAATTTGAGCTGGCAATCCCTACATCTGAAATGGATCCCAATTGCTCAGTCATACGTGTAACCCTCTCAATTAAAGGTAAGAGCAGCGATTTAATTAATTGCTCGATGTTACTCATTAGCAGTTGCGATGTTACTCATTAGCAGTTGCACAATACGTGTGTTTAAATTGACTTGGGTGAATTCGCTTGATTCTGGGCTTTTAGGTATAATAGGAGTCCCTTCTATCCGTAGAGCTTTTGCTCGACTTCCTTTGTGCTTTGGCCCTCCCCTCTTTCTTTTCGTGGGATTGGCCTGCCCTAGGTTCCTAATGCAGGTCGACTTATCTGGGGCTTGATTACCAGAAAATAAGAGTGAATCATCCAACACTAAGGGGGATTTCAGGCCCAGATTGATATCAGCACTAGAAGAGTCCCGCTGGATCGGGGGGGGGGGGTATTCCTATAGTACTAGTTGGTTCAGAGTGTATAGTGGCATGCGTTGGGGTTTATGCTAATTGAATAATCCCTAAGGAAGAGCGTTTTCTTTGACATTCTAAGGATATGCGCCGTTCAGTTAACATAATTTCTTTTTCTAATACTGAGGTAGCCCTTGTGATAAAAGCATCCAGGGTCCCTTGGACGGAACCGCCTGTTAAAGATCGACGACCTGGGTTCAAGGTATTAGACATGTCAAAAACGGTAAACACAATACAATGGACAAATACGAAGATGTGAGGAGCTAAATTTCCTTGATAACAGTGCTCGGAGTCTTAAATCATGGATCTCAGTTAAGTGCGGGCAGCAAGTTATAAAGGGGGTGGCCCAGCCCAGCCGCGGCCAGCCCCCGACGGCCACAGACGGCCCGCCGTTTGCCCGGGCTTAGCCCGGCGTGACCCGCGCGCGACCTCGCGGGGCAGGGGACCAGGCGTGCTCTTATGCGCCTCCTGGCGCGCGATGATCACTCGTCCTGCCCCAAAAGATCGTGGTACTTGCTGTCCTCAGGGGAGCCAAGCACGGCCGGACAACAAACTGGAGGAAGCAAGCCCGGCCGCGGTAAAAAGGGTAGGAGATTCAGAGGAGCCCAGCAGCAAAAGTCAACAGGTAGGGAGTGCTCTTTTTCGAAGTGTTTCACATTGGGCTCAGCACCAGGCCTGCTCTTATGAGCCTCCTGGCGCGCGATGATCACTCGTCCTGCCCCAAAGGATCGTGGTACTTGCTGTCCTCAGCGGAGCCAAGCCCGGCCGGACAACAAACTGGAGCAGGGATGTCGACAGAGGGTGGAGGGGCGGAGCCAAGCCCGGCCGCGGTAAATAGGGTAGGAGATTCAGAGGAGCCCAGCAGCAAAAGTCAACAGGTAGGGAGTGCTCTTTTTCGAAGCGTTTCACATTGGGCTCAGCACCAGGCGTGCTCTTATGCGCCTCCTGGCGCGCGATGATCACTCGTCCTGCCCCAAAGGATCGTGGTACTTGCTGTCCTCAGTGGAGCCAAGCCCGACCGGACAACAAACTGGAGCAGGGATGTCGACAGAGGGTGGAGGGGCGGAGCCAAGCCCAGCCGCGGAAAAAAGGGCAGGAGATTCAGAGGAGCCCAGCAGCAAAAGTCAACAGGTAGGGAGTGCTCTTTTTCGAAGCGTTATATTGTGGAATATACTCTTAAGCCCTCTGTAAAGGTATTTTATATCATATTACACAAGATAATCAATTTTAACATTGTCCTTTTTAGGTCTCACCTACGCAGTGCACATGCGCTGAGAGGCAAAAAGACCTTTTGCAATTGCTTTGGCTTTTCAGCCAAAAACGTGCACGCGTTCAATTGCCTTCAATGGCAACACGTGCACGTGTGGAGATTCACTTGCGGGAGCGCGCGGCACTATATGGTAGCAATTATCGCTTCTGGCGCTGTTCGCTCTCGCAAGTGAAACGCTTTCACTCGCCCCCTCCTCTTGCCCCTTCCCCTGCTGCCTCCTTTTAGCGCGAGGAACGTGCTTGTTTTAAAGTGAGTGGGCAAATTCCTCGCTGCCAGGGAATATGTTCACCTGACTACTGAAGATAATTGCGACTATGGTTTGATTCAGTTTTTGAAGAAAAAAAAGCGGTTATCCTTTCTCAATAATGTTGCATTGAGCATTGCACCGTATTAAAGCCGATCCTGTGGTCTGCCTTGGCAAAGGAACCTTCAGTTACAGCACCATGGGCAAGTAGCCGGCATCAAGGACATTCTGCTGCTGTCCTTTGGTGCCCCCGTCTGATTTCTTTGGGTATTCCATATAGTCGAATGCTCTGAAAAGACTAAACTGTTTTGCATCTCCAACGTTAAATAAACAATATCGGTCGATAGTTTTTTTTCAAAAATGTTATCTGACAAAAAATAAGGAACACCGTGGAATATGATGAATTGCATCCAATCATATGTTTTGCCCTCATATAGTCTAAAATCACGTTGTGTTTTCAATGAAGCTGTAGGGAGAGGCCCGGAAATAAATTCTTATGTTTTCTTATACAGCGCTGACGTAGATTTAAGCTGTTTGAATCATTTTATATAGAATTGCGGTTGAATATTGGAGCCCCTATTAAATCTTCGAGAGTTTGGGCACTATTTTCTAATAGTGACACTATTTTAGGGGTTAACATTGTTTCCTCTGCCCACCTTTAAATACGAATTCCACGGCAATGTGAAGCCTACTAAGTCGAGCACCTTATGAGATAAAAAAATATTGTTCTTAGAGTTTGTTACGATGTTGGACGCTTTTCACATCCTTCCCTTTTTATACCCATTTGTTACAGTTCACGTCGATCAATGAATTGAGGACTGAAACAACTATAAGTTAGTATAACATTTTTGTCAATGTAATATTTTATCTACTTTGGGATTTTACGATGCCACGTACCGCCTGCTTGTGAATGTCAGAATATATTATCTTTTTATAATGATTTTTAACCATTTTTTTTTTTAATGTTAAAAAAAACTCACATGGCAACACGAAGAGTTCTAATGTATGTCTTGTCAAACAAGCATTGGCATAGCCAATAGGTCTCGCCTTGGGGACCTTATAAATGTTTAGCCAGCAACAGTTGATGTTGTTGCACCAAGGATATTGTGCTGGATAACTAAACACTTATAAGGTCCCAAAGGTGAGACCTATTGGCTATGCCAATGATTGTTTTAACTGCTTTGGTCTTCCTGCTGCCTGAGTAGCTTATAAACTGTCCGTACTAAAAGTTCAACGCACGGTCAACGTAAAAGCAGAACGCTCTTCTGGAACTCAGCATATGCAGCCTCTCTTCCTCCATGGTAGAATGTGGTGGAGGATCAGAAAAGTGTAGACCAATGGACTGATCTAGGTGGAAAAAGGTCAACATCTTTAGCAGATGAAATGAGCAGCTCTGGTTTGAAAAATCATCTTTGAGGAAAAGACTTGAAAATGGGGTGATGGACAAACAAGTTAGTTACTTACCTTCGTTAACACTCTTTCTGGTAGAGACACCATCTAACTGCAGATTCTTCACCTCTTAATTATCCTCCAGGTGACCGATTGGATCAATAAACTTTTCAGCCGTACCTCTTCGCACTACTAGGTGGTGCTGTGCAGCTTTCCACTCACGTCGCTTCAGGAAACGATGTGCAGGACCTATACAGGCGCCATTCCCATACGTTAACTTCAGTTGCTTTTGCGACTGTCCACGCCCTCAGGCACAGAGCCCAAACAGCAAGTTCATCATGACCAGTGAGACAATTCCTTGACTTGGCATCGTATTAAAGGATGCAGTACAGCACAGTGATCATTGGAAGTTCAGTGAGGAATCTGTGGTTAGATAAAGTCTCTACCAGAAAGAGCATTACTGAAGTTAAATAACTTGTTCTTCTCCTAGAGACATCTAACTGAATATTTCTCACTGTATGAATGGATACCAACACAGTACATAATAGGTTGTGGGACTGTGGATGGATTGAAACCAAAACATCCTGTAAGACTAAGCAGGCAAAATGCCCCTCTTGGCGAACTTGGTGGTCCAGGCAGTAATGCTTCATGAATGTATGGAGGGACACCCACGTAACTGCTTGACAAATGTCCAGGACAAAACAACAAGTTACTTACCTTCAGTAAGACCATATCTGGTAGAGACTATATCTAGCTACAGATTCCTTACCATAGAATTATCCTTAGGCACCAGACTGTATCTGGAAAATCTTTCTTGAGATGTACCCCAGCGTGCCAGTAGGTGGTGGCGTCCGCACAGGAGGTGGCACGCACAGTGTCTATAAAGGGAGACACCCCAGCGCACAAACATCAGATACTTTTCGTTATGTTCCGTGCCAGGAGCGCGGAGCTATGAAGCACACTGACCACTGGTGAGGAAAATTAGGTCCTGAAAGGGGAAAGCCCTGTACCAAGCAATCCATTTGCTGACGCTGAGCAGGGAGGATGGGTGGATCGGTAAGGAATCTGCGGCTACATAGAGTCTCTACCATATGGACAAGTTACTTACCTCCGGTAATGCCTCAACTGGTAGACACATGATCTAGCTGCAAATTCCTTACTTTAGAACTTTCAGGTGTCAGGCTGGATCGGGAACATTTTTGATAGCAGTACCCCTGTACGCTGGGTCGACTTCGTGTGACGTCGGGTTCGCCATTGTGACATCCGTGTCATCTTTATAGATGCCTCCACGGCGCGCTAACGTAACTACTTTTCATAACTTTCAGCCAGGAAGTGAACTGACCATGGAGTGTTAGAAATACAACTAGGGCCCTGAAGGGGAACAGCCCTGACAATAAAAAAACTAATCTGCAGAGCGGGGAGGATGGGTGGGTCGGTAAGGAATCTGCAGCTAGATAATGTCTCTACCAGATAAGGCATTACCGAAGGTAAGTAACATCTGATAGAGACATCTAGCCACAGATTCCTTACCTTAGAACAGATGCCATGCAATACCATCCAAGGAAGAGGGGCTGTGGAAAAGTATTAGACCAGAAAATCCTGTAGGACGAACACCCAAAGAGGATATCCTACAGACACGATTATCCAGGCAATAATGTTTGGAAAACGTGTGCAGGGATGCACATGTAGCGACTTGGTAGATGTTGAGGACTGGAACACCACGCTAGAGAGCTGTGGTGGCTGCCTTAGCTCTGGTGGGGTGAGCTCTAAGGCCTTCAGGAGGCTGTTTCTTTACCAAAGTGTAATAGATATTTATGCAGGAGGTAACTGTAGATAGAAGGATCTGCTAGTATGGTCCCGCCCACTTCTTGCCTGGTGTTATGCTTGGTCTGACTAGGAGATGTGTGGCTCAATGGTTAGAGTGGCATGCCCTGATGCAGAGGTCTGGCCTGGGACCAGTGTTCAATTCCCACCTCGGAGGGTCTTGGCTCAATTTCCTCGGACCTGATAATTCTTGCCTAGGTGCCTATTCTAATCATAGGTCCCACTCTGCAACTCTGTGCAATAGTTTGCTTAATCTCCACAACGGCCCCAAAAGCGCTGGGATGCTTGGCTTCACCATGGGGGTGCCCAGGAGTGGATATTTCACAGGGAAAAGCCAGGATGGGTTCCACAGCGGTATGCGTTACAGCGCCAGGACACCCCAGTTGGGGTATTACGGCGCTTTACAAGTACAAATTCTTCTTCTTCTAGTCTGGCAGGGATTCTGCTAATCAGGACCCCAGTCTCTGTACTTTCTCCGCTAAATTTGCTATGGTGAGTGAGTACTTAGGTATCCCTATATTGGTTACTGGTGTACCTTTATAAGTCCTATGTATATGGTACCCAGGGCATAGGTACACCAAAGGTCTCCCATGGACTAAAGCATACATTATGCCACCCATGAGAGACCACTCAAATTGTGACTCCAGGCCTGCCAGTGCAGCGTGTGTAAGCTGGTGCTAGCACCCCTTATGAAAGATTTAGGTTTTCCTATGTCTGAGGTCACTACACTTAAAACCTATCAGTCACCCCTAAGGCAGGCCTTTCAATCTTGAAGGCAGGGTGCTCGGTTCTAAGTGTGAATTAGCCCTGCATTAGCAGGGCACCCCTACAACCTTCGGAGTCCATTTTCCTGGGTTTTACGTGCATCACCCATTACAACATACTGAGTGGCCATGCATCATTAACCCTTGAGCATCTCTAAACTGGCTGTAACGAACCCTGTCATAAAGCTCCTTCAGGAGGCCCTCAGTGCTTTCGGTACCAGTCTTCCAGAACCAATAGCAAGCTAAGGCTGCTGCCGCCCAGAGACTTGTTTCTGCTCCCCTGCTGCTGAGCCAAGCTTGAGCAGGGAAGGCAGAAAATAGATATCTTGTCACAGGGAGTTGTGATCACCTCCCAGACAGGGTTTTGTGTATTGGGGCAGGGTGGGCCGCTTGCCAGCGCCACTGAGCCTGCTTGAAGGGCACATGTGGTGCCCTCCTTGCATACTCCAGTTCAAACCAGTTCAGGGAGCCGTTGGCTGACACTCTGGTGCGAAACTGGACAAAGGACATGGGAGTATCCTCCCACCTGTCCGGCCCCTCCTCTGGGAGGGATCCCTGAATCATCCCAACACTTTCTTTAGGGTACTTAAGGCCTTACCTGTGGGTGGCTCCCTAGATTCATCATGGGACAAGATTCAGATCAAGACACCACTTCATCTTGGACTGTCGCTGGACTTTGCTCTGGGCACCGAGACTGCAACTGGGAAGACTCCTGCTGCTCCTGGTCTTTTCGTCCTGTTAGTCTGCTGCAACGTACGTGCATGTGCTCCATGCAAGATCCTTCCAAGGCCTGTGGACATCCAAGCCACATGAAGAAATCTCCCTTGAAGTGACGTCACTTTCCTGCATCTGCAGGCACCCGCAACAAATGTGACCAGTCTGCTGATCTCAAGCTCCCATTGACTCCGAAAGGCTCAGCAACACAGGTGGTGGTTCCACAACTCCCTCGACGTTTGCACTGTCTTCTTACCGAGTTTGAGGCCTGTATCCCTTGTCGGAACCGCAGGAATTAAACCCCTGTGCTCTGCGTTGACTTACAGTTGCCAAGGTGTGAGAAGTTGGCCTGATATATGAGGTCTCCAATTCTGGGGGCACCTTGTATCAGTCCAAACAATCCCTTATGGTGGTGGTTGTAAGTCAACGTTATAGACAAGCTATCCTAGGGGTAGCATGGACTAAGCAGCCTTCAGGCTACACTCAAAAGGGCATGTGAAGCCAGCTGTTTTACCAAATGCAATCCTGTAATATCAAACGAAAGGACACCACACAAGTTATATATTATAAAAATATATGTATTTATTCTCAGAATAATCCCCTGTACTCTTTATGAGTATAGAAGCACAAGCGTTTAAACAAAAGCACAGTAAAACATATGAAAGTTGCACAATTTGGATGAGGCCAGGGGCCACTCAAACCATATACTAAATAAGTGGTATAAGTATCACTAATCGAACAGTGGTCAGGCCTAGGGCATCGCTGGGATTAATCGGGACTAGCAATGATGAAGTCGGGAAAAGCCCGCGGGATTCGGGTGCAGCGCTAAAAGCACACACATGCACCAATGCAAAGTCAATGGTGCGTAAAAGTTATCGAGTTACTGTTTTAAGAGTCTTCCGACTGGACTAGAAGTACAAAACTTTAGACTTAGACACTAGAGGTGTATACCACTACAGGAGCACCGGTGTTCATGAGTTACCTCACCCACAGGAAGCGGGTGCACGGGTGCAAAGTATTGTCGGGTTTCGTCGTGTAGATCTATGGAGTCTGTAGATGATGATGCTGCAGGCGGCCAGAAGAGAAGTGTCTGGTGCGATCCAAGGGTGGATCGAAGATGTAGAGTACCTGAAAGCAGAGGGGACAGAGTCTAGGTCACTCAGCAGTGACCAGGGTGGAACCAGGAAGGAACCAGGCAATGTCGGGCGCAATCAGGTGGTTGTCGTGAAGCTTGTCTCAGCTGCCACGTGGACTCTGGGGCACCGAGGATGTCCAGGAGTGGATCATGAGCAGTCCCACGAAGGCTCTTGCTGTCGGCGGTGACGGCTTCCGGATTGGAGCTAACAAACCTTGGCAAGCGAAACCCACGCAGGATTCGAAGATCGCTTCTTACTCGGACCAGGAAGGTCAGAGCGGGTGCTCCTTTTCAGGGGAGCGAGGGCCAGTCCAGAGCAACCAGACTGGCAGAGCAAATTCAAAGGTTCATCGGTACTGGGGCCACTAGCCAACGGGCAAGCGACCGGACCAACGCGTCGAGCAGGAAAATGCAGAAGGGCCCCACGAAGCACTCGGAGAGTGTGGAGGGGTGAGCATTGGTGCAAAAGCTGCTCGGGCTGGGGCTTCTCAAACCCCAATGCACAGCGTCAAGGGAGCCTCGGGAGCTGCACGGTCAGCACTTCGTGGTTTTTCCACGATGGCCGGCCCCACGCTTCAGGTCGCCTCCACGGGTCTCAGATCCGCTGGGACTGTGGATCGGGCTGTTGGAAGGCAGGAAAGCTGGGTCTTGTCGATCTCTGTCGCTCGAGTTCCGGTGGGAACAGCAACAAAGCAAACAGTGAGGCACTGGATGGTGCCTGTTTGCACAGGGTGGTCACTCCCTGACCACAAGGGAGATTCTTCAGTCTTCTACGTCGAGTAGGATGACGAAGGGTCCAGAGTTTCGTTTCATAAGTTTCAGTCAGGATAATCTGATGTGCATTGGCACTGCTCCCACCTTTATAATTCCAAATCTGTGGGCTGGATCACCTGCTAGGTCCCACCTATGGGTGGGACCCAGGAAGGGGGTGGTTACACCCCTTTCCCTTTGTCCAGGGTCGCGCTGGGACTTGGGCTGGAGTGCCCCAGAACCGGTGTGACTGGAATTTGCCCGGGGACACCTTGTGTGTCCCAGGCAGTGTCTAGTTTCATTCAGCCCACCCTGCCCCAATCCACTATCTCCTGTCTGGGGTGGTGTGACACCTCCCTGTGACAGGATATCTATTGTCCAGGCCTCCCCTGCGGAGTTTCGGTCAGCAGCAGGAGGTCAGACTCGTGTCTGTGGCAGCAGCATCCATTTTGTGATGCTGGGGCTCTGGTTAGGATTAATCGCGTTTTAGCAAAGTAACATGTCTTCTTCCTCTAAAAGGGTGGAAAGCTACCCCCGTCGCCAGGACTGGCGAGGGGGTAGTATTCCAAGTTGTATGACACCAAACACGACATGTTTTGATAAAGCCAAACCAAAGTTAGCAAGTAACCGCGTGGATTATAATGCACTTAAGGGTATATGGTATGGCAATATCCCGGAACAGCTAAGGGAGTTGGTCCTGACAGCTGCAGACAGGCTCAGCTCATGCTAGAGCACCATCTCACATAAAACCAAGCAATCTGCCTCCAGGATTGTTAAGGCCTGCCATAGGAGTGACTTATAGGTATATATGTGTCCAGATATAGGTTTAGATATAGGTATACTATATCTAAGCAAGGGGTGATTACACTACCTTGCCCCAGCTGAGTGATCAGCCAGTTGTGTCAATTTTGGATAGCCAGCCAGGGGTGGCAAAAGATATGCTGCAGCCCCTGGTAGGCCTTGGATGCACCTATGCCCTGGGCACCTATAGTGCACTGTACAGGGGCTGATAAGGTGAAGCCAATTTAGTTATGCACCTAGGGTACATGGAATCCATTTTAAAGAGAGAGCAGATAGCCTGGGGCCCTGATTAGCAGGGAACCAGGCCAACTAAGTTGAAAACCAGCTAAACACAAGGCAAAGAATCTGGGGTAACCATAGTCAGGTATCCACCTTCCAAACACTAGCTATACCATTGGATCTTACATAAGTTAAAGCACATGAAATCAATGTGTTAATTAAAACACTAATGGCATCTGAAATTATATTAATTGCCAGAACACAATGCATGGTACTGTGGCGAGCTATAGTTAACGTAGTGCGGCGAGAGAGGTGACAAGATTGTACAGAAGTGCTGGAGTAATATTCATTTAAAGGGTGGTGAATAAGTATAACCTTTGGTTCTTTTGTGAACCTCAATGGTTTTTGTATTTCAAGTCGTTTTTTATTGAATTTTCAAGAAAAGAACAATAAAGAAAAGAACAAATAAAATGGTAAAATGATAAACACAAGAATACTGACAAATACTTACGAGTCAGTATTCTTATGTTTATCATCATTTCAATGGTTTTTATAATGTTAGTAACACATTTGTAATATTCGTACAGTTTAGTCTTGTGAAGCCGAGTGTTATTAAGTGGAGTTGCATACAGTAGAGTGCTGCATAATTCAATGGGGTTAATTATGGAAGTGTAGAGTCTAATGACGTATAGTGAAGTGTTCTTTATTGGAGTGGCGCAGGAAGTAGCTTTGTAAAGTGAAACAGCATACAGTGCATTGTGGTACAGTCTTCTGACATATAATGTATTTCAGTCCAATGGTGTGCAGTAGAGTGTAGAAACGTAGACTGGAATAGCATATACTTCAGTAGTTTACCTTGTAAAGTGGAGTTGCGTACAGAGGGTACGCATCCTGTCCGGTGGTGCACACGTCTGGCCTCAGATGACTTCATGGCACATTTAAAGCCCTCTTGGGCTACCAAACGCACTAAGATGTCTGAGAAGTAGTGGCACCTCTGAGCAAGACTTGCAATGGCAGGTCGGCCCAAAATGGTGGTATACAGTATGCCCTAGCCAAGTCCTGAGTGACGTGGGCTCAGAAGCCCTGAAAGCAGACAGGGTGAGTTGCGCTTGGGGAGGATCCACCATCCCCCCTTTTTGCCCCATGAGTAAGATGGGAATGCAGTAAGGAGACATCTGCGTGAGGAGGAGGAGGGAGCCGCTTCCCATAGGCTGGTGCGGTGCTGGCCCTTGGCCCTGGATGTGCGATTCACAGTGGCAGAGAGGTGGGGTGCAGCAGAAGAGCTGGAGCCCAGAAGAGCCTGAGACGCAGTGGGACCAGAGGGACGAGCCCGCAAGATATACCGGTACCCCACCACTCCCCTCTACACAAGTGTTTTGGAGGCTCCATCGCGGCTGCTGGAGCATCAGGGTCAGTTGTGGCATCTACAAGGAGCTTCCCTGGGGTTGTATTGGGGGCGGGCCCTTGGACAACTTGAAACATGCAGTGACGCCACTAGGCAGCAGAGAGTCTTGTTTATTTAGTGTTACTGCGGCCTGAAGTGTTCATCTGCCTGTGGCCCTGCAGCGGAGGTGCCTGAAGCTGATTGGTGGACAACCATCCACTGAAACCAATCTGAAAAGGTAGATTGCCTGGTAAACCCTCTTACGTCTGCGCGACTTGTGCTGATGGTGAGAAGTAAAAGGAAGGTGAATGAAATCCCCCCCCCCCCCCCCCCCCCCCCCCCCTCACCCCCCCGGTGAGCTGCAGTTTGCTGGAGTAGTGGACGGGGTGCTCCAGTAGGTGGAATCACAGAAGATCCCAGCTGAAGCGAGACAAGGGAGATTGGCCACTGCTGCCGGTGGTCCTGTGCTCACCTGGTTGTGGCACAGGGAAAAAACACGCTGCGGCCCGGCTGGTCTGAGTGTGTCTCTGACCTCAGAAGCTGCTGTGCATTGCGCAGGTGATTGTCCCATGACTTGACCATAAGCAAAGACAGAATGACTCAGCACACACAACAGATGAAAATAGACCAATATACGGCCTCTGGACCAAGGGTGGACTTGCAGGCAGAGAGCAGAGGGGGCTAGAGGACCGACAGGGGGGCAGATACTGGCAGCGATTGAAGCCTCCAGTGCAAGCATGCAGGCAAAGATCAACTCGGTTTCCTTGGATGTGAACTTGCTGTGGGTGGACTTACGCAAGGCTGCAGAGCACTACTTGTCAACGGAACAGAAGAACTGCATGCCCTTAAGACAACAGTTGCCATCCTCATGACACAGAAGCTTGAAATGCACGCTGAAGATGCGGATGGGCGCTGCAGAAAGTGTCATTCATGTTTCGTGGGGTTAAGAACAATGGATTAGATCAATGCTGCTGGGGACTGACTTGTTGTCTCTGTTTGTGGTGGAGCAGGCTCAGAGAAGTTTGGCACCACTACCACTTGAGGGGCACTGCAGACCCTCAACTTTAGGGATAGAGATGCTATCCTTTATGGCAATCAGACAGCCAGGAGCTCCCACCTTCAACAAGCACTGGCGTTGCCAATAGGTCTCGCAGTAGGAAAGTTGGAGCTATTGGTTTTGTAAATGACAAAGCCCTTTATGTTTTTAAAATGAAAACAAAAATAAAAGGCATTGTTATTTGCAATTGTAATAGCTCCAACTTTCCTACTGCGAGACCTATTGGCAACGCCAGTGCTTGTTTTTGTAGGTGGCTCTATGTGTGGGTGTGTGTGTGTGTGGGTGGCTCTATATGAATGACTGTGGATGGCTCTGTGTGGGTGGCTCTGTATGTGTGTGTGGCTCTGTGTAGGTGCAAATGCAATAGGTCTTCCATTTGCGAGCGATTAAGCTATTGGCATTGTAAATGACAATGCCATTTATTTATGTTTTAAAAACCAAAACATAAATAAAAAAATGTCATGAGCAATGCAAATAGCTTTAACTTTAACAATGCCGACACCATTGCATTGTAAATGCTTGTTTTCTTCTGATTTCCATATTACCAAAAAACATTACCTGTGGAAAGCAAAAATGCATGAGTGCCCCATATAACTATAAAAACGTGTCATTACAAATTCAAAACTGCCCAATTTGCAAATATGGGCCACTTATCTTACTATTTGATTCACTAATCGGGGCGGCTTTTACTATGGTGCACGGGGCTATTTCCTGTCCCAAGGGCGGCGGTGAGTTACCCTAACCTGCACGGACATGAGATCGCTCTGCTGGTGAGGCATTCACACCTGACGTGTGCAGCAGGAGCGCCCAGGGTGTCTCGCGGGCTTGGCTGTACATGCGAGGCGGGCATAAAGTTTTCGGGGCGGAGAAAAAAACCAGGAACAACTTTCAGTAGCTACGGGAGTAAAAACAGAGGTAGTAGAAGGCGAGTGGGGCTAAAGAAGGGGCAGATTGTAGTAGGAAAAAAAACGTATGAAGAGAAGAGTGTTGATAGAAAACAAACAGAGAGAAAAAAGATTCGGGGGGAAGGGGGAGGGGCGCGGTGGAAGCCACATACCGAGGACAGGCTGAGCAGAGAGGATTTAGGAGACAGTCGAGGGGCAGAGGACAGGGGTGGAGGGGCGCCGTGCCTCCCTGAAGCTGAAGCAAGGTAAGAAAGGGGACCCACTTGTACATGGGGGCGGGGGGCTGGGGTGGGGGCTCGTAGGGCTGAAAGGTAAGGAGACAGGCAGTCCCGAGGAGGCCCTATATGAAGACGCGATGTTTACGGGATAGAAATGGAGGGTGGAGGGGGCATACCTGGGATAAGAGGGTGAGATTTAGTGAGATTTTGGCGTTACCTCGTGCCACGACAGAATACCCCCTTTGCACTTGGAGAGAGGTGTTAAATCCGGAGTGGCAGAGGGTTAAGCGCGGAGGAGAGCTGCACCTTGTGGTGGAGGGCCGAAGACACATGCCCCGAGAGAGGGGTCCCGGGGTCAGGGGGTTCCTAAAAAAGACTGAAGGAGTAAACAGTAGGGAGAGACTGCAGTGGAGTGTAAACAGGGATCCCCTGCTAAGGGAAGGTCATCGGGGGTCCCTGCGGGTGGGAAGAGCCGTCTAGAGATTGGGAAAGTGCTGCCAGTCAGCCTAGACCTGGGCTTTAGATGGCGATTATTTTGTATTTTAGCTTCCCCGTGTTTTGTATGGGTCTGTAAGTCCCCGCATGCTACGAATGAGCAGTTGACAAGGAATCCGATATTCCCTGAAGAAGTCCAACCTGACAAGATGTTGAGCAGTTTCGAATCTCGGCTTCGCGTCCACGTCCTGTGATTCTGGGCAGATCAATTATTCTCCCTCTGCCTTCAAACAATGAACGTGTCCATCCATGTATGATGTAACTGGTGCTGGCAACGTAGGGTGGTGGTGCTTTTCAGGAAATCCTATCACGTTTGTTCAATCAAAACTACAACAAGCGGAAAACGAAAGCCGCCGGGAGAGCCTGGGTCGGGAATGCGAGCGAGGGGAGGCAGGCAGATTACGAGGGAAGCCGGATGGGGGCGGGAGAGCCTGGTGGGGGAGCCTGAGGGGGGAGGAGAGAGTGCGATGCGAGCAGCAGCAGGGAAGGCAATCAAGCGGAAAACGAAAGCCGCCAGAGAGCCTGGGTCGGGAATGCGAGCGAGGGGAGGCAGGCGGATTGGGAGGGAAGCCTGATGGGGGCGGGAGAGCCTGGTGGGAGGCGTGAACGCCGGATGGGGGCGGGAAAGCCTGGTGGGAGGCGTGAATGCGTGAGGGGAGGCAGGCGGGAGGCAGGCGGATTGGGAGAGAAGCCTGATGGGGGCGGGAGAGCCTGGTGGGTGGGCGTGAATGAGGGGAGGACTGGGCTGGGCTTGCATGCGATGCGCGTGCATGTACACGGGCACTGCATGAAAACCGCGGGGCTGAAAGCCCTTTGGTTTGAAGATGTTTTCGCCACATGAATTCTCGCTACGCTCGATGCGCTTGCGCGCATCGATAGGTCGCGAGACCTAATCATTCAGGTCTTCCGTGCCTATACATAAAGTGTGCAACAGCTTTAAAAAACGTTTGGTGGAGTGAAACAGAAGCTGAAGCCATGTGACTCAAATATGTGTTACTATACCCAACAAAACTGAAAGTAATACAAGCGGGCGGGAGGTCAATTTTTTCACCATGCCGGAAGAGGTGAGGGACTGGCTGGAGGTCAAAAGGAACAGCCATCTCTCTGTGCCTGACCCCGACCAGTCCCATTCAAGGTCCCAGAAAGCACTGCAAACCTAATCTGTGGACCGGTGCCACATAAGGGAAGCAAGTTCGGGAACCCGGATGGTAGAGCGACAAGACAGTACCCTTGATGTGGAACTACAGCGATTGGAGCGAGAGAAGGCTAGAGCACTGGCAGTGGCAATCATGTATGCGACCTCTGCTGAGAGTGGCTCAGACATGGTCGTGGACATGCCAGAACTTGTTGCCATATAGATGCTGAGGTAGACAGCTCGTACCTGCTATTGCCTATGGGTTGCGGTAGTATTGGAAGACGCAGTAGGAGCTTAGCAGTCTGGCTAGCTATAGCAGTAATGGACGATGCAGATGAGGCATCCCCGGGAGGAGAGTGTGTGTGTGTGTGTGGGGGGGGGGGGGGGGGGGGGTCATGGAGACTCTTGCCAGGACATACATGCTGTGCCTGTTGGGTAAATGTGTTGCTTTTGATGTAATGTGCATTGCCTGGAGCAGCAACAAGTGGTAAGGTGAAAACAAACCAGTTCCCCTGCATCACCTTTTCACCCCCTCCTTATTTTTGCAATTCTAAATGTTCAGTTCTCACTTTTTTCTATTCCCCCATCTATCTGCACACGAGGTGGTGTATCCTGGAAGCAGGGTGCGGTGAATATAGAGGTTGGGAGATTAGGGGCAAGAATGTGTCTCAAGCCACTCACTAATAGGTTGAGCCTGAGGTATATCTCCCCCCACAATACTACTGCGTTAGAGTGTGTAGGGAATTTGTTCAGCCGCACTGTTTAGGAGTCACACACATCTTGTTTAACCAGTTCAGGGAGGTTGTAGGAGTCTGGTATGGGTGGGGAGAGATAGTTCTGGTTAGTAAGTGTTTACCCGGGGCGTTAGAATTTGGTTTATGCAGCGTAATTATGTACCGCGTCGTCATCGGGGCACGCAAGGGCGATGCAGTTTCTATGGGTGCTGGAGCTGGCGGTAGGGTGGAGGCCACTATGGGGCGGTGGGAATGGGGGAACACATACGTATGGTCACGTGGAATGTAAGGAGACCTAACACCATTGTTAATTAAACAAAGTGAATGCCTATTTGCGAAGGTTGGCTGTACATATTGCAATGATTCAGGAAAAGCATTCAGGAAAAGGACAAGGGGAGGCTTAGAATTTGCAAAAGAAATGGAGGGGCCAGTTCTACTTCTGCCCATGTTACAGTTATGCTGGGGGGTGGTGGGGTGGGGAGTTGTCTCGATGTAGATGGCTATCCTGTCCCCTTACAACTACATAGTTTAAAAACAGATATAAAAGGCAGATTTGTATGAGAGTAGGGTATGTTGGATGTGGTGGAAATGTGCCTACTGAATGTATATGCTCCTAATGGGGAGTTCTTCTGTACGCTGGAGAGGGAATCGAGCCTGTGGCTGGGGAAGCACATTCTTTGGGCTGGCGACTTCAACTGTGTGCTTGACAGCCTACTGGATAGATTCCCTCCACCATCTCCCCTAAGACCTGGGACTAAACCCAATATGACTGCACAGCTGAAGGAGACAATGGACAGCCTGAACTGTAAAGATATATGGCGGGAGCTCCACCCGAATGTTGGAGAATTCCCCAGTTTTACCCTTGCACACAGAGGATATAGCCATTTGGCTAGGTTTCTAGTGTGAGACGACAGTGAGCTATGTGTACGGGGGGGGGATATATTTGGTATGATTTCTGTAAGACCCCGCGCCCACTGCACTAAAATACCTGGTGGCATCTCAGGCTGGAGGCACTGGAGGGAACCCTCTATAAGTAGGACATTTGGTCAGCCCTACAGAAATATTTTGAGACCAACTGGAACTTGATGTCTATGAGGGGAATGGAGTGGGGAGCCCTGAAGGTGGTGGTGAGGGAGAGAGCCTCTCCAAGGTATATGGTGCCAGCGAGACACAAAAAACATGACCTGGTGGAGGGAAGGAGTTGTTGACCCGAATCCTGCACCAGGTGACCGACCAGCAAACGGGGCCTGCCAATGGCGCAGCATAATGTGGCAGACCTTTGGGGCAGATAGGAGTACTACAAGAGGCAGGATTATAGGCAGTGACCTGGAATGAACTCCCACTCAACATCAGACGTGCCCCCTCCCTGAACATCTTCAGGAAGATGCTCAAGACCTGCTTTTTCAATGGATAGGAAGCGGATACCCCCCCAGCGCCTTGAGACCCTCTCGGGTGAGTAGCACACTTACAATTCCCCTGATTAATTGATTGATTGATACAGAGGAAGCGAATTGAGGCGACTACTGGTGTGGTTGCTTATGAGAGTGACCCCCCTCCACTGATTTTCTCATTGACCAGAGCAGGAGGAATTTCAGTAGCAGGCCAGATTGGAATAGCACGTTTTTGCGTGACCAACTTGCAGGGGTGTATAGGGTGCCTACTAGGGACACAGTCAATGGGTTGTGAACTTTCCTAGAGTGACTAGATGTACAGCGTCTCACAGAGGCCCAAAGAGAGGAACTGGATGGGGAGCTCCGGTTACAGGAAATACTAACAGCTGCATGCAACAAGGCCCATGAGAAATGTTGGGGCCAGATGGCCTCCTGGTTAAGTACTATCAGGCTTACCCCGATTAACTGATCCCCAAGCTCCTGGAGGCGTTTTTGGAGGCCAGGCGTTGTGGTACCTTACAGCTGCCTATGCGGGACGCACCGATTACTCTGCTCCCTAGTTCATACAAGGACCTGAGAGGCCTGGGGTCTTACAGGTCGTTGTCCATGATGAATGTGGTACCAAGATACTGTCGAAGGTGCTGTCAATGAAACTTTGGCGCACCTGGTGGGCGATGATCAATGTTTATGCCAGGACGTGGTACTCACATGAACCTCCGGTGCCTGTCTCACAGGATTCATTCGGTTCACGGGATGGTATTGGAGGCAGTCCTGGTGGCACTAGATTTTAAAAAGGCATTAGACACCCTGAGATAGGAGTTGTATACAGTGTTCTTCACATAAGGGAGGTATACAAGACAGGGCTGCCCCCTGTCCTTGCTCCTTGGGCATGGAGCTGCTGGGCATATGCCTGAGGAAAGGAACTTAGCGAATAGGGGTATGTGTTGAGTACAGGATTTATATTGTGCCCATTTTTGCAGATGACACCCTACTATACCTGACTCAGCTGGAGGGCTTGTTACACGTGCTCTGGGTTGTAATGGAGAGCTTCAGAAGGGCATCTGGGTCAAAAGGCACAAGATGGTCCTCTTTCTCTAGGCTGGACTGGCAGCACAATCATGATCTGATATTCTTGAGGTGGGAATACCCTGGGAGACTGAGAAGTTCAGGTATTTGGGCATACAGAAAGCAAATGCCTGGGCTCTCAATATGGGTTGGGTCATAGAATGTCTTAGCGTGTCAATACTGTTCTTTAACCCGCTGCCAGTGTCAGTGTTTGGCAGGGTGGCCGTGAGTAAAATGGTGCTACTGCCTGAGTTTCCATATGTAATGTAGAATTGTCTTTTTGATCTACTGCACTCTCCATTCACATAACTCAATAGCCTTCTGTTGTCATTGGTGCGCCGGGTAAAAGAAGGAGTCAGGCTGGATATCCTGCAGAGGGTGGATTGGGACTCCTGGCTCTGCAGTAGTACCACATGACCAGGCTCTGGCAGAACACAGCACTATGGTGCACAGATGGCAATAATTGGGAGAAGAGTCTCTTGGCAGGAGGGGTGGAGGAAGATGAACTCCCAAAGAACAAGTTACTTACCTTCGGTAATGATATTTCTGTAAGAAACATAGGTTAGTTATAGATTCCTTACCTTAGAATTACCCCCAGGCGTCAGACTGGATGCAGAGAGTTTTTCGTCAGCACTACCCATGCGCATCGGAAGGTGGCCTCGGTCGACTCAGTGTTCGTCATCGGCGTTTTGGTCACCAGAATGACGTCGCGGAAGCTACATAGACGCCGCCCTCGCGCGTTGACGTCAGTTCTGTACACGACTTTCCACGCAAGAAGCGCAGAGCCATGCAAGACACTTACCACTAGTGCACAAAACTAGGACCCTGAAAGGATGACCTTAACCCTAGAAGTCAGTTCGCAGAACGGGGAGGATGGGTGGGCGATAAGGAATCTATAATATAGGTCTCGTACAGATTTATCGTTACCGAAGGTAAGTAAATTGTTCATCTGAAAGTGACTATTAGTTATAGATTTCTTACCTTAGAATTGATATCCCAGCAATACCAACCCAGGAGGTGGGTCTGCGAACCAAGTTCACACCAGAAAGCCCTGGAGAACTGAACGACCAAAGAAGCCGTCTCTCCGGACTTGACTATCCAGGCACTAATGTTTAGTGAACGTGTTAAGTGATGCCCACGTGGCTGCCTGCCAGATGTCAGTGAGGGGAACTCCACATCCCAAAGCAGTAGTGGCTGTTGTCTCCCTGGTGGAATGGGCTTGCAATCCTACTGGAGGTTTGTTCTTTGCCAGAGAATAGCAGGCTTTGATGCACAGGACGACCCACCTGGAGATGGTCCATTTGTGCACGGCTCAACCTTTCTTAGCGCCCTCTAAACCCAAAAAGAGCTGGTCGTCCACCCGGAATTGTTCTGTGCAATCCAAGTAGAAGGAATGCGCAAGTTTTGGATCCAGACAGTGGAGCTTTTATTCCTCTTTTGGAGAATGCGGAGGCGGAAAGAAGGTGGGCAAAGTGATGGTTTGGCAAATGTGGAAAGAAGTAACTACCTTGGGAAGAAAGGGAGGTCTGGTTCCGAGGACGACATTGTCCGGATGAACATCCAGAAAGGGAGGCTTGGAAGAACGAGCTTGGAGCATACTCACCCTGCGAGTAGAGGTGATGGCCACCAGAAAGGCAGTTATCAAACTGATAAGCCTGAGAGGACAGTTATGTAGTGGTTCAAAGGGAGCGCACATAAGATAGGTAAAGAACCAAGTTCAAGTCCCACTGGGCCATTATGAAGGAAACAGGAGGAAAAGAGATGAGTAACGCCCTTAAGGAATATTTTTACAACAGGAGACTTGAAAAGAGAAGGCTGATCAAGAAGGCTAAGAAAGGCTGAGATGGCCAATAGGTGGCTCTTTAGAGTGCCCAGAGCAGAGCCTTGCTAGGCCAGAGAAAGGAGGAACAAGCGGACCTCAGAAAGAAGGGTGGAAAGGGGATCCTTGTCACAACTGTCCTGGTGGAGGGATGCTGGCTGCCAAGATTACTTCACAAACTTCGGGAGGCAGGTCAAATGACTTCAACTGCCGCCGCTCAAACTCCACGCAAGGAGGTGGAGGCTGGACATGTTCGGGTGGAGGACCGTCACCTACTGCTGCGACAGAAGATCCTTCAGAAGAGGCAGTTGGATCTGAGGATCGATGGCATTGTTGAGCAGCTCGGGAAATCAGACTCTTCGTGCCCAATCCGGAACCACAAGAATGGCTTTGTTTCGGTTGCACTTTATCTTCTTCAGCACTCTGGGCAAAAATGGTACAGGCGGAAAGGCGTATAGAAGACCGCAACTCCACTCGCGTCGAAAAGCGTCGACTAGCGAGTGCCGCCTTGGAAATTCCAAAGCGCAGAACTGCTGACTTTGTGTGTTCTCTCTGGTGGCGAATAGATCTAACCAAGGCTCTCCCCACTGCAGTAAGAGATCTTGCACCACCTCCGAGTGAAGATGCCATTCGTGATCCATTATGCACCTGCTGCTGAGTTCAGGGAACCTGCCGGGTGTTGAACCACCAGGGATATGCCCTGATGTTCCAGTCATGTCCAGAGTCAGAGGGCCTCTTGACATAGGGTCCACGACCCCACCCGCCTTGTTTGTTGCAGTATCACATGGCGTGGTGTTTTCCGTGAACACCTGCACTACTCTTCCCCGGACAGAGGGAAGGAATGCTTTGAGTGCAAGACAAATCGCCGAAAGCTCCAGTAGATTGATATGGAGCCCAGACTACACTGGAGACCTGAGGACTCTGAAATCCGCCTCCGCCATGTGGCCGCCCCATTCTAGAAGTGATGCACCACTGTGAACTCTGGTTGGGGAAGGGATAGGGATCTGCCGCCGACCCAATACTGGTTCGTGAGCCACCTCTGATGTTGCGCCCACTGGAACTTCAGGTCCCACTGCAGAGTTTGCAAATGCCACCTGGCATGGTCCGCCAGCAGGATGCAGGAGGCCATCACACCCAGCAGCCTGAGGGTCATGCTGACCGAAACCCGGGATAGAGGCTGAAAGATCATAATCATAGCCAGACTATCCCAGACTGGCTGTTAGGGAGTATAAACCCGAAACTGCGTTGTATCCAAAACTGCTCAGATGAAGAGGAGCTTCTGAGAGGGGGTCAGGTGTGACTTTGGCACGTTGATGGAGAACCCCAGCGAAGGCAGGACGTCGGCCGTAGTCTAAAGGTGGGAGATGACAGCCTGGGGCGAGCCCGCCTTCAACAGCCAGTCGTTGAGGTAGGGGAAGACTGGAACCCCTGATCTGCTCAAATGAGCTGCGATCACCGCCATCACTTTCGTGAACACCAGAGTGGAGTTGGTAAGGCCAAAGGGGAGCACAGTAAACAAAGTGTTCTTGGCCTACGGTGATCCGCAGGTAACACGGGTGGGCCGGCAGGACAGGGATGTGAAAGTAAGCATCCTGGAAGTCCAACTATACCATCCAGTCTCGAGGGCAGACAAGACCCGAGCGAGCGTCTATATTTTGAACTTTTGCTTCCGGCGGAAGCGGTTGACGTTCCTGAGATCCAAGATAGGACGCAGGCCTCTTGTCTTTCTTGGGTACCAGAAAGTAGTGGGAATAGCAACCACAACCTACTTCTTGGGCAGGAACGCGCTTGATTGCCCCCTTGGCCAAGAGTGCCCAAACTCCCTGTTGGAGAAGGGCCAGCTAATCCTCGGACATGCGATGGTACTGTGGCGGCATGGAGGACGGGGTAGTCTTGAAGGGGAGGGAGTAGTCCCTTCAGACTCTTTGAAAAACCCACCTATCAGACGTGATGGTGCGCTAGTGGGGGAGGTGATGGCGGATCCTGTCGCCCACTGGCGTTTAGTGGCCCTAAAAGGTCAAACTAGGAGGGTTTGGAGGTTGCTGCAGAGGAGGCTGTGATGGGCTGACCCGCCCGCCTGCCCCGAGAACCACGGGGGTGGTTCCCACGTCCCTGGCCTCGCTGGGGCTGGACAGCTTGCGCCGGCCTGTGGCTCTGGGCGGGACGTAGCGGGGCACCCCTTCCATAGCCACAAAAGGGGCGAAAGGTAGACTGCGTAGGGCGGGTGGTAGAGGCCCAAGGATCTCGCCGTAGCCAGAGCATCCATAAAGTGCTCTAGCACGTTGTCTGCCTTGTCGCCGAAGAGGCAACAACCATCAAAAGGCATGTCCATAAGGGTGGGTTGGACATCCCCAGAAAAACCAGTCAAACGCAACCATGTTTAGCCTCGAAGGGGTACTGAAATCTCTCTCCTTGGCAACTGCACGGGGGAGTACAGCCCGGGCCTCCTCCCGGCACTGAGGCAGCACCTGTGCCACTGTATCCAACACAGAGTGGGTGTAACAGTCCAACCGACTTGCAGTGTTTACCGACCGCAGTCTCAAGCTGGCAGAAGAAAACATTTTCTTCCCAAGGTTTTACAGCTTTTTGGATTTCCTATCCGGTGGTGCGGTAGGGAAGGCACCTTTAAAAGTGGAGGCTTGAACCACCAAGCTCTCGGGGGAGGAGTATTGGAGAGGAAAGTGGGGTCGCCCGGGACCAGGCAGTGGTGTCGTGCAATCATCCTGTCCACAGGAGCCCCTGTGTTGGGCCTGGATCACGTGCCCAAAAGGATGTCCGTGAGGGCTTCATTAAACGGCAGCAGGGCCTCCGAAGAGCTCGCTGCCAGTTGAAGGACCTCTGTCAGGAGGTTAGTCCTGACTGCCACCATAGGTAGTTTGAGGTGGAGAGCCTCGGCTGCTCTATGCAACACCACTGCGTATGACGCTTCCTCCTCCTTAGCTATAGTAGGGGGAGACAACATGCCAAGCTCTGGTGACATGTCCAGACCACTGGCTTGCCCCAGTTCCTCTCATCAGTCTTGTTTGTACACCAACTGGTTGGTTAAAGGGTCCCCAGATCCCTTATAGTCCTCCTCACCCTCCTCTGGCTGTTAATCTGGTCTCAAAGAGCCAGAGTAGAACAGGGACACAAAAGTACCCGCCGGCGTCGTTCGATGCCGGTCTGACTCCGTGTCTATCTCAAGGTGGAGGCCCGGGTTGACATCGGCGGCAGACGTGGTGCCGGTGGAATCGGCGCCGTTGGAGGTGTAACGAGGTCAACCGGCACTGATCCATGGCCCCAAGTCGATCCGCGGGGCCCGAGTCAGGCTGCCCAAAGATGGCGTGCATCGCTTCGTAGAACTGCCGAAGATGGACAGGGATTGTTCCCAGTGCTGGGAACGGGGGGAAACCTGGAGCCAAACCTATGGGCTCCGCACACGGAGCTGCGGGAGGGGCACCACCCACATCCCTCGTCTCGACTGACGGGGAGAAGTTAAAGAGCGATGATGCTTCTGTGACTTCTTTTTGTGCTTCGACTTACCTGACTCGTGTGCGAAGACTTAGAGGAAGAATGGTGTTGGCTCTGCGACCAGTCCCTCAACCTCTTCCGCGACCTCATACGATGCAGAGCCGACTGACGGGCCTCGAGTAGCATTTGGGACTGTTCCCGCAAAGACTTCGGGGCCATGGTCCGGCAGTCG
This sequence comes from Lissotriton vulgaris, assembly GCF_964263255.1. Lineage (NCBI taxonomy): Eukaryota > Metazoa > Chordata > Amphibia > Caudata > Salamandridae > Lissotriton > Lissotriton vulgaris. The sequence goes on from NC_141691.1 coordinate 1,109,000,045, forward strand.
GAGCACAACTTGGTTTTGTGGTCGCGCTCCAGGCAATAGAGGCACACACGGTGCGGATCTGTCACCAACATCAGTCGGTTACAGGAACGGCAAGCATTAAAGCCGGGCATCCCTCAAAGCAGAAAAAGAAAGAACTGATGTCAGCACGCAAGGGTGGCGTCTATGTAGCTACCGCAACGTCATCCCGGTGACCATAGTGCCGACGACAGATGCGGAGTTGACCGACGCCCCCTTCCGATACGCAGGGGTACTGCTGACGAAAAACGTTCTGAATCCAGTCTGACGCCTGGGGGTAATTCTAAGGTAAGGAATCCATAACTAACTGTTTCTTTGAGATAATGTTGATGTGTAGCTATGGGGTGATAAAGGAATAACCTTATATAGTGCAACAAGTAGCAAGGGTGAGGTCACTCAAGTTTTGGGTAAGGCCCTGTATGCGGGGCTGCTTACTCTGGGGTGGCTGCAGCCCTTTCTGCGCATTAATTTATTGATAGAGATGTCCCACTGGATGGCAGGCGGTTGTTAGAATGTGGGGGGATGTATACAAGAACGGCTCCTGTGGGACTAGAGAAGAGGTTGGCCACTTTTCCAGGTGGATCCGGGACAACTCCTACAATACTCTAAACTTTCTTGTACAGCCTGGAAGGTATGGAAGACATCCTGGCAGAGCCGAAGGAGTTTCACACTCTGAGAGTCATACTGTATCTGGGCTTTAGCATGGGTCTCATATCCAGATTATATGCAGCTCTGAAGGAGGACAGACACATGGTCATGGCGTCTATGCGTACTGGCTGGACCGCTGACCTGAGTGAACATACTACAGATGGTGATGTTGTTTACTGTAAAATGAAAATAAAGACACATAGACATGACGTCTCTGCGTACTAGCTGGACCGCTGACCTGATTGAACAGACTACAGATGGCGATTGGAAACGTGCATCTGCCCAAGTGAAAGCCACTACTAGGAATGCGTGTTTCAAGCACACACAGTTCTATTATCTGCACCAAGCAGATCTAACACCGCAGCATTTGTACAGGATATTACCAGACCATGCAGCCAGATGCTCCAGGTGTAGGTAGATCCCAGCTACTTTTCTTCATGTGACCTTGGGATGCAGGAAACTCAAAGCCTACTAGGCGCCCCCTTGCCCCACGACGGGACAGACGAGAATGTGGAACGCAACCTGGATATATGGGGAGAGATGTTGGAGCTACTGGAGAGTGCGCGTAGAGACAGCCGAGTCACCCAACAGGAGCCCCCTGCTGAGGGTGCTGGGTTCCATCAGGAAGATGGGAATGCTGTGAGCATCATATTAACCTTCTTCCCCCCTCAGGGTACAATCTGGAGTATCACATGTCGGCTGGATAAGGGGCAAAACTGTGTTGTATCAGTAATGTAACTGGATGGACAACAACACAAGATTGTCAGTTTCCTGTAAAATGAAAATAAAGACTACTAATATATATTATATATTTAGCGCTACGATATACCGTGTTAAATTCACAGTATACCACAGCTGAGAACTGGTTATGTGTTTAGTTGATGGCTGTGTTTACCAAATGTAAAAATCAGCCATGTAGTTTATCATCACAATTTTGCATTATTGAACATTCAGCGTTTCGCAGCATTCTCGGTTAGGGTCATACATGTAGTTAAGTATAAGGCTTTATTCTTGTTAACAACCTATAACTACTTTATTTATTTAGGTATTTAAGGTTAACATTTTTGTTCATGCGCTGTGTATATATTATCAACATAGGCATGTTTTTATAAATGTTGTCCCTTACTTTGCACCCCTTTGATGAATGTCTGTCAAATTATGCAGATCTGTTGCACCTACATCACTATCGAAGGAGTAAAAGCTCTGCGGGGTTTGGTGAAGGGGGTGCAAAGAAAAAAGGGGGGTACCAAAACATGTTTAAATCCATTGAATTTTACAATTACTTTTGAAGTTTACGTATCGTGAAAACCATCTATCAGATTTTGTTAAAAATTGGGAGGGTTACATATTATGGTGCGTAGATGATTATTTTGGGTAGTGCAGGTAAGTAGCATAAGTATTTTATATGTTTTAAGGTATTTAAACTTAGTGAGACCTTTTGGAATGGTATTGTAGTGAAATATGAGGGTATTGTGCTGTACTACCATGGTACATAGCGGTTACAAGTCATTAGCTGATTTTCTAATGTTAAAAGTTAAAGGTAGGCATGTTTTTAGGTACACTTTGCCCATGTTCTGCATTACACCTTCCGATGTAGGTAAGTATTAGGTTTGGTATTTTTACGCTACTTATTTACACCGGTACCTTGGTAGAACAGCAGTACTTCGTATTTAAATAGCAGTTCGCGCTGGACTGTTCCCATGAGGCACAGGGTCAGACTGATTTGCATATGGCCATGTCTGAACTGGGGTGGCGGAGTGAGTTAAAGAATGATGATGGATTAAACCCAGATCAGTTGACTGGGGGTGAGTGCTTGCAATGTTCAACACTCCGTCCATCATCCCCTTTCGTTTTGCTTTATTTAAATACACACACACACACAATTATAAATATTTTCCCCTACCTATTCCCAATTTATTCAAGTGGTAATAGGTATGGGAAAACTACCAAAACTAATACCTACCTAGATTGCAAGGCACACATTAGACAGGGAAACTCAAGCTAAAAATAACATGGCTGCCTTTCACTATTGTGAAACAGTCATTTGCCAATTAGGTAATGACTTGCCATCGCTCCGTATAAAAACACTTCAAAGTTATTAAATCCTTACCTGAATTACCCCCACCATAATCTATAATTAGGCTGTCCGGTTTTAGGTTTAAGCCTATAATAACTGATAAAACCCCACAGGAAGTGAAATAGCCCTCACTAGTATAAACATATAAACACTGAAAAAAACCTGCACAAACTAAATGCCATTCAAAGAAAGTAAAAGGAGAGTGAAAGAGTCATTTGTATTTCTTCCTGAAAGGGCCAATCCAATGTAACTTTGTTATATTAGGTAGCAGCGAGAAAGACTAGGCTAACATTATTCTGCTTGAGATTGGATGTCACTAAAATATTGTTTTGTCTTCATTTTTTCAGTTGTGTGGTCTTTGGTCCAAAGATACAGGGGTTAGAAGCATGTTGTAGGTGTTTTTATTTATTTTATAAACTATAGAGAATCAAGAAATATCAAAATCATATTTGATTTTATTGGCTATGTTTGAGTCTTTCACTGATAGGAAAAATGTAGGTTTCATAAGAATTTTTCCCAAAAGTACCATCATATTTACCCACAGACAATGGGTAAAAACCCTTGATCCATCAGCCCCCTTTCCTAGTGAGTCAGTATTGATAGTAGGTGAATTGCCAAATACCCCAGGCTTTAAACATTTAATGCAAAGTATAGTGAAAGGTATATGTCAAAAGAAAGCAGTAACAAAGCATCTGGATACTGGTGAAAACAGGACACCAGATTTTTGGAAAACGTGGTACACAGTGTCACTTGGAATGCTAGTGCAAAAAGTTCTTACCAAGTTCATAAAAGATTGGAGTGATTTTGTTTGTATTTGCAGGGATTCAGCTACGTATATGAAAAAGTTGTGTGGTGACCTGTCAAAATCGATACCTGAGCTAAAGACCTGTCAAAATCGATACCTGAGCTAAAGTGCTTCCCTGTAAGAGATCCTTGCCACTTGTTAGATTGTATGCTGAAAGCATCTGTATAATCTTCAGAGTTAAGGAAGAATACCACTTTTTAGTCCATTCTGGTGCACTGTTTTGTTATGCACGGAAAGGAAAATGCTACTTACCAGTATGCATCTGTTCTTGGCATGTAGAGCTGCAGAGTTACACACTGTGCATAGATCGCCACCTAGTGTTGGGCTCGGATGTTTGCAGTTGTTTTTGTCCTGAAAAGTCTTTGGAAGTCACGAGATAGGTGACTCCTCCTTTGGACAATAGTGCGCTTGGGCATCAGCTCCATCCTTAGATTGTTTTTAGCCAACAGGGAAATGATGGAGTTTTGTAAGAAACAGGAAGGATGCTAATGTAAGCTGTATCTAATTAAGATAATACTGGAACAGATAAAGGTAGCCGGGGAGGTGGGTGGGCATGTGTAACTCTGCAGCCCTACATGCCAAGAACAGATGCATACGGGTAAGTAGCATGTTCTGTCCGAGGCATATGAGCTGCAGATTACACACGTTGCATAGATTGTACAGCAGTACCCACCTTTAGCGGCGACCACCTGTATCTGTTTCAGTTGTTTGAAACAGTGTTTTGAGTACAGCCTGGCCCACAGTAGCTTGTTGTTTAGTTTGCACATCTACACAATAGTGTTTTGTGAATGTGTGCGGCGTAAACCATGTGGCTGCTTTGCAGATGTCATCTAAGGGAATGTTCCCTAAAAATACCATAGAAGCCCCTATCTTCGCATTAGAATGGGCTTTAGGAGGAACAGATAACGTACGTTTAGCTTTGTGGTAGCAGATCTGTATACATTTGCCAATCCACCTAGCTATCCCAGAATTTGATATCGGGTTGCCTTTGTGTGGTGGTGAGAAAGAACCAAAAAATTGTTTAGTTTTACGAAAGGGTTGTGTTCTTTCAATGTAGTAAAGAAATGCTCTTTTGACATCTAAGGTATGAAGAGCTCTTTCTGCGACTGTTTGTGGCTGCGAAAAGAATACGGGCAGCTCTACAGATTGATTGAGATGGAAGGGCGAAATTACTTTTGGAAGGAATTTAGGATTGGTACAGAGAACAACCTTATTATGATGCATTTGCAGAAAAGGTTCTTGAATGGTTAATGCGTGTAGCTCACTAACTCTTCTTAGAGCAGTAATAGCTACTAGGAAAGCAACTTTCCAAGTTAAGAATTGCAGTTCACATTTATGTAAAGGTTCAAAGAGAGGTCCCATTAACCGTGTGAGAACAATGTTTAAATTCCACACAGGTGAAGGTGGTGCTCTGGGAGGAATTGTTCTTTTGAGGCCCTCCATAAAAGCCTTTATGGCAGGTACTCTAAAAAGTGAGAAATGTTGTCTATTTTGTAGGTATGCTGCAATGGCAGAAAGATGCAGTCTAATAGATGTGTACGCTAAGTTACATCTTTGGAGGTGTGGTAAGTATTCTATGATGTGTTCAATAGACACCTCTAGAGGATTGAGGTGGATGTTATGGCAGTATAGCACAAAACGTTTCCACTTGGCTGCTTAGCATGCCCTAGTGGTGGGACGTCTAGCTTCTTTAACCCCTTCCATGCTGGTGACGAACCCCAGCCGTCATGCACTACGGTGCTCGTGTGCTGATGGCGGCTGGGGTTCGTCATGGCCCGCCCGTGTTCGGCCGGCGGCCGCACACGGGAAAAAAAGCGGCCGCATCGAAGGGGTTAATAACATTCATACAGTCAGGAGGGGGGTTAAGATAACCGAACTCTAGGACTTCAGGAGCCAGATCGCTAGGTTGAGCTGAGCTGGGTCTGGGTGTCTGATCTCTCCATGGTTCTGGGTTAGGAAACGTGGAGACAGGTATAGCTTTTGGTAGGGTACCACAGAAAGTTGCAGCAGTGTGGTGTACCACGGTTGTTTGGCCCAAGTTGGAGCAACTAGAATGAGAGTCAGGGAATGTTGCTGAGGTTTGCGCACCACTAGTGGAAGCAGTGGGAGAGGTGGAAAAGCATACGCAAATTTGCCAGACCAGTTCATCCATATCGCATTGCCTTTGGACAGCGGGTATGGATACCTGGCGGTGAAGCTTGGGCATTTGGTGTTTACGTGGGTGGCGAAGAGGTCTATCTGAGGTTGTCCCCACATCTGAAAGAACGGTTGAAGAACTTGTGGATGAAGTTCCCACTCGTGGATCTGTTGTGTCTGACGGCTTAACAGATCGGCTATGGTGTTTTGTACCCCTGGAACCTGTTGGGCTTAGAGGAAGATGTTTAGAGGTATAGCCCATCTCCATATCTGCTGCGCTAACTGAGAGAGTTGCAGAGAGTGTGTCCTTGTTTGTTTATGTAGTACATGGCTGTCATGTTGTCTGTGCGGACTAAGACAGCGTTGCCCGATATGTGCTTTTGGAATGCTTTTAGGGCTAGAAAAATGGCTAGTAACTCCAGGTGGTTGATAAGGAGAAACTTTAGTTGCGGTGTCCACCTGCCCTGCATGGTGTGCTGCAGGAGGTGGGCTCCCCAGCCGGAGAGCGATGCGTCTGCTGTCATGACTATTTGAGGAACTGGTTCTAGGAACGGTCGGCCCTTGCAAAGGTTTTTTGGTGTTCTACCATTGCAGAGAGCGGTGAGTTCGACCGTCTGCCAACACTAGGTCTGTTAATTGACCCTGAGCCTGGTTCCATTGTCGTGCTAAGCACTCTTGAAGAGGACGCCTCAGTAGTCTTGCATGAGGCACTATGAATATGCAAGAGGCCATCATTCCTATAAGTTGCATGAACAATCGAGCTGGAAGAGAGTGTTGCGGTTGGAATTTGGTTAGAAGAGCTTGCATATTTGTTATCCTGGCAATAGAGGGATAAGCTAGCGCTGTTGAGGTGTTTATTGTGGCACCGAGATATTGTTGTACGTGGGACGGTTGCAGGTGGGACTTGGTGTGGTTTACTGTGAACCCCAAGTCGTGGAGTAATTGGATGGTGGTGTGAGTGTGTTGTACACACTGACTGTATGAGCTGGCTTTTATGAGCCAGTCGTCGAGATATGGGAAGACGTGAATGTGCTGTCTTCTTAATTGTGCTGATACTACTGCTAGGCACTTCGTAAACACTCTTGGTGCTGTTCTGACTCCGAATGGGAATACTTTGAATTGATAGTGCTGACCGTCCGGTACAAATCTGAGATACTTTCTGTGAGCTGTGTGAATGGGAATGAGGAAATAGGCGTCCTGAGATCTATAGTGGCAAGGAAGTCGTTTTGTAAAAGGAGAGGAAAGACCTGCTGGAGTGTGACCATATGGTAGTGGTCTGATTGTAAGTACAGGTTTAGTGGTCTGAGGTCTAGAATAGGCCTTAGAGAGCCTATTCTAGAACTCCCTTGTTTTGTTGATGCAGTAGAACTGGTTCTATTGCGCTTTTTTGTAGGAGGGATATTACCTCCTGCCTGAGCAGTAGCAAATGTTCTTGTGACATTGGATGCTGTTTGGGTGGTATGTTTGGGGGGTAGATGTTAGTTTGAGACAGTAATCTGCTTGAATTATTTGTCGCACCCACCTGTCTGTTGTGATGTTGGTCCAGACAGGAAGGAATTGTTGTAGTCTTCCCCCAACTGGAGTGGAATGTGGTGGGGGAAGTGTAGGGAAGTCAAAGGCAGGGGTGGAGGTAGAGCGGGAGTTGTTGGTTTTGCCTCTGCCTTTATTGGTGTTACCCCTGTAACCCCCCCTTTGGTAGACCCTACTGTAGGTGGATTGGGTAGGGGCTTTGTAAGAAGTAGAGGAAGTATCTGATGAGTAGCCTCTAGTGGTGCTTCTATAGGATGATCGACGAAAAGAGCATTTGGGAACTTGCGACTGCAAGGCTCCCATAGATTTAGCTGTGTCAGTATCCTTTTTCATTTTTTCAAGGGATACGCCCACATTAGGCCCAAATAAGTGTTGCTGATCTAAGGGTTGATTGAGTATGGCACTTTGTACTTCAGCTTTAAAACCTGAAATGCGTAGCCAGGCATGCCTACGCAAAAGGCCACTGGTATTAATCGCCCTTGGAGCGGTATCTGCTGCATCTAGGCCACAACGAATAGAGGTATTGGTGATGGTTTTACCCTCTTGTATAAGTTCATTGGCCCTATTCTTGGACGTATCAGGAAGGTGCTGCATTATGGATTCTAACTCCTCATAATGTGCCCTGTCGTACCTTGCTAATAGTGCCTGAGTATTAGCAATACGCCAAATGTTTGCTACCTGTGACGCTGTTCGTTTGAGTGAAGCGTCTAGGAGTTTAGACTCTGCATCTGGTGGGGGAGCGTCGCCTGTTGTTTGGGAATTGGCTCTTTTGCGTGTGTTGGAGACTACAGGGGAGTCTAGTGGTGCAGGCCCTTTAATGTAGTCTGGGTCTGAGGGGGCAACTTTATACTTCTTCTCAATTCGGGGGTTGATGATTCGAGCCCTAACTGGATCTTTGATGACCTCTGGCACATGCTTAATGACCCCTTTAAGCATGGGTAAAATTGAGGTGGACCTTTGTGTGGTATCAAAGGTATCCATAAGGACATCCTCCTATACTGTATCAGTATGTAGGTCAACTCAATGATATTGGGCAGCGCAATGGACAAGTTGGTTAAATCCTATAGTGTCCTCTGGTGGGGAAGGCCTGGAGGGGTATATGTCATCTTGTGGGATGTTAGAGAAGTCTGGGCTACTACAATTATCCCAAGGGTCAGGTGAGCTAGGAGGACTAGGATTATCTAGTGGCTCATTATCTGCACCACCCCCTGTGTCATCAGAGGTGTTATCCCCGTTATCATCATCTTATAATGGTAAGCAGCGTTTACAACAATTCTTTTTCTCCACGGGGAATCACAACGCGGTTGTTATCATGACCGCATTGGGATTCCGCATATCATTACTCCGCAAGTCGGAACAACAACATGCAGAGGGCGGGGAGGTTGGGGGGGGGAACACCTTCCCTAGTGTCCGCACAGACTGGAGTTGGAATAGTAAATTATAGTATTCCAACTTCCAGCGACCCCTCTCCGCAAGTCGTTGTTACGACTTGCGGAGTAATGGTATGCGGAGTCACAACGCGGTCGTGATAACGACCGCGTTAGGATTCCCCGCGGAGAAAAAGAATGCGGGATTTGAACATATATTCTCTTATAATGGAGTAGGAGATGGTGTAGGGGCATGATGTGGCAGGGGAGGAGGTGGAGGAGGAGGAGGAGGAGGAGGAGGAGAAGATATCCTTAGAGGAGAGGTGGCAATGTCCTTCTTCTTAGGATAAGGAGCCCGTGCAGGTGTCTCTAATGGTCGTTTTTTAGAACTAAGAGTCAATCGACCAGTTTGGGGATCTTTAACAAGTGTTGTGTAGGATTTGGATGGAATAGTTCCTCTGTGGGAGGTAGATCCTTCAGTGCCGAGGTTTTTGGTTCCTTAGGCTTTTTCGGCACCGAACCTGTAGCATCTTTTGGCTTAGAAACATGTACTTTTGTAGTCTTAGTCCGGTGGACCGTGTGATTTTTTCAGCTCCGAAACTTTTTTTGGTTCCGTGTTTTTTTGGGCTCTGAAGCATGGGAGTTGGGTGCTTTTGGTGGCAATTTGTTGCTCGGCTCCGAGTGTGGTTTTGGTGCCGAGGAGCATGTGCCAGTCTTCGGCGCTGAGTGCTTAAATGTGGAAGCAGCTGGCGTGGAGGTGAAAGAAGATGGCTTCTTTTTCGGTGCCGGTAGGTGTGTGCCGGCAACGGGGGTAGGCTGACTCGAGCCCGAGTCGCCTAAAGGCTTATCAGGCTTCTTTGCCGACCCCGAAAGCGGGACATGGGAAGCAGTCTCTCGGTGTGCACCTGTGCCCGAAGGCGAGGGTGTGACCGAAACCTTTTTGGAGGGTGTTGAGGAAGGGTTGGGGTCGACGTGTGTACTTACGACCCTCTGTGCCAGAGTGATGTCCTCGACGTCTGAGTCGTCGGCCTCGGAGTCGCTGCCGACGCCATGTTCTTGCTCCTGCTTTGGCACACCGATGACCTCTTGGAAAATGTCTTCAGGGATCGAAGATGACGAGCGAGCCATTGTTCTTCGAGCTCGTCGGTCCCGATGCACAAGTTACTTACCTTTGGTAACGATATATCTGTAAGAAACATTAGTTAGTATTAGATTCCTTACCTTAGAATATCCCTAGGCGTCAGTCTGGATCCGGACACTTTTGTGTATCAGTACTGGAGAAGTGTGGCTCACTGGTTAGAGGAGGCATACCCTGAAGCAGAGGTCAGACCCGGGACCAGGGTTCAATTCCCGACGCGGCAGGGTCTTGAGCCCAATTGTCCACTGACTCGATAATTCTCACTTCGGTGCCCACTCTAATCACGGGTTCACACTCTGCAACTCTGGGCATTAAGCTTGCTTAATCTCCACTACGGGCCCCCGCGGCGGGATGCCTGGCTTTCACCTTGGGGATGCCCAGTACGGGTTATCTCACAGGGAAAAGCCAGGACGGGTTCCCAAGGCAAGCGCCGAGATGCCCTAGGGTAAGTCGAGCGCTATATAAGAACACACATACATACATACATACATACATACTCCTGCGCATTGGTAGGCGTCGTCTGTGGCTCCGCGTCAGTCGTCGGGATGACGTCGCCAGAGTACTTAGACGCCGCCCTCGCGCGAGGACGTCAGTTCTTATACACAGGTTTTCCGCGCCAGAAACGCAGAGCCATGATAAAAACCAACACTGGTGCCATGAAACTAGGGCCCTCAAAGGGATGACCTTAACCCTAGATATCAGTTCGCAGAACGGGGAGATGGGTGGGGTGGTAAGGAATCTAATACCAACTACTGTTCCTTACAGATATATCGTTACCGAAGAGAAGTAACTTGTGCATCTGAAAGAAACAGGTTAGTATTAGATTCCTTACCTTAGAATAGATACTCCAGCAATACCAACCCCGGTGGTGGGTCTGCAAACCAACAATCACACCAGAAAGTCCTGGGGACCTGACAGGTGTTGAACCACCAGGGTCACGCCCTGATGTTCCAGCCACTGCCAGAGGCGCAGAGTCTCCTGGCACAGGGTCCACGACCCCACCCCGCCCTGTTTGTTTGAGTACCACATGGCGGTGGTGTTGTCCGTGAACACCTGCACTACACTCCCCCGGACAGAGGGGAAAAATGCTTTCAGTGAAAACCGGATCGCCCGCAGCTCCAGAAGGTTGATGTGAAGCTGGGACTCCGCCGGAGACCAGAGGCCTCTGATCTCCGCCTCTCCAATGTGGCCCCCCCCAGCCCAGGAGGGACGTGTCCGTCACAACTACGTACTCTGGTTGGGGTAGGGAGAGGGATCTGCCGCTGACCCAATCGCGGTCCGTGAGCCACCACTGCAACTGTCTTGCAGCGCCCTCCGAGATCAATACATGGTCGGACAAGTTGCCCTGATGCTGGGCCCACTGAAACTTCAGGTCCCACTGCAGAGCCCGCATCCGCCACCTGGCGTGATGCACCAGAAGGATGCAGGAGGCCATCAGCCCCAGAAGCCGCAGCATCAACCTGACCGAGACTCAGGATAAAGGCTGAAAGATCTGAATCCGAACCTGAATATCCCGAAAACCGCTGTTCGGGAGGATAAACCCGAAACTGCGCAGATGAAGAGGAGCTTCTGAGAGGGGCACAGGTGTGACTTCGGTACATTGATGGAGAACCCCAGCAGGTACAGGAGGTCGGCCGTCGTCTGGAGGTGGCTGACGACTGTCTGGGGCGAGCCCGCCTTCAACAACCAGTCGTCGAGATAGGGGAAGACTGACACCCCTAATCTGCGCAGATGAGCTGTGACCACCGCCATCACTTTCGTGAACACCCGAGGGGCGCTGGTAAGGCCGAAGGGAAGCACGGTAAACAAAGTGCTCGTGGCCTACCATGAACCGCAGGTAGCGCCGGTGGGCCGGCAGGACAGGGATGTGAAAATAAGCGTCCTGCAAGTCCAACGCTACCATCCAGTCTCCCGGGTCTAGGGCAGCCAAGACCTGAGCCAGAATCAGCATCTTGAACTTCTCCGTTCGGTGGAAGCCACTGACGTTCCGCAGGTCCAAGATAGGGCGTAGGCCCCCTTTGCCCTTCTTAGGAACCAGAAAATAGTGGGAGTAACAACCAGACCCTACTTCTGGTCCAGGAACGCGCTCGATGGCCCCCTAGGCCAAGAGGCCCGTAACTTCCTCTTGCAGAAGTTGCAAGTGATCCCCCGACACGCGCTGGTATTGCGGTGGCATGGCTGGAGGGGTCGCCTCGAAGGGGAGGGAGTAGCCCCTTTGGACGATTTGCAGCACCCACCTGTCCGATGTGATGTCGCGCCAGTGGAGGAGGTGATGGCGAACCCTGCCCCCCACTGGTGTTAAATGGGCCTGAAAGCTCAGACTAGGAAGGCTCTGAGGCGGATGCTCGAGGGTGGATGTGGACTGGCCTCGCCGTTGTCCCCTGGCACCGCCACGGCGGGTACCACGTCCTCCACCGCGCTGGATGTTAGTCTGCGGCCCGTGGCTGGCAGGACGTGTGGGGGCCCCCTTCCTTGGCCACGAAATGAGCGAAAAGCAGCAGTTTGCTGGCGCAGGGCTGAAGGCCCAAGGACTTAGCCGTAGCCCTGGAGTCCTTAAAGCGCACAAGCGCACTGTCTGCCTCGTCGCCAAGGAGGCGATGGCCATCACACGGCATGTCCATAAGGGTGTTCTGGACAGCAGCCGAAAAATTGGCGGACCTCAGCCAGGCGTGGCGGCGAACCGCCACTGTCGTTGCAATCGCCCTACTTAGCGAGTCTGTGGTATCCAGCCCACATCGAATGGAATATCGGGCCGCATCTCGCCCCACCGCAAGGGCTTGGGCGAGTTTAACCCGGGCCTCCTCCGGGCACTGTGGCAGCACGTCCGCGAACGTGTCCCACAGAGAGTGGGTATAACTGACCAAAAGGCAAGCGGTGTTGACCAACCGCAACCCCAAACTAAGTGTGGAGAACATCTTTTTTCCGTACTGTTCAAACCTTTTGGATTCCCGGTCAGGAGGAGCTGTCAGGAATGCGATCTGGGAATTATAGGCCTGGATAACCAGGCTCTCGGGGGTGGGTGGACAGGAAACAAGGGTCGCCCGGGGCCGGGCGGTGGCATCTGGCCACGTTCCTATCTACAGGGGGACCTGTAGCGGGCCTGGACCAAGTGCCCAACAGAACGTCAGTTAAGGCCTCATTGAACGGCAGTAGAGGCTATGAAGAGCTTGCCTGCGGTTTGAGGACCTCAGTGAGGAGGTTAGTCCTCATGGTCGCAACGGGGAGCTCAAGAGACAAGGCCTTGGCTGCCCTCGTCAACACCACACTGTAGGCAGCCCCCTCCTCCGTAGCCACGGCAGGAGGGGAGACAAATCCAGTGTCGGGCGAAGTATCCAAACCACTCGCCTCCCCTAGTTCACCTGCCCAGTCCTGAAAAGACTGGCACTCCCGTGCCAGAGGGTCCCCAGACCCCTCCCAATCCGCCTCGCCCTCCATCTCCTGGTATTCAGGTTCAAATGATGGGGCCGAATCATAGAAGTATTGCGCTTCTCTCGACGTCGAATGCGGCGTCGATCAACGCCGTTCTGACGCCTGAACCGAATAGAGGGGGGATCGGGGACGACGTCGTCCGAGGACGGCATTGGGGGCGACACCCTAGGAGTCGACGCCAGCGGAGGAGTCATTAGGTTGACCAGCGGCGACCCGGATCCGACGGGGTCCTGCGGCGTCGGGACCGAAGTCGCCGACAGCACCAGGGCTGAAGCACCCGGCCCGCTTGGGCTCCCAGTCGGGACTGAGGAGTAAGCGACCTCATGGCCATGAGGAAACCATCGATCTCCACCGGCGTCGCATTCTGCCCAGGGACCGGCGGGTATGGAGCAGGCTGCGACGTCTGTGGCTCCCGCGGAGCCGCGTGGGCGGTGTCGCCCGAACCCCCGGCCGCATCGCACGAGCGTCGGGGGGAGTCAGAAGAGCGGTGTCGCTTCTTCGACTTCTTGTGCCTCTTACCTGAGGACTTGGAGCCCGACGAATGGTGTCGACTTGCCGAGCTGTGATGACTCCCGCCCCGCGAACGGTCCCTCGACCTCCTCCTGGACCACGAGCGGCGCTGGGCCCACTGCCGGAGCTCAAGGCGCTTACGGTACCGCTCGCGCCTAGCTTTCGACGTCAAGGCCCGGCAGTCGGGGCACGACTTGTCATCGTGGTCGGCCCCTAAGCAATACAGGCACCGGCGATGGGGGTCGGTAACCAACATCAGTCGGTTGCAGTCGGCACAAGGCTTGAACCCGGGCATCCATACCAGCACCGATGGAGTCGTTCGACTCGAAAAACAGATCAAAAAGGATCGAAAAAGTTTAGTCAAAAAATGACTAAAGGGTAACACTTTTTCCGGATTGGTGCTTGCTGGCGCGGAAAAAAGAAGAACTGACGTCAGCGCGAGAGGGCGGCGTCTAAGTACTTCGGCGACATCATCCCGGCGCCAACGACGGACGCGAGCCGCAGATGACGCCTACCGACGGGCAGGGGCCTGGGGATATTCTAAGGTAAGGAATATAATACTAACCTGTTTCTTTCAGATTCATCTTTTTGGAGCGGAAGGAGGCACAAGAGTAACAGTCTCTGGCCTCGTGCTCTGGTGAGAGGCAAAGGTTGCACATCTCATGTAGATCGGTGTGGGGAAACTTCGACCCACATTGAGGACACCTCTTAAAAGGCATCCTTTCCATGAGCCAGAGAGTAAGGCCCAGGTAGGTCCGAAGGCCTTTGTCGACGACCGGAATCGAAGACATCGAAGTCATGAAGAGTCACTTCGATTGAAAACGCGATGGAGACAATACCGTCGAACTGGGTAAGGATTGCGCGCCGAAGGAGAATCGGTTCCAAACCAGAGCGCAGTAAACACATCCAAGCCCGATGGCGGGAAAAAACAATCTAAGGATGGAGCCGATGCCCATGCGCACTATTGTCCAAAGGAGGAGTTGCCTATCTTTTGACTTCCAAAGACTTTTCAGGGCAAAAACAACTGCAAACATCCGGGCCCAATACTAGGTGGCGATCTATGCACAGTGTATAATCTGCAGCTCATATGCCTCGAACCTAATATTTCTCATTTTGTGCTTTGTATGGCATTAAACTGTGCCACTTAGCGGGTGGTTCTCAGTCCGAGAGGTCATGAATGCTATATTATCCATTTGGCATCCGTTTACAGAACCTTTGCTGGGTGATGATGCCAAAGGCAAGAAATGTGAGGATCTTTGATCACATATTGATAGTGATTTGAAAAAAGTACACTCTACTGAATTCTTAGATTTTTACAGGAAAGCATGACTGCTGTAGTCGCCTTAAAAACAAATATTTGCAATGCAATAGGTCTCGCATTAGGAAAATTTGAGCTATTGGTATTGTAAATGACACATTTTTTATTTATGGGTTTGTTTTGAAAATATCGAAATTAATAGCTTTGTCATTTACAATGCTAATAGTTAGCTCTTTCGCAAAAGTGACACCTATAGCATTTGTAATGCAATATGTGTTGTATTTACATGACTTAGATGTATTGTTAATACACATACCAATGGCTTTTAATTTTTTTATAATTAATACTTTAAAAAAAGTTATTGTAATTTATAATGGCACAAGCGCACATTTTTGTAATTAACTTTTGTGAAGATTATGCTCAGTGTATTTTATTGAGACGAAAATCTAAGAACAGAAGTGAAATATTAACATCTTTTTGTTGGCTTGAAAAAAGTACAGACTGACAGGAGGACGGTGTTGCAGCTGCTGAGATGGGGCTTCTGAGCATAGAGTGTGGCGTAACAGGACAGTGGCGGGATGGTTGCGTTTGGGGGGGATGTGAGGCTTAGGTTCGGAGCTGCCGTCTTTGGAGGGGGTGGTGTTGGGTTTGGGTCTAGGCATGGTTTATCGTCCTGGGGCTCATGTGGAAGGGTGCAAGGGGGGGGGACACCGTGTTTAGGCAGCCTGGGGAGGAGGCAGCGAGGAGTTTTCATTGCTGAATTAGGGGGAGCTCTGCATTTCTACTGTTTTGGCCCCTGGAGGTTCGTGGTTAGGATGGAGGAGATGGATTGGGGGTTGGGCTGGAGGCGCACCTGGGTGTGCAGTGGGGGGAGTGGCAGTAAGTTGGACAGCTGGGGAGGGGATAGCGAGGGGTCTGGCGGCAGGACGGATGGGGAGGCGATGCCGTAGACAGAGGGGACCGTTGCGGCAGGGGGGAGGGGGTAGTCATCATGCCAATGCCTTTATCCTTCAGGGCACTCGGGAGACATGCAGGCGCTGTCTGGGAGGGGTGAAGGGGTATTGCAAGGGAGGATGCGGGAGGTCTGAGGGTGATGGGTGCAGGCCTTGCCGAGCAGATTGTCACCTTCAGAGGTGGCATGGATGGAGTGACCTGGGTTACCAGGGCAGAGGGTGTGCGGTTTCACGGGGCGGAGGGGTGTGGGGCTCCAATTTGGATGAGTGAGGGAGTTTCGCAATGCTCGGGAGCAAGTGGGGGCACCTGTAAGGGGATTGTGCCCCGGACGGCGGGAGGTTGAATGGCGGTATAGGAATGCTGGTGGGGGGGGGGGGGGGGGGGGGGGGGGGGGAAATCGGGAGCACGTAGGGGTGGGAGAAGCAGGTAACAGTGGGCGGGGTCTCAGTGGAGGGGACGAGCCTTCTGGGCTAGGCTGTAAATCAAAATAGCAAACATACACACTGACTAGGGTTATAAGGTGGCAAAAGCACGCCAGAGGCAGCAATTTACATAGCTGAGGTAGAGATAGCAAAGGGTCTGATTACAGGGTAAAGGAGGGAGGGGACTGGGTTGGGTGGGATGAGGTCGTCCAGGAGAAGGACTGTCTCAGATAAAGATATCAGGGCGTGCGGTAGTTATTAAGGAGCTTTTATTGGAGGTCAATGGGTGGGGCAGAATAAAGACAAGAACCGCCTACCATGGGGCGAGCTTTGATGTGAAAAACGTGAATAGGGATTGTGTAGCTCTACTCATACCGCACCAAATAATTTAACATTTGTAACGTTTTATTATTAAAATACCTTTTCCCTTGATAATACCAAAGAGACACGGCAGGAAGTCATGGACTCATACTGCAGTGCAGCGTGACGTTCGGATGATGAGTAGGGTTACGTAGTAGACATAGATGACTGCTTTTGGTGCAATGCTGCTGCAACGCTGGCCTTGCAATAATAAGAACTACCCGGTAAAGCCATTGTAATATCTCTGAAAGAGCGTCATGTAAGATCTCGGTGGGGGGTTTTGAATGGCGAAATAATGTTTTAAGAATTCATAAATGAAAGAGTCTGGTCCAATAAAGCCACAGACGGGCGCAGAATAGAAATGAAATGCTGGCGGGGGAGGGAGGGGCGAAAGTGCACTCGAACGTCCCTCCACCCGGGTTCCGAAGTGATTAAATACAGCTACGGATGAAAGCAGAGCGGGGACGCTCAGCCCGCGCTGCAGCAAGCCTGCAGTAAAAGATACATTCAGAAAGTGAAGAGACTTGGGACGTGTTGTACATTCAGAGAACCTCGCATCTCCCGTACTTCTAAGGGAAGTGAAGGCTGGGTATGATTTTTGTTGAAAACATCAATTTATCAGTAATTAATAAGAAATGAACACCCTGTAATGTGCAAAAGCTTCTAAATGATGCCTGTGAGCTACGTGTTTCATCTTCCGAGCAGCCCTGCTCGTATTGCAGCAGTATGCGGCAACTCTTTCACCGGGCCCCCCCAGACACTGTAATTTTGAGCCGAAGCTTTTTTTCTTCCAATCTGCCTGCCCACTAGTACCGAGGCGCTGCACACGAGCCAACTGCAAATGGATGTGCGTTCATTAACCCCTTCCACGCTGATGACGAGCTGGGCGCGTCAATGCGTAACCTCCTCGCACGCTGATGACGAGCCCAGCTCGTCACGTAACATGCGTTTTGAAAAATCTCAGCGTGCGAGCGGAATTCCGCTAGCGCGCATGAGGTTAAAGCGGGTTTATCATGAATGATTCAAGACACCGCTGATACAGACTCAATAAAGAGCAAAATAGAAATGGAATGCAACACGCCTGTAGGCGCGCGCCGCCATAAAACAGCAGCTATGCATGGTAATCTTGGAGTGTGGAACGCTCTCCGTTCCGGCACGAAAAGAATGCAAATGTTTATTTCCTAAATAACTACGAAGAGAAAAAGTGTGATAAAAATGTTCGCCACGCCAATTGGTTGGGTGAGAGACAATATTTGAAGATAAATTAACATGTTGGACAAAAACACCTAGCAGTAAAAATCATGAAATCATGGACCTTATTTTTAAAGCAAGCTCTTGGCATTGCTGTGGGGAGGGGGGAGGAGAAATGCGAGACACGGCCTGGCGGCCATGAAGTGTGAAGCAGTGGGCGGGGGGAGGAGAAATGCGAGACACGGCCTGGCGACCGTGAAGTGTGAAGCAGTGGGCGGGGGAGCCCTTTGAAGTGAAGCTCTCCAAGGGAAAAGGGCGTGCTTGTGTTCACGTGAACTGTCGGAAATTCTCCCGATGGTTTGAGAACTTATTTTGCACACTAAAATTCGATCCTATCCATTCCTTGCGGAATTGGATAGGCTCGACCTAAAAACTAGAGTCTGAATATACCCTTGTCTACCAAGTGCTCAGCATAATTGGGGTAGATGTGAAACATCTCCTTGAGAGTAGGGTGGGCGACACTTTTAGTGACTTTGGCACTGCAAAATATTCCATGTTAGAGTGCTTGCCCCTTGGTAAGCAAAGGAATGTTGAGGAGCAATTCAGCAACTTTTATTTTACAATGTATGGGAAATAGTCCTTCACCACCCATGCCATTTGAAGTCAATGAAGCCTCACTGTGGTACTCTGCCCAAGTTATAGACCCCTTCTGTAAAGGGAAATTTTCTCTGGAGTTTCAAAAGTACTGCCTCATTTTTGACTGCTTTAATAACTCAGCGAGCAGATGCGCCCAGTTCAACGCATATGTTGCAGAACCTGTTGCAGAGAATCACAGTCTTCAGGTGCACCAGTATTGGCATAGAAAGATATGTCAGTGGCCAGAGTTAGCAAATTAAATACTGGCTATTTTGGCATTGCCTGTCTCAAGTGCCAATGTTGAGAGGGCCTTTTCACAGATAAATGTTTACATGGGAAGGAAAGAGTGATCTTGCATGACCAAAGACTCATTGAAGAAGTATTGTTTGGTGTACTATGATAAGTTTAATCTGTACAACTGACATAATCTAATACCTAGGATTTATACAAAAATCATACACCTATCTCAGTAATTTTTGAGAAATTCCAAATCTTACGCCTACTCATTTCAACACTACAGATCACGAGACTCGTTGCATTTCGGCGCATGGACCTTCCAATTGGCACCTCCTAATTTGCACAAACAACCTTTAAACATCTAGGAATACACCTATACAGGGTGTTGGACAACCTGCAAGATGGCAATGTCACAAGAGCAATTAATTGAGTATCCACAGAGTTTTAATTCACTCAGGGAGCAAATGTAATGAATACATAGTAAGAACAATCAACCATATTGACGGTCATACAGTGCCCCGGGCGGGAAAAAGGGAAGTGATAGTGGTGAGGATAAGGGAGTGGTAGGGTTTAAGTGACAGTAAAATCAAACATTCGAAAAAACTCTTTAGCTATAATTTAGATAGCAGCATTGTCAGAAAAGTGACATCCATAGTCAGAAAAGGGCATACAACACCATGTACAGTATCTACATAATATTGGCGTGAAGTTGCCACAGAAGAAACAGCAGTCGACGTTTCGACCCTCTTAAAGATGCAGGTAATTTAATCCTTGCAGCGGGGTCTTCATCAGGACCAGGGGTAAGGGGCAGATGGACCTAGTAAAAATAAATGTGAGTTAGAGGGGTACTAATCCAACCTCTTGAGTTTATCACAATGGTAGTCGGACGATATTTAGTGCTAAGGTGGACTGAATAGTCAGTAATGATTGCACCTAGATATACTGTATATTTAGGAAATCGTATTAAACCTAATAAGTTCAAACATGCTAGTTGACAAGAAGGGTATTAGTACATACTATCCGGTTGATTTAGAAAATCCCTGAGCTACCAGGAGGGAAATGGACACGCAGGTAGATAAACCACCTACACTCGAGGTAGAAAGTAATTGTAGTACAATTACCTGAAATTAGTTCAAACGTTGCCTAAGAGTCAGTTGAGGAGCACGGAGGGGCTTCAGATCGTTTCTAAAGAGTAGAGGCCTCATATACGGAGGATCCGCACCTAGTGGTTGAGGATATGAAAAAAGGGGAGTAAATCGCAAAAATAGGGGGTGTATGGCAACTGGAACAGTGACAAAATTAATGGCGGTTATTCTGTTGGCATTGATGAATGTAGTGGGGTAGGAAGCACAACATACCATGCAGTGGAGTAAAGAACAAAACATACCATAAAGGTTGGAGTCCTCTCACGTAAATTTGAGCAAAAAACGGCGTAAGAGTCACAATTGCTTTGCTTTCAATATAACTGGACAGTCACGGGGCATCTCAGCATAATAAATATAGCTGAAACGTAACGAGAAATGGCTTAAATTAATAACCATAATGTTAATGCATGCTTCAAATTACCATACATGTTGTAATAGTCAGGGCGGGACATACCACTGGGCTTAACGGTCCTTCAAATAATCAATAATGTTGTAGGATTATCGTAAATAGGGAGACAGCACCTACAAATAAATAATTGCATTAAATGCACGAACAATATTGGAGAGACATCATAGTGTGCCGGAAAACGAACAGTGGCGCTTACCGGTCGTTAGATGAGGCATTAACATGGTGCTGAGCAAATTATCGGCAACATGAGGAATGAATCCACAGTCCGTCTGTAGGATAAAAATATATAAGAGGCCAGAGTAAGTGCCTAATCGGTCATAGACTATTCTGAAGATAAAATTTGGAATCCCCCAAAAAATATCCATGAAAAATATCCATGGTACAAGCAAAATTGTAAGATTTCCAATAGAAAGATGTTCAATGACTCCTCATATTCACTTTTTAACAGCATCCACTCCACCGCTTCTATTCCCTCTCCATGGGGGATTGATGTATAGAGTGCAGTCGCATCAATTGTGGCCAGCCATGTCTCAGAATCATTAGATATTGTTACTTTGCCAAGTTTGTTTAAGCAGTCCGCAGTATCCTGTATGTACGATACCCATCCTTGAACCAAGGGTTGCAAATAGTGATCCAAAAATTTTCCTATGGGCTCATGTAGTGAGCCGCATCCTGCCACAATTGGGCGGAAAGGAGGGTCTCTGGCATCTTTGTGCAGTTTAGGCAACATATAGATGTGTGGTCTCTTAGGATATTCTGTGATTAAGTATCTGTATGTCTTTTCATTAATCCAGCCTAAGTCTTTGGCTTTCTTCAAAATGTCTTGTAGTATATTTTGAAAGGTCATAGTAGGATCTGTATCCAGAGCAATATATGTGTCGTTGTCTCCTACATGGTTCGAAACCTTTTGGTTGTAGTAGGTGGTATCCATTACCACTAGGGCTCCTCCCTTGTCTGCTGCTTGGAATGTTAAGTCCCGATTGTTCCTTAGTGTATTTAGTGTTAACAAATCCTTTTTCGTCAAATTCGTATGCTTTGGTACATTTCTGTGTGTCTCCACCAAATCTTTTTTCACTAGTAGCTCAAATAAATCCAACGTCTTATGCGAAGTCGGAGGAATAAATGTACTTTTTGGTTTAAACACTTTTGTAGTGGTATCTATGTCAGGTACTTGTGGTATATTGTGAAAAAACCATCTCAAACGAAGTTTCCTTGTGAATTTATACAGAGATATTTCAGTTTCCAGTGAATTAGTGTTATATGTTGGTACGAAAGACATCCCTTTGTTGAGAACTTTCAATTGGTTTTCCGTGAGTTCCTTGCTCGAAATGTTAACCACGAGATCTTCTATCGGTTTCTCCCTTTCGGTTTGGACTTCTTTTGTTGTTGTTGAGCCTTGTCCCCTTCTAACTCGCTTGTTCTGCTTGTTTCGTCCTCTTGAGGAGGATGGTCGCTCCTCTGGCCTGCCTCTAAAAAAGGCTCCCTGCTCGACCCACTGGTGGATGCTATATTACCCGACGTTGATGTAGTTCCCGTGGTTGATACTGGTGGTCTGTTTGGGAGGGTGTCTTGTTCTGTTGCCACACTTTCTTCCGATGAGGCCTGTGTTTTTTTAAAAGGACGTCTTTGGGCGTACACCTCCGCCCACGTGTACACCTCATCCAGCTTATAATCAATCGTATCTCTACGAAACTTCCTCAATTTTCTTTCGTGTACCTCTTTCTCATGCCCATCAATTATTTCATTTATTTCTTTGAGTGCCTGATCCAACTCTTCCTTCGACATCTGGGCTTCTAAGTTTGTTTTTAAATCCTGAATTTCTGTCGCTAGTTCTTTGAGAATATCCGATAATTCTTCTATGATCAAAAGTATAAGATCAAGTGAGCATTTATTTAAAATCGAGTACCACTTCACCATGAACGGCTTATTGAATTTGAACAGCATGGGTTTTAAAGCGATCCTGAGTCCTCGTGGAATCCGTTTAACCCGGTGGTACTGAATGAGTGAATTTATAGTTAGGATTTTTTAATTTTCTTATTACTTTGTCTTTTCAGGATATTATATTTTCTCATTACTTCGTCTTTTCAGTTGCGACTATTAAATGCAAACACTGTAGTTCACTACACTGCGTAGAAGCAGTTAGAGGAGTACTACAAGTTGATATGGTTGATAAGTTGGAATAGTCCTCTTTCTATAACCATTGATAGGTGTCGTACGTAACTCACACAATATCACTTTAACATCACCTTAAAATAATGTTTAGCAGTTCACATTAGCGTACGCGTTTATACATTTTTAGAAGAGTTTCGCTCGTAAATGAGCAGTTAAATAGCGGGTATTTGAAAAATATTAGAAACCTTCAGGGGGCGGGGACACCTGTCCTTCTTTGATGACGGGTTTAAATAGACCCCGGTTAGACACGTGGCAACATGGCGTTGCTAGTGTTGTTGGAGTGAGCAAGGTGAACAGGGCGTGTGCATTGGAAGGAAGATAGACGGTAAGCGTTACATCGCGCAGTATACCGAAGTATTGAGTACGCTTTATGTTAAGGTTGTAGAGAACAGTAGACATTTTTCATCTGACAGTGGGTTCATTTTTTGCTTTCAGCATTCAGAGCAGTGTATTTAAGAGGCTCAAGATATACACCAGGAAACTTAGAAGTAAGTGATACGCCACTGTAACATCATAATGGAAAACGGTTAGAGAGAGTGTGTACTTACGTGAGTTCTTGATTTTGGTTTATAGGACAATTGGCTCAATTCACAACATTTGAAGAAAGCACTCGTGCTTGATTTTAGGGTATGTTTCTTCTTTTTTTCTGTCTTATTTTTGCAATGCAGGTAATAGAGTACTCATATCATATACTTTGATTACACTTGGTTGAACTCAATAGCATGTATAGGGAATACCACAGCAGAAATGAATATTGCTTGGACAGCTGGTTTTGTTGAATTAAGTAATACTTTCAAGATAAAATGCACTTTTGTCTCATGATTAAATGGTAGTATGTGACTAGAAGAGGATAAATTGACAATATGGTTATAAAATTCTTATTATTTATTTACACAGTTATTTTCCCCTGATGAAGATGCAAATGCACCGAAATGCATTGGGAACCAACACAAGCACGGATGAAAAGTGTTTTCCTATGTATTAATCTGATTTTCGCCACATTGGAATTGTATCGGCAATGATAACTAATTGCTAAACAGTTTGAAATATGTGTTTTTCAGAGTAATTACGTATTTTCACAAACCGAAGTAAAGAATAATTTGTGAAGCTATTTCAGTTGTGGTTTCGTTCATGTAAATGATATTGGAAGAAAATGATATTGGAAGAAAAGCATTGAAATACATATGTATTTACCATGTCTGATTATTTTTTGAATGTAAGATATACAAAACGTGTTGCACCTGAGCAAGTTTGAACAGTGCATTCCTGCACGTGACACAATTGTGTCTGTATGTGCAGAACTTTATGGCAAGGCCATGTTGTTTGCCGAGATAATGTAGGACACAGGACCTTGGGCAAAGATCATGTGTAAAGAAACACTCGTAGGCACCTCGGACACGGTAAAATGCCACCAATTGAAACCATAATATCCAGTATTAAAAAGCTAAATACTTTTTTTTAAAAATTATCTTCACTGTTGAATTTTCTAAAAAATGGAAGCTACGGACGCAGAACGTGCCAATGGGGGCGAGGGAAGCTAAACACGCAGCAGTAATATTAGAAAAGGGAGGACGAATCGGGAGTATTGCAAGGAAAGATAACAGAGTTGCACGGCAAAAAACAAGACCGGAATCTTCTTGTTACAGACAATATTTTCTTTGTCTATTTTTCAAGCTTGGGGCCAGAAGGAATTAATAAAAACAATGATTTTAGCTGACATTATTGTAGCTCCTCCCTTCAGTCTGCAAAGCACCTTCTACATCCCTATGGGCTGGAATATTAAAGATGCATTTATGTAGGAGATAAGAGAACCCCTTAACGCACATTTTAAGGATATTGCAAGAGTTTTGTTACGATATAGTGGAATGAGGCCAAAGGGCAACTTCTTATTCAGAACGTCGAAGGACTTACAATACCCTGGCTGTGCTTGCTCCCCTGCAACCTGGCTGTGCTTGCTTCCCTGCCCCCTGGCTGTGCTTGCTTCCCTACTCCCGGGCTGTGCTTGCTTCCCTGCCCCCTCGCTGTGCTTGCTTCCCTGCCCCCTCGCTGTGCTTGCTTCCCTGCCCCCTCGCTGTGCTTGCTTCCCTTCCCCCTCACTGTGCTTGCTCTCCTGAGTGTGTGTGTGGCTCTGGGTGGGTGTAGGTAGCTCTGGGTGGGTGTGTGTGGCTCTCTGTGTGTGTGTGTGTGTGTGTGTGTGTGTGTGTGTGTGTGTGTGTGTGTATGTGTGGCTCTGGGTGTGTGTTTGGCTCTGGGTGTTGTTGTGGCTCTGGGAGTGTGTGTGGCTCTGTGTGTGTGTGTGTGGCTCTGGGTGTGTGTGTGCGTGGCTCTGGGGGTGTGTGTGGCTCTGGGTGTGTGTTTGTGGCTCTGGGTGTGTGTGTGTGTGGCTGGCTCTGGGTGTGTGTGGCTGTGGGTGTGTGTGTGTGGCCCTGGGTGTGTGTGGTAGTAATTGCTGTCTGCTCAGCTCGTCTGTAGGGTACAATAGGTCTCACATTTGTGAGAGATTAAGCTAATGGCAATGTAAATGACAATGCCATTTATTTATGTTTTCAAAACCAACACATAAATACAAATGTTGTCATTTACAATGCCAATAGCTCTAACTTTTCCAAAGGCGAAACCATTGCATTGTAAATGCTTGTTGTGATTTTGTGTTAATCCATTCAGTAATTTTTGAGATATCCACCTTTAAAAATATAGATATCTGGGTATGTGAGTCTTTGCAGTGGTATTGCAAATCCTACTAAAATTTGATCGTGTGCCAACCAGGAAGTCATTTCAGCCATCTTGGGACTCGACTTGAAGCTGAGCCCCAGAAAAAAAGTAAAAAATAAAGAAAAGGGATCAGGGTAGGAATATGCTGACCCCCCCTGATATGGTGGGGGGTCCCACAGTGAACCGACTGGGATTTGAAAGCTATTTCAAAAATAAAATCTTGCTGATAGTTAAATATAACTTTACCAGTGATGTCACAGAAGATATGATGTAATATGTGGGGTAATTAGCAGGGCAGAGCGAGGGCACAATTTACTGTTACCTGAGGGCACAAGTTATAATTACTTGAAATAACTTGTACTTCTGAATTTCTATTTTTTGTGAGTGTGAAATCAGAACCTAACTAGAACGTCCCGGCAACCTTTGTTTTTTAGTGAATTTCCAAGGTTTTTTATAATTCTATTTCCGAACTATAAGACCATTGTAACTTTGTTTTTTCAAATAATTTTAACGTTTTTAATGCTATTTCCTAAATAGAACGTCCCTGTAACCTGGGTGAGTGGTGGTATGGGTGTGTACATGGGTGTGTGAGTGCCTCTGTGGGTCTCAGTAGTTTTGAGGGTCTCTGAGTGGGTGTGTGAGTGGCTGTATGAGTGTGTAAGTGTGTGGTTCTCTGGGTCTCTGAGTGGGTGTGTGAATGGCTGTATGGGCGTGAGTGGTTGTGAGGGTTTCTGAATGGGTGTGTGAGTGGCTGTATGGGTAAGTGGGTGTGTAAGTGGTTGCTTGGGGGTGTGTGATTGGCTGTGCTGGTCTGTGACTGGGTGTTTGCATGGTTTTCTGGGTCTTTGAATGGGTGTGTGAGTGGTGTTCTAGGTCTCTGAGTGGGTTTCTGAGTGGGTCTGTGAGTGGCTGTATAGATATGAAGGTGTGAGTGTGTACATGGGTGTAAGAGTGCTTTGTGTGGGTGTGTTGGTACTCTGGTTCTCTGAGTGGGTGTGTGAGTGGTTTTTGGGTCTCTGGGTGTGTGAGTGGCTGTATGAACATGTGAGTGTTTGTGTGAGTGACTCTTTTGGGAGCACTTTAAAAAAAAATTGGTATCTGCAAATCTGTTGCTGATTCACACAAGAGCCCGCTGAGTGCTGCGACGGAGCCTGAGAGTCTCATGTGCCCTAAAAACAGTTTTTGGGCAATTTTCTGCACATAATGGGTCTCTCACTAACCCCTCCCTTAGTCCCATGGGGTCAGGCTACCTCTAACCTGACCCCATTATAGACCATTGGATCAGTGTCTCTAGATATACATATACCTTTTTTCCTTACTACCTCCAAAACTACTGAACCGATTTAAACCAAATTACAAAAAAAAACTTTCTGGACGAAGATCTAGCTTTCTGCCAAACTTGGTATAACTCCATTCAGCGGTTCAGGCTGCGGTCATGTCTAAAATCCCTATGGAAAATGGCATGGGGAAAACAAGTTTTGCTTGATCCCCGCTTAAAAAATAACTCAATCTTTCAAGACAGCAGTTGTAGTGAGTGACAAACTGGTTTCAAAAAGTTTGTGAATATTTGTCAAAAAGCGGCGAAGTTATTAGAAAAACAAACAAAAATTGCCTTGAAAACTAGGTACTAACTATAAATACCTACTGAGGACCGCTAGTAGGTAATATTACCTTCAACTTGGTTGCCTTTAGGGGGTTTTGTAACGGGCCTGGCTGCAGGCTAGGCCTTGTGGTCAATCCCCCGGCGGCATGGCCGAAGGCTGTGCATGTTGTGGGGTTGGTTGCATGCGGGCTGTTGGTAACAGGGCACACACAGTCGAAAGATTAATGTAAGATAATTAAATATTAGTTTACGTTTAAAAAAAATCCAGAAATTCACTGAAAAAAACAAAGGTTACAGTGATCTTATAGTTAGGAAATAGATTTTTTTTAAACTTTGAAATTCACTGAAAAAATCAAAGTTTAAATGGACGCTAAAGTTAGGGTCGGATTTTACACACACACTACCATAGAAATTCAACAGTTATAGTTCAGAGTTATTTCAAGTAACTACAACTGCAGAACGTGCTATGAACTGATATTTAACCCACTTATTACATCCCTCATGACATCTTCAATGACATTATTGATAATATCGCTGCAACATTTCCTGTTAAAAGTTTGATAAGAAACTGTGCATATTAAAGGACGGAGTTATAGTTACTGGAGATAACTAACAATAACTGCTGAAATTCAGGGGCGGAGCTTGCCTGGCCCTAAGATGGCCACGCCTTAGGCGAGATCCCGGAGCTGTCGCTACAGATCCTGCATATCCTCCTAATATATCTGCTGGCTGACACCAGATATGCCAGACGGGGTGCACTAAGAACTTGGAGCCCAAGATGACGCCAACTGCGGTCTATGATGACCGCTCCTAAGCCCTACGGTGCCTGAAGTGTGGCCGCCGGTGGGCGCGGCTTAGTTGACCCGCAGACGCCGCGTGGTGAGCTGCCTAGATGGTCGTTTCCTGGCCTGCTGATGTGTGGCCCTCCCTGCTGGGGTCCGTGCTGACTGTTGCTGGAGTGCGGAGCGGCCGGGGTGGGCTGGCTGGTGCGGCGACAGCAAGAGCTACATGGAGCTCCTTTGCTGCCTGTGGACCTGGTCAGTGTATGCTCATGACGGAGCATGAACGCTGCAGGAGAGTGGGTGCCAACGGGGTATCACTTGGCCTGATGCGCAGAAGATAACTTTCAACAATACTGGTACAGGCCTGGATCTATCGCAGCCCGTGATGCTGCTGCGCCTTCAAAGACAAAGCATAGGTGAAGCTTGAGGGTTTGTGGGGGGCATTGCAGTGCGAGACTGGTGAACGCGGCCTTACCTTGGGGGCCAGATTGTGGTACCGAAAGATTTCCAGCATAAACCCATGCTGTAAACTGCGACCACTGCTGAAAGCCTGGCACACCTAGCAATATAATACACTTCCCAACGTGAGCGTACAAATATAGCTGCAATACAGCATTAGTTGAATTCTGGAGCCAAGGTCTGCGCTGAGTGAGGATCGCAGACTCCGCACGGTGGGCTAGCCGAGTACACTAGCTGGTACTGTGTAAGTCTGCCTATATGAAGAAAGCTTGCTATGACGGGGGAAACCGGACAGGAACTACACCAAACAAAATTTTGACCAAAGCAAGTCCACAAGAGCTCGCGAAGAAAGCACAATATCACAAGAGCAGGATGATGAAGCAACAGGGGTGGAGTTTGGAGATAATGCATCTGAAAGAAACACGTTAGTTATAGATTCCTTACCTTAGAATAGATACTCCAGCAATACCAACCCCGGTGGTGGGTCTGCGAACGAAGATCACACCACAAAGTCCTGGAAAACAGAATGGCCAAATAAGCCCTCTCTCCGGACTTGGCTGTCCAGGCATTAGTGTTTGATGAACGTGTGCAGTGATGCCCACGTGGCCACCTGACAGATGTCATTTAGGGGCACTCCTCTTCCCAAGGCATTAGTGGCTGCCGTCACCCTGGTGGAGTGAACGAGCAGCCCCACTGGAGGCTTCTTTTTAGCTAGAGAGTAACAAGCCTTAATACACAACACGACCCATTGAGAAATGGTGCGTTTGTGTACGGCCCGACCCTTCTTTGCACCCACGTAGCCAACAAAAAGTTGATCATCCACCCAGAACTGTTTTGTGTGATCCAGATCGCAGGAGAGTGTAAGTTTTGGGTCCAGGCGGTGGAGCCTCTCTTCTTCCTTTGAAGGACGTGGAGGCGGAAAGAAGGTGGGCAAAGTAATGGTCTGCCCGATGTGGAAGGCAGTGACAACCTTAGGAAGAAAGGATGGATGGGTCTTGAGAACCACCTTGTCCGGATGGACAGACAGGAAAGGAGGTTTTGAGGAAAGAGCCTGGAGCTCACTCGCCCTTCTAGCATAAGTGATGGCTACCAGGAAAGCAGTCTTAAAGAGTTAGAAAAGGTAAAGGACAATTATGAAGCGGCTCACAGAGAGCTCACATCAAGTAAGTCAGCACAAGATGCAAGTCCCACTGAAGCATAACAAATGGAATTGGAGGAAAAAGATGAGTTAAGCCTTTCAAGAAATGGTTAACTACCGGGGACTTGAAAAGATAAGGCTGATCGGGCAGCCGAAGAAAGGCAGAAATGGCCGAAAGATAGCCCTTGATAGTGCCCAGAGCAGAGCCCTGCTGGGCTAAAAGAAGAAAGAATAACAGAACCTCAGAAGGAGGGGGAGAAAGGGGATCCACAGCCTTTGCTGTGCACTATGCCACAAATGTGTTCTATCTGCTTCCGTATACCGTCTTAATGGAGGGACACATGGCTGCCAAGATTATGTCACAAACTTCGGGAGGCAGGTCAAATGACCTCAACTGCCGCCGCTCTATCTCCAGGCAAGGAGGTGGAGGCTGGACAGATTCAGGTGGAGAACCGCCCCCTGCTGCTGCAACAGAAGATCTTCCCGAAGAGGGAAAGAGAGAGAAATTCCAATGCACAAAATCGCTGACATTGCGCGTTCTCTTCGGTGGCGAATAGATCTAACCAAGGCTCTCCCCACTGTTGAAAAAGACCTTGCACCACCTCTGAGTGAAGACACCATTCTCGATCCATCATGCACATGTGGCTGAGTTCGTCCACCCTGGCGTTTAGGGAACCTGCTAGGTGTTGAACCACCAGGGATGTGCCCTGATGTTCCAACCATGTCCAGAGGTGGTGGGCCTCTTGACATAGGATCCACAACCCCACCCCGCCTTGTTTGTTGCAGTACCACATGGCGCTGGTGTTGTTCGTGAACACCTGCACTACTCTTCCCCGGACAGAGGGAAGGAATGCTTTCAGTACAAGCCGGATCGCCGGCAGCTCCAGAAGGTTGATGTTGAGCCCGGACTCCGACAGAGACCAGAGGCCTCTGATCTCTGCCATGTGGCTGCCCCATCCCAGAAGGGATGCGTCTGTCACCACTGTGTATTCTGGTTTGGGAAGGCAGATGGATCTGGCATTGACCCAATCCTGGTTCGGGAGCCACCACTGCAATTGTCGTGCAGTGCCCTCCGAGATATGGATGTAATCAGACAGATTCCCCTAATGATGCGCCCACTGGAACCTCAGGTCCGACTGCAGAGCCCGCATATGTCACCTGGCATGATCGACCAGCAGGATCCAAAAGCCCATAAGGCCCAGCAGCCTCAGGGTCATCTGGACCGAAACCCAGGATAGAGGCTGAAAGATCAGAATCATAGCCCGAATATCCCAGACTCACTGTTCAGGAGGATAAACCCAATACTGCGTTGTGTCCAGAGCCACTCCGATGAAGAGGAGCTTCTGAGAGGGGATCAGGTGTGACTTTGGCACATTGATGAAGAACTCCAGCGAATGCAGGAGGTGGGAGACGACAGCCTGGGGCGAGCCAGAAAGTAGTGGGAGTAACAGCCACGACCAACTTCTGGGGCAGGAACGTGCTTGATGGCTCCCTTGGCCAAGAGAGCCATGACTTCCTGTTGAAGAAGGTCCAGATAATCCTCTGACATATGATGGTACGGAGGTGGCATGGCTGGTGGTGTTTGATGGGCCTGAAATGTCAGACTAGTAAGGTTTGGAGGCTGCTGCAGAGGGGGGGGGGAGGGGAGGGGGGGTGGAGTTGGTGGTCTGACCAGGCCTCTGGCCCCCTGTACTATGGCGTTGGTTCTCACGTCCCCGGCCACGCGAAGGTTTGGGAACTTGCGGCGGGCGGTGGCTTTGGGCGGAACGTAGAGGGGCACTCCTTCCGTTACCACGAAAGAGGCAAAAAGCAGACTGCGCAAGGCAGCTGGAGAGGCCCAAGGACTTGGCCGTAGCTCGTGAGTCCTTGAAACGCTCTAGAGTGTTGTCCGCTTTGTCGCCAAAAAGGAGATGGCCATCAATGGGCATGTACACAAGGGTATTCTGGACAACCCCAGAAAAGCCAGTTGATCTTATCCAGGCATAGCTTTGAAGGGCTACCGACGTGGAATTGTTCTGACTAGACAGGTGCTGGTATCCAGCCACGCGGCAACAGCCTGGGAGAGTACTGTCCGGGCGTCCTCCGGACACTGAGGCAGCCCTTGCGCAACCTTGTCCCACACAGAGTGGGAATAACGGCCGACTAGACATGCAGTGTTTACAGACCGCAGTCCCAAGCTGGAGGAAGAAAAAATCTTCTTTCCAGCTTCTTGGATTCCCTATCTGATGGAGCATTAGAGAATGCACTCTTTTTAAGTAGAGGCTTGGACCACCAAGCTCACAGGAGTGGGGTGTTGGGAGAGGAAAGTGGGGTCACCCGGGGCCAGGTGGTGGCGCCGGGCAATCATCCTATCCATGGGAGCCCCCGTGTTGGGCCTGGACCAGGTGCTCAAAAGGATGTCGGTAAGGGCAGCAGGGGCTCTGAAGAGCTCGCTTGCGGTTGAAGCACCCCTGTCAGGAGGTTAGTCCTGTCCTCCACTGTAGGGAGCTCGAGGTTTAGAGCCTCGGCCGCCCTACGCAACAACACTGCGTATGACGCTCCATCCTCCGTAGCCACGGTAGGAGGAGACAACATGCCAAGGTCAGGCGAGGGATCAAGACCACTGGCATCCCCCAGGTTCTCTCTCCAGTCCGAGTCATACTCTTAACTGGTGGGTCAGAGGGTCAACTGACACCTACCAGTTCTCCCCCTCATCCTCTGGGTGCTATTCTGGCCTAAAAGAGACCCCAGGAGTTAACAGGGGCACAAATACCCTGCTTGGTGCTGGATCCCGTGTCAGGCGATGTCGGTCCATGTACACATCAGGATGGGGGTCGACGCCGGCCGGGGGTATAACCGTTGTCAAATTTGGGTGCGGTGCCAGAGGAAGGGGCGTCGGTGGAGGTGTAATGAGGTCAACCGGTGCTGATCCGGATCCAGATCCAGGCCTGGATCCATGGGGGGCCTGCGGTGCAGGGCAGAGCCACCGGTGGAGGAGGCCTAGACCCCTCAACTGAGTGCACGGGCCCGAAGGCACGCCAGCGATTTTGGGATGCCCAAATATGGCGTGCATCAGCTCGTAAAACTTACGTAGCTGGGCAGGAGTCGCTCCAGGTCCTGTGAAGGGAGGGAAACTAGGAATCAGCTGGAGGGGCACCGCCTACATTGTCACAGGCTCAGCACGCGGAGCAGCTGGAGGGGCTCTGCCCACATCACTAGTCGTGTCAGCCGACCGACCGGGAGAAGTCGAAAAACGAAGGTGCTTCTTCGACTTCTTCTTGTGCTTCAACTTACCTGACCCGAGTGTGAAGACTTAGAAGAAGAGTGGTGATGGCTCTGCGACCGGTCTCTCGACCTCCCCCGCGACTGGGATCTCAAACGGCAAAGAGCCGACTGCCGGCGCTCAAGAAGCTTTCGGGAACGCTCCCGCAAAGCCTTCGGAACTATGGACTGGTAGTCGGAGCACGGCTTGGGGTCGGGGTCGCTCTCCAGGCAAAAGAGGAAAACACAGTGCGGATCCGTCATAGACATCAGCCGGATACAGGACCCGCAAGCCTTGAAGTCGGGCATCCCTACGTGCACCAGGGGTCATGATGACTCAAAAAGATGTTGTCAAAAGTTCTGTCAAAAAGTGACAGGAGGTACCGCTCTCTCTGAATCGGCACTGGCTGGCGCGTAAAAAGAAAGAACTGATGTCAGCGCACAAGGGTGGCTTCTAAGTAGCTACTGCATTGTTATCCCAGTGACTACAACGCCAACGGTGGACGCAGAGCCGTCCGACGCGCAGAGGTACTGCTGACGAAAAACTTCCGGATCAAGTCCGACATCTGGGGTAATTCTTAGGTAAGGAATCTATAACCAACTGTTTTTTTTCCAGATCTCAAGACTCACTACCTGAGATAACAATGGTCACTAGCTATAACTACCACAGGGCACATCAGTAGCTGTGTGTACTACTGGGGGCAGATAAGGCTGAACCACTTGAAATAACCCCTCTGACATACTTACTACAGACAACCGCACCCCGCCATGGGACCCCGTCAAACACAAAGGCACAGCAGGAATGGCAGGAAGACTTGGGCACAATAATAACGGGCAAACAGTGGACATATTACTGCTCAATCACTAAAAATATATCACAAAATGTTAGACACTGCTTGGTGCACTTTAAATACCTTAACAGAGTATATTACACCCCAGCATGCCTGTTTGAATATGGATTGCATAGCGATGATAAATGCACAAGATGCTGCACTGAGAGAGTTGGGGATGGTCATCTGGCTTGGTCCTGTCCCGCCATAAACAAATTCTGGGCAAAAGTGGCGAATGATCTTCAGGAAATGGTAGGTCAGCCACTCCAAGACTTGCCAATGTTAGCATTACTGGGCTTTGACTGCGACATACCTAAAAAACAGACGATTGGTGGCGCTTTGCCTATTAAATGCAAAAAGGAGAGTCACAATGCGCTTGATGAGAGGCCCGGTGTAGAAGATATCAGAATGAAATGCAGATATGATCTATCTTAATACCCAAGCTGACACCTTCAATGCTTTGATGCCGGTCTGCAGCAGACCATGTGACATATGGGGGCCATTTAAGGCATACTTGCACAGTAAAGCAGAAGCTGAGAATGATGAGAATGCTCAGTGAACAACGGCTCAGGTGTGTGATGGGAGAGACCAGGGTGCTGGGTGAGGGGGTTCGTGTGATCCCCTTGGACGCAGCAGACTAGTCGTGTATCTACTAAGGCCAGAAGATTCACCCTCCTTGTTTGATTGTTTGAATGACAATGTTGTGTGATGACAATGTTAAGTACTTGGTATAACAGCAAGACATATATTAGTTGACTGAAACTGTAGCCCTACCTATTATCTCTTATGGCTACTTGTTGGCAACACCATGGGAATCAGCGTAAACTCTCTCACCACACGTAAATGTTTGTTTTATGTTCACATTGTAAATTGTGCTAATTTACACTGACTGTACTCTGTTTGCAAAATGATAAATAAAGAAATAAAATTTAAAAAATGCTGAATTTCTTTGGTTTTGTGTGTGTAAAATCTGAACCTAACTATAATGTTCCTATAACCTTTGTTTTTTTCAGTTTTTTAAATTATAAATTCTACTCCCTAACTATAACGTCCTTGTAATCTTGGTTTTATTCCATGAAAAAAAAAAAAAAATATATATATATATATATATATATATATATATATATATATTACCTACTGGCTATCGCCAGTAGGTATATATAGTTAGGATTAATTCCCTATGGGATTTCTGAAAATTCTATGTCTAATAACTTT
This sequence comes from Lissotriton vulgaris, assembly GCF_964263255.1. Lineage (NCBI taxonomy): Eukaryota > Metazoa > Chordata > Amphibia > Caudata > Salamandridae > Lissotriton > Lissotriton vulgaris. Next base: position 1,109,034,463 of record NC_141691.1, read on the forward strand.
GGCGTTTGTGGACGGAATCGGCTGAAATTTTCAGGAAAATGGCACATTTTGTTTCTGAGCAGCCCCTGAAAATTTGGTGGGGTTTCGTCAAGGGGGGGCTGAGAAAAAAGGGGGGTCCCAAAACGCGTTTTTTGCATTGAGTTTTCCATAGGGCGGTTGGACTCACTTTTAGCTCGAACGGCTGAATGGATTTGCACGAAACTTGGCAAAATTGTAGGGACTGTTAGCCCGATGTGCCTTTGCTAGGTCTCAATATATGTGCTTCAGTGGATTTTGAGAAATTAACGTTCAAATCAAGATATATATCTGTAACAGCGCTCTGGGCAGCGATCCGGTCCGCTTACTTTTCGCGAAACGGAACTTTGCGCGCAGAAAGCTGATTGGCTCTCCGGTGTCTGTCAACATTCTAAACAGTCCGGAGCGGCCGCCATCTTGTCTCTCGGTAGGATCGAGAGAGAAGAAGAGGTGAAAAACGAAAGGGGAATTTAATGAAAGGGGGCAAGGTATCCCCCTCTTGACCCCCTAGGAATGTTGTTGGGGTTATTAAAGGGTCCCGTGGGGAAAATAAAAAAAAAATGATTTTTCACGGTAGAAGCGCGGCCGCGAACTGGTAGCGAAACGGGAATTCGCCATTTTGTGCTTCGTTAATTAAATTACTAGTTATAAGTGGGTGCGGGAGACGTATCCTAATCCCCTATGTTTCCTGAGGGTGGCTGAGGAGGCTGATATATGTTGATACATCTCTTCCAGCGGCTGTGCGTGAGCTTTTTTTTTTTTTTGCTGCGTGACAGTCCGGAGCGGCCGCCATCTTGTCTCTCGGTAGGATCGAGAGAGAAGAAAAGGTGAAAAACTAAGGGGGAATTTAATGAAAGGGGGCAAGGTATCCCCCTCTTGACCCCCTAGGAATGTTGTTGGGGTTATTAAAGGGTCCCGTGGGGAAAATAAAAAAAAATGATTTTTCACGGTAGAAGCGCTTCACGGGCCGCGAACTGGGCCGCAAACTGGTAGCGAAACGGGAATTCGCCATTTTGTGCTTCGTTAATTAAAGTACTAGGTATAAGGGGGTGCGGGAGACGTATCCTAATCCCCTATGTTTCCTGAGGGTGGCTGAGGAGGCTGATATATGTTGATACATCTCTTCCAGCGGCTGCGCCATCTTGCCTTTTTTCGAATGCCACAATTTTGTCGTGCACGGCAGCCATTTTAGATGCCAGGCTGGTCCCAGGCTATCACCTAACCCTGCGGATGTAGTTTATGGCCCCAGCTGTAGAGAATTCAGACATGCCAATCCTCCTGATTCAGGCGTGTGACTACTGATTTCAGTGCTAGTCTCCCGCCTCCCGATTTCTGCAAGCAAAAACCCGGGGGCATATTACGAACAACTAGCGATAATTTTTGTCTCTAACTTGTTTAGAGACAAAAATTATCGCCGCACATCGGCGATTTTTATCGCAGATAAACCTTGCTATTATCGCAGAAAAGTCAGCGATATTCATGTATTATCGACCTAATGCTCTTAGCCATGTTATCCACCTCCCATTGGATAACATGGCTAAGAACTGCTCAGGGCAGGTGTTAGATTTTGGAGATATTCGCGCTTAGCGCGAATATCTCCAAAAGTTGGTAATAGAAGGTAGCGATGTTAGGGACTGTTTCCAGTCGCTAACATCTTGGCACGCCACTTTGCATGTCATTAGTGATAAGTATCACTGACATGCAAAGCGGGGCCCAAGATGGTCGCTATCTCCTTTTAGCTGTCACTAACTGGTGTTAGCGACAGCTTGGTAATAGGGAGATAATTTTATCTCCGCTTTCATGGCTTTTAAAGCCAAAAAAGTGGAGATAAACCCCCTTGATAATATGCCCCACGATTCCTCGGGGGTTTCAGCTGACAGGGCTTGGTATTGTGTTACGTGGTAATTTTTCCAGGAAACGTCAGAGGGTCGATGCAGGGGTTCTAGAAGAGGTGATAAACCATTTAAGCCTCATGAACAAGCGCATGGTCTTTTAAAGATTTGTGAAGTACTCGGGGCGGCGGTGTGTGTGTGCTCTCTTTCAGGAGCGGGCGGGGGGGCACTGCCAGCAAATTGCCAGGTCAGGTAGTGTTCAACACGTGCATCACCCTTTCTCTGCCTGCTATTGCGCTCCATGCTTCGGAAAGGTAAGAAAAAGAACGTGCATTTGAGTTTGAAATGTCCGATCCTGCAGCAGCACACTTCCAAAGCCCACACATGACAATAACCCGATTCAAGGCCCCATTCACCCGTTTTAAAAAAAATAGATAACACTCCAACAAAGTAAGGTTATAAAACTTTATTAACTACTAACTTTAACGAACGGAACAAAAACTAAAAACATTTAAACATTTCTCAACACAAAAAGCAACAATGGTTAGAAGCTGTCTTTTGTGCGAATAGTCCCAAGGCAGCACAACGTGCAGAGTTCTGGACGGCACCCAGGTGATGTCGCCTGGGTGCCGCACTGGTTTAGGGATCCTACAATGCTGCTCCGAAAATTGGCGTGGGGCGTCCCGGGTGGGGCGGGGGGAGGCCTCGTCAGTAGCGGTCTGTTGTGCGAATAGTCCCAAGGCAGCACAACGTGCAGAGTTCTGGACGGCACCCAGGTGATGTCGCCTGGGTGCCGCACTGGTTTAGGGATCCTACAATGCAGCACAGAAAAACAGCGTGGGGCGTCCCGGGTGGTGCGGGGGGAGGCCTCGTCAGTAGCGGTCTGTGTCCAGTGTCACATGGCTGACACAACATGTACGACAGGCACCCAGGTGATGTCCAGTAAACTGCCGCACTGGTTTTGGTATCCTACAATGCTGCTCCGAAAATTGGCGTGCGGCGGCCCGGGGGGGGGGGGCGTGGGGGAGCCGGCGTGAACGGGCCTCCCCAGGTGGCGGCCATGTAGCTGAGTTGCGCTCGCTCTTGCGGCCACAGCGTCTCGCTCACCATGTTGTTGAGTTGCTCCCACTCTTGCAGTGCAGCGATAGGCGGCTGCCACATGGCTCTTAAAATGGCGGACAGCTCCTCGGTTTTAGGCCTGTTCCACTGAAATGGCCCTGGGACACTTTGGAACTCGGACGCTTGCCTGCTAGGGCTTGGGCTCCATTCTCGAAAAGCGTCCCCTCAGCCGTGAAGATTGTATAAAAGTCTTGGGGGCCCCCGACTCCCGCAGGCTTCCGGTGGGGAGCGGCTGCCATGATTGCTCGCGGAATGACCACGACGGAGCCACGAGATGGTGGTGCTCTCATGCTGACGCCAGCTTCAGTCTGAATGATCCAGAAACAAGGTGGGGCTTTCATCGTTTGGGAAAAAAAAATGTTCTAAACCAATGAAAAGTGTTATTTTTAGGTCATATGACCAAGCCTTCCATCTTTAGGAAACCAAAAGTAAAATGAACCAATGAAAAGTTTTATAAAGAAGTCACATGACCTGTTATGCGGCATAGGGCTACAAAAACCGTAGAAAATCCGTTGGCACGTGAGGCGGCGTCAGTAGCGGACCGATGTGCGAATAGGCCGAAGGCAGCACAACGCGCTGAGATCCGGATGGCACCGAGGTGGTGTCAAGCAAATTGCCGTACTGGTGTGGCCATCCTACAATGCTGTGCCGAAAGTCGGCGTGGGGTGCCCCGTTGGCTTATGAGGTGATGTCAGTAGTGGACCGATTTGTGAATAGGTCGGAACCAGCACAAGGCGCCAAGATCCGAATGGCAAGTCCTGGATATTGAGTGCCATAGTTGAGAGTTCTGAGCTGTGCTTGTAAGACTATCTGAAGCTTATTTGCACCTGCTGCAGTTTCACTGTTGCCCAAGGTGGTGTCCAGCAAATTGCTGCAGTGGTGTGGCCATCCTACAATGCTGCGCCGAAAGACGGCGTGTCCAGCTGAGTTCCGGTCACTCTTGCGGTACAGTGAGTCGAACGCGCCGAGATCCGGATGGCACCGAGGTTGTGTCCAGCAAGTTGCCGCACTGGTGTGGCCATCCTACAATGCTGCGCCGAAAGACGGCGTGACCAGCTGAGTTCCGGTCACTCTTGCGGTACAGTGACTCGAACGCTCCGAGATCCGGATGGCACCGAGGTGGTGTCCAGCAAGTTGCCGCACTGGTGTGGCCATCCTACAATGCTGCGCCGAAAGTCAGTGTGGGGTGCCCCGTTGGCTTATGAGGTGATGTCAGTAGTGGACCGATGTGTGAATAGGTCGGAAGCAGCACAAGGCGCCCTGCACTGTTGAGCTTTTTTCAATGCCTGTTTTTTGTTGTTTCCCCTCCATCAAAAACAAAAAAAAATATATAAAACTGTGCAAAAATACAAAAAAATGTTTAGAAAAGCAGTGCTTGTAAGACTGTCTGAAGCTCCTTTGCACCTGCTGCAGCTTCACTATTGCCCTGGTGTGGACAAAGATCGCCCATGACTTAGGCTGATTGAGAGTTTGTAGAAAAATGGCTTCAGATTTTCCACATATTACTCTTCAACATTCTTCCTAAATGTAACAATGTGAGACTCACTAGGAGAACGGCTGTTTATCTTTCCTTTCAAAATGCTGCCAACAATATTTTCTGAATGGAAGACACCATCTTGTAGCATAAAGGGCCGAAAGGGGTTCTGGTCTGGCCGATTGTTGGTGAAGACATTTTGACTATATCTTGGACCTGCCCGGCCTCGCCCAAAATGGCGCCGGTATAAATGGGACTCGTAACTCCTTGCCCGTAAATGTATATCTAGAAAATGTTATTGTAAGTGGCCCTGTCTTATTTTAATTACAAAATGTACGTCCACCGATTCCGCAACTGTTAGACACCTTAGTTCTTGCAACCTAATGGCCCGCTCGTTACGTTCCTCTACAGTGTAAATGTCTCCTCATCATATACGATTTCAGTTTGCTCCGTGGCCGGCCCACGTGGTTATAGGCCCGTATTTGTATACTGATATTTTCACAATAAAGGTTTTTAAAACAAAACACGGTAGTAGTATTTACATTGGTAAAGTTTTTACTTTTAGTCACTGTTTTCGAATCAGTAAAAGGCAAGTGAAATAAAGCAGTCCAATTACATGACGGATAAAAGGTATAATATGTAGGAACGCAGTAAAGATAAATGGTCAAGGGCAGTTGTGTTTTTCATTTCTGCAACATAAAGTGATCGATAAGAATCTGATAATCAGGCGTATCGGCGACTAAGACAGCAGGCCGAGTCTCTCTTACTCAACGGCTCCGTCATGGAACGAAGAAACGCCCTTTTTCTCGAAAAAGGAATATATTTTACTTGCAGGACAGTTGTAAATTTTCCGGGAAAGTACATTAGCCTGGAATATTATAACATATGTTTGAAAAAAAAATAATGTTCGAAAAAAATAAAAAGCGTAATTTTTAGGTCATATGACCAAGCTTTTCATCATTAAATTAACAAAAGTAAAATGAACCAATGAAAAGTTTTATTAACAAGTCACATGACCTGTTATGCTTACGTTACGCGCTGCGCGCCGCGCCTCGGATCACTTCCGGGTGCGCTAACGCGGCGTGTCATAAAACGCATTACGCGACAACGTAGGTCAAGAATATAGTCTAAATGTCTCCACCAACCAGCGTTAAGAACACAACCCCTTTCAGCAGTCCAAAAAGTTCTGTTAAATGACAACAGAGGGGACAGGCAACAAGAACCATCAGTCAAAGAGGGGAGGGCAAATTCTTCTCTTCCGGGTCATGTTGGGGCGCTACCGGAACTGATCGAATTGGTAGTCTATAGTGTTTCTGGATGTTTCAGACTAAAGCTGGCGTCAGCATGAGACCACTACCATCTCGTAGCTCCGTCGTGGCCATTCCACGAGCAATCATGGCAGCCGCTCCCCACCAGAAGCCTGCGGGAGTCGGAGGCCCCCAAGACTTTTGTAGAATCTTCACGGCTGAGGGGACGCTTTTCGAGAATGGGACCCAAGCCCTATCAGGGAAGCGTCCGAGTTCAAAGGTGTCCCAGGGCCATTTTAGTGGACCAGGCCCAAAACCGAAGAGCCGGCCGCCATTTTGAGAGTCCTGTGGCAGCCGCCTATCGCTGCACCGCAAGAGCGGGAGCAACTTAACTACATGGTGAGCGAGACGCTGTAGTCGCAAGAGCGGGCGGTAAACAGCTGAATGGCGGAAGAGGCACAGTGTAGCAAAAGCGGGCGGAATGGCAACTGAAACGGTAAAGGGGCGCCCCACTACAGCGTGTCTTCAGGTCAAACGGATTGTGGGACAAAGTCCAGAATAGAAGAGTCATCAAAAGGCAAAAAGTTCCGCCGGACCCCGGGAGCCGGCCGCCTATGTCGGGGGCGATCTCAGGCTACACCAGTGCTATAAGACTTGGGGAGGGGGTCGGAGCCAAGCGTCTTCTCCGAGTCCGTGTCATCACACCGCCCCTCGGGGGCTTCCGTCAAGCGGTTTAGGGAGGTACCATATAACATTGTTTTCAAATGCAGTCAGGTCCACAAACGACCCTCACTTACTTTGGAATAGTGAAGCTGCAGTAGGTGGAAATAAGCTTCAGACAGTCTTACAAGCACTGCTTTTGTAAACATTTTTTGTTTTTTTTGTATTTTTGCACAGTTTTATATATTTTTTTTGTTTTTGATGGAGGGGAAACAACAAAGCACAGGCATTGAAAAAGGCTCAAACTCAGAACTCTGAACTATGGCACCCAATATCCAGGACTTTCCATCCGGATCTTGGCGCCTTGTGCTGCTTCCGACCTATTCACACATCGGTCCACTACTGACATCATCTTATAAACCAACGTTATGTAAATAGTTATTTAATAAAATGTTTTACCCTGTTTCTTTGCTGGTGTGTTGTCTATATTTTTAATATTTGCATAGGGTTTGTCGTTATTTTGGGCGGGGTGGGTGACGGAGCCGAGTTGTCTTGCAGCCCTCATGGTGTGGAGCTCAGTTCATCTCACTATTTTCGTATTTCTCATGAAGGGTTGTTTATAATATTTCTATTTTAGCGAGGTCAAAAAGAGATCCAATTAGTGGCCTACTGATTTTGCTCGATTACTTTTATTTTTTTACACGATTTTTCACGATCTGCAAAGACTAAACAGAGTATTGCGACTTTGTGCTTGTTTGTAAATAGAGAATGAACCAAAGAGAATCAATTGAAAAAAAGTAAATGCTTGGATAATAATCAATCAAATGGAGAGACAAGCAGGCAGGACGGATTACAACGGGGTTAAAGGCCTGCGTTAACTACTCTTCACTATCTGCAAAGAGAGAGTACTACTAAGAGAAAAGAGGGGAGGGGGGCAGCGTTCAAAGCACATCAGCGTGCATAAATACGAAAATGTTTTTATCTATCACGTACTTTACATTTTAAAGCTTTTCATATTTGCTATTAAAAAACCAATGAAATTCACAGAAAAAACCATAGGTTATAGTGGATATATAGTTAGGAATTTGCATTTACAAAACCTTGAAAATTCAATGAAAAAACCATTGGTTTTAGGCCATATATAGTTAGGAATTAGCATTTACAAAACCTTATTTTACGCGCATAAAACCATTGAAATTCCATATATAGTTAGAAGCGCTAACTATATATCGCGCACCCGCAATCCACTGCTGATGATGTCACATATTACATCATTCATGACATGGTCAGTGACATCACTGATGACATCACTGATGACATCTCAAATGACATCACTGATGACATCACTGATGACAACTCAAATGACATCACTGATGACATCACTGATGACATCTCAAATGACATCACTGATGACATCACTGATGACAACTCAAATGACATCACTGATGACATCTCATTTGTCATCACTGATCACATCACTCATGTGATAATACAATGAACCTCTTCAGACTCTAATATAACCTTACATACACTCAGTATAAACAGACACTCACAGACTGTCACTCATCCATGGAGTTACTCACACACCTAGTCAGTCATGCAAAGAATCAATCACACCTCCATTTCCTCAACTATACAGTTATACACATCTTACTTATTCAAACATATAATAACACATATTTACTCTCTTATATAATCCCTGATACAAGCTCACAGTGATCGATACAGCCACTCACACATTCACTGGCTCTTATGTTCAGTTATTTATATATGTCAACTCTCACATGTATTGTGTTTTACATACGTACTTACTTGCACATGTAGCAATGAGAAATCCATTCACTCACCAACACACCCATGCACAGTCAACCGCCCATATAGCTGTTTCCACATGCACTCTTGAACTCATACTCCTAGTGAATCAACTGCTTACACATCTATGCACAGAGTCACGCACCTCCCAGCCACCCACACACACACACTCAGCCTCCCATTCAAATACTTGGGCAACCAATCAATAACCCATATGGCCACTCTTATAGCTACTGATCAACACATGCAGCAGCTTACACAACAACAAACATACTGATGCACAAATTAAGACAGTTTAGTCACTAACCCATGCACTCAGTGAGACACATTTAATCACTCTTTCATACAGTCAGTCATGCACCTACTAAATTCTTCATCCAGACACTTATACATCCACTCATTCTTCAATATGTAAAACATATTTAAACTTTACAGACACATACAATCACTGGATGTTGTCATCAGTGATGTCATCAGTGATGTCATTTGAGATGTCATCAGTGATGTCATCAGTGATGTCACTGACCATGTCATGAATGATGTAATATGTGACATCATCAGCAGTGGATTGCGGGTGCGCGATATATAGTTAGCGCTTCTAACTATATATGGAATTTCAATGGTTTTATGCGAGTAAAATAAGGTTTTGTAAATGCTAATTCCTAACTATATATGGCCTAAAACCAATGGTTTTTTCATTGAATATATATATATATATATAGCAAAGTCGTCTCCCTCACGAGAAACATGAGATTAAAGAAAACATTCTAGAGGACACACAGGAATTAACAGTCATAAGCTTATCATGCAGACCAATCACAGAAGCAGAGAACTCACTATTGAAAAAAGGCCTAACTTTTTGTCCCAGTATACACATGGACATAGCACAAACAAGGATCGATCTTTATAAATATACTAGGAAGAAAAAATTGGCGAAAATGTTTAAAGATAAAGAAAATGAAATTAGAAACAAAAAACTTTGGATAAAAAAAAGCAACACCAAGCTCATCTCTCCAGGCAAAAGACTCAGACAGCTACTTGACGCTTGCAAATTCAGGTGTAACAACAGAACCGGAACAGATAAAGCTAAATCACGCTTTTATTCACAAATACAACCAGGCAACAAAATAGACATTTTTAATGAAGCAGTTATTCAAGATCTTTATAAAGTGAAAAAACAAAGATATTTGGACAACCTAAAAGTGGAAGAACGAGAGGCCCTAATAACCCTAAGCCAAGACAATAAATTTGAAATACAAAATGGCAGATAAGGGGGCCAACATCCTCATCTGGGATAAACAAGATTATATTGATATGGCCCATGAACAACTAAATGATACAACTTATTATGAGAGTTTGACATCCAATCCTACTGCAAGAATGAAAACAGAAGTGGATATAAAGTTGAAAAAATGGCTAGATTCAGGTCTGATTGACTTTGACGAATGGAAATATTTGACTGTGGAACATCCGGTGACAGCTACCACACATTTTTTACCCAAAGTACATAAAAATCGCACAAGACCCCCGGGACGCCCAACTGTGTCGGCAAATGGTTCTCTGTTTTAACCCATGGCAAACTACATTGATTTTATTCTGTTACCTTTAATTTCAAAATTGAGTTCCTACATCAAGGACACTACTCATATGTTGAGACATCTAAATGGAATACCATGGTTACCTACATACAAATTAATAACAATGGATGTCGTATCATTATATACGAATATTGACCACGAGATTGGAATAACAGCTTGCAATTTCTTCCTACAAGATAGGAATATTCACTACACCGAACATAACAGAATGCTGGAGGAAATGATCAGAATATGTCTGAAACAAAACATTTTCCACTTTGGAGATGAATTGTTTTCTCAAAAAAGAGGAACTGCAATGGGATTTTCTTTTAGTCAGAGTTTCGCCTGCCTCACCATGGGCTGGTGGGAGCAGAAATGGGCATGGCAAGCAGAGAATGACGAATTTCTGAATAAAACAATACTGTGGATACGTTTCATCGACGACCTCCTATTGATTTGGGATGGTTCGGAGAAGGAGTTCGAGGCATATTTTGAAATATTGAATAAAACACCAGCAAATTACACATTCATGTATGAAAAACAAGTAACGTTTTTGGAAACTGAGATCTACATTGTGTGAAACCAATTGAAGACAACATTACATAGAAAAAGTGGGCAACCAATGCAACGCTGCACGCAAATAGTTTTCATCAGCAATGCCTTTTCCAAAACATACCGTATGGAGAATTTTTGAGATTACAGAGAATCTGCTCCGAGGAAGACCAATGGTTGAAACAAAGTGAGTCCACTGCCAAAATATTTGAAAGGAGAGGATATTGCAAAACACACATCATGAATGGTTGGGAAAAAGCAAATCAAAAAAATAGGAATGAGCTTTTACAACCAATACATGTGAATCCCAGCAAAACAACAGACAATGATCCAATAAGATTCATCACTACCTACTCCAAAGAATCAAATCAAATCAGACAAATCTTGAGAAAAAATTGGAAGATTTTAAAGTTAGATTCAACCATTGGAACACTTATTGGCAATGCCCCACAAGTGACATATCGGCGAGCACCAAATTTAGCAGATCGTTTAACCGATAGTCACTTTCAAAAGGAAGAGAAAAAAACGTGGCTACAGAGTAAAGATTTTAAAAAATGCTACAATTGCAAGGTCTGTCAAATTGTGAAAAAAACCTGAAAATGCAATGATGGCCAATGGAAAAATATTCAACATACATAATCTGATTACTTGCAAAAGTCAATTTGTTGTCTACGTGATCGAATGCCCCTGCCATTTAAAATATATTGGCAGCACTAAATGTGAACTAAAAAAACACATCCTCGAACACGTCAGAGCTAACATACACAATGATAGAAGCAATGCTTTTGCCAAGCATATGGAGAGTCACCATGAGAGTAATTGGAAAAACCTATGCTTCTATGGGATTGACATGGCGAAAAAAAAATTCGAGGCGGAGATAGAGAAAGAACATTGAGACAATTAGAATCCCGTCACATATTAAGTTTCCGATCACTTACCCCCTTTGGTTTGAACCAGACTGAAGAAATGTACATCCATTTGTAAGTATTGTAGATATGGGAAATCAGTAAGGATACACATTATAGTGAGTCTTATGTTACAGCAGAGAGTCAAGACTTGCAAAGTTCAGCCTCTTAAAATCTACGAGCTATTTGTTTATATATTAATTTCACATTTTTTATTATTATTATTATAATTTTTTCGAAACATTTATGTTTATAGTTGGTTCAAGGAGAGCCGATTGGAACTAACGCAAAACATAGAAGGTTAAAATTGTGAAGGTTAATATGGTATGGTGCTCCAAATCAATGAAGACAGGGTCGAGACAATTGATGTATTATCTGAGAGTCAGCCACTGGAGGCTTATATTAACAACAGATTGAAATAGGAAGAAAATGCCGATAAGATGCAAGTATGAGACTTAAAAAATCTAAGATAACCTTAAAACAAACTTATATAATATTGCAATTGAGGCTCCCGAATTCCAATTTGACACCAGTCAGTTGTGTCTTAATTAATCTTTTCTTTATTCTTGCACAAAAAAACTTTAATTTAAAGAATGTTTGTTCAATGCACTACTATTACCATAATGCCCCAACACAAGAAAACAGGAAATGATGTCAGCAATGTAGCACTGTTTAAATAATCCTGTGGGTGTTGTGGGTGTTACCGTGATCAAGAACTCGGCTGAGTTCGAAACGCGTTGGTGTGTTTTCAATTCGATGGAGTATTTGGATAATAAATCACTTTAAACTTTGCACGATATCGGAGTGCGATCTGTTCTGTTTCTCGTGAGGGAGACGACTTTGCAATATTGGCGGCTTTGCTCGGCCGCGAGTTCACGCACAGCTGCAAGCAGCGCCCTGTCCGTGAACAGAGCTACACAAGGAATCATATATATATATACACACACCACCTACTGGCAGTCGCCAATAGGTAGTTATAGTTTGGATGAAGTTTCCATACGAAAAGCGGTTTTGGACTTGCCTATATATTTGGTGTTGATTGACGAATCTTCACGAAATGTTCCCAAAAAGTGCCCAGGTGATTCTTGTTGAGCATGGATGGAATTTTCAGGGTGATAAGTCCAGTGGGAGCAACAAAAGGTGGGGATGGGAACCAAAAAACATGTTTTTCCCATGTTAATTTCGATAGGACCGTTACACACAGCAACAGTCTGAACTGCTTAATGGAATCACACCAAATTTGGCAGAAATATAGATGTTGGTTCAAGGAAGAGTCTTTTCGTGATCTGGTGTAAATCCATCCTTGACCAGGGAAAAACTGCAGCCTTCATCCTACTGGACCTCTCTGTCGCTTTTAACAGTTTCCCACCGCACCCTAATCACGAGACGTCCCAGTCAACAAAAGAATCACCTTCAAGCCCCTCACACATGCCTACAAAGCTCTTCATGTCGCAGGACCAGCATATCTGTACCACAGCCTCTCTTTTCACATACCCGCCAGACAACTTTGCTTTGCCCAACTTGCCCTGGCCACAGTCCTACTGATTAACAAGACCAAAACTGGAGGAAGATCCTTTTCCTGCCTCGCTGCCAAGACCTGGAACACCATGCCCCTCTAGCTCAGGAAATTCCTATCGTTGATCCAATTCAGGAAGATTCTAAAGACCTGGTTCTTCGACTGAACCTCCATGTCCAGACGTATTAGCAGCTCAACCACCCCCCTGCGCCTTGAGACCCTCACAAGTGAGTAGCCGTGCTCTATAAACTCCTGATTGACTGACTGATTGATTGATTGGGGTGGAGAGGATCCTCGACCCCTCCCGATCTCGTACTGAAATCTGATTGGCTGACAATACTTCAAACCGGGAAGAATTGTCAGCATTCTTGGGACATAGCTTCAGGTTAAAAAAAATTAAGGGGGGGGGGGGGGGGGGTAGAAGCCCCGCAGGGCCAAAAGAGCATTGTTTTTATATATGTTGGTTGGATATGCGGATCCCGCTGAAAATGTTAAAAAAAACATAGCATGGGCTCACACGCTTCGTTAATTATCAGCCTGTGGGTGGGCCAGGGGCATTTTTTTAAATAAGGAAGTGGGCCACACGGGCCTCGACTCCCAGCAATAGAATATTGCTGATTCACAGATGTAATTATGAAAAAAGGTAGGATAAGTATGTTGCCACCTCAGCCGCCTTATATTTCTTTTATTCTTCCTCCTCGCCTTCTCTAATTAAACATAGCATCCAACTTTGCAATTTTTCTCTTTACCTTGTGATTTTTTAGCAGCACTCGCTCAACATACATGTGATGGAAGGATTCATGCCCTAAACCCAGACGTGCCTGAAACCAACAGCAGTATTACCCCTCATGACTAGCCATCAACTTCTCCATGAAGATTTACTGAAACTCCCTTAGGTATGAATTAATCACATACACATCGCAATAGCTGTTTTATGGTAGGGTTTGGTTTAAAAACTAAAGGTCATTGGAACACTACTTACCTCTGAGCCTGCCTCTCACATGTGTCAGCATTATGCACACAAACACAGGCACCATTTTCCACCAATAACAATCTAATTTGAGCACTACTACAAGTCAATGAATTTTCTCTATTTTACACTTACACTGAGGGCATATGGCTACTGTGGCACAGCTTGCAGTGTACATCTCACCAATTATTAGCACATATATGAAGATGACACCATAACCAGAATGTTAATTTGCTGGTTTTCTTTTGTGTTCATTTATTTTTTGTATGTCTTTTCTTGTTGTTTTGATTCAATTTGATACATTTATTGTGTATTTTAGTTTATTTAATTATTTAAAAAAAATCTCTCACAGAGTTGGTTACATGTAAAACACATGCAGCCTTGAAAAAGCCCCAAGCCTGTGCGCCACATTGGAGGAGGGGGCGGTCAGATTTTATTTTTCAAGAAGGATATACACTAAAATGATTTTAATCAGAATACAAATTTTAAACCTTTTCGTAACCATGGACTGACTTCATTTAAGAGCGAATACACCTGCTAAATTTTAATCAGTCTACACTATCCCTTTGACTGTATACATATTTGACGTAGTCTCTGCCCTCTAAGTTGCCCTTTCTTCTCCTCTGATGTAGTCCTCTAGCGAGAATTGTAGGACCGCTTCATTTCATCATTTTTTTGCCCACTATGCCACCTCCGAACGGAACCAGCCATATGCAAACCAGTCTTGGTCCTGTTCCAATAGTGACAATTCTAAAGACACTCCAGCCTAAACGGTCTGGCAAGGTACAGTCTGAAAGAAATGGGTTCATTTTGCAAAAACAATGAGTTTCAACAAACAATGAGTATAATAAACATATCAGGAATATGACGTAATTGCATACATTAATATACTTTGTGAAACTGACCCTAAATATTAATTTTACACTCTAACAATTATGAGGCACACATTTTCTACAGCTGTGTTAGGCTGAAGGGATTTATTTAGCATTTGGAAAAATGTATTTCTTTGGTGAATAAAACAACGGTTGTTATCTCTCCAGCAATGATGCTGTTAGGTAAAATCCAAAAAGATAATAACATGGAAACACTTTTTCAATATTGACACTTTATATTTTTTGCGATGACTGTTGCACGTCTATGTATAGCCACGGAATGGCTACAGGAAAAACCACCGGATTTTCATCAATGGCGTGCTAAAATGCTGAGCTTATATAATTTGGAGTGGAGTTTATTTTCAATTAAAGGATCAAGGAAAAAGAGACCTGGTATTCAAATTTGGAGCGCTTTTCGGGACTATTATGACATCAGTTTTTCTCTTGGAAGCTAAAAATTTGGACACTCTTATTTGATGATTAATGTGATGTATATTAATTTGTGACTCTGTTTGCAGTTTGGCTGTGCTAAGAACAATAAAAAATAAAATAAAAAAACAATTATGAGGCACATTGTGAAATTCAATAAACACCAACTGCTTTTATTTATTATACAATATTTTATAATGCTGTTAAACAGGATTACCTCATAAGACTTAGGCAGGAAAGCATCATCAATAAGACAGTCGAGGTTCACTGAATAGGTCTGATCAATCTCTAAATATGACATGCTTCTTAATGCAACAGAGACCTATTTGAAAGGGAAACAAGGATTGTCAGAATAAAGAATGCAAAAGCAATCATAAATAATGTTATCTCAAAAAGCAGCCCTCCATCCTTCTCCCTTGACAACTTTTGAGATATACAACAACGTTCTTGATAAACTAGACTAGACTAGACTAGACCACATACTTTACCTGGAAATAAGTTCCCAGAGCATACAAGGTTAAGCTCTGCCACTGTCGGAATGGAAAGTAGCAAAATAGACCCAGGCACCAACATAAAAGTAGCCCCAACTAGCGAAGCAGATAGCTAAAAATGTGAAATAATGTTGAACATTAACAGTAACGGGCATTGGCATAGCCAATAGGTCTCGCCTTTGGGACCTTATAAGTGTTTAGTTATCCAGCACAATATCCTTGGTGCAACAACATCAACTGCTGCATGGTTAAACACTTATATGGTCATAAAGGCGAGACCTATTGGCTATGCCAGTGCTTGTTTTTATTTTTACTATGGTGAGCAGCAGAGTTAGGGCTGGTAGTAAGGGCAACACAAACAATGAAGGGAGGGCAGGTGTCAAGGGAAACATGGACAATGGAAGGAGAGCAGGTGGTGGGGCAACATGGACACCAGAGGGACGGTGGGAGGGCAACAAGTACAAAGGAGGGAAGGTTGGTTGCAGGGCAACATGACAGCAAGCAGAGGAAGGTCGACTGGAGGGGGGGCACATAGAGAGGGGAGAAGTAGATGAAGGAAGAGAGTTATGTGGAAGTGGGTAGATGTTGTGAAGAGTAGGAAGTGAAACTAGTTGGGGTCATATCATATAAACTGGGTTACAGTAGGTTGAAGGGCTTGAGCAGTATTGTACCAACTTAGCCTGTGGTAAATAGTTGAATGACAGACAAATGTACTGCTGCTTTTGATTGGAAATGTTGCATCTTTTGTTGGCATATCTCAAGTGAACAACTGAACACAGTACAGTAACATGCCGATACCATAACATACCAAAAGCACACGTTTCTACTTGTGTAACAATATATCTGTAAGAGACATTAGTTAGTGATAGATTCCTTACCGTAGAATATCCCCAGGCGTCAGACTGGATCTGGAATTTTTTTTCATCAGCAGTACCCCTACGTGTCGGTAGTTGGCGTTGTGCGGCTCCGCGTCCGTCATTGGCGTTGTACGCGCCGAGATGACCTCACGGAGACTACTTAGGCGCCACCCATGCGCGCCGACGTCAGTTCTGTACACAACTTTCCGCGCCAGGAATGCAGAGCCATGCAAGAAACGGACCATTGGTGCCATGAAACTACGACCCTGAAAGGGATGACCTTAACCCTAGAAATCAGTTCACACAACGGGGAGGATGGGTGGGGCAGTAAGAAATCTATCACTAACTAATGTCTCTTACAGATATATCGTTACACAAGTAGTAACTTATGCAACTGAAAGAGACACGTTAGTGATAGATTCCTTACCTTAGAATAGATACCCCAGCAGTACCAACCCCGGAGGTGGGTCTGCGAACAGGATTACACCAGAAAGTCACGGAGAATAGAACGGCCAAAGAAGCTGTCTCTCCGGACTTGACTGTCAAGGCAGTAATGCTTGGTAAACATATGCAGCGAAGCCCACGTAGCTGCCTGACAAATGTCCTGCAAAGGAACGCCGCATCCCAAGGCAGCAGTGGCTGCCGTTGCCTTGGTAGAATGGGCACGCAGCCCCACAGGAGGCTACTTCTTAGCCTATGAGTAACATGCTTTGATGCACAGAACAACCCACCGAAAGATGGTCCGTTTGTGCATGGCCTGACCTTTTTTAGTGCCTATGTAGCCAACAATGAGCTGGGCATCCACCCGGAACTGTTGTGTGCGCTTCAGATAGAACGAGAGCGCACGTTTTGGGTCCAGACAGTGGAGCCTCTCTTCCTCTTTTAAAGGATGCGCATGGAGGAAAGAAGGTGGGCAAAGTGATGGTCTGCCCGATGTGGAAGAGCGTGTCAACCTTTGGCAAGGAAGAAGGACGGGTCCTTAAAACAACATTGTCCGGATGAATAGAAAGGAAAGGAGGTTTGGAAGAAAGAGCCTGGAGCTTATTCACTCTTCTGGCAGAGGTGATAGCTACCAGGAAAGCCGCCTTGAGAGTGAGTTAACGCAAAGGACAGTTATGAAGGGGCTCGTAGGGAGCGCACATCAGATATGTTAAGACAAGGTTTAAGTCCCATTGAGGCATAATGAATGGCACGGGAGGAAGCGTGTGCGTAATGCCTTTCAGGAAACGGTTAACAACCGGAGACTTAAAAAGAGAAGGCTGATCTGGAAGCCGTAGAAAGGAGGAGATGGCCGAAAGATAACCTTTGATAGTGGACTTCAGAAAGAGGGCAGAAAGGGGATCCACAGACTTAGCTGTGCGCCATGCCACAAACTTTTTTTCTACCTGCAGGAGTATACTGTTTTAGTGGAGGGATACCTGGCTGCCAGAATAACATCACAGAATTCGGGAGGAAGATCGAAAGCCGTCAACTGTCGCCGCTCAATCTCCACGTATGGAGGTGGAGGCTGGACAGGTTCGGGTGGAGGACCGTCCCCTGCTGCTGCGACAGAAGATTCTCCCGAAGAGGCAGTCAGATCGGGGGATCGATCGCTATGTTGAGTAGCTCGGGATACCAGTATCTTAGTGCCCAATCCGGGGCCACAAGACTGACTTGGGCCTGGTCACGCCAAATCTTCTTCAGCACTCTGGGCAGAAGTGGTATAGGAGAAAAGGCGTACAATAGACCACAACTCCACTTGTGACGAAAAGCGTCGCTGAGCGAGTGCCGCCTTGGAAATTCCAATGCGCAGAACTGATGATATTGCGCATTCTCTTCGTTGGCGAATAGATCTAACCAAGGCTCTCCCCACTGCTGATAGAGACCTTGCGCCACGTCCCATTTCAAACGTCATTCGTGATCCATCAAGCACCGACAGCTGAGTTCATCCACCTTGGTGTTCAGAGAACCTGCCAGGTGTTTAAACCACCAAGGTGATGCCTTGATGTTCCAACAATGTCCAGAGGTGCAGAGACTCCTGACATAGGGTCCACGACCCCACCCCGCCCCGTTTGTTGCAATACCACATGGCGCTGGTGTTGTCCATGAACACCTGCATTACACTTCCCCGGACTGAGGGAAGGAATGCCTTCAATGCAAGTTGGATCGCCCGAAGCTCCACAAGGTTGATATGGAGCCGGGATTCCGCCGGAGACCAGAGGCCTCTGATCTCCACCTCTCCCAAGTGGCCTCCCCATCCCAGGAAGGACACATCTGTCACCACTGTGTGCACCGGTTGGAGAAGGGAGAGGGATCTGCCATTGACCCAATCGCGATTCGTGAGCCACCACTGCAATTGTCGTGCAGTGCCCTCCAAGATCTGGACGTGATCAGACAGGTTGCCCTGATGCTGCGCCCACTGGAACTTCAGGTCCCACTACAGAGCCCGCATATGCCATCTGGCATGTTGCACTAGCAGGATGCAGGAGGCCATCAGGCCCAGGAGCCGGAGGGTCATCCTGACTGAAACCCGGGATAGAGGCTGAAAGATCGGAATCATAGCCTGAATATCCGGGACTCGCTGCTCGGGAGGATAAACCCAAAACAGCGTCAAATCCAGAACCGATACGATGAAGGGGAGCTCCTGAGAGGGACTCAGGTGCGACTTCGGCATGTTGATGGAGAACCCCAGCAAATGCAGACGGTCGGCCGTAGTCTGAAGGTGGGTGACAACTGCCTGGGGCGATAGTCTGTATGCAACAACAAGGGAACCCAATCGGTTATCCGGGGACCGTGGGTAGCTATAGTCTAAAAACAACAGTGGTCCCCAAGAGTATATAAATTCAAAATCAGATAAACAATAGTCCACAATGGGAACTATATTGGCCACTGTCCAGCCGGACAGGGTAGTTTATTTTTTACAATGAAACAAATACTGGGGTGTGGAAGGGCACAATCCTGTACCGTTTTCAGGAACAAACAAGGGGAGTTTTTTAGGCAAGAAGGAGCATGATTGGCCACTTATAATTCAGTAGACATTGAAAGTAGTGCCAATAAAAGTGCTAGACACAGCGTAAATCAGACATAATAGTAGGGCTGTGAAAACACTTAAAACAAGTCGACGTTTCGATCCCATATGCTCAATGTTGCGGGACCATCATCAGGACTAACAATACATACATTTGCTTGCCTGGTATAAAAAGTTAACCACACAACCGCCTAATAGGAACAAGGAATAAGGAGAAAGGTTGGGAAACAAAAGAAAGAAAGAAAGAAAATAAATAAGAAATAAATATGCATGAACCCACTTAATTGTACTCTGAAAAAACTGACAATGCATTGTAATCGGAACCGACTTATCGTGTTCGTTAAATCCATGCAAGTGGTATCATTAGCCTTGGAACACGTGATTGTTGCAGTCCGTGTCTATAGCCTTGAGTCATACAAGTGGTGAGGTGCGTGACATGTGTGTGCGAGAGATAATACTTCACTTTGATTAACAAAATTATTTAGAATTACATAAATATTACTAAGCCAATTCCACTCAGCGTCCGCATTTATTCAGCATTTGGGTGCACTCATGTCCGCTTTTGTATCATGCATATTCGTGCTCACACATTCAACACCTCTTAGAGGGACCACTTACCCATATGGGTCGGGGGGTTTCAGGGAATTTTAATAAATGGGTCCTCGTTTTGATATTCGCCTGAATGGTGGGGGATGACAAATTATAAGCAATTTATGTGCGCTGCGGGTTCATTTGCATTAGATTCAAAGATCACGTGCAGTAGCAAGGGCTATTACCTGTTTGGTACAGGTCGTTCCGTTATGTCCACCTCATTTCCGTTAGGGCAGAATTTTCTATGGGATAAATATTTACAGGGGCTGCTATCAGTCAGGGGATTTGCAACTAAGACAGCCGTTTTTTTTTAAAAAAGGGGGAAGGCGAGCTTACCTTGCGGAGGGGATTGGCCTGTTAGGTCCGGTAATACTCAAAACGAGTCTGCAATAAAAACTCAGTTTTAGTATAAGAATGCGGGGGGCCAGCATAGCGTTAATCGCCAATCGCTCAATCTGCTTACCAGTGGGAGGCAGTGCCTCCGTAGTGTCTGTGATCCCTGGGTGCTCTGCCGAGTCGCAGTCACTGGGGCCAGATGGTCAAGACGCTTGATAAGCGTGCAACATAAAAAATGGAGAAAGGACTAGACGCACATGGGCGCCATCTTGGAGTGGGGTAATGATCA
Source organism: Lissotriton vulgaris (assembly GCF_964263255.1). Taxonomy (NCBI): domain Eukaryota; kingdom Metazoa; phylum Chordata; class Amphibia; order Caudata; family Salamandridae; genus Lissotriton; species Lissotriton vulgaris. Next base: position 1,109,055,014 of record NC_141691.1, read on the forward strand.
TTGGGATATGCTGCAGCGAGGGTTGTGAGCGTGAAATTGTGCAAAAGTGACTATAGTTATCGGCGCAGTGATAGAGTGATTAAAAGTTTAAACATGAGATATTTACATTAGATACAATTCATTAATTTTCATATTTAAAGAATTAGTAGCCAGTAAGGCAAACTCATTTTCTCATTCATAAATACATAATCTCCAGTCCATTGAGATTTTGAAAGTTCAGAATTTTCAAATTAGACCATTCATAATAATGTTGTCCAGTCCTCAGCGCGATTTAGACCATCGCGGATAGTGTTAAATTGAATCATAATCCTCAGCTCCTCTCTGTTGAGCATCTGAGTCAGGTTGCCGCCTCTTGGTGGTGGTTTGACGACTTTCAAAACAGTCCATTTGACGTCATTCTCATTGTGCCCTGCTTCATTGTAGTGATCCACAAGTGGTGCATTGACGGTATGGCACCTGATTTCAACAACCAGTCGTCGAGGTTGAGGAAGACTGACACCCCTGACCTGCGCAGGTGCGCTGCGACCACCGCCATCACTTTTGTGAACATCCGAGCAGCGCTGGTAAGGCCGAAGGGGAGCACGGCAAACTGAAAATGATATTGGCCTACCATGAACCGCAGGTAACGCCTGTGGGCCGGCAAGACAGGGATGTGAAAATATGCGTCCTTCAAGTCCAACGATACCAAGAGGGCCATGACTTCCTCTTGCAGAAGTGCAAAGTGATCCCCGACATGCGGTGGAACTGAGGTGGCACGGCTGGGGGGCAGACTCAAAGGGGAGGGAGTAACCCCTCCGGACGAGTGGCCGCACCCACTTGTCAGAAGTGATAGAACGCCAGTGGGGAGGTGATGTTGAATCCGGACGCCCACTGGCATGGGGTGCACCCCAAAGCTCGGACTAGGAAGACTGAGGCGGATGCTGTGGGAGCGGAGGTGGCGCACGCTGGATCCCTGTGAAGCCATGGCGGCCTCCACGCCCACGCTGAGTTTGGTTCTCGTGGGAAAGGCACTCTGGGACATCGAATCTTGGATTACCAGGCTCTCGGGCGTAGGATGAGTGTTCAGAAAGGAAGTGTCACCCGGCGCCGGGCGATGACGCCTTGACACGTTCTTATCCACAGGGGCCTCTGTGGCTGGCTGCGACCAAGTGCCCAGCAAGACGTCAGTGAGGGCGTCATTAAATGGCAGAAGGGCTCCGACGAAGTGGACGCCGTTAGGGCCACCATAGGGAGATCAAGGTTGAGGACCTCAGCTGCCCGACGGAGCACCACCGTGTAAGAGGCGCCCTCCTCCACGGTAGACGGGAGAGAATCAAACTCCGGGTCAGAGGAGACATCAAGGCCGCCGGCCTCCTCTAAGTCGTCCGCCCAGTCCTGCTCAGAGTCACACTGACGAGCAAGAGGGTCCCGGACCCCTCCCAGTTGACCTCTACCTCAGCTGTTTGTGGTACAGACCGCGACGGCGGGGCAGGACCCGGGGAAGGAACAAATGGTGTCGGAAACGGCGCCGAACTGGGCCGAATCAGCACCGTGTCCCAATGAGGATCCCAGGTAGGGACAAAATTTTCCTGGAACCGGGGCAAGGGTGGAACAAATGGTACCAACTGCGGCGCCAGAGGCGGAGCAGGGGCCGGAGCCGGCAGTGTGGGACCTTGTGGCGCAGGATCCTGCGGTGCCGGGGCCAGAGCCGCCACCGGCTGCTTGACAGGATCCTGACAAGGGACCACGGGCGCACCGGCGGGAGCCCGAGGCCTAAACAGGCAGTCTATGGTAGCAAGACATTCTTGTACCTGTGCAGGAGTCGCCGACGGACACGGATAAGGTGGGTAGGCCGCGGGACTCCCGTGCTCCAAAGGAGTCGCTTGGGGCAGAACCCCTGTCCCCTTGGTCTGGGGACCGACGGAATCCGAGGGTAAAGACTTGGAGCCCGAGGAGCGATGATGGTGGCCCCGCGAGCGTTCTCTGGAGCGGCCCCTGGACTGAGAACGGCACTGGGAAGAGTACCGGACCTCAAGCCGCTTCCGGCCCCGCCCCCTCAAGGCCTTCGGGGCCACGGCCAGACAGTCCATGCTGGACTGAGAGTCGTGATCGCACTCCAGGCAGTAGAGACAGGCGTTGTGGGGGTCGGCCACCGGCATATTGCGGCGGCAGGCCCTACAAGACTCAAAACCAGGCATCCCTACGGGCAGTAGACTTACAGGAGACAAAAGCCTCAAAAAGATAGTCAAAAAGGGACTAAGGTACGTGCTCTAACCGGATCTGGCGCAGAAAAAGAAAGACCTGAGGTCAGCGAGCATGGGTGGCGCCTAAGTAGTCTGTGACGTCATCTCGGTGCTTACGACGCCAGTGACCGACGCGGAGCCACACTGCCCCACCAACCGACGCGCAGGGGTACTCCTGACGAAAAAACTTTCCGGGTCCAGTCTGACGCCTGGGGATATTCTAAGGTAAGGAATTTATCACTAACGTGTCTTTCAGATACAGCATAGCACAATTAAAACGTAACTGACCCCAACAAAAACAGAATACAACATAACCAAAGGACAACTCATCACATTGCAATATTGCAGCACAAAAAAACTACAGAATACATCACACCTACAGCACAATGCCACGGAAAAAATACTCACTTTGTCACATTACCACCTCCGCAAACTTGATATCATAATATTGTGGTAAAAGGTGGTGTGCACCAAGCACTGCCTTAACGTACCACAAGGACATCACATAGCACTAGTTAAAAGTGTTTGTTAACAGGTGTTCCCTCTGTGTGTTCTACGGTGATGGCAACCAGTGGCAGTGAGAGAGTCCTCTTCCAGCAGAGTGTGGTTATTTTATATTCTGTTCTAATGTGTGTAGAGAAAATTAATAATAAAGTAATGTATTTGGCACACTTAAGTACTCAAGATTGCATGTAATACAACCTTGTTAATGGGGCATCCGTTGGGAGTGGCTAGCGGTTCACCAAATTTACTAGTCAGTCAAATGCTGAGTTGTCAGTTAAGATAGATATTTGATCATGTGGGTGCCCTTCAGCAAATGTGGCTCATTAGCACTTTGCAAAGCCAGGAAGGTTCCACTTACTAGAAGATTCGAGAATGTAAAGTACCATAGAACACGGTAATGCTGTGATTGAAATAATTTCTAACGAGATCTGAATAACATTTCTTATTTTCTCTTCTCAGTGGTTCATATGATAGTATTTGAATAGGTAGCTGCCTTTTCTCTCACAGTGTATGTTAGCCTTTCTCTCTGATTACCTTCGTTTCATGGAGGGAAGGCCTGTTCTACCTTTCCCCCTGTCCATGTAGGCATTTGTGCACTGACGTGGAAACAAGTCGGGAGAGAGATTTCCGCTACCTCTGAAGCTATGTTTGTTGAAGTTGTATTTAAAGATTAGCTTATTAATGCTGTGTTTTGGGGGCTTCTAGGTAATTGTTTTTACGGCGGTAGAGGAGAGTTACCGTCTCATGATTGTCAAACAGCCTCTTTTTACCCCCTTGAGCCTGAGCCAGCTCTTTGTAAATTTACTCCGCCAGGTAAGTACCAGCTGATTATCCCCGTGCTTGCCCGTTTCTCCCTGTGCTCGGCCCACCGTCTGTGGGGCCGCTGATAAGACACACCCCCCCCCCCCCCCCCCCCCCCCCCCCATGCCGCCAGACGCTCCGGAATGAAATTGGATAAGTGTTGTGGGCTTTTTTTTAAAAAAAATGAAGCTGACCTCCCTCCACCGTTACCTCGTTTATCTGGTTTACATTGTGGAATCGGGATCGCGACTATTGATGAGAAAATAATTTGTTAATTATGACGAGGAAAAGGAAATGAACTGTAAACAAGCCTGCGAGTGGTGCGCGCTGCAAAGAATGTCAGGAATGCAGCTGGCACAGTGCAGGGCCGCTGCTCGCTCCCGAGCTCCCTAGGCCAGGGAGGAGAGAAGGCGGGACATGCACCCGCCTTTGGCCAATTGCGTGCTGTCTTTCTTAGAAAGATGCATGCAAAGGCCAATAGCGGGTGAAGGAAAAAAAGCACACGCACAAGCGCGTGTTCAGAGTTTAAAGCCCTTACTAAAAGCCTTGAAGGGCATCGCATGTGTGCTGGCTCAGGCGAGACCTAAAAACTTGCCCTTCTGGCCATAAAACCAGCCCACAACTGCTAAACGAAAACGTCCCACACACAAATCTGTCAGAATAGCCAATTGGGCATCGCCGGGTTGACCTAAAGGAAAGTACAACCACCAGTACTGTGCTGTGCTCCACTCCTCACAGGCACTCAAACCCACACACTGATTTCCTTTTCTTTGCAGGAATGCCACTTCACATATCTGGGAAAGAGCGCATGCCATTTCAAGGAACCGGTTGTGAAGAAACGTGGGCTTGTGATAGGCTCTCAATACATGTACTTGAGAGTAATGCTGCCACATGGTTTTCAGCGTCAAATCACTTCACACGAAAACAGGCCTTATTGTAAGTGGCATCAGCTTACTTATTACTTAATCTGGTAATCCAAACCCAATATCACCATTTGCTTTTCCAGATAGAAATTCTATTTGCTCCGAGCAGCTGGAATTTGTGAGCAGAAAATGGTTTGTAACATGGGGAACATTCAGAAAACGGAATAGTAATTGTGGGTGAGGCATATTATTTCCCCTTTCTGGGATCTATAAGTTCACTGGATATTAATATCATCTGGTAACTATAATACTGGTACTGAGGCCTTAAAAGCAGAAGATTGACCATGTGGATAAACATTTTCACATTTTTAGGTCCAGTCGGCTACCTTCCTTTCCAAAACATAAGATTTCAAAGCACAAAAACATTGATGGGGATAAGAGCTGTGCAAGCCAGCACAAGATTATCCAAAGGAGTTTTCTAATGAGATGGACCAAATTAAGCATCAGATTATATCTCTTATAGAATGAAAAATGAATATTTGAAGCAGTTGCTCTAGAAATTAAATGTATCTTCGCTTGACTTTGAAAACCCATAGATACAGCCAAGGACGTAATTGTACAAATGTGAACGCCAGCTCAAAGAGAGGAATTCATCCAATGGCGTGAAACACAAAAACACTGGTACACGGACAAAGAAGGAGCCCCCTTTCATGGAACTGGTTCACCAAGTTCTTAAACCACAGTGCAAACTTAAGGGTATTAGAAGCACAACTTCAAAACACTGCAACAATGAGATTAGTGGGATACAATTTAGGTAGAAACCGATATACTTTGGGGGATAATATTAATTTTCACAGCAATAATTCACCCTAACGAAGACAGTTAGAATGGCATGGCCTTTCGAGTTGGATAAGGTTTATTTTGTGCTCCTCTGCTCCAAATCTCACCCCTCTAATAATTTTTTATTTACTTGTATAAGAGCTGCTATTAGTTCCATTGTGAGGACAAAGAATGGTTAATGGGGGCAGGCCTGGTGTGTTCCCCTTTGGAGCTGAAATTTGGCAGAACTATTTTCCATTTACTTTAATTACAACCTCCAGCTGTATGTTGCTAGCCAATATCCACTGTTTTCATGGCGGGCCTGGGTTTATCTTATCGAATACCGCCTTAAGAAAATACTGTCTCAAACACTTTCTCAGCATTTAGTGGCATTAGGAGACCTGGGATTCTCTTCTTTCTAGATTTCTGAAGTAAGTGGGCCACCTTCCTGATGATCTCAGAGCCATGTCTGCCTTGGACAAAGCTAATTTGATCAGGCTCTACCAATATCACTAGCACCTTATCCAACCTGGTAGCAAGAATCTTGGTGAAAAATGTTATATTTGCAAACGAGCAGGACGATTGATTTATACGACCTGGTTTGTCTGTTTGCCTTGTTTGGGAATTATAATCACCTCTGCCTTGCTCAAAGTTGGGGAGAATCTACATCCTCTCTATAGGAGTTAAATATTTTAGTGAAGAGCTCCAGAAGGAGCGATGCAAAGTGTCTGTAATAGTCTAATGTGAGACCATCTGGGTCTTAGGCTTTTTTTGGATGCAGATTTGATGGCTTGCAGTCTCCGGCGTTGTGGTAGGTTTACCTAGTTATTTTCTCCATTCATGTGGAATGGATGGCAACTGGATGTATTACCAGAAGGGACTGATGCCCAACCTGCTCCTTTACAGTGCAATGTATGAATGGTAAAGTTTTAAGAACAGAACTATCTTCCCCTTCTCATCAATTATCATTTCTTCCTCTAGATACCTCAATCTATCAATACGTTCCCTCATCCTCTGGACTACTCATCTATTTGCGAATAACTTATATGCTTTGCTGCCATTTTTGTAGAGAAGCGGTTTAGAGCTCAGCAGTTTTGTCTGCTTTATTGGTCCTTACGACTCATAGTTGGCCCCACAATCATAATTTTTCTCTCACAAGTTTTATTTGGTGCACATTTAAGCCATCTGTGAGAACGTGGATTATTAGTTGGGGTGGATTGTAGTCTACAAGAAATAATGGCACTATTCTTGTTAGGCCCAGTAAAGGCTTCAGTAATTTAAACCTGAACTCAACCCCTGATAGCTATGGCACAAAGGAGACAGGCTTAACTTAATAAAAATGTGTGAAACATTTAGAAGTACTCAAAACAGCTAAAAAATAAAATAAAACACAACAATATAAAATCCAACTCTAGTTTATCAAATTAGAAAATATTTTAACCCGTTAAGTGCTGCGCACGTTCAGCGGACGTCGCGTGCACTACATCGGAAGTGCTGCGCACGTCCGCTGAACGTTGCGGCCCCGCCCGCCTAATAGAACGTTCCGCACTGGGGCGGAACGTTCAGCGCAGCGGAGGGGTTAGTGACCAAAATGACACCAAAACAATACAAACCCAACAAGGGGAGACTGGGGATATGAATTCCTAAGTAAAAAAAAAATAATAGCAGCAAAAAGCACAAAGTGCCAAACGTGGGCAACTGGTCGTGCTAGACCAGGACAATGGTAATAATTAAAGCGGATTGCGATGGCGCGCGGCTCGGGTGCGAGAACCACGTTGGTTCCTATCAAAGAATAACCTTTGGATTTCAACATTTTTCAAGAAGGTAGCGTCCTCAGCGGAGCAAGGCTGCAGGCTGGATATGAAGACTGTTTCGTAGATGAGAGGCTGATGAAGGAAAAGGTTTTGGTGAAGCAGATGACGAAAGAGGAAAAAGTTGGAGTTCGTGCCAAGGATGCCATCAATATTGATTGGATGCTGCTAAGCATTGGACCCCGTGAAGATTTCTACCTTTGGACTTGTATTGTTTTCTGGAAGTCGGATTCCTCAGCGGGGCTAAAGCTGCAGCAGAAGAGAGTTTGACGGTGTTGTATGCGTCTAGTCTGCTTAATAGTGTTTGCTGCTGATGGAACGTAAGTACGAGCTGTGGTGAAGTCAGGACCACTGCCAATGCACACAAGGTCGATCGGATGTCTGGTTTTTCCAAATCCCACAGACATTCTTAAGGAAGAAATTCAACAAAGGTTTCGAAGTCCAAGCTTTTAGGGTTAGGCAGGAGGAGTACACTCTGATAACAGCCAAGGATTCCTGACCTCAGAAACAGCACTTGGAGGATCAGGACTCCCTCCAACTGAAGCCATCAGGAGGATCCAGGTCAGGTACAACGGAAACTGGTTAGCTGGGCTCTTCTAGGAAGGTGGGCGTCTTGCAGATTCTGTGTCCCTGTAGCTTAACAGGAGGTCAGCCAACTGGCCCTTGGAGTACACTTCATTGCACTGGGTACAATTGGTAACAGGTCCAGCCCTTAGAGCTCTTCTCACAGACCTCAAGAGCAGTTTCAGTCCTTCTTCTAACTCCAAAGGTCCAGTAGTGTTCTGAAGAAGGTACCCAGGTGTGCTATATTTTATGCCTGGCACTAGCTTGTGGGTGGGATTGACTACTGGCTCCTCCCTTATCAACAGGGGTAACATTCAAAGGAGTTCATGTCTGCCTGGCAACAAACAATCCCACCTACACTTATCTACCCAAACCCAACATGGCAAAGCCTTTCAGCCCTGTGCAGAGCTCATGTGCCCACTGTGGCTACAATAATGGGCAAAGCCTCCCTCAGATCACTCTAAAGCAGTACTGAGGCAGATCTCACTGAGTTCCGGCCCATCCTGACTAGAAAGACAAAAGGGAGGCAGGCCCAGGTGTGAGCTACATTTGCCAGTGATTGGGTAGGCATCCTTTGAAAATATGCAAGGGGCTAAGCACTGCTCCTAGGTCATCCTGCCAAGGAAAGGCAAAGCTATCCCCACACCCAAAGACTCTGTCTTAGATTTGGGAGCCAGATCACCCCTCATCAAGGAGCCATTCAGCTCCTGGGTGACAGCTGGAAGCTTATGCAAATAGGCTTCTGGTAGGTGAAAGGTGACTTTCTAAAAGTAACCTTTGGTACAAAACCGATTTTACTAATGAACTTTATTTGTAACACATATATTTTATTGTAATACATTTGAAATATATTTTGGAACTTTATTCACTGGTTACTAAGGTGAAAATAACTTGCCTTAATTTTAACATCAATTACTTTGCTATGAAAGAGCTAACCAGCTACAGTGAAAATAGTTATTGGGGCCTTATTGCTGTTTTAAAATAACTTTTTTATGTCATACTTTTGAATACCATGCACCCTGACTTATTGGGTTTAAAAGGTCTAATTAGTGGTAACTTATTAATATTTAAAGAGAGGGTTTAGGCCTTTAAAAAGCGGTTATTTTGACAGGTCCAATGTGCAGTTTAAACCTGCAGAGCCAGTTTTCTGGTGCAGGCCTGCAGTCATCTTGTCACTTTAGTGGTGGCATAATTTACACTGCAATCCACTAGTGACATCTAACTTACAGTCACTGTGTACATTTTGTACCATATACTTGGGCCTTAAAGTTAAGTTAAATAAGTCAACTAGGAGTATAGCCAATTTCAACACGTTTTAGGGGTCAGAGCACATGCATTCAGACCTGGTTAGCAGCGTCTCAGTCAAAAAAACAGAAGCATTAGTCCAAAAGAAATGGGGGTGATCAGGCAAAACTAAAAGTTTCTTATCTAAGGAAACACCTTTTCTGGTAGAGGCTATCTAACCGTAGATTCCCCACCATAAGTGTTTCCCCAGGCACCAGACACGATACAGAAACTGTAAAGAAGTTTTCTTATGTCAGATTTGTCTCGCCTCAGATGTGACACCGGGCACTAATATATGGGTCAGATCTGGACACAGACGTCCGTTTCTTTCTGATCATAGTCTATGCCATTGGATGCATAGTGATCAAAATCAGATTGGGCAGCGTGCAGATCTTTTACATTTTGCATCTTATTAAAGGTACACAAAAAAGCGAGGAGGGTGGGTTGGAGGAATCTGTGGTTGGATAGTCTCTACTAGAAAGGGCTGAGAGCTGCTGATCTGATGAACAGCACAATCCATCCTGAGATGGTCCTCTTTTGTGCTGCTTTGCCTCTCTTAGACCCAGAGAAAACAACGAAAAGTTGTCATCCTGTCAGTGGACTTGGTTAAGTTCATAAAGAAGCTAAGTGCCGAAGTCACCAAGTATCACCACTTAATTTCCACGCATGGAGGTTTCGATTGTGTGGGCTCGGTGCAAGACTCAGCACTGTTGCTGCAACAGGAGGTCTGCCCCAGTACACCCCCACCCCCTGAGAGGTAGAATAATTTGATGCTCATGGCCAAGAGGTCCGAGTACCAGCACTGTGGGCATGAGAAGGAGAGGGAGAAAATCATACAGGAGTCACAATCCCTACTTTTGGGGAAAGGAGCTTTCGAAGGAATGACTGCCTTGGGAACTCCAACACACATAAGTCTGGAGATTAGGCGTTGTCTGCAGTGCCAAACAGATGGAGTCTGAACTCTCCTTATAGCTGGACGATATCCTTTGCCACCTTTGAATGCCAAGCAAATAGCTTACACCTCCAGCAAGTTGATGTGGAGGAGAGATTCCATAAAAGACTAGAGTCCTCTGATCTCTAACTCTCTAAGATGACCTCCCCAACCGAGTAACAATGCATCCGTCCAAACTATTAGCTCTGGGTGGGGTAGAGAGATCTGCCACCGGTCCAAATGTGGTAAAGCAGCCATCAACTTTTTCAGTCTTCTTTGGCACCTGGATTGAGTCTGAGATGTGCTATCTGGCATGGCCTACATACAGGATGAAAGAAGCCAGGACCCCAGAAGCTTCAGAGCTGCTCTTACAGAGACCCTAGTCAAAGGTTGAAACATGGGGATCTCAGCCCATATGTCTTGGATTCACTGAGAAGGAGGAATGACTCGGAAAATAACTAATTCCGAGGTGGCTCTGATGAAGGGGAGCCGTTGTGAAAAAGTCAGGTGTGACTTTGGCAGGTTGATGGAGTAACCCAAGAATGTTAACAGGTCAGAATCTTCTGGATGTCACTTACAAATGTTTGGGGCAAGCACACCTTTAATAGCCAGTTGTACACGTGTGGGTAGACTTGTATTCCTTAAACTCTACAGATGGGCTGCGAGCAATACCATCACCTTTGTGTACACCTGTGGTTCGCTGTTAAGACTAAAGGGGAACACAGAGAACTGAGAGTGCTTGTAGCCCACCTGAAACCACACTTGACCCATATGGGACTGCAGGACAGGAATCTGGAAGTACGCGTCCTGCAAGTCCAGCATTAACATCCAGTGTCCTGTGTCTAAGGCAGAGATGATTTTTAACGGGTGAAGATTTTGAACTTGTCCTTCCGGACGAAGAAGTTCTGAAGGCAAAGATCTAAGATGGGATGAATGCCTGCCTCCTTTTTCAGCATCAGAAAGTAATAGTAATAGCAACAAGCCCTGAACTCCGATGCAGGCACCCTCTCTACGGTTCCCTTGGCCAGGAGAGCCTGAGCATCTCTGCGTAGAATGGACAAGTGATCTTCCAGGAGGTGTGTGGTGTGGGTCGCATATCCACAAGATGTGACAGTATGGGTTGGGAATATTTGTGGTACACGATCTGGAGCATTCATTGGTCTGAAGTAATGTCCCATCATCTGGGGAGTTAAAAAGGTGTCTCAACCACCTACCGGCAAACGTGTGGCGCTAAGGACAAATTAGCGCATTGCCCCATGGGAACTCAACGCTGTCGGCCAGCTTCCGGAGTCACCCTTGAAAATGCTTGAAGGCATGTTGCTGCAGAGGCCCATATTGGTGTTGCCTCTGCTGACATCCCATCCCGAAGCTCTGAAAGAGGCCCTGTTGTTGGGGAAACTGCTGAACAAGCTAAGGTAGGCCCAGAAAGTGAATTGAGGCCTTCCTTGCTCCCTTCAAATTCTCGAGGGACAAGATTGACTTCACTCTGAAAAGTTCAAAATGATCAAAGGGTATGTACACGAGGGACTGTTCCACATCCAACAAAAAGCCAATTGAGCAAATCCAGATGTGGTGCCTAAGCAGCACTCTGGTGCCCACTGACCTAGCCAGGCAGCGAGTTGTGTGCAGGTTGGAACGGATGGTGTATTTCGCACCTTCTTGACCGTAGACGGTCAGATGTTGCAGGTTTTGTCTGACTTCCTCTTCCTCCACTCTACCCCACAAGTTTTTCAAATATCATCTCGGGAAGCATGAGGTTTTAACAGACTGCAAGGCAAGGCTGGTACTGAAAATTATGTGTTTCGCTAAATTTTTCCATCCTCTTGGATTCCTGCTGGACGGGGTGGTAGGGAATGAATAGTGGATTCAGGCGGCTGGATGATCCCTGTATCACCAAGCTCTCTGGGGTAATTTGTTGGAGCACGTGAGCAAGTCTGTTGCCATCTTGCCACCTGCATGTTAACTGATGGGAAAGATCCTGGTTTTTCCCCAGAGGCACACTAGTATATCTATAAGAGCTTAATGAAAAGGCAGCAAAGGTTCTTGATGAGTACCGCAGAGTTAAGGAACTATGTAAGCACATTGGTTTTGATGTTTGGCATAGGAAATGTAGGTCTAGAACTCACAATGCCTTCCTAATGACAATGGAGAACAAGGCAGATTCTTTAGTAACCATAGGGTTTGCAGAATTTGGGTCAGGGGAGGTGCCCAACCCACTGGCATCTTGTAGATCATCAAACATTTTGCTTTCAAGATAAAAATCGTCCTCACCATGATCATAAAACTGGCTTTCATGGTCTGAAAAAATATAATGGATTAGTCAAACTCTTATTAGTTGAGCTTTAAAATCTGATGAAACCATCTGACGTGGATCCAGCGACTGACACTTTGGTATCGGCATCAAGGCTCAGGACGGTGGCATTGGTCTCAGTGCTGCAAACAGTAGCAGATGTTGAACCGGGACAGACGCAGACGCAGACAGCACAGTGATTGAGGGAACGATATACCTAAGTTAGAGGTCGAGTGGAGCAGTCTACTTAGGGGAAGATCACCCCAGTGGGATACGGCTCGGTACTGAAGTTTTTTTGCAATTCATCCACTGTGGTTGTCCACTGAGGCAGGAGGTCAAGCAGATGACCTTAAAGAGTCCGCTTGGTGGAGGCTCCCTAGCCTGGATGTCCCTTGGACATCACGTGACTCTGAACACTGCAAGAGGCAGGATGTCGATGAGTCTTGTGTGTGCTTTACATGTTTTTTATAAGATAGTTTCAGGATTTAACTGAGCTCCACAAGCTCAACGGGAGCACTTCTGCGCCCTGGAATCAACTGGAACCTCTTCCATGACTTCTTATGCACTTTGGAGAGGGCGAGTTTCACATTGCGTCCGCGGATGTCTTTGCTGTTTATAGAAAGTAATTGTTTGAGGTCAGTAGGCTATAGACTGTTTTGTCCTAATTAGTGTCACATTTGTTTTTGATTCTGGATTTAGGAGGGTGTTTTTAATATTTTGTTCTCTTGCTGTCCGGCTTTTTCTTCCTTCTTTGCATTTAGATTCAGGAATTGAAGCTTTTGAATTCTGTACAATTTTTCCTCTACGAAGGATCTACGGGGTCTAACCTTCGCAGGTAAGACATGGATGCTATATGCCTCTGAACCCTTGTCATTTTTTCACGAGGGCTCTCTATGCAGTTCTGAGTCCCAGCTAGTATCACATCCATCTATTACAGTTCTTGTTGGGTTGGATTTTTGGGACAGTGTGGGCTTTAGGACATGTCTGCAACCATTGGTAAACTTGACAGTAGTTCAACATTGTACATTAGTAGGATAAGGGTTGAGCTTGTATTTACATCTTGCCCTTTTAGATGTTATTACTGATGCTCATAGTGAGTAGAGGACGACTTTGCTAAACCCTGTATCTATTTTCAAAAAGACTGATAACGGTACCTACCAGGAAGGTAGTTACACTCATTGTTAGAGTTAGTATACACTTATGAATATATAGGTATGTTTCACAATCTGTTGTGGGCACCTATATGTTGGTGATGATTTGTGCACTATCTGGGTGTTGTTTTTGGGTGTTACATGATGGCCCTGTGTAGGTGGGGGCCATCTGTTTGGTGGTATGTATTTGTTCAGTAAGCCTGTGTATTTCAGATGTATTACGTCAAAGCAATTGAATGGTGCCTTCCCATATATCTTGATTTTTGCCTCAATTAATTTTTGTGGGTCCATGGGCTTTAATAATAATATTTTGATATTTTAGGTGTGTGATTTTATTCTTCCCGGGTGGAGTGACTTCTTGCCCCACTTGTCTTGGGGCTGTATATCTGGCAGGTCCTGATGAAGGTGGCATCTTGCCAGCGTGCAGCCACAGAAACGCGTCGACCACGGCCTTTATAACATCCTGCCTTTGTGCAGTTTCTATCTTTGGTCATCCCAGTTACTTTGTCACTCTGTAATTGTGTTCCCCAGATATATTATGTATGTGAATGTGTTTCTAGATATGTATGAGTTGAGTTTGATTGAGTTGATATGATGTTTTTGGTTGTCTCTTCCTGGGTCTTTATGATTTGATTATCTGTATTTTGTTTTTCATTTATGCAGATTTGTGATTTAATCATGTTGGAATCTGATATTTGCAATAATATTTAAGAATTTGTATACGTTATGGAAAAGTATTTTACAAAATGAAATTAAAATAATTTTTTTATATCTTTTAGGTTGTTGGTAATATTTTCTTAGTGGGTTCTTCTATTGCCTAGGCGCTCTCATTTGGTTACTGTGATTAAGTCTGGTGTATAAATAACCTTATAACCTTGGTCACGAGGGACTTCTTTGTCAGGTTTCTATTTTCCCCTCTTCTCCCTGACCGTGTTCTTCTTTCTTAGAGGGGGTCCCTTATTCTTCCTGCATTGTCTTTGCTGTTTATTCTTGCGCAACAAGAACATGACTACATGTTGAGTGAGGCATCATTGTCAGTTATTTGTGGGCATCCGTAACTGACATATGTCAGTTACAGTCCTGACATGGCTTGAAACCTATTGTCTTAGGGCCCATATCTGTACAATATAGGAGCATTTTGAGAGTTAAAATATTTGCCTGAGGAAAAGAGCTGGTCAAAATACAGCAATGCTAGCTCCAGATACGCATCTGAAGGCACAGAAAGAAAGGAACTGAATGTCAGCTCATGGAGGTGGTGTATACATAAGGGCACTGACGTCACATCTGAGGTTTGACAGAGCCATCGCCGACGGACAAGGAAATTGCTTTTAAGTTTCTGAATTCAGTCTGGTGCCTGGGAAAATTGCTAAGGTGAATAATCTGCTTTTAATAGTCTCTATCAAAAAGAGGTTTCTTACACTCTCATTCAATTGGATCTAACACTTGCACACGTTTTTTCTAGGAGGTCTTCCTTTCTTTGTAGTCTTACCATCATTGAGATGGCTTCCTCATAAATGTGACCTTAATGCACTGCAATTTTTATTAAAAGAGTTGTGCTGTGGAACATTTTCCAAAAAGTTTTTCCCAATACTCTATGCTACTTTGGCTCTGTTAGCTACATCTCTTGATATTTCAAAGTACCTCTCACCCTGTAGATAGGTCCTCCTTTACATGCCAATTTCCCACTTGTGCATGGTCTGTTATTACACCACATTTATGACCCGAACTGTTAAGTAGGCTTTTAGGAATAAAGAATATATTGATTGCATTAAGGGGATGAAGAGTGTGGTGTGTGTATGTATAAGAGAAAAACAAATCTCTCCTCTCAGTGCCAATCTCTCTAGCACTCAATCAACCGTTGCTCTTTAAACTATGTTCTTGTTTCTTTACAAAACCTATGCAGGATGGGCAAAGTACCAAAATGTGTTTCCCCATTCATTTCCCCACAGGAACTTTAGACACAGCTACAGACTAAACCAAATTTGGCCGAAAGCTAGATCTAGGTCTAGAAAGAGTGTGTGTTTATTGGTGTATATCCATTCAGTAGTTTTTAGGCACTTAGTGCTCAAAAACTTTGTATATCTAGGGACGCGGGGGCTCTGCGGAACCAGACAGATCTAAAACTGAGATCTGATTGGCTGGCACCACCTCAACAAGAAGGGGTGGCAGCCATCTAAGGACTCGGGACTAAGTCCCATAAAACAAAAAAAAGACACAAGGGGACATTGTAAGAATACACTCCCCCTCCCCTCCAAGGCCTGGTTGTGGGGTCTCAGAGGGACGTGCCTGGCCAGAAGCCAAAATTGTTTTTTAATTTTGCTAATTTTGTTGAGGCCCGAGGACCCCATCCCCCTGGGCTGTGAACTCAAGAAAAAGGGAGGGGGCCACGTGGTCCTCATCTCTCAGCCATTAATGGCCTTGGAGACCCCACACCACAGGGCTGGCTCATAGGCCCTGTCCCAGAGAGCCAATTCCCGAACACAGAGGTTTTCCTACTCGCATTGTGGCAGTTAGGGAAACCTGTGTTTGCTCTTACTTGGCAGGAGCAATTTCAAATCTACCACCAAGTGGGAGAAAATGCAAAATCCGCTCCCAGTTGACAAGAGCTTTATAAATGCACCCACCCGCTGGGAACTGGCTTTAGATCTGTTTCCATACCTGCAGTGATGCAGGCAGGGAAACCGTTCTAGATATTGCTCCCGGCTGCAAGGAGAAGCATTATTAGCTGTTCCCTGCGGGTGGGAGCATTTCCAGCTCCCGCTAGATGCAGGGAGCCAACTCGGGCTGTGGGGTCCTTGGGGTTCCCCCTGCGGCCCCATCAAGGATACGGCACCAGGGCACCCACCTTTTATTCTGCTGGCCCAGAGTATGGTGTCCCCGGAGCCAAAATGGGACAGGGCTGGGGGGAGGGGGGGGGGGGGCGGGACTGCATGCCCCGTTCACCTAATATTAACGCCAGGCACCAGGGGATGGGGCGGCTTGGCCCTCTGTCCTTAATATTAATGCCAAGCTCCGGGGGTTAGGGTCTACGGGGCCGAAATCCCATACATATTCACTGAAAAAAGCAATGTTCTAGCTAGATGAAATGTTCACTAACAACGTAACAGTTTAACTCCAAAAACCATAGCTATTCACCAGTTATAGTTATCTCAAGTAACTATAACCAGTGTCCTAAAGTAACTATAACTGTCTCCTGCGCCATGTAGTTTTCTCGTCAATAATTTCACTGCAAATGTTGCACTGATATTATCAATGATGTGATAAAAGATGTCATGAGTAATGTAATATGTGACCTAATTAGCAGTGTATGGGGAGATAGCAAGAGTTAGTTACCTTAGGGAACTAGTTATAGTTACTTGAGATAACTATAACTGGTGAATTTCTGTGGAATTTAGAGTTTAAAACGTTACATTGTTACTGAATATTTCTCCTAGCTATAATATATATAAACTACTGGTGGTCACCAGTAGGTAGTTATAAATTGGATATAGTTTCCTTAGGAAGAGCTGTTTTTCATTTGTCAATAACTTTAGCATTATTTGACGAAACCTCACACACATTTTCAAAATATATACACACATTCACTGAAAAAACAAAGGTTAAACTAATGTTATGGTTAGGTTAATTTATCAGTAACGTTAACTATTTCTACAAAAAAAAACACAAACTCAACAGTTAGTTAGCAAAGATAACTATAACTTGTGCCCCACCATGCACTGCTTATGACCCCACTTATTACATCACTCATGACATATTCTAAGAAATCATTTATTGCCTCTAGATACTCTAATCTGTTGCAGATTCATACAGGGGCCGCAACAGATCTGCAGATTCACACAGAGGCCACAATGGATCCAAGGATCCTCACACATGTATAAAAATTATTTGGGGGCAATTTCTTGCCCATCGGGCGGGGGGTCCCTCAGCAACCCCTTTATCGCACCCATGTGGTAAGGTCCCTGGGACCCTTTTCCAATATATAAAAAGGCGGCCACAACTTTCCTCTTAGGTTGCAGCCAATCACAGCATTGCTAGTGGCACGTGGATTGGTGGATCCGTGTCCCTAGATATCTATAAATCCTTTTTCTTTAATAACTACAATATTACTGAATGGATGTACACCAAGTTACAAAAAGCTCTCTTTCTGGACCAAGCTCTAGCTTTCTGCCAAATTTGGTGTAGTTCTGTTCAGTGGTTTCGGCTGTAGTCATGCCTAAAATCGATATGGAAAATTGCATGGGAAAATCTATTCTTGAGGACACCCCCTCCTATTCTCGGCACCCACTCGATGGATCACTCAAACTGTCCAGACAGCAGCTTAAGTGAGTAGCCTACTAGTTTTGAAAATTTCTGAAGATTTGTCAAACGGCACCAAAGTTATTAGCAAAACAAAAAAGCTTCTTCTATGGAAACTAGGTCTTAACTATAACTACCCAAGGGATGACCGACAGTAGGATATATATATATATATAGCAGAATTTCTTTCTGTTCAATAATCAGATTTACCATCAAATTAGGGGTGTCGCCATGGGGGCCTGTTTCTCCCCGAGCTACGCATGTTTGCACATGGGGCTATGGGAGGAACAGGTCCTGGCGGGAGATCTGCTAGAAACCATGGAACAGCATGTGGTCACCTATTTACGTTACATTGATGACCTTTTCTTTGTGTGGAAAGGGACGGAGGAATCAGCAAGGAAATTTGTTGAAAGGCTGAATGTGAATAATTTGAATCTGCATTTTACATCTTGCATTGATGCGAAAAAAGTCTGTTTTCTTGATATGGAAATATATGTCAGTGAAAATTGCATGCAAACCAGACTATACAGAAAGCCAACTGCTGGCAACACCATCTTGCACGCAGCAAGCCACCATCCTGGCCATTTGATACGCAGCATTCCCTACGGGGAAATGTTGCGTATCAGACGCATCTGTAGTAGCGAGGAGGAATGCATTGTAGCTCAGGAAGCTTGTAAAAATAGATTCCTTGCAAGGGGATACTCCAGATCCTTGGTTGAGTCCGCACAGAAGAGGACCCAACAGATATCCCGGGAATCTGCCCTTACCCCGAGAAATAGAGAGTCAGAAACACCTGCGGTGGTAGGGGTTAGCAGTCCTCGCATGATTGTGACATACAGCAGACAGCATTCAGCGCTAAGAAAGATATTTTGCGATAACTGGAACCTCATATTGGGGGATCCGGTTATTGGGAACAAGGTATCGAAAAAGCCACTCCTAACCTTCAGGAAATCCAAATCTATGGCTAATGCCTTAGTCCAGAATGCCTTGGAACCACAGATGTCTTCAACGTGGAAGGCTTTGGGAGGGGGGTTCAAAAAATGCATACAGTGTAAGGCATGTAAATATGGGATCAACAAATCCAACTATGTTGTCCCATTCTCCAGTACCCCGAGGAGTATCATTAAACGCCTTACTTGTAGGACAGATTATGCGGTTTATGTGCTGGAGTGCACATGTGGTCTCAGGTACGTGGGGAGCACCCGCCTGCCGGTCCACAAACGTGTACTTCAGCACATCAGAGCTATCTCCAACAAAGATCAGGCCTACCCTGTTGCAAGGCACTTTGAACAACAGCATAGCTCTAACCCTATGCATCTGTCCTACTTTGTTATTGATGCAGTTTGGCCCATGAAAAGAGGGGGTGATCGAGAGGCGAAACTACGCCTTCTTGAAACCCGTTACATCCTGGAACTAGATAGTAAGCAGCCACAGGGTCTTAATGCGACGGAAGATCTTTACACTTGTCTATGAAGTGATGAGAGTAATTACACAGTAAAATCTCCGCGCCATAACTATTTCAGGACGATTCATTTATTCACTGTGATTTGCAGAGTTGGTCGCTTGGTACTTGGTTTTTTTAAATAATAACCCTGTTGTTACTGTATTTTACCATCGGACGCCTCCTCACGGTCTGTGTTAAGAGCTTCTTTCAAATAGGAGGAGGATTAGCCTATGTGGAATTACCATGGGTTGAACACAACATGTGTTTCTGTAGAATAAGTTTTGATTTCTTTTTTAGATATTGGTTGAGCACAAGCACGAGCACTTTAGGAAATGTTATTCACTTAACACTATATTTTGTGCCAATGTCAGTATGCAATGTGTAACGTTGTAGTGCTATCTTACGAAAAAGGTTGTGCCCACTGGGGCTTTATTTCCTTTGCCGAGTGCCTTGTACATTTGGGGAGTGAGCAAAATAGTGAACAACAAATCCTTATGAATCCATGGTTAAAATCCTGTGGGTCCATGTTCACGATATGATTTAATTGTATTCATACAGTTATTCAAAAAACGTTTTGTGGTTTTTAAAGTGTAAATATATATTTATATTTTATATGTTAAACCACTTGTACTTCTAACTAAGTATGTTTATAATTTTGACATACACTTGTTAGCACTTGGAAATGTAGTATGTTTTCTATGTTGCTGAAACTTTTGTAAGAATTGCGCGCGCACTTGCACTTTAAATGTATGGCATTGGCTGCTAGCAACTGGCCATGTGATCAAGCTGTAAAGGCGAAACGCGTTATGGCGGCGGCAGGCTTGCTGAAATAAAACACCAAGGTTAAAGCACTCAATTTTGGGTCCGTTCTTTCGTCAGCGTTGGAGTGGTGGGCTGAGGCGGCTGCCTTGGCTGGTGACGAATTTTCGTACACACACACATATATATATATATATATATATATATATATATATATATATATATATATATATATATATATATATATATATATATATCTTACACCTAACTATAACGTTAACTTAACCTTTGCCTTTTTTTTAAAGTAAATTGTAAAGTTGTTTTTATTACACTTAACTATGCTTTTTTCAGTGAATTTCTAGGTTTTAATATAAAGTTAATTATTTTTTGTGTGCCTTCTTTGGGTGTGGGGATGGACTGGCCTCTACCTTTGACCACTCTTTCAGATGACAGGTGTGTGCAGTAGGGTGTGGAGAGAGACTGGCCTCTAATGTGAGACTTCTCTCTCAGATGACAGGTGGGAATAGTGGGCTTTGTAGATGGACTAGGCTTTCCTTTTAGAGTTCTGTCACAGATGACGGGAGTGCGTACTAGTGTGTGGACAGTGGCAGGGTTGTCTTTTCAGACCTCTCGCTCAGATAACGGGCGTGCATATTATTGTATGCGGAGGACTTCCTTCTACTGTCAGACCTCTCTATCAGATGATGGGTGTGCATGGTAGGGAGTGTTGGGAGGACTTGCCTCTCCACTGATAGCTCTCTCTGATAATAGGTGTGCATAGTATGGTGTGGAAAAAGGCTGTACTCTACTGACATCTTTAGTAATGCTACTTCCTACAGTAGCAAATGAGCATACTACAGTGAATTCAAAGATCACCTGCTCCTTTCTACTTTTCACGATCCTGCAAGAGTTGCACAAGATTGTAACATTTTTTGAAAATAAGAATTAACCATTTACTTATCACAATACAATATGCATTCTAGAGTGTTTTGAGAACTCATCTACTCTTTTTTACTGTTCATGATCCTGCGAGAGTCCCGCAAGAATATAAAAATTTGTTAAAAATAACTCGCAGTAGCCTGAGGGGGTTCTGAGCTCTGCGTGAACTGCACCATTGCTGCTGGTTGGGGAGAATTCACTTCGCAGCTCTTCAAGCCGCCGTAGGCGCAAACATAAAGAGCCTGCAATGGGGCTATACCCCCGACCGAACTGCTGTGTCCTTGTAGGGGGTTTGGATATCAACATGGAACCATTGGGGTATAAGCACCCTACTGGCCATAGCTCAAACTTTGATATTGCAGCCTGCTGACCTAACAAAAGGAAAAAAGCTGTTCAATGCACAGAGCTTGATGTAAAGGGAAATGGGAAGAACTGCAATTAAATTAGTTCAACCATCGATCAAGGGAGGGCCCCGGAGCCTAAAGAACTTAAGGAGCGTCAGGCAATGCAGAAGGTGGAGGTAAACCTAACGAGTGCAGGGGGAGAGACTTCCTACCTGGAAGGATTACTAGTAGGCTATTGTCTCCCCTGACTGCGCCACTACAAAGTATTGATGGAACACTGAAGGAGCTCCTTATAAATATGAAGTATAAATTATCTGACCCACCTTTGACCATCAGGCATGATCCCTGCCCTGTAGAGTCCACACCACTGGCTGCAACTGCAGCTAAAGAAGCTATTAAGGTGAGAACATTTGCATGCCAGTTTGGCAGACCCGGTCACATTAACAGTTCCCAAGGAGTGGCCGGCAATAGGGCCTATGAGGGAAGCCTCCTACCCTAATCCCTATGCTTCTAAATCTGACTCCACCAGAAAAGGCCCTAAATAGAAAACGGCAATTACTACAGCTTGCCACAGAGTGTACGCCATATGTAGTTGTTTAGAAGAATGCTCCAACCCTGGATACAGCTCAAGATGAATCAGATCTACAGCTGAAAAAAAAGGTGATTCTTTAGCTGGGCACCACCCTTAGATGCACCACACCATATCCTTTCAAATGGAATAACAGAGGTCCAGAGGGTGAAAAGGTTGGGCCACAACCGCAAGAAGAGATTCGAAAGATTGTGTAGTAATTAACATTCTTGACACAAGCCTAGTGGGGTATATTGTGGACAGGCTCAGCAATCTGCATGGCCTCCCCCAAAGAATTCAGTTGAGGCCCCTGAGTTATTTTAATAAGTCAGAACACATGCATAATCCAACAAACAGCAGGAGGTTCACAATACTGATTCATAATCATTTTGCTCCCTGGAAGATAATGTTATGAGGACTTGAGGCTCAGTTTGCATAAGCCTTATACACAGGACTGTGAGGCCATATACAAACAACTAGTAGTGTCTCTGACCCAGCCAACTTAGACTGTTTACCTAGTCCATTAACTGCAGCAAACAGTCAACTCCAAGCTACTCCATCACTTGAAGTTGGCGAACATGGAAGTTGCATTTACCCCTTGGACCACTAATAACAGGAAGGGATAGAACTGATCGATTGCCAGACAGGGCCTTGACAGTACAAAACTCCACTAGTGCTGCAACCATGACCTCTGATTTTAGTGCCCTTTTTTGGAACATTGCAGGCATTAGTAGCAAAGTTACTGATAGAAGAACCTGGGTCTCCCTAATCTCAAAACACTAGATTGTATGCCTGCAGGAGACTTGGTCACAAACCAATACCCATATAAATAGCATTTTGATAGTGTTAACACCCGCTACGCCATCTCCCAGTGGGCATCACAGTGGTGGCTTTCGAACTCCAATAATCACCACCTGGGCAGCCAAGGTGGTGAAGTACTTTATGGATTCCCCTTCTTTTCAAATAATCTGATGTTCATTGTCTGAGGCACCTCTAGTAGTTCTCATAAACAGTTATCATAATAATGTTATTATAATCAAATCACAACTTACACTGTAGGTGTTTATTAAGTTTGAAAGAGAACTATGTAGAACTTTTTTTGGGGGTGGGGGGGGGACTATAACCATAGACCTTGCCCAATCGCTGATGACCATGTTTGTGGTTCAGTGGCTGATGATTGTTTTGTAATCTTTCGCTTTTTGTCCACAATCTATGCAATGATAAACTGAACAGGCTCCTTATGACCTATGAACTTATCTTTGGTGTTTACTTAGTGGCAAGCGAAATCCTACAGGAAATAATATTTACAGGGAGAGGCAAGGGTTCCACAACTGATTTTATTGCACTGTCCACGTACTGGTCTAGGAAGGCTTGAAACTTCCAGATACTGAAATGTGTGATCAGTGACTACAATCCGTTGGTCCTAAGTCTAAATATGGGACTGCGGCTGATACCTATAGATAGGATGAATTGCCCAATCAAATACACCAGGAAAGGGAGGATACAACAGAAGTTGAGGGATGTTGATGTAAGGTACTTCGTAGCCCAGCTCGTGGTGAATCGCAGGGCTCTATTTGAGCTGTCTTTGCAACAAACCTGAGCTGGGGGCAGTTCTAGGTACTTTTTGTGACATCTACACAAACGCAAGGAAGCAACTATTTCCCAAGGCTTAATCAGTAGTTTGACAAAACATGCTTGCAAGCCCATTATAACCGTTTAAAAGTCATCAAAAGCTCCCCTAGGGTTCCATCGGATATACTGCATTGTAGGATGCTCTACAAAGAAGTTATTAGGCAAAGAAAAGAAATCGGGGTGGAGGTTTGGGAGCAGTTTGTCAGTGCCTCAACAAGGAAGGTTCAGGCACAGTTAGGGAAGATAGTTAATGCTCCATGTTTTCTCCAGTAGCCCTACTACTGTCATAGAGGTAACGATACCCAAGTATTATTGGGTCAACCATTTTACTAAGTTGTATGATTTTAATGACCAGACAGTCACTGAACCTGGTGATATAGTGGACTCATCCAGCCCAGCATGCACAGAGGAGTTGGCAATAACACTTGGGGACGTTATCTGTGCTGTAAGCAGATGCCCAAGTTACAAAGCACCTGGACCAGATCCTGGACCCTGTAGATCTTTTTAAGGATAACTTGATATGTTGAGCCTCAGTCTTGGTGCAAGTACTGAGGAATGCGATCAATGCATCACCTCTTAAGACGTGGTCAGGAGCAACAATTGTCCTGATTTTAAAAAAAGGAGACCCACAATGATATTGGCCAATATCCCTAAAGGATGCCACAGCTAATTCTATGTAGAGTCCAGCCTGACCAATTAGAAAATTGGGCTAATGAAAAAGCCATTCCAACACCGGCACAATATGACTTTTGGCAGGGACTAGGTGTGGCAGAGCAATGCCTGAACCTGCAATTAATAATGAGCGAATATGTGGTCGTCAAAGAAAGGTGCCTATTCCTGACATTTATGGACTTAAGTGCAGCATTTGATAACGTCATAAGGGGAAAACTGTGGACTATGCTGCTAAGCAAGGGTGCCAAATCCAAACTTGTCCATCTCCTGATATAGATGCATACAGATGTAGAAGGTACAGGCCAAGTGGGGAATGTACTACTTACTTAATGATTAGAAAGGGTGTCAGGCAAAGTTGTGTGCTGGCACCCTTTCTTTTTAGTTTTCATATCAATGGCCTTGAGGCGGGTCTGATTGAAGCTGCAGCTGATCCTCCTAGGATGGGGACACACCTACCCACACTCATGTATGCAGATGATTGCATTCTTATGGTGTGAACAGGGAGAGGTCTCCAGAAACTCCTCAATACATTTATGTCCGATCTGTGACTTTCTACCAATAAAACTAAATCATATGCAATGGTCTGTGGGACACTGCGAAGCAGGCTAATTCCTGTTCACATTGATGGAATAGCCCTCAAATGGGTTTTTACATTCTCCTATCTGTGAGTACCATTCGATTGTGGGAACACCTGGGGGTAAGGGTGACGCAATTTGAACAAGCAACAGCATCCCTATGCAAATTTGCTTCCAAGCTAGGGTCTATGCCCCTAGACATAGCGATCACCATCTAAAAAGCCAGACCCATATCAATTGCTGCCTAGGAGGCTGGGATTTGGGGGCATACTGACCTTTTCCCATTGCAGAGAAAAAGTCACAACAAGTTTTTGCAAAGGTTTATGTCATTCCCTCCCAGCATGCATGCTACATTGTGCATGAGGAGCTAGGTTTAAACTTTATAAGTGATGTTGTAAGGATGGCACCAACCTTACCATGGCTGTCAATCTGGTCCAGGGCAGAAGCAGCATTGACGTAAATGGTGATTTCCGACTGTCTAAATATAACAGGGGCACATAAGAATATTTGGCTTATATTTGTTAAAAAAGAACTCAGTGCCATTGATAAAGCCGATATGTTTCTCAGTCCGAAGTCTACAGAAACTCAGACCAGACCTCTGGTAAAAGGGGAACTGCAAAATTGGATGATCGGAATGAGATGGCAGGGTGATTCAACGTGGGAGATGTGGTGGCCTTCCCTTGAGAACTTTAAATATAAGGAGGTGTAAAGAGGCTTTGGCTTACCTACAATTGCTCTAGACTGACTTAGAAGCTTACAATACATAGATACATTTCCTCTGCTGTCAAATGTAGGAGGATTGTGGGGAAATAAGAGCACTATGTCGCTTGAATGAGTACGTTTTAACAGTATATTGGCCAGTAACCCAGGTTTAAAAAATCTTTTAAACGTTCTTCATTGAAGTATTGTATTTCTACTGTATTATTAGCTATCTGTCACCATTGTATGAATATTTAGCTGGGTCAAAGAGGACTAGGCAGGAATATAACTGTTCTAGAATATGTGATTTTAAGTTTGGATCAACCTTTTAGTAGCAAAACAGTGGAGATCGAACAAAAAGAGATCATATTTTATTGTAGTACCCTTTTTTAAACTGTGAAGAGATAAAAAGTTACTTACCTGTAAATGTAGTTTCCAGTATTGGAATCTTTCATAGACTTATATGCTTGAATCATTCCCCGTCGTCGAGATGGGAGTCCCTCTGTATATTATACTAGCAAAAGACAGACTGAAAAGGCCATAGGCCCCTTAGTATCAGTCATTGTTATAAAAGAGATTAAACATAGGTTTCATCTTATCATGTTGTCCTGCCTTCTAGAACACTCGTGTGAGAAGCTCCAGTCCCTCAGACTTTCATACCACAAGTGTACGAGCTACACCCAGAGAAAGAGAGAGAGAATTAGCTTCGCGGGGGAGGAGGGTGGGTCGCATATCAATCAATGAAAGATTCCAATACTGAAGAACTACAGTTACAGGTAAATAATTTATTTTCTTACTCCAGTATTGGAATTTTCATAGATTCACATGCTTGAATCAGATTTAAAAAAAGTTAAGAAGCACATTGTTTCTGTTACTTTTATTTTTTTTAATGTAGAGCATGAAGCCATAGATATACCATATCCATAAAATAGATACACATTTATATAAAGATAACTAAATAAATATACAAATACATGTAAGAGGAAAAGGGTAGAAAAAAAATGTGCATAGCAGAAAAAGGATGGAGGAGTGAAGAAGAAAGCTCACCCTCACAGGAAAAGATGTTGCAGTACCACATGGAACTGCAAAATCCAAGCAGTAATGTCTTGTAAAGGTGAGTGCATTCTTTCAAGTAGCTGCACAGTAGATGTCCTGGATTGGCACACCAGCAAACAGCACTGTTGATGATAAAACGCTTCTGGTGGAGTGGGCGTGTACAGATGTTTGTAACAGTACACAGTCAAAATATCGAGTATTAAATATCGACCTACCATAATATTGTGTATGAAATTTCGAAGGAGCAGAATATCAATGTCAAGAATATCGTTGGACAGAATATCGACCCTAAGGTAAGTAATATCGAAATTCTTTATATCGATGTAAGTAATATCGAAGTTAGTAATATCGATAGCATATATATCGATGTCACTAATTTCGATGACACTAATATCGATATTTGTATTATTTTATAGTTTTTTATTATGTATGTGTTATATGTTTAACTTAAGTATTTAAAATAATTAATATTATATGTGTATTAATTTTAAATAATAATACATTTATTTATAAGCAAATTATATGTTTTAGTAGCGGAGCGGGTTGTGGTTTTATAGGGGAATAGGGTGGGAAGTAATTTAATTATGGTAAATTGATTATTAATTAGTAGGATTTATTAATAAATTATAATTAATTGGTAATTATGTTTAATTAATTAGAAATTAATTTTAATTATTTGATTAATTGATATATATGTTCTGTAGCAGGTTGTGGGTTTATAGGGGAATAGGGTGGGAAGTAATTTAATTATGGTGAATTGATTATTAATTAGTAGGATTTATTAATAAATTATAATTATTTGGTAATTATTTTTAATTAATTGGTATTTTATTTTAATTAATTGATTAATTGATATATATGTTCTGTAGCGGTTGTGGGTTTATAAGGGAATAGGGTGGGAAGTAATTTAATTATGTTTAATTAAATATTAATTAGTAGGAATTATAAAATAATTTTAATTAATTGGTAATTAATTTTAATTAATAGTTAATTAATTTTAATTAATTGGCAATTAATTTTAATTAATTCATAAATGGATAAATGTGTTCTGTTGCGGGTAGTGGGTTTATAGGGGAATATGGTGGGAAGTAATTTAAATTTCATTAAGTATTAATGTATTAAAAATAATTGTATTGATAATATAATTGTTAATTATTAATTGGTAATTAAATATTATAAAATAGTATTTTTTTATATTTATTATTTGTTAAATCTATGTAGCTAATCATGTTTTTTATAATTATGTATAGGTATTGTATATGGTTTATATTTATTTAACTGTTTATATTTTTATTATTAAATAAAAAGATTTTATTTATAAGTATGTTATTTTAACCCCTACGCTATCCAACACTTTCCCTACTGTTGCACTCTCTGGAGTGGGAATAGTAATTTTTACCCCTACAATATCCAACGCTTTCTCTACTGTTGCACTCTCTGGAGTGGGAATAGTAATTTTTACCCCTACGCTATCCAACGATTTCCCTACTGTTGCACTCTCTGGAGTGGGAATAGTAATTTTTACCCCTACGCTATCCAACACTTTCCCTACTGTTGCACTCTCTGGATTGGGAATAGTAATTTTTACTCTTACGCTATCCAATGCTTTCCCTACTGTTGCTCTCTCTGGAGTGAGAATAGTAATTTTTACTCCTACGCTATCCAACGCTTTCCCTTCTGTTGCACTCTCTGGAGTGGGAATAGTAATTTTTACCCCTACGCTATCCTACGCTTTCACTACTGTTGCACTCTCTGGAGTGGGAATAGTAATTTTTACTGCTACGCTATCCAACGCTTTCCCTACTGTTGCACTCTCTGGAGTGGGAATAGTAATTTTTACCCCTACACTATCCAACACTTTCCCTACTGTTGCACTCTCTGGAGTGGGAATAGTAATTTTTACCCCTACGCTATCCTACGCTTTCACTACTGTTGCACTCTCTGGAGTGGGAATAGTAATTTTTACTGCTACGCTATCCAACGCTTTCCCTACTGTTGCACTCTGTGGAGTGGGAATAGTAATTTTTACTCCTACGCTATCCAACGCTTTCCCTACTGTTGCACTCTCTGGAGTGGGAATAGTAATTTTTACCCCTACGCTATCCAACGCTTTCCCTACTGTTGCACTCTCTGGAGTGGGAATAGTAATTTTTACCCTTACGCTATCCAACGTTTTATATAATTAATTTAAAAAATATTACAAGTATATTTAATTTTTTATATTTAATTTTTATTAATGTTATTGTTTTATGTTTGTAAATGTATTTGTAATTTAGAATATAATTTATTAATTAATAAATTAGTAAAATAATTATAACAACTTATTTTTCAGTACATATATATTATATATTTACTGTATATATTTAAATAATGTCTTAATATTATATATGTATTATTTATTAATTTTAAACATTAGATACTTTTAACTATGCAGATTTTATTTATTAGTATTATTTACTTTATTTTACACTAGCAGCCCGCCCCGGCGTTGCCCGGGGGCAGAAGGGGGCTGGGGGCTGCATTTTGTGCTTTTGTTTAGTCCCGGCCGGGCACCCCGCCCTCCCGCCCGCCCGCCCCGACATTGCCTATACCGCTGCCCGCCCGCCTCCCCCCTCTGCCTACCAGCCCGCCCTTGCGTTGCCCGGGGGCAGAAGGGGGCTGCATTTTGAGCATTTGTTTAGTCCCGGCCGGGCCCCCCGCCCTCCCGCCCGCCCCAACATTGCCTATACAGCTGCCCGCCCGCCTGCCTCCCGCCCGCCTCCCGCCTTACCTCAGCGGCGCTCCGGACTTAGCCCCCACTCCCGGGCCCCCGCCCGCCCAGACATTGCCCGGACCGCCTCCCGCCTTGCCTTACCTGAGCCGCCGCACCACTCCTCGCCGCACGTCGCCGCTCGTCACAGCTCGTCACCGCTCCTCCCCGCCTATCGTCGTCACGCAGGTGTAGGTCGCGGCCGGCGCTTGTTTTAGGGGACTACTTTTTTTAAATTTTTTAATTTACGTTTATTTTTTATTTTATGCAGCCTATGTCCATCTACACACCCTGAGGATTACAACAATGTATTGGGTGTGTGGATTGGCGCTGTGGTTCCAGAGTTTACCTTGCCAAAAGGTTTCTGTTCTCTCTTTATAATAGTAGTATAGATTTATATTTTATAAGAAAAAAAACTTTATTTTTAACCGATATTTTTAACATCTATATTATTTTTTCGATATTTATGTACTTACCATGTTGTAGATAGGATGTCGATATTCTTGCCCTCGATATTTTTGACTCTATATTCCTGTAAGTCGATATTTTGTAGGTCGATATTTTGTCAGTGATCCGTTTGTAACGGCTTCCCTGCTGCTTGATGGTAACAGCGAATCGTGCTGAAAATCCAACGAGCAATACAATACAACCCTTTCGTGGAGCACCAGAGGCACCAGAATGGGGTGTCCTCTCTCGCCCCTCCTTTTTGCCCTGGCTATCGAGCCCTTGGCCGCTAAAGTCCGCCAGCACTACAGAGATCATGCCCTTATGTACCCTAATAGGCAAGTTTTAATTTCCTTATACGCTGACGACCTCACCCTCTACCTTTGTAACCCGGAACACAGTCTCAACCCTATTCTGAGGCTGCTCATTCTCTTTGGTCATCTCTCTGGGGTTAACATAAACTGGGGGAAATCCCAGATCTTCCCTCTCACGGATGCCAGTCCGCGGTACATCCCTGCTTACCCTCTCACATGGTGCGAAGACACAATCACATACCTCGGAATAGTCATCACTCGTAACCGGACCGATTTGACGTCAGCTAATTATGGGTGCATGCTTGATCTCCTCACCGATAAAATCACCAGATGGATTGCCATGCCCATCTCTTTGGTCAGGAGGGCCTCATTGATCAAGATGGTCATCCTACCCAAATTGCTTTACCTTTTTATTAATATTCCCTACGCTCCAAGCAGACACTTTTTCAAAGCCCTAAAAACTCAACTCATACGTCTTACCTGGGGAGGGAAACAAGCTAGACTGCGCTGGGACACTCTCACTCGACCCTTTGAGGCTGGAGGCTTTGAAATCCCAGATTTTGAACTATATTTTAGCTGTGCTCAGGTTCACTCGTGACATGCTGGATACCCCCCTCCCCACCTATATGTCTCATCTAGAAGTCGAAGAAGGATATATGAGCCCGACCCCCTGTTCAGCATACCTCAGTGCAACTGCTGTCCCTCGTCGCTTGGCCTCCAATACAGTGGACTGCACAGTCAGCGCTTGGCGAAACTTAGCCTGCCGCCTCCGCGCAGCTTTTCTCTACTCCCCCCCCTGCTTCCCCTCCAGGGCTGGCTTGACCTCCCTGTTACGAAAGAGGGTGGCTGCCGCCAGCTCCTCTGCAGACTTTCCATTCAGGCCTGAGGAAAACTATATGTCAAAGGAACATTGTGCACCAGTGTGGAATTTTTTTGGGTACTATCCCACCTACCCCCCTGGAGTGCTTTTTGTACATCAGACTGCAGCAGGATGTAATGTGGTATCGCTGTTATACCGCACTACCCTACACGACAGCATACATGACCCCCTTCTGGCCTGATAACGCTGGAAGGAAGAACTCGGCTCCCACATCACTGATGAGCAGTGGTCCTTTTGCTGCCGACAGACTGGTAAAATATCTGCCAACCGCAGACTGTGCATCATTCACTACAAATACATATACTGCCTCGACTACATGCCCGCACGCTTAAAGCGCCTACGCGACACTGACCGCTTTGACCGTTGTGGATACGAGGGAGCAGACTTTAGACACCTAGCTTGGGATTGCCCTCCTATACGGAATTACTGGACGGAGATGCTGACGACGCTTGACCAAATGACTGGACTACACGTTCCCAATGACCCCCTGGTTACGCTTCTGGGACGCACCGTGACACTGACCGCTTCAGTGTGGCGATACACCTCCTTGGCGCTCCTTCTCGCTAAGAGGCAAATCGCCTGCAGATGGGGCAGAGGGAGGGCTCCCAAATGTAAAGACTGGTAGCAGGATCCCCTCTATTGTCAAGAGCAATTGAACACATACGCTGACCTTCTTCCACCTTCCTCCCGCCCAAGTGACATTTGGTCCACCCTTCAATCATATCTCCTAGAACAGCCCACCACGGAGGACACCAGCACTGAGACCCATCCTGAGGGTAATGGAGTTAGCGCATGAGATGCACCCCGAACCCCGCAATGTATTGATTTACTCAGAGGACACAGCCCAGGACTTCTGCGTAATCGGGAGTTATGGTTGCTTCCCTCATAGGGCCAATAACATCTGTCATGCTGTCTGAATGGTCTACCTGCAATGTCAGTAACGCTCATGGTATTGTTTACTTCTTGAAGTTTGTCTCCTATGCTAAAAACTATAAAGAAATTTAAAAAAAACCTTTGTGGAGCACTGTAGGCCACAAGGAGTTGATTAGACTTGTGAAAGCCTCTAGTCTTTTATAAACAGACCTTCAAGAATCTCAGGACATCCAATGAATGCAGGCGTCCCTCCACTGGAGTCGCAGGATATGGAAAGAATGTCTTGAGAATGAGAGGTTAATTTAAACGAATAGCTGAAGGTACTTCAGAAATCAACTTAGGGTTTGTCCAGAGGACCTCTATATCGTTCCTAAATTGCAGGAAAGGTTCCTGAATGGTGAGAGGTTGAAGTTTGCTCACTCGCCTGGCAGATGTCAACGTTTTGAGTAGAGCTACCTAGCAGGAAGCAAATTTCAGATCTGTTCTGTAAATGGGTGCTTCATCAATCAATCAATCAACTTGTAAAGCCCGCTACTTACCCGCGAGGGTCTCAAGGCGCTGAGGGGGGGGGAGGAGGGGGTGCCGCTAATGCTCGTAGAGCCAGGTCTTGAGGAGCCCTCTGAAGACAAGCAGGTCTTGGGTTTGTCTGGGTGGGGAGGGTGTTCCAGATCTTTGCGGCGAGGAAGGAGAAGGATCTGCCGCCGGAGGTCGTTCATTGGATTCGCGGCACAGTGGCGAGGGCGAGGCTGGCGGAGCAGAGCTGGCGAGCAGGGGTGTAGAAGTTTATTCTGTCGTTCAGGTAGGCTGGTCCGGTGTTGTGGAGTGCTTTGTGTGCGTGGGTGAGGCGTTTTAAGGTGATCCTTTTGTTGACGAGGAGCGAGTGCAGGTCTCTGAGGTGGGGGGTGATGTGGCTACGGCGGGGAATGTTGAGGATCAATCGGGCAGAGGCGTTCTGGATGCGTTGTAGTCGTCGCAGATGTTTGGCTGGAATTCCTGCGTAGAGTACATTGCCGTAGTCCAGCCTGCTGCTGACGGGGGCTTGGGTCACTGTTCTTCATGTTTTGGTCGGGATCCACTTGCAGATCCTGCGAAGCATGCAGGGGGTGTTGTAGCAGGAGGAGGAGACGGCGTTGACCTGCTTCGCCATGGAGAGGGAGGAGTCGAGGATGTAACCTAGGTTGCGTGCGTAGTCTGTGGGTGTCGGTGCTGCTCCCAGTGTGGTCGGCCATCAGGAGTCGTCCCACGCAGAGGGTTTGGGGCCTAGGATGAGGACCTTCGTCTTGTCCGAGTTCAGTTTCAGGCAGCTGCTTCTCATCCACTCGGCGACGGCCTTCATTCCCTCGTGGAGGTTGGTTTTGGCGGTGTGCGGGTCCTTGGTGAGTGAGAGGATGAGCTGGGTGTCGTCGGCTTAGGAGATGATGTTCAGGTCGTGTTGGCGGACCACATCTGCGAGAGGGGCCATGTAGATGTTGAACAGGGTCGGGCTGAGGAATGAGCCCTGGGGTATGCCGCAGATGATGTTGGTGGCTTCGGAACGGAAGGGCGAGAGGTGGACTCTCTGGGTTCTGCCGGAGAGGAAGGACGTGGTCCAGTCCAGGGCCTTCTTCTGGATACCGGCTTCTTGGTGGCGTTTTCTTAGTGTGCGGTGGCAGACCGTGTCGAAGGCGGCTGACAGGTCCAGGAGGATGAGGGCTGAAGTTTCACCGTTGTCTAGCTAGCGCCTGATGTCGTCTGTGCCGATGATGAGGGCAGTTTTGGTGCTGTGGTTGCGTCTGAAGCCGGACTGGGATGGGTCTAGGATGGTGTTGTCCTAGGGGTGGTGGGTCAGCTGCATGTTGGCGATTTTCTCAATGACCTTTGCCGGGAAGGGGAGTAGGGAGATGGGCCGGAAGTTCTTGAGGTCTTTGGGGTCCGCTTTGGGCTTCTTGAGGAGGGTGTTGATTTCGGCGTGCTTCCAGTTTTCCGGGAATGTTTCTGTGTTGGAGATCTTGAGCGGATGGAGTTCATGACCTTGCATGTCTCTTTGTCGTTGACGTGGGAACAGGAGGACAGCTGGTTGGTGCAGGTGGCGTTCGGGGTGTGGTTTGTAGTGGTCGGGCGGGTGGGTGTTGAATACGCATTGGATGTCGGCGATCGTGCGATGGAAGAAGGTGGCCAGTAAGTCGCACAGATCTTGTGAGGGTGGGATGTCGGTGTTGGCGCTGGGATTGGAGAGTTCCTTCACTATGTTGAACAGTCCTTTGCTGTCATGTGCGTTGTTGTCCAGTTTGGCTTTGAAGGATGATCTCTTGGCTGTTCTGATGAGGTGGTGTTGTCTGCGAATGGCGTCCATGTGGGCTGCGTGGCTGTCTGGTGCGTGGTCGTGAAGTCATTTCTTCTCTAGCTTCCGGCATGTCTGTTTGGAGATCTGGAGTTCTTCAGTGAACCAGGCGGCTTTCTTGCTGGGTTGGTTGACGTAGGGTTTCTTGATCTGGGCGAGGGTGTTGGCGTAGTCGTTGATCCACTGTCTGAAGTTTCGGGTGGCGGCGTCTGTGTCAGTGGGGTCGGTAGGTGGGTTCTGGGTGAGGGTGGAGGTTAGTTGGTCCTCGGTGACTTTGCATCAGCAACGATGAGGCAAATGTAGGGTGCGGTGGTGCGTGGCTGGTTTTTCGAAGGTGAAGTGGATGCACCGGTGGTCAGTCCAGTGGAGTTCGTGGTGTAGTTGAAGGCGACGTGGGTGCTTGTGGAGAAGAGGGGGTCGAGCGTGTGGCCGGCGGCGTGGGTGGGTTCGGTAACAAGTTGTCGGAGGCCGAGGTTGGCGATCAGGGCGATGGAGTTGGTGTCGTTGTTGTACTCGAGGTTGAAGTTAAGGTCTCCAAGGAGGATGTAGTCCTTGGAGGTGAGTGCGTGGGTGTTGGCGAGGTCAGCGACGGAGTCGCTGAAGAGGGTCCGGGTTGTCTGTAGATGAGTGTTCCTCTGAGGGTGGTGTTGGGGTCGGTGTGGATCCGGAAGTGAAGGTGTTCGGCGGAGTTGAAGGAGTCGTCTGCAAGGGTGTGGACCTGGAGGTTGGACTTGTGGACGATGGCTATTCCTCCTCCCATCCCGTTGGTGCGGTCTCTGCGGGAGATCTTGTAGCCGTCCGGGATGGCTATGGCGATGCCAGGTGCCGAGGAGTTGTTCCATCAGGTTTCGGTCAGGAAGGTAACGCCAGGGCCGGTGGTGTCGAGCAGGTCCCAGAGTTCGGTGGCGTGTTTGCGTGCGGAGTGGGTGTTGAGGAGTATGCAGCGGAGGTGGTTGGGTCCGGTCCTTGGGGGTATGGTGGTTATGTCGCAGGTGAAGTTGCAGGAGTGGCAGGAGAAGGGCCCGTGGGGGCGTTTTGGGGCGGCCTGGAAGCAGCGGTGGTCTCAGGTGGTGTTGAGTGCGTGGAGGCAGTTGGCATTGTATTGCAGTCTGGCCGTTTGGGGGATGCGGGGTCCAGGGGTTCTGGTGCTAGGCGCGGTCCAGGCGCGTCCGCTGCGCGTCCGGGCTGTGGTCGCCATTTGAGGCGTGGAGGGTCAGCTGGGGGGCGGTACCGGTGTGGCCGTGGGGAATAGCGGCGGGAACAAAGCGGTCAGGGAAGCAAACAGTGGGGGGTTGGGGGGGCGGCGCCGGGGACTAAACGGTGCAGACAGGCAGAAACGGACTAAAGCAACAGGCAAGGATGGCAAAAGATTGCCAAAATACACAAGAACAAACCACAGTCCTGGGCACAGGAGATTCACACCTGTATTGGGAGTGGCAGCAGTGGGGGTGAACGCGCTCAGGTGGAGCTATTCGGCAGCAGGGGAGCGACTCGGCCCTGGAGCACGGTCAGATATCACCCTTCTTAAGCTTTGAGAGGAGAATACTGAGCTGACAGATCAGTGGAGAATGTCTGTGTTATATCTAAGGTTTTAACCTTACATCTTCCCTGTTTCTCTGCCTCTGCTGTTCAGCCAGTGTGAGTGGAATGTTAGTGTGAATGTGATGTCATTGGAATGTTTGGTATGCTGTGAGTGGACTGTCAGTTGGATCCTGGGCTGAGCAGCAGTGAGGATGCTCCTGGTGGGGCTTTGATTACTTATATACTGGAAAACCTATCTAACCATCTTAGAAGAATAAACTTATCATCTGTAACCTATCTAAGTCTTCTGGAATTCCTTACCAAGATGTAACATAAATTTGGCGACGAGGACCTTTTTTCAAGCTTCTTAAAGGTACTTTTATTCATGATTTTATTCAAAACGAACCTACTTAAGGATTTTACGCCCTCCCGGATGTAACAGTCTGACTAGTGGAAAGACCCTAAATAGTCCTTTGAGGAATTGCTTAACGATTCTGGATGACCATAATGAAGGTGAGGTAGATGATCTCCTTAAGTGGGAGATAACCGCTAAGTGGACCTTGATGGAGGCATGAGTGAACCCTGATTTCGCCGAGGGCAGGAAAAAGGGAGAATTTCTTGAGGTGAAGAAGAGAAAGGCTACACGTTAGCCTGTTGGCACCAAATGCAAAAACACTTCCACTTCAGCCAATAGGTCTTGTTAGTACTGTTCGGACGAGCGCTGGACAGTATTTCCCTTAATTCAGATGACGGATTCAATGGGCGTGTTCAGGAGCCAAGCTGAAAAAAACAAGAGATTTGGGATACGGATGCAGCACTTTGTACTGGGACACTGCTTTGAGTAATGAAATGTTTTCAAGAGAATCTGGTGTTTCTCCGAGAGTAGGAGTTCCGTAAACCAACCAGGGAGGAGTTAAAATGATCATCTTGCAGGGCTTGGCTTTCATCTTCATGAGCAGCCTTGGTAGGAGAGGAATTGGAGGGAAGGCATTTGCAAAGATGCAGGACTATGCCATCAAAAATGCATTCCCCCATTATACCCAATAGTGATGCCAGATTGCCAAGAATTGGCATTTCTTGCTTTGTGGGATCGCAAAAAGATCGAGATGCGGCTAGCAGCACTAGAAGATGACGCTGTTGAGAGTGACACAATGACACTAGTCTGCTTACTGTGTCTGCGGTGGTGTTCCGGTTGCCGGGAAGATGTTCTGTCCTTAAGGACACTTGGTTGGAAATTGATCATTCCCAAAATCTCTTGGGAGAGGTGGCGTGAGCTTGTGTCACCATGCTTGTTGATGTAGTGATTTGTGGTGATGTTGTTCATCCGAAAGAGCAAAGCTGAGTTCTTTATTCTTGGAAGGAAAGCTTGTAAAGCCAGATGGACCACTGTGAGCTCCAACAAGTTGATGTGAAGGTGGTTATGTGGCTTTTGCTCCTTGCCACTGACTTGAAAGTCTTGAAGGAAAGATCTTCATCCATCAAGGAAGGGTGCAGTAGTGATGACCAAACGATATGGTGGGATTAGAAAGGAGCAACCAACTAAAATATCCTTTTGTTGTGTCCACCATGAGATGGCTTTGATCATGGCCGGTGTGATGGAGAGTAGATCGTTGAAGGATTCCTCTGCCTGCAGCCACTGCTTATCTAGTTCTTCTTGGAGAGGACACATCCTTAGTAAGTAAGTAATGTATTGTCTGGTTAATTAAAACATGTACAAATCCATAAAAGAAGAATTATAACAGCAGGGTTCATAATTTAAACAGAATAAAAATAACATTTCATAAACGCCCATTCCTAGTATTAGCTGCAATGAGACATATATCAAAAATTATTATTGGGGCGTGGCCAAGATGGCGGCGGAGTAGGACGCCTTTTCGTGCCGCTCCGGCGCTGATCCTACAAAGCATCTAACAGCACGAATCTGTGGGACCCCACCCGCCCCAAAAGCGGCGGGGAAGTCCGCCTGACGGAGCGGTTGGCCTTGGTGTGGTCACCGAGGCGGTGTGATCCCGAGTTCGCTCCTGAGATCGAACGCACCCCACGGCCTGTGAGACCCCGGGCTCTCCTGACATCGAGGCCCGGCGAGGTTGATGGGCGGGGCCCTGGAGCTGCCCTGAGGAAGTCGGAGCAGACGGAAGGCGGAGAGTATCTGCATTCCGGAGACAGGTGGACCTGGCGACGGACCCAGCTCGACCCCCCTTGCCCTTGGGGTATTGCTGCACCGGTTTCCAGCACCGACTGAGGCGCACGGAGGTCGGAGGCACCCGCGGTCGGCATCACCCGCCACCGCACGTGTGAGGCTGGACACAGCCGGCGTCTGTGGAGCAAGTGAAGGCGAGCGCTTGAACTGAGCGGCGAGGTCCGCCGTTGAACTTGGCCACGAGGCACGGAACCTGAGCACTGTGGGCCGCCGAGTCTACTGTGGAGTGAGACCGCGGAACTGGCCAGCGGTTACCGGCGCATCTTGCGTCGCACGAGGGCCCGGAGGGCGGTGGAAAGCAGACGCCGGCACTTGGGCTTTGCCTTGCCTGGGCTCCGGGGGGCCCACGGATCGAGTTGCTGTGTGCGTGGGGCTGGGCACAGTTGGAAGCTACAGAGCGCGCCTTGCTGTGCGTTTGGACTGCCTGAGGGGCCCGCCACTATCCTGAGCCACGTGGCGCCGGGCCGGAGCACTGTGAGCCGCCATGTCTAATGTGCCACGCAAACGGGGCCAAGGGAAAGACAATGCCCCGAAATCTTCTCAGCAACCGGCTTCCCCTGGAGCGAGTGGGTCCTCGAAACAATCGGACGATGAGGCCCCGGCGACGAAAGCCTTTATGACCGAGCTGTTTGCCTCCATCAAGGAGGACATCACCGAACTCAGGGCGCAGCTAGCCTCCGATCTAAGGGAGGTGCGGAGAGATGTGGACGGCATAGGAGAGAGGGTGGCGACCCTGGAAGACCGAGACTTGAGCGTAGCTACCGACGTTCACCTACTGCAGCAAGACATTATTCGCCTCACCGAGCAAAATCTGGACCTACAATTGCACACGGAGGACTTAGAAAACCGCTCCCGTAGAAATAACATCAGAATACGGGCGGTGCCGTGGGACGGTGAGGCTGGGGACCTGCGGGGGTATGTTCAGGAGCTGTTCCTCCAGGTGCTGGACGAGGAAGATACGAAGGAGATTCGGATGGACAGAGTACACAGGGTAGGCCTGCCACGGCGCGGGGGGGGGCCCCCCCGACATCCTAGTATGCGTACACGATTTCCAGCTGAAGGAACGGATACTACGCAAGGCCAGAGCCATCGAGTCGCTACGGTTCCGGGAGCATCGGCCTCAGCTATACCAAGACCTGGCGGCGTCTACCCTGCAGAAGCGGCGGGAGTTTCGACCGGTGACGGCTTTTCTGAAAGAGAGGGGCATCGCCTACTCCTGGGGGCACCCTTTCAGGATCATTTTCAGGTGGCAGAATCGCCTCGCTCAAGTCCGCACGCTTCAGGCAGCGAAAGAACTTTTGGGCCTGGAGGATGTACCGCCTTCGCAGGCCGCGACGGCTTCCCCGTCCCGAAGGCGACGTCGTTCGTCTTCATGGCAACGGGTGGGGGGGTCACCCATCAGGCAACGGCCGGATCTCTCTACCAGCCTGCAGGAACGGGATGCAGCAGTCGCCTCGGTGGCGTCAGTCACGGTGACCGACACACAGCATAGCTCTGGGGCGGCGTGATCCCCGGGAAATGGCGGATCGGCGCCGGAAGGGCCCGGGCCATCTGGTTGAGGGAGCTGAAAGTACTCTTGGAGGAGACGCCCTCGACTATGGCCATGGGGAATAGTGTCTTTGTTCCCCCGGCCTGCTTCTTGAGTGGGAGGCTTCCTACGGACTTCGGCCTACTGGTCTCGATGAGTATCGTTTTTGCACTTTTGTTTTGGACCTTGCACTTTGTTTGGTTTGCATATCTTTTGGGGTGGGGTTGGGATGGGGGTTGTTGGGGACAGTGGGGGGGGACCCGTGACGGAGGGCCAGAGGGGATGTTTGTTGTGTGCCTGCTGATGACTGCGCACTTTATTGCTGGTGATGCCGTGCTACGGATGTTCTGGAAGCAACTAGTTGTCTACTACTTGGGGGAGGGGCTGGATGCGGGGTGGATGACGCTTGGCATGCTGAGAGCGGGTTCTGGGGTTTGTATCTGCTATGCCGCTTAGCATAGGGACATGAATTCGCCTCAGAAGCGGCAGCGGGTTCTGAAGTATGTGATGGACCATCACCTTGATGTAGTTGGCTTGCAAGAGACGCACTTGGCACGGAAGGATGAGTTGAGGCTCCGCCATAAGGCATCCCCATTATCTACAGGTCCTCTGCTGTCACGAAGCACCGGGGGGTGACAATTATGTTCAGGGCTACGTTGCATTTTCAACCAGTGGAAGTCCGCAACGACAGGGAGGGTCGCTGGCTGATGGTTAAGGGGCACATTCAGGGTAGGTTGTGTACATTTGTGGTGGTGTATCTGCCCAATGCCGGTCAGAACAAGTATCTACAGGAATTACTGGTGAAGGTGGGGGAATTTGCAGAAGGGCTCTTGTTTATGCTGGGCGATTTCAATTTGGTGTGGGACAGGGATTTGGACAGCTCGGGGGGTCGCAGAGCGGACACAGGGGTCTTTTCTGATTCCACGCAACAAGGGGTGGGGGAGTTGGGTTTCGTGGATGGATGGCGATTTTTTCACCCTGCCGTGAAAGACTACACATTCTTTTCACATGTACACCACTCATACTCTCGCTTGGACCACATCTTCCTTAGTCAATCCCTCAGAGGGAACATTCTAGATGCCGCCATTCTCCCGATCTCGGTGTCGGATCATAGCCTCTTGGTGCTCACTCTTCGTTGGTCGCCGCCCGACACCGCAAGCCGAAAGTGGTACTTCCCGGCGTCGGTGGTTAGAGATGAAGTTTCCGACCGAGCCTTACGCCTGGCCATCCGTGAGTTTTTCGATTGCAATCCCCCGTCGGACACTTCTCTGACGACCACGTGGGACGCCTTCAAGGCGACGATCAGAGGGACGTGCTTGGGCCTCAATTCACAACTTAACACTCTGCGTAGGAAGGAACGGGATGCGCTGGAAGCCGAGGTGCTTGAGCTCGAGAGGGCTCATAAGACCAACCCCTCGAGGGTCACCCTGCGTCCACTGACGGCGGTTAGGGGCAAACTGAAGGCACACTATGCAAATAGGGCCGAGCTCACTCTCCTGCGGTTGGGGCGGCAATCATACTCCAGTGGTAATAAGATTGGCAGACACTTAGCCCGGCAACTGCGGGACAAGAGGGAACGAGAATACGTAGGGGGGATCAGAGACCCCGCAGGAGTACTCCACCACCGTGACGGGGAGAAAGCGGACATATTTGGCCGCTTCTATGCCGATTTATATACGGGCGAGGAACTGGATGCTGCAGCGCAGCGGGAGTTCCTGCAACGCTTGCCCCTCCCGCAGGTCTCTAGTGCGTGGAACGACCTGTTAGAGGCTCCGATCTCGAGTGAGGAAGTCCTCTCTGCCATTAAAGCCTTGAAATTACATAAAGCCCCCGGCCCGGACGGGTACACTGCAGTCTTCTATCAGACCTACGCGACTGAGGTGTGCGACTTCCTGGTCGCCCTCTTTAACGACATGGCTACGTCCGGAGTGAATTCCGGGACCCTGGCGGAGGCGGTGATTACGGTCCTGCCGAAGCCGGGGAAGGATCCGGAGCACTGTACTTCATTCCGTCCCATAGCCTTACTCAATATTGACGCGAAGCTGTACTCGGCGATACTAGCGCGACACCTCCAGGACCTGCTACCGGCGATTGTTCATCCGGATCAGTCCGGCTTCATCAAAGGCCGCCAGACACACGACAATACACGAAGGGTTGTTCATCTCATTGAGAAGGCGGACAGGTTCCGCATCCCGGCGGTGTTGGTGGGCCTGGATGCGGAGAAGGCCTTCGATCGCGTGGACTGGAACTTTCTATTCCACACGTTACAGGCGTTTGGTTTCTCCGACAGATTTATCACCATGGTGAGGGCAAACTTCTGTAGCCCACGCTCGAGGGTGGCGGTGAACGGCCACTTGTCGGCCTTCTTCCAGCACTCGCGAGGCACCAGACAAGGGTGCCCCCTCTCTCCCTTGCTGTTCGCGCTCAGCATTGAGCCCTTGGCGATGGCGATCCAGGAGCATGAGGGGGTGAAGGGCATACCATTCACAGGAGAGCAGCACAAAATTTCTCTCTTTGCAGACGATGTCCTGCTGTCGGTGGCCGATCCCGCTAACTCTCTCCCATGCGTTCGGGATATCTTGCTGGACTTCGAGGGAGTAGCTGGCTTCAAGGTTAATTACGGCAAGTCTTATGTCCTGAACTTAACCTTGTCGCAGGCCGAAGTCGCTCAGGTGAGGGCGACAACTCCGCTAGCCTGGGCCTCAGGCTCGATACTTTACTTAGGAGTCCACCTCACTCCTACGGTAGGTGGCTTATTTGCAGCCAACTTCCCGCCCCTACTGGCCAAGACACGAGCCGAACTGGAGAAGTGGAAGCCCAAATTCCTGTCCTGGCTAGGTCGGGTGCATGCCATTAAAATGGTCCTTCTCCCCAAGTACTTATATCTTTTTCAGGCCTTACCGATTCCACTAAGCACTTCCTTTTTTGGCCAGCTCAAAACATTGATTTTAAAATTTGTTTGGCAGGGAGGTCGGGCACGACTTTCGTTTGCACTCCTGCGACGGTTGCGAGCTGACGGAGGGGTCGGCCTCCCGGATCTACACCTCTATTATAAAGCTGCCCAACTAAGGGTCATGGTGGAATGGTCACAGCAATTTTCCGAAAAACACTGGTTGCATATGGACCGGAGCGTGGCTGGCCGGTCCGTCTGGGATCTAGCCTGGAAACCAAAGCGTGACCGCCCGGGGAATGCGTACATCAGTACGCCCACGGGGACTACACTGAAAGTCTGGGATACCTTGGCGGGGGATGAACGATGGACGGCCTTCCCGTCTCCGTTCACCCCATTGCATTTCAACCCGGCGTTCCCGCCGGCGCTCGCCGAGGGTCCCTTTGATACCTGGAGAGAGGGAGGATGTCGAGCACTGCTCCATCTGTTCCACGGCACTGACCCCCTGACATTTGAGAATTGCATGCGGGACTACCAAGTGCAGCCGACTGAAAAATACAGACATTTACAACTGCTTCACTGGGCCACGTCTCCAGGAGTGCGGGAGGCAGCCACGAGGCCTCCCTCCGAATTTGAGGCCTTCCTGCTGAAAACGTCTTCCATGAAGGGGGCCATCTCCTTTC
Organism: Lissotriton vulgaris; assembly: GCF_964263255.1. Classification (NCBI taxonomy): domain Eukaryota; kingdom Metazoa; phylum Chordata; class Amphibia; order Caudata; family Salamandridae; genus Lissotriton; species Lissotriton vulgaris. The sequence goes on from NC_141691.1 coordinate 1,109,097,640, forward strand.
TGTACCAACTGCTGCTTCGATCTGCCCTTTCCCCTAGACCGCGCTACATGGAGCAATGGGAGGAGATGGTGGGGAGGGATATCACGGATGGTGAATGGTCGGCGTTGTGGGGGGACATGACGCAATTCAACCACTCAATACTCCTGAGGGAGGCGCACTTAAAAACTCTTACACAGTGGTATATGGTCCCGGCCCGGCTTCACCGTATCTACCCGGCTGCCTCGGACAGATGTTGGAGGGGTTGTGGCTTACTGGGGGACTTCCGCCACATTTGGTGGGATTGTCCGATCATCAAACCCTTCTGGGACGAGATCCTATCCCATATTAAAGATATCTTGCAGTATCCTATCGATAACTCCTTAGAGTTCGTGCTCTTGGGCTTGAGAGATCCTGGTCTTGAGCACCAGACACGCGCAGACAAGAAGATTCTATGGCTCTGTCTAGGCGCTGCCAAGCTCACGCTGGCATCACCCTGGAAGCGGAAGGAGGCGCCGGCGATCTCACTTTGGCACGCTAGACTGTGGAGGCTCCTGAGTCTTGAGAGAATGGCGGACATCTTCCTAGGCAACTACAAACACTTTAAGCATGTATGGGGCCCCCTGGTGTCCTTTCTCTCTACTGGTTTACCCTCGGCAGTGTGCCCAGCATCTCTGAGGACCTTACATCTATTTCAGCTCTAAGTTTGTGTGAGGATGAGTGGGGAATGAATGAGGCACCGTCACGGGAGGGGGGGGGGGGAGGGATACGGGAAGTTGAGTTTGTGTACGGCTATCGGGACATCTGTACTGCTGGGACGAGGCTTAGATCGACGGCTCTGTGACACTGGACTTTCTGCTGGCTGAACTAACAGAGTACCCCGCCTTGGGGCTACGTGTACGCCGCCTTGCGGATGATGGAGCCTATCATTTGTTACTTCTCTCGCATTGCATTATTGCCTCGTCTTAATTTACTGCTTTTCCACTGTGTGGGACCATCTGTGCTCCCGAGGCGGTACCTTTTGTTCACTGTTTTTTTTTCCTTTCTGTGTTTTGCAAAATAAAAATTTTACAAAAAAAAAAAATTATTATTCATTCATTCGGTAAAATACATTAAAAACGTCATCTCATAAAACATCCGTACATTATACTGGCTATTGTCCATAGTTGTCGTATGATGCAATACAATTGTAAAGGGTTACAACCTTTCAATAAAAAAACGAGTTACCAAATGATTTCCTTGTAAGGATCCGCCCTTAAAAAAGGACTTTTTGCTGCAGTGGTAAGGCATACAGGTCAAGGGCGACAGAGTTTCTTCCCTGCCGCTTGCATAAATTGCATGAAGCGGCATGCTAACTGAACGTTTCCTCCTCCGAGGGATGCCATCACTGCCTGTCTGCAGGTTCTTATCCCCTTACTTGAAAAAGAAGGCTTCAATAGCTGATGTCTTTCGACTTGTAGTTCTCTGCAAATACACAGAAGGTGCAATACACTTTCATTTGATTTGTTGCATAAACAACAGATTGTCCTGCCCGGCAGTCGTTTCCAGGGGGGAAGATGCGGCAGTACTAGTAGAATGCCCATTCGAAAGCGGAGGTATTTTTCTTTCTTCCTCCAGTTGAAACCTTCCCCCAGGTAAGGCTGCGGAGAGGGCTTAAGTAGCTTTGCACAATGAACCATCCATGGGATCTTTCTGTGAGTGCTGCCTTGTCTTCTACTAGGGATAGATTTTTCACTGTCTTGTTTACCATTTGTTTGAAGCAGTGGTTAGACCCCAGGGCTGCCCAAAGTTCATCCAAGCCTAAACACTCGTTTGATGCTGTCAGATATCTCCTAGCTGCACAGTCTCTATTTTTATGTATTTCGTTCCATAAGTAGGAGTTCAGAGATCCTGGTTTGGCATTTTTAATCCTGTACAAGCTCTTGGCGTAAGCTCCTTTGTGAATTATTTCTTTGCGCTTTATGCCGAATTCCAGCCTTATCTGGGCTGGCGAGACGTACTTAGGTGAATTAAAGATCATTCTGGCCACTCTTGAACAGTGCTATCTAGTATGGCTGCATCTCTTCCCCTCATGCTCTTGCTCCCCTAAGTGATTGTCGGAAAGAGCTTTGCTTGCTAAACATTTAAAGTCAGCAAAATGGAACTAGAGGGATTCCCAGGAAGGATTTGCAACGGTGAACTGAAAGAGACCTTCTTTGTGTGGGTTCTGCTAGCGAGATTAGTTTTAATTGCCTCTCCACAGATGGAAATGATCTGTTGAGCGCTGTACCTACCGTTGTTCCTAGGAAGGTAATAGTCTTTGAAGGATGCATGACTGACTTTTCTGGAATCTGGGTAAGGCGTAATTTCCTGAACAGTGTAGTGCAGGCTGCTGTTGTGGCCTGAGCTGCACACACGGAAGGTGCCTTGACCAACCAACAGTCTAAATATGGGAACACTTGGTGTCTTTGTTTTTTGAGAAAGGCTACCACAAGTGACAAGCACTTTGTTAATATCCGAGGGGCAGATTTGAGGCCAAAAGAGAGGACCCTGACTTGATCATGGCTTCTGGCTATTGTGAATCAGAGGAATTCCTGTGAGATGGGTGGATGGTAATATGACTCCTGCAGGCTGAAGGATGGACAAGTAATCTCCTGGGATCAAGAGCAACATAATCTCCTGCAAGGAGACCATGAGGAAGGTTTCGCAAGTCCAGAATAGGTCCCATTTCCTGAACTTTTTGCGGACCAAAAAACTGGAATAGAATTCCCTCCCTCGTTGTAAATCAGGAACTGGTTCTATTGCGCCTTTCTCCAGCATGGCAAGAACCTCTAAACAGAGACGTGTAGATGTTTTGGAACAGATGGTAGGGGTGGAGTGGGAGGTGGAATTTGAAGAAATTCTAGCATGAGGCCAGATTGAATAGGGTTAAGAACCTATTGGTCCATTGTTCTAGCCTACCAACGATGAAGGTATGCAGATATTTTGCCCCCTAACTTGATTAATGAAGAATAACGAATAGCCGGAGTCTATAAGTGGTCCATTGAGCGGAACCAATGGTCTGATGTCCTGCTCTACCTCTTGCAGTAGACCGGTTGTAAGCCACTGTTGGTGGTTGCTGCTGAGCATACTGGTGTCAATAGGGGTAAAATGAAAAGGAGTAAGTGGGGTACCAATATTGCTGGCAACCTCTAATGTAAGATGGAAGACTCCTCCCTCGGGCGCCTCGAAAGTATACCGTACGAAACTGCAGCGTCCCCAATGACTTAGCTATGTTCGTATCCACCTTGATAGCTTCAAGTGCCACATAGGCGTGTTTGCTGAAAAGGGCTTCTCTGTTAAAAGGAAGGTCTAGAATGTTGTTTTGGACCTCAGGGCGGAAGGATAAAGCCTAACAGTGCAAAACGGCTTCACCTGCCAGCAGTCTGAAGCATTTGTGGCAATGTCCATTTCAGAGTCGATCACTTCTGACAATGTGCGGTCTCCTTCCTGGAGAATCTATTTGACCTCTGATTTACTCACATCGTGTAGTTGATCCAGAAACGGGGCATGATCGGACCACATCTGGCAGTCATATCTCCCAAGAATCGCGAGATAATTTGCTGCCCTAACAGTGAGCGCTGACATGGAAGAAAACCTTTTCCCAACATTGTCAGGGAGCTGGCCTCCTTTGTCTGGAGGTGCTGTGATTGGTGCCAATGGGTTCTTCAACCTGCATTTGGCTGCCTGAGAGATGACAGAGTCAGGCTTCGGTTATCGTTCAGACACGAAGAAGCATCCTCTGGAGCCTTGTACTTTTTCTCCTGGTGATAAAAGGACTGCAGTTACTGTGGCCGGAGTCTTCATGACTGTCTAGCCCACAGTAGATGTAGAACGTCTTCTTTGGCCTAGCCGCATAACCTGCACAATGTAGATGACTGTGTCCGTTTCCATGGGGCAGATGCAGCATTGATGGAAAAATGCCCAGCCTCAGGTGCAGGTATTTTTTCCTTTTTTACTCTATTAAAACCTGCGCCTAAGCATGGTTGGGGGGAGCATCTAGAGTAGCTCTGAATAACGAACCATCTGTGTGCTCATTTAATGCAGCTTTGCCCTTCAAGAGGGACTGCATTTTTACAGTTTTTTTTATCAGCTCTTTAAAGCTTTTATGGGACACAATGGTAGCCCAAGGGACATTTAGGGCCAAGCAGTCTATTGAATCTTGTAGGTAAATCTTGGCTGTGCTATCTTTTTTCTGGTTTAGCTCGTTCCAAAGGTATGAATTCAATGTCCCAGGATCCACTCCCTTTATTCTGTGCCCACATTTACCATATGCACCCTTGTGTGCTATTTGTTGCTTTTGTCAACCAAATTCTAATCTAATTTGTGCCGGCGAAGTGTACTGCGGGAGATTGAATATTATTCTCATTGACCTTGACACAGTCTTGTCTAGAATGCCGGCATCTCTTCCTCTTAGGTACTCGCTTCTGTAGGTGATAGTGGGGAGGAGTCTCGCTCGAATCACGTGTAATAAAGGGGTGAGGCTAGGGCCAGTTATTTTGTGTTTAATGTTTTTTAAAGCGAACGCTCAGGCAGATCCTCTTCCTGTTATGGCTACTTTTTGTTGGTGGAACATGCCTTTACTGTCCAGTATCATGTTCAAGTATTTAAATTCTTCTACAATGTCAAGTCTCAGACCCCCAACTTCCATCAGAACTGGTACGTTTTCTTACTCCGGTTTATTACCATAACTTTTGTTTTGTCTAAGTTTATACTTATTCCGTTCTTGGTGGAGAAGTTGCTCATGGTGTTTATCAAATGTTGCAAGCTAATTGGTGTACAACTGATTAGTACAGGGTTGTTGGCATAGAGCAGATCCGAGAGGGTGAAGCCTCCAAGAGTGGTTGCAATTATCAAGCACTGGCGACAGATCTGGCATGAATAGATTAAACAGAATCGGCGACAAAACACAACCTTGCTTCAACCCCTTGGTTGTTGGTATTCTCCTCGATAGGCAATCACCGGCTCCCAATTTTATTTGTACCCAAGTATTGGTATAGAGTAAAATCAGCTAAGACAGGAGTCTTGTATAATTTTCATTTTAGAAAGTTTTGACCAGATTTTCTCCCAGTTGATGTTTTTGAAGGAAGATGTATAGTCTATGAAGCAAACATAAAAGCGGTTTATTGAAGTTTTTGACGGCATTGATTAAAAGCGATAGGACCTGTATGGTTGTTGAAGTCCCCATACGTTTTTAAAAGCCTGTTTGATTAATTGGAATTGACGCGGTTTCTGAAGCCCAGTCTGTAAGTTCTTCCAGCAAAAGACCTGCATATTATTTGGCCTCGTTATCTATTAATGTATTGAGCCTATAATTTTCTGCTTTGTTTTTGCTGCCTTTCATATGTATCGGGGGAAAAAATTGATCCCTTCTAGGAGTCTGGTATTATTTCTGCTTCCACTATAAAAGGGAAAAGTGGCAGTAATGTTGCTGCCCAATAACCCAGGTCCTGCTTGTATAAGATAGGAGGGATGCCGCTTGGGCCTGGCCTGCCCTCTGCTCTGCCCTTCGAGATTCTATTCATAATCTTTTTAAATCGAGAACGAATAATTGATCTCCCCAGCTTGCTTTTCTTGGCCTAGCCAAGATCTTCTGCTCCCCTGTGCTTCTTGTATAGTGTTGTTTTGTTCGCTGTTGAAATGGTGCTATAATTAGCCCAGTCTTCTTCGGACAGGTGAGCGTTAATTCTGAGGGCCTTTGGATTCTGTAAGCTATTCACTGTGTGCCAAAACCTGGCGCTGTTTTTGGCTTTTGCGTCATGTACACAAATAAACTATCTCTCAATATCACAAAGGATCCAACTAAAGCAAATAAAGAAAGAAAGAAATAGAACAGTATGGAAACTTCGTCTAACGGGGCCAGATGTTAACCTTCAAAAGAAACTAAGACTGCTATAAATGAGCAAGAAGAAACTAATTCGGTCAGCAAATCGTGAGATCCATGGCTAGTTTTGCTCGACACCGAAGTTCTCATCTCCGATGCTGATTTTTTCAGCTCCGAGGATTTCGGCTCCGAAGAGATAGGCTCGGTGTCAAAAGCAGTTGGTGTTTCTATGTCGAAGTTTTTGGCTCCAAAGCGAGAGTGGTAGGCTCTGTAGCATGTGGTTTTGATGGCTTCTTCGGCGCTGAGCTAGGGCTGGGCATGTCCGATGATGACAGTCGGTGCCGACCATGGCTCGAAAGCAGTGGTGACCCAGCAACCCGTTTAGGTCAGTCTTGACCAGGAGGTCGACCCTTTGTGGTGGTTTGCTGGGGTCGATGCTGAGGGCCCAGAACTCATGGCTGGTTAAGCCGAAGGTAGATCTTGTGTCTAAAGTTTGGAGTCGGATCTATTGTTGGGCGAGAAGGTCCCTTCATCTGCAGCTGATGCCTGTGCATTATGTTCGGGGGGTGGGGGTGGGGGGGGGGAGGTCTGGTGTATCGCCACGTAGCTTCTGCAATCTCACGATTTGCGGACTGTCTATTTTCTCTTGCAGTCTCTGAAGCAGGGGTTGGAAAGACCCCGATCCATGGCTAGTTTTGCTCGACACCGAAGTTCTCATCTCCGATGCTGATTTTTTCAGCTCCGAGGATTTCGGCTCCGAAGAGATAGGCTCGGTGTCAAAAGCAGTTGGTGTTTCTATGCCGAAGTTTTTGGCTCCAAAGCGAGAGTGGTAGGCTCTGTAGCATGTGGTTTTGATGGCTTCTTCGGCGCTGAGCTAGGGCTGGGCATGTCCGATGATGACAGTCGGTGCCGACCATGGCTCGAAAGCAGTGGTGACCCAGCAACCCGTTTAGGTCAGTCTTGACCAGGAGGTCGACCCTTTGTGGTGGTTTGCTGGGGTCGATGCTGAGGGCCCAGAACTCATGGCTGGTTAAGCCGAAGGTAGATCTTGTGTCTAAAGTTTGGAGTCGGATCTATTGTTGGGCGAGAAGGTCCCTTCATCTGCAGCTGATGCCTGTGCATTATGTTCGGGGGGGTGGGGGTGGGGGTGAGGGGGGAGGTCTGGTGTATCGCCACGTAGCTTCTGCAATCTCACGATTTGCTGACCGAATTAGTTTCTTCTTGCTCATTTATAGCAGTCTTAGTTTCTTTTGAAGGTTAACATCTGGCCCCGTTAGACGAAGTTTCCATACTGTTCTATTTCTTTCTTTCTTTATTTGCTTTAGTTGGATCCTTTGTGATATTGAGAGATAGTTTATTTGTGTGCAGGATGGCGTGGTGTGTATCCTCCATTGAGAGTTTAATCCTGCAGATAAGCCTGTCCCTTTTTCGTTTGCTTCGTTTGAATGAACTGCCAGAGACTTTCAGTGAATTTTACCCTTCATTTGAAGATGTCCTTATTCTGCAGCTTGTTTTCCTCCCACAGGATTTTTGCCTCGGCCAGGAATTTTTCCAGATTACATGTTTAACATTGAATTATTTTGCAGTTGACAGTATGCACCGTGCCCGGCCCCCTACTTGCTGGGTAGGTCCTTTCCCGTGTGCTTCCAATATAAGCTCTTGTGGTAAGTGATCACTGTAGTCTGATGTACCTATCCCGAAGTCTGCTATCTTGTTATCTTGTTAAACAAAGATATTGATCTAAAGTGTGAGCTATTGTTATGTTTGCTAGGGCATTGTGGAAAGTTTCCGCTGTCGAGCTATCTCCCGGGAAATGTCCATTAAATGCGACCAAGCTGAAACTTTCTAAATGCTTAAGAAGCTCTTTGGCTTCTTTGTTTACCCCACTTGCTGACTTCCTGGTGTGGAATCCTCCAGGCCAAAAATTGATCTTCCACTGATTCACCTCTGTTGTATGGCCCTGATAGGTTCATGTTGAAGTCGCCTATGACGATAAGGTTCGGAGTTAACTCTTCTGTAAGTAGCCTCGTCAGTTCAGTGACCATCAGTTTCGTGACAGCTTTTTTATTGCATGGGTGGAGATAAGTACTTACAAGTATTAATTGTCGATTGTTGTTGAGGCCTGCTAAGTCCAGCTTAATTGTTTTTATGCCGTTTGCTGCTGTTATTTTGATTGCCAGTTCCTTAGCTATGTTTATGCTCTTAATTGAGGTGTAAATTGAAAGACCTCCTTTTAAGTGCCCAAATTTGGCGCTTCTACTTGCCGGAAGATTATATGACTTGCATCCTTGTAATTGAAATGGTTCAACTGACCAGGTTTCTTGCAGTAATATACGACCAAATTGTTGAAAAGTTCAGCAGAAGCTCTTTATCCATGGCTTTTGATCCTAGTCCATTTATGTTCCAAGAACAGTCTTAACTAGAAGCCTTTTTTATGTTGTTTCATACCCTGTCATGGACTCTTGGCCCGGGTGTTAATGGTGCTTGCCATCCAAGACCAGTTGTTTGACATGTTGCTGTCACCTGCTTGCCTAGGGCTCCAACTGTTGGACTCTGTGCTGAGAGCCACTTTAAGCACCGATTGGGTTTTCCCTGCGTTGTTCACATTTCTGGGCCTACACCCTTCTGATTATTGAGGATCCTGTAGCAGCAGCTACAGATAACTGATTTGTTTTACAGCCTTTTAGTTGAATCCCCAAAGAATTTAGTCGTCTTTCCTCCATTATTTTCTTAGCTGTTTTCTGTGTGGCCCAAGTTGTTTTTATGATCTCTTGCTCTGACGGATACTTAAGGATTTCAATTTCTATGGACTCCAGATCGCGTGAGTCCAACTCTGCCAGGTTACTGATGGAGGTTAATAATTGCTGGATGTGACCTCTGTTCAGGATGTCACCTCTGCCTTTTGATTTGTACTCCGGAATGAACAGAATTATCTAAGATTCCTCCTGTGGGTAGGTACTGCGATTAGCCCCTGTGGTTTGTAGTTCTTCAATAATCTGGTAATTTATCAGCAGCGGTGTTGGGTGTTCGACCAACCCTACTGTGTTTGATGTATCCACTGTGTTTCTGTTCTGAGAGACTTCTTAGGTAGTGGCAGCCTGGTTTCCCATTCAGTCATTCAAATTTGCCCTCCTTGTGTGATCATCACTCGTGTGACTCAGTTGGTTGTGAGAAATCTTCGTTATCTGCGTGGACTGTGAGCATTTTGTTTCCCTGCTTGCCCTCTGAGCTGTTAATTCTCCTATTTGGGACTTGACCTCATCCTGAAAATATGTCATTATAGTTGTGTTCTTGTTCCTCCCTTTTCTCTTCTGTTTCTGCTGATGTTTCGCCCCTGGCTGTTTGTTGCCTTCCGCTTCATCTCCTTGAATCTGCCCATTTGAGCCATGACCATCCCGACTGCTTGGTCGAGTTCTTGTTGTTGTGGGTTATTAGTGGGCTCCACACGATAAAGACCCAAGCCTAGGCTCTCCTCAAAGGTAGTACGTTCCCCTGCTACATGATGAAGTTCTGCCCCAATGGGCCCCACTTCCCCTTGCATACAGCCTGCGCTCACTTCGAGCTTAGGTTGGTCCAGGGGCGATTGCTCTTGTGGAGCGCATCAGGGGGTTCTTGCTCCGGGTGCTGCTGTGTCGCTGCTGGGGTTTGATTTTCCAGTATGTATGTCTAAACTGAGAGTGCTTACTGTTCCTACAGTGTGTCATGTCTTTCTTAGATCAGTGAAGGTAAAGTTGAGAGTTTGTCTATGATAGAGAAGCAAGTGCAACTCAGTTGGATTATTTGAATGTCGGCTCGGGCATCTCAGTCAGTTTACTATCAATGTTTTAGACTTGAATCACCAGAATGTTGAGAAGGGATAATTGAATATCCATTTTATCTGATTGGTACTGCATTGACTTAGTTAAGCGCAGCATGTGTTTAGGAAGGATGCCTATACATTTTTTGGTTCAGTTGAGGAGTCCTCAGATTCCGTGTCTCGCTGCATTTTGTTATCTGAGACTGGGGGTGCCTCAAGAGAGTATGAGGCTACCAGCTTTTCCCACTCTTCTTTGTGAAGTTATGAACCATTGTTTCTTTCGGCTGTTGAATTTTCTAGTTGTTTCTAGTCTATTGTCTCTGAGCCACAATCCATTTCGTCTTGTGCGTTTATTGCCTGTAGAGTCAGTCAAATATGGCTCCGTAGCAATGGTGATTTTTAGCACCTTTTCTTCTTTTATACCCTCTTGTTGAGTCTCTTTGGTGTTGTTGTGATTATCTCCCCAGCGCTATAAAAGAATGTATTCACCCTTCTGGTGAATATGGTGATGGGGCAGCTGGTAAAGCCGGTGGTGAGGATGAATGGTGTGCCCGACGTATAGGTAGTGGGTTTATGTGTAGAGGACTTGTGGCTGTGCCTGTTTTCTTTCTCTGCTTTGGCAGAGGTGAAACGTGTAAAACCTCTTTAAATGTGGCTGCTTTTTGGAGGTTTGAGGAGCAGTAGTATGGGGCGGTTGAGTTATTATCCAGCTTCTATCTGAAGGGATCATGATATGCTTTTGCGGACTGTCTATTTTCTCTTGCAGTCTCTGAAGCAGGGGTTGGAAAGACCCCGATCCATGGCTAGTTTTGCTCGACACCGAAGTTCTCATCTCCGATGCTGATTTTTTCAGCTCCGAGGATTTCGGCTCCGAAGAGATAGGCTCGGTGTCAAAAGCAGTTGGTGTTTCTATGTCGAAGTTTTTGGCTCCAAAGCGAGAGTGGTAGGCTCTGTAGCATGTGGTTTTGATGGCTTCTTCGGCGCTGAGCTAGGGCTGGGCATGTCCGATGATGACAGTCGGTGCCGACCATGGCTCGAAAGCAGTGGTGACCCAGCAACCCGTTTAGGTCAGTCTTGACCAGGAGGTCGACCCTTTGTGGTGGTTTGCTGGGGTCGATGCTGAGGGCCCAGAACTCATGGCTGGTTAAGCCGAAGGTAGATCTTGTGTCTAAAGTTTGGAGTCGGATCTATTGTTGGGCGAGAAGGTCCCTTCATCTGCAGCTGATGCCTGTGCATTATGTTCGGGGGGGTGGGGGTGGGGGTGGGGGGGGAGGTCTGGTGTATCGCATGCACTCCTTGGAAACATTTCAAGACGCCGAGCCCAACCGCAGCATAAAGTTTACTTTGACCTGAAGGAGTGACAAGCCTTGCATCTGGCCTTGTCATGTTCAGGGAAGGGCACAGATTGCTCACCAGGTGTAAATCGATACACGGATGCTTGGCGAGATACCAAGGACAGAACTGAAAGGGCACACGTTCCATCACTGATTGGCATGTGTAGGAGGAATGTCGAAGGATTGAAATAAAGGCCAGTGGGCCAAAGGCCAATCAGGGCCATGGTTGATGAGGGTTGCCCTGAAGCTATTGTCACTATCTAGCCTCGCACTCTTCCCATATATATTTGGGTATAGAATGGGGGATAAGGGCGATATACACCGTCTCCCCCAAGAATTCCAAATAATAGTGACTGTAGCAAGATCGATCAGCACAGACGCAACTTTGGGGTGCATCTCTAAGTTTAATCTAAGGAGGATAAAATGCTCAATAAAGAACACAAACTCCAAGGCAAAAGCAGCAATCCAACTTTTCAACTCGTTAGCACTCAGCCCAGAAAATAAAATAGATCATTGGGAACAGTTCACGGCTAAGCTGCTAGATCAACATGCAGAAACTTTTGTCACTCCCAGAAAGCACGGGAAAAAAACAAAATTTCAAAGGACCAAAGGCAACAGTTGAAATCAATAAATGCAACTCTGCACAGGCTGAGAAGACTCCCAGAGAACACCACTGTACGAGCCTCCTTGAATGAGCAAAGGGAAAAATTAAAAAGTTTAAAATGGAACATCAACAGTGAGCATGAGAATGTTTTTTGGGCAAAACTTTTAAACGATACAAACAGCAATAAAATGCCCGCTTCTGGAAGAAGGTGAACGGGATTATCCATCCACACCATATGGGTATTGGGTCACATATTTCAGAAGCAAACTGGGTAAAATTCCTTACCACTCACTTCACTAACCAAACAGATAGTGCTAGAACTCAAATGGCCAATAGTGGGATATCTGGAGAACAAGCTGGAGCAAGCAAAACGGAGATGAGGGCTCAGGAGCAGCCACACAAAGAAAACAGAGAGTTAAGCACAGATAACCGCTCTCTGCACTTCTTAATCAAAAAGCAGATAGCCAAAGGGAGGAAGGAAGGGGCTGCGGGTCCGAACGGAATTCCACTTGCCCTGTTTAAAGTGAAGAGCGAAGACTTGGCCGACATCCTGCAATTTCTATTTCTGGAAGTCAGGCGGCTAAACAGAACGCCGGAATCAAGGAAGGGCTCAACTATAGTGCCAATCTATAAAAAAGAGGTGACAAAGCTGAGCCCAACAACTATCGCTTAGTAGCTCTAATAGACAATGAAGCAAAATACTTTTCGGGCACTATACTAGAGGAGCTGACAAACTTGGTGGAGGTGAACTCGATAATACCGCTGAAGCAGACAGGCTTCCGCAAAATGGCCAGCACATCGACAAACATCCTAACAATCTCACTAATAATCGACTCAGCCAAAGCTTCAAAACTACCTTTACATTTATGCTACATTGACTTCAGCGCTGCTTTCGATAACGTAGAGAGGGGTATATTGTGGGGGAAATTGGCGCAATGGGGCATACCACAGCACACTTTAAACATGCTGAAACTTCTTCACACAGATACCTGGGTGCAGGTGAAACTAGGTGGCGGTACCCACATCTCCTCGAAAGTTTCCCACAACAAAGGGACTGAAACAGACTTGTGTACTTGCACCGACCCTGTTTAATCTATAAATGGCTGACCTTCCAAAGGAACTTGAGGCCTGCAATTCCCATTCACCAAGAATAGGAGGGAAAACATTGTCCAATCTCATGTACGCAGACAACGTAGTTCTGCTCAGTCACACGTACGTTGGTCTCCAGCATCTACTGACGGAAATGCAGAACCATGCCACAGGAAACAACTTTAAAATAAACCTGATGAAGACACGGACAATGTCAATAAACTAGAAAAAGAACCTTCATAGAAACTGGTACCTTGGTGGCATAAAACTTGATCCAGTTCACAAATACAAGTACCTTGGAGTTACATTCAATAAGGATGGGTCGTTCTGGCACCAGAAAGAGGATGCCAGGAGGAAAGGTCTTCTGATCGCCCTAACAATGAAAAACCTCACAAATAAACTGATGGGGCCTACACTGACTCCGCTTTTGAAGGTAGTTCGGGCTAAACTACTCCCCTCAATTACCTATGGCAGCGAGGCAATGCGGGGAAGAGATGCAAAGGAGCTGAAAAATATACAAGTCAAGGCCTATAGAATCATGTTCAGCCTTCCGTCGTACACATCACATGCTCAAATAAGGCTGGAGTTTGGCCTCCTACGACAAGATCTAGCTAGGCATGGTGCTTACATCATCTGCTTGCACAGGATCAGAAGTGCCACCACAAATACGCTAAACTATTTGCTGTGGCAGGACATACAGCACAGGGAACACTCCCAAGCCAGAAGTTACCTTCAGCTAGCCCTAGAATCTACCCAACTCACAGAAGTTTGGGATGCACAAATTTGCTACCCCAATCTAAAAAACTGGTCTGGAAAACCATAAAACAAATCTCTCTGATTTAGGACAAAGCAAGCTTCTCAAACAGATCGCACGCCTGGATGACCCTTAACTCCTATAAGTCACTGGCTCCACAACCATATTTCAACCAGGGTTATCCGAAGTCTATTAAAACGAACTTTCTGAGGTATAGGATGGGGATCCTTCCGTGCGCTAAGCACCTCCCACCAAGGTCACTAGCACAAGAGCTGTGCCGGTTGTGCAACACCGAACGAGGCGACGTACTACATCTAATCTGCTTATGCAAGGACCTGCACCAATCACGGAAACAGCTTCTCAAAGAACCCTTCAAAAAGAAAGGCATGCGTACCAGGAGGCAAGCGGTGCTAACATGCCTAAACCCAGAGAATACACAACTAAATTGTAGATTGGTAAAATTCCTTATGCTGGCTGAACAAAAAATGCCCAAGGCAACAAAAACTGAATCAGGCCTGGGCAGCACACCACCAACAGGAACAAGACCCTAACCAGACCATAATAAGAACACACTGCCAACAGTAAAGGGAGAACCCTCTCAACAAGTGGAAAAAACCTGACCAACACAAACACGATGACCTGCAAAAGAAATACATGGCTGTCCGAAAGCAACACACGTCTGCAAATTCTAGCATCCAGTCATATAACATATTATGTCTGCAATTAACTCGGATTTTATATTTTTAAAGATTTATCTAACATTGGGTTTTAACTTGGTTTTAATCTGAAGATTGCCTTTTATAAGAAAAGAAAAAAAACGGGGGCAGGAAATTTGGAGGAAATCATACACACACTTTTGTAAATACATTTTTTGTATTTTATGCAGTAATATTGCAATGGTTTTATGCAACTATGCAGGAAATAAAGAAACTTGAAACTGATGCTATTAGAGTATTCAAACCGAACAGATGAAAGAGAGAGGACCGCGATTAATATCAACACGACGGAAACAGTTATGAACTGAGGCAATGCAACATGACTGTCGAACCGGAGCAGAAGAGCATACGTCCAAACCCGATGAAGAAAGGAAACCTAACAATGGAGTCGATGACAATGAGCATTACTATTAAGAGGGAGAGTCACATTAACTCGTGAATAGAAAGACTTCCTTAGAAGAAAAACAACTTGCACAAATCCGGGGCCAACACTTGATGGAAAGTTTATGCTAAGTATGTGTATCTATGGCCACATAGGCCAAGAACAAGGACTTCCTTCTGACTTTGAGCGATCACAGCGTGGAATCCTTTGATGCTTGGTGATATACAGTTTTGCTTTGTGGCCCCATATGATGTTTGGATTCATTTAGCCGCAGTCATTACAGGCCCTGTAATTACTCTGACCCCAGGTACCACAGACATATTTCATGAGGTTTTGTGACAGACATCTGTTTGCAAAACTCACTACACAGCTTGAACCCTCTTGTTTTAGGAGGCAACATTTTCCATTGCACACTAGACATTTTTTGAGAAAAGGTTCTTGAAAAGACCAAGGAACTCATCTATGTCTGAAGGAACTGTTGTCAGCGTAAAAGGGTGTTGCTTATATACGGCTCCGACTCTCACTTCTAGAACGGAATGATGTTGGCACGGAACTGCACGACCCCACATACTGGCATGCAGGAGTGCTCCTCTAAAAGCTTCTGGATCCAGTCCGACACCTGGGGAATTTTCATAAGGTGAGTAATGTGCATTTAGAAGCATCTATCAGCATGTGATAGAGATAGAGCAATATCTGACATGGATGAATCAATATTGGACGGAAACTATTATGCTGGCATTAAATAGAGAAACGTTTTCCTTTGGCTTGATAAGTTCTAATTGAAGAGAAAGCTTGGTTTGTGACAATGTGATGGAAGTCTCAAGGAATATCCAAAGGCACAGTCATCAAGTGTTTAGGAGCCAAGCATACAAGCTAAGGTAGGCCTGTCATGTGGAGAATCTGGCCATCCTATATGGAGATTAGGTCGTGCTGTGCTCCTACTTGTATGGGATGAACATCAGAGAGGTGGAGAGGATCTGTAACCAATATTGGCAGGCCCACACACGGGCTATAAGGATTAGCCAACAATATTCGCTCTAGGCTTTGCGGCGGACTTTCAAAACGAAGGAAAGTGGTGAAAAGGCTGTACAATCATGCCATGTAATATAGAAAATTCATACACCCTCAATCCCCTATGCTACTGCCAGCTGACATAGAGCCAGCATTTTCTGTTCAATGAGGTCATGATTTTGTAACGGATAACTCCACTGGCGAAAGGTCATGTTCTCCAGGCCCTGATTCAACTCCCACCTTTTAGAAACACTGTCCACCATGTTTAAGGCTTCCTCCTACTTGTTGTCTTCTGTATAGAGTGCTATTCGGTGTTTCTTTGCCTAATACCAAAGAGCTTCGCTTCCACCAACATTGGCTGGCAAAGATTTGACTCCAGAGGCATGGCTTATGACGGGTGAATCCCCAAAAATGGTCCCAGGATGCTAGTTTCCGACCCAGGGAAGACATGGCTTGGCAGTTCAGGCTGGACTGTTTTCTTGCGGACCAGGGTCAAGACTGATTTGCATATGGCTGAGTCTGAACTGGTGTGGTGAAGTGAGCTAAAGAGCGATCATGGATTTAACCCAGATCGAATAGTGACTGACAGTGAGTATCTAAAAAGATTCAGTGCACCGACCATCATTTACCTGTGTTTGCTTTGTTCGCCCTAAATTGGCAGGGTATGCACAGACGCGGGTCCCTTGTTCACATTGCTACTGGATCCATACTAGCCTGGCGGATCAGGGGTGTATCCCCGAAACCAGTACCAGGATGCCTGTTTCCGGTCCAGAGAAAACCTGGCTTGGCATTTCGGGCTGGACTGATCCCATGAGGAACAGGGTCAAGACTGATTTGCATTAGGCTGGGTCTAAACTAGGGTGGCAAAGTAAGCTAAAGAACTATGATGGATTTAACCCAGATCTAACAGTGACTGGGGGTGAGCGTATGAAACGTTTCAGTGCTCCGTCCATCATCTCCTTGTGTTTACTTTTAGAAAGTTGGATTTTCCCGACTAACCAAATGTACCCTTCTGCTATGGTTACCTGGCAGTTAACTCGCCCGTGGTGTGATCTGTATTCCTTCCAGACAGTGGACAAAGGGTCTGGGTGTGGGATGAGAGGGTCTTCTTGAGAGAATGGATGGGAGGAGCTGTGCCCATGCCCCGATTCCACTTCAGAGGGTAGTCTGGGGGGTGTACCAAGCCTTTTCTGACTTCAGAAGAAGCCTACCCTGACACTGGCAGATGCAACTCACACCTGGGTCTGCCTGACCTTTGTTTCGCTAGCCAGGCTAGAGACATAGCCAGAGGAAAGGCAAGAACTGACCAGAACCAGTTTTAGGGTTAGACAAAGGGGCATCCCCTACCCACAGTCTGTCACTGGATATAAAAGTCGCATCCTCAGAACCTGAAATCAGAACACATCTGGACCTGTAAAGACTTAGAAGGACTGCATTGCTGCCTGAAGCCTGGAGGAAGACAGGGCCTCTGTTCCTTACTCAGTGAGGAGTTACTCACCGAGATATTGGATCTGGAAACTAGTATAAAAAATGACACCACAATACTAGATACTAAGGAACAACTATCCAAGATCCAAAATGATTTAGGGGAATACCAAGCATATATGGTGAACCAAAAGATCAAGGGATTAAGACGCAACCTTGACAGATTCAGCCATGAGTGGGCTTTCCCATATACAGAGGATCAATATTACCAGCAGGCAGCCAAGCAAAACCCAGGACCCCCACGTGGTAGGGGCGGGCAACACCCAAACAGGAGAACTCCAAACAACTGGGTGTTTGACAATGCAAGTAGTGAAGATGAGGAGCAAACTGCGCAACCACCACAGGGTAACACCAGAGTAAGGTTTAACCCCCAGGTCAATTCAGATCAGGACTTGGGTGCCCTTTTTAGGGCTTTTTTAGGACAACACCCACCAGATCAGAGAGAGTCAAACACGAGAGGCAGGTGCAAAGGTCGAGCACGCCACATCCCCAATGCGACTCGTCAAATGCATTCCCCCAGGATCACCCGAAGCAGGGGTCGAACGCCAATATAAACCCCATTGACAACATTGAGGTTAACCTTTCGGATTACCCAGTCACGTCAAGAGAAAATGCAGTTTTGAACAAAGGCTTAGGTTACGTGATAGCTTTCAGTTGGGGGGTGAACTCAACGGCGTATTGCGTGAGATCAAACTTCGAAAAAATTTCGAAGGTAAGGAAATGACATCTACTACCACGTCTTTTAGCACGGATTTACGGCGACCGTCTAACTTCACGCCCCTCAATCACCAAGAGGGCCCGGAAGTGACGGTTTTTGAGCAAAAGGTTCTTAAAGACATTAGTGACCTTGAACAGAAAGAACAGACTACGAGACATAGTAATATGTCCAAAACAGATTGGATGGCCATTAAATCTTTACAGGACAATGGCTCCATCACCATCAAACCAGCCGATAAGGGAGGGGCGGTGGTGGTGATGAATACGACTGATTATGAGAACGAAATCAGTAGACTGCTAGGAGTGAGAGAACATTACAAACCGCTCACTAGAGACCCGACTGAGGAGCTACAGACAATTATACACTCCATGGAGGCATCTGCTATAGAGAAGAAATGGTTGACAGCCAAAGAAGCTGAGTTCCTGATTAATCCATCCTCCAGGGTACCAGCATTCTATATAGTGCCAAAAATACACAAAGCACAGGGGGCCCCCTCCTGGACGGCCGATAGTTTCAGGTATTAACTCAGTACTTGAACCTCTTTCGCAATTTGCAGACTTTTTTCTCCGTGAATGTGTGATTTCACAACCATCCTACATTCAGGATACAACAGACATTCTGAGGCACCTACAGACAGTGACATATGACCCTAATGAGCAATTCTTAGGGACGATCGACATCGAGTCACTATACACGAACATACCACAGGAGGCGACGCTGGTGGCAGCAGCTCGCTCCCTGGGGGAATGTGAGTGGTTTTATGACACCGCACCAACATTTGTGATGCAATGCATAGAGATTGCGCTGACACGCAATTTCTTTGCGTATAAAGATCAGTTGTACCTCCAAACCTCGGGTACCTCGATGGGGGCAACTTTTGCCCCCAGTCTGGCATGCATCTACGTTGGCCAGTTCGAGACCAATTACATCTACCATACATCGAATCTCTTCCAGGGGAACATTGTCTTCTGGAAGAGATATATAGATGATATCTTGTGCATCTGGAGGGGTTCAGCAGTTGAACTGGACCAGTTCTTGACATGGCTAAACAGTCTTGACGGCTGTCTTAGATTCACATGGAATGTGGACCGCCATAAAGCAACATATTTAGATCTGGACATACAGGCCACAGACAATAAGCTCACAACTACAGTCCATCAAAAGCCGACGGACAAAAATTCCTTATTGCACTATAGGTCTTTTCATCCTAGAGCCCTGCGGAATAACCTCCTGGTGGGGCAATTCCTGAAGTATCGCAGGAATTGCACGACATCAGGGAGTTTTTTGGAACAAACAGAGAAATTAACCAATAAACTCACCGCAAGAGCTTATCCACAGAAGGTAGTCAAGCAAGCATGCAAGCGGGCAATCAACACCCCGAGGGAAGCCCTACTTGACAAACAGACCAAAGAACAGAAGGAATGTATTCCGGTGGTCACCACTTTTGGTCAACACTCTACGAGAATTCGCCAGATAATCAGGAAAACACTGGCACCTGCTAAGTACCAATTCAATGCAATTGCCGCAACCCAGATTTGCCTTCAAACGGTCATCCAGTCTGAGGGACCGGTTGGTCCACACACGACCAACATCAGCAGTGAAAGACTCGAATATCCCCCCGGGTCATTATCCATGTGGGGGGTGTTCAGTTTGTGCACTCACCATCAAATCTAAATCAATCACACGATCCAGTGGAAAGACTTGGCATCTAAATAGTTTTAGCAACTGTAACACTATTAATGTCATCTACAAGCTTTCATGTCCGTGTGGGCTGCATTATATCGGTCTCACGACTAGGAAGATCAAAGTAAGAATTCAGGAACATCTGAGCACACTTAAAGCAGCCAAATTGACCACTAAACTGGTGCAACACTTCACCACTCACAAACACCAACCCAGGGATCTGCGTTGGCTTGTATTTGAAAGATTGGTGGGGGACCAGTTTAATATGGAGAGCAGACTCCTCAGGAAGGAGGCGCGCTGGATTTTTGAGCAAGCCATGGACCGCCGAGGTCTCAACGACGTTATTGAATGGAATAGGCTAGCCGCCATTTAGCTGACATAAATGTACCATACATATACAGATAAATATGAACATACTAATCCCTCATTGAGGTTATAGGGTACCCGGTGAATAACGAAATAAACAATCACTGGCTATATATAATTCCTCCGGTTGCCCCAGGGTATATGTATGGAGTCCAAATATATGAGAACATCGAGCGGTATATCAGCTAAGCCACATCCAAAGGAGTCACTGAGATATGTAGGTTAGTATTATTACACATAGATGGCATTTAATAAATTCGTCTTAGCAATAATGCCCTCCTGTAACTCTGAGCGTCCTCTGTGCCCTTTTTAACTTATAGTGAATGTTGGCTGTAAGAATTCCAGAGCACACCCAGTCAGAACATGTCTGAATGTGCGATATTGTAGAACGAGAGGCTGCAGAATATAGATCGCGCTGTAATCGAGTTATTTTAAAGACAGCTAGAATATTACCCCGGTCTAAGATGGCCGCCGTGTAATATCCAATATAGCTACTGAGAGTTGTGGGGCGATATCATCACTCACGGATGGCATTCACAAAATTTAGCTTTTTAATAATGCCCCCTTCCCCGGTTACTAAAAACGCCCCTTGGGCTCATTTATCCCGATCTAAGATGGCCGCCGGGTAAAATTCAAGCGCCGATCATGACGATTGGGTGTACTGACCCACATTATTAACACGTGACCATTGTGCCCTGTTTAAAACATCTACACCGGCGTTAGTCACGAAGACGAAGGGTGAGCGGAGGCCACACCTGTACGCGCAACCGGTAAGGAAACTACTTTACACTTTCCAGGGCATTTGCCTACGATTTTGGCACGTATTAGATTAGACAGAGATGAGGACGGAATCACGAGGGCAGGATATTCCCTCAATGGCAGGCGTGTTGTTAAACGACTTGGCGCTGCCCCTTCTGAATAAATCTCAGCACAATACTGTGCACACGTCGTATGAGCTAAATGTGTCAACAATGTAATGGGACATTATAATCGGCAGTCTTGATCATGCTAGATGAGTCGGGCAGAAACTTCCTGAAGCCGGCAGTACACTATGAAATTGTCCCACTAGTCAACAATTTAAACAACATATGGGACATAGCAATTGGCAAGATTGACCAGTCTGGATGCTGCACAGAGACTTGCAGCATGCAATGATATGGGCACAGTGGCTGCTGCAGCGCATAACGATTAACGCATAGGGTGCATGAGCGGGATATCTAAATGACGAATTGATCATGCTCTTTTTATCTAACCTTATCCATCTTTTTAGATACCGACCAAAGGGCGGGCCATGGAACCTATTAGGTGTTAAAGGGTCCAACCACCCCAGATTCTTCTACGGGAGCCTGGTAGGCTCAACTACATAAGGCCACCTGGTAATGTATGAATGATACAAGCATGGCTAAGTGTTCACTTGCCAGTTTGCAATTCCAGCGAGACACAATGAGTAAATGTATGTGTGTGTGTGATTTTATCCCATGTGTTACCACAGGTACAATAAAGGGAGAATTAAGACGTGCAGGATTCACGCTGACCCAATAACCCTGATGAAATTGCCGGTAAAAGGAATTCGGCGATGAAACATGTTGGTTGTTTTTAATTAGAGCGGGCACAAGGCACAGAATAAAGTTGGAGTTGCCAGTGTAGCTCAGCTCTTTTTATGGTGATGGGACCAGATCTCGAGCACAGGAGGTTTGGTACACCACAGTGGGTCACTAACATTTAGAACACATTTAGTCTTTTCTTTTCACGCACAGTCTTCATCCCCATTCTTTTCGGTTGGCAGTTGCTGATGAGGAGAACGTGAGGATCCAGGCGAGTACCAGTCTGCCATATCCTCCCCCGGGTGTTGCTCCCCTGAGGCACTGCCAACCCCACTCCCCCTTTTTTCACAGGAGAAAGGTGTAGTGAGGTGTGGGTTAAACATGTGGGTTTTAACGCATACACATACTCTGTTTTACAGTTTTTTAAATTATTTTCTAAATTGTGACTATAAAAAGTACACACAGAAAGAAGGTGGCAGTATACCCTCTGTTTAGTTGATTAACATATTTACAACTAGGGGTCCCCGTCCCCATAGTTAGTAGGGGCAGGCCATCGATTGTCTAAGATGTATAGAGTGGGGGGCGCCCTGTATAAACCCCTGTTCTTCCCCCTAAGGCTCCCTGTAGTTTAGAGACCACTGTTCCTTGAACCAGAACCACAGGAGTGGCTCCATGGTCACTTGATTGACCTATGTGAACTACAGGGACAAGCACTCCAGATGCCTTTTTGGCTTCCCAGCTGACCAGCCTGAACATCATCTGACCTGGTCCCCTCTGCTGACCTCTGCGGGAGTGAATCCTGACCCCTACGTTCTGACATCCAAGTAGTGGACCCTTATCTAAAGCGCAAGTGCACTTCTCGCTGACTAACTGAAGGTTTCCGGATCCGACGCAGAGCCGAGTAGCTCCTAACTGAAGGCTTCACTGGATTCGATGTCGACCGAAGCAGAGTCCAGCAAAGCCATGTCGCTCTAGTCCCCACTGGAAATCTTACTGGATCCAACATAGTGTGGCGCAAAGACTCATAGAGCAGTACCACCCAGTTCCTGTCCGAAAGCCTCACTGGGTCCTGCGCCAAGTGATGCAGACTCCTGCAAAGCAGATCATTTCCAGATCCCTCACTTCGAAGTCAGAAGGTAACACTTACAGCAGGACAAACCTGGTCCTATATTGAACCCGTGCTGCTTTGCAGTCAGGCTGAACTTGTGACTTTCTCCCAGTCTGACATGATCAGATAACCACAGTTAGCACTAGATGCTTTGTGGCACAATTTTTACCTAAAACTGTCAAACTTCATTACTCCGGTTTTACTGATTGGATTTTTGCTGTTTTAGTAACGTTTTATTTAATACATTTTATGCTAATTTTTGTTAAATAGACTTGGGATTTTCTTTATGTTGTGTTTTCACTTTATTAATGTTTGAGTGCTGCATAAATCCTTTACACATTATCGCTAAGTTAAGCCTGACTGCTTTTGGGACAAGCTCCGAGAGGGTTAAGCACAGGTTTACTAAGGTTTGTTTATTGTACAGTTAATAAAAACTCACAATTATAAAACGTACAAATTTTAAAAAGTCAGTATCTTCGTTAAAACAAGTAAGGTGCAGTAGTTCAAGTGTAAAAAGTCTCAGGTTCAGCACAGGTGTATTTAGTGACTTTTGTAGTTCAGCAGGACATGCATTGTGATTAAAATCTGAAGTGGGTTCTCACTCCTTCCCCCACCAACTAACACCCCAGTTTCGTACAAGAATCAATTGGTAAAGAGGTGAGCAGGGGAATGAAAGAGAGAGAGAGAGAAAGTGTGTGGATAAACTTACATTACAACTGTATTAGTTATCATCCTATTGCGGAAGGTTATCAGCAAATTTGCAATATCAGCTATACAGATGTTATTTTGCTTGACAAGATAGCATGATATACATGAAAAAACAATTTTCCAAAGGTCAACCAGAATGAAACAGATCAACTGCTTTGGTAAAATCAATCAAAAGTAACATTTGCACATTGATAAGGGGCAAACTCCACAGGGGATTAAGCTACAAATATCTTGGCACATCAGTGCCTGAACAACTGAGCTGGCAAGAAGACTGTCTGTAGTCAGCAAGAAAGGCATTTTATGAAATGCAGTAAAGTCTTACGCCAACTTAATATCAAATAGCATAGCTTAACTAGTGAACTGCTAATAAAAGCTTATTAAGACTAGGGGGTTTGATTATTACATACTATATTCTAGTTTGATGACATGATAGCAACTTCCCCATAGACAAGCTTCAGGCAAAAACTTTAGAAGATTATTTTACCTCCAGCGATTTGTTCCTAATGAGCTAGAAGCAGAAGAACTCAAAGCATATGTGACCAGAGACGCCGATTACCACATCATCAAGGTACTTTAAAATTTCAAGAGCCAATCAATCCACACTAACAACTCATATTTCCATATATTTCTTGAAGTGAGGAAACAATATGATTGAAATAGAAATATTTCAAAATCATTTTATGGCAAATTGTTAATAGGATTACATTATTTGTCTCTGTTTGCTGCAATCAAGATTAATGTGGCACATTTTAAATGCAAGTCAAATGTCAGTTATCGCATTTGAGTAGAGTGAGATGTAAATTGTAAATTGATACTTGTATAGCGCACTACTCACCCGCAAGGGTCTCAAGGCGCTTGTACGAATACCGCTGTGGAACCCATCCCGGCTTTCCCTGTGAGGCGTCCCCTCCTGGGCACCCCCAGGATGAAGGCCAGGCATCCTTAGTGTTGTGGAGATTAAGCAAGCTATTGCCCAGAGTTTCAGAGTGGGACTCTATGATTGGAATAGGCACCGAGGCGAGAATTATCAGGTCCGTGGAATTTTGAGCCCAAGACCCGCCGAGGCGGGGAATTGAACCCTGGTCCCGGGCTAGACCTCTGCATCAGGGTCTGCCGCTCTAATCATTGAGCCCCACTTCTCCACAATGTGGCTACAGCTTATCGAAACAAAGACAGAACCTAATTACAATTTCACCAGTTTATACAGGCATGGCTTGTCTGTATATTTTACCATTAAACTGAAGCCAAGATTTAGATTAGACTTCATGAGAACCTAGTCAAGAAGAAAGGATCTGAACAACTCTAGGGCAGGCTCAGTGAATTCTCGCAAACAAGAGATGACCAACCAGGATAGAATGGTTAACCCCATTAAACAATGCAGAGAAATGCTGGAAAAGAAACCACACCTGAAGAAGCACATCGAAAATAATAAAAATAATGAAAGTCTGTACAGGACACTTCCAAACTGGGGAGACATTTTCCGATTTGTCCAACCATTTACAAAGAATGTAAGAAATAATATTTTCTGGGTGATGCAATATAGCACCCTGGTAAACCATTATGTTTTAAATGTGAGCAAATATACGGAAAAACTGGGTAGAGTAAGAAGCAAGGGACTGCTCCCTGATAAACTGAAATTTCATCCTACATAGATATCAACTAAAACTAGACTGTAATTAATTGAGTCCTTGCGTTTTGCGGAGCGCCTTGTGGATTGAGCACGTGAGCAGTAGCTGCAGCGTCGGCAGAGAAGCGGCAGCGGGAGGCCAGGAGAAAACTGCATGGAGAACCGCGAAAACCGCAGAGCCGCCACAGGAGCCGGCGGTCAGGGTTAAGGATCGTAGCGGGAGCGGCATAGAAGTAGCAACGCTGCCTGCCTGGCGTGCGGTGTTGTGGGAAGACAGGAGACGCAGACCCCGTGAGTTATAGTAGGATTCACATAGAGGCTGCATAGAGGCTGCAGTGTGGGAGTTGCAGGAAGCTGCGAGGGGCGACAGCATTCCCTGACAGAAGAGCAGAGATTGCAGAGACAACCGAGATTGGAGGAGGCCGAGGTGAGCTGCGGGTTGCAAGCAGGTTGCAAGCGGACTTGGTATGGTCGCTCTGGGGCAGTGGTGGTAGCGGTGGAGACAGTGGTGACCTGTGCGGTATGGCAGCAGCATCAGCTGCATCTTTAGTGTGTCACCCGTTGTAGCCACCTGTAGCCACTCCGCTCCCGCTACCCTGTTTCACCGCAGTATTACTGATTTTCCCTCTGCTTCATTCAGGCACAGAGGCTAAGAGGTCACTAGGGGGCCAAGGTGAGCAAAAGCAGCAGCAGCAAAGGTAAAGCATAAGGAGTAAAGGGGGTGGGCAGGCGCTAGTTTTTGGCTAACCCGACCCTCACAAATTCCTTGGGTAGAGTAAATCGTGTGTCTCAGCAGCAACAACAACGTCAGAGAGCAAGCACCGGCAATAGAGCCCGTCAGCAACAGCCACCAAGGGAGGCACGGAGGGTCAGCAGAATTGGGCTTAGTAAGCAGCACACAGGAGCACACAGGAGCTCTCAGTACACCCAAGAGGGACTAATACAGAATAACTCAGACCCCCAAAAACTAAAACCAATAAAAAAAATATATTGTAACATTCAACTCAACTTTCCCACAAATGAAATGAGTTCGGGGAAAGTTCGTCAAGTGGCAACAGGCAAAAAATCAAATAAAACCAAGTCCCAAAAATCTATTGAAGAAGGCTCTCCATCAAGCCGAAAAGGAAAGGTTTCAAGACCGAGAGAGAGGTGGGTCTCAGCGCCGACTCGGGAAGCAACAACGCTGAGTCTGAGAAGCAAAACCGAGATTCATAAATTTTTCTTTTTAAAGGACCCAATGGCGCCGATTTACGCACCAACAGTTGAGGCCACCCAGCTGCCAAGCCCAATTTTCCCAGATATTAGAACCAACAAGGGCCTCTTCGAGACAGGAACACCCGCTCAACAAACAAATAGCGACCCCATTAACGTCATAACAAGTGCTTCCTCCTTTCAGGTACTGGCAAGCACCAACAGGGAAACCTGCCCCACAGAAATCAATGACAGATTTATCAGCAAGTAAACTGGTAACCGTAACTGCACAGGTGGACCAGTTTAAGTCCACAACAAATGTAAAGGAAGCAACCAAAAGTGTAGTAATTGAGGGAAACATAAAGGAATCCATGGAGGAAAAGTTAAAGTTAAACAAATCAGCAGTGCATGTAGTCCTCGCGGAAGAAGTCTGGTCAAACTCACTTTCCTTATCTAATGATTCCAACCTTGGAAACTAAAACACAGAAAAAAGAAACCCAAGGGAATCGCTTGCCACTGGAAACCCGCAGGGGAGCACAACAGAGTAGATTGGGAATGGCGGTATCCACTCCATTAAGCCTGTCGCTCAGTAATGACCAACAAGTGATCGTACCAGAGGAAGGCAGTAGTTTTTCTACAAAAGTAAACTAATTAAACCTGTCATCCCCAATAACCATTTCATCCATTAGTAGGATCAATCACGGGTCAGGGGACTCAGGGAAAGTGCCGTGAAGATTATCCAAACACAGAATGGAGTCAAACCTTGTTAGGCATACTGGATCAAGGAATAAGGGTACTGAATTACCAATCAGATAAAATGGAAGTCCAAATAACTTAAACGCCGGCCACATCTCAGGCTTAAACGCCAAGATGGACTTAATCACGTCCCTACTAACACTCAGAGGAAACTCAGAGCCTCAAAAAAACAATGACAAACAACTGCCTAATTGCGGCTGCGGCATTATGATTGAGAAATCGGCAATTCATCCCAAATTATTAAAGGACATTCTAGGGGCCGTAAAACTAACATGTAACAACACGCAGAACAGGGAAACTCAAAATAAGATTGAAACAAAGGAAATATCAAAGGGCAATAAATCAATAACAAAGTTAAGTAGTAAAGCCAAGGGATAAACAGAGCAAGAGGAATTTGATGATGAACCGGACATAACAGATTACCAAATGGAAGTAACACAGAGCATCCTCAAGACCTCGCCTACTGTAAAACCAACAAAAAGGCAAAGAAAACGTGCAAGGAAGGCCAGGCTTAAATATAACAAACAAAAAAGCTTAGGTCCGGAGAAAAACTTTTCAATATTTACAATCAAAACATCCCAAGGGGAAAAACAAATCATTGAAAGCATCGACTTGTGAGGCACCAGTCGCATATCAATGGAAACGTATATTAGAACCCAAGCCAATGCAAGAAACTTCGATCTCTATCCCCCCACCATCCCAAAAAAGATGAATCGGGATCTCCATATAGCTGCAGGATACCCACCAGCAAAAGAAGCAGACCAAAAATATAGACAGGAAAAGTGGTGACCAGATCGAAACCAATTAATTGAGAAAGGTGCAGGGCGAGAAAAAACATCTAAAGTTCTAGAGAAAAATGCATCTCAGAGAATTAGATGTCCAAGCGCAGATATAGGAGATAAATCATCTAATCAGAATGAGGAGAGCAAAAAATGCAGCGAACCAGGAAGCCTGGAAGATTCAACAGGCAAGAGGTTGCACGAGAAATCAAACATCAAAGCTCAAAGCAATCATAAACCGATAAAAGTCACAATAATTGGAAAGGGCCCAAGTTGCATGCTTCCTCTCATTGAACCAGAACCTGAGCCAACAGGGACACCGACAACTAAAAACCCTGCAAAAGTAGAGAAAAAAAAGGAGGCGGTGAACACAGAACTAATGGAGCAAGAATCCCATGCTGACCATGACATATAAGCAACTAGAAATCCTGCAGTAGAAAAAAATGAAACTCTACAATCTTCTACTAGTTACCAAAACCAGTCAGAGGTGTTTGAATCAAAATTGACATTTGCGCCTGAATATTCAACCTAAGGAAGGCAAGGCATTCTGAATCGAGGGAACTTGTTAAGGCTGTTTAAAGAAATCCCAGAACTAAATGGAATAGCCGCACAAGATCTAACAGCTGTGGAATTTCAACAAATAACATCAACTCTAGACATTGAAGAATCTTTGACAACATGGCCCACAAAGGAATTAGTGGACAAGATATACGCAATGAGATCAAGGTTTGGAGCCTGGGGAATCACGCTGAGGCTACATAAACACCCAGGGTAGCCCTACCCCCTCCTAAAACATTCTGGAAACTTAAAAGAGGAAGACACATCTGGAAAAGCCAAAAAACATGTGTACGCAGCGCCCGATCCACCACTCCTGTAATGCCTCCTAACGTAAACAGGGCCAACACAACAGCGAGTCCATTAAATGCGGAATGCCGTACATTGGATAGCATGGACTGGTCTTGGGTGCCAAAGGTGTTAAGTAACAAGCGTACCTAACGAAGAGCTTAAGACAATTACAGAAGACAAGATGCAGGACCATAACTGGGGGAGGTACGGCCGGACAGGATTATGATCTGCTCATGGAATGTCCATGGCTTTAAAGACATGGGTCAGGACCATGAAACTCTATCCTTTTTCTAACAACAAGACATATTCCTGCTCCCGGAAACTTGGAATATGAACCCAGTTTCAATTTCAGGATACACAGAACACCACATTCTTGCAGAAAGATTTTCAATCCTCGGGCACCCGCGAGGCGGTTTATCGATATATGCTGCCCAAAAGCATGATTGGTCAACTGAAGAACTGGATGCTGGGGTTAACTGGGTTCAAGTGATCAAAAATTTGTGGTAAGCTCCCGTCCAATGAATTACATTGGCAATTACTACTAGTTAATGTTTGCCTTCACCCAGAGAGAAAGAATCACACCAACAAAAATACACTACTTTAATGAACTTGATAATAGCAATGCAAAGATCTCACGAGCGATGCCCTATGTTCATCTCAGGAGACTAACTGTAATCTCATCACCAAAAATCGGAATGAAAGAAAGAGGCTGGAGAACTGGGGAGCACAAATAATAACGAATGAATTAGAAAGCCTTGGGCTGACAATTTTGAATGGTAACACAAAGCGAGATATACCAGCGGCAATAACACATTTCAGTGGAAACGTTTGTTCAACAATAGACTTCACCATTACCAGCAGTAAGTTAGTCCCACGTATTGACACATTTCAAATCGACTCCGATCACCTTCCTCATATTACAAGAATTAACATTACTCTCGTGCAGGCCCAAAAAAAAAAATTCCCTTAAACGACACGCAGAAAAGTTGAATGTACGAAAATTAAAACGGCGGGGAGCGGATTTGAAAATTACACAGGACACAGTCAGGGAACACTTGAGCAAACTGGGGCCGCTTACAGAGGAGGAGAGCGTAAATAACTGGGAACAGTTGGCCCTGGTCCTCATCTGAAAATTTCCAGCCATTCTTGGAATCCAAAAAAGACCAGATACCAGGAGGGAACCATGGTTTAATATTGAATTACGAGACCAAAAGAGAAGGATCGCAAGAGAGGTGCGATTAACAAACATGGGCAGCAAGAATGGGCAGTAAAATTGATAAAAGTAAACTGAAGGAAATAAGGAACAACTATAGGAAGATGTTGAGGGATGCGAAAACAGCGTATAAGGAAACCATCTGGACAAAACTACTGTGTGCAAGCAAACTGCCAAATAGTAGGGGCTTTTAGGGCACTATAAATAATCTGACTAAAGGCTCAAGACTACAACAAGAAGCAGGAATCAGAGAGGGAATGTGAACTCAAGACGTGCGAAACATGTACAACAGCAGGGTATCAGGGGCAGTAAAAGGGTTCCGAGGGCCCTTCCTCGAACCTGAAAAAACACAAACAAAACCCATTCAGGATCAGGCAGAATGTAAAGTCCCAGGATTAGAAATATTAGTAATGAAGAAAATAACTTGCCTGATATTAAACTATTAAGAGGCATAGTACAACAACTTAAGACCGGGGGGCGGCAGGTCCAAACGGGCTTCCCAATGCGCTTTTTTAAAATGACCTCGATTTCTGGTCGGACTATCTTACGCCGCCCTTAAATCAGATTTATACTAAGACCAATGTACCCAATTCCTGGAAGGGGAACATAATCCATCCCATATTTAAACACAGAGATCACTGTAAGCCTGGAAACTACAGATTGATATCTCTGATTGATGTAGAGGCCAAGCTTTACGCTTCGTGTCTCTTAGTCCAGATTCAAGATTGGATGGATAAAAAGAACATAATTCCCAAGTTCCAAACGGGTTTTAGGCAAGGGATGGGCACAATAACAAATTTGGCCATCTTGGCGCTTTTAACGGAAAAAGCGGTAAAAAAGAAAACACGGCTGTATGCATGTTTTGTCGATTTAAAATCCGCTTTCGACCGAGTGAGTAGAAACCGTCTCTGGAAAAAATTGAACGCATGGGGATTGCCGAGTTCATTACTGAATGCAATAATTGCCTTATACAGTGATACTTGGGCAAGAGTGAAATTGGGCGACGGGTGCAGTACAACCTCGAGCATCCATACACAGCAAGGTTTAAAACAAGGCTGCGTCTTAGCGACAAGCCTATTTAACTTGTTTCTCTCAGATATCAGTAAACACATGGAAGCAGCCGATTGTCATCCGCCGAATATGATCAACGAGCTAATTTCCGTTTTACAGTACGCTGATGACATTGTGGTGTTGAGTCAAAGTCCCATTGGATTACAAAGAGCAATAAATAACTTAGTAACCTATTTGGACCAGGAACATTTGGAACTAAACAAAGAGAAAAACAAAGTTGTTTGCCTAGTGGACACTAAAAAACTTAAGTTTAAATGGCTTGTAAAAGGGGAAACGGTGGAAGAGCAAGTGTCCTACAAATATCTTGGCATAATAATAGGGTGGGGCATAACAGACAAGGAACACAAATGGGCCATAAAAGCCAACACGCAATCGTTAACCTTCGTATACAGATTACCTTATAAAAAATTAGATTGCCCAAACCATAACCATCTCTTAAAAGTGATGGCTGCGCAAATCCTGCTCACACTGCCATACGGTCTAGTTACTTGGTGCAGCAAGGAGGCTGATTTGTTAAACGAACTTCAGGCGAAGGTTTATAAGGCCGTTTTCAATCTGCCAAAGTCTGCCTCCCCAGCACAGGTTCGGCTGGAATTCGGCCTGCAGAATCAGAAATTCAAGGGTATGAGCTGCTTCGTTAAGCTATGTCATAAATTCTGCTCCTCCGATCCAGACACAATGAACAGTTTATGCTGGAAAGAAATTAAATACCAGATGGATCAAGAAACACCGAACTCATGGGGAAATTACTTGAGAACATCACTGGCTGAGCTGGAAATAGAAACAGCATGGGAAAACAGGGCAGATTGAGCAAGCATCAGTAAAGCTGTCAATGACGCAGCAAAAAATAAATCTTTTCTGGAAGATAAAAAAGCAATTTACAAAAGTCGGCATGGGTGGACTGTCCTCAATTCTTATAAATCTCTAAAGCTGCAAGCTTATTTAACAGCTCACTTTAGCCTGCAGTTAAAAAAGAACTTCATAGACTATCAGATGGGCTTGCACAATTCAAAAGGCCTACAGCCATCTTGGAAAAACACCCAATAAGCAGTGCATTGTCGATTAAGTGGCTTTTTCATGGAATCTTTAACTCATTTGCTATGTGTATGCCCAGCAGTTATTGACCTGAGGAGACAGTATTTAAAATCCACTTTTAACAAATTGAATATTCGCACATGCAGGCAAGCCATGATATGCTGGTTGGAAGGTTCCTCTATAATCTTGGCCTGCCAGGGAGTAAAATAACTCGCAGAAGTAAGGAAAGTTTTACGGCAAGCTAATCTGGAGGAAAACTAAGTATGACCAATGCCGGCATAGGCCCAGCTGACTCATTTATGTAATAAACGGACTGAATGTAAAATTCATCAAGAGATCATTTAATTAGCAGGATCTCAGAAGTTGGCTTTTAAAATACATTTTACACTTTATTGTGTAACCACACTTTTTTTCCAGGAACATGGTATATTAATTAGGGCTTTCTAGTTATTTAGCTTGTTGTTTTTAAAATATTGATCGTAAGGTCTAAAGCACTATCATGGTTCTAACAATGAAAAAGATATATTCAGTTAATAGCTCTATAGTATATTCATAATATTATATGCCGATGGTTAAGCACCTGCACTTTACCTAATAACCAACGGGATCCCATCAATGTTTTCTGGTTTTAATCATGAATGTAAAGATATATTTTTATTTTTTGAGAAATTTGTAAAGGTTTTAATTAATCATATACAATAAACTATGACTTGAGTCCCTGAACATGCATCAAGGTACCTTTAAGGTGACTGGCACTTTTAGACAGAAGGTTATTTCCCATTATTAACATATGCGTATCAACACCATTGATATCAGGTCTAGAAACTGCTGATATAGCCATTTTCATACAGAATATTGCACATTGTTTCCACGTAGTGCTGCATACATCATATGCAGTTCATGTCAATCCCTCCACTTATTCATGTAGTCATTAATTACGTTCCATTAAAAAACAGGCGGCAGCTGCTGTGTTTTGTACTGACCGAGGCTGAGGAGTCGGCGGGAGGGCACTGATAATGGTAAAAAGCCTAGTAATGAAAAGTTGACAGAGTCACTATAGAAGTACCTTTACCGTACTTTTATTGCCTTGCTATTTTAATAAACAACAAATCAAACAAAAAAGGGAAAGAGAAGAGAAGAACAAGTTATTTACCTTTGGTAATGCCTTATCTAATCGAGACCATAGAATTATCCACAGGCGTCAGACTGAATCCGGAAACCTTTAGTCAGCCATGCCCCCAGGTGCAAGAAGGTGCCGATGTTCAGATCCGCATGGTGTCGTCCGCTCTGGGAGTGACGTGAGGGGTTGCTATATATTCACCACACCAGTTCACTGGTGTCAGTTTTTTTCATGACTTTCCACGCCAGGAGCGGGGAGCCGCAAAGAACACTCACCACTGGTGTGGAAGACTAGGACCGTGAAAGGGGAATAGCCCTGCCCCTAGAAATCCATTCAAAGCGCAGGGAGGATGGGTCGGTCGGTCAGTAAGGAATCTGCAGCTAGATAGACTCTCCACTAGATAAGGCGCTACCAAAGATAAGTAACTTGTTCATCTGATAGAGACTTCTAATCGCAGATTCCGTACCTTAGAATAGATACCGAAGCAATACCTTCCCGGAGGTAGGACTGAATAACTGATTCATACTAGAAAGTCCTGCAGGACCGAAAGAGCAAAGTACCAATCCCGATGGACCTGAATGTCCAGGAAGTAGTGCTTCATTGATGTGTGTAGAGAAGCCCACGTTACTGCCTGGCAGATATCCAGTACCGGAACTGCGAGTGCTAACACATTGGTCGCAGCCTTAGCTCTGGTGGAATATGCATGCAAACTCTCAGGAAGTCATTTCTTGCCCAATGCGCAGCAGATCTTAATACAGAGCACAATCCATCGGGAGATTGTCTGCTTTAGCACTGTCAGTCCCTTCTTTGCTTTGACATGCCCCAAGAATAGTAAGTCATCCTCTTGGAATCTCTTGTGCGCTCAAGGTAGAATGACAACCCTATTTCTGGGAGGGCAGTTGTCGACTGATGGGCGACTTGCATATGGGACAGCGGTTTATAACCAGAGAGGAAACAGAATCCACTTTTGATTTGGGTAGAGATCAGTAACTACAATATGCGAAGATCTAGGCGGTGGCACGAGATATATGGCCGATGTTCCCGGAGGAACCGCCTATTACTGCCACCCTTCAGGCCCTTGTGACCCTGACCGACGGCTGTCGACTGGTATCCCATATTTATAGGGCATTGAGAGAGGACCTTGAGGTACGCCCGCTTCCGGTTCAAACCAAGCGGGATGCTGTATTGGACGAGCCCTTGACTGACTCCGAATGGAAAAAGGTATTTGAAGGAGTTAAACAGATTAGCTCCAATACTAGATTTCGGCTTACATAATTTAATATCGCTCATCAAACCTATCTGACCCCACAAGTGCTTCACAAAATATATCCAAATCGTTCTACTTGCTGCCCCAAGTGCGGATATAATGAAGCCCCATTTTAACACCTTATGGGAATGTCCGGGGCTCCGCCCCTTTTGGAACACAACACTGGAGCGCTTAAGACAAGTAAAGGGAGGGACGCTATCCCAATCCATTAGGGAGATACTTTTAGGCCTTCTCCCCAGCCCTAAGGGGAAGAAACGTACCCGTAGACTTCTCCAACTGGGACTGGTGCTGGCCAAGGAAGGGTGGCGATTAGTTGGATGGGCTTCCACCCCCCCCAGGGTGGACAGCTGGGCTAATGATTTACAGGAATGGGCAACAGCGGAATTATTTGTTAAAGGTTATTTATGGATATTCTTTAAGCCAAACCAAAGTAATGCAACAAACATTAGTGCAGATATCCGCTGTTCAAAAAGTCCTTCTGGACAGGACGGTATTGTTTCCTTTCACAATTATCGCTCTTCTTTGCTTGCATACGATGTTTTGATATATGTGGAAACTGCTGTGACTATACTGTATGATTGCTCTGCAAGACTGCACTGTATTGGGATTTCTGACATATTGTATTACTGTAATGTGTTTGGATGATTTAAATCTTGAATAAAAAATATTGGGGAAAAAACAAAACCTATTTCTAGGTCCAGTTGGTAAAGTCGCTCCCCTTCTATAGAGGGATGTGACAGAGCGTAAAAAGTAGGCAGGGTGATGGATTGGTCTACATGAAAAGGAGTACCCACTTTCGACAGAAAGGAAGCTCTAGTGCAAAGAGATGTTCATGTATGGAGGCTTGGATGACAAAGTTTTAAGCTCACTGACCCTTCAGACAGATGTTACTGCCACCAGGAAGGCTGTCTTGACGGTAAAGAGCCTGAGAGGACAGTTGTGCAAGGGCTCAGAGGGAGCTCAGATTAGGACTAGATTAAGGTTGCACTGAGGAATGAAGGGTGAAGGAGAAAACACATGTTGCAAAACTTTCAAGAAACTATGTATAATAGGGGATTTGAAGAGGGATGGCTGGCCAGGCAACTTCAGAAAGGTAGCCCTTTAAGGTGTCCAGAGGTAAGCCCTGTGGCAGGGAAATGGATAAAAAGAAGGACCTGAGAGAGGGGAGCAGAAATAGGGTCAACCTGCTTCTCAGCAAACCATGCCATAAATTTTCCTCAATGGCACACATAAAGAGCCTTAGTGGACGGACGCTTGGGTGCCAAGATAACGTTGCAGACTTTGGGAAGAAGATTAAAGCGGTTAAGTGCCATCGCTCAATCTCCACGCAAGAAGGCGGAGCATTGACAGGTTCAGGTGAAGAATACCCACCCTCTGCCGCGACAGCAGATCCTCCGGAAGTGGCAGCCTGACTGGAGGACGGATGGCCATGCTCAACAGCTCATGATACCAAACCCTCCAAGCTCAGTCCGGAGGCCTTGATCCAGGCTGTTCCTGGGCTTCATGGGAACTCTGGGTAGCAGTGGTATGGGCGAAAAGGCATGCAGAAGGCCTATGCTCCACTCAAGATGAAATGCACCTCCAAGCAAGAGCTGCCTTGGAAACTCCAGTGCGCAGAACTGCTGACATTGTGTTTTCTTGGCGGTAGATTCAGGTCTAACCAAGGCTCTTTCCACTGCTGAAAGAGACCTTGCACTACCTCCGGATGGAGACGCCATTCGTGATCAGCTAGGCATCTTTGGCTGACTTTGTTCGCCCTGCCACTCAAAGAACCCACCAGGTGTTGAACCACCAGGGATATGCACTGACGTTCCAGCTATATCCAGAGACGCAGGACTTTGGACTACAACCCTACCTTGCCCTATTTGTTGAACTACCACATGGCAGTGGTGTTGTCCATGAACAACTGTACTAGCCTTCCCTTGATGGAGGGAAGACAGGCTTTCAATGCCAGCCGGATTTCCCAGAGCTCCAGAATGTTGATGTGGAGTCTGGACTCTGCCAGAGGTCTCTGATCTCTACCTCTCCCAGATTGCCACCCCATCCCAAGAGAGACACATCTGTCACCACTGTGAGACATGGAGGGGGAAGGGAGAGGGGTCTGCTGCTAACCCAATTGCAGTTCGTTACCCACCACTGTAGATCCTTTGCAGTTTCCTCTGAGATCGTCCGGGTCTCCTCCGTACCCATGGCCAGCACTTCAACCAAATCCCATAGAGCATGGGAGTAATGG
This sequence comes from Lissotriton vulgaris, assembly GCF_964263255.1. Lineage (NCBI taxonomy): Eukaryota > Metazoa > Chordata > Amphibia > Caudata > Salamandridae > Lissotriton > Lissotriton vulgaris. Next base: position 1,109,133,894 of record NC_141691.1, read on the forward strand.
CTCAAAGGCAGGCAGTGTTCACAAGCCGCAGTGCCAGACGGGTGAAAGAAAACATCTTCCCCAAAGTGTCCAGCCTCTGCTGTCCTTGAAGCGTGCCAGCGCTGAGTCTGCCTTGTCTCAGAAGAAAAGGGAGCCATCAAAAGAGGCAGGTCCATAAGCGGCGCTTGTACATCCCCTGAACAGCCAGATGTTCTCTATTGGGTGTGGCGGAGTAAGGCCACTGTCAATGAAACCACTCTGCCTAGCAAGTCTGTAGCATTCAGTCCACATCTAATCATAGATTTAGCTGCATCTCTCCCATCAGCAACAGCCTAGGAGAGTATGATCCTGGCCTCCTCCAGAATAATGGTAGCACCTGCACAAATGGAATTTGCCTCTTGGATTCTCTATCCGGGGGAGTGGTAGGAAGAGCATCTGGATTTAAATGGTAAGTCAAGGCTTGGACTACCAATCTCTCGGGGTAGGATATTGGGTGAGAATTGGGGTTCTCTGGGTTGGGGCAGTGGGCAATTGTCCTGTTCCTAGGAGCCCCTGTGCTGTGTTTGGACCAAGTCTAAAGCAGGATACCTGTAAGTGCTTCATTAAAGGGGAGAAGTGGTTCAGAGTGGATCATTCCCGTTTGAAGCACCTCTGTCAAGACAGTCTTGCCTACCACTGAGGGTAGGCTAAGGTCCAGGACCTAGGAAGTCCTTCTCATAATCATTGCGAAAGGCGCTCCCTTCTTCATAGCCATGATAGGGGGTGAAAGCATGTCTAACCCACTGACCTCTGCCAAATCCTCACATCAGTCCATGTTAGTGTAAAGGGGTAGGTATTCTTCAGGGTCCAGTGACCCCTCTCATTCCCCCTCAAGTTTTAGCCCATAATAATAGGGCTCAGGCTCCGGCCTGGAAGGGATGCTCCAGTCAAAGCAAAAGTCGTCATTGGACGACTACCTTCCGGCTCCGTGTCATAGGTGGGGGATCAGAGTATGAATAAGGGCAGAGTCAGGGAAGTTCGAGGTGGCATGACCAGCGCCGGCCCGGATCCATCTGTGGATCCAAGGGGCCTAAACTAATGCCCGGGCACAGCCGCCATTGTGATTTCAGTAGGAGCATCTCCCGAACCCGCAGGGCCTGAAGGGACGCCAGCAAACTTGGAGAGCTCAAATAGGAAGTCCACAGCCTCATAAAACTCTGACTTTAGAAGGGGTTTCTCTGGCTCCCGGAAACTCAGGGATGCACAGAGCCCACACATTGGCTGGCTCAATCGTGGAGCCAGGCTTAAAGTGACAATGCTCACTCATCTCACCTGAAGATGGGGAGAAGTTGAAGATCTCTTCGACTTCTTACTCTTCTTCTTCTTCTTGTAGGACTTAAAGGAGTGACCCAATGACTTTGAGTGCGAAAAATATCTAAGGGTCCAAGACCGCTCCTTTAACTTTCCTCTCAACCAGAAATTAGATTGTCAAGGCGTCACAAGTTGGGCTGCCAGGAGCCTGAGCGAACGCGCTCTCTCTCAGCGCCTTTGGGTGCATGGCGCCGCAGAATGCACAAGCCTTTAGGTCGTGGTCGCACTCGAAGCACCAAAGGCATACAAGATGCGGGTCTGTCACCGAAATCTGACAGGGAGAAATCACAGTGACTGGGGTCAAGATTAGGAAGATCCCAGTCAGACTAGGTCAAACACACACTGACATCAGACAAATAGTGGGGGTAACCACGCTAGAAGGATCCTACATTCCTACACACACAAAACAATTGAGTGCACCTTCCCAATCATTGAGAAGTGACCCATTGCTTGGCTAATTACCTTTATTCTCTCTTAGTAAAGAAAGGCCTTTTCAAGGCCTGAGTCCCGACTCACAATTCTTAACTGAATTTAAGTGAACAGAAGAACCAAGGCAGATTTGTAGCAGCCGAATGAAAACCTAAGCTTGTTGAGTAGCTTGATCCCCTAGACTACACTACACTCTGCATTCTCTCTCAAAGCCACTCAGATGAGACTGTTACCTAGATATGGAAACCTGCGTGCTTTCAGCTGTCACCAAAAGACTGTCTCTGGTACCAGGATCTCAGGAAAGACTTTCTCCATGACTGTACTAGTACTGATGGTTTCCCAAATATAAATCCGAAGTTCTATTTCTGTTTCTTCAGAATGTATTCTGAAGATCTACGAAGAACAGTTAAGGTCAACAGCTTTCAAACTAAGCTGAATTCTAAATTTTGACATTCTGCAGCTGGATAAATTGGTTTAGATCATATAGATCCGAGATAAACCGTAGCCCCTGCACTTTACAGACACAGAAGTGGCTATAGCAGCTGTAGCACACATGCCACATTCATACCTGAAAGGATCCAACAGTCTTTGGTGACCTAGTTCAGTGGGAGCAGTGGAGGGAAAGCACTCCTTTCCCTTGGAGTAGAGTGGACCTTCTGATGTTCTGCAAGTGAGGACTACTGGTCTAAGGGGAAGTCTTTGGGACATCTTAGCCTTGGTTGAGGCTGTGGAAAGGGCGTGTCCTTCGCGCTTGAAGCAGCTTTTCTTTGCCAGCATCTCTCTGGGATAGAGGATTCTCCGACTGGTTTCTTGGAGCAAAAGGACTCTAGCTTTGAAAGAATGAAAAAGTAGCCTTAACCAACTGAAAACAGTTAAAAGGTCTTTGTGTTACTGTTTGGATGGGATTACGCAATTTAAATGCAACCTTGTGTATCTTGTACTGCTGGAGAACCTCTTCCATCAAGAGCTCAAGTAAGTTCTTCAAAGGGGTGAGTGACTGCTTTTTCTGGATTAGAGGACTTGGGTTTGACTGCTGATGCATGCCCAGGCCAAACATTATGGTCATAGTGGTCATGACGATGGAAAAACCTGGATACATGCTTTACATGTTCTACAATCTCTTAAAATTAAACAAGAATCTGTGCTCATCCTAGGCATAGGTCAGAAAAGGAGGTATAGTGGTTGAACTAGGGCCAAAGCAGTTTCTTTGTGCTTTCTGCTTAGCCAAATTTCCGATGGTTACGGTTTGAGGGGTCCTGGAGAGGTATCAATCTATTGGAGTCTTGGTTAGCCTGTGATAGAGTTAGTTTACTTTTGCATTTATATTGGATGGGGAGAAGCAGGTGGGGGGATGTGTTGAGTGCTAGATTGAACTTGTTTTCATTTTTCATTTCATTATGTCTTTATTTCGATTAAAATAATCATAAAAGACAGTACATACAACGATGGATAAAAGTTTTTGAATAAAAACACAGTGCCATGGGCGTGGCCAGCAGCCGATGATGGTGGCAGCCTAGAGGGAGAGCTCCGCAGCTGAAGCGGCCTCCAACGAAATCCGATTAACTATCCGAGACATTTATGTCCCAGGCGGGAAGGTACTGAGGTCCAGGACCGGGCGGCAGAGGTACGGCCAAGCGGAAAGAAAATCCGTGACCGGGGAGCCGAGATATCACTGGCCCCGAGTCGGCCCTTGAAGGGATCCCAAGCCGGAGACTGACCTAGACGAAGGAGCCGGCAGGAAGTGAGCCGCTCTGGGCGGAGGGCCGCCGGAAGCACCCGCCCGCGACACCTGCGGAGAGAGAGACTCCCCGACATCTTGCGGGACTATCCAGGCGCCAAAAGCCCCGAGCGGGACCCCGGGGGCCCCCGCGCTGAGTGGCGGGAGGCGGATCCGGCGACCGGAGGAACCAAGCACGGACGTGCGGAGGGAATGAACCTGCAACGGTGCCCGCCATCTTAAGGACCCGGCCGGGTCCCCGTGCACAGCCGATCTGGTGCGGACATCGCCAGGGAAAAGCAGGTACCGTCGCTACACGGCAAAGCGCCACCCGATTCGGCGACCCACGGCTCCGGTCCCCTCCCCCCGCGGTGTGGGGGCGCACTGCACCAGCGGGGGCCACGGTGAAACAAAACGTGACGCTCTATCCCCGGAGCAGCTACAGCAACTGCGACAGGGGACTGGGACAAAGGACGACACACGGGACTGGTGCAGGCAGCATACGGCGCTACGCGACCCCCCCCCCGCTGAGTGGGGGCCCCTATGCGACACGAAGTGGAACTTTCTCCCCGGGTAGGGGCCGAGGTGCCGGGCAGAGAGGTGGACACAGCAACGGCGGCAGGGGGGAAAAGGCAAAGGTCTAAAGAGGCCGATCTCGGCGCAACAGACATTGAGGGAGCACCTCCGCGGCCAGCGACCCGTCGATACCACGTGGTTGGGCAAAGTACAGTCCAGCGACCGAATATAGAACTGACCAGAGGGGCCACGCGCCGCCGCGAAATAAGGCAGGAGACGAGACTGGAGGGCCATACCCTGAGGGCCACGACCAAAGGCGCACTACGCGCCGTGTGAGTCCGGGACGCTGGTAAAGCGAGGGGCTGCCCCGGAGAGGAGTGAGGGGCACGGCTCCACGATCAAAATGGCTGGCAAGGGGCCGAAGAACAACGTGACGCAGTCCCGCCTTGATCGCTTCGCATACGAGAAGCCCGTCACCCCCCCGCCAGATGCCAGGTCACAGGCGAGCAAGACAGTGGAGGCGACGGGGAGCAAGAAGGCTACCCTGGACGATGTCATGAGGGCCCTCACACAGGTGCAGGCCACGGTGGGGTCAATCTCAGCCGAAATCACGCTGATTAGGGCAGACTTCCACAAGCTGACGGAGAAAGTGAACACGATGGACATCGTAACAAAAGCCTTGGTGGAAGATGTGTCGGAGCTACAGGTTAATATGGAACGTCTTTCAAAAGAGAACAGGGAGCTGAGAGACAAGCTCGACGACCAGGAAGGACGCTCGAGACGGAACAACATCCGTATAATAGGTGTGCCAGAATCGGAAGACACGAGGTCAATGGACCTCTATGTGGAGAACCTAATCCAACAGCACCTCCGACCTAAGGGACTCTCCAAATTTTTCACAGTGGAGAGGGCGCACAGAGTCCCTGGAGGGCGCCGACAAACGGGTGCCAACCCCAGGCCGATTATAGCTCGACTCTTTAATTTTAGGGATCGGGATGTCATCTTGCAGGCGGCAAGAACCTCACCCCCCGTTAAGATTCAAAACGCCACGCTAGCATTTTTTCCAGACTACACGGAGGAGGTCGCGAGGAGAAGGAGAACTTTTTTCGAGGTCAAAAAAGAACTGAGAGCCAGAGAGATCCCCTATTCAATGCTTTTCCCAGCAAAACTTCGGATTGTGGCCGACAATAAGACTTGGTTTTTCGACACCCCGGAGGTGGCACAGGAATGGCTGGAGGGTTGGCGGACGACAGGCCACCCCCGTCGCTCCAACAGACAAGCCAAAAACCGTAATGGAGGATCACAGCAGGGCCTGCAATCAAACGGTGCCGAGGCGGAGCCACTTTCGCCATTGTCAGAAACTCAAGAGGGGGGCGACGACGGAGAACAGTGATCCACGGATACTGTCCATTTGAACTGCAGATACCGCGGCCCGAGAATGCCGCCTTGGACACTGGGCTGAGGGCCTCCGCGGCAAAGGAGGGGGCCGCCGACTTCGGAGCATCCTTCACCCCAGCGAGCAAGTACTATGTTATGGGTTGGGTTCAAGCACTCTGCTAAGTTGGGGGGGCGGGCAGTTATGAGTCCGTTGAGCAGGGGGGCAGGGAGGGGGGGAGTTGGGGGTAGGATGGGGCTATGGTTTTTAGTTTATACACAGGGTCAAGATTGCTACAAAGGGGCACATGCACACAGAACGAGAGTGTCAGGATGCTGCACGCAGAGTCACTACACGGATCTCCTGGTCCTCCATACGCATGACTTAGTCCGCATACACGTACACGATGGGGGAGGGCACTGATGTAGGGCGGGCAGCCCCGTTGAGCCTCATGTCCTGGAACGTGAGGGGTCTGGGCGACAAGATTAAGAGAGGGCTGGTTCTGCAAAGTATAAAAAGATTAAGTCCTGCCCTGGTCCTACTACAAGAAACACACCTCACAGGCACGGCCACAAAGGCCCTAGACAGGAAGGGCTATAGTATGGTGGCCCACTCTGAGTTCACGAAGGGGTCCCGGGGCACCGGGATACTGATTCACCGCTCGTCCAAGTTTATACTCCAATCAGTGACAGTGGACACACAGGGCCGCTTCGCAGCGGTGCATGGACAATGGGAGGGAAACCCACTTAACATAGTATCGGTATACATCCCACCGGCACTACACACTATAGCATTCACGGAACTAGGTAAATTCCTACTAGACCTTCCGGAGGGGGCCCTTGTACTGGGCGGGGATTTTAACGCAGTGGTTCAGGACTCCCTAGATCGATACCCAACGCGCACACAAACACCGGCACACTCCAAATTGCAGGACTTCATGGAAGCACAGGGTTTAGTGGACATATGGAGGCGACTCCACCCAGTAGACCGGCAATACACATACTACTCGGCAGTTCACGACAGCCTGTCGCGGATTGATCACTTCATGTCGTTGGAGGGGGGTCTCCCCACCTTCACTGACTCTCAGATTAGACCGCGAGGGGTCTCCGACCACTCCCCGCTGACACTGACTCTCTCCAGTCTGGAACGGACATGTGGGCGTATCTTCCCTATATACCCGGGGTACCTCGGGGAGCCTGACATAGCCAAGGCCTTGAAAAGAACTACACGATCCTACCTCAATGAGAATAAAGGTTCAGTAGAATCACCTACGATCCTATGGGAGGCCTACAAAACAGTACTCCCCGGGCAGGCGATCTCGGTGATAGCGCAGCACAAGCGCACACGGCGTCAGGAACTGACAGATCTGGAGGGTCAACTTGACAAGGCAACACAGGACCACGAAGGGAACCCAACTGGGGACACACAACACGCGCTCCGACTGGCCCAACAGCGCCACACCGACTTTCTGCGCCGCAGAGTGAGGGAACATATGTCAGCAACTACGAGTAGGGTATATGACGTGGGCGACAAAGCGGGGAGGCTCCTGGCATGGTTGGAGAAAGCACGGGGAGGTCAGAGGGCCATACTCCGGCTGAGAGACTCCAATGGCGAGTTACACTCTAGTCCGGCAAGCATAGTGGAACTCCTGGCAAACCACTTCCACTCCGTGTACACCCCTGAGTATGAGGTTACGCGGGAGATGGCAGAGAGCTCGCTCACAGGAGTGCCGACTCGCACCCTCACCCCCGACCAACGTGAAGAGCTCGACTCCGACCTGACGGCGGAAGAAATACAGATTGCCATAACGGCACTCCACCCGGGGAAAGCGCTAGGTCCTAATGGTGTGCCGATAGAGTGGTACAAAATTATGTCCGAAACGCTGTCCACGCCATTGCTTGATATGTTCCAGGAGTGTCGGGAACAGGGGCGTCTGCCTCCTGACCAACGCACGGCCACGATTGTCGCGATTCCCAAGCCCGGCAAACCCCCTGAGGACTGCGGGTCATACCGCCCGATCTCCCTCCTTAACGCTGAGAGCAAGATCCTGGCGAAACTATTGGCCACCAGGCTCCTGCCTCACCTGACGCACTTGATACACCCGGACCAGTCGGGCTTCATGCCGCACCGGAGTACGGCACTGAACCTAAGACGGCTGCACGGGGTGCTGGCCCGAGCCCCGCGGCTGGAAGAACCAGCGGCGGTACTGTCACTAGATGCCAAAATGGCGTTTGACATGGTGGAGTGGCGCTATCTCTTTGCGGTTCTGGAACACATGGGTATTGGCCCGATGTTTATATCGTGGGTCAGACTACTGTATACCGAGCCCGTGGCGAGGGTAACCGCAAATGGCCACATATCAAGGGAGTTCTCGCTGGCGCGGGGTACGAGGCAGGGGTGCCCACTCTCGCCACTGCTGTTCGCCCTAGTATTGGAACCATTGGCCACAATTATTAGAACCACCCGGCTGCTGAAGGGCGTACAATGGGGGGGCGGTTGGGAAGATAGAGTCTCCCTATACGCCGACGACATGCTCGTCTACCTCATGGACCTTTCGAACAGCATCCCGGTCCTACTGGCACTGTGCGAAACCCACGGTACAGCCTCAGGGTATAAACTTAACTGGTCCAAGTCCATAATCTTCATGGTGCAGGGTGATCTGCCAGCGTTGCCTGAGGATTGCCAATTGCTCGTAGAACACATCTCCTTTAAATACCTAGGGATCTGGATCACGAAGGACCACTCAACCTTTCTGGACCTGAATCTCAAACCCCAGCTGGACAGGCTGAAAGCGGATGTGCGCCACTGGAAAAATCTTCCCTTAACATTATTAGGTAGAGCGGCGCTCTTCAAGATGATGGCGCTGCCCCGCTTCCTCTATGTCCTGGAAAACACACCGGCGATGGTCCCCGTATCACTTTTCCGCCACGTGGCGGCACAATTATCCGGCCTCCTGTGGGGTGACAAACCGGCGAGGGTAGCACAATTGAAATTAACCAGGGACTGGTACAGTGGGGGAATAGCCCTCCCCAACCTCGAATTGTATTACTGGGCCGCTCACCTCAAGGTGATTAACCAATGGGTCCACGCGGCACACGACGACCCGGCATACGAGGCGGATAGGCACCAGCTGGGCGCATCCACCCTTCTGGCCCCACTTTACAACAAAGGACTAGTGAGAAAGTTAGAGGGGCCTACCAAACACACAGTAGCCATCTGGCACAAGGCGCAGAGGCGGCTGGCATGGGAGGGAGTGATCACTAACCTCACGCCACTGTGGGACTCCAAAGCCCTCGGCAACCTGCGCAGTTCAAAAGGGTTTGATCAATGGGATACCATTGGGATCTCCACGGTGGGCGACTTATGGACAAGGGACGGAGTGCTCTCCTTTGCGACCCTGAGGGAGCAATATAGCCTAGAAGTGACCGAAACATACAGGTACATACAAATCAGGCACGCGCTCTTGTCGGTGTTGGAGCCAGGGGTGACGCTTCCGGAATCAGCCCCGTTAGAGGACCGATTGCTTACGGATTACATGGAGTCTAGTGCAACCTCCCTCACCTACCGCAAACTGATGAACAACCTACCGGATCCCCTTGCAAGGCTGAAGGAACACTGGGAGGATGAGCTAGGAGACCTGGATGGGGCGGACTGGAACGCAGCCCTGGCATCACACAGGGAGGCGGGCATTTCCACCCGATTCAGGCTGGTCCAACTCAAAGTACTGCATAGGGTCTACTACACCCGCACTACATTATACAAAATACACAGAGCAGACCACCCGTATTGCTTGAGAGAATGTGGAGGGGAGGGTACACTGTTCCACACTATATGGACCTGCCCAATTATACAGGAGTACTGGAGGCGTGTCACACGCACAATAAGTCAAACCCTCCAGAGCCCATTCACGCCTGACCCCAGAATTTGTCTCCTAAATGTGTGGGGCCCGACAGATTTATCATTGAATGCAAAGGGCTGGGTGATCATTGGCGTAATGCTGGCAAAGCGTGATATCGCGAAAAACTGGGGGGCACTAGAGGCACCGACGCTGGCACAATGGTGCAGGAACATGGACGTGCTCATGGTGACAGAGAGGGCAGTGTATCGGCAGCGACATAATCCACGTAAATGGAACAAAATTTGGACACCGTGGAACACATACAGGGGGGACATTTGTGAGCCTTTGCCTGAGGAGGAGGATGGGGATAGCTCGGGGGACGAGGAGGATCTGGAGTGATGAAAGGGGGAGGAGGAGGGCCCAGATATTCAACATGGCCCCGGGACATAGGGGACGTAACTGGAAGCATGAATGAAGTTATCAGAGACTGTATTGAGGGCTGATGGACGTCTGTAAACACACTAATGCTGAAATAGACTACAGTTCGAGATCACTCACTGCAACCCTTAAAGTAGCAAGTTATATGTTGGGGGGGGGGTAAAATTAAAAAAAAGTTGCTCTATTACTCGTGGGCAGCTGAATGTTGACGCTGCTCTACGGACCGATTGATTGTCGCTTTATAACATGTGATAGCAACAACAAAAATAAAATGTTTAAAAAAAAAAAACACAGTGCCATATATAACAATCAAAACAATGTGGCAAATTCAGTAGTTAGTGCAAAAAATATGTCAAATAAAATTGATCAAAAACAAAGAACCACTTTAAAACCATATAAATACAAAGTTACTGTATAAAATCAGATAATCATTGCTGCTAAGAGTTAATTAATTAACGGGGCCACACTGAAATTACATGACATTTTTTATGGCTATAACTAGGGTAGGGTTTCTCTTAATTTTTGACAGTGAATAAGCCATGCCAAGCTCAGGAATTTTGCCAAAGCTACAACTATAGAAGCATCAGTGGATGTCCGCAGAATTCTTAACGCCACCATATCCGATCTAGTACCCATGTTTGTGCAAATTGGTTTCAGCCATTTATGCCTGTGTAGTTTATAAGCCGGGCACGCCAACAGAAAGTGGGGTATGGATTCCAGCGGAGCTGGACAAGCACGACAGTTCTCTGACCCATGCAAACGACAGTTACAAGTAAAGATGTTGTTTGGGAGAGAGCCGACCCTAAACTGGTGGTATAGTTTCCTATCCACCGGTCTTAAGATGGTATCCCAAAATGCTTCAAACACAAAGTCCTGTTTTTGCATCAGATAATTCACAGATTAGGTGGGCCTAGTAGTAGAAGAAAAGTATTTGCTCTTGACCATTTCCCAATAGGCGGCCTTGAGCTCCCTTTTAGACGGAAATGGATTTTCTTCGGGGTGCTCCCACAGGCCACCCATCCCACACAGGGTGCTTCTTCCATTCTGTAGCCATTTGATCTTCCCCGTACAGCCAACCCCCCTGAAATCCATAAGGGATTTCGCATTTTGGGAAAGCTCAGGGGTAACCCAGAGTTGTCGCCAAAACGCTATGGGTCTGTATCGGGCTAGATCCTCAATACGAAGGCAGCCCAGATCCAAACAAAGGGGAAATAATGGTGTGGATTGTGGAAGGCTCGTAATAGCTGTGACAAAATTATTTTGGGCTTGTGCCAAGGAGCAGACGTTCTCGAAACCCCATAGTACCGCTCCATACAAGATTGAGGTATTAACCTCGGTGTTGTATATCTTAACCTCTTAAGTGCTGCGCCCTTTGAGCCCCACCGCACCTGAGCGTAGTTCGAGTTGTGCAACTTAATTATCACGGCTAATAGCTCCTGAGGCATCCCTACTTCCAAAAGAGTGTGCCACATTTTGATACGTTACACCAAGTCAAAAGCAGACTTAAGTTTGAGAAAGGCTGCATATAAAGACCCTCCTGCTATAAAAACTACCTTCCAGTAAATCATAACAAACCTGATCAATGGTGCTAGTAAAAGGGCGAAAGCCTGCCTGCAGTGGCGACAGGATCTCATTCTCCTCAATCAGTCTGGCAATTATTTTCTGCATAGAGTCAATAAGGCTAATCGGCCTATAATAGCAAGGAGACAAGCGATCACCCTTTTTATATATCGGTAGTATGATAGCTCCAGACCAGGTATCGGGGATGGGTGCACCATTGGCTATGGCATTGGCTATAAAAGTAATGTATTTTACCCAGATCTCTTTGTCATACTGAAACAAATCAGACGGTATACAGTCTGGACCAGGAGCCCTCCGGCATCAATGAGAGGACCATCTCAACCTCAGAGCTATCGAACGATAAGATGGCAGACGTGAAACCAGGTAGGGGGTAGGTATCAACATTATTTACAATTAAAAATTGTGCTTTAAAGAACTCAACCCACAAGTCGGGCACTACATGGTTCACCGGTATATGTGGTGTTCCATTGCTGCCCCACTTAACTAACTGCCAGAATTTAACCATGTCTCTTTCGTGACTAGCTTCAAGTAGGTCGAGCCATCATTTATCATCCCAATCCTTATTGGCTGCTTTTTGGGCTGCTTTATACCTAGACCTTGCCAATCTAACCTTGCCCACATTTTTAGATCTAATAGCCTTTGTTAGCTTCTGGTATACCTCTCTACAGAGCTTATTGTACCAGGTAGAATGGGAGATATTCAATCCTTAGGTCTAAATTATTTTTATCCCTATGCGAATGGTGGTCTGCCACGCCCATTATACAATCAATGTAGGGGGAGACATTATGGTGAGAATCAACCTGACTGGGCGGTGCAGTATTTCCCCCCGAGAAACCGATTTGAGTCACTCATGGGCCTTGAGGGAGTGGATTGACTCCCGAATAGCCCTAGTAGGAATATTGTGGCTAAGACAACTGGTAGGGCACATTCCGGAATCTCAATTAGACGGGCGAGGGTCAACACAGTGGAAGGAACAGCAGTGGAAGAAAAAGCAGTGGTTGGAATGGTTGTTGATAGTGATATAGATCCTCGTATAACTCATCTGGTGGATTTTGTATGCCATTAGGTGTGCAGTATGGATATGGCCAGGGACAGCCTGGTGGTCGGCCAAGTAACATCAAGCTATGTTAAAGATGCGACAGCAGTAGCAACAAATAACAAAGCTAACCAGAAAGATGCCTTAGTTGGTAATTCTGCAATGGAAACTGAGCCCATTCGGTCAACGTATAATATTCAAAATGTGGGATTAATGGATACTGACGTTGATGATGGTCAGGGCTGGGAAAATGATATTCAAATGGTGGAAGACACTATACAGTGTGGAGAAAGTATACACCCAGTATCACTAAGTAATCAATTGGATGGGTGTGCTTCCCGCCTAATTTCATGGAACATAGCAGGTCTTTCACGCAGGTTGCAGGATGAGACGTGGACAAAATATATAGAAAGTTTTGACATGATCTGCTTCCAAGAAACCTGGAGTAGAAATGATCAAGACTTGATGGATACCAATCCTTTTGTTTGAATGCTGAACCTTCATTGTCTGGAAGGGCAAAGGGGGGACTAATGACCGCCATTTCTGTAAAATATAACACTGTGAAAACACTTAAATTAGTGGGTTCTCCTTGGTACCAACTGCTCTTGGTTGCAAATTTGTTCCCAGTCCCTTTGCTCTTGATTAACTGGTATTATAACATCTTTGATCCTCAAACCAGATCTGTTATTGACAAACTACAGGAGGAGATAACTAAGGTGACTGATAGCTCATCCTCCTAGTTTATCAAGTGGGTAGGGGATTTTAACTGTTCCCTATGCAACCTTAGTGGGACTAGGACATGCAGTTTGGTTGATATTTATGAGCAACCACTGGCACCACAAGGAGAAGCATTAAACAATATTAGCGTGATAAATGATCTTTGCATTTTGGACATGCCATCTCACTTCAAATCCTTGTCGATACCAACTTTCCAAGGGACGGGGGGACAAATGAGTGTAATTGATTTTGCTATGGTTTCTAGTAGGTACACTCATTTTGTGGATGAATTTAAAATAGAAGTAAATCCCGTTAGTGATCATAATCCCCTTGTACTGAAGCTGTGCCCTGTGATTGAGAGGAATCAGCACTCTGAACAACCAATGAAATATAGCCAAAATCAAGGTCTGATTTTAAAGTGGGATATGGTTGATGCGAGAAAGTTGGAGGGAAAGATCTTTAAAGTAAATCGTTTGGAGATAGATACTTGTTTAATGCCCACTTGTGAGCCTGAAATGATAATTCTGAATTTTGAAATTATCTGTGGAAATGTGGCAACACACATTCTTAAACTGGTAGGCAAGGTGGTTTGATGCTGAATGCTCTGCAGCACAAACTTTATTAAAAAAGGCTTTGCACCAAGTACCTCGGGATAAGGAACTGGTCAAAAATGCAAGAAAAAGTTACAAGGATACTATTGATAAACAGAAATTAGAATTAAAAAAGAAGGCATGGGATGACCTTGAGAAAGCCTCAGATCTGAGAGATAGTAGACTGTTTTGGGAGGTAATAAATCGTCCCTTCCTCAATAGTGAAGAATGAAAAGGTAATATGGTTACACATATAATGGGGGGAACTTGGGAAGTTCACTATGCTAAAATCCTTAATCCAAAGGGCGTCTCTCTGGTAAAAAACAGCGAGGGGCATATGGATCCTCATCAAGAAACGGGCTCTAATACTTAGTCTCTCACTCTCCCTCCATGAAGTTGAAGAGGCCCTAAGGAAAGGTATCCCGCTAAAAGCCCCAGGCCCAGATGCAGTACCGTTGGATCTTTTTAAAAATAACCCTGATGTTTGGGCACCATTATCACTCAATGTTTTTAAAGCGATTGTGGTTGGGCGAATCCCTTTGTCATGGAAAGAGGCTGTAGTTGTACCAATTTTTAAAAAAGGTGACAAACGCGACCCGTGCTGCTACAGGCCAATTTCATTAATAGATGCATCATGTAAGCTGATGGGGAGAATCATATTAGCTCGTTTGGAGACATGGGCAGACTCATCCGGCCTTATTGTGGATTCCCAGTATGGGTTCAGGAGAGGCAGGGGGACCACAGAGCAGTGTTTAAATTCGGCCCTAATCATGGGTAAGTACATGAAGGCCAGGGGTGTATCTATACACCTGGCCTTCATGGGCTTATCCAGCGCCTTTGATACCGTATGTAGGGATAAGCTATGGCGGATGATGGAGGCCATGGGGTTTGAGGAACCTTTGGTTACCTTACTTTGCAGATTACATGCTGCTACCACAGTGACGATTAGATATGGCCAGGGGGGAGAAAAGACAAAATCTATCCCATCGACTGAGGGCTTACGCCAGGGCTGTATTTTGGCCCCTTTTTTGTTTATACAAATGGTTTAGAAAGGTTTTTGTTGGAGAATTGTTCGGACTGCCCTAAAGTAAATGGCAAACAGATATCTTTGTTGTCCTACGCTGACGACGCTTTCCTAATGACCCTAACTGCTAACAGCATGCAAACCTGTCTGAACGCTTTTAATGATTTCATGCAGGATTTAGATCTTAGGGTCAATTATACTAAGTCCTTTGCTATGGTCTGTGGCCCTAGAGGGACAAAAACCCGTAGGTTTGCTGTAGAAAATATGATTATTGAAAAAGTTGTAAATTTTAACAATTTGGGAAATCTCTTTAATAAAAATTTGAGCTGGGATCCATTAATAACGGCTCAAGTACAAAGGACCACGTGATCTATAGAGGCCCTTTTTCGATTTTCGAGTAAACTGAGTCAAAAACCAATTGCCGAATTGAAGGCTTTGTATAAAGCGAAATGTTTGCCTATCGCTACCTACGGGGCGGGGTTGTGGGGAACACATAAATGTACCCAAATACAAGTTATGGAGAACAAGTTTTTAAAGCGCCTCTTATCCAGCTCAACTAGTTCACCAAACACCTTTTGTCACATAGAAATGGGTATAGAATTTGTGAGTGATTTTATTCATATCTCTCCACTAATATTATGGGGGAAAATTTGGCAATCTGAGGATCTACAGCTCTCTAAAGAAATTCTGAAAGATTGCATAAATCTGGATTATGCCATGCAGATCCCATGGTTGTCATATGGGAAGGAAACCTTTAATAAAATTGGTTTGGGACATATTTATGAAAACCCAGAATTTATTGAGCAGGATATAAAGATTACAATGAAGAACGCTTATTCTAATACCCTGGGGTTGTTAAAAAATGACAAACAAGTAATACATTATCTGAGTAAATTGCAGCACCAATTGTATTTATCATTTACTGTGCATACACAATGGCGTTTTTACCTGACAAGATTTCGACTTAATACATTGCATTTTCTATTTGCTTTCCCGAAGCAATGGGGTTAGTGTGAGAGGCTACCCCCTTGCCCATGTGATAACAAAGCCCAACAATGCACTTTGTTCTTTTTTGCGCTTTGTATAAAACCCCGAGAAGCCGGTTTATTAAACCAATTTTAATGGACATTCGTCCCTGTAATTACAAAGAAGGATATGGGTACCTACAATCGCTGCATACTGCTGCTATATGTAGTGCCATGCTTAGTTTTATCAGATTGGCCATTATCATTAGGAACCGATACTGAATATATAATCCTCTTCTGGGATTTTTTGTATTCTAAATAGAAAGAAAATTGGCTGACTTAGGTGGGAACACTAACTAAATATTTAATGAAAGAGTATAGGGCAAAGTAAGATGGATAGTATGAAAGGTTGAATTGTCTTATATATGTGATATTTAAAAATTAAATACCACAATGCACTTTATTATGATATATTTTATTCCTTTTGTGGCTTTTTATGATTTATGTTAATCCTTTTATATGGATTGCAACTTTTTTAGGTAATGTGCTGAAAATGTAGCTGAGAATTTATTGTACGATAATAATCTGAACCGATTGATCTTCAAACCATTTGTAATTTGTGTTTCTTTTTTAAAAAATGTATACTTTAATGATTCTTTTCCTTGAATCTAAATGTTTTATGTCTGACTGTACCAGGTAGCCATCTTTACACCTGAAATGTTCTCCCTGGAATTACGATTAATTAAGAATGGTTTTAAACTGGTAAATAGCTCACTATGTACACTCGGTGCAATACGATTCATATCCTCCTGGGAGTGACAACTATTAAGAATAGCAACCGAATGGGCAATCGTAGACTTCATCTGCTCGAGGTCCCCCTCTCTTTCAACAAGTCTGGTCCATCTAACTCTTCTGTCGTCGTTCGTGACAGCGGCTTCCACTAAGTTGTGTACCTCATCCATGTTGGCATTAGCTAATGAACTCAGTGCCGATAATGATAGTACCAGTGGATCATGGTCACTTTCAGTCCGCTCAACGAACGACATATCATATAAGTGTGCCCAGAATTCCACACAAAGAAGGATATAATCTATCCTGCTTGATCTTACACCGTTATTAAAGGTATACGCACCCTTCCGATTCGACTGGGTCCTCCCATTTGCTGCCCTACTCCCTTCTCCAGGCACATCCGCTTAAGCTGCAAAGCAGCTTCAGTCCATTTTTTAATTGGACTAAGATCTAAGGAGGGTATCTTTTATTGAGAATCCTCATCTGAGGTTAGATTACCATCCTCAAAGCCAAGGGGTTCAAAAGAGCAATTAAAATCTCCCACTCAAATAGTGCCCTGCTTTCCAGCTGTCCAGAAACCCGTCAAGAATTGCAACAGTCTCAGAGCGCCTCCCACCCAGCTGCCCTCTTGCATAAATGTTGATTACCAAGATATCCCTATCGTGGCCTGTAGGTAGACAAAGGGCCATGATATCCGGGGTGTCAATAAAAACTTCCTTAACAGTATAACTCGCTTGCTGTCTCACCCAGCATGTTAGCCCGCCAGATGGTTTCCCCTTTCGCTAGTTTAGAGAAGTTAAGAAACCCGGGGTGATGAACTTGTTCTATGGCCCATGTCTGCTGAAATACCCAAATGTCGTGCTGCTCTACAACAGTTGACCAGGCACTGGATTCAGTTTTGGACAAGAGCCCCGCAATGTTCCAAGAGCCCAATGAAGTACTGGCAACCCCCACTAACTGTGTGGACTGAGGTTCGGGCCTTTCAGAAAGATCTCTAATTAAGGAGCCTTAATCTAATGCCCCATACACCTTGATTGGGCTTGGTGTGGTTATTACAGGCCCACCATCACTGCCGAGTCAGTCATTGTTATCCATTGTAGAAAGGGCATCAAAACAATTGCTCACAGGGACTGAATGTTCAAAAATCCTGTGTGCTTAAAAAGACCCTCTCATGTTGGCACCACTATGGTCAATGTTGGGTCGATAAAAAAAGAACAAGGGTAATACAGAAATGGTGTCCCCAACAACGCGATTCCCAGCCCTCGAAAGAATATACTGAACCATACTGGCTGACCAAAAGTTCAAGACCACATAGTCCCCCCTAAGAATTTTCTGAGACTTCCCCACCCATGGGACCCGGAGCACCATTTTAAATTCTGTAAACAGTTCTGTTAGCCCAGTTCTCATACTTAGGAGATGAAGGGCCTTATTGCGTAGGGAAGATCAATGTTCCAGCGCCTTGAGTCCAAGCTCCGGGACATTCCCCAGAACAACAGTGTAAAGGGTGGCTTCCGATGGTAGGTGCAGGGAAGTTGGGGGCTGTAGTTTCTCTGCTAAAGGTTGTTGGAATAGTTGCAAATTACCCAATCTCGGGCCTGGGGGGGGCACCATGTGGGCCAGGCCCACCGACAATTGGGGGTTTTGATTGATTATTAACCGAACCTTCGCTGGATGGGTTAGGTGTGATATTTGCAAGCCTCTCAACTTTGCTGACCCACCTCCCGGCCGGTTAAGGTACACCCCCGCCACCTGATTGAACATTGCGACCCGTTAGAACATTATGATCAGACAGTGGAGTCCTGGGGAAGCCTTGCTCTATTTTGTGGAGCCTGGCTTCAATTGAAGCAAGTTTCTGCATCACGGGGTCCATTAGAGAGGCAATCTTCTGCAATAGCTGAATATTATAATCTTCATTACTACAATGTACTGGGTCAGAAATAGCGTCAACAGTAGAACAGTCGCTAAGGGTAGGGGCCTTCCGAGTTAAATCCCCTGTCAAGTGGGGTTGTGTTTTTGCTAAGGCACGGGCTTTCCTCTTCTTTGATGGCGGTTCCCCCCCTGCTCCCTCGCCCCGGCTTAAGATTGTTTTGCCTTCCCACTCCTAGTAGTAACTGGAGAGGCTCTATAGGAATTTTCTAAACTTGCTGGCATGGAAACAGGGGGGGCAGGTTACACGGGAGTAGCCTGGCACGGTAACCCTATTTGAGGAACTACAGGGGCATTTATTTGTGTTGGCGTGGTAGAGGGGGCTGGGTTACCTGATCATGTTGGTGGTAGGGGTTCTAGCGATAACCTGCGCTCCGTGAGTTGAATCTCATGAATGAGCACAGACTCAGCCCTAGTTAAGAACGCATCAAGGGTTTCCCACTACTCCGCCCCCTCCACCCGATTTTCGTTTGCCCAAGAGACTAACCCCTACAGATGGCATGATGAAACAGTGATAGAACTAGGCTGACCCCCCCCCTGATGAAAATCCAAAGGTTAGTCGGGTAGCCCAGCCCATACTCCTCCTGTCTCGGACGGACTCAGACGGGCCCGCCCTTCGTCCGGGCTTCGTTCCGCGCCGCGGTGGGAGAGGCAGCGCTTTAAGTGTGGTGGTCACACCTCCCCCTCTCTCGCGTCAGCTGGGTCTGTCAGGGAGCACTCTGGGAGTTTGAGTCCTCTCCTAGGGTGTCAGCGCCGGTGGCAGCAACTTGAAAGCATCCTTCGGAGCCCTGGAACCTCGTCCCACCAGAGCTGTTACTGCGACGTCGGAAGGGGACCGCAACAGGCAAGGTAAGTTAGGTGCGGTAGCAAAAACCGGGCACAGGCAGAAATCCTGTTTTCATTTCTGCACTTGACTAAGAGTATTTGGGTTAGGTCTAGTTGTTTTATTATTAATAGTGTTTTTGCAGGTAGGTTATCCCACAAAACTTACAATAGCATATGTGGTAGGAAGTGTGCATACACATTTGGAGTCCATTTCAAAGCATACCCATTTTCAGAGGTTAAAATTCAAAATTCGCGTTTGATTAGCCTTAATATTTGTGCATAATATTAATGATGAAACTGGTTTTCTGCCAAATCTTCAGTGATCCATACATGAACTTGTTAACAGACATCAAAAAGCTCAGTGTATCATTTTCTTTTTTTTTATATTTCTTTTTATTGAAACAAATCTAATCTAAATTATTTTCCCATCCTTCCAGGGAGGGGGGCTATTCAGCTCCCCACAATTGAGCGATATTCCGTTTGGCAATCATGTAGCAAAGAGTGATCCATTGCCTCTGTGAAGTATTCAAGTCAGTGGTTTCCCATGGGAAACATCCTTAACCACGATGTATGAACAACGACTTACCGGAACAACGAAGAGTGAACAACGAAGAGGGCTGAACCACGAAGGTAACATCCACGAACGACGGAACAACGAAGGATGGAACTATGACTTTTAGAATGAAAAAGTGTCATTAAATCTAATTTTACAAATCGACAAGAAATAAGACGCATGCTTTTACAAGGTGATTGAGGGTAGATCGTGGTGTGGGGGGTTACCCCCACAAATACGAATGCTAGGAAAACGTATAAATGGGTAGATGGGTGGTGTGGGGGGACTCCCCCTCACAAATAAGATTAAAAAAAATATATAGTTAGAAAAATAACTTGATCATTAAATTCAAAATAGTTAAGTTAATACACCTAAGGTTGTTGAAGAAATTGGATTACGTTTAATTTACCGGTTTATGTCAGGAGATGGCAGTGTAGCTTTGATTTTAACAATTGTAAATGCTTTCCAATCACGAACAGTATATGAACAGTGTGCTCGTTTTTGTAAACAGATATTAACTAGTATTTTAGAGAAAAAATGGCATAAAATGAAAAAGTGTTAATAAATCTAATTTTTTCGTGGTTTAGGGAGTAGTGGTTTAAAATGTAGTGGTTAAGTAATGGTCGTGGTTTGGCCTTCGTTGTTCCAGAAGTCGTGGTTTAGGCAGTAGTTATTAAGTCATACAATCGGTTCCCATATATTATGTAAACATCTCCTGGCCTCCGGGGGAAGTGAAACCCCAAGAACACCATGTATAGTGTTATGTATGCTATGCCAGTAAGTAGTGTTGTGTTCACATTCCCAAATTATATGCATAAATGTACCAACCAAACCACATTGTCTCTTACACCTCCCCGAGTCTGATAGTCCCATATGTACCAATCTGGGTCCCGTAATATAAATCCTATGCAAAATTTTTAGTTGGACCAGTCTCAGGTGAGCAGGAATTGCGACCTCCCTAGGAGAAGACACAGCTATCTGCCAATCTTCCTTGTCTAGTTCTATGCCATCTTGAGCTCACTTATCTCTCAATGCCTCAAGTGAGTCAGTCCTATGGTTAATCAATTTTTTATATATCAGAGAGATCGCCTTTTCAGGGAGATGACCATCCAATATTCTGTCTTCCAGAGGGGACATCTCTGGAGGTTCCGTCCCACTGGGCAATATTGTGTCAAACCTGCCCATACCGGAAATACTCTGATTGCGCAAGTTATATTCTGTCTGCATATCTTGAAACGATTTAATCTTTCCCTTTCCCCAGACATCTTTAACCGCTGTGATCCCTATGAGTTCCCACTTATCGAAATCTTTTGCCTTCCACAGCTTGCCAAGCTGTTCGGAGTCCCATAGCGGGGTAGCCAAGGTCAATCTATTCCTCCACCCCAGCGAGCCCGTGGATACAAGCTAAATATGGACGGACTGCTTAGTGGGGCCCGTTAAGGCCACCCTATTAGGACGAGAATACAGGGCTCTGTTATAGCTGTGACCAGGAAGAAGCCATATATCCATGGCATAGCCAGGGTCATCCACTCGACCATATGTACAATGATTAATTGCCGCCAAATAGGCCGCCCAATAATATCTTTTGATATCCGCGAGGAAAATGCTGCCATTGTACCACGGAACAGTCAATTTATACAATGCAATGCGAGGCCTGCCCTTCCACAACAGGCTCCGCTGTAGGCTTTAAATTTCACGAAATAACCTGATGGTACCACATCCAAAGTATTTTGCAGAACATAAATAAAAC
Source organism: Lissotriton vulgaris (assembly GCF_964263255.1). NCBI lineage: Eukaryota > Metazoa > Chordata > Amphibia > Caudata > Salamandridae > Lissotriton > Lissotriton vulgaris. Next base: position 1,109,155,292 of record NC_141691.1, read on the forward strand.
ATGGGAGAACCATCATTTTGAAGAGGGCCGCTCTTCCCAATAGCGAAAGAGGGAGCTTCTACCAGTTCGAGACATCACTCTGCAGCTGTTGGAGAGGGGGCAGAAGATTTCGAGAATATCTAATTGAAAGGTCTAGGGTAACAAAAATCCCCAGATACTTAAACCCTTCTTCACTAAATTGTATAGGACAATTCCTAGGAGGGACTGGGGGATCACCCTTTAATACAAACAAAACGGATTTCTTCCAGTTAATCGAAAGCCCAGAGTTTCTCCCACAGTGTATCATTTTCAAAGACTAGCAACACATTTACCATTTCAGTTCCTTGCATCAACTCAAATCTTCTAAATATTATTTTTATCTTTGCGAAAACGCTAAAACACCTTATTAAGAAGGCAAAAGAATAGGGACGTTCGACACTGGCAACATGATTTCTTAATACCAGTCTGTAGTCGTCTGTTTATAGTTTTATGAAAGCGTAATAAATGTTACTTTGAACGCTTCTGCTTTGACACTAGTCATCTCTGAACATAGGCAGATAATTTTTCTGATGTGTACAATGTAATATCACCTCAAGTTACTTAATATAAACCTCATATACTTTTAGAGGACAATTTCAGAGTCTGACTTGGTATTACACACACTGAACAACGAAATATTACATGAATCTTCACTTGTGGCTCACTAGCTACACTTACCCGCTTGTCAGTCATCGGGGAAATGAGGAGTTTAAAATCGCGTGGGCACTTGTCACCTACAGTGTCATAAAAACATAGATTATGAATTGTCTCTCTATGCAAAGCAGCACTTACTCAAGTTACGTTTACAGACAGAGTTCTTGAAAGAATGCAATATACACAATCTACAAAAGATAGACAATAGGAGAGATGGCTAAGTTTCTCCGAGTTCAGATCTGGATGCTGTGCAATCCTTTAAAGTGGGCCAGCTAACATAATGCAGAGTGTCCCTGGGAAGGCAAGTTAGAGTGCACAACGAACTAGAGGATGTTACTATGGTGGAATCCTGCAGTTCGCCTATGTATCCCCAACACAAAGGATTTGCGTCACTTGCATGGTGTGGAGCTCTTCAATGTTACTTCAGAGTTGGCGATGCACAGCTCCAGCCCCTGGAGTGACAGGAGAAAACATATTGTTCATGTATTATGGGCCAGCGTTCAATGCTAAAGCCTTACACCATAACCCTTAGCTTTCTAGAAAAACACTGTATGTAGGCACTCAAAGGCCGGAGGCACGCCTTCATCGCAAAAAGTGTTATAATAGGTGGTCACGGCATAACCGTATCATTCTAGGCGTATTGTGGGCATCCATGCAGTGATGATCCCAGTCCTAGTATAATGCTGGCACGGCACAGAGGCAATATTCTTGGCATATTGTGGGATACAGTGCATGCCTGTTCTTTACCCTGGTATAATGGTGCTCCTGACATAACAGTGGTAATACCGTGAAGATTATGATTCTAATGGCATGATGGGGCCTACACCAGGTATAATATGGGCCCTGGAGTAAGAGTAGTAATACTTGACATATGATGGGCATCCTTGGCATGAGACCCTGATACATGGGCAGCATGCCAAGATGAAACTATCCACAAGTGATGATAATGTAGGCATTTACTTAATGAACATGCCAGGATGATATCTGGACACCAAATATATGTTTCATAAAATTGAAAAGCTGTTATATACGAACAAAGAAATGTGTTCTGGGGATTTATGTTCATCTTCCAACAAGTAAAATACATTTCTTGATATCAAAGTGTGCGCATTTCCATTAGCTGTCCATCTAAAGTTTTGGGACACATTATTGCATTACCAAATATATATGTAAAGCTCATATTTAAGTGATAGTTATTACTGCAGTTTGCCACCATAGCCTGCCTACTAATCGAAACAAAGTTTCTAGCAAAGTGATGAAGGAATAACAGGCCCAACCACATTGGAATTTGGAGTGTCCACTGTGAGATATTGGTAACACAACTGTGGGTTTATTGTGCAAGTTGGAGGAATTAGAAAGACAGTTTTTGACTACAGAATCCAAGTTAGTGGTTCACTGATTCGTGTCAACGGGGAATATATAGTGGCGATCAACCAAATTCATAACTTAGGACGAGCATGATAAAGGCAGAAAGGAGCAGATCAATTTCAGACTTGAACTATAGGGATTACCCTAGATAGCTGTGCACAGAATGATCGTATGACCAAATTACTTGCTCATTAGCGCACAGCACACTTCTTTCTAGGGCTTGTGGTTTATCATCTCTCCTTACAAACGCTGAATTTCTAGAAGCTGAATGTACTTCCGGTATCAAACATCGCAGTCACAGGAAATGGAGTGTACTGTGTAAGCCTGACTGTGAGAGGGTGCCGATAAGGACAGGCCTTTTGCCTGGGATGACCCGCCATATTAGCGGTGATGGATTACCGCTGGTGACTGCATCGCGGAATCAGAGCCCTATCGCAACGTCCTCCGTGAGGGTAACCCCATCCCCTGTCCTCTGTTCATACAGGAACGAGACGCTTGTGACCCCGCGGCAGAAGGAGGAGGGATTGACACAGGAAGTACTTCTCAGCAGGAGGCGAAAAGGGCCAAATCCCACGAGGAAGGGCGCGAATGGGCCAGAGAGGAGAAGGAGTTGCGAAACAGAGGAGAAGGTAGTTGAATCGTGGGAGGAAGAAGAAGAAACCAGAGAAGTAGTGTGAAGAGTGGTGGTCCCCACAGGAGGAGGCTGGAGAGCAGCCGCAACTCAGGAGAGTTGCGGCGGAGCCGGTCACAGGCAGGGGAGAGAGGGAGTGGGAAGGTGGTCGATAAAAGGGGGGGGGGGCACGAGTGTGTAGCACAGATTTCTTTTACTGTATGACCCCATCCCTCATGTATCTTTTTTCCCGATTGGTTGTTGATTGGGGGTTCTCGGGATATCCTAGACCTTTATTCCCTCCTTTTTTTTTTAAATGCACAATACTGCCCTGACCTGCCCTCATCACAACTTCCCCCACCCACACTAGAACCACCTGTCCTGCCTTCCGACATTCCCCGAACACCGAATGGGTGTGGTGACCGCCACAACACTGCCTATGGGCTTTTTGTTTAGGAGGTGACTGACCGTTCCTTATTTTATTTCCTCTTAAGAGCCTCCGTGGGAGATCCATTGACCCAGGAGAAGACCGAACCAAAGGGAAGCCAGCCGAAGACGAAGAACCTCACGAGAAAAGGGAGACCCGGAAAAAAGCCGAAAGTCCCCCAAGAACATTATTTGCTCAAACCGCTGAAACCTTGAATAAAAGCCACAGACTGGCCAACTATATACAGCCTCCACGTCTGTTTATCCGGACAGCACTCCCACAGTTGGCGTCAGAAGTGGGATTTGCCAGAGACATGGAGGCTGTAATCGCCCGAATGGCAGAGAGCCAAGAGAGTTTGGGGAAGGCGATGGAGAAGTTCCTCACGGTGGAGGAAGAAGACCGGGGAAACTGCAACAAGTCATCAACAAACAAGGCCATTCTCATGACACCGTAATGGGGAAGCTCGCAGATGCCCTCCCACAACAAAGGGGACCGAGTACACTTCCATCAGTAATCCTACAGAAATATGTTAGCGGAGAAGACCCTGAATACTTCTTCCACAACTTCGAAAGGATGGCCCTGGCAGCAGCATTGCCAGCAGGTAAGTGGGGCAATATCTAGGATCTTTACTGTCCGGGGAGCTTCAAGCCTCCTATCAAGTGGCAAACATCCTGGGAGTGACCCCATATGCAGAAATAAAACAGTGCATCATGGAACGACTAGGTGTCGATGACGAAACATTCAGGTTGAGGCTCAGACAAATCAAAGAGGGCCCTCAAGAAACCCCCAGAGCCCTATATTTTTAAGTGAGGGATATGGCCGACCGTTGGTTGAAACCAGCCAACGCCACCAAAGAAGACATCATGGCTAAAGTATACTTGCAACAGTACCTATCTTCACTCCATCTTCCCATTCAAAGATGGGTCAGACAACACACACACCTCACCCTAGAGACAGAAGGGGAGATCGCTAGCGCCTACAGCAGAGCACAAGATGCACAAAAGGAACAGGAAGAAACCCCTTGGAGAGCAGGGACAAGCGGGGTTCATCGACCTCCCCGGCATCCGACCCTGTTACAATCATCCCAGGTCCTCCTGTGTTCAGGGCCCCTGGACCTCCTGGGTTTAGAGCTCCTACACCCGGACCTCAATGTTTTAACTGCAGCGGACTGGGTCACATAGCTCGCTTTTGTCCACAGAAGGATGAATCAATTGAGATAGGCATTGCTACAAATTATTGCTTATAATAATGAAAAATGGCCAGCAAGGGGTTTTATTGTTTTATAATTTTTCAGCACTGTTAGGACCTGTTTTGGAACAATCAAAGTACCTAAACCTGAGATTAATCAGTGGCTGTCCTATGGTATTCAATTATAAAAGGAGTTCCTGAAAATAAGAACAAAAGATGTTACCACACTAACATCATATGTACAATAAATGATCAATAAAATACAAGAAACCAGGATTTTGTGTTGTCTGAAAATTATTATTTAAGTTCAAGGCAAAAAATATATATTTTTGTACACTAGGATGAGCATTCATGTAGGGTAGGGTACATACATAGATATAACTTGGATAATCAAGGTATTGGTTATTTCTCCTTTAACATATCCAAATATTGAGTCCAGACTGCTTAAGAACAGTAATTAATTGATTTCAACTAAAAATCAGAAGAAAATCAAAAGATGACATGAAACAAAACGTGCAGAGTTGGACTAAACAAGTCGACGTTTCGGTCTTTTTTGAAGTTTTCTTAAGACCATCATCAGAACAAAATTAGTAGTATATACAATTGATGACCCTTTTGAAATCAAGAGCACGTCAGTTAAAGTTCAAGATGGCAGCAGCATCTTCAATTGTGGCGTAGAAATCAGGCAAAGAAATAAATCATTTGTGCCCAGAATACACTCGTATTGAATACAGTGGTGCAGTCTACAATTTCTGGCGGATTGTCCAAGTTAAGTCAATTTCCAAATCACTTAAGTGTTTTTTAAATCTCGCGCCAAGGAACGTCAAACGAGTCCGGTCAAGGTTTGTTGACCGGACTCGTTTGACGGTTCTTGGCGCGAGATTTAAAAAACACTCAAGTGATTTGGAAATTAACTTAACTTGGACAATCCGCCAGAAATTGTAGACTGCACCACTGTATTCAATACGAGTGTATTCTGGGCACAAATGATTTATTTCTTTGCCTGATTTCTACGCCACAATTGAAGGTGCTGCTGCCGTCTTGAACTTTAACTGACGTGCTCTTGATTTCAAAAGGGTCATCAATTGTATATACTACTAATTTTGTCCTGATGATGGTCTTAAGAAAACTTCAAAAAAGACCGAAACGTCGACTTGTTTAGTCCAACTCTGCACGTTTTGTTTCATGTCATCTTTTGATTTTCTTCTGATTTTTAGTTGAAATCAATTAATTACTGTGCTTAAGCAGTCTGGACTCAATATTTGGATATGTTAAAGGAGAAATAACCAATACCTTGAATATCCAAGTTATATCTATGTATGTACCCTACCCTACATGAATGCTCATCCTAGTGTACATAAATATATATTTTTTGCCTTGAACTTAAATAATAATTTTCAGACAACACAAAATCCTGGTTTCTTGTATTTTATTGATCATTTATTGTACATATGATGTTAGTGTGGTAACATCTTTTGTTCTTATTTTCAGGAACTCCTTTTATAATTGAATAACATAGGACAGCCACTGATTAATCTCAGGTTTAGGTACTTTGATTGTTCCAAAACAGGTCCTAACAGTGCTGAAAAATTATAAAACAATAAAACCCCTTGCTGGCCATTTTTCATTATAATAAACTCTGCCCGAGCCCGCAAGGGTATATTGGGTTGCTCACCTTCTTATCCAGAACAAATTATTGCTGTCTCTCCCAAAATAAACAACCACCCCCTTACATATGTGGCATAACTGTGAATGGGCAGCCCATGACAGCACAAGCTGATACAGGATGTCGGCAAAGCGTTACACGTCCACAGGATCTTGAACACGAGTTGGGGATAATTAATTGTACCTTATACATACATTGTGTCCATGGGGACACAAAATTATGCCTCACTATTCATGTACGCATACAACATGCTACTGACCCCCGGTCTAATTTAAAAGTTGGTCTCATTCCTCCACTGCCAGAACAGATCATACTGGGGAATGATTATCCACATCTACCTGAATTACCCATGGAATCAACTCCGGACGAGAAGGAATGGTGGGCCGTTGCTCCCTTTTCCCAGGATGAAAATCCAGAATGGCCGCCCTCCAAAGCCAGGAAAAACGAAAAGCCAAAAACGGAGAGAGAAAGGAAAACCCATATCTGCCTTCCGAGCCCAGATAGAAGAAAATTCGTGGGAGAATGACAGAAACTTCCACGCAGCACAGAGAGAGGACCCAGTCTTACAAGAAACCTGGAACAGAGCCCTGAAAAATGAAGACCCTCTACATGTATGTCCATACTTTTTTTTATCAAAAACGGCCTATTATACAGAAAAGCAGAGTCCACTGGTAACCCCCAGTTGGAGATCCCCACTCCATTCCGGGAAAAAGTCCTCTATTTGGCCCAAAGTCATTTATTGGGTGGACATTTCGGGGAGGAGAAAACAGAGCAGTTGATATTGGAGAAGTTCTATTGGCCTGGTATATATAGACAAGTAAAAATATATGGTTGTGAATGTCCATATGTCAAAATAACAGCAGATATAGGCCACCCAGAGCCCCTTTACATCCATTATCCACAATAGATTAGCCCTTTTGTAGGATTGGAATGGATATTATAGGGTCGTTGTTGCCTTCAAGTAGCTGGTGCCGTTATGTATTGGTCTTAGTGTACTACGCTACCCGTTTTCCGGAAGCTATAGCTTTTAGACACCCAGATGCCTCTAGCATCGCTAAAGCTATGATAACTGTGTTTTCCGAGTAGGATTTCCAAAGAGATCCTGACGGATCAAGGAATCCTGTTCGTATAGAAGTTAATGAAACAAGTGTGTACCCAGTTGAGTATCAAACAAATACGACGTGCGGCATACCATCCCCAAAAGGATGGTCTAGTTGGGCACTACAACGCTACCCTTAAGGCCACATTAAAAAAAAAATCCTTGCTCTTGAATCTAAGCGGTAGGAAGCATGTTACCCCTGGCTTTATATGCGATCCGTTGCAAAACTCAGAAAAGCACAGGGTATTCCCCATTTGAACTACTCGATGGCCACCAACCCGATCATTATTAGACATTGTCCACGACATATGGGAGACAGAGCCAAATAATACCAAACTTCTAGTAATGTAGCAAATCTTAAAACCCATATTGAACAGATACGAACCATAGTCCGGAATAATATGAAGAAAGCACAGGAAGCCTAAAAAGTGCAATGTGATAAAAAGACAAAGAATAGGTCCTTTGCAGTAGGGGGGGTGCAGAATTACTTATGATGGCCTACTCAGACCATAAGCTGTTAGGACAATGGCAAGGCCCCTATATTGTACTAGAGCAAGTAACACCTGTTACCTATAGACTGGAGCTCGATAAGAACAGGGGAACCTCCCAGATATATCATGTTAATCTTCGGAAACAATAGGAGGGACCCCTTCCGTCCTTGGTCGGGAACGTAGGAAAACACACTCCCTTATACTGCCAATGTAATGATGAGGAGCTACCCTCCTACTTAAAGGACGGACTAGTCAATACCCCACTGCCCCTACAGGATATATTCTCTCTGACCCCCTGGAAGACCACATGTATTATCTGCATGACTAAAACTGTAAATTGAGTTTTTTGAGGTTACCAGTGAGTCTTAGCGCCAAGACGCCCAAGGGCATATGATGCGCTTTACAAATTTTAAAAATAAATAAATAAATTAGTAGAACACTCTATTAAAACCATTCCAGGGAACAAAGTACGTCTCCGTCCCAGAGGCCCGTAGGAACACCATCCGAGACGAGGTGGAACAGATGCTACAGATGGGTATTATAGAACCATCTGCGAGTGAGTGGAACTCACCCATCGTTCTCGTACCGAAGCTGGATGGCTCGGTACGATTTTGCATCGACTTCCGGGAGGTAAATAAAATCTCTGAGTTCGACACCTACCCCCTCCCAAGGGTAGACAAGATGATTGAATGGATAGGGAGAGCCAAATATATCAGTACCCTTGATTTGTGCAAAGGGTACTGGCAAATCCCCCTGAGAGCCAAAGACAGAGAGAAAACAGCGTTATCTACCCTCGACTGCTTGTTTCAATTCTTGGTGTTACCCTTCGGGTCACGGAGCACCAGCTACCTTTCAGCGGGCCAGGAATCTTATTCTACAACCCCATGATAGATATGCTGGGGCTTACATAGATGATTTTGTCATCTACAGTGAGACATGGGAACAACACCTGACACACGTATACAAAGTGGTCCAGGCTTTGGGAGGTCATGGTCTTAAAATTAACCCTGCCACGAGTCCTTTCGCCACACAAACAGTGAGATACATGGGATACCTATTGGGAGAAGGTGTCATTCGACCCCAAAACAACAAATTGGCCGCTATATCCCAAATACCCTTTCCACGTTCTGCAAGAGACCTTCGTGCCTTTTTATGGTTATCAGGTACTATTGGAGGTACATACCACGGTTCTCCCAGAGAGCAGCCCCTCTCACGGGCCTGTTGCATAAAACAGTAAAGATCGAAGCTAGGTTGAAGGACCCCAGCCCCGAAGTATCCCATGCCTTTGAGACACTGAAGGTAAAACAAAGTACAATATCCCAACAGGTAATACTTGGTAGACAATTACGTATGTATGCTGAAAGCATTACAAGAACGAAAATAAAGGATACTGTTATTCAATTGGTCTTGTGTTTTTATTCATCTTATATTTGAGAAGAATTATTATGCAAAGTCATATTTATACAGTTATAGCAGCACTGTATTTAGACAAATCATATGACAACCAGATATGCACTTGGTGGTCAAATATGTACAAGTGAACTGTGGCGACGCAAGTGATAAGGTGGACAGCGTGAGCGGCGCAATGTGGACATAGGTGAAAGTATCATACAGTGAGTGGATGAGTGGAGAAGACAAATCAAGTGACTTATAAAATCAAATCATGATTTAAAAGCCGCCATAGTAGAGAATGCGCCTATTATTACGCTGTAGAGTCGACGGCGTTTCGATCTCAGTTGTTTGGGATCGTCATCAGGACAAGGTTGTCTGTAGTTGTGGTGCTGGTGGTAGGGAGCCGAGGCACGGCGGGATTGTGAATCGGTGAAGTAAATCCAGAAAGGAGAAGCGAGCAGGCGCCTTCTGGGGCAGATTTGTGAAAAAGCAGGTCAGAGCGCCGGAGTTGGATGTCTCAGAGGGCCAAAGCGATCGGGTGAATCGATAAAGAAGAGCGGGCAGGACCTGGATAAATCGTGGTCGCTACAAGGAATGGATCCGGTGTAATCCCAGCAGCAAGTCGGGCTGGAAAGGATTTCGCGTTGACACTGACGGCATCCCTGACCTCAGACACAGTGTTAGCTGGCCCCGATTACACATTACCCTTCGTCCTACAGGCTGATGCCTTAGACCAAGGGTTGGGGGCAGTCCTATCCCAAAGAAACAGACAGGGGGAAGAGAAACCCATACTATATAAGTAGAAAATTGTACCCCGGGAAAGAAACTACGCAGTCATCGAAAAAGAAGCCCTTGCTATAAAATGGGCCATTGACTCCTTGAAGTATTACCTGGAGGGACGTGAATTCACCGTATATACGGACCATGCCCCTTTAGAATGGTTGGCATGCAACAAATGGAATAACGAAAGGGTGTTACGTTGGTTCTTATCCTTACAGCCCTACAGATTCCAAACCAAACACCGAAAAGGAACTGAACAGGTGAATGTAGACTTTCTGTCGTTATCCTCGTGAAGACACCCATACTGGAAGGACAACAAGGGAGAGGGGATGTGAGAGGGTGCCGATCAGGACACGCCTTTTGCCTTGGATGACACGCCATATTATCGGTGATGGATTAGCTGTGGTGACCGCATCGCAGAATAAGAGACCCATCGCAACGTCCTCCGTAATGGTAACCCCACCCCCCTGTCCTCTGCCCATACAGGAACGAGATGCTCGTGACCCTGGATTAACACCGGAAGTACTTATCAGCAGGAGGCGAAAAGGACCGAATTCCACGACGAAGGGCGCAATTGGGCCGGGGAGTAGAAGGAGTTGCGAAGCAGAGGAGAAGGTCGTAGAATCGAGGGAGGAAGAAGAAGAAACCAGAGAAGAAGACAAGTAGTGGTGTGAAGAGTGGTGGTCCCCACAGGAGGAGGCTGGAGAGGAGCTGCAACTCGGGAGAGTTGCGGCAGAGCTGGCGAGTAACCACGGGCAGGGGAGAAAGGGACCGGGGAGGCGGGAGGTGGATGACATAAGGGGGGGGGGGGCACGAGTGTGTGGCACAAATTTCTTTTACTGTATGACCCCATCCCTCACTTATCTTTTTTCCCAATTGGTTATCGATTAGGGGTTCTGGGGATATCCTGGACCTTTATTCCCTTCCTTTTTTTTTAAAGTGCACAATACTGCACGGACCTGCCCTCATCACAACTTCCCCTACCCACACTAGAACCACCTGTCCTGTCTTACGACATTCCCCGAACACTGAACGGGTGTGGTGACTGACACAACACTGCCTACGGGCATGTTGTTTAGGAGGGGACTTACAGCTCCTTGTTTCATTTTCTCTTCTGAGCCTTCGTGGGAAATTCATCGACCCACGAGAAGACAGGAAGAAAGGAAGCCACCTGAAGATGAGGAACCGCACGAGAAAAAAGAGACCCGGAAGAAAGCCGAAGGTCCCCCAAGAACATCATTTGGTCAAACCACTGAAACTTTGAATAAAAGCCGCCGACTGGCCGACTATATACAGCCTCCGAGTCTGTTTATCCGACCCGAACTCCCCCACTGACAACTCTAGATAAATCTCCCACCGTCCAATATTGACACAAAGTAGGGTGATTCAAATGATGGTGAAGGTTGGGCTGAGGGTAATGAGCAAAATGGAACTGAGAAATACATGATTGTGTCGTGTTATGACAAAGTATTTATAAGATCGCAAAGAAGTTACTTACCTTTGGTAATGCATTATATGGTACAGACTTTCCTTACATTAGAACATTGCCCAGGCATCAGACTGGGTCTGGAAAATCTTGAGCACTATTCCTGCACGCTAGTAGGTGGGTCAAATGGTACTGCATCATAGGTGCGTTCCGAGCCGGATATGACGTGCGTTGGGCCTAGATAGGCGCCAACAGTGTGCGCAGACTTCAGTTTGTGACTTTTTCCAACCCAGGAGTACGGAGCCATGGCAGAAGGATGATGACCAGTATGGAGATTATTAAGGCCTACTAAGACCTTTTTAGGTGGGGAACGTCAGTTCGAAGAATGGGGAGGATCGGTAAGAAATCTACAACCAGATAAAATTCCTTACAGTTAAGGTGTTTACTAAGTAAGTAACTTATTTTCTGATAGAAGCTTTTAGTTGCAGATTCTTTCCCTCAGAATAGATAAGCAATACCTCCCCAGAGGTGAGACTGCAAACTGGCTTAAACCAAAAAGGCCTGGAGGACAGAATGGGCAACTGATTAGTCAGGCGTAAGTGTTTTGTAAGCGTGTGCAGGGATGATCACGTAGCAGCCTGACAGATATCCAGGACAGGGACTTCGCAAGCTAAAACAGTATGCACAGCGTTGCCTTGGGTGGAGGGAGCACACAGTTGTTGTTTGCTGGCCAAAGAGTAGCAGATCCTAATGCAGAGTACTGTCCATCTGGAGAAGGTCTAGTGTCTACAATGCCTTCCCTTTCTTTGGTCAAATGAATACTACATAGAGTTGGTCCTCCACTTGATGCTATTTGGTATGGTCTATAAAAAAAGGATACAGCCTCTTAGGGTCCAGGTGGTGGATTCTGTCTTCCAGCTTGAAGGTATGAGGCGCAGCAAAGTCAGCAATGTGATATTTTTGCTGACATGAAAGAAGGTCAAAACCTTTGGCCTAAAAGATGCACGTGTTTGGAGAACCAGCTTGTCCAGGTAAAAGCTGAGGTATGAAGGTTGAACAGAAAGAGCCTGTAGTTCGCCGACCCGCCTGGCCAATGTGATGGCCACCAATAAAAACTGTCTTGAGTGTCAGGAGTCTGGGAGAACAACTATTCATGGGTTTGAAGAGGGAGGTAGGTCAAAACCAAATTATGGTCCCATTGGGGTCAGAATGAAAAGACTGGGAGGGAACATATGCTGCAGAAAAAAGTGTCACAACAGGCGACCGCAAAAAAGGCAAGATGGCTAAAAGTTACCACTTACCAGTGCCCACAGCAAGTCCTTGCCGGGCTAAAGACAAAGCAAACAACAATATTTCGGACAGTAGAGCAGAAAGTGAGCACACCATACCACAAGCTTGTCGCAACAGCAGGCGTATACTGTTTTTGCTGAAGGACGCCAGGCTGTCAGGATGATGTCAAAGACTTCGGGAGGAAGATCAAAGACCCTCAACAGTCATCGCTCAATACCCATGCATGAAGGTGGAGTGTGCATAGGTTTAGGTGCAGAACCCTCCTCTGTTGTTGAGAAAGTAAAGCCTCCTGGAAGGGCAGCCTCATCAGAGAACAGATGCATAAGCTCAGGAGTTCTGGATAACATACTCTCTTCGCCCAATAAGGAGTCACGAGGATGACTTGGGCACAGATGTTTCTAGGTTTTCTCAGAACTAAGGGGAGTAGAGGTATAGACAGAAGAAGTATAGCAGTCCCATATCCAGCCTAGTTGGTAAGCATCTCCATGAGCCGCTTTGAAAACTCCAGCACGCAGAAGTGCTGACAATGCGTGTTCTGTGGGGTGGCGAATAGATCTAGCTATGTTTCTTCCAAGTCCTCAAATAGGCCTTTAGCCAGCACCGGATGCAGATGTCATTCAAGGTCTGCTAGGCATTGACGTCGGAGTTCTCCAGCTCTATCATTTAGAGATCCGCCAGGTGCTATATGACCAGGAAAACATCCTGACATTCCAGCGATGTCCAGAAGCACACCGCCTCCTGCCAAGGGCTTCACACCCTCATACTGCACTGCTTGTTGCAATACCACATGGCAATAGTACTGTACATGAACACCTGCACCAGCTTCTCTTTGATGGAAGGAAGGAAAGTTTTCAATAGGAAGCAAATTGCCCTCAGCTCAAGAAGACTGATGTGGAAAGGAGTCTTTGTCAGAGACCAGAGGACTCTGATTTCCACGACTCCCAGAGGGCACACCAGCACCCAGAGTGGGAGGGGTATGCTCAGACGTTAGTTCCGTGCTCTCCATGCCACTGGAATCAAGCTATCCTGGCTGATGAGGGCTGAAAGCCCGAAACCGGTCCTAGGATGCTGATTTCCAGTCCAGGGAGGACCTGGCTTGGGAGTTCGGGCTGGACTGTTCCCATGGGGCACAGGGTCAAGACTGATTTGCATATGGCTAGGTTCAAACTGGAATGGCACGGTGAGCAAAAAAACAATGGATTTAGGCCCAGATCTCTGTACTGGGGTGAATGTATGACATTGTTCTGCATTCTGTCCATCAACTGTTGTTTTTGCATAATTCATTGCCAGACACTACCCTCCACGTACTTTGGATGGGTTTAAAGCCACTATTCGCGGAGTGATGTCCTACATCTCCATAGCCAGGGCTCGAGAGGCGCGCCTATCTGAAGCGAAGCTCAAAGATGACAATCTCTCCCTAGAGCACATTGATGAGCAGCGTCCAACACTGAGAGCAAAGCGACAACTGGCTATTCTAAGGGGCCAGCCTCGGGCACATCAGGTCAACTAGGTGGAGCGCTCCCTCCTCGCCCTAAAAAAATAATATTATGAGGATGGGGACAAGGAAAGTTCTCTACTGGCACAAAGGCTGAGCTACCAAAATGCTAGGTCCCACACTGCCAAAATCCACACCGTCGAATCTACTAGGGCTATAAGAGAAGCGGACAAGCAGGAGGCTTTTCAGTCCTTCTACCAATCTCTTTATTACTCTGGGGGAGAGGATACAACTAAGATAGAGTACCTCCAGAACTGTCCCTGGCAATCATTACAACTGTTTATGACCCGAGACCTGGAGAAACTCTGCTCAGTTGCCTGTCCCAGCAGAAGCCTTACCCCGTCCTTTTACATTGCTTTCTTGCCACAGCTTCAAGATCACCTGCTCAAGCTTTTAAACTCATTCACTCATGCCAGAGGCCTCACACCTACTATGTCTAATGACAAAATTACACGTGTTCCCAAGCCGAGCAAGGACCCTTCACTCTGGTCATCATATCACCAAATTACCCTTTTGAATACTGGTGCAAAGCTTTACACAACGATGTTGGCCAACCGCCTAGAAACCCTCCTACCCAGGTTAATAAATCCCGACCAGGTCAGGTTCATACGGCACCGGCAGGGATTGGAAAATGTATGATGCCTCACTCACCTAGTCAATAAGGCCCAACGGCATGCTATCCCTGCCCTTCTCCTCTCCATTGATGCCAAGAAGGCTTTTGACCGGGTGAGCTGGGCCTTCCTGCGAGCAGTCCTCCTGAAAACAGGACTAGGCTCAGTCATGGTCAGAAAGATCATGGCCTCATACTTGAAACCCACTGTCTCCATTCGAATTGATGGCCAGACAACTCGTTCCTTCCATCTGTTGCGGGGCACCCAGTAGGGTTGTCCCCTGTCCCCCATGTTGTTTGATCTCATGGTGAAGCCACTTGCTAATCATCTACATAGATCAACTGACATAAGTGGTATCCCTTTTGGGGGACAAGACCACAAAGTACTGCTGTACGCAGATGAGCTTCTTCGAGCCCTCACAGAACTAGACACTTCCCTTCCTGCTGTAGCCAAGGCGCTACAGACCTATGAGTATGTATGTATCTGGGTACAAGATTAACCTGGCAAAGTCACAGGCACTCAGCCTCACTCTCCCAAAGAGCAACTCCACCGCCTACAGGTGCTCACCCCCATTCCAGTGGTCATCTCACACTAATCGATACTTAGGCCTTACAATAACGAACTCTATGGCCCCTTGGACACAGGCTAACTGACCACACTAATGTAAGCGATACTTGAAGACCTTCAGCACAGGAGACCGATCCGCATATCGTGGGAAGGCCGCATCAATGTGGTACAAATGAACGTCTTCCCCCAGCTCCTATATCTATTCCAGTCTTGCCCACCCATCCCCACTGACAATATCACAGGACTGCAGGGGGACCTTTGCTCGTTCCTCTGGAAGGGGAGACATTCCCTTGTTTCTGCTGCACTCCTTGAGCTCCTGAGGAGCCAGGGTACGCTTAGCTGCCCAAATCTCCAGGATCATTATTGGGCTGCCCACTGCGCTACATCTCTGAATGGGTGGTAGGAGAGAGCGAGAAACACTGGTACACATGGACCTCTCCTGGCTTCCAAAGCAACATCGACAGCGCAGTGCCTAATTTTGCTACTCCCGACACATTCAGTACTGGAGATTTGGGACAAATTGGCTAGTGGAAAGGGACCAACTACTTTCCAAGCCCCAAACACTCCAACTGCGCGGAACCCCAACTTCACTCCCACCCTCCCCCAGGATTTCTTCCCCGTCTGGTTTAGTGCGAGGGCAGACTCCTACTGGACCTATTTCAGGGCCCGCTTGTCAAGCCATTCGACCAGTGTAAGAAATAATTTTACCTCCACCTTTCCAGTTCAGAGGCTGCCTCCCACCACTTTCGAACAGCCAGTGCGCAGTTTTGAGGGAATCCACGGTCTGGTGTCCAGGGCATACAATGTTGTACAACAATCCTGCCTCCTTCCCCACTATCCATAATTTTCTAAATAGGCCCCGGACAATGCTCCTGACATTACTCAGAAACAGCGGAAGATGCTCTGGATAGAGATCCTGAGTACACATGGAAGCTTCTCTCAGCAAGAGGCAGCCTATAAGGCATCGCTCCATTGTCACTGCACCTCAGCCTGTTTCCCTGTGGGCTCCGCCATGAGTTTTCCCTATGGGCTCCGCCATGAGTTGGCGATGTGGAGAACAGAAGGGGGACTATCACCACATATGGAGGGCATGCCGTTCTCTAATCTTTTTTTGAAGGAGGTCTTGAGTCACATCCAGGGCCCTTTGAGCTACCCTTTAACAGCAGATTATCACACAATCATTTTGGGTATCCGCCCCACATAACTGGCCGCAATGACTCACAGGACTGGTATCTCATACTTCATATGACGGTTGCAGCTATGAAGCCTATAGCTCGAGCTTGGAGGTCTCCCCTAGCCCCCTTAACAGCACCATGGTTTACACAACTTCGGCACATCATTGCTATGGAGCAGATCACACACCAACTGTCTCACACAGATAAAAGGTTCCTGTGCCTCTGGACGCCTCTTATTGACTACATGTCCTGCTTAGAATACTTATGCTTCCAACCCCCCCAACACTGCGTATTCGTCACATGTGAAACACACCAGGACAAAGGAGAGTTCCCTCCTGCCTCCCCTTTGGGACCTAGTAGTGTGAAATGATACAGCAATTGGCTCCCCCCTTCCCTTTCTTTTGCATTTCTGCACCAAAGGGAGATAAGCTAGAGACCCCCTGACCTTCCCTGATGCATCCCCTCCCACCGGTCCCACTTTGTTATTTTTGTTCTTCAACCAGGCACGCACCAATATGAAAGCAGCAAGCCCTGTCCCCCACCCCTCTGGCTCTCCTGGTTTCTTCACTAGGAATACATTCAGTAAACCATGGGCAACCCCTTTTCCAGGGGTTTGGATAGCTTCAGTGCATTACTAGTATATTTTCTTCCGTCAGTTGCTAAAGCTATACCAATACTTGCTGATTACTTTTTCAACTGCATAAGTGTTGTAATGTTTTTGGGAAAGAATTAATGAACAGATTTTGAGCCCAAAAACTATTTAACGTGTTCTTTTACATATTCCAAGAGTAAAAATCCTTAATTGTCGTTTTTATTGTGGAAAGGCTAGTAGCCACATTGGCAAATAGAGTCAAAGGCTGGCACACCAGATCTGTTAACTTCTGAATGGAATTACGAAGGTTGGCATTGGTTGTATCAAAAGAATCAGTGCATTAAATCTGATTTAATGTTTAAATCGAATTTAAGGTTACTAGTGGGCAAAGTTAAACTTTAGAAGTTACCACTTGAGTTGCTCAAGGTTACCAGTGCCAATTTACTGATTTACACTGGATTTGTTCTGCAGACAGCTTTCTGCCCTCCTGGGGATACATGCAAATGACTCCCAAGAAAAGACACAATAGGGGCCTGCATGGGAAAAAGTGTTACCTCACTATGCTATGGAAGTTATAGAGCGCACAGCAACCCGAAGGCATCCCAGTGCTAGGAGGGAGAGACTGTACAGCAAGACAGATATCAGTAAGATCATTCGTCAGAGAGGTTAAGACTGAAAGAGCCAGTTTTGATGGCTTTACGAAAGCAAAGCTCAAAGTCCAAATTCCTAATGGCCAAGGAAAGAGAATTCCAGAGCTTTGCAACATTAAAGCTAAAGGAGCGTCCTCCTTTTCTGGCTCTTTTAACTAAGGAAACAGTGACTAAATGCAAGTTGGAGGAGCGGAGTGGCCTATTGGGGACATAATGGGCAATGAGCTGTTGAAGGATGGGAGGGCCTTTCCCATGAAGGGCTCTATGGGCAATGAACAGGGACTTCAATTCAATTATTTGAGCAATTGGGAGCCAATTCAGATCCCTCAACCCCTGCCGAGCTGACTGGGACCTGGGAATGCCCAGAAGCATGTACGTAGCCACATTTTGTACCACTTGAAGTTTCTGAATGGCAACCTAGGAGAAGCCAGGTATAGAGAGTTACCATAGTCCAGGTGAGAGAGAATTAATGCCTGGATTACCACCCGCCTCAAAGTATGGGTGAGCAGAGGCAATATCTTGCGCAGCATCCACAACAGACCAACACAACTCGCTGATATTTTAATGGCCTGGGCTATCATCGTTAGTGTGTCCTCAATCTACATCCACAGACCTTTTATAATTTACTTATTAGCCGGGGCGGACCCAGGAGGGTAGGCCAGCCCAAATCATATTGGGTAGGCGACATATTCCCGAGAATTACTCATTTGGTTTTAGCTCCATTGAGTTTGAGACTGGATTGATTCATCCAGCTGCCAATCCGCTCCCAGCAAAGTCCAAGATTGGCTGGGGGCAGATCGGAACCAGGCGTAAGTAAAAACACTAACTGGGTGTCATCCGAGTAGGAGACTTTAGACATCCTAAAAGAAGCTACAATGTCCGCCAATGGTTGCTGGTAGATGTTAAATAATGTGGGGCTGAGTGAGGACACCTGTGGGATCCCACAAGTGACTTTCAGGATATTTGATGTGCAGCCCTTGTCAAAGACCTGAAATGTGCGCCCCTCCAGAAAGTAGGTGACCCAGTCCAGGGCTTTTCTTGTGACACCAGCATTACCAACCCTATCCGGAAATATGGGGTGGTCACAGTGTCAAAGGTTGCCCTGAGATCCAGGAGTACGATAACCACCGTTGCCCCTGGATTTAATCTCTTTTTGGACTCTTCCACCACCACCAATAGGGCAGTCTCAGCTGGTTACCACATGTACTTCTAACCAACCACATTGACACTTACCTAAGTATTCTTGCAAAAAGTATTTTATTGTCTAATTTGTTGACTTTGCCAAGTCTTGTTTGTGGTTGAGTGAAATTGCACAGATTTATTATTTCTTGTAAAAGCTACATCTCCAGAACTCTCCAGTAGATCTTTTTCATTCTAGCATCTAAATTCTTATAAAAATACAACCTATTTTTATAAATTGGTGTCGGAGTTAGTCAGTGTCATGTCGAATCCTTCGTCAATTGATTTGGTGATGTTTAAATGCTTAACACTTGTTCCTCTGTGTAAGTCTTTCTGGTCAGTGCCACAGCTACCCATGGGTGAACTCTGAGTTTTACAGACATAACCCATTTGTCCTAAAGGGGTTGGTAAATGTTTTACAAGCTGAGGTTGCACAAGTAACCCATATATACACCCCATTTCCTCACACTGTACCTAGAGGTGGGATCCGGAAGTTATGTTTAGCAGTACCATACGACTGTTGAAGGTGACAGGGCATTTAGCAAAAAAGCTCCTGAAGCCTGGAACTCCTTGCCCCTCCAGATTAGGACAGAACTGGATTACCTGAGATTCCGCAGACAGCTAAAAACCTGGCTCTTCTAGCCCTGCCTTTTGCCCTGTTCTGGGTCTGTCTGGAGGTTCTCTGCAAGCGCTCCGAGACCTTCGTGTGATTTATGCGCTATATAAATGCAAATGAAATGAAAAAAAGGTAAAACATTTGAAAAGCCACATGGGTACACACGTAGGAAAGACGTCCTTGTCAGGGCTCGAAAAATCCGAAAAATTGTACTAGTCCTGCAGGTTTAGTACCTTGGAACATCCCCTCGACCCAGCTGCAACCTTCTTGACCTCTGTCTCTGAAAACGGAGCAAAAGTGACAAGTTAACAAGATTTAAAGACATCTTTATTGCTCATTCCCTTTGTGAGCAATATAAATGCCTTTATATCTTGTTATCTTGTCACTTTTGCTCTGTTTTCAAAGACAGAGGACAAAAGTTAGTTTTTCTTCCTTGTTGGCGAGTTCTATAGTCTGCAGACATTGTTTCCTAGGTGTTGCTAAGCATTTAAAGGAGTTTTAAAAGTTGTCACAAAGTTTCAAAAAGTTTGAAAGAGTCCGGTTTTTGAAAAAGTTCTAAAAGTAACAGTGAGCTTGACATGGCCAATCTGTCCCCCCTCAAAAGGAAGGATCTGATGGAGTTAAGTAAGGACAGAAGGATCACTGTGGTAACTAAGTCAAAGAGAGAGGATTTGGTTGAGGCCCTCCAGGCTTGGAAGGAAGCCTATAGAGCCTCACCAGCACTGGAAAAGTAGATAACCAACGGTAGAGTGGGGAAGACTAAAGAGGAGTGGAGGAGGATGCCGTCCACCTCAACACCAAGCCAAGACAACACTCTTCAGCAGCAGTGTGGGGAGCTCACCTCACACAGTTGCAGGAGATCAGTTCAAGAAGAAGTGACAACCCTGAAGCTGGGGGAGAGAGCACTGGCAGAAAGGAAGCTGGCCCTTGAAGAAATAAGAGCCAAGCTGGACATGAAGCCCAAAGAGAATGGTGGCAGCAACAGAAAGAGTGAAGTACCTGACAGGTGTGCTCCAGTCAGACTCCCCAAATGGATTGTCCCTAGCTATGTACCAGGGGATGACAGACAACTGTCTGGCCTCATATGAAAGAGTTCTCAAAATGAGGAAGGTAAGTACACAAGACTGGGGATCACTACTATGGGAGTTGGTTCAACTAGTTGCCGCTTACACTTGCCGATGAGGTAGCAGAATCCTACCCACCAATGAAGGTAGCATTTGTCGAGTTGTTTGGTCTCACTCTTGAGGAGTAAAGACAGAAACTTAGGACATCACACAAGGGGGCAACACAAACCTGAGCTGGCTTTGAAGATACATCAGTAAAGGCACTGGATGGTTGGGGTAAACGGTAACCAGGTAAGTATCTTTGAAGGGTTCTATAATGTGATGGTGAAGGAGCACATCCTCACAAATTGCACTCCAAGAAATTTAAACCAACATCTAGAAGACTCCAAGGTAATTAGCTCCAGGGAGCTGGGCAAGATAGCTGATGTGTGTTAGGACAAGCGTACAGAAGAAGACCCAAAGAGGTGATCCAAAGAAGGCGGATAGGCCCACAGAAGGGAAAGGAGGGAGGTAGTAAACCTACCAAAAAGGTTCCCTCAGAGCACCAGAACGCTAAGGGGAGGGGGGTGTCAAAACCTAGCCCACCTCTAGCAAGCAGAGTAGTGGGGACCCAGGGCTAAAGAAAGTCTTGGACAACAGGTTGCGTTTTGACTGCAGGAAGCCGGGGCACAACTGAGGAGATGCAGTGTGTCCCAAGAGAAAGGTCACTGGGGTGGCTAGTGTAGCCTTTGTGGAGGACATGTCAGATGAGGAGGTCCTACAATTTTTCAACGGTGAGAAGGCTCCAGATGGTAAGCTGGTGATCATTGGGGAGGGTGGGAGTAGGCACTTCCATCACCTCAAGGTAAATGGGATCCCAACCACTGCCCTAAGCCACACAGGTGCCAGTAACAACATAGTGGCGGGAAGGTTAGTGTCCTAGATCTGCATTTTCCAAGCGATGTAAATAGAGTTGAGTTCATCATCAAAGTACTTTATTCGGTTTTAAAAATCAATCCATAAAGGTTACACAACTCCATGTAACAATTAAAACATACAATTCATAACAGTAAAAATAGAGGGGGATAGCCCCTTAAAAAAAATTATATACACCTAATACAAGGAATATTAGGGAAGGAAAAACACACAACCAATGGCCAGGAATTCATCTTCATAGGTGGTGATAAGAGGTGCCTACCAGCGTTAAGGGTTTACTAGCTCTCCATACAGATCCTAGGTCTTAGTGAGGATTTCAGAAAACCAACTAAAAAAATAAAACATTCTGGTTTCAGCAACTGTAAATAGAAAAGAGCTGGGAGGACCTGGATAAAGTTCAACTTCTTTAAAAGAGGTGTTAAAAAATGTCTGCGAGGTACTTTATAACATTTACAGAAAAACAAAGTGTAGCAAATCCTGAGGAGACACTCCGTCGCAGCCACAGGATGCTAACAACTGGCCTCGACAGCACCCTTTTGGGACAGCAAGTAACAGATGGAAATAATCCAATCGGAACCTGATCAATAAAAATCGCTCATGGGTCGTCAGTGGCCACAAAAGATATGGCTCTATGGATGGGGCTGTTTTGAGCGTCACATATTCACGGACGCTAGGTTTTCCAATTTGTAGATCATCTCTACCAAGCTTTTTTAGGGTAGTAAAAGTTTTCTTTACAAATTCCACATCTTTCAAAGTAATAGCCCCAGCTCTTCAAAACAGCCCTTAATATATTTTAACTATGGAATGAGTAACATGAGATCGAGGCTTATATTTTCTCTTAAAATCTGGTGGTTAAGAGCTAAATCTTTGTTTAGCCAAAAATTGAGCCAAAACAACAAAGAGCGCATGGCCAAAGTATCACATATAAATGGCAACCCAGTTTTTCATGTACCACCAAATTTGATGTTCCGCTGGGCACTCCTAGGAGATGTTTTAAAAAGGTGTTTTACGCCACCTGCAGAGCATCAGTCGCTGCATAGCCCCAGATTTCGCTCCTGTAGCTAGCTATAGCAACACTTTTGGCCTGATATATTTTCACCATTGCCACAATTGCGCGCTTACCCATCTTCGCTGCAAAGTTGAAAATTGCAGCATTCGACCCTATAATCTCCCCTTTTTCCCTCTGAATCAGGGCCCCCCCAATTCAAGCGGTCATCTACTAGACCACCCAGGTAAGATAATATCGAGGTCATTGGTACTTTCTCATTACCCACTTTAAAGAGGTACCGTTTCCTCAGTTGAGTCCCGACCTGCATAATATAAGATTTAAAATTGTTAATTGCCAGGTCACGGGCGCCCATAAAGCTTCGGAAGGTGTCAAGCAGGGTCTGGAGTCCCTTTACCGTCCTAGCAATGAGGACCGCGTCGTCAGCATATAGAAGGACGGGAAGACCTCGTCGCCCCACATATGGGAAATCGACCCCTGTTTTTCCCAGAGTTTTATCCAAATCATTGATGTATAAATTAAATAAAAAAGGGGCCAGAATACATCCCTGCCGAACCCTCCTCTCAGTTTTAAAATCCCTAGATACACGGAGATCCTGGGCATATGTGATGTTAGGCTTGGTGTCCTTGTGCAGATCCTCCAGGAAGTCAACCAAATTGTCCTCCACCCCCATGGCCCTCATGGATTGCCACAGTTTCCCCCGATTGACAGAGTCAACAGCAGAGAAAGATCCCTGAAGGCCATGTAGATCGTACCTTGGCGGGCAATTGTATACTTCCCCAGGATCATATATAAGTTAAGGCATTGGGCCAAGGTGGAACGTCCTGGGCGAAACCCATATTGTATATCAGAGATGATCTCGTTCTCTACCGCCCAGGAGGATAATCTTTCCAGTAACACCCCGCCCACAACCTTGAACACGGAGTCAAAAAGGGAGATCGGTCTGTAACACGAAGTGCTATCAAGATTGCCCTTTTTCAAAACCGGCACAATGGTTGAGGTGCCCAAGGAATCCGGGCAGCCAACCCTCGCTGCCGCATTAAACACAGCCATCAGTACCGGCGCCAAAAAAAGTGGGTTCGATTTAAAAAGGTCTGGAGGGATGCCATCCGCGCCTGGGGCCTTATTGCAGGTCAGCCCTAAAATACCCTTCTCTACCTCTTTCTGCTCGAACACTACTGGGGCGTTGGTGTTAACCCTGCCTTGATGTTGTTGTTGATTCGTGGGAAAACTAAAAATAGATTTAAGGTGAGACACCCATTCATCCTCAGTTATATTAGTGCCTACTTCACCATCCCTAGCCTTCTCGAATAGAGGTCGGTTAACCCCTTCAGTGCTGCGCGAATTCCGCTGCGGTGCTGAAGGTTCGAAGAAACAATGGAACCATGACGGAACTGTTCCGTCATAAGCACAGGCCAACCAACGCTCATGACGGAAGTGTTCCGTCATAAGCATGGAAGGGGTTAATAATGTCCCAGAACCTTGAGCTGTTCCCTAAGGTACTTGGCTCCAATAAGTCTCTCTACATTTCCTCCTTCAATTTACCCTTGCGGGTGGCCAAGGCGTTGAGTTACCCTTAGCGGAGGTCACAGAGCAGGCTGTGGTTTTAGTACCCCTAGAGGTAGTGGGTACACTTTGCAGGCATAGGGTGGTATTTAGTTCTGAACTCCCCCTAGATGGTCTCCAAAGGCTGGTCTGAGCCCAGAGGTGGCAGCCGGCCAGGGTGCTGCCAGTCCCTAAGATCCGTGTGGTCCTGTCCATAGAGTTTTTAAAAAAAACTTTATTTACCAGTTTCTCGAGTACAACATTGAATATGGTAATAAAACATTGCTTATTTGCATTACACAATGTGAAATCTGGGCTTAAAGAAAGTACAGCCCCACCGTCCGTCACATTTGACAACTATTCCAAACTGTGATAGCATATCAGACGTTATTCTCCGACCCACCTGCCGTCTCCCTCAAGGCCGTCTCACACTCTGCGGAAATACCTGAAAGTAGTTTCAAGGAACACAGATGTTGTTAAATTATTGGATTATTCTAACCCCCTGCGTGGACTTGTTCAGCCCATACCCACTGGGACAATCCTATGTTCCTGTTGTGAAGTGTTTAAGGACTGCGATGTGGCTGCATAGTTTTTGAGGGGACCCCAAATATCTTTGGGACGGGAAGCTCTGGGCAAGGTACTGCAAAACAGTTCACTGTTGGTATTGCAATATGTAAAACTGCCTAACCAAGTAGGTAACGCAGGAGCTACCTTCGTTCCCCATTTGAGCGCAATCTCTCTCTTTGCCAACAACAACCCCAAGGCAATGAATTTTTGGAACCCCTTCGGAAAGTTGACCACATACCCCATTGTAGCCGCTGCCAAAGACATTGGACAAGAAACACTACGAGCACGGTTCCCGGCGTTTACGAGCGATCCGGGTATACCATCATCATGTGAGGTTGTCATTTGACGTTTTCTTTACAGCCTTGCGAGCAAACTGGCTCGGATCTTTTAATAACAGCATTGGGGAGCAATTTTGGAAAACATTATTATGTGACTATATATACGTGGGATTTTCCCAATAACTGTGTAAGTTGCTGACTTTCACCTTCGAACTGCTGTTTTTTACAATTTAAGCCACCATACGTTACAGAGATGGGCAGTGAACTTGGAATGCTCTGGCCTTATCGTGGGCCTACTAACTTTTACAAAATTTGATGTCTGTTTTGCATACCCATTGACAACCTAGAAGCCTGGTTTTCTACACCAATTCTCTGAGCGCAATTCTGAGAATCTAAGAAGCTTCAACATACCGTATTTGCGATACATCGTTGTCCTATTAGCCTTGAAAAAGTCGTTTCAAGACGAAACACGTGTCAACTCTTCTTTTGTTGTCTCTACGTGTCAACATTGGTGAAGATCTGAGAATAAAATTCTTGCTGCTTACATCACTGGAGTTGTCCCACTGTTGCTTAACAAATTGTTCACTCACTTAAGTCATTAGTGTAACTTTATTGTGTTGTGCTCTGTCAACCAGTTTACATACCCCATTAATGCGACCTCTGTCGTGGGTGTAATATCCATTTCTACCACGTTTCCCAAGACTTGAAATACTTCTGCCCACTATGCTTTAATTTTGTGGGGTCTGGTCGGGTCTATCTTACGAAGTTTGTCTGGAGTGAAAGAGCCAACGTAGACATTTTAAATGGATTAGTTTATGGAGGCTGTTCAAGGAAATCTCCTTTGTCTGCATACAGCATGCAGTCAATTGGTCGTCTAGGATTGGATGTCCCAGATCAACCTCCCATTTTTCCCAAACTTCGTTGTCATCAAGTGGGATGAGGTCAGCACACCCTCGGTATAGTTTGGAAGTGGATTTTCTCCCCCTTACACTCAATAACTGTGGAAACTGACACAAATGGGTCTGGCCATAGTGGAAAATTTGACAGCAGTGGTCTCATCGTTGAACATACCCGGTTAAGAATCAACTTGTCCATGAACGTTGCCTCCTTGAATTTCTCTTATTCAGACATAGTGAAAAATTGCCCGCCAGTGAACAAATCTCTGGCTTTACCGATGTCGTATTTGGAGAACGTTTTTTGTACCAGTAATGCGCCGGAGATTGGGATCCAATTCATATTCATTATCAGAAGCCCAGGTGAGTATAGTATTAGGGCCCTCATAATTCTGATCAGTTCTTTCCAGGCCCAGCTGGTAGTTGAAACAGTTTGCATGTCCTTGGGGTCACGCGGTAAGCCCTGAGGGAGCACCGTGTTTAAGGAGCCTGGGAAGACTAAATCAGCCTCCTGACATAGGTACATGATTCTGGTGTCAGGATGAAACCAGGAGTGTGCGTAGCTGCACTGGGCGACCAATTTATATAGCTGAAGATTGGGTGCCCCAAATCCATCTCTACCATAAGGAAGCGTCATACCCTCCCAACGGGCTCCGAGTCTCTTGCCACCCAAGGTAAGCCTAATAAGGTGAGTGCATAGTGTCAAGAAGAAACTATTGGGAAGCGGCATTGGGATGTTATTAAACGGATAGAGAAATTTTGGAAAGATGACCATTTTAATTAAAGCCACTCGGCCGGCAATCAACAGGGGAAGCACAGCCATTTTTCAACCTGTTCCTCTAGTTTATGCATCGCCTGGCCGTAATTCAGTCGGATTATTTGGTAAGTATCCAGATGTATATATATTCCAAGATATTTTGTTGAATTATTGCACCATTTCTGGGGAAACTCGCAATTCCAGTGAATAGTGCTTTAAGTAAGAGGAAAAAGAACTGACTTGTGCCAATTTATTCCCAGACCCGAGAAGCGCCCAAACCTAATGATTTCCCTAATCAAAGACTTGAGGTTCGCTGTGGGTCCTGAACATACAAGATGACAGTGTCCACATACAGGGAGACCAGCAGAGGGCACGTGTGAAACTGGAGTCCTCTCTGCAGATGTCGCTCCAGAAAATGTCGGACCAGGGGGTCCATTGCCAAAATGAACAAAAGCAGTGATAACGAACAGCCTTGCCTGGAGCCTCGTGCCATTGAGATAGATTCTTGCTGTCGGGCCCCGATATAAGAGAGCAGTTAGATTGATGAATCCATCCTGCGCATTATAAAAAGAAAAAAACAGCCATTCCAAGGAATCAAAAGCCTTCTCGTGTCTAGAAGGATTGCTGCGGCTGGGATCTCATGATTAATTCTGTGCAGTACCGCAAATAGTGTCCTTAAATTAAGGGAGGTGGACCGATGAGGCACAAACCCCCGATTGAGCGGGGGAGATGATTTTGTCCAGCAGCAAAGAGAGTTGCAGCGTTATCATCTTCACTAGGATTTTATAATCTAAGTTTAAAAATGATAGCGGCCTGTAGGATCCACAGAGCAGAGGATCCTTTTCCGGATTAGAGAGTAAAACTATCACAGCCTCTCGGAGAGTGGGTGGTAGCTTATTCTGCTCCAGTGCCTCATTGTAAACTTTCAGTAGTCTGGGAGCCAGTAGATCTTTGCATGATTTGTAAAAGTCGCAAGTGAAACCGTCAAGGCCTGGTGCAGTGGATTCATTTAGTGCTTCGATCACACTTATAATCCCATTAAAGGAGAAGGGCTCAGCCAAAAAGTCTTGCATGCATTTTTCTATGTCCACAGAGCTATCTCTGAGAAATATTCTTCCTGCTCGGCCGGATTGTGGGTGGTTTTGGAAGTATACAGTGTGCTGTAATATGTCAGGAATTCATCCCTGATATCAGCAGTATCAGTGAGGAGTTGTCTCGACAGGGAGTTGAGTTCTGTGATGTAGGATTTTCGATAAGGGGGTCTCAAAAGATGTGCCAGAGTGCGTCCTGCCCTCTCCCCTCGCCATACCAGCGGGCGGTAGCATATTTGCTCAGGAAGTGAATTTCCCTATCAGCAGTCTCACAAAATTCTGTGAGTAGTGCCAGGCGTCGCTTCGTACCATCCGGCTGAAGGGTGTGGAGTTGTGCCTGGTCTATGGCATCCAATTGCTGCTCAAGGTGGGCTAGAGTCCCTCTAAGGTCTTTTAACAGTCCTGTGTGTTTGGCAATGCTACCTCCCCTGATGAAAGCCTTAAAGGCCTCCCAAAGTACATGCCCAGGTGTCTACTGACCCCATGTTTAAATCGAAATATTCAATTATTGCCTCTCTAATCTTGGTGAAAAACAGGTCATCATTCAAGGCCCTATTGGAGACCGCCACTGTCTCTCGTGTCCTTCGGGCCTGGAGACTCGAGCCTGTAGCACCACGGTGTGACGTTCGTCTGCATCGCAGTCGATGTCGTGTAAATGGAAGGGGAGTGGCTTATGTATCAAGATGTCTGTGCCACGAGCATATGAACTATAATTAAAAAAAGCGGTGTTGGCCCCGGCAAGCAGCAAAAGAATGTTTATGGATTTCGGAAGTCGGGTTTCCTGCAAGAATGCCACCTCTATGTGATGCTTATTGTAGGTATTGGAGAAAATGCTTCCTTCTTTTGTTGTTATTGAGGCCCCTAACATTCCAGGGGATTAAGGAAAGGCAGGTGTGGTCAGCTATGTCAGGTGACTTTGTAATTACCATGAGTGCAGTGAAAGAGCAACATGACAGTAGTGGAGACATGTAGCACAATATAGCAACAAGCTTTGTGTGAATTAGAACTGGAGAAACAAATCTGTGAATATTTCCCTTCCCCCTCCCCCACCCCCACCCAACCTCATGTCCATAGACATCAAGAACCAACCTCATCAAACCATAATCAAATGCATCCAGTAAACATCCTAGTTTTAAACGACATTGTACAGTACGATGCATTACTATCAGGAAGCAAAGCAACATGAGAAAAACTCAGGGAGGAGGTAACGCCCCGACAGCCCCCAGCGTTGTAAAGTAATGATCAACGATACGTAATCTGTCAAACATCAATGAAAAGTTCCAGTGCTGAAGAGACTTCAGTCCTGAACAAGTAGAACAAACTATACTGAGGAGAAGAGATCGACACTGGTGATCGAGCCACTATGTGGGGGAGAAGAGCCATGCCCGGCCCCTTTCTGCTGGCTGTTGCTGTTCTTGTATGTCTTACAGCATTCCTCCACTGCGACAGGGGACTAAAAGATGCCGGAACGGCCATTGATGTCGATCACTAAGTGGGCTGGGTATGAAAGACCATATCGAAGTCCTAAGTTGTGAAGGGTTTTTTTTTTTCCTTTCTTTTTTTTTATCCTCATTTTGCGATTGTATGTGTAAGGAGTTTCGGGAGTCTGTTGTTCCAACGTTCTATCCCGTCACTGCCCCATGTTTCTCGTACATGTTTGGGGAGTATCCCTTTAGGTGTTGTATCCAAACAGATTTCTCCTTTATCCTTTATCATTGTCAATAATTCTGTTTCGTAAGGGGGGAGGAGCTAGCCATCCTGGCTACTTGGCAGAGAATGATTTCCGCCTGAATTATTCCCATCGCTTTAATCATCGGATTTAATATCCGGAACCATACGAAAGATATTAGTTAACTATTTGGAAGTACTGTTCCCATATTTCCCAGAAGTTTGATTTTTTTGCCAGTTTTCCCTTTCCTATCAAGTTTGTTAGTTTTTAATATGGAGTTAAGCCAGTTTGCGTGTATAGGAGGTGCTGGTTTAACCCAGTTTATGCAGATCTCTCTCCTTGCTAGTAGTATTAACACAAACAAAAGGCTTTCCTGATTTTTGGTCAACTTACTTGAATCTATATCGTTAGGGAGGTGAATCCCAAAGATATTAAGAGTAATACTTACATCTATTTGATGTCCCAACACCATAGTTATCGTCTTACCAACGTCATGCCAAAAGGAGGTGAGTAGGGGGCATTTCTGGAGCATATGGATGTCATCCGCTTTCTCCATTCCACATTTGGGGAAAGATTTTGTGTTTGTTCCTTTAAATTTCAATAATCTTTTTGGGGTACAGTATGCCCTATGGATTGTGAGCAAGTGGTTCCTTTTCAAGGTGGCTGGTTTTACGGTAGACCAGCATTTTTCTAGAGATTTTTGCCAGTAAGTTTGTAGCTCAAATCCAGGTATATCTTTCCTCCATGTTGTTTCAGGAACTGGACAGTCTTCCTCTCCGGCCACTATGAAAGCCCAGTACCATCTAGATATTTCCTTTTTTATTGGTGTGGTTTTTATCATTTCCTTCTCCAGATCTTCGTAACCCATTTTTTTTCCGTAAGAGATTTGGCCCAGCTGGTCAACTGATATTTAAATTTAGATAAAGTTGATTTAATGGATAAGAGTATTTGCTCCCACGTGATTATGGAGTTGTCTATCATGAGTTGCCCCCAGTTTTCGATTGTAGCTGCTTTTAGTGGTAAGGCCAGAGAATCTTTTAAACAGTCTGGTGTACCAGGGGAGTCCCATATCGGAGGCATGGTGCTGTAGTACGGTATATTTACTGTGTTCCTTATTTGATACCATAATTTTGCAGCATTATATAAAATCTTTAGTTTTTTTTTTTTTTTTTAATTTTGGGTGGCCAAACTTGTATAAAAAATGGTCCAACTTGCCTGTCATATTCTGTAGAAAAACTGGCTAGGATTGGTAATTCCTTAACAGAGATCTCAGGTTCTTAAATTGGAATGCCCTGTAATATTCGAATATATCTGGGCTAGCTATTCCTCCTTGCTCTTTTTTCCTCCTTAATTTGCTCCATGCAATTCTTGTACTTTTTGATGACCAAATGAAGCTGGCTAGTTCGCCCTGGATTTTCTTTAGTGCGTCTTTTTGGAATTCCAGGGGTATGGTATTAAAAAGATATGTAAATTTGGGTATGATTGACATTTTTATAATGTTGGATCTTCCCAGAAAGGGTAGCCCATCCCACACTTTAACTAGTCTCCTTGTTTCTACAAGGACTCTGTTCAGGTTCAGTTGGGGGATTTTTTCTAGATCTTTGGCCAGATTTATCCCCAAGTATTTCATTTTATTTCTAGTGTATGGGGTGTTGGGGTGCGTATTCCAGCTCATAGCCTCAGTTTTCATTTTGTTTGTTAAGTAGCCTGACACGTTGCCAAACTTAACTATCGTGTCCTCTATTGCATCGGTGGAGTTTTCAAAGTTATCTGTGAATATCATCAAATCATCCGCATAAAGTGCCACTTTTTTTTTACCAGTTTTGATATTTGAAAGGATATATTG
Organism: Lissotriton vulgaris; assembly: GCF_964263255.1. Lineage (NCBI taxonomy): Eukaryota > Metazoa > Chordata > Amphibia > Caudata > Salamandridae > Lissotriton > Lissotriton vulgaris. The sequence goes on from NC_141691.1 coordinate 1,109,186,217, forward strand.
ATGAATGATTTCTCAGGGAACATGCGAGTGGCTCAATATAAAGGTTAAAAAGTAGGGGAGATAACGGGCACCCTTGTCTTGTGCCTCTTTGTATTTCAATGTTGCTGGTGAGACTTCCGTTAATTAGTATTTTTGCTCTTGGTTTGTTGTATATTTCCCCTATCATGTAGCCAAAGCTTTCCCCTAAATTGTATTTATTGATAGCTTGGTTTAAAAATGCCCAGTTAACTCTGTCAAATGCTTTGGCTGCATCAAACGTGATTATGGTGAGAGGCATTTTTTCGCAGATGGCTATCTCTATAGTTGCGAACAGTTCGTGTGTTATGTCTTTTAAACAGTCTGGTGTACCAGGGGAGTCCCATATCGGAGCCATGGTGCTGTAGTACAGTATATTTACTGTGTTCTTTATTTGATACCATCATTTTGCAGCATTATATAAAATCTTTAGTTTTATTTATTTTTTTCACCTTTTGGGTGGCCAAACTTGTATAAAAAATGGTCCAACTTGCCTGTCATATTCTGTAGAAAAACTGGCTAGGATTGGTAATTCCTTAACAGGGATCTCAGGTTCTTAAATTGGAATGCCCTGTAATATTCGAATATATCTGGGCTAGCTATTCCTCCTTGCTCTTTTTTCCTCCTTAATTTGCTCCATACAATTCTTGTACTTTTGGATGACCGAATGAAGCTGGCTAGTTCGCCCTGGATTTTCTTTAGTGTGTCTTTTTGGAATTCCAGGGGTATGGTATTAAAAAGATATGTAAATTTGGGTATGATTGACATTTTTATAATGTTGGATCTTCCCAGAAAGGGTAGCCCATCCCTCACTTTAAGTAGTCTCCTTGTTTCTACAAGGACTCTGTTCAGGTTCAGTTGGGGGATTTTTTCTAGATCTTTGGCCAGATTTATCCCCAAGTATTTCATTTTATTTCTAGTGTATGGGGTGTTGGGGTGCGTATTCCAGCTCATAGCCTCAGTTTTCGTTTTGTTTGTTAAGTAGCCTGACACGTTGCCAAACTTAACTATCGTGTCCTCTATTGCATCGGTGGAGTTTTCAAAGTTATCTGTGAAGATCATCAAATCATCCGCATAAAGTGCCACTTTTTTTTACCAGTTTTGATATTTGAAAGGAGATATTGAGGAATGATTTCTCAGGGAACATGCAAGTGGCTCAATATAAAGGTTAAAAAGTAGGGGAGATAACGGGCACCCTTGTCTTGTGCCTCTTTGTATTTCAATGTTGCTGGTGAGACTTCCGTTAATTAGTATTTTTGCTCTTCGTTTTTTGTATATTTCCCCTATCATGTAGCCAAAGCTTTCCCCTAAATTGTATTTATTGATAGCTTGGTTTAAAAATGCCCAGTTAACTCTGTCAAATGCTTTGGCTGCATCAAACGTGATTATGGTGAGAGGCATTTTTTCACAGATGGCTATCTCTATAGTTGCGAACAGTTCGTGTGTTATTTCGTGAATTTGTCTTCCTTTTATGAATCCTTTCTGGTCAGGGTTGATCAATTTTGATATTACTATAGATAACCTCTTTGCTATGACTTGCATGAAGATTTTATAGTCACAATTTAACAGTGAAATGGGTCTGTAGGATTCACAGAGTTTAGGGTTTTTTCCGGGTTTTAAAATGATGCTGATCGTCGCATCATTCCTTGAATCGGGAATCTTTTCATGATCCATATATATTGTGTTTATTAGTTCTGTTAGTTGATCTACCACAGATTCCTTCAATGCTAAATATAATTTATTGGGTAATGTGTCAGGGCCAGCAGCTTTACCTCTTTTCAGATCTTTTATGGCAGCTCTCACTTCTTCGGGTTTAATTTCACTATTTAACTCTTCCTTCTTCACTTCCGTTAGCGATGGGAGTGGGACAGCGTCTAGATAATTTCTAATCTGATCTTCGGTTGAATTTATATCTTCTTTGTATAGATTGGAAAAAAAGGTTGTAAACTCCTGCATTATTACGGAGTCGTCAGAACTTGATGTCATTTGGTTATGGTTCTGACTACAAGATATTTTGTTTCTTGTTTGGTCTATTTTAGTTCTCCACGCCAGCATTTTTCCGCATCCTTCCCCATATTCGTGGTATGACAGTTTGCTTGCTTCCCATTTTTTCCTTACTATGTTCTCCAGGTAGTCGGTTAATCTCTCCTTAAGCTCTTGTTTTTTTTTTTTCTAATGTTTCCTTCGGTTCTAAGGGGCTTCCTGCCGCAATTTGTTCTTCCATTAGTTTAATGTCATTTTCCATAGTTCTAATTTCCTGTTTCTTGATTTTAGACTAGTGAGCTCCCAGATTTATCAACTTCCCCCTAACAACAGCCTTATAGGCGTCCCAGGTAATTTGTTTAGACGTACGGACTTGATTGTCCTCAAAGAATTTTGCAGAAGATTTTGTTAATTCATCTATGCATTGCGGATCAGACAATAGAGTCCGATCAACTGTCCACCTGGGTAATGTGTTATTATTTGTCATTAGGAGGGTTAATTGAACTGCAGTGTGGTCAGATAGGTGGGCTGGTATATGCTCAATGCTTCTAACGCTACCTAGTAAGCTCTTATCTAGCAAAAAGAAATCAATTCTGGATCTGTGGCCCAGTTTTTTGTCGTGGTATGTAAATGGCTGCCTGTTGTCTCTCTTTTGTTTCCACATGTCCATCAAATCAAGATCTTTTTTATAGTTTCCTATCCATTCCCTCTTTTTGGGCAGGTTTACATGTTTGCTAGGGGGGATCTATCCATTTTGGGATCGAGTAAGATGTTAAAGTCACCGCCTAGTATTATGGGGGCAGTGGTGGATAAAAGTCTGAATAAAGTTTTTGACGAGGAATCGGATCGTCCAGATTTGGGCCGTAGTAGCCGACTACAGATAGCGTGTTATTGTTTATTCTTACTTTGGCTACAGCCCATCTTCCCTTGCTATCCACTGCCTTGTATTCGATCTTGGCTTTAAATGATTTTTTGATGATGATTGCTACTCTTTAATATTATAATCTAGTTTGGTGCATATACATGTGTTCACCCAGTTTAATTTTTTCACTATTTGATCCCACTCAGTACTTAGAAGGTGTGTCTCTTGCAGTATGATAATTTCACTGTCGGCTTCCTTCAAATATTCGAGAATTCTATTCCTTCTATTAACCGTTCAGAGTCCGTTAACATTCCAAGAAAGAACATTAATTTTTTTCTGATTTGTCGTAATTTATTTGTGTATTTTTTGGGTGATATTCTAGGCTGGTTTGAGTATTATGGTTCCCGATAACTCCTTTTATTTTAATTAAAGAGGAAATTTTTTCCTTTTTTTTCCCTAGGTTGCTCCTCACCCGTGGTCTGGTTTTACTTTGTGATAATGTTTTTTTTGGTGTTTAATTTTACCCACCCTGAGGAAGCCTCCCTTCTTTCTGGGCGGTATTTTCTCCCATTTCAAGCTCCTATTTCACAGAGGTTAAAAGATTACTTTCCCTTTATATATATATATATTTTTTTTTCTTTTTTATTTCTCCGTTCGTAGTTGGTCCTTGATCTGTTCTATGAAAATTTCTATCTCTTTGGGGTCCCTAATATTGTGCATTTTGTTCCGCCACATAATCCGGAGGGCTGCGGGAAACTTCATTTGTACTGTGGCCCGAGGGATTTTAATTCTTGCATGAACTGCTCCAGTTCCCACTGTCTTTCCTGGGTGGCTTTGGACATGTCGGAGCGGATTCTAAAAGACTAATTGTCTTTTTTCAGTGTTCCATTTTTTAGACCTTCCCTTAAATTTTTTCTTTTAGTGTGTAAGTCTTAAAATTAATTAAGATTTTTATTGGTGTCCTTCTTTCTTTTCTCTTTCCAAAAGGATCTCTATGGACCCTTTGAATATCCTCCATCAGGTTGTTCTCTTTAGTCCAGGAAAAAAATTCTCCTAACAGGGAGATGGTGAATTTTTTAATGTCTGTCCCTTCCAGATTTTCTGGAACATTTAATAATCTTAATTTGTTTTTTCTCGCTTGATTTTCTAGTGATTCTAGTTTTTCTTTAATAATTCTGTCGCTATCTTTTAGCGATCTTATATCTTTTTGATTTATGTCCACTTTTCTGCTAAGCGCATCTACTGCGGACTCGACCGCAGTGACTCTTTCTCCCAGTTCGTTTAGTTTCTGGTCTAAACTCTCACACACTTCATGTATTTTATTCTGGTTGGTTTCCGACACTAAATCTCTCTCTCATTTCTCCCATCATTTTATCCATGAATTTTTCCATTAGTTTCTCGGTCTAATTAACAGTGGGGGAGTCATTTCCTGGTTCACTTGAAAACTGTTTAGGAGGTTCTGTTATGTGGGGTGTGGTGGAGCTCATTGTGGACTCCAATTGTGGAGCTGCGTGTGGGATTTCTCCCCTACTTGCAGACTTACTTATGACCTGTGGTTTGTCTCCTGGATTTGCCAATCCCAATCCCTCATCCATTAGAAGAGTTATGTTTACTGTATTGTCTAGGGTTGGAATTAGAGGTTCGCACTTGTCTTGTTGAGTAGTACAGCTGCCTCTGACTTGAATCAGTTGCTGGACTTTAAAGAAGGATCTTAGGGAAGGGGTTACTTTAATTTTCTGTTCTGGTTAAGGTTTTCCTTGCTCTTTCACTTTTGCTGCTCTAGTTTTTATGCTTTGCGATAGACTTTCGAGGTTAGAAGATCCTCTCTGTTTTCTTTTTGTGCTCCTGGGAGCCACGGTCTGTTTTATGGGCAGGAAGTTTTGTTTTGAAAATTGTCTATTTCTGAGGCAGTAGGAGGAATTTACTCTGCTACCATTCTCATTGTGGATTTGCGTGCCTCTACCCCCTCAGCCTTTCTAATCTCCGGGGTATCTAGTCTGGCCGCTGTTTCGTTCTCTGTCCTCTCACTTCCCCTCGCCACCTCACTTCCACCCTCTGCAAGAATAAATTGTTTACACCCAGTAATCAGGTCTGGAGCAGCAGCCTTCTCGCCTCCTTTCCCCCCCTGTACCTTGCTCATGGACGTGTAGATTGTTCTCCCGTCCCGGTTTTCCTGCTGGGGTTTGAGTTCTTGATGGTTTACTCCGGCTTTAGATGACAGCAGGGTCTCACTTTCAGGTCGTTTTCGGTACTCAAGCTCCTCTGGGATAATGAAGGAATTTCGCCGCTTCTCTGGGTCAGACTTCTTCGCTGCTATTGCCTTTTCCGAGCCCGGACCACTGCTATTGCCTTTTCCGAGCCCGGACCACTAGATTTGTATCTGTTAAGAGTGTAGGATACGTTCTCGTCAGTTTGGTGGTGTCTTCCTTTCTCTAAGAGTTCATTAGTTTAGGCGTCGCTGTCCCTATGCTGCTGTTGTTTCTTACTCCGCTGCTACTGCTGAAACTCCCCAGGAACAGGAAGGGGATTCTTCTCAGCGCCTTGTGGCAGACTTTGCTCGCATCCAGCGCCGCCGCCCAGGTCCCGGCGCACGCCGTCCCACTTACTCCGGAGGTACACCCGCGAGGGCAAACGTGCATACTATGTCTTTTTTTGGATAATCAGGGAGCCTCAGAGTGCCCCAGGTAGATCATGTTTGTGCAAATATCGTAACTGCGGGTTTCGTTGAAGAAAAAATGAGTGGAAAGTGGGGTTTGTGTTCAGTTTCGATTCAGTGAGCTCGGAGCTCCCGACCGAGTTGTGAAGGGTTGCCTTTACACCATTGTATTTTCGCTGTGCTTCTTGCACCATCGCTGTGAAATCAGGGTACAGCGCAACTGTTGAGCCCTGCCAGATGATCTCACCTCATTCCCGTGCTAGACGGAGAGCCGTGACCCTGTCTCTGAAGTTCATGATTCCAGCAATAATGGGTCTCGGCGGGCAGCCAGGATTGGGGCGCGGGCCTAAGGAGCGGTGAGCATGCTCTACAACAAACCCAGGTGTAAACGCATCTTTTCCAAAGAGGCCGGTGAGCAGCATTTCCACAAAACGGGCCATGCGGCCAGTGTTTGTGGATTCGGGTACCCCGAGAATGCGTGGATTACTGTGCCTACAACGCAATTCAAAATTCTCATTCTTGATGGCTATGTCCTTTAGAATTTTTTCCATGCGTTCCAAGCCTTTAGTGGATTGCGCGGCTCCATCTTCAAGATCGGACACCCTCACCTCAGCTGTGTTCAGTCGAAGGTCATGGATGTCAATTTTGGCTCCCCAAGGTATCTTGTCACTTTTTGAGCATGTCGAATCTGCCATCCAAGGTTTGGAATCCGGCTCTCAGTTCTGTCAAAAGGGAAGACTGAGTGGAATTCGGATCGGTTGTGGGGGCAGTCTCTTGACCCTCCGCCATATTGATGTTGAGCTTGCTTGTTCTCACCACAGGCTTATCAAATGTAAGCAGGCTTTGCTTAGGGTCCTTAGGGCCCATTCCTCCCTGCATGCGGGTGAGGTCGAGTCAGCGCTGGCGTGCAGAGAGAAGTCAGAGGTGCAGCTGGACCAGAAGGGGCTCTGTCAGCGACTGGTACTTGAGGCTGAGTAAGTGGTGAATCTAGTGGAAACTGGTTTGTCAAGAGTAAAATCTGTGAATGATGGTAGTGCACAGCAGGCGATGGAGCAACAGCAGTAAGCAGCTGTGGTGTCAGGGGCCTCTATCGTATTGTGCGTAGGGGGATCACACCAAACTAGGCAGCAGGTGTTTATTGCAGGGGCTAATCAAAGGGAGGAAAAGCCAGTGGTTCTCTTGTGTTGTCCGGCTCACATAAAATGGCGGCGTGTTGCACGCTCTTCTCAGGGGTCCTCAGTTGGCTGCCCGGTACCTCCTGCGGCAGCCGCCATGCACCGTGCTCCGGTTCCCACAATGCACCTTAGAGTCTGCCCATGGTGGGCCTCAGGGGGCCATGTTCCCCCCGGTAGTGATGTGCAAGCAGCCGGGTGGTTGCCTCCCCTACTACTCGGCTACTGCGGTCCCCGTCACCGCGGGGCCTCCGGGAGTGGTGACGGTCTTGCGCGCACGCACTGGACCCAGCAGCGATTAGCGGCGCGCCCAGGGTGTATCAGCGGGTGGGACCGGGGAGGTGTTGGGGGGGCTACGCCCGCCAAGCGCCTCACTCACCGGGATTACGGGTCAGGTGGGAGTCCCGTGGCTGCAGTCTTCTCGGCCTCAGGAACTCACACGAGGCCGGGGATGCAAAGGTCTTGTACGAGGCTGCGCCACTCAATCAAGTGTGGCCACGCCCCAAGCTGGAACCGGGCACGAAAAAAGGATGATTTCTGGCGCTTCTCGGAGGCATCGACCTCCACAAGCCTTCTCCACCGTCTAGGGTCGCAGGATCTTGTTCAGGACACAACCACAGTCATTATGGATGCGACAGAGTGCGTTTTGCTGGTTGCAACTGGAGGAGCTTCAGTGCAGCGCGGCCATCGCAGTCGGCTGCCTGAACACGCCCTGTCCTGTCCATAGAGTTAGGAGATGTAGGCCCCAGAAAAGAGGTAAGGGTAGGAAACGAAGGCCACTCTTTGTTAGGGACAACCAACCCAAGTAAGGGAAGGCCACCAGACTGGCCCTGGTGAAGACCCTCCTGACACCAAAGAAGAAGTCCTGGACAGTTACGGATTCTCCCCCGAACTGACAGAGAAGAAGGTGGAAGGAGGATGTCTACTACCTGAGTGGTAGCACCCCACTCTGAAAACTTAGAGAAGCTCCAAGAGCCCAGAGTAGCCCATCCACCAGTAGTGCAGTGCAAAGGGTGTGGTTCTGGTTACTGATAGACGTCATTAAGCTTTGTGGGGTGCTTGACTTTGTGGCAATACTATCCTTGGCATGGGGATCAGACCACATGATAGGGAGTAAGGTAGGTCCCCTGACCCTATTGGTCATGTTCGAGTTACTCAAATCAAATGTTGGGTAACCTCTTTGGGTCACCTAGGTGTTGCCCTTGCTAAGGTAGGTACCTCACAGTCCCAAGTAGGGAGTACAGAAAAGGTTAGTAGATACACAGTCCTAGCCAAGGCTAAATTTAGTTTGGGGTCTCCATGGTTGAGGTAGGAAAGCTCCCTAGTGGAAATGACCATGGCAGAAGCATGTAAGGTATAGTAGGTCGTGCAATGGTCAGCCAGTTACCCCACATCCTTGGTCGCTAAATAGTTGAGAAGACTTACCAAAAGCTGGGGAGAAAAGTGTAAGGAAACAGGTTTTTTGCAAGTTTAACCTGACTTTTTGCCCCCATTTTGACTGCTAGGTACTGGTGTAATGGCTCTGAAATGCCTTGAGCCCTGCTAAACAGGACTCCGTGCATGTGCACTGATCCTCAAAATGGTGCATGCTTAATTGGCTGGCCCCCAATTGGCATAGGCTAACTTAATTGTAAGTTCTTTGTATATGCTTCCAGGTGTACCCAGGACCTGTAAGGATTAGTTACTTACCTGTAATCCTAGTTCTCTTCCAGGGGTATACTCATCAAAGTCATAAGCACTGAATAGTCCCGCACGAGGGCGGGACTATTCAGTGTTTATAACTATTGATGAGTATCCCCTGGAAGAGAAGTTAGAGTGTCCTCCCAGGGACTGCAGCACTTGATGTGCCATCCTGAATGGGACAAGGTAAAACATGGTTTCCAGTCTGCCACTGCAGACTGGAAGGACAATTTTAAACTGCTAACTTTAATATGTCATTTAAAGTATAGCAAATCCCAAACCACCTTTTTTAAAGTAAGTCAACCCTATAGCAAGCCAAACGAGCCCCAAAGCAGGGTGTGGTATGTTTAAAAGTGGAATCGCGACAAAAAAGGGTTGAAATTTCTCGTGGAGAAGTGTAGTTCAATGGTTAGAGCGGCAGACCCTGATGCAGATATCTAGCCCGGGACCAGGGTTCAATTCCCCGCCTCGGCTGGTCTTGGGCTCAAAAATTCCACGGACATGATAAATCTCGCCTCGGTGCCTATTCCAATCATGGAGTCCCACTCTGCAACTCTGGGCAATAGCTTGCTTAATCTCCACAACGGCCCCCACAACGCTAAGGATGCCTGGCCTCCACCTTGGGGGTGCCCAGGAGTGGACGCCTCACAGGGAAAGCCAGGATGGGTTCCACAGCGGTATTCATACAAGCGCCTTGAGACATCTGCGGGTGAGTAGTGCGCTATACAAGTATCAATTTACAATTTAATTATGTCATAGAAAGAGGGACCAGGCACACTAAGGGTTTACACATGTATATTTATATTATTTACACAGTGTATATCAACATTATTATACAAAAGAAAAACATTTGTGAAAAGGTGTCCCAAGAGTAGCATGAACCTAACAGTTGAGTGACACAATGCGACAATATGTACAAGGTTTCACGTATTTTTTCACTGAAAATGACCAAAATTAATATTTCTTTAAATTATACAGCCACTTTACACAAGTGCTGTGATAGTGGTTCGTGTTCATTTTTTGAAACACTTGGGACACCTTACCACAAATGCTTTTCTTTTGTATAATAATGTTGATATACATTGTGTAAATAATATAAATGTACATGTGTAAACCCTTAGTGTGTCTGGTCCCTCTTTCTATGACATCATTACAATCTTTTTATCGCGATTGTGCATAAGTATTATCACACATAGTTGTATATTTTCCACAAGAACCCGTTTCCTTGTTATAACTAACTACCCTAGTTCCGCTGTGAGTAGGGTTCCCTTGTTCTCCGCTTTCAGTGTTTAAAAGTGGAACATGTACTTTTACATGTTCCAGGAGTAAACCCCTAAAGTGTTGTTTTTCCTTTGGAAAGGCTAGTTGCCCCATTGGCAAGAAAAGAGTTACAGGCTGTCACCCCTGCCCTGCTACTTTTTGAATGGGATTACTATAGTTGGTACTTTTTAATATCAAAAGAATCAGTGCATTTAATCCGATTTAATTGTTACATCAAATTTACTGTCACCGATGAGCAAAATGCATCTTTAGAAGATGCCTCTTTATTTGCCAGTATATTCCAGTGTCTGTTTACTGTTTTACACCTGGCTTGTCATGCAAACAACTTTCTGCCCTCCTGGAGGGATGTGCAAACATCTTGCGGAAAGGACAAACAAGGGGCCTGCATGGGAGAGAGGTGTTACCTCCCTCCTGCAGGAGATCACACAGGTGTTAGTTCAAAAGGCAAGCTTCAAGGGGGAAAGGAAAATGGGTATCACTTGGCAGAGGGGCTGCTCTATTGTTTAGGCAGAATGGCTGACACTGGGATGGGAGAGGAGAAGCCAGTTGTAAAAACGTTTTTTACAGGAGAATGTAGTTGGGATCCACACCTTTGGGGTGGGCTAGGGAGGTCAGAGTAATGAGAGGGGTTTCGCCATCTTGGGAGTGGGCAGAATGGTGCATCCTGGGATCGCCTGATGCCACACTTCCCAGGAAGTGGTCATCAAGAGAGAGGGAACCTGCTAGCCCGTTTGTCTACCAGCTGCATCCTACCCTGAGGGCATTTCCTGATGATAAATAGGACACTCCTGGCACCCAGAACTCGGATCTTAACCGACTTGGTAGGGCAGAAGAAGGACTGCCTTGCTGCACCGAAGGACAAGCAAAGAGAGGCTGTATCGACGACGGCTGCACCTGGTGACTAGCAATGAGAGGGGCTTTGCCTGCTGTGTCCTGCTTAGGAAGAAGCAAAATGCAGAGCCCGGTCAAGCCTAGAGAACTCCAAGGGCTAGCTGACTGGCTTCCAGTTGGCAGCACAGGGACACAACAGTTGAAGAAGCCTGCTGAGGCCAATTGCTAGCCAAAAGTCTTCAAGTTGCTACCACTGCTGCTGTGCATCACCGAGCACTGAGATCTGACACAGAGTTGCACCAGAATTTGCTGAACCCGTGAGTGATGTTGGTGAGTTTCTGGGACCCTCAGAAAGCAAGTTATTGAATCATGAAGGATTGGCCTGTGACTTTGACAATGGGCAACTGGTAATCCAGTGGCGACTGGACTTTAACCAAACAGGGGAGGACTTTGGGGGATGTCGACCCTGCAACCAGGATCCTCTCACAGTCTTCGTGGACTGAGGACTCCATGACGGACGACCCCCATCAACCATGTTGCATCCACAGCATCCCTAGAGCATCTTCAGCATCCTTCATTTATTGCATCAGGAACAATCCATAGGAATCCATTGCAACACAGATAAAGTGCCTGAACTGTTGAAGGACTGCTCCTGCTGTAGAGTTAACTGTTCTTGAGGACCGTGCTTGTCCCTCTGACTAGCTTCCTGGCAGAGTTGGTAGCCCCAAGTACTTCTAACCGACTGCATTGACACTTACCTAAGTTTTCTTAGAAAAAATGTCTGTCCAATTAGTTGACCATGACAAGGCTTGTTTGAGGTTCAGTAAATTTGCACTGATTTCATATTTCTTGTAAACTCTATCTCTGGAACCCTCTGGTAGATGTTTATGGGTCTAGTGTCTAAATTCTTATAAAAATACAACATATTTTTATAAATTGGTGTCAGATTTCTCGAGTGTCGAGTCGGTTTCTTCTTCAATTGTTTTGGTGCTGCTTTACATCTGAGCATCATGTAAGCCTTGTTACTCAGAGCCACAGCTACTCAGGGTTGAGCTGAAGGTTTGACATACAAAACCCATGGGTACTAAAGGGGTTAGTAAGTGAATTTCATGGTGAGGCGGCAAAACCACACCATATAATGCACACCCCATTTCCTCATTTTTTTTTTTTTTTTAATATGTTTTATTGAAACACTCGACATACAGTTACTTTTCTTTGTAAGCATAATCTGTAATGGAAACAGTGAATTAAGCAGCTCGAACAATATCTGTGCGAATGTTGATGACAGCTTAAAAAACAATAAATGCAATCATTAGCGAATATTGCAACCAGCTGCGATGGGGACAGTCTCAACGTTCACAATAAATGACACTCTGTCCTTGCACTACAACATATTTTGCAGTGTACATCCCACCAGAGTATCTGACCCATCCCTTCGAGGCATGCGTGCCTCTGGTCGGCTGTCCTCCTGTTGCTCACAACCCTCCGGTCAGCAATGCAATTTGTTGTTTCTCAATGGTGAGCGCTACCGACCAGGTCCGACTCTGGGCGGCGTATGTGAGTGCCGTGGGTGGCTAGTACACTCAGAGTGTTGTCGTGGTGTGGTAGAGGGTCGCGGCGGGGGTCGTCATGTAGGTTACAACCTTGTGCTTGCTTGTCAGGTGCAGAAAAAGTAAAGTAAAAGTTGTTAGAAAGGCAGAAGCAGCGAAGTCAACTGGGGGGCGACAGTCTGCTGAAACTACCCCTGATCCAATGGGGGAAACAGGAAAGAAATTGGGGGTGTAAGGAACCTTAACTCGAGGGGGGGAAGGAGGTGCTGCAGTGTGGGTCCTGTCGTGCAAGGTCCAGGTAGTGTGGCAGTGCAGGGTGGAGGCGTCAGGTATTTGTGGGGCAACGGTCCCGGTGGTGTGTGTAGACTACAAAGCCTGGGGTGGGGTTGCTCCGTTGGGGTCTGTCGCGTATGTGGCCCCTGGTTTCTTCCCGCGAGCCAGGCCACCACCCACTGGAGTTGCGCTGCAAGGTAGTAAAGTTCTTAGTTAGGGACCGCAAGTCCCCCTGAGGACGTCGGGGCATACAGCTTCTTTAGGGCCACCCTGGGTCTTCCTGTATTCCATATGAGTGTTCGCACAAGGGTCTCCAGGTCTTTAAAGATCCGGGCAGGGACATACACCGGTATGTTCGAGTAATAATAAAGGAGTCTAGGTAAGACTATCATTTTCGTCAGGGTGATTCTGGCCGGGACATTCAGCGGGAGCGTGTTCCAGAAATGTATCTGGGCTCGCAGGGAGGATATGGTCCTGTTCAGGTTGCCTTCCAGTATATCCATCGGAGACCTGTATACGTGGATGCCTAGGTACTTAAATGTGCCTGCATACCAGGCCAGCGTCGTGTCCCCTAGTTGCACTGCGCTCTCCTGCATATCAGGGTGGAAGGGGTAAACCCCAGATTTCCCCCAGTTGACTCTCAGTCCCGAATGGGTTGTAAATTCGCGAAGGGCATCGGTGAGCCTTGACGGTATCTGCGTGAGGTCCCTGACGTGGAGGAGCAGGTCATCAGCATACCGTGTGTGTGCCGTCCGTCAACTAAATGCCCCAATCGGCACCCTGCGCCCTCAGCAACTCCGCCAGCGGCTCCATTGCCAACGAGAAGAGCAGAGGCGACAACGGGCAGCCCTGACGTGTGCCCCGCCTTACCTGTACGGTGTCCGATAGGAGACTCCCCGTCCGGACACGGACGCTAGGTGTTTGGTATAGGAGGCCCACCATTTCCAAATAGGCGTCCCCCAGATAAAATTTCTGCATAACTGCTCTGAGATATGGCCACTCTACTGAGTCGAATGCTTTTTCCAGATCTAATACTATGCAACCCGACTGTGGCCAAGGTTCCCTCGCGTATTCCTGCACCCTAAACAACCTACGGATATTGAGTGAAGTGCTGAGTGTGGGCACGAAGCCGTTCTGGTCGGGGTGGACCAGTGTGGGTGTGTATTGGGCCAGCCTCCGCGCTAGTGTGGATGCCAATATTTTATAGTCGGTGTTCAGGAGGGCGAGCGGTCTGTACGAGCCCAGTTGCTACCCGTCCTTTCCCGGTTTTAAGAGGGAGACCAGGGTGGCTTCACTCAGGGAAGGAGGCAGGGAGGAGTCGTCAAATGCCGTCTCATACAGTTTAACGAGTTCAGGGATCAGGAGGTCCGGGTACGCTTTATAGAACTCCGCTGGGAGTCCGTCGGGGCCAGGGGACGTTCCGTTGGAAAGCACTGCTATTACCTCCTGGAGTTCCTCAGAGGCAATGGGCGCCGCTAGGGCAGTGCGTTGGGCATCGCTGAGCGACGATAGCGGTATCTGGCTAAGATAGCCCTCCGTGTCCGGTGCGGGGGTGGGTAGGTAAGAGCGATACAGTGTTCTATAGTGTGCAGTAAATGCTCCATGGATCTCCGATTGAGTGTGTAAGGGCGTCCCATCCGTGCCCAGTACTTTCGTGACTGGTTTCGTCTTGTCCTCTCTGGCGATGAGCCACAATAACAATTTTCCTGGTTTGTCCCCCTTGTCGTGGGTGCGTGCCGCATGTGCCGCATAATTCAAACATCGGAGCCTCTCTAGTAATCTTTCATGGCTCCCCTGCGCGGCTTGATGCCCAGTGACATCCCCCCTAACCGAATCCCGCTCATGTCGGCTCAATTCTTCCTCTACCTTCTGTAGGTCTCTCTCAACCTGCCGTTTGAGATTTCCCTGCGTGCTTAGGAATTGTCCCCTTATGACCACCTTGAACGCATCCCATTCTACTTGTGGGGAGGTGGCGGAGCCCGCATTCTCCTCGAAGTAATGCACTATATGTGTGAATAGTGAATCTCGAAAGGGTGCGTCCAGTAGGAGGTCTGGTTGCAGTCTCCAGTTGGGGATAGGGGGACGAGCATTCGCCCATGAGACTGTCAGCATGTGAGGATTGTGGTCGGAGTGTGTCCTACCCATGTAGTGTGCTTCTTTTACCAATGGAAGTAAGTCGTCGGTGAGCATGTATCGGTCTAATCGGGTGTGTAGGGTGTGGGCTCCTGAATAGTACGAGTACATCCTGGTGGTTGGATTCCGGTGGCGCCACGCGTCATGTAAGCTCCAGTGGGAGGCCCAGGCTACAAGGGCTTTCATGGCGCCCACAACCGGCGCATTGGGTAGCGGCGGGAAGGAGCGGTCCAGTGTGGTGTCCAACACGCAGTTGTAATCCCCTCCCAATATCCAGGGAATCCCATGCCAGTTTGATAGGGCTGTGGTCACCGACGCGAGAAAGCCCTGCTGATCCGTGTTGGGGGCGTAAAGCGACGCCAGTACCAGCGGTCGCCCATCTAGGCGTCCCTTCACTGCCACCAATCTCCCCTCCCTGTCTATGTGTGAGTCTTCAACATCAAATGGGATCCCCGGCCTCACCCATATCAACACCCCCCTGGCGTAAGAGGAAAACCCCGTCGCGTAGATCTGGCCACGCCATCGCCTGCGTAGGGTGTGTACTTCAGGGGCTGTTAGGTGTGTCTCCTGCAGGAATGCTATTTGCACTTTGTGCCTCTTCAAATATGAGTATATCATGTACCTGCGCGAAGGTGTGTGTATTCCGCGTACATTCCAAGTACATATTTTAACCTCAGCCATCAATATTCAGCATGTTAGTTCCGCCCGTTCTCCCCCTCATTTCACACACCCCCCCAGGGAGCCCTCCACCACCCGACCCCAAAACACCTCCACACCTGTCCGTAGAACACTGAAGTGAGTCAAGTGAGTACATTACCAGTCCGTGTATGCAGCACATCACAAAAGGGAGGGGGAGGGTGAACGTGAACTGGGGAAAATACCATAAGGTCGGTTGCCAAACGTGCAGCCGTCCAAACATTCTACTGAAAGTACTAACAATCCATTCTGGGGGGTTGCTGCCCATCACGCAGGCGAGGTGGATAATGAGTACCAGCAGAGCGTGAATGCGTGAGTATCCTCTCATGGGGGGAAGATGTATGAGTCCGGGCGGCCATCAGACGGGCCCACCGCCAGCTATGTTGTGCGATCATAATGTCATGAGGTCACATCGCTGTCAGGGCCCGGCAGGAGCCGGAGACCTCCTCCCACTCAGAGGGACCCCCGCCGTAGTGTGTCTCGTGAGGTGAGAGTGTCTCAGGCCATCTGTTCAGCGGCTGGCAACATTAAGTGAGGCTCAGTATCAACTTACTGCGTATTCAATGTTCGCCGACACAGGGAGGAGCTGGCTCTGTGCTTCCGCCTCGCTTGATCGATCGATACCTCCCGGTCATCACCCTCCGGCGCTTCATGCCTGTCGGTTTGCAGGTGCACGGGTAGAGAACGGGAGGGAGAGTGGAGCAGGATATTGAGAGTGCCGGGGTGCGGCACTCCATCAGCCATACAGATCCGATGTTTGTGGGGTGATGTCTGGGAGACCACTTGAGATTTGTGAGTCCGGTAGATCATAGATCGCCTCGTCGTCGCTCGGTGACATCCTGGGGCTAGTGGCAGGCGGGGAGCGTTGGGAGGGTGAGCCGCTGAGCTCCGAGACCATCCGCAGGGCCTCCTGTTGTTCCCGGCGCATTTCTTCCTCCGGCGGACTCGCGCTGTGTTGATTGCTACATGCCGTAGGGGAGGGCGATCTGGCACTGCGTCTCCTTTTGGATCTCCTGCGCCTCCTTGACCTGTTCGGGTCTCCTGCTTTTCTCGCGTTTTTGTCCGTCCCATTGTCCAGCCAGGCTTCCACGTCTTCCGAGGAGTCGAAGAAGTGTGTCTTTTCATTTGCTATCACTCTCAGCCTTGCAGGGAAGAGGAGGGAATACGTTAGTCCTAGCTGGCGCAGTCTCCGTTTCACTATCAGGAAGGAGTGTCTCTGGCGCTGCACCTGGATCGTGTAGTCCGGGAAAAACATTATATTTGCATTTTCAACCTGTATGGTGCCGAGTTTGCGGGTTTCTCTATAGTTCAGGATGCGAATGAGAAAAGGGCGCGGGTTAGAGCCGGTTTGGAGTGGTCTGGTCGGGACTCTGTGCGCCCGTTCCACCACAAAGTGAGGCGAGAGGGCGCCTTCCGGTAACAGGGTGCGCAGCCAGTCTTCCACGTGTGTGGTCGGATCTCTTCCTTCCCATTTTTCGGGTAAACCCACTATGCGGACGTTGTTGCGTCTCGCCCGTCCTTCCGCATCCTCCGCCCTGTCTTCCAAGAATTCCACCCTGTTAAGGAGGTCTTTTATCTGTTTGTCTGACTGGGCAACTCGTGGTTCCAGGTCGGACATGGAGGCTTCCAGGGTTGTGGCGCGCTCGGCTAGCTTTTTGTGGTCCGCCTTCAGGTGCGTTAGGTCTATGGCGACTCCGTCTATTTTCGCCTTCAAGGACGTCCGAGTGGACTGGATAGAGTTCTCCAGGCGTTCCATGGCCGCCAGTACCGAGTCCAGTCTAGTCGCCACCGGGTCCGCGTCCGCCTGTTTCTGTTTCTTGTCCATTTTGCCCTTCTGGGATGTGCTCCCTACTCCTGTGCGTTTCCCCGCGCCCCCAGACATGGGCAGGATCTGGCGCGTGGAAGACTTGGTCGGTGGGACAGTCAGTGGTGGTGCGGGCTGTCAGTGCCACAAGCGGGGATGGCGTCCGTACACCCGTTATGAGAGGTGTTGGGAGTGTCCTCCGTGGGTCGTCGCGTGGGGCCCACCAGCGTGCGGTCCAGGGTGGCCCGATGGGAGCTGCGTCACTGCCCGGTGTTCGTCTAGGGGTAATGCGCTATTTTGCTCGGCCTCTGTGGACGTATAGTGCGGGATTCGCGTCGTCTTCTCGCTGTGCCGTTCACTTAGTGATGCTGTGACCCTGAGGGCATCGGCTACTGCAAGTGTCCAGCCGCACTGTTCGGAAATCCCATCGGTGTGGAGGCGCGTGTGAAATGCAGATGATAGAGTCCCCCGTAGGCACCCTCCTCAGTGGGCAGTCCGTATGGCTCGGGGGGCGCAGTGTGCAGTGGAAACCCCCCTGGCGAGCCGCAGCCGTGGTGGTTGGTGTGGCCAGTCAGATCCCCGTCCGGCCAACCGGTTGATGGTGTCCCCTGGTGTCTACCTCTGCTGTCCGGTGGCGTGTGCTATGGTCGCGGCCCCCGGGGCACCCGGGACAATGGCTGCTTGGCTGCCCAGCAGTTGGGTCGGGCGTCGGGGTCCGCGACTGCCGGGGCTCGCCTGTGCCTCTGTGCCAGGAGGGGGGCTCCTCGCCCAGTGCTGACGGGGCGGAAGATCTTTTTGGTGGTGCCCCACGCCGCTTCACTCACCGCTCAGGTCCGCTACAGGTGGTGCCGGGGGCCCGATCCTCAACCTGTGCACGAGTCTTCTGGGTGCCCCTCTAAGGTCGGTTCTGTGGGCTCCGGGCGGGTGCTCAGTTCAGCAGGTGGCCAGTCATCCCCAGTCGACCCCGGGGCCCACTCTCCCCTATTCCGATCGGCTCCGCTCACACAGGCCGAGGGGGGAGGGGCTCCTCCTCGCATCCGATTCTTCCGTGGCAGCACGGACGCCGGCCTCAGTCCGCTGCCGGTGCACTGCGCTCTCGTCGTCGGGGTGGTCTTGGATGGGTCACCGCTACCTCTCAGCATTCGCGGAGGATCGGTCACTGCCAGTGTGCCCCAGTGTCGCCGCCTCAGTTCAGCCGCTCAGGGTGTCTCGTCAGTGCGGCCCGCACTTCCGGCCTCGACCCCGGACTTGCCTGGCGGGCCCCGCCGACTCTGTGGTCTCCTCCTCGGCTTCTGTGGACTCTCAGGTGCCGGTGCGGTTCCAGGGCCAGTTGGAACTCGGGACTCGGTCCGATGCTGGGTCGCCGCCTTATGGTCACCTGCTACAATTTTTGGCCGGCCAGGCTGAGATTTTGTCGGATAATTTGTCCCCAGAGTGCAGGATCTCGCCGGAGCTCCGCTAAAACGCAGCCAGTCTCGCTGCGCGCGTAGCCACGCCCCCACACCCCATTTCCTCACAGCGTGAAATTATCTATCATGATGCTTAAAATAATGCTTTAAGATATTTAGGTAGAATACCTTAGCTGAAATAACTTGAATTGCATAATGAAAATGCTTGCACTATGCTATCCCATTAATTTAATCTACATGCCCTAAGACACATTCCTTCATGAAAGTCACAGACAGACCGTGCTGGCCAGAAGATTTGTTGATGTGATACAATTACATTTTGTTTGCAAGGTGAAGACATAATAAAATAAAGACTGACCGTGGGGGCGTGGCTTGCGCGCCGTACGAGATGGCGGCGTAGCTGCAGAGCTCCGTCGGCAACCTCCGTTCCCAAACTCTATTTGGAGGCAATTTCGGGAGGTTCGTGCAACAAGAACTGGTTTTGGGTATCTAAGCATGAGGTGAGCCTAGCGCTTTGCCTTTGGTGCCATTTCCGACCTTTCTGCACTATTTTTTCGACGAAAATCAGAACTCCCGGTTTTGGCAGCCATTTTGTTTCTCTCATTCGCGCCATTTCACCTTGAAGCGTGAAGCTATGGGAAACAATTTCTTTATCCTCATGAATGGTTTCAATTCTCTACTTGATGCAGCGACACCCAAGCACCTTGTCTTTCCGCTTCTTTCAAATGCCATTCAGCGACCTTTCTGGGCATTCTTCTCCTCATAAACGCCTGTCTGATGCAGCGTCATACCAGTGTTTCAGTTCTTCATCTTCTGCGAATGCCTTTCAGTGACTTTTATGTACTTAGCTCTCGTCACAAATGCCTGTTTGCTTCAGCGACGCTCCAATATTTCAGCTTTTCACCTCCTTCATATGCTACTCAGTGAACTTTATGTGTTTTGCTCTCCTCATAATGCTCTCTTGTATTCGGACCCTATAACTGCGACAAACCCGCGCACTTTCTCAACGTGCTTCCTCCTCACGAACTGTGACTAATCTCTGGCGCTGGTTTGCAGTTTATACTTAGTTATTGAGAGCCTCTTTCATATTATTTTGCTGTTTATTTATGGGGAAATTAAGGAACCTCAAACTTTCTACTCCTGTCAAGCCTACTATTGGTTCTGATTCTGACCCCAATTCTCAAGACATGGAGGACACTCCTCCAAAGAAGTTGGATTCCTCTTCAGGAACAACTAAGTTGCAGCCTTCAAGTAAACTTCCTACAACAACAGCGTCCACCAAGCACATGAAGAAAGACCCTCCCTCTCCAGGTTCTTCTTCAGCCTAATCATCTACGGATCTAATTCTAGAAGAAATACGTGCCCTTAAACCGTTCATGGAGGAGACGACTAAGACCTTACAATTTCTACATGACAAATGGTCTTCACTGGAATCTCGTATTCTTATTGTGGAACAATCACCTTATTCTCTTCAGTCCTCATGTTCTCGTATACCTTCTATAGAAGCAGATATACTACAGCGCAAGAGGCAAGCAGAGTATTTGGAAAATCGCAATCGCAGGAACAATCTCTGACTTTATGGGCTTCCGGAACTTTCAGAGGGATCAAACCCGACTGCCTTTTTTCAATCTTTTCTTCCAAAAATTCTGGACTTGCCTGCCTCCTCCTCCTTTAACATTTAAAGAGCTCATGGACTTGGTCCAAACACTTCTAACAAACCTCGAGGTGTTATTATGCTGTTTCTACAATACATTGACCTTTTACAAGTTCTATCAGCTGCCAAATCTAAGAAGCAGATTATTTGAGAAGGTCATCATTTGTTTGTCTCACAAGATGTAGCTAAAGCAACAGGAGACCGTCGAAAAAAGTTTTTCGATATGCGCCCACAGGTACGTGCTCTTAATGCGAGATATGGTTTGCTGCACCCGTCTCTTCAAGGTTACTTATAAGGACAAAACTACCCCTTTTGAAGATCCAGTGGCCTTACAAGAGTTCCTGCGTCATCATGGAGTGGATGCTATGGAAACCTCAAGAGTTGCTTAATCTATATTGCATGTCTGCTTTTATCAATTGTTGATATGTTTTTCCCTTGGTTAAGTTGTGTATTATATTTTCTGCTTCATTTTCCTTCCCCATGTTTTCTTCCCCACACTTATTGCTTGTTTTCTCTTCTTCTACAGGTGTTGTGTTCCTTCTACTCCTCCCGATGTGCCCCATTTGCTATGTGATGTTCTAGCGATCGTGCAGCGGTTGTTCAGTGATGTCTGCTCTTGCTGTTGTCGTCTTCTGACGCCGTCACCCTCGCTTTTGTTTTGTTTTGTATTATAGGTATGTTTCTCAGTCGTTTGTATATTTTTCTCTCTTCACATGTTTACTCTCCAACTTTTACTGTTCGCTCTAGTCAACGTAACTCTCTGTTCATATTTTTTATTTTACTTCCATATTTCCATGTCTTACTTTTTCTCATCAATCTCTATTTTTTTAACCTTGTAAGCGTAGTGTTTACTCAGATTTCCATTCTGTTTCACTTTCCGGGTTGTTACTTGGAATATTAAGGGTTAAATTAACCCAATTAAAAGGCAACGGGTATTATCTCATTTAGCCAGGTTAAAAGGTGATGTGACCCTTCTCCAGGAATCCCATCTTTCAGATGCAATGTTTCTATTATTGTTTCTCAAGAACATGATGTTGATGGACGCTGGTTACTTGTTAAGCTAATTATAGACAACATTCCTATCGTTATTTTTAATGTTTATGCTCCTACTGGTGTTGATAAATCTTTTTGGCCTACTATTTCAGAGAAATTGGTTACACTTACTGATGATTATATTATTTTTGGTGGTGACTGTAATCAAGTCCTTGATCCTATCCTAGACAGGAATTCCAAAGTTAAATTTTACACCTCTAAAATGCACTCTCAATTTACTACCACTATTCATCATAATGCTCTAGTAGATATTTGGAGACCTTCGAGAATATAGTTTTTACTCTCCTTCCCATCACTCACAATCCCGTATCGATTATCTTTTTCAAAGAAAATCCTTGGCTCAACATGCCATTCATTGTAAATGTGGCGTAAATGTGGCGTATTTGTATAGCACGAACAGTGACCCGGAGGCATCCAGGCACTTGTACTCCTACCACAAGGGAACCCATCCTGGCTTTTCCTTGTGGGGTGTCCACTCCTGGGCATCCCATGGTGAAACCAGGCATCCCTTGTGTATCAGGGGGCCTTTGTGGAGACTAAGCAAGCTATTGCCCAGAGTTGCAGCGTGGGACCCATGCTTAGAATCGGCACTGAGGCGAGAATATCTGGTCAGAGGAATTTAAGCCAGAAACCCGCCGAGGCAGGAATCGAACCCTGGTCCCTGGCCAGCTTTCTGCATCAAGGTCTGCCGCTCTAAGCATTGAGCCACACTTCTCCACCTGACATTGGTTCTATTCTAATTTTAGATCATGCACCTGTTTTTGTTGATATTGATCTTATTACCTTTTCCCCTCACCCAGGACGCCTTGATCCCTCTTTCTGTACTAAATTCACCACTTTTGCCACTGAGTTTTTCAAGATTGATCAAACCCCCGATTCCCCCTTTGTTATGGTGTGGGATTCTTTTAAGGCAGCTTCTAGAGGTTTTATTATTAATTTTGTCTCACAGAGGAAGAAACTTTTGGAAGCTCAATCTGCTCAACTTTTGAAGAAAATCAAACAACTCGAATATATTTATTACCACTCCAAAACTGATTCCTATCTTAGAGACCTTATCGATGCCAAGTTTACTTTCAATAAAATTACCACAAATGCTGCCTCCAACATTTTATTAAAGCGTAATTCCCGGTATTATGAGGGTCAGAATAGAATGGGGAAATTATTGGCCAATTATCTTAAAATACGGAAAGAGAGAACGAAAATTGAATCTATTCAAGGGTCTTTTAGTGTCTCCCTTTTCAAAGACAAAGATATTCCAAACGAATTTGTCACTTTCTATAAAAATCTCTCCAGAATTTTGTCCCGATTCAACCGATCTTCTCTCCTATTTTAAATCTATTCCTTCCCCTCCCTCTGATCATGTGGATTTTGGGTCATTAGAATCTGACATCTCCCTTGCAGAAGTCTCTCATGCTGTCTCGGTGATACGACGTGGAAAAGCTCCTGGTCCTGACGGTTTTACCATTGAATTTTACAGTCATTTTGCTTCCCTTCTCTTGCCTAAATTATTGCCTTTATTTCAATCCTTTTTTGACTCAGGCTCTTCCCGGGGTTCATTTCAAGAAGCTTTAATTTGTCTAATCCCCAAAGATGATAAAGATCATTCTTTATGTAAGATCTATCACCCTATTTCTTAGGTAAATACGGTTTATAAAATGTTCTCCAAAATTCTAGCTCTCAGGATGGATCCACTTTTGCCTGATCTAATTGGCCCTGAACAATCAGGTTTTGTTAAAGGACGTCTCTCTTCTGACAACTCGCGCGTCTTTTTCAACATTTTAAGCAAGGCTCCCTCACTTGATCATCCTTTGGCCGCTATATCCCTAGATGCTGAGAAAGCTTTTAATAGGATAAGTTGGGACTTTATGTTCCAAGCTCTCAAGTGGGCAGGCTTTCCACCTAAATTTATTTCTCTTATATCTCTACTCTATTCTGAACCGCGGGCGTCAATTTTTGCAAATGGCATGGTCTCTGATTATTTTTCATTACGAAGAGGTGTTCGACAAGGCTGTCCTTTGTCTCCTCTTTTATTTGTCTTATCTTTAGAGCCATTTCTTACTAAAATCCGGCAAGATGATATCTCTGGTTTTCACTTTGGCCCCCAACAAGTTAAACTTTCGGTTTACGCGGATGACATTCTTTTATACTGTTCTGACCCACAATCTTCTCTTCCTTTTTTCATGCAAAAGGTATCTTCCTTTTCCAAAGGTTCTGGATATCGTCTTAACGTTGATAAATGTGAAATTTTACCTTTAAACCCTCTTTGTCAAAAACAACTTTTTGAACATTCTGGATTCTCTTGGCAACCATCAAAGATCAAATATTTGGGAATTTGGTTTGCTCCTCTCTTGTCTGAAACTCTTAAAGTAAAATTTGAATATATATCCAAAAAATTGAATGCCGTCATTACTCGATGGAATCCTCTCTTTCTTTCTTGGTGGGGTTGTCTCAACTTGATTAAAATGATGTTGGCACCACTTATACTCTACACCATTTCTATGATTCCTATTCATATTCATAATCATTTTTTTTAAGAGTATTGATTCTATTCTACTTACATTTTTGTGGAAAGGTAAATGATCCCGTATAGCCCTTGCTACTTTAAAGAAGGATAAGTCATCTGGTGGGATTAGGTTCCCTGATTTTAAAACTTATCATCTGGTTTTCTCCTAAAAACAGGCTACTCATTGGCTTTCAACTGATCTTCCCTTCTACCGTCCTCTCTGGCTCACACTAGAATCTTCTTTTCTTACTCCTTTTGATTTTCGTGATATATTATCCTTTAAATCCACCATGGCTTCCCTTCGAAACCCTATTATTTCTCACTCTCGTAAACTTCTCATTCCTTTCTTATCCTCTTCTTATCCATCTCTCCACTCCACTCATCTACAACCTATTTGGCATATTGAACATCTTAAGATTCGAAATCGTTCCATATTCTGGAAAACCTGGTATTCCCATGGTCTGCGATGGGTTTCCCAACTTTCTTCTCATACTCAACCTCTTCCCTTCAATGACCTTCAATCTCAATTTTCCTTACCTTCTTCTTCTCGTCCACAGTATAATTCACTTTGTCCCATTCTGGTTCAATATCTTCAATCACTACCTACTACTAATGACATTCCTACTATATTACAACCCAATTCATCTGCTTTGGATAGTTCTCTTTCCGCTTCTTTTCTCTATAAATCTAACCAATTTTCAGCAGACAGAGCTAAATCTAAAATTGAGCTAGCCTGGGAAAAAGATTTTTCACAGGTTTGGCCAATTCCCCTCTGGGATAAGATATGGCTGAAACTTCATAAAACCTCTAGGGCTGCCAACACTACACAGACCCTTTTTTTCATTTATTGCCGGATCTTATTTACTCGATTGATTTTGTTGACTTTCTCCTCAGACACTCCCTCTAGTTGTTGGTCTTGCTCATGTCCCTCTGCAGATTTGAAACACATGCTTTTTGATTGCCCCCCTATACTCCAGTTTTGTAAACATGTTTGGTCCCAAATCCAACAAATTTTTCAGTTTCGTTCTCCCTTTTCCACTACTAACCTACTTCTAAGGCTCTCTCTCCCGTATCTACCCTCAATCCTCACAGCATTACACACTTATAGACCTCTTAATAGCTATCGCATTTCATCTCATAACTTCCAATTGGAAACAGGCTAATAATGTCACCTTTCGCTCTTGGTGGAATGCAGTTTGTTTTCATCACCGCCTTGACACTAACTATGTCTCTCCCATTTCCCTGGTAATCAAACGTGACCTCCTTTGGCTCCCTTTGACCAATTATATATCATCACTTGCTCCCTCAACAAATACTCTCTACACACAATCAGATGAGGATCAAAAGCCACCATAATTCTCCCAGTGCCTTTTATCATTTTTTGTTATCTAAGTACAAGTTATTTGTTTGGTATCATCATGCTTACGCTGTTATTTCTTCAATGCATGATTCAATCACAATTTTGTTATATTTTACTTGATACTTTGTAATATTTTTCCTATTGTTTAAACATGTTTTATTGTATTATTTATATGGATGTATTATTTTGACTGTTTCTTCTTTTGCTGTTTCTTCTCATTTCAATAAACGCAAGCTTTTTGCATAGGAAGGCCTACGTCGAAGACAGTGGTACTCCAAGTGTTTACCATGTACTCGTAGTATCATATGCCAATTGATGTATCAAATTCAACTAGAGCTGTGATTTAAAGTCGTTTGAAGACCAAAGTGGGAACAAGGAATTCAGTTCGGGAATTTTCAGTACATTTTCAAGACAATACCAAATATCTGTACATACTGATTTACTTCAGGCTGGCCTTATTGAACTAAGGATGTCCAAGCCTAAAAAAGTATCCTGGTACAACCATATTATAGATTACCGCCATGAAAGAAGATCGATAACAATTACTCACCTAATCATAATAGCCTTCCACCTACAGCTGCCACAAAGGACAATTTAAAATAGAGCTGCTTAGTATTGTAGGTGTAAAGAGCTGTATTCTTGCATCACTTTATAAGCAGACTATATTCTAAGCAATTTTGGTATAAAAAATAATAAATGTTAAAAAAAGGGTTTCAGAAATAGTACCACTTGTACTGTTCTTACTTGATAAAATAAAAGTCTCATTATTTTTAGCTGAAGCAGGAAGTACAGTTGACTCCTAAAAAAATAAAAAAATCGAAATTAACAATAACATCAGAATACACTGTAAAGAAATTATGACATTTTTAATAAATGATGAGTCATTTGCATATTAATTTACTTATGGTTTTAACGGAAAAGCAGTTGTCAATATGTAAAATGATTAATGCAGATTACAGTTTAAATCCTTTAAAGCCACACAAGTTACGTACCTGTCACACTATTCTGCATAACAGATTCTCCTTGTTAGCAAAGATGCAACCCATAAAGGTGGTAAACAAGACTGGTGATAATCGAAATCCACTAGTGACAACAAAGCACATCAGTTTTGTTTTCCTAGTTTCAAAACAATACAAAGCTAGTAGTTGTACAACATAGGGGTCCAAGCATAAGGTAGAGACTCCTTAGGGAAGGACTCAATGTTCGATTTTGAGGAAGGTTGCGAATGCAGGAAGAGAAGGTTTGGCCCAGACTTTATAAAAGATTCAATTTCAGTGAAAGGACACTGAAAATGCCATAAAGGATTTGGCTAAATATCTACTTATTGAGAATTGTAATGCTTTTGCTGGGAAATATCAGCATATATTCTAGGTTACGAAGAGAGGGGATGTGTCTTGTACTGCCTAAAAGAAATGGGAGACAGTGTTTCAATAAATGTCTGAGGGAATGGGGGTATGAAAGAAAAGGATCAGGAGTGGCCGCATCTGGCAGCCCTCTGCTTTTTGGTTTGCTTTTGATTCGCTATATATTGTGGTTGGGTGAAGAAGGAGACGGTTCAGATACAACAAGACAGAAGAGTGAGCAGTGAATACCAGAAGGCGGCTTACAAGCCTGGCAGAGATGTATGGTTTAGGCTACACCTTCTTCCTTGACCCCAGCTTGTTTCATCATAGGTCCTTGAGTAGGACGTCAAACCCTTCTACGCAGACAGTAACTGTTTCACCCCAGTTCGACTTTAGTAGGGAGGCCTACTTAGCCATGTGGGGCTCCCCAGAGAGTCATTATTGGACTCCAGGGACTCCGATTCTAAGCACTTTTTATGATTTAAGACACAAAACAATACATAAAAATAGGGAAACAAGTATTCACCAATAAATACACACATTTTGAAATATTTTATATAAATCACAAATATTTTTTTTAAACTCAACATTTTAATGGGAAGGTTGTGGCTTTTCTTAATTCAATTGAGGTCACTCATTGTCCATACTATGTTCTGTTTGATGCACTTTCACTGTTCCCATGACTCAATCTAAGAATACCAACTTAATTTTTAGCCTCCAATTTCCTTCATATTTGCAAAACGATTTAAAGTTTTCAATGTTACTTCTTTATTCATATACACTTTATTAATCTGTTAATTTTTTAAATTTTCTAAGCAATCGCAGACCCCCTGAGTAGGCGTCACGGACCACTACGGGTCCCCGGACCTCTGGTTAAGAACCACTGCTCTAGAGAACTGTGTATCCACCAATAACTTTACTGAAAAAGCGTTTTTTAGGCAAGCACCATATTTAGCCACACACTTAAATCTGACCTGAAGTCATCCAATAAATGGAATGCTTCCCTTTAACATCCTGTTTCGTATCTCACCAGGCACAAGAACAGCATGCCATGCACTGAGAACTATAAGGACTGAACATGACTTGGGGACGCGCCTAAATTTCATGTGAAACTAGGAGAAGTGCGATTGAACAAACACAGACAGGCAGCAAAATATACTTATTTTCTAAAATTACACTTCTTAGAATATCCCATTTTGGATCAACTGTTACGCCTACCTTGCCATTACTGTGTGCCCAGGACTGTGGTGTGGGCAGGAGACTTTGTTTTTTGCTGGTGGGGAGAGAGAGGAGCGAGTGGCTAGTCGGGCTGCCGCTCGGGAGGTCCTTGCTGTCGGCGACGATTGCGCGTGGGGTTGCCTTGGGCTACGGACACTACATCTCCCAGGCACCCCCGCAACGCGCACGCCAACAACGTCACCAGGAAGCGCCCGGAGGCACTTAAAACTCCGTAGCGCCTCCCGCAGCACAGGACGCGCGCGGGTGAAGCCCGGACCAAGGGCGGGCCCGTCCGCGCCCGTCACAGGCCAGAGGAGGCTGGGCTGGGCCACTCCCCCAACGTTTAAGACACAAGAAATTTCGAACTATTAAGTAAGGTACTGTCATTCAGCCGTATCTGGGACATATTGCCGTACCTGTGGACTTTTGGTGTTCCCTTTTATATGATATAGCACTAAGCACCTAAAGTAAGCATTTTATTTGCACATAAGAAACCTTAAGGCTGCTAATCCATTTCGGAATGCGTAATTTGCACTTTGCTCTTTGCACACAAAAAGTACATTTTAGACTTTTTTGATTTCATTTTAAAACTTTTAAATCGGTAATCACAAGGGGCCCCATACTCTCGGGTTTTTAAGTCTGTGTATCTATTTATTAGTTGGAGTAATATTGTGTGTATATGTCCAAGGGCCCGACTAAGTGTTGAATTGTGCTTGTGGGATCAGTTGTGTAAAAATGGGGAATAGAAAGCAAACTGCAAGCCATACCCCGAAAGCCCCGAGCAAACACAGGAAAGTAAATATGTCTTTATTAAACTACATAACAGGAGCGGTGGGTGACATTGAGAGGCAGATTATTTCAGTAGAAGAAAAAATAACAAATGACTCTGTCATCTTCCCCCGCAACAGCAGGACACTGCTCACGGCTAATAAAGGGATGCGTGAAACCAGCCTGATAGAGAGAGAGGGGATTATGACACTGGTCACAGACAGCCATGTTAAAACGAATAATGGGTGTGTCCAGATAATTGACGATGATATCTCTGCTGATGTGGCTGAAGCAAACTTCTTAACTCTAAGGAAAACTGGCTGTAACTTGCCCAAAGGAACGGTGACAACCAATAATCCTGGAGATATAGCCCTGATACACCCAGTACCAGCTACTTCCCCATGATCTATCAAGACCCAACAAAAAAAGCTGCATGCTAAAACACAGGGGGGCAGGAACAAAACTACGAGGGATCCGGGTACCCCAAAGGGAAGAAAGACAGTAGTGATAACCCCTAGTCAGACAGGTGAAGTGCTACAAGTCATAAAAAATCTTGAAGCATCCACACAACTATCAATTAACTCATTAAGCTCAAGGCTGGATAAGATCGAAGCCAGCGTAGATAAACTCCTTGGGGACCTTCATACAAATGTAAATGTCATGGATGCACCGAACCAGATCTCTCTGGGGAATAGTGTGCAACTTGCTAGGAACAACACTTTTATGAGATCCCCGAAAATAAAGAAAAAAGTTGAAATCGGAACACAGAGGGCTAATCGTGAACAACGAGTCACCACAGACACCAGAGCCACCCTTTGGCCGAATAGTCACATACCGATAGAAGATGGACCTATTTCTAAGCCTCTAGGCGGGGAGGGTCAGAAATCAGGAGTTGAGCTAAGAGAGGGAATTAACAGCCATAGGCAGGCAAAATACGTAACAGGGGTTCCCGATAACGCCCAAATACTCAGCCTTCCTCAAGCGGCTACACCTTACACTATTATCCTAGTAAATGTTCCCAAATTATCACCCCACATCGAAGAATCCTGGCCTGCTTTGAGGAACAAAACAATAGACTGGCTGGGCAAGAGGACAGGCTTAACAAATGACCTCTTTAAAGAGTTTAAAATGGTGAGGAGGGTGGCCTGGGTGGGCAAACGTGAGAAACTCCACAAGGGAGACTGTATAGTGCTTTCCCTAGGTGCACCGACCCTAGTCAGTGAAATACTAAGTAGAATAAATAGCGCAAATTTAATGGAAACTAGCATACAAGTCCTCCCCTTGGGTTTTCTATCCACCCCAAAATACTAACATCCTGGTTAATTTCGATAGGACATGCTGGAGACAGGCAGAAATAGATCACTCAGTCCCAGTGACAAATAGATTTGGTCCCCTCAATTCGCTGGATGGGATTGATTGACATCTAACCACTGGGGAAGGTTATGAACTCGGGAATCCAGCAAAACCTGATAATGCGGGCGACAAGATTACGCCGGTAGGAAATAAAAAGGCAGCAGTTGATTACACCTCAGCTTATAGCAGCGGCCCTCAGCTTTCTAATGAGAACAGGAATAATGAGACAGAGCAACCTATAGACAATGATGCTGAACCAGAAAACGTCTTAGATACTAGTAATGGTGCTCAGCATTGTAATAATAACACGAAAGGTACACTTAGAATCCTGTTTTGGAACGTGGCGGGGTTAAAAAACAAGGCGGTGGACCAGACTTGGTTAGCTTATATTGATAAATTCAATGTTTTGTGTCTCCAAGAGACTTGGGCAATTGAAACCATCCACATAAATGGGTTTAAGACTTTCCATACACCTGCGATACAATCCCCTAGTGGCAGGCCAAAAGGTGGACTATGTATTTATATTTCTAATCGATTGACCACAAATCAGTGCGTGATGATTAACTCAGAAATATTTTACCAAACGGTAATTATCCAGTTAACTATAATGGCATGTTTCTCATAAACTTTTACAATAACATTGAAACAGCACATATAGGCTCAGTCTTGGCGAAACTATATGAAGATATGGCCAAACCCGCTCTAAAAGTTAATGTTGAAACCATACCCATTTGGGGCGGGAGATTTTAATAATAGTCTGTGTCCAATGGCATGCGGTGAAAACTGTGAGTTAACCCTAGATGATGCCGATCCTTCATTTCATTTCCAACATACCACCGAGGGCAATCAATTCAACAAGGTCTTGTTTAAACATGACCTGGGATTCTCTAACCGCATGTGCATCCCTTGTGTTGAGTTCCAAAATACATTCATTGGGAGAGGAACTCAATCACTTATAGATTTTATTATTATCCCCAATTGTCACGCGAGGTATGTGAAGGCTTTCTTTACCCACCAAATGTCATGAGTGACCACCGGGCTATTAGTGTGAATATAAACACCCCAAGTGGGGATCGCAGTAAGATCAGCAGCAAAGATAGCATAAGTACGGGATATAACGCTTGGGAAAAAAAATGGATATACTATACGCTGGGGAAGTCAGGATTCCTCCAAATTGGGCAACGAAATAATAGCTAAAGCCGCTGACCCAATTTCAAAATGCCTGAGCGATAACTCGACCCATGATGATATCTTAATAGCTTTTCAGAACATTACTGAGGTGGTAAAAACTATCCTTTTTAAAGATACCAAGCGTTCCCAAAACAGAAACATAGGGTGATTTGATAAAAATTGCTCCAAGTGTTCTAGCAGACTGAAAAAGGCACTGCACAGCGAAGTAAGAGACATGAAGGTAATTAGGGAGTGCAGGAAATCATATCAGGCAGCCCATAAAAACAGGTTAAAAGAATTAAAAAATAAAGCCTGGAATGATCTTATTGAAGCGGCAGAGTCCAAGGACAGCACGAAATTCTGAGCCACGGTAAATACACCCTTTCTTGCTAATAAAACAGACAAACCTACTATTGAGTTGGCAGTATGGCAATCAATGCAAGCAAGAGTGGCAAGGCTGCCGGTCCTGACGGGATCCCCATTGTTTTTTTTAAATCCAACCTCGAGGTATGGGGCCCGATTTTAACAAGAGTTTTCAAAGCGTGTTGCGAAAGAGGTTTTATTTCAACATAGTCAGAATCCATCATTGTACCTATTTTTAAAAAGGGCGACCGAGAGTACCCGGTCTCTTACCGCCCGATATCCTTGTTGGATTCCCTAATGAAAGTATCGGGCAGAATTGTTTTAGAAAAACTACAGGGATGGACCGAAGAAAATAATGTGCTAAGCGAAGTCCAATATGGTTTTAGAGCTGGCCTAGGCACAAATGAGCAGATTTTGAATTTAAGTATTTTAATTGATAAATATGTTAAAGCAAAGGGAGGTAACTTTTATTTGGCCTTTGTAGACCTATCAGCAGCCTTTGATTGTGTAGTCCATGAAAAACTGTGGGGGATTTTAAATGATATGAAAGTTGACCCAGTTTTAATTCAATATTTAAGACAACTGTATACAGGAGCCACAGCAAAGGTTCGCTACGGCATTAAGGGCGAGTGCACCGCCCCGTTTAAAGTCGAATGTGGTGTAAGGCAGGGTTGCGTATTGGCACCTCTCCTGTTCTCATTATATACTAATGCTCTGGAACAGGAGATTTAAAGAGTTTTAAAAGCGTGTTGCGAAAGAGGTTTTATTTCAACATGGTCGGAATCCATCATTGTACCTATTTTTAAAAAGGGCGACCGAGAGAACCCTGCCTCTTACCGCCCGATATCGTAGGTACAGGTCGCTCTGACATCCCAGACACCAGTCTCCTCTACTAGTGCTAAAGTCAAAGCCCCCAGTTCTCCCCAGTTGCACGTCATGCTCAGTTGCGCGCGCATCTAGACTAAAAGTTTCTGCTGATCCTGCAAACTTTCTCTAAGCATCCACCCACTTGTGACGTTTCTTGTGACGTTTCTCTGACATGTCAAGTGTACGCCCACGTGTACGCCTTCTTACACGCCTCCTGTTACGCACATGTGTTCTTATATCTCCCGTTCCACTTGTGACGCCTACTGTATTCATTTCAATTATACTGTTTTACTATATATAATGTGTGATGTTAATAAAATGTGGAATATCCCTTCCTGAACCTTAGTGGTGATGGAACATGATGTCCTGTTCCTCGAGGATCATAATTAAAGCCCGTATGACTCAGATACCACGGACTCTGCCTCTCATTTGATTGAGCTATCCTTATTGATATTTAATGTATGGAAAAATAGTCCGGTAATTTTATTTACCACATATTCTGGCGCCCGAATAGGGACCCCTCCCCTTCATCACGCGCCGGCGATGTACGCAGACCCCTGACCCTTCGACAGCTGCGACGGAATCCGTGCACACCTGCGGGTTTTCCTGCTATCTCCCTCGGGCCCACGGAGGAGACGGAGACTGCGGTCCGGCATCCAGACGAGGCGGTGAGGGATGCGGAGGATCCCGACCAGAGCCCCAAGTCGAGAGAGCAAGGTCCGAGGTATCCGGAGGCCCACCTGTTCCGAAGCGCATGCGTAGCGGTAGTAGCAGCCAGACGCCGTAGCAGTCCAGTCCAGTCCAGTCCAGTCCAGTTTCCGAGGCCTTCAGTTTCCGCTTCCTGGTGAGTACCGTTGTTGGGAACGCATCTAGACGGGTTCATTAATTTGTGCCCGGTCAAGACAGGTCTGGGTACACAGACCTGGTCCAGACGTGTTCACTTAGGTGAATGCGGTCAGACGTGTCTCTTTATGGGACCGGTATTGTCTGTACTGTTTTAGCAGTGCATCTAGTAATCCAGTGCATCTAGTATTGTTTCTCAAGATTTTCAGAATTCGTGTTTTCTATGTACCAGGTAATATCAGTCTGACATGTTAATTGTGTTTAATGTCGTGGTATGAATGATTGTTTGCTATTCCTTACTGTGTTTATTGTGTTCACGTTCAAGTCAGTCCAAAAATGCCGCTGTTCTCGAAATTACGTCAGATAGGAACTAGGAAAGGGATACTTGAAGAAGCAGTTCCCGTCCCGCCTAGGGACACTCCCGGACATTTTATGTACCACAAGCACGGCTTAGATGCCATACTGTATCTAGATTTGTGGGTGGATTATACTAAAGATCTGGAAGAGAAGTATAGATGGCCTGTCTCAGGGACATGGGATGCTGAATGCATCATGAGAGTAGAAGAAGCACTATGGAAAAGGAAAGCCAGACAATCCCAGAAAGATGCCATAGAATTGTGGCGTAAAGAAGCGCATAGAAGAACAGAGAAAGCAATCAGAAAAGCAGAGAAAAGTAGAGAGGAATCTGAAAAAGCTAAAGAAAGAGAGTTACTAGAAGAAGGAGAACGAGTCAGAATAGAACAACAAGACCGACAACGAAATGCCCTTATTACAGGCATGTATCCTGTTCTTGCCGAGGGCCTGCCCAAGGCGACCCCGGAAGTACCCCGTAACTTGCCACCACCATTGGTCCCGACTAAACTCCGTCACAAACAGACCGCAGCGGACATTTTCCTTTCGTCCTATTTAGATGATGTAGCTCCAGAATATGCTAATGTACGCGTACCACCTGCTAATAATGTACAGCAGCCTATTCAGCCTGTTCAAAACATACATCAGCCTATTCAGCCTATTCAGCCTGTTCAAGACACGTTACCTCCACTCCCTCAAGATTCGACTCCCCCACCCGTTGTTACTTCCCATCCTGTCACAACTGTCCCTGTCACAACTACTATTACTGTCCCTCCTGCTATCGGTCCTACCAATCCTTTTTCTACACTTACAACCCAGAGTTTGCCTACATTACCTACACCTACTTTTCAAACTATGACACCAGTAGTATCAACACATCTAGTTGATGGTTACGCTTCTGCTTCAGGAGGCGCTGTAGGAGGTCGCCCTGTCACCCCGCCTCAAGTAAAACGAATGACGCTTAGAGAAGTAGCATTACAGCGTACACCCAAAGCTGCGACATTCGCAACCCTTAGACAGTACATTACAGATTGTAGATATGACCCAGTACCCGGCGAAGAAGACATGATGTTAATTTCGTTACGTTTACGGCGTGTTACAAACTATTTGATTCTTTTACCAGAAATGACTAACCATCTAGACAATATATATCATTTTATTAGAACAGGGGAGAGACCAGAATGCATTCGCGAGGCCATGGCACATCACAAGGTAGAGACACAAAGAATGATCTTACAGTTTTTGATAAATTGTTTGATAAGGGAACGAGATCGGCCAGGTACAAGCAAAGAAGAGATGGACATACAGATAAATTGGAGTAACAATATAGCTGATGGTAGACATGATAAACAAAGTGGCGTAGAAGCCATGTACAGGAAGATCCGTAAAGAAATTATAATAATACACGAAAAAGAAAATGCGGCTAGGGAAGCCGAGAAAGAGGAGAATGAAACCTCAGAGGAGGAAGATATAGATAATGCTGTAGAAGACCCAGATAGAATAGCGTACGTAGGTAGAGCAAGACCTTTTGACAGACCCATTCGTCTAGAAAACAAGAAACGTTTCCTTTCTCCCATACCAGAACAATGTTCGCTTGAACATGTATTCCAAGCCACTGATACTGAAAGAAAGAATAGGTTACAGTGAACTTAGTACCATGCGTGATCAGGAACTAGCACGGTCAGCAGTCCAATGGGCTGGAAATACTAGTATATATAAAGATGATTCAGTAGCGCAAACATTTTTGAGCCTTTCTCCAGACGAACAGCGATTAGTTGGTATGTACATGATCCAACATCTCATTACCCTATATGAAAGTCAGCATTCTGATCCAGGTCCCCTATATAATGTACTGGAAGAATTACTCCTAAAAAGATGGAGAGGCCTAGGGACCGATTTAATTAATACCATTCTAGAACAACGCCACAAATACAGAACTTTCCTGACTCCACATTTCGTTCCTGTTCCACCCCCAGTAAGACAACCATTTTACATAGATAGACAGAATCCCTTACGAGAAGTTCATCCCGTCCAGACCCCAGGGGGTGAGCTTCATCGAGTATTTGTATACACACCCCTGACCAAAATGGAATTATTGGAAATGAAGAAATTAGTGCCCTGTCATGATAAAGATCCAGCAGGATTCCACCGTGAATTAAAAGACATGTTACTCATGGGAGACTATACGTATTCCGATATTCTTAAAATGTTAAAGGTATTGTTGCCTGCCGGCATCTACGAAAAACTTAAGGAGAAAGAATGGGAGGTGGGAGATAAAAAGATTATTTGGACTGAATTAGAAGACGAAGAAAATAGGCGAGTCCCAGGTACAGGTCTTGGGGGAAAAAGCAAAAGCATTGCCAGGATTATTAGTACAAGTTTTGCCTAGGTTATTGACAGTTAAAAAGGAAGACTGGGATGCAATCTCAGCCTGCAAACAGAAACAAGACGAAGACACCAGTGATTTTTATTCCAGATTCGAGAAATGTTTCATTATTAATAGCGGCCTGAAAACAAGTAGTGAATCATATCCACATCTCTTTGTGACCGTACTAGTCGAGAATTCCTTACCACAAGTTAAAAATAGAGTACTGAAAGTCGAAAGTACATGGCAAGCTAATACTCCTTCCCAAATGTTACAAATGTTACAGTACCACCAGAACCGAATCAGAGAGGAACATGAACATGAACAGAGACGTATGAAGGATACGAAAATGAAAGTACTAGTTGCCCAGTCCGTCCCAGCAGATGGTCAGAAGAGGGGTATGACACAGACTAGTAACTCTGCAGCTCCTGTTAAAGGGAATTGCAACTATTGTAAACAGCCAGGTCACTTCATAAACGAATGTGCCGTTCTGAGACAACATTGCCACAGGCAAAACGAAAGAAAGACCGCGTCCACCTAGACCAGAACACGTGCCACAACATGTTCCACAGAATATTCCGCAGAATACGCAACCTCCACAGAATGCACAACAGACAGTAGCTGTACCTCAGCCCCAACCCATTGCCGCCACGCAACATGTCACACAGCAAATGTACCAGTATGCACAGTCAGAGTACCCCGATTATCAGCAGTATACATGAAACAGCCTAGAGAGGGAGGTTGGCTTGCCCCTTATCGAGGTTCCTGTAGATCAAGAGGGTCCCTATGTACATAGTCAGGTATTAGGGAAAGACAGAAAGTTTTTGATTGACACAGGGGCGAGCAGAACTACCATCAGTCACGACGAGGTTCCAGGGGCACCCCTCTCAGGCTCACAAAATGTTTCCCTTGGATTTTCAGGAAAGCCTATTGTTAATGAAGTGTCAAAGCCAGTTCCCCTTGCAGTTGGTCCATTGTCTCGTACTACAGATTTGTTACTTACGAAATCATGTCCTGAAAACTTGCTTGGTATTAAAACGTTGAAAGCACTAGGAGCAGTGATATGTTGTTCTCCGGAAGGAGTGAGATTGTTTTTACGTGACTTTAAAGGTCATTATGTGTTGAGAGATTTTGATCCAAGATTGCAAAATGTACCACAGCATTTATGGGCGCAAGGTCCAACTGATGTAGGTTGTATGCACATTACACCCTATCGTGTTACTCTTAAACAAGGTGTTGTACTACCCTGAATCCGACAATACAAATTGCCCCCCGAGGCTGTAGCGGCCTTACTGAAAATTATTGACGAGCTCATTGCCCAAGGGGTAGTCGTAGAAACTGACTTCAATGTATGTAATTCTCCAATCATTCCGATCCTTAAACGAACAGACCCAAATGCACCTCCAGTCTACAGACTGGTGATCGACCTTCGAGAACTAAATAAATGCATAATACCACAGTACCCAGTGGTCCCAGATATTTCTTCCCTATTGACTGCCATTGATTCCGAAGCAGCGTTCTTCACCGTAATAGATCTTAAGAACGCCTTCTTTAGTGTCCCCATTCATCCTGAAAGCCAGCATCTTTTCAGATTCTGTTTAAATGGCCGAAGCTTCAAATTTGCACGTGCACCTCAAGGGTTCACAGAAAGTCCTAGTATTTACAGCCAAGCCCTGAAACAACAACTAGACAGTATTCACATGCCTACTGACACTGCACTACTGCAATATGTTGATTACCTGTTAATTACAGCACGGACCGAACGTGACTGCGAACGCGCATCACTGACAGTCTAATATTTTCTGGCCGAAAAGGGGCATAAAGTGTCCCCTTCGAAGCTACAATTCTGTGCCCAGCAAGTGGTATACCTTGGACACTTGCTGTCCAAGAGGGGTAGACAGTTGACACCTGACCGTATTCAGTTAATTGCACATCTGCCACAACCCAAGAAACAAAAGGAAGTACGGGCCTTCATTGGCCTCACTTCTTACTGCAGACAATGGATTCCTCAGTATGCCTATCTAGCAAAGCCACTCATACAGTTGACAACACAGGAGGCAGCGACTTCGACTGTCCTCCCTTGGACTCAGGAACATACACAAGCTTTTAATGACTTGAAGAAAGCTTTATGTCAAGCACCAGTTTTAGCGACACCATGTTAAAGCAAACCTTTTACACTTTTTGTCACAGAACGCGATGGCACAGCATTATCTGTTCTCACACAAGATCAAGCAGGACACCATAAGCCTTGTGCTTATTTTTCTAGTACATTGGATCCAGTAGCCCAGGCCTTGCCTGCGTGCTTAAAATCAGTTGCAGCAACAGCTCTAGCTATCAGACAAAGCGACTCAATAGTGTTAGGACATCCCTTGACAGTACAGGTTCCACACTCCGTGGAAGTTCTCCTAAACCGAACCCAGACTCAACACTTGACCATAGCACGACTGACAGGTTATGAACTGACACTGTTCCAGCCGCACATAGAAATCAAACGTTGCAACATACTCAACCCGGCCCATTTTTACCCTCCATTACAACTGATCCAGTACCCCATGACTGTGTAGAAGTCATTAATTCCGTGACAAAGCCCCGACAAGACTTGACAGACATCGCATTGCCCGACCCAGACCTGACACTTTACGTGGATGGTTCATGTATGAGAACAAGCACAGGAGAGTTAGTAGCCGCGTATGCAGTGACCACTGAAACTGAAGTCACAGAAACACATCGTATTGACACATTATCTGCTCAAGCAGCAGAGCTCATCGCTCTGACCCAAGCCTGTATACTAGCCAAGAACAAGAAAGTAAATATATACACAGATTCACAGTATGCATTCGGAGTCGTTCACGACTTCGGTGTTCTCTGGGAAGAAAGAGGTTTTTTAACTTCTCACGGTGCCAAGATACAACATGGTCCCCTCATTCAAGCCCTGTTAGAAGCAATACATTTGCCTACAGCCATAGCCATCATGAAGTGCAAAGCACATACCAAAGTCACTGATACTATTTCCCAGGGTAACGACCTGGCAGATCGAACAGCCAAACTCACAGCTCAGACTCAGACAGATATACCGACTGATCCAACAAAGACTGGAGTAACTTCACTGACACATTGCATGACAGTTAAGGATCCCACACTAGATGTACTCGACATACAGATACATGGAACTCCAGATGAAATCAAGAAATGGACTGAACAAGGAGGGGTCCAGACAGATCAGGGATGGATGACGAAGGGAAGAGCCACATGGTTCCTCCCCGACTCTATGGTCCAAATTATCATTAACACAGCACATAGTCCAGCACACTTAGGAGAGAAAGCCATGTTAGACAGTTTACAGAATCTTTGGTTTAACAAGCATTTACGAGCAGCAGCAAAACAGAAAGTGCGTACCTGCATGATCTGTTGTCAGTTCAATCCAGGCAAAGGTATCCCCGTGGAACAAGGTGGATTTCATCCTCCTGACCATCCTTTTGAAGTCCTCCAGATGGATTATATCCAGATGGACAGATGCTGAGGTTTCAAGTATGTCCTCGTAGTCGTATGTGCCCTTTCCCGATGGACAGAAGCATATCCAGTCCCAGATTACACTGCTGTAACCACTGCCAAACAGCTGGTCCGTGAATTCTTCCCGCGATACGGCTTGCCCCGTGTCGTGTACTCTGATAATGGTCAGCCATTCTCGTCCGAGCTCATGAAACAGGTATCACTCCTGTTAGGATACCAGTGGAGATTCCACTGCGTACGACACCCAGAAGCCGCTGGTCTCGTTGAGAGACATAATCAAACCCTGAAAACACGGTTAGCAAAGGTCTGTGCAGAAAAAGGAGTAGATTGGATAGTAGCCTTGCCAGTTGCCCTCTTTTACATGCGAATGGTAGCCCATTCTAGAACTGGATTGTCCCCGTATGAAATAGTTTTTGGACGTCCCCCAAACATGTGGGGTACGCCTATGCCCCGAAAAATTACCGATGTTGACAGTACTATGCTGACAGATTACCTAGCTTCCTTGATGTCTGCACTACTATCTTGTCGTTCACAGGTCGCGGCTGCCTTCCCGGACAACACCCAAGTAAAACCGCATGAAATTGTTCCAGGAGATTACGTCTACATCCGCAACTTCGACAGATCAAGCCCTCTCGAGCCCAGGTGGAAGGAGCCCAAATTGGTGTTGTTGACGACGAGGACCGCAGTGAAACTGGAAGGACGTAAAGGCTGGTTGCATTCCAGTCATATCAAGCGTTTTCATGGATTGTGTCCAGAGACTGTAATAAAGGACTGCCCCCTTTCGGACACTGACTCTAAACTCCCCCTGTTAGAGAAAACTCCACAACAGGAGTACCGAGCCAAGTTGAGGTCTAGTAAGTCAGACAGCGTTTAATTGTTTAAGTCCCCCTCGGGTGAAGCGGTTAGACAGGTTTCTGACATTTATAAGATAGACCCAAGTAGTCAGAGAGATAGGTGAATCGAAAAAAGAGAAAAATATTGCAAGAATCTGCATAGCCGATGCGTTATTACATTAATTTTTATGTTTCTTCTGAGTCTTACGATTATATGCATAAGTTTGATGCTACATGTTTTCTTTCCTCTTGATTCTCATGTACATACTTCCTCTAACGACACTGTAGAGCACACTTTCAGTGACCTGCCCCCTCACGAGCTGTCCTATCGATTAGCAATGCGTAATAATACTTTCATCCGTATGTTACACCATTCTCACCAGACCAGCAATGCCACCAATTGTTGGGTATGTGGCCGACTCCCTCCCTATCAGAAATACAAGGGAGCTCTGCCCCTCTTTCCTTATCCGTTCACACATAATGGTTCGTGTGGTGCATGGTTTACTTTAATGTCCTCCCTAGACAGTACGTCCACAGTTTCCCAAGGCAATTGGATTTGGGGGAACTTAAATACAGTTATGAATAAAATATGTTTCCCAGACAAGGAAGGTCTCCCCCAAAGGACAGGGACCGATATAGAAAATGAAGTATATGGATTAGGTAATTTTACACTTAACCTCATGATTCTGAATGTGCAGTCTGAGACTAATTCAGACTTGCCGTTTATCACAGTTTTGCCAGTGAAAGGCGAATTATGCGTCAGAAAGAATGGTTCAGTACATCTAGGACACAGTGATTGTAATACTGTGGTCGAATTCAGCGATAAAGGAAAGTCTACTTTCAAAGCCTCCCGCCATTCTTATTTTGTTTGTGGTCAGACAGCTTATGTACGTCTGCCATTAGATTGGGATGGGACGTGTTATATCGCGTTCCTATTGCCACCTGTTTTCCTAGCCCCGCCTGATTATCATCGAAATTTGCATCTTGTACATGTGAGACATAAGAGAGACCTTCCTCCCGTTATCGATTATTCTGAATCAGCATGGGATCAGTATAAGGATTATATTAAAGGATATTTTTGGTTCATAGGTCCCGTCCAAAATAGTAAGATAATTCGAAGATTGGCCAGAACTTTGGAAGCAGTAGTGAACGAGACTACTTTTGCTTTAGGTAACCTGACTGAAGAGCAGTCTGCTATGAGACTTGTTGTTCTTCAAAATCGCCTTGTCCTTGACGTCATCCTGGCCGATAGGGGCGGGGCTTGTAGAGTCATCGGATCCAGTTGTTGCATTTTTATTCCTAATAATGCGCCATCAGTGTACAAAGCAATAACAAGGCTTCATAATATAGCTCACCAGATGCACCAGAATCCTGACACCTGGACTTGGTCCGGTTGGCTTTGGAGTGTGATATCCGCCTGGGGATGGAAATTGTTATCGTTCCTAGGAATAATACTGCTCATAGTATTCAGTTGTTGTCTCTGTCTGCAATGTGGGCCAGCGATTTGCGGCTTGTGCGCCACAGCTTGTATTCCCCGTCCAAGTTCACGTTCCCGTTCCCGAATGAAAAAGGATGAACAAATGATGCTATACGAACATATAGATAGTCTCATGAAGATAGACATATCCTAAAGGGTGTAGTAGGGGCCAAGGAGGGAATGAGGTAATAGAAATTTTCAGGTAGCCAATGTGTCCCCCACTCGCACCCTATCTATGCACCCATGTTTCATGTATGTCGTGTAACTTCTTTTCCGTGCATGCCACAAAGACGCATATGCATTTGCGTCCAACCTTAACATGTCAGCTTTCCAGTCCTACATGAAAACCACGTTAATTAGGCTTCTAGGCCTCTGGTGCCAACGTCTTTACATGGTGCACTTTTGAATCTCGCACACGTTTTTCTCCATGTTTCCTGGCTCAGTCCAGCTAGGCCCTTAATTGAGGCTCCGAGTCTTCCTTGTCTCTGAAAGCTGTAGTTTAGGTATGCATCCCTGACCTCTGCCTTACTTCCTGCCCAGTGAAGCGGTGCCCGGCTCGGCCTGGCCTGCCTGCCAAGATAGTATTTTGCCTACAAGTTATCTGCTCAGCCTCCTCGAAAACACAGTCCAGTTTAGTGAAATAGGTAAACATATTCCCGGCTGCAGAGCAAAGGGCCCGGCCTTCCTGTCCTCCTTGCAGGTGATTTACTGAACCCGTTACCATGGTAGGCCCATGGCCTGCGCATTGCACCAAGACACGTATGCACGCACTAGCATTCAGTATTGAATGGCCTCTGCCCGAGAGACCTTTTACTTCAGACACCACATCCTCCAAACATGAGATACCAGATATGCTATAGGTACAGGTCGCTCTGACATCCCAGACACCAGTCTCCTCTACTAGTGCTAAAGTCAAAGCCCCCAGTTCTCCCCAGTGGCACGTCATGCTCAGTTGCACGCGCATCTAGACTAAAAGTTTCTGCTGATCCTGCAAACTTTCTCTAAGCATCCACCCTCTTGTGACGTTTCTTGTGACGTTTCTCTGACATGTCAAGTGCACACCCACGTGTACGCCTTCTTACACGCCTCCTGCTACGCACATGTGTTCTTATCTCTCCCGTTCCGCCTACTGTATTCATTTCAATTATACTGTTTTACTATATATAATGTGTGATGTTAATAAAATGTGGAATATCCCTTCCTGAACCTTAGTGGTGATGGAACATGATGTCCTGTTCCTCGAGGATCATAATTAAAGCCCGTATGACTCAGATACCACGGACTCTGCCTCTCATTTGATTGAGCTATCCTTATTGATATTTAATGTATGGAAAAATAGTCCGGTAATTTTATTTACCACAGTCTGCGGCTCCGCATCCGTCGTCGGCGTCCTGATGACGTCGTCGGAGTACTTAGACGCCGCCTCCGGGCGCTGACGTCAGTTCTTTTTTCCGCGCCAGCAGAGCAGATCCGGAAAAAGTGGTACTTAGTCACTTTTTGACTAAACTTTTTTGTGATCTCTTTTGATCCTTTTTCGAGTCTTCGACTCCGAACGGTGCCGGTAGGGATGCCAGGTTTCAAGCCCTGTGAGGACTGCGACCGACTGATGTTGGTCACCGACCCTCAGCGCCGGTGTCTTCACTGTCTCGGCGTCGACCACGACGACAAGGCCTGCCCCGACTGCCGAGCCCTGACTTCAAAAGCGGCTCGAGCTCCGGCAGTAGGCCCCGTGCCTTGAGAGGTCCCGGTCCGGATGGAGGTCGAGGGACCGGTCGTGGGGGTGGAGCCATCATAGCTCCGTGAGTCGACATCACTCGTCAGGCTCGAAGTCGTCAGGTAAGCACAAGAAGTCGAAGAGGTGTCATCGCTCTTCCGACTCCCCACAACGCGGCCGGGGGTTTGGGTGACAACGCCCACGCGGCTCCGACGGAGTTGCGGGCGTCGCAACCTGCCCCATACCATCCGGTCCCTGGGCCGCAAGCGACGCCGGAGGAGGTCGAGAGCGTACTCATGGCCATGAGGTCCCGCTCTCCTCCGACGGGCTCCGCGGCGCATTCGGGCCCAGCGGACCCATCTGGTGGCCCTAGCGGGTCGGGTGCTTCGGCCCGACGCCGGCGGGTGCTTCGGCCCCGACGCCACCAGCACCTTCGGGCCCGGCGCCGCAGGGCCCCGCTTCAGGATCCGGGTCGTCACTGGTTAACCCAACGACCTCACCGGCGCCGGTCCCTAGGGTGTCACCCCCGGCGCCGTCTTCGGGCGTCGTCCTCCCCGATACCTCCCTCGATCCGGTTCCGGTGTCGGAACGGCACCGCTGGGCGCCGCTCTCGACGACGCTTGGAGATTTCTACTTCAATGAACCGGCCCCATCTTTTGACAACCCTGCATTTCAGAACTTGGGTGATGAGAAGTATTGGGAGGGGTCTGAGTACCCTCTGACAGGTGAGTGTTAGTCCCAAGAGGACTGGACAGGTGGACTTGGGGATGCCAGTGGTCTGGACACTTCGCCAGACACTGGTTTTGTCTCACCCCCTACCGTGGCTACGGAGGAGGGGGCAACCTTCAGTGTGGTGTTGACGTGGGCGGCCAAGGCCTTGGGCCTTGAGCTCCCCGTCAGTGCCGTGAGGACTAACCTCCACACTGAGGTCCTTAAACCACAGTCAAGCTTGGCCAAGCCTCTGCTGCCGTGTAATGAGGCCTTGACTGACGTTCTTTTGCGCACTTGGTCCAGGTCCGCTACAGGTGCGCATGTAGATAGGAACGTGGCCAGACGCCACCGCCTGGCCCCGGGCGACCCTTGTTTCCTGTCCACCCATCCCACCCCGAGAGCCTGGTGATCCAGGCCTCCAACTCCCAGACCGC
Source organism: Lissotriton vulgaris (assembly GCF_964263255.1). Classification (NCBI taxonomy): domain Eukaryota; kingdom Metazoa; phylum Chordata; class Amphibia; order Caudata; family Salamandridae; genus Lissotriton; species Lissotriton vulgaris. Next base: position 1,109,230,452 of record NC_141691.1, read on the forward strand.
ATTCCCGTCGGCTCCGCCCGATCGGGAATCCAAGAGGTATGAGCAATACGGCAAGAAGGTATTCTCCTCCCTCAGTTTGGGACTGCGGTCTTCCAACACCGCACGCCTCTCTGGCCGCTACACCCACTCTCTGTGGGACACGGTCGCGGACGTGCTGCCGCAATGCCCGGCGGAGGTCAAGGCTAAACTCACCCAAGCCCTTGTGGGGGGTCGAGATCCAGCACGCTATTCCATCCGGTGTGGGCTGAATACCACCGACTCACTGGGCAGAGCGATGGCAACGACGGTGGCGATTCGTCGCCACGCCTGGTTGAGGTCCGCCAACTTTTCGGCCGATGTCCAGAATACCCTCATGGACATGCCGTTTGATGGCCGTCGCCTGTTTGGCGACAAGGCAGATCATACGCTTGAGCGCTTTAAGGACTCCAGGCCTACGGCCAAGTCCTTGGGCCTCTCGGCCCGCACCAGCAATCGGGTGCCTTTCGCTCTTTTCGTGGCCAAGGAAGGGGCGTCCCCACACGTGCTGCCAGCCACGCACCGCAGACTAATTATCAACGTGGTGGTGGCCGTGGCAACCGCCGTGGCGGCGGTCGGGGACAACGGCGAGGCCAGTCCACACCTACCCCTGCAGCATCCGCCTCAAAAGACTCGTAGTCCGTGCATTCAGGCCCATGTGACGCCAGTGGGGGGCAGGGTTCGCCATCACCACTTCCGCACTGTCACTTTGGACAGGTGGGTGCTGCAAATCGTCCGAAGAGTCTACTCCCTCCCCTTCGAGATGATCCCTCCAGTCATGCCACCGCAATTCCACCGCGCGTCGGGGGTTCATTTGCGATTTCTGCAGGAGTAAGTTACGGCCCTCTTGGCCAAGGGGACCATCGAGCGCATTCCTGGGGCAGAAGTAGGGTGTGGTTGTTACTCCCACTACTTTCTGGTACTCAAGAAGGGCAAAGGGGGCCTACGCCCTATCTTGGAGCTACGGAATGTCAACGGCTTCCTCCGGAAGGAGAAGTTCAAAATGCTGACACTGGCTCAGGTCTTAGCTGCCCTGGACCCAGGAGACTGGATGGTAGCGTTGGACTTGAAAGACGCTTATTTCCACATCCCCGTCCTGCCGGCCCACCGGCACTAACTGCGGTTCACTGTAGGCCACGAGCACTTTCAGTTTACTGTGTTCCCCTTCGGCCTTACCAGCGCCCAAGGGTGTTCACGAAGGTGATGGCGGTGGTCACAGCTCATCTGCGCAGGTTAGGGGTTTCAGTCTTTCCCTACCTCGACGACTGGTTGTTGAAGGCGGGCTCGCCCCAGACAGTCGCCAGCCACCTCCAGACGACGGCAGACCTCCTGCATCTGCTGGGGTTCTCCATCAATGTGCCGAAGTCGCACCTGTGTCCCTCTCAAAAGCTCGTCTTCATCGGGGCGGTTTCGGGTTTATCCTCCCGAGCAGCGGGTTCGGGATATTCAGGCTCTGATTCCAGTCTTTCAGCCTTTATCCCGAGTCTCGGTCAGGTTGACGCTGCGGCTTCTGGGGCTGATGGCCTCCTGCATCTTTCTGGTGCATCACACCCGATGGCAGATGCGGGCTCTGCAGTGGAACCTGAAGTTTCATTGGGCCCAGCATCAGGGCAACCTGTCCGACCATGTCCTGATCTCGGAGGGCACTGCGAGACCGCTGCAGTGGTGGCTCCCGGACCGCGATTGGGTCAGCGGCAGATCCCTCTCCCTACCCCAACCGGAGCACGTAGTTGTGACGGACGCGTCCCTCCAGGGATGGGGAGGCCACATGGGAGAGGCGGAGATCAGTGGCCTCTGGTCTCCGGCGGAGTCCCGGCTCCATATCAACCTTTTGGAGCTGTGGGCGATTCGTCTTGCACTGAAGGCATCCTCCCCTCTGTCCGAGGGAGTGTAGTGCAGGTCTTCACAGACAACACCACCGCCATGTGGTACTGCAACAAACAGGGCAGGGTGGGGTCGTGGACCCTCTGCCAGGAGGCTCTGCGCCTTTGGCAGTGGCTGGAACATCAGGGCATGACCCTGGTGGTTCAACACCTGGCAGGTTCTCTGAACGCCAGGGCGGACGAACTCAGCCGCCGGTGCATGATGGATCACGAATGGCGTTTGAACTCGGACGTGGCGCAAGGTCTCTTTCTGCAGTGGGGAGAGCCTTGGTTAGATCTATTCGCCACAGAAGAGAACGCGCAATGTCATCAGTTCTGCGCGTTGGAATTCCCAAGGCTGCACTCGCTCGGAGACGCTTTTCATCGCGAGTGGAGTTGCGGTCTGTTGTATGCCTTTCTGCCTATACCACTTCTGCCCAGAGTGCTGAAGATCAAACGCGGCCGGGCCCAAGTCATCCTTGTGGCTCCGGACTGGGCACGAAGGTGCTGGTATCTCGAGCTACTCAGTATGTCAGTCGATCCCCCGGTTCGTCTGCCTCTTCAGGAGGACCTTCTGTTGCAGCAGCAGGGGACGGTCCTCCACCCGAATGTGTCCAGTCTCCACCTCCATGCTTGGAGATTGAGCGGCGATAGTTGAGGCCATTTGACTTGCCTCCTGAAGTCTGTAACATCATTCTGGCAGCCAGGCATCCCTCCACAAAGTCGGTATACGCCTGCAGGTGGAACAGATTTGTGGCATGGTGCACAGCAAAGGCTGTGAATCCTCTCTCTGCCCCTCTTTCTGAGGTTCTTCTCTTCCTTCTTTCTCTAGCCCAGTAGGGCTCTGCTCTGGGCACTATCAAGGTCTACCTTTCTGCCCTTTCAGCCTTTATAAGGCTGCCTGATCAGCCATCTTGATTCAAGCCCCCAATTGTAACTCGTTTTCTGAAAGGCATCACACACACGTTTCCACCAGTTCCATTTGTGATGCCTCAGTGGGACTTGAACCTGGTTCTTACTTATCTGATGTGCGCTCCCTTTAAGCCACTTCACAACTGTCCTCTCAGCCTTCTTACTCTGAAGACTGCTTTCCTGGTTGCCATCGCCTCTGCCAGGAGAGTGAGTGAGCTCCAGGCTCTTTCATCCAAACCTCCTTTCCTTTCTGTCCATCTGGACAAGGTTGTGTTGCGGACAAGACCCTCTTTCCTGCCCAAGGCTGTCACGGCCTTCCACATCGGGCAGTCTATCACCTTGCCCACCTTCTTACCGCCTCCGCATCCCTCAAAGGAGGAAGAGCGGCTCCACCGTCTGGACCCAAAACGTGCGCTCTTGTTTTATCTGGATCGCACTCGCCAGTTCCGGGTGGATAACCAACTCTTTGTTGGTTACGTGGGCGCTAAGAAGGGACGGGCGGTGCACAAGCGGACCATCTCTCGGTGGGTCGTCTTGTGTATCAAGGCTTGTTATTCCTTGGCGAATAAGGAGCCTCCTGTTGGGCTGGGGGCCCATTCCACTCGGGCCACGGCATCTACCACTGCCCTGGGCCGGGGAGTCCCCTTGCAGGACATCTGTCAGGCAGCTACGTGGGCATCGCTGCACACGTTTGCAAGACACTACTGCCTGGACAGCCAAGTCCGGAGCGATGGCTTCTTTGGCCGTTCCGTCCTCCAGGACTTTCTGGTGTGATTATTGGTTCGCAGACCCACCACCGGGGTTGGTATTGCTGGGGTATCTATTCTAAGGTAAGGAATCTAATACTAACCTGTTTCTTTCAGACGAACAAGTTACTTACCTCGGTAACGATATATCGTTAAGAAACAGTAGTTAGTATTAGATTCCTTACCGCCCCAACCATCCTCCCTGTTCTGCAAACCGATATCTAGGGTTAAGGTCATCCCCTTTCAGGGCCCTAGTTTCAATGGCACCAGTGTTGGTTTTTAACATGGCTCTGCGTTTCTGGTGTGGAAAAGCTGTGATGTCATCACGGGGCCCACAACGGACGTGGAGCCGCAGACAACGCCTACCGACACGCAAGGGTACTGCTACGCAAAAATTTCCGGATCCAGTCTGACGCCTGGGGATATTCTAAGGTAAGGAATCTAATACTAACTAGTGTTTCTTACAGAGATATCGTTACCGAAGGTAAGTAACTTGTTCGATAAAGCAAAGGGAGGTAACTTTTATTTGGCCTTTGTAGACCTATCAGCGGCCTTTGATTGTGTTGTCCATACAAAACTGTGGGGAATTTTAAATGATATGAAAGTTGATCCAGTTTTAATTCAATATTTAAGACAACTGTATACAGGAGCCACAGCAAAGGTTCGCTACGGCATTAAGGGCGAGTGCACCACCCCGTTTAAAGTTGAACGTGATGTAAGGCAGGGTTGCGTATTGGCACCTCTCCTGTTCTCATTATATACTAATGCTCTGGAACAGGAGATGGTGCCAAACACCAGGGACCCGCCACTATTAAATACCCTCCCAATAGCTTCTCTTTTGTATGCAGACGACGCTGTCCTCATGTCCCGTACCCAAATAGGACTACAAAGGGCCCTTCATTTTTATGCAAGTTTTATGGCCAGTCTTGGGTTAAAATTGAACGCAAAAAAAAGCTTTGTGATGTCATGTGGTTATAGCAGAAAGAAGACCAGAAGCTTCCTAGCGGGGGAAAAGGTGGAGATTACCCCAGCATTTAGCTATTTGGGAGTGCTTTTTGACAAAACTGGCTCTTGGTCATCGGCTGTTAAGGCTAGGTCTCTACTTTTCATGAAATCGATTGCATCATTTCTCAATTTCTCTACAAAATTGGGGAGAAGACCACCAGAGATACTGCTAATCCAGCAGTTTGTAAATGTAATAGGCAAATGATGCACGTCCCCAACATGCCGCTAATAGGTCAATAAATAACTACAGACCCGCAAATGAAGTACCATCGTCTGGTTAAATAATATGATGACAGGTGTGGGTGTTATGTCACCACCCGGGGGGACACCTACTCAACTGATAGGGTGGGTCAGCTGGCAGAGCTAATAGAAACATTGGCAGACTCCAGTGTAGCAGCACTTGCAAACATAACAGATGAACTCACTGCTATGAGGGCAGTAGTGATCCAGAATCTCACTGCTTTAGACAACCTCTTAGCAAAGGAGGGCAGAGTATGCCAGGTCATACAACAAATCTGCTGTTCTTATTTCACAGATAACTGTGATAATATCATTAGGCCATAGAGGACATCCGGAAGGTCCAGAAAGAGGATAAAGGCATACATACGGGTGGCATTTGGGGAGCTATAGGAGCTTGGCTTAGCAATTGGGGAACATAGTTGCTAGAAGCATCGATTACAAAGAAGCACTTACTAAGAGTCACCTGATGGACGACTTCATAAGAAGCAGACTATCAGTAATCCTAAATCAGGCAAAAAACCCGCTAGATGACTAGCTACCTACCAAAGTCACTATTTCCCTAGATGCAGAGAAGGCGTTCGACTGCGTAGAATGGGGCTATCTTCCCTGGACAATGGAAAGGATAGATATTAGTCCTAACTTCCTCACAATAAATGAGGGGGCGTATCACAACTCCACCACTACCCCACTGCACTTGTAAGTTGTGGAGGCTACAGTTCACCCTACTTTCCAATACAGTAAGGGACTCATTAGGGTTGCCCCCTTCACCATTACTATGTCTTATAGCTTTAGAAACCCAGGCAATTATCATTCGTGCTACAGACCATACGAAGGGGATAAGGACAACTGCAGGTGAGCTTAAAGTTTTCTATTATGTGTATGCCATTTTACTGGCAATATCCCAACTATCCAAGACAGCAAAGGCATTAGTGAATCAAATTCTTTCACACATTTTCAGGCTATAAAATAAATTGGTCTAAATGTGAAGCTTTGCCCTTAATTCCAATCACTACGAAAGCATCCCTGGGGGATCTACTGTTCAAATAGCTGCACAGTAAATTGAGGTATCTCGGCATCTATATAAATCAAGGACTGCGAGACATGATACAGGACAATATCTGCCCAATTATTACAAAAAAGAAGCAAGACTTTCAGAAATGGAAGGACCTGAATACATCTTTATTTGGTAGGTACTAGATCATTAAAAATAATGCAATAACCAAAACCAATTAGGTCTGGTATTCTATAACTCCACGTTTCTAAAAGTCTTTTCACTGGCCTAGAAGAGACTATCACTCAATGTGTATGGTAGGAAAATAAATCAAGATTAAAGAGTTCAAAACTACACACCGCCACAGAGAAAGGATGCCCCTGTCTACCAAACAGTGAAAGCTTTTGGCATTCACAGACCATAGGGCCAAGGTTTTAAAGGAGAAAATCAGTTACACAAATGTCTCTACTTTTTTGACTCACGATTAGTCAGAGTGGTAGACTAGGTTCTCTTGCATGAGATGGTGAGTAAGAAACGTTGGGTCATCTGATGTGAGCTGATGATGATGAACGATCTGCCTATTAGGCAGACCTGAACATGGTTTTGAACAAGTGCCTAAAAGGGAATCCATAGGGGCTTCAATAAATGTTAACAGGGGCTCTGTTGGAGCCTGACCAGGTTGAAGTACTTCACTCCATATACAAGTGTTCAATTCCAAGGTAGGCAGCTGTAATTCTAGAACTTCTGCCGCTCTTCGCTAAACAGGAGTGAAAGAGGCACTTTTCTCTGTGGTAGGATCAGGGGACTTGGAACGGTCACATGGACAGTATCTGAGGAAGTGTGCAGCCCATTGGCATTTTGCAGTTCTTCAGAACTGCTTTCCTCATCATATTGGGGATGAATGTCACCCATTCATCATAGTTATTATTGTTCGAGTGAGCCAAGGATTGCCTAGTGGCTGTTTGCAGGTCAGGCCCGGGACTATCTGAGTCAAGCTGGATTATGCTTGGACTCGGATAGCACTATACGCTGTACATCCTTCTCCAACGTCCGTGTGAAAAAAATCGGTGCATGGAATGGCGTCAGAACCTAAGTCAGCACTGGAGTTAGTGCAGAACCCAATGAGGAATGAAGTGGCATAGACGGCGGACCTGCCAGTGGACATACGACTGGATACTACCAATAATCCTTGGATATTGAAGGCATGCCAGCGGGAACCAGAAAAGTGAAAAATATGCAGAGAATAATATCTCCAAAGGCCTCTGCTTGTTGCAACATTGTCTACAATCGGGGTGTGCCAGGACCGAACTCAGAATCAGCTCTGATGGAGATCAGGAGAAGGTCAGGGAGGCACAATGGTACCCTCTTTGGAGTTTCAGAATGGCAGGAATGGGACGATTCCTGCTTTAAGTTCTAACGTTTTTTTTGGGCATACCCAAAGACAAACCCTGATGATGATGATGAACTAACACAGCGACAAAGTTTAACTGCCCAGTCCTTTATGGCCTTCGGGTTTATCTGGGGGCAGTTGTCACAGGTCCTGGAGTCATGCTCCGACCCCAGGCTTCATAGATAGATTTTATGAGTGTCTGTCACAGATATTAGTTTGCAACGGTCTGTGCACAGTTTGAATCCTGTCATCACAGGATTATTTGGGAGGACTCGTGGCTAAAGGCTCACAAAGAAAGGAACTGATGTCAGCATGCATGGGATATTTACAACAAGGGGTGGTGAGGGACAGAGTCTCTGAATTAAGCAGAAAGCTCTCACCCAGTCAAGAGATCAGGGCTAGATCCAACACCGTTTTTTAGCTCACTGCACCATCCCAGTTTCAGAACCTGGCTGTATGCAAATTAGTCTGTTCCTGTCCCAGTGCATGATGGGAACAGGGCAAACCAAACTACAAAAGCCAATTCTTACACTGGGAAGGAAGGAAACAAGCTCCCGGGGACCGGTTTCTGGCATTACAGCCGTCTTCGGCCCGGTTTGCTTGAATCCTGATGGTGCAATGAGCAAGGGTCTCACATCTGAGAATACCCTTCCACGCTTAGGGTGGACAAAAATATTTACAACAAGGGGTGGTGAGGGACAGAGTCTCTGAATTAAGCAGAAAGCTCTCACCCAGTCAAGAGATCAGGGCTAGATCCAACACCGTTTTTTAGCTCACTGCACCATCCCAGTTTCAGAACCTGGCTGTATGCAAATTAGTCTGTTCCTGTCCCAGTGCATGATGGGAACAGGGCAAACCAAACTACAAAAGCCAATTCTTACACTGGGAAGGAAACAAGCTCCCGGGGACCGGTTTCTGGCATTACAGCCGTCTTCGGCCCGGTTTGCTTGAATCCTGATGGTGCAATGAGCAAGGGTCTCACATCTGAGAATACCCTTCCACGCTTAGGGTGGACAAAAATATTTACAACAAGGGGTGGTGAGGGACAGAGTCTCTGAATTAAGCAGAAAGCTCTCACCCAATCAAGAGATCAGGGCTAGATCCAACACCGTTTTTTAGCTCACTGCACCATCCCAGTTTCAGAACCTGGCTGTATGCAAATTAGTCTGTTCCTGTCCCAGTGCATGATGGGAACAGGGCAAACCAAACTACAAAAGCCAATTCTTACACTGGGAAGGAAACAAGCTCCCGGGGACCGGTTTCTGGCATTACAGCCGTCTTCGGCCCGGTTTGCTTGAATCCTGATGGTGCAATGAGCAAGGGTCTCACATCTGAGAATACCCTTCCACGCTTAAGGTGGACAAAAATATTTACAACAAGGGGTGGTGAGGGACAGAGTCTCTGAATTAAGCAGAAAGCTCTCACCCAGTCAAGAGATCAGGGCTAGATCCAACACCGTTTTTTAGCTCACTGCACCATCCCAGTTTCAGAACCTGGCTGTATGCAAATTAGTCTGTTCCTGTCCCAGTGCATGATGGGAACAGGGCAAACCAAACTACAAAAGCCAATTCTTACACTGGGAAGGAATGGGATGGCGCTTAAATGCGGCTCCAATCCTGACTTCCAGAACTTAACATTGTTGATGCAGTTGCACAAAACCACTTACTGGTGTGCAGGAGTACATCTTTCAAAGTTTTCGGATCCAGCATGATGCCTGGGATATCAAAACACATACCTTTACCTAGCATGGCTTTACCACGCATGGTAAGTATATGTAAGTAAAACGATAGAGAGTTTGATTTTAATTTAAACCACCTTGTTTTAATTTACTCCTACTCTCTCTATACCACTACCCACCCCAAACCATAAAATTACCTAACTTTCCTTCACCACTGCCCACACCTAAATTCTAAAGTTATCGATACCTACCCTTACCACTGCCAACCCATAAACCCTATTACTACCCTTACCTCGTTTTACCACTACCCAACCGTAAACCCTAACATTTACCTCACTTTACCACTACTCAGTTGTAGAACATTGGGGTTTTGGTCCCTGTGAAGGGGAACCACATAAGTCACTAAATTAACCTGTGTTTTATCCAATGGTAGCCTGGCACAAAAGCAGACAGGCCTAACTTAGAGGCAATGTGTAAAGTACATAAACAGTAACAACTGCATAAGAAAAATGCCACACCAATTTAGAAAAGTAGAGTACGTTTTAATAAATGAGAAAAAAACAACAAAAATTCAATCAATTGAACCAGAGATACTTCATTTCAAAGTTTTAGGTAAGAATAGCGCCTAGAAACACAAAGGACTCCTCGCAGTCATTTGGTCGTGCTAGACTGGGGAAAGTCACAAGATTAGGACGACCATGATGGAGCGCAAACCAGATACAGGGACCATGTTAATCCTGCTGAAAAAGTTACCTTCTCAAAGTCACCATGAAGAGTTAAGTTTGTGCTGAAGGAGGCAGTGAGAAGAGTGTCGCAGACTGTCATCAGTGTAGTGCGTAGAGAAGGCCAGGCATCACAGTTGGTCGCCGCTGGAGTGCGAAGATCCTGTCAGGCATCATGGATAGTCGTTCCTGGAGCTTCATATTGAGGGGTTACTGCCAGCTGTCGTCACTGTAGTTTGAAGTGCAGCTCTCACATTGCCAGTCGTCATTGGTGGTCACTGTAGCACGAAGAGTCTAATGCACGGAGCTTCGTGCTGACAGTCGCCACAGGCAGCAAAATCTCGGTACAAAGAGTCCAAAATTCTGGATTTCTCCCTTTCCATACAGGAGGAGCTCAACTGATGCCAGATATGTGTTCAGTGCCTGGGGAAGCACCTTTTGAAGATCAGGAAGTCATTCCAGCAGAGGCCAGAGAGGCTATAGCAGGTCCAGTGCAGCAGGTCAGCTGCAGCGAGATTGTTGGGTCATTGAAGCTCAGAACAGGAGTGCGGCCACATCAATTTTGCAGTCACTTTGGCAGTCCTGGGTCAAGCAGCAAGGATGCCCTCTGTGGGTACAAGGCAAGTTTCAAGCAACAGGGCAGCCCTCTAAAGGTACAAAGCAGGCCTCAATCAGCAGGGCAGTCCTTTGAGGTACAAGGCTGTCCTTCTGGGGGTCAATCCAGGAGAAACGTAAGAGTAGGTCTGAGGGTCCTATTTTTAAACCTGGTGCCAGCTTTGAAGTGGAAGAAACCTCTACTCTGAATTTCCCCCCACAGTTGGTTCTGGAATTTCCTACCACCCTGCCCAGGCTTGGGTGAATGTCTTTGTGAGTGTGCTGCGGCAGCTACTTTGAAATGTTAATGGGGCAGGGAACAGCTCTTTTTTTTCAATTGAATTTTTTAACGTTGACTTACAATCAAGGTTTCAGCAGGTGCAGCGGATACACAGCCATATCAAGGACAGTAATAAAATATCATAAATCAAAAGACACCAGGAATAAGAAGAACAAGTGACAGCAATCAATGAGAACAAATACACATTGCCAGAGATCAATAAGGAAGCATATGGAAGAGTAAGGAAGCAGTTCATAGAGTCGCCAGGACGAGCGGCAGTATATGCGGGATATAAAGGGGGGATCAAGCACAGGTTACTTGGGGGTTGGGGAAGTGACGGTGTAGCCCACGAGGCCAGCACAAGCAAGGGCCACAGTGCGCACAAACGTGAATAAGTCCGAAGGGCAGTGTGAGTAGGTCTCAGGGTCTGGCCATAGCATTGAGCGGGTGTTCTAGCAGGTATGTCTGTAACAGGCCTAAGATGTCGCGGGACGTGAGCACTAGGCAAAAGGACACAAATTTCCAAGGTTTGGCAGGAATATGTTCAGTGTACCCAAGGAGAGTTATGAGTGGTGACCGGGAGATAGGTGCAGACGTCATAGAGTCCAGGGCCGTGAGGACCTGTCGCCATTAGGTAAGTACCTCAGGACATCCCCAAGCAAGGTGTAGAAAATCTGCATGTTCTGCTTTGCATCTATCGCATCAGTGTGTGTCCCGTAAACCAAGATTGTGGAGCCTAACTGGAGTGTAATAACTGCTCCGTCTGTTTGCAGCAAAATAACCATAGTTCGTCAGTAAGGTGTTGACCGAGTTCCACCGCCCTCTTACCACGGGCTGAGATCGGGGGATAGACAGTGTCCATATACAAAGCATGATAGAGTGTAGACACAAAGTGTGAGGCAGAGGTTGCACGCAAGGTCTAGTGCAGTGGGACCAATGTTGCTGGCTCAGAAGGGTATGTGGAGTGACTTGCTTGGATGCCGTGACGAAGGCGGGCATATAAAAAAAGTTTCCATGGTAGAAGGTGGGGTGTCATGACACAGTTGTTGAAGAGTGCAGAACTTGCCACCTACATACAGGTCTCCCCAGCAGCGAATGTTTCGTGCACTTGCAACTTTCTTAAAAATACCTTCTTGTAGTAACAACACCTTTGGATGATAGGTGAGTGGTAGAAGGGGGGAATAGAGGCAGGACTCAGGTGTGCGAGCCCTGATCGTCCAATCTACAGAAGTGGGGCATCTTCCACGGGGCCCAACTCTAGAGAGAAGGATGCCATCCAGTGGGATTGGAACTGCAAGCCAATGTTCAGTGGCGACGTGTGGAGTATAGCGGGGTGAGTTAAACCAAAAATGAGCGAAGTGTGCCTGAACGCTTATGTAATACAATTCAAAGTTAGGCATGCCAAAGCCTCCGTGGGCATAAGGCCGCACAAGCGTGTCCCACTGGATATGCGGCTGCCTTCCGCCCCACACTAATATAATCAGCTCAGATAGGAGGGTAGCGAAAAAATGCCTTTCGGGGTCATAGGGAATATTAAGGAATAAGTATAAGAATTTGGGAAGTATGACCATTTTGATAAGGGATATACGACCAGCCATGGTTAGAGGGGGTGTTATCCATCGATTGATGCAGCCTGTGACATGTTCCATTGCAAACCCATAACTGAGTCGCATCAGCTCCTCTCGGTCCGCCGCGACGTGGATCCTCAAGTATCTAACATCTTCATCACAGCACACAATGGGAAAGTCAGGCTCGAAAGGAGTGGCATAGCTCATCAACGGGAAAATTAGTGATTACCTGATTGCCCGCCAAATTTAACAAATTCGCGCAATAGTGGGTTTAGATTTTGGCGGGGATCTTTGATGTAGAGGGTGACATCATCCGCGTATAAATGAATTAGAATTGGGCAAAGGAGACAACGTAAGCTTATGTGGCTATAGTGTTGCCTGAACTTGGCTGCCAGAGGTTCCATTACCAAGGTGAAGAGGATAGGGGAGAGCAGACAGCCCTGGCGAGTGCCGTGAGAAAGAGATAGATGGTGACGTGTGTCCGTTGATCAAGACCTTCGCCATTGGTGAGGTGTAAAGGAGTCTGATCCATAATAAAAAAGCTTGCAGGGCGTCCCATGTTTTGTAAAATGGTGAACAGATAGTCCCACTCCACTGAATCAAAAGCCTTAGAGGCATCCAGGAATACAGATATCAGCACAAGCTTAGGGACTACCGCTTGTAAGATGGAAAACAGTGTCCTAAGGTTGTGTGATGTCGCCCTTCCAGGAATAAACCCTGTTTCGTCTCGGAGGACTAACTTATCCATCAGGAGGCTGAGGCGGTTCGCTATTACTTTAGCAAGTATTTCTGCATCTGTGTTTATAAGAGAGAGGGGCCTGTAGGACTCACAGCGGTCTGCGGGTTTACCTGGTTTTAATAATGACGTGATTAGTGCCTCTCTCATCGAGGCAGGCAGGATTTTTGCCACCCAGGCTTCAAGAAGCATAAGTTACTACTTGTGCAACGATATATCTAAAGAGACATTAGTTAGTGATAGATTCCTTACCAAAGAGTATCCCCAGGCGCCAGGCTGGATCCGGAAAAGTTTTTCTGCTTAGCAGTACCTCTGCGCGCCAATAGGTGGCGTCCTGCGGCTCTGCGTCCATCACTGGCGTCGTAGGCGCCAAGATGACGTCACAGAGTACTTAGGCCAATGGTGCATAAACTAGGGCCTTAAAAAGGAGATGACCTTAACCCTAGTAATCAGTTCGCAGAACGGGGAGGATCGGTGCGGCGGTAAGGAATCTATCACTAACTAATGTCTCTTACAGATATATCGTTACACAAGTAGGAACTTGTGCATCTGAAAGAAACATGTTAGTGATAGATTCCTTACCTTTGAATAGATACCCCAGCAATACCAAACCCGGTGGAGGGTCTGCAAACAGGATTACACCAGAAAGTCACGGAGTACAGAACGGCCAAAGAAGCCGTCTCTCCGGACCGGACTGTCAAGGCAGTAGTGCTTAGTAAACGTGTGTAGCGAGGCCCACGTTGCTGCCTGACAAATATTCAGCAAGGGGACACCGCGTCCCAAGGCAGTAGTGGCTGCAGTTGCCCTGGTCGAATGGGCACGCAGCCTCACAGGCGGCTCCTTCTTGGCCAAGGAGTAACTTGCTTTGATGCACTGAACGACCCACCGGGAGATGGTCCGTTTGTGCACCGCCCTACCTTACTTGGTGCCCACGTAGCCAAAGAGCTGATCATCCACCCGGAACTGCTGTGTACTCTGCAAATAGAATGCTAGCGCACGTTTTGGGTCCAGATGGTGGAGCCTCTCCTTTTCCCGTGAAGGGGTGGGGCGGAAAGAAGGTGGGCAAAGTGATAGTCTGCCCGATGTGGAAGGGTGCGACAACCTTTGGCAAGAAAGAAGGACGAGTCCTTAGAACCACATTGTCAGGATGAACAGAAAGGAAATAAGGTTTAGAAGAAAGAGCCTGGAGCTCACTCACTCACTCTTCTGGCAGAAGTGATAGCTACCAGGAAAGCCGTCTTGAGAGTAAGAAGACGTAAGGGACAGTTATTAAGGGGCTCAAATGGAGCGCACATTAGAAAACTCAAGACAAGATTCAAGTGCCACTGAGGCATTATGAAGGGTACTGGTGGAAACGAATAACAACCGGGGACTTAAAAAGAGAAGGCTGATCTGGAAGCCGTAGAAAGGCAGAGATGGCCGAAAGATAACCTTTGATAGTGCCCAGAGCAGAGCCCTGCTGGGCCAACGATAGAAAGAACAGAAGAACCTCAGAAAGCAGGGCAGAAAGGGGATCCACAGTCTTAGCTGTGCACCATGCCACAAATCTGTCCACCTGCAGGCGTATAACGTTTTGGTGGCGGGACTCCTGGATGCCAGAATGACACAGACTTCGGGAGGAAGATCGAAAGGTGTCAACTGTCGCAGCTCAATCTCCACGCATGGAGGTGGAGACTGGACAGGTTCGGGTGGAGTACCGTCCCCTGCTGCTGCGACAGAAGATTCTCCCGAAGAGGCAGACGGATCGGGGGATCGATGCTCATACTGAGTAGCTCGGGATACCATACACTTCGAGCCCAGTCGCGCCTGATCTTCTTCAGCATTCTGAGCAGAAGTGGTATAGGCGGAAAGGCGTACAATAGACCGCAACTCTGGTGTCGAATAGATCTAACCAAGGCTCTCCCCACTGCAGAAAGAGGCCTTGCGCTACCTCCAAGAGCAGAAGCCATTCGTGATCCATCATGCACCAGCGGCTGATCTAGTCTGCCCTGGCGTTTAAAGGACCTGCCAGGTGTTGAACCACTAAGGAAATGCCTTGATGCTCCAGCTATGTCCAGAGGGGCAGAGCCTCCTGACATAGGGTCCAGAACCCCACCCGCCCTGTTTGTTGCAATACCACATGGCGGTGGTGTTGTCCGTGAACACTTGCACCTCACTTCCCCGGACAGAGGGAAGTAATGCCTTCAGTGTAAGCCGGATCGCCCGCAGCTCCAGAAGGTTGATATGGAGCTGGGACTCCGCCGGAAACTAGAGGCCTCTGATCTCCGCCTCTCCCACGTGACCTCGCCAACCCAGGAGGGACGCATCCGTCACCACTGTGTGCTCCGGTTGGGGAAGGGAGAGCGATTTGCCACTGACCCAATCGTAATTCGTGAGCCACCACTTCAACAGTTGTGCAGCGCCCTCCGCAATCTGGACGTGATTCGACAGGTTGCCCTGATGCCGTGCCCACTGACAGACTCCCCAGGATATAGCAGCATGGATTAGCAAATTTAGCGGCACAAATATGGAAATTTAGCAGCATTTTTGCAGTACTTTATTTTACTCATAATCAATCATTTTCAGCCTGAAAAACGCGAAATCCTTGAGGGTCTGTAAAGGGAAGTAAGACAATGACTACTGACAGCGGTACTCATGCTTGATGCTGGCTCTCGGGATCAGCACGGCGCATCTAGCTGACCAAGTTACTGTTCAAGCTAAATATAATTTATTTTATGTAGGTTAAAAAGAGAATCCCACAATTAAAACGTAGGTAAATGTACAATTCTACATCCGTTTCAACAAGTGTTAAAATAACTACAACCAGGCAAGTAACTTTATTAAATTATTGTCTATGTTGCACACTCATAACAAACTACGAAAGGCCCTAGTCGTCAGAATGGAAGGTAAAACAGAGTTTGTTTTTAAAATAGTGACATGGATTACTTAGACATATGGACATATTAAATATCCTGGTTCTTTTGGACATAATGTGCGTTAAACCATATAGCCTGAGCATTCAGAGCACTGCAAGCTATTTTTTCTGTATAGTTAGGCGATTGCTGCTAGCCTAGGAATACAGACCAATCTGCATATGCCTGCAAAAGAGTCTTTCAGGTTGTAAAGATCTACACACCCAAGCCATTGCTAAAAATATTATCCAGTACATTGAGAGATCATACAGGTATGCCATCTGGTGGCAGAGCAATCCCCTAAGATTAAACAGATTTTACAGGCTCACAGAGGTGTCCGTCATGTTTTTAATGTGGAGGCAGACCAAGACCTCTATCCTCTGCCCTATGCACAATCTCTCCACACATCCATAATGCATCCCCACGGGCTGACAATGACAGCTCGCAACCTCAGACGGTGCCAGCTTGCCACAACAGTCATTGCCTGTGAACCAAGGGTCGCAGTGCATCGCAGATCGGGATCAGCATATTTCACAAATCATTGCACCAATAGCAGCTTTTTTAAACATTTTTTTTACAAAAGTGCCGATTTCGCCGGCATTTTTGTAAAAATTGCGGC
The DNA here is from genome assembly GCF_964263255.1 of Lissotriton vulgaris. NCBI lineage: Eukaryota > Metazoa > Chordata > Amphibia > Caudata > Salamandridae > Lissotriton > Lissotriton vulgaris. Next base: position 1,109,246,701 of record NC_141691.1, read on the forward strand.
ATTTTTACAAAAGTGCTGATTTCGCAGCAACCCGGGAAATACTGGAGGGTCTGGCTAGGAGGTCCAAGTCTGTGCAAGAAAGCAGTGTGAATGTAGAATTCATTATTTTAAATTTGCATTGCACACAGTAAAAAGATAAACTGTGACAAAATGTTTAAGATAAAAAGTGCTTCCAGTTTTGCTATCCTATTCTATCCATTAAAAGCATGCATTTCACAGCCCAGCTGGTGACTCCCTTGCATTATCACTTAAAGAGAATACATCTGTGTCTTCATGAAGTTCAAGGGATTCCATCAACTAAAGCCAGAACTGGCTTCTAGACACCCTTTACAAGTGCAGATTGACCAGTTGTCCACATTTAAATTTCTTTCAGTGAAGTTGGCACCCTGGCAAGAAGGCTTATTTAGTTGTCTGCCCCTCCCTCGGGGTCACAGCCAGGAGACTCCTGCCTTACACAGCAGATGAAGAATTTCAAAACTCCAATTTAACCCTCCCGGAATGGCTGTCTTTTCACAAAATGTAGGAGAACTGTTATTCAAAAATTTTAAAAGTATGAGCACGTTGTGTCCCTCGGATACCCCCACTTCGACCACTGACCACAGAACTGTCTGGTGCTGGCTAGTCATGGTAATGCTCTCACCCATGAGTCCAGCTGTTTCCCCAACATCCCAACATGCTATTAGAAGAACTTGGCTGCCTCCAGCCCTACCTAAGCCTCGAACTGCACACAAAACTGACTGGTTTCTCTGACCGGGGAGGAGACAAAATCACCTCACCCTGCTTGGCACGGTCACGGCTGTTAGCCCATTCCTTGCTGAGGCCAAGAGATTGCCATCAGCCCCTGGAAGGCCTGATACTGTTCTGTGAGAAAGGAATATTTTTTTAATTTTATCAACTGTAATGAGAACACGTTTAGTTCCGAGGTTAGTGTGGCTGCAACAGACATACCTCTGTAAGCACTTTGCAGAGAGACCTTGAACATTCATTGCCCAATCAATCAAACAATCTTTATTCGGTTGAATCAGTCATAAACGATAAAAACAATAGATCAAAAATTCTTAAAACACTGGTTAAAAATACAGTAAAAATGGTTGCATTTTTGCAAAAATGCCGATTACGCAGGCACTTTTGTCAAAATCGTAGCATTTATACAAAAGTGCAGATTTCGCTGCAAACCATGAAATTCTGGTGGGTCTGACTGAAACTTCAGGTCCGACAGCAGAGCCCGCATATGCCACCTGGCATGCAACACTAGCAGATGCAGGAGGCCATCAGGCCCAGAAGCCGGAGGGTCATCCTGACAGAAACCCGGGATAGAGGGCGAAAGAGCGGAATCATAGCCTGAATGTGAGAAGTTGGCCTGGTATGTGATGCTCACTAATTCTAGTGATCACCTTGTACCATGCCAAGCAACCCTTATGATGATTGGTTGTAAGTCAACCTTATAGACCAGCTATCCTAGTAGCGTGGACAAAGCAGTCTTATGCTAAACTCTGTAAAGGCATGTGAAGCAAGCTGTTTTACCATCCACAATCCCCTTGAATACCAAAATGAAAGGACACCACACAGATATATATTGAAAATATATATATATTTATTTACTACAAAATCCCCTATACTCTTTATGAGCACAGAAGCAAATGCGTTAAAACAAAACACAGTTTAAATATACAAAAGTTGCACAATATGGATGAGCCCTAGGGGCCACCTAAACCATATAGTAAAATAGTGGTATAAGAACCACCTAACTGAAAGGAAGTAGGCCTAGGGCCTGGGGAATCGCTGGAGCTGTTCAGGACTAACAGTGAAGTAGTCGGGAAAGGCCCGCGGGACTCGGGTGCAGTGCGGAAAGTGCACGCATATACCAATGTTAAGTCAATGGTGCGTAAAAGTTACAAAGTTAGTTATTAAGGAACCTTCCGGCTGACCTAGAAGGACGAAACTTTAGAACTAGGCACTAGAGGTGTGTACCAGTGTAGGAACACCGGCGTTGCTGAGTTACCTCACCCACAGGAAGCGGGTGCACAGGTGCGAAGTAGTGTCAAGTTTCGTCACGCAGGTCGATGGTGCTTGGAGCTGAAGATGCTGCAGGCGTAGAGACGAGAAGAGTTCCGGTGGATCCAAGGGTGGATCTGAAGTGGTGAAGACCTGAAAGCAGAGGGAACAATGTTCAAAGTCACTAGCCAGTGACTACCGTGGAACCAGGATGGAACCAGGCGATGTCGGGTGCAAACAGGCGATGAGGTGAAGATTGTCTCTGCAGCCACGTGGACACGAAGAGGTCAAGGACGTCCAGGCGTTGGTCACGAGCTGTCCCACGAACGCTCTAGCTGTTGGCGGTGTCGGCTTCTTGATCGGAGCAAACAGGCCTTGGCTAATGCAAGCCACGCAGGAATCGATGCAAGCTTCTCACTCAGGCCAGCAAGGTCAGAGCGGGTGCTCCTTTTTACAGGAGCGAGGGCAAGTCTGGAGCAACCAGACCCGCAGTGAAAATTGTAGGTTTAATCGCCAAGATGGCCGCTGACCACGTGGCAAGTGGCCGGGATGGCGCGTCGAGTGGCACGATGCAAAAGGGCCCCACGCAGATCGGGGAGATGCTGGGGGGCTGATCTTCGGTGCAAGGGCTGCTCAGTTGTGGGGCTTCTCAATCCCCAAAGCACAGCGTCGAGGGTGCCTCGGGTACTGCGCAGTCAGCTTCTCGGGGGTCTTTCGAGATGTCCGGTCCCACGTCTCTCGGTGCCTCCACGGGTCCCTTCTTTGCAGGGACTGTGGATTGGGCTGTGAGAAGTCTGGGAGTCTGGGTCTCGTCAGGCTCTGGGCTCGGGCTCCGGCAGGAGGCGGCAGCAAAGCAGACGTCGAGTTGCTGGATGGTGCCTGTGTTCACAGGGTGGCCACTCCTAGGCCACAAGGGAGATGCTCTTCAGTCTTCTGTGCAGCAGAATGTCGAAGTCCAGTCGTCTTCTTAGTTTCAAGTTGATTCAGGATGATCTGAGGTGCTATGGCACTGCTCCCACTCTTATTCCCAATCTGAGGGGTGGATCACCTGCTAGGTCCCTCCTCTGGGTGGGACCAGGAAGGGGGGCGGTTACACCCCCTTTCCTTTGTCCAGCTCCTCGCCAGGACTGGGGCTGGAAAGCCCCAGGACCGGTTTGGACTGGCTTATGTACGAGTACACCTTGTGTGCCCCGGGCATGTCTGATTCTATTCAGCCCTGTCCTACCCAATACACAAAATCCTGTCTGGGGTGGTGCTCGCACCTCCCAAGGCAGGAAACCCTTTGTCCAAGCCTTCCTCGCTGGAAGGACTCCCAGCAGCAGGAGGTCAGACTTGTGTCTGTAGTGGCAGCATCCATTTTGTGATGCTGAGGCTCTGGTTAACTTTAACCGGGGTTCAGGTTATGTACATGTTGTGTCCCTCTAGAAGGGTGGAATGCTATCCCCGTTGACAGAACTGTCGAGGGGATAGTATTCCAAATCGTATGACACCTTACTCGACATGTTTTGATAAAGCCAAACCAAAGTTAGCATATAACCGCGAGGATTATAATGCACTTAAGAGGTTATGGTACGGCAATATCCCGGAACAGCTAAGGGAGTTGTTCCTGACAGCTGCAGACAGGCTCAGCTCATGCTAGAGCACCGTCTCACATGTAACCACGCACTCTGCCTCCAGGATTGCAGAGGCCTTCCATAGGAGTGGCTTATACGTTAACATGTGTCCAGTTAAGGTCAGATATATGGATACTATATCTAAGTAAGAGGTGATTACACCAACTTACCCCAGCTGAGTGATCAGCCAGTTGTGTCAAATATGGAGGCCAGGGGTGGCACAATACATGCTGCAGCCCCTGGTAGGCCTTGGCTACACCTATGCCCTGGGTACCTATGGTACACTGTTACAGGTGCCTATAAGGTGCACCAGTTCCAATTCGCAATGCACCTAGAGTGCATTGGCAGTAATTTAGAGAGAGAACAGCAGGCTGTGGGTCTGATTAGCAGGCCCAAAGCCACATTAAGTCATAAACCAGTGAAGCAAAAAGCAAAAATTTGGAGTGACCATAGGATAGCAGACCCTACTCTCCTACACTGAATATCCAGGACTCGCTGCTCGGGAGGATAACGACGAAACAGAGTTGAATCTAGAACCGCTCAGACGAAGGAGAGCTTCTGAGAGGGACTCAGGTGCGACTTCGGCACATGGATGGAGAACCCCAGCAACTGCAGGAGGTCGGCCGTAGTCTGGAGGTGGTTGACGACTGTCTGAGGCGAGCCCACCTTCAACAGCTAGTCGTCAAGGTAGGGGAAGACAGACGCCCCTGACCTGCGTAGATGAGCTGCGACCACCACCATCACCTTCGTGAACACCTGAGGGGCAATGGTAAGGCCGAAGGGGAGCACAGGTGGCATGGCCGGAAGGGAGGACAGAAAGGGAAGCGAGTAACCGTGACAGATTATCTGCAGCACCCACTTGTCCGAGGTAATGTCACGCCAGTGGCGGAGGTCGTGACGTACTCTGCCACCCACCGGCGTGGGGTGCTCCCTGAAGCTCGGATTAGGAAGGCTTAGAGGCGGAAGCAGCGGGGTGGAGGTGGACTGACCCGCCTGCTGGTTACCCGACCCACCCCTGCAGAAGCCACGGCTACGCTGGGGCTGGTTCTGGACAGGCCTAGCGGAAGGAGCTTGCTTAGGCGTTCTTACCCTGGCCACGAAACAAACGCAACCCAGCCGTGGCAGGGGCCTTAATGGAAAGACCTGGCCGTGGCACGTGAGTCTTTAAAGTGCTCCAGTGCACTGTCCGCCTTGTCGCCAAAGAGACGGGAGCCATCAAAGGGGATGTCCATGAGCGAGCTCAAGACATCGGGTGAGAACCCAGTGGAACGCAACCAGGCGTGGCGCCGCAACGCCACCGTCATGGAAATGGCCCTGCCCAACGAATCAGCAGTGTCCAAACCACACCTAATGGCAAACTTCGCCACATCCTTGCCCTCCGCATTCGCTTGGGAAAGGACAGCCTGGACCTCCTCGGAGCACTGAGGCAGAACCTCTGTTACTGAATGCCACACTGCATGGGTGTAACGGCCCAACAAGCACGCAGTATTAACTGTTCTCAACCCCAAACTGGCTGAGGAGAACAACCTCTTGCCATTTTGGTCCAGCGCTTAGAGTCCTTATTCAGGGAAGCCGAGGGAAAGGCACTCTGCGATGTCGAGGACTGAATGACCAGGCTCTAACGCGTGGGGTGAGTGGTTAAAAAGGCGGGATCGCCAGGCGCCGGACGATGACGCCTAGCGACGTTCTTATCCACAGGTACCCCCGAGGCCGGCCACAACTAAGTACCCAAGAGGACCTTGGTAAGGGCCTCATTGAAAGGGAGAGGCGGCTCCGACAATGTAGCCGCCGTCTGCAGCCCCTCCGTAAGGAGGTTAGTCTTAAGGGTCACCAAAGGGAGGTTGAGGTGGAGGGCCTCCGCAGCTCGACGCAGCACTATGGTGTAGGAAGCGCCTCCTACATAGTAGGCGGAGGGGAGGCAAACCCCGGGTCCGAAGACACATCAAGGTCACCCGCATACTGAAGGTCATTCACCGAATCCGTCTCTGAGTCACACTACCGCGCAAGGGGGTCCTCGGAGCCGTCCCAGTCCTCGTCTGGCTCCGGGGTAGAAGGAGCTGGTCGCGGCGCAGGACCAGATCCGGAGAGGGACCCAGTGGCGCCGGCAGCGGCTCCAGCCGAGGCCGCGCCGGAGCCGCATCCCAACGCGGATCCCAGGCCAGAACAAAATGGTCCAGGAACCGAGGCAGGGTTGGGATAAACGGCACCCAGTGCGGCACCTGTGGCGGAGCCAGGGGGGGCACTGGGGCCGGAGTCCAGGGCAGCGCCGGAGCCAGTGGCGTTGCACCTTGTGGCGCCGGGGCCGGAGCGAGGGACCTGAATTCAGTGGTTCAGGGGCTGGCACCAGAGGCAGTGCTGCTGGGCCAACAGGATCTGGGCACGGGACCACGGGGCCCGCAGGCGCGCCAGCGGGAGCCCAAGAGCTAAACAGGCGGTCCATGGCAGCAAGATACTCTTGCAGCTGTTCGAGAGTGGCTGAGGTACCCGGGTATAGCGGGTAGGCCACGGGATTCCCAGGCTCCAGAGGAGCCGCAGGGGTGGAACCCGTGTCCCCCACGTCCGCCTCCGAGGAGCAACAGGGGGACGTCAGAGAGCCAACACGCTTCTTCGTATGGCGTTGCTTAGCGGATTACGAAGGTGAAGACCTCGAGTCCGAGGAGCGACAGCAACGATCCCGCTAGCAGCCCCTAGACCCAGAGCGGCGGTGAGAGGAGTGCCGGCCCTCCAGCAAGCTCCCTCAAAGCCTTCCGGCCATAGCCCAGCAGTACCGACAATTCCGGGAGTCATGGTCATTCTCCAGGCAGTAGAGGCAGACGTCATGGGGGTCCGCCACCGACATGTTACGGTGGTACGACCCACAAGACAAAGCCGGGCATCCCTATGTGGACCAGAGAGAATAGAGGGAGACAAAAAGCCTAAAAAAAAAAAGTGGTCAAAAAGCGACCGAGGTACGTGCTTAATCCGGATCTGCGCTTTCGCAGAAAAAGAAAGAACCGACATCAGCGCGCATGGGTGGCGCCTAAGTACTCTCCGTGATGTCATCTCGGCGCCTACGACGCCAGTAACGGATGCGGAGTTAGAGGACGCCACCTACTGGCGCGCAGAGGTACTTCTAAGCAGAAAAACCTTTCCGGAACCAGCCTGATGCCTGGGGATAATCTAAGGTAAGGAATCTATCAATAACGTGTCTCTTTCAGATATACATAAACACAAAAAGGGGTGGAGAGACCAGACCACGAGTGAATAGATAAACAAGTAGTGGCACAGTTATGTGTTTTGAAAAACTGCCTTCACTCACACACAAATGTGTGTGACATGCTTCATCATCGGGTCTGCTTACAAAACATCCTGGCGTAGCCACGCACAGGGCTGAGAATAGGGGGGGGGGGGGGGAAACACAATAACAAAGACAAACACAAAAAGAGACAAACAGTGATTGTTAGACTTGGCTGTCTCTAGTTGGCAGAGGTATACACTTCTGACAAATAGGGACTCACCTCCTCTAGTCAGGGCAAGGGGATCACACACTTAGATAACCCCTGCTCACCCCCTTGGTAGCTTGGCAGAGCAGACAGGCTTATCTCAGAGGCAGTGCGTTAAGCATTTATGACCACATACAGTAATAAAGTGAATACACTACAAATGGACACGACACAGTAGTATTATAAAAATAAGGATTTTTATATAAGGCATAGCACAAGACCAAATAACGACAAAAATATACCACAATCTTAATAAATACTCTTGGAAGGAAAAATAATAGTTCAAGTGTAGTTTCTTCTTAGCACAAAGTCTTTAGTAACAAAAGCAACTCTTCTTCTTTAAATCACAGTTCTTGGCAACAATGTAACCCACACGGGAGTCACACGACGTCGAGGCAAAGTTAATCCAAAGGTTCGGCGTCGACCGCGAGGAGCGCTACGTAGAGCCCGGAGTCGTACAGACCCCCACAACACAGTACCTTGGAAAAGCGAAGCACACGATGATCAGCGGCGTCGAGATGTCCGGCGTCACGTCTTCGGCGTCGATCCGGCCTCGGAGTCTGGGCGACCTGCAGCGGCGTCGACAGATGTCAGGCAGGAGCAGCGCTCACGAGGCGAAGCAGGATACGGCGTCGTCGTCGATGATGTTGCAAGAGTGAGCAGCGCTCACGGCGTCGAGGGGGCTCAGAGTCGATGCGATCAGTGGCGGTGCAGACACGGGGTAACTTGGAGCTGGAGCCGAACTCGCTACCCACTGGCGTCGCTACTGGCGTCGATCGGGCCCGACGGCCGGCGTCGAGGAAGCGGGACATTGGAGCCGTTACTCACGATGTCGAGCTGGATTCGGCGGTGTTCGTCTGCGTCGAGATTGCTGGATTCTTTCAGAGGTGCTGGATTTTCAGATTCCAGCAACAGGCACTTTTAGCAGATAGATGAAGTCCTTTAGCCCTGTGACTTCAACAGGAGGCTGGCACTCTTCCAGCCCTTGGAGATTTTCTTTAGCAAAGCTTGAGAGTACACACTCAGTTCCTTCTTCCTGGTTCCTTGGCAAAAATAAAGAAGCAACTGCAGGATTCCCCCCAGCAAACAGCACACTGGCAGAAGGGGCAGGCAAGTCCTTGGATCAGCAGGCTTCTTGTCCTTGGTTCAGGGTTCCTTGTCAGAAGTGATTAAAATTCTTGGTTCAGGGGTCCTTCTCTTATACCCCTTTTTGGCTTTGATCCCTTTGTCCATGCAGGGGAATTCCCCTCATCCTGGGTTTGTTGTGGGTGTAGCCAGGCAGAGGCACCTGGCCTATTCACTGTGCAGGGCTGGGTCCTCAGACGCCCAGCAGGAGGTGGAGCCAGGATTTTCACTGGCAGGAGCAGAGTGATCAATCGCCCGGCAGGAGGTGGAGCCAGCATTGTATCAGGCAAGGCAGGCTATCAGGAACTACTCTCCCCCTACTCTCAATGCAAATGCACCACTCACCCCACACTGACTCATTCAGAACTCTGGAGCCACCCAGCCCCTGTCACACACACACACCAAACCAGCAGAAACCAGAAATAGTTAGAGAAGAAAATAGCCACTTTCTAAAAGTGCTATTTTCAAACCCAGAGTCCAAAAACCATCCACACAAACGGATGCGTTATGAAACCCCGAGTTCAGGGATACCAAACTCGACATTGCACCATGCTCCCCGAGCCAGCTAGGATTATAGTATTAATAACCCCGGCAGCCCATCCTAACTAATGGAGAGCAGGTAACCTTACAATAGTGAAAAACGAATATGGCTGTAATTCACTATTAGGACATGCCAACTTGGTCAGGCTTATTCTACCTAATACTTACAATGCACCCTGCCCGCAGGCCTACCATAGGGGTGACTAACATGAAGTTAAGGGAAGGTTTGGAGACTGGCAAGTAGGTGTACCTGCGCAGTCAGCGTGACAGTACCAGACTGCACGTAGGTCTAGCAATGGCAGACCTTCAGACATACTTTTACTAGGCCGCTCTTGTGGGTGGCACAACATGTGCTGCAAGCCCACGAGCAAATTACAAAAAACAATTTGATGGACAGAATGTAGATCAATGTCTTACATTCACCCCAGTGCAAGGATCTGGGCCTAAATCCATCGTTTTTTGCACTCCACACCACCCTGGGTCAGATAATGGCTTTATGCAAATCAGCTCTGACCCTGTGCCCCATGGGAACAGTCCGAACTACACAGCCATATCTTTCCCAGACCGGAATCAAGCATCCGAGGACCGGACCGGTTTCAAGATAACACCTCTCATCAGCCCGGCTAGCTTGACTCCAGTGGTGTGGAGGCTCTGGGACCCACGTCTGAGCTACCCCAGTACACTCAGGGAGAAAATTACAAAAAACAATTTGATGGACAGAATGTAGATCAATGTCTTACATTCACCTCAGTGCAAGGATCTGGGCCTAAATCCATCGTGTTTTGCACTCCACACCACCCTGGGTCAGATAATGGCTTTATGCAAATCAGCTCTGACCCTGTGCCCCATGGGAACAGTCCAGTCCGAACTGGGCATCCCCAAACCCACGTCTGGGGATGCCCAGACGTGGGTACCAGGCACTCCACACCACTGGAGTCAAGCTAGCCGGGCTGATGAGAGGTGTTACCTCGAAACCGGTCCGGTCCTCGGATGCTTGATTCCGTTCTGGGAAGGACTTGGCTTTTGTAGTTCGGACTGGACTGTTCCCATGGGGCACAGGGTCAGAGCTGATTTGCATATCGCCATTGTCTAACCCAGGGTGGTGTGGAGTGCAAAAAAATGATGGATTTGGGCCCAGATCTTTGGACTGGGTTGAGTGTGTGACATTGATCCACACTCGGTCCATCACCTGTTGTGTTTGCATATTCCGCCCTAAGTGCGCTGGGGATGCCCAGACGTGGGTCCCAGGCACTCCACACCACTGGAGTCAAGCTAGCCGGGCTGATGAGAGGTGTCACCTCGAAACCGGTCCGGTCCTCGGATGCTTGATTCCGTTCTGGGAAGGAAATGGCTTTTGTAGTTCGGACTGGACTGTTCCCATGGGGCACAGGGTCAGAGCTGATTTGCATATCGCCATTGTCTAACCCAGGGTGGTGTGGAGTGCAAAAAACGATGGATTTGGGCCCAGATCTTTGGACTGGGTTGAGTGTGTGACATTGATCCACACTCGGTCCATCACCTGTTGTGTTTGCATATTCTGCCCTAAGTGCGCTGGGGATGCCCAGAGGTGGGTCCCAGGCACTCCACACCACTGGAGTCAAGCTAGCCGGGCTGATGAGAGGTGTTACCTCGAAACCGGTCCGGTCCTCGGATGCTTGATTCCGTTCTGGGAAGGACATGGCTTTTGTAGTTCGGACTGGACTGTTCCCATGGGGCACAGGGTCAGAGCTGATTTGCATATCGCCATTGTCTAACCCAGGGTGGTGTGGAGTGCAAAAAAACGATGGATTTGGGCCCAGATCTTTGGACTGGGTTGAGTGTGTGACATTGATGCACACTCGGTCCATCACCTGTTGTGTTTGCATATTCCGCCCTAAGTGCGCTGGGGATGCCCAGACGTGGGTCCCAGGCACTCCACACCACTGGAGTCAAGCTAGCCGGGCTGATGAGAGGTGTTACCTCGAAACCGGTCCGGTCCTCGGATGCTTGATTCCGTTCTGGGAAGGACATGGCTTTTGTAGTTCGGACTGGACTGTTCCCATGGGGCACAGGGTCAGAGCTGATTTGCATATCGCCATTGTCTAACCCAGGGTGGTGTGGAGTGCAAAAAAACAATGGATTTGGGCCCAGATCTTTGGACTAGGTTGAGTGTGTGACATTGATCCACACTCGGTCCATCACCTGTTGTGTTTGCAAGCCCACGAGCAGCATTTGTATTTACAAGCCCTGGCACTCCTCGTGCACTCAACTAGGGACTGACAGTAAACCAAATAAGCCAAACATGGAATTCAATCAATACAGTAATTTTACATAGGGAGCACTTGCACTGTGGCACTGATCTGCAGTGGCACAGTGCCCAAAGCAATATACCAGCAAAAACATCGTAAACAGAAAAAAATGGAGGAGAGACTCAGGCCAATGATGTCAGGTCTAACAGTGATCGCAAAAGTGTTGGCCCAAGACTGGGTTAAGTGATAGAAAAAAGTGCAGTAGATAGTATTATTAAAACTGGCTCATGGATACCTGTCAAGCCTTTATTCATAGGTTTCAAGGTCAGGATTAAAATAAATAAAGGATGGCAAGTGTTTGTGAAGGAAATCACGTTCCTAAAACAACCCTCCTAAAACAGGGATAGCCAACATATTTCGACCGTCCTAAAGTGCCCACATTCAAAAGGTCACATTGGTCTTCTTCAGGACATCTATCAGTCTTGTCTCCCCCCTTACCTTAGTCAGGCAATAAGGAGGTAAGAACGATCAAGTAGATCAAAACCATGTGGAGGTCAATTCCGCCATCACGGAATACAAATACTGTGGAGAGATAAAACAATTCTAACAGTATGTTTTGACACATCTTGTCATTTGTTGATATACTTCTATTTCAATTCTTCAATCCCTCCATACGTAGATATTAAAAGATGAAAGTAGCGTTTCAAGTATCCCCATTAGCTTCTTATCTAGGTATAAATGCCCCCTTATCACATTATGGCTCTCATCATTGGAAATAAAATAAACTAGACATATTTCATGAAGATAAACATAAATATAAACTGCTGCTGCCACAATTCATGCATACCATCTGAAAGGACCAAAGTGAGGTATACTACATTCATCCCTTTCATAATCTGCATCGGTGGCCACTCATTATCAAATATCACAACTCACCGGGTTTATCGATTGATTAAACTCGAAATGGCGCCAGGCGGGAGGAGCTCCAGAGAACACAACCTGTGTTCGAAAAGGGAATATGTAGGGTGCACAATTTAGATGGCATATCAATACTCCCTATAGAATCTATCGGGGTGCCCAACAGTCTCTCCCTCTGTACCCACCACCAATACTAAAGTACGAGAGACATCACGTAATGGACCCCGAAGCAACTAAGAGTTGCCTTACTCCTCCAGGTCCCCACCCTCCATAGAGTGATAGATATTAAATTATCTCTGCCATCTATTTTAAGCTCCGTGCTTTCCGATGTTAGTCTTACTGTTCCGGAGGTGTTCCGGAGACACCCAGCCCTCCATTATAGGCCTGTTACCATTAGCAATCAACCGGCTTGCCGTCGTAGGCGCGCCTATGTCTTGTCGTGCCTACGTTACGGCATTCGTCAGTCCCTCGGGCATATGGGAATTGTAGTTGTTCCCACGTGGCCACCAAAGACTCATATGAATGCCCCCAACCTAGAAGTTTAACCGTTTGCCTCACAATTTTCACACAGTCAGGGGGAATAATTAGAAGAGATCCATAAATCTAAAAGAAATACACCTGTCCTGATGGGAAACACAATCATTACACGATTCCATCGGCCCCTTACCTATTAGGGACAGATTTTTCAGCAAAGGAGGTGATTAACTCAGAATACGATCTGAAGCTGAGTCCTAAACTACCAAAATATTCAAAGCCCGAGACTCATGTACCACCTATCCATCTCCCATGGGTAGCGGTGTATTAAAGAAAAGCGGATTGTGCAGAAGTGTAAGAAGAGTGTATATCAAGATAATTGCAACAGTGTCCACTCTAAATCAATAACCTACACTTGCTTCCACCCAATTTTTCAACAAAAAGTGGAGTGTAGACTATGCATGATAAAATAGTGGAAAACATCCATCGATAGGTGTGTCCCAATCAGGTTTCCAGAGTCTCTGACAGTAGGGTGTAATCAATTTACCTTCCGCATGGAGTCCGCCACTGACCCACCCAAGAAGAGAAACTGGATCAACAGTATATATAGTATTATTACACCCTCAGACAACCAACAAGACAATATCAATGGTGGAAGTTCCTGCATAGTTGATCATGATCAAGTATATGTGAAATTACAGTATATAGGGATCTAAGAAGGTCATCTACTCAATGCGTGCCAGGGTATATCATCATTTAGACCCCACACATGGCTTTTAAGGCAGAACAACCATTATTGTTCTTTCAGAAACAGGGCTCTGTTGTCATCCGCCCCCTGGACCCCCAAGTGTGGTTTCTCTATGACCGTCCATCTCATATACTCTGCGGAATGACCTGCCTCATAAAAATGTGTTGTTAGCTTCGTATTAGACCTGCCACATCTAATAGTGCTGCAATGTTCCGTTATGCGGGTCTTAACCTTCCTGCTGGTCATCCTTACATACCGTTTGGCACATGGGCGCGTGATTAAATAGATCACTCCCTGCGAATTACAATTGGTGTGTACTCTCTGTTCCCAGAGAGTTGATAAGCTCAAATCAATACACTTAGTATCAGTAGTGAGGTGACAAACACTACATGAGCCGCAGTGAAAATGACCACTCACAGGCGGTAGGCCCGTGATAGCAGCCATCCCACCACATGTAGAAGGTGCCCGGGGTCTAGTGTGTATCAATAAATCTTTGAGATGTTGGGTGCGTCTAAATGGGAGGAGTGGTTTTTCCACAATCACGCTGCCAGAGTTCACAATCTTCCAATTTTTGAGTACCATACGTCTGATTTGTTAGGAAGCCGTATTAAATGTTGATACAAAAACAGGTATATTAACTTCTGGTCTGTTAGTTTTTGTTAGTAACACTTCACGATCGATGTTAGATGCTCTCTTCTTGGCATGTTTAATTTTCCTCGTTGGATAACCCCTTTCTTGTAATTTTCTGGACAGAAGACCTGCCTCTTCTGTAAAGTCACTCCTTTCCGAACAATTCCGTTTTATACGGAAAAATTGTACCACCGGTAAATTTTCCCGCATCGACCTCGGGTGAAAGCTGTTGAAAGCCAACAGAGCATTTTTATCTGTAGGCTTGTGATACGCCTTAGTAGTAGTAACCCCCCTCTCAGTTCGATGACCATGTCCAAGAAGGGGAAGCTTGTTGTAGTGATAGTGGAAGTGAAATGCAACAGTGGGTTTCTCTCATTTACGAAAGATAGAAAAGAGGGGTCACTTCTGCACCAAAAGGGATTAGGGCACTAGTACAGTGAAAAAACAGGAAATCCCTTGGGAACCAGAATACTCATGCAGGCTTTACTTTAACATACTAATCGTTCACTTGATTCACACCATTCACTCACTGTATCAGTTCCTACCAAGATTAAGCCACCAAATGCAAAGGAAAAGTAAGTCACTACTAAATTAAAAATAATAAAACAATTTATTTAGCCTGATATAGCATCTTCTCAAGTTAAAAACACAATGAAATACTAACCATTGGTACACAATATTACAAAGATTTAGTAAACAATTCATAAAAGTACATCCTATAATGCGCATGAAGGTAAACAAAGAGTGAAAAAGCAAACGTTAGACCTGACAGATTAGTCTTAACAAACTACACATCTGTTATGGATTTATACTTAAGAACAAGGGCTGGAGCAAACTCTACTTGTGCTTATCAGACACCAATGTTCCCCAAACAGATTGTGTACATAAAAATTGGCGTTGACGCGTTTCGATGGAGAAATCTTTATAGGTCCATCTTTTTCAAGACTAAATGGATATGCACAGAGTTCATTTTTCATGCGAAAAACCTTCGTAATATAAGAAGGAAAGAAGAAGGGGGAAGGAACCTCCCTCATGGGCGACAGTTTGAAGTTTAAAATAATTATTTTTCCTCCAAAAGGCTTATTGGGAATATATAGGAAAATTCCAGGGGGTTTTCTATGATTAAACCTTTCTGGCAGTTTGCTCCTAGTTTCGGAGTAGATCCAGTTTATCTATCTCTCCTAAATTGTAACGAAGGAACAAACTCGTTGTCTGGTGTTCAGTCCTGGCACTTCCACTTTGGTAAATGCACTATTTTTTGATTTGAGGTCCCTGTATGCTCATTGGCGGGATCCGTCAATAGGGATGAACAGCGCAGACTCAAGTCGGTCCAATGCGGGCGGGCTCTCATTTAGCCATTCCAAAAAGAGATCCACTGAGTTTTTATCACCCTTCCATATGACTAAGACGTAATCGATATAACGACGCCAAAGTCTCATGTGAGACCTCCATGGGTAAGCGTCATCATAGATCACAGAGTGCTCAAAGGCATCCACGTACAAACCTGCCAAACTTGGCGCGAAAACGCTGCCCATGGATATAGGGTGCCAGCGTATTCAAAGATATTTCTTGTTAGGGCAATTTCTGCCAAATGCAGAATAAATGCCCTAGGATATACCTCTTTCAGTACTGGCAGCAACTGATCAATTTCGGTCTTATGAAACTCGATGGGAAGGCCATCAGATCTTGTCGCTTTCCTCGACTTCATCTGCATGATTGTTTCCCTCAGCTCATCATCTTCAAATGGCGCCGCCAGGAATTTGCGCTGCGAGTCGCCTAGCCACCCAAGAGCTATTTCTTCTAAATAGGGAGTAAAGTCAAGAGGGAAGGTGCGTTGTGAACTATAGAGATCCGCATAGTAAGAGGAAAAATGTGTTTAGAATATCGAGGCTATCTCTATGGCGTGTCCCTACATTGTCAATCACATTCAACATGTAGTTGGAGAAGCGCAGTTGTTTAATAGTGCTTGCCAATGCACTGCAAGGTCTCTCGCCCTCATAATAGCATCGAGCAACACAGTATTTGCCTCTAAAATTCACATCACGGTCTCCAGTAGCAGTATAGTCCGTGAGCTTTTCGCGAAGTGCGGCTCGCTGGGCACCTGAATTAACAAACCACATGTCAGCTTCCAGCTGTTTGATCTCAGTCTCTAGACGGAGCAAGTTCCTTCTAATGTCACGGAGTACCCCAACATTTTTGGATATACCTATTCCTCAGACAGTGACCTTAAAGGCCTCCCACATCGTGCCCACCTGATCAACAGAGCCTTTATTCCTGGCAAAGAAGTCTGCAATCTCTTACTCTAGTTCGGTTTGAAAAACGGCATCTAACAGCGCTTCAGGCACTAGTCTCCAGCAACGTGGGGTGTCAATTGAGTTTGGGGGAATTATTTCTAGGTAAACCGGTGCGTGATCAGAGTATGTGCGGGCCAAGTGCTTGACAGAGTGAATCCAGGGAGCCACTCCATGTGAGCAAATCCAATAATCTAACCGAGACCACGTGGCATGTCCTGCTGTGTAAAATGTGCCTTCCCCATCAGTGGGATGGGCATAACGCCATGCATCCACCAGTCCCTGTTCTTGCTGCAATTGTCCCAGATAGGGCCTCCCGAGTATTGGTGGTGGTGAAGGGGGTTGGAACGGTCCAAGGTAGGACATAGAGCTCTGTTGAAATCGCCCCCCATATAACGTGTGTGGAGCCGATTTTAAGTACTTGTCCCCAGAGTGAGGTGAAATAGTCTGGATCATCTAGGTTGGAGCCATAGCTACAGATGAACGTGACCGATTGTGTACCCAATGCACCCCAGAGCATGCAGCTGCGACCGGCCGTTTCACTGTATGTGCCTCGTGAGTAGGTCGAGTAGAAGGAGAATGCGCGTGCAGACGCCCACCTACTGCCAAAGCAGGAAGGGCGATGAGGGTCTATATGAGTTTCTTGGAGCATAGGATTTGTATGTGGTGTCTGTCTAGATACGATAATATTTGCCTCAGTTTACGCGGGCCCGGAGACGCCTGACATTCCATGTGAGCAGTTTGATGCATCAGCGATCAGATTGTGCTGTCATAATAAAGGGTGGAATTGTATTTGGCAAGGATGTCGGTATTGAAGAGTATCATGTCCTCTCATGTACGATTGGGTATGCGGAGCAATAGCTGAATTGACATGTCGAGCTGTAGTTATCAATTGCGTAGCAGAACAATGAAGAACATTCTCATCCCCTCCCCCCACAACAAACAAAGACTAAAACCCACAGTGAGCTAGCATCAAAACAAGCTGCTATTATCAATACCACCCCCACCCCCAATGACATCCCAAACATCTGCGCAATCTTGATTATAGACGTGAGTGTATGGTGTTGCATAAGATACAAAATAAAGAGGCTTAATAGTACCATCACAACGTTTTCTTCTAATAGCATCTTCTGAATAAACATATTGGCGCAGTCAATGAATTCCCAAACCACCCCCACCCACAACAGCACCCCAAACGTGCCGGTATTAGGGTCAATGAGGCCCAGTGGAGTAATATGAATAAATGACCATAAGAAGCGAGGAAAACAGAACAATTCAGGGGATCTCCCATAATGGGGGATGCTAGTGGGCCATAAACCTTCATGTTCCCCATTCCTCTATCTGCTTCGTAGTCCCCAATCGCCATGGAGTCACGGGTGGGGAAGGGAGTTGGGGGAGAGGGGGCTTGCCTGGTGATGCATAGTATGAATCTACCTAAGGGCAAAAAGGAACACAACATATACCGGATTAGAGGCCGCTAGAAGCATTCAAAGCCCAGCAGGGCACTTAGCTGTCCGGGACCATCTTGTGGAGTAGGAGTCTCAGCGTGGGGGCGGATCAGGGGCCTCAGCAACGTAGAAGTCAAGGCGACGTCCTCCGCCCCCACCGAGAGTCTCTCCAGCACAAAATTTGTGAGGGTGGGAAGGCATTCCCCGGGTCAGTGCCGTCCAGGTCCATGAAGCCGCTGGTCAGTCAAAGGATGGAGAAGGGGACCGGGAAACGCCCTCCCGTCTCGGGGAACGCCTCAGGTTGACCTTCAGTAAGTTTTCCGCCTGCTGTGGATTGGTGCAGAAATTAAGTTTACGATGACTCGAGATCCGTAGGCGTGAAAGGTACATGAGGGCATATTCTATGTTGGCTTTGCGCAGTTGTTCTTTAACAGGGAGGAATTCACGGCGCACCTCCTGCACTGAAGTCTGGAGATATGCTTAACATGTTGCCATCATATTGTAGCGGTTTCTGCTCTCGGGCCTCCTACAATGCTGCATCGCGGTCCCGATAATTCAAGAGCCAGGCTATGATGGGCCTAGGAGTCTCATCTGGCGGCGGTCGAGGGCCAAGGGAGTGATGGGCACGTTCCACCACCAGGTGTGGCGAAAAGGAGTCAGTGCCAAAGGTATCAGTTAGGAGGCGTTCGACATAGTTATGCCTCGTATTTGTGCTCTCAGGGATGCCTATGAAGCGACTGTTGTTCCAGCGGCTTCTCGCTTTGATGTCTTCATTCTTGGCCGCAATCATTTTAAGTAGTTTATCCACTTGCGACATCTGTTGTTGCATCTGAGAGGTGGCATCTTCAGTCTCTGAGAATCGATGCTCGGCTTCTTTCAACTGTCCGTTGTGCTGATCGACTTTCTGAACCAGGAAATCTCATTGAGTGAACATAGTGTCCATTTTACCAGAGAAGTCAGAGAGGCTATGCTGAATGGCTAGGAGCAATGTCTTGACGTCATCTCCAGAGGATGTCGAGGGTGTCAGGATCTGATCCACACTGCTTGACCTGGAGTCTGCAGAGGTGGATCTGGTGGAGGCCTTTTTATTTTTGAGTGTAAGTCTGGATTGTCGCGCATCCCCATCTTTCTGCAGGTTGAGCAACTGCCGCAACAATACAGGTGTGTAGGCGATCCACAAGTTGTGTCTGCCCAGACAGAGGGACCAGGACGCGGACTAGGAGCAAATAGGTTATTTTGGGACAGCGTCCCCAGGTAAGTGAAGCAGGCGGTGATAACACGTCTGAGTTCATCTCCCAAGGACGCCAGGTGGCAGTGTTGGTTGAGGCTGTGGCGATATGTGGCTCTCTGGTGTGTAGAAAGGTGGGCAGAGCCGTCAGATGCCAAAGAAGGTAAGCAGCAAGGTAGCAGCATTCAGACCTCAATGCAGCACCCGCTCATTCAGTCGAAAATGGCTTTGTCATCACTGTAGCACGGTGGGCAATAGTTCTGGTGTGTACTGGCTCCTGTAGCAGTGCACATTCAGCAGAGACCCTTCAGGATGCGGACCAGGAGTGAATTGGTTCTTTGTAGACAGCTTCCACTGGTAAGTAAGGCAAGAAGTGGCAACGCGTCTGACCCCGCCTCTCCAGAGCCCCAGGCGGCAGCGTCGGTAAAGGCTGTGGCGATGTGGGGCTCACAGATGTGTAGGCAGGCGGGCAGGGCAGCCAAATGTCAAAGGAGGAACGCGCCAAGACTAGAGTACAGCAAGCCATCAGTGATCAGTCCACAATGCAGCAGCCATTCATTCTGTCAAAATGGTGCCATCACCGCTGTAGTATGTGGAACAACAGTTCCAGAGCATGCCAGCGCCCTCTATGGTGCAAAGCCAGAAGTGGCCCTTCAGTATTTTACAGCAAGCAGCAGTCTTCACAAGCTTAGAAATCAGGCCTGCTCGGGTAGGAGCTTTTTGGTGAAGCAGCAGCCTGAAGGGGAGAGTGTCATGGCACGACCTCACCAGCCAAGAACTCCCTGGTTTATGGCAAGCCCAATCCTACCCGCTCAAGCATGTAGTGGTAGAAATCCGGCAGTCTCATCAACCTCCCCGATGAAGGAAGGCGTAATGGGATAATAGTCTGTGCCTGCGAGAATAGAGAGGTGGCAGACCCGGCACAGGCAGGGCCCGCAACTGTGCGAAAAACCCCAGGGTGGTAGTAGCAGCAGGAGCCGGGCGGAGCTTATCGCGCGCACCTCCCGCAGCTGTCTCGCGGTCTGGATGGTTGTCTTAGGTGGCCCCTGGGGCAGAAGAGCCGCACCGGGGCTCTAGGAAGGCACAGCAAGCAGCCTCCACCTCGGAAAGAGCGCTCGAGCCGGCACCGGTGGCGGAGCACGAGACAGAGGGAGAAGATGAAGGAATGGCGTGCTCTCACCGGTAATTAGTAGTCCTCCGGTTTCCGGGCAGGCAGTCACGCCTCTCTCCACATGCAGTGGTGAATCCCTGCTTAGTACAGCGGCAGACCCAATGTAGGTGGAAGAGACAGGGAACTGTTTCTCACATGCGGTATTATGCAGGGAGCGGGCTTGGTGAAATCTGGGCTGTCAACCACGTGGAATCCCTGAGACTAGGGTGGCAGTGGCAGCTGCTCATGTCTTTCGGCGTACTGCTCCCGCTAAGCGGCAGAGTTCAGGAGGTCGTTCCGGATGGTCTCCGAGGCTAGGAGAGCCAAGATCTTTCTCACAGGTGCTCTAAAAGTTGCAAGAAGCATGTAGCCATCGGTATAGCGTTGATTTGGCAGTAGAAGGAAGGCTAATTAGCGGATAGGATCACCAAGCTTCCCGAGCCTCACTGGTGTGCGGCCATCTTGGATGTGCGCCACCTAGCGCCCCCGGCAAGGAACAGCTCTGCATCTACCATCTTGACAGGTTTGTCCATCCTGCCAACACACCGGTGCCCCTTAGTCTCAGACTCTGGGCGAAATACACCAAGGCAAACTGCCACTATAATCACAGCCATGTAACCCAGGACACAGGCTTCAGGCACCAAATGATAAGGACACGAACATTCCAACTTTCTGGGCATTTTCAGAGTTGTAACTTAAAATCTTACTTTATCATTAAAGAGGATCTTAAAGTACAATCCCTTAGAGACCAAGCATGGCATTTCTACATCTTCCCAAACAAAAGTGATCACTTGTTAAATGTAATTAGATAACCCAATGTTATCTTATGTGAGAGGTAGGCGTCACAGTAGTGAAAAATGAATTTCTAAGTTTTTCCCTACTAGGACATGTAAAACGTAAAAGTGCATGTCCAACTTTTTAAATACACTGCACCCTGCCCTATGGGCT
Source organism: Lissotriton vulgaris (assembly GCF_964263255.1). Lineage (NCBI taxonomy): Eukaryota > Metazoa > Chordata > Amphibia > Caudata > Salamandridae > Lissotriton > Lissotriton vulgaris. Next base: position 1,109,267,519 of record NC_141691.1, read on the forward strand.
GTTTAGGGCCTACCTAAGGGGTGACCTTTGTATTCACAATTACGTTATAGGCCTAGCAAAAGGTTTAGTTTTTCAGGGTGGATTGCCAGTTTGAAACTGTACTAGGGACTTATAAGTAAATTAAATTAGACAATCAGAATTAGGCTAATGTTACCATGTTTAAAGGAGAGAGCGCATGCACTTAAGCAATGGTTAGCAGTGGTAACGTGCACCGAGTCCGAAAACCAACAAAAATTAATTCAGAAAATAGGGGAGGGAGGGAGACTCTGCAGAGAGGGCCAACACCACCACCACCACCCCTAACTGCTAAAATTACTCTTTTCTCCCTTAACCACTACGTACAAACCTACATTTACCCTTACCTCCCTTTAACACTGAAAACCACTAAACCCTAATAATACCCTCATCTCCCTATACCACTGCCCAACCCTATATCCTAAAATGACCCTTACCTCCCTTTACTACTACCCACCCCTATACCCTAGAATTTACCTTTACCTTGCATTACAACTATCCAAATCGAACACTGGTAAAGGCATAAATACCTGTGTGACAAAGGAAATGCATGCCAAAGACTTTGTAGCAAAAGGTGTTTCCCCTGAGAAATATTCACAAGGGAAAAAATCTCAGAGTACATCAAATTAAAATTCATGGATATCAATGAAGTCTACAATTAAGCACCACATCAAGGAAGCGCATATTAAAGAATCCAGTTTTGCGAGGTGTCATTATATACTTATTTATCTATGGCATTTACAATCTAGCAACAACCTGTGTAGTTTGCAGGTACACTGTACATTGTGGAAGATTGAATCTAACATTCACTCAACTACAAAATATCTGACCCTTCATTGGCTGTTTCACATTTCAGTTACATTTTCTTCAGTGATGAGAGGGTGTCCCTTGTTATCTTTACCATACCACTCAATTTTGTGATCCTCTAGCAAGACAAAAATATATTTCTATTATTCATACTTTAAGCGTTTTCACTGGTGCCTAAAAATAAAACTCACCTCGGCATCTGTTTTCAGACTGGTAGATGTTGCAACGACCTCTTGTTCTTCAGAGTCATCTTGTTCATCAGGTTCATCTACAATATCACAAAACATATTGTGTTTATTTCCTTGCACGTAGTGGTATTTAGTTAGCCAAACTCAAGTTCTCTAAGCTAACTAGACATCTATCTGGTACACATTTTTAACAACAGGTGTCACATTCTCATTTTACCTGGGAATTCTATTTATACATTTTTTTAAACTATTTTAAACAAAACATTTTGAAATACAATTCAGACTCAGCATCATTTACCCACAGAATTAAATAAAACACTGGCTAATGCTGCACTACTCATGAAAGGCTACCTGAAAACGCATCTTTCCATTACGTGAAAGCAATTCTATCGTCCATCAAATATGCACAGTACTATAAAGGTTAGCATGACAGTCCACAGACGAGTACGTCACCAAGCTGGAAGCTGGGAACTCGCAAGATCCCTCTACTCCACTGTACAATGAAAGTTAAAAATAAAAATAAACAAGATGTGGGTGGGAATGGTGCAGGGGAACTGAAAGAACAAGACACCTTCAGTAAAGCTCCTTCTATTGGGTACTTTATTTAAACAAATTACTCAACTTGATAATACTCTAAGGCATCAGACTAGATCCAGGTACATTTTCAGATAATGGTGCTGTGTGTCAGTAGATGGTGCTGTGTATCTCTATGGTGACTCGGTACCCCTCTGGAAGTGACACAGCGGGGGCACATATAAGAGCCACCCTTGAGCTCTGACATATTTGTAATCTTTCTATCTCCACTTCCTCAGACACAGAGCACTCCAAACAAATAATTGAAAACAGTCTCCTTATCTCTAACCAGGAACATTAATAAAGTTATAAAAAATACTCTTCACAGAATGCACAGGGCGGTGAGGTGATTATTTACATTAAGAATAGCTACCAAAGGTAATGGGTCTGGCAAGTGTACTCAGACCAGACCGTCGTGTAAAACTGTGTGGGCAAAGTGGCTCTGACTGTCAAGGCAGTAATGCTTCGTGAACATGTGCACCGATGCACGAGTTGCAGCCTGGAAGGTGTACAGAACCGATCCTCCTCACACCAGTACTGTAGCAGCAACTTTGGCTCTGGTAAAATAGGCCCACAGGTCATAAGGAGGTTGTTTCTTGGCCACTGCAGAGCAGATTTTGTGGCAGAGGGCTATCCAAGCTTACAGGGCCATATGCAGCACCACCTTTCCATTTGTTACTCGAGAAACCCCTACAAACAGTTGGCCTCCCACACAATAGATTTTTGTTGGCTCAATGTAGAAACTCAGCACCATTTTAGGGTTAAGGCGAAGGAGCCTTTCTTTGTCCTCCGAGTGATGTGGTGGAACAGAAACACTAGAAGAGTGAGTTGGCCCATATGAAAAGAAGACTCCCTGTTTGCTAAAAAGGCCACTTAAGGTCCTAAGTACCAATTGTTCTGGCAAAGGGTGGTATAGAGCAGTTGCCCGGAGGTCATAGCAATAAGGAAGACAATTTAGAGCATCAAGATACGCAATGAGGAGCTGTGCATTGGCTCAAATGGCGACCACATGAGAAATATTAAGGCTAGATTTAAATCTCAAGCACCTCCTATGAGCACCCATTCTATCGCTATATCTTTTTGGGCGCTAAGAGTTAATATTTTGATGAAAATAGTATGATTACTGTGATTACAAAAATGTAACAAAAAAATCTTTGGAATATAATATGCTTGTGTGGGTCCAAATTTCTTTGATTTATTCTGTTTTCCTGCCTTGAACCCATATCTGGTGATTGATTCGAAGGGGTTTGTGCATAAATTGTTTGAAGATATTGAGTAATTTACCCCAACATGAGTTACAGTAATCTTTCTGTTCTTTTCGGTCGGACCACTGCTGTCTGTATCACGAGTTACCCAGGTCCTTCAGGTTAACTTTGGGTCACCCCTTTGTTTTCTAACAGTGAAGGGTTTCAGAGCCAGAACGGTTGCTCAAAGCTCCAGAATATTTATGTGGAGATGGCTCTCCAGTAGAGATCAGAGACCACTGATCTCCACTCCCCCCAGCAGATCACCTCAACGCAGCAGTGACATATCTGTCAGAACCGTAAAATGTATGTCAGGAAGGGAGAGGGGCCTGCTGAATGTCAGGCTGGTTCTGGGATTTCTGCAGATATACAGTCATCTCCAGCGAGATCTGAGCGGAGGTGCGCCTGATGTCTGGCTTACTTAGATCGGACGTTCTACTGTAGGCCCCGTTATAACGCATTATTTGATTCAAGGCGCTGTCGCTTCGGTGAGCGCTTCAGCAGAGAGTCACAGTTCACTGCCTCTCTCCTTACGCTCAGGCAGTAGAGCCGGAGCACGCCTACCTACCATTGAGCAACTTTTTTTTGTAACAATGTGACCGGGAGCATGTCCACTGTCCTCCTTTCTTCTGTATCAGCCGCTCAATGCAATCAAGCCAATGATCGACTTCTGGTGTTTAATATTCCGCCCTGGGTTCCTTCAACACTGAATTGGCACAATTTGCCACTGGTTGTGTCATTTTATACACGCCATGACGAGCACTCCATTCTATTAGCATTCATATCGGGATCTATTATTGTCAAATTTTGAGTAGTCAGTTCTCCTCCACAGCCATTTCTTGTCTCAGGCATATATTACTTAGCCCTGATGAGGATACCTAGATTTTCAAATATGATCGAAAAGTTGTCAACATGTAGTACCATGACTATTGCAATGCCTTCTTAATTTTAATAACAATAGCATTGGTACCTTTGATGGAGCAAGGATTAAAAAAAAAAAAGAAACCTGCTCAAAGCAATTCCTCATTAACAGTATTAATTATTAGAAATAAAAAAGAAAATTAAATTAATATGCACGCACAACATTTACATAAGGGAATGAGAGCTTTATGCATGCTTAACTAATGAAAATAGAATGCAACACAACTAAAACCCGCTTTAAACTGGAATACGCTTTTGCGCATGTGCAAATTAGAACTACGTAGATAGTAATGTGACTAATCTGTTTTGAGAGGGATAATTCTCATTCATGCGCAGAAACTACTAACATTGGATCTTGAGGTACTGCATGTCTGGTATATGCTTTACTGAATTTAAAGAGCTATCGCTGCTAATGCTTTGCTTAGCAAGGAAGAAAATAACATGGGATAGAGTAGAAGTGGGTGGTGAACAGTGAAAATCACTTATTTGAGAAATTAACATTTGTTTATGATTCCTTTGTTAATAGTGTACGTTTAGGCCTCAGGTGACACACAAAAGAAAAAGATGGTGTTAAAAATGGATGCGAGCTAGATATGCGCAGTGTAATAGTGATGTGACCTGATGACCGAGTCACTGAAAGGCTGCCACGAGCCAAGGACACCCGCCGTTTGAAAATTCTCCTTGACTGTAGAACTGTTGAATAGTAACATTAAATGCATGGGAACGGCAATGAGACAGAATCTTAAATGAGCTAAAGGGGATGGGTTTTGAGAGACAAAAGAGTTATTAAAAATTTAAACATGTCAGCATGAGGTGATGATAGCTCCGCTGTCCCTATCTAATCAGAGTACGTATTTCATCAAGATTTGTAACTTTTGAGGGTGGGACATGCAGAAATGTAGACTATAACTAGAGTGACTTAATTTTTAAGAATTGTCATGTCATGCATGCAAGCGAGGAGAGGCAAGCACGAGTGCAAGAGAGAGAGAGAGAGAGAGGGAGAGGGAGGCAAGGACTACTGTTGCTGAGAAAAGAGAGAACACACTGGGAAGATTCACCTCTGAAAGACACTTGATAGATCGAAGATTACAGAAGAATATCGAGGAGGGAGAGAGTGTAAGTGAGGGATGGGTCACGGGCGTCGGGTCTATAGAGAAGTTAAGTAAGTATTACCTTGTCCTGAGCCTGTCCTATAGCCTTCGTCGCCCGAGTCTTAATCAGGAGGTCACCACCAGCCCTTTTTGGCCAGAGAGTTGGGTTCCTGTAATCACCTTTGGGTCATAATTATTCTGTCTCAAATTTGCATACCTTTTGCAAACATTTGATTTATTATGCCTTCATTGATTTGTTGAATGAGTCTGTGAATTGAATGTACATTGTTAAATGATTTTTTTCCTTCCATGAAGATTTTATGGAGTTTGCACTGTGAATTTGTATTAATGAGCGTTCATTTATGACTGAGATTTAGATAAACTCATTGGATCTTGCCCAGAGTCTGTGGTTTATTTCATTAGGATCTGTAAGTTTAGCTAGTTATTTTGTTCATATCACCATCAACTACTCAACTAATGGTCCATCGACCAAAGGAAGAGTGTTGATCTGTGAAGATTAGTTAGATATTGAATAAAGATTTATCAGGTATAAATTGAATTCTTAGTGAGCTAACTAATCAAGATCAAAGTGAATTATAAAACTTGACCCCCAGCCAAACAGCCAGGAAAATCGGATTGTTGTATATTGGCAAATTGAATTTCTCAGTTGTTTGTGAGGTGTTCGTCACTAGCTTTCCGCTGGATCACTTTAATAGATGTGACACTAATTGTTTACTTGTATGTAGTCACCCTGTCAATGTTGAGTTATGTTAACCAAATCATATGGTGTCTCGTATGTTTCACACTATATTTGTTTCGGTTTTATTTGACCTTTTTTATCAATATTAGTTGCATTGTGTTATTACTTCATTTGATTAGTTTCATCATAGAAACTATTTGACTTCTATGTTTATTTTTGTACAATATTTTGTTAGAAGGGACCGCCTGTTCCTCTACAAAGAATCAAACTCATGGTCTCTGACATATCCTTGGATTCACTTGTCTATAAAAATATACTCTTATGTCATGTGGGATGAGGAGGATGCATGAGGCCAAGATTTCATGCTGCCTCTGAGCTATCCTCATGGCGAGCCAGGATGGAGTCAGAAACGTCAGGATCATATGCTAATTGTCTTGGACCGGATGCAGTAGCTGAAAGGCCTTAAACGACACCTAGTCAGGATGGAGCCAAAGTGGAGAATCCTCTATTTGGGGCTCAGGTGGAATGGAAAAATCCAAGGATATAAGGAGTTCACCCATCATCTGGAGACGATCTGTTACGGTCTTCAACGAGTCCTCCTTGAGCAGCCACTCATTGAGGTACTGGAAACACATGTATCACTAACCTACAAAGGTAGTCAACGACCACAGCCATTACTTTCATGAACACCCAAAGGGCCTGTGTGAGGCATAAGGAAAGCACTGGCAATTGAAAGTGTCCTTCACTAATTGAAAACTGCAGGTAAAGCCTGTGGGACTGCAGGGCTGCGTTAACGAAAATACATGTACTGCAAGCCTCTGGACACCATTTAGTCTCCTGAGTCCACAGCAGAAAGAACTCGGCAGTGTCAGCATTTTTAATCTTTCTTTACCCAGAAAGGCATTTAATGGCAGAGTCCTTAGTTCATCATCCTTTTTGGTATGGGAAAGCAGCACAAGCAGCACCCATCACTGCTCTTCAAGTGCAGTAACTGCTTGTTAACTTACTGCATTAGGATTCCATTGTGATCCTCTGACAATCTCTTAATCCTAGGTAAAACATGGGTGGAGAGGGAACAAAAGGAAAAGTGCAGCCCCTCTGAATGATTTGTAAGACCTGTCTGACTGATGTGATGGACTTCTAGCCATTTTGGAAATCTCATATCCTGCCTCCTACTGACTACCAGCTATGGTGTGCTTGCTTGGCAAACTAAAGAGGCACAGGAACAGCTGCAGCATTGCTGGCGCCAACGGTCTCTAATTCCTGTAAGTCCTCTGCCAAACAATGGCTGGGTCTGCTCCTGCAGCACAGGTTCGGAGGGCTGGCATGGTCAATAAGCTAGCCCCGGGGAACAGCTACAGAACTTTCTACGGAGCTGGTGAAAGTGCTTGGCTGGAGACTGTAAATTCCAAAGACTGAGTTCTGAAGTGACTTTCTTTAAAAAGTTACTGCGCCAAATCAGCTTTCTCTATAAACAACCTGGATCCATCAAAAGGCATACCCATTTTGGACTGTTACTTGGCTCCTGAAAAGGTATTTGTTCTCGTCCAGATGCTTCTTCTGATCACAGCACTGGTGCCAATAGCTTTATGTATTCAATTTGCGTCCAAGCCAGCACACACTACATACTTGGTGTGAGGAAATATGGTGTGCTTTTTATGATGTGGTTATGAGACCTCACCGTGTAATACACTCAGTTCAGTCAATTCAGTCAGGCTCATATGTAAAACCTCTAGCTCACTCGAGTAGATGTAGCTTTGAGCAGCAAGGCTTTAACAAAGGAACAAGAATAAATCATTTAGCAGTAGCAAATAAATGGGTATACAGAAGTCACATAAAAACAATCCAAAACTAATTATAAAAGTAGACCGTATTTTTATAAATGTTTAGACACCAAAACACACAATTTCTACCAGAGGGTTCCGGAGAGATTGATTTTTAAGTAAATCGCAAATTACCACAAAATTCCAAAAAGCATTGGTAATTGCAAAGTTTGGAAACTTCATAAAACTTTTAAAGAGTTGTGTTTGGCTACTCCGGGCCGTACTGGGTGACCAACTCCAACAGGGGGTGGTGAGTGGGGCTAGTGAGGAGTAATAGGGCAGTCACCTTGTCACCAAAGTAGTCTCAATTCAAATTCCAGTCCCTATTGGAGAACTACCATAGACTTTGACAGTGAGTTCCTGATGCAAGGGATATAGGATGCTGAGGATGCCGTGCGATCAACAGGGAGCTTCCTTGGGCTATTCCTCGGTCCACGCAGAGCGACTGTGGCCACAGTGATCGAGGTCCCTCAAAGTCCTTTTGTCTAGCAAAAGTTCACTTGCCACTGGACTACTGGTCTCCAGTCAAAGCAAAACCAGCAGTTCAGTTTGGTGAAGGCTAGTGTCTGTTTTGGGTGATCAAATTGCACTCTGATGACTCTCCAGGTCCAGCAGACTCAGGGGCCACTTTTGAGTGTCAGGACTTGGTCGTCTGAGCTGAAAGTTAGTGGTCAGAGACGGTCAAGTGATTGTGGCTACTGACTGGCCAGGACTGACTTTGTCAGCTTTTGTTGTCTTGGTGCAGTAACAGCCAACTTAGAGTTCACCTCTTCTGTCTGTGGCTTAGGATTGACTTGTCCACGAGCCAGGTACCACAGGCACAGTCTTCTCTTAGTTAGCCCAAGGAGCAACTGAAGGTCAGCGGTTGGCAAAGTCTCCCCCGCCAGGTCCAGGGAGAAGTAGGGCAGTCCTCATTCGGCCCTCTCTCCAGCCCAGACATGATTGGAGGTCTGGGTGCCAGGGGTGCCAAATTAATGCATAGAATGTACCCTTGATGATTGTGTTGGTTAATAGCCAATGGGCTACTAGGACCCCTCCCGCCTGATGATGATTACCTGCAATGTGAGTCATCTAGGTATTCCAAAGTGAACTATTCTGCACACTTACACGAATTCTGAAACCTTCTCAAGGGGTGTGAAGTTTGCTAGACCAACCTACAGGTGTAGTTACCAAAAGCCTATATACCTATGGAGAAAACAGCAACTGGTCTTTCCTTTCTTTTCAGACACCAACCCATATACCCGATCAAAAGAGCAGCACCTCTCGTGTGTGTCCACCATTTGCGCTTCAAAGGCAGCTTTCGTTTTGAACTTTACCTTTTGGGCTCACACGCAGTGTGGCTTCCTGTCAAAGATAGGTGACACCTCTTTCAAAAGCAGGCCTCTATTGTTCCTGCTCCTGGAAGTCGTTCAAACTTTTCCCGAGGAGGGAAGAAGGTTGTCCAGAATCTGTGAATGGCCAACGGAATACGTGGGCAATGGGGTGGCAGATTTCTAAACATTGCATTTACTTAAAAGTTACATTAAATTTGACTTGGGCATAAAGTCAGGTTTGAGGTGATGTTTATTTTAATACCTTGAAGTACCAACTATAGTAGCTCCCTTCAGAATTTGGCACAGCTGTGTTGTCAGCGTGCAACCCTGTACTCGCAATGGGGCTACTAGCTTTTCCACAGTAAAAACAACAATTTGGGGTTTCTACTGTTAGGGCAGGATAAAAAAAAAAGTCCTACTTTTTAATATACATCACTCTGCTTTAGGACTAGATAGGCATACTGTAAGGCTGACAAATATATTAGAAACTGAGGTTTGGCTTTGCCATTAGTATAAATGGCAAAGTTGAGTCAGCAGTTTAAAACTGCTCTGTCTGTCATATTTGCACATTATCACATCCATGGAGGCACAATAAGTACTGCAGCACTGGTGGGTTACTTTGACTTACAGGCCCTGGGTGCCACTAGTACCAAATACTATGGACTCATAAATGAGTAAAGTTATAGCAACTGCATATAAGATAATCAAACATATACTTTCCAGGGGGGCGTGGCTAGCAGCCGAGCATGGCGGCCGCTTAGTGTGAGAGCTCCCGAGGGCACTGCAGCCTTCCAGTAAATCCGACTCACTTATCCGCTACTACGCACGCCTGAAGCGGCGGCGTTCGAGTCCGGGGCCGAAGCGGTGTACCCGGTCCAAGTTGCAGAACAATCGGCACACCGGAGCCCGAGTTACGTCGTGTGGCGAGTGAGGGCCTACGACCAGCGGAGAAGCACCGGTCTCGCGTACCATCAGGGCCCCGGCGGAAGTGCAGTGGGGCCGGCCGAAGGAAGTGACAACACCCCGGTACCTGCCGTGAACTTCGATCGAGCCTGGCGACCTTGGCGACATCCCTCGGTGGCAAGCGGACTGCGGTGCCCACCTAGCGGGACCTGGGCAACACAGTGGTTAGTGCACCCCAGCCTTGTCCGCACGGAGCAGAGTCGGCGTCCTGTGGACCCCCCCTCCCCCCCCCCCCCCCCCCACGGAAGCCTAGCGGGCTGCACAGCACTACGGAGGACACTATCACACCCCACGTGTCAGCGGGGGAGCAGGGGGACGCCGTGTTGCAGGACAGCAGCGCGGGAGTGCAGGGGGGGACCTCAGAAGCCACATCCAACCAGGCGCACCAGTGGCACCAGAGCAGAAACAGAGGCCCACCACGCGGCGGCCTGTCCAGTGTGCGGGGGGCGGAAACCCAGGCCCGACGTCTACACTAGCCGAGGTGGTAACGAGAGGCAGACCGGCACGACAGAATAGGAGTGGGGTCGCAAGGGCCACTCCATCCCAGAAGAAGAATATCGGGGACGCCGACGCAAATCATACCAGTGGCTCAACACATCCCACGCAAGCAGCCAGTAAGACTTGCTCAAACGGCAGGGGGGTCGCTCTGTCCGCCTCCCGCTGCAGACTACTCTTTGGCTAATCCCTGTCTGCGAAACTTCCGAAGCCACGCAGGTCGCGACGACCTATAACTTAGCCCTGGTCCTCGCTAACCCCAACACCATGGCGGGTAAAGGCCTCAGGAGCGGATCCACGCAAGCTAAGCTGGACAAGTTCGCCTATGGACACCAAGGACAGCAGCAGTCCACGGGACGACCCTCCACAGGGCAGGCTCCAGACGCAGATAAAACACCGAAAATAACGTTGGAAGACATCATGAGAACGCTCTCGGAGGTGAAAACTACAGTGGGCGCCATCTCCTCGGAAGTCTCCCTTCTGCGAGCGGACTTTCACAAGATGGCGGAGAGGGTGTCGCAAGTGGAAGTGGTCACAAAGTCACTCGTGGAAGACACCTCGGAGCTACAAGTGGCCATGGAGAGGATGCAGAAAGTTACCAAGCTCCTACATGACAAGCTGGACGACCAGGAAGGGCGTTCGCGACGCAATAACGTACGTATCCTGGGGCTTCCGGAGACGGAAGGGAAAGGGGCCATGGACCTCTATATAGAAGATCTCATCAAGAACAAACTCCAGCCCAAAGGCCTGTCCCACTTCTTTTCGGTAGAGAGGGCGCACAGAGTCCCGGGGGGCCCCCCCAAGACGGGAGCAGCTCCAAGACCAGTACTGGCGCGGCTCTTTAATTTCAGAGATAGGGACGCGATATTGCAGGCGGCAAGGAATTCACCGCCAGTGCGGATTCAGAATGCATCCTTGGCGTTTTTCCCAGACTACACGGCAGAGGTGGCCAGGCGACGCAAATCCTTCACGGAGGTTAAGAAGGCACTACGCGACAGAGAATTACCATACTCCATGATGTTCCCGGCAAAACTGCGGATAGTGGCCGAGGGGAAGACTTGGTTTTTTGACACGCCGGAGGTGGCTCAAGAATGGCTGGAGGGCTGGAGACCGGCAGGGCAGCGACATCGCTCACAGCGAGACCGACCACGACACAGCACAGACAGGACATCACCCAGCCAATCCTCCCAACCACCACGCCAGGGGGGCGGAAACGGCCTGGACTCGGACCTTGAGAGAGACCCGCTGGACTCCGGACAAGGGGCTCCGATGTGACACTGCACTATATTGTTTTTGAGACTATGAGGGCCGCGGCGCCGTGGCTCGGACGCGGCTGAGTAGGGTGGGCACAGGCAGTGCCCAGAGGGGACTCACCTACCCCACGAGCAAGTAAGATGTTTAGGGGAGGGTTAAAGCACTCTGCACAGTTGGGGAAGCGGGCGGGAGTTTGTCCGTGGAGCAGGGTAGCAGGGAGGGGGGATGGGATTGAAGTTTTCATGTTGAAATGTTTTCTTTTGTTTGTAGTCATCGTGCCACACCTTCAAGGTTCTATCACCCGAGCAATTGCGTATCCCCTATGCAGCATAACACAGGTCAGCACATGGATCACGCCACAGCACACGTTGTGTGCAAAACTCCCTAGTCAGCCTTATGGCCAGGCCACTTAATCACACGCCCGCCGAGGACACCTCCACGACCAGGGGGGTTCCCCCACTACGCATACTGACATGGAATGTCCGGGGCCTGGGTGACAAAATCAAGAGAGGCTTGGTCCTCCAGGCCTTAAAACGCCAGAATCCTGATATGGTCCTCTTACAGGAAACCCACCTCACAGGGTCCACCTGCAAAGCCCTAGATAGACGTGGCTACACAATGGCGGTACACGCAGACTTCACTACTGGATCCAGGGGAACAGGCATACTAGTGAGAAAGTCTTCCCCCTTCATGGTGACCCGCCGTGTGGCGGATGACCAGGGTCGCTTTGCCGCGGTTCATGGGCAGTGGGAAGGCAGAGCGCTAAATGTGGTATCAGTATATATTCCCCCAGCCCTACACTCTGTGGCCCTACCAGCACTGGGCAAATTCCTTCTTGATCTCCCCGATAGCAACACGATTATAGGGGGGGACTTCAATGCTGTTATGGATCCACTTCACGACATCTTTCCCTCCAGAACCAGACCACGAGGCACGACGCCACTGTCGGACTTCGCGGAAGCCCTGGGCCTGGTTGACCTATGGCGAATGTTGCATGCTGAGACCACCCACTACACTTACTACTCGGCAGTACACAATAGCCTATCTCGCATAGACTACTTCATGGCACTGGGAGTGGGACTAGACACGATAGACAAAGTGGACACGCTACCCAGGGGGATCTCAGACCACTCTCCAATTGTCCTGTCACTCACCACCGGGGGGACACGGAATGCTCGGCTCTACCCAATCTACCCCAATTTCCTAAAAATCCCCAAGATTCGGAAAAAGCTCAAACTAGTGACGACACAGTATTTTGCTGAAAACACCGGCACGGTGGAGTCGCCTTCCACCCTATGGGAGGCGTACAAAACAGTCCTCAGGGGGGCGGCCATCGCAGCGATTACGGGACACAAACGGGACTCACGTAAGGAACTCATTGACCTGGAACTTGCACTCGACACAGCCAATAACGCTCATATGACGAACCCCTCCCCATCCACGACACACACCCTCATGGTCCGGCAGCAACAGTACCTAGCTCATCTCAAAACGACAGAGAAGGGGTATATCGCAAACACTAGACATAGGATTTACGATGTGGGCGACAAAGCGGGTCGTATGCTGGCATGGCTAGATAAGAGAGGGAATGGAGCAAGAGGTATTCATAGGCTTGACACTGAAGATGGACGAACACTGATACGCCCAGCAGAAATAGTCTGCGAACTAGCGCGACACTTTCAGGAAATATACACACCAGAACGGAGGGTCACACGACACTTGGCGACGGCAACACTCACAGACATTGATATCCCCAGCATAGCGCAAGCGGATAGAGACACCCTAGAACTAGACCCGACAGAGGAAGAGATCCAGCTAGCGATCCAAGCGCTACAGTCCGGTAAAGCACTGGGCCCTAATGGGATACCGGTAGAATGGTACAAGTCCGTGGCCTCGGACCTCAGTGCCCCATTGTTAGCCATGTATTTAGAGAGCAGAGACAGGCTAGAGCTGCCACTGGATCAACGCACGGCCACGATTGTAACAATACCCAAGCCCGGGAAACCCCCGACGGAGTGCACCTCATACCGTCCGATATCATTGTTGAACATAGAGGCCAAGATACTGGCTAAACTTTTAGCCGCCCGCTTGCTGCCCCACCCCAGTACGTTAATCCACCCTGATCAGTCGGGCTTTATGCCCCACCGGAGCACTGCGATGAATCTTAGAAGAGTCCACGGAGTGCTAGCTCGAACGCACCTCCTCACGGAACCGGCTGTGATCCTCTCTTTAGACGCCAAAATGGCGTTCGATCTGGTAGAGTGGGAATACCTCTTCGTGGTGCTGGAGCGCATGGGATTTGGGCCGAAATACATAACATGGATAAGGTTGCTTTATGCGAAACCCGTCGCACAGGTGGTAGCCAATGGCCACACGTCACCGAGGTTCCCTCTAGGTCGGGGGACTAGACAGGGCTGCCCCCTGTCCCCCCTGCTTTTCGCTTTGGTACTCGAACCCCTGGCCATCCAGATCAGATCGACAACCCTGTTCGCGGGCATCAAATGGGAGAGGGGTTGGGAGGACAAAGTCTCACTATATGCAGACGACATGCTTATCTACATGACCGCGCCGGAAACCGGCATCCCAGCCCTGCTAGACCTATGTGACACACATGGGCGCGCGTCGGGCTACACCCTCAACTGGTCGAAATCCACCATATACACGTTGAGAGGCCCGGAGCCAAGACTGCAGGGGAACTGTCCACTGCTGGCGACGTCGACTTCTTTCAAATACTTAGGTATTATCATCGCGAGCGGGGAGGCTGAATTCTTTGTTAATAACCTAAAACCGCCCATAGATCGCCTGCGAGCAGATGTTAAACACTGGGCGGCCCTCCCTCTGACGTTACTGGGCAGGGCGGCATTGTACAAGATGATGGCCCTCCCGAGACTCCTTTACGTCCTGGAAAACACTCCGCACCTAGTACCGCCGCGCTATTTCCAACAGATTGTTGCGCTGGTGACTGTCCTCCTCTGGAATACAGGCCCGGCGCGCATAGCATACGACAAGCTGGTGAAAAGCTGGTACGAAGGGGGTATAGCGCTCCCCAACATTCAGCTATATTACTGGGCGGCCCAACTCAAAATTATAAACTACTGGATCCACGCCCCCAAAGACGACCCGGCTTATCGGGCGGATTGGTCACAACTCGGGACGGACTGTATGCTGTCCGTGCTCTACAACAAGTCACAGCTAAAAATCCTCATTGGTCCAACCAAACACACGGCGGCGCTGTGGCACTTGGCGCAGGCCCGTCTGGGGTGGGCAGGCCGAATTACTAAAATGACGCCCTTGTGGGACACGAAGGCGTTTGGGAATCTGAGAGGCTGTAAGGGGTTTGAACGATGGGACTCCATAGGTATCTCTACAGTAGGGGACCTCTGGGACAACGACTCAGTGATTCCATTCCCACACCTGCAACAACAATACAACCTCGGACCTACGGAAACGTTTCGGTATGTCCAGGTTAGGCATGCGCTGCTACACCACATTACCGGACTCCTCCCCATTGGAGGACAGACTGCTAACAGACTTCATGCTCCAAAGCGCCACCTCCCTTACCTATAAAAAACTGATAAACAATCTCAAAGACCCCACGCTAAAGCTTAAAGAAAAATGGGAAAGGGAACTAGGCGAGACAGACGAATTTGAATGGAATGAGGCGTTGGCCTCCCCGAGGGAGGTGGGAATCTCTAGTAAGCTACGACTAGTGCAACTCAAAATCCTCCACCGCATCTACTACACCAGGACACTGTTACACACAATACAGAGAGCGCAACACCCCTTCTGTCTGAGGGGCTGCGGGGAGGAAGGGACACTGATGCACACACTATGGGAATGCCCACAAATACGCGAATTCTGGAGGCAGGTGCTCCGATCCATCTCCCAGGCCCTTAAACTTTCCATCTTGCCTGAACCACGCAAATGCCTCCTAAATATCTGGGACCCCAACGATCTGGGCAGGTATGAGCTGATCTGGGCATCACTGGCACTGACGGTGGCAAAGCGGGATATAGCACAGAAATGGGGGGCGCCGGACGTACCTACCTCCAGTAGATGGGCTAAAAATATGGACATCCTAATGGTGACAGAGAGGGCGGTTTATGTACTCAGGGCAGCGCCCCGGAAGTGGAACAAGGTCTGGGCGGCGTGGAACGTATACAGAGGGGAAATCTGTGAGCCCTTACCTGAAGGAGAGGACCTAGACTCGGAAGGGGAGGAGGAGTGAATGAACCATTCTGGGTCAGTGGCCTCATGCACGGAACAATGTTGCACTGGCGACACGGACCTGGCCGTACAACGCAATGTAAGAGGTGGCGCAGGCTGCTAAATGCTAAGGGTGGCGCAGAAGGGTTGCGATGACACATGGTTGGGGGGATACGTTGGGATGTTTGTTGCTATAGTTTTCATTAAAAAGAGATGTAGCCATCACTGATGTTTGAGGGAAGGGTTAATTAGGGACCGCAAACTACGCACTGTAAACCTGTAATTGAGATGTATGCAAGGCCCGGGGAGCCACCAACAACTCAGTCATTGTTACGAAACTGTCGCTCATTACTTACTGATATGATACTTTCTATGAACTGTAACGTTTACTGACATGATGTATGCAACTGATTAACCATTATTCCTTCCTATCAATAAAGTTTTTTAAAAAAAAAAACATATACTTTCCAGAATCAGAGCACTGCCACTGAGGTTTGGTTTGGAGGTCTCAGTGCACTCTCCGATTCAAAAACCCGTAGCATCAGTCCAACCCTTGAGAGGTGATAATGCAAAAGGACTATGTTACTTGCCCTGTAAGCATCTGTTCATGGCATTTAGTGCTGTGGATTCACATGCTCTGCATACTTCTGCCATCTAGTGTTGGGTCAGGAGTTGTGAAGTGTTTTTGTATGTAGAAGTCTTTTGAGTCAATCCTCCTCCCGATGACATTACGCATAGGCCTCGACTACTTTTTTAAATTGTTTTGCCACAGGAGGGTAAGAAAGGAGTGTAAGGTATGTGTAAGAAAAGCGACATCCATGTTAAATGTAAGCATATCATATAAATATATAATGTAACAACAACTGCAACAGTCATCCAGGGAGGAGGGAGGGTCCATGTGAATCTACAGCACTACATGCCACAAACAGATGCTTGGAGGGCAAGTAACAATCTCTTCGATGGCATGTGTGGTAACAGATACACATGCTCTGCACAGATTGTAAAGCAGTCCCTCCTAAGAAGCTGTGGCTAGCCTTTGGAAGTTGCAATATTTTGAAAAAGAGTATGTCGCACTGCCTGACCTAGACTGGCTTGTGGGTGAGCTAAAACATCCACACAGTAGTGTTTGGTACATGTGTGTGGTGTAGACCATGTAGCTGCCTTACAAATGTCAGATATGAGAATAGATTTCGTAGAAAGGCCTTAGTGGCTCCCTTTTCACGAGTGGAACGTGCTCTTTTGGTCTTAGTGTAGTAAATGTGAATATATTGGACTATCCATCTGGCTATGCCCAATTTGGATAGTGTGTGAAAAAAGGCTAAAAAAGTTGCTTTGTTTTCCTGAAAATTTTAGTTTTATTTATGTAGAACATCTAGGAAATGAACAGCTCTTTCTGCAACAGAAGCAAGGTAAGGGGAATAATGGGAGCTTGATTGATTGATTGAGGTGAAATTGAGAGATTGTCTTAGGTAGAAGTTTAGGATTGGTATGAAGAACCTGCTCATGTCGATTAATTTCAATGAATGGTTCGTCTAAGGTTAGAGCCTGGAGCTCACTAACATGTTTAAGTGATATAACAGCAACTTAGAATGCCACTTTATGAGAAAGAAAATTGAAGGGGGCACAAGTGAAGAGGCTCAAAAGGAGGATCCATAAGTCTAGTGAGAACAATGAAAAGGTTCCAAGAGGGTGCTGGAGGAGCCCTAGGCGGAATAACTCGATTGAATCCTTCAATGAATGCCTTGATGACTGGGATTTTGAATATTGAGAATTGCTGCCTCCTTTGTAGATAGGTAGCCAAAGCAGCAATGTGCAACTGGCATGGAAGTGTAGGTTAAATTTGTCTTTGCAAATCAAGTAGGTATCAGATAATGTCTTGTACCATGGATTTTATAGCATCAATTTGTATGGCCAGTTATGCTGCAAATGTTTCCATTTTGCAGCATAACAGGTTTTAGTTGTCGGTCAGCGCGCTTCTTTGAAAATATCAAAAGATTCTAAAGTTAGCCAAACAGTATGACCTCAGGAGCTAAATTGCTAGGTTGAAAGTTTTGGAGTCTGGGTGTCTGATTTGTCCTTGTTTCAGAGTGAGAATGTCCGGCCATCTGGGGAGATTCTCATGTGGAACTACTGGGAGATCTAGAAGTGTTGTGATCCTTCACTGACGCACCCAAGTGGAAGCTACAAAGTTCATGATGAGAGGTTTGCCTGAGGTTCATAACTAGAAATGGAATGAGAGACAGAGGTGGAACAGCATAAACGAATATCCATGACCATGTCATCCACAGTGCGTTGCCCTTGGATAGTGGGTGTGGGTAGCTGGAGGCGAAGTTTGGGCATTTTGCGTTTTCTGCTGTGGCAAAAAGGTCAATCTGAGGAAATCCCCACCTTGAAAGTAGGGAAGGAGGACTTGTTGGTGGAGTTTGCACTCGTGGGTCTGCTACATCCTGCTGAGCAGGTCTGCAAAATCGTCTGTCCCCAGCAGATATTTGCTGCAACGAGTGAATGTTCTGGTGAAGAGCCCAGTCCAATTTGGTCTGAGACCGGTGTGATAGTTGTGAAGACCATGTTCCCCCCCGTTTTTGTAGATAATACATGGCTGTCATATAGTTCGTCCAGACGTGGACAAAATTGCGTGACAGGTGAGGAAGGTATAGTTTCTTACTTGTAACTCCAGTTCTCTCGTTGGGGTATTTGCATGATAGACTTAAGCGTAGAATATTCCCATCCGAAGGCGGGGGACCCCAGACCACTTTTTCCGATATGTCTTCTTAAGTGCTGAAGTGCTATTTATGGCCTTCTTCAGGAAGGCCATAAATAGTCACTTAAGAAAGTCAATATGCAGCCTAACAGATAGGCTACAGTGGTCAGAATTCTTCATCTTTATGGAACAAAAGGGAAATAGTCCAAAGAAAATGCAGAAATGCATGTGAATTTTGAAGAATAACAGGAAAAATCTTTCACAAACCCTGTTTGTAATGTGAGAGAAGTATGAAGAAGTGCAGAGCAGTGTAGCCCATAGCCTGCCATTATAAAGGAAGAAAAAGGAGACTGTACCTTTAAGAATCGTTGGACATCCAATATCCTATCATGCTCAGTCAGAGGCAGTAACCTCAGTTCTTTTCAATAGGTGGTACTAGCTAGATTATAGCGGAGCATAAATGTGTCTGCCTAATTCACCGGGGAGAAGGGAGGGGGGGCTTATGACTATCATGGAAATACCCCTATGAGAGAACTGGAGTTACAGGAAAGAAACTATAGCTTCTCTCACAGGGGATTTCCACATACAGTCATAAGCATAGAATAGAGCAGCCTGTATCTCGCTAACCCTGCGCGCAGAAGTAATTGCTAAAATGAAAACAGTTTTCCAAGAAAGGTGTTACAGAGAAGCTTTATGTATGGGCTCAAAATGAGGCTGCAAGAGACGTGAAAGAACCAAGTTGAGTTCCCACGGTGGAGAAGGACTTTTAACAAGGGGAAATACCTTCTTTAACCCTTCAAAGGAATCTTTAATGACAGGAATATGAAAGAAAGAAGTTTGTGAAGACTTTTCCTGTCATGCAGTGAGAGTTGCAAGGTAGACTCTATTGGAGGAAAATTGCAAGCCAGATTTAGTAAGATGCAATAAATATGGAAGAATACAATCTTCCTGACAAGATGTAGGGTCTATTTGGATGAACCTCAAAGGCAGAATCACCTCAATTTAAATGCCTATGCAGCCCTTGTGGAGGACCAGCACGCCTCTTTCAGAATTTCCATACAGTCCTGAAGAAGATTCAGGTAGTCAAGTCAATAATCTTTATTCGGATATGCATTATCCATAAAAGTACAAACATACACATAATCACGTACATAGTCCAACATTATTAATAATAAAATCAGCGTTAAAATATCCAAATAAAATATTACTAGGTTATCCATATCTTTGATGACGACAACGATATTAAAGTGACAGTGTGCAAAGTGCAATGTTTCCCGTTGGAGCAGCTAGGAATGAAGAAATCATTAAATATCGGATAGATTACGATTAGCAGCATCAGATAAAGTGCAAATGTGCATAGTGCAAGATATAAATGCAAGCAATACAAAAGCCAATAAATACATACGGTACAGCCTAATCCAACAATCATCAGTTCATAGAAGAATGTGAGCGAATGGCCATTTTCAGAAAGGTACACACTCGATATATTATGTCATCATCTTTAAGGTGGAGAATAGTTTTGTATGCCACCTTGAAATCGGTTATGCCCTTGACTCTAAAAAACGGTATCAGTAACTGCATACTGTAATTTTGATAAAAAGAGCAAAAGAGCAAAAAATTTAACATAGACTGTTTCCCTAGGTTGTCACATGGGCAGGCCAAATTCTCAATATTGGGTTGATAACCTATAGGGAAACACTGCAAATACTTTATTGATCCTGATCTGAGATGAAAAAGAAGGCTACGCTCCCAGCGTGTAATATCTTTTAAAAGGTAACTAATGGGTAAACAAGGTAGTACTAGCTCAGAAACCATGCTGCCAAATTCAAGGAAGAGAGGTTGGGGTGTAAGATTTTACCTCCGAATTTCGTTAAGAGGTCTGGCCTGCAGGACAGCCGGAGATGTGGAGAGAGCGACCAGTGAAGGAGGTTCGGGGAATCACAATTTTTACAGCCACTTTGGAGCGATGAGGATCATCTTGGCTGTCGTGGATGAGAGTTTGAGCAGGACTGCCTGGATCATGGGAATTGGTAGGAAGGTATAAAGAAATGTGTTGGACTAGTTGATCCACAGAGCATTCCCCAACAACTCTGGGTGGTAAAACCTGGTGGCAAAGTTGTGGCATTTTTTGTTTTCTGCTGTGGCAAAATGGTGGCTAGGTATGCCCCACATGCAGAAGCTATCTTGAACGACATCTTCGTTCAACACCCACTTGTGATTCTTGTCAAGAACCCTGCTGAGTGCATCTGTTTGGACATTCTGGATGCATGGAAGATGCATGGCTGTTCTCTTCAGATTCCTGGCAAGGAGCCAGTGGTAGATCGACTGGGCCTCTTACGACAGGGCTCTGGACCTTGTTCCCCCTGCTTGTTCAGGTAGTACATGGTGGCTGTGTTGTCCGTCTGAACAAACAGGGTGTCATGGTGAAAGACAGGTGAAATGCTTTGAGCACTAGATGAACTGCGCAGATTTAAAAGGAGGTTGGATGTGTTATGTCCTCTCCTTCGGAGACCATGAGTCTTGTATCTGCAGGTGACCCATGTGGGCACCCCACCCGAGCAGGGAAGCATCTGACAAGATGGTCCGAGTGGGACCTTTTTGTGAAATGGCATGCCCTGCAGAAGATTGGTTGGTGAGCATCACCACTTGAGTGATCTGATAGCATATAGAGACAGAGTGATCCCGTCCTCCCAATTTCCTGAAAGTTAGACACTCTTGGATAAGATGCATGTGGAGGCGAGTGTTGGGAGTGAGACAAATGCAGGAGACCATCGAGCCGAGAAGTGATGAGACTATGTGAACTGTTGGACGGCACTTTGTCCGAAAACTGTGACACTTCTGGAGAATGGATAAGCGTTGTTCCTCCAAAGGACGCACCTTACTGTGAAAGGTGTAGATAGTAGCTCTTAAGCAGTGCAACTTCTGGACTGTAGTTGACCGGGACTTGGCAAGATTGATCTAAAGGCCCAAGCGAAGGAGGAGCACGGTTGTTCATTTGTAATTTTTTGGGGTTCTGGAAAGGACAAGGCCTTAATTAACTAGTCATCCAGGTAAGGGTAGAGAAAGATTCAGTGCTTTCAAAGATGTGCTGCCACCACACCCATGCACTTGGAGAAAGTTCTGGGTGCTGACTTGAGACCAAAGGGTAGTATGGTGTATTGGTAGCGGCCCACCCCAAGATAAATCTTAGGAATTTCTGATGCGCTCTTGAGAATGGGAACATGAAAGTATGCATCGTGCAAGTCGATGGAGCACAGCCAGCAGTCTCCCTGGCGAAGTTGCAGGTATATTTGGTTGAAGGCAACATCCTGAAAGTTTCCTTATGAATCCATTTGTTGGTGAGCCTGAGGTCGAGAATGGGCCTGAACTCTTGCTTGTCTTTCTTTGGCACTAGAAAATACCAGGAGAAATGTCCTTTCCCTGTTGACTGAGGGTAACAGGTTCAACCGGCTTCTTCTGGCATAATATGGTGACTTCCTTCTTTAATAATTAAGAGGTGGGAGCGGATGCCTTTGCTGCAATGGACAGTGGTGGGGCAGAAAACCTGAGAGAATAGCCATTCTTCACAACATTCAACACCGAGGCATCTGTTGTAATATGTTAACACTATTCCAGATAATTTGAGATGCTATTGGAGCGGGTAACAGAAGAGGTGGAAGAGAGAGTTCAAAATCTTCGAAGTGGTGGCTGTTGACCTCCTTGGTTAAGTCGAACATCCCCTCTGTTATTTACTTTGGGGTTGGTAGAGCCTTTGGTATTGTTGGTGAGGTCTCCCAGTCTGTCACTGAGGGGTTTGAAACTTCTGAGATGAAAAAAGGCAGTGCGGTCGAAACGATCTGTGTTGTTCCTTCGATTTTTCAAGCCCTAAAGCTTTTAGGGAGTCCATTTCCATTTTCATCCATGCCATTTCATCACTGGCATGAGAGCCGAACAGTGTGGAACCAGAGAATGGCGGGATTTGGATACGCAGCTGCACGTCTGGCTTTACTGATGTCAGTCAGAGGCAGGCATGTCTGTCTGTGTATGGAGATTTCATGGAAGTAACTGTGCGTTTCTAAAAGAGAGGAGTCCTCAGCGGCACTGATTTTTTGGTTGGAGACCATGGCCTCTTCTTGGACGATCTCTAAAACAATCTCATTGCTGATCTTGCGGAAGGTGATCTGCGAAATGAAGAATGGAGTCCCATAATGCCCTGTCATATCTGTCCCAGGGGGCATTTGCACCGGCCGCCTTCATGGACGTAGCTACAGTGTTGCAGACCTTGTGACCTGAGGAATCCAGTTTTCTGCTCTCCTTATCAGGGGAAGATGTGGCAAAAGGTGAAGTGGCGTGAGATTTTTGGGCAGCCTGAATAACGACCGAATCAGGTGGTGGATCTGCTTGTAGAAATAACAGTTCCTGCTCCGGGGGCGATACTTCTTCAGGAGACTGAAGGGAGCTGATTTTGTCACTGCCGGTCTCAGAAGCAAATCCATGTCGGCTCTAGTAGACCAGGCACTAGCGGTAAAGGTCGGGAGGCCGTACGCTGGTGGAGCGTTGAAACAGTCATGGAAAGGTTCATTTTGGCTGCACATCGCACCAGACCTCTTGAAAGGTATTGATGTCATCAATCAGTTAGGTGCGAGGTTACAAAAAGTCTGACAAGGTGGGAAAATAGTCCCGGGTAGAAGATGACATATCCCCAAGATGACAGTGTGATCATGGTCTATGGCGTGACTTATGCCTTGAACGAGTGCCTAAATCTGGTGGAAGAACGACCAGATGCATGATGGCCATGATGTGGGCGATGGCTTGACCTTGACCGTAAATGTGGTCTGGGATCTGGCGATGCAGGCACTTAAGGCACCGAAGGAGGTGGAATGAAAGGTGCTGGTGGGGCTGGCTGTGCCGGCAACACTGGAGGCATTGGTGCCACTGGAGGTGGAGGAGCTGTCAAAGGCAGCGGAGGATCCAAAGGCAGCAGAGGATCCAAAGGCAGCATCTGGGCCAGTGGAGAATGAGGTATGGGAGACGAAGGCAGCTCTATCAGAGAAGAAGATCTGGAGCGTTCCGATGATGAATAAATCAACCTTCTTTTAGAGGCTTTCTGAGATCTTCTCGATGACTAGGAACTCTTCAACATCAATCTCCGTCTCCTCTGTCTACACCTCAACAATGATCGGCTTCTCGCCGTCCACATGTCCCGTCTACGTTTGGGTCTCAACGTCAGTTGATGCCGTCTTGGGGACGGTGAGTTTGAATACATAGACACTGATGAACTTCTAGACGTCGGGCGGTGAGGCACAGTAGATCTCGACAGCGCTCTTGTAGGTCTTGATGTCAAGCGACAACGCTTATGCAAAGTCAAGCCAGTCCGTGACGGCTTGTATGTAGGTGCCTTCGAAGTGGACCAGGCCCGATATGGTTGAAAAACGCCTCTCAGACCTTCACCTCGTTCAGAGGTCCCACTGGCTTCTTGCTAGAGCGGTCTCTCCTCTTTACCTTGCAGGCAAATCTTCTCCCCGTCACGCAGGAAACGCTTGGAAAATGTTTGGCTGATGTCACAGGAGGCAGGCAGATGAGAAGACGGCAGGCAAGTGATACAGACCTCGTGGGGGTCTGTTCTGGCCTTTTTCCTACTTCAACAAGGCATTTATCAAAAAGAGAAGGCATTTAAAGCCTGTGTTCTGTCAGGACAAAATCACAAACTGACAGTGAAAGACAAAAGACATCGAGTGAAACAGTTGTCACTGATACCTAGATACTTTTGTGAAGAAAAAAGTAAAAAAGGTTGAGTTCAATGCTCCAAGGGTCCTGTCAGCAGGAGCCGGAAAGAACGGAGGTAACTGCCTTTGGCTGAGCATGATGGGATACTGGATGTTCCAGGATTCTTAAAGGAACAGTCTCCTTTTTCTTTATAATGGCAGCCTGTGGCCTACACTTCTTCATACTTCCCTTACATTACAAAAAGGGTTTGTGAAAGATTTTTTCTGTTATTCTTTAAAATTCACATGCATTTCTGCATGTTTCTTTGGACTATCTCCTTTTTGTTACATCAAGATAAGGAATGTTGACCACTTTAGCCTGTTAGGCTGCATATTGACTTTCTTAAGTGACTATTCAAGTCCTTCTCGAAGAAAGGCAAACTTCAGCACTTAAGAAGACATATTGGAACAAGCATTTACAATGCAATGGTCTCTGCATCATTAAAGGTAGAGCTATTGGCATTGCTCATGACATTTTTTTTAAGCATAAATAAATGGCATTGTCATTTACATTGCCAATAGCTTAATCGTTAAATAAATGGCATTGTCATTTACAATGCCAATAGCTTAATCGCTTGAAAATGCATGACCTATTGCATTTACACCCACACAGAGCCACACACACAAAGCGACCCACACACACATACAGAGCCACCCACACAGAGCCACTCACACAGAGTCATTCACATAGAGCCCCCTACACAGAGCTACCCTCACACAGACAGAGCCACCCAAACATAGAGCCACCTACAAAAAAAGCTATCCACACAGAGCCACAGACGAACACACACAGCCACACACACACAGAGCCCCACACACACACCCAGAGCCCCACACACACACCCAGAGCCCCACACACACACTCAGAGCCCCATACACACACCCAGAGCCCCACACACACACACACCCAGAGCCCCATACACACACCCAGAGCCCCACACACACACCTAGAGCCCCACACACACACCCAGAGCCCCACACACACACCCAGAGCCCCACACACACACCCAGAGCCCCACACACACACCCAGAGCCCCACACACACACCCAGAGCCCCACACACACCCAGAGCCACATACACACACAGGAGAGGAAGCACAGCGAGGGGGCAGGGAAGCAAGCACAGCCAGGGGGCAGGGGAGCAAGCAAAGCCAGGGGGTTCAGCCGTGAGCCCGTCGTGTGCAGGGACGGGCCCTGGGAGCCGTGATCGCTGCCGAGCAGCGTCAGAAGTGCAAAGGTTGTGTGTAACAAAACATGACAACAACTGTGCACATTTCAATACACTAGAGCTGAGCTGTTCGAGGCTGGCGAGTGACCCATCGAAAGAGAATAATGTAAAGCAACATTTTTATCGCTACGTTTACGAATTTTACATGGATTTGTATCCAGTTAATCAATTACCGTGTTGTGCCGCAGGTCACACGGGCAGTCAGTCACCTGACAAGTGCCCTGGTGATGGCACACACTCGTGGCTTTTTGCACTAAAGCAACTCGATTCCCATTTAAACATAAAAAAAACCTCCTTCCCCCGTGAGCGCACTCTTCCAAAGCAGTGATACAGGAATGTTATCTGCTCGTGAGTCCGGTCACAGTAGTGATGAGACAGCCCGTGCTGTGGGAGGGGCTCTAGCCCAGGGGGGCTTGTGGATGTGGCTTATCTCTAGTCCTGGGAGGAATCGCTTAAGGCTGCATGGGGGGCGCTAAGGAGGAGCGAGGAAAGGGGGCTGTGTGTCCGTCATGCTTACCAGCCGGTTCCCCTCTTCTCGAGGGACGGGCTTAGATATGTACTTGAAGTTGGTTTTCTCCCCGACTGCCCTCTAAGCACCCCCTGTTTTACCACCAGTGTCTCTGTTGGATTTCTTTACCCCTCCCTCTCGCACCCGATGACGGTCCAGAGAGTGCCATGGACTGGTTGTGCCACCAGCCGCTGTTTCCAAGCCAGGCCTGTGGTTGAACAGTACAATTTATTCCGTTTACTGCGGCTTGCATAGAGGCCGGGGCGCTTTAAAACGGTGCTTCCAGGGCGTCCCCCCACAGGTTTGGAGCAGCGGAATCCTTCGATTACCGCCGGACCTACGGTCAGGCCGCGTCTCCCCCTGCACCAGGCACACCCCGCGCCTTCCAACTTAATGTACACGTGGATGTTAAATTAACATATTTACGCCTGGAGTGGTTCTCAGCTAGTGCCTGGAAGTTGCACTTTTTTTGTTTGCTTTGTAATGACCCTCGCCCCTTCCACACACACCTGCCACCCTTCGGACCCCCCCCCCCACGCATGGCCTCCACATTACCTTGTCCGACAGAGGGCCCCCCCACCCGTGGGTAAACAGTCTGCCGGCGGGTCTTGCTCAGCAGTCCGAGAACAAAGACAGAATTACACACTTCTTTTTATTACCCCTCCAAGCAAATAGATAAACCGCTGTTTATATGTAATCTGTTAACTGTGAGTGCACTCCGGGGGGCACGAGCTGGGGGGTGTGGGGGGCAGGTGGCACCTGCAAGGAGGGGGGGGGGTGGAGGTTGCTGTGCAAGGCTGAGGCCCTGGCAGGAGGGAGGAAGAGTGACAACGGAAGGGGCCCTTCTGACACTCCAACCCTGTCCGAGGAGCAGTGGTAGCTTGAGACAGGAAGGGGCGGGGCAGTAGCCGGAAGAGCTCGGGCTGACAAGATTGTTCAGGGGGGGCAGTTTGCTTGCTATGGAGAGGTAGGCCGAGGTCTCTGGTGAAAGGATCGGCTGCTAAGGATTGCATTAATATTATATTTTTTTTAGGGGGGGGGGCTTGCATGGTGAACCAATGGGGAAGGAAGAGACCGGAAGGACGCAGTAGGAGAGTGTTAATGCGTCCGGTGGCCTCGACAGGAAGGGGACGTTGTGGGGG
The DNA here is from genome assembly GCF_964263255.1 of Lissotriton vulgaris. NCBI lineage: Eukaryota > Metazoa > Chordata > Amphibia > Caudata > Salamandridae > Lissotriton > Lissotriton vulgaris. Next base: position 1,109,294,435 of record NC_141691.1, read on the forward strand.
CGGCGGATGGGTCGGCAGCCCATCTGGTGCCCGGTCTGCGCTCCATCACTGTACCCCCACGAGCTACCTGTTGGGAAGAGGCTGCTGGCTGCGCCCCCACCCTTGGTCTTCCAGGATGGCTCCTGTGCTCCCCCATTCCGCCATCGCCCAGGTGTGCTCCCACCCCTCGCGCGCAGCGGGCCAAGCATGTGTCAGGAGCTGGTCACGGGCAGGTGGCGCATTGCCACGAGATGCCAACGCCCTCTTCCTACTGCCTGGTTCACTTGGGCAGGGCACAGCGCCTCTTCCCGGTGCTGTGAGTGTAGGCGCTTCCTGCCTCACTTCCTGGCCGAGGGCGTCCAGTGTCCCCTCCATGGCCTCACCCACTCGCCCAGACTCTGACAGTCTCTCACGAGCACCGTCTCGGCTGGCGGCGCTGGGTGTCTCCGTGCAGCATGCGTGCACATTACACAGTAATATCCGGTGTCCTGGTAGCGCTGCGTGGCTGCCGCTGAAGGGGGGCGCTGCAGGGAAGATTGGGGTGCACTGCTTGTGTACGCTGGGCCTCATACCTGTAGCAGCAGAGTGGCGCAGGAGAGCACAGCTATGAACGGCATGGCGCTGTGGAGCAGGCTGGAGCGGCCTTGACAGAGCAGGGTGCGGTGCAAGAGGGAAACAGGGGGTCAAGGGTTAATTCTGTGTGATTGGAGCGGTGGAGAGCTGGAGTGCTGCTTACCAAGTCTCACTGTAGTTTGGGGTAGAGGTGCGTTGACTAATGCGGGAGGGAGGGGTGGGGGCCGGGGAGCAGCAGAGCCCGACTGAGGAGAGCTGCAGCAGAGGGGGGGGGGGGGGGAGGGGAGGGGGGGGGGAGAGAGGCGAGAGCGCGACGGAGGAGGGCAGAGGGAGGGGGAGGCGAGCGGAGCCGAGCAGCTCCTAAAAGCAGCAGGGAAGGGAGGTGAGCAGCTCCGAAAACACAACCACGTTTCTCCGAGGCAAGGAGACAATGCCTCGGAGAAACGCACGGCCATTTTCGGATTCGGGGGCGTGTTTTGCTGTGCTGAGTGACGGACGACGTCACTGTCTAAAGAACAGCAAAAATTATGCCCCCAAATCCGAAAAGGACGGGGCTACATCGGATCTCTACTCCAATGGCTGGCCTCTGTTTAGGAAGCCAGCCAATGGAGAAGAGACAGGGCAAGGAGGCGGGATCTACTGAGCTACTGAGAGACATTAATTCTCCGGACCGGAAGCTGCTTCGCAGCTTAACGGTCCCTCGACCTAAAAAGTGCTTCAGTGACCCCACAGGCAGGCGGGAATATTCTACACATATGACTATCTTGGAAATCCCCTACGAGAGAAGGAAAGCTTTCAGTGCTTGATATACTGCCTGAAGCTCCAGGTAGTTGAAGTATAGAGATTGACGTTTGGCATCCCAAAGACCTTGTACTGTCAAGCCTTGCAGATGGGCACCCCAACCCGTGTTTGATGAGTCTGTGGGTTAGAGTGATGTGAGGAACAGGGTCCAGAAAAGGCTGCCGATTTAACAGATTGTTGGTGTTCCACCATTGCAGAGAACGGTGTGTTTGGTGGGCTATCAACATTAGATCTTCGGGGTGACCCTGTGTCTGAGACCACTGCTGAGCTAGACTTTGCTGTAGAGGGTGATGTGTAACCTTGTGTGGGGAACTATGGCAATGCAATAAGTCATCATTCCTAGCAGACGCATGACAGTCCTTACTGTGAGTGTTTAGTTTGGTTGGAACTGGGGTAGAGTTACCCAAAAGTTCTGAATTCTAGCAGGATTAGGGTAGGCTAATACTAACTATGTGTTTAGGATTGCTCCCAAGTAAGGTTGAACTTGTAGGAGGTTGAAGGTGACACTTGGGGATATTGATAGTAAACCCTAGCATGTGAAGTAGATCCACTGTCAACAGAGTCTGCTGTTGGAATTGTATGTGAGAGCTGGGCTTGATGAGCTAATGGTCCAGATATGGAAATATGTGAATATTTTGTCACTGCATATGTGCAACAACCACTGTCAAGCATTTGGTTAACACCCGAGGCGCGGTAGTCACCCCGAACAGAAGTACTTTGAATTGGTAGTGCTTGCCTGATATACAATTCTGAGGTATTGGCGGTGCATTGGTATGTGAAATTAGGCGCCCTTTAGGTAGGCGCTCTTTAGGTCTAGTGTTGCCATAAGGTCGCCCTGTTGCAGAAATGGAATAACATCCTGTAGAGAGACCATATGGAAGTGTTCTGATAGGATGCAGTGATTCAGAGGTCTGAGATCTAAGTTTTGTCTTAGAGATCCGTCCTTTTGTGGGGAATCAAAAAGTATAGAGAATATACCCTTGTGACTTGTTGTTGAAGAGGGAAAGGTTCCATGGCCCCCTTGAGAAGAAGGGCTAGGAGCTTTTGTTTGGGAAGGGTTAGATGTTCCCGTGATAACGAGGTGGAATGTTGGGCGGTGTTGTAATATGTTCCAGACAATAGCCATATCGGATGATGGCTAGTACCCACTTGTCTGTAATGATGGAATCCCAGACTGGGTAGAAGAAGATTAGGCTGCCCCCAACAAGTGTTGCGTAGTCAGGGAGGAAGACTGGGTAGTAACTGCTTTGCAGTGGGTGTTGGTCAACGTGCGGAGGCACCCATGCCCCTTCCCTTGTTGTTCCCTGCTCAAAAGGAGACTCCGAAATAACTCTTACTGTGGGGGGGGGGGGACTGGATTTGTTTTTGTTTGGAAGGGAATGTCTCTTTGTGGGTGGATTTATTTGCACCTCTGTAGCATGAGAGACTAAAGGAGCCTCTAGGAGTGGCAGTTTGTAACGCCTCCATGGATTTAGATGTGTCTATGTCCTTTTTCATTTTGTTAAGGATAGTATCTACCTGTGGTCCAAAAAGGTGCTCTTTATCAAAAGACATATTTAAGACTGCCTGCTGGACCTTTAGCTTTAATCCAGAACATCTAAGCCATGCACATCTTCTAAGAAACACATTGGTATTAATACCTCTGGCTGCTGTATATGCTGCGTCTAGGGTGCAGCGGATGGAATTGTTGGTAATAGCCAGCCCTTCTGTGACAATTTGTTGGCCTCTTTTGCTGTATTCCTCTGGGAGGTACTACAAGAGGTCTGCTATTTAATCCCAATGGGCTCTCTCATATTGGGCTAGAAGGGTTTGTGAATTGGTAATATGCCAATCATTGGCTGCTTGAGCTGCAAATCTTTCGCCAGCCAAATCTACGCATTTGCTTTCCTTCTCAGGAGCCGAGTGTCCCAAGTAGCCTGTAAGCCCTTTTGCAGGCAGTAGTTGCAACAATGGAGTCAGGTAGCAATCTAACTCTGGATAAAGAGGGGGTTAAAGGGAGGCGTTTTGTATTTGTTGTCCACCCTCGGGTGATGACCCAGGCACGGACTGGCTCTTTGAAAAAGTCCCCGGCATGATTAATCATGCCAGAACCCATGGGCAAATTTTGGGAGTCCATGTGAATGGGGGAGAGGGTGTCAAATAGAACATCGTGCTCTAGGGGTTCTTTATGCACCTCAATACTATGAAAAGTTGCTACCCTAGCGACAACCAGATGAAAGGAAATTGCATCTTCAGGATAGGAGGGCCGAGCCGGATATAAATCTGGATCGTTGGGAGTAGTGAGATCAGTGTCACGAATATCCTAAGGGTCAGGATCTGCGAATGGCCCTCCTAAACGCCCATGGTCTGAATGTGGTGACCCTTGAGGTGATGCATCAAGTGGGTCATTTGTTGGAGACTATGGTGGAGAGGGAGGTGGGGATGGAGGTGGTTGTGATGGAGGTGGTGGTGGTGGAGGATGGTGAGGAGGACTGGTAGCTTTAACCTTTGTCTTCTTTTTGGGAGGAAGAGGAATGTCTAGTGCCTCCTCAAATATTAATTTCCTCTTTGATGGCGGAGAGGAAAGAATCCGGCTAGCTCCTTCTTGAATTTGAATCTCTCTGGTAAATGTCCATCTTTTCCTGAATGGGTTCGGCAAGAGAGATAGAAGCAGATGAAGGTCTGGAGTTTTTGGGCTCTGAAGATTTCGGTACGGATAATTTCAACTTAGAATTGTGTTGATTGCTTGGAACCGAGGCAGATGGTGTTGGTTACTGGGTCGGTAACGAACGTTGGGTCGATCCAGAAGCATGGCCTTGGTCGAAAGCGGTCGATACAGAAGACTTAACTTTAGAATACATTTCCGGTGCAGGGGCGAGGGTGGGGCATCCAAAACAGTTTTTCAGATCTAATCATGTCCCGAAGGCAGTGGTGGTCTGGGGACCTCTGGGGATGCCAATTCTCGAAGTACTCACGTTTGGTGTTGTGAGGAATTGCGAAGACATCTATGCTTGGCTTTCCCCACTGGAGGGGGAATGCTGTTGAGTGTGTGTTGATCCAATTCACACTTGTGGCAGGTTGTTTTTAGTCTGCTTAAGGTGCCCGCTATGGTGTTCTGGTTTCCTGGTACATATTCTGTTGTTGATTTTCAATTACTGATAAGTTGAGTTTGCTGGGATGGAAGGCGGGATCGGGTGCCTTTCTGCTTGTTTACATAGTGCGCTGTCATAGTATTGTCTATTTGTTCAAGCACTGAAGAGTTCGGAATTCTTGGTAGGAAGGCTTGCAGAGCAAGAAATGCCACTCTCAATTCGAGAAGGTTGATGTGAAGGCTCCGATGGGATAGGGTCATCTGCCGCTGACCTAGAGTTCCTGGAGGTAAGCTTCCCAGGCCTCCAAGGAAGCGTCTGTTGTTATCACTAAAGGAGAGGCTTGAGGTAGGAATGGTAGGCCCAATGAGAGATGACAAAGTTGCGTCCACCAAATGAGTGATGAAATCATGGGTGGAGTGACTTTAACTATGTTGTCGAATGTTCCCTTGGCGTGCGCCCACTGGACATCTAAGGCTTCCGGAAGCGGACGTATGTGTAGGCCACTGTATGAAAATGAGTTGAATACAAGAGGACATCATGCCTAGGAGAGATTTGTACAGGCATATGGAAATTTACCTTTTTGTACGGGTTTTGCCAAAGCCATAAGCTTCTGTTGTCCCTCCAGTGAGGGATATGCTTTGAGTGGTATCCAGTGTGGCTCCTAGTAAAGTTAGTTGCTGTTATGGCTTTAGGACTGATTTGTCTAAGTTTAGAGTAAGACCCAGTTGGTTGAAGAGATATAAACAGATGTTGGTGGACATTTTTTCAGACTAGTAAGTGGGGGCTTTTATGAGCCAGTCATGAAGCTAGGGACATATTTGATGTTGCTTTTGTCTGAAGTAGGCTGCAACCAGCACTATGCACTTTGTAAAAATGTTGGGGGATGATTTGAGGCCAAATGGCAATACTCAGCACTGACAGTGGCTGCCAGCTACCGTTAACCTGAGAGATTTTCTGCATCTCTGGTGTAAGGGTATATGAAAATATGCATCCTGGAGATTCAAGAATGACATGTAGTCGTTCTCGTTGAGGAGATGCAATATATCTTAGATGGTAACCATGTGGAAAGATTTTTTCTTGAGGTATTTGTTGAGGCTTCTTAAGTCCAAAATTGGTCTCCACTGCCTTGACTTCTTGCGAATCAACAAGAAACGGGAATAGAAATCTTTTCCTATTTGAAAGAGTGGCACTCTCTCTATGGCTTCCTTTTTTAGCATGGTAATAACCTTCAACATGAAAAGGATTAGGTGTTTTTGAGTGACAAGTTGAGGTGTGGTCGGAGAGGGGGAGAGGGGTGGCTTGAATTCTAAAGAATGTCCAAACTGAATTAGGTCTAAGACCAATTGATCTATAGTCACTAGTTTACAGTGTTGCAGATGATTTGGAATTGTTCCCCCTATTCTGACAGGATTGGGAAAGGAAGTAGCCGGCAGTTGGAGGAAGTCATTGTAGACGGTTGACTTCTTTGCCCTGCCATCTTGTTTTCCCTCTGAAGAAGGACTTATTGTATGCAGTCGTAGGTGGTTGACATTGATGATATTGGAGCCGAAATTGCTGGTTAGAGGAAGTGTATCTGGGATAACGATACTGATGGTATCCCGCTCTGTAAGATAGGTGCCCCTTTCCTCAAGCGCCATGAAAAGTAATTTCTTATATTGTAAAGCTCCCAGGGACTTGGCTGTATATGCCTTTATTGTTTGGAGAGCGTCATCCACTTATTTTCCAAATAAAGCTTACCCATCGTAAGGTAAGCCTAGTATTTTGGTCTTAACTTCTGGTCTGGATGAAGTTGCCTTGAGCCAGCCCGGATTCCTCAAAACTGATGCGCTAGCTAGCTGTCTAAATCCGGTGGTAGCAATATCCATTGCACAGTCTATCACTTCTAAGAAAGAGCGCTCTCCTTCCAGCAATATTTTCTTTGCCTACTCTTTGACCTCTTCAAGAATTTTGTCAAGATACGCAGCAATATCTGACCACATTTTGGCTACTATATAGGCCTAATAACGCCATGAAATTTGTTGTGGTGACTGAGCGCTGACATCGTAGAGAAACCTTCGCCGATATTATTGAGCCTCCTACTCGCCTGGTCTTGGGGTGCTGAAAGAGATGCAGAAGGATTCTTAGTTCTTTGCAGCGCCACTTGAGATAAACCAAGTCTGGTTTTGGGTGACCCGTGAGGGAGGCAGGCCCATCATCAGGGCCTTGTATTTTTTATCTAGCCTCGGTAACACTGGTGGTATTGTAGCCGGATTGCGCATAATCTTCATGTCTTGGTCCCAAATATAATCTATGATGGGCATAGCTCTTACTGATTTTCTGAAAGGGTCTTTAAAATTAAAAAGAAAGCAGTCTTGTTGATGCGCAGGCATTGGAAATTCAAAACATTTGGCTGATCTCTTTAAGAGGTTGTGGAAACCTCCTATGTTCTACAGAGGAGATTCTGTGTGATGGCAATATGCAATAGTCCCATTCATCTTGTTGATGGTGAATGTCACCATCATCTCTTTCCGAAGAGGATGGTTCGTGCAGAGGCACTTTGTGCGACGACTGGCATATTAAAGGAGGCGACTGTACTGAAGACGGAGTTAGAGGTTGAATCTGCACTGTAGCTAGTGGAGGTTTTTTTTGTTGTTGAGAGGGAGCGGTTGGTGGAAATCACTTTTTGTAATCTGCCAGCATAGACTGCAGATCGACACTAGAGTTGAAGAGAGCCTGCTGATGTTAATGTCTGTGACGCTGTTAAGGATAATAATATTGTTGATCATAATAGGCTGATCATCTGAATCCTCCTGGTACCGGAGTAATCATCATCTAAGAGATGTGAAGGTAATAATGTGTTAAAGATGCAGTTAACATTTTTTGACAGACTTTTTTTGTATGAATCCGATGTTTTCTCTTGTCGAAATTATTGATGAGTATTTCCTTATTAATAGCGTAGGATTCACTGTTGACGGGTTAGGTGTCGTCATCGAGGAGTCGCCCGTCAAAAGAGAATGCGGTGGAAGCGCTGTCGACAATGGTGGTTGAGCTGCCATAGACGAAGAGGTTGTAGATGAAAGGTTTGCTGTCGACAAGGGATTTTCCGTCACGGATGGTTTTTATGAAAGGGTAATTTTCACTATTGATGACAGTAGAGTCTGGCTTGTGGATGAAGAGGTCATCAACCAGGAGAATGCAGCTGAAGGCACTGCTATGGTGGTGATAGTAGAAGTCAGCACTGCTGAGCTAGCATTTGATTTACATAGGAAAGAAGATATTTTCGTCAACTGAGATGTCATTGACGAGCCATCTGTCGGAGGAGCAGAAGCAGGCTTTTTAAGAGTGTGTTTCACCTTAGGTGGCAGTGTAAGACGGGTAACCTATAGGGTTATTTAGAGGTCTCTTAAGAGGTGTTTTAGAGAAGGATCTTGAAGAGATGTCACTCTCCTCATCAGAGACCGGATTATCTCCGTTTTTAAGTTTCTGCAGCCACAAAAGAAGAAAACAAGTTACTTACCTGTAACTTCAGTTATCCATTATTGGTATCTTTCATAGATTCACATGCTTGAATCATCCCTGCTGGTGAGGTGGAAGTCTCACAGTAAAATAAATATATATATTTTAGTTGTAATACATATCATAATATGCAACAAAGCACTCCACAGTCACTGCAGTTGCCCATCATGTCCTTTTTTAAAAAAAGAACCAAAGGTGAAACACAGCCAATCAGGCATCAGCACCTAGAACACTCCACAGAGAGTCAAATTCCTCAGATTTTATAGCACAAGTGACAAGAGTATATATTAATAATAAGGTAAGCCTCTCCAGGGAGTAGGGTGGGTCATATGTGAATCTATGAAAGATGGCAATACTGGATAACTGAAGTTACAGGTAAGTAACTCGTTTTCTTATCCAGTAGTGGATCTTTCATAGATTCACATGCTTGAATCGGAATAGTAAGCAGTTATACAAATGTAATCCTAGAGGATGGGGGTACCATATAAATGGCTAATCGGTATCTTTATAAATAGATATACCTGTACACGTATACTTCATATATATGACAATATAAAATACAAGCATATATGCATAATGGGAATGCAAACATAGCAATAAGATGCAAAGCGAAAGCATTGAACTAACATTAATAATATATAACCTCAAAAACAGATGCTTACTTTATTGGAAAAGATTACGTAAGACTGTTTGTCCTACTGCCGCGTATGCATCCGTAGCCAAATCCAAGCAGTAATGTAGCATAAAGGTATGCACATTTTTCGATTTTGCGGCGCAGCAAATTTGATCCAATGGCACTCCAGCAAAAAGAGCCGCTGAGAATGACACTGCTCTCGTGGAAGGAGCCTTAGGTTTGAAAGAATGCGGTCTACCTGCTTCAGAATGGCAAAAGTAAATAGCAGCTGCAATCCATCTTGCGATCGTTGCTTTAGTCACTGCAGTATCTGGCTTTTGCGCACCATAGGACACAAACAGTTGATCATATCTCCGGATGCTCTTAGTATGCAATAGGATAGGATAGGATAGGATGTGGATTTATAAAGCGCAAATTGCTGCCCGGAGGCGTCCAAGCGCTAAAAGAGAACCAGAACCAGCAAGAGAGCCTGTAAGGGAGGCTAGGTTGAAGTTAATTGGGTAGGCTAAAAGGGAAGGTTTTTAGCTGTTTGCGAAACGCAGAGAGATTGGAAATGGCTCTGAGATGCAGTGGGAGGGTGTTCCAAGTCCTAGATGCATTATGGGAAAGCGTCCTGCCACCAGATCTGGACCTTTTTATTCTAGGGGCAGTTGCTAGGAAGGTCTGACTGGAGCGGAGCCTTCTGCTGGGCGTGTACAGGTGATTAGGTCACAGGTAATCCTAGGGCCTGTGTCCCAGAAGGCCTGATGGGCTATACACATTGCCTTGAACAGAACTCTCTGGCGCACCGGTAGCCAGTGAAGGCTGACCAGCCGGGCCCTCACTGATTGTCTGCGAGGGAGATCGAGCAGTATGCGTGCTGCGCAGTTCTGCACAGTCTGGAGCCTGCGCAGTGTATTCTGGGGCGCCGAGGTAGAGCACGTTGTTGAAGTCAAGGTGTGACTGTATTAACCCCTGTATAGCCACTTGTTTGGCTTCCATGGGGAGGAGGGGGAAGATTTTCTTTAACATCCTCATGATGCTGAAACAGGTGGCTGAAAGTTTTGTGGCCTGAACGTTAAAAGACAGGGATCTGTCCAACCAGACTCCGAGGCTCTTGATATTGTTTTTGGGGGTTGGAGGGAGACCCAGACAGGGCGGCCACAGAGAGGCGGGAAGGCAGACATCTGGGGGCCTAGGAGCATCAGCTCCGTTTTGTCCCCGTTCAGTTTGAGGGAAGATAAGGACATCCAGATCTTCACCTCTTCTAGGCATTCTCTAAGCCCACCTGGCCAATAGATAAACTTTGAGGCATCTTTTTATATCCAATGTATGAAGTGCCTTTTCAGCCGGGGAATTAGGATTTGGAAAGAATGTTAGTAGAATAACAAGCTTATTAATGTGGAAAGCTGACGGTACCTTTGGAATAAATACTGGATTTGTTCTTAGGAGAAAGTAGTCATTAGTAAAGCAAAGATAAGGCTTTTTAATCGTGATGGTTTGAATTTCGCCGACTCTCCTGGTGGAAGTAAGAGCCAACATTAAAGCAACTTTCCAGGAAATGTATTTGAGCTCAGCTCTATGTATAGGCTCAAACGATTGTTTCATAAGGTCTCCATTCCGGAGGAGAGCTCCTACAGGAGGGTAAACTCTGAACAGTCCTTTCACAAACTGTTTTACCAGTCGACATGAACAAAGAGATAAACCTCCAGAGGAACGCCTGTAAGTAGAGATAACAGCAAGATATACATTAATAGATGTGAACATAAGGTCATATTTAGCCAGGGAGAGCAGATAAGGCAACATTTGATCTGGAGAAGACTCACCTGGGTGCACACTGTTACGATGGCACCATGAACAGAAACGTTTCCATTTGAGACTAAGTTTTAATAGTGGACATTGCCCTTGCTTTAGAAAGGATGTCTCTACAGTCTTGAGGAAGGTCTAAGTCTTTGAACTCAGTGAATTCACCAACCAAACATACAGCTGCAGTTGCGCTGGATGTGGATAGAGAAACTGGCCCCTGCTCATTATTAACAGTGTCAATGATACTGGAAGGCATTAGGATCTGCATTCTGAGAGCAGGAGAAGCCCTGTGAACCAATGATAGTGAGGCCAACGTGGAGCAATGAGAATCATATGGCATGGCTCTCTCTACAGTTTCATCAGAAGCCTTGGTATTGGCGGGAAGGGAGGAAACATGTAGGCGAAGATTCCTGTCCACCTTATTAGAAGAGCGTTTCCCCATGATCCTTTTTCTGGTTCCCAGCTGGTGAAGAATTGACATTTCAGTCTCATTCCGGAAGCAAAGAGTTCCAAGATGGGCTTGTCCCACACTGGAAAATGGAATCGAGAACCTTCTGATCTTGCTCCCATTCCGTACAAGAGTTGGAAATCCTGCAGAGAGAATCTGCCAGACTGTTCTCCACTCCTGGGACATGTTCCACTTTGATAGAGATGTGCTGAGGGAGAACCCATTTCCAGGTTTCCTGCAATAGGATGTGGGAGTGTGTGCCTCCGTGCTTGTTTAGGTATTGTATTGTATTGTAATTGTCTGTTCTTATAAGGACCAAGGCTCCAAGTCTGTAAGGCTAGAGAAATGGCCTGCAGCTCCAGAAAGTTGATGTGCATCCCTGAGAGCACCTTTGACCATTTGCCCCTTATCCAGAGGTCCTGAAGGTGGGCCCCCTCATCCTTCCAGAGAAGAAACATCCGTAATGAGGATGAAATTCAGTATCTGAGAAAGGAAATTTAGCCCTGTTGAGAGATTCAAGGAGTACCGCTACCAAAGCAGAGGTGTCTACATGACTGGAGTTATTTGGACCAGGTGGTTGAACGATCCGGTCACCTGAAGCCATTGATTGTCTAGTTCCTCCTGTAGTGGTCTCATTCTGGGACGAGAGCAAGGTACCATCAAAATTGCGGAGGACATACCCCCAAATGCATCAAAGTATTTTGGAATCGCAAACGGTGCGATTCCTTAAAATCGGCCGTTTGCGACTCCAAAATAGCTTTTTGGAATGCATTATTCAATTTTAGAATTCGCATCATTTTTGCGATTTCTAAAATTGCATTTGCTTTTAAGAAATCGCAAATATGCGATTTCTTAAAAGCAATGCATGAACATTTTTCAAATTGCGAATTCGCAATTAGGGGGTTAAATTTACCGAGTGTTTGAACCACTCGGTAAATTTGGAAAAAGGTTTAAAAATGCTTAAAAATGCTTTTTTTAAGCAGTCATGTTACGGACACACATGTCCTTAGGACATGTGTGTGTGTGTAACATGATGCGAAAAATACATTTCAGGGGTGCAGGGGGGGTCCTTTGGACCCCCCCTGCACCCATGAAATGCATTAACAAATTGCGATTTTCAAAATGAAAATCGCAATTTGTTAAAGCCTTCCCATTGATCCCTATGGGCCTTTTGGCCCATAGGAAACAATGGGAAGTGCGAATTCGCACTTTGGAATTCGCATAATATTTGAGAATCGGTAAAAATTGCGATTTTTACCGATTTTCAAATATTTTGCACAAATGTACATGCATCCCATTTTGCATTTCCTAATTTGCGATTCCCTAAAAATCGCAAATTAGGAAGTGCAAAATGAAACAATGATGCATGTGGGGGATAATGCCTAGCAGAGATTGTATGAGCCTTACAGAAGCAAACTTTTTTCCCCTTAGCTTTGTCGATACCGAAAAAAGATGTGTTTGCCTTTCTGTAGACAAGTATGCCTTGTCTTGGATGGTGTCTACGTCTGCTCCGAGAAAAAACGTCTTTTGAGACGGCTGCAGAACTGACTTCTGAAAATTGAGAGTTAGCACCAGGGAATGAAATATTTGTAGGCAGATTGAAGTTGTTTTTGAGGCCTATTGAAAAGACGGTGCTTTCACTAACCAATTGTATAGGTAAGGAAACAGTTGTTGGCCCTGAAGCCTAAGATGAGCAGCAACTGGAGCCAGACACTTGGGCCCACATGCATCATTGTGTCATTTTGCATTTCTTAATTTGCGAAAAATAAGGAATCGCAAATTAAGAAGTGCAAAATGCTATGCATCATTTTTTTCGGTATTTCTTTGTGATTCGGTAAAAATCGCAATTTTTACCGAATCCCAAAGAAATACCGAATTCTTAAGTTAATTCTCGCAATTCCCATTGATTCCTATGGGCCAAAAGGCCCATAGGAGTCAATGCAAATTGCGAGTGGCACTTAGAAAATTTCATGAGTGCAGGGGGGGGGTCCAAAGGACCCCCCCATGCACCCCTGAAATGTATTTTTCGCATCATGTTTCACACACACATGTCCTAAGGACATGTGTGTGTGAAACATGAATGTTGAAAAAAAAACATTTAAAGCATTTTAAACACTTTTTCCAAATTTACCGAGTGGTTCAACCACTCGGTAAATTTGGAACCCTAATTGCGAATTTCCACTTCTCAAAGTAATGATGCATTGCTTTTAAGAAGTCGCACATCTGCGACTTCTTAAAAGCACCCACAATTTTAGAACTCGCAACAATGTTGCGAATTCTAAAATTGCTTCATGCATCCCAAAAAGCACTTTTGCATTCGCAAACGGCCGATTTTAAGGAATAGCACCGTTTGCGAATGAAAAAGTGCTTGATGCATGTGGGCCAAAGTGAATAATCTTGGGGCTGACCGCAGACTAAGAGGGAGGGCTCTGAACTGAAAGTGAGCACCTGCCACAGTGAAACAGAGACATTTTTGATGTTTGGGATGAATAGAGAAATAAAACTATGCATCCTGCAAATCTAGCGTAGCCATAAAATCTGCATGATTGAGATGTTGAAGTATTTTCTGAAGGGTGACCATGTGGAAAGACTTCTTCTGCAGATATTTGCTTAACTTTCGCAGATCCAGAATTGGCCTCCATTCGCCCGACTTCTTTTTTATCAGAAACTGGAATATGAACCTTTCCCCACCTGAGAATGAGGCACTCTTTCTATAGCCCATTTCTGGAGCATAATCATGGCTTATTTTCTGAGAAGTTTGAGATGAGGTGGGAACCTCTTCAGAGGTGGATGAGGCGTGGGACTTCTACAAATTCCAGAGTATGACCATACTTTACGATGTCCAGGACCCATTTGTCCGAAGTGATTTTACGCTATTTTCAGAAATGTAGGGAAATGTTTGTAGCACTGGGTCGGTGTGTAGACGAATCGTTACAGGTGTTGGGAAGCTATTACTGCTTTCTAGCATAGTCTCTGGCCTGAGGAGGTTGCTTCCTTATGTTTTGCTGTCTGGAGTAAGTGGCAGCCAGAGGGGCTCGATACGAATGCTGTTGTTGATAGACATATCTATATTTGTCTATTTTTGGCTAGTATTTCTGATCGATCCCTCAAAAGGAATAGGACTCCTTTGCCAAGGGCCCCTCGAAAAGGTGTCTCCCTATACTGGAGTGTTCCTAATGCCATAGCTGTATCTGTATCTTTCTTTATTTCCTGTAAGGCATTATCAATGTGTTTTCCAAACAGTATGTCCCCATCAAATGGAATGTCTCACATGTTACTTTGAACTTCTGGACAGAAGGTAGCAAACTTGAGCCATCCTTGGAGACGGAGAACTGCTGCTCCAGCTAGTTATCTAAAACCTAGGGAAGCCTAATCCATTGATATGACTATCATTTCCAATGCTGACCTTTCCCCTTCAAGCAAAATCTCTCTTGCTTCCTGCTTTTTGTCGTCTGGCAAAAACCGAGGTATGGCGCAACATTAGACCACATTTGGCAATCATATCCCCCTAGAATTGCTAGGGAATTTGCGGCATGCACTGATGGCCCAGCCATAGTGCTGAAAATCTTTCCAATACTGTCTAAGCGCCTTCCATCCTTATTGGGTGGAGCCGTAATGGGTACCGAAGGATTCCGTGATCTTCGTTGTGCAGTCTGGGAAATTACAGATTCCGGCCTTGGCTGTCCCACAAGCCATTTAGGTGCATCATCGGGGGCCCTGTACTTCTTATCAATTCTGGGAAGGATTGCCGGCACCGACAAGGGATTTTTCATCTTTTTAATGCCTTCTTCCCAAATATGATCTATGATGGGAATTGCGCAGACAGATTTTCTGTTCTGATCCTTAAAATCATATAAGAAGCAGTCACACTGCTTAACAGTAACAGGTAGGTGGAAACGAGTTGGCGCTCTCTCCATTATAGCATGGAAGCCCCCAATATCCTGAGGAGGAGAATCAATTTCTTGAGGAACCGGCGGAGAAGGTGTAGGAATTAGGTCATCTTCCCTCTCATCTACAGTGGTTAGTGTCTTAGGAATTTCACCTTCCTCAGCGACATCGTCATCATCCTGTGGCATCTGGTCTTGTGGCGCACTTAAAAAATCTTGAGCCTCCTTCGTGGGTACCGAAATTGCTGTAGAGTTAAAAAAAACATTTGTTTTTCAACAGACCCAGCTGCTGCAGGGACGCGAGTGTGATAGTCCTGCAGCATAGCTGTTAAATCCTGTACTAAATCCACAGCCATTTGATTCATAGGTTCCTGGCGCGGCATCAACACCTTTGACCTCTCCATGGGTTGGTGATAATGTGACCCATAATATTCATCTTCATCCTCCTCTTCCAGACATTTAACATGAAGTTGAGAGGGGCTGCAGGCGGGACTGAACAATCCATCATCTTCACATTCCTCCAAAAAACTACCAAGAGGCAAAGGAGAGATTCATGAAGGTCATGGTAGAAACCTCTCGTCAAAGGGATCGTTGACGAGAATCTGGATGATAAAATTGGAGTGAATTGCAATGAAGAGGGCCTTCTTTGTTGCGGCATCAACAAGATTCCCGCCAACGGTGAAACGGACACAGCCGATGCTGAAATAACCATAGTTAAAGACAGTGTAGTCATCATAGATGCAGTCGACGGCAGGACTATTGCTGCTGAAGAAGTCAGCGTCAACGATGAAGTGGTTGTCTTCCATGGTGGGGGGTTTACAATGAAGGCATTGTCGACGATGGAAGTGTCGTCAACTGTTTAGACGTCAACAGAGGCGTGTTGCTGTCGTCAGAGGCCTCATCGACGGTGTAGGTGCAGATGGCGAAGTGGTTCTGGTCGATGATGGCACAGTCTTCGTTGAAGCTTCCATTGACGATGCAAGATCCGGCAAGCAATGCTGACGCGCCAAATCCAACTGTGGTTTTGTCGGCGAGGATGCCTTTTTCGACGACGATGCTGTCTTGCAAGTCTCTAATTGAGTCTTAGGCTGTTTGAAAGCCGTCTTACAGGCCGTGTTTGACACAGATTTGTCCTCCGAAGGGAATGGAAGCTTCTCCTTTTTTAGTGGCAGTATCTTCATACTCATGATGGGTCTTTTTTAGAAGATTTCTTGTGTCCCGCATGGGATTCCTCAGATTTGTCCCTTTTCTTAGCTAGATGGACTGACACCTGGGAACTGAAATTGCCATCCTCATTAGATACCACAGAGGTTTTTTATTTCAGTCTTTCCAGCCAGGTAAGCACTCTGCCTTCCCTGTCTTTTAAGGTCTTGGAGGAAAAAGTCCCACAGATTCTACAATCCTTTACCTTGTGAAGAGGGTACAGGCAATAAATACATTCCTTGTGAGGATCTTCAAAATGTAGCCTCTTCTTCCCACATGACCCACAAGATCTCAATAGTCCTTTTTTAGATGAATCAGACATCATGTACTTACAGAAATCCAAATGAAGAGAAAAAAATTAAGCAGAGCTCAGGAAGACTCCCTGTCACATGACGTGCGGTAGAAAATCTGAGGTACATGCCTCTCTGTGGATAGTTCTAGAGGGTGATAGGGCCTGACTGGCTGTGTTTCACCTTTGGTTTTGATTCACAAAAGGACATGGATGGGCTACTGCTGTGACTGTGCAGTGCATTATTGGATATTATGATATGTATTACTCGTATATTTACCGTGAGACTACCACCACGACGGCAGGGATGATTCAAGCATGTGAATCTCTGAAATATCTAATACTGGATCAGTCTCCCTTCGCGGTCTTTTAACGTTTAAAACGTTCAACATACCTTGATGTCTTTGATTTTGTGGTCCGGCTACAGACAATATAAACAGTCCATATGAGGGTCATAGACATGTAGTCTCTTCTTCCTGCAAGCGCCACAAGGTCTGAAGTGGACTTTGCTAGGTGTATCTAACAGAATGGATGTTAGTTTGTTACACCTTAGAAGAGATATACAGATTTGTTAAATAAATCTGTTAAACCAGAAAGAGAACATCTGTAGAAAAGTCTTTTGATCAGCTGGATCCATCAGTTAGAAACTAGATGGAGGCTCAAAGGCGGTGTTGGTGCTGCTGGACTTGTCGGCAGCATTCAACACCGTCTCCCACTCTGTCCTCCTTGATCGTCTCCACTCCAAGGGCATTCAAGGCCAGGCCTTGAAGTGGCTGTCCTCCTTTTTGTCCAACCGGACTCAGGCTGTCTTCACCCCCCCCCCCCCCCGTATACTTCCAACAGCCGGCCACTAAGGTGGGGAGTCCCTCAGGAGGGCTCCTCCTTAAGCCCACTCCTCTTTAATGTTTATTTCTCCCCGCTTGCCGAGATGATCGCTCAGTCCGGAATCAAAGCCACCTTATACGCGGACGATATCCAACTTCTGTTCTCCTATGACAAACTCTCCCAATCCACCTTTGATCCTCTAAAAAACTGTCTGTATGAAATTGCATCCTGGATGGACAATAACTGCCTCCGACTTGACGCCGGAAAAACAGAGGTCCTTTTTTTCCATCAGCCTTCCCCCTTGGACCCCAACCTTTGGTGGCCACTCGATGTGAGCCCTCCCCCTTCCCCTAAGGTTTCCGTAAAGAACTTGGGACTCCAACCTTTCCTTTCATAACCAAGTACAGACAGTATCAGCGGCTTGCTTCTCCAAAATTAGGGTGGTAAAGAAATTTATCAACTTCCTCCCTAATAACACCAGGAGAGCTATAGTCCAAGCGCTGATTACCTCTCACTTGGACTACGCCAATGGTCTGTACATTGGTTTGGCCACAGGGCTCTGCCAGCGTCTACAGACAGTCCAAAACGCAGCGGTCTGATTAGTATGTGGCATTTCCCTCAGAGAGCACATTTCCCCCCCACCGGCGCTCGCTCCACTGGTTGCCAATACAGAAGAGAGCTGAATTCAAAGCCCTTACACTGGCTCACAGGGCAATTAAAGGACAAGGCTCTGCTTACCTGTCCTCCTGTCTACGCCCCTACAAGAATGTGAGATCTCTTCGCTCCAGCTCCAAAAAACTTCTTACCACCCCTAGATTCAATATAACTCGTTCTGGAGGGAAAACCTTCCAGGTTTGCGCCGTCTCCCACTGGAACAAACTCCCTCTTTCCATCCGGATGATCCCGGACGAGCTCCCCTTTCGTAAGGCACTAAAAACTTTTCTCTTTTGCCGATTCCTTCAGGAGTAAGACTCATTTACACTCTCAGGAGCGCCGGGACACCCCATTGGGGTAGCCGTGCGATATACAAAACACTAAATAAATAAATAAATAAAATAAAATAAATAAGCTGTGCGGAAAAAAAAACTGAGCAGAGCTCAGTGGAGACTCCCTAGCTCGACGTGCGGTTGTAAATCTGAGGAACTGGAACTTCTCTCAGGAAGGTTCTACAGGGTGGTGTCACCTGACTGGTTGTCTTAAGTTTTGTTATTTTTTTAAATAATGACTAGGATATGTTACTAAACCGAAAGGCCTAAGGCCTCTATGTTTTATGTCTATTGGGATATTACTTTTCTAAAGTACCCGGGACTTCCATCTCAATGACGGGCAATGATTCAAGCATGTGAATCTATGAAAGTTCCAATACTGGAGTAAGCATGAAGGCTCCATATTCATTCTGTGCTCCATCGAGGCAAGCTGATGTGAAGAATGACAGCCACAATCATAACAAATAGAGCACATAACCTCTCTGCTTACCATAGGATCCAAATAATCACTACACTAACTCCATGGTGGGGAGGGAAGGAAGTGAGTAATCTGTAGGAATATATTGTAGCCACTAGACATGTAGTTACCAAAAGTAAGCCAAGTTTATTTCTTTTGGATAGAGCTTCCTGCAGATTCCTACCCTTAGCTGTACCTCCATGGGAGGTGGCATTCATTAGGGTCTCTACACAAAGGTAAACATGCTACACAGCTGTGGCAAAGTACAGGCCACTGCATGCCTGAGAGATGCAGCAGCAATAGTTTGCAAAAGGATGCAAGGGTGACAAAGTAGCTGCTCAGCAGATCACAGCAACAGTGACACTTCTGGAAATAGCTGAAGAAGAAATGGATGGATCGAGTGGAATGGGCAAGAACGTCTGTCTTAGCACGGGTTAAGCAGGTTTGTATACAGAGAATGAAACAGCATGATATGGTTTGCTTGGACACTTCTTTGCTCTGTTTTAGCTCTAGCAAAGCCTGCAATGAGTTGACCTGATGAGTGCAGTTCATGTAATAAGACACTGCACGCCTGAGGTCCAATTTATCCTATTGCTTCTCCTCTTTAGTTGCAGGAGGGAAGGAAGATGGAAATCTAATAGAATGGTAACGGTCAAATGCAGATAACCTCATAGGTAGAAACGATGGCAAATGCTGCATGATTCTTCATCTGTCTTCCGCACTGGCTACAGTACGGAATCAGCATTGATTGAAGTGACTGATTCCATCCATGGGCGGTTGATGGAGGCTCTGCGGCCATGCTGGTACTTCTTGATCTGTCGGCAGTATTTGACATGGTGTCTCACTCTATCCTGCTCGACAGTCTTAAGCAAATAGGCATCCGAGGGAAAGCACAGGAATGGCTTCCTACCTCCACGGCCGAGACCAACAAGTCTTTCTCCACCCTTTTACCTCCGCTGTGAAACCACTCAGAAGGGGAGTGCCTCATGGCTCAGCTTTAAATCCACTACTCTTCAACATCTATCTGACGCCATTGGCGGATCTCATCACGAAAATGGGTGTCAAGGTGATATCCTATGCGGATGACACCCAGCTGATGTTTTCTTTCAGAGATGTCTCAACGTCAGTCTTTGACTCTTTCAGGAACTGTCTTAAAAACATTGCCATATGGATGAACAATAACTTTTTATACTCAACGCCGAGGCAAGGACCCTAGTTACCGGAGAAAGAGACTTCGCCCTTACCAGCAGGGAAGGTCCCTAAGATCCAACCAAAAACATTACCTCACCGTCCCTCGCTTTTCAAAAACAAGGCTGGAATGACTTGCCTCTCCACCTACGCATGCTTAACTCAGAACTGATGTTCAGAAAGGCATTTAAGACCTGGCTTTATCAAGCATAGGGATTAGCTCCTCGTTCACTCTGCTCAGTTGATTTCCGCCCTACCGCCGGGACACCTCAGCGGAGGTAGCTGTGCGCTTTATAAATGGCATTTATTATTATTATTATTATAATAATCAACATATCTGGATAGAAAATTGGTAAGCACAGACAAACTGAAAGGGCATTGAATTATCCAATTCACTAAGCAGAAATAATCACCCCTAAGAGAAACGTGTTTAGAGTTTGTAGTGCAGCAAGGTAAGTGTGCATTGCCTCACATGGAAATGCCATTAAGAAAATCAAAACCAGGTTCAAATTTCAGTGAGGGGGGAATAAAAAAAAATGCACATCCAGTGATCATCGAAAAACAGAAAGGCTGCTATTTAGCCTTTGGCTGTAGCCACCACTAGGCATTTGGAGCAAGTTACAACTCAAGACATCATAAAAGTGAGATTTCATGAGGTTGATTCCTTTCGACTTGAACTATTGAACAAAATCAGTCCAATGGCCTGCCGAGATGAATTATCAGAAGGTTTCCTGGTTGCCAAGAAGTCTGACATCACCAGGAAGGCAAAATGACTAATGAGCAAAGATCAATCTCCATGCATGTAGTCGCAGAATTTGTACAATGGGGTGGAAAACCTGACCTTCCTACTGTGATACCAGGTCCATTTTATTTCTATACAGGAAAGAAAGGGCGGCTGTTGTATGGTTATTTCTATATTCTCTTTCTTCCCCTGCTCTCTGTGTGGAAAGTTGTACATGTCATAGAATGTTGGATGGGTGAACAGATTCAGTTGGTGACTGAAGGCTGAGCTGCCAGGAGGACAGCTCCTGGTGGGGCATATTTACAGAGGTACTTACTGGCCTACTTTCTATCCTAGCTTTAACATCATACCTCTGTAACTCTGTATTACAATAAATACCTACTTGAAACCTACTACCTCTGGACCATCCATCATTGTAACATTGGCGACGATTTGGATTACAAAACCTGCATGGATTCCACTTCAAAGGACTTACTTCTACAGCAAATTATATTTTTTAAAAGACATCATTTTTTTTTTTTTAGAAAGAACCCAAGCTTGTACCTACTCAGCAAAATTTTTGTTTTGGCAGCCCCAGCCCCACCAGTGACAAAGACATCGTCAGCCTCAACTCGGGCATGCCTATTTTCTACAGAAGCTTGGTGAGTTTATTTTGATATTCTAAATTGGCTGTATTTTTTTTTAATTATCATCAGCTGCACAAGATTTACAAGTCTGCCGATTTAAAATCCCGCTCTGCTTCGCCTGATTAAGAAGCCTACCGATTTAAAAGCCTGCTGTGTTTGATAAATAAACCTACTGTTTTGAAAGCCTGCTGCCTATTGAGTTAGAGGTACAAAAGGGGGTGGTGATGGACGGAGCATCTGAATCAATCAAACACTCACACCCAGTCAAAAGATCTGGGTTTAATCCATCACCGTTCTTTAGCCCACTCTGCCACCCAAGTTCAGACATGGCTGTATGCAAATCAGTCTGACCCTGTGCCTCATGGGAACAGTGCAGCCCGAACTGTCAAGCCATGTCTTCCCTGGACCGGAAACAAGCTTCAGAGGACCGGTTTCTGGCATTCCAGCCGTCTTCAGCCCGGCTTGCTTCAATCCAGTGGCAAAGTGAGCAAGGGACTCACGTCTGAGCATACCGTGCCACACTTATGGCGGCCAAAAGTGGTACAAAAGGGGGTGGTGATGGACGGAGCATCTGAATCAATCAAACACTCACACCCAGTCAAAAGATCTGGGTTTAATCCATCACCGTTCTTTAGCCCACTCTGTCACCCCAGTTCAGACATGGCTATATGCAAATCAGTCTGACCCTGTGCCTCATGGGAACAGTGCGTTTTTTAGAGAACAAGGAAACCCAAAAGGGGCCTTTGGACCATGGGTCGTATGTTTATTAAAAGGAACAAGAGTCCTAAGGAGTTACAATAAAGAAGTGGATGGAAATATAGACCACAATAAGTACTATATTTTAGCTCCCAAACCCAGCCGGGCGGGGAGTATTTTATTTTTAGAGATAACAAAAGTTTTATTGACCTGGAGGGGGTCAAATAAGAACATTTAGATAGGGCACAATCCTGTACCTATCCCAAGCACATAGAAAAGCCTTAGAATAAGAGAAAGGGTAAGTGAAAAGAAGAAAGGTTTAACAGGCAAGTAGAAATTTCTTTGGAGCCAAAAAGTGGCTTGAGAGTTAAATAAGCAATTCCGCAAGTCTCAACAAACAGTGTATACAAATTAATATGTGCAATAAGTTACATGTCACACTGTTTTTAAAGCGTCAACGTTTCGATCCCTATTGCTCCAAATGAACCAGGATCATCATCAGGACTGTTTTAGATCACTGCCTGTTTACAATACGAACGCCTGTAAAAGTGAAAAGAGGGGGGAAAAAATGGAGAAACAACATAAGGCATCCGCCTGAGATCATAGAGTTAAAAGACATTCAGCAAGGTCCATGTATAAAATAAGGGCCACTCTTAAATGCATCTCATAGTGAGTTATCCGAGGCAACGGTGAGTCGTGATGTCATATAAGTGACAGGATACTTTATCGTGGTTCTTTATGCATGCGTGCATTTTCATGTAGCACAGTGAAAAAACGGCGCAGTGACTTAGTGATTAAGTGGTCATTCTTTTCTAGTTTGTTCGCTAGTGCATAATAAGGTGGACGGCGAGATGTCTCCGATTGAGTTAGGCAAAGACAGAACTTGTCTAACATGAGGTGCTCGTGACGGTGGTAAAACAGTGAAATTCAGAATGGATTGCCTAATTATGATCCTTGGGAGGATTGTGGTCGACGTGGGTGAGGTGGGGTGATGGTGAACGTTGGTGAGAGGAGCACTGACCTGCCAAGTCCTAGGGAGGCTTGGTTTGGCGTGGGACTGCAGTTGGGCAATTGCCGAGCCGTCTGAAAACTGAGAACGAATGATCATAAGATTGGAGATAGCTCTGATCATGCAATTAATGTTATTGCTAGAGCCGGGGATAATTACCTTCACGGGTCCTGGATCAGGGTCGTGAGGGCACAATTATTCCTTTGTTGGGGGATTGAGTTTACTCCTTTACTTTTGAGGTCCGGGAGAGGGGTGCTGTATGGTAAGAAAATTGTTTATACCATTAGGGACAGGCACTTCATGGTCTAGGATGGCGTGAATGGCGGGTAAGGATGGGCGCTTACCTTGCTTCATAATGGAAGCTGCGGTGGGTGGGAGGCAGATACATGGGGGTCTTCTCCCTTGTTTAGTTGGCGGAGTAGGTTGGCTCCTTGGATTTTTGGTCCGCAAGCTCGATGCTAAATGGTGAAAATGAGATTTAGATAAAAGCCCCTTCATAGTGGGGCTTATGCGTTGGGGCGGATTGGGAAATTGCTTACCTATCTTCACAATGGAAGCGGCGGTAGATGGGAGGAAGAAACACGATGGTCTTCTCCCTCTACTGTGACAGCGCAAATCCGCTGTGCAGGAGTGGCTCGTGGGTTGGTAGTTAAGGCCAGTGAAGTGCCAAAACTAAGGGAGGACTAGGCACAACTTCCTTGTGTTTGGCAGCCATGATGGAGTGGTGGAACTGGCTGAGCAGAGGCTGTGCAATCAGGTTGTGTTGCAGCGGCCATAATGGATTGGGCAGCGATATTTTGGGCCAAATGCGATTTAACATCGGTCAGTGGTTGACATGAGTTCTGTGGTGGTTTAAAGTGCAATTATGTGCTCATAACCGTGAAGAGTGGGGGCCTTTAGTGCTCTACATTCATACACATAGGAATATAAAACAGTTAAAACAACAATGATTTTCGGCCTGGTGATAGTAAGACATTCACAGTTAATAGGTTCTATATCAATTTCTATTTTCTTCGCGCTTCAAGGCTTGTGTGGTTTTCAGAGAGAATATGTACAAGTCTTTTTATGTTACTTGTCATGAATCACTTTATCAATGAATGAGCATGGCTGCTCACAGCGCGTCCATAGATATCTAGATTAGCGAAGTCCAATCCTCTGTCCGGTTCAGTCCGTTTCGAATAGAGTCCAGCAGTATTATGCACTTCAATTCCTCTTTGTTAAGGAGGCTGGACATGCTCCCCCCTCTTTGGGGAAGTTTCAATGCCTTTAATACAGTCCATCGAATGTCGTCTTCATCATGATTAGCCTCCAAGAAGTGTTCGACCAGTGGGGCATTTGGTGTCCGGCATCTGATGCGGCTCCTATGCTGGCAAACACGGGTCTTAATTTTTTGTGAGGTTTGACCAACATAGTTTTTGTTGCACGGACATTGGATAAGATAAATTACATTGCTTGTGTTACAATTTGTAAGGATGTTGCATTTAAAAATGACATTATTGAACACAAACGTTTTACCTTCAATTGTCAGATTACATACTGTGCATCCACCACATTTGACATGTCCAACTATGGGGGACAGACCCCATGCTGTCTCAAGTGTAGAAGAGTGGTTAGGACTGGGGAGCGCTGCGCGGACCAGATGGTCCTTTAGATTCTTGCTTTTTTTTAATGCGAAGAGGGGTCGCT
Organism: Lissotriton vulgaris; assembly: GCF_964263255.1. NCBI lineage: Eukaryota > Metazoa > Chordata > Amphibia > Caudata > Salamandridae > Lissotriton > Lissotriton vulgaris. The sequence goes on from NC_141691.1 coordinate 1,109,318,815, forward strand.
CGATTTCAAGAATGCCTGCATTAATCACAGGCCAATGTTTTAGAATCATTTTTCTCAAATTGTTGGAGATGGGAGAGAAAGTTGTGACGCATGCTATTCTGTCCATGTTTTTCTTTGGGTTTGGGACAAGGAGTGTTTCACGTGGGCGATACCAGGCCCTTTTCAGGGCGTTTTTTACAATTTTCTTTGGGTATTCCCTGTCTTTAAGTTTGTTGGCCAGGATGGTACTTTTTCTAAAGTAGTCCTCCCTATGGGAACAGTTTCTCCTGATTCGAAGGAATTGGGAGAATGGTAAAGAATCCCTCAGTGCCCTGGGGTGATTACTCGAGTATTCCAACAAAGTGTTCCTCTCGGTGGGTTTTCTGAATAGCCTTGTGAGTAGTTCGCCTTCCTGATGAAAGATTGTCAAATCCAAGAAATTTATGGAAGTGTTGTCAGATGTGGAGGTGAATTTGAGGCCCAAACAGTTGTTATTCATCCAGTGTAAAAAGTGGAGTCCTTGTATACTAATATCCCGCAAACTGCGGCTCTGCTTGTTATACACAAGACTTTCGATGGTCGCCCACGACCACATGCCATTCCCACATCATTTATATGCAAATTACTGGAACTCTGCCTTACCAGAAATTTCTTCACGTTTCAAGGCCTCTTCTATCAGCCAAAAAAGGGGACTTCTATGGGCGCGATTTTTGCCCCGAACCTGGCCATATTGTTTATGGATGAAATAGAAAGGCAGGTAATTCTGTTACCCTCTAATCCCTTCTTCTCCGGTATCATCATGTGGCACAGATACATTGATGACATCTTCATGATATGGAGATTAGACACCAATGTACTGCCCCACTTTTTACACTGGATTAATAACAACTGTTTGGGCCTCAAATTCACCTCCACATCTGACAACCCTTCCATAAATTTCTTAGATTTGACAATCTTTCATCAGAAAGGCGAACTACTCACAAGGCTATTCAGAAAACCCACCAAGAGGAACACTTTGTTAGAATACTCGAGTAATCACCCCAGGGCACTGAGGGATTCTTTACCATTCTCCCAATTCCTTCGAATCAGGAGAAACTGTTCCCATAGGGAGGACTACTTTAGAGAAAGTACCATCCTGGCCAACAAACTTAAAGACAGGGGATACCCAAAGAAAATTGTAAAAAACGCCCTGAAAAGGGCCTGGTATCGCCCACGTGAAACACTCCTTGTCCTAAACCCAAAGAAAAACATGGACAGAATAGCATGTGTCACAACTTTCTCTCCCATCTCCAACAATTTGAGAAAAATGATTCTAAAACATTGGCCTGTGATTAATGCAGTTGATATTAGCAAACAATGGTCCGAGACCTATAACTTAGTACAAAAGAAATGAATCAAACCTTAATTGATTAGAGAGCATATATTATTTATCACTGCTCAACCCAACTAATGAAGAACATAAGAATTGGCAACAACAACGCGGTCCAAAATTATATGCAATATTTTAATCTATTGTCATATATAACATTAGTATTGCAAATTACACATTTTTATATATTTTTTGTATACATCTAGAGTTGTAATTGTAATTGCCCCGTATATAGCGTGCAGTAGAAAAAGGGTGTCAAAGAAAGTGCAAGTGATAGGGTGAAAGGGAAAAGAAATCACACAAAATTTATAAAAAACAACAATTTCTACTATTCCGGAGGAATGCCAGCCAATAAATGCTGGACCAGAGTACCTGACCACATTCAAATAGTCCAAGGGGACTTCTTAATCTTGTTATCAGACATAAGATGTAACAATTATCTGCACTATATCACAAGGGGGGGGGGGATATAGGTAGTGGTCCAGGTATTAGATAAAGTGTCGACGTTTCGACTCGTCTTGCGGCCTTGCGGTCAGTTGTGCCTGGGCCATGCGAGTCTTCTTCAGGACATATTAGACGGGGCAGCGCAGGGTTATCTTGGTGACCCTGTGGAAAGTATAAATGGACCGTAAGAAATTGGGGGTGTTGCCTAATGGGTGAGGTAAGAACAGGGGTATAGAAATGCTTACCCTGTTAATGAAGCAGTAGTCGTTATCTACTTAAGTTGGGTTTAGTCCATGCAGTCCACTGGCTCCTATTCTATGCACAGTTGCCAGAACCTGGTTTTTAAAAAAATATAATGAAGGACCTATGTAATAAATATATATATATGTGGTCCTGTAGTCACAATCATATCCAGGCAAAACATAAATGTTACCTGCACAATGAATCTGATGGGTATATGTTCCCAGGTGAATTTCTTGTAACCACGAGGCTGTAACAATTCATAACATTACCTATTTAGTAAAGCTCAGTTAGGTGAAAATAAAGGTTTATAACTATTATTGAGTAAATTGGGCTCACCAGTTTGTCAGTCCAAAAATCAATCTGGTGGTTACTGTGTACCAAGAGGAACACTTTGTTAGAATACTCGAGTAATCACCCCAGGGCACTGAGGGATTCTTTACCATTCTCCCAATTCCTTCGAATCAGGAGAAACTGTTCCCATAGGGAGGACTACTTTAGAGAAAGTACCATCCTGGCCAACAAACTTAAAGACAGGGGATACCCAAAGAAAATTGTAAAAAACGCCTTGAAAAGGGCCTGGTATCGCCCACGTGAAACACTCCTTGTCCTAAACCCAAAGAAAAACATGGACAGAATAGCATGCGTCACAACTTTCTCTCCCATCTCCAACAATTTGAGAAAAATGATTCTAAAACATTGGCCTGTGATTAATGCAGGCATTCTTGAAATCGAGCGACCCCTCTTCGCATTAAAAAAAAGCAAGAATCTAAAGGACCATCTGGTCCACGCAGCGCTCCCCAGTCCTAACCACTCTTCTACACTTGAGACAGCATGGGATCTGTCCCCCATAGTTGGACATGTCAAATGTGGTGGATGCACAGTATGTAATCTGACAATTGAAGGTAAAACGTTTGTGTTCAATAATGTCACTTTTAAATGCAACACCCTTACAAATTGTAACACAAGCAATGTAATTTATCTTATCCAATGTCTGTGCAACAAAAACTATGTTGGTCAAACCTCACAAAAAATTAAGACCCGTGTTTGCCAGCATAGGAGCCGCATCAGATGCCGGACACCAAATGCACCACTGGTCAAACACTTCTTGGAGGCTAATCATGATGAAGACGACATTCGGTGAACTGTATTAAAGGCATTGAAACTTCCCCAAAGAGGGGGGAGCATGTCCAGCCTCCTTAACAAAGAGGAATTGAAGTGCATAATACTGCTGGACTCTATTCGAAACGGACTGAACCGGACAGAGGATTGGACTTCGCTAATCTAGATATCTATGGACGCACTGTGAGCAGCCACGCTCATTCATTGATAAAGTGATTCATGACAAGTAACATAAAAAGACTTGTACATATTCTCTCTGAAAACCACACAAGCCTTGAAGCGCGAAGAAAATAGAAATTGATATAGAACCTATTAACTGTGAATGTCTTACTATCACCAGGCCGAAAATCACTGTTTTACTCATTCGTTTACCATTAAAGGGAGAAGATGTGTGTTCTCTTATTTTCAAGCTTCTTAGTTCTTTTATTCGATTTTCTTCCTATTCTTCAATTCTATTCTGTTTACATTTCTGCTTTCATTAGTATACTGTTTATTACGTTTAGCATGTTTTATTCACTCTTTGAGCATGTTTTATTCATTCTTTGATTCTTCTTTTGTTTTTGTTTCAAGTGTAAAGAAGGGGGATATGTTGTATGGTTATTTCTATATTCTCTTTCTTCCCCTGCTCTCTATGTGGAATGTTGTACATGTCATAGAATGTTGGATGGGTGAACAGATTCAGTTGGTGACTGAAGGCTGAGCTGCCAGGAGGACAGCTCCTGGTGGGGCATATTTACAGAGATACTTACTGGCCTACTTTCTATCCTGGCTTTAGCATCATACCTCTGTAACTCTGTATTACAATAAATACCTACTTGAAACCTACTACCTCTGGACCATCCATCATTGTAACAGCGGCCAAATGCTATGGGCCAAACGATTACGGTACCAGATAACTTTCGCACAGTCTAAGGCTTGGAGAATCTGCTGTGCTCATTTTGCCGCATCTGTCGCAGTACATTTTGCAAGAGCGGGATCGGCAGAAATGCATACAGAAGACACTAAGACTAATTGAAAACAAAGTCATCCAGCCAAGGAACCATTCAGAGGGAAGTGTAGGGCACAAAACTAAGGACACTTCCTGTTGTAGGTCGTGGTGATATGTGGAGAAGATCAGTAGTTCTGGGTGTAGCATCCACTTCTGATCCTCCATCGAGGGGTTATCAGGAGCATTCAAAGTGGCACTGAGGAGGCCCGACAGGTGAGTCTCTACTGGGAAGGTTCCCAGTCTTTGAATCCACTTGCACAGGCAAACCGATTCCCAACACTGGGCACACAAACCAACATCACCCTGTCTTTTGAAATAATGGACGTGGTGATGTTGTCAAACATAATTTGGACGTTGCCCCTTGGATGGAAGGGATAAAGTATTTCTCAGAAAGACAACTGCAGCTAAAGCACACGTATGTGAAGGCTCTACATTCATGCAGATCAAAGACTGCCTGGCGTCATATTGCCCAGATGAGCACCCTTGCCCAGAAAGGAGACATTTGTGACCACTGCAGTCTCCACTTGCAGATAGCTGAGTGGATGACCTACCTCTAGATTGGAGAGGTCTATCATACAGGGTAAGTCTGAGTGGACAGATTAGAATGCCTGCGCCTCAGACAAGAGCCTTTATAGGTGTTGTAGCCACTGCCATCTCATATGCACTGGAGGGCTCTAATCCATCATCTGGGCATGAGGTTCTAACAGGATGCAATTGGTCACAAGGACTAGCTGGTGCAGAAACCAGAGGACCGGAAGCAGACCTTGAGTCAGGCACGTCTGAATGATCCCCCACAAATCTGCATTCCTCTGTCCAAAAACAGTCAGCCTCTATGTGTGAGTGAGGTTGGACTTTTGGATGATCATGGTTAAGCCCACATTATGAAGAAGAATCATCGTCCACTGGAGTGGGGATATAGGGACCCTACAGAAATAACTGGAGTCTAAACCTCTGTTGTGATCCTGTGTCTTCCAATGGAGAGATCAGCATGAAAACATGTATTATTGATCATGCAACATGAGATGAACTGTGATTCCTTAAAATGCACATCCCAAGCTAGCATATTCTTCTGTTCTGCAAATGTGCCATGAATGATAATCATGCTTATGCAAAAAACACAATCAGTAATGGATTCGTTTAGAAGTAATTGTAGGGATGTCAAACACTATGACTCTTCTCCTTCATAATTCTATTTTTTAATTTATTTTAATCACTTACTTTCAGGCTTCGCTTCCTTATTTTCATTTTAGTAGAAAGACTGAGGTTGGTAAACACATGAAACATAGGTTCCACTTTATCTACAGTTTCCATTTTAGTTGGCCTGTCAGCACCTTATTTCAAAGTCAGCATTTGTGTAATCTTTTACAGAACTTGTGAAAGTGGTATACATTGCTTAACACCTTTTAGCCTGAATAGTTACACCATCAGGCACCACAACTCTAGTACATCAATATCCACATCTCAAGGTTTTAGAAGTAGACACTTAAAGTAAACTTGAGCTATAAATGACACAAATGCTTAGGATCTTTTAACATAATTGAGATTAGTCTGGGTAGATCTAGTGTTCTGAAATCTTCGCTTCATTCTGAAAATATAAAAATCAGTGGTCAATACCCAATATAAATCCCTCCTGTAATTGACCATGAAGGGAGAGAGAAACATCCCAGAGGGAGCAGATTCAGAAGGTGTGGCACTAGATTAAACCGTTACCAACAAATGTTAAAGCGAGACTCTTCTGAGGCACAGGCTGCACTAAATGATGCCAGGGAGAGGTTTGTCCCAAAACAAACATAATATCTTCATCCTCAAAATAGCTGGCTAGCTATTCTAGACAGAAAACAAAGCTTGTTGTCCCAAGTATGCATACCTCCTCTTGAACTTGAAAAAAAGGCATATTATATATTGATTCTGCTAGAACTAGCATACTGCCTAGCGATAGCAAACAAGGGTGTTATGGCTACTAATTGTAATGTGATGTTGCATGCTTTTCTGTTGTTTTCACCGTTCATGTAACGTTTAGCTGTTTCTAATCTTTATCTCCTACGATGTTACCATACAATATTGTGTGCAACAGATACAGAAATTTTAAGAAAATTATTATAAAATAAATGTAAAAATGAACATCTTGTTTGCTTGAGCATGTAACTCATTAATGAAAAACTGTTTGGATTACCACTGTGTCCCTGAACCTTTTATGGGACTGTTAGTCACCTAGAAAACAGCACGATTGGCCGAATGCTCTTCAAAGGGTATTTGATCCTCATCATGCTGCACTGAACAAAGTCCTTGCACTGGTGGGTAAGAGTCCAACGCCTGAAGATCTAGGGTAAAACTTAGGATTGCCAACAACTCTGCAGCGAAGCTGCCATGACTGGCAGAACCTTCATAAAAACTTGAGGAACCTTAAAAAATTCGGGGGGGTTTGACTGCTTAGGGACAGCATCTTAAACTTTCCTGCAAAATGAAAAGGTGAAGGCAGAAATCCGAGATAGACAACAGGGGACCAAGAGCAGAAGGGAGTTAATGTCTGTGTCCCTAACGTCTGACAGACCACTTCTATGGCTCCCTTTTCCTGCAAGGGAATGAATTTTGCCACCAGTATCGAAGCAAGAGCATGCGAGCACTCTCGGAAGGAAGGGGGCGATAGGGGGACGTGGTGTGGAGGGGAGCACAAGAAGGTAATTGCAAAGCTGGGGATTTGATCATCTGCCCAGGAGGCCAGGGAGCCCCTCCAACCCCCACTCCACCAGAAGGTGATATTGTGAGGGCGTCGAGTCAGTAGGGTTTGGAAGCAACAGAGCCCACAAGGGAAACATATGGATGGGTTAGCTGCTGCAGACAACACCCCTGACTTGAAAAGAGGTATATTTTCTGTGGTCTCCGGACAGGCTGAGACAGCTGCTGCTGTCAGAACTTCTGATACTGTTGTTGTAACTGCGTCTAGGAGAAGTCAGGTCTAGCATGTGGGCCATAGGCCTGGTGTTCTGGAAACATTACAAGCAGGAATAGGCCACAGGACATAAGTGCAACACAATCAATATAACAAACAAAATAATAAAAGCTTTGATCTTACTTGTTCCAACATATGTCTGCTCATTTATATTAACAGCAGTGGGTGTCTTCATCTCCTAAAAATGTTAATCAGGAAACATCGTTCTTAAAATATTTCTCTAATGGCAACAAGCAAACAGAATAGCAATGTTATGGATTAACAGATTCAAATTTGCTACATTCCCTGCATTAAAAATAATTAAACAAAATTATCCCAAAGAATCGCTGCAATTTATTTTCAGGGTTTTGTACGAAACAAATATTTTGACTTGAAGCCACTGCAAGACTTTAATGGCCTTATTTAGGTACATTGTGTTAGTGTTGCTGGGGATGTGCATGAGGGAAAAAAGGGTTGTAGGGAGGATAGTGGAAAATGTGCACATTAGAAGTAGAGATGCTGCAGACAGTGATCAGTAAGTAGCAGTAAACTAATCCCAAAAAGTATATAGGGTGAAATCCATGGCCTGATTGCAACACTGTGGGCATGATTCACAAAGGCAAATTTACTCTTCTCTGTAAGTTTACTATTTTTTTTGGTTTTCACTAGTAAATCAAATCAAGCTTTATTCGATTACTTGCGTAAAATAATCATAAAAGCACATAAAAATAATTTACAAATACTTTTCACTTCAACAATAATTTCTTAAATATGTCAATAAATAAACAATATAAAATCCTGAAACATCAATTTAGTACCACATAGTAATCAATTCGCTTGAAATAATAATCTCCTATCACTATGGTTTTCCTACATTTAAAAAAAAAAATTAAAACGCTATAATACTGGCAGTAAGAAGGTCGCTCTCCAGGAATTGTAAGGCCAGCAGTATGGTATGACATTGTTTAAGACCAAGAGATCTAAGTATCTGAATAATCCATTTCCTTCTCTGCACAGAATAAAATGTACAAAAGAAAAATACACGGATGTCGACTGTGTAGACATGTCCTCACACGGGCATTTACTCATCAATCTGGACCAGTCATTCTGTTCGGGAAAACTAGTTATTCTACCTATAAAATTTAATCTAAAGAGCCTTAGCAGGAATTTGTCAGTCAGTCTAAAAACAAACTTTATTCGATTCAAATGAATCATAAAAGTTTACAGAAAATCATACATTCATGTATTCAAAGCAATGAACAAAATAAAATCCAGGTTAGGTAAATTCAGTAAAAGCAATTTACAATTCGTAACGTTTCCTAATTAGAAAAACAATTTTGATAAAACTAAGCACAGAGCTGCAAATAGTTACAGTTGATAGCGACCTCAAATAGGTAAAACCCTCTTTGTAAGAACAGGGCTCTTGGGTCTTTGTAGTGTGTGCAACAAAGCATAAGATGTATTGTGCTCTGTTGCGACTACATTGTTACAGGGTCAGGGGGGAAGTCTCTCACACCAACCCCCCTGTTTCGGAAAATCCACAAGAAAGTGCAGTGTGCTTAAACGAAATCTAGTCATTAGAAAACGTGAATGGACCTGGGTGATAAAAGACAAATAAAATTGTTGCAAATTTAAAAGTGCATGATCCACTGTGTCACGGACCTGGGTAGACAAGTTTAAAACATTATGATATGCGTTTTTAATGCCCATTTTGATAATGGGTTGAATAGACTCCGGGTTATAATAAAGATCTTCAAGGCCTACCTTATAAAAAATTTCTTTAACATAATGTAACCAGGGGACCATTGCATTGTCAAGGTTCATACAGTCTCTTAGGATATCTCTTGAAAATAATAGGTCCTCTGAGGTCCAAATTTTTCCCCATAGAAGCAAGGGGGCAATATGAATTCTGTCAGTCATGTAGTCAATACCCACCTCAGAATGACAGAATTGAGTGGGGGAACTACTGGGGATGAGTAAAAGTCTTTTTAAAAATGTGTTCTCTAATATTTGAATCTGCACTTTTATGATATCCCCGTACTCCCGCCCCATAGGTGGCCACTGACAGACATTTGATTATATACATTGTTTTCAATTCAGCTATCGGCTTATGACCAAGTTTTCTGGCAAATCGAAAAAGCCCCTTTATGGTTCTACTAGTTTGTTGTATCCTTCTCGTAATCAAGTGGTCCCACCTTAGTTTATTATTAAAAAGGTTCCCCAAGTAAATAAAATTTGGCACTGTCAATAGCAATATTATTTACTATATATTTGTGTGTTTTAGTTTTGTTTGGACCGCAGACCATAATAAAATATTTACTAAAATTAACCTTAAGGTCCAGTCCTGTCATAAACTCTGTGAATGCATTAAAACATTTTTGTAGGCTATTGGCTGTTCAGGTCATCAGGACTGTATCGTCTGCATAGGACAACAGGGGTACCTGTTTGCCTCCTATTCCTGGAAAATCCAAGTGTTGTTGTATATAAAATGTTCTAAGCCATTTGTATGTATTAAAAATAAGAAGGGAGCCAATTTATAGCCCTGGCGCACGCGCACTCCCTCAGTTCAGGCAATATGGTTAGTCTTTTCTCCCCCGGACCATACCGGTTAGCTATCATAGTAGATGGGTGTAATCTGCCCAACAGGGTGACAAGCGGTTCTTCAAATCTCAGAGTGTCGATAAGTGACCAAAGCTTTCCTTGACAAACCGTGTCGAAGGCACTGGACAGGTCCATGAAGGCCAGATGGATTGAAACACCCCTGGCCTTCATGTACTTGCCCATAATCATAGATAAGTTGAGGCACTGCTCAGTCGTTCCCTTTCCCTTCTTGAAGCCAAATTGAGAGTTCACTATAAGGCCAGAAGTATCAGCCCATGACTCGAGGCGTGCAAGAATTACCCTCTCCAGCAACTTGCATGAAGCATCGTTTAGAGTAATCTGCCTCTAGCATGTAGGCTCATTTCTATTTCCCTTCTTAAAAATCGGCGCCACTACTGCTCTTTTCCATGATGGAGGAATACGGCCCACAATTGCTGCTTTAAAAACTTTAAGTAACAGTGGGGCCCATATTTGTGGGTTGCTTTTAAAGAAAACCTGGGGCACACCGTCTGGCCCTGGAGCTTTAGGGGAATACCCTTTCTCAGGGCCTCCTCCACTTCGCTTAAAAAAAGTGATGCACTAAGCTGTTGTGCAGTTTGTATGTTGATACTTATTTCATCCTCGCACTCACTTGGTGAAACTCTCTTTGGGTTAAATATATTGGAGAAGTGGGTCTCCAAAGCCACCCCTGTTATATTAGTATCCATGCTCCTTTTTTCATTAGTAAAAAGGGAGCGATTTAGTACCTCCCAAAAGCTCCTAGAATCTTCAGGGCACTTGCTCTTTCACGTTCAAGATCATCCCAGGCCTGCCTTCTCAATTCATCCTTTCTCTGCTTAATTACCTTTTTATAGGTCTGCCTGGCTACTTTTATCATATCCCTATCTCGGGGGACACTATGTAATGCCTCGGCATTAAACAATCTTATTTCGGGAAGACTGCTTTTTCTCACGGGTCTAAGCAAATTCTTAGCCACGTCACCACAAACAATTTCAAAACTTTGTATTATTGCATCTGGCTGTGAAGTATCGGTTAAGCAGGTCATTACTTGAGTTACATTTGTTTTAATATTAGTCTCCTTATAGTTTATCGCATTCCATTTTAGCCTTATCCCTTTGTTGCGATTATATTTTATTAGGCAACCAGAGGCCTTTCACTTTAGTGCCTCAATATGTAAGGAAACAGAAAGGGGGTTATGATCACTGACAGGGTTGGGTTTGAACGCAAAGTTATCAACAAGGTGTGAGTACCTACTAGAAATCAGCATAAAATCAATAGTGCCTACACCCCCGCTCCCCCCCACCTTGAAATGTGGGATATTGCACCACTAGAGTGCTAACCAAAGTGTCAATCATACGTAGGTCATTCACGACAATAATGGAGTTTAAGGCGTTGCCCTGTATGGTATGTTTAAAGAGGGTCATAGGTTGATCATCACTATCTACTAACCCACAAGCCTTGCTCTCCCTATGCTGACATAAGGTGCAGTTTAAATCACCTACCCAAATAATAAACATAGGGGAAACCTTCACTGCTACCTTAATCTCCATGTCAAGCGAATTGATAACCACAACAGTCTGTGTATCAAAAATATTGTAGTACCAATTGACTAATAATATGGGTACATTGATCAAATTAAAAGATAGGATCAGCTGATACCATGGGGATTCAATTACTTTTTCTATTCTTAGCAACTCATACTGTGCCGAAATTAGGGTCGCAAGGTCTCCCTTTGCCCTCCCTGCCAATGATGGTTCAGCTTGGACAGTTATTATGTTGTATCCGTCCAGAGAAACATCATCCCTGCTCCACGTTTCTTGTGTGCAAATAATGGCAAAAGTTTTGACATACTGGACCCATGTCTCATCTAATAACCTTTGAGAAATGCCTGCAACATTCCAAGAAATTAGACTTAGGCTGTAGCTATTATGTTTACAATTTTTCGCATGTAAAGAGTTGCCATTCCCCCTATTCGATGGTCGTCCAGCTTGAGTGGCATTCAAATCTATCCCAATAGTCCCAGCTGTTCCCAGGCCTCTATTATGGTACAGCTGCGGGGGGCAATAGCTGAGTTTAGGGTCTATAGAGTGTGTATACTCTTTATTATTCCCACGTGTATTGGGAATAATCTCAGATACATGGGCATTGTCTTTTGATGCACTTGTTTTTAGCTTTAGTCAGTCTATATCTGCAAGACCGCTTAGTGGCTCAAAGTGATATTCGTGATACCAGGGTGGAATTCGTCATTGTCTCCTGAGATAATCCTTAAATATGGCTGAATAGCCAATTTTGTACTGCTTTTGACTCTGCACTGCTTTAATAAAAATGTATGTTAAAAAAAAAATATGGCTGAATACTGGAAGTGGTCAAAATAAGTTGGTGCACCTGAACGGTTGTTTTTGACACAGTAGTACTGTTTCTGCTTGCTTCCAGTAAGCTCATATAGCTATTTTTAGGGTCTTTTCTGGCTACAGTACTCATGGTAGTGGGGTCTTCGTAATATTCCGGGTGACCAAGATTACATGTAAATTGTTTTTTGTAACTTAGCCACCTTATATGCTTAATCCCATCTAACCCACAACTGTCCATCATAATTTGGCGATTGAGTAATGTTTCCTCAGTGGTCCAAATCCAGTGCCAGAGTAAAACTGGCTGTATTTTTATAATGTCCAACAGATATGGCATGCCTAATTCTGTGTGGCAAATGTGTGCAGAAGTGCTGACGGGGACAGCCAACAGGAACCAAAAAAAAAGAGTTCTCTGCGATCTGTCAAGGGTTGACATGAGCATGCCCCCAACAAACGCCAGCAGCACCATAGTTTTGGAGGTATTAACAGAGAGAACCAGGTCACTCATGAACTTTGCAAAGCTGGTAACTACCCAAAATAGTTTATAAACAGGGTAAAGAGAAAGGGCGCCAGGACACAACCTTGCCTCACTCCTCTTTTGATATTAAACAGTTTTGTGTACTCCCCCCACTCAATAACGGACTCTTGCTTTCGCCTCTAAATAAACCTGTCTTATCAAAAGTAAAAGCGACTTGTCCACCCCCATTCCCTCTAAAATCTGCGATTACTTCTTGTGTATGACAAAGTTGAAGGCAGCAGTTAAATCTACGAATGGTCAAAATAACCTGCCCTTTTTGGCCTTTGTGTACTTATCTAAAAGAATTGCTAAATTAAGACCCTGTTCCACTGTGTCCACTGTGCCCATTCCCTTACGAAAACCATATTGAGGATCGCTGATAATGGTATTATCATTGGCCCATTCTTGGAATCGGTTAAAAAGATCTCGGCCCACTATTTTCACTGTAGCATCCAGCAATGAGTTTGGTCTATAGAATGCTGGATTGTCCCTGTCCCCTTTTTTGAATATAGGTACCAATATCAACTCTGCCCAGGTTGATGGAAAACGGGTCGAGCAGCTTGCAATAACTTGTGTTAAAAGCGGTCCCCATAGCAAAATGTTGGCCTTAAAAATATCCACAGGGATACCGTATGGGCCTGGGGCCTTCCCTCCCATACTAGACAATGGCCTGGTTAACCTCAAACAAATCAAAGTGTAAATCACACTTACTTGACAGTGATTTCAGCTCATCGTCTGACGCAAATTTTTCTGGTAAAACTCTAGATGGATCATTATAGAGTTTAAGAAAGTGATCCACCCATTCTGCCTTACTGATTGCTATTTCTATTGACGCTATGTCTTTATTGACCTAAAAATGTGCGTTAACTGCTTTCCAGAAAGCAGTTGTGTCTCTGGATTGTACCAAGCCGCCTCTTTTAATGCCCGTTTCCTCTCTTTTAACGCACACTTATACTCCCTTCTGGTCTCTTTCATATTGTCTCGGTTTTTGTTTGAGTTATGTAGCGTATGTTTCAATTTTGAATAGGCCTTGGTGCATTTAGAGTCAAACCACCCTTTATTCTGAATAGCTTTTTTATTGGTCTTAACAAAAAGGGCATTTTTAATGTATTCAGCTAATGCACGAAAGCCTATTATAACATCATTATGGGGAGTAGACTCCTCAACGCAGGCATTGGGGGGCGTCCCTACAATTTACCACACCTTTTCTTGTAAATTTTTCAGGATGCACTTTTTCCCAACGAAGGGCATACCCATTTTGCCTACTCAAGGTTATGTTTTCAACAGTGTGAGTTTGTCTATCTCCAGTACTTATTGCCCGACTATGTACTACTAATCCTAGGCTCAGATGGAAATGATCACTCAGGGGGCATGAATGAGTAACAAAGTCCAGAGCTCTAGGTGCATATCTACTAGACAGTAAAATAAAGTCCATAGTTGAATATATTCCTCTGCCATTGAAAGTGGAGCTGAAAAGAACTGACGGGACCCATAAACTGTTGGCAAATCCTAGGTCCATAGTGAATACAATTCCGTTTTAGAGAACCCCATACGTCGTTTGAGGGACATGTGGTAGACTCATACCTTCCTCAATCAAAATACTCCATACCCCATTTTTCATATGCTGACAAAGCCCTGAGTTAAAATCTCCTCCCCAAATAGTAATTTTTTCTTGTATTGATGAAGGGTGCAATTTTTGTAGGTAACAACATAGTTTCCTCAATACCTCCTCAATCCTATCATGGAGAATGTGGTTCTAAAAATTTAACAATGCAATACTAAGTGAATTATCAACATCTATAGTGATTAATTGAAAGTACCTATTTACAACTTTCGATGCAATCTTACTTGTGGTAATACGGTTTGAAACATATGTACACAAGCCCCCATTGCTCTCCCACGAGTTGAAGTAACTGCAGCCACATGAAAAGTTTTGTAGCCATTCATATGTATAGGCTCTACCGTCCATGTTTCCTAGAGGCTAATAATATCATATTTCCAACCAACTCAAGCCATATCTGGTTAGTCACTTTGGTTTTTAGGCCTGCCACATTCCAAAACAAAATCTGACAAGTACCCCTATTCTCATATCTTTTATTCATCTCCACCTTCTCTCTAGTAGATGGTATATTGGGGGCGACAGCTGATGTTGAAAGTGGGAGATGATCACTATCTGGCTGTGGATCTACACAGTTGGGAAGTCGTTGGCTTCTCCAGTAGATATTAACAGGATGGGTTTAGAGTGTTGATAGTCAACAGGGGCGCTTAAGTTGTTTTAAAACAAACTATCAGTGTGTTTTTGTGTGCAGTTCAGCTTTTTTCCGTCCATCTCAGCCAACCTTGAATCTTCCAAAGGCAGTCAATCAATTTCATCTAGAGTTGGAAGAACATCAAAACGACTGGGATATTATATGCAGGTTTGTAATTCGCTATATGATGCCTAGTAGGTGCTTTCATATAGGTGTTATTAGCAGGCTGATAAAAGTAACCCAGAGGCACTAAATTGACACCTTGCACTGAAATGGTGTGGTTGCCTGCTCTAGAAAACAAAGTTTAGGCGAGCTGCAGAGTTTTAAAAGTCATAACCACTCAATCTCCACAGAGATTATTGCGCCCTCTCCCTATCCAACTCACCCTTCTGGCCATTTTAAACTCAGAGGAAAGCCTCTCTGTTAAGCCAGTGTTAGTTCCCAACCAAAAAAGTGACTTATTTCGCAAAGTATCCCATGACTCGACGCCCCATGGGGTAACCTAGGGGCGTTAGCAAGTTCCACAGTACACGGGGTTACAGCAGGAGGGAGGTCCAAGAAAGTTGAATCAGCCTCCTGACTATACGGGGTTATGATTGAACTTGAGGCATTTACACCTATGGTTGATAGTGAGTGCTCTCGCCAAATTGTTTGCTCCGCCAATTGGGCGCTCATATTATCAGTGAGCAAGTTAATATGTGAAGGCCCAGCCAATGCTGTCGTTACAGAGTGATTATGAGAGAGTTGATTAAAGGACCTTATTTCCCCAGTGTTTGAGTTATTGCATGTTACTGTAGGAGATACTTGTGTATTTATCAGTCTACTTGTCCCTGGATAGACCTGGCCTATATGACATGTATTGTCCATATTTTCAATGTTTGGCTGGCAGTTGTTTAGACATCTGTTTAATAGATCTTCTATCCCTCCAAATCCACTAGTCAAATTAGTTAGGGTTTCTGTGATAAATGTATCCAGGGTATCCAATTTGGCATTTAATTTCAGCAAAGTCGCTTTGAATGCTCTCATTAGTATTTAGTACAAGGTTTTCCTTATTGACTTGACGACTTAGAGACTGAGTTTTAGTTTTTATAGTGCCTTTTTGCAGGGTTTAGGGGTTATCAGTCTTAGTTCTGGCAGTATTTTTTTTAGAAATGGAATTTGGGTTTCTAGAACACTTTGTTTGGTTGGGGGTCACTCTCCTGATCACTCGATGAAATACGATCAGACGCATTCAATATGCAACCATTTACGCTTATCTTACTGCTAGATACTTCTGTAGTGGGGATATCTCAGGGGATATCCAAGTCCTGGAAACTTTATCAGTAGTTTGATCTAGAGGTACAAGTATTTACCCGATTCATGGCCTCTTCTACGCAAATAATCTGTTGTTTGATTGCGTCCATAGCCCCCGTTAGGTCAACAACATCTGGCGTGTCCCCATCCCCCGATTTTGGCTGTGTTTTGGCCTGGGAGGTTCCTGCTTTCCTTTTACCCATCCTGCCAAGATAAGACGGAGTGTTGCACTTGAGGGGGGGGCGACCACCTGGGCACCAGCCGCCTCCTCCGTCTCCGCGCTCAGTGTTCTTCATTCTCTGGGTCGCCGTCCAGCTCAGGCCACCCCCCAACGCTCTCCGCCGTGCTTCTCTCTGCACGCCACCGGGGACCGCAATCGTCCCCACGTCGGAGCGGGACGAACAGAAGTTACTTACCTGTAAACTGTGGTTCTCCAGTATTGGTGTCTTTCATAGATTCACATGCTTGAATAATTCCCCGTTGTCGAAGTGGGAGTCCCACGGTACATAACATAGTAGTAAGAACCATATATACATAAATATATACATATATACACATAAAATAATATTCCATAATACGTATATTCTTTAAAAAAAATAAAGTCTTGAAGTACCATAGAACAAAATAGGCCCATAGAAAGCATTGAGGGAGAGCTCACTTTAGTAACATATCAATGTCAATATAATAGTTCACTTTCCAGCCAATCAGGCTGTAGCACCCTCTAGAACCTTCTCCTCAGAAGCTCAAGCCCTCAGATTTTCGTAGCACAGGAGTGACCAAGAGTGCATGAGGAGAAGAGAGCATCTGAGGGGAGGAAGGGAGGGTCGCATGTGAATCTATGAAAGACACCAATACTGGAGACCCACAGTTTACAGGTAAGTAACTTCTGTTCTTCTCAAGTATTAGGGGTGTCTTTCATAGATTCACATGCTTGAATAAGAGTAGAAAGCAGTACGCCACAATAAGAATCATAAAAGACAATAAAGAAAGTTGCATCGCATAGACATATACAGGCAACATTACATATCCATAATAAAAACCTTTTATGGTAGGAGGCGGGAAGCAACAGAGGCTCACCTTATTTGAAGAGGTTTGGAAGCACCGCTTGACCCACAGCAGTGTCCGCAGCATTGACTGTCTCCAGACAGTAGTGCCTCGTAAACGTGTGCCTACTGGACCACGTTGCCGCCCTGCAGATCTGATGCAGAGGCACTCCAGCAAACAGGGCAGTAGAGGAAGCAACTGCTCTCGTTGAGTGTGCTCGCACAGGAGCTGAAAGAGGCTTGCCAGCTCGTTGATGGCAGAAGGAGATGGCAGAAGAAATCCAACGAGTGATTGTTTGCTTAGTGACCGGATGACCCTTAAGCATCCTTCCATAGGCTGTGAAGAGTTGGTCAGACCTTCGAAATGCAGCAGTGCGTTGGATGTAGAATTTGAGGCACCGGTTCAGGTCAAGGGAATGAAGAGTGCGCGCAGCTGGGGACAGAGGATTAGGGAAAAAAGTCTTGAGAATAATCGGTTCATTAAGGTGGAAGTCCGATCTAACCTTCGGAATAAACGTAGGGTTTGTACGAAGAGTAACAGCGTCCTTAGAGAATTGGAGAAAGGGCGGCTGTTTGGTAAAAGCGTGGATGTCACTCACTCTCCTAGATGACGTAAGTGCGAGGAGGAAGGAAACCTTTCAAGTAAGGAATTTCAATTCCGCTGAGTGAATAGGTTCAAAAGGAGGT
The DNA here is from genome assembly GCF_964263255.1 of Lissotriton vulgaris. Classification (NCBI taxonomy): domain Eukaryota; kingdom Metazoa; phylum Chordata; class Amphibia; order Caudata; family Salamandridae; genus Lissotriton; species Lissotriton vulgaris. The sequence continues at coordinate 1,109,336,624 of NC_141691.1, forward strand.
TTGAGAAGTTGGGCTAGGACCAGATTCAGATGCCAAGACGGTGGAGGACACCGGATAGGTGGAAACATCCGGAACAGACCTTTAAAGAACTGGCGAATGATCCGAGAGGAGTATAGAGACGTAGATTCATCATGTCACAAACGGGAAAGTGCCGCCAGGAAAACCATGAGGGAGGAATGTGAAAGTCCCGATTTTGCCAAATGGAGGAAGAAAGGCAAGATCTGCTCAGGAGCAGCGAACATAGGATCAATTTTTTCCGAATGGCACCAGACACAAAACAGTTTCCACTTTAATTTATAGGTCTTAATGGTTGAAGGAGCACATGCCTGAGCAAGGACTTTTCTACAGTCCGGATCAAGATTCAGATGGGCGAACTCATGGTATTCAGGTTCCAAGCGTGGAGCTGGAGAGATGCCGGGTCTGGATGGCAACTCTGACCCCGAGTCATGGTGAGAAGGTGAGGCAGAGGATGAAGAAGGATCGGATCGCACTGAGAAAGAAGAAGTAGATCCGTGAACCACTGTCGACGTGGCCACCTGGGTGCAATCAGCAGGATGTGACACGGTTGAAACCTCATTCTGCGCAGAAGGCGAGGTACAAGAGGGATCGGCGGTAAAGCGTACATAAATTCGTTTGACCAGTTGATTGAAAATGCATTCCCGCTCGATCCTTTGTGGGGATGCCAACTTGAGTAGCGTCGGCATTTACGGTTGACTGGAGTGGCAAACAGATCCATATCCGGGCGGCCCCACCTGCGAAATAGACTCCAGAGTTGACTGATGAAGTTCCCTGTGGTCGATCTGCTGAGAGAGTCTGCAAGGGAGTTGGAAATGCCCGGGACATGAACAGCGGTCAGGTGAACACGATGTTGTATTGCCCACTTCCAGATCTGTTGTGCCCGTTTGGAGAGCGGGAGAGATCTTGTACCCCCTTGCTTGTTGAGGTAGTGCATACTGGTGGTGTTGTCTGTACGCACCAACAGAGACTCCCCTTCGACCAGAAGACTAAATGATTTCAGAGCGAGGAAGATTGCCAGAAGCTCCAACCGATTAATATGCCACTTGCGCTGATCGACTGTCCACTTGCCCTTTATTGACATCTTCCCGAGGTGTGCACCCCAACCCTCTAAGGAAGCGTCCGTCTTAAGGGTAAGCGGGGTAGCCGGCTCTTGAAACAGATGCCCAGTTGTGATGTTTGGAAGGTGAGCCCACCATTCCAATGCGCCCTGGATGCGGGGGGGTCAGGAAGACCTTGTCGTTGAACGACCAAGACTTGCCGCCATTTTTTGTCTAATTCTTCCTGAAGGACTCTCATATGCAGCCTGTACTTGGGAATCGGTGATATGCAGGACGAGGTCATGCCCAGAAAGGATTTGAACATCCGGACAGAAACGGACCTTTTGGAACGCAGAAGAGTCACTAGTTTGATAATACGATCTAGATGTTCCTGCGAAACAAACACTTTCGCGAGATGCGTATCTATCAACGCTCCCAGAAAGACTCTCTGTTGTGACAGACATGTGACTTTCCTTGGTTGATAGAGAGACCCAGTTTGCGGAAGAGGGAAAGGCAAGTCTGAGTGGGGCGAGTTGCTGTTAGAAAGGTTGGTGCCTTTATTAAGCAGTCGTCTAAATAAGGGTAGATTTTTATGCCTTGGAGGCGCAGATAAGCCGCCACCGGAGCCCTGATTTTTGTGAAGACCCTCGGTGCTGAACGAAGGCCAAAAGGTAGAACCTTGAATTGGTAGTGCTTTGATCCCACTTTGAAACAGAGATATCTTCTGTGTCTTTGATAGATTGGCACATGAAAGTATGCATCTTGGAGGTCGACTGTGTAGAGGAACTCTTCCGGATTCAGGAACTGCAAAATCTCCGCAAGGTCAGCATTCGAAATGTCTTGGACTTGACAAATTTGTTGAGGGCTCTGAGATCTAAAATCGGGTGCTGCTCTCCCGACTTTTTCCTAATAAGAAAAAAGCGGGAATAGAAGCCCTTCCCTTGTTGTTTTCGAGGAACCACTTTGACTGCACCCGTTTGGATCATTACTGCAACTTGGGCAAACAGTTCCTTTAGATGTTTTGGAGGAGGACCAGATGGTGGGCGGTTAGGTGGGAATTTGATGAACTCTAGAGCATGGCCTTTTTAGATAACCTCCAAAACCCAACGGTCCGAAGTTATTTGTGACCAATTGAAAAATCTTTGGGAGATTCGACCCCCAATCTGTAGAGTGGGAAAAGACTTGAAATTGTGAAAGTCTTTTTTTTTTTATTGGAGGAGTTACCACCTCTGTAAGTGGTTTTCCGCCTGTATGGCCTGGAGTCGTTCTGTCGAGACTGCGATTAGTTGGAGTAACGCTGTCTGTTGTCATTGTAAGAGTGGTATTGGGAGGAGCCACGAAAATTGGAGGTTGTGCCCCGACCACGTGCTCCACGAAAAGGCCTCTTCCGGTATTGCAAAGAACCTAGGACGCGAGCTGTATCAGTATCCTTTTTAATAGACTCCAAGGCGTCGTCCACATGTTTTCCGAAGAGGGACTCGCCATCGAAAGGCAAATCAAGGATTTTAGCCTGCACCTCTGGCCGAAAGGACGTAGACTTGAGGAAATGTCAATAGAACAGTCAATGATTTCCGAGGAAATCTTCTCCCCCTCCTGCACGATCTTTTGTGCTTCAGCTCTAGACGTTTCAGGTATGATGTCTACTAAGGCAGCAATTTGGGACCACAACTGTCGGTCGTAACTACCGAGGATGGCTAAAGAATTTGCCGCCCGAACAGTGGTTGCAGCCATCGTGGAAAACTTTTTGCCGATGGTGCCCAGTCGGCGGCCATCCTGATCCAGAGGCGATGTCAAAGCAGAAGATGGATTACGGGACCTCTGTTGTGCAGCCTGTGTTATGACAGAGTTGGGTTTCGGCTGAGAGACTAAACAAGCAGGCGAATCCTCCGGTGCCCTGTACTTTTTGTCAATACGCGGAAGCACGGCAGGGACAGAATTAGGCCGTTCCATAAGTTTGAGGCCTTCTTTCCATATGAAGTCTATTATCAGAATAGAATGCACCTGCCTCAAAGGCTGATTTTTTTATTTTTTTTTTAAAAACCTTTATTGCAGCATTCATAAGATACAAGTATGGGCCTACAACCGCAGGGGCGGGCCGCTAAACATAATTAGGATCCATTATATCACAGTACGACACAGCTCATCAGCCGACACCCCTGAGGTCCGGCAGCGATTCAGGATAGAACTTGTATTAGAACGCATCAATAAGTCACAGGATGTAATAGAGGTTTTATTTATATTATCTAAATAAGCGGATCAGGTGCCATACAATCAAACAAAAGGGATACGGGGGACAGGCCAAGAGACAGGATATGCATCTAGGAACAGTTATAATTGGAACTCTGGCGCCAAAGCATATGAATTGGAGTAAACAACAATACAATATACATTTTCGTAAGCGCCAGTTCTCAGGGCCTGCCCACCCGGAAGTCCGGAGGACGTAAGAAGCATGAGCACTAAACATCAGAACACAGTGAAATCAGAATAATTCACAAACTATACGGATCCTAAAGGTAAGAAAGGGAAGGGAGAAAAAGGCCATAGAAAATAAAAAGGGCAAAATAAAAAAACCCTCCAAACCCCCACCCTGCACCCCTGCCGATGGCTACAGCCTAACCCCACTAGCAGCGTGCCTGTCGCCCTAAATAACTAAAACCCTAAAAGGAGGAAAAAGAATGGAGGAGGGCCTATTTGTATGTGCTCCCAGCCCCTTTAGTCCCCCCGCCAGAAACAGACACCCCCTGTCGCAAAATGGCTGATGTAGAACGACCCTTATATAAAAAAAAAAATTAGGGGGCACCCTGATACACCGCCCAGCCTCTTAAATCAAACAATTGTAGATCGAACATCCATAATAGCCACTCCAAACCGTCCCGATCTAATTGATCTTAACCATGACCCTTTCGAACCAGCACACGAACCCTCCCCAGCGAGACCCAAAAGCACACAAAGGAGTCATAGAGGAGAAGGAAGTCATCAAGAGTCAATCCGTTACCACTCGTAGCTAGTAAGTCCACGAGAACTTCCAACGCAGAAAGTATCCCTCTCCTAGATGGACAGCCCCGATGGATCTTGCCCCGGAGTCGTAAAATCTCCAAGAAGGGAGAAGACGACCACAAGATGAGAGAAGAGTCTATAACACAAGTCTCCGGGGGGGGGAGGGGAACGCCTTTCGATACCTCCAAAGTCAATAGTGATGGAAGGTGCAGTGGTACACTCACGACCTCGGGGACACTATCTTCCAGGGCACCATCAGATGGTTTCAATACCCGCTACCCCACGGGGTCCTCGCACGGAGTCAAAATGGCCGTGGCTTGAATGGCTGCAGATTGCTGTTCCAACAGTGGGGCAGGGTCCAGTACCACAAGTAGCATCTCAGATAGGCTTGCATCCAGTTTATTCAATAGAACATCCACTTGTGAGTGAAACGCCCAAATTTCTGCCAATATTGACCTCAGCGATGCCTCAGGCACCGTTCGATCCATAGTCTCACGCCTGATAGCAATCATAATCACCTCCCCGGGTGAATCTGGCTTCTCGGGTGAGGACAAACAGGATCACGAAAGGGCAAACGTGAACGGTGACCCATCGTTCTCTGCAGCCGCGTTCGCCCGGCTTAACGCCGCAGGCCGGGGCCCCGATCCGCCGAACCCCGGCAGGGACCAACACCGGGTCCGCGGGACGGGGACCCCCACCCACAGTCAGTTGCAAGCAAAATCACTCCTCCATCAATGCTGAGCAAAGAAAACAATCGCCGCCAAATTCGGGCGCAAAAGAAGCCTCCACTACGATTGACCGGACCCTGCCTGGGTCTCTCAGCCGATGTTGTTGCACTGCAGCCTGGCCTTGCAGTTACTCGAAGCCCCGGCTTCACCGCTGGAGTAGGCCACAATCTTCAACTCGATGTAACTTCTTCAAACCAGACGATAAAAATTTCCGGTTTCACCATCGGAATGAGGAACAGTTCATTCACGCAGGGGCTGGGCGTAAAGTCAGGATAATATACAGGATCTTGTGGCGGGATACGGAGGTCGGTGGAGCCAGGAGCCTAGGCTGCCATCTTGTTTGTCGTCGTAGCTCCACCCCAAAGGCTGATCTTTGAAATCATATAGAAAGCAGTCTTCTTGCCTGACAACCATAGGCAAGTGAAATCCTTTAGCAGTTCTTGACATCAACAGATGGAAATCCCCAATGTCAACTGGAGGCGACGCCAAAGGGGAAGTCGGAGGAGGAGACGGAGTTTGTGCCTGATAAGCATCCCAATCTGCCATTGCAGCGTCATCATCCTAGTCAGTATCCGTATTATTATCAGTATCCACATGAACAGGAAGTTGTGGAGTAGGAGAGGTGGCTCTTGGAGCAGGCACAGGAGCCTGAGTAGTTAGTGGCAATGGAGATGCCGGCGTGGATGGTGGAAAACGACGGTTGTAGTCATCGAGCATGTACTGCAGGTTGGAGATCAAGTACATAGGCAACTGCGCCATAGGAACCTCATGTTCACCAGCAGGTAAGGTCTCTGGAGAAGAGACATGCAACTCCTGGTTGTCAGCATCATCATCATAGTCCTGATATTTAACGTGCAACTCCGAAGGGCTACTGGCAGCCCGAAAGTTATCGTCCACATAGGAGCCTTCTGACTCACTCTCTTCTCCAGAGGCAAACAATTGAGGTGGAGGACTGGATAGATGACGCAAAGGGCTCAAATCCGAAGGAGCTGGGCATTTGACAGTAGTAGCCGTAACCACTGTGAAGCTGGTAGCAGTGGCAAATGAAAAAGGAGCCGTCGACGGTACCGACGCCATCGAGATCTTAGCTGAAGACATTCCTGACATCGACGAGGATTGGAGGGCTTCCGAAGTCGAAGGAACTGTAGCCGTCGACATGGTCTTTTTTCGGCGACGTTGGCTTTGTTGTCGTCGACGAGGCTTGTAAGGTCGAAGATGTCGTCAACGAAGTAGCTGTCGACGAGGCAGTGACCGTCGACAAGACCGTCGTCGACGAAGAGGCAGGCGTCGACGAAGCTTTCATCGACGAATGGCGTTTGGACTGGGTCGTCGACGAGATGGCTTCTTCGTCGTCGACATCTTGATAATAGAATAGGCCTGACCTCATGAATCAGCATCAACGAAGTGGTCGTCGTCGACGTCATCGTCGTCGACAGGGAAGTAGTCGTCGTCGTCATAATGTCGACGGATTTCGTCGTCGTCAACGGTCTCGTCGACGAGCTGGCTCTCGTTTTAGAGGACGAGGGCACGGGGGGCTCTGCAACGCCAGAGAACTAGGTCCCGCAGGCGTAGAGGCCGGCAGGTCCCGTGGGGAGACTGACTTAGAAGCGCCCACAAGCTTCTTTTTCTTCAAAAAGGGCGAAGGAATGTCAGACTCAGACCCACGCTTCAGAGAGATTGTAGTATGACGAGAAGAAACACTCTCCAAATCAGACACAGTGTTGTCTGAAGTCTTCAACTTCTGTAGCCACAGAAGGAGACGGGCCTCTGTATCTTTCATAGTCTTATTGGAAAAGGTCCTGCAAATTTTACAACTCCTCACCTCATGATCTGGGTATAAGCAATAAGTGCATTTTTTATGAGGTTCCTCCTTGAAAAGATGCAGTTTTCCACATGAGGAACAGGGTCTGAATAACGACTTCTTTGGTGTAGACATAGCTGAATGTTTGAGGTTTGAAGTTTGAAGAAAACTGAGCACAGCTCAGGGAGACTCCCTTCACATGACGTGTGGTAGAAAATCTGAGGGCTTGAGCTTCTGAGGAGAAGGTTCTAGAGGGTGCTACAGCCTGATTGGCTGGAAAGTGGACTATTATAATGCTATTGATATGTTACTAAAGTGAGCTCAATGCTTTCTATGGGCCTATTTTGTTCTATGGTACTTCAAAACTTTATTTTTTGAAAAGAATATACATATTATGGAATATTATTTTATGTGTATATATGTATATATTATGTATATATTTATGTATATATGCTTCTTACTACTAGGTTATGTACCGTGGGACCCCCACTTCGACAACGGGGAATTATTCAAGCATGTGAATCTATGAAAGACACCCCTAATACTGGAGAACTCCAATTCAACAACACTCACCGCCAGATTCAGCGGCAGGGGTGCTGACTGCGGCCTGCTACCGCCTTCACCGATAAGGCGAGTTACCCTTCGGATGCAGGGCAGCCTAGGTCTCACACGCCTGTAATGTTGTTCTCCAATGGCCGCTGCGTAATCTCAATGTCTCCACTGGAGCCACGCAGTGTTAGTGCACTGCAGGCTAGGTTTTCAAACTGGTAACAGACGAGACACTGCAGGCTGGTCGATAGCTCAAGGACTTATATCCTGTCTGTCATGTTGCCCGGCCACGCCCCCACGACAGGCAGTGCTACATATTTATGTCAGGTTTAATGCATTTGTGTTTTTTAAATTAACCCCTTCGAGGCTGATGACGAGCTGGGCTCGTCATGGTGTAGCCTCCTCAAACACTGATGACGAGCCCAGCTCGTCATGAACAATGGTTTTTTTTAAAAAGTCAGCATGACAGCAGAAGAACAGCAGCGCGCATGTGGTTAAAAGGCAGTCTGGCAGATGAATTTATATTTACTGCAGCTTATCAGTCCACCATATGCAGCAGACAATTTGGAGTACCTTTATAGAAATCCAACAGTGGCATCTTTAAGGATTTGCTAAGCTCCACTCAGGGGTATAGCTTATAGTTAGTAAAAGTGGTAAAAAGTTGTGCAACGTGAACTTAAATGTGATATTTGCACAAGCTGTAAACAGATTTGAAGGGAGAACAAGAGCCAACATGTTAGGAAGGTTGCTGCACTGTTCCTTCTGGGCTTTTCCACACAGGTGAACCTGAGTTGCTGGGATCAAACACTTTCACTCAAACCTATAGGATTGGAAGACTGGACTCTGCAAACAGTCAAATTATCACAGAATCAGATACAGGACAAGCAAGTGGCTAGATTGAAACTAATTTGTTTAACATCTGCCAAGCAGACTCCAGTGAAGGAAGTGGCTTTGAACTGTAAAATAAATCAATCTTCCAAAATCCCTCAGAATTAATAAAAAGATCATCTTCTTGTGGCCACGTTTGGTGGAAATCAAATGTTCAGTAAATGGATTTCACATCAATTGTAACATCTGCAAGTATAGCAAGCTGTGACATTACACAAGGGACACTTTTGGAGCACTGGCACAGCTAGATTTTTTAGCTAGGAGTACTCGGTTCTTACCATGGCTCCAGTCTGAGGTGCAGCAATTGACATATCTGCTTGGCCAGTGCATGCAGCTGCATCCTTGAAGAGAACAACACAACATTAATATATTTAGATCTGTGGATTGGGCCAGTATAACATGTTTGCTAAAAAATTAAACTAGGTACACTCCAGATTGGTTACTGGGTAACCCTTGTGAGACCCTAGTATACACGAGTACTTCGGTGCTCCCGTGGGTCTTGACTCTCGAAGTGTCCAGTACTGAAGGGGTTCCACCGTAGTCCACTCCTAAGTGTCCCTAATCTTTATCTTTGTAACTTAAACTTTTTTCATAGAAGTCAATGGTGATTTGCGGCTGTGTTTAGACACCGCACACGTCCCCCGTGGGTCTCCTGTGTCCCTACCTTGGGTGGTTCCTGGTTGTCCCAGCGGTTCTACAGGCCCTAGGCTTTGTCTCTATCTCTACAGTGGTACTTATACCACTTTCTTAGTATATGGTTTGTGAGGCCCCTAGGGCAAAACCGATACTGTGCTATTTACTGTGTGCTATTTAAGTTCTTGTACTGTACTTTTGCCTCTAGCCTCATAAAGAGACTAGAGGGCTTGTGTTTAGAATAAATGCATATATATTTGATATATACCTGGTGTGGTTCTCCTTTCATTTGATTATTCAAGGGATTATAGACTGGTAAAACAAGCTGCTTTACATTCCTTCAAGACGTAGCCTGAAGGCGGCTCTCCACACCTACCACTAGGATAGCTTTCTATAAAGGTTGTCCTAAACCTGCCATCAATAAGGGTCGTTTAGACTGGTGCAAGGTGCCCACAAGAATAGTGGGCATCGTATGCCAGGCCAACTTCTCACAGATTTCACCTCACTTTTAACATCTGCAAGTATGAAAGCTGTGACATTACACAACGGATAATTTTGGAGCACTGGCACTGGCACAGATTTTTTTAGCTAGGAGTACTGGGTTCTTACCATGGTTCCAGTCTGAGGTGCAGCGATTGACATATCTGCTTGGCCAGTGCATGCAGCTGCATCCTTGAAGAAAACAACACAACATTAATAAATTTAGATCTGTGGATTGTTCCAGTATAACATATTTGCTAAAAAGAAAACTATAACAGCTGGATAAAAAACCGTGACAAACAAATGTGTATCTGAGTTTCTTACGCACAGTACACATAAAGAAGAAACAAAGAAAAACAGCCAAGTGCATGAACGGTCTTGTGAACACCAGCCAAGACTTTCTCTACCCACACAATCGCTTACACTCGATTCTTTGGTGGAAACAAGGGAAGGGTGAATTGTAAAGCGGTCTGTCCTCGGAATCCTCTCATTCTGGTCTTCATTATATAAAATCTCAGCTGCTATACATCATTGTCAAAAAGCTGCAGTGCTTCAAGCCTTGGCAGATACATGCTTAAGTGCCCAAGCATGGACAAATATGCGTTCAAAGGTAGCCAGCTTCTGTAAATTAAACTTCCTCTGGTTGCAGTATATCATGAATACATTTCTCAAGCTCCCACTGTACACCAGAATCTCTGTCACGGATTGTTTCTTCCGTGATGTGGCAATTAAACTTCCTACTGCCCCCTACATGTTGAAATAGTGCAGCAAGTGTCCTCTGTCCAGAGTTTCAAGAACTTAAGAGCTGGGTAAAACTTCTTTAACCATAGTGGTGTTTGGTACATAAACATTCTAAAACTGGAATCTTGGAATAAGATGCACTGAGAGCACTCTGAACATCCCTCCATTTATCACCCCACTCCATGGCCTTACCCAGATCCGTTGTGTATGCGCTCTGAAATACACATTACAGCAGTGGTCGTCCTCTGGTTGGCAAAATTGTATAGATATGGAAAATAATGCCTACTGACATAGTGTTACTACATATACATTTCTGACTCGCCCTAGTGGTCTATTTCCCGTTTCCTCGTAGGGGATAATAGAGCTTAGCGTCTCAATTGAAAAATAAAACCTTCTCCTGGTCTGGAACTTGAAAGAATTGTTTGTATTCCTTGACTGAATCTATCCATTGTGGATCAAGTCTGTCAGCATTCACCACTCTTCTTCATATCTGTGAATCTAGCAGTCACCATGCCCTCAATACCTCTTCCGACCCACCGGTAAAAACAGCCTCTTGCATAAGGGAAAGATTGCAAGGCCCAGTTTTCGCAAGACCTGATTCTATTCTTCTGGTGTTGTCCGGGTCACTTGGCTTAAATACATGTTCCAGGTTCTCACCTCTCCCTTCAGCCACACTACATTGCATTATGTACTGGCCATTATGGCCTTTGTATCCATTTCCGTTCCAATTTGCTCATTGAAAAAAACTGCCTGCCTCATGACGCTTAACTACATCAGGTGCTGCCAAGCTGCCTTTGCTATTGGGGGACATGAAAAGATTCAGAGAAACTGTACCCTGCTGCCCACAAATACATTTAATTGACTGTTGCTGTAGATCAGCAAGCACTTGCTTTGAAATAGACACGGAGAGAGCTACAAGGCACATTAGAGCAATATAACACAACCGTTAGAGATAGGGGTCCAAGGGAAGGTTTAAAGACCACATACAATCACATTCCCCACTCAAACAGTAGATAAACCAATGAGTGACTGTGGGTCTATAAGAAATGACTGTTAAACAATGCCTGGAGCTCCAAAATGAACATAAAGTACCAAAGTGAATCAAGTGCCACAGGATACCTCCACATTTATAAAAGTACCCATCAGTTATCGATCGGTGAATTGAGCTATTCAGTTGTCACATAGATTACAATTATTGAGCATATAGACGCTCTCGAATTCAAAATCACTACTCTCTCGAGTGAACCGCTCCGTTACACGTGTTACTCACTTCAAACTGCAAGGCTCGCCGTCTTTACATCTATTTGGTTTCTCCCAGTGGCCCGTAACACGATGTTTGCAGCGTTCCTTGTCCGTTAATGTTGATTCTTTGTCGAAGGACGTGTGACGTCACGCGTCACGGAACGTCAACATTGCACGTGACCGGTAGGGATTACCATTCGGGTGTAGAACGCGGACATGGTACTCGCATCCGGAACCATGTCCGCGTTATAAAATCAGAGAAACGCATAGGATGTAACTAAACCCGTTTTGAGATGAGATTGGGTTTGTTTCAAATAACCTAATAAATATAGAAACCTGCCGTTTTGGTCTCATTCTGTATACACCCGAATGGTAATCCTTACCGGTCACGTGCAATGTTGACGTTCCGTGACGCGTGACGTCACACGCCCTTCGACAAAGAATCAACATTAACGGACAAGGAACGCTGCAAACATCGTGTTACGGGCCACTGGGAGAAACCAAATAGGTGTAAAGACGGCGAGCCTTGCAGTTTGAAGTGAGTAACACGTGTAACGGAGCGGTTCACTCGAGAGAGTAGTGATTTTGAATTCGAGAGCATCTATATGCTCAATAATTGTAATCTATGTGACAACTGAATAGCTCAATTTTGGGTTTGAACTGGTTATAACTGTGAGTGAAGATTTGCCTATCCCTTTCAGCCCATGAAGCGGTTTGCACCATAAAATAATGTAAGTGCAACATTTTCCCTAAGAACTGCTAAAACTTCTCTTTTGACCACCTAGTCACTACTAATGGATTCTGAGAGCCATATTCTGATTATACTTTGCTGTTGATACGAATTGTTTGCAAAATAGAATTTTCTGCATAAATCAAGAATTGATACATTCTACATCAATGACTGTATAAAACATTGAATTAACATTATCTGTGATTCATGATAAAGAAAACATCACTAACATAAATTCCCTGATGAACAATCAAGGGGAGAGTTGATATCCAACTTATGAATAGAATAATTGTGTTTGATAATGGTCATGCAATACATAAGGGCATATGTTATAAGAATTGATATGTCTGTTTATCTACAGATACTCCGCCTGATGAGTAGCAGGAGTCTTATGGACGGGTAAACCGTGAGTTATCTAGAGGAGAGTACAAATTGTTTATCTACCCTCATTCCCATTTGCTAACGGTGTGGACAGACCTTAGCGTGCCTGGACCCCCGTAGGAATTTTCTTAATTTAAATTTGGTCCTGAAGAAAGCTGAGCTGACCTTAGCTTCAACAGCAGAAACATGTTGACCAGTCACTTTTTGGAATTCCTGGATAAAAATTAAAAAAATCCAGCGACCACACAGTTTTTAATGTGAACAACTGGCCCCTAATAAAGTCTGTTAAGGCACAGTTGTGATCTTTTAATACACTTTTTTTCACTGATCACCACCTTCACACTCACCAGCTCCGCTGCACTTGCAGGCGTGGTAGCACACAGGCGGATATAGTCAGCCCCCCTGTGACAGAACCCAATGATGAAGCATGTCACCTCTAGGGTGAGTGAGGGTTCTTTTAGAAAATAATTAATTTTCCATTTGTTTGCCCTTTACATAATTTAGTGACCATTTATATTTTAGATACATTTTCACCTTGTTTTCACTGTGAGACAGGGGTTCACTGTGTTTCCTTTTGGCGCTCTTTTGTTGATGATAATTATTAGAGAACTTCATAATATTCTGGAACAGTCAAATCCGCTGGAATCAAAGTTCACTCTTTTGACAATACCCAATGATGTAGAACTTCAACAAGGCTAATTACTGTTTTGCGGCCTAGGCTTGCTTGTGGCAAAGAGGGATATAGCTTGGTCATGGAAACCATAACAGTACCTGAACAGAGACAGGACATGGATATTTACATGGTGGCAGAAAAGGTCACGTAAGCTAGTAGGGGTTACCATCGAAAACTTTATAAGGTGTGGGGCGGTTAGCTCAAGTACTATTACTTGGGATCGTTGACGGAAGAAGTTGAAAAATACCCTGCTGCATCAATAACCCAGTGCCAGGTGACGCAAAGGGTGTCAATTCAATACTGGTCTGTTGAATTCTGGCATTGTCCCTTTTTCTTCTTTACTTTTAGAAGTATACAGCTATAGGACATCTGGGGGAGGGGGGAGTTCTCTTGTCCATCTGCATTTGTTTTTGTGGGTGCACACCTGGTGTTTCCTTTAGTTTAAACTGCAAAATAATAATACCCCCTCTAAAACAAGTTTGAATATTATGAAATAAGTGGTCAGGTGATCCTCAAAGATCTTATAAAATCCTGCGACACAGCTGTCTGGGCGTAGCATTTTCTTTCAGCATCAACAGCCTGCTCACTACTTTGACTTTCTATATCTTTATAGGTCGGTTGAGCTCTGCCATTAGATAAGGCAATGAACTGGGCTGGTCAGCTTCCTCATGTAGTCCTATACCTCTCCATAGACTCAATTGCTCTACAGTATAGCATCCATAGTATGTTCTAAAGACATGGTGTTTGTCGTGTTCACTTCTGACATCCTGATCCCATCAGGGATCTCAACTGTGATATACAAACTTTAGATTTCCAAAATCTCAGGTGGACAAATAACAGCTTACCCATTTTGTTTCCCTTTCTGTATTTTGTTAGAGTAGTAATATCTCAGCCTTATAGCAAAGAAGAACATTTATCTACCACCTAACCTTTGTCACTTGTCTCGTCACAACTGTTTCTTTTTCTTTGGTGCTCTATTTCTCCATGGTCAGCTGTCCTTCTAGAAACTTGTTTCTCCTACCTAACCCTGGCCTCCAATGTCATATATGAAGATGTTAGAGATGCCTGTAATCTTCCTGGTAAATCTTTACTCAGGAAAAAAGTGATGTATACATCAAATGAACAAGCAAGAAAAAAGTAATTTTCCAAGGAATTATTCAATCTTTAGGAGTTCAGATGACCAAAGATAAATGTGTGTATTTTTACGAAGTACCAAGGCTGTTCACACTCCAAGGGCCCCGATTACGATCTTGGTGGATGGGATACTCTATCACAAACGTGACAGATATTCTGTCCACTGTATTACAAGTTCCATAGGATATAAGGTAATTGTAATTTGGCGGATGGGATATTAGTCACGTTTGTGACAGAGTAAACCTATCGGCCAAGATTGTAATCAGGCCCTTAATCGGAATCACCCTTCGCCACCAACTCTACCTAAAGTTCTAAGTTCAAGTTTGAGAAATAGATATCAAATAGTGTCGTGGATCTGTACTGAATAGTCACCTATGCTAAAATGTACCTTCCATTCAGGTCCCTCCTAGCGGTCTTCATTCATATGTGTACATTGTGCCTTCCTAGTAATCCTACCTCTGCATTTATTGTGATATTGAAGGCTCACAGTTCTGAACAGTAAGTGGTGTGCTTCTAAAGGTCTTTCTAAGAATCTCTTTTGCAGAATTAAGACCGGTCACATTTTGGGAAAGTTTGCTAACAATGTCCTGCCTTTGCTACCCTTCTCACATGTACACACACACATCATTCCAGAACAAAAGCGTACTCACCCCTTCTAATATTCCCCATCTTCTTCCCAACTTCTCCAAAGGTCAACCTAGTTTTCAACATACTGAGCTTTTGGGTTCTAGGAGAACCGCTACAGGCAGAGGATAAATAGCATGAAATTATCTCAGCATTGGTTGAACACAAAACGTCTACACCACCTGAGTCACATTTCAAACCTCTCCCCAACAACCCCAGTTTATGGAAATCCATTCTCTTCTAAGATCTTTATTGGGCAGTTTTAATGATATACGTTACATTACCACCAAGGGCGTGTCTAGATCACGCAGCAAATGTGGCCCTGATGTACTGTTCAATCTTCTGTCTAAGTCCATCCTCTGTCACCATATATTTCCCTTTGGACAGGGTATTGAGGTTCCACCTGGCATGCTTCTTTATTTGTGTTGAATGGGGGTTTACTGATGTATCTAACAATTTCCTGCCCTGCACAAAGACAGCACTGTCCCTTCTCTATCCTTCAGCAACACTGTAGCCCAGCCCGAAAGAACAAGCGAAACCTGGTCTCTCTTAACTCAAGCACAATCAGCTTAAAATGTTTTAAATTCAACAATGTTACTAATGTCAATCCATTCAGCAGAGCTGTGTTGCTTTTGCAGTAGTGGAGGGGTCTCCCACCCTAGCCATTTGGAGGAGGGAGAATAACAACAGGTTGACTAACATCTTGTGGTGTATCTGTGGGTGCTTGATTTTTTCTTCTGACTGATTGCCCTCATAACCAATGTTGCAGCTAGAATCCTTCTTCAGCACTGCAGGGAAATCAGGATTGGTATAGCGCAGGTTATTACACCGGGGGTAATCCATGCACTGCACCCCTGTAATATGCACACTGTCCCCCTTTCTCACCTCTCACAAGCTATTCAAATTTATAAGAAAAGGAGATTGTTTTGGGTCTTCAACATCGTAATAGAGGTAGTGACCACATGCTCAGTGTTCTGCATATCTTAGTCCGCAATGGCGTTTACCTTCAATTGTGTCAGGCAATTTGCAAGCTGATCTCTCTAATAAATTCAGATGCTAAAGTATTTGCTAAGATACTGGCCACCCGGTTAGCCCCTATGATGGCCGGGTTGGTTCCCCCAACCCCCCCCCCGCCCCGCCCCCCCCCCGCAGAGTGGATTTATACAGGGGAGAGACACCGCTGCTCATGTCAACACTGCGGTGGCGGCTTTTGATGCTACTGGGAAGCTTAAGAGAAATCTCGGCAAGGTCTTATTAGATGCAGAAAAGGCCTCTGACCGGGTGGCTTGGGATTATCTGCGAGCAACACTTATCGCATTTGGAGAAAGGGATAAATACGGCAAGTGGGTCCAAGCTTTGTATAGTAGAGGCTAAACTACGTTATGCTGGTATATAAACAGCTCAATTTTTAATTCACTGTGGTACTAGACAGAGTTGCCCTCTCTCCCCCTTGCTTTTTGCCCTCTATATTGAACCATTTATTAAGTCACTTCAGGCTAATGTTCGGATACCTACGATGATAATAGAGCAGCGGCAGTTAAAGGTCACTGCGTATGAAGATGACATAGCCATTTTTATGGCTGATCCAGCACTTGCTATAGAGGATATCAATATGGAAGCTAAGAAATTTGGCCTTTTTTCAGGCTATATGCTAAATGTTAACAAAACACAAGAACTTCTTAATTTTCCGCTGGAACATCCTATTACGGGCGCTTTCCCGACAGCCACATATTTAGGGGTCCATATATCTCCTATGATTGAACACATAAATGCATTAAATTACGATTCATTGTTGGCAAGTACTATCAAGCAATTGAAATGCTGCCATAAACTCCCAATTA
Source organism: Lissotriton vulgaris (assembly GCF_964263255.1). NCBI lineage: Eukaryota > Metazoa > Chordata > Amphibia > Caudata > Salamandridae > Lissotriton > Lissotriton vulgaris. Next base: position 1,109,353,121 of record NC_141691.1, read on the forward strand.
GTATTCTGGGCAGGTGTAATATTATTAAGATGAAGGTCTTACTGAAATTTCTATACCTATTCTGCTCAATCCCACGGCGTATCCCCAATTCTTTTTGTAATAAGCGAGATGCAGTACTGAGTAGTTTCAACTGGGGATTCAAAAAATCAAGACGGGCTATAGGACTAATGAAACTTCCATATTATCAGGGGGGGGCTTGTAGAACTGCCCGATTTTAAATTGTACTATTGGGCAGCGTTTGTACGCCGTTTGTGTAGTCTTCTTCGAGATAAACTGGACTTTTGACATTGGTTTGTTCTTGTTCCGGAGAGTCATATGTTCGTATATAGAATCAATGACCCCAACTATTTTAAACGGGTTCGGTACAAGGTAATCAGGGACTGTGTACACATATGGCAGGGTGTTATGGATAGGTCCTCTACTTCTCTCCTATATGATAAACTCCTTCTCCGGGATAATCCAATGTTGCCTGCAATATTTCAGGACTCTGAGGGTCAGCAATGAGCAAGGTATGGTATTCAACATTTGGGTCAACTATATGATAGCAAGGGTTTTAGATCATTTGAGCACTTGCAGCTTACATTCGTAATTCCACAGCGAATGTTTTTCAAATACCTCCAGTTTAGGGACTATTTTAGAAGACACCTTGTACTACGAAACTTATCAAGTTCTACAATATGGGAGGGTTTACATGCGCAAAGCGGAAGGGAGCAATTAGCATGATGTACCAATCCCTCTGTCAGTTTAGAGTTGATGCCTGCGAAAAACTAGCATCTAGATGGAGTGAGACTCTGGGGATCAATGTTACTTTAGAAGGGGTTAAGACGGCATGTGACGTTATAGAGCGATCGTTGCATTCGTTTAGCCTAGAGCTGCAACAGTTCAGGACGATCTGTGCACTCTACTATACTCCAAAGAAGATAGCTAGTTGGTCCCAAGGTGGGGGCGTACAAGGAAGGACATCTGGAGGTGCGCATTGTAAGTGCCCCGAATGTGGGCTAAGGCAGCCGATCTGGATCACATGTTTGTTACGTGTCCTGAACTGGAAGTATTTTGGCAGCAGATATTCTTGCTATAAAGAGGACAGTCAAGGCTATAAATATATAATTGCAATAATGTTAGTAGCAGGCCGACTCACAATAGCTAGAGCCTGGATTTCATCTAAGCCTCCCTCTGCAACCGAGTGGTGGGTAATAGCGAGAGAAATTGCTGAAAGAGAGAAGGCTCTAGCCAGAGCTAGGGGAATACGAGCTCTGCAATAATTTGATTCTATATGGGGTTGCTTAGAGGATACATAGTGTACAGGTTCAAGGAGGATCAATGTGTGTATATATGCTGCTACTTTATTTTCTTTCTTTTTTTCTTGTTAATCTATAGAAGGGGGGGGGGGGGGGGGGTCCTGCGCTGCCCTACTGGGGCCGCCCTCCCCTGAAGACTACACTGGTGGCTGGCAGGGGCCCGTGCTTTCCCAGAGGTATACCAGCTCACCTGTCTCCATACAGCAGACCACCCTACTCATCTGTGGGCTCAAGCCTCGCCCCATTGAGGAGGCTGTGATGTGGGAGGGGGTGTGCTGGACCTAGCTGAGACTGTCTGTGGATTATTTGAAGGATTTAGACTCTGGATCCTGGGACCCTATGGTGTTGACCTCTGGCCCCCGTCGTTCTGAGCAGTACAAGGTCCACGCTGGCTGGGCCCTTCAGAAGTGGGGCTCAAGAACTCTGGTGGTGGAGGAAACCGGATCAGAGATTACGGTGTATCATTCCCATCCCACCGACTAATGGCCATGGGCAAGCATAAGCCAGCTCGCTCTACCTCCACACAGATGCAGATGAATTAATGACCCCCCGGGCCATACAGACAGCAATAAATCAGCTCCTTCTTCAAGTGACATGTCTGTTATTCTACAGGCCATCCAGACATTGCAGACCACGGTGGAGGCAAAGTTTGCAGAGGTGAGGATTGATGTGGCCCAGTTACACCAAGATCGTCGACCGAACATTGGAACTCCATAGACGCGCTGAAGGTGCAGAAAATCACTCTTGGCGCAACATCAGGCGTTAGCTCCTAGACCGCCTCCTGATGCTTTACCCCTGACGATATTAGGTCGTATTCTGAACCACATGGACATGGATGCAATTCTCGGGAAAGCCCAAAGGCAGTCTGATCTCCGATGCAGAGAGGCCAAGGTCCTCCTTTTCCCTGACTATACACATGAGGTGCAACAGCAAAGGCGTTCCTATCTCAAAGTCAAACAGAAGCTGCATGCTATGAGACTACAGTATCAATTGCTCTTTTCAGCTCAATTCCGTATTATCCATCTTAATAAATCGAATTTTGTTGACACGCCGTAGTCTATTGGGGAACGTAATTGCTTTGAAAACATATTATATACAAAAGAAAAGAAATATCTGGTGAAGGATAAATCAGAAAACCAAATACACACACTGACCACAATTTGCATAAGAATGTAAACCTTTAGTATTGAACCTTTTTGCGTATTGTTTCTAAGAGCATAGTGCAAGCTGTCCAGAACAACAATACAGAAAATCTTGTTATGGATGTTCCCAGCGAGAAGTCTATATGCCCTAGGTGTTCTCTCCTGATATACCTAGTTAACGGGTAGTTGTTCAAGGGTGACAGATGCTTTCTGGGGTAAAGTGTGGAGGTAGGGGGAGGAGGGGCTTGGGAGGGAGGGGAATTGGTTGGCCCATTGGGCCTGGTTTGATGTTCTTATTATGCTTTTTCTTTCCAGGTTGTTAGCGGCGAACAATATTGTTAGTGCTTCTTGGTGGTTCTCGAATGTGTGTCATTTGATGGTCAAAGCACCTCCTGGGTCCTGGTGTAGGAAACTGGCTCTATATATACAACACCAAAGTGAGGTATAGTGTGTAAAGAGTCCAGGATGTCCCCAGAGGTAGGCAGAGGTTAAAGTTAGATAGAACCTTACTCTCTATTTGTGGTGGGAAACATCCTAAACAACGAAGTTGTAATGACGACTTACCTGAAAAACGAAGTCCGAACAACGACAAGTCATGAACAACGACTCTTATTAACAACGATTCCCAGACTGCAATGCACTCTTCTAACTTGGAACCCGTCCCATCCCCCCCTCTCCATACCTGCGGATTTGGCAGGGTCACATGATTTAATCAGCCAAGCAAGGAACGTATAACATCCTCTCCGAGCGCAGGTATGCAGAGCGCATGCAGACACTCTACAATCATGTTTCATGTTTCTCCTTAGGAAAGTGACGTCAGCAACACGCCTAACACTCCTCACAGATTGTGGCTTTCATCAGCTGTAAACTATGCCAGGGCATGTGCAAATGAGCAGGCGAAGGCGGAATATTATAATGGTGTACGGAAATGGGATGCGTTTAGAGAAATTATGGCAGAATTTCATGAAACTGTTTTTGTGCTGCTAGTTTCTGTTCGAAATACAGCAGCAACACAGTGTGACTGGCAGGAGGGCAGAGCAACCGGGCGAAGCGTTTAACATATTTAAATTTGTGAATACCATTAACAAGAAGAAATGCACATCACAGATATCCGGAATTCCAAGTTAAAAAGGCGCACTATAGCAGGGCTCCTTGGACTAATCAATATTTTGTTCTTCCATTGCCAAAAGTCATCAAAATCTACTTTGCTAAAGAAAAAAGAGAGTGAGGCTTCGGAGCTAAGCCCTGTAACAAGATCTCTCTCGCCGAAGGAAAGGAAGGGCGGTGAGGAATATTCGAGGAGGTGAAAGAAAAATATAGCACAAGATTTGCCTCAGGTGTGTGTGGGTAATCGTGTTTATATTTAGGGTGGGTGCAATTAGTTTTTAAGGGGTTGGGGGATCTGGGTAGTAGAAAACGTGGTAAAAGAATGCGTGAAAAAAAGTCGTGGTTTAGACAAGGTCGTGGTTGCGACCTCGTTGTTAGGGAAGTCGTGGTTGTGGAACTCGTTGTTCCAACATACAACCATTTGTGGTAGAGTGATCGAACAGTAAGGCAGTATCAGAGGACAGCATTTGATGTACACACTCAGTCAGCAAATTAATTAACACACTCAAGAACTGAATTCTAGGCCAATGGTTTTTGTATAAAAAATATACGGTTGTTCTATTTTAGAACCGAGCAAGCCTGGCACAGGTAAACATTAAATACTTTACAGTAATAAGTTACTGAACAGTTTGAAAATGCAATAGGAATTGTACTTTGTTTGATTTACAGGGGATGCAGTAGGTTGCAATTCTTAGCAAATACAGTACATCGAAATGATTAGGCTTTTTCAGTGAGTTACAGGTAAGTTATTTTTTACGTTACTTTTTTAACTCCATGCTGGATACCTAGATTCAGCACTGGGACATTTCCTGCAAGCAGGTAAGTAAATAAGTTTTGGTTATTCGTACAACTTTTAAAGAATATTTTCAGGTTTCAAAACTCCACCCTTAGAAACTTTTTGGGAGAAAAAGGTAAGATATCGACTGTGGCAGTTAAAGTTCTGGGGTTAGACTCAGGGGTCCCCCAGGGTCAGTGATGCCCTCTAGGTACACCCTCAGCGGCACTAGGGTAGCCGGGGTGCAGAGTGTTGAGGCCCAATGTTATCCTATGGAGGATAGGGGTTCTCCGGTTGGTGGCTGTCAGCAAGCAGGCCTCACGGCTGTGGGAGCAAAGCTCCTGAGGTTTAGCTCAGGGCAGCTGGAGTTGCAGGTCAGCCCAAAAGGTGCACCCTCAGCGGCATTGGGGCGGCCGGGTGCGGAGCGCTGTTTTGGCGCCGGGCGCCCCGTTGTTTGCTATGGGGAGACTCCAGTCAAAAAAAACACTCCAGGCTCAGGGACGAAGATCTTATGAGTGCCACCAATTTGGGAGGCGAGTTGGGATGTCTTGGGTTGGTTAGGCACCATTTGTAGTGGCACATAAGGCAGTGGGGCATCAAGTGTAGGGGTGCCTTTTTGCGTCGGAAAGTCTTACCCGCTCTTGGTCGCGGTAGCAGGAATCCTCTGGATTGAGGCTGGGATCTCCGGATCTTGGGTCACAATCGCCGGGGGGACCTCCTCATGGTGTTTTTCCATACAAGCTCAGGCCGGGTTCGGCGGGTGCAGAGTGGCTGGATTTGAGGTATACGGCTAGAGCCAGAGGTTGCATTTGATTAAATCCAGTGTTCACAGGAGACGCAGTAATTTGAAGTGAAGTCAGGCAGGTCCTCTGGGGTTTTTAAGGTTGCTGGCTGAAGGACACACCGGGATTTCGCAGGAGCAGGTTCGAGGGGTAACAGGCCTGTAGGGCTGGGGACAAGTCAGTGGGCGTCGTCCTCTTGTTAGCTCCGCACGGCTTTTCGGTCCTTCTTCTTATCTTCTTTCTTGTCATTTCTGGATTTGAGGAAGCAAGATTCAGGGTGCCCCATAAATACTAGATTTAGGGGTGTTACAGGTAGGTAAAGGGCAACACCAATGGGTCCCTTCCCTGGGGTGGGTACATCACCTATTGTGCCACTCTCCAGTAGGAGGGGGGCATGAGCCTGTCCCTGGTTGTTGGGTCCCCCATTGTCAAGATGGCAGGGACTCGAAGTTGTGCTTCACCTCCCCCACCTGAGGGGTGGAGTTGGCAGAGATGAAATGAAATTAAAACTTATAGAGCGCAAACAATCACCCGAGGGTGTCAAGGCGCTTGCGCAATGAGACAGAATTTCGGCTAAGGAGTTCGCAGTGACCTTAAAGACTAAACAACTAAGTCTTTAACGCCTTCCTGAAAGCTAACAGTTTCAGTTTTATTGGGAGAGAGTTCCACAACCTAGTTGCGCCCAATAAAAAGATTCCCCCCCCCCAGGAACATTTTTTGACCATGGGAACAACAAGATCATTTGCAGAGGATGAGCGAAGTTTGCGTACTGGAACATCGGGTATCAAATTCCGTTTTAAAAATTCCGGTCCTATGTCCTGTGTGGTCTTAAACATAGAGCCTTGAACTCTATACGTCCTTTTATTGGCAGCCAGTGTAGATACTGGAGTGCCATTGACACAGATTTGCGTCTTGGTATGTTCAACAGGAGCCTGGCTGGCGCATTTTGCACAACCTGCAATTTAGCTAAGCATTTTTTCCGGAGGTTGACAAAGAGCCCATTGCAGCAATCAGCCCTTGAGGGGACAAGTGCTGAAACCACTAATTTAATTGAGCTCAGCTGGGATGAATGGAAGGATTTTTAGTAGCATTTTTAATGTATAGAAAGAGAGGGAGGTAACCTGATTGACGTGGTATTCAACTGAAAGTTTGGAATCAAAAGTGACTACCAGGTTCTTAACCTTGATCACTGGAGTTGGTAGTGGCCCCCATTCCAGGGGCCAGAAATGAAGTGACCAGATGTTAGTGTGAGCACCAAAAGTTTTAGGCAATTAGTAGCCATCCATTCCCCAACCTGACGAAGGCAGACATTGAATGTTTTACAGTGTCAGTGGGGGGGTCCTGATACTGAGACGATAATCTGAGTATCATCTGCATAGGAAACAGCAGAAAAACTCAAGGGCCTGATCAGTTTCGCCAATGGTGCAACATAAATATTAAAAAGAGTTGGGTCTAGGGAAAATCCTTGTGGCATCCCACATGGTAATGTACACTTGGGTGATCTAAGGTTATCGAAAGCTACAAATGGTTACCCATCCGACAAGAATGATTCAAGTAGGGTAAGTGCATTCCCTTTGACGCCGATTCCCTTTAGGACTTCCAGGAGTTTGACGGTTCACTGTGTCAAACGCCGCTGAGAGGTCAAGCAGCACAAGTGCTGCACTGCTACCCCCAAGCCGACGGTTTGCCTAATCATTTCTGAAGCTGTAATCAAAGCCAATTCGGTACTATGATGTTTTCGAAACCCGAATTGAGTGTCATGAAAGAAATCATTCCTTTCAATGTATTCTGATAGAAAACTATTCATGGCTTTCTCCACCATTTTCGCTGGTAGCGGAAGTCTGGAGATCGGGCGGTAGTTCTTAGGATCAGTATCAACAAGATTTGGTTTTTTTAAAAGGTGAAGCAAGGAGGTCAGCTTCCAGCTGGTGGGGAATGTGCAAGATGAGAACATTTGATTAAAAATGGGCATCAAGTGAGGCGCAAAAATCTCAGGTAAAAGATGGAATAATTTTGGAGGGCATAGGTCCAGTGGAAAACCTGATTTGGTGAATTTTAGTAAGTTTATTGTTGCTTCCATTGTCAGTGGCGGAAAAGTAGATAATTCAGGAGGATAGATACAGTCAGCGCGGGTGCCTTGCGCAATACCGGCAGTCCCATGTCTGACTGAAGCCACTGAAAAGGCAGCTATTTCTTGAACCGTGGGTTTAGCAAAACTGTCGTAAACCTCCTTAACTTTATCTTGGAAAAATGTAGCCACCTCGTCGCAGAATGCCTGGGTTTTGGGTGAATCAGCAGTCTCAGTGCATTTGGCTAATCGTTTTACTGTCAAGAAAAGTTATTTTGACAATTTTTTAGCTAGCAGTATCGCTGTAGTGAAAGGACTTGTTTTTTCTTTACTGATGAGTTTTTTATACTTGAGTATGGCTAATTTATAGTTAGCTTTATTCTCCGGATCGGGTGAGTCTCCACCTCCTTTCCAGACGACAACATTTTTGTTTTGTGTCCTAAGCTGTTCAGTGTACCAAGGTGTGAGAAGTTGGCCTGATATATGATGTCTCCAATTCTGGGGGCACCTTGTATCAGTCCAAACAACCCCTTATGGTGTCTGGTTGTAAGTCAACCTTATAGACAAGCTATCCTAAGGGTAGCATGGACTAAGCAGCCTTAAAGGCTTAACTCAAGAGGGCATGTGAAGCCAGCTGTTTTACCAATCACAATACTGTAATATCAAATGAAAGGACACCACACAAGTTATATATTATAAAAATATATGTATTTATTCTCAGAATAATCCCCTAGACTCTTTATGAGTATAGAAGCACAAGCGTTTAAACAAAAGCACAGTAAAACATATGGAAGTTGCACAATTTGGATGAAGCCAGGGGCCACTCAAACCATATACTAAATAAGTGGTATAAGTATCACTAATCGAACAATGGTCAGGCCTAGGGCCTGGAGAATCGCTGGGACTAATCGGGACTAGCAGTGATGAAGTCGGGAAAAGCCCACGGGAATCGGGTGCAGCGCTAAAAGGACACACATGCACCAATGCAAAGTCAATGGTGCGTAAAAGTTATCGAGTTACAGTTTTAGGAGTCTTCCGACTAGGCTAGAAATACCAAACTTAAGACTTAGACAGTAGAGTGTATACCACTACAGGAGCACCGGCGGTCAAGAGTTACCTCACCCACAGAAAGCGGGTGCACAGGTGCAAAGTCGTGTTGGCTTTCGTCGAGTAGATCTATGGAGCCTGGAGATGAAGATGCTGCAGGCGGCCAGAAGAGAAGTGTCCGGTGCGATCCAAGGGAGATGTAAGATGTAGAGAACCTGAAATCAGATGGGAAAGAGTCTGGGTCACTCAGCAGTGACCAGGGTGGAACCAGGAAGGAACCAGGCAATGTCAGGCGCAATCAGGTGGTTGTCGTGAAGCTTGTCTCCGCTGCCACGTGGACTCTGGGGCACCGAGGATGTCCAGGAGTGGATCACGAGCTGTCCCACGAAGGCTCTCGCTGTCGGCGGTGTCGGCTTCCGGATTGGAGCAAACAAACCTTGGCAAACGCAACCCACGCAGGATTCGAAGATCACTTCTTACTCGGACCAGGAAGGTCAGAGCGGGTGCTCCTTTTCAGGGGAGCGTGGGCCAGTCCAGAGCAACCCGACTGGCAGAGCAAATTCAAAGGTTCGTCGGTACTGGGGTCACTAGCCAACGGGAAAGAGACCGGACCAACGCGTCGAGCAGAAAGATGCAGAAGGGCCCCACGCAGCACTCGGAGAGTGTGGAGGGGTGAGCTTTGGTGCAAAAGCTGCTTGAGGCTGGGGCTTCTCAAACCCCAATGCACAGCGTCGAGGGAGCCTCGGGAGCTGCACGGTCAGCACTTCGTAGTTTTTCCAAGATGGCGGGTCACCTCCACGGGTCTCAGACTTGCTGGGACTGTGGATCGGGCTGTTGGAAGGCAGGAACGCTGGGTCTTGTCGAACTCTGTCGCTCGAGTTCCGGCAGGAACTGCAACAAAGCAAACGGTGAGGCACTGGATGGTGCCTGTTTGCACCGGGTGGTCACTCCTTGACCACAAGGGAGATTCTTCAGTCTTCCACGTCAAGTGGGATGTCGAAGGGTCCAGAGTTTGTCAAGATAATCTGATGTGCGTTGGCACAGCTCCTACCTTTATTCCAAATCAAGGGGCTGGATTACCTGCTAGGTCCTCCTATGGGTGGAACCCAGGAAGGGGGTGGTTACACCCCTTTCCCTTTGTCCAGCTTCGTGCCAGAGCTGGGACTTGAGGGTCCCAGCACCGGTTTGAACTGGACTATGCATGGGAAGCCTTGTGCTCCCCAGGCAGTGTCTAGTTTCATTCAACCCTCCCTGCTACAATCCACTATCTCCTGTCTGGGGTGGTGTGACACCTCCCTGTGACAGGATATCTATTGTCCAGGCCTCCCCTGCGGGAGTTTCAGTCAGCAGTAGGAGGTCAGACTCGTGTCTGTGGCAGCAGCGTCCATTTTGTGATGCTGGGGCTTTGGTTAGATTTAACCGCGTTTAAGCAAAGTAACATGTCTTCTCCCTCTAAAAGGGTGGCATGCTACCCCCGTCGCCAGGACTGGCGAGGGGGTAGTATTCCAAAGCGTATGACACCTTACACGACATGTTTTGATAATGCCAAACCAAAGTTAGCAAGTAACCGCGAGGATTATAATGCACTTAAGAGTATATGGTATGGCACTATCCCGGAACAGCTTAGGGAATTGGCCCGACAGCCTCAGCTCATGCTAGAGCACCATCTCACATAAAACCACGCACTCTGCCTCCAGGATTGTTAAGGCCTGCCATAGGAGTGACTTATAGGTATATATATGTGTCCAGATATAGGTTTAGATATAGGTATACTATATCTAAGCAAGGGGTGATTACACGACCTTGCCCCAGCTGAGTGATCAGCCAGTTGTGTCAGTTTGGATAGCCAGCCAGGGGTGGCAAAAGATATGCTGCAGCCCCTGGTAGGCCTTGGATGCACCTATGCCCTGGGCATCTATAGTTAACTGTACAGGGACTGATAAGGTGAACCCATGTCCAATTGGGTATGTACCTAAAGTACATGGATATGAATTTAGAGAGAGAACAGCAGGCTGTGGGTCTGATTAGCAGGCCCACAGCCACATTATGTCAAAAACCAGTGAAGCAAAAGCAAAAATCTGGGGTGACCATAGGAAATCAGACCCTACTCTCCTACACAAGGTTCAGTAAGTCTGGGCCTGTGGCTAAAGAGGCATTTAGCTGGTAGACTATGGTCTATTGATTTTCTCAGCCAGTCCTCAAATGCAGCCACGGCTTCATTTGGGACTTCTAAGGGTAGTGGGGCGTTTTGGGCTAAAGCAGATTGAAACGCGCCCACATCCAATTTATTCCAAGGTCGGACCATTTTACGCTGCCTGTTTATTAAATTCTTTGTTTGTGGATTTTGTACCGGAAATGAAAACATGACAACTTTATGGTCCAAACAGACAATTGGCATTGGTGGGAGGCAAACTAGATGGTTATTATTAGAAAATATTCCATACAAAAAATGACCCCCAGAGTGTGTGCTACCAGACACCAGTTGAGTAAGGCCCATACTGTTTGCGATGTCTATAAAATGTAAAGCATCGCTATCCAATGGATCCTCTAAGTGGACGTTAAAATCAGAGGAGCGTGAAGTCTGGTGACTGGGATATGATATCCAGAGAAGTACCAATGTCCTGCAAAAAGTTGGCCCGAGGGCCAGGTGGCCGGTAGCATAGCAGATACAAAAGAGAGGGGGGGAGTTAGAGGGAGCTTGTTAGGTTCACCCTCCTAATCTAGTGTATGAGAAACAAAAATCCGAAATACCGGATAGAGAACCTAGCTGGTAGAGCAGAATTCTATCAGTGATAGATGTAATCTTAAAAGCATGTCACCGTTAGGAAACTCCGGTGAGTGAGGGGACTCAAGAAAAAGGATATTTTTTCCTTTTACGATTACATCTATCACTGATAGGAATCTGCTCTACCAGCTAGGTTCTCTATCCGGTATTCCGGTAGCATGGCAGGCCATTGAAAGTGGAATGATTGCCTATCATTAATTTAAAAAGTAAGGACCCCAAAAAGGGACCATTATGTCGAGAGGTAAAAACCCTTTTCCAAGTTCTAGGAAACAGAACGGCCAGTCCTCCTCTTTTGCCCACTCGGTATTGCCTAAATAATGTAAACCCTAAGGGAACCGCCAACGCTAAATCAGGTTCAGCTGAGGCATCTCCCCAAGTCTCTGTCTTAAATGCTATGTTAATGCCATGCGTTTTAATAAACAGAGCGAAATCAAACGCATCTTTGCATAGTGACCGTGCATTAATAAGGCATCCTAACATGGACATAGTATCGTTCTTCCCAGTGGATAATTGCTTCCAATTTGCTGATAACTGGGGAGATTCCGGAATATGAAAGGAGTAGGTGAGCACACCTCCTTCCATCACTTGTTTACCCCGCCGGTTCTCCCGCCCAAAGTGGGGGTAGAACCAGTGAGGGTCAGTTGCTGAAAGCAGCAAGTGGTCTGGGGAGATTTACAAAGGCGGCATGCCTTTGAAGCTTCCCCTTCTTGAACCCTGCCCATCCTGGGGGAGGAGGCTTGGCACCTCGTTCCAGGATGTGTATTGTTTCAGGCCCCCGAGAGCAGCAGGCTCTCGACCCAGGGGTCCAGAAAAGTGTCTGTTGGTTGCAGCCTAAGCGGCCATGCAGTCAGGGCACTAGAAGTTGGTCGAGTTTCAGGGGGCATCTCTAAGATGCCCTCTGTCATGCATTTTACAATAAATCCCACAATGGCATCAGTGTGGGTTTAATGTGCTGAGAAGTTTGATACCAAACTTTTCAGTGGAGCCATTATGGTGCCGGGGAGTTCGTAACGACAAACTCCCAGCACCATATACTCTTAATGGCAGCACTACACTTACAATGTCTAAGAAAGGACTTGGACACTGTAGAGGTACAGGGCTCATGCACATCTACCTTTACCACTGGTATTGTGCACCAAGCTAGAGAGGTGACTGATCTATGCCAGGGCAGTGGGTTGTAGGCGTGGCACACAGAGATGTGGTCCATGTCGACTCTTCACTTTGTTTTGCACCAAAACACGCAGCCCGCAAAGGCATTGTGTGATTGTAGTGGTACAGGGCCTCTAAGGGTGGCACAATAAGTGCTGCAGCCCTTAGAGGCCTTATCTGGTCACAGTGCCCTGAGTACCTGTGGTACGATTTACCAGAGACTGACCTGTGGCCAGGGATGCCAATTGGGTTAGTTTTGGGGAAAAAACACAGGCCCTGGGAACCTGATTGACATGGACCCAGGGCACACCATCAGTAGTCTGGCAAAAAGTGAGAGGTTACTGCAACAGAAACACACTTTCCTACACCTGGCAGAACCCTCTTGCATCCTGCAGGGTTGGCCATGACTCCCACTAAATTAATGGTTCTCCCCTGGAACGTGAACGGTTTGCTGGACCAGATTAAACAATCTGAAGTGCTATTGTAAATTAAGCGGCACAGGCCAGTGGTTGTTCTATTGCAGGAGACGTACTTACTCGGTTTTCGCTTTGCACATTTTCAGGCCAATTTGAATATGACAGGGTTTTTCATTCTGGATTTACATGTGGCTTAAGAGGGGGATCTATATTGCTACATAAGTCCATACCCATAGCTGTGACTGGGCAGCATACAGACCAGCAGGGCAGCTATGTGGTAGCTGAGGGCCGCCTGGATGCCAAACACTACAATTTTGTCTCAAGTTATATCCCTCCCGCCATTGAAGAAGCCCTGCCGTCAGTCACTACGCTCCTTTATTCTGGCCCTCCCTCATGGGTCCACGGAGATCGGTGGGGTCTTTAACGATACTTCCGACCCCAAGATTGATGTTTCCATGGCCCCATACCAGGGTCGGCGCACCCAGTGCATCTGTCTTACGCCCTGGTTTGACTCAGTTGGTCTTTGTGATGTTTGGCGCTCCTGGCATCCCACTCAACACCCCTATAATCATCATTTGGCGGCCCACGCCACCGGATATCAACCTCCTGAGGTTACCGGCAGCTGAACACCTTTCTGTCCAATCTATACATATTCTCCCACATGACATCTCCAAACACGCTCCATTGTTGCTGATCTGGGGGATATGGCCAGATACCCTTCGTCCCGCTTGGCGATTCAGTGCCTGGCACTTGGAGGATGAGAAGTGCGTCACCTTTGTGGAAGAAGAACTCCAGACATTGTAGGCATCCTGCAAGGCTTCCCTAAGGGGCTATCTCAAGGGATATGTGAGTCGCGACGAGGCCCTTCACCTGACGCAGGTTAATGACATGGAGGGTCAAATACTGTGCTTTGAAGCTGACCTGCGTCGCTGTGCTATTGAAGAAGTCCACTGTCTCCTGGTTGTGGCCAGCACCGAACTGATATTGACCTTCCTTGACGAGGCAAAGCAGTGCTGGATGGCCTCCATGCAGAGGGTGTATGAATCCGAAGACAAATCGGGGAGGACAAATCGGATTGGCAACCCACAGCATCTGTGAGGAGTTGACCTGGTATATGCGGTCCACTAATTAAAATGGGCACCTTGCACCAGTCCAAATGACCCTTATGATGTATGAGGTCAAAGATAACCTTTAGAAAGCTATCTTAGTGGCAGCTGTGGAGAGCAGCCTTCAGGTTTAATCTTGAAGGAATGTAAAGCAGCTTGTTTTACCAGAATATCACCTCCTGCTTGACTAAATGAAGTGGAACCACAGTAGCTATATGAAAATATGCATTTATTACTATAACACTCTCTACTATCCTCTACACGAGGATAGAACACAAAGCACACAATGAGAGATCAATAGAACAGTTGTAAGTAGCACAATACACAGTGGGCTCCAGGGGAAGACCAAACCATATACTAAAATAGTGGTATAACAATCACGACTTGAGTCAAGACACAGTCTAGAACACGTAGAATCGCTGGGACACCAAGGAACCACCAAAGGTGAGTAGAAAGGGACTCCATGGAGGATGGGTGCAGTGTGCCAACACGTCCGCGGGCTCCGTACAATTCTATGGGAAAGTCGCGGTTACAGTTTTAAAGTTTAAGACCCTTCTAGGAGGACTTTGAGCAAAACCCTCTGGAACTTACAAGGTTGGAGAGCCACCCCACCCGGGGTTACCGTAGTACCCAAGTAACCTATCCCAGAGAGACCGGGTGCATAGGTCTGGAGTGGTGTCAGAAACCGCTGTCGTTCTCAATGGAGGGCTGTGAAGTAGTACTGTTGCCGTGAAGGTAAAGAGGGTCCGGAGGAATCCAAGCCTGGATTCTGGAAAGAAGGAGCCTGAAAGCAGAGGGAACAGAGTCTGGGTCACTTCAGAGTGACCAGGGCCTCCGTAGGCTAATGCCCACCGATGTCTGGTGCCTCAGGTGTGAAGAAGGGATGCTTGACTCTTCAGCCACGAGGACCAGGAGACGTCGAGGACGACCAGGACCCAGATGAGAGGTGTCCCACAAAGAATGTCGAGTGCTGAGGGGTCAGTGTCCGGCTGGAGCACCAACAAGCCTTGGCAAAAGCAACCCTCGTTCTCAATGGAGGGCTGTGAAGTAGTACTGCTGCTGTGAAGGTAAAGAGGGTCCAGAGGAATCCAAGCCTGGATTCTGGAAAGAAGGAACCTGAAAGCCGAGGGGACAGAGTCTGGGTCACTTCAGAGTGACCAGGGGCTCAGAAGACAAATGACCACCGATGCCCGGTGCCTCAGGTGCAAAGAAGGGATGCTTGACTCTTCAGCCACGGGGACCAGAAGACGTCAAGGACGACCAAGAGCCAGATCAGAGCTGTCCCACAAAGGATGTCAGGTGCTGAGGGGTCAGTGTCCGGCTGGAGCACCAACAAGCCTTGGCAAAAGCAACCCATGCACGAAGGTAAAGCAGGTTACGGTGTGGACCAGCAAGGTCCAGGAGACTCTCCAAGCAATGGGGTCGAGAAGGCTGGCATCAGATAGACCAATGACCCCACGAAGCTCGCTTTTGAAGGGTGGAATCATACCTCCCACACTTGTTACCGGTGTGGAGGTATAATCCCAAGGTGTTTGATACCATCCACAATATGTTTTTATGCAGACGTTTTCGAGATAGTATTTACTGCGAGGTTATAATGCACCTCTACCTATATGTCCGGCTGACTCACAACCAACCCGGGAGAATGGTCTCCGAAGGCTGCAGAAGGGCCCTTCTCATGCAGGGGCACCCTATCACTAAAAACCCAGCTCCCTGCCTTCAGGATTGATAAGGCCTGCTATAGGGGTGACTTACAAGTTTTAAGTGTAGTGACCCATAGATATAGTGAACCTATATCTAATTTAAGGGGTCCAAGCACCATCTTACACAGGCCTGTAGTTCCATTTTGTATGGCCTCTCATGGGTGGAATAATACATCCTTCAGCCCATGGGAGGCCTCTGGGGTACCTATGCCCAGAGTATATGTGTGTCATATACTAGGGACTTATAAGGGCACCCCAGTATCCAATCTAGAGTATACCAAAGTACATGCATAGCAATTTTAGGGAGAAAGCTGATAGACTGGGATCCTGATTAGCAGGATCCCAGTCAGATTAGTCAAAAACCAGCAAAACACCAGACAAAAAGTGGGGGTAACCATGCAGTCATATCCTACCTTCCTACAGCATCTTCAACAGGGTGGTACCGGTGATCAGGGACTCATCTGGACATCTGCTGGAAGATCTGCAGGACATAGCTCAAACTTTTGCTGACTTTAGTGCTGGCCTCGTGGCACCCACCACCGCCAGCACAGGCCACGGACCAACTTAATTCCAAGAAAAATGAGACAGTGGAGAGGAAAAAAACTAGACTTAAAGCAGCTTTAACAGTTAGAGTTTAGGTTCAGGTCGCAGTTGGGTTCATCACCCGCATGGGATCCAAAGAGCCCAAAATAATCTGCCTAGAACATGCTTGGGTGGTTGAACTCCCTTTAAACTCTCCTGTCTGTGGTTAAGATGTGGGTTCCAAACCTTGACAGTCCCAGTACACATTTGGATGTTTTACAGGACCTGAAAAACTTGAGAAGATGCTGAGAGCAACGTCTAACAAACATTCTGCCACTGGTGAAGAGAAGGAAGCACTGGCTACTTCGGGGGGCGTGACTGGGCGTGTCCACCCTAAGCGTGGAAGGGTATTCTCAGATGTGAGACCCTTGCTCATTGCACCATCAGGATTCAAGCAAACCGGGCCGAAGACGGCTGTAATGCCAGAAACCGGTCCCCGGGAGCTTGTTTCCTTCCCAGTGTAAGAATTGGCTTTTGTAGTTTGGTTTGCCCTGTTCCCATCATGCACTGGGACAGGAACAGACTAATTTGCATACAGCCGGGTTCTGAAACTGGGATGGTGCAGTGAGCTAAAAAACGGTGTTGGATCTAACCCTGATCTCTTGACTGGGTGAGAGCTTTCTGCTTAATTCAGAGACTCTGTCCCTCACCACCCCTTGTTGTAAATATTTTTGTCCACCCTAAGCGTGGAAGGGTATTCTCAGATGTGAGACCCTTGCTCATTGCACCATCAGGATTCAAGCAAACCGGGCCGAAGACGGCTGTAATGCCAGAAACCGGTCCCCGGGAGCTTGTTTCCTTCCCAGTGTAAGAATTGGCTTTTGTAGTTTGGTTTGCCCTGTTCCCATCATGCACTGGGACAGGAACAGACTAATTTGCATACAGCCGGGTTCTGAAACTGGGATGGTGCAGTGAGCTAAAAAACGGTGTTGGATCTAACCCTGATCTCTTGACTGGGTGAGAGCTTTCTGCTTAATTCAGAGACTCTGTCCCTCACCACCCCTTGTTGTAAATATTTGTGGGCCAAGATGGCGGCATAGATCCGCAGCTCCGTGTCCCCGGAAGAGCGGGCCTTTCCGGCAGCTCCAGAAACAGAATTGCTGCAACATGAGAAGCCTTGACCTCCAAGACATTTCGGTCGCTGTCAAACGTTTTTACTTGTTCTCTAATGACCGGGAACCGACTTGGGCGCTGAGCTGCGTGGGGAGGCCTGGTGTGATTGTGTTCGATTTTCACCGGAGCTGCAATCCCATTGGTGTGAGGCTTTCTGACTCCGCCTGGCCCGTATATGTCACATCGGACAGACGCACAGCATGCCTGGGGGTGGCCATGGGGGCCTGAAGTGGTGAGTGCGATTCTCCTGGTAAGCAGAGCCCGGCCTGATACCCCTGAGGCCCTATGGTGAGAGGGTCCACAGGTGGGTCTGGGGACCAGCCACCCGGTCGGATCGTGGTGGGGCCTCCTTGTCCACCCATCACAATTCTCAGCCCGTCTGCCTGCTGTTCTGTGCCCTGGTTCCTCCTTCACTGTGGTGGAGTGACTGCGGATCCTTAATACCCGTGCAGTTGGTCCACCGCAAAGCCACATTAGGCTCTGTTTAGCCACACATTAAACGCTGGGCCCGGCAAGGATTCTATTATGTATTCCTCCTTTCTTTGGGTGGCACGCCTGCGCAGGTGGTACACCTGTATATTGTACACCACAGGACTGATTAACCCAGCTTCAACCCACTATGCCGTGCTGCTCTCCGCCACCCCTCCTCCTGCTATCTCAGGTCCCCCTTTAAGTTTTCTCTTCCTTCTCACACGGTCATGGGAAAGGCGGACCCTAAACAAAGAAAGCTACCTTTTGAGTAGGCAGCAAATAGCGCGGTCTCCCCCCTGGCCCCACCATGGCATGCTAAATCTCCAGCTGGACAGCACTGACACCTCCCACGACTCCAAACCTAGGGCCAGGAGAACTCTCTCGACATTGATTGATGCCTATCGCTTTTCTGATGCGTGACGTCACTTGCACTCGGTGAAACCTGCTTACATGCACTACTCTGCCCCGCACAACACCTGGACGCGCTTGGACTATTTGTTATTCACTCCTAGTGTGGCCACATGGTCGCGCTCCATCTCCCACCATCCGCGTACACTATTGAACAATTGCCCACTAGCGCTGGGGCTACAGATCCCTGGGAGCGGGGACAGGATGGAGCAGTGACTATTTCCCTAGATGGCCCTGCGGGACGCCGTTTTTGAAGCAGAGTAGCACACTGCGGTCGAAGTGTTTTTTGACTTGTATATGAACACTGTGGACTCTACGGCCATGCTATGGGAGGCTGTCAAAGCCTTCATTAGGGGGATAAGTATTTCCAAGAGTGCTGGTAGTTTAAGGGACCTCCGCCGCACGTTGGCAGGGATTGAGACCCAGTTGGCAGCACTGGACGCGGTCCTGGAAACTTCCTGCTCCGTGCCCGACATTAGACGTTTGGCAACACTGTTGTTCGAATTTCAGGACCGGCTGATAGGGAGGTTCCCTTTCTTGGGAAGTACGTCATAGCCCAAAGGTATGGGGAGGGGGAGCGCCCTGGGCGCACACTAGCCAGGCTGATTCACCCCAACCGCGGGCACTCATACATCACCACTCTGTCCGGTTCTCAAGGCGTACTGATCGTACAAGTTACTTACCTTCGGTAATGATGTATCTGGTAGAGACGATTCTAGCTACAGATTCCTTTACGTAGAATTATCCCCAGGCGTGAGACTGGATTCAGAAAATCTTTCTTTTCCCAGCATCTCTGCACGCCAGGGGCGGTACCGCGTGACTCCGTTCAGACGTCATCCGCGGGAGTGACGTCAGCAAGGTCACATAAACCCCACCCCGGCACGCTGACATCAGTTTTCTTCTGAGAACTTTTCTGCGCCACAACGCGGAGCCATCACAAACAAAACTGTGAGAATATGGGAACCGTGTACGAAATAGCAGAGAAACAGGAAGGAAGGAAGCGAATGGAGAGGGGGGAACAGCCCATTCGGAAAAGTGCCAGACACCATGGCACCGAAAGTCATAAAAGGGAAAACCAGTGACAGCCACTGCAAAAGAACCCTGCAAAAAATACAACATTCTGCCTGGAGACAGGAAAGCATGTGAAAAACTGTGCAGCAAACGAAGAAGCCTGCAACCACAGTCCATTAACAGGAAAGACAGAAGTGTAATAACAGCACCACCAGGGAGAGTCGGGTCCTCTGAAAGGAGCAAAGGCTGAGACCCAGCCAAAGACCCCAACTCAGAGGACCGCACAAGAGTCCGAAACACCATAGAAGGAAAAAGGAAGGGGAAATATGAGAAGGCCCCACACTGGAAGCCCCAAAGTGTAGGGACGCCGGAGCACCCATCAACCTACCAGTCACGTACCAGAAGGGAGGAATGGATGCAACCCCACCAAACAAACAGTCCGCCAGGGAGGAGTGAAAGAGGCACTCACAGAGACAAACCACCCAGAGGCAGGCGGGTGCAGAGGAGCAAGCGAAGGGTTCTCGCAGAACGGGGAGGAAGGGTGGGTTGTGAAGGAATCTGCGGCTAGAATTGTCTCTACCAGATACATCGTTACCGAAGGTAAGTAACTTATACATCTGATAGAGACTACTAGCCGCAGATTCCTTAACGTAGAATAGATACCCTGCCATACCCAAGGGGGAAGGAGGGTCTGCGAGAGGACCCCACCAGCCTGGACATAACAAAGGGTCCCATAGGGGACGAGTCCGACGGACAGGGCAAGGAGCCCTGGCTCCCCAGGCAAGGGTAAAACCCCTATAATCAAAACACCACCAATCCCGAAGGTGGATGCAGAAAGAAGAGGAAGAAGAAGAAACCCGTTCACACTCCGCAGAGGAAGAAGGGCAAGGCAAGGGGAGGCCGAAGCACCCCACGCCTACATCAGGCAACAAAATCCTCCATCCAGGCCCAAGGCCAGGAAGAGGAAGAAGATCAACCTAGAGACCCCAAAGAGACGAAGACCCCAAAGAGACGAGGCAGAAGGAAGGCAAGTCCCCCCCCCACCCGGGAACACATCCTGCGAAGAGGACAGCTGATCCAGCCACAGCTAAGAGTCAAGAGACCAGACAAAACAGCGCCTACAGCAATGCAGCAGGCAGAGGCAGAAAGAGCAGCCCGGGGACACCCAGGAAGAGCGAGCAGGGTGCGCCTGAAAGAGGGAGGAACCAAAATCCATCCCAGTCCCCAAGACAAAAGGCTAAAAGGCAAAGAAGGCCCCAGACAAGCCCCAGAAAAGGACCCCAGGCCACAGATGGCAGGGCAGACCAGGCTAACAACGCAGCGACCCCGGAGAATGATACCCCGGGGTGCCGCCAAAGGCATTCCAACCGCCAAGAAGAAAATTGCACCTGCAACGTATTCAAAGGTCAGGGGGAGCAGAGGCCCGAAGGCAACCACAACCTCCAAGCACAGAACAAGCTATAAAATAGCTACAATTACCCCACCTAGGGTATGTTAGTCCCAAGACATGGGAACCCTCTTTGGAAGAAACTTCAGCATCAGAGGACAACAGAAAGAACCACAGGAAAAAAGCCCAGCAGAAGGCTTGTCAAGCAGCCAAAAGCAAACAGAAGGCCTAATCTCAGGGCCAACCTGGTGCAGATAATCCAAGCAATAACACACAGCAAAAAGACGACTCGTAGGCACATGAATCACACAGATCACACAACTGGGGCAACCCCCCCAACGAAAGAACAGATCCCAAGAACAAAATCAACCTACAAGTCACTGAGGGGGAGAAAAAAAGAGGTTGATGAGGAGGAAGCCCCGCCAAGAACCTCCATATGGATGAGTCTACCGGGGTGTGGAACAAAAGAGTGCCATCGAAGGGAAGATCCACCAGCCGTTCCCGAACATTTTCCGGGAACACACTGTTCCGAAGCCAGGCATGGCGGTGAAGGGCAACCGAAGACGCCATGGCACGACCCAGCACCTCAGAGATGTCCAGAGCAGAGCGGAGAATAAACGCCGCCAGCTCCCGGCGATCTAATGTGTGGTGCCGCAAGTCAACACCAGCATCCTCCTGAGAAGCTGCAGATCCAAGGGACTCCGCCGAGTCCCACAAAAAAAAGTGGCCCTAGCCAACACACACAAAGTGTTAAGGGCCCAAAGCAAACATATTGCGCCCATAAGAATCCAGCCAATGGGCCTTCCTTGAAGGTGGAGACAACAGCGGCGGCAGGGAGGGGAAGGCAGTCCGCAAAAGAGGCCCACTGGCTGAAGGGTGGAGGGAAAGGCACACCGGGTCACACGGACCTGGAAGGTGCCGGTGCAGAAGTTGTTGGGGCACCGGATCCCCCGTGGCGGGGCGCCCCCAAGTCCCCATCAGAGAAGAACTGAGCAAACCCTCAAAGAGAAGCAGCAGCTCCCTCTCACCAGAGCCCAGGTGAAGAACCTCCAAAAGATAATCCGCGGGGAAATGAGCAGCCGGACCACCCATGCGCAGAATTCCCACAGCTGTGGAAACAGCGCGGGCGAAGGCCGCACCCGCCTCCGTAGTGCCCCGAGGCGGGGAAAGCAGCTCCTCTGTTGGCGATCCAATCGGAGTGGTGAAAGGCCAGAGCCGGGAAGGAGAAAGATGCGCCGAGGAGTGGGGGACCTGTGGTTCCTCTGGTGAAAACCGCAGCTGCAGTGACGGTGAGGAGCTGGCCTTTGATGGCGTTCGGGAAAAAACCACGACGCAGCAGCACGTCTCGGGCGAGGACGACACCAGCAGGCGCTCAACCTTGGGGAAGAGGGGACGTCCGAAGACGATCCACGACCTGACTCCTGTCCGGTGCCGTAGAATCCCCAACCTGGAGCAGAGCGCCGTCTTCCCCCAAACACCACATACAAATGAGGTAAGGGTCCATCGCCCACATCAGGCGTCCACAAGACAAACACGTTTTAAAGCATGCGCACACTGTTCCCACAAATTACTACGCAATAGCGAAGAGAAAGGCCTAAACAAGCCCAGAGCACAAAGCGGATCCGCACTGCACACGGAAAAGGAAAAAACTGATGTCAGCGCGCCGGGGTGGCGCATGTGACCTTGCTGACATAACACCCGAGGACAACATCAGGGCAGAGTCTGAGGTTCTGTAAATTACGAATTCGTTCATGCTCAGCCTCCATTTTATAGTCGCCGCCATTTTATGTTGCCCTCACTCAGGCAGCGCGGTGAACGCGATGTTTTTGTAGTTTCTGCATTTACGTGTCAGTTGGCTTCCTTGCCTATGTTTACTGACGAGTGTCAGGGTCTGGCCGAGTACACTAATTACTGTCTGGGCTGATTAATCCCCGTCCGGACTATTTGTTGGTTCACACCATTGTTTCCTCTAAGTTATCTTATCTGCTGTCCTTCGCTACATGTCTCATGCATTCTCCTGTTTCACGACTGTCCTTCTACAACATGCAGCTGTGTTTTCTCTACTTGTAAATAGAATTGTGTGGATTCATTTGTAATTTGCTTAAGGGGTCGAGTGACAAACGTAACCGGGAACTTGAGTTGCTTTGGACTTAAAACATTGTCTGTAAAGTTTGCCTATAGTTCATGCTCTTGTGTGATTGTATTTTGCATTGTATTGTACCGTATATAACCCTGTGCGCTACGGAGTTAAGTGGCAGTCTCTTTTGAACCTCGTTATACCAACGACTTCTAAGACCACTGTACTAGCTGCAGCTAATAAATACCATCTTCAACGCCAGACGAAGAGTCCGTGTCTCTGTTTCTGACAAGGCAGGTGAATCCCGGGGATTTAGGCGTACCCTGCGCCGCCGGGCCTTAAGGCTGCGGTTCTCCAACTGGCGTCCAACGTGGGGCGACTTCAGTGGTAGCGGTTGAGCCCGAGGGTCGTGAGGAGCCCCGCAAGAAAATTCCGGAGGAGGTGCACCAGGTGATCGACCCCTGTATGTCGGAAGTGGACCGAAGGTCTTTTACAGCGTGTCTACTTCTTTCCGACGGCTGCTGACGACTGCTGCCCTGACTGTCGCCCTGCCTTGGACCCTCCTGATGATGTTTGGTAAAGCGAGATGATAGACGGACCTTCGCTGGTGTAGGACGACCTTAGTTAAGTATTTGGTGGGTGGCTCCCACAAAACTTTGATTTGTTTTGTTTTTGGGTTTTTATTCAGGTATTGCAGTAGCTGAAGCCAAGGGGTAGGTACGTTTGTACTGTTAGGTTGATTTACACCCCTTGTTGTTTGTGAGCAGTCTAGAGAAGTAACGATCCCTGGACTGAGTAAGTTTAAAAAAATGTGTTGCTTAGGTTGTACGAGGGATTCCCAGTTGGAGGAATCATGTCCGATCCCTCCAGTTGGAACTCCCACTTATGTGCTTTATTCGAAGCATGGTATTGGTCCCATTACTTTTAACGAGACATGGGTCCGATACACGAAGAATAGTGGAGTTTTGAGTTGGCCCCAGAATGGTAGTTTTGACCCCGCCATACTAGATAATTTGGAAACGATTCTGTTTAGAAGAAAAGCCCGGCCGGCAATGTTGGACTCTTTTCGCCTTTGGCGAAAGGAAGCCAAACAGAAAGAAATTAAACAAGCAAAAAAGGATAAGAAAGCACAAGACAGGTCAATTATACAGGATGCTCAGCAGTTTAAAAATAACGAAGTAAACGATGCGAATGAGATACTGGAGAGACAACATCGTATGGCGATAGATAGATGCTATCCGATGTTGCCTGCTTCCTCCCCAGATAAAAGTAAGGAACTAGAAGAAGATTCCCTAATGTCTTGTTTATTGAATTCACCTCCGCCCTATGCCCAAAATCCTAATGCACCTCCATTACCTCCTCCTATCGCTCAACCAGTGGTTGCTCAAATGCTGATTGTTCAGCAACCGGCTCCGCCTACTAATGCTTCTTTACCTGCCTCTGCTCCGTCTTTGCATCCTGTAATGCAGCCCCCACCTCCTCTACCATCCCCCACTCTTGCTCCTCAGTCGGCTACGTTTCAGTCTCCGTTGCCTTCTGCATCTGTAATGCATCCTATTCTCTTAAGGGATTCTCCTACCTCACATAGGAGAATAGCAGATGCTGTTTCGAATTTCTTTTCTCCTCTTCTTGGGTCTTTGAATCTGTCTCCAGCTTTCTCTAGACGACAATCTCGTCAACTTCCTCTTAGAGACGAGAAAGTGGTTTTGGGTTCCCTCGCTCGTAAATGGATTGAGCATGGAATGGAATATAGTACAGAAGATATTATGAGCTGTTTTCATCAATGGGTAGAGCCTACGCAAGATACGTTTTTATTAATGTTATGTGTCAAACTCTTAATAAAGGTTGGGAAGATATGGAGTTAGATACGGTCCCTTCGGAGCTACTGAAGTTACAAGCTGATTTCGATAGAGGTTTTATTGTAGGACCGCGAGTTGAAGAAGTGGTGAATAGACTCGTTGCGTTTCGAACCATGTTTCTGTCCTAGTCTTTTTCCGAGACGGATCCTACTAATAAACGAGGCATTAAGAATTATCCAATATGTGAAGTTCCTCCCGTATGGAGAGAAGCGGTGCTTGGTCCACCAACTGTCTCTGCTCATTTCCAGCGTATATGGGTCCACGAACCCTGGAAAAGGTCTGAAGTATTGGCGCTTAAACTCTTCCAGACCCCCGTAAAAATCCTGCTGGATATTACAAGGAATTGTAATGTAATGTATGTATACTTGTAAAGCGCACTGTTACCTCATTACGTGGCGTCCTTGCGCTGTATACCGCTGGGAAACCCGTCCAGGCTTTCCCTGTGAGAGGGCACCCCCAAGGTGAAGCCAGGCATCCTGGGCGCTGCTAGGGCCGTTGTGGAGATTAAGCAAGCTATTGCCCAGAGTTGCAGAGTGGGACCCATGGTTAGCATAGGCACCTAAGCGAGAATTATCGAGTCTGCGGACATTGACCCAAGACCCTGCCGCGTCGGGAATTGAACCCTGGTCCCGGGTCGACCTCTGCTTCAGGGTCTGCCGCTTCTAAACAGTGAGCCACACTTCTCCAACAACTCCAACAACTGTCTCAAACAGTTGATGCCTGTATTATGAATCTAGCTGATATTGATATGTTATTTGGAAATGTTGTTCCGCAAGCAATATGGGCACGGATTCGTAGGGAGAACCATGTCGGTGAATTAGGTGGTGATTGGGCTGCTATTAGGGCCGCGGATGCGAATCAAGTGGGTGGTGCGAAACCTAAGGATCTGATTACGGCTCTACCAGGCAGAATAATTGAATTGATGAAGACAATGATACCTGCAGTGCGAGTAAATTGGGATAAGCTGGCTGCATGCAAGCAAAAGAAAGACTAAAGCGTCTCGGATTTTTTTTTACTCGTTTTGAAGAGGCGTTTATTGACTATAGTGGTCAGGATCTGAGTGTAGAGGGTGGCCAGCGGTTGTTTGTGGATAAGTTTGTATATAATTTGCTTCCTGAATTGTCGAATAAATTGAAGAGTTCTGAAAGTGCATAAGCTATTTCTTCCCCTGCTAAGATATTGGCTACTGCACAGTATTATGAGAATAGGGATAAGGAGAAGCAAGAGAAGAAAAATAGAGATTTGAAAACGAAGGTACTTTTACAACAGGCTTATCCTCCGTGTACTTCACAGCGCAGTATTCTCAACCCCCACAGTTTCAGAAAGTATACCAGAAGCCTGAGGTTTTCGTACCTCGACCTTCATTAGGTCCTAATCAATGTGCGTATTGTAGGGAAGAGGGACATTACAAAAATAGTTGTCCGGTTTTATTACAACATAATAATGGGATGTCTGCTCCACGAGGTCGTGGTAATTTTCAGACAGGATCTAGAGGTAGAGGACGAGGTGTGTCCTCTCAGGAGCAGCGTTCTTTTCCTCAATCAACTACGAATTACTTTGATCAGCAGAGAGTTCAGTCTACGCAGTATTATAATGATGATTATTGTGCTGAAGATGGGGCTGA
Organism: Lissotriton vulgaris; assembly: GCF_964263255.1. NCBI lineage: Eukaryota > Metazoa > Chordata > Amphibia > Caudata > Salamandridae > Lissotriton > Lissotriton vulgaris. The sequence continues at coordinate 1,109,379,031 of NC_141691.1, forward strand.
CGATTTTCATGTCGAATAGGACAGCCATGGACGAAGTGAGGGAGTTGTGTCGATTTCAGTAGATCAAAATGGGCCGTATGTTACTGTCAATACTATGGGTGTTTCAGAACCGTTTCTTTTGGATACTGTTGCGATGAGAAGTTCTATTATGCATTCTAAACTCCCTGGGGCACCTTTGTCTGGCTTAATGAATACCTCTGTAGGATTTTCTGGCGCCCCAGTCCGTAATCCGGTTTCCTGTCCCTTGCCCGTTTAGATTGGTCCTTATGATTTGAATGCTTCACTTATTCTGACAACTGGTTGTGGCGAGAACTTGTTGGGTTTGGATTTACTGAAAAGACTACATGCCTTCTGGCGTGCATCTTACGCTGGGGAAGAAATTGACGTCTTCCGTATATTTGTCCAGAGACCAGTTCCCACCTTAGTTGCTTTCTCTTCCTGAAAGTCTTTGGGCGACAGGCCCAAATGACGTGGGTCGTCTTGCCATCCCACTGTATGTTGTCACAGTGAAAGAGAATGTTAGAATGTCACGCATTCCCCAATACCGTATCTCTAGTGATGGAGAGAGAGCACTTTTTGCTATTGTCGATGATTTTATTCAGAAAGGTGTGGTTGAAGAAACGAGAGGCAATGTATATAACAGTCCTGTTCTTCCGATTCTTAAGAGAACTGATCCTTCACAGCCTCCTGTTTATCAATTTGGTATTGACCTTAGAGAGGTCAATAAAATCGTTGTGCTGCAGTTTCCTGTTGTTCCGAACATTACAGCTTTGTTAACAATGATTCCTGCTTCGGCAGCTTGGTTTTCTGTCATTGATCTTAAGAATGCTTTCTTTAGTATTCCTATTGCTGAAGAAAGTAGGGATATCTTTGGTTTCTCCCTAGGTGGCCGGAGTTTCCGATTTAAAAGAGCTCCTCAAGGCTATTGTGAAAGTCCCTCCATCTATAGCAAGGCTTTTAAGTCACAACTTGATGCTTTGTCTTTGCCTCCAGGTGCTACGCTTGTTCAGTATGTGGACGATTTGCTGGTGGCTGCTGATACAGAAGATGTGTGTAAGAGTGTGACTGTTGCGTTGTTGCATCATTTGTCTGCTTTACATCATATGGTGTCACCCTCCAAGTTGCAATATGCCCGCCAAGAGGTTACCTATTTAGGTTATCTCTTGTCGAAGGAGGGAAGGCGATTGACCCCAGAACGTATTTACGCTATTTCACAGATATCTGTACCTACCATACAGAGAGAAGTGCGTGCCTTTTTGGGTATCACTTCCTACTGTAGACAATGGATTCCTAATTTTTCACTTTTGGCTAAACCATTGGTGTTACTAACGTTGAAAGATACGCCCCATCCGCTTCCTTGGACGGATGAATGTCAGAAAAGTTTTGTTGACCTACGTACTGCTCTGTGTTCTGCTCCAGTGTTGGGTACCCCGGATTATAGCAAATCCTTTACACTGTACGTTCACGAGAGGAAAGGTTGCGCATTGTCAGTTTTGACACAGCAATTCGGAGATAAGCAGAGGCCATGTGCTTATTTCTCCGCTACGTTAGACCCAGTAGCTAAAGCTTTGCCCAGTTGTCTTAGAGCTACGGCAGCTGCGGCGATTTCTATCAGACAGTCTGCCGGATTAGTGTTGGATAATACACTCATTGTTATGGTTCCACATGCAGTGGATACCTTGCTAAATAGAACGAAAACACAGCACCTCACGAGTGCTCGTTTGTCTGGATACGAGTTGACACTTTTAGCGAGCCATGTGCATATTAAAAGATGTAACACGTTAAATCCAGCTACATTGTTGCCACTCCCCGATGAGAAAGATGCTCAAGAAAAACATGATTGTTTTCTCCGAACTGAAGAAGAAACGAAGGGAAGGATTGATCTGAAGGACACTCCGCTCAAGGACGCGGATGGGATCCTATGGGTGGACGGTTCTTGTTTCAAGCTTCCAAATGGGGAGACTACTTCTGCCTATGCTGTCACTACCTTATGCACAATTGTTGAGACGGCACGTATTGGACATAATTCAGCCCAAGCAGCTGAATTAATAGCCTTGACTAGAGCGTGTGTGTTGTCAGAAAGAGAGTGAATGTGTACACAGATAGCCAGTATGCTTTTGGCGTCGCACATAGCTTCGGTAAGCTATGGAGGGAGAGAGGATTCTTTACCTCTCACGGGACAAAGATCCAGCAGGGTCAGTTAGTGACAGATCTTCGTGAGTCACTTACCTTACCTGCACAGATAGCGATCATAAAGTGCAGCGCACATAAGAAAGTCATAAATGATGTGGGTCGTGGAAATGAGTTTGCAGACGAGGTAGCTAAAACTACAGCGAGAACCGTCACTAGCCGAATGTATGTGGCAGGTCCTGCAAATTGGGTTAGGGAAATTGGAATGTGTGAAGACACGATTGAGAGTGTGAAAACGATTCAGGAGAGGCTACTGAGAAGGAATTGAGTACGTGGAAAGAAAGTACGGGAATGTTAGATCCGATGGGTTGTTGGACAGAGTTGTCGGAACATCAGCGATGGTTATTACCGGATGCTTATGTATTGCCGATTGGGACCATGGCTCATGGCCCAGCCCACATTAGTGCGAAAGGCATATGTAAGCTCTTGGCTCCTGTATGGCAGAATGTAGGAATCCCAAAATGTGCAGTGGATGTGGTTAAGCATTGTATTGTTTGTTTAATGCATAACCCAGGAAAGGGTACTCTAACTCCGGCAGGTCATTTTGCTCCCCCGTCATATCCTTTTGAAGTGTTGCAGATCGATTACATTCATATGGTTCGCTGCAATAACCTTAAGTATGTTCTGGTGGTGGTATGTGCCTTTTCCCGCTGGATAGAGGCCTACCCCATGAAAGATAACACTGCATTGTCAACTGCTAAAGTGTTGCTTAAAGAATTCTTCCCCAGATTTGGTTTGCCGCGAGTTGTCTGGAGTGACAACGGGAGTGAATTTGTGGGCCGAATTATGCAGAAAGTGTGTTCTGGCCTTGGTATTGGTATTAGACAAAAGTTCCATGCGGCAAACCATCCACAGTCAGCGGGTTTAGTTGAGTGTTATAATGGTACACTCAAGCTTAAACTAGCCAAAATCCAAGCCAGTACGGGCCTTGCCCCTAGCTCTTTTGTCTACCAGAACTACTGTGCACTCTCGTATGGGACTTAGCCCATATGAAGTGGTTTTTGGACGCCCAGCAAATGTTTGGGGTGTCCCTCGTCCCAAAAGATATTCAGATATACCATATCCTTTGTTGACTGACTATTTGCATGACTTGACTACTAAATTGAGTATTATTCGTCAACAGGTACAAAGTGCTCTGCCGGAGGCCTCCACAGACCCAGGCCACACCATTTTGCCCGGTGACTGGGTCTGCGTCAAAAATTTTCAACGGACTAAGAATTTGGAGCCTCGTTGGTCTGCGCCTACGAAAGTTTTGCTCTTCACCCGCACAGCTGTAAAGGTGGTCGGTAAGCGTAACTGGGTGCATGGCGTGCACTGCAAGAAGGTGCCACTGTCATTACCCTTCGACCAGTGGATCCACAGTGGTGTAAGGGAATCTGAGTCCGCAGCGGTTCCTTGTTTTGTGCCCTTCATTGATGCTCAAATTTATGGAACTAATTTCGAGAAAGTAGAGGACGACATTCTTCAAGCTGCTGTGCCTGAGCATCTACGAATAGACACTACCAATCCAGAAACTCTGTTCAAGGACCAAACCGTGCCGAGCAAAACACACTACAATTTGAGGTCGAGAGCTGACCAAAGCAACTGAACACTTTGAACACTTTTTTTCCTTAATTACTTAAAGACATTTTTCTTGGACCTTTTTGCCCTTTTGTTTTTGTGTAATATTTAGCATTAGATGGGCCATCTGTTTCCGTCGCAGGGTCACGGTAGGAGACTCAGACTGTAACCTGGTGTTTGTTGTTGGACAGGCCTCGTGGAAGGCCCGCTCCCTCCCCGCATGATAGGGCCCGGACACCGGCTCTCCCTGTATCCCCAGAAAGAACCATCCCGGCAACCCGCAACCCGTCCCCAACGGGACGCCTGCTCCCGAACACCCCTGTATCGGCTGGCCCGGGCCTCCATCAGGAGCATTGCCCCGGCCCAGCCGCCATCTTGGACACTGCATCACGAGGCCGCGTGGCCTCGGCTCGACCCCAACCCTGGGCCTGGCCAGGCCCCGACATTGAGGCACCACCATCCACCCAGGAGGTGAAGAGACCACGTGGCAGGTCAATGGGAGAAAGGAGTGTCGATGGCTCTCCCCCGCCAGGTGCCGATCGCCCCCGGCCTCCCCGGGCGCTGGCTCCACCCCCCTGCTGGGTGTCTGGACTCCCTCATCCCGGACCTCCCGACCTCCAAGCGCGAGGGTCCGGACATCAAAGGAGACCAGACCTATAACTGGGGCTGCTCCAGAGCAGGAAGGCAGTTGTATCCTGGAGTCGAGAGACACCTTGAAGAACTCATCCCTGACGGACTGCTGGCGCTGCCGCAGCCCTGCCTTGTGAACCCTCCTCTGAAGCCTGCTGGCGCTGCCGCGGCCCTCTACATCGTGTACCCTCGTTCAAGCCTGCTGGCGCTGCCGTGGCCCTCCTTTGAGAACTATCATCCAAGCCAGCTGGCGCTGCCGCGGCCCTCCTTCGAGAACTATCATCCAAGCCTGCTGGCGCTGCCGCGGCCCTCCTTCGAGAACCATCATCCAAGCCTGCTGGCGCTGCCGAGGCCCTCCTTCGAGAACCATCATCCAAGCCTGCTGGCGCTGCCGCGGCCCTCCTTCGAGAACTATCATCCAAGCCTGCTGGCGCTGCCGCGGCCCTCCTTGCGAGAACTATCATCCTAGCCGGCCGGCGCTGCTGCGGCCCGACCTTGCAGACCCCTAAGCTCGAGGATTGTGAGCTTCCCTCTTGCCACACCTGTACCGGACCTGTACCAAGACTGTCCCGCTACCCCTTCCCCTACAAAGACTAGAATTGAGAGGACCCTCGTGTCCAGACCTCACTGTATCGCTGATAACCTTGCTTCAAGAACCGTACATAAAGTGTGTTGACCTCATCCTTGTGTGGTGTCCATCTGTGGGGAGGAAGTTACTTGTCTGTACGATCGCTGGAGACGGCCCTCCCCGGAGGCCTCTCCCCCTGTCCTCGGCCGACCCTCCGGGTCCCCGTTTAACATTTGTTCTTTTAGTAAGTGGCTAGTGCCTCAGGATATACAGAAGTAAGTAGCTGAGTGATAGAGGAGGATTGCCGTGAGCGACATTTTTTTTAGACAAAGATGGATGGTACAACAACCATAGGTAGGGAAAATAGGAAGCAGGAAATGAGATCGAAGTATTGTAAATTATTGTGTAGTCGATTTGGCGTAACTTTGTGTGTTTTTATGCTGTTGTGTATTTTATTAGCTTGCCCAGGTTGGATTGTACATGTTCTGCAACAAAGAAATGTTGCTAATTCTACAACGTCTTTGCCTTCTCGTCTTTCTGTCTTCTCTCACAAAATGCATGTTCTACCTCCTCATGAACAGATAAGGAGAGCCGAATATATGAATAATACGTTCATTCAGTTGTTACACCAACATCAGTTGGCTATTAATATGACTGACTGTTGGGTGTGCGGACTTATGCCACACAATACACGAAAGGGAATGCCGTATTTGGTTCTTCCTTTCTCATATGAAGGTTCAGCTTGGGCCTATTTGACTATGTTTTCAGCTGCATACCACAACAGACTTAGAAGCCCTTTATGGACTTCTGGGAATGGATTGGATTTCAGCCACAGCTCCTTGATTAAAGGTATAGTGGTAATGGCCAAGATTATAGAGAAGAGCAAGATTCCGTTAGACGAGAAAAGAGCTTATGATGGATGGAACGTTACCCACTATGTTTCTCTCCTTGGTGACAAAACTAGAAAGGGTGAGTCTTCTCCAGTATCGACTGTACCCCATCAAGGTAATTTTTGTCTCCAAGTCAACAGTAAGAAAGCCGACATGAAGCAGAGTTGTTTGTACAACTACATTTTCTCGTCCCCTGATTTTCCTCCGTTAGTTCCGTCTCAAGGAACATATTTTGTGTGTAACGACCGAGCTTCTACATGGCTCCCTTCCAACTTTTCCGGAAACTGCTATATAGCCTTTCTTCTTCCCCCTACATATACGGCTCCGTCAGACCACCACAGAGTTAGACATAGCCGAGGTATATTCGATGCCAAGGACACGATAGAACAAGAGGGAGGAGACTTCCTTAAAGGATTTCTTCCCTTTTGGGGCCCGATGGTCAACAGCAGAAACCTCAGGCAATTGGTTTGTGTGGTTGAGACCACTATTAATGTTACTGCAGGTGCGATAGGTAACATTACATCAGAGCTTCAGGGTGACCGTCTTATGACGTTGCAAAATCGTACCGCGCTAGATGTGATCTTAGCAGACCGAGGAGGCGTCTGTAGATTGATCGGATCTAGTTGCTGCATTTATATTCCAGATGATGCTCCGGCAGTATACCAAGCCATTTCCAAATTGCATACCGTCTCCGAGTCGATTCATCAGGACGAAGGAGATCGGTCTCTTATGGGATGGTTTCGGGGAATACTGTCAACTTGGGGATGGAAGATCTTCACATTCCTGGGGGCAATTTTGGCCATCATATTCTCCTGTTGTCTATGTGTTCAATGCAGTCCTGCAGCTTGTGGCCTACTGGCTACTTTACGTGTGTCGCAACCTGTAACACAGAGGACAGAGAATATTAGGATGATGGTGCAGCAACAGCTTGAGGATTTTATGAACATCAATGCTGATTCCGACTCAGATTAGTATGAGTTGATTTTGTTCTTGCCTGAGTAATGGCAAAAGGAGGGACTGAGGTTCTGTAAATTACGAATTTGTTCGTGCTCAGCCTCCATTTTGTAGTCGCCGTCATTTTATGTTGCCTTCACTCAGGCAGCGCGGCGAACGCATTGTTTTTGTTGTTTCTGCATTTACGTGTCAGGTGGCTTCCTTGCCTATGTTTACTGACGAGTGTCAGGGTCTGGCCGAGTACACTAATTCCTGTCTGAGCTGATTAATCCCCGTCCGGACTATTTGTTGGTTCACACCATTGTTTCCTCTAAGTTATCTTATCTTCTGTCCTTCGCTATATGTCTCATGCATTCTCCTGTTTCACGACTGTCCTTCTACAACACGCAGCTGTGTTTTCTCTACTTGTAAATCGAATTGTGTGGATTCATTTGTAATTTGCTTAAGGGGTCGAGTGACAAACGTATCCGGGAACTTGAGTTGCTTTGGACTTAAAACATGGTCTGTAAAGTTTGCCTATAGTTCATGCTTTTGGGAGATTGTATTTTGCATTGTATTATACCGTATATAAACCTATGCGCCACGGAGTTAAGTGGCAGTCTCTTTTGAACCTCGTTATACCAACGACTTCTAAGACCACTGTACTAGCTGCAGCTAATAAATACCATCTTCTACGCCAGACGAAGAGTCCGTGTCTCGGTTTCTGACAAGGCAGGTGAATCCCGGGGATTTAGGCGTACCCTGCGCCACCGGGCCTTAAGGCTGCGGTTCTCCAAGTCACGCGGTACCGCCCCCGGCGCGCAGAGATGCTGGAAAAGAAAGATTTTCCGGATCCAGTCTCACGCCTGGGGATAATTCTACGTTAAGGAATCTGCGGCTAGTAGTTTCTATCAGATACAGACTATACCGGTATCACTGATAAGGTGTTTCCTTACTATCAGAAACTTTAGAAGACCAGAGTTGACACTAATCCGGCTGCTAGTAATGCTTATGTTGATTAGTTTGCCCTGGTGTGGTTAAACCGGCCACAAAGATTTTCTCGCAGAGCCGTTCACGGTTGACAAAGTGCTTCAAGCCATTGAAGACATGGACGGATCAAAAGCGCCTGGCTTTGATGGGTTCCCTGGCTCTTTCTATTAAAAAAAATTAAAAACCCTTGCCCTGCATCTAATCGATCTGTTTCAGGGGGCTATTGAGCGCAGGGAGCTCCCACCCCCACGGTGCGGTAAGCAGTTGTCACGCTCCTCCCCAAAGCTGGCTAAGACCCACAGCTGTGTGAATCTTACAGGCCCCTCTTGTTGCTGAATTTTGATTACAAAATTCTAGCAAAAAATGCTAGCCAACAGGCTCTCTCAGATTGCTGATACGATGATATCGCCAGCAAAGTCGGGTTTTATTCCCTGTGCCTCTTACCTGGTTGCCCCAAAGATCTCGAGTGGGACAAAGAGGACTTTGGGCTTTTGGAGCGGTGCCGGGACCGTGACCTCCAAGAAGCCGGGTATGGTGTTGACTGCTGGGCCTCGAGCAGCTTCAGGGACCACTTCCTCAAACCCTTCGGTGTCATGGCCCAGCAGTTGTAAACAACTTGGAGTTGTGGTGGCACTACAGACACCACAGGCAGACCAAATGGAGATCAGTCACCTACATGGAGGGATGACAGGCGCCACACAGATTGAACCCCAAAGTCTTCCTAGAGGACATTCATACACACCAAAATGAGGTCGACAAAAAGTCATAAAATCTTGTCAAAAAGTGACAAAGGGTAGCTCTCTTCATGGAACAGCTCTTGACTGTCGTGGAAAGAAAACTTAATTAGGCGTGCCAACGTGGTGACAGGCACGTCACTTCCGACGCGAACAACATCACATGGAGCCGACCAACGCCACCTACCAGGGGCACTGCTTGAAGAAAAATCTTTCCGATCCAGGATGACGCCTGGGAAATTTAAGGTTTAGGAATCTGCGGCTAGATGTCTATTAGATATTTCCAATTGTGGGGGATATCATACTTTTTTAAAGCAATTGGCTCAGAGTTGGTTAGTACCTTCCAGATGGTCTTTAGAGCAAATCCATATTTTGTACACTTCGTGCTGAGAAGCATTTTTGGAGGTTTACCGCTTGTCTTATTCCTAGCTGTTGGGACACTGATTTCATTCTATTTGCTCCGCAATGGATGTTCTGCCACGTGACCAAATGGGGATGGCACTACCACATGTGCTACTGTGTTGTGTAAGAGTGATGCAGTCCTTTGGAGCACCCTTGCTTCAAGAACTAAATGACAACTGGTCCTTGTCCTTTAGCCTTATCTGCAGCCCGTATTCCGCTGTCAGCTGTGAACTTTCAAATGTGCCCTGGATATATGCTTGGGGATGCAACCACTCCAGACTACGGACATTACACTGATGGTGGTTCCCAAAAGACTCACTTGTACAGATGCCCTGTGTGAGTGGTGTTGATTCAAAATGCATATTATGAGCCTTCCAGGGATGCTTCAGCTTTGGGTGACTTGGATCCCGGCTCATTCTCTGCAAAGCACTACTGACCGTCACTTCTTCAGCGACTGCTGAGGGAGTGGAATTGAACATGTTTGTTCCCTGGAGCTGGTGATTGAGGTGCCACCGGAAAATTGTCTCCGGAAGATGGGAACAGCAATGTTTTCTCTACTCCTTGTAACATTCAAACAATCTGGTAGTTTTATTGGCTAAATTGCTTTTAGAATGAAGGGGCGAGGATGTGGCCTAAAGGCTAGAGTGGTCGACTTGGAGCTATGGAACCGGGTTCGAGTCGCAGCAGGGACGCTCAACAGCCTGTGATTCTGGGTAATCACTTAATCTACCCGTGCCTACCAAAAAAAAGAATGTGTCAGTCTGTAACGCAACAGGTGCTCGTGTAAAACGCTCTGATACCTTCGGGTCTAGTTCACGCTACATAAAACTCCCCCCAAAAAAGTATTTTTACTTACCCTTTTACCTATTGCATTTTTAAATACAATTTGGCTTTCTGTATGCTTTTATTGTTGAAGACGATTCAGAAAAGGGGGTGGTGATGAACAGAGTGTCTGAATTAAGCAGACCACTCTTACCCAGTCCAAAGATCAGGGCTTGATCCATCACCGTTATTTATCTCACTGCACCATCCCAGCTCAGAACCTGGCTATATGCAAATCAGTCTGTCCCTGGCCCAGTGCATCATGGGAACAGGGCAGACTAAACTACCAAGCCAATTCTTCACCAGAAAGGAGACAAGCTACCGGGGACCGGTTTCTGGCATTTCAGCCGTCTTCGGCCCGGCTTGCTTGAATCCTGATGGTGCAGTGAGAAAGGGACTCATGTCTGAGTATACCCTGCCACACCTATAGTGGCCAAAAACGATTCAGAAAAGGGGGTGGTGATGAACAGAGTGTCTGAATTAAGCAGACCACTCTTACCCAGTCCAAAGATCAGGGCTTGATCCATCACCGTTATTTATCTCACTGCACCATCCCAGCTCAGAACCTGGCTATATGCAAATCAGTCTGTCCCTGGCCCAGTGCATCATGAGAACAGGGCAGACTAAACTACCAAGCCAATTCTTCACCAGAAAAGAGACAAGCTACCGGGGACCGGTTTCTGGCATTTCAGCCGTCTTCGGCCCGGCTTGCTTGAATCCTGATGGTGCAGTGGGAAAGGGACTCATGTCTGAGTATACCCTGCCACACCTATAGTGGCCAAAAACGATTCAGAAAAGGGGGTGGTGATGAACAGAGTGTCTGAATTAAGCAGACCACTCTTACCCAGTCCAAAGATCAGGGCTTGATCCATCACAGTTATTTATCTCACTGCACCATCCCAGCTCAGAACCTGGCTATATGCAAATCAGTCTGTCCCTGGCCCAGTGCATCATGGGAACAGGGCAGACTAAACTACCAAGCCAATTCTTCACCAGAAAGGAGACAAGCTACCGGGGACCGGTTTCTGGCATTTCAGCCGTCTTCGGCCCGGCTTGCTTGAATCCTGATGGTGCAGTGAGAAAGGGACTCATGTCTGAGTATACCCTGCCACACCTATAGTGGCCAAAAACGATTCAGAAAAGGGGGTGGTGATGAACAGAGTGTCTGAATTAAGCAGACCACTCTTACCCAGTCCAAAGATCAGGGCTTGATCCATCACCGTTATTTATCTCACTGCACCATCCCAGCTCAGAACCTGGCTATATGCAAATCAGTCTGTCCCTGGCCCAGTGCATCATGGGAACAGGGCAGACTAAACTACCAAGCCAATTCTTCACCAGAAAGGAGACAAGCTACCGGGGACCGGTTTCTGGCATTTCAGCCGTCTTCGGCCCGGCTTGCTTGAATCCTGATGGTGCAGTGAGAAAGGGACTCATGTCTGAGTATACCCTGCCACACCTATAGTGGCCAAAAACGATTCAGAAAAGGGGGTGGTGATGAACAGAGTGTCTGAATTAAGCAGACCACTCTTACCCAGTCCAAAGATCAGGGCTTGTTCCATCACAGTTATTTATCTCACTGCACCATCCCAGCTCAGAACCTGGCTATATGCCAATCAGTCTGTCCCTGGCCCAGTGCATCATGGGAACAGGGCAGACTAAACTACCAAGCCAATTCTTCACCAGAAAGGAGACAAGCTACCGGGGACCGGTTTCTGGCATTTCAGCCGTCTTCGGCCCGGCTTGCTTGAATCCTGATGGTGCAGTGAGAAAGGATTGATCAAGCCCTAATCTTTGGACTGGGTAAGAGTGGTCTGCTTAATTCAGACACTCTGTTCATCACCACCCCATTTTCTGAATCTTTATTGTTGAAGAAGCACAATGCTTTTATGATTTTAGGTTTCATATTAAATCTATATATTTAGTATCAGTTTCAGGAAGCTTTTTAGTCGCCTTACGTCCAAGGAGGGGGTTTTAAGTGGTCATATGAGGCCCGGGCGAGTACACCACCATTTTATATGTTTATGTTTTCAAGTTGACACCTTTCTTGTGTGTTGACATTTGATACACATTTGCTTGTGTGCCTGTATGGATAATATTCTCTGAAATGACTTTTGCTTACATTTACATTAGTTTGTAGGCATATAATCAGAGCCTTGTACATTCTCTATGAAAGCAAAAGTTCACTGCACAAAATGTTAATATTTGCTATTATTCGCACAGCGACAGCTCCGTCACCATAGAATCAACAAGTTACAGACCTGTACACCAAGCACAGCTGCTGAGGGCTGTGGCCAGGGGAGGCTGTGTGTGAATACAGAACCTGCCTGTGGCACTGAATCACCAGCCATCTTGGGGTGTCACTCGCCTTGATCCGCACAGGGCGAGTGACACCCCAAGATGGCGCTGTAGACAACACAAAACATTTATTCACACAATAGATTGTCTATAGTAATCAAATGGCAAGGCAGCTGAGGGCAGAACACAAAACAGAAGGTCGCATATCCCAGTAGCGGCCCATGGAGGGAGTGAGGCCGGGGAGGGTCAGGATGGGGAGCTAATAAACTCAGGCTCACGGCCGACCGGAGTAATGTAAAGAAAGAAATAAGTAAAACGAATTTCATTGTGCTATGTGAAACGCCAAATGCTTTTCAGCACGCCAATGACATTTGTTTTATTTCTTTCTTTCTGGCTGTCGGCCGTGAGCCGGAGTTTACTAGCCCCACCCTTCCCATCCCACCGAGATACTCCCTCCATGGGCTACTACTGGCAAATCCTGTATATAACTCTGTGCCGATAGGGGTTTATGGCAAAACCAAGGGTGGGTGGCTGCATGGGAACCCCCACGCACCACCTCCTTGACACAAAGTAATGCAAGAGTGCAGGGCACGAGTCCTAAAAAGTGAAGTGGGGGGACGCAGTCACCGGAAGGGACGTCACGACCGGAAGTGATGTCACGAAAGGTGCGATCCGATCTCGTCCCAGAGAGACCAAAAAGTGAAGTCCAGCTGTTTGGCAGGGGGGACGGAGTCCACCCGGTAAAAATAAGTGTGGGGACGCCGTCCACCCGCATAGTATCCCGACTCGAGCCCTGCAAGAGAGTGCGTTGTACTCCCTTGTGTTACTTTGATTTACAAACCAACGTACATCGTGATTGACGTTTTGTGAATTCCAGCAAAAGACTCTGCTTCGGGTTAGATTAAAAAAGTAAGGGAAGTCAGATGCAAACTCTGTAAATCTGGGCCTACCTACATTTTGAACCCTGGTACTATTTTGCCAGAGAGCAACATACGTCAGTTGTGAAAAACACATTAAGATCTGAGGCTCACGCTATTAGTAACACCGTACAAATTTCAAACACACGAGCACTGGAGTTTATTTGGTGGAAAGAAGGCTGAGTTAACTGGGAAATGCTTGAACTGTGGGCTCCTAGCACTGTGCTTGAAGCTGGCTTTGTATTTTTAATAGATGCCACTTGCTGCGTGCAACTGGAATCAGGGCCACTGGAATTAGGCGATTGTGCGTCTGTGGCGCTTTTCGCATAGTTACGAATCTGCATCATTTGCCACATAATCCATCATTTTCTGCATAATCGGCAGATTTTAGCAAAATATTATTTTTCTAGCTCAAACAATTCAAAAGTTACTAAAACATATCGACAAGTGTGGAAGCGCAGTAAAAGCACTTTCCCAATGTTTACTGGTCACCTTTCGGTAGCTTGTTGCTATATTAGGGCGTTAAACTGGTACTAATTAGGTGGTACCCATCTCCACATAGTGTAAACAAGTTTAAAATGATAAATTAGTGAAATAATGCTATCAGAAAATGAGCCACATTACACGGCATCATTTGGCTTTTCTTACCGCATAATTTAGTCAACCCTGACAGATAATTGGCTCTACCAGCCGCATAATTCCAGTGGCCCTGACCTGGATTATTTTAGAGAGTACTGGGCAGGTGCGTGACCCCAGGCCCGGCCAGGGTACCACCTGCTCCCGACTCGGTCTCTGTTTGGGGCTACATTCGAGGGTGGTCCAGACTCAAAGGCTGTGAACTGCCGGGAAGCAGAGGTGTGCTAGGGAGCAGAGGTGTGCTAGGGAGCAGCGGAGCAGGCGTGTGCTGGGGAGCAGGTGTGTGCTGGGGAGCAGGTGTGTGCTGGGGAGCAGGCGTGTGCTAGGGAACAGGTGTGTGCTAGGGAGCAGGTGTGTGCTAGGGAGCAGCGGAGCAGGCGTGTGTTAGGGAGCAGCGGAGCAGGCGTGTGTTAGGGAGCAGCGGAGCAGGCGTGTGTTAGGGAGCAGCGGAGCAGGCGTGTGCTAGGGAGCAGCGGAGCAGGCGTGTGCTGGGGAGCAGGTGTGTGCTAGGGAGCAGGCGTGTGCTAGCGAGCAGGCGTGTGCTAGCGAGCAGGTGTGTGCTAGGGAGCAGCGGAGCAGGCGTGTGCTAGGGAGCAGCGGAGCAGGCCTGTGCTAGGGAGCAGCGGAGCAGGCCTGTGCTAGGGAGCAGCGGAGCAGGCGTGTGCTGGGGAGCAGGCGTGTGCTAGGGAGCAGGCGTGTGCTAGGGAGCAGGCGTGTGCTAGGGAGCAGGCGTGTGCTAGGGAGCAGGTGTGTGCTAGGGAGCAGGTGTGTGCTAGGGAGCAGGTGTGTGCTAGGGAGCAGCGGAGCAGGTGTGTGCTAGGGAGCAGCGGAGCAGGCGTGTGCTAGGGAGCAGCGGAGCAGGCGTGTGCTGGGGAGCAGGTGTGTGCTAGGGAGCAGGTGTGTGCTAGGGAGCAGGTGTGTGCTAGGGAGCAGGTGTGTGCTAAGGAGCAGGTGTGTGCTAGGGAGCAGCGGAGCAGGTGTGTGCTAGGGAGCAGCGGAGCAGGCGTGTGCTAGGGAGCAGCGGAGCAGGCGTGTGCTAGGGAGCAGCGGAGCAGGCGTGTGCTAGGGAGCAGCGGAGCAGGCGTGTGCTAGGGAGCAGCGGAGCAGGCGTGTGCTAGGGAGCAGCGGAGCAGGCGTGTGCTAGGGAGCAGGTGTGTGCTAGGGAGCAGGCGTGTGCTAGGGAGCAGGTGTGTGCTAGGGAGCAGCGGAGCAGGCGTGTGCTAGAGAGCAGCGGAGCAGGCGTGTGCTAGGGAGCAGCGGAGCAGGCGTGTGCTAGGGAGCAGCGGAGCAGGCGTGTGCTAGGGAGCAGAGGTGTGCTAGGGATCAGCGGAGCAGGCGTGTGCTGGGGAGCAGGTGTGTGCCGGGGAGCAGGCATGTGCCGGGGAGCAGGCATGTGCCGGGGAGCAGAGGAGCAGAGGAGCAGGCGTGTGCTAGGGAGCAGAGGAGCAGGCGTGTGCTAGGGAGCAGCGGAGCAGGCGTGTGCTGGGGAGCAGGTGTTTACCGGGGAGCAGGCGTGTGCCGGGAAGCAGGCGCGTGCCGGGGAGCAGAGGAGCAGGCGTGTGCCAGGGAGCAGAGGAGCAGGCGTTTGCCAGGGAGCAGAGGAGCAGGCGTCTGCCAGGGAGCAGAGGAGCAGGCGTCTGCCAGGGAGCAGAGGAGCAGGCGTCTGCCAGGGAGCAGAGGAGCAGGCGTCTGCCAGGGAGCAGAGGAGCAGGCGTGTGGTGCTGGGGAACAGGCATGTGCAAGGGAGCAGGTGTGTGCTGGGGAGCAGGTGTGTGCTGGGGAGCAGGCGTGTACCGGGGAGCAGGCGAGTACCGGGGAGCAGGCGTGTACCGGGGAGCAGGTGTGTGCTAGGGAGCAGGGGACCAGGCGTGTGCTGGGGGGCCTGGGGGAGGCGTGTGCTGGGGAGCCTGGGGGAGGCGTGTACCGGGGAGCAGGCGTGTGCTAGGGAGCTGAGGAGCAGGCGTGTCCTCTGGAGCAGGCGTGTGCAGGGCAGCAGGCGTGTGCTAGGGAGCAGGTGTGTGCTAGGGAGCAGGTGTGTACTAGGGAGCAGGGGGGCAGGCGTGTGCTGGGGAGCAGGGGGGCAGGCGTGTGCTGGGGAGCAGGCGTGTGCCGGGGAGCAGGTGTATGCTAGGGAGCAGATGAGTAGGCGTGTGTAGGGAGCAGGCGTGTGCTGGGGAGCAAGTGTGTACCGGGGAGCAGGCGTGTGCTAGGGAGCAGGGAAGGAGGTGTATGCTAGGGAGTAATGGGGAGCAGGCGTGTGCTGAGGAGCAGGGGGCTAGCTTGTACCGGGGAGCAGGTGTGTGCTAGGGAGCGGGGGACCAGGAGTGTGCTGGGGAGCAGGCGTGTGCTGGGGAGCAGGCGTGTGCTGCGGAGCAGGTGTGTGCAGGCGTCTACTGTTCTTATATGACATTCAGCTCACACACTTATCACAACCTACATCAAGCCGGCGCTTTAAAAACAAATATGTGTGCAGTCAAGATTAAAAGGTGTGATTTCTGTCTGGAATGTTTCCACAAACACCGAAGATCAAACACAGTGACAGCGTGCCTGCCGAGAGCCATGCTGCGCCTTGCACACGTCTACCTGAAGAGCTGTCACTCAAGGAGTGAACTCCGTCGAGGGTCGGGGACCTCTTCGGTGCGCACATGTCTCCTTGAAAAGTGGTCACTCAAGGAATGAGCTCCGTGGGGGGGGGGGGGGGGGGGGGGGGGGGGGAGGGGGGGACCTCTTCGGTTCGCATGCGTCTCCTTGAAAAGCGGTCACTCAAGGAGTGAGCACTGTGGAGGGTCGGGGGCCTCTTAGGTGCGTACGTGTCTCCTTGGAGAGCTGTAGGAGCTGTCACTCAAGGAGTGAGCTCTGTGGAGGGTAGGGTACCTCTTCAGTGCGCATGTGTCTCCTTGGAGAGCTTGAAGAGCTGTCACTCAAGGAGTGAGCTCCGTGGACGGTCGGGGGCCTCTTCGGTGCGTACGTGTCTCCTTGGAGAGCTTGAAGAGCTGTCACTCAAGAAGTGAGCTCCGTGGAGGTCCGGGGACCTCTTCGGTGTGCACGCATCTCCTTGAAGCGCTGTCACTCAAGGATTGAGCTCCGTGGAGGGTCGGGGCCTCTTTGGTGCGCACGCGTCTCCTTCAAAAGCTGTCACTCAAGTAGGGAGCTCTGTGGAGGGTCCGAGACCTCTTCGGTGCGCACATGTCTCCTTGAAGAGCTGTCCCTCAAGGAGTGAGCTCCGAGGAGGGTCGGGGGCCTCTTCGGTGTGCACGCATCTCCTTTAAGGGCTTGAAGCACTGTCACTCAAGGAGTGAGCTCCGTGGAGGGTCGGGGACCTATTCGGTGCGCACAAGTCTACTTGAAGAGCTGTCACTCAAGGAGTGAGCTCCGTGGAGGGTGAGGCATTTGTTCCAATTATCTCCGAACTCTCCGAGCACACGGAACGTCATTGTCACAGACCGGGGGCTTCCTCCTTTTATGCTGCCCTCTCCCTCTACCCCGAGAACCTTCTGTTTGTCTCTTCGGCTGTTTGTTTATACCCCAGGCATTATAAAAAAAAAAAACTCGAGTCTCGGCACGTAACATGAATTACCGCACCGTTCCTTTTATGAGTCTGTCTCCGTTGCAGGGTTTGGGCCCCTGTCGCCATTAACCCCCGCCCCAGCCCTTTCAATAAGTTGCAATTCGCGATTTGATTTTTTCAAAGACTTCGTGTTTGTTTATCAGCTTAATGCGAAAACAGGCTGAATGGGAGGTAGTGTTAACAGATTACAAAACACAACTTATTTTGTGTTATGTGTTTTGAGTGGAGGGAGGGAATCCCCTGTCATCTCCCGGAACCGCTGCGCCTATGAGCTCTGTGCCTGGCCGGAGTAGTTAATAAATCACGCCTCCACTGATAAGGAAGTTAGTTACTACAGCCCTAAAGCAGGACATGTTGTCCGTAGGGGCTGTCTAAAAAGTAGACAGGGTGGCAACTGAAAACACACCTTTCCATTGGGAAGCCAGCGTTTACCCTAAACGCTGACGCTACCCAATGGAAAGGAGGCTTACAGTTCCCTTTTTCTAACAATATCTCTCAATATCTCCCACAGGGTGTGGCAGCTTTGCTGCTCCGCCCACGCGAGACCTATAAATGACTGCCTGACTGCAACTTCGGCATGGCAATATGGGTGAAGTTTATTATGTGAACAACATCACTGCTTTGTTGAGTTAGAGGAGCATTTCACTGACATTGTCGAAGTTGCCCCATGACAGAATTCCAGCCGAACTAAAACTCATTTACCTCCTGAGAAGGATGGTGTCCAGCTCTACACCAAAACAGGCTCTCAGATGAAACATTCCCCAGCTAACTGGGGTGTTAGATCACCCTGCAGGGATTCGGGCAGATTCACCCACCCTAGGCCCACTACGATATAGAGTGCCAGGTGGGAGTACCAATATAATTGTACTTTTATGTAAGCATTTCATCTATGTAACAACACAACGGTAAAATTGTTATTTTTTCTTACAATTCTTGTGATACTGATTACTTTGTTTAGTTTCCTTCTATTGATTATTGCAGCACCTGTATTTTACCCAAGAATCTTATTTTTCACTAAATATTGAAATGCCAATTTGAGTATTTCATGTGTCTCCCTTTGAGCATGCATGAGTTATCAAATTAAAGGGTTCTAAATCTGTTTCTTGGGGAGTCAGGGTTGTCATGTTCTGAGGTTGCACATACCACCTGTTACCTTGCCAGGTTAAAGGTACAGATGGTGCACAGTGAGCTAGCCAGCAGTCAGGCGAACACAGCCTGACTCAGTCTTGCATAGTTTTGACATTTATATTGTCCAAACAAACGCACAGTTTTACTAAGAAACTATGAACCGTACAACACAAGAAGGTAGTGTACGGCGGGTTGTTACAGAGAGCTTAAAGGTCACTTATAAGCAACACTGATGTTATGGCAGCAAGAAATACCATCTTGATGGTAAGAAGCTGCAAAGGACAGCTGCGGAAGCAGCTCAATGGGAGTACACATCAAAATGTGACAAGTTAAGGTCCCACTGGAAAATGGAAAAAGGAAGGAGAAAATACACGTTGGTAGGCCTTTCAAACAATGCATCACAACAGGTAATTTAGATAAGGATGGCTGATCAAGCAATCCCAAAAATCCAGAAAAACACAAACAAACAACAAAACGTCAGATAACTTTGACTGACGGGGTCAGTCTGCTGTGTGCAGAACCAAGTCAAAAACCTGTCCTAAAGACAGGTGTATATTGTCTTTGTCGAGGGATGCTTGGCTGCCAAGATGACATCAACCGCCTCCAGAGCAAGGTCCAAGGGCTTTAGGTGTCGATACTCAATCTCCAACCATGAAAGTGAAGATTGCAAAATAGCAGGTGCATAACCCTGCCCTATTGCTGCAATACCACATGGTTCCATAAGGGAAGCCTGATCAGATGACAGATGTTCATAACTAGGAGCTCTGAATAACATACTCTTCATGCAGTCTGGGGCCACTAGAATTACCTGGGTCAGGTCAGTCCTGATCTTTTTCAGAACTCGGGCAAGCGAGATATCAGAAGAAAGGCATACAAGAATGCCAAGTTCTACTCTAGGCAGAAGGCATCTCCTTGTGAGAGATGACTTGGAAACTCCAACTTGCAGAACTGTTCACATTGCGCATTCTGGGTGGTGTCGAACAGATCGAGCCAAGAATCTCCCTAAGTGAAGACGACTTACAACATCTAAATTTGCGATTGCTGCTCGTGATAGTTAGGCGTCAAAGGCTGAAATCTCTTGATAGTCCAGCCAATTTCAGAGGTGCAGTTCCTCTTGTTACAGGGTCCATGATCCCATACCGCTATGCTTTTTGCTATACCACATGCCAGTGGTGTTGTCCTTAAGCACCTATACCAGCCTTACTTTGATGGATGGAAATATAAATATAAACACATAAAACGGCTCCAGAAAGTTGATATGGAGCCAAGATTCGGCCGGAGACCAGAGGCTTCTGATCCCCCGCCTCTCCAGATAGCTGCCCCAAACGGAAGTGACACATTGCTCACCAGTGTCAGCTATGGGCGTAGTAGGATCAGGGGTCCGCCACTCAAGCAATCACTGTCCAGCAAGCACCATTGCAAGCTTTTCGCAGGAAACTCTGAAATCTGGACGTGGGTACCATTGTTTTCGGCCCACTGAGTCTTCAGACCCCATTACAGAGCCTTCATATGCCAAATGGCGTGCACAACCAGCAGCATGCATGAGGTCATCAGTTCCAGCAGCTTCAGAGTTGACCTAACTTAAATCTAGCCTGGAGGCTGAAAAATAGGGATCATAGCCTGAATGTCCTTGAGTCTTCTTTCTGGGAGAAAAACAAAAAAACATATTGTGTCCAGAATGGCTCCAAGGAGGAGGAGCGTGTGAAGAGCCCAGTGAAGGGATTGGCTTTGTACTGTAAAATATAACACTCAAGTAATCTCCCGATTCCATCAGTTTGCTAAAAAGAGATTATTTTCTTGTGGCCACTTTGGTGGAAATCAAATGTTAAGTAAATGGATTTTGCTGCAGAGCTGTGACATTACAAAAGGAATACTTTCAGAGCCCTGGTACGGTTTGACTTTCTAGGTAGAGGAAGTGGGCTCTTACCATATCTCCAGATTGAGGCGAGGCAATTGAGATATCTGATTGTCCACTTCCTTCATCTGCATCCTTGAAAGGAAAAACAAAACATTATTATATTTAAATCTGTGGATTGTGTCAGTACAACATGTTAGCTAAAAAAAGTAACATTACAACTTAATAACAAACTGACAAAATATTAAACCTGTATCTGCTTTTCCTAAATACAGTAAACATAAAAAAGAAACAGGAGAAAAAAGCCAACTGTAAGAACTGTCTTGGTGAACTCGGTTCTACTGTCAAAACAAGGGAAAAGGTAAACTTCAAAGCGGTCTACCCTCAGAACCTGCTCTTCATTACATAAAATCTCAGCCTCTATAAATCATTGTCAAAAAGCTGCAAAGCTCAAAGTCTTGGAAGATACATACTTAAAATCCCATGCTTGGACAAATATACAATCACTGGTCTGACTGACTGACACTGGTCACCAGATCCGGTAAGACTTTCTCTGGATGCGGTGATCATGAGTTAATTTCTCAAGTTCCTATTGTGCACCAGGATCCTTGTCAATTCAATTTAAATAAGCTTTATTCGATATCCCATTATGAATCATAAAAAGATACAAAAATATAGCAGTAGATGAGTTAAAACCTAAAAACAGTGTAAAAGCAGGTAGATAATAACAGACAAAAGCGATTTACGTTTGACGATAAAATATCCACAGCAGCTTCCTCTGCCTAATGACAGCCCATAAGAACCGAGATAATACAGCACATGAATACAGATTTGGGAGAAATTGCAAATAGGTAAAAGATGGTCTACATTGCTCAAAACTAAGCAGTTTTAACAGGGGCTTGATAAAACAATTCCTCAGATCTGAATAGTACTCACAACAAGCATTTACAATGCAATGGTTTTGCCTTTGTTAAAGTTAGAGCTATTGGCATTGCTCTTGACATTATTTTTATTTATGTTTTTTTTTTTAACATAAATGGCATTGTCATTTACAATAGCAAATTCAACCACTCATCTAACCCATCTGAACACCCAGCCACTGATCCACCCGCTCATCTATCTACGCATGCGCTTGCCAATCTCTTCATTCACCCACCCAGCTGCCCACTTGTCCATTCCGGTACCCACTCATCTATCAAAGCAGGCGCCCGCCGACCTCATCATACATCCGCTCCCTCGTCCCTCCCTCCAGCTGCCCACCTACTCATCCATCCACTCATCCTTCCACCTATTCATCCATCCGCTCACACATCCATCCGCCCACTCAGCTCCATAACACCACTTCACCTTACACCACTTCACCTTACACCACTTCACCTTACACCACTTCACCTTACACCACTTCACCTTACACCACTTCACCTTACACCACTTCACCTTACACCACTTCACCTTACACCACTTCACCTTACACCACTCCACTCCACATTACAACACTCCAACTTACAACACTCCAACTTACAACACTCCACCTTACAACACTCCACCTTACAACACTCCACCTTACAACACTCCACCTTACAACACTCCACCTTACAACACTCCACCTTACAACACTCCACCTTACAACACTCCACCTCACAACACTCCACCTTACAACACTCCACCTTACAACACTCCACCTTACAGAAGGTACTCTGGTGTACAACATGGCTAAAACATATTGGCAAACCTAATGGCTCTTGCACATGCGAAAACTTCTGGCTTTGCCAATGCTTGTTTTAATGCACATCAACCGGGTGGAGACAGTGGCAGGGTCTCCATACCGCTTGTTGGCTCAAAACTTGCTCGTAGTGATTTAATGTGAAGTCATAGCGAAAAGCGGAATTTTATGTGCTTTTAAAACTTGACTGTGATTTATATTTTGTGATTTTAAAAAAACTTGATAGAAAGTCCGCATTGCCTCACAACCTCACCGCATCACGCATCAGTCTCAGGGCACTCTCCTCTTCGTATCAGAAGCGCTAGTAACCGCCTCCCACCTCCCGTACTTGCAAGGGGGTGGCAGGCTTTGACAACACTTCCGGTCCCACTAGGAGCGGTTAGCGCTCTAGTGGTTGCATGCAGGGCTATTTAGCCCTCGCACCTTCCTGAGCGCGCAGCGATCGCGCGCAGCCCCGCCGAAGACCCGCCAAAGAGCTGCCCGTCTGCGCCCGTCCGCGACAGGACGGGGCACAGGGGCCCACTACTCTACCCTTCACAACATGGACAAGTCTACGACCGCCCCCATTATAAGGTATTCTGCGCACGCCCTTCTTGCCCTACAACCTCTGGACACACACAGATGTACCAACAGACTGTCAGCTTGCCCCGAAGGGCCTTTTTCATGCTTAAAATGTGGTTTTCAAGCTACTCACTGTAATATTATAGTTGGGAACCCTAATAATGATAAAGTCACTCTGGCTGGAAAAGCTTTTTACTTAATGTGAGGTCCCTCCCAAACCATCATATGCAACTTTGGGACTCTATACACAGTATTAAGCCTGAGATCTGCTTCATAACTGAAACATGGCTCAAACCCCACACTATTCCAACTATGACCTTGGGAATACCTATGGGGTATAAAATTCTCCGCCAAGATCGACTGGAGAAAGTAGGAGGCGGGATCGCCATTGTTTATAAAGATAGCTTGAATATTAGGGTTCTAGAACAAGCAATGCTACCCACTATGGAAATAATTATTTTTCATCTAAAAGTCAGCCCTAAGGTTCCCTGGAAAGGAGCACTAGTGTATCGCCCGCCCGGACCTAACGCTGGGTTTTCCCCAGCTTTGACTGAACTTCTATCCCCCCACATGAAAACGAATGAAAATTTTATCTTACTAGGAGACTTTAATTTTCATACTGATGTTGCAGACCATCCTGACACTATTGCACTTCTGACAGATCTTGCCCTATTGGGCCTTCATCTCCGTAATAATGGCCCCACTCATACAGGTGGCCATACTCTGGACTTAATTTTTACCACCCTTCCTAATGTCTACTGCCACCCCCCTAAATACATCTATTGGTCGGACCACAAAATGTTAGATTTTTCCTTCCTCCATTTACCCGAACCTATCAATCGTTCCATCACGCAAACCATCAAACGCAGACCATGGCACAAAGTCACTCCAGATAGGTTCACTCAAGTCTGGAAACAGCCAGTCTTTACAAGTTTGGATGACATTGAGACAGCTCTCTCAAAATTTGACTCCTCACTGATGGAAGCCATTAACATTCTGGCTCCTCAGAAAGTAGTCAAGCAACCTACCATAGCTAAAAGGGAAGCATGGTACACTGAGGCCCTCAAAATAGAAAAACAGGGGTGCAGGAAATTGGAGAAACTATGGAGACGGTCACATAATGGGGAAGATAAAGATCGATACTTTTTTTTAAGGGTGAAAAAAATAAAAAACTTTATTTTTTCAGCAGAATAAACAATACTTCCCCCCCCCAACATTGGCATCAAGGTATAGAAAAAACATGTGTACGCAGTTCACACCCCCAGCACGGCTTCAACAGTTGCAGATAAAACAGGAGATGCAAGAATCAGATCCACGGGATACAGTGCAAGTACAGAGAAACTGACATAAGGAACATGTGCGTAGTCATCAGGGTAGTACCCCAGCCCCTACTCACCCTCCCCATCCCCCGCCACCCCTTCCTCAGGTTCGGATTCCTCGGACGAGAACAATGCAGCACTAGTAGCATCAGAGTCGCTGGCAGTCGACCCCCCCGCACACATCATACGCCATGCAAGCAAGTCTTCCTGTAGCCGCTCATCCCTACGCGTATGTTGCATGTGCGTTTCTTCAGCCAATGTCCATTCCCCCACATCCCGAAGCCATAATGTCATATCTGGCGCCCTTTGTCCCATCCAGGTTATAGCCACCCGCCGTCTAGCCAGCACTAAGAGCAGCTGCAGCATTTTATATGATAGGTTCCTCTGCTTAGGTTTGGGGACTAGGGCTAACAAGCAATGGATCGGGGACAGGTCAAGGCGCAGTCCCGTGACTCTCCGGATGTAGGCTACCACAACCCTCCAGAAGTCCCCGACTAGTGGGCACTCCCAAGCTAAATGGAGAAATCCGGCTCCTACTGAACCACACCGAGGACAGGCATCCGATTTGTCCGGCGCAGAGCAACTGGGGTTACGTAAGTGCGGTGCATGAAATTAAAATGGATTAATTTAAAACGTGCGTTACACGAAACCTTCTTGGTGAGCGTCCCAATCCGCCCCCGCTGTCCCGGGTCCAAGGCAACCCCTAAGTCTGCCTCCCACGCCGCCCAGGACGGAGACACCGGAGGCGCCGAGTCGCTTCTCATCGCTGTATATAAAAGCGTTATCAATCGCCGTCCCGCGCCGCACGATAGCACGATATTCAAAGTATGGGACACCTGGGGTGCCTCAGGGAACTGTGGCCACGTCGCTCTCGCCATGTCCCGCAGGCCTCCATAGTGAAGGTATTGGCCCCCAGTAAGACTGAAGGCCTCGATGGCTCTCTCCAGGGTCACAAAGGACTCGTCCGGGTATAAGTCTGCCAATGTGTCGCAGCCACCCTCACGCCATTCCCGAAACGACATGTGCTCCTCCATTATAGTGACTGGTGCCAATAACCATATCGGCAGCTCCCTATGAAAAGGGGCCCGTCTCAGCACTCTCTCCACCACCCGCTGCCAGATCCCCGCAGTATGCCGAACAATGTACGGCAGGTTGCCATCCGCTCCTCTGCCACGCATCAGAGCCAATTGCAACGCCCTCTCATCTGCGCTACCAGCCAAGAGTCGCAATTCCCAATTGTCCGCGCCCGCGAACCAGCGCGCAGCCGGTATAAGTTGGGCCGCGTAATAGTAGAGATCAAAGCGTGGGGACTCCAAGCCCCCCTCCTCCCAGCGTCTGACCATCGTACGCAGCGCAACTCTGCTGCGTCTGCCTGCCCAGAGCAGGGAGGTAAGCATCGTATGAAGCTTGTTGAAAATTCGAGGAGGAAGAGGACAGAGGGTATTCTGTAGGATATACAATATTCTAGGCAGCATCACCATCTTTGAGACGGCCAATCGTCCCATGAGTGAGAGTGGCAGCGTATTCCAAAAGGATACAGATTGTTGTATTGAACTGAGCACACGGTCGGCGTTGCGGGCCAGCAATTGTTCATCAGAGACAGCCACCTGAATGCCCAAATAGCGGAAGGCCTCCATCTCCCACCGCAGCCCCAGGGGCGGGAAACCCACACGAGGGTCTTCACCGCATCCCGCAAGGGGAAAGATCAGGGATTTCTCAGGATTAAGACGCAGCCCCGAAGCTGCACCAAAGCGATCCAAGTGGTGTAACAGGATCGGCAGCGACTCCCGCGGGGAGGTCAGGTAGAACAACGCATCGTCCGCATAAAGCGAAACCAGGTGTACCACATCCCCCACTCGTATTCCCCAGGGCGCCATCTCCGTGCGCAGTGTCACTGCAAGGGGCTCAATCGCCAGAGCGAACAGGAGCGGTGACAGGGGACACCCCTGACGGGTGCCCCTGCTCAACCGCCACTCCTCCGAGCGGGCCGCTCCGAGCCTGACCCTGGCCGTAGGCGCACTGTAAAGGATACAAATCCATTTGCAGAAAAGGGGTCCCATCCCCGCTAACCGAAGCACCTCCAATAGGTACCCCCAGCTAACTGTATCGAAGGCTTTAGCCAGGTCTATCGAGACCAGGACCTGAGGACCCTCCCTATCGCGCACCTCATGTAGAATGTGGTTCAGACGCCGAAGATTCATGGCGGTGTTGCGGCCCGGAATGAACCCGCACTGATCATGGTGAACCAGGTGCGTCATATGTGGGGCCAGCCGGGTGGCCAAAATCTTAGTAAGAATTTTGGCGTCGGTATTGATTAAAGTGATCGGCCGGTAGGCCGCAGGATCACAGTCATCCCCACCCAGTTTCAGGAGCATGCAGACCTCACCCTGCTGCATGGTGGGCGGGAGCGCGGCTCGCACCATTGCTTCATGGTAAACCTGCAAGAGATGGGGCGCGAGGGTATCAACAAACGCCTGGTAAAACTCTGGGGGAAAACCGTCCCCTCCCGGCGACTTAGCCTTCGGCAGGGCGGCCACCGCCACCTTGACCTCTTGGAGCGTCACTGGAGTATCCATGTCCTCAGCATCCTCTTTAGAGAGGGTCTGAAGGGGCAAATCCCGGAGGTATGTCTGATAGGACGCCTCTGTCACCAGGGGGTCAGCAGTATAGACCTTCTGCAGATGTGTGCGGAGCACCGCAAGAAGGTCCCGTTCCGAGTGCACTAGGACCCCAGCGGGATTTCTCAACGCAACAATCCGCGCACGGGCCGATTCCCTTCGGAGAATCCAGGCCAGCAATCGGCCCGACTTGTCCCCCTCACGGTGAAGGCGTTGGCGATAACGACCGAGAGTGAATCTATCTAGCCGGTCTAGGATATCATGGACGCCTTCTCGGGCTGTCCGCTCAGAGTCCCCGTTCGACCCATCCGGGTCCGGTAAGGACTGATAGTTGCTGAGGCGCTCCTCAGCACTCGCGAGGTCACGGAGCAGCTGTTTGCGAACTCCATATGTCAGCCCCATGCAAGCGCCCCGCACGACTGCCTTAAGGGCATCCCATTTGGTCGCAAAAGGGATATCACCCACTTCCCAGTTCAGGTCCAGATAAGTACGCAGGGACGTCTCCACATGTTCCCGTCCCACCGGATCCTGCAGAAGATCCCCTGGCATCCGCCAGGTCCGTGGGCGGGAGGAGCGGTCCACCCACTGTACCGTGCACGTCACGGGCGAATGGTCGGACAAGAACCGGGCCTGATGTGTGACCGATAAAACAAGGGATGCGCCAATGTTGGCCGCGAGGACCCTGTCGAGCCTGCTATGTGTGTTATGTGTGGGGGTATAGCAAGTGTAAAGCTTCAGGCCCGGATTGCCGAGTCGCCAGACATCCACAGCACCCAGATTCTCCATTACCTCCCGGAGCCGTGCCGTCATCCGAGGTTTTGTACCCGCCCGGGGGGGATGCCTGTCCAGCAGTGGATCCAGTACACAATTAAAATCTCCAAACCAGAGGAGGGGGGCATCCAGGTCCGTCGCTATAAGCTCCTGCAGGCCAGTAAAGAAACTCGGGTCATCTATGTTAGGTGCATAAGAGTTCACCAGCAGGAAGTCCCTCCCATCCAGTTTCACACGTATAAGAACATATCTGCCCTCTACATCAGCCTCAACGTACTGGACCGCTAGGGGTACCCCCGGAGCCACCCAGATCAGGACCCCCCGAGCATAGGTAGAGAAGGAGGAATGGAACACCTGACCCCTCCATTTCCTTGCCAATTTAAGAGCACCCTCCTCATTCAAATGCGTTTCCTGTAGGCACGCCACTGACACTCCATGCCGACGAAGGAAGGATAGCACCCTATACCGCTTGGAGCAAGTACCCAGGCCACGCACGTTCCAAGTTAAAAATTTGAATCCCATAAGCGTTGGTCTTGCCCATCCGGGCACCCAAGTTTAACTTCTGCAAACAGCCTCCTAGGGGCACGAACAGTAGTACACACCATGCCAAAAACAAATACCCCCCACAACTCCCCCCAACCCCACAGTACCCGCAACCACCCAACCCCAAAAACACCCCCCCCCCTCCCCCGCTCATAAGGAGGAATGACTCAACCGGAAAACACACCATCCCGGTCATCCCATACCAGCGCCATTCAAAAACAATGGGACCCAACACCCCATCAGAACCAGTCCCCCCCCCCCCCCCACCCGCGAGCAAAAGGACAGCAACAACCAAAAACGCTACCCTGCCCTTCCCCTGCCAGTGCCAGGACGTGCACAGCCACCCCATACACCACACGCACCCCACACTCACACACAACCAAACAAAACCACCCACCTTCCCCCCCAACTCCCCGAGGACCAAATGTTCCAGGACAGTCTCTGGGAATGTTCATGAAAGTCAATTCCAATGCTGGGCGACGGTACGCCATAAACTCTTGGACCTCGCACCACAACGCCTCGGCCAACATGGTGTCCATCGTCTGTTCAGCCCACCAACCAGGGCTCCCAGGACCAGGCAGAGACAGCACCGGGCAGGCATAAACCGGGAGAGGCGACCCACCCAACCTCCGAGGGCAACAACATTTTAACAAGACAGTACCTCATATCAGAGTTCACTCAGGCCGTGTGTCGGAGAGGGCGGTTTCCGGTATCACCGGGGGCGCAGAGTGTATCTCCAGCAAGGTTTCCTGCAAGGTATCTGGGACCAGGATCGCACCAGGTGCAGGGGCCTCAGGTGACTCCGGATCGGCCCCCGCCGTTGATGGTCTCACGTGGAGCGCCCCATCCTCGCCTACAGTAATCCGGGGCTCGGGAGAACCCCGGGATCCAGACCTGCGCCTCCCTCTGCCTCGTCGACGTCTCTGGGGCCGGGTCCCCCAGGTCTCGCGGGGGCCACCCCGTTCACCAGGAGGTAGGTCGTCTCCCCGTATCTCGAGCCACTCCCACACTTCCGCCGGGGACTCAAAGAAGTGAGCGCGCCCTTGGGAGAGCACCTTGAGTTTGGCCGGGTACAGGAGCATGTATTGTAGCTTCATGTCCCGAAGTTTCTGCTTGACGCCCAGGTAGGACTTCCGTTGCTCCTGCACCTGCTGAGTATAGTCGGGGTAGATGGAAACACGACTATTTTCAATGGTGATGGACTCCATTTCTCTCGCGGCCCGTAGAATACAATCACGATCTTTATAATTTAGAATCTTTGCAATGATGGCTCTAGGTGACTCGCCCGGGCGTGGAGGGGGAACCAGGGCCCTGTGTGCCCTCTCAATAACAAAGACACTGGACAGTCCGGTCGGGCATAGCTGGGTACGGATCCACGTCTCCAAGAAGCGTTCAGCGTTGCCCGCCTCAAGGCGCTCCGGCACGCCTAGGACCCTGATGTTGCTCCGACGGGCCCTGCCTTCCGCATCCTCCGCTCTCCTCTCCAGTGCACGGGTAGTGGACGTCAGGTGCGCGACCGATTTCTGCAGGGAGGCCACTTCAGTTTGCAATTGGGCAATATTGCCCTCCGCGTCTGAGACCTTGTCTGCCACCTTACGGAGGTCCGTCCGGAGGAGATTTACGTCTATCGACACCGTCTCGATCTGCCTCTCCAAGGCAGAATGGGATCCCTGGATCGCCTTCAGGATCTCTGCCCGGGAAGGTTCATGCGGTCCATCGCCCCCATCGTCCGGTCCCGTCTGCCGCGTGATCCTCTGCGATGGCAGTCTTGGGGTGGTATACTGCACGATGGTGTTGGGTTGGGAGGATTTCGCATTCCTATCCTTGCGGGTCGTCATCCTGGGGGGCAGATCGGGAGCCCCCACGGGGCGCCTCAGCTAGGATTCACCCGGTCCCACCGGGTAGGCACAGATCCCAACAGCAGGGCGAAGGCGGGAGGACCGGCGGAGAGGACAATTCAGCAGGGCGTACCGGGCAATCCGATCGAGAGCAGCCAACCAATCAGTTCCCCCGCCAACCAGTGCACCCGGGACGAGCCCCCTCACCATCCAGGAGCAACAGAACAATCTTCAAGCCTCTAGGGGCAAGGCGCAACGTGGGCCGGGGGTATCACAGTCCGTATCCCGCTGCTGCGTAGGAAGGAGGCCGCCCCGGCTCCCAGGCAATGCCGTGTATACCAGGGGGGCTCCAAGCCGCCCACGTCCCCCGGAGCCCAACCCCTCAGGCCGCCGCAGGTCCCAGCGCCACCACAGGCTCCACGTGGAAGGGTCGCCGTAGTTCACTGTCCCGGGGAAGGGACGGAGGCCGCAATCCCCACAGCTGCAGAGAAACCAGGAGGGGCAGCCTGTGCAGGCCGCACCGGGACTCAGTGCGGGGACGGGCTCCAAAGGCCGACAGTTCCGGCAAGATCAGTGATAAGCCCTCGGTGGCCGCACCGCCTCAGCCCTCCAACAGTCCTGCACAGCCCCAGGGACCAGGGAAGCACTCACCCGGGCTGCGCTCCACAGCCGGGAGCTCCGGCACAGTAGAGGATCGGAGGGGGGAGGGGCGGGTGCTGCAACCCCTCACACGGGTCAGCGGGGATCACCGGACCCCAGATCAGCCCTCCACTAGTCGCCCTGGACGCTCGCCACCATCTCCAGCAATCGAGGGGACAGCAGCGGACGCGGTCAGCCCCGGAGCAGGGAAACGCCTTCCCCGAGCGGGCCGCACGCACCGCTAGTCTCACACGCAGGCCCAGTCCGCGGACTCGCGTAGAACCAGGCGGAGCCCTCAGAGCGCCGCTTCGATCTCCGGCGGTGTTTGCCAGGGCACCGGAGGCTCTCTCGGCAATGTGGGGGTCCCCAACGTGGCAGGAGAGGATCCGGACCGTCAGCTCCCCTTTGGAGGGTCCAGCAAGGATCTGTTAGGCAGGATTAGTGGGTCCTCGGACGGAGCTGGTGAAGCTCACGTCCTGTCGGCCATGCTGCTTGGCCACGCCCCCATAAAGATCGATACTTAACAGCTATGACCACCTACTATAAAAATATAAAAAGAGCAAGGAAAGTCAGTCTTACCTCCCAAATAACAGAGGCAGGTAACTCCACTCGAGAGTTATTTAAAATCATACAGACTTTTACCAACCCTGTAATATGTGAGAGCCCGGATGTTTTTACTCAAGATCTCTGCAATAACATCTCCCAGTTCTTCGAAGAAAAAATCGAGGGGATATATAAGAAAATTACGAAAGTCACAGGTCCTTCGGAGACTATGGCCCCTGAGACTCTCCCCTCAACGACCCCTGACAAAACGCTCCATGCAATCCCAGAAGTTACTTTAAAAGACCTGACCACCCTTATTGGCAATATGAAGACTGGTTCCCCCACTGATCTGATCCCTGCAAAAATGATCTCCCCCTTGGTGGAATCATTAGGCCCCACTATTCAGAAGCTTATGAATCTTTCCTATGCCGAGGGACAACTTCCACAACCTTGGAAAGAAGCGGTAGTGAACCCTATACGGAAAAACACCACCCTTCCCTGGTCAGCACTTTCCAACCTTCGCCCTATTTCCCTTCTCCCTTTTATTAGCAAGCTGGCTGAGAAACACGCTAATACCATCATCTCCAAATTTATCGAGGCGACAGGGGGCCTGGACCAATCACAATCAGGGCTCAGGCCCAACCACAGCACTGAATCGGCCCTCCTATCTGTGACTGATAAGATCAAAATGTCACAGGACAGAGGAGGGTCCATGATATTAGTGTTGTTGGACCGGTCTGCGGCCTTTGATACCGTGTCTCACAACATCCTTCTCAGCCGCTTGCAGGGAGTAGGGATCGGAGGCTCAGCACTATCTTGGCTGGAGAGCTTCCTTTCCGGGAGATCGCAATCTGTCAGCCTGGGCCCCTATCGTTCCACCTCGAAGGCGCTCACAAAGGGGGTGCCACAAGGCTCATGTCTCAGCCCTACATTGTTCAATGTATATGTGGCCCCCCTTGCTGAGATTGTGCGGAAGTATGGGTTCATACCGGTTTTCCTACGCTGACGACACCCAGCTCCTCTACCCTTTCAGCTCCCTTGGTCCTATAGTCAAGGAAAATTTTGCTGAGGGTATGAGGGCAGTGTCACATTGGATGGCCGCAAATTGCCTCCAATGTAACGTTGCAAAAACTGAGGTTATGCTCTTCGGCAGGGCGAGCCTCCTCTGGTCTCCTGAATGGTGGCCGCTGGACTTGGGCCCAGTTCCCACATCAAAGCCTCATGTTAAAAATCTAGGGGTCAAGATTGACCAAAAATTGACCCTTAAGGAGCATACCAATCACATTGCAGGACTATGCTTTTACACCATTGGCCTCCTAAGACGAGTATTTCCATATCTTCCTGATACTTACAGGAAGACACTCGTGCAGGCTCTGGTTACTAGCCGCCTAGACTACTGCAACGGCGTGCTGACGCTAGCAAACGCCGATGCAGTAGGTTGTTTACAGGTGGTCCAGAATACGGCGGCTAGGCTGGTCATGGGTGCGCCGGCCAGGACTCCCTCTAAGCCTTTGTTGGTAGAGCTACACTGGCTCCCGATACGGCAGCGCATCAGTTTCAAAATATGCTGCACGGTCCACAAATGCTTATATGGGGACAGTCCTAAATATCTCTCTCTATCTTTTGAATTGTACCAACCCAGCCGTTCACTTCGCTCAAGTAACCAAGCACTTCTGAAACCCCCAGCAACTAAAAGAGCTAGGCAAGGAGACCGAGCATTTTCATCGGTTGGTCCTGCCCTATGGAATAAACTTCCCATAGAAATGAGGATGAACACCAATCACTTGTCTTTTAGAAAGGCCCTGAAAACACTTCTCTTTCAGGAAGCATTTCAGTCCCTTTAATGCACCTTGAAGATTACGACAATTTTTCTGGCTGGCAAAGCGCAGAGATACCCTTATGGGATTGATTCCTGCGCGATACAAGAAACTAAAATAAAATAAATAAAATAAACCGCTGGCCACACTACCACTGCTTGCCGTACGTGAAATCACCTGACCATGTACAGTTGGCACATGTACCACAGGCTGAACGCTGCATACTCTTTCTTGCACATTAATTACTGGGCCCGACAACACTGGACCTCGCAACAGATGGTGACTTTATTTCTATAGTACTGTTCGGTCCACAGAGAGCAGACAAATGCACGTGTGTGTGTGTCAGATGGCTGTTGATTTGTGTAATGTTAAAGAAAGGGTTTGGAGAGAACCAGGAGCCGGGGGAGTTGTGGAAACGCAACGTATGCAATACATACCATAATTCCCGATTTAGGCACGAGGCTATACAGTTTTTGGGCTAAGAATGCCTGTACTTCAACTTTCTCCCTCTTGTAAAACCCTTCACGTCAATGCAAGTCGATAAATCGGGCTTGGCTTGGCTGCCAGCTGCATTAAAGCTCTAAGGGGCCACGCCCTTTACTGCAGGCGCCCAATGTATGCGAAGCACTAGCACTAACATTGTAGTAACACCTCTTTACACAAGCACACCGGTTTCTACAGCAGCCTCTGCAGAGCATATTCACTAATACCGGTCCTCCCCCGTTACCATGTAAACAAACGGTACTCATTCACCAGTACTTCCGCTCGGAGCCTGCTCTTGGAGGATACCGGCGGCATCCAGCCCTCCCTTGAACAAGCACCGCACTGTGTGCATTCCAGCATTCCTTCAGCCCGTTTACACCCCTTGGCTGGGCCGCAGGTGGCTTTCTCTGGTCGAGTAAATGGAGGCCCAGTTTGTTGTGTGTGCAGGTAAACGGCGCGAGGGTAAAAGATGAGGAATACCCCCCTGCCCCCTGAGAAGTTCTCTCAAGCGATAACAGGCTGTGTTAAATAAGTGTGAAAGAGGGAGGAAGGTGAACACTGACCTTTGAGCATTTCGATAACACGCATGTTTTTCTAGAGCACCCACTAACCCCTCCTCACCTTGATAATGGATCTCCTGGCTCGAGCTCGTGTTCAGCCGCCTGCCCTGCCTGCCCCTCCCTGGTGGTACCTTCAGCTTCTGCCCTCTCTTGGCTCCGCAGACGCTCGGATGCTTCCCCCGTGTCCGCTCCCTTTCATCAAAACCACACCCATGACACAACGAGACGTCCGTGGCAGTGACTGTAACTGAATTAGGCGCGGTGCTGGTTATTAGATTTTGACTGCACGCAGCAGCCCGGACCGGTGTGGGAAGAAGAAGGAGGCAGCGCTGCATGCGCCATGATTAAAGCGCCATCGCAAATTACCCGTAACAAACCCCCCGCCTTTGGAAGCAGGACGTGACGGCCCGGGCGCCGCGTGAGACAGGAGCAGGAAGGCGGGTGCCCTCAATCCCGGACCAGATTCGTGGGCGTTGACGAAAAGAGGCTTTCGGCTGACGTAGCCAAAAGCCAAAAATTCTCGGGAACGCCCCAGAATCAGGTCCGAGATTGACGGACACAGCCTTCTCCCAATGGCTAGCCTCCATTTATGGAGCTAGCCAATGAGAGACTGGGGCGGATACCCGACCCCACACACAAATCATAAGGTTTTTTGGCGCATGCGCACATACGTGCGCATCGCCAGTCAAAACCTAAAAAACAGCACCGCGTGAACCCCTGTTTGAGGCCTGACAGACCCATCACCCTCCTAGACGCACCGGGGGGCTCCCTCCAGCACCAGGCCAGCTCGCCACCGCTTAAAAAATGCTTTGTAGAGCGGAAAGTCTCTATTTACAACTGGGAGAGACGGTGCTTGAAAGGAGAAAAACAGACGTGCAGGAATCCTACACCAGAGTACCTGCTAGCTTCTTTGAAGTGCCGCCAATCTCCAATTAAGAAGTGCAGGTACCCTCCAATTCAAAGTGTTCCGTCACTCTTCAGAAGTGCTGGTACTCTCCAATTCAAAGTATTCCGTCACTCTTGAGAAGTGCAGGTACTCTCCAATTCAAAGTATTCTGTCTCAATTCAAAGTATTCCGTCACTCTTGAGAAGTGCAGGTACTCTCCAATTCAAAGTATTCCGTCACTCTTGAGAAGTGCAGGTACTCTCCAATTCAAAGTGTTCCGTCACTCTTGAGAAGTGCAGGTACTCTCCAAGAGTATTCCGTCACTCTTGAGAAGTGTGGGTACTCTCCAATGAAGAGTATTCCGTCACTCTTGAGAAGTGCAGGTACTCTCCAATTCAAAGTGTTCGTCACTCTTGAGAAGTGCTGGTACTCTCCAATTCAAAGTGTTCCGTCACTCTTGAGAAGTGCTGGTACTCTCCGAATCAAAGTATTCGGTCACTCTTGAGAAGTGCAGGTACTCTCCAATTCAAAGTGTTCCGTCACTCTTGAGAAGTGCAGGTACTCTCCAATTCAATTCCGTCACTCTTGAGAAGTGCTGGTACTCTCCAATTCAAAGTGTCCGTCACTCTTGAGAAGTGCTGGTACTCTCCAATTCAAAGTGTTCCGTCACTCTTGAGAAGTGCAGGTACTCTCCAATTCAAAGTGTTCCATTCACTCTTGAGAAGTGCAGGTACTCTCCAATTCAAAGTGTTCCGTCACTCTTGAGAAGTGCAGGTACTCTCCAATTCAAAGTGTTCCGTCACTCTTGAGAAGTGCTGGTACTCTCCAATTCAAAGTGTTCCGTCACTCTTGAGAAGTGCTGGTACTCTCCAATTCAAAGTATTCCGTCACTCTTGAGAAGTGCAGGTACTCTCCAATTCAAAGTGTTCCGTCACTCTTGAGAAGTGCAGGTCCTCTCCAATTCAATTCCGTCACTCTTGAGAAGTGCTGGTACTCTCCAATTCAAAGTATTCCGTCACTCTTGAGAAGTGCAGGTACTCTCCAATGAAGAGTATTCCGTCACTCTTGAGAAGTGCAGGTACTCTCCAATTCAAAGTGTTCCGTCACTCTTGAGAAGTGCTGGTACTCTCCAATTCAAAGTGTTCCGTCACTCTTGAGAAGTGCTGGTACTCTCCGATTCAAAGTATTCGGTCACTCTTGAGAAGTGCAGGTACTCTCCAATTCAAAGTGTTCCGTCACTCTTGAGAAGTGCAGGTACTTTCCAATTCAATTCCGTCACTCTTGAGAAGTGCTGGTACTCTCCAATTCAAAGTGTTCGTCACTCTTGAGAAGTGCTGGTACTCTCCAATTCAAAGTGTTCCGTCACTCTTGAGAAGTGTAGGTACTCTCCAAATCAAAGTGTTCCGTCACTCTTGAGAAGTGCAGGTACTCTCCAATTCAAAGTGTTCCATTCACTCTTGAGAAGTGCAGGTACTCTCCAATTCAAAGTGTTCCGTCACTCTTGAGAAGTGCAGGTACTCTCCAATTCAAAGTGTTCCGTCACTCTTGAGAAGTGCTGGTACTCTCCAATTCAAAGTGTTCCGTCACTCTTGAGAAGTGCTGGTACTCTCCAATTCAAAGTATTCCGTCACTCTTGAGAAGTGCAGGTCCTCTCCAATTCAATTCCGTCACTCTTGAGAAGTGCTGGTACTCTCCAATTCAAAGTGTTCCGTCTCTCTTGAGAAGTGCAGGTACTCTCCAAATCAAAGTTTTCCGTCACTCTTGAGAAGTGCAGGTACTCTCCAATTCAAAGTATTCGGTCACTCTTGAGAAGTGCAGGTACTCTCCAATTCAAAGTATTCGGTCACTCTTGAGAAGTGCAGGTACTCTCCAATTCAAAGTGTTCCGTCACTCTTGAGAAGTGCAGGTACTCTCCAATTCAATTCAGTCACTCTTGAGAAGCAGATCCTTTTCATACCTGGCTGCTAAAACATGGAACTCACTCCCCGCTTACCTTCGCCTTACCCAGAACCACCTAGCATTCAGAAAGCAACTTAAAACGTGGATATTTGACAAGTAATCCTCCTCCCCTTCCTAAGCGCCTTGAAACCCTATGGGTATGTAGTGCGCTATACAAATTCTATGACTTGACTTGACTGGTACTCTCCAATTCAAAGTGTTCCGTCACTCTTGAGAAGTGCAGGTACTCTCCAAATCAAAGTGTTCCGTCACTCTTGAGAAGTGCAGGTACTCTCCAATTCAAAGTATTCGGTCACTCTTGAGAAGTGCCGGTACTCTCCAATTCAAAGTATTCGGTCACTCTTGAGAAGTGCAGGTACTCTCCAATTCAAAGTGTTCCGTCACTCTTGAGAAGTGCAGGTACTCTCCAATTCAATTCCGTCACTCTTGAGAAGGGCTGGTACTCTCCAATTCAAAGTGTTCCGTCACTCTTGAGAAGTGCTGGTACTCTCCAATTCAAAGTGTTCCGTCACTCTTGAGAAGTGCAGGTACTCTCCAATTCAAAGTATTCAGGTACTCTCCAAATCAAAGTGTTCCGTCACTCTTGAGAAGTGCAGGTACTATCCAATTCAAAGTGTTCCGTCACTCTTGAGAAGTGCAGGTACTCTCCAATTCAATTCCGTCACTCTTGAGAAGTGCTGGTACTCTCCAATTTAAAGTGTTCCGTCACTCTTGAGAAGTGCCGGTACTCAGTGCCCGTCCTTTAAAGCCCTGGGGATAGCCAAACCAGGTGAGATACCCTGGCTGGAACCTACGTCACGCTAGTCGACAAGTCTTTCATCACTAGAGATTGCATCTTTATACAGGATGAAAAATCTTATATTAAAATAAACACACGGGCTACCAGTGGGGAGATAGGGGGGTTACTGGTGTAACATTCGAGTCACAAAGACGCCCTCTGGAGTAACGTAAAGATGGCATCTAAGCAGTTTAGATGTACACCATCCGTCGGGTCCACAAAGACGCCCTCTGGAGTAAAATAAAGGTCCCATTTCGGAATCGAGATTTACACCAGCCGTTTTTCAACATTCTCACAAAGACATCCATGGGAGTAAAAAGTAAGGGTGATACATTAACATCTTAGATTTAAACCAGGTGCCCTACACCATGTTTATAACACCTCAGGAGTAAAGTAAGGCATGCTCGTTACGCGTCTTACTTTTACGCCAAGTTTTGTTTACTTTATCAAAGGCTTTGAGTGGAACGGATTTAGGGAGGCGCAAGCGTTGCTGGAGTCACACCAGCCTCTTTACACCATTGGGAAAAGGTTTTTCATTGGCGCGAGTGAGGCGGTGCCAGGGATCTTCTGCAACTCGGGTTTACACCATCACAGGCACTTTACTGAACACATAAAAATGGTACTCGTGCACTTTTACCGGGCTGGATGCGCGGCCCCGTGCTTCGACTCCTGAATCAGAAATGATGGAGCGCTCCGAGGCGACGACGAGAGCTCTGCAGCGCTTTCTATGAACAAGAAAAAATAAACCGAAATATGACAACTGTTGGAACAACATGAAAAGGTGCTTTTAAAGAACTGCGATCATTCAAACTATATGTACTAAAGAAACAAAAGAATGCAGATAAAGGTCAAAATGACAAGCCACAAGGTGGGGAGAAACCTGGCTCTGGGTGTTTGACATCTCTGAGACAGATGCCAGCAGCCGGCTAACAAACTCGGAACAGTGAGCTGCTTGCGTGAGTTAGACCAGACTCCAAAGAGCGCTGCCGCCATCTTCAGGTATTATGTAGTATTGCACTAAACGATGACGCATGGGTCCTATTTTGAAAAGTTACTAATCTAGAAAATTTCACAAGCGCTGCGCCTAGCTTTGAGATTCCTTCGGAGCGCTTTAGACAAGGGGAACT
The DNA here is from genome assembly GCF_964263255.1 of Lissotriton vulgaris. Taxonomy (NCBI): domain Eukaryota; kingdom Metazoa; phylum Chordata; class Amphibia; order Caudata; family Salamandridae; genus Lissotriton; species Lissotriton vulgaris. The sequence goes on from NC_141691.1 coordinate 1,109,417,317, forward strand.
AAAATACAGTTCAAGGAAGGAAGTGGCGGAATTACAGTTCCATAGGGTATGCCAGAAACCGTGTCAGGTGCTCCTCACTCCAGTTCCGTTGAAGACACAAAGTAAACAGAAACATACTAGCTACCCCCCTTGTCTTGGCTCTTACACAATTCTGTCCCGCTCTAGTCGAAGCCTCAGCCGTAACCTATATTTGAAAATATTTTCCTTGTTACGATGGTTCATGCAAACAGGCTTCCTTACAGTGTAATTATAGAAGACATAAAGGCCTCCTTCAGAGACTGCCTCAGACTTCAACACTTCGTCAGCAACTGAGTCCGTGCACAATGAGTGCGGAAACATTACAGTTCACAAGGGGCCTTTTCACTGTGGACCATAATCACAAACAGGAGACAGGAGCAGGAAGGCGGGTGCCCTCAATCCCGGACCAGATTCGGGGGCGTTGACGAGAAGAGGCTTTCGGCTGACGTAGCCAAAAGCCAAAAATTCTCGGGAACGCCCCCGAATCTGGTCCGAGATTGACGGACACAGCCTTCTCCCAATGGCTAGCCTCCATTTATGGAGCTAGCCAATGAGAGAGAGGGGACGGTCCAGTCCTCACACACACACATCATTACGTTTTTTCTAGCCATGCGTACTTCGTACGCATTGGCTAGTCAAAACCTAAAAAAAGGATGTGTATGGTGCTCTGCATGGATACTTTATTACAGGGGAATATTGCTGGATCATGCAGCCAGTTGTTCGTGGTAGGAAAACTGGTTAAGTGGTGAAAGATATCCAACCGGAAACGTATCAAAACACATCTATGGTGTGGATTGAATACGTTTGCTAGGTTGCATACCAGGTGTCGTCATGATCAGTTGCTTCTTCAGAACAGAAGGTTTAATAATTTCGGAGGACAACCCTATTTCATCGAGTAATAAGTTACAGCACAAGTTACTACTTGTGTAATGATATATCTGTAAGAGACATTAGTTAGGGATAAATTCCTTACCTTAGAATACCCCCAGGCATCAGACTGGATCCGGAAATTTTTGCGTAGGAATACCCATGCGCGTCGGTAGGTGTCGTCCGCGGCTCCGCGTCCTTCGTCGGCGTCGTTAGCGCCGGAATGACGTCGGAGTACTTAGACGCCACCCATGCACGCTGACGTCAGTTCTGATACACAGCTTTTCCGCGCCAGATACGCAGAGCCATGATAGAACCAACACTGGTGCCATGAAACTAGGGCCCTGAAAGGGGATGACCTTAACCCTAAATATCGGTTCTCAGAACGGGGAGGATGGGTGGGTCGGTAAGGAATCTATCTCTAACTAATGTCTCTTACAGATATATCGTTACACAAGTAGTAACTTGTGCATCTGAAAGAGACACGTTAGTGATAGATTCCTTACCTTAGAATAGATGCCCCAGCAATACCAACCCTGGTGGTGGGTCTGCGAACCAATACTCACACCAGAAAGCCCTGGAGGACGGAACGGCCAAAGAATCCATCCCTCCGGACTTGGCTGTCCAGGCAGTAGTGTCTTGCAAATGTGTGCAGCGAATCCCACGTAGCTGCCTGGCAAATGTCCTGCAAGGGCACTCCTCGGCCCAGGGCAGTTGTAGTCGCCGTGGCCCGAGTAGAATGAGCCCGCAATCCAACAGGGGGCTCCTTTTTGGCCAAGGAGTAACATGCCTGGATACACAAGATGATCCACCCCGAGATGGTCCGCTTGTGCACCGCCTTTCCCTTCTTAGCGCCCACGTAACCAACAAAGAGTTGGTCATCCACCCGGAACTGGCGTGTGCGATCCAGATAATAAGAGAGCGCACGTTTTGGGTCCAGACTGTGGAGCCGCTCTTCCTCTTTCGAGGGATGCAGAGGCGGAAAGAAGGTGGGCAAGGTAATGGACTGCCCGATGTGGAAGGCCGTGACAACCTTGGGCAGGAAAGAGGGTCTTGTCCGCAACACAACCTTGTCCGGATGGACAGAGAGGAAAGGAGGTGTAGAAGAAAGAGCCTGGAGCTCTCTCACTCTCCTGGCAGAGGTGATGGCCACCAGGAAAGCAGTCTTCAAAGTAAGAAGACGGAGAGGACAGTTATGGAGCGGCTCAAAGGGAGCACACATTAGGTAAGTAAGTACAAGATTCAAGTCCCACTGGGGCATCACGAAGGGAACAGGAAGGAACATGTGTGTGATGCCCTTCAAAAACCTATTTACAATGAGGGACTTGAACAAGGAAGGCTGATCAGGTAGCCGTAAGAAGGCGAAAGGGCAGAAAGGTACCCCTTGAGAGTGCCCAGAGCAGAGCCATGCTGGGCAAGGGAAAGAAGGAAGAGCAGAACGTCAGAAAGGAGTGCAGAGAGTGGGTCCACAGTCTTTGCTGTGCACCATGCCACAAATCTGTTCCACCTGCAGGCGCATACAGACTTTGTGGAGGGACGCCTGGCTGCCAGAATGACATCACAGACTTCAGGAGGCAAGTCAAATGGCCTCAACTGCCGCCGCTCAATCTCCAAGCTTGTAGGTGGAGACTGGACAGGTTTGGGTGCAGAACAGTCCCCTGCTGCTGCGACAGAAGATCCTCCCGAAGAGGCAGACGAATCGGGGGATCGACTGACATGCTGAGTAGCTCGGGATACCAGTATCTTCATGTCCAGTCCGGAGCCACAAGAATAACCTGGGCCCGGTCGAGCCTGATCTTCTTCAGCACTCTGGGCAGAAGTGGTATAGGCGAAAAGGCCTACAACAGACCGCAACTCCACTCGCGACGAAAAGCGTCTCCGAGCGAGTGCCGCCTTGGAAATTCCAACGCGCAGAACTGATGACATTGCGCGTTGTCTTCTGTGGCGAATAGAACTAACCAAGGCTCTCCCCATTGCTGAAAGAGGCCTTGCGCCACGTCAGAGTTCAGACGCCATTCGTGATCCATCATGCACCGACTGCTGAGTTTGTCCGCCCTGGCATTCAGAGAACCTGGTGTTGAACCACCAGGGTCACGCCCTGATGTTCCAGCCACTGCCAGAGGCGCAGAGCCTCCTGGCATAGGGTCCACGGCGCCACCCGCCCCGTTTGTTGCAGTACCACATGTCAGTGGTGTTGTCCGTGAACACCTGCACTACACTCCCCCGGACAGAGGGGAGGAATGCCTTCAGTGCTAGTCGGATCGCCCGCAGCTCCAAAAGGTTGATATGGAGCCGGGACTCCGCCGGAGACCAGAGGCCTCTGATCCCCGCCTCTCCCATGTGGCCTCCCCAGCCCTGGAGGGACGCGTCCATCCACGTGCTCCGGGTGGGGGTAGGGAGAGGGATCTGCCACTGACCCAATCGCGGTCCGTGAGCCACCACTGCAACGGTCTTGCAGTGCCCTCCGAGATCAAGACATGATCGGACAAGTTGCCCTGATGCTGGGCCCACTGAAACTTCAGGTCCCACTGCAGAGCCCGCATCCGCCACCGGGGGTGATGCACCAGAAGGATGCAGGAGGCCATCAGCCACAGAAGCGCCAACCTGACGAGACTCTGGATAAAGGCTGAAAGATCGGAATCAGAGCCTGAATATCCCGAACCCGCTGTTCGGGAGGATAAACCCGAAACTGCCCAGAGTCTAGAACCGCTCCGATGAAGAGGAGCTTCTGAGAGGGACACAGGTGCGACTTCGGCACGTTGATGGAGACCCCCAGCAAGTGCAGGAGGTCGGCCATAGTCGGGAGGTGGATGACGACTGTCTGGGGCGAGCCCGCCTTAAACAACCAGTCGTCGCCGTAGGGGAAGACTGACACCCCTAACCTGCGCAGATGAGCTGCGACCACCGCCATCAACTTCGTGAACACCCGTGGGGCGCTGGTAAGGCCGAAGGGGAGCACGGTAAACTGAAAGTGCTCGTGGCCTACCGTGAACCACAGGTAACGCCGGTGGGCCGGCAGGACGGGGATGTGAAAATAAGCGTCTTGCAAGTCCAACGCTACCAGCCAGTCTCCAGGGTCCAGGGCAGCTAAGACCTGAGCCAAAGTCAGCATCTTGAACTTCTCCTTTCGGAGGAAGCTGTTGACATTCCGTAGGTCCAAGATAGGGCGTAGGCCCCCTTTGCCCTTCTTGGGTACCAGAAAGAAGTGGGAGTAACAACCACACTCTACTTCTGGCCCAGGAACGCGCTCGATGGCCCCCTTGGCCAAGAGGGCCGTGACTTCCTCTTGCAGAAGTTGCAAGTGATCCCCCGACACACGGTGGAATTGCGGTGGTATGGCTGGAGGGGTCCCCTCAAAGGGGAGGGAGTAGCCCCTTCGGACGATCTGCAGCACCCACCTGTCCGATGTGACAGTGCGCCAGTGGGAGAGGTGATGGCGAACCCTGCCTCCCACTGGCGTCACATGGGCCTGAAAACTCGGACTAGGAAGGTTTTGAGGCAGGTGCTGCGGAGGGAGGTGTGGGCTGGCCTCGCCGTTGTCCCCGACCGCCGCCACGGCGGTTTCCACGGCCGCCACCGCGCTGTTGAACATTCTGCGGTGCGTGGCTGGCAGCACGTGTGGGGGCGCCCCTTCCTTGGCCACGAAAGGAGCGAAAGGCACCCGATTGCTGGCGTGTGGCCGAGAGGCCCAAAGACTTGGCCGTAGCCCTGGAGTCCTTAAAACGCTCAAGCGCATGGTCTGCCTTGTTGCCAAAGAGGCGACGGCCATCGAACGGCATGTCCAGAAGTGTGGCCTGGACATCGGCCGAAAAATTGGCAGACCTCAACCAGGCGTGTCGTCGAACCGCCACTGTCGTTGCCATCGCCCTGCCCAGTGAGTACATGGTATCCAGCCCACACCGGATGGAATATCGCGCTGCATCTCGCCCCTCCACAAGGGTTTGGGCGAGTTTAGCCCAGACCTCCTCCGGACATTGTGGCAGCACGTCCGCGACCGCGTCCCACAAGGTGTGGGTGTAGCGGCCCAAGAGACAAGCGGTGTTGACAGACCGCAGCCCCAAACTCAGGGACGAGAACACTTTCTTCCCGAATTGTTCATATCTCTTGGATTCCCGATCAGGCGAGCCGTCGGGAATGCGGTCTGGGAAGTGGAGGCCTGGATAACCAGGCTCTCGGGGGTAAGATGGGTGGACAAAAAGCAAGGGTCGCCCGGGGCCGGGCGGTAGCGTCTGGCCACATTCCTATCCACAGGCGGACCTGTGGCGGGCTTGGACCAAGTGCCCACGAGAACGTCACACAAGGCCTCATTGAACGGCAGCAGTGGCTCACTGGAGCTTGTCTGCGGTTTGAGGACCTCAGTGAGGAGGTTAGTCCTCACGGCCGCGACGGGGAGCTCAAGGTTTAAGGCCTTGGCCGCCCTCGTCAACACTACACTGTAAGTAGACCCCTCCTCTGAAGCCACAGTGGGAGGGGAGACAAATCCAGTGTCTGGCGAAGTGTCAATACCACCGGCCTCCCCAAGCTCATATGTCCAGTTCTCTTGAGTCTGGCACTCCAATGCCAGAGGGTCTTCAGACCCCTCCCAGTCACCCTTGTCACCCGTAAAACAGGGGCAACAGACGGGGTCTCCTCATGGAAATAAAAATCTCCAAAGGCCGTCGGAAGCGGCGCCCAGCGGCGCCGTTCCGGCGCCAGAGTCCGACCGATGGGAAGATTGGGGACGGCGTCCACAGCGGGCGCCGGGGGCGACACCCGAGGGGCCGAGGCCGGTGCGGTTGTGAGGCCGTCCGGCGACGACCCGGATCCGGAAGCAGATCCGGTGAGGTCCTGCGGCGCCGGGACCGAAGTCGCCGGCGGTGCCGTGTCCGAAGCACCTGACGGCGTGGGGCCGAAGCACCCGACCCGCTAGGGCCTCCAGCCGGGACCCTTGGGCCCGGAGGCGCCACGGAACCCCGCTGAGGAGGGAGGGACCTCATGGCCATGAGGTACCGCTCGATCTCCTCTGGCGTCGCGCCATGCCCAGGGACCCGAAGGTGTGGGGCAGGCGGCGACGCTTGCGACTCAGTCGGAGCTGCGTGGGTGGTGCCACCTGAACCCCCGGCCGCATCGTGCGAGCGTCCGGGTGGGTCGGAGGAACGATGACGTCTCTCCGACCTCTCATGCCTCTTACCTGAGGACTTGGATACTGACGACCGGTGTCCACTCCCGGAGCTGCGATGACACCGACCCCGCGACCGGTCCCTCGACCTCTCGTGGGACCGGGACCTGGAACGGCGCGGGGCCGACTGCCGGAGCTCGAGGCGCTTGCGGGACCGCTCCCGCCTAGCTTTAGGCGTCAGGGCCCCGCAGTCGGAGCAGGTGCGGTCGTCGTGGTCGAGGCCTAAACAATTCAGGCACCGGCGATGGGGGTCGGTAACAGACATCATTCGGTCGCACTTCGAGCAGGGTTTGAACCCGGGCACCCCTACCGGCACCGATAGAGTCGAAGACTCGAGTAAAGAAATGATCAAAAAGATCAAAACGTTTCGTAAAAAAATGACTAGGGGTAGAGCTTCTCCGGATCTGCGCTAGCTGGCGTGGAAAAAAGAAGAACTAATGTCAGCTCACATGGGCGGCGTCTAAGTACTCCGACGACGTCATTCCGGAGCCAACGACGCGGACGACGGCCGCGGAGCCGCGGACGACGGCTACCGACGCGCAGGGGTATTGCTACGCAACAATTTCTGGATCCAGTCTGACGCCTGGGGATATTCTAAGGTAAGGAATCTATAACTAACGTGTCTCTTTCAGATTTTCAGTTTTAGCGCATTTCTATGAATACTAATCAAAAGCTCTGAATGATCAAAATATTCAAGATGGCCGATATCAGCCAGAAGGTCACGGACAAATTTAAGCCAGGGAATTTCAAAAGCAGACACGGATCTGAGGCAATCCTTTACAATGGAAAGAAAAAGCTGTGTATTCAGATGTCCAGATCTTATGCCAGAGCAGAACAGGCTTAATCTTGATCAAATCTGCTAAATAGCGTCCCTCCTGGCTTGCAAACGACCACGTTTCAGGATCTCGGGGGCGCCATTTTGGGTTTGCCTGAAGGCCTGCTGATTGTGGGTGGTGATTTCAATGCGGTTGGTTCGGGGACCTTAGACAGGCATCCATCCAGAGATCTTCGAGGTGCGCAGTCCTGGCTTCCCGACTTCTTGGACACTATGGGGCTTATTGACTGCTGGAGGCTTTTACATCCTACCCAGCGTCAATATTCATTCACTCCGGGGCGCACGTTAGTCTCTCCAGAATTGATTACGCTCTGGCTCTAGCGGCCCTCGCATCGGTGGTCTCTGAGGCCCGACTGATGGCCAGGGGTATCTCGGACCACTCTCCGGTCTGGGTATCCTTTGACTTCGACATCGTGGTAGCCGAGAGGGTGGCGCCGGTTAATCCGTGGTACTTTTGCAACCCTAAGGCGCGTGGACTCCTGGCCAAAGCCATTGAGATCTACTTCTCTGAAAACACGGGCTCGGTCACTTCAGCTGTCTCCCTATGGGAGGCCTTTAAGACTGTCTTGAGTGGAGAGGCCTTCTCCTTAATTGCCGAGGTGCGGAGACGCAGAGATGCGGACGTGGTGCGGATTGAATCAGAGATCGAGGGTCTTGACTCCCAATTGGAGAACGATCCGACATCAGCCCTACTCCACGTTCTCTCGCTTAAGCAGTCAGAGTACCGGGCCACTGTTACTGACGCTGCCAAGATTATGGGCAGAGAACAGCAGGGGAGGATCTATGATGTTGGAGACAAGGCAGGTAAGCTTATTGCGGGGCTTGATAAAAAGGAGATGGCCTCCTGGGTGGTCCCTGAGGTGCGGGGGGAGGACGGCTTGGCTGTTACCGACCCCAGCGCTATAGTCATGGTCTTCGCCGAGTACTTCGAGTCCGTTTACACCTCGGTCTCTGAGATGTCTGAGGCGGACTCCAATGCCCTACTGAGAGAGGTGGACCTTCCGTGCCTGTCGGACACTGAACGCGACGACATGGATAGGGGTATAACTGCTGACGAGATCGCTCTCGCGATACGCTCTCTGAGGTCCGGCAAGGCGCCCGGCCCCAACGGTATTCCGGTGGAGCTTTATAAGATAAAGCCTGACGCCATTGCCCCGCCCTTACGGGATATGTTCCTGGAGGCGCGGGATGTGGGTATGCTTCCCCTGGACCAGAGATTGGCCACCATCGTGGTCATTCATAAGGAAGGGAAGCCCAGAGACCTGTGTCGATCGTATCGCCCCATTTCTCTGCTGAATGCTGAGCCTAAGATCCTGGCTAAATTGCTGGCCAACCGACTGGTTGGCACGATTAGCGATTTGGTTCATCCGGATCAGTCGGACTTTATTCCTCATCGCAACACCGCCCTTAACCTTAGGAGACTCCATGGGTCTCTGGCGAGGATTCGTATGCTCCGGGAGCCGGCCGTTTTGGCGTCTTTGGATGCCACAATGGCCTTTGACTCCCTTGAGTGGAACTATTTGTGGGCGGTGCTGACGAAGTTCGGATTTGGTCCAGAATTTATAGGATGGGACAAACTTCTGTATGTCAGTCCACTTGCCAACGTTACGGTCAATGGCCGCGTGTCTGCATCCTTCACTCTCCGCAGGGGCACCAGGCAGGGTTGTCCCCTGTCGCCCTTGTTGTTTGCGTTGGCACTTGAGCCTTTGGCTGCGTGGCTGCGATTTCATCCGGACATCAACGGGATACGGTGGTCCCCCCGATTTGAGGACCGTGTGTCTTTATGCGCGGATGACATCTTGCTTTACCTCACCTCTCCATGCAAGTCCCTTATCGTGGTGTGCGACGTGCTGCATACCTTCGGTAGGTATTCAGGCCTGGTCATCAACTGGTCGAAATCACATTTATACGTTTTGAGAGGTGAGGTTCCGCGGCTCCCGAGGGGTTGCAACATACAGGTCGCAAGGCAGGGGTTCAAATACTTGGGCATCGATATTTCAGCCGATGCCAAGACACGTTATACGAACAACTTGCTTTCCCCTCTTGCACGCCTACGGCTCGGATGTGCGGCGTTGTTCAAAATGATGTCCCTGCCCAGATTCCTGTATGCGCTTCAGAATACCCAGGACCCGGTCCCATCCGGGTACTTCAGAGAGGTCGAGGGCTTGCAGCGGGCCCTTCTCTGGGATGGCAGACCATGCATTGCTATCACTAAACTTACGCTTCCGTGGTACGACGGAGGTATTGCATTGCCTGACATCCGGAGGTATTATTGGGCTTCCCAACTAGCCGCCCACAATCATGGTTTCTACGGTCCAGCTGAAAGTCCGGGGTACGCCATGGATCGGTGGCTCCTTGACGATGGGAAATATTACAGGATGTTATACTCGAGATCTCTGGATGGCAGAATGACAGGTCCGACTAGGACAGCGGTACACATATGGAGGGCTGTCACAAAGGCGCAGGGATGGAAAGGAAGACTCACGATGGCCACCCCACTTTACGACTCGGACCTACTGGGCAAATTGTGGCACACCAAGGTGTTTGATCGATGGGACCTGATTGGTATTTCCAAAGTTGAAGATATGATGGTCAAGGGTGAAATAAAATCCTTCGCTGCTTTGCAAACAGAGTTTCAGCTGGGAGCAATAGAATTTTTTAGGTACGCCCAACTGCGGCACGCCCTTTCGGCAGTAATGCCGGAGGGTGAGAAGGTCCCTGAGTCATCCCCGCTGGAAGATAGGGTGCTGGACGGTCATATGCCGGACAGTGCCATCTCGTTGGTTTATAAAAAACTGATCAATGTCCGCACTGACCTCCTTCTGGGTGTGAGAGAGCAATGGGATCGTGATGGTGTTGAGTTGGATGACGAAGATAAAAGTATGCGGTGTCATCCCCCAAGGAGGTAGCGATCCCGGCCAGACTACGCCTGGTCCAGCTGAAAATTTTACATAGGGTGTACCTGACCGGTCCTCGGCTGATGGCGGGTCACTTCCTTTGGGTGGGCGGGTTCGCCTTAAACAAACCAAGGAACCTACGAACCCTGATCCCTCATTTCTGTTGTCTTCTCTAGATAGAACAGCACTACATGCCGCGTTTGTGTAACACGGACATTACTTCATTTAAAGGGTGAAACTGACCCCGTTGGATAGCCCGTTGAAATACAGGTTCGTGATCAGTTTCTTTCACGTTTTTTAGTTATTCACTCGGCACTATTCTCATTACACAGAATGTAGTTACCTAAATTATGTGCTTTTACAGGCACGCAGTATATTGGAAACCGAAGTGTACATTTGTATGAACACAGAGCGTCGCTCTGTTTAAGGTTAGTCTCGTGCCATATATGCACGTTCTTATTTTCATTTCATTGCTGCCACAGAGAAGTAAGACCGGTTTCTTTTATTAGCAGCCAAGGGCCAGTTTATTATGAGACATCTTTGAAAAGCCAGGACGTTTTTTTCTTCTTCTGTTGAGCATCACAGGTTTTCACACACAAGCAAGTGTTTCTTTCAGCGTATCCAGTCCATTAGTATAATTATGTCACAATTTCGTTTTCCCTTCTGTTCACCATACATATAAGCCAGGTGTTCATGAATTTTTGGTTCACATATAACCGATGTATGAGATCATATTGTATATGTTATGAGGATGCTACAGACTAACCCATGTCATTGGAGATTTTATTAGTGTAGTGAATGTATTATTTAATGTTTTTCAGATACAGCCCCTGACGAAGGGCCGTGGGGGCCCGAAATGCATTGGGCATCTAAGCATTGATTGAAAAAAAATATTGGATTTCCAAAGGAATGTATCGTACATGTACACTGGATATTATGAATCATAATAATGTTCTGATGGACTATCAACTTTCAGTAAAAACACATTGATCAAAACCAAAGTTGAACATTTTGTGGAATGTTTTCGAGCATATTTGATTAGCTTTTGTTACAAATTCCCAACAGGGATAAGTAACAGTGCACAGAAGGCAAGCGGTTTCGCTTGGTTGTAACTCTTGATAAAGATGCCACAGCAGTTTGTGCCTCTTTTCCCAAGTTTCATTACAAATGTTTTCCTTATATTAATTTTCAAATAGTGATACTGCATAGGCCGGGCAAATTCAACGAGTAGTTGCTGTAAGCACAGGGGTGATGTGAGCCAAAAGTACAGCGTCGTCTGCATAGAGGAGGGTTTGGATGGGTTGGTGCCCATCTTGGGGAAGCTCAGCACATTTGCTAGCTAGGGTGCTTCCTAAGCGGTTAATGTATAAATTAAACAAAAAGGAGCAAGTACGCCCCCATGTCAGACTCCTCTCTCAATGGCTGGGTACATTCACCGTTTAGACAAACTCTAGCCCTACTTGACGCATACAAATGTCTAAGGAAGTTCACAATTGTAATATCTATGCCCATGGGGAGCATTTTTTTTTTTGTAAATCTTTTTATTAGTTTCAAAACAAAGAAAGAAATAGACATATCAGGTGCCATACATTCAGACATAATAATAAGGCGAACAGATGTGGAAACAGGATAGATACTAAGCAGTGAAGAAATGGCTGAGAAGCCTACGACAATGTATGAGAAACAGGATGTGCCACAGTACAATATACGATTCACATTAAGCGCAAGCTCTCAGAGTCTGCCCACCCATAAAATCAGGATAATAGAAGAAGCATGAGCATCAGATACTGGAATACCAACAAAGTCAGGCCACCAACTATACTTATAAAAGGAAAGTGAAAGAGAGTGAAGAAAAAGAAACCATAAAAACATAAATGAAGACAAAACAATAAACTCATCCCCCCACCCTGCACCCCTTCATATGGCTACCGCCTAACCCCAACTAGCAGTGTGCCTGTCGCCCCAACTAACTAAATACTAAAAGCAGAAAATGGAGGAGGGCATCTTCATACATGCCCCGGTCTCCCCTCCCCCCCGCCAAAGCCAAGAATCCCCAGACTAAAGTCTCAAAATCTATTAAGTTGCAAATACGTAGCGCAACAGGGGAAACTCCAAACAGCGCCCAACCTCCCGAACGCATCATGGTTGCAAACCCTGTGTCCAGTAATACCCGATGGCAAACTCAATCACACAGTCTCTTCCTTGACCCTTCCGATCAAACATATGAGCCCCTTCCGGACAAACTGTCGCTTCCGCAGGATAGTCAATGCACGAAAAAGCTGTAGCAAAGTTCAAACCGAGACGTAGCAGAGATGAAAGTTTTGAGAACTCCGCTAAGTCCAAAGACTCCCCACACCGTCATGGATTCCCAAGGTTGTTTCGTCCGCCATCTTAGCAGTGCCGATGTATAGGGAGTGATGCAGTTTCAAACCAACAACAGTTCCCATCAAAAGTCTCCGGAAAGGGAGCATCAAGTAGTCCTTCCATAGTCGGCAACGATCGTAGGCCTGACAATCCAATTGCGGCATCAAGCTTGCTGTCAGCACCCAAAACACTGGTCAGAGGCTCCAACGCCTCCCATAGTACGGGGTCTGCTTCCTCCATCGAAGTGGCCATCTTGGGTATCTCGAGTCGTTTAGTTTCTTGTAGTGGACCAGGGTCCGATCCCATCCGCCCAGTTCCAGACAAAAACACTATCATTTTATGGATGTGGGCTTCAACACAAACATGAAGTGACCCTATGGCTGCCAACACAGTTCGTAGTGACGGGTCACTCTCAGTCCGCTCCACAACATCTTGCTCGGTTTCGGTCATATTCGCGTCCCCAGAGAGCCTGGTCTGCCCGGGGGGGGGCGAGGGGGGGGGGGGGGGGGGGGGGGGGGAACAGGTGGCTGCAGAACGGACGACTTCAGAGGCGGACTTATCGTCGGGGACAATAACAATTAGAACTCAGCCACCGCAGGCAGAGATCCCAACCCAGCGAACACCGGCGGGGCCCTAACCGGGCCACCAGGCCAGGGACCCCCGTCCACCGCTCCAATTGTGCGTCGTCACCCCTCCTTCGATATTCACCAATTCAGCCAACCATCGCCAACTTCGGTCCAAGAAATTTTTTTCACCTCGGTAGACCGGACCCTGTCACAACTACAGCCGATGTTGTTCAACTGACACCCGGCTGGGCCAGTACTCGAGACCCCGGCTTCCAGGCTGGTCTAGGCCGCAAACTGCCACACGACGTATCTTTGTCTACCAAACTGGTAGAAATCTCGGGATTGCACCGTTAAGCTCCAGTCCGGTTCATACACACGGAGGCAGGGCACAAAAACAGGATAAATAACAGGATCTTCTGGCAGGAGTCGGAGGTCGGCGGAGCCGGGAGCTTACGCGGCCATCTTGTTTGCTGACGTAGCTCCTCCCCCATGGGGAGCATTATTGATCATAGTTTATCACGAACAACAAAATCAAAAGCAGAAGATAAATCAACAAATGCTAAAAACAGGCTGCTTCTTTTGATACGCACATATTTCCCTATTAATAAGTTCAGGTTAACAGCCTGCTCAATTGTCACTACACCTGGGCGAAATCCATTCTGCAAATCCGAGATTATGTTATTGGAATTAGCCCAGTCCTACATTCTTCCTAAAAGAATACGGCCAGCCACCTTAACTAGGAAACCCAACAGGGAAATAGGTCTGTATTGCGCTGGACTGTTAAGGTCGCCCTTATTGTATATAAGAACTATGAGGGATTCTGACCAGGTACTTAAAACTCCTACACTCCAGAAGGCTCTAAAAAGTGTTAGAAGGGGCCCCAGAGGTCAATATTAGATTTAAACAAGTCAATCGGAATACCATCTAGAGTTAAGTTAGGATAGATCTGATCAGTTGGAAGTGTTGTTGTTTCGGAATCGCTCATAGAAACCGATGGGGAAGTGTAGTACCACTCGCCTCCTGATTTAGATAGAGATTAGAAAAATGGGCTAGCTATTCAGCCTCTGTGATAGCAATCTTGATGCAGGGACTATCTGCTTGTTTTAAAAACAGGGAGATAATAAGGCATCTCTATCCCTTATTATTCCTTCCAGGATGTGGCCATTAATCACCATTAACCAACCAACATGTGTTGAAACAGTGCATACTTGTGCCATTAAGTGTTCTCAGTCCAGAGGTTTTAGAACTTTAGACCTGGGTAAAACCTTTTTTTACCATTGTGGTGTTAGGTACCATTGAATCATTCAAATACAGAAATACGATGCACTGAGAGCACACTGACCATCCCTCCACACATCATCCCACTCCATCACCATACCCAGGATTGCTGTTTAATCCGTGGTCCAGGCCCCCAGCCACAGGTCATTGCAACCAGACCAGACCAGACTAGGGATTCCTGCCAGGACCATCTCACACCATCCCTCTATCATACAGTGTGTGCTGGGAGCATTGGACCCTCCTTGACCTCAGCCCGCCGGCACTCTGCGGGCTGCCATAGCCAGGGAGAGAGGAAGGGTAGAGCCTTAGTCAACCGGAACCCAGTGCAAGAGAAATGGCACAGTCTGCAGTCAGACACTTCAAAGAAACCCACAGTAAAACATACCAAGGATGCATTAGGTATACTCATTCTCCTTGCCCCATCAGTCCCCCCCCCCACCCCTGTGGAAGCCATTCAGCTGTTGTCAGGGCCGGTGGTAGCATGTTGAGGTCGGGCATAAGAGGAGGAGCACTTGGGAGGAAGGGGCGTTGGTGCGGTTTTCATCTCGGAGGCTCATCCTAGACCAATTCATCAATGGGCTGATAGTGGCAAGTGAGCCCCCTATTCTTTACTTTGGTTGACTGGTACATCCTTGCTCTACCCATTGTACCCTCCTTATCGTAACTTGACACCTGGCAGGGGCATTAAAGCAGCCTGAAGATTGTCAGTCACAGGAACCCTGGAAGGTGGAGCACTTGGTTGCCCGGATCTAATGCCCCTTAAATAACAGGACTGTGTACCTGCGGCCCATAAAGGCATGCCCCCTTTACTTGCCTGTGGTGGAATCTGCTCCACAAAGATATCTAGTGCATAATACTCCTCAAGCCCATTACCTACGTAGGAATCACCTGAAGTGCTTGGGTCTGCTCTTGCCCCCTCCAGGAGGTCTGGGAGGGCGAGGCAAGACCTGCTGGTTGCCGACTGCTGATCTCCCAAGCTGCAAGTTGCAGACGTAAAGAAAATGGCTCCACTAGACACGCTGATCTGGCCTGTTGAACCAAGAGTAATCAGATACTTATTCTTATGAAATGGGAAGGGCAGAGGGAAACAATCAAAACTGCCCTTTGAGCCATGCAAACCTACCCAGACCCACAACAGCGACAGTGACCAAACCGTGGATGCGGGATCAAACTCAGACCGACAATACAGTGACTGTGACATGAAATTGCTGCTCAGTATGATGAAGCACAATCTCACAACTATAGAACCAAAATGACTTCCATGTGCACACGCATGGACATTATTGCCCAAAAACTGGAAAACAAGACAAGCGCCTAGGGGAGGAGTAATTACTTAAAATGGACCGCATACTGAAAGTTATAGCTGCATAAAATGAAGATATGATGGCATGGTCGTGCAGAAATAATATAAGAATTCTTAGAATTCCATATTCAGCCAATACTAGGAGAATGGAGAATTAAGTGGAGCGACTGCTCACACCACATTCAGAGCTGCAACCTTCTCTCCACAGCTGGTGGTAAAGAGAACTCATCGCTCGCTGATGGCCCAACCACCTCCGTGTCAATTTTGTTTTTTTGGGATGTCAGTAAGTCTAATCCACCTTGACATACAGTGCCTAGACTCTCCGCACAGGAGGGGTGTCAAAATCATCCCGGGCTAAGAGTACCAGTCGATAAGGAAGCTAACTCCTTTCTACAGATGCAAGAAGGTGACCAATACAAGGAAAAGGGATGGCGAAGCTCCACCATCCATGCAACCCTGTATTTCAAACCAATAGTCATTGGACTGTTATTTTTGAGATAGATATAAGATGAGGGAAGGACAAAGATTTAAAAAAGTAACAGGAGACATTTCAAAAAGTTCAGGGGATTCAGTCAAGGACCTATGGTTTGATCCAACTATCCCAAAGGTCATAGAACTTTTTTCTCATAGCTTGAGAGGTGGCCCGATCAAGGATCAATATTCTTTGGATTGATCTTAACTATTCTTCCTCTGTGGGGGGACAAGGGAGTATACACTTAATACATAGCTCCCTACATGCCAGAGAATCATTGTAAAGATAAGGGCATTATGAGTTTTGAGAAGGGCCCCCTTACCCTCCTCTCCAGGCACTACCCCGAAACTTACCAAAGCCAGGCTCACCTTAATTTCTTTACTTAGGATTCCCAAAAGAGTCTTACCCACTTTCTGCCAGAAGGTCTGGTTTGAAGGACACCGCCAGAACATATGGACATCATATGCATTGGCCTCTCCACATTTGGGGCATGTTTTCACCCCTCGGCTTCCCATATTGGAAAGTTTCAGAGGAGTCCAGTCAGCCTTATGGACAGTAAAGAGATGGTTCTTCTAAAGAGGTGCAGACTTCACGAATGACCATAAATGAGACACAGATACTTGCCATAACACCTCAAGATTTTGATTTGGCAGTTACCTCCTCCAGATCTCTGTCCACAGATCCTGTGCCTCTTCAGTGGCCTGGATCATCATCCAGTACCATTCTGCGACTTCTTTCCAAAGAAGAGGCCCTGAGCATATCCTAGACTCCCAATGTTGGTTCCCCTTTTGGTCTTTTCCCAAAGTGCTTCCCCAGCTCGATAGTTGGTAATATTTAAATTCAGATACCAAACCCTCAGAGAATTCCAATAAATGATTCCACAAGATTAGTTGATTGTCCTCCAAAAGTTGTCCCCATTTATGTATGCCACTTGCTCGCAGAGGAATTGCCAATGAGTCGTGGAGGCAGGCTGGAGTACCCGATGAATCCCAAATTGAGGCTAATTTGCTGGAGTAAGGAATAGGTAAAGAAGTTCTTACTTGATACCAGATTTTACAGGCACCCAACCAAGATCTTTAGCCTAACTGTTTTGAAAAACTTAGGGTGGCCAAATTTAAAGAGAAAAAACTCAGTTTGGTCGAGGGGGTCTGCAGTAAGGGCTCTAAAAAAACGGGGACAGGCAAGCCCTACCCATCAGGAGCCGGTGAAAGATTTTCAAATGGAAGGCCCGATAGTATTGGTAAAGGTCCGGACTAGCAATGCCACCAGCTTCTTTTTTCTCTTGGATCCTCTTCCAGGAGATTGTAGAACTTTTCTTTCCCCAGATAAAACTAAAAAGATGCCCTTGTACTTTTTTATACCACTCCCTTTTAAATTCGAAGAGAATGGCCTTTAAAAAGAACGTAAATATGGAGAGGATAGACATTTTCAAAAGGTTGGATCTACCTAAGAAGGACAGTGGGAGAGCTTCCCATGTTAATTGTTTTCAAGTGCTGGTAGCTAAGTTTTCAAAATGTGTTTGTGCTAACTTCTCCAGATTATGCACTACTTGGATACCCAAATATCTTATCTTTTCTCTGACTAGATCTCTCACATAGTACGTGTTTTACTGCATCAGCTCAGTTTTTTTGTTGGGTAATAGACTAGCCTGATACCTTACCGAAGTCCACATGAATCTTCTGTATTGCAGAGAGGGACTTTGGCAGATCTCCTGTAAAAATTATCAGGTCATCTGCATAAAGCCCGATTTTCTTTTCCCAGATACATAAACAGGGGTAGATATTCTAACATGCCCAAAGTTTACTCGCTAATGGTTCTATGTAGAGATTAAAAGGGAGCTGAGACAGGGGGCATCCCTGTCTAGTCCCTATACCAGTGTTAGTTGCCTTTGTGAGATAGCCGGTTACCAAAACCTTAGCTGTGGGGTTTTTGTATAGGACATTAACTGCTGCTAAAAAGACTTCTCCCAGATTCAAACGATGTATATACAACAAGCATTTGCAATGCAATAGGTCTCGCATTAGGAAAGTTTGAGCTATTGGTATTGTAAATGACAATTTTTTTATTTAGGTTTTGTTTTTGAAAATAGCGAAATTAATAGCTTTGTCATTTACAATGCCAATAGTTATAACTTTCGCAAATGTGACACCTATAGCATTTGTAATGCAATATGTGTTGTATTTCATAACTGGCTTTGTCTACAACAGCATTACTATCACTCCCTCCAATATAATTAATTGTAGTAGTTGCCATTTTGTAAACAGACAGAATAAATGCACCAATTACTTTTTAATGAAAAGAAAAAAATAAACCTTGCATCAGTTTGTGCACAATTAAATCAATTTTCCTATGAGTAATGAGGATGCTCCTTAACGTTTTTTAAAATTTCACAATATAACACTTAAATATTTTATAATTTGATTTAGCACCAAAGAATTTATAGCATGTGTTATATCTATCTGAATACTTATTAACTTTACAGTCTAATTATTACTAGATGGTAATTATAATAAAATTTTAAGATCGATTATAGTATAACTTTAATATGCGATAGTGTGCGTATCAACACGCAATACCTTTTCTTCAAAAAACATGCAATCTGCTTGTCACTGATGCTTTCTTGAATTGACACAAGTGTCACAGATGGTTTGTCGAAATGACACGCAGTGTGCGTGTCACTGATGAGGTAATGTTTTCCGGAATGACACCTTGTGTGCGTCACTAATGGTTTGCCAAAATGACACGCAGTGTGCGTGTCACTGATGAGTAATTCAGCTTTGTTAGTACTTATATTTATTTAACGGAAGAGTTCCGATGTGCTTCCTGTATGTTGCTAGGTTACCGGTTTTACAAAATTGAGTTACGTTTCTTGACCCCCTGCGTGACCTTGCACCGGTGTCTACGTGCTTGACGTCGTCAATTGTGACGATGTGCTGTAAATTGCGTCCATTCTTCTCTCCAATGCAGCTCAACTGGAACGTTCCAGTCTTCATAACACGCCAGTTTCAACGTCAGGTTATCACTTTTCTTATTATTTCAGCTTCAGTTTCAAAAACGTTCATTCCACAAATTTCAACTAGGTGTTACTAATTGTATCATCAAAGTTCAGCGACATTAGTGTTCAAATCATAAACGTATTCCATGACACATTACGGTAACACAGTTCCTTCCACATACACTTTTAATATGAAATTCCGTCAGCATCTGTGCCCAATTTTCCCGACTTTCGGTTTCAAGTCCAATAACTTTACGTTAAGTCAAAATATATTTGCAAACACCTCCTTAGGTGTGTAAATCCTCGTTGGATGCAGTATACCATAGTCACGAACCTCACAAATGATTTAACTGTTGAGATAACTTTGACAGTAACCATGACACGCTGTTCCTTCCTCTGTCGTTTTAAAAGGACAACTCAGTATGCATTCGTGCCAAATTCAATCGACTAGCAGTATCACTTTAAATTCAAATCAGTATTTGTAGTTCCATTTACGAATCAATCTGACTAGCGGCATCAGCGGTATCACTTTGCAATTCAATTTACGGGTGCAGTATCAAATCCAGAAACGTAAGCCTTTTAACAGTATCAGGTATCACTTTGCAGCTCAATTTAGGGTGCAGTATCAAATCTATAAACGTAAGGCTTTTAACTGTATCAGTTCCAATTGCGCTTCAATTGAAAATACGCTTCACTTTTCACTCAATTACGTAAGCATTAATTTACAAACGTAAAATGTGACATACACCCTGTCAGTATCAATTTCCAGTTTCTGAAATTCACTCAGTGTCAATTCCGAATTCAATACACGGTATCATAAATTCACTCTGTGTCAGTTTCATTTTCAAACTGTTGTATTATATTCAATAACGTATCTTTCACGGAGCGTTAAATTACTTTAACCTTTAACTTGCAGTATTAAATTCAATAACGTAATGAGCATTCGAAATCACCGCCGCAGCCCTGCTCCGTGAAAACCGGAAGTCAGGCACTTTTGGCCGAGACGGGGGCGGGGCCTGCAATCCAGCAGGAAGTTCCGCCCGCCGCCGCCGAGGAAGCAGTGAAGCCGGCCGACTCCGACCAGCGCTGCAGAGGAGACACGGAACACGCCGAAAGAGCCCGGTGAGTGGGAGGGGAGGGGAGGGGGGGGCCAGGGCTAATGTGAAGGCCTGTGTGTATGCGTGTGTGCGTGCGTGTGTGTGTGCATGTGTGTGCGCATGCGTGACTGTGTGTGATTGAGAGAATGCGAGGCAGGGGATAGTGTGCCTGCGTGTGCATGCGCGCGCCTGTGTGTGCGTGCATGCATGCAGATGGGTGGGGGCTGCCTGTGTCTGTGTGTGAGCGAGGGCTTGCGCCTGTGTGTGTGCGTGCGTGCATGCAGAGGGGTGGGGGCTGCCTGTGTCTGTGTGAGAGCCAGGGCTTGCACCGCGCATGCGCAGCTATCAGACGCGCGCTCCCGCGGTGAAAACTGCGAGGAAAAACGCTCGTAACAGATTGGTGTCCTCATTCCCAACTCATTCATATAACGGGCGACAAAAGGTCTGAAGCAGACACTCTCAATGCTCATGCATTGAGAGTAAGGTCTGCTCGACCTAAAAAAGGCCAACTGACCCTATCAAAGTCCTTTGCGGCGTCAAAGGTCATTATCAATAGGGGACTCTCATATTTCCTAGCCAGGTCGATTGCCCCTATTAGCTCATGAGTCAGCTCATGGTATTCTCTTTCTTAAATAAAACCCTTCTGATCAATATGAAGCAGAGATCATCCTACCTTATCTAGCCATTTAGTTATTATCTGGGAGTATATTTTATAGTCGCTATTGAGGAGGGATGTGTTTCTATAAGATTCACAAGCCCGCTGGTTCTTGTTGGGTTTAAGAAGTATAGTTATTGTAGTTACATCCCAAGAAGGTGAAATGTCCTGATTATGTATAAAGGCACAGTTGAAAAGCCGTAGCAAAATAGGTGCTAACTCATCTTTTAAGTTATTAGAGACAGTGGTCCCTTTCAGAAATTAATATGAAAGTGTAGCCACAATGTTGAAATCAGGATTGGGTCTAGATGTGTTCAATGCAGAAAATATTACGAATGTATTAACAAGGATAAAAACACAACTGATGCAGAAAACATGAAGTGTGCTGAACGTGATGGGGTAACTGGAAATCAGCAGATTTCCTTACCTCAGGCATGAAATAGAAAGTGAATTAGTGATAAGACTAAACAATCAATAAGTCACAATAACAAGGACATATTATGCTCCGCATAACTTAATAATACATATAGGAGTCAAGATGTGGGTGTCGACGTTTCGATCCCCAACAAAGGTTATGGCATCATCATCAGGACTGAACGATCAAGAGATGCCTGAGAGGTTGCCTAAATAAGGCAGGGGCGTGGGGAAGGAGGAGGCGGTGGCAGGGGAAAAGGGAGACAAAAAGAGTGGGAGAAGAGACGAGGGGGACAAGGGGGAAAAAACAACAAGAATTTGAGTCAGGAAGCGATCGACTGAATACTACAGTGCGTTCACGACAAGGTTATTCGCATCATGCGATTAATAATGGCTCAGTAAAGGGAGATGGCAAGGCGGCTAAGAGGAGAGCGCGAATGAAACAAGGTTGTGAGCCCTGGACGACTAGTGAGTTTGAACTGGATCTACAAAGAGGCAGTGATGCTTAGAAATACGCAATAAGAAGGGAGTGCTTAGGGTGAATAGTAAGAGTAGCTACTGAGAAGGAAGTCCCAGTGTAGAGGGGGAGAGAAGATGATGCCGGGTTCGCGGTGAAGCAAGAGTAGTCACGAACCGACATGCATGGACCCGTGCAAGTGAAATGGTGTGACCATGGCTGGGATGCAGGAACAGCCTGTAATGAAGCAGAAGGGTGAATAACCTATTGGAAGCACGGAAATGGCGTGAGGGGTAGGGGCAGGGAAATGTTTACCGGAGAATTCTGGCGGGGGAGCACGGTCACGGAATCACGCGATCCGCAGTGGAACCAGAGTAATATGGTGGACTGGCTGTAAGAGAGGGAGGAAGGTAAGTGATGGAAGTAGGAGGTGGGCGGACTCAAGGTCCAAAGAAATAGGGGGCCCAGATGACATCAGCGCTGCCTCTGCTCTGTCTGCAAAACCCAACATGATGCAGCTGCGCCCACTACTCGGATTCTGATCCCGGTCGGCGGTGTGGGATCGCTTTACTCGGTACACGAGAGGCTGCTGGTCCAGACCAGGAGAAAGTACTGTGTGGACACTGCACTGGCCCAGAGTAAGGTACTGTGAGTCCTTGCTAGAGTTGGACCTTCGTGATCCCCTGACTCCCCGCAAACTAGTGTGCGGCACAGCTCCCCTCAATTCCCTGTTCCTGAAGGGGAGGGCCGCGCAGAACCCTTGTTCCATGCTCTGGACTCCTCCTGGGGGAGTCCTACGCTGATGGAGGTCAGACCACACTCCTTCGCGGGCAGCTCCATTTTGGAGACAGAGGAATTGTAATCTGGGTGGTCCTGGAGAGCCTTGGTTCCATCCTGCATAGTGGGGTGAAACCTCGGAAGAGGACCCCGAGCACAGCGTAGAGCCGCTGTTAGGTACTGAACGGTTCAAGGAGGCACCAGATTACTGCAGATTGTTTAAAAAACACATAGATGCTCCTGTGCCCTACATTATGTTCATAAAGGCAATTGTTTCAGTAAGGCTAACAGAATTTACCATAACCAGCCTAGTAGGAGCACAGGTGCTTCTCTGCCCTTTGGCTATATATTGTGATTCATGTGTTTGTCTCTAAACACGTTTGCATTACTTGCACTAATAGTAAGATTTACATTTTTTTGGTTAATGTACAATATAGCATCTATTTTTCCTTAATCCTGTGTGGAGCCTTTTTTATGGTGTACTCATTGGGTTGCTATGTGAGCACGTTGCACAAACGATTTACACATTGCCTCTGATTAAAAGCCTGCCGGCTTTGTACCAAGCTACCAGAGGATGAGCACTGGCTATTTATATTTGTATTTATTAGTATTTATAGAGCGCATCAATCATCCCGAGTGACATCACAGTGCGTAACTGTGTGTAACTGACTTGCCCCAACTACAGTGGTGGGGTATGCCTGGCTTAGGTGCATACCCTAGCCAACCAGGAACCCGCATTTCGGACAACATTGTTCAAGGGTAACATTTAAGATGGGAACTACAAGTTCCACAATGCTTAGTGCGGGGCTCTCTAGGGTGGGGCACATCAATAGAGACCAGCCCTAGCCAATGACATGTGCTCATTATTCTGTACATCTTTGAGAAACTGCTCCCAATTCTCAAGATCTTAAAGAGTATTCTTTAGAGAAACTTTCTCTAAAGACACATGCGAACACATGATAAAAGTGGTGTTGTAGTTCAAACACTATGCACTTTAAACCTAAAGGCTTACAATTAAAATGAACAGGTGAACAGGTGACAGTGTTGTAAATAAGTAAGTCCATTCCATGTAGTTTCCTTATGTAGATTTATTTCAAGTCAAGATCTTATGCAGAGCCCCACCA
Source organism: Lissotriton vulgaris (assembly GCF_964263255.1). NCBI lineage: Eukaryota > Metazoa > Chordata > Amphibia > Caudata > Salamandridae > Lissotriton > Lissotriton vulgaris. Next base: position 1,109,440,594 of record NC_141691.1, read on the forward strand.
GGAGCAGCCTCCCTGCTGCTCAGCCCTTCCTCCAACTGACACTCTCTCTCATCCAACATTCCATAACCAGCTCTCAAACGAATATTCCACTCCACAGACACACAGGTGGAGCAGCAGGTATAACACATCTCCCTTTTTTATTATCAAAAGAAATAAACAGCAAAAGAATTACAATAAAACAGATGCATGTGCAAGATGTCAATAATAATTACATGCAGGAGAGGGGCAACATGCAATACATGTAGATGACGAAATACATGTATACAAAATAGCAACAAGATAAATATTATGCAATCCAGCAATTCTAACACTCACCACTTTTCCCTTTGTCATACAAATAAAACCAGAATCCACACTCCCTTAAAACCAAGCCAAAGCAACACATACACTAACACGCCAGCAAAACACAAACTAAACCCAAAACACCAAACAAGAAGGCTGGCCAGGCCAACAAGAGGTAAGAAGGGTGCCAACTAAAAGGTGAGACAGGGAACATCAATCAGATCCAATGAATTCAGTACTTCCCCCCCCCCCCACGTAAAAATGGGGTGTGATGTGTAGAAACACACTACACGGAACTAGTAAAGGTCACACCAGTAATGTAACACCGGTCATCAATCATAAACTCCACTGGGATGCAATGTGTGGAAAATGAACTCCACACAGAACCTGAAAAAAAGCAAGCATACATTCCACAGAAATTTGGGTTGTGACGCATGGAAAATACACTCCACACGGAACATGAACATAGCAACTAGAAACTCCACCCAAACATAATATGGGTTGTGATGTGTAGAAAATGCACTCCACACGGAACCTAAAGAAAAGCAAGCATACACTCCACTCAAACCGAAAATCTGGGTTGTGATGTGTGGAAAAGTACGCTCCACACAGAACCTGTACGAAAACCAAGCAAAAACTCCACCCAAACAAAAATCTGGGTTGTGACGGTGGAAAAGTACGCTCCACACAGAACCTGTATGAAAACAAGCAAAAACTCCACTCAAACAAAAATTTGGGCTGTGACGTGTGGAAAGGTATGCTCGACACGGAACCTGTAAGAAGACCAGACACCAAGCAGAAACCCCACCCATACCGAAATTTGGATTGCGACGTGTAGAGGGAAACTCCACACTGAACCTTAAGAAAAGCAACCAGAAACTCCACCCAAACCGAGATTTGGGTTGAGACGTGTGGAAAAATACGCTCCACACGGAACATCGCTAAAATGCACATTTCAACATCAAATGACATACTAAGGAAACACCCTGAATAAACAAAACGTTAAATGTGGAACAGACAGCACCACAACGTTGGTAGAACATCACCACATCAAAAACCACATAAAAGTGGGAGGCAACAATGCAATCAATAATCTTCACTTGTACGATATGCCTGACAATTTTCACATGCTAGGGAACATAACTACAAGTATACACTATTAAGCAATCACGTTAAAGTTAAAGAAATGAGGAGGCGCTAGGGGGCACACAGCGGGATGGCTGGGTGATACCGCAGCTCCGCCGGACGACCGCGAAAATGCGTGTTTTTCCTGTCCAAACCCAGCGGAACCGTTCATAAACACAGTGATCGTGTGTATGTACATCAAGGGCGCAACATGACGGAGTAATATGTTGTGATTATATGAGCAAGCGGCAGTGGACGGCGAAAACTCGGCACTCATCAGCCGGCGGCTACAGTGAAGATGGCGGCCGGACCCGGAGCCATCCCGAACATGGAACTGAAGCATTGGTAAGGGCACCAGAGATTGGCGTGAGAGTACGACTGCAGTGACGAGGCTAACTTTTGACTGCAGACATCAGCGCGAACGTCGTTGCTACCGGTGATAATACTGCCCCACGCCGATAGACCGACCATCGGATCAGACTGCGGCGTAATCAAGATGGATTGCCGTTGTGACTGCTGAAGCCCGAGGTATTTGGCACAAGAACTACACGTAAATGTGGTGAAGTCCACCGCTGGTCGGGACAACAGAAAAATACATGAAGCAACCCTCGGTCGCCGCCTGATGTGTATACTACCATACACCTGACGCTAATGCAGGCGCGAGCACTGATGAATGGGACCCCCACGGAGCTGTGGAGACGGGTGCTTCTGAGGTGGGCTGGCGCAGGTCACTGGGCGCAGTAACGCACTACCATCACGACAACGACGGCGTGCAGCCCCGCAGTGAGCCCGAATTAGCGCGGAACAACATACTTCACCGTGAATGGGTGGCGGACGGACAGTGACTGCACCACCGAAGAGGCGTGACAGAGCGCCACATTTATCACGCTAAACTGCGAGTCTAGTAAGGGTCCGAATGTCGGCTCGGGAGTGAGCTCACGGCCTGATCAGTCGGGACACAGGAAATACTAAACAAACCACGTAGTGGATATCTGCAACACACACCGGCTGCCATTGAGAGAGGTAAGCGGCCCCATAGTGGTACAATATGCCAGTGGGAGCCGAGTGGTGTGTGATGTGGCGGGAAACCTGTTGGGTCCCCTACAGCGCCGAGGTGCAAGAGCTCGGAGCCTGTCAAAAATCGGACTCAGACCTGCGCAAAACATTGTGTACCTGATAGAACTATGGGTGAACTGCCGCTAACCACGATAATTGGGGACTGACACGCTGTAGTGCTTGCCGAACCCACTGGCTGCATATTTCACGTTAAAAAGAGGCACGGAGACCGGCGACACAGAGATCCCATCCCAAGAATACTACACTCAGTCACAAGCCCCCACGCAGTCAACACGGCGCCATCAGACAGAGTAACCAGATCCTCGCTCCAAGCTGCGCAGTTGAAGCGCCCGCTTCTGACTAAGATGGGCAAGCCTGATAAACAGCAGCAGAAGATTTCCTTTGAAAGCAAGAAAGTGCCTAAACCCACCGAACAGATGGCTCACGGTGATGTACTGACTGACCTGGCGACTAACACGAACATGGAGAAAATACTGCTGGCCATACAGGCAAACCTACAGGACATTAATGACAAACTAGACAATTTGACATGCAGGATGGATGGCATGTCTGCGAAACTAGACAAACATGGTGAACGGTTGGACACGGCCGAAAACAGGATATCGGCGGTGGAGGATGAATTACGTGCGACTTCCACTAAGTGCACCGGCATGGAACGCGTCTTGGAGGTGATCAAGACGAGGGAGGAGGAGTTGGAAGCGCGTTCCAGGCGGAACAATGTACGCATCACGGGACTGCCGGAATCGACCAACACCGGCCGCATGGAGGTCTACATAGAGCAGTTGTGCAAGGATATATTTGGCGAGGAGGCATTCTCTCCGATCTTCATTGTGGAGCGAGCGCACAGATCCCTAGCACCGCGCCCGCCGCCGGGAGCTACACCACGGCCCATAGTGGCGAGGATTCTAAACTACCGTGACAGACACCATACTACGGCTAGCCCGCGAAAAAGGAACGATTACTCATCAGGGGAACACCTTTGAATTTTATCCGGATCACACTGTCGCTGTCCAACAAGCGAGGAAGGAATTTGCATCTGCGAAGGCCAAACTCAGAGAACTAAACATCAACTACTCTTATGCTGTACCCGGCCAGACTGCGGGTGTCTTGGAAGGGTAAACCAGTGCTGTTGTCCACGCCAAAAGCTGCACAAGAATTTGTTAAAAAAGTGCAACAGGGGGAGGAGCCAAGCAGGCATCCGAAATGGCCGCATAGTCGCTCGGCTCCGTGAGCCCTTTCGCCCCACACGTATATCCTGGCGTTTATCCTGAGCCACGAAGGCGTGCTTTAATAGGAGAACGAGCACTTACCGTCTGCTCCTGAGGCTCCTGCGTGCGGCAGGCCCTGAGAACTGTCCCCGACTGCTCTGCGGCCCACGTGGTGATGAGACCGGGCGTTGACCTGGACGTGCATCCGGCCGCGACTGCAACAACAACGCCCGTTGGTGGCGATGAGGAGCCGGCCGGAGGGTGCCGTTGACTTGAAGGGCCGCTGATAGCGGTGAAGGCCCGGTCCACTTGGCGGTGACCCTTGAGGGGCAGTGTGGCGAAACAGTATCAGAGGGGGCGCATGGCTCCTGCCCCCTCCCCAAACTCTTCGCCCGGGCATAACCAAGGACTGCCCCCGATATAGGCGGGCGACTCACGGGGTGCGGCAGGGATTTTAGCCTTTTGGTGACTCTCCCCCGGAGAACCCGCCTCACAGTTTTGAGCCCCGGTTGAGCATCCCGTGGCGCCCCGCACTGGGGCCTGGTCCCTGAGTGAGGTGAAGAGTGACGGGCCAAATTGACTAAGATGGCGGCTGGTGCCCTCCTCCACGATCTTTGTCCATGTCGGACGGCTGACACACGGTTGGGGCCGGGATGTCGCAACGTACGCAGGAGCCCACATCCAAGGACGTACTGGCTGCCCTAACGGTTTTGCACGAGACCCTGATTTGTCATGCTCGGGACCTGGATAGAAGAATGGCCGCCATTGCTGTCTCGCCGTCTATAGCGGCCACAGTCCAATCCCAAGGGACTGCCGACGAACCCGCAGCTATGTCCACGGAGGGAGTCCCGGCTCCGTTTAGGTACCGGGAGCCGCCGAAAGACCCGGTTCCCGAGACCGCTCGGGCCGACATGGTTCTACAGGGTGTCTCTTCGGGACACATGTTCAACTGGAGGCTGGGGATAAAGCGCTGTTTTCCTTGTTGGACTGTCCCAGCGTTGTCGTGGCGCTTGCCGGACTGTGTGACTCTCCTTTCCTGGATGGTACTACTGTGTGTGAACTCTGGGAAATTCCCGGGGTCAACATCGATATTACCGGATCTCCACTGTCGATACTTGGATGGGTCTGGATTGTTGTACTTTCCTATGGCTACGCTCCGACCTGACCCGCCCAGTTCATTTGGACCTTCCAGGCTGTTCTGTAAACCGATTGACGAGTGGACTTCTGGCGGTGCCATTGCCAGACAGGGTCAGGGATGATGTGGCTCACAGTATATTGGCTTTATTGTTGACAGACGGGACAGTGGGTATGTTTGACCGGGATTTCATCGCCGCTGTGACCGGGACTTGATGTTCTTCATTACTGTACTACTTCCTTTCTGGGATTTTCCTGGGTATAGGGGTGAAGGGCGGGGTGGGGGCAGCAGGACCGAGGGCCCTCCTCTGCTTATCTTTTTTCCCTCTTTTCTCTTTCTTTCTATATTTCGGGTCTCTATTAGGGCGACAGTCACGCTGCTAGGGGGGTAGGCCATGGCCTTTTGCGGGTGTGCAGGGTGGGGGGTTGGGTGTTTGTTCGGTATTTGTTTCTATGGCCCTCTAGTCTTTCTTCTCTTTCTAGTGTCGTCGTCGTTCATGGTTTTTGCAATATGTTTAGTTTCGAGGGGTGGGGTTTAGACTCGCTACGTGCCGGGGTTGTGCCTGCATTTCACCTGCTTTGTGTATCTTACCTCCGAAATTTCCTTTGTATCTGTACTGTTGGTAGATATCCTGATTTGCGCGCTGTTTTGTAGGACTGTGTACGACTGTGCGGCACCCCCTTTTTTCTTAGTTCCTTATTTGAAAATGAACCCCTCAAATCCTGATTTCAAGTTTGTGCATTTGATTACAAGATCTGTCCTGGTACTTTTATGACCCCGGATCTCGAACCGCTATAACTTCTCATATTGCTTGCTGTACTCTTGCTCTGCTTAGCGGCCAGCCGGGATGGTTGTGGGCCCATACTTTTAAATGCTTGTACTACTAATAAAGGTTCACAAAAAAAAAAAAAAAAAAAAAAAAAAGTGCAACAGCAGTCTAAGGCGAAAGAACGTGAGGAGCAACACCTGGATTCGGACAAGGTGAGGGACGTTTGGATCGCACTCCTTCAAGATCTGCGGTAAGATTTTGGATGCTTGATGTGTGAATTACTGTTTCCAATGGTGGGAATGACAATGACTCCGTTGTGAGGCCCCGGATGTATTATCCAGGACCACAACTAGCAGCCAGAATTGACTACTTGGGAAGATTGCTGTTCTTCTTATCTTAAACTTTGATTGCTAACGTGTGGGAACACTAAGAATGACAGCACTTGGAACTGATCAGGTACATTGCCAGGTAAACCGAGGTGCCCGTACGCTCATGACTGTGATGGCACTGTGCCTTAATCTTAAATCGCAAGGGGCCCATTGTTGTCACACATTACACAAAGTATTGCAACACTACCTTGTGGACCTCGGGTGTTTCTGCTTTCACGGGGTCAGACATGATTGTCTCATGTTGCAGTGCTAATGGTTGTCAATCCAGTGCATTACATGGGCCGTTGTCAATCCTTGTGCTGCAGCATTGATGGGCAGGAACACTCACACTGGTGGCCTGGAATACATAAGGGGCTCTTCGTTGTTCTCCTAAATAGGCTGCTGCGAGTGGGTAAATGTAGACTGCGATCATACATGCAAATGTGTTCAACGCTATTATCCATAATGCAGGCCAGCCCTCTCTGCTTGGCGGTCGCGCACTGCCGTGACCAATTCAGTATGTCAACTACTGCCGTTATTTACAATTTACGCCAGGACACTTGTGGACTGAGGGCGGGACCGGGGTGGATGGACGGAGCACGCATGGGTGAATCGTATAATATGTGAGTCGTCCGCACCCATTTAGTTGGGTGTAGAGTTGTGCCCCAGGCGGACCTCCAAAAGGGTAATCCCCACAAAAGTTGTTTGTATTTGGCCATCTTCAGAGGGATGTTTAAAGAGGGAGAATGGCTTCGGCAGATTTGGGTTGCTGGAGGGGGAGGGGGGTTTAGGGGAATTGTTCATGTTATGAGACCAAAGCAACTAATGCATGTTTACTTACAAGGTGTTGGGAAGCGACGGGCTGATCAGGAGCACTTGACCTCAACTGTGGAAAAAAGGTTGGGCTTTGTGTATGCTTATAGTCTGTTAATAAGATAGATCCCTCGATCTTATAGATGGCTCAGGTAGCTGGAGGTACTGGTAGGAATCATGTCAACTTCCTCACGTGGAATATACGAGGTTTCACACAGCCGAAAAAAATAAGACAGGTGTTTGCCTACTTAAATAGATGGGAAGTGGACATTGCTGTACTACAGGAGACACATATCGCACCTAACACACACAAACAGATAGGAGGGCGCTGGTCGGAGTCCTCGTACATGGCTACTTACTCCTCTTATTCAAGAGGAGTGATCACGCTAATCCGTAAAGGCGTGAACTTCACAGTACATCGTGTTATCAGCGATCCCAATGGGAGATATGTTATTGTGTCAAGCACACTACGTGGTCAACGGATAACGCTTCTCAATGTGTACGGTCCAAATATAGATGCCCCTGAATTCTTTCAGGAATTATGGGGTCATCTCCAAACGCTCGCAAACTCACACATCATATGTGGGGGAGACTGGAATGTGACGGTGGAAGAGGGGGCGGACCGTTCCTTACATTCATAAGAACCACATAAGCAGGCCAGGGTGAAACTCCTTCATATGTTCACAGATCTATCGTTGACAGACATCTGGAGGCACAAATTCCCTGATAAACCAGGAGCTACACACATTTCAGCGGTCCACCATAGCTGGTCACGCCTGGATTACTGGCTGGGCACAGACAACATTGCACTATGGACGCGAGAGCTACAGGTCCTACCCAGAACACTTTCGGATCACAACCCTGTGTTGTTAACCCTAGTGATCCCAAATTATACTACACCTCCTTTTCACTGGAGGTTTCACTCCCGCGCTCTCACAGACCCAGTCTATGCAGACACCATCCACAAATCGATTAAAGACTACTTCCACTTAATCGAACCAGTGGTGGAAGATCCAGGGCTACTGTGGGAAGCATTCAAGGCCACAATACAGGGAGTGTGCATGAGCACCACGATAGGCATCTTAAAGGACATACGGCGGGAAATTACACGTTGTGAGACACGTATGAGGGAACTGGAGACGGCCTATGAGGCCACTCAAGATATCACCCTTTTGGGAAAGCTGAGAGAACTACACTCCGAACACCAGACATTTGTCGACGACGAAATTAAATACATAGACAAAAAACACACAGCCAGGTCGTATGGGGAGGGTGGCAGACCAGGCAGCGTACAGGCGGCCAAAATATGTGAAGGTAAAGGGCACACGGCTATACTACGCATTAAATCTGATGATGGAACGATTCACACACAAGCCACAGAAATTTTAACATGCTTTGCAGACGCATACGAGGAGCTATACAGGTCACGACCGATTGCATCGACGAAAGACATTTTTAACTAGCTAGAAAACGTGGCAATAGGGTGGCTGTCGGATGGACAGAGGGAGTTATTAGCATCACCCATCACGGTAGAGGAAGTAACTGAGGTAATCGCGTCTCTCCCTAATGGGAAAGCGCCAGGCCCTGACGGATACACAAATGAATTTTATAAACGATATGTGGATATCCTTGCCCCACACATGGTAGAAATGTATGGTGCAGCATTTGACAGGTCGGAATTACCCCCAACACTGCGTGAAGCAGCAATAATCGCACTTCTCAAACCTACCAAAGACCCAGAGGTATGCAACTCTCATAGGCCGCTTTCACTTATCAATGCAGACTCTAAAATATTGGTGAAATTGCTGCCTGTACGACTGAAACCACTGATGACGAATTTGGTCCTTCCGGATCAAGCAGGGTTTATCCCTACACGTTCCACTTCACATAATACTAGATCATTGTTAGCCCTTTCGCATTATCTTCAACCATCCACAAGAGCAGTAGCGGTCATGCTAGATGCCGCCAAGGCTTTTGACTCTATTGAGTGGAAATATCTGATTGCTATTCTACAGAGAATGGGTTTCCCCAAGCGCTTTGTACAGTGGGTATCACTAATATATACCAAACCGTGTGACCGAGTACGTATTAACGGTTACGTATCAGACTTATTTCACATCTAACGTGGTACCAGGCAGGGATGTCCACTCTCACCTCTATTATTCGCTTTAGCACTCGAACCCCTGGCCTGCATAATACGACAGAACTACAAATCGTCTGCGCTACAGTTCCCATCCAGACCATTACATATCTCTCTGTACGCAGATGATATGCTACTATATGTCCGCGATCCCAACACACATTTAAATCAAATATTGCGTGAATATATCAAATTTGGTGGACACTCGGGTCTGGCCATAAATTGGTCCAAATCCTCCATTATCCCACTGACAGATACGACAACTCCTCAAGACACTGAATATCCCTTGGAGTGGCAGTCTGAACCTATAAGGTATCTGGGCGTGATGTACCATAGGGATCCTGAAGTGGTTATCAGTTCAAAGTATGGGCCAGCAATATCCAAATTGGAAGATAAGATAACAGGTTGGATACAACTGCCCCTGTCCTTAGCGGATCGTATAGCGATCGTGAAGATGAACATATTGCCTAAACTATTGTACCTCTTTAATAACATCCCTATTGCGCCCCCAGGGGAGGTGTTCCGCCGTATCTAATCGCTTGTACTAAAACTTATATGGGCTGGCAAACAAGCACGTGTGGACCTCCAAACGCTAACGCTTCCGTATATATGGGGAGGTTTCGGAGTACCAGACTTCCTATTGTACTATTTATGCGCTCTGGCACAATACGCTGCATAATGGTACCACGAAATACCGTACCTCACACACACTGCTATTGAGGAGGGGGATGCGTTGCCGATACCACTAACGGCGATCCTGTCACATGAAGACAGCCCCTACATGCTCAAGACATCAACACAGTTGACACCACCATTAAAGCCTGGAGGAAATTGGGCCAATTGGTGCATAAGACGCCATTATATGCACCCACAATGCCTCTACATTACCATCAGGCACTATCGGTCATGGGTGAAAAAGTGGGCATGTCTCTGTTGCACCAAGTGGGCATTGAAAAAATGGGTGATCTGTTCCACGAGGGCTCATTTGTAAACACAGAGGACCCAACATATATCCACAATAAAACACCCATGTTTCAATTCACGCACTACAGATTGAAACGTGCTATGCAGGAACACTATCCAACGTTCCCTACTGAACCCGATATCCTAGACACGCTGCAACTAATCATTACAACCCAAGATTTGTCACACCTGGTATCTAGATTGTACACCACAGCACAGGCTGAGATAACACACACCACTGACAAGGCAAAAGCAAGATGGGACACGGTACTGGTAGAACCACTGTCGGAAAAGGAATGGCAGCAAACCTGTGCATTAACACAAATTCACAATCCCAACGGCAATTTAGGAATTATCCATTACAAGTTTGTGCAACAGGCATACTACACACCTGCGTGTATGTACAAATTTGGACTGCAGGATAACGACAGGTGTAAAAGATGTAACGAAGAGGGCGCAGGGTTTGCACATTTAGCATGGTCCTGTCCTGTGGTCCATGATTATTGGACAGAAGTGATAGCTGCGTTGTCCGCTATGATAGGGGTAGAGATGGAATGCACAATACGCACTTGCCTGCTAGGTCTCGTACCACAACTCAAAGCTACCCGACGTAAATTTTGTGTAATATCACTATTGTTAGCCAAGAGACAGATCGCAAAGTGCTGGCACAGGAGGCAAGTGCCCAAAACATCCAGATGGTTGCAGGATATGTCCAGCTGTAGAGACAAGCTACAGACCTACGAAGAAGAACTACCTGCAAAATCTAGGCCCAAGGACTTTTGGTGCTATCTCAAAGACTATGTGCTAACACTAGATGCGGGTGATGTGGAATGACTCATGTACACAAACTACTATATAGGAATTGTACATCTTCCAGTCCCGTATGCCTATAAACACCATGATTCACTATCATAATTCTGTTGCGACAGTTAGCTTGTAAGAGTCTCATATTTATGTTGCTACTTTGTTTATTTTATGTTCACTGTTGACCATCTACAAAATCATAAAAATCTAAGACCTCAAGTTATGCAATACAGTGCCGGATCTAACATTATTGAATTTAGAAATGTATGTATAAATCATCATTATGGCCTATCTATTAATTTGCAGCCGGCCCCAGGGTTGTAGGCTCGTGGCTGTGTAAGATTAACGAATTGAAATAAAGGTCTTGGAAAAAAAAAAGTTAAAAGAAATGAAAATAGGAGTACTCAACACAAGAAGACAATAGAATAAACACATGATGAAAAAAAAACATCAATCACTGCAAAGAAAATTCAAGCATTGGAAAATACTATTCATAAAAACATTCCATCAACATGCAAACCCAGAACATCCACAAAATGTCACTACCTTGTAATTTAAATTAAAAACACATTTAAAGCAGAATATGCAATAGCTTAAGAAAACATGCAAAATATGATGTGCCATGATAAACAACTAATAATATTACGAAATGCCACCAGTGAGCAAAATCTCTCTCGAGTTGACGGATGGAACTGGCTTGTGTAGCACCTCACCTCAGCCATGAATTCATTTAAGTAAGACAAAAAGAAGTTTGCTTCGGGCGGGTGCACCAGGAAACACAAGTTTGTAGACAGTACCTCCATGAGTCCCTTGCTCACTTGGCCACTGGATTCAAGATAGCCTGGCTGATAAGGATTATGAACCGAAACCGGTCCCAGAATGCTTGATTCCAGTCCAGGGAAGACTTGGCTTGGCAGTTCGGGCTGGACTGTTCCCATGAGGCACAGGGTCGGACTGATTTGCATATGGCCATGTCTGAACTGGGGTGGCTGAGTGAGCTAAAGAATGGTGATGGATTGAACCCAGATCAGTGGACTGGGTTGAGTGTTTGATTTGCTCAAATGCTCCGTCCATCATCCCCTTTTGTATCGCTTTGTTCGCCCTAAGTTGGCAGGGTATGCTCAGACGTGAGTCCCTTGCTCACTTGGCTACTGGATTCAAGATAGCCTGGCTGATGAGGATTATGAACCGAAACCGGTCCCAGGATGCTTGATTCCGGTCCAGGGAAGACATGGCTTGGCAGTTCGGGCTGGACTGTTCCCATGAGGCACAGGGTCAGACTGATTTGCATATGGCCATGTCTGAACTGGGGTGGCTGAGTGAGCTAAAGAATGGTGATGGATTAAACCCAGATCAGTTGACTGGGGGTGAGTGTTTGATTTGCTCAAACGCTCCGTCCATCATCCCCTTTTGTATCGCTTAGTTTCACCAAAAGTGCAGAGAAATAGAGAGATGGGCGTTTTCAATAAAAAGGTTACTTATTGAGCAGTCTGCTTTCTCATGCAAGAGAAGTGAATTGCTACAATCGTAATACTTGCTATGAAGTAAAGTGCGTACAGTAAAAGGAGTATTATGAAATAATACTGTAAAAGCATTTATACGGTTTCTAAGCCATATGATACTTAAAATAGATCAAATACATACAATGATAAATAATGACTAAAAGTACTCAACTGGTGCATCTAAAATACGCCTACTCCGGTGTACCTAACCTAAGCCTAGTACAAGGGAAGAAGTAAGTGAGGTGTAGCTTGAGTTAAATAGTTTCTGCCAAGAATCTATCCAAGAATTCTCTAATGCCCAGATGCATCAAGCATTTTTGGAGTCGCAAACGGTGCGATTCCTTAAAATCGGCCGTTTGCGACTCCAAAAATGCTTTTTGATATGCATCATTACTTTTTGTTAAAAATTGCTAATTTTGCGAATTTCTTAAATGCGATTGCAATTAAGGAATCGCAATTGTGCGATTCCTTAAATGGAATGTATCATTGTCAAAAAAATAGCGAATTTTAAAATTGCAAGTGCAAATTACCACGAGTTTGAACCTCGTGGTAATTTGCACAATTGTTTAAAAAAAGCACAAAAATGCATTTTTTAAACTGTTAAGTTACAGACACACATGTCCTTAGGACATGTGTGTATGTAACTTACATGTAAAAGTGCATTTCATGGGTGCAGGGGGGGTCCTTTGGACACCCCTCTCCACCCTTGAAATGCTTTGTTGAATTCCGATTTTCAAATTGCGAATTCGCAATTCCCATTCATTCCTAAGGGCATTTCAGCCCATAGGAATGAATGGGAATTGCGAATTCGCCATTTGAAACTTGCAATTTTATTGCGATTCGGTAAAAATTGCAATTTTTACCGAATCTCAATAAAATTGCGAAATAAATGATGCATTGCCATTTGCGATTCCTTATTTGCGATTCCTTATTTTTCGCAAATAAGGAATCGCAAATGACAACGTTGATGCATCTACCCATAAGGGTCTAATCAGCTCCGTACCTTGGTTATAGAATGAAGGAGGTCTTGTATCTCTCTCTCAGAACTCGATCTCCCAGTAACCCGCAAGGGTAGCAGGGAAACACTGGAGCTGGATTTCTTGGCAGGAGAAAAGACAGCGTCTCTCTCAGTGCATCAGCAGGGAGGGTCGGCTTTCTTCGGCACTCGCATATAGCAGGGCGTCGGGCAAGTAGTTAGTCGATCTGCTCCAAAACCACTGTGTATTTGTTAGGGCAGATGTGGGCATATTTATACCTGGAAGGTGCCGAGTTTGACGTAAGGGTGGACATAATAACGTCACTAAGAACTCGCACAGCATACAATGTATGATAACAAATGCTGTGATGTTGTGTTAACTGATGCGGAAAATAAAACCATTTTTTTTTTTAAAACAAGTTTTTCAGTCACACTGGGTGGAATCCTGGCCATGGCTAGCCCTGAAGGAAAGTCCGGAGGGGGAAGGACCAAACATTTACTGCACTATTTGCCAAAAATATCCTACTATAGCAGTCAGCTATTCGAGTTCTGGTAGGAATGCATTCTTAAGTGGATGTGACCAGTTGCACATTGAACCAATCAGAGCTCATGAAACTAGTAAGGCACATACGACATGTGTTTCATGGCACCGCCAGGAAATGAAAGAAACCACTTTGCAATGTCAGACTCCTACAGCGAGTACCTCAAATTCCAGTGTCCCTAGAGAGCAGCCCCTCTTCATGCAAGCACTGCAAAAACTGAAAGAAAGAAACTGACCATCTTGTTTAACAATGCGTACCTAATTGCAAAACAAGGTAAGGCACTCTCAGACATTGACACGCTATGTATGGCTATGACGAAAGCAGGTGTGGATATAGGAGAAAATTATGCAAACCGCGAAAAAGCCTCAGAGTTCATTAGATGTGAGGCAGATATACTTCGACAGGACATCAAAAAAATTGTTTCAAATTCTCGCTTCAACTGCATTATTGCTGACGGAAGCACAGATAGTGCCATCACTGAACAGGAAACTGTGCTGGTCAGAGTAGTCAATGGTGGAAAACCCTACACTCTATTTGCAGATCTTGTTCCACTTGAACAAGCACATGCTCCAGAGGTTCTGGACGGTATAGTTAAAGGAATCAAAAGGTTATCTTTGGTTTCAGTAGATATGAGGTTTACAGAAAATCCGGGTCCATCACTAATCGCTGTCAATTTCGATGGTGCTGCAGTTATGATGGGATCTAAGGAAGGGGCTGCAGCACTCCTAAAGAAAGACATTCCTTTTCTTCTGCTGTTCCACTGTGTAGCTCACAAGCTTCAGCTTGGGATTCTAGATGCTGTAAAATCCCATCCCTCTATTTGTCAGTTTGAGCCAACTTTGAAATGGATTTTCAAATTCTATTGGTATAGTCTAATAGGCGAAGAGATGCCAAAGAAATGTCAAGAATAATTGATGAAAACTTTGCACATTTCACTGATATTAAACAGGTTAGATGGGTATCCAGCAAAACCAGTGTTTTGGCAGCCATGCAACAAAACCTGCAGACAGTGGTTCTACACTTGGGACAGGTCGCAGCTGGTAGTGATGATTCTGCTGCTAAGGCAAAAAAGCACCTCTCAGTTGTTACTAGTTTTACATTTATAAAAAAACCTTTACAGACTGAGAGATATTCTGAAGCCAGTGTCTCAGCTTTCAGAATTCTTTCAGTCTAATGAACTGCTTTTATTGCATGTTCCACCTACTGTAGAGAGATGTGAGTTGACCCTAGTAGGCCTAAAGTGTGAGCTGGGTGAATATATGCAGCAGTTTAAAAAACTGTACCACCCTGAAGAAAAGAAGTTGGGACACATTTCTACTGATGGCTGGGAAATAAAGTTAGCAGGACACTGCCCACCAGCAGCAACAATCCAAAGTGACAGTTAGCTCATTGACAGTATGGTTAAGTACATTGATAAGAGGTTTGAAAATGTTAATTGCATGCCGGTTCAAGGTTTTCAGGCATTCGATTATACACTGTAGCCAGAAAGTAGAGAGGAACTCTATTCATATTGGCTCTCTGATATTGAGGCATTTTTACAATATCTTGAGGTACTTTTCACCACAGACAAGAGGTTGGCAATTGTAGAGGAGTTTTTTGGACTTAAAACCCATATGAAAAGCTTTCAGACCAAAGGTATTCCTGTATTGCCTGCATATTCCACCCTGCTTGCAACAAAACCTTACTCGTTGACTAATATATTAAAGCTTGTGGAGATGCTGTTCACATTCAGTGTATCTACAGCAGAAGCTAAAAGTGTGTTTTCTGCCATGAATATCATTAAGAACCCACTAAGAACACGGTTAAATCAAGATGTTCTCCAAGACCTAATGCTCCTTAAGGTAGAAGGACCCAACTTTGAGGAATATGACCCCAGCAGAGCTATTGATCTCTGGCTTACAACAGGAGGCACAAAGCATGTGTGCGGACATAAAAGGCCACATCTATCGTAACTGTTGAAGTGTTGCTAATATGGGTTTTAGAGCATCCTGCCATGCATAATTGTTTATTGTTGTATTTCTATTCAATTTCTATATGTTTGGATAAAAGGGATAATATGGGTTGTCAAGTTTTCCTATAGCATTATTATTGCACAGCATTTAATGATTTACTGATTTTAATAAAGCAACAATATATGAATGTTTCTCTGTCAGCTGGAGCCCTTATGTTTGATGTGGGAAGGGAGTAGGTGGGATACGTGGATTTTACAGGACATGTAGATCTCAGTGGAATTTTGTCCCTTGGACAACTAGATTTTTGGAAAATTCCACACCCCTGCACTCTCTCATCCAACATTCCATAACCAACTCTCACACCAACATTCCACTCCACAGTAACACAGGCTGAGCAGCAGGTAAAACAGACAGTTAACTACAAAAGACTGGAGTAGTATTTACATGGAATATTAGAATCGAAGAGTCTAGTTTCAGGATAAAAGAACTGATAAATACAAAGGAAATCTTTCCCGATTTCACAGACTTTTTTCTGAACAGAACAAGGCACCACTATGTATTTAAAGGGAAGATACAAGAAGAACTTCAAGTTGTTTATTGTGGTAGGCATAAACGTTTCTAATAAGGCTAATTATAGTATTGAACAGGGTTGAATCTTAGTGGACGCTGGGAATGTTTTATAAACTGTGTAACTCATGTTTTATCAGACATTCCTCAAAGCACTGAAGATATCTTTCAATCAATCAGTAGATTTGTAGAGCGCTACTTGTAACCCATGAGGGTCCAGGCACTTTCGCCACTAAAGCATAAGAACACATGCACCTTTCTTTCCCATGTGCCGTCATTGTCATTTTGATTTATGAGGCCCAGGGTTCTGGGAGGTTAAAGTAAACTAAAGTCATGCTTCCATTCTAAACGTCCGTTTCCCTCCCTTAGCTACCCCAAATCTTTGCGCAATTATAGTAAGTGCAGTTGGTGGTGTTGGGCGGTGAACCCGCAAGATCTTCATACAAGCTGAGGAGAAGGCCATTGCTGACCCTTTCAGTGGAACAGCTCTATATTTCTCACTATCCAAGACTACTTGCAGACACTAGGAATGATCTTAGTAAATAGTCATTGTTGCACATTTATAGTTCGGACAGATCATTAACATTAATATTCTTCCTCCTTTTTTAGTATTTTTTATGTTCTTCCTGCCTCAGTAGAATGCAGCTTACTTGAAGCACTGAAAACTAGCTCTTTAAATTTAATTGGTAGGGTGGTTGTCCGTGGGCGTATATATAAAATACTCATCCTACTATGAGAGAAGGGAGACGTAACCCATCCAGACTCCTTTGAATACTATAAAGTAGCTCAAATAAGGGTCCTGGGTGAATACGCTCTCAGAACCACTGACTAGTTATGGCCTTACCTGGTACTAGCCACATTGGGAGGTTCCCTATGGGGCTCACCTAAGAAAGCAGAAATGAAATAGACTGGCCAATGTGAAATTGAACACTTGCACAAAACGTGGCTCTTATGTCCTGGGACTAAAGGAGTACATTGAATCCTATGAGCAGGCATTTCTGCTAAATGAAGGGGAGATATACCATTACAACCAACTGTGCTAAAAGATAAAGCATCCAGAAATTTAAGAGATCACACTCCTTTGGCAAAGTGTATAGTTTTGCACATAGGCTCAAAGAATGTCATTTCCAACACCTAATCAACACTTAGAGATGCAACCATTAACCCCTATAGGGCCTACATCGATAGATGGGGAAAAAAATGGTAGACCCATTGAGCAGGTTGAATGTGAGAACTTTTGATACAGCCTTGTAAAGAAATCCCCCAGTTTTATTTATTTATTTATTTGAAAGTTTTATAGAGCGCGAACAAGATCCCTACGGATATCAGAGCGCTTTACAGACAGAGTGTGAATAAGCATGCAAATGACTGATGATTAAGCTGTTGCGTGTTTATCTAGGTTCCTGATCGATACTGTGACCTTATGCCCCTATTCGGCTATAAATCCATTTATTCCCTATATTGGCATAACCGTTCAAGTGCGATTTTCTGAAAAGTCATCTCTGGCCTCACACGAACAGAGCCACATTTCAGCATAGTTCCTTCTGCCACTTCCTTTGCGACCAATTAGTGCAATGACAGAGCAGTAGTCACTATCTGATATTCCTAGATAACACTCCGAGTTCTTCAACAAGATAAAAACTCAGCAAACCTGGAAATCCCCGCTTGCTATGTTTTGATTAGTAATAGAACTCTAATGAGCAACTGATAACTAACACTTCCTAGTGACATCTTTAATTGACGTCTTATGTCCAGCAAACTTGCGTCAAACCCGGCACCTGTCAGGTATAAATATTACCAACGTTGCCTTAAGCAATTGCCTGTTGTACGAGCTACTGAAGCCAGCTGCCTGCACGACCCCGTGTTGGTAAATCTAGCACTCTGTCGCTGCAGCCTGCTATCCTGTGGTGGTGAAGCTGCTGATACCATTATCGCCGCTAAAGCGCGACCTATGGTGCAGTACGCTTAAGGAGCTGAACAGCCGTCCCTCTGCGAAGACATCCAGCAGATTCCAGCTGCCCGCGGACGCTGTCCCCCCTCCTTCCTCGACGCGCTGAAGAGAAGCCGCTGCCTTTCTCGTGCAGAGAAATCCAGTCCCGGCGCTTCCGGTTTACCCTCGCGGGTGACTGGGATATCGAGAGAGACCCCTGAAGGAGATACCAATCCTCCATCATTCTATTCAGAGGTATGGTGTTGACTAAACCCTTAGACGAGAATTCTTGAAACAAACCTTGGCAAAACCAACTTAACTTAAAGCTACTTACTTACTCCCCTTTCACATGTTAGGCTTAGGTCAGGCACACTGGGGTAGGCTTAGTTAGAAGCACCAGTTGAGTATGTTAGCCTAATGTATATATGACTGTATATATGTTTTATTACGTTTAAACCATTGTATGGCTAAGAAACCATATCAATGCTTTTACAGTTCTATTTCGCAATACTTATCTTACTGTACGTACTTTTTATAATAACAATTATTGCAATTGTGGCAATACATTTCTCTTGTACGAGAAGAAAGACTGTTCAATAAATGTTAACCCTTTATTGACTAACGCCCGTCTCTCTATTCTCTACATCTCGTGAAAGTAAACTGCACTAGACTGACTGAGTGAAATACATGTCTATTGTTTCACACGACCCTAGAGATTGACTCTTGATCTGAGGAGCAAAGTTGTCATGTTGCACGGTTGTTGGAAAACTGAATCCCTTCTTGTCTGTGCCAAGGAAGCTGATCACTTCCTATGCAGAGAAGAAAGTTTCCAGTGACCTCTGAGCTAGTTGGTAACACAACCCAATTAAGTTTAGCATAGTCAGTGGAGGCCTGGAATATCCGCAGTTCCACGTCGATACTACTGTTTATGTTATTCCAATGCGCAGGGCCTAGTGGGAAACTAGGAACTACACTACAAAGCAAAAACGTTTGAGAAAATAGATGAAAATGGTTACAACATAAAGACAAACAATGTAAGGAGGTAAGGATGCAAGGAGGTCAATATACATACAGAATACAAAATAAATAGTCTCAAGCTGAAAAAGTATTAAGTTACTAGATTACATCCATAAATACAATATAAATAGTCTCAGGAGGAAAGGTATTGAGTTATCAGAGTACAATAGTCAGAGCTCATGGAAATTTGGCTAAGAGGAGAGCTTTTACTTCTTTTTTGAAGGATGCTGTGGATGAGATAAGTCTGATTTCTGGAGGGAGGGCATTCCATGTCCTCGGCGCCATTCCTGAGAAGGAACGTTTATAGATTATTTTCTTGTGGAATCCCATAGGTTTCAAGAGAAGATTGTCTGCGCTTCTTGTCGCTCTTGATCCACCAGAGATTGTCAGTTTCTGAGCAAGATAACTGGGGGAATTGTGGTGTAGAGCTTTGTGGGTCATACAGGCGATATTCAGATGTATTCTGGCTTCGTAGGGCAGCCAGTTTAAAGCTTTTAGATCAGGAGTGATGTGTGACCTTTTTTTCGAACCTGTGATGAGTCTGGCTGCAGCATTAATAGAGGCTTTTAATGGTGCTATAGTTGATAGGGGGAGACCACAGAGGGCAGCACTTCCATATTCCACTCTTGGGATGACCAAGGCTTGGACTGCAGTTTTGAAATCCTTGGGGGGGATGGAAAGGTTTCAATTTACGCAATGTGTTGATGTGGAAATTAGCTCCCTTCGTTGCATTGCTGATGTGATGATGCATGTTGAGATTACCGTCTAGGGTTATGCCTAAAGATTTTGCGGAGTCCACAATAGTAGGTTGAACGTTGAAAGCAGTGAGATGATTAAGCCAGGGCTGAATGATGGGGACTTTGGTGGGAGGTGCTATTAGGAGGAATTCTGTTTTTATCGCGTTAAGTTTGAGGTGATTCTCTGCTAGCCAGGTCTGTGTGTTCCTAAGCGTTGTGTTGAGTATTTTGATGTCATCGAGGGTGTGTATTTTGAGGTAGAGTTGGGTGTCATCAGCGTACATGTGGAATTGAACATTGGATGCTTGGAGTAGTGTGGTAAGTTATGTTATGTTATAGTGACTTGTATAGCGCGCGGCTACCCCAGCCAAGGGGCGTCCCGGCGCTGCGAGCAGACCATTGCAGAGAGTTAGAGGTGCAGAGGAAAGAAAGGAATTATTGGAAGAGAGGAGTTTTGATGGCCTTTCTGAAGGCTAAAAGGTCCTGCATACCACGGATAGATTCCGGGAGACTGTTCCATAGCTTAGCAGCTAGGAAGCTAAAGGATCGGCCGCCTACTCTGGCCAGTCTGGTATGGGGGTTGATCGCGAGATGTTGTCCCTCTGAGCGAAACGACCTCCTAGGAATGTACTCCGACAGGAGGGGGCACAGCATAGGGGGAGAAGCGGTTTTAAGGATTTTAAAGGCTAAACACAGTGCCTTAAACTGGATCCTTTTAGCCACCGGGAGCCAGTGCAATTTTTTCAAGGCTCCGGACACCGAGGAGTGGCGAGGAAGACCTACCAGTGCCCTGGCTGCCGCATTCTGGACTCTCTGCAATCTGGTGGTTTCGGCAAGGTTCGCCCCGAGTAGAAGAGAGCTGGCATAGTCCAGTCTTGAAAGGATGGTCGCCTGAACAATTAACTGGCGGGTGCGGCAGTCAAAGAACCTCAAAATAGGTCTGAGGTTACGTAAAATGCCGAGGCAAGTGGCAGCCACCTTTTTAGTATGGTGAGTGAACTTTAGTGCCGAGTCCACCCAGACTCCCAGATTTTTAACGCATTCCTTTGGCTTGGGAGGTTGGCCCAGGACATCAGGCCACCAGCTATCTCCCCAGGTTCCATAACTAGATTAAACAGAGTAGGGGAGATGGAGGATCCTTGAGGGACACCCAAAGTTACAGGAACTGGGGTGGACATAGTGTTCTTGATTTTGAATTTTTGGGTCCTGTTGTGCAGAAAGGAGGTGAACCACTTGAGAACTGTCCCTGAAATACCCATTCTGAGATTCAACAGATCAAGTAAATTCTCATGTTTGACCGTATCGAAGGCTGAAGAGAGATTGAGTAGTATGAGGAGGCAGGAGCCATTCTGATCAAGTATTTGAAGTGCATCATCAATAAGGTGGGTCATGGCAGATTCAGTGCTGTGGCCTGCTCGGAAGCCTGATTTGTATGGGTTGAGGAGGTGAAAGTGGTCAATGTGTTTAGCCAGTTGAAGGTGTACACATTTTTCTAATAGTTTGGCTAGGGAAGGGATATTGGTGATAGGGCGATAGTTGTTAAGTTCGGAGGGGTCCGCTGTGGGTTTCTTTAAAATGGGCGAAACCTGTCCAACTTTGAGGGAATCTGGGATGCATCCTTGTTGAAGTGAGCTATTAATGATTTTGGTCCAGAGGGGGAGAAGTAGTGGGATAAAGTCCTTTACGGCGTTTGCGGGTAGAGGGTCAGTGAGTTGATTGGAAGGCTTCAGTGAGCTAAGAATCTTGGCAATATTTTCTTCCGAGTACATTTCAAAGGATGACCACGAAGCATTGTTTTTTAACTCAATGGGCGTTTTACTGTGAGGGTTAGAGTAGAGATTTAGATCAGTAAGGAGGTCATTCCTGATGTTGTCTGTCTTTAAGTTAAAGAAGGAAGAGAATTCTTCACAGGACGGCAGTGCATTAGAGGTGTTTGAGAGAGTTTGAGGGACATCTTTGGATTGAGTTTTTATTAACTCGAACAGTTTTTTTGGTCGGTTTCTTGCTTGATCAAGCTGGAGGCTAAAGAAAGCAGATTGAGCGTTTGATTTTCCTAAAGTAAGCGTTTCTTTTTTTCTTAAGTGTTATGAGGTGCAAAGCTGACGGGACAGATCTCCAGTTACGTTCTGCCTGTCTCATCGCTCGTCTATCATCATTAAGAAACCCATCATACCATGGTTTAGAGATTTTTGAAGAAACATTCTTTAATTGAAGGGGGGCAGCTGCGTTGATGATTGAGGACATCGAATTGAGGTAGTGGTCGGTAAGGACCTGTACTTCAACAACGCCAATGGGAGGTAAGAGAAGATTGTGGTTGAGGGATGGTAGTGAATTGGGGTTGAGTTTCTTCAGATCTCTCTTCCAGATCTTAGGTCCAGTGGATTGAGCCGGAATAAGCTTCATTTTTTCGATAATGAGGAAAGTGATAATGAAGTGGTCAGACCAGTCACAGAGTTGGATTGACTCGAGTTGGATAGAGTCAGCTTTGGAGATGATAAGATCCAAGATAGAGCCTTTGTCGTGGGTGGGGCTGTTGCACATTTGTGTGAGGTCTAGGTCGATGAGGAAGTTTTTGAGACTATTGACTAAAGAGTTGTTGTGGTCGTTCCAATGAAGGTTGAAATCCCCAAGGAAAATCTGTGTATGTGGACGTCCAGTGTTCGTTGTGATCAGATCCATGAGGTGCTCAGTAAAGGTGAGGTTGTCTCCTGGAGGGTGGTAGAGAATATGCAGGGAGCAAACAGGGTTAGTTTCGCTGATGATATCAAGACAAAGGTATTCCCAGGAGGAGAATAAAGGTGAACTGGCTCTATTGACTGCAAGGTTGCTACGGTGAATACATGCAAGTCCACCCCCTGTTTTGCAAGCCCTGTCTAGCCTAATGATATGGTAGTTAGGGGGAACTAGAATGTCAATGAGCGGTGAGGAGGAGTCTGTTAACCAGGTTTCGGTGAGTATGATCAAGTCTAGGTCATGTGCGATGATGAGGTCTGCAATGTCTGAGGCATGCCTGGGGGCCGATCTGCAGTTCAGAAGAGTGCACTTAAGCCGAGGAGTGATAAGGGAGGAAGAGGGGTCAGGAGTGAGACTTTTTTTAGATTATCAACAACGATACCTCTATCGTTCTGTTTGGAGGATCTGAGGGGATTGAGAGGACTAGTACGGATAGGAAGATATGTGTGGGTCAAGGGTGCGATATCATATGAGTGTATGAGAGAGTGTATGTCGTACGCTGAGAAAGGGTTGGGGCTGCGAAGAGGGCGGGTGGTAGAGTTATGTGAGGGGATAGATGTCCAATAAGGAAGATTCTGTTTGCAGGGAGGAGGGGGTTGGGTGTGGCGCTTGTCGTGTAAAGAGGTTTTAGGGGGTAAAGGGTGCCTGGGTTGTTTAGAGAATAACTCTTTGAAGGAATGGAGATCATCTTTGATTTGAAGAAGAGTTGTCATTTAATCCTGGCAGGGATATTAGGGAATTTTTTACACATTTGGTGTTATGCCAAATATCAGGTCGAACTGTGATGGAATTCTTGTGGCAATGAAAGATCATTGGTTGCCCTGTCTCATCAGCTAGATGCTTGGTGTCTCTAGGGCTCATTCTCTTTTAACAGAGAATCAGACAGACAAGCATTCAATATGTAACTGCTTGGGACCAGCGAAATTAGCTTTGGAAACTCTGTGGAAGCACACATAACAACCCTGTCTAACAGATGGGCAATTAATAATGAATGTATTTGCAGCATCCTAGCAACTGAACGCTTGTTGCAGACCCTAAATGGTCAATATGAAGACTTTGAGAAGGGGAGAAGTTGACTCGTTTATCAGGCCTGCTTAGTATTGCCTATCCTCCTGGATACAAGACAATCAATGTGTTTACATAATGATGTGGAATGTGGAAGGTAATATGTGAAAACTGCTGGAGACCAAGATAGTATGGGGTTTGGCGCAGGTGAAATCGACATTGAAATTGTAAATCTAATGGAATAGGAATTACTTACAAACAAAAACTATATATAACAGGGAACTCATGCATGCAATACAGACCCATGAAACTTGAACTTTAACGTAAAGAAGCAGGAATATTACAGACCAGCACTGGGTAAGTTATCTCCCCTCTCCATGGTTTCGGTCCTGAAAATTAGAAATCAGATTAGAATGTTTAAAATGGTAACACATTAGTCACTACACATACAATGCTAATAAAGTGTCGGTCTCTTTGCATAAACTTAAATCATAATCAAAAACGTTAAAAATCGTATATTCACAATCAATTTACACAAAAATAAAGTTGAACATCTAAAACAAATAATGGCAAAGATACTTTGTTGACCTTTTATTTTTATTGCAAATCTACACACACTTCCTCCACTACAGTTGCATCAGCAAATCTCTGTTGTCAGATACACAAATATAAAAAAAAACATTATGTGGGTTCAAAGGAAAATATTCCCTTTATGGCGATTCAGTTGATCTTGGCCATAGCGAGGCACATATCCTTATGCAGGGGTGCTCTGGTACATGGGAGCCACCTCTAAACTCCATTTTAAAGGGATTTAATCAACAGTACCATGCTTTCTTCAAACTATATATGCGTTGTTGCTCCTATTCCTTGCTCAGGAATGCCAGTCCTTTTTCTGTAAAGTAGCCTAATGGAGTGCTGCCGATAAACAAGGTAAGCGGAGTAAGTGAATTAATAGACGGAGCAGAGAGAATACAGATTAGTAGGAACAGTGTCAACATAATGGAAACTATCTTACTCCAAGATCCTCGCTCTTCAATTCCCAAGATATGGGTGGATTTTATAGTGACATACAAAAGGAGGAAAATAGAAGCCTTGGGCAGCTACGGAGGCATGGCATAAAGGTATCTCAAAACTTCTTATGCAAACTGTGTTTCACCTCTAGTACAATACTAAGTACACAGTTCATGCAGAATGCTTGTCAGGTGGCCTACGCAGCCATCTTCCAAATCAGTAACATCTGTGGAGAATGCCAGTGATGCTGCCTTGGTTGCTGCTTAAGAGTGAGCAACACATAAATGCTTCTTAGAGTCGGCCAACTATTACCGAATAATCATTTAATCCTTTTATAAGGCACAGAATCCAGAGGCTTTCACCTACATAAAAAATACCTTTACCGCAACCCAGTGCTTGCCGATGCCAATAATAAAGAACCATTCATTATACGAGCTAATGGTTCAGACGTGCTGGTAGAATCCTTTTCAGAGGGTCACAGGGCAGACAGGGGCTACCGGGCCCAAACGTGGTTTCAGTCCTTTTACCTCTGATGTCCTTGGTCCGACATACTATGTATCCTGCTCAACTGGGCCAATTACCCCTTCTGCACTTGACCCTCAGTGTCAGATATGGTCGAGCAGTCAAGGCTCCCAAGAAGTGAAGGGGCAGGGCAGAAGAGTGTAGATATAGGTGAATGAACACGACTCATCACTCAAAGCACAAACAATAAATCAATGTCCAGTTAAATACTTGCATTTATAATAAAAACATGATGTTTATTTCTAATTCTATAAATGCAAAGGAATATGACATTCAGAGGCAACAACACAATCCCTTGAGTTTGGCACTCTAGTAGTTGTCAGGAAATTCCTGTTCCAACGTCCTTCATGTAACATGTTTGAGGTCATTCACTGGTGGCCACATCCAGGGAATTCCCACTATTAGTCCAACTCAAGAATTCCCCTTTAACTCTTAAGGATTTTGTCAAAAGTATCTGTGTTGCCACAGCACAGTTAGCAGCGAGTCCCATGGGGCCCAACATACCCACTCTTGCACCACAGAATAGTTCTGTGGTGCAGCGGGTGCCCTCTGCGTGAGCACCCGTGAGTCCTGTTCTACTCTGAGAAGTCAGGCTGTCAACGTCCACCTCAGCAGGACGTAGCGGCACAGGCTCGCTCTCCTAGACGGTGCCACTAGAGTTCTCTCAGTGGTCAAAGCAGCTCCCAGATCGTGAAGACACAGTAAGTCTCTTTCCTAGACGGTGCCTGCCGCTAGAGTTCTCTCAGTGTTCAAAGCAGCTCCCAGATCATGAAGGCACAGTAAGTCTCTTTCCTAGACGGTGCCTGCCGCTAGAGTTCTCTCAGTGTTCAAAGCAGCTCCCAGATCATGAAGGCACAGTAAGTTGTCTTTATCCAGCAGGGTGTTGAATCCTTTCTTCAGCTCCCAAATGGAGCCAAACAAGGGTGCAACATCATCCATGGCGATCTCAGGGGTCAGTCAGAGGCAGTTCCCTCGCAGAGTGGGTCCAACCTGCCAAATGTAGCCTCAGTATTTCCTTTAGATGGCAGTCCTAATCCTTCAGAAACGTTGGTACCGGCAGCCTCTCCTGACATTACAGGGTTGCTGCAGTACTAGACAGTACAGGTGCAGGCTCCACTGGCACAAGCGCCCCGCCAAGACTGTTACGAGTTTCAACACTTCTCACATTAGCAACTCAGTTGCTGGCCCTCTGCTATACGGGGTCCCTGCAGCGGTACAGGACCATCCAGTCCTGCACGGCACATCTCACAGCAGTCTCAACTGGAACACGGGGATGGGCGTCACGGAGCTGTCACTGCACACGTGCAATGACTGAATCTGTGCACAGCTAAATCCTCACACAGGAAGCCCTTACTCTAGGGCTCCCCCACTGGACCTCACTCCCTCCAACATTACTTTTTCTCACAGGGCACACTGGTTTTGGCAAGCAGACAGGCGCTGGTGCTCTAGGCTTTTGACTAAATAACCAAATGGGATGTGGCTCCGCACTCATATGTTTTCAGCTATACTTTTCAAAGTTTGTAATCTTTTCCAACGGTGTGGTTGGTGCTTTGTGTGAATCCCCCACTGAGCATTGGGGGTGTAATACTGATTCTGATGCGTGTTTCTTGGGTCCCAAGATTCACAATCACATAAGCACTCGAAGAGGCTCCATTCATTCAATTTTCAAAAAAAGTGTTCACATATTTTTTATGTACGGTTTTCCTTTATTTTTCATCAATGCGTCGTTATTAGATCATCATAACTTTCAAAATTAATTTCCAATCATTATGCCCGATGCATTTCGAGCTAACTGCTCTTCCTCAGGGGACTTTTTTATCTAAAAAAAATACATCAAATCATGTATAGGTACAAAACAAGTAATTACTTCTTTTTTTTGTGAAAAATCTTTATTGTCAGGAAGGCAAAATATATAGTCACAATAACACATTTAGATGTCAATATCATATCAACATTAGTTATCATCAAGAGAGACGGATATATCAAATCATATTCTGACATAGGGCATTTACTTTCCTATTCTGGACATGGATGAATTATGAGCAACTAATACGCACAGACTTTATCACATCTTCATACCATACCCATTTTTCATTCCGTGATCCGCCCACTTTCGGTACAGTTATCAGTTCCTGGCAAATTCAACTAACAGAAAAAAAGAAAAACAATAAAACCCAACTAAAGTCATCACTCGGTAGAGGGTTATTCCCGTTCATAGTCAGTTGTCAGCCATTGCACACGTTCAGCACGATATCAAAGGTAGTATCACACTCCCGCGCCACCCCAGCACAAACCAGTTCATTATGTATGCCCACCCTTCCTAATCCTCCTCCTCCTCTGAGTCCAAGTCCTCGTCTTCCGGTAAGGGTTCACACGGTTCTCCCCTGTATTTGTTCCAGGGCGTCCACACCTTATTCCACTTACGTGGGCAGGCCCGCAGCACGTACACCGCCCTTTCCTTCACCATGAGGAGGTCCATATTCCTGATCCATCCAGCTACCGTAGGTAATTCCGGGGCACCCCATTTTTGCGCAATGTCTCGCTTGGCCACTGTCACAGCCAACGTGACCCATAGCTGTCCATACCTGTCCAGGTTATTAGGGTCCCAAATGTTCAACAGGCACTTACGGGGTTCAGGCAGGATTGAGATTTCAATGGCCTGGGAGACTGTGCGCATAATTTGCTTCCAGATGTCTTGGACTAGAGGGCAATCCCATAATGTGTGGAGCAGAGTTCCCTCTTCCCCGCAGCCCCTGAGGCAGAAGGGGTGTGGCGTCCCCTCTGTATTCTATGAAGAAGTGTTCTGGTGTAATAAGTGCGGTGTAAAATCTTGAGTTGCACTAATCTGAACCTAGCCGAAATGCCTACTTCTCTTGGTGATGCAAGCGCCTCGTTCCACTCTGTATCATCCATTTCACCTAGTTCCCCAACCCATCTCTCTCTAAGTTTCTGTGTGGGGTCTGTCAGGTTGTTAATCAGTTTTTTATACGTGAGAGAGGTTGCCTTTTGTTCCATAAAGTCCGTCAGTAGTCTGTCCTCTAGTGGCGACGATACGGGAGTGTGGTGTCAGGTGGAATTGCTTGCAGTAGTGCGTGTCGGATCTGCACATACCTAAATGTTTCAGTGGAGCCCAAACCATATTGTTGGAGCTGTGAGAATGCAACCACCGTGCCTTTGTCCCAAAGGTCCCCCACCACGGAAATCCCTATGTGATCCCATTGCGCGAATCCCTTACAGGACCTTAGGTTTCCCAGCGTTCTTGTGTCCCACAATGGCGTCAACCTGGTGATTTTCCCCTTCCAGCCCAGCCGAGATTTTGCTGCATGCCATAATGCCGCCGTATGAAACGTCGGTCCGATTAGGTTCTTAACTTGTGAGAAGTTGTATAGCACCGAAAGCATGCCGTCCGTCCCCAGCTGCGACCAATCCGCCTTGTATGCGGGGTCTCCCCGCGGGACATGGATCCAGTGATTAATTATCTTAAGTTGGGACGCCCAATAATACAATTGGAGATTGGGCAACGCAATCCCCCCTTCATACCAGCTTTTCACTAATTTGTCATGCGCTATACGGGCTGGGCCGTTGCTCCACAGCAAGCTGGATACTAGTGCAGCGACTTGTTTGAAGTAACGCGGTGCCACCATATAAGGGGTATTTTCTAGCACATAGAGAAATCTGGGGAGAGCCATCATCTTATATAGCGCCGCTCGCCCAAGGAGGGTCAGCGGCAGAGTAGCCCAGTATTTAACATCTGCACGTAGGCGTGCCAGAGGTGGCATCAAGTTCGCGGCATAAAAGTCCGCGGCATCATTAGTGATGAAAATACCCAGGTATTTAAAGGAGGTGGTTGCTAACTTTAGGGGACATTCGTCCTGTAATAGTGGGACCGGGCCTTCAAGCACGTATATTATTGATTTGGACCAATTCAGGGTGTAACCTGACGCCTTTCCGTGCTCATCGCACAGAGTCAATAGGGCAGGGATTCCCTCGTTAGGATTAACCATGTAAATCAGCATATCATCTGCATATAGGGAGACTTTATCCTCCCACCCTTCCTCCCAGGTGATGCCCCGAAACAGTGGCGTTGCTCTGAGCAGGATGGCCAATGGCTCTAGTACCAATGCAAAGAGTAGGGGCGATAGCGGGCACCCTTGTCTAGTTCCGCGCCCCAGTGGGAACGTTGGTGAAATGTGACCATTCGCAACCACCTGTGCCACCGGTGATGTGTATAATAACCGTACCCATGCAAGATATTTCGGGCCGAAGCCCATTCGAGTAAGGACAGCAAACAGATACTCCCATTCCACCAGGTCGAAAGCCATTTTGGCGCCTAGGGATAAAATTACAGCTTGATCTGAAAGAAGATGTGCCCGTGCCAGCACCCCATGTACCCTCCGCAGATTCATTGCCGTGCTCCTGTATGGCATGAAACCCGATTGATCGGGGTGTATCAGGGTGTGTAGGTGCTGGGTCAGGCGACTGGCCAGGAGTTTCGCCAAGATCTTCGCTTCAACGTTGAGCAAGGAAATGGGTCGGTACGAGGTGCATGCAGTCGGCGGTTTGGCTGGTTTAGGAATGGCTACTATCGTGGCCGTGCGTTGGTCAAGAGGGAGTTCCGCCCTCTCCACACTTTCAGCATACATATCCAGCAGGGGTTTGGCCAACACGGAGGCTGTCGCTTTATACCATTCTACGGGTATCCCGTTGGGCCCTAGTGCTTTGCCGGATTGCAACGCCTGTATTGTCAATTGGATTTCGTCCTCCGTCAAGTCTGAGTCTAGTTCCTGCTGCGCTTCTTGTGAGAGCTCGGGGATAGCAATGTGTTCGAGCGATGCCATCGCCTCCCGTTCCGTGACGGTCCGCACCGGGGTGTATATCTCCTGATAGTGGCGTGCTAAGGTGCGTATTATTTGTTCAGGGTGTGTCTGTAGCTGGCCATCATGTGCGTAGAGTCTCTGTATCCCTCGGTTACTACCGCCCCGTTTGTCCAACCAAGCCAGCATCCTCCCAGCCTTGTCACCCACGTCATATATTCTGTGTGCGGTGTTTGCTAAATGCCCCTTAGTAATCATTGTGAGGTGAGCCTGGTGTTGGTGCTGTCGGAGGTGCAGCGTATGTGTGGTGTCA
The DNA here is from genome assembly GCF_964263255.1 of Lissotriton vulgaris. Classification (NCBI taxonomy): domain Eukaryota; kingdom Metazoa; phylum Chordata; class Amphibia; order Caudata; family Salamandridae; genus Lissotriton; species Lissotriton vulgaris. The sequence goes on from NC_141691.1 coordinate 1,109,470,899, forward strand.
GGGGTGGGGTCCGACATGTGGGCGGTGTTCGCGGTGCGGAGTGCCAACTCTAATTTCGCGAGTTCACTTCTGGAGTCTCTTTTATGCCCTGTGATTGCCGCAATGGCTGCGCCGCGTAGGACTGTTTTGTACGCTTCCCAGAGCATCGAGGGCGAGGAAACCGTTCCTACATTTTCGTTAAAGTAGTGTGTTGTGGCCAATTTGAGTTTCTTTCTGATTCCACGGACCGTTAAATAGTTAGGGTATATCGGATACATTCTGGCGCGCTTCCTCTCTTTGGTAGTAAGGTGGAGGGACACTGGGGAGTGATCAGATATGCCTCTGGGCAGAATTTCTAGTTTGTCTATTGATCCCAATCCCATCCCTAAAAAGAAAAGTAATCAATACGCGAGAGGCTGTTATGTGTAGAGGAGTAATGTGTGTATTGAGTCGTCGTGGGGTTCAACTGACGCCAAACATCTGTGAGGCCTAGTGCGCTCAGAAAACCAGGAAGCGCGGCAGCCCTTCTCGGGCGGTCTCGTATGGGCAAGGTGTCCAGGAAGGGGTCCGTTATTGCATTGAAGTCCCCCCCAATGATCATATCACCCTCGGGGAGGTCAATGAGAAATTGCCCAAGCGCCGGCAGTGCTGTAGAGTGGAGCGCCGGGGGGATGTACACGGACACCACATTGAGGGGTCTCCCCTCCCACTGGCCAGATAGCGCAGCAAAACGACCCTGATCGTCCGTCTTGCGGCTTTCAACCATAAAGGATGAGTTCTTTTTAAGGAGTATCCCAGTGCCCCTGGAACCCGTAGTGAAATCCGCGTGTACTGCCATGGCATTCCCACGTCTGTCTAGTGCTTTGCATGTAGACCCTGCCAGGTGTGTTTCCTGAAGCATCACTGACTCAGGCCCATGGCGTTTGACGGTTTGCAGGACCAAACCTCTTTTAATTTTGTCCCCCAGTCCTCTAACGTTCCATCTAAGCAGTTTCAGGGGGGGTACCATTATCATCGCAGGGGCGCCCTCAGTGGGTGCATCTCGTTCCTGTCGGGCCATCAGGACTCGCGACCAGTGTTACTGATGTGTGGCAGTGTGGTGTAACGCTTATGCAATGACGTGTGCTGGGGTACCAGGAGTGTACGGCCTGCAGTAGGACCGTGTTCCACATGGAAGTAGTGATGACTAAGAACAATAACCGTAACATTACAACTTTTTCCCCCCCACCCCCTCCCTGCTCCCCTGCACCACGGACGAAGTCCCGCCCGCATCCCCAACTTGGCAGAGTGCTTAATCCCATCCCCATCTATCTTACTTGCCTGTGGGGTTGGTGAGTCCCCTACAGGCACCGGCCAATGCCCGCCCTACTCAGCTCCATCAGCTTCAAGGTCCCAAAGGCTGCAAGCGTGTTGTCCCTTACGCAGCACATTTAATCAAACTCTGACAGGCTGTCCTGAATCGAGTGGGTCCCTCTCAAGATCAGATTCTAGTCCTGCGGCGCCTTCCTCGTTTGTGGGGCTACTGGTCTGGTGTTCCGCTGGCCTTCCGTTGCGTTGGTTCTGGCGGTCCCTGTGCGGGCGCTGGGGTTGGCCCACCTGCCTCCATCCATCAAGCCATTCTCGTGCCACCTCCGGCGTATCAAAAAACCACGTTTTTCGTTCGGCCACAATCCGCAATTTGGCGGGGAAAAGCATCGAGTAAGGCAGGCCTCTGTCACGCAGCGTCTTTTTCACTTCAGTGAATGATTTCCGGCGCCGAGCCACCTCTGCCGTGTAGTCCGGAAAGAAGGCCAAAGTCGAGTTCTGAATTTTTACAGGTGGTGAGACCCTTGCCGCTTGCAGAATGGCGTCCCCGTCTCTAAAATTAAATAGTCTAGCTAGTACAGGCCGCGGTGTGGCTCCTGGCTTGGCCGCACCTCCAGGTACCCGGTGCGCCCTTTCAACAGAGAAAAAGTGCGACAAGCCTTTAGGTTGTAGCTTGGTTTTGATGAGGTCCTCGATGTACAAATCCATGGCACCTTTTCCCTCCGATTCCGGAAGGCCTAGGATGCGGACGTTGTTTCTCCGGGAGCGCCCTTCCTGATCGTCCAGCTTTTCCTGCGCCTGCTTAGTGACTTTCTCCATTCGTTCCATCGCTACTTGTAGGTCCGAGGTGTCCTCAATGAGCGATTTTGTAACTACCTCCATTTTCTTAAAGTCCGCCCTTAGCAGATTAACTTCGGAAGAAATGGTGCCCACCGTCGTTTGGACCTCGGTGAGGGTTTTCATAATGTCTTCCAAGGTGACCTTTTTAGTCCCGTCTGTGTCTGGAGCTGCGCCTGCGGAGTGGCGCCCGCCACCCTGAGAGTGTCCATGCAGGCTGTATGCAAATTTGTCGAGTTTCGCCTGTGTCGACGCACTTCTTGTACCTTTGCCTGCCATGGCGTCGTGCTTGTGAATGTATAGCCTGCTCTCGGCGGTAATTTCAGTGCCACGCGTCAATGGGCTGCATGGTCCCCCCGGTCGTCAGGCTGTGTGCAGTCGAGTGGGCGTCCCACTGGTTGCAAGAGCTCGGTCTTTCACTCACAGGGCCCAGGCGCGTCCCAGCCTGCGGCCGTGATGGTCAGCACGCCGGTTCCAGTGCTGTTTTCGTGCGGCCTACCGCGTGGTTACTCCGGCCCTCCGTGGTCACTTTAGTATGCCTTGCCCCGTTGCTTCGGTGTGTCGTCGGCGATTCCCTGGCAGGGATCACCCTGCGTTCGGTGTCAGATCCCTGTTGTGCAGCAGATTAGCAGCGCTATGGTGTAACTGACCGATCAGCCACGGTTCCTCTCAGTGGGTCGGACCCCACTATGGACGCCTCCTCAGGAAGTTCTCCCTGCGCCAGGATTCAAGGGCTCAGGCCCGTCTCCCCGTTAAGCTTGAGTGAGACTCTGATTTGTGGCGCTGCGGGAGGACGGCAGGGCCCCTGGCGCACTCTGTCTCACCCCGCAGCGCGAGCGTTGTGTCCGATCGTCTGCTCAACCCAATATGGCGCAGTCCGGGACCCAGGGCTATCTTCGCCTGCGTAGGTACTTGCTCTGTGTTCGGACGATTTATACAGCCAGTCCTGGATGCGGCAGCCCCTCTTGCCCTCACGGGGGTCTACGCCGGCTATGCGGAGCGCTGGAGCACTTCTCGTTTCGGAGTTTTGCAGGGGCCGGCTGGAGCCACCGCGCCCAAGCCGAGCAGGATGTACTTCCGCCCGGGCCCGCCAGTCACGCCAGGCCGGTGCGGCCAGGCAGTCACAGGCCCCAGCACGTCGCCGCAGAACGGAGCACTTCCCGGCATCCGATTTTCACTGGGATCGGATCAAACAGTGCCGCTCGGGTCCCCGAGCCGATGCCGCTTCTTCGGGCGGGCGATAATGCGGATAATTGTACGGATTTCAGCACGGGCCGCTATGCCTCAAGGAGCTCCCGCTTCAAGCTGCCGCCATGCTCGGCAGTTGGCCACGCCCCCCAGTAATTACTTCTTTAGTCCACGTCAGTTCACATTATTACCATGTAACCCGAATGCGTACATTGTGCATGTTCCTTCTTACTGTAGTATCAGTATACGTGTAACCTTATAGCCCTTGTCATCGTACCACTGACTTCGTGAAAATAACTATACGTGGCGTGCATTTAACTGCCTAGGTGATGTTGTGTTTCTCACGAGTGCTCAAAGACCAGATTAACACTGGTCGTTCACTAACCTGTGCGGTTCTTACAATGTCTTGTGCACGAAACTGTGGAGACAAACATTAAACACCACTTTACCATCGAGTATACAATACTCAGGTCAGATTACGTGAAGCTCATCAAATTTTAGCCGGTATTTCTAATGTATCCGTCCCTTACCATGTGCGCGTGAAAAACCCCCGACATCTCAATCTTTCTAAGTTTGTTTTGGCGTGCGGCGCTCTATCTTTTTTCGTCTTTATGTGTTCTGTTGTCCGATCACGTGGTGAGAGGACCACATAGACACTGTAAAAACAGACTCTACCCATAATGTGTATGACTAAGCATGTATGTTATGTCGATGTAGGCTGTGTCGTGGCCACGATACTATGCCAGATTTACATGCGTCTGATATACAACTATATATGCAGGTATATTAACGTGACCGATCTGAGAATAAGTCGGTTCTAGTGATACATGATGCAACCTTTGCCCTATGGATATCACGTGGTGTACTAGGGGAAACAGGAACATGGCATTAAGAAAAAATACTGTACAAGTCACTGAATTGTGTAAACAAACATCATTAATATACAACGTTGAATGATGTGCGCGATAGTGTGGAAAGAACTAACTAATTACCCACGTATTTACATAACGTCTCATATTACAGAAAACACCTGAGTTCCATTCGTTCATTTAACCCTTTCGGGTGCAGGGTGCACAAAAAGTTCATCCAGAATGTTTCCCTTCTTAATAAATGATTATTATTGTCTCTTCCTGGCTGAATAGTCACCATTTCCAATATGCAGAATTTTAATTGGGAAGGATTGTGTTTAGCTTCATTGAAATGTGTTGCCACAGTGGATTTGAGGTTTTTCAACATTATATTGCTTTTATGCTCATTTCATTAGTAGTCATTCTGTATTTGGATATGTTGATCACTAGGGTTTCTGACTCCTCGTATTTTGAGCCACAGTTTCTACTGGGGTTTGTTTTTTTCCCCCTCTGAGTTCTGCTAGGAGTCCAGTGCCTCTCTCTAAAAAAGAGGATGAAGCAGATGAAGAAAGGTCAATCCCTGTGCCAGATGTGGTTGGTGTTACTTTTTCTGCAGTGTTTGACTGTTTACCTCCTAGGGCTAGCCGTGGTCTCCTGTTGTCAAACGGTGCCCATCTCTGTTGTGAATCGTCAGAAGATTTCATTGTTTGGTTTCTGTTGCCTCCTTCTAGCGTAAATATCTGCCCATGTGTATACCTCTCCGAGGCGGTAGTCAGTAGTGTCCCTTTTGAATTTTCTGAGCTTCCGATCATTAATTTCTTTTGTATATTCCTCCACTTTTTTGTTTGTATCGGCTAATATTTGGTCCCATTCATCCTTTGTTGCCATTTTGTTAAGATCATCTTTCAAAAGGTTTATTTCTTTCGTTAGGTCATCTATCAATTTAGCTAATTCCTCTACTATTAGCAATATTAAGTCTAATGAACATTTGTTTAATATTGCGAACCATCTCTCAGTGAATCTCGCATTATTCTTGCACAAAGTCGATTTCAATGATATCCTTAGTCCACGTGGAATCCGTTGCGTTTTGTGGTATTTTATTAATGTGCTTGCGTGCAATTTTGGATTAATGATCTTCTTTGACATGTACAGTAGTTTGCTTCCTTTGATCCTGTACCTGGACATATTTCCTCAGATTCCTCTATCAACGAGTATATTCTGTTGGTATCAGCTTCATTAAAAGCAAGAATTTCAGCTCTTTGTTCTGTTGTGTGTGCTATTTCGTCAAATTGCATTTTGCACCTGAGCAGGTGGTTTTGGTTTCCCTGGGTGATACCCTCTCACCCAGCAGGGAGCCTAAGAGGCCTTTGCACGCAGTCCTTGTCACAAGCATAAGTGATTTAAAGTCTGAGTCTTTGAGGTTTTATGTTAGAGTTCTGCTTCTGTTGAACTGTACATTTCTCTTTTTCTTCTTGATTTCTGAAAGGATGTCTGTCACAGCAGGCAAGACTCTGAAGCTGACTGACCCACAAGACAATTCATGGCAGTGACCAAAGCTCACACCTGGATGTAAGCCACGGTGATATGTGCATCAAACGTTTTCTCTCAGCCCATCTCTATATTATTCCTCTCTCAGCCTCATCTCCTGTAATCTATCATTGAATAAAAGAGCAGCATTTTGAAGTGTAAAGGGAGTCTCATTTCCTCCAGTGCGTGCCTACATCCAGTTCATAGGATTACAGCAATACACAAATTTATCGAGGGACATTACTCTCCTCTTCATACCTTCATCAGGCAGCCTTGGGCTTCCCAAAAGGGAACACAGGATCATCTATGTAATATACCATTGCAGGCACACTTACTCATTGTACATTTACAGCACATTTACTGTCCAGCCCGGTTACTTGCATGCATTGTACCATTACAAGTACACATATATTCGCTCACACATTTAGTATGTGCACACTGTTTAGAACTGAAGGTTTTCTATACTGTACCAAGGTGTGCTATTTACAAACACCCACTTTGCCAGCACACACACTCCCCATATGTGCGCTGCACACACTCCCCCCCTTTCTTTATTGCACTTCACATAAATACACATACACCCAGTACGTTTCCATTGTGCATGCATCTTTCATGTAATATATTGCTTGCAGGCATACATACACAACACATGCCCTAATCCCACATGTACTATACGGTACTGCTCTAGTCCTGTACCTTTCTCAGGAGCACATACATCCAGCACAGTCACTACTCAAAAGCTTCTCAGTACTGTACAGCTAGCTGATTTATGCCAAGGGTGGGTTGAGCACAGAGCAGCTGAACTTTCAAAAAGGTGAGTGAGCTTATAGGCCTCACTTTAGTGACACTGGATAAAAAGGTACTGTTCACTACTGCTGATTACTACATGGTATGTTGCCACCACTGTGCTGGTGTTACTTAACTGCTGGCGAGGGAGGTAGCCTTACACCACTATTAGTGTAGTGTTTTGGGCACCTCCTTCCAGTCCAACAAGACCGCAATCTGTGAGACAGGCCAATGACATGGTGCACATGCATGATCAGTGTTTAACTATGACAAAATTAAACCTGCTTTAGGGATCTAGACAGCAGCACATTTAGGCACTCAAAACAAGGAGTACACATCTCTTAACATGCAAGATCTTATGTCCAAAGCCTTCACTATACACAAAGAGGCTCAGATGGTGAAAAAGTGAAAACCTACTACGGCTGAATGCTCTCACTGCATGGAAAATGAAATATGCAATTGCTAAGAAAGCCCTTCCCACAATATTTGCAAATTGAAGGGACTGACTTCTCAATCAATACATTAATCAGGATTTATAAAGTGTGGCTAATCACCCAAAAGTCCTGAAGGCTTACACGAACAGCCAGGCCTTGAGGGCCAGTCAGGATTCCGGAGGTGAGTTGATGGGCCAGAGGTGAATGGGGAGGCTGTTCCAGGCTGCGATGTGGGATAAGGAGCGTCCTCCACTTCTGCTTCGGTAGATGAGGGGAGTATGGGCAAGTAAAAGGGAGGCAGAGCAAAATCTTTCACAGCTGGTGGAAATTCAGGCGGTGGTTAATGTAGGTAGGTCATTGGTTTTGTAGAACCTTATGTGCATGGATCAGCAGCTTCAATTGGCATCTCTTCTGTACGGGGAGCCAGTGGAGTTGCCTGAGGAGTGGTGTGATGTGGGATCATCGGGGAGGGCCGAAGAGTCTGGCTGCAGCGCTCTTTATGGTCTGAAGTCTCTGAAGGAGGTGTGCTGCGATTTTTATGTTGCATGTGCAGAGTGACAAAGCAGGAGGAGGAGACTGCGTTGATAGCTGAATTCATAGTGAACGTATCCATGAGAATTCCGTGGTTTCTAGCACGGTTGGAGGGAACTGGTGCTTGTCCTAGGTCTGATGACCACCAGGAGTCATTCCATGTGTTGCTGCTGTTGCCAACAATCTGTACTTTCGTCTTGTCTGTGTTCAGCTCCAGGCAGTTCTTCATCCAGTCTGCAAAGGTTTGTCATGCATCTGTAGAAGTTGGTTCTGGTGGTGTTGGGGTCGTCGGTGAGTGAGACGAAGGGTTAGATGTTGTCTGGGGAGGAAATTATATTGAGGCCATCGGATCAGACAAAGTTGGCTAGCGAGGTCATCTACGCTTTGAAGAGCGTGGTGCTGTGGGATGAGCTCTGTGGGACACTACAGGCGATCTCCTTAGTTTCAGAGGTGAAACGTGGGAGGGGGAACCTCTGGGTTCTTCCGGTGAGGAAGTAAGTGATCCATCTGAGCACGTCCCCTTGGATGCAGATGTGGTGGTATCTTTTGATCAGCGTGTGGTAGGATACAGTATCGAAGGCTACAGAGAGGTCGAGAAGTATCAAAGCTGCTGTTTCTACCCAGTCAAGGAGTGTTCGGATGTCGTTGGTGGCCCAGTTCATGTTGGTTTCGGCACTTTGATTGCATCGGAAGTAAAAGACACACAGATGATGGACGGAATGCAGAGCTAATCAAACATTCACCCCGAGTCAAGAGATCTGGGTTAAATCCATTGGCCTTTAGCTCAACATGCCACCCCAGTTTAGACCCAGCCATATGCAAATTAGTCTTGACCCTGTGCCTCATGGGAACAGTCCAGTCCAAACTGCCAAGACAGGTCCTCCCTGGACCGGAATCGAGCATCCTGGGACCAGTTTCAGGGCAACCCCACTCATCAGCCAGGCTAGGTTGAATCCAGTAGCACAGTGAGCCTGGGACCCACATCGGGGCATCCCCGGCGCACTTAGGGCGAGAATGTAAAAGACACACAGATGATGAACAGAATGCAGAGCTAATCACACATTCACCCCCAGTCAAGAGATCTGGGTAAATCCATTGTTCTTTTGCTCACTATGCCACCCGAGTTTGGTAGGGTATGCACAGACGCGGGTCCCTTGCTCACTTTGTCACTGGATTCAAGCTAGCCTGGCTGATGAGGTGTGTTACCCTGAAACCGGTCCCAGGATGCTTGTTTACGGTCCAGGCAAGACCTGGCCTGGCAGTTCGGTCTGGATTGTTCCCATGAGGTAAAGGGTCAAAACTGATATGCATATGGCTGGGTCTGAACTGGGGTGGCAAAGTGAGTTAAAGAACGATGATGAATTCAGATCTGGGTCTGGGGGTGAGTGTCAGAAAACTTTCAGCACTCCATCCATCATCTCCTTGTGTGTGATTGCTGTGAAAGACGGATTTGGAGGTGTCGAGTAGCTGGTTCTGCTCCAGGTGTGTTATGTGTTGATTGTTGATGATCTTTTTCCAGTACCTTCTCTGGGAATGTGAGCAGGGAGATTTTCTGGTAGTTTTTGAGTTCGCTGGGGTCGGAGGGGTTTTTGAGTAGTGGTCTGACTTTGGCATGTCTCTAGACATCTGAAAATGCTGGGGTGATGATAGAGGTGTCGAGTGGGGTGGCGTCTTCCTGGCCAATCCTTTGGTTTCCGAGGTTGAAGATGTGGTGCGGGCATGGGTCTGTGGGAGCTCCTGAGTGGATGGATTTAATGGTGGAGTTGGCGTCTGAGGTGGAGAGGATGATCAGCAAGAGGAGAGGTTTGTATCAGTTAAGGTGGTGACATATCTGTTGAAGAAGTCTGTAGGTGTGCGATGGGGTTTGATGTTTCTGTACGGTATACAGTGGCAATCTTGTCATGGAAGAAGTGGGCAAGGATATTGCAAAAATCCTGTGAGGGTGTGATGTTTTTGTTGGCAGTCGGGTTGGAGAATTCCTTAACTATTTTGAAATGCTCCTTGGTATCGTTGGCGCTGGTTTTGATGCATGCATTCAAGGGCTGTCTTCTTTGCTGATCTTAACAGGCGGTGGCAGAGGTTCAGAGACGTCTTGAAGGCTGCCCTGTCGAAGGTGTCCTTGCTGGTGCGCAATCGCGGCTCCAGCTGTTTGCTGTCTTGTTTCACTGTTCTGAATTCTTGGGTGTGCAAGCTGGCCTTTTTGGAGGTTTTTCTCTGGCCTGTTGCTCTTGATGGGAACAATACTGTCTGCACAATTGGTGATCCAGGAGTTGAAGTTTTTTCACAACTGCTTTTGGTGTATTTCATTCGCTGGCCAAAATGGCAATCTAGTCATTTGTCGTAAATGTTGTAGAAAAATGGGCTGCCTGAAGCAAAGATGACCTAATTTTGCTTGGAAGCCAACATTTTTCTCCCATGGGCAGTGGTGCAGTTGTAACAAGTGTGGACTGGTTACGATGGTCACATACACACAAGACACTGCCTGAGAGGTGTAGACAGGTTACAGATTGGGATGGAAGCTCTGCAACAGCTAGATTACTTGAATAATATCTGAAGTTTAAAAGGAGGCGAAGGAAATCTGTGGTGTAACAAAGGCTGAAGCAAAAATATACTCTCAAGCACAAATGAAAACAAACTATGTGGTCGTAGTAAGTCTTTGGTTAAGAAGGTTAAATCCAGCCATTGTGCACTAATTAAACAAGCACTGGCAATGCCAATTAGTCGTATCTTCATGAGCTATAGGCTTCGCCAATGGTTTTAAACCATGCAGCACAGCATCCCCAATGCACTGCAGCATGAATAATAAAAGAAAAAAAAGGAGCTATGACATGGTGGCTGCATCATTTTGTAGGCGCGCGCACCAAACACGCATACACTTCTAAATGGCACAAACGTTATTTTTAAATTACCAAATTGGATCAGTAATTAAAATAAGTAAGCATTGCAAAAGAGGTTTTATTCTATTAAAGCACAGGTATGGGGAGAGCACCACAGAGAGCGCAGGTGGGGGATCCACACAAAGGAAACATGGGGAACAGCAAAAAAGAAACATGGGGAAGCATCACAGAGAATGCCAGGTTGTGGGGGTGGGCAGCACGTAGGGAATGGCTGGAGGAAAGAACACTGGCGGAGTAGATGGTGGGGAGCAACACGTAGGGAGGGTGGAGGGAAGTAGCATGTAGGGAAGGGATGTGAAAGAAACAATGGTTAGTGAGAGCTGTATGGAGCAGGCCTAGAGAAGCACACAAGCAAAAAAGTGACACAACAGAGAAGTAATCAAGGGGGAGTACAACATTTAGATAGCACGGGAGAAGCACATAAGGAACAGAAAGCAGCATAGGTGCGGTTAGGGGAGAGAAATACATAAGGGAGATTGGTGGAAACAAATGCACTTTCATTGAGTGCTTAACCCAATGAAACAGCAGCAAAGTGTAGAAGCACACAAGTAATGTGTCAATGCTCCAAGGGAGAGACAAACAGAAGAGGAAGGAAAGCCCACAACAATTTTCGAATAAAAAGCAAGTAAATGAGAGTGACAATAAAGCCAGTCAATGGTAAACCATGGGTGGGCTCTAAGCACACTGTAAACAGACATTACTTCTTTCTGCCAATGACATAGCTGTCTGATAGTGTATACCTAATAAGATTAAAAAGACATCACCAAAAGCTGGGCACTGTCTGGCAGGCAAGACCTAAAAACTGTTAACTATAAACAGCCAACCAACAATTACAGAGGCACATGATACATAGAAGGGGGTACCACAAGTAAGTTACATTAAAATCACTAGTCTTTCCTCGAGTCCCCAATTAAGGTAACATCCACCTAGTAGTAGGAGAGGAAAGAGATGGACATTTATTTAAAACAAAAACAAATAAATACACAAAAATAGGACTTAACAATTCAACACAGGGCACTTTTAGCAAAAACTGATAACATGAAATCCATGACTATGTAAGACAGTTAAAAATAAAAATGCAAATAATATATGCATATACAAGCACACATGCCTTACCATTTGGTGTGTCATACGCCATAGTCTCTACATTCACCAACACAGAATTCTCAAATGGCTTATCATACTGTTGATAAAAGATAAAATAAACTTATTAAACATAAAGCATAGACCTTAATTGTATTAATTTGTATAGCACAATACACCAGTATAAATGTAGGAAGTGTTTTTTTGTATCACTCTGGGATGCTTCAAAATTCGGAACACAATTCCCCTCCCTTAGCCAAATCAACATATGGTCTCATACGGTCTTTAATAGGATATTCCCCTGTATCCGGAAGTATTATACTTGTCAAATGTATTCTTCGACACAGACTGTTTCCTAGTAAGATTTGTGTTATGTATGTTTTGTCACCTTATAGATCATGTACATTTAATTGTTGCATAGTTTTTATTTTTTATTTGGTTTTATTTATTGAATTTTCATAATAGAACAACCATAAAGTTCATCAGCATTTACACATAGTAACAGAGCACAGATTGATGATTTGATTCATTCCAATAAAAACCTAGTGGTAAAATTCAGTGTTTTGATTGCAATAACAGATCTCGAGCAGTACATGGAATGGCATCAGTCCGCAACCATAGTCATCAAATAGGAAGTTAACGGACCCCATATCTCACGTGGCCTAGACACACTTGGTAATTCTTCAGCATAGCAGGTGACTTAATCCCGACCCATATCTTTCATCCAATGCTTATGCTTTGGTGTGGGTCTGCAACCCAAATGAATGGAGATTCTTCGTTTTGCCAATAATAAAGCTATAGACACCAATTTCCAATTAATAACTTTGAACTTTGTACTTTGCAAGTATGTTTATTAGGGAATGTCACAATCTATCAGCGTTCCCACCATTTTTGTCAATGTGTGTGTGACTTGTATCCAGAACTCAAAAATCTTTGGACAGGCCCATGACAAATTTTGGAAATCTGCGTTTTGTGCACCACATCATATACAGTATGCAGAATCTCTTAAACCATATTTATAAAGCTGTGCAGGTGTACAATACATTTGATGCAAATATTTAAAATGAATAATTCTAAGGTTCCCATTTGCAGTCAGCTGCCCTGTCAATTTGCAACATGTTCTCCATTCATCCTCCGTCAGTGGCTCAGATAGAACAGCATTCCATTTCTCCGGTGGACCTACCCAACGCTTACTGCATCTATTTGTGAAACCTTATATGAACGAGTGATAAGTTTGGACCTTGTTTGCGCCGTGTATATTAGCTGCAGCGCTCCTGAGGTGGGCGGCTCCTCAGGAAAGCATGGGTATAGTGCACGTAATGCTGCGTGTAATCGGCTGTATATGAACATCAGCATTGCACAGCCCCCCTACAAACTGCGAGACTCTGATAAATTTCCCTTCATGAAATATATCTCCTATTGTGTGTATTCCTGCTTCATGTAGGACCTTAAGCACCAGACTCACTCGTTACAGAGAGTCCAGTATGGTCCAAAAGTGGCATAGCTGGAGCGTATAGAGGGACCCTTTGCGCCCTCTTCCCAAGCTCCTTCCATGTGTTGACGTGCATTGCACCGTATCTATTTCTCCCTTTTCAAATATAGTGCTAGTGTTTACAATCAGGGCTTTAACTGGTATTGGATGAACAGCACCAGTTTCTACAGCAACATGCGAGATGAAGGCTGGCGCCTGCTGCCAATAGTAGGCGTAATGTGCCTGAGCACAAAGATAGTATAATTGTAAATCTGGAGCTGTGAACCCAACCATTTCATATGGAAGTGTTAACACCTCCCACTTCACTCTTTGGTTTTTACTCCCCCCATACAAGCATGATTAGGGAAGTGTGAAGTGTAGTGAAGAAATGCGTTGTTAACCGAATGGGGTTATTCATGAATAAATATAAAAACTTCGGAAGTACGTCATCTTGGTTAGCGCTATTCTGTCTGCAAACTATAATGGTAATGCTATCCATCGGTACACTTGCTCTTCTATCCGTGTGATTGCCCTTCCATAATTGGTTTGTATAACCACCTGTGGATCCTTATGGATCCAGATTCCCAGGTACTTTACCGGGTCGGTGCTCCATTCTAATGGATACGCAAGTTCTATTCGCGGTGTGCTCTCAGTTAATGGTATTACAACGGACTTATTCCAGTTAATTCCGAGCCGTGAGTGTCATTCAAATCGGATATATTCCCTGATCAGTTGCACCAGATATACTGAAGGGTCACGTACATATAGGACCATATCATCTGCATACATGGATACTGCAAGGAGCCGCTGGTAAAAGCACAACGCAGTCTACGCATATCTCTGCCGTAATATGCGTGCCAACGGTTCCAGTACTACTGCAAATAATAATTGCGATAATGGGCAGTCTTGCCGTGTGCCACGCAGAAGCTGGAAAGCATCAGACGTCTGCCCATTAATACGCACTCTCGCTACAGGATCAGTGTATAATAGCTTGACCCAATTTGTGTATACGTAGGGCACTTACATGCGATGCAGGACAGCAAACATATATTTCCAGGAGATAAGAGTCAGACGCCTTAGCGGCGTCTAGCAAAACCACCACTGCAGGCAATGTTGGCTCTAAAATATGTAGTACTGCAAATAGGGTATGTAGGTTGTGGGACATGGATCGAGTAGGGACAAATCCCGATTGGTCAGGGAGCCCTATTGTAGGGCGCAACAAACGCAGTCTGGTGGCTAGCATTTTTGCCAAAATCTTTACATCTGTGTTCATAAGCGGAAGAGGCCTGTATGATTCGCAACTATCCAGAGCCTTTCCAGGCTTCAACAGTGCTATGATCAACGCTTCCCGAAGCGTGTCCGGAAGGCGCTGTACCTCATACCCCTCTAAGTACATCTCATGGAGATAGGGTATCAGCAAGTCAGTATATTCTTTATAAAATTCTGCTGGTAAGCCGTCCGTGCCCGTTGCTTTCCCGCTAGGCAACGCTGAGATGGCATCCCGAATTTCATCTATCGTAATTTGATGCATTAAAAAATCCTTCTGCCCACGTGATAACCATATTCATGCTATATCTTCTAGGTGCTGTGCAATTCTCTCCTGCTGCTGTTTGCCTGCTTGCGTACATAGTTTGGTAGTATTGCACAAATGAGCTGAGTATCCCTGGCGTGTCATAATGGATAGTGTTATCTTCTGCAATCGCTTTTACGATCCGGGTTTTGGCCCAAGGCTCATCAATTCTATTGTCTAATAGTTTCCCAGGTCTTCCCCCTTCCCCATAGTATCTGGCAGTCCAGCAGATCAGCTGTCTCATTATAATCAGTGACCTTTGTTCTAATGCTAACCAGCATTGCCCTGTCAGGTGTGGTTTCATATTCCCTTTCAAGTTGCCCCAATTCCTGCTCAAGCCGCTTCATGGTCCCACGTAACGATTTGAGCACTCCTGCTCGTAATCCCATACATACTCAGCATATTGTTACCTTAAACGCTTTCCATAGAGTTCCCATACTCTGTACTGACATTACGTTATTGACAAAATAGTCTGTTATGACCTCTCTTACTCCTTCACGGAATACCTGGTCAAGTAACGAGGAGGATTGTAATCGCCATTGAAATTGTGGAGGTGTGTGTAGGTATAGTCATATTGAGCAAAACTGGAGAGTGGTCCAACAAAGTTCTAGGCAAATGTTTGTCGTTAGTGGTCCAGGTATTCACACCACTTGTGGCCAGCCAAAAATCAAGGCGCGACCACGATTGATGAGCATAAGAATGGCATGTGCCTTCCTGCAGCCCAGGGTGCCTCAATCTCCAGATATCTAGCAGTTTCGAATCTCTCATACCATCCCTGACAGACAGTGCAGCTTTTTTAACTGTGAATTCTGCAGAGGACCTACGGTCAACTTCACGTATTAATACAATGTTAAAATTACCCCCACAAATAACTGCTGCCGGAGGCAATTTATGTACCTTAACCCATAGCGTCTCATAAAAAACAGGTTCGATATTTACAATAATCATCAACGTACAACATTGTTTACCCGGCACCAAGATATAGCATACTTGTTGATCTTGGTCTACATGTGAAATTTCAAAGGGTACAGTTATTTTTATTAATCATCATAACACCTCTTGCATAAGAGGAAGCTAACCGCACCCCAGCCCATCTAGTTGCCACTGCTGCCGCTGTATGCTTAGTGAGATGAGTCTCCTGCAACAGTGCCACCTAAATATTATGCCGATTTAAATAGGCCAACACTTGCCGAGTTTTCTTCGGACTATTGAGACCTCCGACATTCCATGTCACCCATGTTATTATGTCACCGTTAGTACCGGTCATTGCTGTCCTCATTTCGGGTTTCAGGTTGTTGATGTGTACCGTTTAACTTTGTATGTAGCATTATCACCAATGGCATCCTGTGCTTCATGCTGTTACACCTAGAACATACCCCAACCAAAGCCCCTCCCACTTTAGCATCCCAAATATGCGAAGGATTCCCAAACGAACTAAAAGAACTGGTATTAACCATCAGATCCAAAGATTGCCTTACCATAAGGCCGGCAAGAGCAAATTACAAAAGTGCCATAAAAGAAGCCAAGCGAAGGTGGGAAGATGAAAAGTGGGCCTCACTAAAAAACTGCACTAGGGGACAGAGATATGAGGACGTTCTGGGGTCTTGCTAGGATGGAAGAGAAGAGGGTTCTGTCTCCCCTGCAGGCTGGGTTCAGGGAAAAACTGTCGACCCTGGACCAGGTACTGAGATTACAACTACTGTACTGGAAGATCGTAAGCATGCAGGGGGGCAGCCTCTTCTTGATCTTTGTAGATATAAGATCTGCATTCGATTTAGTACCCAGGGAGAAATTATGGCTAGTACTGGGAGAGATGGGGGTCCCTGAATATTTAATCAGACTTTTTAAACGCTAACAAGAATGCAATTATGCACAAGTTAGGTATGGCAAGGATGGCAATCTTACAGCACCTATACCCATTAATCGTGTCGTATGCCAGGGGTGCGTGCTCAGGCCAACCTTATTTAGCCTCTATATCAATGGCTTGATTGTCGCCCTGTTAGCAGAAAAAGATCTCGATGCACCTAAGTTAGCCTCCCGCAGAATTTCGCCAATGATGTTTGCAGATGACACCCTATTGTTTGCCAAATCGCCCATGGGAATACAAAGGGTTTTGGACAAATTTGAGAGGTTCTGTAGAGATAGGGGCTTAGAAATAAACGTACAGAAAACAAAATTTATGGCATTCAACTGTCCAAAAAGCACACGCCCCAACCCGTCCCTTAATGGCAAACCCCTTGAGAGAGTGTCATCCTTTGTGTATTTAGGCATTACAATTTCCGAATCCATTGAATGGGGGCCGCACATCACCAAATCCACGCTAAAACTAGCACAATCTTCAGGGGGCATTTTGAGGGTTTTTAACAACTCTAGCAAAAGAATCATTAGCCCAGCAATCGAAATCTACAGGACGCAGGCGAGAGGTGGGGCTTTATATGGTGCAGAGCTTTGGGGTCATCTAAACCTGAAGAAGCTAACGCAGGTGGAAAACCAATACTGAAGACAACTATTTAGACTGCCACATAGTACCCCGCTGGTCCCTCTATGCCTCGACACAGGCATAACACCAATAGCTGAAGTAGCATGCGTTAAACCTATAATGAATTGGCGCCGCCTGTGGTGAACACCCGAACTTACATCGTATAGGGAGGAATTATTAGAAGTTCTTAGGGCACGAGGCGCTGCAAAGATCCCATGGCTCGCACATATCAAATCTTTATTAATCAGTATGGGTCTAGGGGATTGCTGGTCTGATCCTGAGTCAGCCTGTCTGCTAATATCTAAGGACCACGAGAAGGCACATTACAAAGAGAACAGACTGACTCAATTACACACCCTTACTAGAACTGGGAAACTTTCTTCTGGGTTGCTGGAAATCAAAGATATTCCTTGTTTCGAGCCGGCAATTGATCTCATAAATCCACCAGCAGCTAAGAAGCTCTATTTACAATATAGATATGAGGTGCTTTCAGTCCGCTGTTTTACATTTAAGTGGAGAGACCAACATATGACCCACTGTCCGGCTTGCGAGCACCCTGAAGAAACTGAGCTCCATGTCTTTTTCAGCTGCCCAGGTTACAAGAGAGCAAGGAAGCGTTGGTTGATCCAGATGTGCAAGAATCTGGGCAATAGGTGCTGCCTCGAAGTTTTTAGGATACTGAAAACCGATTCGAGTATCCCAATAGTATTCTCGGTTGCAGGTTTCTTGTTCGCAATGTGGTGCACCAGAAGGGTCTATTTGAGCTCTAGAAATGAAGTACAGACAGTCCTGTCCTGAAGTAGTAACGCCAGTTGAATTAACTTTCTAGTTGACTTGCATGTCTGTAAAGTTTTTTATCTAATAACTCTTGTTTTTATATTTGTCTCTTTTAGCTAATTTATATATTTATTGCACAGCGCACTTTCCACAAATGTTCCTTAAAGTCACGCCTACCCAAAGACTCAAGGTATTGTCTAATGTGAAATTATGTGTATAACTATCATGGGTTTTACTCTTTTTTCTTTTTTTTTTCTTAACTAGGATTGTCAGCATGTTGCATTTTATTTCTTTTTTGTCATGTACATGTTTGCTGTGTGCTGTACTTTCTAGGTCACTTTGACCGAAATAAAGTCTTTTTTGAACTTTAAAAGAACATACGCATGCAACCGCATGCCTCGCTGGAAGCAACACCACCTTGTGTGGTGTCCAACCATAACCTGTAACCAAGGTGGGGTGTACCCTCTTGGGGGGGTCGCCAGTAGCCGCCGACCCCCTCGTTGCAACAAGGGGGGGGGGGGGGGGTTAACGGTCGAGCATACATATTAACCCCCCCCACCCAATCCAGCAGTATCTGAAGGCACCGGAGAGCAAATGAGCTCAAAGTCCCTGTACATTGTTAGAACCCAGATGCAATACCAGAGTTCACAGAGCAAATACACAAACCTCATTATCATATGTACAGTGTAAGTATCACCGCACTGATGCCTATAACATTCTTAGTAAAGCAAGAGCAGTATCTTCATAGATCAGAAACAGCAATGTCCGCTATCTAAAATCATATATGCATCAGCCCCCTATTTGCCATTGCGTTCAGATATCCTGCTCCATGTAGTACTTGTGATCAGTCTTCAATGTCTGCGTCATGCTTGACCTGCAGTCGTGGCACCTCCCCACATGCCAAGACAACATCATTGTACCAAAATTTATATGCAATGTGACAACACAACAGTGCAATACCCATACCACATGCTCCATATACTGCAACTTAGATTAAGCACCAGAATTTCAGGAGCCAAGCATATTAAACAGTAAGGATTGTCAACAATACCCATCTTTGCAACCATCGCCAAGTATTACCACAGTTAACAGCTTCAACGCACTGTGTACGGTGCGTGCTTAATCTTCATTGTCTGCATCTTTGCCGGCAGCTCTCGAGCACTCTTGTGGTTCCACCTGTCGCACAAACTGCATAGCGTCTTTTGTTGATGTAAAAAGCTTGGCTTTGGCCTTATGCTGTATCCGGAGCCACGCCGAGTACATCATGGCATATGGCATATTGCATTTTCAGTGTTTGCAGCTTTTTTTTTTACTGGATGAAATTCACATCTCGTTTGTTGTACCGCCGTTGTGAAGTCAGGAAACAGTTCGACTTCTACCCCCTGATAGGTTGTGGTTCTTTTTTTCCTACCCAGGCGGAGCGCAGTGTCTCTATCACGATAGTTTACCAGTCTGGCAATTATGGGGCTTGGTGGAGCACAGGGCACTGGTTTAGGCGCCAGGGACCTATGCGCCCTTTCCACAAACAGCATGGATGAAAATTGCTCCGCACCCAGCATTTCTTCCAACATGTCCTCAACATAGAGCTCTATTTGCCTGTGTTTGTTGATTTAGGCACTCTTGTGGTACGGAGATTATTACACCAGGACCTGGCTTCAAGAGCCTCATTTTTTGCCTGTATCACTGCCAAGAGCTTTTCCATTTGAGCACAGGATTCATTAATGATCCCAACCTGGTCCTCCGCAGTGGAGATGCAGTGTTCTGCTTCAGTTATGCGTGAGCCATGTTTATCAAGCTTTGCCACCATATTGTTCATGCCAAGGTTTAGGGTATCTATTTTACTGTCAGTAGCTTGCAGGTGTTGCTGCCTAGCAAGCATCATGTGTTCCAGCTTTCTACTAGCACCTGCTTCCAGTTTCATCTCGGTGTCTGAAGCAACCTGCATTTGAGACTTAGTTAATCGTTTGGACTCAAACGAGAGCTTGGACTTCTGATGCTTATCTGCTTTACCCATCCTCTCACGGCCAGAGCCCAACAGACTTCCAATAGGAGCAATAGAGGTGTGAACACTTTGTTGAGCGCCCAGAGTTAGTCACCTCCCAGTCAGTTCGCTGACCTTTAATGTACACTGTTGATGGATGTCAGGGGCCTGCTAGCAGAGCGCTATTGTTGAATGGCTTTGCCGCGTCGCAGTGCAGTGGTATACTGGGAGCTGCTGAGGAAGCCACTAATAATGGAATGGGCATACTGTCACACGCCTGAGTCCCGCTGTTGACTGTTACAGGTACAGAGCATCACCAGCAACCACCTGTGGCTCGCGTCTCTCGTGTCTCGTTTCCGACGCTCATCTCCGCCCAGCAGCCACACATCAAAGTCTGCAGCTGTGTTCCAACGCACTACTCTGGACAGCCCTCAGAGTGCAGTACCGGTACTCGTGCACCTCAGATGTGGAGAGTGGTGCCTGGATAGCATTACTGGTCATGTTACGATACATGAGCTTCATTTCACTTTACGGCGGTCAAATCATAACCCAAACAGTGTTGCTGCCTCCAATGTACCCGTGCGGCATCCCTTCACAGTTTAACCACCATCTGCCAGTATATTAGTTGTCCGTAGCCTACATACTGGTAGGTGCACGCAATGGCGGCCATAAACCCACTCATGAGCCCTGTCCGAGAGGAGGCCGTCGCCGCAGCCCCACGCCTCCCGAGTAGCAACAGCGATACAATCCACCACCAGACGCGCACACTTGTCTTCAGGCTCTAGGGGTAATGACGTTTGGTTCAGTATGTTCTACCTTCTAGATATTACTGTCGGTCTTGTGCTGTGATATATGCTTGCACTGTAGTCAAGTAGTAGAGTGTACCTTCATGGTGCGTAGAGCTTCACAGCTTCCAATGCCTTAGTCTGCTCTGCCTCCCTAGCACCGTTCGCACTTGGTGATTACCAGGGCTCGAGTCGGGGTACCACGCGGGTGGACGGCGTCCCCCCACTTATTTTACCGGGGGACACCGTCCCCCCTGCCAAACAGCTGGACTTTTCTCTTTGGCCACTCTGGGACGAGATCGAGCACTGCATGTGTAAGAAAATCTCCACTGACGCATGACGTGTAAGTTTAAAGCTAAGCCCGTCTGACACTCCCAGAGCTGGCTTCTAAGATGCAATCACATCTAAGGGGAGAGCGAGGGGAGGCAATGATCTCGATGGTGCAAGCCATCTTTCGTGACGTCACTTCGGGGACAGCGCCCCCCCCACTTCCTTTCTTTAGGACTTGTGTCTTTGATTACGCCAGCAGAGGCCTGTTAATGGGTTGGCAAAAGCTTGAAATGGCGGCCGCAGACAAATTCAACTGTCTCGATGGAGGTCAGTGGCCCTGCAAACTCTTCATCCTGTCACATCAAGCTTTTCCAATTCAGATATACCATAGCAATCAATATGAGCATTCTCTAAGTTCCTGCCGGTGCAGCCAAAGACGAGTATGCATAACAGGCAGCAGCGCTGCCGCCGCAGGCGGGCCACCTTCACGCTCTCCCAAGCAGTCTGGGGCCCAAAATTCGTCTTGCAGGCGTGTACGGGAAGGCCACGTCAGCACTGTCCATGAATATCGGCACAGTGAGGCCCCCGATGTCACAGTCAGCGGCACCTCCGCCACATTTCACGGCATCAAAAAGCATGCTGCTGGCCTCACTCCACTCACCGGGCTCCGCACACGAACGCGCAGTACTCCAGATCGCTCACCTTCCCCCCAGCCAGCTATATTATCTGCAAGCCTGCAATTCTGCCGCAGTCGTCCGTACTCCGAGCGCCACTCAGTAAACGTTGTCCGGCATCGCCCTCTCACCGGCACCTGCCACAATGAGGGAACGGTCCACGGGAGCCGCCATATTGTAGCTGTCCTCTTGTGAGCAAAATACGGGCCTCAAAGCTCACCAGTCGCAGCTCTACTCACAGAGCTGTACTCCTTGCATGCAGGGGATTCAATATTGCAGTGTTTTTTTTCGCTAGATGGCGGCGATAAGTGCAGGATAGTTGTCTGATTTAGGCCTCGACCAGCAGAGCAGCACTAATGTGTGGCCATCTTGCTTCGGGCTCTCTAGCGCTCAACAATTGTTGCATAGTTTGGTCATTTGTTTTCGGGTCTTAGCAAGTTATTTTCTCTTTAAGTTTGCTGTGAATCTTTGTCATCTAATTACAGACTGAAAAACCATTACTCAGCAGACAATCTTGCATCAGCTTGTCAAAAGGGCACACTAGGGTCCTTGGGTTTGGCTGGATGGTAGGCATTAGATACACCGCATGTTTTAAATTAACTAATGCGGCTAATGTAGATCCTTACCCTTGGTAACAGATTAGGAGGCAGACAACAATGTTAAGCTGGTACTAAAAGATTACAGACCATGTTAAATGTATTCCATCTGTTGTTACACTTTTATTTTTGTTGCTTGACTACACATCAATTTTGAACCCACACTGTGATTTGCCTCAGTCGTCATTAATCTAATTCGCAGACTGTGAGTTACTTTAAATAGACTAAGTTTGTGTTAACCAACTAGAATGCTCTTCAGTGTATACACTCAGACCTCATTACTGCTGTTTTTGTCTATATATGCTGATGTTTATTGTGGCGAACAAAGCAAACACAAGGAGATGATGGACGCAGCGATTAAACTTTTCAGACACTCACCCCCAGTCACAGATCTGGGTTGAATCCATCATCGTTCTTTAGCTCACTTCGTCATCCCAGTTCAGACACAGCTATATGCAAATCAGTCTTGGCCCCCTCACACTATTGGGCTACGGTGCCACTGTGCCTGTTGAACTACTTGCAGCTGTTTACGGCTCTCTCTTCACTTCCAGTCTGTCGACACTGGCACGCCCGCCACAGGCTCTGCAGACTGTGCTGCTGCAAACCCACAGCACATAAATGCCGCCTCTCCCTTCACCCCATTCACACCGGCACCAGCTCATGGGAGGCATAACGTTCTATGCAGCGTAAGAATGTATTTTGAAAGAAAAGGGGCGCACAGCTTTTCTCGCGCTGTCTGTCCCTGGTAGCTGCATATCACGTTGCACTAAAAATGTCAGCTTCGTTAATTCTTAAAAAGTACCAAAGGCTAAATCGAATGCATTGCAAATGCTTGTTTTGTGTTAGCTGGCTCAAAAAGAGTTCCAGACTAGGAAAACGAGGTTGCTGACAGCTGACTAAGGCATACTGGGTGAGGTCTGGCAGCTCCTCGGCTGATCGGACTAAGGAGACGCCTTTGGAGGAACCACAAGCCTGTCAGAAGAAAAAAATAGAGATCAGCAGAGAGGGGGCGCGAGGGCCTAGCACTACCTAGCACAAGGTGAGACCCCCTCACCCCTCCCTTATGGTTATTTAACCTGTCCGTGCATTCTTGATCTAGTCCAGCATTCTCTCTGCCACCACTCACTTCGTTGTTTCCCACACCCTAGTCAGGGGCGTCGGACTCAAGTTTGAGCTTAGAGCTCCATCTTGTGGCCACAATAAGAACTGAACGCTACCTAGTTATTTTCTGCAGGAGATTGTAACTACTGCCTGTTTGTTTATGGTTGTAATGTGAACACTACAGCATTTTACTTGCTCCTTGCGACTGAATCATACTGTCTTTGGTCAATTATTCAATTTCCATTTCAAATTGCTCTCCACTCTTCGTTACTCTTTCACCTCACCAGTCTCTAACCTCGGATGCACTCCTGTGCATCGTCAACTGGAGACCAGCCACAAATATGTTGATTACAATGCCCCCCCATAAACCTCCCGACACAACACTGGTCAGATATGGTCCAACTCATGGACTATCTATTATCCTAATAACGTCTCAAAGAATGAGATAAAAGAATCTCAAAGACAAACTACTAAAACAACACCCAGAAACTCTAATTGCTGATACCTACCACAATTTGTCCAATGACACCAAGAAAACTAATTTCGTCCTCTATTGCAAACGCCCGGCAAAATGGAAAAACATCTTCCTTCTCCACCTGCAAGTGACCAAGACCATCAAGATACCCTACGGAACAAAACGGACGATGTCCCCCTCCGCTACCTTTAGAGGTGAAATTGATCCATCCATTTTCAAGACAGGGCACATTCTTATACAAGTGACTGTCCCTCACCTCTCCTTATTCAATCAACACTGTCATTTTTCAAACTTCCCACACTTCAGGGAGATTGGTCTTATATCACCTAATCGCAACGTTGGGCACCGCAAACCTAGTTTCTCGGACCTCATCAAGACCTGCTGCACCTGCACCTGAACTCTCAGCCGACGCACCCCTCCCTGCCATTGCTGTCCCAATTCAACCCACCAGGGATATCCACAAGCCTAGTCCCAATGATAAGTAGCTCACCCATATCAAAGCACGCTCTGCTCCTCGCTACCTAGGACTTGACTCACATCCTCCCTCACGCATAGCTGGAAGTGACAATAACACATTCACACAGATCTTGTCCCAAATGGAACAGAAACTTGATTCCCTGGCGAATGGCATAGCTCACCTAAGACTTGACATCTCAAAACAGGCTTAGGTATCCAGCTATCACACTCCCGAGTGTTTAAATTACCCCCACACACTAGCTCTCCTAGCACAGACTCTAAACACATCCCCTGGCCCTTCACTCCTTTAGGTTGTCTGGCCCACGGACCCTCTCGTGCTCTACGCACCCTTTCAAGTCTCGAAGCAGCTGCTCTCAGTGAAGCCTACCTTACTAAACCACAGTCTACGTCTCCCCAACCCCCCTCTACAATCCCAGTAATTGTGAGCAAAATCAGAATCTACATAACAATGAGCCTAGACCGCCAGCTCAATTCACCATTGTTCAAACTCTTCCTTCCTGTAAGGAAAAGCCCCGCCCTCTCTCTTGCATGCTCCTCAATTGTTGATCAGCAGCAAAGCACGCTACTGATATTGCTTGGAGATGGGAATTTTCATTGATTGCAAATACTTCTCGTGATGACCGTATGCAATGCCTGAAAAGTTGGCATGGACATCATGTGGTGCTTCAACTGTGCCATAAATAACCTGACTTGCACTGTGACTTTACTACCTATCTGGGATATGTAACCGGAACCCTTTTTTAGATGTATGGAAAATCAATAAAAATGTGTTGAAAAAAAAAAATAGAGATCGCCTTTATCACGGAATCCTGGATAAACACGCCCCTACTTCACCCGCTGACCACAGCTTGATTGTGGCGCTCCCATAGGATTAGGCAAGATGTAGTGGTCAGACAATGCTTTGTGTTGGTAAGATCAATTAGTTTACACACCAAGGGCCTTTATGAGGCAGTAGCGGTCAAGGAAAAAGAGTCACGTTGCGGGCGGTGAAGGCCACGGCTCATAAGCGATGGGAGGAGTGTCCTCATGCGGTCTTGGCAAGGCGGTTGCGGTCAAGAGATTGATCAGCATTACGGGCAAAATAATGCTGCCAGGGCTATGGGGATAAGTGAAAGAAGTTGGAGAGCGCTGGGGAAAAAACATGCATGCAATTTAGGACAGTGGTTAAAGTACATACCCCTAGGGCAGAGGTCTTCAAACTTTTGGAAGCCGAGACCCCCCTGTCAACATTTACAGGCGTAAGGACCCCCTCCTGACAAAAATTTCTAAACCTCTAGGCAGGGCTACTGGAATTATGAGGCAGGTGAGTACCAAATTATGCGACAGGCTTGACTAAATTGTGTGAGTAGAAAATGTAAATAATGTTCTGTGATGCTGCGTATTTTGGGATAGCATTGCTTTATTATTTTGAATTTTTTTTAAACACGGTAACACTGAGGAAAGATTTCACCCCATCAGTACCAGTTTATAACTAAAATACAGCAATTAACATCAGAAGGGCCTCCCACTCCGCAGGAATACGCGCTGCCACATTAGAAGCAGACCTGGCCATGGCCGGGAGCAGCAAGGGTCCCTTCAAACCCTGGCAGTCTTGTGCAGAGTTAAGCAGTTTACCCTTGCCCCTTTCCTCTCACCCCTTCCTTCCATCCCTCTCTTCTCTCCTCTCCCAACCCCGGATCCCTCTCTCACATTGTAGGCAGATGGTTATTAGCCCCAGGACACCTTTTGGTGACAGTAGTGCACTACAAATGTAAACAATAATAGGAAGAAGCAGGGGATCCACTAGACCCAAACTTCGGGTGGGGGGGGGGGTTTAACACTCCCAGCCAGGGCTGGCCCTACCACTCGTAGCACACGGTGCAACAGTCTTTCCACCTTCTCCATGAATTCCCTCATTACCACTCACCAACAATGCACATCATCTCTCTATAGCGCCTGTCTGACAAAATACTATTTACTCACACTCACTTCTGTGATGTGAATGGTACATCTTCTGTGTACCAGGTACTTTAACCTTCTGCACTGTGTGGGTGACAAGAGTGCCCATATGACTGCACGGAGAGCAATGCAACAGTGTGAGAGTAGGGTAAAATGAGTGACTACAGGTTGAGTGAGGTGACCATATGAATTTGGGTTTGGCCGCAAGTACAGAGTGGGAAAAATTAATGCATGGTTAGTGATGGCCTTGTTTGAGTGTCCTGATGACGATCCCGACTAACTAGGATCGAAACGCCGTCGACTCTACAGCATAAATAATACGACGCATATCACTCTTTGTGCTCCTGTTTAAATTTATGCAAACATGTTTTAAGTGATTACAACTTGTTGTTCACTGGGCCTTTGATTGATGTATCAACTTGGTTTTATGCGCCGATCACGCTGTTCACTTGAGCACTTGCACCTTCACTATTATCACTGTATATAGCACCACGCACCAAGTGCCACTAGGGTTGTCACATGATCTGTTCTGTACAGTGCTATTTAAACTGTATTACCATGTGAAAGACCTCTCCCTGTGCCTATTTGGTGAATAATACCACCTTTATCTAAAAATCCAGTGACTCCTTGTTTATTAATTTGTAATGCAGACTGCATACATTACTTAAATTGATCCTACATGATACCTGTTGGGAATTGTTACTATTTATATTACACACCCATCCCAACGTGGTCTATGGGTTCTCTCCTGTGATTCTTATACTACTTGTTTGAGTGAGCTACAGATTGAGCAGTGGGGGGGGGGGGGGGGGGGTAGGTGTGTGAAGTGTCACATGAGTGCAGGATGAGAAGTGTGCTCGTATGACTGCAGGGTGAGGTACAGAGTGAACAATGCAAGCACATTTTTAGTGCAGAGTGATCACTGTGAGAGCAGGGTGAGCGGGTGAATGTTGTGAGAGCATGGTGATCAGTGTGAGTGCATTGTGATCAGTGTGAGTGCATTGTGATCACTGTGAGTGCAGGGTGAGCGGGTAAATGTTGTGAGTGCATGGTGATCAGTGCGAGTGCATTGTGATCAGTGTGAGTGCATTGTGATCACTGTGAATGCAGGGTGAGTGGGTGAATGGTGTGAGTGCATTGTGATCAGTGTGAGTGTATTGTGATCGCTGTGAGTGCAGGGTGAGCGGGTAAATGTTGTGAGTGCATTGTGATCAGTGTGAGTGTATTGTGATCACTGTGAGTGCAGGGTTAGCGGGTGAATGGTGTGAGTGCATGTGATCAGTGTGAGTGCATGGTGATCAGTGTGAGTGCATGGTGATCAGTGTGAGTGCATGGTGATCAGTGTGAGTGCACGGTGATCAGGGTGAGTGCACGGTGATCAGGGTGAGTGCACGGTGATCAGGGTGAGTGCACGGTGATCAGGGTGAGTGCACGGTGATCAGGGTGAGTGGGTGAATAGTGTGAGTGCATGCGATCAGTGTGAGTGCATGCGATCAGTGTGAGTGCATGCGATCAGTGTGAGTGCATGGTGATCAGTGTGAGTGCATGGTGATCAGTGTGAGTGCATGGTGATCAGTGTGAGTGCATGGTGATCAGGGTGAGTGGGTGAATAGTGTGAGTGCATGCGATCAGTGTGAGTGCATGGTGATCAGGGTGAGTGCATGGTGATCAGGGTGAGTGGGTGAATAGTGTCAGTGCATGGCGATCAGTGTCAGTGCATGGTGATCAGGGTGAGTGGGTGAATAGTGTGAGTGCATGCGATCAGTGTGAGTGCATGGTGATCAGTGTGAGTGCATGGTGATCAGGGTGAGTGGGTGAATAGTGTGAGTGCATGCGATCAGTGTGAGTGCACGGTGATCAGGGTGAGTGCACGGTGATCAGGGTGAGTGCACGGTGATCAGGGTGAGTGGGTGAATAGTGTGAGTGCATGCGATCAGTGTGAGTGCATGCGATCAGTGTGAGTGCATGGTGATCAGTGTGAGTGCATGGTGATCAGTGTGAGTGCATGGTGATCAGTGTGAGTGCATGGTGATCAGTGTGAGTGCATGGTGATCAGGGTGAGTGGGTGAATAGTGTGAGTGCATGCGATCAGTGTGAGTGCATGGTGATCAGTGTCAGTGCATGGCGATCAGTGTCAGTGCATGGCGATCAGTGTCAGTGCATGGCGATCAGTGTCAGTGCATGGCGATCAGTGTCAGTGCATGGCGATCAGTGTCAGTGCATGGCGATCAGTGTCAGTGCATGGCGATCAGTGTCAGTGCATGGCGATCAGTGTCAGTGCATGGCGATCAGTGTCAGTGCATGGCGATCAGTGTCAGTGCATGGCGATCAGTGTCAGTGCATGGCGATCAGTGTCAGTGCATGGCGATCAGTGTGAGTGCATGGCGATCAGTGTGAGTGCAGGGTTAGCGGGTGAATGGTGTGAGTGCATGTGATCAGTGTGAGTGCATGGTGATCAGTGTGAGTGCATGGTGATCAGTGTGAGTGCACGGTGATCAGTGTGAGTGCACGGTGATCAGTGTGAGTGCACGGTGATCAGGGTGAGTGGGTGAATAGTGTGAGTGCATGCGATCAGTGTGAGTGCATGCGATCAGTGTGAGTGCATGCGATCAGTGTGAGTGCATGGTGATCAGTGTGAGTGCATGGTGATCAGTGTGAGTGCATGGTGATCAGTGTGAGTGCATGGTGATCAGTGTGAGTGCATGGTGATCAGTGTGAGTGCATGGTGATCAGGGTGAGTGGGTGAATAGTGTGAGTGCATGGTGATCAGTGTGAGTGCATGGTGATCAGTGTGAGTGCACGGTGATCAGTGTCAGTGCACGGCGATCAGTGTCAGTGCATGGCGATCAGTGTCAGTGCATGGCGATCAGTGTCAGTGCATGGCGATCAGTGTCAGTGCATGGCGATCAGTGTCAGTGCATGGCGATCAGTGTCAGTGCATGGCGATCAGTGTCAGTGCATGGCGATCAGTGTCAGTGCATGGCGATCAGTGTCAGTGCATGGCGATCAGTGTCAGTGCATGGCGATCAGTGTCAGTGCATGGCGATCAGTGTCAGTGCATGGCGATCAGTGTCAGTGCATGGCGATCAGTGTCAGTGCATGGCGATCAGTGTCAGTGCATGGCGATCAGTGTCAGTGCATGGCGATCAGTGTCAGTGCATGGCGATCAGTGTCAGTGCACGGTGATCAGTGTGAGTGCACGGTGATCAGTGTGAGTGCACGGTGATCAGTGTGAGTGCACGGTGATCAGGGTGAGTGGGTGAATAGTGTGAGTGCATGCGATCAGTGTGAGTGCATGCGATCAGTGTGCGTGCATGGTGATCAGTGTGAGTGCATGGTGATCAGTGTGAGTGCATGGTGATCAGTGTGAGTGCATGGTGATCAGTGTGAGTGCATGGTGATCAGGGTGAGTGGGTGAATAGTGTGAGTGCATGGCGATCAGTGTGAGTGCATGGTGATCAGTGTGAGTGCATGGTGATCAGTGTGAGTGCACGGTGATCAGTGTGAGTGCACGGTGATCAGTGTGAGTGCACGGTGATCAGTGTGAGTGCACGGTGATCAGGGTGAGTGCACGGTGATCAGGGTGAGTGCATTGTGATCAGTGTGAGTGCATTGTGATCAGTGTGAGTGCATTGTGATCAGTGTCAGTGCATTGTGATCAGTGTCAGTGCATGGCGATCAGTGTCAGTGCATGGCGATCAGTGTCAGTGCATGGCGATCAGTGTCAGTGCATGGCGATCAGTGTGAGTGCATGGCGATCAGTGTGAGTGCATGGCGATCAGTGTGAGTGCATGGCGATCAGTGTGAGTGCATGGCGATCAGTGTGAGTGCATGGCGATCCGTGTGAGTGCATGGCGATCAGTGTGAGTGCATGGCGATCAGTGTGAGTGCATGGCGATCAGTGTGAGTGCATGGCGATCAGTGTGAGTGCATTGCGATCAGTGTGAGTGCATTGCGATCAGTGTGAGTGCATGGCGATCAGTGTGAGTGCATGGCGATCAGTGTGAGTGCATGGCGATCAGTGTGAGTGCATGGCGATCAGTGTGAGTGCATGGCGATCAGTGTGAGTGCATGGCGATCAGTGTGAGTGCATGGCGATCAGTGTGAGTGCATTGTGATCACTGAGTGCATTATGATCACTGTGAGTGCAGGGTGAGCGGGTAAATGTTGTGAGTGCATGGTGATCAGTGTGAGTGCATTGTGATCAGTGTGAGTGCATTGTGATCAGTGTGAGTGCAGGGTGAGTGGGTGAATGGTGTGAGTGCATTGTGATCAGTGTGAGTGTATTGTGATCGCTGTGAGTGCAGGGTGAGCGGGTAAATGTTGTGAGTGCATTGTGATCAGTGTGAGTGGGTGAATGGTGTGAGTGCATTGTGATCAGTGTGAGTGTATTGTGATCGCTGTGAGTGCAGGGTGAGCGGGTAAATGTTGTGAGTGCATTGTGATCAGTGTGAGTGTATTGTGATCACTGTGAGTGCAGGGTTAGCGGGTGAATGGTGTGAGTGCATGGTGATCAGTGTGAGTGCATGGTGATCAGTGTGAGTGCATGGTGATCAGTGTGAGTGCACGGCGATCAGTGTGAGTGCACGGCGATCAGTGTGAGTGCACGGCGATCAGTGTGAGTGCACGGCGATCAGTGTGAGTGCACGGCGATCAGTGTGAGTGCACGGCGATCAGTGTGAGTGCACGGCGATCAGTGTGAGTGCACGGCGATCAGTGTGAGTGCACGGCGATCAGTGTGAGTGCACGGCGATCAGTGTGAGTGCACGGCGATCAGTGTGAGTGCACGGCGATCAGTGTGAGTGCATGGCGATCAGTGTGAGTGCATGGCGATCAGTGTGAGTGCACGGCGATCAGTGTGAGTGCACGGTGATCAGTGTGAGTGCACAGTAATCAGGGTGAGTGGGTGAATAGTGTGAGTGCATGGTGATCAGTGTGAGTGCATGGTGATCAGTGTCAGTGCATGGCGATCAGTGTCAGTGCATGGCGATCAGTGTCAGTGCATGGCGATCAGTGTCAGTGCATGGCGATCAGTGTCAGTGCATGGCGATCAGTGTCAGTGCATGGCGATCAGTGTCAGTGCATGGCGATCAGTGTCAGTGCATGGCGATCAGTGTCAGTGCATGGCGATCAGTGTCAGTGCATGGCGATCAGTGTCAGTGCATGGCGATCAGTGTCAGTGCATGGCGATCAGTGTCAGTGCATGGCGATCAGTGTCAGTGCATGGCGATCAGTGTCAGTGCATGGCGATCCGTGTGAGTGCATGGCGATCCGTGTGAGTGCATGGCGATCCGTGTGAGTGCATGGCGATCCGTGTGAGTGCATGGCGATCCGTGTGAGTGCATGGCGATCCGTGTGAGTGCATGGCGATCCGTGTGAGTGCATGGCGATCCGTGTGAGTGCATGGCGATCCGTGTGAGTGCATGGCGATCAGTGTGAGTGCATGGCGATCAGTGTGAGTGCATGGCGATCAGTGTGAGTGCATGGCGATCAGTGTGAGTGCATGGCGATCAGTGTGAGTGCATGGCGATCAGTGTGAGTGCATGGCGATCAGTGTGAGTGCATGGCGATCAGTGTGAGTGCATGGCGATCAGTGTGAGTGCATGGCGATCAGTGTGAGTGCATGGCAATCAGTGTGAGCGCATTGTGATCGCTATGAGTCCATGGTGATAAGTGCGAGTGCATTGTGATCGCTGCGAGTGCAGGGTGAGCGTGAAAGTGAAGGCGAGAATGAGAAGTGAGTTGTCTGAAAGCAGGGTGCATTCCCAGAAACTTGAAGTGTAGGGTTTCAGATATAAGTTAAACTATTGCTATAATGGCATTAATCAAGGATTGAGGGTGGAGGAAATAACATCTGGACCCAACCACAGACGTGCTCTCTGTTCCATCCACTGACTCAGGCCCCTCGCCCTGCCCAACTACACTAAGCAGTGGCGCGCAAATGCTTCCTACGCTGCCTGAGACTCACGCGAGCGACGACGCCGTACGCTCCGACACTCCCCCTGATGGGCATCCCCAGGGACACTGGGGTGTTGACGGAAGCAACACTGGACAGTTGGATGCAGGCGGGTGTGGAGACGCTGGGAGACGTTTAAGCGGAAGGTGCCCTGCTGCCCTTCGCGGACCTCGCTGCGGGTACGGGCCTGCCAGCTGGGCAATTCCTATTACATGAGTCCCTCTTACACACACTGACGACTGCCTGGGGTCACATATCTGAAGAACCACCAATGCACCTCTTCATGCAATATCTGCATGTCATGGGCAACGGCTCCCACATAGTGCGCTGGCTGGCGCACTATGACCCATACACAGCAATCTACCCAGCCGCTGAGAGACAAGTGGGCGACGGATAGAGGGAGGAACTGGACCGACAAAGAATGGGCAATGGTGCTGGCTGGCCCGACTAATGTCCCGCGCAACCCCCGTTTCAGGGTCATACAATTTTATATACTCCATCGCGCTTATTTATCACCCGACAAAATAAACAGATATTTTTCAATCACCGATACCGCATGCCAGCGCTGCTCCCTGGTTGGGGCAGACTTCTTACATATGCTCTGGCTATGCCCCAGTATCCAGTCATACTGGGACGAGATCGTGGTGCTGCTAACGCTCTGCACTAACGAAAATGTGCCGCGCACGTGGGAAGCCTGCATCCTAGGCCTCTACAAAATGCACCAAACTGAATAAGGTACCGGTCAGGTTTTGGGACCTGGGACTTATCACGGCCAAACGCCTACTCACTAAACGCTGGAAGGCCAGCGCACCCCCACATATCCAACACTGGCTCACGTCTTTCACTAACTGGGCACGTGCGGAAAGCACAGTATTGCACCGGGAGGAAACAGCGGGACTTAGGAAATTCCCCATTGCCCAGCTCTGGGATGACGTACTGAAGTCCTTACAGCAGGCGAGCTTGGACAGAGGGATCACCTGAGGTAGCCCACACCCGAACCAACTCACAGACATGAGACACTGAAAGGACTCTGGTACCAGTTGCCCCCCCCCCCCTTTTCTTCCTTCTACGATATGGCCCATGCCAAGCCTCCCATAACTGCAGAGCAATTGCGCCCTGTGCACGTGTATCGTGCCACACTTGTAGCCCCTCACGCTCAGAATCACTAGTGCTTCACTGCTCACCGAACTCAATTGTGCAGTTTCACAACCCTTCCATCTCCCAGGTGACGAAACCGCATCCCGCTCCTTGTGCGTGGCTGGCACGACTGTCCCACCCCGACCGGGGTGGGACAGCGCCCTTGTGGTGGCCCCCCTTCGCGCCCCCGCTGCTCTCTCGCCTCGCCCTGACCTCGTATTATCAGATCCTACCTATTGCTGCAACCCCCCCCTTGCTCTTACACAGACAGACGCCTTATCCCTTAATAGCCCCTCTCCTCCCGCCTCCCCCTGTCAAGGTTCACGTTCCAGTTTCTACGTTAGTTCTATTTTACAAAGCAGGACCTTTTTCATAGCTGGTTAGACATTATGTACTATGCACATGTGATGTTGATTCCTACATCTCCACTGACACTTACTAATTCCTCTTCACGCAGCATGACGAGAGGCACATCACACACAACCTGAGAGGTGTGACTGAGGAACGCGTTCTCCAGTCACACACCGATGGTCCTACGCTACGACTTCTCTCTGACCACCATAGCAACATTACCACTGTTGGAGAATGGCACCAGACGCGCCGGATACGGCTATGACGGTCACTTCCTCTTACCGCCACCAAATGCGACTACCCCTTTGCCCTGACACAGCACACCATTGCTCTAACTGCTTGCTATACCGCAGTATTACATGCGACTGACCTGTGCTTTTTATATTTCTGATCCCACTGTTTAATGTTGCCATGGATACTAACCATAGATGTTCATGGACTGCTGATGGCATGTCCACGACACCGGAGATTCATTACCACATAAAAATACGTAAAAATCATAGGCCTGACTATTCCTCGAGCTACCCTAAGTATGATGTGTACATGTTTTATCCTACCACGCCGCCGGACCCCAGGGTTGTCGGCTACAACGGCTGTGTTATCCTACCAACTATACGTGCAACTTACGCTTATTGCAGCCGGCCCAAAGAGGTTGTAGGCTATGTACTGTGTTATATGCAACATGTGCAATAAAGGTCTTTAAAAATAAAAAAAATAAAAAAAATTAGGAGTAGTGTGGCCACAAACAATTCATCAGTTAGGCCAACGAAAATGCATTGCCACACCTTAGCACATAGTAATGAGAGGTATAAGTTTGTGTCAGAGTGCGAGAAGTCAACCACGTTTCGATTCCTTCAACACAATACTGGGATCATCTTCAGGACAGGACAGTTGGTGCCTGAGACAGATGCCTGTTAAAGTCTGAAAGAAGAAAGAGGGGAAAGGGAAGGAAGGAGAAGAGGTAGAACATGGGAATACAACATTGGAATAAGAAGAGGAAGATCTATGATTACTTATCATCGAGTCTCTACAACGTGAAAGTCATGCTCAGTGAGCTCAACAAATTAGAGGCACTAGCTAAATGGTGCTAAAATCACGAACAACAAGTAGCATCCATCAATACTAGACCCATTTTATAGATGGGCGTAAAATTATATTTCAGTGGGTAATATATATGGGGAGAATACGTTTAGAATTTATTAGCAACTAGGCGAGAGTAGAATTATCTAATGTCTAAACCATGGTTTAATCATGTGAATAAAATAACGCATACACAAGTTATGCAAAGGCTGAGGCAATTCATTAGTGCAGCAAAAAACAAAGCATCAGTTGGAATTAAAGAAATAATATTATAAAGTTATACAACCAGCAAAATATTATCTGGAGAGCAAATTATGCATCTTACTGTACACCCTGAAAAGAAAGGATTTAAGAAGATTTTGGTCCTTGCTGGCTGCAGGTGATGGTTACTCCAGCCTAACACTGACAATCACTGACGAGAAATGTATTTAACTACATTGGTCTGGAGAACTCAAACAAAACCAGCTAACAAAATATCTCACTGTAAAAAATCAAAAAGTCAACCAAGGAAATGAAGGCTTCCAGGATCAAAATGGATTCCTGCTGCAGTGCTGAAGATTCGTATTCATTTTGGAGCAGAAGCATTACTCCCAGCCTTTAAATCTGTTTTGATACAAGAATAATCCCAAGAGCATGATGGTGCTAATATTTAAACAAGTATTGACAAAGTCAAGAAGACTCGACTTTGCGACATATTGGCTTGGTCAGTGGTTTTAGTCACATTGCACAGAAGTGCAGCATGGCTAATAAACAGGGT
Organism: Lissotriton vulgaris; assembly: GCF_964263255.1. NCBI lineage: Eukaryota > Metazoa > Chordata > Amphibia > Caudata > Salamandridae > Lissotriton > Lissotriton vulgaris. Next base: position 1,109,506,189 of record NC_141691.1, read on the forward strand.
TAAAGGCGTACAAGAATGGCTGTCATTTTATTGGTATGCAAGCCTACAAAACGACTTGTTGTTTTTCTTTTTGTTGACCAGCAAAGCAAAAGAAAAAAAGTAACGCAAGAGGACCTAGGTAAGATCATGGATCGGGGTGGGGAGGAAGTACCTAGGTGGGGGGCAGGCAACATGGAGCGCAAAATCATAGAGTGTGGGGAAACAAAGGGTGGGAGGGGGTGGGAAGCACAAGGAGGGCAACGGTGGGAATCATCACAGAAGGCAGGAGGAAGTAACATGGAGGGCACGATGAGGGAAGCAAACAGAAACACCTAATGGGGAGGGGGGGGGGACCAAACAAGGTAGTGCAACATGTTGTTAAAGCTCACTGGAGAACAGCTTGGAGGTAGTGTACGTGAGAATGTCTCAAAAGCCAAAGCTGTGGCAAATTAAATTTTTATACCTTTATGAATGTAAATGTGCTGGGAATAGTGAGAAACCCAAGAGAATGGGGTAAACACATGCACTCTCTCTCGTACAGTTCTTTTCAAAAGAGAAAAAAAGTTCCCATAAAGCAGACACTGAAGGATAAAAGAAGCAAATCACGGAGATGGTAAACAGGCTATGGGACAAAGAATCGAATGACAGGATACAACCATTGAAAAGAAACCAAGAAAACAAGAGTGAGAAATCAAAATGTCAACAGAAAAAGCAATGGGCGGAGTTTCTTTCCAGGTCAGCTATCGAATATCCCATTAAGTTTTTGTAACCAGACAGCTGTGCTGCCTGGCAGACTTTCACCTAACAATGTGAAATGTAAGATCAAGCAAATGGTTATATAATGCCCTCCTAGAAGAAAATAAGATTTTTACTGGTATGATGACTCCAAAATCTAAGAGCTTGGATAACTGCAAATAATATTATGCCCTGAAGCCACATTGGGGTTTGGCCTAGAAAGCTTACTAACTGTATCATCATGGCACTGACAAATTTAACATCAAGATTGCTAGAAAATAAACATGAGTGTATATACTGCTGATTGGTACGTTACAGCACTGCAGTTGACAAAATTGACAGGGGGAGTTTTTAAAGCATGAAACAGAGAGTAATCTACGTTGCCTAATTAAAAGGTATACAAGAACATACCTGAGTGCAAGTACAGCTCAGTGAAAAGTGTGCGGTCACAAAGAAGTTCATGATGGGAAATGGCTTAGGATACAATTGTATGTTAGCACCTTGTCTGTTTAAATTCTCAATCGTGTACCACCTTAAGGCAATAAACTGCTTTGCACTTACATTTTGCAATTCATGACGCTAGGGTTGAGTATGCTGATTTGGTTTTATCGTATAGTGTAACTATTGGAAAGGAGCAACTCTTAAATTCTTTGGATAATAACAGAGAAACTATCTTTGGATGAATTGAAATAAAACTAAAATTATTACTTCAGGAAAAGCGAATAAAAGATTTTCAAGGTCAGTTAATGGGAACTTAGGTTTAAAAATTAATCAATTTGGATGCTATAATGTCAATGACTACCTCTACAAATAGGATAGCCTAGGAGAAAAGTAATTCCATGCAAAATTAAGTATTTGTACATTATTTGAAACATATAGGGGTTTTTCTCCTTTTGCCATTCAAAAACCTTGTATTAGGTTTATTAAACATACAAAATCAAACATCGACATCAGACCACCACAGACAATAGTGGCATACAGATTGATACACATACAGATCATGAAAGTCAACAGGTATTGCTTTGTGATCAATAAGGACGTTTACAGGAGTTACTTGGGATGGTCAACCCAAAGATACTAACAAAACACCCACTAATAACACCACATCCTGGATGAAACCCCTTGAAAAATGTCCCACATCCACCCGCACCTCCTGCCCCTCGTGGCTCCACCCTCCGGAAGGTGTATTCATGTAGTGAAAGTTCTGATCTCGGTCTTAAGCGACTCACATGGCCCAGAGCATGACTCCAAGTGGATCCCACGATAAGCTGCCACCTCTCCCAGATTTTATAATACTTCCAAGGGCAACACCGCACAACATAAATAGGGAGTTACAGACCTAGGCAGTGGTCCAATCCACCTTTGCACTTCTCCAGTGATGGAGCAGTGGTATCTTTACAGGCCTGCATGAGTTCCCACTAGGCTATTATCAGGCCTAGACACAGGAGGGCGCGCAGATACCTGTTCCCATCTGAAATATGAAGCAAGGCGCATCTTTGGGTTTGTGGCAATGCCTGTTCCAACACTCCCTTTAAACAGTCAAAAACTCCAACTTAAAAGGGCGCCCATACAGGGTAGCTCCAGACGGCGAGCAAGACGTCTCCCCAGTCCACCCGGCAGCACAAGCATGTGGAAGATGCAATCACCCCCTCTTCCAGAGCCACTCCCTTGTATGGTACTCTCTATGCAGGTACCATAGCTGACAGACGGTACTGGGAAGCGATGCCCGCCTCTCAAAGAGAGGCTAGTGCCTTCCTCCAGTCTCGATCCTCCATGGGGCCCAAGTTGTGGGTTTGTGTCTCTCGAAGGGACCCAAAGGTTTTCGGGCGTTTTTCCTCAGGGACCGGTTTATGGACAAGATCTTGTGGTCTGGAATATGTGCCAATAATTTTGTACTTTCCAGATAGATAAACTCTGGAATCTCCTCCAGACGGGCTAGGTCTGGCATAAGGGTATGGCATGAGAGCATGGCCGAGCTAGAGATCGTTATAAAACGGAGTCTTGTGGAGTTGGAACTCTTCTTGCAGGTCGGCAAGATCTTTTAATTAAGTCCCCTTGAGCACATCCCCCAGTCGGGAGATGCCAATATGGTCCTGTCATACAGTTCATACTTTCTAGATAAACCTGTGCATTTGTTGGACAGCATAAATGTCAAAACAGTGCAAGACTGATTCAAAGCACACTATCAGGATATGTTGCCCTTAGTCCTGCTAACTCACAGTGCACCATCTGTACCCTTAACCAGGAAAGCTAACAGGTGGAATGGGCAACGTCAGAACATGACAACCCTGACTCCCCAAGGAATTTGTTGAAACAAATCTAGAGCCCTTTCCTTTGGTAACTCATGCATGTCAAAAGGGACGCACAAGAAATACTCTAATTGGCATTTCAATATTTGGCACAATACGATTCTTGTGTGAAATACATGTGCTGCAATAATCAATAGAAGGAAACAAAACAGAGTAATCAGCATCACGAGAATGGTAAAGAGATGAACAATTCAACCATTGTGCTGTTACAAAGAAAATATGCTTACACAGAAGTACAATTATATTTGTGCTTCTGCCTAGCTCTCCATATGTTAGTGTGCATAGGGTGGGTGAATCTGCCAAAATCCCTGTAGGGTGATCTAACTCCCCAATTACGTGTGGGAATGTTGCATATGTGTATGTGTCGTCTGGGAGCCCGTCTTGGTATAGAGTGGGCACCATCCTTGTCAGGAGGTAAATAGAATTCAGCTGCGCAAGTTAAATGCAGCATGGGGCAACCTCAACGGTATCAGCGAAGTGCTCTGCTAACTAAACATCAGGGTCATGTCATTTATATTACAACATAACACATGTTGCCATGTCGAAGTTCCAGTCAGGTTGCTATTATTGGTTCTACCTTGACAAAGATGTTGCAGCCCGAACAATAACAAACAACATCATTCTGCGCGGTGAACTTTAGCTCTTGTACACAATGCTCAGGGCTCTGATAACGTGCCTACGAAGATGTGTAAATGTGAGCAAAGATATTTCACAGAAAATTATACATACAAGCACGCAGGAAAAAAGTGTACCAAGTGTCAACGTTCAGGAAAAGATGTCAAGTTTAAACATAAACATGTAAAATGGTGGTGTTTCAACCCGGACCTAATGTGACCACATGACAGTCCCACGCAGAAACCCCTGTAGTCCAATTACCTGGTGCACAACTGTGACGGCCCCAAGGAGGGGAGGGGGGGGGGGGTCGCTCGGGTGACCAGTCCCTTCCATCCTATGTTCGCCTCAGCATCCCTCAAGCCTGCAAGGACCACTCTTGTAGCATGGCGGAAGCCCCTGGGGGATCTCACCACCATATGGTAAATGGAGGAGCGTCGGCGCACTCAGCCCTCCACCGCCTAGGCCAGGTCCCCAAACCCCTGGAACGATCAGTAATTCAGGACATTCTGGGCCATCCTATAATAAGTTCATACATCTGGATTGGCAAAGCCATTGTCATAGGCCAATTTGCAACACTTGTAGAGGACAAACTGGGGCTGGCCGTGGTTCCACAGGAAGCCTGGTAGTAGGTAATCTATGTGCTAGAATAGAGATGTTGGAATGGGAAAGATGTTCTGAAGCTGGTATATCAAACACAGTAGCGTCACCATTTTAAAAATAGCTAACCTACCCAAAAAAGTAAAGGGGAGCATCTCCAAGAACTTAAAATCTGTCAGCTTGTCTATTTGGGGCTGCAAATTCAGCTCCTACGCTCAGGCCACATCAGTGGTAATATAAACTTCCAAACCCCTGAATCCGTGGTGGAGTTCGGAGGCCCATGTCAGGTCCAATGGTCCCTCGCACACCACATACACTAAGAATTTTCCAGGGTGTATTTAAAGTCCTAAAAAATCTCCAAAGATTTTCAGTATTTGGAGCGCCCACGGTCCAGAGTGCGGGCCATTCATCAAGAAAATAAGCACATCATCTTCGTGCAGGCCTATTCTATCAGAGGCCCCACTAAAAACCCCTGCAGTTGTTCATCCATTCTGGTCCAGACAGCCAGGGGCTTGATGGCCAGGGCAAATAGTGGCAGCGAGAAGGGGCACCCTGCCACATCCCCCGTTCAATACAAAATGGGCGGGAAACAGCTCCACTCATCCTCACCTGGGTGAAGAGTTCCATAAGGAGGAGATTAATGTAGCTGATAAACTGGGGTTCCGAAACTCATCCTCGTCAGGAGGGAGAATAGAAAGAGCTACCCGACAGAATCAAAAGCCTTGTGAAGTCTACCTGCATTATTGTGTTGTCTGCATGGCAGCATCTAGACAATGCAACTGCATTACACACCCTTCTGATATTATGTTGCATAGCCCTCCCTGGCATTGGTCTGGGTGGACAAGTGTGCTAATCACCCAAGCAAACGGTTGGCCAAAGTCTTAGCCACACCTTGACCTTTATGTTCAAAAGGGTAATTGGCAGGTATGAGTCGCAGCGGTCTGGAGGCTGACAGGGTTTCAGTATAACCACAATGTCCACCGTTCTAAGGTTTAAAGGTAGAGGCTTGCCCCCCCCGTGCCTCTCGAAAGACCCTCAGCAGATGAGAACAAGTAAACGCCCAAGTGGCTCTACAGAACTCAGCAGGGAATCCATCTGGGCATGGGGATTGACCGAGTTGAGCATCTGGAATGCCCTTTAAGCTCGTCCACTGTGGTGTCGAGGTTCAAGGCTCATCTATCCTTATCGAAGAAGGAATGGGTCTGAAGGTCTTGCACAAACGCTTACACCAAAGATCTCTCCACCCCCTGACAAACACACAACACCTCGTAGTAAGCCGCAAAACCCAGAGCGTTGTGTTGATCCCCGATCACCCTCTCCCCCCGGTCGGCTAAGACATAGGGAATAGGGTCCAGTAAGTCACCCTCGAGCCAAGACAATGCAGAGTTTTGCTACACTTATCTTCCCATTGATATATACGGCTCTGGGTGGCCATGCAGTCCAGCCTCATCGCGTCTAGCAGGAGTAAGACCGAGCCATTGTGAAGGGAGTTTCTAAGGATTGCCGGATCTGAAGTGGCCACGTATTGAGCCTCAAGCCAGAGGAGCTGTGTAAATAATTGTAAATACTTGGTTGTTGTATGTGGTGAAAGTATGGAGTGGGTGAGATTGAAAGTGAGAGAATCTGGACTTTGGAGTATGCAAAAGTGGAATATGTGTGTTTTCTGAATCTGTATATTATATGTCTTTAATGTTGCAATTTTGTGAAAATTGGAAAGATATAATTGAGTATAAAATGAGACATGTTAAATAAAAAATAAGTTCATTCTGATTAATTCAGACAGAAAAAGGAGTCTATCACACTTTTTGTTTTGCTTCAATTAGTGAATGGCGATTTAGAAGAGAAAAGTACCTACAGTATTGGCACTTATTTTTGTTACTTATTGTCCACAGCCTGCTGCATACAGATTGAAAAGCATTGCAACCAACTAATGCTAAATTTAAGTGGGAGTTCTCTGCAACCGCTACAACACCCACCTAAATACCTTTCTCTGATGTGAAATAATGTTAGAAGAGGGTCGCGTGTGACACAAACAGGCAACGCTTTACCTATTGCGACTTGTTGACTTGTATTTTGCATGATGAAGTATTTTGGTCAAAATTTCAAACATTTAACAGTACTAGCGGTGGCTCTTTTAAAAACTAACATAGAACGTTATTTAACCATCTTGCTATTAAATCCAGTGTCTTTTCCTCCTATCAAGAAATTACATTATCCTAATCTTTAAATAAACGCAGCTACCATAGTGGGTAATGTGAAGATGGGCACCACATTGGGTTATGATTTCACTCTTCGCTCCACTTTGGGAAAGCTAATTGGCTACTACATGTATATAAACATACTGCCAATTTGTTATTTTTAAAAAGATGGGTGGCAATGATTTTATATTGTGCTTCTGGATGAGAGTGTGAATCTGTTGCAGCCAGTCTTTCACCAGTTTCCTTGATTCAGTGGCGTGTAAAAGGCATTGGACTTAGCAGCTGAATTTTAGAGACCTTTCGTCTCCATGTGAGGAGAGTTGGACCTAATCCAGAAGCAGAGTCTACAGAAGCAAAAAATGGGAGACAGAAGAAGAACAAGCATTGGTATACCCAAAAGGTCTCGCCTTTGGGACCTGCTGCATAATTAAATACTTATAAGGTCCCAAAGGAGAGTCCTATTGACTATGCCAATGCTTGTTCTTTTTAGATAACAGCAGAAGATCGAACGAAAGAGAGTTAAGGGTGGTTAAGGGTTTGAAAAACACATTAAAAAGAGAGCTCCCCAAAAAAGACTCGTGGACAGAACTCTAAGCGCCAAGAGGTGGGGCCCGCAGCATTCATGCCAGACAAACGCATTTCTACAGGGGGTGCATACCGGGGTGCGGGACACCGCTCACATAACTCAGGCAGGACCAGGAACACCTTCTCCCTCGGCATTTGTGCCAGACAGGGGCATTTCTACAGCGGGGGCATACCACGGTGCAGGACACTACTAACGGGACTCAGGGCAGGACTCTAAGCCCCAGGCACACTTTTTCCCCACAGAATTTACACCAAACAGGCATTTCTACAGCGGGGGCATACTGTGGTGTGGGATGCCACACACAGGACTCAGGGGCAGCCACAGGACTCCAACTGCCAGGAGCATTTTCTCCCACAGGAGGAAAGGCCCGCAGCATTCGTGTCAGATATGTGCTTTCTATAGTGGGGACATACCATGGTGCGGGACACACGTGCCCAGGCCAAGACCAGGTCCATCTGCGCTTGGTATACCCCGGAAGAGGGTGGGCCACCCCCCAACATCTGCTATCCTGCAGGATTTTCATGCGAGTCACGTAAAAAGTGTTTAAGGTTGTATTAGCAGCATTTGTAGCTGCAGCATTTCTATTTTGTTGTGGCTTTGGTTCAAGTCTGGATTAGAAACGTATTACCCTTGTGGCTACTCAGTTATGGGGAAGAGGAAAGTGGACTCAACAAATGTGGCTGATAAAGGTCCAAGGACAAACAAGACGATTTTGTCTTTTTCCAGTAACACAGTGGGGGTTCACACGGAGAGAGTCACAAATGTGGAAGAACAGCTGCACTAAACTGTCGAGAGTTTGTGTGTTCAAAAGACCAAGGGGAGGCTTTGTCCATTAATGCACTAACTGGTGGTTCTTCCAATTTATGTCGTCCATTGCACAGCCCTAACAAGGAGGTATTTCCTGTAAGCTATACTCTGGACCCCATAGGAATGTGGAATTCCTATAGCCTGACACCGAGGAGACATTGATTGGGGTTAAGGGCAGCAAGTTTTTCATGTGTATTTTGTCCTTGGGACAATTAGGCCCAACCCCTTGCAGCACAAACCCTTTGGCTGCCAGTTTGCAGTACCACATTATGGATTAGGAAAGGGCACTGTCTGCTGTTAAGGTAATATATGTTTCCACGTTACTGCTGTTCAAACCCTTGATTTCCAATTTTGAAGAATTAAAGAATTTCGTGTTTATTTCCTGTACTGTAGCCCGTTCTTTAATTCTTCAAAATTGGAAATCAACGGATGCCCCTTTCCACTTGAAATGGTTCAATAAAATGAAAAGGACGCGTGATTTCGAAGAAGCATATGCAAGACGGGTGGGAGCTACCAGGAAATTTTATAAAAATTGGAAGTTTTTAAGTAATTTAGAGATCTTAAAGGAGGGATACTATCACTCGTTATTGATTTAGAAATGTTAGCAGTTTGTTATAAAAAGCACTAGCACGTTCTTTGTCACTGCACTTTATTGCACGTTTTGCACATTGCTATTTGGCAATTATTATTGATTTTTTTAATATATCAATTATCTGCTATAACCATATTTTGTAAGAATTTGCGATGGAAAGAAGAAGCTATTTTATCTGTATAAAAATGTTTATGATTTTTTACATCATAATATGTATATCATGTTCTTAATGCTCTGCTCAATAAAAATATTTTTTTAAAAAGTTAATGTTGTTCAAACTTCATCGTTTATTAATTAAAAGCCTTAATTATAAGGGTGAGCGCTCCTAGTAAATGTTGTAAGCTCTGACTACACTACTGACAGGGGCTTCAGTCTAAAAATATGTACACACGTTTTCAAAGTTTAGCAATATGAGGCTATGTATAATGTTCCCAGAATGCTCTCTGATTTCATGCAAATATTTGCAGAAGCTTGAAAGCAAGATTGAGGATTCTTTGCTTTCAAAACAAAATGTTCATAAAAAAATGAAAGCAGCAAAAAACTTTTTCTAATCTACTGTAAAACTTAAGGTACCAATTCTTTGCAGCATCATTTTGTAACACATGTTGATGCATGCTAGTATTTCCCAAAAATATTCATAATGGAAAATCAGTGTAACCAGTTTCAATAGAATTACAGGAAAGAAAAATAAAAAAGCATTGGCAAAGCCAGTAGGTCCGACATTGGTGATCAGCTTTTGAGTTTGGTCAATGTGTGATTGTTTTGGCATGGTTTTTGTAAAACCTTATTGGTGTGGGAGCTGCAGGGCCCTCAACATTATAGCAAACAATGGCAAAAGCAAAAAAATGTTTTGCCTCGAAAAGCACACACTGACTGCCACACTAGTTACTGGCACGAACAAAACTACTGTGTGCCGATATGCTCCCTGAGAAAGAGCAAAATGAAGTCACTCACTGTGAAGCCAGCCGAGAGAGAGAGAGAGAAGCAGTCACTCACTGTGAAGCCAGCCGAGAGAGAGAGAGATTTTAATAAACAAAAAAGTCTCAAAAGTGCACCGATGGTATATGTCCTTGCATTGATTGCAGCTATACAGCTTTCGTGAATTCCCAAGAATTTACATAAGTAGGACATAAAATGGTACTCCTTGAAAATATTTGTGAAGTGCATTTTAGCATGAGCAAATCTGCATGTGTAGATTTCCTCATGCGAAAATCTGAGTTTGCAAGTTCACTTTCCCTCCAACCACTTTTTTCCCTAACTCTGGAATAAGGTTTGCGCCTGCCATTGTCAGGAGTACATTTCCAAAATCTCTCAGTATGGGGAAAGATTAGAGAAGACTTGTTGAAAACCCTTAAAACATGAAAGTTAATATGTTTGCAAAGACTCAAAAGGGCAAACTAACTCTGGAACTATTGATTACCACTACCTTAAGCCCAAGCATGTAGATCTGTGGAAACATGGCAACATAAGGGTATTGCAAGTATTCAAATACTACTATGGAATGAGCCCTGGCATAATCAGAGTGGCTATATCAGAGCTCCTAAACAATGAGATCGCTGCCATAATTTGTCGCTGCACTACATGGCACCAAAGGGATAAGTGGATTTTATTACAGGACAAGTAGATTTATGAAGCAACCTGCCCCATGAACAAGTAGATATTTCATTAAATTCCACACTCCTGTATATCATCTAGATATGCTGCACTTTGGGCTTCCAGACCTGTTACGATTTTATTCACCAGCCTCTGAAATGTGGCTGGTGCATTCTTCATTCCAAAGGGCATCACAATAAATTGATAATGCCCACTAGGGGTTGAGAATGCTGTTTTGGGCTAGGCATCTCCAGCTGTCGGGTCTAATGTACTCAGAAATTTGACTGAGGCCAAAGTATCTAGGAGTTCATCTGCCCTGGGAATTGGATTAGTATCAGTCCTAGGGACTGCATTGAGGCCTCTGTGGTCCACACACAACCTCATCTCTCTTTTTCCACCCTTCGTGTGAGGTTTTGGGACAAGGACTACCGGACTAGCCCAGGGGCTATCTGAAGGCTCAATGATCCCCAATTCCAGCATCTTTTTAACCTATGATCTGATGCAATCCTGAAAATGGTCAGTCTGTCTGTAGATGCTACTCCTAAGAGGCAGACTGTCGCCTGTGTCCACTTCATGGGTCCACCAGGTGGTATGACTATGTGTCAGGGAGAACATATGTCTGTACTGACTGTGGACCTGCCTGCAATCAGCTTCCTGCTGCTCAGTGAGGCTGCCTTCCAAGGCTACTCCATCTACTGCCCCATCATCAAGGTTCTGAGAGAGGAGAACAGGGAGAGGGTCACTCTCTTCCTCCTGTCCCTCATCAGTTGCCATGAGCAAGCCTATGTCAGCCCTGTCTACAAAAGGTGTCAAGCGGTTCAGATGAAGTACCCTAAGGGGACTTATGGGAGTTTGTGTGAAAGGGAAGGTGCACCAGAATTAAGTCAGTGAGCTCCAAGTGTATTCAAAATATATTTTATTTCAGTTGAGGGAAAAAATTGGACATCAGCCAACGCGTTTCGTTCCACAGCTGGAACTTCACCAGGGCTTAACTATTTTAATCCTGGTCCAATCAGTCTGTTCACATGGGTCAATGTACCCCAAGGTAAAACCAAATAAAGACAGTCCTAAGATCCCTGGCAATAGAGACAATGGGCGCTTCAGTCATGTAGTGCCCCTCAATCGTCCCAAATCTTTAATTCACAGAGATGGCCCAAAGTATTGGCCCGAGTCCTCCACATCCAATTACACGCAATAAAAGTAATAGGTGATATTCCTCAGCGTCCCGTGTATCAGGTAGCTAGTATAGCGGCCAATAGTCCTAGTTGACGTAAATGCCAGCAACAAACGTCCCTCATCCGGGCATTCCAAAAAAAGATGGGTCCACCAAGTAGGTAACCTCACCCTTTCGCTCAAGTATAGTGTGGGGCCCGCTCAACTTGACTTGGAGAACTGCTGGTGACACAGCCTCCAACACCCACACTTTCTGGCCTGGCTGTGAAACAGTCAATACAGCCTTTTGGTCATGCCAAGCTTTTTGAAGTTCTTGGCAGGCCTCCAGGGTTTTGCTGGCCTTCTTCATGTACAAAGCCATGCGAGAACGCAGGCCAAGACATAGTCTACAATGTCCTGTTTAGGAGCTTTGTAAGGTTGTTCCCAGCCCTCCTTCACTAGACACAATGGAGCCCAAACTGGATGTCCAAACAGAAGCTCCAATGGGCTGTAGCCAATCCCTTTCTGAGAAACATCTCTGTAGGCAAAGAGAAGGCAGGGTAGTAAGACGTCCCATTTGTGCCTAAGCTTTTCTGGGAGTCCCATGATCATTCCTTTGAGTAACCTTTCAACAAGCCCATTGCACTTTGGATGGTATGGTGTGGTAAACATGTAGTTATCTCCACACTCTTTCCACATGGCAGTGATATAACTGGAAATCAAGTTTGAACCTCTGACTATTAAAACCTCCTTAAGGAAGCCCACTCTGGAAAAAATTCCCAGGAGAGCCCTGGCCACTACAGGAGCTCTAGTGGTTCTACGGAGAATAGCTTCTGCTTATCTAGTGGCATGGTCCACCACCACTAGTATATAGCTGTGCCCGGATGCAGTTGGAGGGTTCAAGGGACCAACAATGTCAATCCGTACCCTCTCAAAGGGGACCCCAATCCCTTGAAGTGTAATCAAGGGGCATTGTATGTCGTTTTAGATTCTGAATTCATTTTCCTGATTCATGCCCTTATATAGGTACAATTTGTGTTGCCCTTATATAGGCATAGAAATCCAGTCTTTATTTAGGCATAGCCCATGCTACCCAAATACAGGCATGGCTACTTCCATCCGTTCATCTACGTCACAACGATTTCTTGGAAAACCAGACTCTTAAGCTGTTAGGGACTTCCCCTTGCTTAGATATTGATTTCCCCAAGAACGCATTTGTTTATGCATGAACATCTACTCCTTAGGGGTTCATTCATGACATTCATATGCCTGACTTTACGTCAACGTTGGCATTCCTAAACACCTTCAAGGTATAAATATACCTTCACTTGCTATGGCAAAGCCCGGTGTGGTTTGGTGCAGTTCGACTACCTACTACCTACTGTGGAGAAGTGTGGCTCAGGGGTTAGAGGCGGCAGACCCGGAATCTGAGATCGGCCCTGGACCAGGGTTCAATTCCCCGCCTCAACGGGTCTTGGGCTCAAAAATTCCACGGACTCGATAATTCTCGCTTCGGTGCCTTCTCGACTCACGGGTTCACACTCTGCGACTCTGGGCAATAGCTTGCTTAATCTCCACAACGGCCCCTCGCGGCGGGATGCCTGGCTTTCACCTTGTGGATACCCTGCCGGGGTTCTCACAGGGGAATACCAGGACGGGTTCCCTAAGCAAGCGCAGGGAAACCCACTGCGGGTAGCTGTGCGCTATATAAGCTCAAATACATTTACATTTACTTGCCCGACGCAGCTCACTACAGCAAGTGCCGAAGGAAGCTGACTCTCCAGCTGACGCACTGACAAAGAAGCGGACATCCTCCAGCCGAGAAACCAGTTCCAGTGTTTCGGACTCTCCTTGCGGGGTGTTGGGAAATCGAGTCCCGAGACAGAGATACCGACCTCTTTTATTCTAAAGCAGGGGTCTCCAAACAGGTCCTGGAGGGCCGGATCCATGCCAGATTTTTTGGATATCCCCATTGAGATACATGTAGTTATTTTAAAAATCTGGTATGGATCTGGCCCTCCAGGACCGGTTTGGAGACCCCTGTTCTAAAGGTATGGAGCTGATTAGAGCCTAGAGAAACCTTTGGCAATTCTTGGCAGAACTAAACTTTAACTAAAAGGCAGCACCTACTTCGTCCCTGGTACTAAACCTAGGTTAGGTACATTTGGGGTAGGCATATTTTAGAAGCACCAGTTGAGTATTTTAGCCTGTGTTATTTATGCATGTATTTTTATATATATCATAACAGCAGACAATGCTATTGCAGTATTATTTTATATTACTGTTTGCTCTGTACGCATTATACTTCGCATTCTGTCTAACGATTGTAGCAGTTCACCTCTCTTGCATGAGAAAGAAAATGGTTCAATAAACCTTTTATTGAAAACGCCCGTCTCACTATTTCTCTGCAACTCTGTAGAAACAAAGCATGCACGATTGACTGAGTAAAATAGTTATCTATTGTTTCCACGACTCTGGAGATATTTGTTTCAGTCCTAGGGAAACAAAGTTGTCATGTTTATGCAGTTGTCAGAAACAAATCCCTTCTTGTTTATTTGAGAAAGTTTCTAGTGACCTCTGAGTTAGTCGGCACACACAATTAAGTTTAATATACTCAATAGAGACATACTGACCTCAGTCCTATGTCACATCTATAGTGTATATTATTCCAATGCGCAGATGCGCCTATTGGGAATATAGGAACTACACCTCATGGCGCCCAACGGTTTGGTAAGGCACTAATTTAACGCTCGATACTAAAGAAACTCAGTCGAGCTTTTCTCAGAGACCCCTGTTCCTGTAAATACTCCAATAGACGTCTTGAGTGGGTAAAAGGATAATATCCACCATAGCGGAGTAGGACGAAAATCCTATGCATTAGCTTTTTGGTTTGTTCAACGTTTAAGGATACAGTGTTCCAAAATATTGTGCACCTTATCTTTGTTTCCTTGAAACTTGCTCTGCAGTTTTCATTAAATAATGTCGAATAACGGCAACAACACCGAAACCGGTGTAGCTGCGGCTGATCCAGCCAAGGCAGCTTTTAACATTACAGGTTTCCAAGAAACAGACGAGGATGCTATAGCAATCCCTCAAAATTTTAGGAAAGCCTTCACTATAAAATGTATAAAACATGGCCTATCATCGAGAGGTGGTAGGGCAGTTTTTGTGATAGAGGCACATGAATATCTCCAGAAAGAGGTATTCTATTCTTGGATAGTCTTCCCTGAAGCAAATCTAGTAACACATGTGTTTCACTTCTACAAAGAAGATGAACTACCGGAGGAATACATTCCTTTTGAGGATATAGAAATTCCACTCACATACCAGGAGCATGAGCTCTGGTTTAAAGGCGCTCTAACAGTTGTTTCTTAAAGGTTTGTCAGGTGGCCCGTTGAGTTAGACTCCGGTGTGATGGGTGGAACCTGGACGTCCCCTTCTGGGTAGAGTCTTCCCGGAGTACTCAGAAAGAAAAGAAAACAATACTGTCACTGACCTGATCTGGGCTGTTTGAATCTAGTCCTTCACCACACCACGTGTTATGCTTAAAAAGGGTCCGTTTAAGTGGAAGGTAGAGCGGGTATTGTGTGAGAGACAGGGTAACGCGTGAAGAGTTCAGAGCGTGAGAGAAAGAAAAGGTCGGCGCAAAACAGTGCATTCAGTCTCCGCAGTCAGTGCCCTGGTGGAACCTTAGTGAGCTAAATACACAGTTTACAATCCCAGGAGGCCTGACCCGCTCCCCGCTATTACCCCAGCCCGCAGTACCGTCACGTACCTGGGTCGGCCACAACTCTCCTGAGTTGTGGCGGCTCGTGCGTCTCCTCCGGGTTCCACCACTCCTCGGACCAAGCCTCGGGTTCTTCGGGGTCTTCAATGGAGTTTCCCTCAGCGTCTTCGCGTCGCAACAGGGATTCCTCGATTCTGTCGGCGTCCGCTTCTCTCTCTTCCGGCTTCTGGTTTGTATGCGCCCTTTGTTTCCGGAAGCTGATGGGCTAAGCTGCTGGGATCACCTCCTCGGGGAACGGCTCCCGGGTCACCTACGTGGCACTGGGAGTCAGGGAAAAGATTCCCGATTACTGGTCTGTCTGTATTATTTTCGTCATCAATAATCTGGTAAGGAGACCAGCGGGAGGGAAAAGAAGTGGAGGATGTTTCAGAGGGCTGTCTTTCCTGTTCCTGACCCTGGCCTTTCCCACATTCCCCCACCCTATCTTTCTTGTTCACAAGAAAAGGATCCCGAGGATATCTAGATAGGAAATCTGCATTAGCTTGATCCTTTCCTTTTCTGTGGTGAACAACATATTGGAAGGGTTGAAGGGCAAGGAACCTTCTCAGTATCCTGAGGTTATGTCCTTTGTTTTGAGACAGCCACTCTAGAGGGGCGTGATCTGTATAGAGAAGGAACTGTCTCCCATCAAGATAGTATCTAAGGGCTTCTACTGCCCACTTGATGGCCAATGCTTCTTTTTCAATTACCGCTTATCGAGTTTCACGGGGGTATAACTTGCGGCTAATAAAAAGAATGGGCCTCGCTTGTTGTTGGTCATCTTTCTGAGAGAGTACCGCTCCGATACCACTGTTCGAAGCGTCTGTTTGTAAAATAAAAGGTTTCCCATAGTCGGGATTCAACTAAAGGGGTTGGGAAGTGATGAGGTTTTTAAGTGTTGGAATGATCTCTGCTCAGTGGGAGAGGGAGTCTCTAGAAGTTTTTCTGTCAATATCTCCTTTTTCAACAAGTCTGTTAGGGGACTAGCAATCTGGGAGAAGTGGGGTATGAACCTTCTATAATACCCGAGAAGGCCTAGGAAGGCTCTCGGGTCTTTCTTGGTTTTTGGGAAGGGTACTTGTGAAATGGCCCTCACTTTCTCTTCTTGTGGTCTTATACATCCTTCTCCTAACAGAAAACCCAAATACTTTACAGACTTGGCAGCTAACCTACTTTTAGCTGGAGTAATGGTTAGACCCCCACCACCTAGAGTCTGGACTACTGAGGTAAGATGTTGGGAGGTGCTCTTCCCATGAATTGCTATGGATGATTATGTCATCCAAGTAGGCTGCGGCATATTGGCTATGGGTTTTTAACAACTCGTTCATGAGCCTCTGAAATGTTGCAGGAGCGCCATGTAGTCCGAATGGCAACACTTTAAAGTGATACAGACCTGATGGGGTACAAGAGGCTATTTTCTCTCTGTCTTGTGGTTTCAATGGGACCTGCCAATAACCTTTACAGATATCAAGGGTGCTGATATATTGAGCCTTCCCTAATCTCTCGATCATTTAATCGACTCTAGGGAGGGGGTAGGCATCAAACTGCGATACTTTGTTCACCTCCCTGAAGTCGATACAAAAGCGAATAGACACGTCGGCTTAGGTATGAGTACTATGGGTGATCTCCATTCGCTTTTGGAGGGTTCAATTATATCTTGTTTTTGCATTTGTTGCACCTCATGTTCTATGGCATCCCTTCTAGCTTCGGGAATCCGGCGTGGGCGTAAGCGAACTACCTTTCCAGGTTCGGTATGAATCTCATGTTCAACTAAATTAGTTCTACCGGGAACTAATGAGAAGACTTCTTGGACCGGTTGCATGCTCAGAAAAACATTTCACTGGATCCCCACCGAAACAAGGAAAACAGTCACCCATGCTCTGGTCACGAGCCGACTGGACTACGGAAACACCCTCTACGCAGGCACTACCGCTAAACTCCAGAAGAAACTCCAACGAATCCAAAACGCCTCAGCCAGGATCATATTAGACATCCCACGCAACAAACACATCTCTGGTCACCGTAAAGACTTCCACTGGCTACCCGTCAATAAGAGGATCACTTTCCGACTGCTAACCCACGCACACAAATCACTCTACGACATCGGACCAGAATGCCTCAACTCGCGACTGTCCTTCTACACCCCCTCCCGCCAACTACGTTCTTCCAGCCAAGCCCTCGCCACTGTACCTCGCATCAACAAGACCACCATGGGAGGCAGATCCTTCTCTTACCTGGCTGCTAAAACATGGAACTCACTCCCCGCTTACCTTCGCCTTACCCAGAACCACCTAGCATTCAGAAAGCAACTTAAAACGTGGATATTTGACAAATAATCCTCCTCCCCTTTCTAAGCGCCTTGATACCCTCTGGGTATGTAGTGCGCTATATAAATTCTCTGACTTGACTTGACTTGACTCTGTTAACTCCTGTCTGAGGGCTGTATCCAGCTCTATGTCTATACTTTGCTCTGCTAGGCCTGCTACTGTTTCTGCAACCAATACCGGTGTGGGTCCTTCCCACTTTTTTAATAGATTTATATGATAGATGTGTGTGACATTCCCAGTATCGTCCATGTCTAGTTTATACGTGACAGGGGTTACCTGTTCTATTATTCTGAAGGGACCCTGCCACTGGCTTAACAGTTTTTGTTCTGAGGTGGGTCGTAATAATAGGACTTGGTCACCGATTTGCAGGGACCTAACACAAGAGGTTTTATCATATTGCTTCTTTTTTGCCTCTTGTGCGTGTTCAAGATTGGATCCCACCATTTCTCTTACTTAATTTAAGTGGGTTTTAAGGTTCATGACATATCCCAATAAAGGTTTAGAAGTGTCGGCCTCTTCTTGAACCATATCTAGAAGGGTACGTAGCGGCCTTCTATACAATAATTCAAACAGGAAGTACCCTAGACTCTTTTGTTGGGTACACCGTATGGCAAACAAGGCCAATGGGAGTTAATCCTCCCACTTACGTGCTTCTAGGTTCAGCAATTTTCTGAGGGTTGTCTTTAAAGTTGCATTATATCGTTCTACCAAACCGTCTGTTTGCGGGTGATAGGCAGCTGTACAGGTCTGTTTGATGTGGAGTTGTTGGCATACTTGTCTCATTAATTTAGAAGTGAAAGGGGTGCCCTGATCAGTGATTATTTCTTTAGGAAAGCCAACTCGTGAGAATACGTTAATCATAGCTTTGGCTATTTGTGTTGTATTCGGTTGTCTAAGGGCGATGGCTTCTAGGAACCTAGTAGCGTAGTCTACTAAAACGTAGCGACATCCACTACGGGAGGGCAAGAGGGGTCCAATAATATCCATCCCTACCCTTGAAAATTGTATATTTTATAATGGGAAGAGGTTGCAATGGTACTCTGGGTGGAATATAATGGTTGGTCTTCTGGCACACGGCACATTCTCTGCAATATTTCCTGACCTGCTGGTATATCCCTGGCCAGGAAAATCTCTCTAGGATAGCCTTTTCTGTTTTATCCCCCCCAAAGTGTCCCCCTAACAAAGGACTGTGGGCTAGGAACAGGAACCTTTCTCGGTAGGGAAGAGGCACTAACAGTTGAACAGGTAGAGACACACCCCCCTTTACGGTACAACAATCCCCTCTTTATAAAGAACTGGGGACCTACTTGTGTTGGATCTTCTTGTTCTGTGGCCTGTCTCCAGGCTTCTTGTAGGGTGTTGTCTTCCCTTTGGGATGTGTGAAAATTCTGGTCATGATCCCATAGAGGGACATCGGCTTGGGTCACAAGGACGGGTTTCCCGTTTTTCTTTTCCTTTCTTCGTTGTTGCCTACTTTTCCTGTCTTTCCCCTGTTCCCACCCCGGGTCTTCTTCATGGAAGAAAGGGGCCTCTTCTCTCCAGTCTGGACTTTGATTAGGAAGTCATTTATGAATGTGCGAATAGTCTGTACCCAGGAGTATGGGTTCTGGGAGGTGGGGAAGAAGACCTACTCTCATATTTACAGGATTGCTAGTAGGCGAATGTTGTACATCTACATTAGTCATAGGATACGTTTTGCAATCTCCATGAACACATTGTATGTTAACAACCCCTGTGGTAGGAGGGGATTCTCCTGGTATCACCTGAGGTCTCATTAGTGTCTGCCGACTTCCTGTGTCAACTAGAGCGTTTTTGGGTTCTCCGTTAACAGCTATCGGTCTCTGAAAAGAAAAGGGTTCTCCCTCTGTTTGACAATAAAGAGCCCTTACGATCCTATTTCCATAGGCTCCTCTTTTTGTAGACACACCCTAGCTATGTGTCCAAAGGCGCCACAGTGGAAACATTGTGGGCCTACAGGGGCAGGAGGGCGAAGCACAGGTGGTGTAGGACTGGGGACAACAGTTATGGTTTAAGGTTTGAGGGTTATGTGGTGGTCTGGGATTCCTTATAGAATGACTAACTGGTTGTTTCCATGCGCTCCCTTCTTTGCCTTTTTGCACTTCTTGGGCTCGGTAGTAGGCTGCGGCTACTTAGAAGCCTTATCTAATGTTAAGTCAGTATGTTGTCGTACCCACTTTTGAATAGGTGGATGTAAAGAATTAAGAAATTGTTCAAGATAGACTTTTTCTACAATCTGTTCTTTAGTTGAGGTGATGGGTTTTAACAACTGGTCGGCAACATCTTTTATGCGGTAGCATAATGCTCTGGGATTCTCTTGTGGTCCTTCTCTTATTTGACGTAGCCGCATCCGATAGGTATCTTCATCGATACCCATGCGTTCTAAGATACACCTTTTTATATCTGGGTAAGGAGTAGTCCCTAGGGGGTTAGCAGACTGATAGGCAGCCTGGAGGTCACCAGAAAGAAGAGGTCCAAGGTATTATCCCCACCTATCTTCAGGCCAAGGGGGAAGCACAAGCGAGTCTTTCGAACTTAGATAGAAAAAAATCAGGATCTTCTCCTGTATCGTATTTGTGTACAACTACTGAGGGAGGGGCTGTATAACCCTGTGGTTCAAGTCAAGTCAAGTCAAATCCACTTTATTCGATTATTTAAAATCATAAAAGTATGCTATTCAATCACATGTTAAAATCAAAGGTACAAAAGATATATCAAATTATTTACATAATATACAATTCTTATATACATAACGTACAGTGTGTGTCAAATTCATAAATTTTCAGTTTATCTTACAAAATGTACACACTCTCTAGGGACAGCATTTTACAAACCGGGGGTTCATATTCATGTATATAATTAATTCTTTAAGATTTCTTCAATTAATGAAATTACATTTAATCAGGAGATATTTCCCCTAATTGCCTCATCTTTTTATTACGAATGGAGGCTACCAAGAAGTTTGCTACCCCAAACATAACAACAGAAGATTCCATTAACTGTAAGTAAAGTAAAGCAGGTTTTACTTGTATGAAGCCCCTGTTTTTCAGCAATGGAGTGATAAACTTTTTCCTTCCTTCCGTATAAAAAGGACCAAAAAAAACACAAAATGCATCGTGTCCTGGCATGAGTAATAATCACATTTACAGGGAGCAGCTTCATCTGGTTTGCTCCACTCCCTATAATTTCCCAATAGCACGTGCGATTGATTAAAACGGAATTTGGTAAGCAACCATCGATGAAAGGGTTTAGTGACAATTGTCAGGTATGGTTGAATAGACATTGTCAATATCAACAAGTAATGAACCCTCACAGTAGGTTTACAGAGTTCTGTTGCTTCACGATCCAGCTCCCTAGATTTTATAAAATTGGTTTTTACCCAGTTGATATCAGCCTTAGTTAAAGTTTCTGGGTTGGAGTAAATCTCTGGACGTCCAAGATAAATGGATAAGGATTTAATGTAAGACATCCATTGTATATCCGCCACCTTGTCAAGGGCCCTACAGTCCTTAATAATCTTGTGATTCAAAGTTAGGTTGGGGTTTATCCATGTTCTTATCCATTGCAGGATAGGTGCCATGTTCAAATAATCTGAGATATAACCCATCCCTAGCTCAAGGTGTACAGCGTAACTGGCGGTTGAGTGGGGAAGACCCAAAAGGACTTGTAGGAATTTATTTTCCTCCCTCTGTATGATGGTTGTATCCTTATAGCCCCATATTGTGGCCCCATACCTAGCAATGGCCACACTTTTAGCTTTGTAAATGGACAGGATAGCTTCCCTCGGTTTGCCACCCAGTCTCTTTGCAAAGCCCAGAATAGCGGATGTTGATCTTCTTACGCCAGCTGCTTTATTTAGTAATTAGTAATTGGGGAGCCCAGGTGCCTACGTCATCAAACACAACTCCTAGATAGGTGAAGACTGTCACCTTAGTTATTATAGAGACATTACAGGAGACTGTTTTAAAGTACTTCCTTCTGCTCCCTAATGGCAGAACATGGGATTTTTCTGTATTGACCACCAGGTCCAACCTCTCCATAAACTTCCCGAAGCAGTCGTAAGGCATTAGGTGTTCTCGCCAACAATACTGTATCGTCCGCGTATAGGAGTACAGGGATGGGCGTTCCTCCTATACGCAGAATGTCAGATGTTACAGTTACCAGGACATCCTCCAGGGAGTTTATGTAAAGTGTGAACAACATTGGGGCCAATATGCATCCTTGACGCACCCCTCTGCCAGATTTAAACTCAGCAGTGCATTTTCCATCTTGCGACATTCTAATTGATGCCGAAAGGTCCCTATGCAGCTCAGCTAGGAAGTTCACCAAAGCCTGGTCTAATCCCAGCTCCAGGAGCATCTTCCAAAGCCTTGACCTGTTGACTAAGTCAAAGGCTGTGGATAGGTCCATAAATGCCAGGAAGATTGAACCTTTGGACGCTACTGTATATTTGTTGACTATAAGGTGTAGGTTTAGGCATTGGTCTTCTGTGCCTCTTCCCCCTCTAAACTCATATTGGGCATCACATAAAATAGCTTTGTCTGTGGCCCAAGCATTTATCCTGGCCAGGATAACTTTTCCCAATATTTTGATTGACGAATCAATCAAATCGGCCGATAGCATCTTGGGTCCCCCCTTTGACCCTTTTTAAATACGGGTATTATGATAGAACGGGACCAGGTCTTAGGGAGAGTGGCCGGGGTAGAGCTTGCTGCTAGATTAAAAACATTAGTGAGTATAATTGACTAAAGGTCAGGGTTGGCTTTATACATATCAGACGGTACCCCATCGGGGCCCGGTGCTTTCTGCCCTGATGTTTCAGCTATTGCTATCTGTACTTCCTTAATAGTAAAACTCTGTACAGACCCCACTAGTTCTTTAGAATGTATCTCATAAGTATCAAGTTCCAAATTTCTTCCGTAGATGTTCTCGAAATGGTTTAACCATTCCCGTTCTGTGATGTTAACTCCTAGCGGGGCATTTTCTACCCCATTGAATAAGGGAGAATTTACGATGGTCCAAAATTTAGAACTATTCTTTAGGGTAGCTTTATCATATAGCGAGTCCCAGGCCTCTTTTATTATTTCATTTTTACGAGTTTGTAATGTGGTTTTGTATGTTCTCCTTAGAGAGGAGACCTCAGACTTGTCTCTAGGCTTCTTATTTAAAGCATACAGGAGCTCACTATGAATTTTAGTGCAGTTATGGTCAAACCATCTATGCACCGGTTTGGGTTTCTGTTGTCGCTTCACCGTAAGTTCTAATGAGACATGATGACAGATTGCCTCAAAAGATGGTATAACCTCCCCTCCAAATCTGAGTGGGTCACTACAGGTGTTTATTTCATTCCCAACCTTAGATTTGATTGTAGATAGAAACTCCTCTGGTATGATTTTATTCCATTTTAATCTCCTTCCCTGATCTTTGGTTACAACCTCAGTAATTACTTTAAGGGTCTCTGTTTTATTAAAAGAAAGTGAGGTATTATCCATTTCCAACACCACTGGGTTATGGTCACTAAACATGGATTGAATGGCATTATAGAATAAAACGGAACTTAACAATCCAGGAGATAAAAACATATAATCTATAATGGTTTCGCTATCCCTTGCATTATATGTGGGAACCCGATCCTTTATGTCAGCGAACCCAGGTCCGAACAGGTCTACCTCTGAGTAGCTCCTCCAGGGCAGCCCCCTTTACATTGTGTTCGAAATGCTGATAAGCTGAATAGGCCGGGTAATCTAAATCTAGATACTGGCAGTTTAAGTCACATAAATGAATATTAAAATCACCCATTAAGATGACATAGAAAAAGTGGTTTGAGCTTCTTTATATGAGGATAAAAATGTTAATAGTGAGTGGATATGCTCATTTGGATACTCTCCCTGTATTGCATTATAGAAGTTAATATATACAACTTTGTTAATATTTGGCATTGAGACTTCTATAGCTAAGATGTTAGGGGAGGCAGTGTTAAGCTCCTTCACTATACCTTTTATATTAACCGATATTAAAAACATCAGTCCTCCTTTATCCCTTCCTGATTTGGATGTGCGGGCAGCTACAGAGTATGAGGTAAACCCATTCACCCAGAAATTGCACTCCCTATCCCAAGTTTCTTGCAGTGCCACTATAACATACTGCCTCAGAAAATCGATCCATACCTTATCATCCCTCTTAGAACGTAGACCTGCAATGTTCCAACTCATGAGCTTTACAGGAAGCTCCCTTCTTTCCTGATGTACCAAGGAACTTTTGGGATGGTTTGGTGAGCGTTCTTGTGTCAGTCAATCAATATCACCCAGATGGAATAAAGGTGTAAATCTGTTTGACGTATTGATACCCCCATTAATCACAGTAGTGTTGGGATTACGTGCTTTTGGTAGTAGTCCAGATTTTTGATTAGCCCAACTGTTTAAGTGTGCTGGCTGGTTTACTGGATTTCTTGCTATAGCTATTCACCCATTCTCCTGTGTACTCCTCCTATGTAACTCTGGCCGAGGATAAAAGAATGGTAGTGCTCGTATCTCTCCTTCTTGTATGAGCATGTCCGTTGCATCCCAGAATAACCGAGATGCCTCGTAGGGTCAATTAAAGTTCACAATGAGACAATCTCCCTTAAGGTTTTTTTTGGTATTTCCCACCCAACTCACCCGTCTCCCCATAATTATACTGGCAGAGAGGTTTTTACCACCCGTGCAGTTTATCGCACCAGACCTTGATGTTTCTTAACAGGGTTTCCTGTGTCTCTACCTCTCCTTGTTTTAGGGGGGGGAAATTTGCTAAAATAGCCACATACGGTGTGGCCTCTGGGGGTAGATGAATAGTGTGTTTGTGTTCCACATCCCTGTTCTTGATATGCTCTCTCTCAGCTATAAGGATCTCTTGGTGAGAGTGTGAACTATCGGGAACAATAGCCATCCCCTGGTCCACAAGACCCTTGGCCTGGCCTGCGGGTGTTATCCCACTGTGTAAAATAGGTGAGGAGAGTGGATTCAGATGAGTCGGTGGTGTATAATCATCTGAAGTCCCCTTTAACACGGTATGCTGAGTTAAAGGTTTTTTGGTCAAATTAGTATTAACAGTAGTGGGAGAATGATCTTTTACAGCCAAGAATGTGTTTATACGTTCACATTTTTTCAGAATTTCTAAAACACACTCTCTTAGCGTTTCAGTAATGTCACTACAGATCTGAGTCAATATTGTTTCCAGTTTTTCAGTGAGTATACCCTCAACCATGTCTCTCATAGAGCTTTCAAAATGTCTAGCTATAGAATATCCTTGTTTGGGATTCGATGGCGTAGGCATTTTAGACTTTTTAGTCTGCCTCTTTACATGTTTCATACCTGCATTTGTGGCCTCCCCAGTAGGACTTTTAACAGTGGGAATGTTTACGACCGCCTCATCCTCACGACTAGATGTAATTTGCAGAGGTAAGATGTCAATCACTTTATTGATACAAATCAAAGGTTCCAAAGGAATAAACTGTTTTTCAATTACGGGTGATCCAGATGGCTCTAGGATAGAAGTTTCAAGTCTCAGCTCTCATTCTGTGATTGCAATTTCTTTATTTAATTTGCCCACAGCAGAGGTAAGGTAGGACAATATATTTGTAGGGTTAGGGTTAGTAGAGTTGCGTGGGACTTTAGATTTTACACCGCCTGCATTTGCAGAAGTTTGTAGCTTGCGCTTACCCATCGTAGTCGGTGTTTCTCAGGGGGGTGGCCCGTCCCGTCCCTTGTCGTCCCCCGACGGCCACAGACGGCCCGCCCTTTGCCCGGGCTTCGCTCGGCGTCCTGCGGGGCTGACGCTGTTTTTAAGCGCCTCCTGGCGCGGTTTCCGATGTTGCAGCCCGCATGGGCTGATGGGAATTGTGGTTCCCTGTCCCGCTCTCCGCTCGGCAGCAACACTCAGCGAGTGGGCGGCGGGAGGCAGGCAGGGTTCTCCGGTAGCTGGTTAGCGCTTAAAAGGTGGGTCCCAGAGTCAATGCCCAGGTGGGTAGATGTGGCGGCTAAGCAGGTTTCTGTGCGGCAAAGGTTACCCCGTGGTTGACCCAGTGCTTCAGCGAGCTTTCCCATGGTGTTTTCATGGGCTTGTCCTTGCCCGGTAAGTGTTTTATGCAACGCTTCTCTTTCACTCTCGGCAGTCTCAAGAAACCTAGCCATGATTTTTTCGAGGTGATCCTGTCCTTCAGCCATTTTCTTAGCTACTGCCTCCATTTCATCCGATCCCACTTCTGAAACCAAATGTCGGAGGGAAGGTCGGCAACAGAAGCGAGGAGACTGTATGGGTTGAATATTGTAAGGTGTTTTTTTAGAATGGTCTGTAATTCAGGACGGCCTTAACAGAATGTTTATGAGTTGTCAATACAGGATTCCAAAAGAAAAAAATGTCACCAAACAATTGCTTTTAGCGGGGGTTTCTTCAAGGTTGGTCAGGTGGTCCGTTGAGTTCGACTCCGGTGTGATGGGTGGAACCTGGACGTCCCCTTCTGGGTAGAGTCTTCCAGGAGTGCTCAGAAAGAAAAGAAAACAATACGGTCACTGACCCGATCTGGGCTGTTTGAATCTAGTCCTTCACCACACCACGTGTTATGCTTAAAACAGGTCCGCTTAAGCGGAAGGTAGGGCGTGTATCGTGTGAGAGACAGGGTAATACGTGAAGAGCTCAGAGCGTGAGGGAAAGAAAAGGTCGGCGCAAAACAGTACATTCAGTCTCCGCAGTCAGTTCCCCCGGTGGAAACTTAGTGAGCTTAATACACAGTTTACAATCCCCGGAGGCCTGACCCGCTCCCCGCTATTACCCCAGCCCGCAGTACCGTCACGTACCTGGGTCGGCCACAACTCTCCTGAGATGTGGCGGCTCATGCGTCCTCGGACCAAGTCTCGGGGTCTTCAGGGTCTTCGATGGAGTTTCCCTCTGCATCTTCGCGTCGCAACAGGGATTCCTCGATTCTGTCGGCGTCCCTTTCTCTCTCTTCCGGCTTCTGGTTTGTATGCGCCCTTTGTTTCCGGAAGCTGATGGGCTAAGCTGCTGGGTTCCGCCTCCTCGGGGAACGGCTTCCGGGTCACCTTCGTCGCACTGGGAGTCAGGGAAAAGATTCACGATTACTGGGCTGTCTGTATCGTTGTCGTCGTCAGTAATCTGGTAAGGAGACCAGCGGGAGGGAAAAGAAGTGGAGGATGTTTCAGAGGGCTGTCTTTCCTGTTCCTGACCCTGACCGTTCCCACAAATACATTAGATATTTCTAACGGTTTCTTGTGTCACAACATTGCACCAGAAAGTAGTATTTGACCGCTTTCTCAAATATTGGGACACAGCGTCACTTCTGTTGTCTCCCTCAGGGATTCAAGCAAGAGTAACAGAGTTACTACAAACTTATAATGATGAAGCATTATCATATGTAGATGACATCTATCGGACAGATGACGACTTGAATAGGCATTTGAACAGAGTGAACTCCGTTATACTTGGATTCGCATCTGAGGGTTACAAATTCAATTTAAAAAAATCTAGAATTGCCCATCTCAACGCCCTTTTTCTAGGATATGAGTTACAAAGTGAAGGCAAAAGCCTGGCAGCAAACTTTCTTGAAAAACGTGCGCTGCTCCAACCTCCAAAAACGCTGAAAAACTTAGTCGATTCTAGGATTCTTAAATTTTGGAAGAACTTACATTCTAAACTACACAGAAAGGGTTAAACCTCTACGAATTAATAAAACCGGATTTTAAAACCGTAAATTGGACACAAAAACACAGAAATTTTGAGATTCTCTACAAAAAGACATGTTCGCAACTACACATTTGCAAACACGAGTAAACGTACGCAACTTAGTGATCCGAATAATTCCGGGTCAATGCGGAATCACACTAGTACACGCAAGCAGAAATGAAATTCACTTCTACAGAATAAATTCTGACAGCTGTTAAAACCGCTGTAGCAAAAGAAAGAGCCCTAGCACAGGGGAAACGCATTATGGTTGTAACTCCTGTACCTGCCTTAGAGGCAGTGACAAAAGCGAGCATTCCAAATGCTAAAGCTTTACATCCAAGATGGATACAATGGGTTAATTCTCTTACTGCAACAGATGTTGAATACGTTTTTGATCCTTATTTGAAAACACAAGCATTTCTACAATACGAACAAGAATGTCCTCTGCCTACTGAAATTTTGCCGCTTGACCAGTATGAATCTATCATTTATACTGATGGATCAGCTCAACCCGCTACGGAGGGTAAACAAGCCTATAGTGCTGCGTGCGCGATCGTTAAAGGTCGCTGGCGTGATGGCAAATTTAGACCAACGGTCACTAAAACTCAATCCTTTGGAGATTGTACAGCTCAGCGAGCTGAACTACAAACATTCAAGATGGCACTTGAAAACATGGATCGCGACTTCCCCAGACTCATAGTTTGCAATTCGTATTATTGTGTTCGATCTTATAATGAATACTTTCAAAACTGGATTCAAATTGGTTACAAAGATGCAAAAGGTGGCACAATCAAGCATAAATTGCTTTGGGAACAAGTAGTTCAGTTACGACAAGGACTACAAAACACTCACGTGATACATACGCTGAGTCATCAACGTGATGGCGTTCACGTTGAAGGGAATTAATTGTCTGATGAAGCAGTAAAGGCAGCTGTGCAAACAGATTCCGTAGCTGCAATCACTCGTTAAAAAAGAAAAATAGACAGCAAAATAATGCTGGCTGTCAATGCTTCTAGCAAAGACAGCGTAAAAACTTTACCTAAAGGGTTTCCACTCAAATACTCATATAACTGATACAAACAATGTTCCGTTTGCTCGAATCCCTGGAGTGGGGGGATAGGGTAATTCCAAACATGGAATATAGATTAGGACTCATTTTAGCAGCACATGAAGGGCTCGCCTCTGCACATGCAGGTGTTTCCGCCACAGTGTCATTATTAAAACAGAGATAATGGTGGCCATGCATGAGGAAACAAACCAGAAACTAGGTTTTGGAATATGAATTATGCCAAGAGATGAAAGTCTCTACTGTGAAGCATCTTGCACAGATGCCCTTGTTAATTTCAGATAAACCATTAGCTTGCTTTTGCCTGGACCACTGCGGTCCCTTACAGAGGGATGGTAACTATAAATATATCATGGTCACAGTGGATTTGTGTTCAAGGTTCATTTGGATGTGGCCTCAGCGCTCAGCTGACGCTCAAACTATTATGAAAGATTTGCGAGTCTTTATCAGCACATACACAGTCGGCATGCTACATTCTGACCAGGGTCCTGCATTCAGCTCTTGAGCTTACAAGGAGGCTATGGCCAATTTGGGAGTTGCATTGCGGTATTCTAGTCAATTCCATCCAAGGGGGAAATTCGGTTGAGGAGAGAAAAACCGGGACATAAAGCAATCTATAACAGCTAGGGTATTAGGTTTGGGTGACGGGTGGGTCAAACATCTAATAACTGTTCAATGTAGTCTTAACAACTTGCCAAGAAGTTCTCTAGGGGGTATCACTCCATATGAGGTCCTTTTTGGGACAAGAATGTTGGTCGGGGACCTTGATTGTCAGACATCCGTGGTGGACCAAAAAGATTTTCATATCAAAGATTGTTTGGCTGTTTTACAGGACTTAAATGAATCAAGAACTAAACAAAGCAACATGATCCTGAAGCCAACCGCCACTAAAGAAAACCCAACCGTCCCAGCAAGGCCTGTCTAGATTCCAAAGCTCGGTGATCTAGTCAGAGAAAAAAATCACAGACAAGAGGGAATTTGGGCCTTCTTACAGACAACCAGTATCTGTCCTAGCAATCCACGGATCAAGAACAGTTTCACTGCCGCCCTTGCTGGTAAAAAGGAGAACAGGTTTGTGTTTATCGACCTGGCCGATACTAAACAAAAGGCCAAGTGGACTCCGACCAAGTAGCAGATGCACTCCTCTAGCTACTATCCAAGAGGTTCAAACTGAGAGACTCAACATCCTTTGAGGAATCTACATTGCAAAATGAAGGACTATGCAATAAAGCCATGAAACTAGTACCTCTTGGAACCCAAATAACAGTTCGTCAAGAAACTTCTGTCTACAACGAAGTAACAAGTGATCAAGTGGTTCCAGCGATATCAACGAATCATGATGCAATCCCAACAATTGACAGAACTGCCTCTGGCTATTTCGTTAACTTTGATACGCTTTCTTAGGATCCAAGCGAACCTGAAACGACGCCAGCAAAAACAACTTTTGAAGAACAAGCAACAGACCTTTTTTCATCACCTGGAAAAGACTTATCTGGTTTTACCATGGATTGAACTTTGGATTGTGTTGGGTGTACTATTTCTTCTACTTTGGTTAGCTCTGGTAATAACTCTGGGTATGCTGATAAATGGAAGATATGTCAAAATGGACACAGCAAGTAAGAAAATCAACTTGCTCCTCAAGCCACACAAATCATCCCATCGTGAACAAAGAGGCTTGTCATTAGTGAACATCACAGCCGTTCCTGTACTTGATGGTATAGCTTGGGACAAAACAGAATATGACATTTTTGGACCGTCTGAGCTGTTGAAGATTCCACACTTATTCAAGATTTTATTGAGTGTCTTTGTTTCATCTAGTACTTTTTCTGATGATTGGGACTTCAGGACTGTTAATAATATGATGTCAGACTTAGAAATGTCTGCAGTATTCACAAATCATGAGTATTCAGAAGGTTCATCAGACTATGAACAAATGTATTGTTATAATCATTATGGTCACCATTTCTTGCACAAATCAACAATGCCTAGAAATGCATTAATGTATAACCAAGGGAAACATTGTCCTAGGCCACCAAAGGGTAGCTCAAAAACATTTGCAATGAAATGTCCGTACTTTTCAGGGTTCAATGTATCCAATCCAGAATATTTTAATCTAAAAATGTTAACAAAACAGGAATGAAAAGTATGTTGACAAATACAAAATAGATCTATTCTGCAGCCTTTTATGCCCAAGTGTCTAAACTAGGTTTCGACTTTTGGAAAGACAATATTGAGACTAAAACTGTCTGATGTACAAAAGATTGGCAAGTACGGGGTATAGAAGCTTTATTTAGAGCATGTATAATACCTGAGCAAATTATGTTTTTGAATGACACTGTCCAACAGACATCTTGCCTTGGGTTAGCCAAGATAAAAGATCTGAACAATCCATCCACACCTAGACCTACACATGATAGCAGTAACACTTCAGAGGGGGAGGTCGACGTACATACTATTTTGCTTTACAACAGAACAGATCCAGATTGGAAAAAATGGTTGATCTGGCCCACAGACACAAACAACTGTCAAGATAGATTCCTGAACAAAACACAGGGTTTCACATTCAATAGGCAAGACCCAAGATATGTTCAAAGACAGCATCCAGGAATAGTAACAATATACAGTGTAGAACAACTCTGCCTTGATTGGCTCCAAAGATCTACACTTGAGGATGTAAAACAACACTTATCTTTATTTAAAGATGGCGCAGACCTTAGGGAATTCTGGCTAGGATCAAGAAAACAGCGTCAAAAATGATTTATATATGCCGGTATCTATGCTGTTTATAATGAAGCATGGAAGATTACGCAAGCAGAGACTGCAGAACGAATACAAGAAATTGATCGTATTAATTTAGAGAAATCTCTCTCTGTAGTTGTC
The DNA here is from genome assembly GCF_964263255.1 of Lissotriton vulgaris. Taxonomy (NCBI): domain Eukaryota; kingdom Metazoa; phylum Chordata; class Amphibia; order Caudata; family Salamandridae; genus Lissotriton; species Lissotriton vulgaris. The sequence goes on from NC_141691.1 coordinate 1,109,537,123, forward strand.
AATGGGTTAATGACTCTGTCGTCCAGGATATTTTCATTGGACAGTATAGTGTCTTCTGCCATAGACATCATGGAACAGGACTTGGTCATGTTGCAACATGGTCAGTCGCAATTACATTCTATCATGCTATTAGGCTGGACGTTACAAAACCTTCGTTCAGGCTAAGTGCCTTGGCGTTTAATCAATACTAAGTCACTGTTGTCAGAATTCAATCTCACTGATAAACAGCCCAAACTGGCACAGAGGGGAGCAGACTAAACGGTTCTTAGCAATGAAAAAATTGAAAGATTGCCATGTACAGTCGCTGAAAAGCAAGCTACTGAATGGATTATACATGGAACAATCACTCTGTTTGTTACAATTCTCCATTTTCAGTATGGACTAAAACACATACCAGCAGGCACATATGAAAGGTTGGGTAAAGAATACATCAAGACATCCTGGGAATTACCATACACACACAGATGTTGGAGAGGGGGAAAAGAAGGGTTTCTTAGCGGTAAAAACTCTGAAAACGTACTAAGCGGTTCTCTCCTTTGTCAGGGTATCAAGTTACACAGGGCCTGCAATGGTTCCTCTAATAATTTATCCTACCATCTGCAAGATTCACCAGCTGCAGTGATTGATCCAATTTTTGGACAACTTTCAAATGGAAGTTACCTCATGTTGAACGATCACAGCTGCTGTGGCATGTTGCCAGGTACCCCATATCTAGTAACTGTGTCAGCCAGGGTCACTTGCTGTATGCAAGTATTGTTTCCCAAAACCAAGAAAGACAGGGAGTCGCAGTTATGGCCTTCACTGAACATCTCTTCTATACGAATTGATACTCCAAGGCAATGAAAGCCATTCTTTTGCAAAAAACTGTGCCACTGACCTCGGCCAAAGAGACCTATGATCTGCAAGTCACAGGGACTTCTGCAGAGATACATGCCCTTTTAACTACAAACTTCCCTATACATTTCTCGGAAATGTTAAGTCGTATCTTAAACATGTCTGATACGAGTGGTATTGTACATCTATTTAAGAACGTATGTTCCGGACTGTTAGCACCTTTTCAAGCAGTCCTCTGAATATTTCTAAACTTCGTGCACTCTGTGTTTGGCGGACAGCCCCTCCTTTTGGGACTCGTTGCAGGGATACTATTTTTGCTCCTAATGCTACGATATGGCAAGTCAAATCGCCAGCGCCACTCCAAGCACCATAGAGAGAGCTCTATTGGAGATGAAGTGTTGTGAGCGCATCGTCCAAATTTTGTGATTAACTCGTCTACGAGAATTAAATACCACATGGTTTCTGTCATTCAGACCAATCTGGCAAGATTGCATTTTACCTGTTCTACGCTGCCTGCTATGCGGAGAAGAATGCGTGCTAGACATCTGTCTAACGCTCCCATCAGTCATGCCAACGTATGTTGATACTTTGCTTGAACCGTTAACGGCCCATGCTCTGTGTTGTCCCCAGCAGCTACCAATTCTGATAAGGGCATTCAATGTGATCTCACAGACGTAAAATGCTGATGCTGAAGTACGAGAGGAAACTTCAGGCACACAGGTAACATCCGATTCAAACATTGCTGATGCAACCGATGCTGAAGGCGATGCTTCACATCTATGTGCGGTTAATCTTCTAAACGAGGTAATCCAACTGTCACCTACAATGATAGACGATTTCTTTACAGACTTAGAAGATTTCATGTTTTCTCCAAGCACTAACACTGACTTTTGAGCACAAAGTGTTCTGAGAGACTTTGAATCTGACCTTCATTTTTTCAAAACAAAGTTCTAACTTTGGGACTATTTTTCCTATGATTACATTTTTTGTCCCCCAAATTTGTATTTTTTATTTTTGGCACAAGTAATCTGCTTAAAATAGAACTATTCATAGAGAACAAGAATTCTTTGATACTTACAGAGACAATATATGACCTTGTCCACAAATAACAGTTTTATGTATTCTGACATTAAATGGTTTCGGCCTTTTTTCTTCTGTATTCACGAGCCATTTCATAAATGTTTATCTTCATGATTCATTCATTTAGAATCCAAATGTCAACATATATGCTTAGAATGAAACATTGCTTTAAATGCGTACCGCACCAATGCATCTTTTATGTGTTCAACCAGTTCAAATGCATTTTTTATGTATTTTTGGGTGGGGGTTTTCACACTTCATGTGTAGCTATGTTTTAGATATGTGTAACATGTTTATAATTTAGTAACGTCATACATAAGTAAGTGGAGTGGGTGTTGTATGTCGTTTTAGATTCCGAATGAATTTTCCCGATTCATGCCCTTATATAGGTACAATTTGCATTGCCCTTATATAGGCATAGAAAACCAGTCCTTATTTAGGCATAGCCCATGCTACCCAAATACAGGCATGGCTACTTCCATCCGTTCATCTACCTCACAACGATTTCTAGGAAAACCAGACTCTTAAGCTATTAGGGACTTCCCCTTGCTTGGATATTGATTTCTCAAAGAACTCCTTTATTATGCATGAACATCTATTCCTTAGGGGTTCATTCATGATGTTCATATGCCCGACTTTACGTCAAAGCTGGCATTCCTAAACACCTTCATGGTATAAATATACCTTCAATTGCTATGGCAAAGCACGGTGTGGTTCGGTGCAGTTCGACTACCTACTTGCCCGACGCAGCTCGCTACAGCAAGTGCCGAAGGAAGCCGACTCTCCAGCTGGCGCACTGACAAAGAAGCTGACATCCTCTGCCGAGAATCCAGCTCCAGTGTTTGACTCCCCTTGCGGGATGTTGGGAAATCGAGTCCCGAGACAGAGATATCAACCTCTTTCATTCTAAAGGTATGGAGCTGATTAGAACTTAGAAAAACCTTTGGCAATTCTTGGCAGAACTAAACTTTAACTAAAAGACAGCACCTACTTCGTCCCTGGTACTAGACCTAGGTTAGGTACATTTGGGGTAGGCGTATTTTAGAAGCACCAGTTGAGTATTTTAGCCTGTGTTATTTATGTATGTATTTTTATATATATCAAAGCAGCAGACAATGCTATCACTGTATTATTTTATATTACTGTTTGCGCTGTACGCATTATACTTTGCATTCTGTCTAACGATTGTAGCAGTTCACCTCTCTTGCATTAGAAAGAAGACTGTTCAATAAACCTTTCATTGAAAACGCCCGCCTCACTATTTCTCTGCAACTCTGTAGAAACGAAGCATGCACGATTGACTGAGTAAAATAGTTATCTATTGTTTCCACAACTCTGGAGATATTTGTTCCAGTCCTAGGGAAACAAAGTTGTCATGTTTATGCGGCTGTCAGAAACCAATCCCTTCTTGTTTATTCGAGAAAGTTTCTAGTGACCTCTGAGTTAGTCGGCAGACACCATTAAGTTTAATATACTCAATAGAGATATACTGACCTCAGTCCTATGTCATATCTATAGAGTATATTATTCCAATGCGCAGAGCCTATTGGGAATATAGGAACTACACCACAGGGGACCTTTGTGGTGCAACCTGACTTACCACTGGCTTGGCCAGTGGCACAGGAGCGACAAAACTCCTTAGTGTTGTCAGACATGTGGGGCCAGTAAAAAATGTGAGGGAAAAGCCTGTCCTAAGTCTTGATTTGCCCTAAGTGTCCTGCAAGAGGAATATCATGTGCCAGGGAGAGGAGGAAACCTTTGAACTTCTGGGGTATCATCAAACTCCTGGTGGCACGAGGCGTGTGGTCTCTACCATCGGAGTACAAGAGCCCACCTTCCCAATAGAGCCTATAGGACCCACTGATATTCCCTGCCTCCTCAGCAGCAACTTGCTGGCTGCTGCTCCAAACTCAAGTCTGCCCTGAAGGGGCCCCGCCCCCAAGAACTCTGCCTGGTCAGGCCCAAGTTCCTCTGGGACAGTTCCTTCACAAGGACTACGATCCTTTTTCTCAGGAGACCGATCTTCACTGAGAGTTTGTGAGGAGGGAAATTACTTACTCTTTCTGCTCCTTCTCTTGGGAGGCACCTGGTTCATTTTTTCAGAATCTAGTCCTTTGTCAGTGGTAAGCTGTTTGTCCTCATCCCGGATAACAGCAAACAGATTGGCAGAGTGCCTATCATCTCTGCACGAGTCCTGAACTCCACTTCAGCTCAAGCTGTAGTTTCTAGATCATTGTGCAACAATCTACAGGTAGGTCTGGAGATTCCACAACGTTCCTAGGTCCTGTTACCGCTCCGTAGCTATGGTTCACAACTGCCAAACAATGCTCAGTCCTGACATTGCTAGCGTTGGTAACTTGGTACATTTGCTCAAGTATGATCTGGTCAGGGGACACAAGTTTCTCTATCACCATAGTGACACTGGCAACTGTGTAGCTGTAAGCCATTGCTTCCTTTCCATTTATCAAAGGCTGGTGTCTGTACTTGGCCAAGTTGGTGGGTCTGACTAGTAAAGTAGCAAGATCTATGCCACCATCACAGAGAAAAACTGCCTGACCTGGAGTTCTAATTAAGTCAGAACCCATCTCAGAACCCAAAGTTAACCCCACTAATCCCTTGGTTGCTGTACCACCACTTGTACTTGTGATAAGGGGAGCAGGTGCCTTAATGGTAGTAGAAGTTTCCTTGGCCTTTGGACAATCAACATCCCTTGTCCAATGGGCCTTCCCCTTACATAAATAACATCAAGGTTTCTTTTTGCCTTTCTTGAAATTTTGGGACTCGCCCCCAGATAAGGTTTTTGGGGCCCTTGAGAAGACTCATTCTGATCTTTGCACTTATCCCCACCCTTATCCTAGGATTTAGAAGAATCTTGCTTCTTCTGGTCACCTCCATTACCATGGTTCTTCTGGTTAACCCTGGTTCTGACCCATTTATATGCCTTCTTTCCTAATTCTTGGGGAGAAGTCAGATCAGAGTCCAGCAGGTACTGAAGCAAAAGCAAATTCTGACAGTTAAGGATGTGCTCCCTCATGATCAAATTGTACAATCGTTCATAGTCCTGTACCTCGCTAACATGAAGCCAGCCTTCCAGAGTCTTAATAGCACGGTCTACAAAATCCAACCAGGCATGGGCCTGTGCCTTCTGGGTGTCTCTGAACCTAATCCTATACTTTTCAGTGGTTAAGCCAAACCCAACTATGAGAGCACTCTTCAGTACTGAGTAATTGTCAGCATCCTCTTTTCTAACAGCACAGAGCCTATTGCTACCTTTGTTAGCAAAGGAGAGTCACATAATAGCTGCCCACTGCTCCTGAGGGACCCTCTGAACTTTACGGGACCTCTCTAAAGCAGGCGCTCCATTTATGGATATCATACCCCTCCTGGTAAGAAGGGATAATCCTGCTCAGGTTCCTACTGTCAAAAGAAGTTTCTCTGATTCTAGGGACACTGTTGCTGCGATCATGGGACTCTGGTCCCAATTTCTTCCTAACCTTCTGGACTTCTAGGGACTCTTTATCAAGAGCCAACTGATCTTTCTTGAGCCTAAGCCTTGCTTTTTCAAGTCAAAGCAGTTGGTATTCCCTGTCCAAAGAGCTGTCCCTTTTACTAGCCATGGAGGTCTCCATTGAATGTCCTGAAGCATTGGATTCTCTAGAGGATGACCTAGACCTCCACAGTCTACTCTGGACCATCCCAGGAGGAACAAAGGGTGTCTTCTCTGTTCTATCTGCGCTATTGCCCGGAGGGGTCAGAGTTTGGCAGGTCGGACTAATTTGAGTCCTCCTGCCCATACTCGGAATTGAGATCATCATGAAGAGCTCCTGATGCTCCTTCTTCTGGAGTATCCCCACCCACATTTTCCTGTTTGTCTGTTCTCACAGGACGGATATCGTCCTGAAGCAGCAGCTCTAAGAGCAGCTTAATGGTGGGGTTGACAGGATCTTTCTGAGACTACACAACGTCCTTAGTTCCTGGAACTTTAGATCACTGTACTTAGCAGACTGGGGTACACCAGCATCCCCAACTAAAGACACTGTTCTAGGTGTAGGGAGGTGTTGCATCTACCTAACCTAGTGAAAACTAAACTCTCTGAGGTTGGAGAAAGGGTTGTGCTAGATCCTTAACTACCCAACCCTAAATTCAGTAGAACTCACTTATTCTAATCTATTATAGGTGCCTAGAATTAGTGAAGTTTTCAATTAATCCACAGCAAGATTATCTGGTAAAACAATGCAATCCCAACCGCTGCACACCAACGTGAAAAGCAGGCTTGGTATATGATGCACGCATATGTAAGCGGGCACCCTGCACCAATCCAGACAACCCTTATGGTGATTTCAGTGCTCTTAGACAACCTTAGAACGCTCTCTAAGTGGTAGCTGTGGAGAACAGCCTTTAGGCTTAGTCCAGAAGGAGTGTAAAGCACCTTGTTTTACTAGAATGCAATCTGATAGTATAGATTAAATGAAAGGGTACCACACAAGGTATTTATAACAAGCACTGGCGTTGCCAATAGGTCTCGCAGTAGGAAAGTTGGAGCTATTGGTTTTGTAAATGACAAAGCCCTTTATGTTTTTAAAATGAAAACAAAAATAAAAGGCATTGTTATTTGCAATTGTAATAGCTCCAACTTTCCTACTGCGAGACCTATTGGCAACGCCAGTGCTTGTTATTTAGGGTAATGGGGTGTTTGGTTTGTGTGACAGTTTGGTAGTAGCATTTGGTCTGCTGTACTCCTTTGAGTTTGGTAGTAATTTTGTTCCTGGAAGTTGTTATTATGAAGCGGTTCTGCTATTTTCTTGTGTGTGAAAAAACGTGTACAATTTAGATATATTCCTGGGCATGACAATGGGCGTGTTGTGCCCCAAACACGTGGACTGTGTTCCTCTGTCTGTTACTCAATTGACATACGGAGATTTTTCGCAATTTCATAATTTTGTCGAATTTCTGTAGAAACAGTGTTAACTCAGCGAAGGATCTACTCCTTGTTGGACTAGGTGTAAAGCATTTGATTGTTTAGAAACAAATACACGTTTCTAAAGATTGTTGATGGTAAAACTCGAGATAAAATCTAATTTTAAAAATAATTTACACTTCATCTTCTCTAAAAAGAGACTGGATACATATTAGTTTGCAAATAAGCACATTTAAATGAGGGTACAAATAGAAATAGCATTGTCAACACAACACACTGCATAGTTCTCTCATGGTTGTATTATTTTACTTTCAGTTGTTTGTGTGCGTCACAATAGCACTCAGAGGCTTTTTCTGGCTCACGCCACCAGTGCAAATAGAACCAACAAACATCACCCTGAATAGAGCTGAAACACGTCATGGAAGAGATAGCAAGGCACAGCAGACAGCAACAAGCATTGGCAAAGCAAATTCGTCCCACCTTTCAATGGCGTAACCCGACCTATTGGCTTAGCCTATGTATTTACCGGAGCTGTTCCGCCCTTTCAAAAAGACAAAACAATCTTGCTTGCTGATGTGGAACAGTATGGGCAAAAGAACGAAAGCGTAATGACAAACACAAATGCATGAGTCATCGCGCGAGCGCATAGAGTGACAAGAAGGCGGACCACAGCAGAAAATGTAAAAAATATCACAAGTGCCCAAAAGTGCATTATTTTAAAAGTAAGGTGTGACCCAAAAGCATATCGGACCTGCTTGGCCCTCTAACAAAGAAAAATTTAAGAAAATAAAGAACTCAACGATGTGTGGGGGGACAGGGAGCAACAGGAGCAGTTGGGAGGGGATTAGGCACAAGAGGGGAGCTGGGTAGAGAGTGGATTGTTTAAATAACTAGGAAGACAGTGGGTGAGGGGGGAGGCAGGAGCGTTGCAGGGGGCGAGAGGAGGCTGCGTGTGAAAGAAAAGGGTCACTAGGAAGACAGAGGGTGAGGGGGGAGGCAGGAGCGTTGCAGGGGGCGAGAGGAGGCTGCGTGTGAAAGAAAAGGGTCACTAGGAAGACAGTGGGTGAGGGGGGAGGCAGGAGCGTTGCAGGGGGCGAGAGGAGGCTGCGGGTGAAAGAAAAGGGTCACTTTGCAGAGAAGTCACTTTGCAGAGAAGAATGTAGAAAGACGCTAGGAGAGGGGTAGAGAGGATGAAAGACGCAGTCATGAAAATAATGGTGCGAGGGACAATCGGCCTGGAAACTGAAAGTACGGCCGGCAGAGAAGAATGTAAAAAGACGCAGTCATGTAAATAATGGTGCGAGGGCGGCAGAGAAGAATGTAGAAAGACGCTAGGAGAGGGGTAGAGAGGATGAGGCGGACGGGGAGGGATATGACAGCATGAAGCGAAGAAAGGGGAGGAGAAGTGCAGATAAACAGGCATAGGGGAGAAGCCGCAGAGCGCACGCTGGGCGAAGCCCTTTGATGTGCTGTGAGCGGCCGGGAAACTGAAAGTACGGCCGGCCTGTGTCCGGTCATGAATAATTAGGGGAGGAGAAGCCCTTGCCGGGAAACTGAAAGTAGGCCGTGAATGCGCGTGCTTGTTTGGTCACGTGATTCACGTGAACTTAAACAAAACCGCTCGTGAAACCCTTGGTTTCACGAGCGTTTTGAGGACATGAATTCTCGCTACGCTCAATGCGCTTGCGCGCATTGATAGGTCGCAAGACCTAAAAATATGTATTTATTATAGAATACTCTCGTACTTTCCACTATCTCCAAGACGGAGATATACACAAAGCACACAATACCATAGCAAAAAATCACAGTAAATAGCACTAATACACAGTGGGCCCCAGGGGGGGACCGAACCATATACTAACAAGCATTGGCATAGCCAATAGGTCTCGCCTTTGGGACCTTATAAGTGTTTAGCCATGCAGCACATCATCACCCACCGGGCAGATTTCTGTAATGGAACTAGTACATATGTAAAGTGTTTTGATACCTCATTTGCGCTACATAATGCAAAAAATCAAAAGGAATGGAAGGAGAAGTGCTTAAAGATTTCTAAGGAGGGGGAGCGAAAAGATGCACTCTGTAGAGTTACGCTGTGCCTACCTGCTGTAGATGTTTGGTTTTTCTCCACAACAGTTAGGGTAAAATGCTGATTGCTAACGTTCTTATGTTTTGTTTAACCAGAAGCATGATCATCCGGGCAACAAATGATTAAGCATCACAATGTAGCTATTTATTGAAACCCCACGAGGATCATTCACTTCCTCCCCAAGACGTGAGTGTTCTTTAAGGAGCTTTAACTACTATAGCAGCTGCTTGTTGCCTTCCAGGGCAGGCTTAAGGGCAAAGGCCCACTCATTAGACGGTGCTGACGATTCAGCTTAAAAGTAAGATGTTACCGTAATTGATTTATGTTCCTTTGGTGTTTTAGATAAAATGAAATCGCACTCTTGTGGAGGTGGGGTGGAGGGGACGTGCCTTTTAATGAAAGCAGCAAGCTCTGGAAATGAAACCTGACCCAAAACAGATGGCAGCCTGCACGCTGACGCTGCTGGCTAGTATATAATGCCAGTACCAAATCAGTACCAAATCAGAAAGCGAGCACAGTAGAAAAAAAATCAGGAGCCGAATTGAAAGGAGGCAAAAGTGAATTGTCCCAGAGTGCAAGTGAAGGCGGGGCTGGAGTACGCTGCATCTTGGTGCAGAGTAACAGATGTTTATTGCCAACCAAATGAATGTTAATTAGTTAGTCAGCCTCTAGTAGATTGAAAGACTGAGCAGACGCACTGGGGTTCGAACCTGCGGTTGTGAGGTCAAACATAATATTAATAGGGTGCTCGCCTTAAAGTTAAGATTGCATTATGTAATTCCAGTACCAAATCAGAAAGCGAGCACAGTAGAGAAAATCAGGAGCTGTGTGTGTAAGCAGAGGCCTCGCTACCTCTGCCTCGGCCGCCAATGTCAAAACACAATTCTGCTGCCTTCCTCCTTCTACAAGTCAACAGCAATGGGCCTAGCATGACAGCAAATGCACAAGATTCTCATTTCAAACATAGCATTGGCAGGGCTGTGCGTTTGCATGTGGCATGTGAAGGGAGGGTTGGTTAAAAAGAATGGCGCGAGAGAGAAGCTGGGGCAAGTAAGTACGGCAGCGCGGCGAACAATTTAAATAAAAACAGATGGTGACATGACCCCGAACAGATGGCGCCCCTGCTCGTAACCGCAAGCCACAGGCCGTGGGCAAATACATTTCCTGGGAAAAGTGGGACAAACACCCGCCCCTGCCCAATTGCGTGCGGTCTTTTTAGAAATACGCATGAAAAGCCCAATAGAAAAAATGATTAAAAAAACCACACGCATGAGGTTGTGAAAAGTCCAGAGTGAATCCAAGAGGTCGTTTTCCTAGGGCAGCTCATGCGAGCTGCACTATGCTCGACCCAAAAATCAACTAAATGGATTTTCAGAAAATATGAGTCTGCCACACAGCCTTCCACTGGACTTTTCATGGCGGTCCTTAGGGTCGATATTGATTTGTGACACTGCTTCAAAAAAACGAGCTGACCACAACCATAATGTCTTAAGGGGGCAGGGGAGGAGGGGCTCAGTTGCAATGCTGATTGATGAGGCAGGGCTGGTTTTCACAGAAGGAATTCTTTCTCCTTTAGAGCACAATAATAAGTGATTTAGGTGGGGGAAGGGGGCAGAAGGCACCTACGCAAACTCCCATCACCCCACACTCTAATAGGAAGCACAGTCTCATAACAGGATATCTTGGATTCTACACAAGGATGCAAATGTGCGCTATGCTTCCGTAAATATCCCATTGAAGTTGGCTCACAAGAGGTCAAAGTGGAGGCTACAGGACTACGTGAGCAAAGGTATGTGCTATGGCAATGAACAATGTATTTGATTGTTGTATTGACAGATTTTCTTTCAAGCGGAATGCACAACACTGTAACAGCTGGTCCAATCAATAGAGTGTGGGAGACGGACAGACACAGACACACACACACACGCAGTGCAAGCTTTCCTCCCTTAAACAGACAAAACAGTACACACTTCCCCACACACAGAGAACGCGACAAGCAGCAGTACAAGCTTTTCCTGCATAAAGAGACCAGTTGCAGCACACGCTACAAAAGTGCACACGTCTTCGCACACACACAAAGCTATAGTTCCCACTGCAGTGCAGGCTTTTCTGCCGTTAACAAAGCAGTTACAACACAGGCTGCAGCAGTGGCCACTCATTCAAACACATATAGTAAAGTGTCCAGCACCAGTGCAAGCTTTTCTGCATAAATGGAACAGTTACTGATCCGGCTGCAGCAGTGAACGTTTCTACACACACAGTATGGGCGGTAACTGTCAGAGCTTGCCTCAGTGTGTGTTGGGGTGTGTCTGAGATTGTGTGCTGGTGTGTGGTACTGAGATAATAGAATTTGATGGTGTGTTTGTGTGGCTCGTAGTGAGTGTAGGATACTGAAACAGTGTATGTTTGTGTTGTGATGTGAAGTGAAGGTGGTTGTAATCTAGCACGATTTCTTTTTACTTGTACATACAATATAGATATATCTCAGGGCGGACCATGAAGCCAGTCAGATGCTCTCCGAACTTCCAAGTACAGATTTGCACTGGAACAAGGGAAATCAACGCTTTTCTGCGCAGGCCCTTGAATACGGAGCTCATTACCAGAGGACGCGAAACAAAAGCTAAACCTTTCACGGTTCAGGAGGCACTAAAAACGTTTTATTCATACCCTGAATCTGAGCCCTCGTGAATCTCATGGCGGTGCCCATGGCAATTAAGTGTCCTCGCTGTTGGGGGGCGCTAGAGGGCGCCGAGCAAGATGGCCGCACGTATGTGAGGCTCTGCCGGGAGCGTTTGAAATATGCATTAAAATCCTGCACATCCTGCTGCTTTTACCCCCCAACTTGATGGCGAAACCTATCTGAAGTGCCGGGGACTCGAGTGTGGTGCTCTCCCGTCGTTGAGGAGGACGTCTGACCAGTGTTGCCCGAGGAGCCGAGTTTTGCCTGTGTAACGGCCGGGGCGCGCGGATCAGCAGCGTGCGCTGCCCAACGGCCTGGAGCTCAGAGGCCGCTCTCCCTGACTGGTGCTCGGCCGGGAGAACTGAGAGCTGCGTTGCGGACGGCGGCGGAGCCTTGTGGACGCCGAGAGAGTGCCCGGAGCTCGCGCGCACTGGAGTCCGGCCCCGCTGGTGGTGGTGAGCGGGGCGAGGGCCTACGCGAGGCCGGGGCTGCGGAGGCGGCGCTGGGCCGCACTGGGCCGTGCCGCTCGAGCTGCAGCTGGCTGGGGTGCGGGACGAGGTTGTGGCGTGGCGGAGGGGTGCTGGGGGAGAGCTGCCGCTCCACATGCATTGAGACCTTTGCTGCTGCAGGCCCACGTGGGGGGACCAGGTAGCTGTTTGGTCCGGTGCCCCTGGCCTATCGCCCTGATCACGCTGCTTGCTCCCTGTGCTGTGGCTGCTGGAGCGGGGGGCGGCCGGGTGCCTTAAGAGATATAGCGCTCGCCCCCTGCATCGACTGGGGGTTCGCCTTTGGCTAGCACTGCGGGGATCATCGAACAGCCCCTCACAGCCGCCGCCGGACGCTGAGACTGCGGGAGCGGTTGGTGGTGCTCCGAACCTAGAGTCCAGGTTGGGGGCGATGCAGAAAACGCTGCAGTCCATTGAATGCACCATTGGGGCGGTCAATCACAGGCTAGACCATATGGCGACGCAGTTCGACCGGCAGAATGAAAGAATGGGCGAGGTGGAACAGAGGGTGTCTGCTACGGAGGATGGGCTGGCCACGGTAACCACTAAGGCATTCAACATGGAGAGGGTGCTGGCGGTGATTCAGGCGAAGAACGAGGAGTTGGAGGGAAGGTCCAGGCGCAACAACATTCGCGTTACGGGCCTGCCGGAATCCACGAATGTGGGTCGGATGGAAGACTTCATGGAACGCATGCTGGGGGAAATTTTTGGTTCGGATCAGCTATCACGGGTCTTCGTCGTGGAACGGGCGCACCGTACTCTGGCAAAGAGGCCGGTTCCTGGGGCTCAACCACGTCCTGTCATCGCTCGCATACTTAATTACAAGGACCGGGATGTTATACTTCGACTCGCCAGGGAGAAGGGCACCATTGAATACCAAGGGAGTAAACTTGAGTTCTATCCAGACTTCACTGTGGCAGTACAGACAGCGCGCAAGGAGTTTGCCCCGGTGAAACAACTGCTTCGAGACGAGAACATTCCATAAGCCATGTTGTATCCGGCGCGTCTGCGGATAGGGCCCCCGTCTGACAACAAAATCTTTGCTACCCCTAAGGCTGCTATGGACTATGCGAAAAAACAGAAGAAACGCAAAAGAGACTCAAATATGCAGCAGGAAGGGGAGGGGGATCTACTGGACGATGTGGCTTAGGCGGCTGTCTCATTGCTGGTTGATTATTGTTGGAGTGTTGACCCTGAGAGGAGCGTTGCCGCTTGGCGCTGCGTGGCTTAATGCCCTGTTAACTTGTCTTACTCTTATTTTGTGGAATGCTGGTTCGGACTTCTTTGTGGAACTTACTATGGTGCATTGTGGTTCATACATGGGGCAGCTTGTGGATGAGTCACTTCTAACATGGGGCCGGTATGCTCAAGTTTCTATTGGGTTGTGCATAGTTGCACCTGCACATGTGAGATGGGAGCATTATGTGTAGTAGCTTGACTGCCCTTTACCACTGGTGTGATGCTGGATTTCATGGGGTGATGTTGGAGGGGCCACTTACTTTGTTGCTGACACTGGGCGGCTATGACTTGCAGTGATCCTAGACGCCATGGGGGTTTGGGGGGGGAGGGCGGGATGTCCTAATCGCTTGTGCGGTCCGCTCTCTCGTCAGTTATCTGGCGGGAGTTGTGCGCCACTGTGTCCCCGCATATGGGAGATCCGCACACACTTATGTATGCACTGTTGGGGTTGTTGGGGGAGGGGGGAGGGGGGATGGGGTCAGCTTTGGCAGGTTGGGGATGCTGAAGTGGGTGGAGGGGGGATGGGGAGTTTTTGGGTTTCCTGGGTATGGTTGCAGTATTTCCTTCGGCATGATGTGAGGTGTGTGAGGCTTATACAGGTGTTGGGGGGATGCTGGGCGTTGTATTGCCTGCTAGGAGTGGCACTGCTCGCTGGACGACAAAAAATGCATGGCTGTGTGCGTTGTGCTGGATGTGGACTTTTGGGATGGTTCTGCTGCCTTTGGGACATATGTTGGAACTGGATGGATGGCTAGGGGGGCAAAATAACATGCATTACTTGGAATGTGAGAGGGTTGAACCGCCCACAAAAGACTAGGCAAATGTTGGCATTCCTTAATAGGCATGGTGCACATGTTGCCTTCCTTCAGGAGACACATCTTTGGGGGAAGGCGGCGGAAACTGTGGGTCGCAGCTGGGCGGGAATTAGACTGGCATCGAATTATTCCTCCTTTGCACGTGGTGTGATGATTTTGATTAAGAAAACTGTACCGTTTGTTAAACTGCATGAGGACATTGATAAGGAAGGCCGCTATATTATAGTACATGGTAAATTATGTGGAACCCCGGTCACGCTCATTAATGTATATGGACCAAATGTTGATGACCCTGATTTTTATGTTGCACTTTGGAACAAGATCTACATGCTGCCACAGTCGGCTGTGCTTTGCGGAGGTGATTTTAATGTCATTCTAGATGGGGAGATGGACAGGAAACAAGACAGGCCCTGTGTGCGAAAGAAAGCGGCTGCTGAAGTTAGTGAGGGTATGAGAGGACTTGGGCTGGTGGATGTGTGGCGTTTGAGACACCCGGGTAGGAAAGAGGGTACTTGCTACACATCAGCGCATGATACGTGGTCGAGACTGGATTACTGGTTGGCGACTCGGGATGTTAGTGGATGGGTGATGGATGTTGAACATTTACCTCGCACGCTCTCAGATCATGCTCCGGTCCGCTTGGACTTACTGATTCCAACGTGTACGCCTGCTCCATTCACTTGGCACCTGTCGCCGGGAACCTCGACTGATCAGGTATTGCGTGAACGACTCAGAACTATCATTGCAGAGTTTTTTGATAACAATATTGGCACCGTTGACAGCATGTGTACGGTGTGGGAGGCCTTCAAAGTGACTATTCGTGGGGCGTGCATAAGTCTTCAGTCTGGAGTGCTCACATCACTAAGAGATTCCATGTCCAGGTTGGAGGGGGAGTTATTGGTGCTTGAGCGCCGATTGGAGGACAGTCCTGGAGATGCTCTGCTAGCAGACATTAGATCGAAGGTTTCCGAGTACAACGACCTAGCTGATCAGGAGGTGAAATTCCTTTCCAAGCATACCAGAGCGCGCTACTATGGTGAAGGGGGCAGACCGGGGAAAGGCCTGGCGGATCGCATAAGGGAGCCATGGGCTAAGCATTGTACAGTGCAAGAAATAGAGGACGGGGCGGAGGTTGTGACTGACACACCTGGGATCCTAGGCTGTTTTGCGCAATATTATGAAAGAATGTATGAGTATCGGGAGACGGCATCGGAGGACGAAATAGCTCAATACTTTGAGGACGTGGCTCTGGTGTGGCTCTCGAGGGGGCAACAGGAATTCCTTATGCATCACATCACGGAGGAGGAGTTTCGGGAGGCGATAGCTGCCCTTCCTAATGGGAAAGCTGTGGGTACAGATGGCTTGCCATCCGAATTCTATAAAGAGTATGTAGACCTTATACTCCCGCACTTGGCGATGGTTCTGGAGGAGGCTGTAGATCAGGGTCAGTTTCCAACTACAATGAGAGAGGCGCTTCTCGTTGCGTTGCCAAAACCTGGGAAACCGCCTAACCAGTGCGAATCATATCGACCCCTATCCCTCATGAATACTGATGTTAAGATCATAGCCAAAGTGCTCGCCACTAGGCTGCGGCTACTTCTCCCGGTAATGGTGCTGCCAGACCAGTCGGGATTCATACCGCTCCGGTCTACCACCCACAATCTCAGGGCTTTTGCTGAAACCGGAGTTGGCGGCAGTGGCGGTCATGCTTGACGCCGCGAAGGCCTTCGACTCCGTTGCATGGCGGTATATGATAGCCATTTTGCATCGGATGGGGGTGCCCTGTTTTTTTACCTCGTTAGTAACTCTTCTCTATACCAACCCCATTGCACGAGTGAGGATTAACGGTCACGTCTCGAACTCATTCCCGGTGCAGAGGGGCACTCGACAAGGTTGCCCTCTTTCACCTTTGCTGTTTGCCATTGTGATGGAGCCCCTGGCATGTGTGCTGCGGCAGAGGTATGCTGATGCGGCTCTGAAGTTCCCCCTTCGATCGCTGGCTGTGTCCATGTATGCTGACGACATGGTTCTATATGTGCGCGAGCCTGCTCGCCATCTTGAATCTATACTTCGGGAGTTTATACGGTTTGGCCGCCACTCGGGTCTGACCATCAACTGGGAAAAGTCTGTCATGCTACCGCTCACTGATGTTACCCTTCCGTTTCCCCTGGAGTTCCCACTGGAATGGGCAACGGACTCGGTGCGATATCTTGGAATCTGGATTCATCGAGATAGCCAAGAAGTTATCAGAGCCAATTATGGAGTAGCTGTCTCCAAGCTGGAGGACCAGGTGGCTCGCTGGACTCGGCTTCCCCTCTCCCTTGCTGATCGTGTGTCTCTGATCAAAATGGTTGTACTTCCGAAATTTTTGTATCTTTTTGTTAACATACCTCTCCCACTGGCGTCGCACTTCTTTGCCAGGCTTCGATCCTTGCTGACCGCCTTAACCTGGGCTGGTAAGAAACCGCGAGTGGCATGGGATGTGCTGACTAAACTGTACGCTCTGGGTGGCTTCGCTGTGCCGGATATGAAGTTATATTACTTGTGCGCCCAAGCGCATTTCGCCGCCTATTGGGTGTCAGCTCCTCCGTATACTCCACACGTGGCGCTTGAAGCCAGTGCTGTTTTGCCCAACCCGTTGAGGGCTATGGTGGTTAACACTCACTCAGTATTTGATAAGGGCGAGGTGGACACAGTGCGGTCCACGGCTAATGCGTGGCGGGAGCTTGGTAGAAGAGCGAACAGGTTGCCGTTGTACGCTCCAAGCATGCCACTGTTATACCACTCGGACATTTCGGTGTCGAGTGAAATTGGTGGTCTGCAAATCCTTCAGGGCGCTGGACTGCACACTATGGGAGATCTATTCCCAGGAGCCACGTTCCTCTCGTTGCAGAATGTCACAGAGCGATCCACAAATGTGGTCATGGCTACTTTCCTTTATGTTAGGCTCCGAGCGGCTGTACACTCCTTATATCCCACGTATCCGGAGGAACCCTTGACACTGGGGGCCTTGCAGTTACTTTACACTTCGAAGGATAGAGTTAAATTGCTCTCCAGGTTATACCGGGCTGCTCAGGAGGATGAAGGAGGGGGATGCTGTATTGGCTAGGGCCCGATGGGATAGTTGCCTACCGGAACCATTAACGCATGATGAATGGACTGAATGCTGCTCCATGACTGGGGGTTACGTGGCCAATGGCAATTTCCGCCTGTTACATTTTAAATTTCTACATCAATGGTGTTATACACCCATGCAGCTGGTTCGGTTTGGACTTCGCGAATCTGCTCAATGTGTCCGATGCGGAGAGGATGATGCGGATTTCGTGCATTTGGCATGGGGATGTGCACGAGTGTATGCTTTCTGGGTGGCAGTGACTGAGACACTGACTAAGATGACGGACACTGTGGTTACGTTGGATATACGCCTGTGCTTGCTGGGGATCGCCTCTGGAGTGCCGAGTCAGGAGCGGAGACTGATTGTGCTGGCATTACAACTTGCTAAGCGAAGGGTGGCTATGGTGTGGGGTGGTAGGCGGGCGCCTGATGTGCAACTGTGGCTGAAAGATATGGCCCACTGCAGGGACCAATTGACTTGCTATGCTGAAAGTCTACCGGCACAATCGCGTCCGCGAGACATTTGGGCTCCGTATACTGCGTATATGCTATCCCTGGCAGATGATGACAGTTTCGAGGATGGAGGCGGGGGTCTGCTGCCTGGTGAAGGGGTTTCTGAGTGATTATATGTCTGCAAGGTTGTGTTATAGTGGTGCCTGTGCTGGAATGCCCTGATCGTTTGGTGTGTGTGGCCCTTGCAGGAAGACAGTCTTGTTATGTAGGCTTCACTGTATTCATCCACTGACTGATGGTACGTGCAGGATTTTGGATCGGAGGACACGCAACTTACTCGACTGCTGGTGATCTCTTGCATACACTCTGTGTTGCTTTGCCACTCCGCATTAATACTATGAACTTCTACTGTGACCAGGAACCGGGATTGTTTGGGCTGGGGGGTTGGGGGTTGTTGTTGCTGGTTATAAAATTAAAAAATAAGACCAATATATGATAAGCGAGACACGTTTGCGGAGGATGGACTTGGCTCGGACTTGGAAATGTTGCTGCCCTCTGCACAACTTGTATGTACTCGCACAATATTCTTTGCATTGTGCTTCAATTTGCTAGATGTTGAATCAGTAGCGGCCGGCCCTGTAAAGGGTTGTAGGCATACTGCTGTGTATGTGCACAACTTTGCAATAAAGGTCTTGCAAAAAAAAAAAAAAAAAAAGTGTCCTCGCTGTTGTTTTTGGGTAGTTTTCCTTGAACCAAAAGATATTTGTGTAGCTCAATGATGTATGTGTGAGTGCTGTTGTGTTGGTAGGGTGGTAAACCTGTGACTGCCAGTCTGTTGGTAAGGTGCGATGGTGACTGTGGTTTCGATATGGTTCTTATCACTGCAGTATACCCTTCTCCTTGGGCGCACGCCATCTTTCCCTTCAGACCAGAGGAGGGATGCAGTGTCCCGCCCTGTTCACTCATGTCCCTTCAACACACCACTCAAGCAGAACACAGGAGTGTAAGAATTGACAATAATGGTACACAAGTGCCACCATGAGCTGAACATTAACAGACGCTGTTAGAAGTTCAAGAGTGAAGTTTGACTTCACAGCAAAAATGTCTGTGCGACACACAGCTGTGTCCAGAAAAAAAGCCTTTTCGGCCAGGCCATGGAAGTAGCATTTTGTAGCAGAATGTGTGCCTTCCAAGAACCAGGCATCCCATCAGAAATCACCCAGTCATTACTTGCATGCCAGCCAAGCTCGGCACATGATTCGCTGTGCATACACAAGCCAAAATAGCATCCTTGGGGGTGCAGGCATCTTTGTTGCCTCCTTTGGCATGTGCATGCGTAAAAAGAACTTGAAGGGAATCATGAGCTAGCTTCTAAAGCCTGGAAATGCAGATGTCCTGATTAAGGTGGGAGGCTGAAATAGGCTGCCACGTTTCACTCTCCATGCATACAACTACATGATAAATTTACAGCATATGACTGTCCATATTTGCTGTCAATATGCATGCAGTGGCAGCATGAGCACATACTACAATTGCACTCGATTTCTATGTAAACAATTCCATCTTTCGATTGTGGAATGTAGTATTACTCTTCCTTTTTACAACATTTCTATTTGTAATGTTGTGCCTGCTCAATTCGCGAATGGCAGATTTCTTCTGTTCCTAGTGCGGTGGGTTACGTTTAGACCTGATATGTTGCAGCACCTAGAAAATTGAAGAATAGCGGGGTGTGGATTGGGCGGCACCAGAATATTAATTTCAGAATATCATCTTGTGAGAAAGTGCCATCTTTCTTGCATGGGTATGCCCCCACTTTTTTCTGAATTGCTGATGGGCTTTGACTGAGTGTGCCCTGGGCTCCTGCCAACCAGGTGCCCAGGGCCTGTGTTCCTTCCCAATTGGCATCTCTGGCCACCTGTCAGCCCCTAGTAAATGGTACCCTAGGTACCCAGGGCATGGTGACCAGAGAAGACCCCCAAGGGCTGCAGCACTTATTGTGCCACCCTTAGGGGCCCTGTACCATGACGCCCACACACTGCATTTGCAGGCTGAGTGTCTAAGTACAGAACTAAACAGAGTCGACATGGCACACATCCCTGTGTGCCATGCCCACAAGCTCACTGCCCTGTCATCCATCAGTCACCCCTCTAGCTGAGTGCCCTATGCCAGTGATGTGGGCACAGGAGCATGAGCCCTGTGCCCCTACAGTACTCAGGGCCTTTCCTGGGCACTGTAAGTGCAGTGCTGCCATTAAGAGTATATGGTGCTGGGAGGTCGTCATTACGAACTCCACAGCACCATGATGGCTTCACTGAAGACTGAGAAGTTTGATATCAAACTTCTCAGCACATTAAACCTGCACTGATGCAAGTGTGGGATTTAATGTAAAATGCACAACAGAGGGCATCTTAGACATGCCCCCCTGAAACCTGACCCACTCCCAGTGTGCTGACTGTGTGGCTGCCGAGGCTGCCACCACCAGACAGGTTTCTGGTCCCCTGGGTCGAGAGCCTGAAACAATGCACATCCTGGGACGAGGTTACAGGCCTCCTACCACAGGATGGGCAGGGGAAGCTTCAAAGGCATACCGCCTTTGTGAGCTTCTCCAGGCCACTTGCTGTACTCCGCAACTGGCCCCCACCGGTTCTGACCCCCACTCTGGCAGGAAGATCCGTGGGAAACCCTAAGTGAGGAAAGGGGGTGTGCCAGCCTATGCCAACCCCACCCCTCAGGTGGGAGAGGCGACGTGAAGCACAACTCCGGGATCCGGTCGTCTTGAAGATGGGGAGCCCTGCCCAATCACAGCTAGGCTCCTGCCCCCCTCCCACAGGAGAGGTGCAGGCTAGGGGGGGTGTACCCACCCCAGGGCAGGGACCCATTGGTCCCTGCCGTTCCCCTACCTGTAACACCCCTAAGTGTAGTATTTAGGGGCACCCTGAACCTTCCTCCCTCAGATCCCGATTGCAACAACAGGAAGACCAAGAAACAAGAGGCCTGCCGCGCAGCTGCTACCTAAAGGATGACGCCCACTGACTTGGCCCCAGAACTCCACAGGCCTGCTGATCCTTGAAGCTGCTCAAGTGAAACTCCAGCGTCTCCCGCGAACAGCAACCTTTACAATCCCAGAGGACCTGCCTGCCTTGAACCTTCCAAAAGACTGGGACTCCCACAATCAGTGGTTCTGCTCCAACAGCGATACCCCTCAGCCAGCCAGGAACCGCAAATCCAGCCCACTCTGCACCCGCCAAGCCCGGCCTGTGCCTGAGTGACCCAAGACCAAGAGGACGTCCCCCCCGGCGACTGGGACCCGAAGTCCAGTGCCCAAAAACCTTCCTCGACGAACCAGACGACGCCTGCAGCCTCAGAACCCAGGACCCCTCCACCCGCGACCAGCCGAGGGTATGATTTCCTGACCCCAAAAGACACCCCTGCACCCGGCCCCCTGCGGCCCCCAGTGCCCTCCTTTGGGGTACCTACCTCTTCTCCAAGATCCCAACTTACCTCTCGAAGTGATGGTTGCACCTGAAGAATCTCCGTCCCCGAGCCTGCAGCCTTTGTTTACTTTTTAACTTTCCGATTGGATAACATTGAGCGTCCTACGGCTCAAAAGCACCCTGCATCCAGCCGCCCGAGTACCGCTGGAAGTGCAACTACTACCCTACTCTACTTCCCCACTTGCCCTGAGTAAGTGACCTGGAGCTCAGCTCCCCCAGCCGCGTGGCCTGCTTGCTTGCAGCCACCAACCAAAGGCCCCCTACCCTCCTTTGGATTGCATTGGGCCTGCTCTCTCTACACCCAGCTGCCACTGTGCCACCGATGGTGTAAATACTGAACCTTTCCGACCCTGGGAGACCCCTGAGTCTATGCCCAGAACTCTACCAGTTGAGTACTTATCAAAAAGCCGATCACTCATTTTCCTTCCATAGGTTAACATTGACAGGTTTTCACTGAAATTTCTTCTAAGTGGCGTTTTGAAACTTTAAAATATTCATCTAAAATCAGCCGAATAACTAATTCCAAATTACTCACCTGTGATCAGGGGAGAAGCCCGTACTGTACCTTTTAGCCCAGTACTGAACCGCAAAAGTAATCCTAACTGTACTTACCAGTGACCTGCATTTTCTTCCGGAGGAAACCATTGACTGATTTACTGTGAAATTTCTTCTGTCAATTTTTGCAAACTACAAATATTCTTTAAAAATCATACCAAGTATCAAAACGTAATTGCTTACATGTCTTAGGTAGAGGCCCCAGTGCTGAACCTGGGGGCTCAGCACTGGATTGCAAAAGTAACGAGAACCTACTTTACATGTGATTTGAATTTCCTTCTTTAGGATAACATTGCTTGTTTTTCACTAAAAAGTTTCTAAGTGTCAACTTTGAAAATACATTTATATTCTTTAAAAATCACAACTGTAACCAAAACGCTTTTACTTAACTCTTTACAGCTTAGGTCCCGGGACTGAATCCAGGATCCAGTCATGTGGCTAGAAAAGTAATCCTTAAAGTAATCAACTGCATTTATGTAGAAAAACCCATGAGCTCAATGTTAAATTGTGTATAGAATTGTGTTGCCTATTGCAACCACTGTAGCTATTGTACTTACAAAGTCTATTGCCTTTCTGCAAAGTAATTACCTAAAGTCACTCACATTGAGAAAAGTATATGTTGATACCTGTTGGTTCTAAAATAAAACAACTATATCTTTTGATATAAAAACAATTGGCCTAGAGTTCAGTTCTTGAGTATGTGAAACCTTTTGCCGACTGAATGGGTACAACAAATGCTTTACACTGTCCTCTGATACTGCCTTACTGCTCAACCAAGCTACCACTTTAGAGAGCAAGGTTATATCTAACTTTAACCTCTGTCATACCTTTGGGGACTGGGGACTCTATACACACTGTACCTTACTTTGGTCCAGCATATATAGAGCCACTTTCTAACACATCTGCAAAAAATATTGTGTCTTAAATAGAATCTACTGGACAACAAAGATGACAAGCGTAATCTACGCGAGCTCTGACATGTGCCCCAATATTATTCTCACTTATCCTGCACCTCATCGCGATTGACCCCTGAAATATCGGTGCAGTGGTGGAAAAGCAGGCGCTGACGTGGCCTAAGACCTGACTTTCAACCTCAGTCAACCAAGGACTGTTAGAGACACACTATGGCCTGATGCGGGTGAGGAGACAGGGCTACGTATGAGCTGACTTGGTGCCCTAGAGGGATTGAGGTGGTTGACGACAGTGTTTTCCTACCTCAACCAGTGGCGCTAGACTCTGGTAGTGAGTGTTCTCTGCCCCCTACAACCCCAATCCCGGCATCTTTCTATTGACCCTACTATTGCCGGTCACCCGGAATATTGGGAGCACAGCTGGTGTACCACATGTGCGGAGTTAAAGCGGCAATTAGCAATACCTGTGCCCATGGCAGGGGGTAGATATTTGAAACAAACATAGCGCCATCCTGATACTAACAAAGTAGCTTTACTTGGGTGGTGGAGCCTCTACGACTCATTTCTTTGGGTTCTGGTGGGGCACTTTAGGGTAAAAGAGGACAGGACTGCTACATGAGCAAGGAGTATAGTGGGCTTGAAGACAACTTCAGATCCGGGGACCAGTACCCTTCCTTTCTCCCACTCGTTGAATTCTCGACTCAGCACCTGCAGGGGCATATGTTTTGCTTGGGTGGTGGAGCTCTCCGGGGATCGGCAGAGGAGGTGGCCTAGAGTGAAGATATTAGCTGATCCTCATCTGACTTGGCAATATCTCAACTTGTGACCATGTTAAACTTTTCCAGATTACATTTAACATTGCACTGCCCACTAGGTGCTCCCAGCTCGATGACACGTGAATCTATGAAAGATCTAATACTGGAGAATATTATTTTTAGCTATGACATATGTTGTAAATTCTTACTTGGTTCAATATGTCTACTTGGTGTCTGTAGTCCTTCCTTAGTGTTTCTATCTTCTAACCTAGTAGTGTTCTATCTGGTGTGTGGGATTCCAGCCTTGGCAGTTGGTCTGGTCAGCTGTGAGGTTTACTGCTTTGCTGTCTTATCTTATCTTTTCTTAACTTAATAAACCTATCTTAATAACCTGAAGATGTGTCCTGCTGCCTACCTAACTTATTTACAATATTTTGGCGACATCTGAAGCTGACCAGACCAGAGTCTCTTGTCCACCGCTTCAAGCGTGATAAGTGTATGTTTGGACATATTATAAAGCAAGCGCTTTTTCTTGAACTTTATCATATAAACTTAAGCTAATCCATGTTTGGAACAGCATATGGCAGTAACCGATATGCGTGGCTGAGGCAAGAAGGGAGACCTATCGTAAAGACAGTTTGTGATCGGCGTGAAAAATGTCTTTCTTAATTGGGAAAACAGTCGAGTGAGGGAACTCACCATTGGTAAATGCAGGCGTGTCCTTTACTCTGTCACCAGTCGCCTAAACTGTTGATAAAATATGATGGAGTCCATGCAGGTACCTGGTAAACGTTGGTTCACGTTGTCTGCCTGCGTCTGTTTCTGTTTGCCTACTGCGTGGGAGCTTCTTGTGTCTAAGTTCCGATCCGTTCTCTTCAGCGGCATTGGGCATTTTGATGACGTATTTGAATTGCCAGACATCCTAGCCGAGGATCGGCGTGATTGACACGTCAGCACGCATGACTGGGAGCCATTTTGAAGCTCAGTGTTTCTTTCGTGATGCATTTTTATTAATGTATGGATAACAACAGACTGTGTGTGTGATTCGCTCTACGGTACCAGGAATCATCTTTAACCTGCAATAAACGCAATGGAGTAAGACGAAGTTGGCCATGAATTCTTGGTGTGAAAGTGATTTCCAAAAATGAGTCTGGTGTGCTAAATAGAGTGAAGTTTAAGGGCTAGTCATTGCTCGTTCTCAACTCATGCCGAGTGTAAAAGTAGGCAAGTCTCCCATTGTGTACTAATTTTGGACAGTCACTATTATTTTCTGCATTTGAAAGGTCTTGATATATTGGAAAGTATTCTCCTTGCACTCGTACGTTTTTTTAATGTCAGTTACTGTATAAAACCTTGGACAACAGTGCAACCTTGTGGACGTTAAATTAATTTATGTGTGGCTTATTTCTTCTAAATGAACAATTTGATTGTCGCAATATGGATTTGTTTGGCAAAACTAAAGGTTTTGGAGTAAGTTGAGAAGGGGCAATTTAAGAACTGTTACAGCAAATATTTTAATGGTGATGTGATATAGCACATATATGGTAAAGTTACACATGAAGCGCGGAAAGGCGAGCTGCAAGACAAGTGAGGCAGAAGAAAATCAGACTTAATTCGAGAAGAGATGTCTCTGTGCAAAAGTATTGAAAGACTGTAGATTCCAAGAGGTGAATTGCTAATTGGAAAATTGAAATCCAACGGCTGTCAGAACCAGTGGGGGACAAAAGTAAGATCCCAGAATTGTTACCGGGAGAGGACGAAGAGTGTCCCAGGACCGGAAGGGGACAAAGATCTCAGAATCGTTACCGGGAGAGGACAAAGAATGTCCCAGGACCGGAGGGGGACAAAGATCCTAGAATCTAACCGGGAGAGGACAAAGAATGTCCCAGGACCGGAAGGGGACAATGGTTCCAGATGTAGAACTAGGAGAGGACAAAGGATGTCCCAGGACCGGAGGAAGACAAAAGTCTCACTATTAGTACCAGGAGTGGACAAGGGGAGTCCCAGGACCGGCAGAACTCACGACAAGAGATTCTTGACGGACAAGAGTTCCAGTACCACGACAGAAAGTTGTGACAAGGTGGTTCTTTGAACCACGATAAATGTTCTGCATTTAGAACCAGACCTTTAGCCCACAGTACTGAGACAGTTTGTCCACAAGAGAAATGAAATTTAAAGGAAATTCAGAGACTACACAAGGTCCCATCCCCACGCCAGAGCTCTGCCGTATGTTACTCCCCGGCGGCAAACACCGCCGGACTTACCCCCTGCAAGTGTCGGTGGCACGCCAATGCATGCAACGCATACATCGCATGGCAGTATCAACTCCCTGTTATTCCCCACAGCTTCCGCTCATGGGGTGGCCTCACGGAGCAACATATTTCACGAACGCCATGCTGCGCGCTTGGGTGGAATTGGACATCACCGAAGTGGAGGCACTCTTCACAGACGACCAGCTACGCCCATATGACCACCTCATGGATGATTACGGCCTCCCCCCGGGGCAGTTCTTGACACACCGCCGGCTCATCGATTGCTATCGCCCGCACAGTGACCTTACAACCAGCAAACCCGCAACACACCCCGTAGTGCACACCATCCTCTATATGGGCAGAGGCAGGCACTTAGTCACTTGGCTGTACAAGTCAGTCAGAGAGCTAACGAACAAGCCCCTACACGCACTGCGGGCCACCTGGGAGGACGAGTTTGGGCGACAACCTCCGACCGTGAATGGGATAGAGCGCTAGAATCCCCGAAGAAGGGGTCGAGAAATGCACGGTTTAAAAACATTCAGTACTACATATTACATAGAGCCTACCAGACCCCGGCGCGGCTCCAGCGGTTCTTCCCCAACACGCAATTCATTTGCCCTAGATGTCGCTCCACAGACGCACACTTTCTTCACATGTTCTGGAGCTGCCCGCCCCTTCGGACATACTGGACGGCCATGCTCGACTCCATAAGTACCCTCACAGGGCTGCGCACATGGGAGGCAGTCGCCCTGGGTATCTCCCGTAAACCAAAAACACATAAGGTGCAGGTTAGATATGCTTCCCTGGCCCTGCTATTGGCCAAAATAAATATTACCATGCACTGGCGCACAACCTCAGGTCCCCCATTGGAAACATGGGTGGGAGCAGTGAAAAAGTGGGCTACAGCGGAGGAAGACACCCTGAGGGAGGAAGAGGCGAAAGGGCAGAGTAAACACCCTATCTCCCTAGAATGGGCCATGCTATCCCACCAATTTACGCAAGCCCACACACGTGCCCCCCTGCACGCATCCCAAGGTGCTGCTGCCCCCCTACAGCATCACCAACTCCATAACGTGTATATCACTGGACCACATCCGTCCCCCCCCCCCCTCTCGGCTCCACCCTCCTAGATCCGTCAGTCCTCCCTCCCTCTTATATTAACGTCTCCATACATGAGCTCTGAACGATCTGTCTGATTCCCCCCTCCTCTCTCAGTCTTCACCCATTACCTCTTCCTCTCCCCCTCCCCCTAGTTGCTCCCAGCAGTCCCTCTACCGCTACACTCACTCCCGGTTTTATCTTCCCCTAGTTCCTCACAACGGGGACATTGGGTCCACCCTCAGCCAACACATGCCTATCCGCACTCTATATGTGCATATGATTTGCTTCAAGAAGGCATGTCTGTATCATTGTAACATCTTTGGTTGAATAATGTGGTACTGTGTGTGCTTTATTTGTATAAAAGGTTATTAAAATCATTTAAAAAATAAATAAATAAAAGGAAATTCAGAGGCCCTAATAACAACCAGAGGCTCACAACCCGAGAAAAAGATCCAGAACCTAGACACCTGGTCCAGAACTAGATTTTGGGCTGTAAGAAAACTGGTTCCAAATTTACCTTTGGGAACATTCTTCCAGAACTGTTCTATCTTCAAAATTAGCGAATATCCCCGACGGACAATTACTGATTGAAGAAAGTGAACTCTCTATTAATGTTTTTGATGGCCACAATGATGGATTGTAGAGAGTGAACTGGCTCTTCATTTTTTTTGTCAATCGAAGTGGAGAAGGTGGTCATTATGATCTTCATTATCATTCTCATCTTGATCCTGATTCTCTTTCTTCGTGTTCTGGAAGTTCATGAGGTCCCTGACCTCCTAAATGTTATAAGTTTCCTTCTTCGTGTTTTCCATGCTTTAACTCTTACTATGTGTTTGAGTCTTTCATTTGTGTTTTGTTAGTAAGGGGAGAAGATGTGTTGTAAATACTTACTTGGTTCAATATGGCTACTTGATGTCTGTAGTCCTTTCTTAGTGTTTCTATCTTCTAACCTTGTAGTGTTCTATCTGGTGTGTGGGATTCCAGCCTTGGCGATTGGTCTGGTTAGCTGTGAGGTTTACTGCTCTGCTGTCTTATCTTAACAAACCTATCTTAATAATCTGAAGACGTGTCCTGCTGCCTACTTAATTCATCTACAACAACATATCTAGGCAGTGATAATCAGTACGAATAACTACACATGAAGATCCATACAATCGCTAGATTCACGCTAAAGTTTCCCAAAAATACTTTGGTCACAGTTTAAATTACTTTCCAAGTTTAGTAGAAGTTGAGAAAGGGAGGAAACTGAAGATGGATATGAGAGTTTTACCAGTCTGGCCCACAACTAGAATCAATTAGGATCTCATAACTCAAAGAACTGAGACGATTTACCTATATTTGGTGTTTTTTTATGCAGCATGGCGGCCCAATAGTGGAGTAAGAAACTGAAAGCACAAGCCTTGAGAGTGTTGATCACTATGAGGTGAGGGACAAATCATAAACAGGTGGCTAAAAGGAAAACTGCCTGCAATTACTAGAGAAAATAGAAAAAATGTAGACGTGAAAAACTGCATATATGTTTTGCTGGTATCTTGTATAACTTTATATTACCCAAATACTAAAAATTTCACCAACGATATTGGCAGGAGACTGGTTTTAGCAGAAAGTTTTTCTTGACAAAACATTTTCTGCTTGAACCAAGTATCTGGCTTGTATGTCAGAATAATTTAATACTGTGACATTTTTGAAAATGTTGTGAATGTTACCAGCACAATTAAACTTTTTCCCATGCCTAAAAAAAACCTTAGTGATGATACAGAGTCACTGCTTTTATCAGCCTATTCCTAGCCCCAATCTCTCAAGGAAAGGCCCCAAGCACACTAACATACTGGGACCCTTTCACTGTAGCATGAACTCTCGCGATCGAAATCACAGAGGACAAGGGACCTAGAAACAAGAAATCCCAATATTTACTCAAGAAAGTCAAAGAGATGTCCTTTAGCAAGCTGAAAGAACAGCTTGCAGCAGAGCGTGAGTGTATAGTATTACTTAGCTGCATAAAATATTACTTTTTTAAGGATTTATTAAGATACTTAAGGACATATTGATTCAAAAAAAATTCAAGGCTTAATGAAATTTGTGCAATTTATTACTTATTTTCTGTATTTCTAATTTTCTATATTTGCATCTCTTGTTTACACCGCTCAGGTGTCCTTTGAAGGTAACAACCACTCTTTGAAACAAGTAAATAAAAAACGTTAAACAAACGCCCACCATCGTTCTACATACTTATTCTAATACAACCTTCAGTAACACTTCCATTGCTCAGCCCCTCAACATCTTAGTCTTACAAAGCCTGAAATGTATTTTCTTAAATGTTCTTTTTCAACCAGGCACAGCTAAGGATCAACCACTTTAAAAAAGTCAAGTGATGAGCTTTGACATCATACTATAACTGGGCACCGCCTGTGCAGTCCCTATTTAATAAGAACAATAGCACAATGAGGATAAATTAAAAAGTCGTGATAACTGGGGAGGCAGGTGTTAAACGTAACACTCTGTGCCCCCTCCTACCTACAAGCGCCACAACTGTGTTTCCCCTCTAAGGCAAGAAATCACATTAGCACCACACCTTTTCAAGATAAGCTGGCGTGTGCCCAAGCAGACGTGTGGGAGTACAGGAGGAATGCCCTGGTGAATGGTGCTATTATAACAAGCGTGCCTCGCGCTGGCAGCAGGGAGAGAGGAGGTGGACTGCGCCTACTTTTTCTTTTCAAAACTGTGTCCCAAGATGGCAGAAATAGCATAAGCATTCAGAAAAGGCTCTGCTTGCTTTCGTAGACGTTCGGGACTGGCAGAGAAGGAAAAGGACTCCGTCTCTTCCTTACTGCCCCGAGCAGACATGGACAATGTCCTCTTCTTTTCTGTGCTGGCAGCTGCCCCCACCCCCTCTCTCTTCCTATAATTCCCTCTCTTTCTGTCTTGCTCTTCACTTACTGAAAACCGTGT
Source organism: Lissotriton vulgaris (assembly GCF_964263255.1). Lineage (NCBI taxonomy): Eukaryota > Metazoa > Chordata > Amphibia > Caudata > Salamandridae > Lissotriton > Lissotriton vulgaris. The sequence goes on from NC_141691.1 coordinate 1,109,566,865, forward strand.
CTTGAAGAAACAGTTCACAACCTCTCTTTCCTTCTTTCATTTAGTTGCTTCCCTGTGAAATGGATCCAAAAAAGACAATTGTTCGCCTCGCGCTGGCAGCAGGGTGAGGGGAGAGAGGAGGGGGCCTGCGCCCGTTTGCCTTGAGGGAGCGAGCAGAAACCATATGGTTTCAAGGTTCACTCCCTCAAGGGAATTGCCAAAGATGCACGCGTTGCCATTAAAAGTAATGCAACAAGTGCCCGTTTTTGGGGCCAAAACAGAATCGATCACTAAAGGTCTCCTATGCATAGCATGCACGCTGCGTAGGCGAGACCTAAAAAAGTGGTATAAGAACCACAACTCGAGTCAGGACAATGTCGGGAGGACATAGAATTGCTGGGACCCCAAGGAACCACCCAAGGTGATTAGATAAGGACCCCACGGAGGGTGTGTGCAGTGTAAGTACACAACTGCGTGTTCTGTACAAGTCTATGTGCAAGTCGCGGTTGGATTTTTAAAGATTAAGGACCCTTCCCAGTGGACTCTGAAGAACCCCAGTGAAAGCCAGAAGGTTGGAGAGCAACCCCACCCGTGGATACCGTGGTACCCAGGTTACCTATCCCAGGTAAGCCGAGTGCAAAGATATGAAGTGGCGTCAGAAAACACTGTCGAACACAATGGAGGACTTCAGAAAGATGCCGCTGCTGGGGAAGAGAAAAGTGTCTGGTGGAACTCAAAGGTGCATTCAAGTTGAGAAGTACCTGCAAGCAGAAGGGACAGAGTCTATGCCCCATAGGAGTGACCAGAAGGCACGGAAGACGAATGCCCACCGATGTCAAATGCTGCAGGAGAGATGACTGTGGGAGGACCAGGCGACACTGTGGTCGACCAGGAGCCGTATGCGGCCTGTGTTGCTGAGCTTTTCGAAGTCCGTGAGCCCAGGATCCGTAGACCGTTCAGCTTAGTTGCGGTGCCTGCAGATGCAGAGAAGTTACTCCTTCACTTCAAGGGAGATTCCTTCAGGTGTCTTGGATGCCCAAAGGCCTTTGAAGGTTCATGCAAAGGCATGGACGTTGCAGCAGACGACCAGGGCGACTAGATCAGGAGCAACAGGAGTCTTCCCAGTAGCAGCCTTGATGCCCCGAGCAAAGTCCAGCAAAGTCCAGAGTGCCCAGACGGTTGAAGAAGTGGTGTCTGCAATGAATCTTGTCCCACGACGAATCTAGGGACCCACCCACAGGTAAGCCCTTAAATACCCTAAGGAATGGGTAGAGACGATTTAGGGTTCCCTTCCAGGGGAAAGGCTGGACAGTGGGGAGGGTACTCCCATGTCCTTTGTCGAGTTTTGCACCAGAGCAGGAGCCAACTGGTCTCTGAGCTGGTTTGAACTGGACTAAGCAACAAGGGCACCAAATGTGCCCTTCAAGCGGACTGAGTGGTGCTGGCAAGCCTTCTCATCCAGCCCCAATACACTAAACCCTGTCAGGGAGGTGGTCACACCTTGCTGTGACAGGATACCTATTGTTCCGCCTTCCCCTGCTCGAGTTTGGTTCAGCAACAGGAGGGCAGAATCAGGTCTCTGGTCGGCAACATCCATGTTGTGCTGTCCGGGTCTAGAAGACTGGTACTGGGAGCACTTCGGGCTTCCCGGAGGAGCTTTACAGAGCATGGAATCATATCTCCCACACAGTTTATGGTGTGCGGTTATGATTCCAACATGTTTGATACCAAACAGTAGACCGTTCATCTTAGTTGTGGTGCCTGCAGATGCAGAGAAGTTACTCCTTCACTTCAAGGGAGATTCCTTAAGGCGTTACAGCCAGTTTTGAGATGGTCATCGCGTACTGATGCTGTGCCCCTATATATGTTATATGGTTGTCTCACTTGCAACCCAGGAGAATGGACTCCGTAAGCTGTAGGGGTGCCTGTTTATGCAGGGTTACCCTCATACTTAGAACTGAGCACCCTGCCTTCAGGATTGAAAGGCCTGCCTTAGGGGTGACTTGTGGGTTTTAGGTGTAGTGACCTTAGATATAGGGAAACCTATATCTTTCATAAGTGGTGCTAGCACCACCTTACACAGGGTGCCAAGGCAAACCTGTGGTTACCAATTGAGTATCTCCCATGGGTGGCATAATACATGCTTCAGCTCATGGGGGACCCCTGGTGTACCTATGCCCTAGGAACCTTAGTACCATATACTGAGGACTGATAAGTGTGCACCAGTGGCCAATCCGGGATGTACCTAAGTACTTACCATACTAATTTAGGGGAGAACGCACCGAGATTGGGGTCCTGATTAGGAGGATCTCAGTCAGACTAGTCAAAAACAGCATTACATCAAGCAAAAAGTGGGGGTAACCATAAAAACAGATCCTACTTTCCTACATGGTTTCACAGTGTTCGAAGCCCAGGAGCTCTTGGCATTGTGTTCTGCTAGGTGCTCTAGGGTTTTGGGGTTTATCCTGATGGCTGCCATTCACCCATCTGCCCCTGCTAGAGGGGACAAACATGCACAGGTCCCTTACTTAAATGTAATTTTCTCCTCGGATTCTCTGTTTTTGGGTGACAGATGCTTCTGGGTAGATGTATGGTGTGGGGAGGGAGTTGGGGGTGGGGTTTTGACACAACAATGTTGTTGACTAGACTGTTACAGTTAATTTGCTCTAACATTGCTTTTGTGTTCCTAAGAACAAGCAAACACACATTCACAGCATGCACAATGCGACCCACACAAGGCTCTGGTTTTACCTGGTTTCTGCATGGAGAGTCAGCGCTCTTGCCCTTAAGCCAAAGAGGTGGTCCTCCCTTGCCTCCTGCTTGTGTTGCTTTTTACCACAATCTGCCTCCATGCCACCGCCTTTCCACATATAGTCCTGGAACATTAATGGCCTACTGGACCGAATTAAGCATAATGCCAATTTAAACTAAGCTCATCGTTCTCTCACTGCAGATTTCATGCTTGAAGAGACATCTTCTGGGGAATTGGTCCCCGGTCTTGGCGCTTAAGGGGTTCAACAGTCTTTTTCATGCATGGTTATCTAGCAGTTCTCAGAAGCTTGCTATCCTGCTTCGGCGGTCCTTCCCCACCCTCAGTTTCCCAGGAATTCCATCATCCAATGGGACTATTTATGGCCCTCACGGGGATGCTCGAGGGCCAACCTCTCAACCTGGTGAGTGTCCAATTAGGATTACGTAGTCATACATGTACAAAGGAAATATAGATGCTCCAAAAGCAGTAACCGCCAAACGTTCCTCTAAAGTCATATCTGACAAGAACTGAGCCTGTTCTTCCATGCCAGCTAAGAAATGAACTAGATGCTCTACTTTCTGTAGTACATCAAAGAGACCTTGGAAATCATTAAATGGGAGTAAGCTCTCGTTGATGTTTAGTGGATCTTTTTTCTGTAGTATCTACAAATTCTATATGAATGTATGTGCTAATATCTGTAGAACTCAAAGCTAGCCCAAGAAAGATAAGTTATGGGGAGGTCAATGGTAAACTGTCAGGTCTGGGACAGTGCTCCTTGAAAAGGTGGGTCTTCAGCTTTTTTCTGAATTGTATAAGAGTTGGTGCTGTTCTGATGTCAATGGCGATGCGTTTACAGTTCTGTCTCGTCCCACAGAAGGTACTACTTTGTTTGCCAGGTGACCTGGTGTGCTGTTATCAAGGGATTTTATAAGTGATGCAGCTTCTGTTGAAGATGATCATTGTTTGAAGGGGGAGCCTGTGTAGGTCTTTTACTATGGTGGTGATGGGTTTGAATTTCTTCAAGCTTTTGATGAGCCATATCTCTACATGCAGCATACCATTTTAGGGGTGGTATCATAAAAAACGCTGAGCAGGGTGTTGCCTCTGTCGAGATGGGCGAGGGCTTCTCTGGTAGTTCTTAACTTGTCTCCCAGAAGAAACGGCTTTACTTTCTTCAAAAGGGATGGTTGAAACTAAGCTGTTTTTATCTTCTTCACAATATCTTGTTTGCATGCTAAAGTATACTTAGAAACCCCGTCTAGCTAGCAAAGAATCCACATTAGTAACAGATAGAACCTCACCCACAAACCCATCCAATTGATATTTGTGAAAAAAGTACCCACTGTCTCATGAGGAAGAAACCCGAAACAGTCACCGATGTGACAACTTATTTCTGCCAACTGTGCACCCTGTATAAATCTTCCCTTGGGTTCTTCTTCGAGGACCTTATAATTGTCTTACAAAGGGAGTGACGGTCATTGCAGAGCCGAGACCACAGTTCCATCAAGCTATTCAAGGTTGTGGATACTGCAGGAATAGGATTATCTGAAGTAGCCTCTTACTTGTCAAGATTACTCAACTTAGCAGAACGCTTTCCATCTTCAACCATAAAAGCGAGATGCTTAAAATAACAAAAAGAAATAACTTCAACCCTCACAGCTCTGGTATTTACCTTTGTCATGGTGCGGACACATGCAAAGAACTCAAAGAACACTGCACTGACCAACACTTCCTTCATCATGACTAACTCAAGCGAAAAGTCCAAAGCAAATCTGACAGTGCAGTCAACAACAGCACCATCATACACATAACTGCAATCCCCAAAACTGAAGCAGAGAAGAAGCAGGAGTTTAAACAAGTGCCAAAACAGCAAGAAGCCACGCCATTTATCCCACACCAGGAGAGTGTCAATCGTGTACCCTCTGTCTGCTTGAGCAGGACATCTGGGGTAGAGCAATCACAACAAGCATTTGCAATGCAATAGGTCTCGCATTAGGAAAGTTTGAGCTATTGGTATTGTAAATGACACATTTTTTATTTATGTTTTGGTTTTTAAAATAGCAAAATTAATAGCTTTGTCATTTACAATGCCAATAGTTATAACTTTTGCAAATGTGACACCTATAGCATTTGTAATGTAATATGTGTTGTATTTACGTGTTTCCACCTTTTTCTGCCTGTGTCGCCTAAATATCCCCAGGGCGCTAGCCTCCCATGTGGTACGCCCTGTCAGGCCTGTGACTGTCAGCAGTGTGGCGTGTACTCCTGCCCAAAAGGACTGTAGTGTGGGACAAGCCCATAACCTATGGAAGAATGTGGCATCAGGTGTGCGACACCGCGGACATTCGAACTGCGTTGCAGGGAAAAAACGCTTGAGCCGCTCCGGTGTGAGATATGCACGGTGTAGTATGTTGAATTGGATATTTTTGAAGCACTGGTTACATGATACTTTTTTTGTGGTGTTCTAGGGCAATGAGCCATTCGTTATCATGTGGCGCTCAACCAAATTCTTCCTCCCACTTTAGTCAGAGCCGCGTTAGTGGCATACATGTAAGATTTCTATATCCAGGTGATGAGGGTTCTCCCTGCTCCCATATTTAATATTGTGTGTAGTGAAGGGTGCGTTTTCGTTTCACCTTCCGCTAGATCCCACGTCTTCCTACTGTCAGCTACAAGTTGCCTGTGTAATAGGAACTGGCCGGTGGGGAACCCGCTCTCCTCCTTCAGGCCCTCGAATGAGGACAACTGGCCTTCAGTGAACAGGGCTTCCACCTCGGTGAGTGCATGTTTTGTCCACGTAAGTGATTCTCTAGTTGTGTATTGCCCGCGTCCTTTAGGGAGACCCGCAAGTGGTAACAATGGGGAGTATATTGGCGCTGTCCTAGAGCGGCGGAGGATTCTTAACATGCAGGATCTGGCCACTTTCACCAACAGGGGATGTGCCGGATTAGGCTTGGCCCCTGGTAGGAGCATCAGGTGATCTCTGGGGTCGACAGAGTCCCCACCTGTGTTTCTGTCTCCTCTATGTGATGATCAGCGCTAGAGCCACTGCAGCTGCACTGCGAGGAAGTAGGCCTCAGAGGAGGGGGTACCCAGTCCTCGCCTGTCTCGCGGCAGCTGCGATGTCGTCAAAGCTACTCTGCGGGGGTCCTTTCCCCAAATCAGCGATATCTGTACAGTGGTTAGATCTTGAAAGCAGGCTAACGGGGTGGGATCACCAGCACATTTACAAAATAGTATAAGAGACTGGGCACCATTATCATTTTAGATTAGCCTGTGGTCACTCATGGCGCACATTTCTCCAAAAGCAAAAAAAAAACCTGAAAATCTAGCACATAAGCCAAGAGACTGGGAGTCTGTTTTACTCGGACCACCAACCAGTAAAAACACTGCCTTGGGTACCTTGCAAATGCTGATTAATATGTAAAATGATATTGGTGCCCTACAGCCTTGAGTACCGCGGCACTGGGAGCTCAGGCCTTCCGAGCTCAGCAACTAGTCCAAGATGCACCTGAAGAAGAGTGGGCCACCTCAGACCACGCCATGCGGGAGCATGCCAGCGGCAGAGAGGGGGACTCGTGTTTCATGCGACATTGCACCATTTGGAATCATATTCTGAAATAAGCCACGAACAGCTGGCTCATCAAGACAGCTGCCAAACACATATTACAGGATGCCAAAACAACAGCACCAACTGTAAGACCCTGGCAGAGGAGGAGCAATATTTGTACAGAAATAATTGACAAAGTAATTCAACTTCAGTCCTCATTCAAAATCGGTTACCTTTGATAAACAACTCAAGTTCTGCATTCGGGCAAAGGAAAACTCTGATTTAGACATAGCCCTCTATTAAAGAAACCATTAAAACAGCAAGCAAAGGCCACAGCTAAATGAAATAAAAAACAACAACATATCTGTATTAAAACAAGATACACCCAGCAAATCAGAATCAGTACTACTTTTGCCTACTAACACGCCCTCATTGTATGCTGCAACCTATTGTCAAACCCGTGCCAAACTACCTGCAACCACCCAAAAGATTTACTTCAAGTTAGAAGCCAACACTCAAAAAGTACAATTAAAACATGTAGCTTCTATCTGAACAACATTGCAACTGTGCTCATGTGTAGGAATATTCCAACCCATCTGTTTCTTCACTGCACGCAGGCTCTGAGCACCTTCCATGGCAACTGGCCTATGGGGAAACACACGTGTCCAGCATAGAACCATCACAAGCAGCATCAACTTGTTCCATCAACACAAGAACTGTGAAAACGTCCAAACGCATCGTTGGTGATAAATTCTTATCTGCAATTCATTCACCACACCACTCGCTACTGGTTGGCGAATCTTCAAGAGCCTACAATATCCACTAGCAGCACACCACAAACTAATGAAGTACTGATCAAATTAAAATAAATACCTGCCTCGTGTATGGGAAGGAAATCCCCTCATGATTCCTTGGGTTTAGTGCAGCCCTGCTCCGTGTAAACCGGAAGTCAGGCACTTTTGGCCGAGACGGGGGCGGGGCCTGCAATCCAGCAGGAAGTTCCGCCCGCCGCCGCCGAGGAAGCAGTGAAGCCGGCCGACTCCGACCAGCGCTGCAGAGGAGACACGGAACACGCCGAAAGAGCCCGGTGAGTGGGAGGGGAGGGGAGGGGAGGGGGGGGCCAGGGCTAATGTGAAGGCCTGTGTGTATGCGTGTGTGCGTGCGTGTGTGTGTGTGTGTGCATGTGTGTGCGCATGCGTGACTGTGTGTGATTGAGAGAATGCGAGGCAGGGGATAGTGTGCATGCGCGCGCCTGTGTGTGTGTGCGTGCATGCAGAGGGGTGGGGGCTGCCTGTGTCTGTGTGTGAGCGAGGGCTTGCGCCTGTGTGTGTGCGTGCGTGCATGCAGAGGGGTGGGGGCTGCCTGTGTCTGTGTGAGAGCCAGGGCTTGCACCGCGCATGCGCAGGTATCAGACGCGCGCTCCCGCGAGGAAAAACGCTCGTAACAGATTCGTGTCCTCATTCCCAACTCATTCCCCATACGGGCTACAAAAGGTCTGAAGCAGACACTCTCAATGCTCACGCATTGAGAGTAAGGTCTGCTCGACCTAAAAAGGGCTTGTCTCAATATTACCAATAAGGTGAAACTATACAGGTCATTTCTTTAATATCACTTTAAAATCGAACCGCGTTACATTCTCTTACTATCCTTTTGTGCTTTTAAAGGAGCAAAGCAACACCTCCCTGCAGGAGACAGACTCATCAGGAAAAGATCAGGGCAGGCATGATGTTATAACCTAACTAAGGGAGGAAGAAAAAGCAGGATGTGTAATCTGCCCATCTCTCGATGAAGGCTTCACTTCAATGACTGGAACGAGGAGAGGAACTGAAGCGAAACACAATCGTTCAAGGACTAAACTATTTTTAAAAGAGTCATTAGTACATATTTTTACATGACGTTTGCTGTATCATTTACAAGTCAACGCTTTTGATGGCTTGGCTGGTGCTTTGACTCATTAGGGTCAAATCAGAAAGCTGGCTTGTCTCTGGTTCTGCTTGGCTATGCCACGATTCTGCCTCTCTTACACTCAGCCTAGGCTCTGAAAAGAATGCCCCTGGACAAAAACAGACCACATGACCAGTAGCACTTGTCAACCAAACAGTGCCACATTTTACCTTCTTAAAAATAATCAGCATCTTCTTTGTGAACCGTGCCATATTCTTTTGCGGGGTAATCGCTTCCAATGTCCACTTGTCTTCCATGACTACGGGCTACTTTATGTGACCACCTTTCTTTTTACAGAGATGTTCAGTGAATTTATCCAACTATTACTGGGGCCAGATTTTGAGACCTGTTTAAGGAACAAAGAGACAAAAATATGACCAATGTAATTCAAACATGATACCACAGAAATTGAGCACATATAGCATTAGGGTAACACCTTTAAACAAATTTCTAATTCATGCACTTCCAAATCACAAAGACTATGAGTGTGCTTCCTTAGTGCATACATAGAGAAACTCAATAAAGCCAAGCTTTTACATTACCTACATTTTAAAACATATCCAAACTTCAATCAATCAAAGATAAGCTTTTCTGGATCTTGGACCCGAATAAAGTTAACAAATGTACATAATACTTTAAAAAGATTTTTCCATAGCAAGATTGTGCAATAAGTATTGTTAAAACCCCACATTTCATATAATTTGCCATTTTCAGAAAGTTATCATCCCACATGCCCGATGCCCAGAATAACAAGCTGTAATGACAATCGTCAAATTTCATTACAAGACAGTTATGATATTAGAAATATAAAAAATGAAATGCTTGTTTATCTATTGTGACTGGTATCATTTTCTCATTGACAATGCAGTTTTAATATAACTGGAAACATCAGTGCAAAAAGAAACAATAGGCAAAGAGTGCAAAATGTTAAAACCATCTATGTAGGTACATTGACGAAGTCCCCTCAAAAGTCGGGCTAAAAATTGTACCCTCAGCTCTTTACAAAGAGGGCAAAACAGAATAAAGTGCAGGGTGCTCTGAGCTGCCCAATTGTCACATGGACAGGAGAGGAGTTTATCAGCCTAACCTGACTGTGTGGAAAATTTTGCTAGAAAGTGCAAAGTGCATAGGCAAAATCTAGTCATAAAAAAATAACATCTGTACCTTTGTAGTAAAAGATAGATAAAATTGCTGTTGAGTAATGAGCAAACTTGGGTGACCTAGCCCCATCAATTGCTGTCGACTATTATTCACCTCAGACTTATGAGCCTCTTTTATCAAGGTTTTCGCATTCATATGAATGCTGGCGGGATCATCAAAGTAGTGATCCACACCAATCTAATGAAATTTTTCTCTGACAAATCGTAGCTAAGGGATCGCCAAGCCCCTATCAACATTAGTGCAGCCCTTGATAACTTCCCTTGAAAACTTTAAGTCCCAATGGAATAAAGGGGCAGTATCAATTTGATCCTCTAGGTAATCCAACCCCACCTCAGAATGACAAAAATATGTGGGGGCACTCTTTGAGGTCATCAATAGCCTTTTGATAAATTATTTTCCACATCTTGTAATCGGCAGCTTTTATGATGACCCCACACTCCTGCTCCATAAAATGTGACAGATAAGCATTTAGCTTTACACAGGGTGATCATCTCTGTCACCGGTTTATGGCCTAATTTACAGGCAAAGTGGAATAAACCCTCCACAACCCGACTAGTGTGTTGTACCCTTGATGTAATGAGAGAATCCCAATTCATTTTGTGTTATTAAAAATGTTTCCCAAATACGTAAAAATAGACAGCTTATCAACGGTCTTGCCCCTTACTACAAATGTTCTTGTTTTTGTTGGTCTGGGGCTGCATACCATGATATCGGATTTGATAAAGTTCACTTTTAGGTCCAATGCGAACATAATATCTGTGAAGGCATCCAATGGTTTTTGTAGACTGTTTGCTGCCAAGGCAGTATTGTCTGCGTAAGACAACAGGGGGACAGGGTTGCCTCCTATTCTGGGAAAATCAAGTTCCTTCTCTATTAAAAAGGACTCTAGGCCATAGGTATCAAATAAAAAAAATGGAGCTAAAATGCACCCCTGTCGCAGCGCTTCAGTAGAAACAATAGGCCTAGTCTTCTCCCCACGAGGGCCATATCGTAGTGCAACAGTGGTGGAAGCGTGAATCCTAAGCAAAGGGGATATAAGCGTTCCTTCAATACACATTTCCTCCATTCGTCCCTACAATTTGTCCCAATTGCCGGTGTCAAAAGCGCTGGACAAGTCCATGAAGGCCAGGTGGATAGAGCCCCTCCTGGCCTTCATGTACCTGCCCATAATCAGGGACAAATTGAGGCACTGTTCTGTGATACACATCCCCTCCTAAAGCCATACTGCATTTTTGACATAATTCCAGTAGTGCATGCCCATGTCTCTAGACGAGCTAGAATGACCCTCCACAGAACTTTCACAGTTGTGTCAATAATGGAAATTGGCCTGTAACAGGCGGGGGTCATTCCTATTGCTCTTTTCAAACACTGGGATCATGATGGCCTCTTTCCAGGTTGTTGGGATGGGACCAATGACCACTGCTTTGAAAACATTAGTCAGGAGGGGTGCCCAAAGGTTGGGATTGCTTTTAAACATACCTAGTGGAGCGTGGCCAAGATGGCGGCTTAGTCAGGCGTGTCCTGCGAGGCTCCCCGGCCCTGAACCCCTATTAGCCTCTTTAGAGACGTGCATTCCCCCCTCTACTCCCGGATTCCACAGTACGAAGCACAGTGCTTCTCAGCGGTGTCCTTTCCGCTCACTGATCATCGCGGGGTAGCCCGCCGGAGCCGCGAGATACGCTGCGGAGGCCCTGGCCGAGGTGGTACGGCATAATGGCGGCGGCGGGCGCTGGGCGCCCAGAATACCTCTAGCATCTACAGCACCCTGAGCTGTGCGAGCAGGGAGCAGCGGACTGACGCCGCTCGACTGGGGACGAGTGAGGAGCACTCCGGATTGCTGGGGTCAGACTGAGCCGGTGCCGGAGGCAGTGACACACGGGGGCCATCCAGCGGGTGGCGAGGACAATTGAGACCGCGGCTTCAGGCCTAGTCGCCGCGAAGCGGAGGACCCAAGCTGCAGCACTCCCCCGGAGCACATGCTGATACCCCCGAGGGGCACCGGGGACCTTCCCTGGCTGGTCGATCGTCTGCCCCTTTACCTGCTGTCGCCTAGGTGACCTGGGCTGTGCACAGGGTCGAAACACACGCGGTGGACGGCGGCGGTGGCGGGGATCCAGACCTCGGACCGCAGGGAGCCCTGGCTGTCGGCTGGTAGGAGGCGACTGGAGGATGTGATGCGAGACGGCGCTCGAGCTATGGAGAGGTGACCAGCCCTGTGAGCCTTGCCCGGGGTGTTCAGTCTCTGCTGCCGGCAGGTGAGGAGAACGTGCCCCGGCTCACCCGGCCCTTTCGGCGGAGCACTGTAAATTGAGGCCCCGGCTCTAGGCCTGCTGGGGATTTGTCCTGCGCCGGCCGTCCTGGAGCCGCGGGGCCGCCGCTGCGCCGGGGTGCCTGCTGCGCAACTGGCGGCCCTGGTCTTGGGCCTATACGGAGCTGGCGGGGCGCCCGCGCGGGTGCCTGGAGATGACAGTGAGGCCTACGGCGGTGGCGGCTGGTGCGGAGCGAGGGGGCGCCGACAACCGGGGTGAGCTGCCAGTGTGAGGCACGCAGACAGGGACCGAGGCTGACCCGGGAGTGGCGCGAAACTCGAGGACCAGGCTTCGGGGCCTGCCGCACGGAGGGGGAGGCCAGAGCTCTGCAACGCGTTTGACGATCCTGGGAGCCCAGCTGAGCCCAGCGGTGCTCTTCGACCAGCCGGATACCTGCGCACTTGAGGTGAGGAGGAGGGACAGCCATCAAGGGGAACACCACGCTTTCTCTCTGCGGGACCTGGGAAGGTGTGGGGACTTCACCAACGCTCATCGCCTGCCACGGGCGTTCCACGCCATAGTCTCCGATACATTCTGCCGGAGGAGAAACTGAGCCGGGACACTCGTGCCGGGACCAACGACCCCGCGGGTCGGGTGTTCGGACGGGTGGTCCGACTTTGAAGCCGGGGGCCCACACGCCACAAACACACGAGGGGGACGCACGACTCTCCATCTCCCCGGCCCATCACGGACTGGCTCTTGCCTTACCTGGGAGGCGCACCACAGTGGCCTTGGATTCGGAGGCCCGGGCCTAGAAGGGACACTTGCTGGTTCCCCGCGGGGGCCGACCGCCCCTCTAGGACTGGCTCTGCAGAGACTGGGCAGCGCTACGGCGGTGCACTGACGACCTGGGGCCCTGGGATCAGCGGGGGCCCTAGAACTGACAGCGGCATGGCTAACACGAGCCGCAGAGGCAACCGGACAATCACCGACATGCTCGGAAAAGCCACTCCAAAAGGAGGGAAAACCCAGGCGCCCCCCTCGCCCACAACCAATGCCACTGAACAACAGCGAGAGGAGGGAGAGGCGCCCATCACGAGGACCTTCCTAGAATCCCTCTTTAATACCCTACGGGATGACTTCCAGGCACTGAAGCAGGATCTAGCGGGGGAACAGCGAGAGCTCCGTAGGGACATTGACGGCCTGCGTGAGCGAGTGGTCGCCGAGGAAGACGCCGGCCATGCCCGCAGCGAGGAGCTGGTTCACCTTCAACAAGAGGTCCTCCGTCTTAAGGAACAACAGGTAGACCTTCAGGCTCATGCGGAGGACCTCGAGAATCGTTCCCGGAGGAACAACATTCGGGTACGGAATGTACCGGTGAAGGCGGAGGGGAATAGCGTCACCTGCTACCTGCAGGACCTCTTCAGAGACATTCTTGGGGAACCGCCTGACTTCGTCATCCGCATTGACCGTGCACATAGAGTGGGCCTGGCGAGACGTGCACCAGCCACCAGACATTCTAGCATACCTCCCAGACTTCTCCCTGAAGGAGCGGATTTTACAGAAGGCAGGCCAGAAGAAGCCTTTGCAATTTAGAGGCAACTCAATCGCCCTATTCCAGGACTTATCGGCCATCACTCTGCAGAAGAGGCAAGCTTTCAAAGTGGTCACGACGTTTCTACGCGACAACGAGGTGCCATACTCATGGGGTCATCCATTTTGCATCATCTTTAAATGGCAGGGGAAACTGCACCAGCTCCGCTCTCTTAGTGACACATGTGCTCTACTGCAGCTAGATCTACCAGAGGACGAGGGGTCAGGAGAGGCCTCCCCGCACGGATCACAGGATGGATCTGCACAGCACTCCTGCGACGGTTGGCAGCGGGTTCGGCGACTACGCCAATCAAAGGGGCGCCTCAAGCCTGACCCTGCGGCACTAGCCCAGGAACATGCAGCAGCTGTCCAGGAGGTGGTTAGAGATACCACAGCTCCCGCCTGAGAAGCCTCGATTGGGGGAGGAGCCTTTCACACTTTGCTTTGACAGGGGGGGGAGGGGCTGCCGCTGCCACGTTACCCAACATGATGACTCTCTACGGACCTGCACTTTGTTCTGACAGGCCCGAGATAATGATTTGCATTTGGGGTTTTCAAGTTGGGGTGAGGGTGGGGGGACGGGGGTTGGGAGGAGACGGGTTGGGGTTGGGGGTGATGGTTGCGGGCTCTGAAGTTGGGGTTAGGGTGGGACATGGGAGGGGGGTCTGGGGAGAGGGTGGGTCATCCAGTGCACCATACAGGTCTTAGCCGCCTGGGATGTGACTCCACATATGGCGCCGCCCGGGCTGGGGAACAGGGTTCTCAAATCCATTGTCGCACATGCCTTCCACAACATTTAAGATTTTGACCCTTAATGTAAGGGGCTTAAACAACCCAGTCAAACGTCGTGCCATACTGTCCCACTTAGAAAGCACCCAGGCAGACATCTGTTTATTGCAATAACCCCATCTGCTATCCCGCGAATGCCATTGGCTCCGCTCACACAAGTTCCCGACTCAACTCTTCTCTTCTAGCACTAACAAGACGGCAGGGGTGGCGATCCTGGTGGCGAGGTACTTTAAGGGAGAGGTCCTACACAAATGCGCAGAACAAAAGGGGAGGCTACTGGCGTATCGATTTAGGATAGGTCGTCTCACATTCACGGTTGGGTCCTTATATAGCCCTAATGAGCACCAGGAACACTTTACATTCAGCCTTAACAGACATCACAGCTACACCAGATAGACATATTGTAATTGTCAACATGGTCTTTGACACGGTTCTTGACAGGTCAGCACAGCGCACTCCCCAAACTGGGGCGTTCTCGTCCGGGTGTAAAGACCGGATGGCGAAACTGGATCTTCACGATCTCTGGCGCCGCTCACACCCCACTGATAGGGAATATTCGTATTATTCCAATGCGCATAAAACGTACGCTAGATTAGACCATCTCCTAGCCATGGAGCCTGTATGCGCCTTAGCTACAGCAACGGAGATGGGAGTGATTTCCCTGACGGACCTTGCGCCGGCCACCACCACACTCCAACTACCACCGATGTCATACCCCCCCCAGGGTCTGGCGGCTCAGGGACACCTTATTGCACAAAAAGGCAGTGGTGAGTCGTATTCTGGACAGTATCCGCGATTATCAGTCCCACCACGCCAACACCGACACCTCCGTGGCGACACAATGGGCGGCCATGAAGGCTGAAATTAGGGGAGAATTCCTGGCTCTTTCCTCTGCGGACAATAAGGATCGGCAATGCAAGCGAGATGAACTCACCCAACGGGTGCACGAACTCGAACAAATGCATCAACGGACGGGGGCTCTCAGAATTTGGAAGCAACTCAAAGTGGCGAGAAAGCTCCTAGCGGCCCTGGATATGGACCGAGCGGAGTACGCGGCACTGCGTTTGAGACACACCTACTATACCGGAGAGGACAAATGTGGCCGACTCCTGGCGAATAGGCTCCGGGTTGCACGCCAACAGCAGTTGGTAAAGGAGATCTCCAGGCCTGATGGAGCCTTGGTCACAGAGGATGCCCAAATCGCGGATACTTTCCGCAGCTTCTATGCGGCTCTTTACACTGGTAGCCCTTTGGACGAATCCGCAGCAGCGGCATACCTAGATTCGGTCACTCTCCCCGCTCTTGCCCCTTCACAGGCAGAATACCTGGATAGGGATATTCGCATCGAGCAAGTTATCTCCGCCATTGTCAAGCTCAAGCAAGGTAAGGCTCCAGGGCCAGACGGCTATACGTCCCTCTTTTACAAAACATTTTGCACGACACCGGCGCCGATCCTCACCCGCCTTTTCAACTCTTTTTCTGCACCAGGCGCTATCTCGCCTGACCTTCTGCGGGCGTCCCTTACGGTCATCCCAAGCCGGGAAAAGATAGGACCAAGTGCGGCTCCTACAGGCCGATCTCTCTCCTAAACGTGGATCTTAAGTTATATACTGGGATCCTAGCAGCTCGACTGGCCCTCCATCTGCCGGGACTCGTGGAACCGGACCAGGCGGGGTTTGTCCCCGGAAGGCAGACAGTGGATAATACCAAAAGGATTGTCCACCTCAAAGAAAAAGCCTCCCGGATCCCCGGGGAGAGAAAGATGCTATCGGTGGACGCCGAAAAGGCGTTTGACCGAGTACACTGGCCATACCTAGAACGAGTCCTATTGAAAGTCGGTATTGGAGAGAAATTCTGCTCCCTTATATTTAACTGCTACAAATTCCCCACGGCGGTGGTACGCATGAATGGGTATAGCTCGCAGAGCTTCACCATCGAAAGAGGTACGAGGCAGGGGTGCCCGCTGTCACCCCGGCTCTTTGCCTTTTATATGGAGCCATTTGCCCAGAGGATACGCCAGGCTCCTGCAGCGACGGGGGTGAGGTTTGGCGGCTTCACTCACACTGTCAGTCTCTATGCGGACAATGTCATACTGTCGCTGGAGAACCCGCGAACGGCCCTTCCGGCCTGCATCGCGGAGCTAGACACCTTCGCAAGAGTTGCGGGATTCAAGATGAACATGGATAAATTGGTGGCCCTGGAATTCTCTCTCACTCCTGCCACCAAAGCTTACTTACAAGACCTCTTACCCCTGCAATGGTCGTCCGACCTCGTGCCGTACTTGGGGATCCAGCTGGCTCCCTCTTTGCCGGCCATGGTGAACGCCAACTATGCCATACTGGGCGGGAAGATTCGAGAGGAGTTGGGACGTTGGAGGCGAGGCACCCTCTCCTGGCTGGGTAGAATAGCCGCGGTTAAAATGACCGTCTTGCCCCAAATTCTCTATCTCTTTAGGGCACTACCGCTACAGCCACCTGCGGGCTGGATTCAGCAACCGAAGGAAGACTTTTGCGCTTTATTTGGCAGGGTCAGAAACCTAGAATGAGGAGGGCGCTATCCACGCTAGCCCCGGAGGCCGGGGGCTGGGGGTACCAGACCTGCGTAAATACTTTGAGGCGGCTCAGTTGCGCTACCTGGTAGAATGGAGCAGGTGGGAGTTGGACAAGCACTGGCTCTTCCAGGACCAGGCAGTGGCAGGTTGCCCCCTACAGGAAGTACCCTTTCTGCGTAGAGCCCATCGACCCGCTAATATGTATGCTTCCTTTGTCACGAGAGTTCCTTTGCAAGCGTGGGACGCCACTAACACCGTACACGGACTCACCACCTTCCCTTCGCCACTTACACCACTGATTGATAACCCAGACTTCACTCCCGGGATGGAAAGGGGGGCCTTTACACACTGGCGGGTCCTATACCACATATATGGTCCGGACGACGTTTTTCCCTTCACACTTTTTAGGCAGGAATACACGTTACCGGAGACAGAACGGTTGCACTACATGCAGGTCCGCCACTGGGCACTACACCCACAAGTGAGGGAGGCGGCTGATAGGAAACTTCTGCCATACGAACGGTGGCTCTTATCTCGCACCTCAGACGCGAAGTTGATATCTGACCTTTATAAATTCTTGCAACCACCATCCATGCATCTACACAACCCGGGTAGGGAGCCCTGGGAACGGGAATTGGGTTGGATATTAAGCCATAAGGAATGGGATCAGATCTCACACAGGGCTCGCCACTCCGCATATCATACGGGACTTACCGAAACACTAACCAAGGTCTCTACCTACTGGTATTATACCCCGGAACGAATATACGAAATGGACCGCAGGAAGGCCAACACCTGTTAGAGGGAATGTGGACAAATAGGCACATTGTCGCACATCTTGTGGGACTGTCCGCTCCTGCACTCCTACTGGAAGCAGGTGATAGATGACATAGACACTCATTTTAAGACCGAACTGCCTCGCTTCCCCGCATACATTCTACTGGGGTTCCCGAATCGATTGACATACCCCTTGCGCTCCCTAGGGGGCGTCAGATTGCTATTGCTCTAGGCTCTGCGGTGCAGAATATCCCTACTCACTGGCGCACTACCACAATCCCCTCCCTCACAGGGTGGATACATAGGCTGTGGCATGTGTTGGGGATGGAGAAGCTGTCACTTACTCTAGCTGGTGATATAGATCAGTTTGATGAACTTTGGCAGCGGTTCCACTCCCTGCTGGTCACTGAATTTAGGGAAATCACCTGCCTGAGATATCTTCGCCTCTTACGACTCACCGCACCTGTTGGGCCAGGTTCTTGAATTGACTTCTGATGAGACATCATCCCAGGAGGGTGGCACGGACAGACGGTGTAGGGTAGACCTAAGCACTGGACGGAGGGTGGGGGGAGAGGGAAGGTCCAGGGAGTTTGGAGGTCGGGGGGGGGGGGGGGGGGGGAGGGTCTTCAGGGGGGTGTTTAATCCGGTTTCGCAACACTTCCTATATCTATGTAAAATCGGCTGGCTGGACTCATTTTGGAATATCATCTGGAGAACTTTAGAGCCTGTAATGGCAGAGTTTTTGGCTTTATTTAGCAGTGATATAGATCATTAATCTTGCTCGCATCTAGTATAGGTATTCTTAGCCTGTGTTGGCCCTTTTAAGCCCTTTTTCCAGACCTAGAAGAGGATAGCTGCTTAATATGCCTTTATTCTTGACTTTAACCTGTCTATTGCCTATTGGCTTTGACATATTAGACACATTGGTATGGTTTATGTAGGTATTCTGACAGAGCTAAGGAGCATTTCACCCCTTTCAGGCATACAGGCCTAGAGCTAGAGGGACTCCATCTTGATGAAGCTGAGAGGCTTTTCAGGGCAAAGGCAAAGTTTATAGTTAAGGCTGTTTTTCACTTGGAGAGAACCGGTCTGGGCCAGCCCTTATCGGTAGGCTGTATTATTCTCTGTGTTGAAGACACCACAAAAGGCTGGCCAGCTGGGTGTGTGTCCTTGATGCGAAGTGGTGCAGAGATCTGGTGGGCGGCAGACTGATGGCTGGAACTTTCCATGAGGAAACAGCATTCTATATCAGTGAAGTGCAGAGGCGGAGCCAGTGAGTCGAGCAGAGGGAGTCAAGCAGAGAGGGAGTTGAGTGAAGGTGGCGAAGCCAGATGGTCGTGTTAAGGTGGAGGAGTGGAAAGCAGTGGAGTGCAGTTGGCAGAGAGAGAGGGTTCAAGCTGGAGAAGAGCTGAGTTGAATAGTGAGCTGGAACTGAAGGAAGCAGTCAGAAGCAGTTGCTTATCAGGAGGAGGTGTGAATAGCTGGAGTCTGAAGTAATGCCTTTTAGAAGAGACGGAGGAGAGATCGTGGACTAACCTATGGGAGCAGATGGAGTTAATTGGACATTGGCGCAGAGACAGAGTGAATAAGCTAGTGGAATGAACGGTGATCAGAGCGGCAGGAACCATTAAGATTGAAGATGGAAGGTGGAGACAGTTCGTGTGGGGGAGAGGAGTCCAGAGACAGAGTGATCAGCGCAGAGGTGTAACCAAGAGTGCAGGAGAGAGAGGGAGTCTGAGATGAGCCAAGGCACAGACGAGAGAGGAACCCAGATGACAGCTAGAACAAGACTTCACACTAATCAGGTGATATTGTTTTCATCACATTAGTTTACTTTACACTTGCATCTTAATCTTGTCCTTATTCCCTAAGCCATTGTATGTTTAAATCCTCTCTCTTTCAGCGGAGTGTTCCTGTTATGTTTAATCTTTTCTCTTTCAGCGGTGTGTTCTACCTATAGTCTTTGTCAGTTCTGTGTAAATGTTTATATTGTTGTAATAAAATAACCCCCCAGTTTATAACAAACTGGCGTGTATCTCTTGTATTCTTGTTCAATCCAGGTAAACAACACTCCTAGGTGTTTAGTGTTTGCATGAATGGATGAGTAATCCCAGTCAGGTAAGTGGTGATCACATAAATAGGGAGTGAGTGGACCTATGATGTCAAGAGTAGGAGATATATGAGATTAATTGGCTAACTCCTAATATTGTAGTAGCAGACCCTTAGTGAAGAGACTTCCCACTATATATATATATATTTAGGTGTTCATAGGAATGTGGTCGTCGTTGATATGCGGCGTTAATGAGAGCACTGAGTAGGAGATCAGTGTGTATACCCACTAGATTGTGGCTTGAATAAATGAGAGCACTAGGAGGTCGAACTAGTGTGTAGTTTTGCAGGATTGCAAACACTTTGGAAAAGGGAGCATTGGGTTCTGCAGGCCCGTGTGTAGACGCACCGGATTGTGTGTCATATCTGCCCTAAGGTAGAACGGTCTGGGTCAGGGTGGCCGCGAGACCAACTGATGTGAATAAGTGTGGTGTAGGGTATGGATATCCCTAGTAATCAGTGAGTATTCTTAGTATCCCTATAGATTTAGTGGTGTTTTTAATAATATGAGCTTGTATATTGCGAGTTCCCCATCCTCAGGTAGGTACCAGGTGCCTGGATAGTTAGTCCTGAGGAGGGAAGGTGAGTACGTTCTGGCTGGGTTGGAGGGGCCCCTAGGGGCTGATCCCACCTACTCAGAAAATCCAGCCATTACAGAGCCCCACAGGCACCTCTGGCCGTCGTGGACTTGCAGCTTATATGCAATGTATGTTCTGTTTCCTTGTGTTGCTACAATAAAAATGATTCAAACCTAAACATATCTAGTGGGACCCCATCAGGGCCTCAGGCTTTCAGGCAAATACCTTTTGCTAGGGCTTCCTAAACCTCAACCATTTTTAAGGAGGCACTAAATTGGGATGCTAAGATTAAATCAGATGGCAAATCTCCTCCTTTCTCCTGGGATAAGATTGAATTGGGATTAAATATGGCAGAGAAGTGGCTTCAATCAATATTTGGACACCCTCTCACTTGTCTAGCTTGAAAACTATCATCGTAAATTTGTAAATGAGCCCTTCTCTAAAGAAGAAATACTCGCGGCCATTATTAGTTTGCCTAGCGATAAGGCCCCTGGCTTAGAAGGCCTTCCCACTTTGTTCTACAACACCTTTGCTCCGCTCCTGGTGCCGCATCTAGCCCCATATACAATGATTCCTGTGATAATGGCTTCCTCCCGCCATCGCTCCGCGAGGCAATGATAATACTCCTTCTTAAGCCAGACAAATCTTCTGATTGCCACAACTTTTATCGCCTCCTCTCTTTAATTAATACGGACAATAAAATTTTCGCAAAGTTGATAGCCTCCAGTCTTCTTCTCCTCATGCCTACCATCGCTCCTCCTGACCAGTCCGGTTTCATTCCGGGCTACACCACATCCCATAACCTCCGGACTATTTTCTCTGTCCTTCATCAGATCAATCCTAGCCTCCCTGCAGTAGCTGCTCTTCTTGGGTCCGACATATAATGTAAAAGAAACCCAGTGTTTGGACCAAATGCGAGCTGATATTCGAACCATACCATATTTTGACCACATGGGTCCAAAAAGTAGACTCTGGATACAATTAAGAAAGGCTGCCCGAAAATAAGTTTTAAAATCGGGGAGTTGGAACCAGTCTTGCTCGTATGTCAGCTTTATATATCTAAGAGCTCTCCTGGCTCTACGATAGCCCCAAATACAACTCCAGATTACACTGTCAAGCCGTTTGAAAAAAGACATTGGAACTCTTAAAGGGATAGAGCGAAACAAGTAAAGAAATTTAGGCAAGATATTAATTTTCACTATGTTGCATCCCTCAATAATAGTCAAGGGCAACCTGTGCCACCTACGCAGATCAGTCATTTTTTTAAGCAATGGTTCGTAATTCAAGGCCATAAATTCTTCAGTACGACCGCTAAGACACACCCCAAGACAGATAGCAGAAGCAGTAATACCTAGCTGAGGTAGAGCAGGTACTGATACATAATTAAGGATTGACTGCGTTTTATTTAGATTAAGCTTATAGCCAGATGCCTCATGTGTTAATACGGCTATAGCCTCCTCTGACCCAGTAGTAAATACAGCGATGTCATCTGCATAGGCAGTAACTTTTAACGGCATACCGTTGAAGGACACTGGCGAGATAAAAACATTCTGAAGGAGATGCCTAATAAATGGCTCAATGTAGAGAGCAAATAGTAAGGGGGAAAGCGGGCACCCCTAGTGCGTGCCCCGCTGTATACTAACAGCACTAGATGTAAAACCAATAAGTTTAATAACAGCAGTAGGAGTGCAATAAAGTCGCTGAACCCCCGAGATAAACCTCCGACCGAGGCCTAGAGATAACATAGTATACCATAGAAACCCCAAAGCAACTCGGTCAAAGGCCTCCTCGGCGTCCAACATTAGCATCCCGATCCGCTGACCCAACTGACAGCGACATCAAAAGCTGCAAAAGCAGTATTTATATGTGCTACCGTGTCCCTATCTGGAACAAAACCGTGCTATTCTTCTGAGACCAACAGATCTATAAGTGGGGCAAGGCGAGAGGCAAGAAGCTTGGAAAGATTTTTTGCATCCGCATTAATAAGGGGTTTGCCCTTTTTGGGGAAGACCACAATATTAGTTCTATTCCACGAAGGGGGAACATCCCCTCCCTGTAGTATGTCTTTAATAAACAAGGAGAACTGGCATTAATACATCCCTGAAAGTTTTATAAAACTCAAGCGGGATGGTGTCCTCACCAACCGACCGCAAATGAAAGACGCCACAACCACCCCCCCAGAGACCCCCACCAAGCCCCCTCCGTCCACCCACACCCAGTACATAAACCGCCCCAAAAAAAAAAAACTTTAGCTTAACAGCGACATCTCGATTGACATTTCCGACCCACAAGGGGGGTCCCTGTTATGCGGGTTTGTGTCTGCGCTAGGCCTGGTGGATGTGTGGTGTTGGCTCAATCCTACTACCACACAATTTACTTTTTATTCTGGTGCTCACAGTAGTCAGTCACGTATCGATCATGTTTTAACGCTCGCTCAGGACATCCAGTTCTTCGTGGTTTCCAAATGTTTCACCCGTGGAATATCGGATCACTCCCTGCACCTTAGGACACTAACCATGGGGCAACCCAGGCGCTGCTCTACCCTCACAATAAAATTGTGGGCACTTAAGGTACCTCACATCAAGGAGGCTCTCCTAAAGGACACGGACTACTACTTCAACGAAAATGTGGGGTCGGTCTCATCACCGTCTGATCTAGGGGGCTTTGGCGCAGTCATAAAGGGTAGTTCAAGTTAGTTAAGTTCAAGTTAGAAAATTTGTATAGCGCACTACTCACCCAGAGGGTCTCAAGGCGCTTGGGGAGAGAGGGGGGCTTTACTTATCGAATATCCAAGTTTTAAGTTGCTTTCTGAAGGAGAGGTGGTTCTGTACAAGGCGAAGGTGGGTGGGGAGAGAATTCCAGGTTTTGGCCGCTAAGTAGAAGGTTCTTCCCCCCATGGTGGATCTATGGATGCGTGGAATAGCGGCGAGGGCTTGATTGGATGATCGTAGTTGGCGGGTGGGGGTGTAGAAGGACAGTCGCGTGTTGAGGCATTCAGGTCCTAGGTCATAGAGGGCTTTGTGCGCGTGGGTGAGGAGACGGAACGTTATTCTTTTGTTGACGGGGAGCCAGTGGAGGTCTTTCAGATGACCGGAAATGTGAGCTTGAGGGGGATGTCCAGTATGAGTCTAGCTGAGGCGTTTTGGATGCGTTGGAGTTTTTTCTGTAGTTTGGCTGTGGTTCTGGCGTAAAGGGTGTTTCCGTAATCCAGTTGGCTTGTGACCAGTGCGTGCGTGACTGTCTTTCTTGTTTCAGTGGGGATCCAGCGGAAGATTTTTTTGAGCATGCGTAGGATGTTGAAGCATGAGGATGAGACGGCGTTGACTTGTTTGGTCATCGAGAGGGAGGAGTCCAGGATGAAGCCCAGGTTACGTGCATGGTCCGTAGGTATGGGTGCGGTTCCCAGGGCTGGTGGCCACCATGAGTCGTCCCAGGCGGTGGGGGATGATCCTAAGATGAGGACTTCCGTTTTGTCCGAGTTCAGTTTTAGACGGCTGTTCTTCATCCACTCGGCTACTTCTTTCATTCCTTAGTGTAAGTTGGTTTTGGCGGTGTTTGGGTCTTTGGTGAGGGAGAGGATCAGCTGGGTGTCGTCTGCGTAGGAGATGATGTTGAGGTTGTGTTGGCGTGCGATGGAAGCGAGGGGACTCATGTATACGTTGAAGAGGGTGGGACTGAGTGATGATCCTTGTGGTACGCCGCAGATGACTTCGGTGGCTTCTGATCTGAAAGGGGGGAGGCGGACTCTCTGGGTTCTTCCGGCGAGGAACGAGATGATCCAGTCCAATGCTTTTCCTTGTATTCCGATGTTGCTGAGGCGTTGTATTAGAGTGCTATGACAGACTGTGTCGAAGGCAGCGGAGAGGTCAAGTAGGATGAGGGCAGCTGTTTCTCCGTTGTCCAGTAGAGTTCGGATGTCATCTGTTGCTGCGATGAGTGCGGTTTCGGTGCTGTGTTTGGCTCGAAAGCCAGACTGTGAGGGGTCGAGGGAATTGTTGGCTTCGAGGAAGGCGGCGAGCTGAATGTTGACGGCTTTCTCAATAACTTTGGCAGGGAATGGGAGGAGAGATATGGGGCGGTAGTTCTTGAGTTCAGTGGGGTCTGCTGTGGGTTTCTTCAGAAGGGCGCTGAATTCGGCATGTTTCCAGCTTTCTGGGAAGGTAGCGGAGTTGAGGGAGCAGTTGATGACGTCTCGGAGATGGGGTGCGATGATGGAGTCTGCTTTGTTGAAAATGTGGTGGGGACATGGGTCGGTTGGCGATCCTGAGTGGATGGAGTTCATCAGGCGGATGGTGTCTTCAGTGGTATTTGGCTTCCAGGCGCAATGGTTGTTAGAGGGGGGTGCTGGTTCGGAGGTGGGTGGAGTGGACTGGTCCCCGGACTGGTTTTCAAAGCTGTTGTGTATGTCGGCGATTTTGTTGTAGAAGAAAGAGGCTAGGGAGTCACAGAGGTCTTGGGAGGGAGTGATGTCGTTGGTGCCGGCGGTGGGGTTGGTAAATTCTTTGATGATGTTGAATAGTTCCTTGCTGTTGTGGGCGTTGTCGTCAAGTCGATCCTTGAATGCTGATTTCTTGGTGGATCGGATCAGTTGGTGGTGTTTGCGGGTTGCGTTCTTGAAGGTGGTCAGGTTGTCAGTGGTTCGGTTTTTTTCGCCAGGCTTTCTCGAGGGTGCGACATAGCTTCTTGGATTTCTTAAGGTCATCGTTGAACCAGGGGCCTTTTTTGTTACCTTGCTTGATTTGATGGTTTTTCAAGGGTGCTAGTTCGTCTGCGCTGTGGGTGATCCATTGTGTGAGGTTGGTGGCTGCTTGGTTTGGGTCCGATGATTTGACAGGAGGGTTTTGGTGAAGCGATGTGAGGAGCTGGTCGGTAGTAATTTTGTTCCAGTTTCTTCGGGGGAATAGGTTGTGGGGGGTTTGGGTCGTGGTCTTTTTGTAGTTAAAGTGAACACAGCTGTGATCCGTCCAGTGGAGAGCTGTGGTGTGATTGAAGGAGACGTGCTTGCTGGAGGTGAAGATTGGGTCGAGCGTGTGTCCGGCATAGTGGGTGGGAGTATTGACAAGTTGTTCGAGTCCGAGGTTGGCCAGGTTGTCCAGAAGGGTGGTGGTGTTGGAGTAGTTTTTCTTTTCCGGGTGGTAGTTGAGGTCTCCCAGTAGAATGTAGTCCTCGGAGGGGAGGGCGTGTGGGCTGATGAAGTCAGTGATGTCTTCGCTGAATTGTGTGCGGGGTCCTGGTGGTCTGTAGATGAGGGTGCCTCTGAGTGTGGTCTTGGGGTCGGTGTGGATTTGGAAGTGAAGGTGTTCGGCGGATGTGAGGTTGTCGTCGGAACTGGTCGTGATGCGGATGGTGTTCTTGTGGACAATGGCGATGCCTCCTCCTGTTTGGTTGGTGCGGTCCTTACGGATGATCTTGTAGCCCTCCGGGATGGCTATGGCAATGTCGGGTGCTGATGAGGCGTTCATCCAGGTTTCTGTAAGGAAGGCGACATCCGGCGATGTGGTGTCGAGTAGGTTCCAGAGTTCAATGGCGTGTCTGTGGACCGAGCGGGTGTTGAGCAGGATGCACTTTAGGTGGTTAGTGTCGGAGCTCTGAATGGAGTCTGGATTTGGTGTGGGTCCTGAAGCAGTCCAACTTGCAGGAGCGGCAGGTGAAGGGTCCATGGGCGTGTCCTGGGGCGGCTTGGTAGCAGTTTGGTGGTCGGCCGGGGTTAAGAGCAGAGAGGGTTGCGGCGTCGTACGTTATGCGGGTGGAGCGGGTTTTGTGGTGGCCAGGGGGTCTGGCGCTGGGCGCGGTCCAGGCGCGGACGGGCGTAGACGGGCTTACCTTTGGCGCACCTTCGGTGCGCATGGGGCGCGTCCGCTGCGCGTGAACGCTCCGCGCAAAAGCATCTGTTATATGTGGATAGTGGAGGGGGCGGGGGCGAGGGAGGAGCAGCTGGGAGGCGGGAGCGGGGCGGAGGGACGGGCTACGAGGCACAACAACAACAAAATGGCTGGGAGCAAAGTAAGCTGAATGCAGCGCTACGATCTATCACACAAGCACAGGCAATATTACAACAACAAAATGGCTGGGAGCAATTCTAAAATAAATGCAGCGCTAAGAGCTATCAGACAAGCACAGACAATGTTACACGGCAATTCCTGATAATCGAGCGATGCGCAAATCAGCTGGCAGCAGCAGTTAGCAGGGAGCGTGATAGCGCTAGGCTTCCGGCATGGTTGGAGAGAAAGGAAAGAGCATCTAGGTGGGTACAGCAGGGGAACTGCTCACAGATCCCCAGGAAATCACTGATGCATTTGCTACATATTTCTCGTCAGTGTACACACCGTCCGCCATGGCCTCGGAACTTCTATCGACCATTAAGGTTGCTTGCCTGTCCACACAAGATAGTGAATCCCTCGAGGGCGACATCCTCGACACTGAAATTCAGAAAGCCATCCAAGATCTGCACTCAGGCAAAGCCATAGGACCCAATGGGCTCCCGATCGAATTTTTCAAGCTGATGGCATCCAAGCTCTCGCCCCACTTATTACGCATGCACACTGAGAGTTTTGATACTGGGGTGTTACCCCATGAAGTCCGGTTGGCGTCAATAGTGGTTATACACAAACCAGGCAACCAGCAGCGGACTGCAAGTCTTACTGTCCGATTTCTCTCCTTACGGCAGAGGCAAAAATTCTGGCAAAACTACTAGCCAACAGGCTTCTCCCGTACCTGACTGAGTTGGTACACCCCGATCAATCCGGGTTTATGCCAGGACGTAACACAGCTTTGAACTTATGCCGTCCACACAGGGTCCTGGGAAGAATAAACACCATAAAGGAGGACACAAAACAAAGGGTGGCTGGGTAATGTTTGCCCAATCGCTACCAGTATAGTGTTCTTCAAGTATGGTGGCTCAAGGGAACAGGGGAAAGCGGCCACCTGCCCCAAGGAGAATCTTCTGTAGAACCAGAGGATTCAAAGACAAAGAATAAATAGTTCCCGAGCACAAATGGATTTCTTATAGTCTTTAGAGAAAAGATGTCCACTATTGAATCAATATTCTTTCAAGAGTCCAATAAGTTAATTCTTTTTATTTTCTTCATCTTTTCTCGTCATACATCTGAGAATTCTTTGTCAGTCTTTCCAATATTCATCAAATTCACATAAAACGTAGCCAATGGAAAAACCAATGCCAACACGTGTTTCGTCATGGGGCACAGTCACCCAAATGACTTCTTCAGGGCATATAGGTCAAACGTCTCAACAATATATATACGCCAGTTCCAGAAATCAATAATTTTCCAAGTAGAGAAATTGAACTCTATCCATTCCTTTTGTAGAGTCCTTCATGTGGATAGATATATAGATGATATTCTAGGAGAGTACTCCCTGCCACCTCAAATGCACGATAAAGGAGGATACAGTCCTGCTGTCACTTGACGCAACAATGGCCTTGGACACCATTGAATGAGAATTTCTATTTGCGGTGTTAACGCGGATGGGGTTCGGTCCCAAGTTCATCAAATGGGTCAGATTACTTTACTCTCAGCCCGCCACGCAAGTGGTCGTCAATAACCATGTATAAGGCGCATTTCCACTCCGACAGGGCACAAAGCAGGGATGCCCTCTGTCACCCCATATCTTTGCGCTAGTGCTCGAGCCATTGGCGGTTTGGATCAGGGGGATCCGATGACTAGAGGGCTGAAATGGACCGATGACCACGAAGATCGTGCCCCTTAACCAAGTCCTAAATATTTCCGTGTATTTGGAGCCCACTCCGGATACACGATAAACTGGGCCAAGTCGCAGTTGTACGTCCTGTGGGGTGATCCTCCACGCAACCCGAGGGGATATAGCATACCAGTGGCCTTGCAAAGCTTTAAATACCTCGGTATCTTCATCACCCCGGACCCGGTCCTGTTCCATGAGTCCAACTTGCTTATGCCCCTGACCCGTCTTCGCTCTGATGTTAAGCACTGGCAGTCTTTTCCCTTAACTATTTTGGGACAGGCTGCCCTTTTTAAAATGCTGGCGTTACCGCGCTTTCTCTATGTGCTGCAGAACTCCCCAACACGATCCCCGGCGCTTATTTCACTGGGTTGGAGGCCATTGTGCGAGAGCTGCTAAGCGAGGGACGTGCCGCACGCATTGCCCTTAATAAATTGACAATGGGATGGTATGATGGATGCATTGCGTTGCCAGACATAAACTTATTGCTGTTAATAAGTGGGCACAGGGGGGAGCACGATGACCCGAACTTTCGTACCGATCGCAACTCCACCTTACATGGCCCACGACGCCCACAGTAGAGATTTGGCATGGGGTCAACAAAAAATGGGGTTGGAATAACACACTCACTAAGGCCACTCCACTCTGGGAGCCTGACATGCTGGGTCAGCTTAGCAGGTGCCCTGGTTTTGATAAGTGGGACATGATAGGGATTTTGTTGGTAGGGGACGTGTGGGTGAAAGGTAAGTTAGCAACATTCGAAGAAATGCAGGCAAAATATAAATTTGCTCAAACAGAGGCTAACAGGTACCTACAGATTAGTCACGCTATTACTGCTGCCCTACCCAGAGACGGCCCTTTGACCGCATCCACCCCGCTGGAGGATAGACTGTTACTCGACCCTATGCCCACAAAAGCCATATCCCTCACGTATAAGAAACTACTGAACAACCAGCCGGACCCCATGACCCGAATGCGCCGACGCTGGGAGGAGGACCTGCGAGACATAGTCGACGAGGACTGGCGTGATGCCCTGGCGTCCCCTAGAGAGGTGGCAATTCCACAGCACCTGCACCTGGTCTAACGGAAAATCCTACACCGAGTCTATTTCGACGCACGTACCCGGTTTAAGAATGACAGACGACCGACCCTCTGTGCCTCCGTCTTTGTAACTTGCTGGGCACTTTCTTTCATATATTGTGGAGTGCCCATAACTGCAAACATACGGGGGGAAATTACAAAGCAGATGGATAGGGTGTGTGGTAAATCTTTGAAGGCTACTCCCCCAACTCTGTCTCCTCAACGTGTGGGAAGCCACGGATCTTATTCAGGAAGATCAGACATGGGCTTCCACTGGGTGATCCATTCTGCGAAACTAAACATAGCACAGAAATGCGGGGTGGAGAAGGCCCATGCCTAAGGGACTGGGCGATCAACATGGACAGGGCAATGATTGCCGAGAAAGACGTCTTCAAGCACAGAGGGCGCCCAAAAAAAATGGGATCACAAGTGGGGGAGGTGGAACAAATATAGAGGCGACCTGTGTGTATCCCCTACCATTGAATTGTAGCGAGATCTACACCTCCTCTTGGAGGTCTCTGGCTTTGAGGACACACTCCCGCCCTGATGTAACAATATGCTTTCCCTACTGTATGCAATAGAGGGTCTGAATGCAGGTTGTTGCTAATGTTGTTAATGCTCCTCCCGCTTTTGAAGAGAAGTGGGGTGGTGGACTATGCACATGACGCACTTTATGGGCTGTACGTCACATGCTTTTACATTGGACTCATATTTTATTACCAACGCATTGTACCCTGTCTTTTTCTCTCTCTATAAAAATTGTTTAAAAATAAAATAATATGTAGATATTTGTTAGTTCTGCTTGACAAATGGATAGATTACTTACAGTTATATTATTTTAAGTTTACCCTTTATATAGGGGACTGCATAAATAAGTAAATATTTTATCATTTTTTTTTTTTTTTTAAATATATTTTTATTGCAGGAATTAGTAAATCGTTACAGTATCGACCAGCTTTGTATCATAGGCAGTATCAACAGTATAAAACCCCTTGGCCCCCCAACCTCAATCCCAAACACAGCCATCCGGCCCACAACCCTGGGGTCGGGCGGCGAAAAAAACAGAGGGGGGTCCGTAGGATGCTTGAGCTGGTCCGGATGATACACTGTCCGTCATCTGCTTTTCTAAACAAGCCTATAAACCCAAAAGAAAGGAAAGAAAACCCCCACCCACAAAAAATACTAAGCAAAGAAACCCCACCCCACCCCACCACCAGCGCTAGGGAGCCACCTATATAGGATCTGCCTTGGGACCCACGGGGAAAGCCATAGGACCATCAGTACAATCGTTTACTGGGACTCGGGGCGAGTCGCTTCTTCACTTTCCGAGTCGCTGGGGGCACAATAATCCCTGAGGGCCTGAACCAACATTTCCCATTCCAACGCGGCCTCCTGCGCCTTCTCATTACGCCGCCTCCAAGCTAGTTGATACCTCAGCGCGCTCTCCCCCGCCGCCCATTTCAAAAGCTCACTGTGCCATCTGCTGCCTGTCGGACCCACCCGTGCCTTCCAGTTCCTGGTCACCTCTCGCTTAGCCAGGAGGAGCCCTAGGTCGATAAATTTACTAGAAATTTTATTTCTGGGGGTATGGGGGAACCAGTGCAGGAGCCCCACCGCCGCATCGAATGACAAGGCTCTCCCCGTCACCTCCTCCAGGGTCGTCTCTACTTCCCGCCAGTAAGATGACAGACCTGGACAGGCCCATAACATATGTAGGAGGTCCGCTTCCGGCGCCGGACACCTAGGGCATGCCGCCGAATTCGTGGCAAAATATCGCCGGATTTTCACCGGAGTCAGGTACGCTCTATGGAGAACGTAATAGTGCACCAGCTGGAAACGGGCGTTGCGAGTGCCCTTCCAGGCTCGCCTCACCAACTGGGACCAAGTCGTCTCTGGGATCTCCCTACCAATGTCCTCCTCCCAGCGGTGTCTGAGAGTGGTGAGAGGGGCTAACCCTTCGTTGATCAACCTGCCGTAGAGGCAAGTGACCGCCTTCACCTTGCCCGCCGACATCATCACATACTGGCACACCTGAGATAAGGGGGGTTCCTCCTGCCCGTTCTTCCAGTGGGCCTGGATCGCTCTCGTAATGGCCGAGTGTAGCAGAAAGTCACCACGGGGGATCTCGAAGCGGTCAATAAGATCTTGAAAGGACAAGAGCGCTCCGTCCTCGTATAAATCCCCAACCAGCTGTAAACCGGCATCCTCCCAGGCCGCCAAGCGCGACCAATCCCCGCCGTGGGGGAGGGCCGTCAACATCCCCAACGGTATTTCAGGCGCGTATGGGATCCTCAATCGGCCCCGGGCGTGGGCCCGGTTCCAACACAGGCGGATAGTCCGCTCCTCCATCGACAAGTCCCGAAGGGCCAGTCGCTGTCGCAGCGCTATAAAGGATAGCACATGCCTGGCCATGCCCGTTCCCCTCCCATCCTCCGGGCCCCGGAATTCCCTGGCGACCTCCTGGGTGAAGGTCTGGAGCTGTGCCGCCAGATAGTACTTTTCAAAGTCCGGCACCGCGAGCCCCCCCTCGTCTTTCGGTCTCATCAGGGTCTTGAGGGCCACCCGCCGGCGGCCCGATCCCCAGAGGAATCCGACCACCATGGAGCGTAGCAGTTGAAACGTGGCCGGTGGGACCCAGATCGGTAGAGTCCGGAAATAGTACAATAGCCGAGGAAGCGCCACCATTTTAAGCAGGGCGATCCGTCCCGCCACCGAAAGCGGCAGCGTGGCCCAAAAGGCCATGCAGCCTCGGAGTGCCCGAATGCTGCGGGCAATGTTCCCATCTAGGAGGTCAGGTTGGTCGTGATAGACAAACACCCCAAGGTACTTAAAGCAGTCGGGTTCCCACCTAATCTCCCTACTCAGAGCAGGGGCAGGAGTGCCCCTGCGCACCGGAAAAAGACAGGTCTTGGGCCAATTCACACGGAGCCCCGAGACCTCCCCGAACTCTGTAAGCGCCTCCGCCGCTCCACGTAAAGCGTCGATCGGGTCCTCCAGGAAGAGCAACAGGTCATCCGCATATAGTGAAACATAATGCGGGCCCGCAGGTGTCCACAAGCCCGTATAATGGGCTCCCGATCGAAGATGCAGCGCGAGTGGCTCCACCGCCAGCGCAAAGAGAAGTGGGGACAGCGAACACCCCTGCCGCGTGCCTCGTTCTACCGGATACTGCGAGGAGATCAGCGGTCCCGCCCGGACCCTGGCCGATGCGGAGGCATATAGAACCGTGGTCCACCTGATAAAGCCCTCCCCGAGGCCGAATCTCCGCAGTACCGTGCAAAGGTAGTCCCACTCCAGGCTGTCAAAAGCCTTCTCTAAATCCACCGACAGGACGACCGGGGATGGGGCATCCACAAAAGGTTCCCCTAGCAAACGGAACAACCTGCGGATATTCATAGTCGTGTTCCGTCGTGGGATGAAACCAGCTTGGTCCACATGTACTAGGGAACTCATGTGTCCCAGCAGCCTCAAGGCCAGGATGCTGCTCAATATTTTATAGTCCACCGTCAGCATCGATAGAGGACGGTAAGACCCCGGGTCGGACGAGTCGCGGCCTGGCTTCAGGAGAGGAACCACCAACGCCTCACACATCGAGCTCGGGAGTCGCCCCAGCCTCTTCGCCTCCCTGTAGACCACCAATAGCCGAGGGGCTAGGAGGTCAGCGTAAGCTGCATAAAACTCCACCGGCAGGCCATCTAGGCCCGGGGTCTTGTTTCTCGCCATCCGTTTGATGGCCCCACGGATCTCTCCCAACTCAATGTCGGATCCCAGGGCTTTCGCCACCTCCTGCTCCACCGTGCAGAGCTCCAGTGGACGTAAATAATCCTCAAGTCGGCCAGAGTCTCGAGTGGAGCGACTACGGTATAGACATTCGTAATAATGCCGGAAGCAGCTAAGAATCTCGGGTTGGGTGTGCACCTCGGTGCCGTCCGCCTGTCGCATACTCGTCGTCGATTGGGATTGGCGTGTAGGGTTCGCCAACCACGCCAACAACGCGCTCGATCTGTCCCCCTCTGCAATGGATCGGACCGTGTAGGCCTTATAGTCAAAACAGCGGAGCCGTTCGACCTCTGCCGCCACCTTTTCCCTCGCCTCTGCCGTTGGTACTTGCAATTCCGGGTGCCCGGGGCGCCGAAGTTCAAGCTCGCGGAGTTTCCGATCCGCTGCATCTAAGTCAGCCAGGATAACCCGCCTCATGCCCACCTTTTTAGAGATACAGTAACCCCGCACCACTACCTTAAAAGCATCCCACTCTAACGCTCTGGTACTCGCGGTGCCGCCGTTGGACGCAAAAAATTCCACCACCTTGTCCCCCAGGTCCGCCCTGAAAACACTGTCCTCAAGGGTCTCGGGTTGCAGCTTCCAGGTGGGCACCGCCGGCCTCCCGGGGAACCAGCGAAGGTCCAGCAGGAGGGGGTTATGGTCCGAGATGGTCCTGGATAGGTACTCGGATCGAAGCGCCGCCGAGACCAGTTCGGGCGACCCCAGAAAACCATCGAGTCTGACATGTAGCTCATGAAGGCTCGAGAAATATGAATAATCCCGAGCTGCGGGGTGATGCGCTCTCCAGATGTCCGTCAAACCCCAGCGAGTCTGCCAATCCTGACGACCCTTAGCTGTGCGACGAACCGGAGAATCGGGAAGCGGTGGATGCGAGCGATCAATGTCTACGTCCACTACGGAATTGAAGTCTCCGCCAAGCAGAAGGGGCCCGGAGAAGAAGTGGGCCAACGAGCCCGATAACCTGGAAAGGAAGGCAGTCTGGTCCACGTTAGGAGCATACACACAGCAAACGTTCAAGTCCCTCCCTCCCAGTGTTCCCGAGATGGCCACGTAACGCCCCTCCGGATCTACCACTGTTCTCGTGACCTGGAAGGGGACCCCCGCCCTGATCCATATTAGCGCCCCTCTGGCATAAGCGGAGTACGAGGTGGAGAAGACCTGCCCCCGCCATCTACGCTGTAGCGCCGCCCCTTCCGCCTTGTTCAGATGAGTTTCCTGCAGCAGCGCCATTTGCACTCCCCTACGCACTAAGTAAGCGTGGACCTTGTGGCGCCTGGACATAGTATGAAGCCCCCTTACGTTCCAAGTGACACATTTCAAATTAGCAACATCAGCCATTGTCCCATAATGTTCTCGCATAGTCTCCCCATCCGGGTCCCCACAATAAAAAAACATCATTCTTCCCAGCGCTGATGGCGGCCATTTCCCCCAACCAAAACCAAACCACCCAAGAACGAACCAAACCCTCACCCACCCGCCCCAGAACAGGACCCAAACTATGCCATCTAGATCCCATCCAAACCTCGCCTTCCAGCAACCCAATAACCCCAACTAATCCCACGGTCGCCACCGTGGGAAGGCCTTAAGGGCCAGGTGCGGGCTGGGCGGAGGCAGTGGGCCCTCGACGCTTAGGCCACCAGGACCACTGCAAGCCCTAAACAGTGTCGACAACCTCTCCCGGGGCAGAAGCAGGGCCCCCCCCTCCCCCCCTCGTTGTCAGCAACTTATAGACGGCAACCGCCTCCCCCCTGCCGGGCCCCCACCCAAAATAAGGCAGCAAACCCCGTTACCCTTGTCCATCCAAAAGGTCCTCCACCGATTTCGGTGTGATCACCGGAGTATGGGCACTATCAGTTACTGAGTCCTCCGAGTCCGATGGTGCCACCTCTTTACCCGGGTGTTCCTCCTCCTCGATGGCTTCGTCCCGGGCACCCGACAACTCCGACAACACTTCCAGCACTCCCCTCCGCTCCGATGATGTCTCTGCAGTGGAGGGCCCTCCCGTGCGGCCGCGGCGATTCCTGATCCTCCTGGATCGCCGCCTCTGTTCCGGCTCATCCGCCTGTTGGGACGAGGAGCCGAAACCATCTTTCCCCGCCCTATAGAGCTCGAGCCAGGCACAGACATCCTCCGGGGTGTCGAAGAACTGAGTTTTGTCGTCTATTATGATGCGGAGCCTCGCAGGGTAGAGAAGTGAGTACTGGATGCCCTCGCTCCTGAGCTCGCGCTTGACCGCCAGGAAGGAGAAACGCTTGCGTTGAGTCTCGTAGGTGTAATCCGGAAAGATGTTCACCTGACTGTTCGCTACTTTGAATGGACCATCACGCCTGGCGGCATTGAGGATTAAATCCCTGTCCCGAAAATGCAATAAACGCGCCACCACCGGCCTCGGGGGACGTCCCTGTTGCGGCGGCCGCGCCGGGACTCTGTGGGCACGCTCCAGAGTGTAGAAGGAGGATAGCCCCTCCGGAGCCACCGTGTCGCGGAGCCAGGCCTCCAAGTATGTCACCATATCGCCATCTTCGATTTTTTCCGGGAGGCCCACGACACGAATGTTGTTCCGCCTGTTGCGGCCTTCCGCATCCTCCGCCCTCTGCTCCAGGGACGCAATTCGGGACAGGGCATCCTTCATCGTCGCAGCCAAGGTTCGCTGCGCCGGCTCCAAGGCCTTCACCGAGCCCTCCACTTCTTTGACCCGGTCCGAAAGTTTGCCATGGTCCGCTCTGAGGAGACCAAGGCTCGTCGCCACCTGGGCAATGTCTTGTTGGAGGGCCGATCTCGTAGTCGTTATCGCCTCTAGGACGCGGTCAAACTGCCGTTGCATCGACGCGCCATCAGAACTCTTTGGGTCCCCAAGCTCCTCTTTGTCCTGGGCTTCCGAGTCCGAGGCGGTCGGGGTGGGCCCCTTGGCTCCCCTAGGTTTCCCCATGTCGCCGGAGGCACTCCGTGAAAGTCCCGGAGTAGGCGTCTCCGGGCGCAGGTGTCGACCACGACCCTCCCGGCTCCTGGTCCTCAGATCGAATACAGGAGATCTCCGTCTCCAGGGCCTGTGGAGACTTCTCCGCTTCGACTCACGCCACCGCCACGGCGTCCGAGGGCACCGATGAGGGGGCGGAGACAGCCGTCGTCGTGCCAGGCAGGCCCGCTCACCCGCTAGGGATCCAGGGTGAGGGTCCCCAACTCCACTGGACGATGTGTAGCGCCAAGGTGTCGCGCCTCCCATGGAAGTGGGCTGGCCGGGAAGATGTAGCTAGGTGCGGAGTCGCGAGACGGGCCACCGCCCAGAGCACAGGGCGTCCGCTCCCGGGGTCCCCTACAACGTGGGCACCCGCCCGGCCACCCAGCCGAGTGCAAAGTCGTCGTGAGAGATCCGATCCAATAGACAGCCAGTGCACAGAGCAGTCGGGGATGGCGAAGTCGGGCGCAAGTCGCCGCTCGCTACGCTTCTCCAAGTTAGTGGGTCCGGCCAGGGGGACAAAGAAGTCCGGGCGCCATGTTGGGACGCACTCCGCGACTCCGCAAACTTCGGTTGCGCTCCGGAGCAACCCTCGTCCGAGCTCCACCAAGGGCCCCGGCAGGTCTCCGTCGGTCCGCTCAGCCGAATGCGGGGTCTGGGGTGCCCCGCAGCCACCGATTTACAGGATAAATCCGGGCTCAGTCCCGGAGCCGAGCTCTCAGGCGACCATCGCCATCGGCGCCCAAGCCACGCCCCCAGTAAATATTTTATCATAACTCTAGAATTCACTATTGAATTTTTCTTCAAAAAGAATAAAAACTAAATTAATTTAAAGTACAGCAACCCTTGAAAGTCTGAGTTTCTTAAATACAACTTTAATCTACATATATCACCTTCATTATACATGTATGCCTTCCATGTACTTTTGTATCTTTATATTTGTTACTTTGCTTCTAATTCAGCAACTCCAATGCCCTACCCTATATCTCACTCTATACCTCTGGCAATATATCCTCTACATCCACTCTGACTCTTCTGAAACCTCATTCTACTACTCTTCACAATGCACTGCCTTAGTTCTCACCCTGTATCTGTGCCTAGGCATACAGTGTAGCTTCACTTTAGTAGCCCAATACACAGCCGTGGAAAACAATATTCAGGGGAAGTGTTACAGTTTGCTGATGGCAGGCTTCCCACTCTAACTGTTATAAATAAAAGCACCGAAAACTCAAGTTTCCACTCATATAAAATTGTTGAGCACAAGGTACTCCCAGGCACAACACTGCTACAGCTTTTATATTCGTTTTTAGGTCTCGAATATATGAAGGTGCAAGCTATCTGCTTGTGAAAGACCTATTGTGAATTTCCAGTGGGATTAGTGCCCATCCATTGCTTGCCATTGTTCAGCTTTATTGTCACTCTCATTAACTTGCGTATTTTTTTTTGCCTTCTGTGGGTTTCCCTTCCTCTTATGCGTTTGTCACTCCTCTGGGGCATAGCCTCTTTACTTGTGGCCTTAATTTGCTCACTTTTTGGAAATTAAACTTCCCTTTTTTAACCACTCCATAAGTGTGCATGTATTTTCGAGCTATCTCCCTCGTGCACTTCTTTCCTCTTCCTCTGTAACAGCCTGGACAGCATCATTTTCAGCTTCATAATACTTATAATGTGCAATTTTAAGTCATTTAGAATCGCGCTTTTATAAAGTGTTATAACACAGTAGCTATTTACAACGCCAATAGTTCAAAGTTTCACAAATGTGAGACCGATTGCATTGCACATGCTTGATTGCACTTAGTGTGGACAGATAAAACCATCCAGCTTGTGCTTTATATCACAAACAGATCAAATTGAATATAGCAGTCATCTACACAGTACGAACCAATGCTCATAAAAGTAACCATAGCTACTTCTTGGGAAAATGTGAACAAAACCAGTATTTACCGCACAGACATGAACGGCTTTGTTTATATTCTCACATTTGCAAGTCAAGAATTTCTATAGAGACAACTTCGACCAAAAATAAAATATTTGCATTTTGGTGAAAATTCACTCTGCTTTTCGTGATCTATGTGCTGCATGGCATCAACATCAAAAGGCCCAACCACTACACTGCCAACTTTCAACACTTTGCATCGAACAGTAGACACTGCAGGAATCACGCGTTTACAAACGACAACTTATTTATCTATAAGCGCAACATTCATCCAAAGAGGACATCATGGCGCTAGTAGAGCGAGAACCAGAGTGAGGGTGAAGTGATGTTAGAAGTCTCTGTGTCAGTAACTAAACCCTGGGGAACAGATGGGTTTTCAGCTTCTTTCTAAATGACATGTAGTCATCGGTAAGTCATAGATCTCGAGGAAGTTAATTCCAGTGAGTTGCTACCAAATGGGAGAAAGAGCGTCCCCCTGCCTTGGCTTTCTTAATACGTTCGGTTTTTGCCCGTGCCTGGCTGCATGACCTTAGATTCCATGTAGGGGCATAGAATTGGATTTTATTTTGTAGAATTCTGGGACCATGATGGAATAGGGCTTTGTGTGCATGGCCCAGGACCTTAAATCTGGCCCTTTGGTGAACAGGCTGGCGTACAGGCAGCCAATAGAGCACCATCATGCTGTTATGCGGTTTTTATTTAGAGCACAGCAGCCCCAGCAAAGGGGCGTCCCTGCGCTGAAGCAGAAAACTGCAGAACAATAGACAACAAAAGCAGCCTACAGTGGAGGAAAGAGGTGCGTTTTGATAGCCTTACAGAATGCCAGGTCGTTTTTCATGCTGCGAATGGCGATGGGGAGCATATTCCAAAGTTTGGCTGCCAATACACAGAAGGAGCGTCCACAAGCACGGGCCCTCCTCGCCCACGGAACAACCGCCAGATGCAGGCCCATAGACCGGAGTTGGCGGGATGCGGTGTATAGTGAAAGCAGATTAGCCAAGATGTCTGGAGAGGAGAGATTTAAAATGTTGAAAGACAAGCAGAGGATCTTGAACTCTATGCGTTTAACCAGGCAACCGATGTAGCCGACGGATAGCACTGGAAGTGGGGCATGTCCTGGGTAGACCCAACAGGGTTCTAGCCGCAGCGTTCTGGACCCTAGCATGTTCCTGCTACTTTCTTTGTGTCTGAAAGCTAAGGTCCGAGTCTACCCACACACCCAGATTTTTTAACGCCTGTTTGGGGACAGGTGCACAGCCCAGCTTAGCAGGCCACCAACGTTCACTCCACAGCTCAGTGTCTCTCCCGACCAGCAGTACCTCGGACCTGTTGGCGGTGAGCTGAAGACAGTTGGCAGTCATCCACTCAGAGATGATCTCCAGATCCCTCTGGAACTTGCATGCGTCCTGCCCAGAGTCATCCGAGAGTGCCACTACCATCTGTGTGTCGTCCGCATTCCGATGCCGAGTTATACTTACTTTTGTTGCACACCAACTTGGCAATTCTGGATTAACTGCAGACGAGAGAAGAGGTAGTCTGCCATGCCCACAAAGAGAATTCCTGTAATCCAGTTTGCTTATGAGCAAGGCCTGTGTGATGGTTTTCCTAAATTTAAGGGGGGGATCCATAAGAAGAGCCTTTTTAGGAGTTTAAATGTAGCAAAACTTTTCCTGCACAGTGCACGGACGTGGTCCTGATTAGAGCATGGTCGATAAGAATGCCCAGGTTTTTTGTGACCTATTTAGGTGCAGACCCTAATGATTGGAGCCACACAGTTGTATACCAGATTAGGTGGGCTCCTACAAAGAGTAGGATCTCCCACTTAGCAGTGTTCAATTTCAGACAATGGTCTGACATCCAAGCCGCCATTCCTGAGAGACAGTTATTCAGGTTAATCATGGTGTCCTCGTGCCTTTCTTCTAGGGCTATCAGCAGTTGTGTGTTGTCCGCATGGGAGCAGATACTAAATCCCCATTTCTTGCTGATTTTAGCCAGGCACTAAAGAAGGAGCGGCTCAAGGAGGATCCATGCGGGACACCATTGTTTTTGGGTTGGAGGCGAAGGGCCCTTTTGTACGGTTTGTGTTCTGTTGCTTAATAAGGAACTGAACCACTGAAGGGCTTTCGAATGTATACCCTTTTCATGTAGGGTGCTCATTAATAGGCCATGCGAGACTGACGAAAGCCGCCGACAAGTCCAATAGGATCAGGGCGGCAGCTTTCCCCTGATCGGTTAAGGAACCAATATTATCCGGTACTGCCAGGAGGGTGGCTTCAGTGCTGTTGGTGGCTCTGAAGCCAGTTTGAGATGGATCCAGGAGTTTATTGGTTTCAAGATAGTTGGACCGTCGTTTGTTAAACAACTTCTCCTTTACTTTAAATTCGTAGTGGGACTACAATGGCCTTTTTCCAGATCTCTGGGAATACAGCAGTGTCCAGGGATTTGTTGAATAGCGAGTTACGGGACGGCATGAAGGTGATATGATCAGAGAAAAGATGAAGTGAGGGCATGGGTCAAGTGGGGACCCAGATTTAACTTCAGCTATTGCTTTTACGACCTGTTCCTCTATGAGGGGGTAAAACTGCTGAGGTGAGATTGAGCTGCAGGGTGAGAATCAAAGATTTTCCATTCGATCTCAGCTGAGGGGGGGTTGATTTCTAAATGAAGAGCAAATCTCACAGATTTTATCCGTAAAGAAGTTGCTGAATTTCTCACAGCATTCTACTGAGGGAGGGCAAGGTTTGGGACATGCTTGCTGGTTAGCATAATTCTTTTACTATTTTGTAGAGCTTTTTGGGTGAGTTACTGTTGCCATTTATGTGCTTCGCAAAATAGGTCTCTTAGCTTTTTTAATGGCATTGTTGTAAATTCTCATCTCTGCTTTGTATTACAGTCAATCCTTGCCCTGTTTAGACAGTCTCCACTTATGTTCTAGCGCTTTACACTTTCTTTTTAGTATCCTGAGTTCAGGCAGGTATAATTTCTCAGATGGTATTCGCTTGTTGGGTTAGTTTCTTAATCTGGGGGCACATTGGTCCAGTATATTGGAGATCTCAGTTTGATTTTTAGATCACTTAGGGAGAAGTGGTGTTGAAATGAGTCAGGAGTGGCAAGCCTCCAAGCTCTCTTTACCGCCGCAAACGAGGTAGCGGGGTTGGTTAGTTTTGCCGGTAGGCTGAGGTTAAAGGAGATTAACAAGTGATCTGTCCAGCAAAGGGGCTTGACCTCTAAAATATGAGTGGATTTTATATTAGAAAATAGAAGATCCAGAGTGAGCCAGGCAGAGTGTGTGGGTTCTTTAACCCACTGTTTTAGCTGCAGAATCTGCATGTCATTTTCCAGATGTTTGGCCACGGGTTGTGGCTGTTGCCTGAAGCATTTACACAACTGCGATAATTCCAGCATTATTATTTCGGCAACGTGTGCTAACATCAGGCTTATATAAAAGAAACTACTGGGTAGAACATAAATTGTTAACTCATTCAAGATATCATATGACAAGAGAAGGATGACAACCTTATTTTGAGCCAGTACTCTTCAGATACTTAATAACAAAGCTCTTTATT
This sequence comes from Lissotriton vulgaris, assembly GCF_964263255.1. Classification (NCBI taxonomy): domain Eukaryota; kingdom Metazoa; phylum Chordata; class Amphibia; order Caudata; family Salamandridae; genus Lissotriton; species Lissotriton vulgaris. The sequence continues at coordinate 1,109,607,931 of NC_141691.1, forward strand.
GTACAGTAGCATTTAACATTTTAAACGATCACTATGGTACATAGCTCACCACCAGCAAATGTTTTACCCTGCACATGTGATCCAGAAACACCTTAGGAATAATTGGTGAATGCATTTGAGGTATACATGTTAGCTTCTGGTGGAAAGTATTTAGCAGAAGATAGAAAAGAAGCTAGCTTTTTACAAAGCATAGGTAAACCCTACTTTACTAGAAGCTCTGGAAATAACGCGACCGGAAGCATTAACAGCAAAAGGTGTGGAAATTAGGAATGGAAAAAGCAACCTTTTGTACCATAGGGGCTGCTATAAAGTCAGCCACGGTTGCACTGATAGGGTTGTTGCCCGTGTGCAAAGTGAAGTTGTCAACTCTGTATGACAGAGCAAACCATCGTGAAGATTAATGCTGTGCCAAACTAGGCTGTAGTCCATGTGCAGAGTAAAGTCTGCAAACATGTATGCCACTGAAGCGGGAATTATTGCTGTGCCGATCGAGCCATTACTCATGTGCGATGTAAGGTTGATAAACCTGTATGCCAGAGAGGACCACCATGAACAACAAGGGACATTGCCAGGTTCAGCCGTCATCAAGAGGAGAGGAGGGTGTGGTGACTGAGAATCCGAATGCAAAAGACCACCCTCCCCCACCACCATCCCGTGAGGACTATCAGAGAAGTTACTGTCTCACCGGAGAAGGTGCTGTGGATGCCCAGCTGCTGCCCCTGCTAAGCCGTGATGGCTACTCATCATCAGCAGCCGCTGCAGTCCGCCTTGACTTCCAAGAGAGAAACACTCATGGGACTCCAGTAGAGCAAGTCCTGCAGGAGCCGGGTAAGACTGATCACAGAACCGGAAGTACCCGTGGGAACTTATTCTGCCACACAGCACTTCAGGTGTTGGAACCAATTGACTTTTGGAAGAGTCGGAATGGGCCTCCTAAGACTCAGACTACTAATGGGGCTTAAACTGAATGTGTCTAGTCAATAGGGAATAACTGCTACCAGTGGTGAAAAGGAAAGTGGTCTGAGGGACCTGCCTCAGAGAGACTGTGCTGTGTATTTTTTATTTATACTGTATTTTACTTTCTGTTCATTATAAATACTAATTTTTTCATAAAAGCAAGTATTTGACTGGACAATAATTTATTGCTGCCACTAAACGTATTTTGGGTTCTGACCCTGCATCAAACTCCACCCCTTCGAGAAGCCTTGGACTGCCTGACCCACGCTACTACTGAGAGACAAGTGCTGAAAGGGTACTTAGCCCAGTTGCTCAGGGCCCATAGTAAGTCTGGCCCCAGGACATCAGGAGAAACACACATGGGAGGCTCTAAGGAAGGAACAAATAAGAACATGCAGAGCAGCAGTAGTCATCAGGTGTCTTGGAGGGTTGTTGATTCCCCTGTATTGTAGAGCCATAAGATTTTGGAAAATCGCAGCACAAGAACTGGAAAAAAGTAACTCAATTCAAGTAGTCTAAAAATTAACTTGTAGTTACACATTCTTTAATTGCACTGATACACCTGTCAATATTTTTATTCAACTTGTTGACCACAGTTCAAGGTTATGACCTTAAGGTCTTTTTAATAATATGCTTTTAAAAAATGTACACTTAAAGAATTGTGTTCCACAGTGGTTCTCCATCCTTTTATGATTTTTAACGAATCAAATAAAAGTATATTTGACTGACTGATTCCCTCTATGGAGCCAGTAGCTCCTGCTTGCCACATAGTCCTCTGAAAGGTGTTCGGACAATACATTTTCTGAAAAAGCTAAATCCATAAGGTATTTTTTTTTTTTAAACAATGAATTTGATTGCACTATAGAATGGCAAAATCAATTATAAAAAAGCTAGAGAAGCTATAAAATATGCACCACCACTGAAAACGTATGAGGGAGAACCTGCCAAAACTGCGAGCCAACGTAACTGGGGGCGAGGAGTGCCGCATCTTGTCCTGTGTTGCTGCCCGTGCTCTCCCCCCACCGCAGCGTCTCGCCATCTTTGCTGCCGCAGAGCGGGGGAGAGCGCTCCAAACTACAAATCCCGGCAGTCTTCGCGACCGGAAGTCGCGTCCACACAGAGCGCGCCAGGAGGCGCTTAAACTGTGCATCACTCCCGGTGAAGCGGGAGAACCTGCCAAAACTGCGAGCCCACGTACCTGAGGGGCGAGGAGTGCCGCATCTTGTCCTGTGTTACTGGCTGGGCCCGTGCTCGCCCCCTGCCGCAGCGTATCGCCATCTTTGCTGCCGTAGAGCGGGGGAGAGCGCTCCAAACTACAAATCCCGGCAACCTTCGCGACCGGAAGTCGCGTCCCCACAGAGCGCGCCAGGAGGCGCTTAAAACTGCGCATCACTCCCCGCGTCGAGGGAGCACGCGGGCGGTGCCGGGCTAAGCCCGGGCAAAGGGCGGGCCCTCTTTGGCCAGACGAGGCCAGGCTGGGCTATGGGCCATGGCTCTGCCTTACGAACATTAGATTCACGTGAGACTTTGTATTTTTTATTACGTTTAATAAGTATTTTACACTATATCTGATTCATTGGCATAAAGTGCTGCAAGTGCTGGCAGTCTGTACTACTATCTCATATTGCTAACTTAGCTGAGTATAGACCCTTGTGTTATGTCCAGAGCGAAACTAGACAGGTCAACTTCTGGTCTGGTCACCATGGACAATTTTCTGGTCAAAAAGGGGAATCAAATTAATAATGAACGTAGGGCCTCTTTAGGCCTCAGTAACCCTCCTCTACTACCTGAAAACATGCCTATCTTAGTGACAGAAGTAACAGAGGTAGCAACAGAAGGTAATCCAAACTCAAGCAATGAGGGCGTGCTTGTTGCTGTGGCACAGGTCCACGCGGAAACGCATGTAGATTTACCTAATACCTCTACTGAAGAAATAGTTCAGGCCCCACCGAGACCAGTGAGAATGTGCAGAAAGATACAGGTTAAAGGAGGGGGGAAATCTAGTAAAAAAAGAGCAGAAACCACCCAGTCGAATATCAATGGCTCTGCTATAGGCGAAGGTAACTCTGAGGGCCTCAATGAGGGAGGCCCAATCTTAAATATCAGGCAATTTGAGCTACTGATTACCACTATAGTGAGTAAGATGGAGGAGAAAATCACAGAACTAGTTAATCCTCTGCTAACCAGATTGGACGCAGTGGCCTCTGAAGTGGATCGGCTGGGTGGACTGTTGTCGGTATATCTGGCCTCTGCCTCTGCTCCGGCTACCAACTCCAATAATACTGAAAAGGGTAAGGGAGGCAGAGTTGTGAATGCACAGCAACCTTGTCGTCAAGGCTATGCTATGCATACATTGTCAGTGAGTGACTAAACAGCGCCCATGATTGTGCTAAAAAGATTTTGATTAATACTCCGAGACATCCATAGGTCGCTACCCACCAGAGCCTCCCTAGAAAATGGTTGAGATTCTACCATGCAAGGTGCTGCAATCGTGGTCCTCTTTCTCCTCAATTTCCAAAGGGGATCTACAGCTAACAATCAACAAACAAAAAAAATCCTCTAACCACCTTCAGGACACTATTCCAGGTTCAATTATCAAATCTCTTTGCACACACCTAATCCCCATATAGACCACCATGTCAACGCCTATCTCAAAGAGGGCCTATTTCCAGACTGACCAAAAGTGGTCAGGTCTCTCCTCTTTAGAAAAACTCTTGGTCCAGAGAACATAAACTACTACCGCCCAGTCACCACACTTCCATTTTGAGGCAAAGTCATCAACAGCAACGTATCATCCAAACTCGCTTCACACTTTTGAACTAACAACCTCCTGGACACCCTACAATCAGGTTTCCGTCAGGGCCACACTACAGATACTAAAATCCTCTCAAAAGTTGATGACTCCTTTAGAATCCTCGAATCCATTTACTCCTGCCTCCTGGATTTATCCGCTGAATTCGACACTCTAAACCATCTGGACCTCCTTCGCAATCGAGAACATGGGATATGGAGGCACAGTCTCCTACCAAACCAACCAGTTCAAATTGTGAAATAAGTAACTCATTCTCGAAAACCATTGAGCATACATCAGGGAGTCCCTCAATGTGCGATCATCTCCCCAACCTTCTTCAAACTCTACCGAGAACCACTGCGTGTGATTGTCAGAAACTCAAGGATTCTCTTCCACCTCTACACCGACATACCAATATACATGAAAATCTCATCCCCGGAAGACATTGCCCTGCTTTCCAACACACTCTTAAAGATTAAAAACTGGATATTCAATCACCATTTAAAACTCAACCAAACTAAAACTTTTTTTTTTTGCCTCAGAAAGCAAAAACTCCAGTACAAGACTGGATGGCTACATTTCCTGCCCTGGATGACTGCCCCACCACAGTCCAGAGTGCCACATCACTTGGTATCACGCTTGACAAGCATCTCATTCTTCACAGCCACAACAAAGCCATGGGCATCAGTACTCACCGTCAACCTGGACAGCTTGCTATGGGGCATCAGCAGACAACTGATCCCGGGACATGACTTCAAAACAGTGGTGCATTCTCGCCAGACATTATGGAATATTCCTTCTTGGAAGCATTCCCAAAGTTCACCTAGGCCCACTTAGAGAAACACTACATGCAGCAGCGCACTTCGTTTTGGGTCTCAAGAAATTTGACTACTTTTCCCCTGCCATGCTAACCCTCAAATGGCTTTCCCTTGAAGCATGGGACCAACTCTCTGCCTCCGCCTAACCACCTGCATAGTCATCTTAAAAAAAAAACCTGAAACAACTCCTATTTGCAGACACCTTGGATAATCACCCTCGGCCATACTGAAGTACTCTCTCCACCAGCGTCTGACGCACCTTTGTTTTGTGACCCTACCATCTAAATTGCTGCTTAAACTCTATACGAGTTTTGACCACCTGCTGCACTTGTTTCTTTAATGTGGTAAACTCCTACACTGATATAAATGTACGAGTTTACTGACTAACTGGAATTCGCTGTAACCCGTGTATCCTCCTACTGTTGTAAAGCACCCTGAAGCCTTCGGACCATGGCTGCACTATATAAAATTGAAAAATATAAATGAATAAACTAAAGCAAAGGTTACCCAACTAAGCCCCGGTCACCAAGGACGAAATGCTTCTCTCCTTTAGTACATTTAACAAGCTAAGACATTCTGGAATATTGGGTTTGGCATAGCTTAACATCTCACGGCACTTAGGAAGGTTAGGTTTGTGTTCGCTTGAGTTGTTCCAATTAAAATGATGCACTTAGAAATAATTCGTTGTAAACAAAAACATTGAGAACGCAGCTCTGCATCATTTCTTACGATCAGGGATCGGATACCCGTAAAATAAAGCAGAGAAAGAAAATTTCTGGGAAAAACTGCAGATGAGCTCAACAACAATTCATCTGCTCAGCCCAGCGAAGGACCTCGGGATGCCTCAGCAATCCCAGCATCAGTTTCCATTAGGTGGACGAAGCAACTAACCGGAGTTACAAAATTACTCGCGACACACGCATCATACCACTCACAAAAGCAACTTAAAATACGTCTTTATACATATCGTGCGCGCAAATGCTCACTTAATATATAACTCACCTTCAGTGCTGCCGCAGCTGTTCAAAACTTTTCGGACAGCCAGTCAGCCACTGGAGGAGGTAGGCAGAGCAGAAGCACCCAATGAGCGCGCACGGTCGCACCCCTCCCGCCAGAGCCCGTGAATCCCTCCCTTTGTGATTAAGAGGAGCTCAACGTTTAACATTAGCTGGAAAAGGTGGGCAGAACCACCGCCATATGTAGAGGATTTTTTATTTTGTTGGCCAATAGGTCTAGTCTACACGGAGGGCAGAGTCACGAGGGCTTAGCTGACCGTGATTGGCATTGGTGTTACAGCCACAGACCCGTTTATAGGGCTGCTTCCCTCTGGAGAGACATACAAAGCCTTAAACCGAACACATTAGATAGGGCATGTGCGCGCTAGAAAAAACGCAATCACGCACACGAGTGCTTTAAAGTCGTGTTTTTTCTCGCATAGGTGATTAAAACGTCAACTGTTCATGCGCCCAAAACCCATTTTGATAACACCGCCTACTATTTGTTGTTCCTTGTCAATCTATACATAGTTTTGTCGCTATTTTAGAACTTTGGGGTAACGATTAATCTCGAGAACGTTGGGGAGAAGGCGATACGTTGTGTAAGGTCACCTGCGATTGGAGCTTTGGACAACGACCTCAGCCAATCCTGGGGCGCAGCAGACAAAATCGGAATGCTGATTGGTTGAAGTCAGCACTTATTTTGTCCTAGTGTTACCTTCCCACACAGAATCTGCTCGTGCTTCCCAGTTTGGGGCTGGGTTTTTGCTGGGGTTGCAGATGAGGCGAGTAGACACGTCTGTCACATGCTGGGTGTCTTTGAAACGGGGACAGTCGATAAACCGCTAGGAGTCGTAGCATGTTCAAACGATGAATGTATTGAAGAATAATTTACAGAAACCGTCTGAAAGCCCAGGTAACGAAAACCAACTGCCCGTCTGAATTGCTGCTGCCCAAGCGAGGAAATCCACAAGGGAATGCTTCGCTCATTCGAGTCCGAAAGAAAAGAATGCAATGACACGAGTTTCAAAAGAAAACAAACCATCGTGAATGCATCACAATACTACTTCTGCCTTTTTCTTTTTTTAAATAATATAAATGATAAAATAAAGAAAGTTAATACAAGAACTTAGGCCCAGAATCATCAAGCTAAAAACTGCTTGCAAAGGGACAAATTCTCAGAATCTGCCTTTTGTGACCGGCATTGCTATTGCATTTAAGGAATCTCAAATTGAGATTCCTTAAATGCAATGCATTAAAGTTAAAAGAAATAGCGATTTCGCTAATAGGAGGAGCAAATTACTGTGAAGTTGAACTTCATGGTAATTTGCAAAAACTTAGAAAAATGCTTAGTACATTTTTCAAAGTTCCGTTTTACACACAAACATGCCCTTAGGGCATGTGTGTGTGCAAGATGTACCCATATGCAGATTTCAGGGGTGCAACAGGGTGTCCTTTTTAGGTCGAGGTAATATCCGGTCTGCCGAAGGCAGAACCGGAAGTCCGAGAATTAATGTTTCTTAGAGTGGCTGCTTTATCCCGCCTCTCTTTTTGTCTCTCCTCCATTGGCTGGCTTCCTAAACGGAGGCCAGCCATTGGAGTAGAGAGCTGTCCCTCCAAAGAAGCTCAGTCTTTTTCGGATTTGGGGGCGTAAGTTTTGCTGTTCTTTAGACAGTGATGTTGTCTGTCACTCAAAACAGCAAAACACGCCCCCAATCTGAAAATTTTCAGAGTTGCCGGTCGCCATTTTCCTGTTTGTTAAAGATGAGGTAGGTCGCCTGCTCCCGCTGTCCTCGTTCCCGCCCCCTCCCGCTGTTCGCTGCTCTGTGTTTGTTTGTTTCAACTACAATCCTTTGATCCTGTGGTCAGAGGTTCGAATCCTCAACAATGGCTGAAGCGCCTTTCGTTTTCCACGTCTCCCTTCATGTGAGTTTGTTTCACCTACAGTCCTCGCACCTTTACGTTTCCCCGTCTTCCGTCGTGTAAGTTTGTTTCTCCTTCGCGCCTTTCGTTTTCCCCGTCTTCCTTTGTGTAAGTTTGTCTCACCTACAGTCCTCTGATCTCGTGGTCAGAGGTTCGAATCCTGGTTGTTGAACTGGGTACAAGTCCAAATAAGTTGAGTAACAAACATCCTTTTTGTGTCAATAATATTGCTAAGAGATAGGGCGAGCATGCACTTCACAGATACACGTCACTCCTGGCCTTCGCACCGTTTCACAGTTACACCGAGTCCATGCGAAGATGTTTCATGAACTCCTCCAGCGACTGGACTCCTGCTCCTCAGGGAATCTGTGAATACCACCTCACCCGCTTGTGCAAATGAAAACAAGGTATGTATGCCACGTAAAACGAGGTAAATTGTATTTCAGTAGGTTGGCTGGAAAGAATGAGGAGAGCACTGTCAAAGCTGGCGACGTTGGAGCTGGTGAACCCAGTTCGCAGCGGCTCAACAAACTTGTGAATACGCGCCCAAAAAAAGTGACACCGAGTAATGTAACTGGTGCTCATGTAAGGCACTCCGAGATCTGAGGGTCGAGTTTGCGCTATGTGAAACTGCAAAAATGTTGATGTGTCTAATTTTTTGCCTGGATGTCCGCTTAGTCAGGGAAGCTTTGTGAAACGACCGGGACTCAAGTTTGTCATTTGACAGCGTGTGTGTATTGCAGCCTCTCTGCTTTTCCAGGTTTCTTGCAGCTCTGTGACTAGACGCACAGTTGGCATCTTGCTGACATCTGTTCTTTTGTCACCAGCCTGAGACAAACAACAGCAGGCGGGGTTAAAGGTTGACTTCCTGTACTCCAGAGCAAAACTATCATTAGCAGCTGCTTCCCAGCTACCTGCCAGAGTGATTTATGGTTTCTGGAGGAGGAGAAAGGGACTCAAGGAATCCTTGGAGTCCGAATACTTCTCTGCTACAGGTGCGTTAAAACGAGGAATCGCATGGGGCTGACGGTACTTCGTGCGCTCGAATTAAAGTGCACAGACTCTATTCATTGTACGACTTTGCATAGCAAAGCTTAATTGGAACAGATGTTTAAGAAAGAATTTATTTTGGGTGCTTCACTTTCGCATTGCTGACCACAATTATATCTCTATACATTTCACTTGCTTTGCTTGTGCAATATCGTGTGCGACCTATATGTTTCATCATTATGACAGGCCCGAAGAGTTCTGCATATCTTTAACATTATCAGGTGCCTTTTTAGACCAGGAAGAGTCAATTCGCAGTGCTTAACGGTAAAGTGGCGCTTAACTGTCTGGCTTTGGGCGCCCCTTGTCCTGAGTGTCTCCTGCTGGGACGGTGCCTTTGTGACTTGCTCTCTCAAAACATCACTACCTCACTCTCTATCTCACTACCTCACTCTCTATTTCACTACCTCACAACTTCACTCTCTCTCTCAAACTCACTACCTCACTCTCTCTCTTTCTATCTCACTAACTCACTTTCACTCTCTCTTTCACTACCTCACTCTCTCTATCTCACAACCTCACTCTCTGTTTCTATCTCACTACCTCAGAACATCCCTCTCCCTCACTACCTCACTCTTTCACTACCTCACTCTCTCGGTCTCTCAATACCTCACTCTCTATCTACCTCACTCTCTCTCTCACTACCTCACTCTCTATCTACCTCACTCTCTCTCACTACCTCACTCTCTATCTCACTACCTCACTCTCTATCTCACTACCTCACTCTCACTCTGCTAATGCAATAGGTCTCGCATATGCAAGCAATTAAGCTATTGCCAATATAAAGGACAATGCCATTTATTTAGGGATACAAAAAAATAAAAAAATAATGAGCAATACCAACAGCTCTACCTATAATATTGCCGAGACCATTGCATTGTAAATGCTTGTTTCACCCTGGCACCCTTGAAATTGCAAACTAAATTTGCGATTCTCTAATTGAGAATCGCAAATTGAGATTGTCTTCCCATTCATTCCTATGGGCCTCCTTAGGAATGAATGCGACTTAATTCCTTAATTGCGACTCGCAATTTGCGAGTCGCAATTAAGGAATTTTAAGAAATCGCTATTTTTTAAGCGAGTTCTTCATGCATTGCATTTTGCTATTCCTTATTGGCGAATCCTTCTTTTTCGCTAATAAGGAATCACAAAATGGATGTTTGATGCATCTAGGGGTTAATCTTTGAACGTAGCAGGCGTCAAAACAGTGTTACACTTGAATGATAGGATTTGAAGTAGATACATTAGGACCACTATCATTATACATGTCATTTCATTAGTTAGGCACCTTTACACTTGGTTCAAAGTCAGAAGAAGTAGAACATTTTTCCACATCCGGTGTGTTATCACTGATATTGCATGACATTTAATTAGGAAATTGTGTTTGCAGCAAATCAATATTATAATTTTTTTACCATTAGAATTAAATTCCCAAGCAATATAATCAGTTCCTTTCCTATTGTGTACTCCCACTGTGCATACAGGACAACATTTTAGACCACAAAAGTGGAAAAATTTGGAAAAAACAGGAGAATGCATTTTCCCCATTTACTTCTATCGAAGCAGGGGCGCTTTCAGGCCGGAGACAGCTAAAATAAAGCCATTTCTGGCTGCTAAAATTGGGAGTCTCCCGCCTGAATCGGGTCTGTTGGCATGTATGATTTTGTTCTCAATCAACTTTTTTGGAAATGGTTTAGAACTGAATACTACTAATTCAACTGTTGTACAAGTAGCCCTCACAACTGGCACAGGTTCAGAAAATGTATACTCTCCCATGCAAACTTTCCTAGGTTTCTTCACTAAAACCCAGTCGCCAACATTTATTTGCCTGATTTCTTCTTGATGCAGCAGAAGCAGTGGGGGGTCCTTTATTACCATATATGTAGGAGAGTAGGGTCTGCAATCCTATGGTCACCCCAAATTTTTGCTTTTTGCTTCACTAGTTTACGACTTTCCCTGGCTGTGGGCCTGCTAATTAGACCCACAGCCTAGCTGTTCTCTCTCTAAATTAACATCCATGTACTTTAGGTGCATTTACCAATTGGTATTGGGTCACTCTTGTAAGTCCTTGTACAGTGTATCATAGGTACACAGGGCATAAGTGCACCCAAGGCCTACCAGGGGCTGCAGCATGTATTGTGCCACCCCTGGCTGGCCATCTAAACAGACACAACTGGCTGGTAACACAGCTGGGGGAAGATGGTGTAATCACCCTTTGCTTTAGATATAGTATACCTATATCTAACCCTAAAATGGACACTTATACTCCTATAAGTCACTCCTATGGCAGGCCTTAACAATCCTGGAGGCAGAGTGCTTGGAATTATGTGAGATGGTGCTCTAGCATGAGCTGAGCCTGTCTGCAGCTTTCAGAACCAAGTCCTTTAGCTGTTTCTATGATAACGCTATACCATATACTCTTAAGTGCATTATAATCCTCGTGGTTATTGCTAACTTTGGCATAGCATTATCAAAACATGTCGAGTAAGGTGTCATACGAATTGGAAAAATACCCCCTCGCCAGGTCTGGCGACGGGGGTAGCATTTCACCCTTTTAGAGGGACACAACATGTATGTAACTGTGAACCCCGGTTAAAGTTAAACAGAGCCTCAGCATCACAAAATGGATGCTGCCACCACAGACACGAGTCTGACCTCCTGCTGCTGGGAGTCCTTCCAGCTAGCGAGGCCTGGACAAAGGGTTTCCTGCCTTGGGAGGTGCCAGCACCACCCCAGACACGATTTTGTGTATTGAGCAGGACAGGCTGAAAGGAATGAGACATGCCTGGGGCACACAAGGTGTCCCTGTGCATACCCCGGTTCAAACCAGTTGCTGGGGCACTCCAGCCCCAGCTCTGGCGCGAAACCGGACAAAGGATAGGGGGTGTAACCACCCCCTTCCTGGTCCCACCCATAGGAGGGACCTAGTCACAGTACAGCCCCCCTTTAGGAGAATAAAGGTAGAAGCTGGTCCCATTCCAAGTTTGATTATTCCTGATTTGAAACTACAAAGAAGAAACTCTGGACTTCGACGTTCTGCTCCACAGAAGACTGAAGAAATCTCCCTTGTGGCCAAGAAGTGACCACCCTGCACAAGCAGGCACCATCAAGCGTCCTAGCGGTTCACTTTGTCGTCCTTCCCGGTGGAACCGGACTTCAGAGCCCGACGAGACCCGGACTTCCAGACCTCTCCGACCTCTCCCTACATCTGCAGCACAGCTGAGATCCGTGGGTGCGACGAGACACGTGGGACTGGCCATATTGGAGAAACTGCACTTCGCTTCCAGCACGACTCCAGAGGCATCCTCTAGAAAGTGCTTTGGGGATTGAGAAGCCCCAGCCCCGAGCAGCTCCTGCACAGAAGATCAGCCCTCCAGCATCCACGAGATCTGCGTGGGGCCCTTTTGCTTGATTGCTGCTCGACGTGTTGTCTGGTCACTTGCCGGCTGGATAGTGGCCTCCTAGACGACGATCCATGAAATCTACACCGCTGGTCTGGTTGCTCCAGACTGGCCCTTGCTTCCCTGCAAAGGAGAAGCACCCCGGACCCTCCTGGTCCGCACCAGACGCCATCTTCCATCACAGCGTGAGTTGCCTTTGCCAAGGCCTGTTGACTCCGAATCCGGATCCGACACCGCCGACAGCGAGAGCCTGCGTGGGACAGCTCGTGCCTCCATCCTGGTCGTCGAAGACACCTCCTGGTCCACATGGCTGCAGATTCAATCGTCCACTCTTCACCTGTTCGCGACAACAGCATCTGGTTCCTTCCTGGTTCCACTCCGGTCACTGGCTAGTGACTTTGAACATTGTCCCCTCTTCTTTCAGGTCTCCATCTTCCTCGATCCACCCTTGGATCGCACCGGACATCTTCCTCCTGGTCGCCTGCAGCATCTTTCTTCAAGGCTCCATAGACTTCGACGCGGAAACCCAACACACTTTCACACCTATGCACCCGCAGCCCGTGGGTGAGGTAACGAGAGCATTTCGGTGCTCAAGGGTAGATTGACTCTCCTAGTGTCCAGGCATCCTGTCGTTTTAGTCTTAACCAGTCGGAACTGTCTTTTACTTACCTTTTCGTAACTTGTAGTGTCCTTTGACTTTATCCCGCATCTCGCGTGTGAGTTCACACTCTGCACACGCGTCCCGTGGGCCTCCTGCTCCTTACCTAAGGTCAGGGTAGTGTAGTCCCAGCGATCCTACAGCCTCTGGACATCCTCATTTCCTCTATCGATTTCCTTATACCATTTACTTAGTATATGGTTTGTCGTGCCCCTGGGCACCATTGTAATTTGTGCAACTTAACATATTTTTCTTAAGAGTCTTGTCATGTGCTTAGCCCTCTGATCTCATAAAGAGTTCAGAGGTGTTATGTTAGTAATAAATATCTTGTTTATTTTCATAACAACCTGTGTGGTGTCCTTTCATTTGGTGTGCAAGGGGTTATATGTGGTAAAACAGCTGGCTTCACATGCCAAAAGAGTTTAGCCGAAGACTGCTTTGTCCATGCTACCATTAGGATAGCTGGTCTATAAGGTTGACTTACAACCAATCACCATAAGGGTTGTTTGGACTGATACAAGGTGATCACTAGAACTAGTGAGCATCATATATCAGGCCAACTTCTCACAATATGTCCCACACCAACCTTTATAATACTAGTAGAAACGTAACTCTAACAACAGGCCCATAAGTCATTATCATTCCTTGTAACAATATCAAAGGTCCTCCAATGGATCTTTGGTAGAGCTAAAAGGGACTAAGGGGCTCATTACGATGGCAAACAATCGCCACCGCCTTCCGCCATCGTAATGAGATTTACCCACCGCCATAATAGGATGGCGGTGGGTATCGCGACGGACGCAAAGTGCGTTCACCGGTGGCAATCGGTACGATTGCCTGCTGGGCGTAGCTGGGCCACTAATATTGTGCCGGTGCCTAGAGGTCTTTCCATGCCGGTGATGCCGTCATGGAAAGGATGGTGGGGATTGGCTTTGGGAGCCCGTTGCAACATCTTCGTCTAAACATTCCTTGATTCCGCTTACCAGTCTCAGGTTCAATCATTTTGGAAAATCAAAAATGTAATAAAAAATTAATAAACTACATTTTGCTAAATTAGTTTCAAGTTGTTGCACTCCATACTTATTAGGCCTAATTTCTGAGCCTTGAGCTGTTCTCCACTTCTGGCTCTTCACTTATCGTTTTCACCTTTTCACACAGAATTTTAGAAATGCTTTTTTCCCAGTCGTTAGTTGACACCATGACAGTTGGTGGAGCAACCACATATGTCCACTCTGGTGCTGCATACTTCTTATTCGGCACCTTTATTCTTTTTGTTCTTCGTACTGGAATCTCTTCTTTTGTTCACACTGACTAGAATCTTCAAGCACTGTCTCTGGAATTTTTGCATTAACAGTGTATTTCAACTTCTTTACTCCTTTTGGCCATTTATCTTTCTGCCTTTGTAATTTCTTCTTATGAAGCCTTCTTTCTTTTTTCTTTATTGACTTTAGGGATTACTCTGTTCTTGGCATTGACAATGACAGTGCTATTCTCATTAGTCCCAGTAACTTGTGTCCACTCTACTTGATTTTTAACTCGGTCTGGAACATCTTTCTTCACGTCTTTCTTCTTCAGCAGGTTCTTCACTTTCAAGTGGACTTGGGACTCTTCTGGTGTGACTTGCATGAATCCAGTTTGGAAAAGTACCACACTTAACAGCTGTTTTCACCAGTATTATTTAATAGGGACCATGCCACCGAGGTTCTAAACAAGACTTCTTCACATGTTTTTATACTAGAACCCACTCGCCAGGACACAGATCATGTCCCTGTTCTTGCTGTGTTATTGTTGCAACTTCTTAAACCTGGTGAGACACAGAACATACCACGTCAGCCAATCCTTTGCAATAATCCAGTACTAAATCATCAGTAATGTTCATTAGTTGATTTGCTGGGACTGCCGGCAGTCTCATAGCCCTGCCCATCACTATCTCATGTGGGGACAGTACAGTTCTTCTGTCTGGAATGCTTCTCAAGCTCATTAACACCAATGGCAATGCATCAGGCTATTTCAGTGTTGTGGACTCACATACTTTTGCCAATCTAGATGTTATTGTGCCATTCATCTGCTCTATAACACATGAAGCCTCAGGTCGGTAGGCACAGTGCAGTTTATCTTCAATTTGTAATGCCGCACAAATCATCCGAATTGTTTCATTATTAAAATGTGTTCCTCTATCCTATTCGAAAGAGATTAGAAAATCGAATCTAGGAATAATATCTGTAAGTAGCAATTTAGCAACTGTTAGACTGTCATTACGTCTTGTTGGATATGCCTTAATCCAACAAGAAAACAGACAAACAACAACAAGAACATATTTTAATCCTTGGCACGGAGGCATCTCAATATAATCAATCTGCATGTGGGTAATTGGACCTGCTGCTTTCCCAATTCGTCCCATACTGACTACTGTTTTTCTCTCTGCATTTTGTTGCTGACAGACGATGCATCTTTAACAAAGACTTTTTGCTGTAACCCTGAAATTAGGGTTAAGCAACACCTGATGGAATAATCTAATCATGGCATCTCTACCTATGTGTGTTGGACTGTGATACACTCTTGCCATCTGCAAGAGCAGACTGGCATTACTGGTCTCCCATCTGTATACACCCACGCTTCATCATCTGACCTGCGTGTGCAACCTGATTTGTTCTACCCTTCTTTCTCTGAATCACTTGCTTCTTCCTGAAGATCCCTCACTTCATCCCAAGTTTCATCAGATGTGAACATTAACCTGCATTCCGTTTTTTTCAATTTATTCATTCTCTTGTTGTTCCTCATTAATTGAATATACATTTAGAGCACAAAATCTTCCAATTTCATCTACATAGCAGTTACCCAGTGTGATATACTGACAACCAGATCTATGCGCAGAGCACTTCACAACCTACATTTGTTCCGATAATGATAGTGCCATCAGTAGATCCTTGCAAACACAACAGGTGATGGACCGAATGTGGATTAATGTCACACACTCACCCCAGTCAAAAGATCTGGGCCCAAATCCATCGTTTTTTTGCACTCCACACCACCCTGGGTTAGACAATGGCGATATGCAAATCAGCTCTGACCCTGTGCCCCATGGGAACAGTCCAGTCCGAACATGGCTTTTGTAGTTCAGACTGGACTGTTCCCATGGGGCACAGGGTCAGAGCTGATTTGCATATCGCCATTGTCTAACCCAGGGTGGTGTGGAGTGCAAATAAACGATGGATTTGGGCCCAGATCTTTGGACTTGGGTGAGTGTGTGACATTGATCCACATTCGGTCCATCACCTGTTGTGTTTGCATATTCCGCCCTAAGTGCGCTGGGGATGCCCAGACGTGGGTCCCAGGCACTCCACACCACTGGAGTCAAGCTAGCCGGGCTGATGAGAGGTGTTACCTCGAAACCGGTCCGGTCCTCGGATGCTTGATTCCGTTCTGGGAAGGACATGGCTTTTGTAGTTCGGACTGGACTGTTCCCATGGGGCACAGGGTCAGAGCTGATTTGCATATCGCCATTGTCTAACCCAGGGTGGTGTTAGGGGCAAAAAAACGATGGATTTGGGCCCAGATCTTTGGACTGGGGTGAGTGTGTGACATTGATCCACATTCGGTCCATCACCTGTTGTGTTTGCATATTCCGCCCTAAGTGCGCTGGGGATGCCCAGACGTGGGTCCCAGGCACTCCACACCACTGGAGTCAAGCTAGCCGGGCTGATGAGAGGTGTTACCTCGAAACCGGTCCGGTCCTCGGATGCTTGATTCCGTTCTGGGAAGGACATGGCTTTTGTAGTTCGGACTGGACTGTTCCCATGGGGCACAGGGTCAGAGCTGATTTGCATATCGCCATTGTCTAACCCAGGGTGGTGTGGAGTGCAAAAAAACGATGGATTTGGGCCCAGATCTTTGGACTGGGGTGAGTGTGTGACATTGATCCACATTCGGTCCATCACCTGTTGTGTTTGCATATTCCGCCCTAAGTGCGCTGGGGATGCCCAGACGTGGGTCCCAGGCACTCCACACCACTGGAGTCAAGCTAGCCGGGCTGATGAGAGGTGTTACCTCGAAACCGGTCTGGTCCTCGGATGCTTGATTCTGTTCTGGGAAGGACATGGCTTTTGTAGTTCGGACTGGACTGTTCCCATGGGGCACAGGGTCAGAGCTGATTTGCATATCGCCATTGTCTAACCCAGGGTGGTGTGGAGTGCAAAAAAACGATGGATTTGGGCCCAGATCTTTGGACTGGGGTGAGTGTGTGACATTGATCCACATTCGGTCCATCACCTGTTGTGTTTGCATGTTCCGCCCTAAGTGCGCTGGGGATGCCCAGACGTGGGTCCCAGGCACTCCACACCACTGGAGTCAAGCTAGCCGGGCTGATGAGAGGTGTTACCTCGAAACCGGTCCGGTCCTCGGATGCTTGATTCCGTTCTGGGAAGGACATGGCTTTTGTAGTTCGGACTGGACTGTTCCCATGGGGCACAGGGTCAGAGCTGATTTGCATATCGCCATTGTCTAACCCAGGGTGGTGTGGAGTGCAAAAAAACGATGGATTTGGGCCCAGATCTTTGGACTGGGGTGAGTGTGTGACATTGATCCACATTCGGTCCATCACCTGTTGTGTTTGCATCAGTAGATCCTTTACACGCTTTCTGTTTCGGATTGGTGCACCCGAAGAGGTTAAGTATCCACATTGAGACCACAACTGCCCAAAGTCATGTACGACCCCAAAGCCGTATTGACTATCAGTGAAAATTGTCACCTTCAATTGTCTTGAAATGGTACATGCTCTTGTGAGAGCTTTCAACTCAGCCACTTGTGCAGAACTCACTCCTTTCAACCATGATGCTTCAATTACATTTGCCACGGTGCAAGTTGCATGTTTAGCTCGTAAACATCCTTTTGAATCTCTCAAACATGACCCATCTACAAACAGTATAACATTAGATTCAGGCAGCTGGGTATCTTTAATATCAGGTATTGGCTTCGTATACAACTCACTCATATCCAAACAATCATGGTCAACTTTATCCAGAACTTCTTCACAGTCTGGAGTTGGTAAAGTAGCTGGATTTAAATTCATACATCTTGCCACTGTCACATTTTCCGCACCCAATATTATTTGCTTATATTTTGTTAAGCAGCTGCTTGTGAGTTGCTGTGTGCGAGTTCATGTTAACAAAATCTCAACTGAATGTGGCACATACACTCTCAGCGGGTATCCCATTACAATTGACTCACTGTTCAAGACTCACACATGTAGAAGCAACTGCTTTCAGACATCCTGGCAATGCTGCAGCGACTGGGTCCAAAGTAGCAGAAAAATATGCCACTGGCCTTCATGCTGTTCCATGTGTTTGCATTAGAACTGAAAGGGCACAACCTTCAAGTTCTTTGCAAAATAACACAAATTCCTTTTTAAAGTCTGGCATCCCTAATGCTCGTGCTCAACATAAACTGTCTCGCAACTCTAGTAATGTTCTCATTCACTCTTCATCAAGATGTATTGTATCTCACATCTTTGTGTGTCAATCTTTGTAACGGCTTGGCAATCAGTGAAAAATTCATAATCCACTGTCTACAATATCCAAGCATTCTTCCTTTAGAAATCCGCCTGTTAGAGGATTTATTAGCATTTCGCAGGGCCCTGAAAACTCTTTTGTTTTAATCCCCTACCTCCTTCTCTTTTTCCTGTTTTAGTGTTGTGTTGTGTCCACCATTCCCTGCGCCAGGACGCTCCTTAGCTGGAGCATCTGTGCGCAATAAAAATGTCAATAACATAACATAACATAACAAAACATTCAAACTTTTTTCTGAGTTTTTGGCGGATTAATTCGCATATTAGCATTGATCGCATCCTGAAAAATGGAATGGTGGGTCCTTGTTTACTGAAATGATTTAATTGCTGATTGTATGTACGAATTGCCATGGGTTGGGTCTTCGTAAATGAATATGACCAGTTTCCTTGTATCCCCCTCGGAGTCAAATGTGGTAATGTTGAGACATCAACAGTGTACACATTTCTATAACTATTGATATGTATAGTCAATTGAGCAAAAGTTAATAAAAATACTTAAAAAAACATATCTATTACAGGTGTTACTCCTGCAATTGTTTTATCACTCATTTTATACTGTGGTGTTCTTGGAAATTCTACATTCAGTTTTATTGTAATCTGAATTGGAGCAACTCCCTTCATCAATTGCGATTCTCATATTACCATGACTAGAGAATCTGGATTTTATTAAAGACACGGAGGCTGACATTATGTATTATTCCTTTAATGCAGTCCAAGCAGCCGCTTACATCACAATATTAAAAGGTTCCAGAATAGAACAATAGTAACACATGAAAGGCATGAGCCATCAACAATCTGCCTCTTTTAAATGTGGAGAAAAATAAGTTCATGAAACTTGAAACATCAAAACGATCTTCTGATGAGCAGGATGAAGGAGAAGGAAGAACAAAGGTAAAACCAAAGGCCAGACAACACACAGTTAAGGAGCGTTACCTGAAAAGAGAAAGAAATATCTCTTGAATGTAAAAATGAGTGTCAAGCTTATCACGCTAAAAGGAACAAGAGATGAAACAAGTACTGTTAATAAAAAGTACATTAATAAACTGTAACAAAAACGGCATTAAATCATTGTAAGACCACCAAGGGTTGGGATGGGAGGGATAATGTCAACCTCTGTGTCTTTAATGAAATCCAGATTATCTAGTCATGGTAATATGAGAATCGCAATTTCATTACAAGAACGAAGGCTACATTATGCATGTTGGTAGCTTTGTAAAACAACATCAGACATATGTTCAGTAGGCTTGAAATAATGACGTGCAAAGGTGCTGCTAGCATTTGACCAATCAGCAGCTTTGAGAATGTCGTCCAACTTACCTCCAGACCAGAGAGATTTACTGGCCATAGCACTCCAATAAGGGAGTGAGCTTGAAAAATGTCTTTAAGTCAATACCTGCTAAACTCATAACAGTCTTAACCCATCTAGCAATAGAGGTCTAGGTTATGCCTTTATGGGGTTTAACAAAGGATATAAGTAATTGATTAACCTCCTGAGGGCGAAGAGCAAACATTCTGCTATCATACTCTCTCATGCAGTCTACAACGCAAAGTTTTGGACATAAATCAAAACTTGGGTAAAAGATTGAATCAGACATAGTCTTTGTTCTTCTATGAATCTCAAATTTTACTCTGAACATGTTATAAGATCTATTCGTACTCTCCGGGGCTTTGACATCAGAGACCCTTCTGCATGAGTGGCTTAGTAGAGTAGCCAGCTTAATGTAAAGATTTTTTCTATTGAGGAGATTATTAACAGGCCAGTTATTGAAAAGATCAAGAATTAGTTTGACATCCCAAAGACTTTCATATTTAGGTTTAGGAGGTCTTCTTAAACAAATGCTCTACAAACGATGAAATCAGAAATAATAAAAGGTAGCGATGCAGAGCTGCGTTGGAGTGCGCAGCCTGCATCGGTGGAAAGAGGTGAAAAACAGGAGTTAAACGAAGACATTAGGTAAGCTCATGGCATGAGGAAGTAGAACAAGGATGAAATTGAAGAATAATTGTTCACATGAAAAACAAAATATTAAGGTTCGATTAACCATCTGAAAATCTTTAAATATATTCAAACATTAGAAATAGTACATAAGCTGAAAGAAAAGGCAGGTTAATCTGGTCAGTCACGCAAGGATGGGACTAGGGAAGGGGTGTAGGGAGAGGTCCGTAAATAGGAGATCGGTATAAAGGCAGTAGGAAGGGGGGTGGGGTTAAGCCACACACAAGGGAACTTCAAAATAGAGATAACAAGCATTTACAATGCAATGGTCTCGGCATCATTAAAGGTAGAGCTATTGGCATTGCTCATGACATTTCTTTTTTTTTCTTTAAATCATAAATAAATGGCATTGTCATTTACATTGCCAATAGCTTAATCGTTAAATAAATGGCATTGTCTTTTACAATGGGCAACTGCAAGACTTTGTTTGTAATGTAAGCCATGCTTTCGCAGTACTGTTGAATTTCATTATCATCTCCTTGTGCTATTTTTCAGCCGTATATAGCGTGAGTTTTGTGGAATTAAGCATAGTGTAACCTACCTTTGTGTTTTGGAACCTTGTGTAACAAGACATGTGTTCAGCTGTTCTTCGTTTTAGCTCCTGTGTGTCAGTGCACAGTGTAAGCGCACAAGCATACCCTGCTCTCTCTGGAACAGTCACTCTGCACTCTGCCCTCAACAGCTCTCTGCCCTCAACAGCACTCTGCCCTCAACAGCACACAGCACTCTGCCCTCAACAGCATTCTGCCCTCTACAGCACTCTGCCCTCAACAGCACTCTGCACTCACAGCACTCTGCACTCACAGCACTCTGCACTCACATCACTCTGCACTCACAGCTCTCTGCACTCAACAGCACACAGCACTCAACAGCATACAACACTCTGCCCTCAACAGCACTCTGCACTCAACAGCACTCTGTCCTCAACAGCTCTCTGCCCTCAACAGCACTCTGCCCTCAACAGCACTCTGCCCTCAACAGCTCTCTGCCCTCAACAGCTCTCTGCCCTCAACAGCTCTCTGCCCTCAACAGCACTCTGCACTCAACAGCACTCTGCACTCAACAGCACACAGCACTCAACAGCACACAGCACTCTGCCCTCAACAGCCCTCTGCCCTCAACAGCACTCTACCCTCAACAGCTCTCTGCACTCAACAGCTCTCTGCACTCAACATCTCTCTGCACTCAACAGCTCTCTGCACTCAACAGCACTCTACACTCAACAGCACTCTGCGTGAAGTCCTGTCAGCGGCACCGTCACCGATCCCACACCGACAGGGCCCAGCCCTGCCTGACGGGAGACTGGGGTATTGACACTGCGCACGTGCGGAAATGAGGGATTCGTCACCTCTTTAACCCTTTAGGGATGTGCCCCATCATGGATGGGCGACTACCTGGGCAAAAAGTACGCAAGTCACATAAATGCATAAAACACAACCTATAACATCGCCCCTACTCATTTCTGCAGCTGTACTTGCGTATACAATTTCTGTAGGATGTACGTGGCATAAGGGAAAGATCCTGGCGACCTCGCCGAGCTCGCCTCACAATCAATACAAGTGTGGGTCTTTGCGGTAATTAACGCCGTAAAGGTCTCCCACCACCACCAGGTCCAACAGTACAGTGCCCCCCATGCCTTTAAGTGTCTTTATTGTGTAAAAGTGTGCTGTGTGACTGCGGGGGTTCTTTAGGGACAGATAATTTGTGTGTGAAGTTCCTCTACATGTTGGGGAGTAGAAATGGGGGGCTGATTGCCCTCCCCCCTAAAAATGTAAACGTGTATCATATTTGAGAATTGGTCTGCTCCACAGTATGGAGGTGCTTTATAAGGTAAAACACCGCAAAGTGAAAACCCCTCCATTCCACAGCAGAGCTGCTTTAGATCCCCTGTATGAGGAGCCGTATTACAGGATTGCTGCGCCACGTAAGACGGACGTTCTCCCTCACAGTAAACATCGTGAATAGTCGCTCTAGGCCACTTCTGTGTATTTTATACGTATTTCAACAGTGCACTTCCACACTGGCATTTACTCTGAGTGGCCAGTGCAAAATCAGCACTTGCACTGACTTGCCTTTGGAAAAAAAGTATTTTGCTTTACCTTGCCAATTACAAAACAGGTACTGTTTGTTGTGAAAATTAAATAGCCGATTGGACTTCGCTCAAGGCAAATGCCGGCTGTGTACTAATTCATGTTTGATCCATTTTTTTAAATTACATTTAGTGCACACTGCTCCGCACGTGCTGCTTTCGGGGCAAATCTGCAGTGCACCTGTGCAAAGGGCACGGACCGTGGCCTAGTCACTCTTCCAAGTGTAAAGACGACTCTAGCAGCGCTGGTTGAGAGAACCAATACATTTGGAGCTGCGCTATATGTGAGGGGATTTTTCCAGTCCGGCACGATTCCGAATGGAGCACGAGAGAGGATATGTAGGCAGGATGGCAGCCATGCGTTACTGCGCACCTGTGGGATCCATCTCACAGGAGCTCGGCGGCACAGCTGCGTCAAACCACATCTGAGAGGCCCTGAGTAGGGCTTCCACGCTGGTCAGTGCCCCGTCATAGACTTCATAATAGTTCCAAGCCGTACTATCACTAGCGCCTAGAGTTCATTCACTTGTCACCATGAGCTATATAAACGGTCATTTTAAGCTACACGACCAACATCAACCCCTAACAAATAAAGTTGCCCCCAGGCTGGCCTCTGCAGTATGTTTACGCTTCTCGTGTAACATGTCCCATACGCTTTGTAAATAAAGTATAGCGCTTGGAACATTCTGAAGCAGACCTGTGCATTTGGAGCTATATAAGACAAAATACGTGCAGCTATCAATAACCATGATACAGCTTGTTCCAAGTAGTGCTTCCGATCGCACATGCGCCGCTTCTATACGCTGCGAACATGTTCACACGGCAGACGTCCATGCAGTTAAAGGCATGTTTTAGTAGATTTGTCCGTGTGTCAGACCATAATGCTGTACTCTTCAGTCTCAGCAGTATGCATATTATCTTAGTCTCGTACTTTTCGCCTAGATATTGGTCATTCCGTGAGTCGGCGCTACAAAAAACATACCCTCAACTTAGTCGCTGACTTTATACCTTTATATAATGATCACACGACACCCACCACGCAGTTTACTTTTATGCAGGACTCTGCCTCCCAGTGGCTAGATCCGGTGCATATAATGTTTTAATTACACTTTAAAGGGAACATATTTAACTGGTCGTTTGCATACATGTTACTCAGCAATCCGTGGTCGCTACCATCTCTGGTCCAGTCACTGAATCCTTGCCCTCCCTCACAAGAAGTGTCACAGCTCGGAACAGAAGTTCGGGGACTTTGTCCGCCACCGAGAAAGCTTTCGCCGGGTCATACCACGACCTCGGTTTGTTGGGGTGGGGAAGAGAAGCCACCGTATCTCATAACCGCCCCTCACCCCAGTAAACACGCCGTACATTAAGTCGCCCAGGTTATTATATCAATCGTAAGACCAGGTATATATAAACAAGCACAAAGCAGCAGCCTTCTGTTTTATGTCACAGTATACAAGCAATGCAAACAAACCAACATCCTGAGATTGTGTAGCACGCTTACACCTAGCTATGCAATTGTCATCCCATTAATAACATTTAGAGCTCTTTTACAAAGCCATCACCACCCTACATGTTTGTAATCACGGCTTCCAGAGGGTGGCGCGTTGCAGTTTCATCAACATGGTCCGGGCAGGTTGCTCTTAAAACACTGTGCAGGTGCATTAATCCAGAGAGCTACCCACCAGGCACGTCTGCTCACAGATAAAAGGCTGAGTGCCTCGGGCTCCAGAGATGCTGGGTGAAACTGGTCCTTCGCGCGCCAAAGGGGACTCTGACCGCCCCGCGGGTGAGGGAAAGGTGAGCCCTCACAAGTGAACTTTGTCGGCAGGGGAGAGGGCACGGGGTGCCCACCATGCCAGCGGGTCCTGCCTCTGAGCACGCCAGGGCAACTTCTTACCTTCACTGCCGGCGGCGCAGACGCAGGGAGCCATGCTGATACCGATGTACAGTATGTAGGTGGCCATCCCCCGTGCCCGGGCCATGGTCCGGCGCTGCTGGGTGGCACACGGCCGGGGAGCTCTGCAGCCGGCTCCCCCTCTCCTCCTGCGCGCCTCAGTGCATGAGCGTCTTTGCTGCAGCCGGGCTAAGTGCATCACGCTGCACTTTAAACACACTGCCTCGCATCCACACAGGCAGCCCGAAAGGAGGGTGGGAGCGGACTGTCCATCAGAGCCTGTCAGCCAATAACATTCCAGAGCTGTGCAAAAGTACTTCTTGTAAGGGCAGCTCATTTTCCCGCGCCTCATACTGGCTATGCTGAGTAATCATCTGCTGACAACAGGAAACGAGCAGTGGTGCGCGCCCGTAGCCCCGAGCCCTAAAAACAGGAGAATGGTGCAAGCGCGCCCGGCATCTGACTTCAATTACCACGGCCCCTGACAGCTGGTAATTGATGAAATATAGCCATCTGCTGCGCGTCTCCGCACGGAATATGCAGGAAGCGGAGCAACTCTACAGCCTATGGCCTATTGCGTGCTGGCTTGTAAAAACACAGCCATGTGAGGGCCAATTGCCAAGCAGCTGCCATAAATAACGAGCTTCTCTGGAATTCGTAGGTTATTTTTTCGAAGTCCTCAGAAAAGGACTCTTAGGCCACACCCACTTCATGGGATGTAGGCCGAGCCCTAAAAATAAATAATGGCAATGAAGGAAAATGAACTTATCTGCTTAGAGCTGCATTTAAAAGAGGCAAATTGTTGATGGCTCATGTCTGTCATGTGTTGCTATTGTTCTATTATGGAACCTTTTAATATTGTGATGTAAGCGGCTGCATGGACTGCATTATAGGAATAATGCATAATGTAGCCGCCGTTCCTGTAATCAAATCCAATGTC
The DNA here is from genome assembly GCF_964263255.1 of Lissotriton vulgaris. Taxonomy (NCBI): domain Eukaryota; kingdom Metazoa; phylum Chordata; class Amphibia; order Caudata; family Salamandridae; genus Lissotriton; species Lissotriton vulgaris. The sequence continues at coordinate 1,109,633,006 of NC_141691.1, forward strand.
TTTCTCTGAAAAATCCCACACATCTGTCAACACCGTATTTCTCAATTCAACTGGCAAATCATTTGCTGTAAGCAATGGATACATTTCATTCACTTCTGTTTCCTGCCTCGACAACTTGAATATTTGTCTTCATCCTTTGTGTGAAATGCTATTCCATCTGAGGTACAATAGGTGGGACAGTTAATTTTACACAAGTCCCGTCCTAACAAATTAACCGGACTTGAGTCACACATAACAAATTTGTGTAATTCTTGCAAATTTCCAATTTGAACTTTCATTGGTTTAGTTATTGGCGTTTCAGTTTTTTTATTTGACAGTCCTATAACTTGGATATTTGCTCCCAAGAGGGTTAGGTTTGGTTTTTCCACAGTTCTCACAGTGGAACTGGTAGCACTAGTATCTACAAGGAAAGTAATAGCATTACCTTCAACCTCGCCATCCACGTATGGACCTGACTGATCTACCTCTAAAGATGCGCCAAGAACGCACTCTTCCTACCCCCTCAGGCACCGTAATTGTGACGAATCCGAATCATTCTCTTCCGTTTGTAGTATATATTGTGAAACCACTTGCACATTTGAATCTGGTTGACCATTAGTATGGAAACAAGTATTCACATTTTGTCTTTGCATTTGACCATTCACATTTTCATTTGGCATTTGAGCTTGCAGTATTTGTAAACCCTGTCCCCTATTATTTGACACCTGTACTTGTTGATTTTGATTTTGCATCTGATTCATTTGTACCTGATAACCCTCATTCTACATCTGCATTTGATTCAAATCACATGTTCCCACTTCTCCTCGATTATTCAACAACATCCTACACTTGCGTCGCCAATGTCCACATGTACTGCAACCATGACAAGGAAATTTCTTTTTCAAATCTTCTTTGTCTCTGAAATTACCCCTACCTCTTCCTTGACCCACTGGAATTATTTGCGTCACTGTATTGCCATTTGAAACTTCACCTTTCCTACCAGTATTAGTATGAATTTTACCTCGATAGTCATCTGTTAAATCTGTGCCTAAATATCCTTCTTTCTTTGCTGCCTTTATTTGTGCTAACATCAATTTTTCTATGTCTCATTTCCATGTCATCTCCACAAAATTTCTCATGAAGTGTTCCATCAATTGTATTACTCTGCCAATATATCAAATGTTGCTGAATCATAGCACTTATTTCTGCTCTCAATCCCAAAAAAAATCTAAATACAAAATGTCCTGTGTCCTTTGCTGTGATATCTTCTATACCACTAAATTGTTTAAACACCTGAAGAAGTCTCTCATAATATGCATGCACTGATTCTTTCTATTCCTGAGTCGTTCTGTCAATTTTCACCCAATCTGTTTCTTTTGGATAAACTTTCCCTTTCAGATATGTAATGACCTACCTGAATATATTTTTTCATAATTTCTTCAGAAGGAGCTCCTATTTTAGGATCTCTTGGATACTCTTTTTTCAGCCACGCCACAGCAGTTTTACACTCAGCCCACAAGTCTTCTGGATTCACAATATCAAAAAGACCATCCAAATCAACCCATAGAACTTTTGGACATTTTCACAAATCTTTCTACCTGTCAATACCATTCAACAGGCTTTTCTCTCAATTTTGGGAAATCATTCGTAAATGACAGTATATCTTGTCTTGACCATGGTACATGAACAAGACCACCTCCTGGTACTTCTGATTCTGTCTCCTTCTCCTCAACTCTCAAAGGATGCAATGGTAAAGCAGCATTTGCTTTATCATTTTCATCTTCCTTCTTTTTAGCCCATCTTCCTTTCCATCTGTCCAATTCTCCCCAACGTCTCAAAGTAGTAATCAACTCTTTAATTTGCAATCGTCTCCCAGAAACATTCAGATTTTCCAAATCTTTGTCAGTAAAATCCAATCTATAGGTCTTTTGTAATGCTATAGACTTTTCAATATCTACACCACACATCTGTGCAACTTCCGCAAAAAGTCTCATGTAAACTCCTCGCTTTTCGTGTAATAGCCTTACACAAAAATGATAATTCATCTTTCTTATATTTGCTCCACCTTTCTGGGCTAATGGTACCTACAATCATTTCCTCCAAATCTTTCTTTAGTCTACTCACATCTATGTAATCAACTTTGCTTTGACTACTACATCCAGGAGCTATTTCTCTTTAATCCATTCATTGAATTCTTCCAGCGATAGACCAAATGATCTTTGTGCATCTTCACCTGACTCACTTCTCGCTCTACTAGGTATTTGTGTGTTTATTCCCCTCTCCCCTTGAATTATTCTCTTGGGATCAAGATATACCACTCGTTTTGGTGTTGCATTATTCCTTGCAAAATCAACCAATTGTCCTTCTTTTCCCGTGATTATACTCCCATTCGTACCACTATTTCCATTGCTTCTTTCATTATTTCTAGCTGTTTTTTTGTGAATCATACGAGGAAGTTCATTACTCCTCTCTGGAACTGTTAAAGCATGCACTCAAGTAATCCCTTGTCCTTCATTGTATAATGGAACTATTGGACCAATTGTCACTGGTATTGACAAAGCATCCAGATTTATTATCTTTTCCATTCTAACAACTGACTTTTATCTATTCACATTTTGAACTTGTCTCACCTCATTGATCATTCTATTCATTGGCTGCTTTTCAATGTGAATTAAAGGAGCGCTTGGTGAAACTCGAAACATTTGTGTTTGTATTAATCTGCTCTTCCTGATATGGTGGAGACCTATTTAATAATAATTCATTCAGGAAATCTTCATCAATCTCATCTGCATTGTCCATTAAGTGTACACTTTTCTTTTGTGGTTCTTATTTTTCTTTGGATTTTTCCCCTTCACTTGCTTTGACTTCTCTAACTGGGAACATTTTAGTACCTTCAACAACATCTTTTCTCCACATTTTCTTACAAGCATCCCATTTTGCTTCAGAATATCTACTCAGGGTATTCTTATACATATTCTGGTATCTGTCTCTTTCTCTCTTGTATGCTTCCTAATCCCAGTCTTCCAGAGCTTTGTATGGCATAAGTCTTGTATTTAGACTCAAATTATTCATTCGTCTCCCAAAAGTCATGTACAAGTATGATAACCCCTTTCTAACGCTATGAATGCTGCAGGCGTTCCTTCAGGAGGCATCAGTATTCATTCTCTGATTTGTATTGGCTGATCTTTACTAAATAAAGTTTCCAACAATGTTATTATCTTCATGATTCTTTGCTAACTATAAGTAAATATCAGTATATTAATTCTAGTCTACGTATCTATGTTATTTCTCTTCCGTATTATGTTCTCAACTTCCAATCAAAGTTATTTACGATGTCCAATCTCAGTGCGAGTCTCACTAACTAACCTATAGCAGCGTGGCACCTCAGTGACGGTTTTCTCATCAACTGACCAGTACCAGCGCGGCTCACTGTTACATCAGTTTCATTCCTACTAATACTCCCTTTACAAAATCAATGTCAGCGTCTTTAACAAACAAAACAAACTACATTAACAGAGCTTGTCTGCTCCACTAAAAGAAATTCAAAAGTATTTTCATGTATTCTAAGAAAATCTACACTCCAGCACAATCTCGACCTGTGTGATTATGCCCTCTTATAAGTGGAAAATTCTTGGGACTTCCCCAGTTGCGCTTCTGAAGTGACCCCAACAAACCTCCACTACTTCATTCAACAACGTTCCCGTGCAGTAACTTTCAGTTTGACGACTGCCTAGTACTGTATCAACAGCGGACAATGCACATAAAGCTTAGTGTATGCCACACTAAGACAGCCCTTAGAATTATCCCGGGATCTTGGGCCTACGGTGGAGCCACTAATTTCTTTCCATTAAGATTCAACAAACCTCAATGTGACATAAAGATACTAACTCAACATATACCTTTAAACCATACATTTTGTCCAGTCCAAAAGTCTCCTTTTTCATACCTAATATTTTAGTCTAATCTAACCATCCTCTGCTACCAAAAATGGATGCAGCAAAAGCAGTGGGGGTCCTTTATTACTATATGTCCCACACCAACCATTACAATACTAGTGGAAACTCTAATGACGGGCTCATAAATCATTATCATTCCTTGTAACAATATCAAAGGTCCTCAAACGGATCTTTGGTAGAGCTTAAAGGGACTAAGTAATATAAATTGGAGAGCTATTCCCTCATGAGGACCTATAATGAAGAAACAGCTATATAACAATATTGATCATATATTTATCAGAAATAAATCATAACACCAGAAATAAAGATAGATACTATTCTTACTATTGTTTTCTCTTTGTTATTTTAGGAAATATGAATGGTCAATCACAAGTACAAACTGTAAATCATTATTTTTAGTTCTCAGTTACAGATTAAATCACCACAAACATTGCAAGATAAATTATTCAAATTCGTAAAACAAATCAGGTATAGAGGAGGGAGAGGGAAAAAAACAAAGCATTCAAAAACAGTTCTCTCACCAAGATAAGGGAAAGCTAACCACACAGTTGTTAGGATACTGCATGGGCAGCACCATCAGCCAATGATGTGCAAAGTCTCTAGGAAAGTTTTTCTCAAGATTTCAGTTGAATACACCAGTCAAAGTATTCAGGAATCAGCACAGCATGCAGCATACCACGAACGCAGGACAGGTCACCAGGGTTGTGAACGAGCCAACAAACATTTTCTCACAGTTCATTTTATAGTAATGTTGTTACTTTGTTTCAACTAAAATGTTTCTCTTCTATCCCTCTACAAACCTTTCTATTGGTAAATAACTACGGGGAGGTAAAACTCATGACAGTGAGTTTGCAATTTTCTCTAAACATCTTTTGTCTAAAAGTTACACTACTTCCAAGTGAGGAAGAGGAAAAACTACAGTTTCAATTATACAGAGTTTTGCAACTGTATATTTCACTGCTTCCTTCAACCCTCGCCTAGACAGGAAAGAACAGTTTTCTACATTCTAAGGAAGTATTATTTACTTTTTCTTCAAGGGCAGCCGTTTTCACTTAACTTTCATTTTCCCACTGTGGTGTTAGACAAGTTCTGGCATCTCTATCTTTTAACAGAAAAGGGTGAAAAACAAGTAACAGAGTGAGGAGTATTTAGATAGCTCCACACTTTTTCTCTGAACTCTTTCCTGACATCAATCTTATAAGCTAAAGCACTTTGTATGCCTTCTTTAAAAAATTGTTAGTGTGTTCCACTAGACCAGTGGCTGCTGTAAAATAAAGAAGAAGCACAGGAAGTGGAAGTGACTAGGCGAACCATGGAGCTGTGACGCTGAACGTCCGCCTAACGCGGCTGGAGAGGTCGTTGGAGGAGCGGGCTGGGCCGGTACTTGACCGCATCACTCCCCACACCACCCCACTGCCGCACTGCCGCACGACACCACACAACACTGTTATTATTGTTGCAGGTGTTGGTGAGGCGAGAGACGGCTGGGAGACAGGCGGTGAGGTCCAAAGATACGGAGGGGGGATGAACAATAAGGCAGCAGTTTTGCTGTTTTTCTTTTTTTTCTTTAGCACTCTGCCAACACTCTGCCCTTGCTCCGCCCTTGGCTCCTCTTAGTTTTTAAATGCACATTGCTACAAAACCTAAAGTGAATTTGAAAGAGCACCAGCAGGAATGGGCAACGGAGACTTGGCTGCCTGAGAGTGGAGGAGTCCTACATTTGCTCTGTGTGAGGAGCATGTTTAGCGCTCTATGGGCTACAGGGTTCCTTGGGGCCCAGAGGGACCAAAAGAGCTGAATGAGAGCATTGTTCTTGGCCATCATATTTAATCCCTCCTCGTTCTGTTCCCTGCTAAAAAAAAAAAAGAAGTTGATGTAGATAGCCAAGGACTAGAGGAGTGACTTCTATAAGCCCGGAGTGGTGGTATTTGTGGCTCTGAGTGCAAACAGCAGCACCTTGAGGTAACCCATCTCCCTGGTGGTGCGGCTTGTACCTCTTGGAGGGGGTTGCTCCCTGGGACAGAAAGCATCACAGATTCAAGGGGGGAGAGCACCAGTGATATCGGCGTTATCGGTGGATTAGTAATAAGGTTGCTACTCTTGGCGAATCCATACATTTTCAGAAGATATGCCTTCTAGGTGCTTAGGTTCTGGTCGCTTAATCGCTCCCTCAGGGTCTGTAGCAGGGTCGCCAGGGTCTGCCCCAGGTTTAGTTGGACTTACCCTCAACTATTCCAGTCCACCATAATTACCAAAGACCATCAGGTGGAAGAGGCCCAAGCTCACTTCTCCTACTTGAAATCCCACCCATCTGTGTTGTTTGTGTTCTCTAAGGGGCAAAGTGCTAAAAAATAAGGAACCAGGAATGGCTCCAGGTGCAGTTAATGCGGATGAGTTGGGCAAATGTACTGTTCTCTCCCAGCTGGCATCACCTCAAGAACTTAGGGCAACCAACTCTCCCAACTCAGCTCACTAATGAATGTGCTTTAATAATAGCGGCAGAAGAAACGGAAAATGGACATGAATATGGAGGATGTTAAGGTTAAATCTGAAACAAATGACATTGGTTCTAAGTTGTTGTCTGAACCTGCAGTCACGCTGGAGCCCATGATCCCGGCTGTTATAACTAGCCCCTTGAATGTTATAGAGCCATCATCAGGTCCCTCTCCTTTTTAAACAACCCCACATGTGTCTCAGATTGATGATTGCAGTTTTGATCCTGGGGATTTAGAGGACTACACACTGCCAGATATTGCCATACACATGGAAGAAAATCAAGGATTGGAGGCTAAATTAAAATTGACGGGTGCCCAGGAATCAGCTTTGAGACTGTTATCGGACTATCCTATTAATTGCCCACGTGTGCTAGCTTTGTACAGTTTTTTACAACAAGGGGTGGTGAGGGACAGAGTCTCTGAATTAGGCAGAAAGCTCTCACCCAGTCAAGAGATCAGGGCTAGATCCAACACCGTTTTTTAGCTCACTGCACCATCCCAGTTTCAGAACCTGGTGATCAAGCCCTGATCTTTGGACTGGGTAAGAGTGGTCTGTTTAACTCAGACACTCTGTTCATCACCACCCCCTTTTTGTAAATCGTTTTTGGCCACTATAGGTGTGGCAGGGTATACTCAGACATGAGTCCCTTTCTCACTGCTCCATCAGGATTCAAGCAAGCCGGGCCGAAGAAGGCTGAAATGCCAGAAACCGGTCCCCGGTAGCTTGTCTCCTTTCTGGTGAAGAATTGGCTTGGTAGTTTAGTCTGCCCTGTTCCCATGATGCACTGGGCCAGGGACAGACTGATTTGCATATAGCCAGGTTCTGAGCTGGGATGGGGCAGTGAGATAAATAACGGTGATGGATCAAGCCCTGATCTTTGGACTGGGTAAGAGTGGTCTGTTTAACTCAGACACTCTGTTCATCACCACCCCCTTTTTGTAAATCGTTTTTGGCCACTATAGGTGTGGCAGGGTATACTCAGACATGAGTCCCTTTCTCACTGCTCCATCAGGATTCAAGCAAGCCGGGCCGAAGAAGGCTGAAATGCCAGAAACCGGTCCCCGGTAGCTTGTCTCCTTTCTGGTGAAGAATTGGCTTGGTAGTTTAGTCTGCCCTGTTCCCATGATGCACTGGGCCAGGGACAGACTGATTTGCATATAGCCAGGTTCTGAGCTGGGATGGGGCAGTGAGATAAATAACGGTGATGGATCAAGCCCTGATCTTTGGACTGGGTAAGAGTGGTCTGTTTAACTCAGACACTCTGTTCATCACCACCCCCTTTTTGTAAATCGTTTTTGGCCACTATAGGTGTGGCAGGGTATACTCAGACATGAGTCCCTTTCTCACTGCTCCATCAGGATTCAAGCAAGCCGGGCCGAAGAAGGCTGAAATGCCAGAAACCGGTCCCCGGTAGCTTGTCTCCTTTCTGGTGAAGAATTGGCTTGGTAGTTTAGTCTGCCCTGTTCCCATGATGCACTGGGCCAGGGACAGACTGATTTGCATATAGCCAGGTTCTGAGCTGGGATGGGGCAGTGAGATAAATAACGGTGATGGATCAAGCCCTGATCTTTGGACTGGGTAAGAGTGGTCTGTTTAACTCAGACACTCTGTTCATCACCACCCCCTTTTTGTAAATCGTTTTTGGCCACTATAGGTGTGGCAGGGTATACTCAGACATGAGTCCCTTTCTCACTGCTCCATCAGGATTCAAGCAAGCCGGGCCGAAGAAGGCTGAAATGCCAGAAACCGGTCCCCAGTAGCTTGTCTCCTTTCTGGTGAAGAATTGGCTTGGTAGTTTAGTCTGCCCTGTTCCCATGATGCACTGGGCCAGGGACAGACTGATTTGCATATAGCCAGGTTCTGAGCTGGGATGGGGCAGTGAGATAAATAACGGTGATGGATCAACCCCTGATCTTTGGACTGGGTAAGAGTGGTCTGTTTAACTCAGACACTCTGTTCATCATCACCCCCTTTTTGTAAATCGTTTTTGGCCACTATAGGTGTGGCAGGGTATACTCAGACATGAGTCCCTTTCTCACTGCTCCATCAGGATTCAAGCAAGCCGGGCCGAAGAAGGCTGAAATGCCAGAAACCGGTCCCCGGTAGCTTGTCTCCTTTCTGGTGAAGAATTGGCTTGGTAGTTTAGTCTGCCCTGTTCCCATGATGCACTGGGCCAGGGACAGACTGATTTGCATATAGCCAGGTTCTGAGCTGGGATGGGGCAGTGAGATAAATAACGGTGATGGATCAAGCCCTGATCTTTGGACTGGGTAAGAGTGGTCTGTTTAACTCAGACACTCTGTTCATCACCACCCCCTTTTTGTAAATCGTTTTTGGCCACTATAGGTGTGGCAGGGTATACTCAGACATGAGTCCCTTTCTCACTGCTCCATCAGGATTCAAGCAAGCCGGGCCGAAGAAGGCTGAAATGCCAGAAACCGGTCCCCGGTAGCTTGTCTCCTTTCTGGTGAAGAATTGGCTTGGTAGTTTAGTCTGCCCTGTTCCCATGATGCACTGGGCCAGGGACAGACTGATTTGCATATAGCCAGGTTCTGAGCTGGGATGGGGCAGTGAGATAAATAACGGTGATGGATCAAGCCCTGATCTTTGGACTGGGTAAGAGTGGTCTGTTTAACTCAGACACTCTGTTCATCACCACCCCCTTTTTGTAAATCGTTTTTGGCCACTATAGGTGTGGCAGGGTATACTCAGACATGAGTCCCTTTCTCACTGCTCCATCAGGATTCAAGCAAGCCGGGCCGAAGAAGGCTGAAATGCCAGAAACCGGTCCCCGGTAGCTTGTCTCCTTTCTGGTGAAGAATTGGCTTGGTAGTTTAGTCTGCCCTGTTCCCATGATGCACTGGGCCAGGGACAGACTGATTTGCATATAGCCAGGTTCTGAGCTGGGATGGGGCAGTGAGATAAATAACGGTGATGGATCAAGCCCTGATCTTTGGACTGGGTAAGAGTGGTCTGTTTAACTCAGACACTCTGTTCATCACCACCCCCTTTTTGTAAATCGTTTTTGGCCACTATAGGTGTGGCAGGGTATACTCAGACATGAGTCCCTTTCTCACTGCTCCATCAGGATTCAAGCAAGCCGGGCCGAAGAAGGCTGAAATGCCAGAAACCGGTCCCCGGTAGCTTGTCTCCTTTCTGGTGAAGAATTGGCTTGGTAGTTTAGTCTGCCCTGTTCCCATGATGCACTGGGCCAGGGACAGACTGATTTGCATATAGCCAGGTTCTGAGCTGGGATGGGGCAGTGAGATAAATAACGGTGATGGATCAAGCCCTGATCTTTGGACTGGGTAAGAGTGGTCTGTTTAACTCAGACACTCTGTTCATCACCACCCCCTTTTTGTAAATCGTTTTTGGCCACTATAGGTGTGGCAGGGTATACTCAGACATGAGTCCCTTTCTCACTGCTCCATCAGGATTCAAGCAAGCCGGGCCGAAGAAGGCTGAAATGCCAGAAACCGGTCCCCGGTAGCTTGTCTCCTTTCTGGTGAAGAATTGGCTTGGTAGTTTAGTCTGCCCTGTTCCCATGATGCACTGGGCCAGGGACAGACTGATTTGCATATAGCCAGGTTCTGAGCTGGGATGGGGCAGTGAGATAAATAACGGTGATGGATCAAGCCCTGATCTTTGGACTGGGTAAGAGTGGTCTGTTTAACTCAGACACTCTGTTCATCACCACCCCCTTTTTGTAAATCGTTTTTGGCCACTATAGGTGTGGCAGGGTATACTCAGACATGAGTCCCTTTCTCACTGCTCCATCAGGATTCAAGCAAGCCGGGCCGAAGAAGGCTGAAATGCCAGAAACCGGTCCCCGGTAGCTTGTCTCCTTTCTGGTGAAGAATTGGCTTGGTAGTTTAGTCTGCCCTGTTCCCATGATGCACTGGGCCAGGGACAGACTGATTTGCATATAGCCAGGTTCTGAGCTGGGATGGGGCAGTGAGATAAATAACGGTGATGGATCAAGCCCTGATCTTTGGACTGGGTAAGAGTGGTCTGTTTAACTCAGACACTCTGTTCATCACCACCCCCTTTTTGTAAATAGCTTTGTACAGTAGCACTCCTTTTAGTGTTTCTCTTTTGCGCTCATTGGGACTATCAAAATTTGAGGTGTCCCTAAATAAAGGGGTACAAAATATTTGGCATCCATCGAATGAGAGTGTCAACGGAAATGAGGGAGGAAGGGCTAATTTTGACATACTTTATGCATTAGAGAGGACATTGTTGGCAATTTTAACTTTGCTTGAGAAATCTACCACTAACTCTGATCATGTGCTGGATGTATTATCTCTGTTTTTAATAGGGGTGCCGCAGCTCAATTCTGCCAGTTCTTGTCTAGGTAAGGCAGAAATGGGTAATTATGTGAAATCTCTGGCAAGTCAGACAAATATAGGGGTGACGAAATGGGAATCCAAGTGGGGCCTGGAGAGATCTGGGGACCTCTACCATAGTACTGCCCAGAATTAGCCCTATGTTCTATGTCTCGTATTACCTCTGAAAATCAAGTGACGGGGATCAACTGCATGCTGTTTAGGGTAAAACTATAGACACATCAGTACTTAAGAACCCTCTGCCGGTTTATTCTATTTTAAAAAAAGGGAACACTAGTATGTCTTGTGACATAGCTTCACCAATTGACGCTCTCTTTGTTAAACAGCCCAGGGTTGAAATAGATGCGGCTCCCCCTGTGGAGAGTTTCCCCAGTTAGAAAGTGATGGGTTAAAAATACGGAAGGCGAAGAAGAACAGAACTCAGCGTATAACAAAACGTAAGCCAAGAAAATGTAGGTTTCCTACGCTATCCAATATTAGGGGGATGTAAATCTGAAAGACATTAAAGTCTTGGTTGGTAGTTCTTCTGGGAAGAGTGATTAATATAGCAGGACCCGAGGCCCAAAGGGTCACCAAACACAGAGGGAAGGAGGAGGTGGCCTAGTGGAGTTGGGTAGCTGGTTCACTGAATGCCTCCAAAGAAAATATAAAATTCCCTATGCTGCAGAGGTAGCCCCCTGGTAAAAAGTTAGTCCTAGAATTTGGCTTGTGTAGGAAAACTCAGCTCTTAGCTAAATTCCGTAATGACACACGATCCAAAGATAATTTGCCTTCAGGAAACATGGAGCTGTGTAGATTTTAATTTTGTGAATTTATTTGTTTTCTGTGGTGCAGCAAAAGCTTCAGCAAAAGGTCATGCAAGTGGAGGTCTAGCTATCTTACTTAGTTGCAGTATAAAGTGTAATCCCCTAGTTTTTCTCCATCTCTCATATCTTTACATGGGCATGAAACGTACACTAGGTAATGGGATATGAGATCAGCACCCAACCCTTTTTTTGGTAAATCTATACATTCCTCCTGGGAGGGCTTCTGACTCTCTGGTTGAAACTATTTTTTCTTTTGTGCATAAAATTAAGATCTTTAAGATGTCCGTGATGTAGTCCATGCCTAGTTCTAGGTTACACCCGTATGTCGTTGTACTTCCGGGGACTGAGGAGATAACGAAGAAAAGAGTTCTCGACTCTCTGTAAGTCATCTGTATTTGAATATCCCCATACACCCGCGCCGTCACTGGCAACGCTAATACATTTGGCCTGAAATATTTTTAACATTTCCTCGGGGGCTCTCGTCCCAAGTTTTTGGGCAAAAGCAGTTAGCGCTGATGTGGCCCTAAGGAAGGATAGTTTCCTGGTGTCGATGGCTTTTGACCATGTTAATTTGCTATCAACCAGGATTCCTAGATAAGGATAGGAAGTCGTCGTATCTAGGACAGAATTATTAATATATATATCCTTTTTTTTGCTCTTTTTCCTTAGCCCCACAGTCATAGTAAAAGTTTTCTTTATATTTACTTTTAAGTTCAGAGAGGACATGTACTCACAGTATCTGTCCACCAATCGCTGAAGTTGGACAGGGGTTCTCGCCAAGATGACAGCGTCGTGGGCATACAATAATGACGGTATTGGACGACCCTGAATGGCAGGCAGGTCTTTACTGTCTCTCACCATTTCTTTTTCAAGGCTGTTGGTATACACACTCAGAGGCACCCTCATCTACAGACCACCAGGACCCGCACACAATTCAGTGAAGACATCACGGACTTCATCAGCCCAAATGCCCTCACCTCCGAGAACTACACTTTACTGGGAGACTTCAACTTCCATTTGGAAAAGAAAAACGACAGCAACACCACCACCCTCCTGGACAACCTGGACAATCTCGGACTCAAACAACTTGTTGACTCCCCCACCCACCTTGCCGGACACACACTTAATCCTATCTTCACCTCCAGCAAACACATCTCCTTCGATCATACCACAGCACTCCACTGGACGGACCACAGCTGAGTCCACTTCAGCTACAAAAAGACCACGACCCACAACCCCCCACATCCTATACCTCGAAGAAATTGGAACAAAATCACCACCGACCAGCTCTTCACTTCACTCCACCAAAACCCCCCTGCCATATCATCTGACCCAAACCAAGCAGCCACCAACCTCACACAATGGATCACCCACAGCGCTGACGAACTAGCACCCTTGAAGAACCAGCTATTCAAGCAAAGTAGCAAAAAAGCCTCCTGGTTCAACGATGACCTTAAAAAATCCAAGAAGCTCTGCCGTACTCTCGAGAAAGCCTGGAGAAAAAACCCAACCACTGACAACCTAGCCACCTTCGAGAACGCCACCCGCAAACACCACCAACTGATCCGATCCACCAAGAAATCTGCATTCAAGGATCGACTCAACAACAATGCCCAAAACAGTAAGGAACTATTCAACATCGTCAAAGAATTTACCAACCCCATCGCCGGCACCAACGACATCACTCCCTCTCAAGACCTCTGCGACTCTCTATCCTCATTCTTCCACAACAAAATCGCCGACATACATAACAGCTTTGAAAACCAGTACGAAGACCAGCCCACTCCACCCACCTCCGAACCAAAACCGCACTCTAACAACCTTTGCAGCTGGAACCCAATCACCACTGAAGACACCATCCGCCTGATGAACTCCATCCACTCAGGATCGCCAACCGACCCATGTCCTCACCACATTTTCAACAAAGCAGACTCCATCATCGCACCCCATCTCCGCGATGTCATCAACTGTTCCTTCAACTCCGCTACCTTCCCAGAAAGCTGGAAACATGCCAAACTCAGCGCCCTTCTGAAGAAACCCACAGCAGACCCTACTGAACTTAAAAACTACCGCCCTATCTCGCTCCTCCCATTCCCTGCCAAAGTCATAGAGAAAGCCGTCAATAATCAGCTCACCGCCTTCCTTGAAACCAACAAATCCCTCGACCCCTCACAGTCCGGCTTCCGAGCCAAACACAGCACCGAAACCGCCCTCATCGCAGCAACAGACGACATTCGAACTCTACTGGACAACGGAGAAACAGACGCCCTCATCCTACTCGAGCTCTCCGCAGCCTTCAACACAGTCTGTCATAGCACCCTCATTCAACGCCTCAGCGACATCGGGATACAAGGGAAAGCACTGGACTGGATCATCTCGTTCCTCGCCGGAAGAACCCAAAGAGCCCGCCTCCCCCCTTTTACATCAGAGGCCACTGAAGTCATCTGTGGCGTACCACAAGGATCATCACTCAGTCCCACCCTCTTCAACATATACATGAGTCCCCTCGCATCCATCGCTCGCCAACACAACCTCAACATCATCTCCTACGCCGACGACACCCAGCTGATCCTCTCCCTCACCAAAGACCCAAATACCGCCAAAACCAACTTACACGAAGGGATGAAAGAAGTAGCCGAATGAATGAAAAACAGCCGTCTAAAACTCAACTCCAACAAAATGGAAGTCCTCATCTTAGGATCATCCCCCTCTGCCTGGGACGACTCTTGGTGGCCACCGGCCCTGGGAACCACACCCAAACCTACGGATCACGCACGTAAACTGGGCTTCATCCTGGACTCCTCCCTCTCGATGACTAGACAAGCCAACGCCGTCTCATCATCTTGCTTCAACATCCTCCGCATGCTCAAAAAAATCTTCTGTTGGATACCCACCGAAACAAGAAAGACAGTCACCCACGCACTGGTCACCAGCCGACTGGATTACGGAAACACCCTCTACGCCAGAACCACAGCCAAACTACAGAAAAAACTCCCAACGAATCCAAAACGCCTCAGCCAGACTCATATTGGACATCCCTCGGCAAGCTCATATTTCTTGCCACTTGAAAGACCTCCATTGGCTCCCCGTCAACAAGAGAATAACGTTCCGCCTCCTCACCCACGCACACAAAGCCCTCTACGACCAAGGACACGAATGCCTCAACACACGACTGTCCTTCTACACCCCCTCCCGCCAATTAAGATCGTCCAATCAAGCCCTCGCCGCTATCCCTCGCATACATAAATCCACCATGGGGGGAAGATCCTTCTCCTACTTAGCGGCCAAAACCTGGAATTCTCTCCCCACCCACCTCCTCCTTACACAGAACCACCTCGCCTTCAGAAAGCAACTAAAAACTTGGATATTCGATAAATAAAACACCCCCCTCCCTCAAGCGCCTTGAGACCCTCTGGGTGAGTTGTGAGCTATACAAATCTCTGAACTTGAACAAAGTAAATAGGAAGGGGGCCAGGACGCACCCTTGCCTGACCCCCCTCTGTACCCTGAATGACTTGGTGATGTCTCCATCTAACCCAAATCTGACCCTTGCTGTTGCGTTTGAGTAAAGTTCTCTCAAAAAGTTAACCAGTGCGGGTTCGACTCCCATATCCATAATTTTTGCCCAAAGTTTTGAGTGGCTTACGCAGTTGAATGCTGCACTAAGGTCTACGTAGATCATGTACAGTGGCCCACCTTTTACCGACACATATTTTTCCATTAACAGAGTAAGGTTTAATACTTGGTCGACTGTCCCAAGCCCTTCCCTGAAACCATATTGCAAGTCTGAGACTATGCTGTTTTCTTCTGCCCAACATTGGAGGCGTTCCAGAAGGATACGCCCTGCTTTCTTGCCAAGTGTATCCAAAAGCGATATGGGCCGATAACACCCTGGGTTACTACGGTCACCTTTTTTAAAAATAGGTACCAAAATCGATGTTGACCACGATTCAACTAGTGCTGCCTGGGTGGTCGCTTCGAGTACTCTTGTCAAAACAGGGGACCATAAATCCAGTTCGAACTTGAATAGGTCTACTGGGACCCCATCCGGACCTGGGGCTTTTCCAGATTTTGACTTTTTGAGAGCTTTGATGATTTCATTATGTTCAAAGCTTATCTGAATGGGATAAGTTGGTTGTAAGGAGTTATCAGCCGGATCCAGTGTCAGTTCTTCATCTTGTTTAAAGAGGTTTGAAAAGTGGTCCACCCAATCATCGGGGTCTACAGCTACTTCTAATTTTGAGAGTTCCTTCTCTACACAGAGAAACGGTGCTTTAATTGTTCTCCAGAAAGTGATGGAATCCTTCACAACACAACTTTGGTGGAGTTGTTTCCATAATGAATCTTTGATTTGGACTTTACGTTTCTTTTGGGCTAAATGGTAGGCCTTCCTCAAGTCGGCAATCTCTTGTGATTTTAGTTAATGCCTTCTTCAGTTTAATTAGCGCTTTAGTGCATTCAGTGTTAAACCACCCCTTTGAGTTGGACCTATTAGTTTTTCTAGTGATAATTAGCTCATCTCTTATTACTTTAGTGATATCATCATAGCTGGAAAGTATTGTCTCAGGACTGGAATTATGATCTAGACATGCGATTAATGCTGGCAAAGCCTTCTTTAGAATAATTGCCAAAAATTCCTTTTTGATCTACATGGGCCCATTTTAACGTGAAGTCATTTCGCTTATCTAAGTTAAGGGATTGTTGATCCAAGAGGCTCCAGTAAACCTTCTCTGTTAGGATGGGGGGAATAGTTATTCGAACACTATTAGGAGAATGATCGCTAAATATATTTACAGAGGTTTTGAATTTACAAATTCTTGATGTCGTACAATTAGAAACTAATATATAATCAATTATTGTGTTTGCTCCCCGACCGTTAAAGGTGGTTGAAAAGGGAACTGGGGGACTGACCAAGTCATTAGCATAACCCAAATCTGCAATGGCCATGATCTCATTCATTCGATTTCCTGTGGCTGTGTGTACGAAATGTGATAGGTTGTTGCCAAGCTCATCCTGCATGCCACAGTTATCATGATCACTATTTTTACATAGATGCAGATTGAAATCGCCTCCCCATATTAGCATAATGGACTTATTAGAGTATCTAGTATATACATTTTGAAGCAGTCCCAGAATGCTATTTAAAATCTCATTTAAGTCGACTGTCCCAAGATTGTTATAGAAGTTAATCACTTAATAGATTAACCTTTTGGGACCAGTTATCATAAAGATCTGGTAGTTGTAATCTAGCTTCAGGGCTTCAATTTTACCCAGGGAGAGAGTATTTGATATGTACGTTATAAGACCTCCTTTTGGTCTACCCGAGGTCGACGGAATTGCTTCCGAGAAAAAGGTTTTGTAGCCCAAGAGATGGGAGGGTGAGTGGAGCCAAGTTTCCTGTAAAGCAATTACATTGAATGATGTTACTATTAATCTCCAATTACTATCTGCTATTTTAGTTTGTAGCCCTGCCACATTCCAAAAAGTAATGACATTCGTAGTTTGAATACTCGTTTGATCGAGGTTTATACTAGTTTTTTGTAGACAGGGTTTTGTCCCGTGTTCCAATTCTACATTTAGATTTTGTTTTTTTAGATTTATAATCTTATCCCTTTGTCCTAATCCTACTGTTGGTTTTATAGTTGTTTTATGGGGGACACTGAGGTTAAATTATCACTTTCCACTCCTTCTATTGATAGTATTTTGGGGGTATTAGGGGCCACGGATGTGGTAGTTATATTCCAGAAGGCAGTTTCTATTGTCGACTTCTTTTTATCTACTTCCGGTGGTAGTTCAGTTTTAGTTGGAGAAGGGACTGTCTTAGATGTATCAATTAAGGGGGACTGTTCAATAGCCCCTTCTTCTGGAATGCCTTTCCAGTCAATGACAGTCCTGTTGCTTGTTAATTCCGAAGTGGATAATAATGAGCCCATAGGAGCGTTTGATAAATTCGCTACAGTTAATCCACTTGGAGCCGTGGGTAATACGTTGGTAAGTCAGTCGAACCCATCCAACCCTGCAAAGGAAGCAAATCTATTTGAAATGTGGATGTTGGAAACTATCCCCCCCAAGGTGTTGTCATAATGTGGTCTACTTATCCTTTGTTGCCGTGGTATTAGCGACCTAGGATAAAAATAGCTCAAGTCATGTATCCTTATCCCCTCCCCTCCGCACTCGGACTCCTGGTACCAATCATTTAGGTACGAGATGACCCTTCGGTCCCTGAAATTAATGACTATTGCATCTCCCTGTGTGTCCCTTTGGGCCTCTGACCTACCCATCCAAGCCTTCTAACATTTATGATTTCCCCATTAATGTTGGGGGGTAATGGTCTGTTATTCACTAACCAGTAGATTACTTTGTTTTTAAGGTCAGTGTACCCTTCCTTTTTCCCTGCTTTCAATTCTGGGACCCTTGTCAATATTGCCACATATGGGGCATCTTCTGGGGGCAAATCAATCTGTACATTAGAGCCTCTTGAGTTCCTGGGATCTAGCTTCTCCCCATTGCTTTCTCCACGCATGTCCACTGTTTTACTTAGATGTGCATCGGATCCTTTCGAACTAGATGTTTTAAATGTTTGTAGGTCGCTCTTAGACTTGGAGGGGGCCTGTGTTTTTTCCGATACCTGGGGTATTGATTTTGCAGTTTTCTCCCCTTTACTTAAAGGTATTGGTTTTGCAGTTTTATCCCCTTTACTTAGATTGTGTATTCCAGGTTTCTCTCTGTTGTCTGCTAGCAAACCTTTTAATAGAGTTGTGTTTGAGGTGATAGCTTCCTCTATTGATTCGAGCTGAGTTGCTAACCTTTTACCTCTTTCTACAAGAGGTAAAAGTAAGGATTGAACTAAGATCTCTATATTCCCTATTAGGTCTTGATGTAGGGGGGGGTGAGCCGGTGTCTGTGCTGGAGTTCTGTTCTCAATTCCTATCTTTCTCGTCGTTGGCGCATTCCGGGCATTATTAGGTAATTTTGCGTGCCTTCCCTTATGACTATTTCCCCCCCTCTTTCTCTTTAGTGTAGGCTTTTTAGTTGGTGGTGGGGGTGTGGGTTGCAGGTTGGTCTTTGGGTTCGACATTAAGGGGTGGAGTATCAGGGATTCCTCTGGGATAATTTCTAACGAAGGATCTATACTAGAATTCCTATCGCAATGAGATCTACTAGGCTCCGATAATGTTGTAGTATCAAGAAAAATAGAGGGGACGCTGATATCACCATTCGCTGATTTATCCTTCCTGATGTTCGAGTTAGGACTTGTGGCTAATTGGAGTGGCCCTAGCGAAGAGCGTCTATTCTGGAGCTCTGTAGATAGGCGGCGCTCTGCCATTGCAATCTCTTGTCCCAGCGCCGAGGCCGCTTTTGTGAGATACTGCTCAGTGGTGCCCCTTAGCGACCCTCCCTCTAGGGATTTCCTGCCCTTGTCTGCCTTTACCCCCTTTAGGGACATTGTTCGTGGACGCTATTGTACTAGCTTGCTTACACTACAAATTTGAACACTGTTATGATAATACAGGCAGACAGGGAAAAGTGTACTGTTAAATCATACAGATACTTGCAGCCCAGATCAGAGTACCTTGTTTTGTTTTTTGGGGGCACTGATTTCCCAGGGCGTAGATGTCAATGGAATGGCCCCACCCGGCCTCCTCTGGCCACTGAGGGCCACAGAGGGCCCGCCCTTTGCCCGGGCTTAGCCCTGCGCGTCCCGCGCGCTCCCGCGCAGCGGGTACAGACCCTCGTTGAAATAACTCGTGCGGTGGCTTGTGGGCGGGGCTGGCAGGCGGGCGCAGGACCAGGTGGTTCGGGTCAGACAGGCAGGGACTCCTGGTACTTGGAGTCCCCGCAGCGTCCAGCACAAGCTCGCCCTTGCCACAACAGCGCCAAGCAACACACGGCAACAGCGGTAGCCCAAGTCCCTCACGATGGCCCAGCTCAGAAATGCCGAAGCGGCATCCGCGGAGCAGATGCGGCAAGAAGTGGAGGCAACCAGCAGGTAAACGGCTACTCCCGTAGCTTCCTCAGGGTGGTTTAGCAGTCCAGTATTGGAGGATTCAAACTGGATTAAACTAAGGGAGGTTGCACAGTCCGGTAACTTGCGTACATTTTGGGCTTTTATACCCAAATATTGTGATAGTAGAATTAAGACAAAAGCCATCTTAATATCAGATGCAGAGTAGACCCAATATATCTCACAGTTATATGCACTAAATCCTACAACCAGGACCAATTTAGAGGTAACCATGGAGTCTCCTGTGAGGCATGAATACGGCCCCTCTTCCTGAAATTAAATAGAGTGCTTCATTAAAAGGGCAGCGTTCTCAGGTGCGATGGGCCCAGACAACCTCCTAATAGCTATAATCAAACAAGATAGCTCTGCATGGGCTCAATTCCCATGTACTATATTCTCCTACTGCTATGCATGTGGGATTATTCTGTCCTCTGGGAGAGGAAGTATTGTGGTTCCATTATATAAAAAGGGTGCCAAAAAGTCCCCTGCCAGCTTTAGGCAGATCGCACTGCTGGGTGCGACCGGAAAACTGTTTGCTAAGAGCATACTATTCTATTTCCATGATTGGGCTTTTGGAAATTACCTTGTCCCCGCAGAGCAAGCAGGGTTCCATAAGCATAGTGGCATATTACTGCCCTGTAAACCTTGATCAAGAGATATCCAATGGGCAAGGTAATGGCCCTATACACTGCCTTTATAGATTCCTCCACAGCTTTCAACCAAGTTGACCGGGGGACACTGTGGCGGAAATTGACCGTAATCTGGATCCCCATGCACTTGCTCAGATTGATAATTGCATTGTATTCCTCAACTTGGACCCAGGTCTTGATGGGAGGTAACCAGGGTCTGTCGAGTAAATTAGAGACTCATAATGGGTTGAAGCAGGGGTTCTTATTAGCTTCTCTTCTTTTCTCTCATTATATCAATGACTTGCATAACTGGGTGGGGCTCTGTAAAAAGGATTCCCCGAAATTAGGATCAATGAAATTGAGATGTCCGCTTTACGCGGATGACGCTATCTAGTTAGACTTAACTCCGATAGGACTACAAAGGCTTCTTAATGAGTTGGCTCACTACTCGGATGATCACTTTACCTCAAAAAGCAAAATTATGTTTTTTAAATATCGAAGATGCAGTGTTAGGAAAAATATGCATTGTTTTCTGGGGAAAGACAAACTTGATGTAGTAAAGTTGTATCTGTATCTAGGAAGAATTTTTTACAAGCAAGTGTTCTAGCAGTGATCACATTGACCAGTGCAGAAGTAAGGCAATATCCCAGACCTGTGCAATTGGGTGACATTATAAATGTTGCAGGCAAAGACACGTCGCACATGTTTTATGAGTTTATAGCATTAAAATCCTGCCAGTACTGAGTTATGCTTGTGAATCAGTGGCTGAACAGCAGTGGGATTATTTTGAGAAGGAGGAAGGACGCATTTGGTGCCAAATTTGTAACTTGAACCATGCAGCCTCTATAGTGGCGATCCAGCTCAAATTCGTGCTTCCCTCGACTTATGTGTTCGCCACTGCTGCATGCTTAAAATGGAGTAATGCCCTACTGAATAGTGTTGTGAACCCTTTATGGGCAGCATAAAGACAGGAAATAGTTGCCTGCCTCAAGGGGAAAAGCGTTGTCTTCACGAATTATGTGAAAGCTGCAGACTTATTTGAAATTGGGGATAGTGGCGTTGGCTCTCGGCAAAAACAAGTTTTGAAAACTCTAATCAAAAAACTATTTACTAAGTCGGCTGTAAACGAGATACTGTATTATGTTCAGGGCATTCCAGTAATGATATAATAGCGGGGATTAGTATTTATAAACAACCTCAACCGTATGTTGTATGAAACCTTACTCATGGAGTGTGCAGAACTATCCTGTTGCTAAGGTTGTATTTGCTACTCTTACGAATTATAACATGAGTGTGGGAGGGATTAGCCAGTCAAGACAGACTTGGTCACCTATGTGGAAATTGGGTGCAGGACCTAAATCATGTTTCATTTGTCTGTCCCCTTTTATATTTTTTTAGACCCCTGTATCTAAAATATAACATCGCTACAGCCGAGGCCCGAAACTGTCTCTTGACCCCCCCCCCCCCCCCCCCCCTCCGAACTAGTGTGTTTAACTTTTTTTAGGTTTTAAAAAAATCTTAAATATATTTTAGAGAAGGACTAAATGATATGTGTTTAGCTGTGGTATGTTAAACATGGGCCCTTATGGGCAAAATGAATTGCATATTATAAGTAGAATTGTAGGGTCTTGTTTTATACGGTTGAAGAGTATTTAATGGTATGATTTGTTTTGCACTGATCTAGTTAGGATGGTATTTTAAAGGATTTGTGAAAGTAGTTGTATACTTGCACACCTGCACTTTTGACATCTTGTATGCTGCTATGAATTCTGTACTGTACAATGAAATCTGTATCTGTTAGACCTCTACATGAATTTTGCACAGGGACCCCTTGGAGAAAACTCATTTAATAGTTTTAAGTAGAACCTTTTAAAGGATCTGTGAAATTTGTATTATAATTGCGCACTTGCACTTTCGTCATTGTGTATGTTGCTATGAATTTGGTACTATACAATGACATCTGTAACTGTTAGGTCTGTGCATGCATTTTTCACAATGTTCCCTTTAGGCAAAATGTACTGCACATTATAAATAGAATCGTAGCGTCTTTGCAGTTGAAGTTGTTAGATTATTTAATGGTCCAATTCAAATTCCCACTGACCTAGTTAGCATTGTACCTTAAAGGATCTTTGAAACTGGTTTTATATGTGCGCGCTTGCACTTACATCATCTTGTACGATGCTCGAATTTTGTACTGTTCAACAACATTTGTAACTGTTAGGTCTCTGCATGTATTTTGTCTTGTTATCAAGCTCTGGATGATTTGGTATACTGGAGTTTTTCTTGTACATTTTTTATGTGGAACTCTTTGGAGCTCCATATCAAATAATTGAATTAAATATGTCATGGCTACTAAAAAAGGCAACATTTTCCTTGAAGTGAAATGAGTCCCATTGTCAGACACTGGTATCTGCTGAATTCCCACAACCATAAATATTTTCTCTAAGAATTCACAATATCAGTTGTGGACATGGGCACAAAATCGTAACAGACCAATTTAGAGTAATAGTCGATGGGTACGATTACAAACTTCATATCTTGCTCTTGCTGCAAGGTCCTGAAAAAAATCAATAGCTAGTTTGACCCACGATCGAACAAGTAACTGATTTACTCCAGTTTTCACCATGTTAGTTTTCAAGCATTTGTCAGATAAAAAGCATTCAGGACATTTTTTGACATACTGTTAACCATCCATGCTCGATCACCAAATGTAATTTCGCACAAGTTTCTTTGTGCCTGATAGGCCTGGATGCCCTTCACGTGCTACTTGGATCAGTTTTTGTTTGAATTTTGCTGGTGGAACAAACATACCTTGACTGGTTAGTATTCCATTTTCTAATGACAATTTGGGTGAAATTTGTTAGTAAACAACAAAACACCTTGGCAAAAATGTAATTAGCGGGCAACCATTCTTAACAAATCTTTTTATGGACAGCACCCCCCGCGCCCAGGATATTTTGGACTCCCCTCCCCCTCCCGGCCATGGATGGTGGCCCCAGGAGGCAGTGTGAGCATTGGACCGATCCGGAGGTGGGGTGCTGGTGAGGCCTGTGGCTCCTCCCCTCCCACTGTTGAAGACCCGGGCCCTCGGTTGCCCTGCACTGAAGTGAGGCTTTGCCAGCAAGAGCAGGCACTGAGGCAGCAGACTCGCCTGGGACCTCTCACTGGACTGGGGCTAATTGATGCAACGTGTTTGAGCACGCAAGGCCCCCAGATGACGGCCTATCTTGACTGATTGGGGGTATTTTGCCCGCACTGCAAGCTGGAGGGCCCGTGATGCCTAGGAATGTGGCCTGAACCCCCTCTGCCTTTCAGTAACTGGAAGCGATTGTCGTGGCCCGACCGCGCAGAGGGTGGGGGTCCTTGCAAGTTTTTCTGTTTAAAATCTGTTTTATTTTCTAAATCAGAAGTAGACATAGGTCCAGACGTACACAGCATTAAGCCCACATAGAAAAAGGCATTAATAAACTAGTTGGAACACAGCATGTTGCATACAACCCTTGTTGGGCCGGCCGCGTGATCTAGTACATAGAACAATATTAGCGTGTTATGAGAAGTCTCAGATCGTAAGGTTTAAAGCCCAAAATTTGTCATGGTTAATTTTAAGGCCTGATGCCCGCTCAAAGGACTGTAGTAGAGTGTGAAGCGCCGGGAGAGATATATGTGGACGCAATAGTGTGAGGATAAGGTCATCCACAAAAAGTGCTACCTTGTCCTGCCGACCTCAAAGAGTGAGGCCGCATATGTCTGCATTCTGCCTGATCATCTCTGCTAAAGGCTCTATCACCAGGGCAAATAGCAGAGGGGACAGTGGGCAGCCCTGCCGCGTACCCCTATGTATGGAAACGGGTTCTGTAAGCTGCCCATTAACCCAAACCCTCGCTTGCGGAGAGAGATAGGGGGCCATGATCATAGAAATCATGTTTCGTCCCAATCCGATCTTGTGTAACAAAGCGCGAAGGAAACCCCAATCCACCCGGTCAAACGCCTTCTCCACATTAAGCAACAGAAGGCAGGCCGGTATGTTCCAGTGATGTGCTTTCTCCACTAGGTGCGCAATTCTACGCACATTATCCGCCCCTTGTCTATTGCGAATGAAGCCAATTTGATCCGGCTCCACAAGGCCAGGCATGTGGGGATCTAGGCGTTTAGCAAGCATTTTGGTGTAGATTTTGAGGTTTGTGTTTAGCAATGCTATGGGACAGTAAGATGCACACAATGTGGGAACTTTTCCTAGTTTGGGGATGAGGGCTATTTCTGCCATACCCATGAAGCCCCTCCGTGTCCAAGAATGAATGATATAATCCGGGCCTGGCGTCTTCCCGGGGGGGAGGTCTTTTAATGCTGCTGTCAGTTCCTCTGCCATGAGAGGGCTGTCCAGTTGTTTGGCGTAGTGTGGGTGTTTTGGGGTCCAGGGGCACTGGTTCAGAACATCATCGATAAGGGTTTGAGAGGGCGCATCCACCGCATAAAGGGCAGTGTAATAGGTCCTAAAGGCCTCGCATTTAGCCCGCTCCGTGGTGATCCTTCCTCCATCTGGCAATTGAATGTTCGCTATGTGGGTCTTCGCTGCACGTGCCCGCAGGCTCTTCGCCAGTAATCTGCCCACTTTATCCCCCCCTCGAAATATCGTTGTGTGAGGGCGAGCAGGGACCACTCAGCTTTATTGGTGCGCAGGGAGCGAAGCTGCGCCCGGAGGTTTGCAAGTCTCCGCCGACATGCGAGTGATGGATGTTCCTGATCCTGCTTCTACAGTTTCTTAATATACTTGGAGAGGCTATCTTCCAGGCGGCGGGCTTCCCGCGCCCGTGCAATCGCTATAGCTATGATGTGGCAGCGGATTGTAGCCTTAAAGGCATCCCACACCACAGGGAATGGGGTATCGGGTAGATCATTGCTCGCAAAGTAAGAGTCAATGGCAGTCCGTGTATTCTCCATATTGGCTGGGTCCCGCAGGATATGTGGCAGCAGGCGCCACCGCGGTAAACGGGTGGGGCAAGCGGACAGATCCTGCAGGAGAAGCTCAACATGAGCATGGTCGCAAATCGAAATAGCGGACAGGGATGTCGCTAACGTGTCCCTTATAAGGGCTTGCAATATAAATAAATAATCAATTTGCAAGTACGAGTGGTGGACTTGCGAGTAGTACGAGTAGTCCCGCACCTCAGGAGAGTGGTATCGCCAGGAATCTATCAAGCCAAAGTCTGTTATCTGTTTCCGGAGTGCAGAGGGCATCTGCCCCGACCCGTTCGAGGAGGCTTCACTACGGTCCAGCGCAAGATCCCACATCAGGTTAAAATCTCCCCCCAAAATCAAGGAGGTGTCGCCCTGTGGCACTTGTTCCCGTAGTAGCGTGCGGAGGTAGGAGTCCTGCATCTGGTTCGGTGCATTGACATTGCACAGTGTGAATAGGTGTTTCCCAATCTCCACCCCTGCTCTGATGAAACGCACATCTGGGCTACGAAAAACCTTCGGTTCCCCCTGTCTGATACCATTTCTGCATAGAATAGCCACTCCAGCTGTTTTGGTGTCAGCTGTGGCCCGGAATTGGAGGGGATATTTAGGGTGTGTCATGCGAGGAGTGTCTCCTTATAACAGGTGGGTTTCTTGAAGAAAAATGATGTCTGGACTGTGTTGTAGTAGATAGCGCCACACTTGTCTCTTTCTGGAAGAATTAAGCCCATGACATTAAGGGATAATACCTTTAAAGGGTCAGGAAGAGCCATAAATATATCTGATTACAAGTTAGGCCGTCATGCCACCATAGAATAGGGGAAGGGGGATTCAGGAGCAGATCCTCCCTATGGACAGGGACGCACCATAGCCTTGTAGTCTCCCGCCTGCCATACCCAGTAGACAGAAAGAGGAAGAGAAGAAGAATCAGGCAAATAGGAGAGAAGAGAGAAAAGTGAACAACCAACATTGGCCAACCGGGCCACATCGTTCTGTTCCAGTCGTGGGCCAGCCTGCACCCTAGGGTTTGCGTGGACCCAGAGTCGTCACTCTCTCAGGAACAGACGGGGTTGGTCTTCTGCTGCACTTGAGTTCATCCAGGTATGATGCTCAGACACCAGCTACACTGCGAGAGGGGAGTTGGGGTGGCGCCTAGAGCTCAGCGGCAAACATTAAAATCGACCAGTTGAGAGCCATGTCCCCCCAGACAAGTCTCACAGCTCGTTACAGGCACATGAGCTGTTCATCAAGGGACTGGGGAATCCGGGCCTGTCTCTGATTTGTCCCCTCCAAGGACCTGATGTGTTAGATAATGTCTTGTTTAGCCTGCGAAGATGTTTGCTCATCAAGGGGTGGTGTTTTCTGCACCGACACACAATGGACCAGGACGGCTTGGCAGGCACTCGTGCAGGAGGCGGAGGATGGGTGGGGCCGGCAGACCCTGAGGTGGGAAGTCAGAGTAGTTGAGCCGCTTCTTCGTAGGACCATATCACTCTATGTTTGGACTCCAATGGAAAAATAAGGGCGAATGGGTGACCCACTGATAGGAGACGCCCAGGCTCCACAGTTTGTCTGTCACAGGCTTAAAGTTGTGGCGGCGGTGCAAGGTATTGGGCGCTAGATCCTAGAATTATCATATGTGAGATCTTGCTTGGCTCTCGCCGCCGGAAGAATAGCTTCTTTTTCTGTGAAGAAGTTAACCGTGGTTAAAATGTCCGGATGGAGACGCGGCCGGCCCGCGGGCCTGGAGACCTGGTGAGCCCCGTCCAAAGCTGGCGGGGAGGCGTCATCATCCCCCAGACTTCGATTTTCCAGGTCCTCCTGCTTCAGTAGAAATTCTATGTGTTGGTCCTCCAGGGCCGCCAGGCACTGCCAGAGTTGCTCCTGATCCTCCGTGCGGGCGTCCGCTGTCTTTTCCAGCTCGTCCACTCGCTTGCCTAGGTCTGTGACCTCTTTCCTGAGTTCCCGAACAAAGGAGTAGAATAAGGGCCACCCAATCCTGTGATAACTATGGCCCTGCACCGGGACCCCAGCTGTGCCTCGGCCCGTCGTGGTCAGCACAGGCCGAAAAAGGCCTCAAAGGGGTCACCTGGCAGGGTCCTCTTCAGGCTGCTCCGGAAGGGTGACTAGGCAAGCAGTCCGGGTGTGTAGTCCGGGGTCGTTCCGCTGGGAAAGTGACAAATGCAGCTGGTACAAGCCGGTAAGGCCTCAAATGGGCCTCCATGCAGAGACGTCTTTAGGTGGGTCCAGAGGGGCAATCCTGCGAGGTGCGTGGCCACAGCGAGGAGTTGCTCACAGGGGCAGCGGTGTGTCTTTCTCTTAGTGGCAGCGCAGGTTCCGGTGCCTCACAGGGGCAGTGCAGGAATGATAATAGGCTAATGTGACCTATGAAGCCTCCGGCGGTCCTCCTCTCAGGGTGATCGTTGGGCAGTTGTATATCTTTCCCTCAATGATGGTGCCAGAATTGTTCCTCACAGGGGCAGCACAAGAATGCCTTTAGGCTGATGTGTCCGATAAGGCCTCCGGCGGGCCTCCTCCAAGGGTGATCGCCGGGCAGCCCAGGGGGGGAGGCGGTCAAGCACATAGGCAGGGTGCGCGGCCAATACAGCAGTCCTCTTCGCAGGGGCAGCAATCCCTCACCCCTTCGCCTCCATGAACATGGGCTCTGCGTGCCAAAACCAGGGCACGTTAGGAGAAGAGCAGCCCTCTGCAGCTGGGGCCCTCTACACTTTGTCCTCAGCCCTCACCTGCATGCATTAATATCTGTGAGCCGATGTGGGTGGGCAGTCCGGCAAGGCGCACGCCCACAGCGACTGGTTGCTCTCCGGTTGGCAGCGCAGGAATGGGTCCGCACAGGGGCAGC
The DNA here is from genome assembly GCF_964263255.1 of Lissotriton vulgaris. Taxonomy (NCBI): domain Eukaryota; kingdom Metazoa; phylum Chordata; class Amphibia; order Caudata; family Salamandridae; genus Lissotriton; species Lissotriton vulgaris. The sequence goes on from NC_141691.1 coordinate 1,109,661,039, forward strand.
GCAGGGGTGTCTGCAGGTTAGTGCGGCCGATAAGACCTCTGGCGGGTCTCTCCTCAGGGATAACTTCAGGCAGCTTGACGAAGGCAGTCAGGCACACGGGCAGGGCGCACAGTCAGAACTACGGCCCTCCTCGCAGGGGTAACGGTCCAGCACCCCCTCTTCTCCAGCAGCTGGGCCTCTGCGCGCCAATGCTAGAGCGCGCTGGGGGAGGGTCAGCGCCGGGCCCTTCGCTGATGGGGTCTTCTACCTGCCGCCTCCAGCCATCGCCTGCCCCTTGATAGCGCCACTCACCACCACGCCGCCCAACCGCCGACCGCTTGTCACTTCTGTCCTCTGCCGCCTACTCCAGACCGGCTCCACCACCTCTAGGGCCGCGCCCGCAATCTAGAATAATAGAATAATAGAGACCGAGATCATGTGTTGCAAGCAGCCCGAGACAACGGCCCTGTTAGACTGGGACCCGGAGGGTCGGCCGAGTACAGGGGGAGAGGCCTCCGGTGAGGGCCGTCTCCGGCGATCGTACAGACAAGTAACTTCCCCCCCCCCACAGATGGACACCACACAAGGATGAGGTCAACACTCTTTATATAAGGTTCTTGAGGCAAGGTTATCAACGATACAGTGGGTTCAGGACACGAGGATCCTCTCGATTCTAGTCTCTGCAGGGGAAGGGGTAGCGGGACAGTCTTCGTACCGGTCCGGTACAGGTGCGGCAAGAGGGAAGCTCACAATCCTCGAGCTTAGGGGTCTGCAGTTACGGGCCGCGGCAGCGCCAGCAGGCTAGGAGGATGGTTCTCGGCAAGGAGGGCCGCGGCACCGCCAGCAGGCCAGGACGAATGCTCACAACGAGGAGGGCCGCGGCAGCGCCAGCAGGCTAGGATGATGGTTCACAGCAAGGAGGGCCACGGCAGCGCCAGCAGGCTAGGATGATGGGTCACGACAAGAAAGGTCTCGGCAGCGCCAGCAGGCCAAGACGATGGTTCACGTTGCAGAGGGCCGCGGCAGCGCCAGCGGGCTTCGGAGATGGTTCACAAGGAAGGGCCGCGGCAGCGCCAGCAGGCCGTCAAGGATGAGTTCGTCTCGGTGTCTCTCGACTCCAGGATACAACTGCCTTCCTGCTCTGGAGCTGCCCCAGTTATAGGTCTGGTCTCCTTTGATGTCCGGACCCTCGCGCTTGGAGGTCGGGAGGTCCGGGATGAGGGAGTCCAGACACCCAGCAGGGGGGTGGAGCCAGCACCCGGGGAGGCCGGGGGCGATCGACACCTGGCGGGGGAGAGCCATCGACACTCCTTCTCCCATTGACCTGCCAAGTGGTCTCTTCACCTCCTGGGTGGATGGTGGTGCCTCGATGTCCGGGCCTGGCCAGGCCCAGGGTTGGGGTCGAGCCGAGGCCACGCGGCCTCGTGATGTAGTGTCCAAAGATGGCGGCTGGGCCGGGGCAATGGTGCTGACGGGGGCCCGGGCCAGCCGATACTGGGGTGTTCGGGAGCTGGAGTCCCGCTGGGGACGGGTTGTGGGTTGCCTCGGTGGGTTGCCGGGATGGTTCTTGCTGGGAATACAGGGAGAGCCGGGGTCCGGGCCCTGTCATGCGGGGAGGGAGCGGGCCTTCCACGAGGCCTGTCCAACATGCGTCCCCCCCAGCTGAAGGCAGGGAGAGTCACCCATCCTCTTGGGTACTCTCCTCGCCGAGGCGGAAGAAGCATGACAGGCCGTCTGCGTTGGCGTGGTCCTGGCCTGGACGATGCTCCACAGTGAAGTCCATCCCTTGCAGGGAGATGGACCATCGCAACAGTTTCGGGTTCTCCCCCCGCATTTGCATCAGCCATTGCAGGGGTCGGTGATCTGTCTGCACCCGAAAATGAGTGCCGAAGAGATAGGGCCGGAGCTTCTTGAGGGCCCATACCACGGCGAAGGCCTCACGCTCGATGGTGCTCCAGCGCTGTTCTCGGGCCAGCAGGCGTCGGCTGATGAAGGCCACGGGCTGATCGACTCCCTCGGTGTTGAGTTGAGAGAGGACAGCCCCAATGCCATGATCTGAGGCGTCCGTCTGCACTATGAATTCCTGGCTGTAGTCGGGGGCCTGGAGCACGGGGGCGGTGCACATGGCGGCCTTCAACTTCTCGAAGGCCGCTTGACAGTCCGGAGTCCAGTTGACTGTTTTGGGGTTTCTCTTGGATGTGAGTTCTGTGAGGGGCCCCACAATGCTGCCATAGTCCTTCACAAACCGCCGGTAGTACCCGGTGAGCCCCAGGAAGGCCCGGACTTCGGTTTGGGTGGTAGGGGGTTGCCAGGCCTGGATGGCAGCGATCTTGAGCTGAAGGGGGGCCACCAGACCGCTCCCCACTTGATGTCCTAGGTAGGTCACGGACCCCTGGCCAATCTGGCATTTGCTGGCTTTGATGGTGAGCCCGGCCTGCCGGAGGGCGTGCAGGACCTCCCGGAGGTGGTGGAGGTGGTCTGCCCAGTGGCGACTGTACACAGAAATATCGTCCAGATAGGCGGCGCTGAATTCTTCGAGGCCCGCCAGTACCTGGTTCACGAGTCTTTGGAAGGTAGCTGGAGCGTTTTTCATGCCGAATGGCATCACCTTGAAGTGGTAGTGGCCATCCGGGGTAGAGAAGGCGGATCGCTCTTGGGCCCCGGGGGTGAGGCCAATCTGCCAGTAGCCCGCTGTTAGATCAAAGATGCTCAGGTAGCGGGCGGCCCCCATGCGGTCAACCAGCTCATCCGCCCGGGGGATAGGGTGAGCGTCGGTTCGGGTAACGGCGTTCAGGCCCCGATAGTCTACACAGAACCGGAGCTCGGGGGCCACGCCCGGGGCGGAAGCCTTGGGGACCAATACGACTGGGCTGGCCCAGGGGCTGTCAGATGGCTCGATCACTCCCAGAGCCAGCATTTTGGAGACCTCGTTCTGGATGCAGGTGCGTACTCGATCTGGCACCCGGTACGCCCTGTGTCGAATAGGGGGACTATCCCTGGTGTCCACGTCGTGAAGGCACCAGGGGGTGACCCCTGGGGTGAGGGAGAACAGGTTTGCGAATTGCAGCAGGAGAGCTCAACAGTCTTGGCGTTGCTCCGGGGACAAAGCATCGGAGAGTCGGACCCCTTCCACTGAGCCATCCTGCTCGAGGGTCCTCAGCAGGTCAGGAAGGGGCTCGGAGTCTTCTTCCGTCCCACTATCGGTAGCCATCAGGAGGCTGAGTTCTGAGCGTACGAAGTGGGGTTTGAGTCTGTTGGCGTGGAGGACCCGTAGGGGGTTCCGGGAGGACTCCATGTCGATTAGGTAGGTGACGGGGCCCTTGCGCTCTATCATCTTGAAGGGCCCTGTCCATTTGTCCTGTAGGGCACAGGGTTCAACCGGGGACATCACCCAGACTTGTTGTCCCGGCTCGAACTCAATGGAGGAGGCATGCTGATCATACCATTTCTTCATGTCCTCCTGACTGGCTTCAAGGTTGGCTTTGGCGAGCTCCCGGAATCGCCGGGTCTGGTTGCGAAGGGTCAGGAGATACTTGTATATATCTGGGGGAGTCTTCTGTGGGGCCATCTCCCACCCTTCTTTGACCAGGCTGAGGGGACTCCGGACGGGGTGTCCATACAGGAGTTCGAATGGGCTGAAGCCCAGGGATTTCTGGGGGACTTCTCGGTAGGCGAACAGGAGGCACGGGAGCAGCACATCCCATTGGCGACGTAGGGGTTCTCCTAGGCCCATGATCATTCCCTTGAGAGTGCGGTTGAACCGCTCGACCAAACCATTTCCTTGCGGGTGATAGGGGGTTGTGAATTTGTAGGTGACCCCGCACTGTTGCCAGAGAGACTTCATGTATTTCGAGATAAAGTTCGTGCCCCTGTCGCTGACGACTTCCCGGGGGAAGCCCACCCGAGAGAAGATCCCCATCAGGGCTCGGCCTACCAAGGGCGCCGTCACGGTCCGAAGAGGGATGGCCTCGGGATAGCGGGTGGCGTGGTCCACCAGGACCAGGATGAACCGGTGCCCTTGTGCAGTTCGGGGGTCCAGGGGCCCCACAATGTCTATTCCCACCCGTTCGAACGGGGTGGTGACGACGGGGAAAGGCTGCAAGGGGGCTTTGGTCTTTCGGCCGCTCTTCCCGCTGGCCTGGCAGGTGGGGCAGGTCCGGCAGTGGTTGGAGACATCATTTCTCATTTTGGGCCAGTAGAAGTGGGTCACCAGGCGGCTGTACGTTTTGTCTTGCCCCAGGTGTCCGGCAAGGGGCACATCATGTGCTAGGTTCAAGAGGAAGTCTCTGAAGCGGAGGGGGACCACCAGCACCCGGCTGGCCCCCAGCTCAGCGATCCTTTGCTCACTGTAGAGCAGGTCATTGTCCCAATAAATCCAGTGGGTCCCCGAGGTGTCTCCTGCGCTCTGGGCGAGGGCTTGCTGCCGGAGTCCCTCGAGGGAGGGACAGGTTCTCTGCTCCTGTCGGAATTGTTCCTGGGTGGGGCCACCCTCTTGACGCCACTGGGCCAGTTCGGGAAGGTCCCGGAGCCGATCGTGTCCTTCTTCGCTTTGTTCTGGAGAACTGGCTTCTAGGGTGGCTCCCTCTTGGACGATCGGGGGAGGAGGCTCAGGCCATTCGGGTTCTTCGGGACTGGGAATGGCGCGGGCGGCCATGGACCGGGTCATTACGCAGACCCATTCAGGGAGGTGACCCGATACAGTGGGTTCAGGACACGAGGATCCTCTCGATTCTAGTCTCTGCAGGGGAAGGGGTAGCGGGACAGTCTTGGTACCGGTCCGGTACAGGTGCGGCAAGAGGGAAGCTCACAATCCTCGAGCTTAGGGGTCTGCAGTTACGGGCCGCGGCAGCGCCAGCAGGCTAGGAGGATGGTTCTCGGCAAGGAGGGCCGCGGCACCGCCAGCAGGCCAGGACGAATGCTCACAACGAGGAGGGCCGCGGCAGCGCCAGCAGGCTAGGATGATGGTTCACAGCAAGGAGGGCCGCGGCAGCGCCAGCAGGCTAGGATGATGGGTCACGACAAGAAAGGCCGCGGCAGCGCCAGCAGGCCAAGACGATGGTTCACGTTGCAGAGGGCCGCGGCAGCGCCAGCAGGCTTCGGAGATGGTTCACAAGGAAGGGCCGCGGCAGCGCCAGCAGGCCGTCAAGGATGAGTTCGTCTCGGTGTCTCTCGACTCCAGGATACAACTGCCTACCTGCTCTGGAGCTGCCCCAGTTATAGGTCTGGTCTCCTTTGATGTCCGGACCCTCGCGCTTGGAGGTCGGGAGGTCCGGGATGAGGGAGTCCAGACACCCAGCAGGGGGGTGGAGCCAGCACCCGGGGATGCCGGGGGCGATCGACACCTGGCAGGGGAGAGCCATCGACACTCCTTCTCCCATTGACCTGCCAAGTGGTCTTTTCACCTCCTGGGTGGATGGTGGTGCCTCGATGTCGGGGCCTGGCCAGGCCCAGGGTTGGGGTCGAGCCGAGGCCACGCGGCCTTGTGATGTAGTGTCCAAAGATGGCGGCTGGGCCGGGGCAATGGTGCTGACGGGGGCCCGGGCCAGCCGATACTGGGGTGTTCGGGAGCTGGAGTCCCGTTGGGGACGGGTTGTGGGTTGCCTCGGTGGGTTGCCGGGATGGTTCTTGCTGGGAATACAGGGAGAGCCGGGGTCCGGGCCCTGTCATGCGGGGAGGGAGCGGGCCTTCCACGAGGCCTGTCCAACAGGCCCCATACAATTTGACAATGCAAAAATCTCCATCTTTCTGGATTACTCCTTAGCAGTCCAACTAAAGCGTTTCTCATTTATGGAGGTCAAGGCCTGGGTCCGGGAGCGAACCTCATGTTTGCCCCTTTATTCCTGGCTATACGGAAAATTCTCCACAACCAACACTTCTTCTTTTTTCGACACACCGGAAAGTGTGTGGGACTGGCTGGACAGGAATTTTCCTGACACCATGAGCACTGATGACCGGAAGTTGCAGCATCCTCCACGAAGACGGAGGAAAGGACTTATAATTCAGAGAACAGTGACTAGTCCCCCTTCTCGTCAGATGGCGTTGGAGGGCAGACGTGAGAATTTGCTACTGTATCCTTTGTCCCATGTCAGTAGCTAAATCATACACTATCATCTCCTGGAAGATACGGGGATGGGTTTGATCCACATGAGGCATAGGATTGCGGCTCAATTACATCGTCATCGGGCCCAAATAGTATACTTACAGGAGATGCACTTACTTGCTTCTGAGATCACTAAAGTGCAGAGACGATGGAGGGGCCAGCTATATGCTACTGCTTACTCCGCCTTCTTGAGGGGGGCGGCGATCTGTTGCAGGCGGGGGTTCCTTTTTCTCTAATTGAGATAGGATAGATGACCAGGGTAGTGAGGTTCCGTGAGAATCGTGATGACTTTTTCGACTCGTTCGAATATAGACGAGTTTGGTATCTATGAACCGCAAATGACGAGTTTAGTGGGTGTACGCGTTTTTCACTACACTACTTTGTATCGTTCGTCTTATTCGTGGGTTCCTTCATCTGAACGGGCGGGTTCCATTTTAGATACGGCATCCATTTTGTTTCTTGCCCTCATGTAGTCAGCGAACGGACACTGTCCGCTTCGTGACCCTGGGATTCCCAAGAACTTGCGGAAGACACGAGTTCCTTTGAGGGTGTCTTTATGACGAGGGGGATGACACTGCAAAGGCAGATGGCTCCGCTCGGGGTTCGTCTTGCCGTGCCGGTCTATTGTTTCAGCCGTGCATGCATTAAGCACGAGTCCTTTGATCCTGCAATCACGTTTCCGATATTGCCCCCTACACTCTTTACCAATCTGTTGTCTGTTTTCTGTCTTCCTTGCACCTGTTTTTGCCTCTTCTCTTAACTCGTTTACAGCCAGAATGGAATGTGCCTAATGATGGGATGATGTGCTTTTACAGTTGGGAACCGGCGATGTTACTGTAATTATGTTCCAGGCCTCTGAATACATGAAAGCGACCTGTTTGAAGTTTACTGTGGGAACTGAGTTGTAACCTTTTGTTCGTCATGTTGTGCTATGACTAAAATATGTATAAAAGGAGCGATCCACATTTGCAATTTGAAGCAGTCTCCTAGAACCTACATACGTTGTACTTCTTGTGACTTCTGTGTTCCCTGCAGTAAATAAACGTTGATCTTTGACGCCGAAGGAAGTCTCCCGTGTCTCTGTAATTTGTACGCCGGAACAGGTAACCCACGAAGGTTTCAGGTGTTGTCCCCTGGCACCGCTGGGCCTTAGAATAGCCCAGTCCTTCAGTTGGCGCCCAACGTGGGCGACATCAACGGTACCGGTCCAAAGCCCGACGATCGGGAGGAACTTTGTGTGAAATCTCCGAGGGAAAGTGCACCCCGCTTCATCGATCCTGTTGTCGAAATAAGTGGCCCGAAGACTTTTCCCGCGAAGATCCCCGCCTCCTGATGGCTGCAACGGACTGATGCTCTGACTGTCGACCTGTTTTGGCGCCTGGCGTAGACCTTTGTACAGCGAGACGATAGACGGGCCTTCCTGGTGACGCCATTGATCTTTCAGTTAAGTATTTGTGGGTTGCTCCCAGTCCTTAGTTGTTGGTTCCTTTACGGGACCTTTGCTTTGTTGTTGAAACTTGGTTGTATGCATGGTTCCATTGCATTTGTGGTTCTTAGTTGTTGGTTCTTAGTTGTTGGGTTTTATTTGACGATTGCAATTGCCAAAAACCGAGGGTCTTGCATTTTTGCGAGGATATCGTAAATCGATAACCCTTGAAGTTTGGAGACTTGGCTAGTGTGCACGATGCCTGGCCGTAGTACTTTGTTTAGTTGCTTTAAATGTTGCGCAACGGATTCCCGATTTGAGGACTCATGTCCGATACCTTCAGTTGGAACTCCGGTCTATGAACTATATAGTCGACATGGAGTAGGTCCTATCGCATATAATGATTATTGGATCCGTTATACCAAAGACGATGGTGTCCTTAGTTGGCCACCTCTTGGTAGTTTCGAAACGGCAATTTTGGATAATCTCGAAGCGAAATTGTTTAAAAAGAAGTCTAGGCCGGCCATGTTTGATTCCTTTCGGTTATGGCGTAAAGATGCCAAGCAGAAAGAAATCAAACAGCTTAAGAAAAATAAGAGGGAAGGTATTGTTACGACGATCAGAAATGCAGAGCAGTTTCAGCGAGACAAGGAAGAGAAGGAAAAGGAAGTTTTTGATAGACTACAGCGTATGGCGGTGGACAAGTGTTATCCCGTTCTACCGTCGAGTACTGATAAGAAGGGAGAGGAAGCAATAGAGGACCCCTTGTTGTCCTATCTACTGAAGTCGCCACCTCCATATGCACAGGACACTACAGTCCCTGTGGTTCCTCCAGTTCCTCAACCTGTCGTTCCGGCAGCTGCTGGTCAGCCTGCCGTTGGTCCTGTCCTTCCGAACCCCCTCGTTCCTCAAGTTGTCCCTGCTCCTTTACTTGCCCCTCTTCCTACTGTTTCACTGCCTATACCTTCCCAGTCTGCTGTTCCCGCTACTTCTGCTCTTTTAACTGCTCCTACTGCTCCTATGTTTAGCCCTCTTGTTGTTGCCCCTGCACTTCTCTCCTCTTCTCCGTCTGTCCGTAGTCGCATACCTAATGCTGTTGCTAATCTTTACTCTCCAATCGGACCGATTTTTGGGTCCGATGTTTCTGATGTCTCTCAAAGACGAAGTCAAATTCCTAGTGGTAGGGAGAGTGATACGTTAATGAAAATGGCGCATAATTGGATTAGGTATCCCGTTAAAAACACCCCGCGCATAATTTTTGAGACCTTCTCTCAGTTCAATGAGCCCACACAGAGATTTGTGTTTGAGGAAATGTGTAAATGTTTACGAGAAGTGATGGATAATGATGAGGTAGATAATGTGCCGCCCGAAGTGACTGTACTTCAGCAACAGTTTTCGAGTGGTAGGATTGTGTTGTGGGTAGTAATGTTTGACGTGCTGTAGAACATCTCCTATCTTTTCGGCCTACCTTACTACCTCGAGCACTGTTTAAAGATGAAACTGAGGAATGGATGGCAACACCTGGTCAGTATCCTATGCGAGAAGTCCCCCCAGTGTGGATGCAAGGTGATCCTGCTGCTAATCCTGCTATTCTGCCACACTTCCAGAGAGTTTGGATACACCTCCCATGGAAACGATCTGAAGTTTTGCAGGTGAAGCAAACTTTGTCTGACCCCCGCAAAAATCTGGCAGGATACTATAAGGAGTTATCCCAACTTGTGGATGCTACTATTATGAACCTTGCCGACATTGATATGTTGTTTGGTAACGTGGTTCCGCAACCGGTTTGGGCGAAAATACGTCAAGAGAATCACGTAGCTGAGTTAGGCGGTGATTGGGCTGCACTTGTGGCGGCTGACGCATTACAGGTTGGTGGGGCTAAGCCTGAGCAGTTAATTACGGCTCTGCCTCAAAGAATCATTACACTTATGAAAACGCTTATGCCAGCAATGAGAGTTAATTGGGATAAATTGTCCGCGTGCAAGCAAAAGAAAGACGAGAGTGTCTCCGATTTTTTTACGAGATTTGAGGAGGTATTCCTCTGTGAAAGCGGTTGCTCCCACCACGCTCCCTGGCCTCAAGAGCTGTCTGATTCCCTGTGGTATCGTAGGCTGTCTTTCATGTTAGAGCATTTTAGCGCTGAATCTCGCATTCAATTGTAATCTGTTTCGAAGCGCAACTTTAGCTCATTGAATCTGCTGCCGCCTTTAGCATTTTTGCATCTTGTGCTGCTTTGAACATTGTTTTATTTAAGCTACTGCCGCCATTAGCATTTGACATTTGTGCTGCATTGTATGCTTTGCTTTTGATTGCATCTTCCTCAGCCCAGTTTCACTTTCCCAGGAGACATTTTGTTGTGTTTGTTTTTGCCTTCCTTTGGCCCGTCTACCCTCCCCGATACCGCCTCCCAGCTGACCCGCCCACCCACGAACACTAAGCGCTCCCCCTCCTCCCTGCAGCTGTGACCGTCTGGACCTCTGTGAAAGCGGTTGCTCCCACCACGCTCCCTGGCCTCAAGAGCTGTCTGATTCCCTGTGGTATCGTAGGCTGTCTTTCATGTTAGAGCATTTTAGCGCTGAATCTCGCATTCAATTGTAATCTGTTTCGAAGCGCAACTTTAGCTCATTGAATCTGCTGCCGCCTTTAGCATTTTTGCATCGTGTGCTGCTTTGAACATTGTTTTATTTAAGCTACCGCCGCCATTAGCATTTGACATTTGTGCTGCATTGCATGCTTTGCTTTTGATTGCATCTTCCTCAGCCCAGTTTCACTTTCCCAGGAGACATTTTGTTGTGTTTGTTTTTGCCTTCCTTTGGCCCGCCTACCCTCCCCGATACCGCCTCCCAGCTGACCCGCCCACGCTCCGCCCCCCCACTTTCCATTTATGTCAGATGTCCCTACGCGCAGCGTTCACGCGCAGCGATCGCGCCCAATCCGCGCTGAAGGTGCGCCAGAGGTAAGCCGTCTACGCCCGTCCGCGCCTGGACCGCGCCCAGCGCCAGACCCCCTGGTCCTCGTAAAGTCCACCCCTCCCGCATTACTTACGATGCCACCACCCTCCTAGCCCTCAACCCCGGCCGCTCCCTCAACTGCGTCCAAGCTGCTCCTGGACACACCCATGGACCCTTTTCCTGCTACTCCTGCAAGTTCGACGGCACCAAGAACAACTCCTCATCTACGAACTCGCTACAAATATCCGATCCCAACCACCTACAATGCATCCTGCTCAACACCCGCTCGGTCCACAGACACGCCATTGACCTCTGGAATCTACTCGACACCATCTCTCCGGACGTCGCCTTCCTAACAGAAACATGGATGAACGCCACATCAGCCCCAGACATCACCATTGCCATCCCGGAAGGCTATAAGATCATCCGCAAGGACCGTACCGGCCACACAGGAGGAGGCATCGCTATCGTCCATAAGAAATCCATCCGCATCTCAACCAGCTCAGAGGTCAATCTCGCCAACTCTGAACACCTTCACTTCCAGATCCACATCGACCCCAAGACCACACTCAGAGGCACCCTCCTTTACAGGCCACCAGGACCTCGCCCACAATTTAGTGAAGACATCACGGACTTCATCACTCCACACGCGCTCCCCTCCGAGGACTACATCCTTTTGGGAGACCTCAACTTTCACCTTGAAAAGAACAACGACCGCAACACCACCACCCTTTTGGACAACCTCGCAAACCTCGGACTTAAACAACTTGTCACTACCCCCACCCACATCGCAGGTCACACACTCGACCCTATCTTCACCTCCAGCAAGCATGTTTCCTTCCGCCACACCACAGCTCTCCTTTGGACTGACCACAGCTGCGTTCACTTCACCTACAACAAGCCCACATCCAACAACCACCCCCAACCCACTCTGCAAAGAAACTGGAACAAAATCACCATCGACCAGATCTCCTCATCGCTTCTTCAAAAGCCCCCCGCCCACTCCTCAAACCCAGACCAAGCAGCCACCAACCTCACCCAATGGTTATCCAACAGCGCCGACATCCTAGCACCACTGAAAAAATGACAAATCAAACTAGGCAGCAAAAAGGCCTCCTGGTTCAACGATGACCTTAAGAAATCGAAGAAACTCTGTCGCTCCCTCGAGAAGGCCTGGAAAAAAGACCCAACCACCAGCACCAAGGACGCCTTCAAAAACGCCACCCGCATACACCACCAACTAATCCGAAACGCCAAGAAAGCAGCCTTCAAGGACCGTCTAGATAACAACGCCCACAACAGCAAGGAATTATTCAACATCGTCAAGGAATTTACCAACCCCTCAGCCAACTCCAACGACATCACCCCCTCTCAAGCCCTCTGCGACTCCCTAGCCTTATTCTTCCACAACAAAATTGCAGACATCCACAACAGCTTCGACAACCAACCCGGAGACCAACCCACCCAATCCCCTGCATGACCCCACCCCCCCTGATCATCCTCAATGACTGGAAGCCAATCTCCACTGAGGACACCATCCGTCTGATGAACTCTATCCACTCAGGATCCCCCACTGACCCTTGCCCTCACCACATCTTTAACAAAGCAGACTCCATTATTGCACCGCACCTCCGAGACGTCATCAACTGCTTCCTCAACTCCGCAACCTTCCCGGAAAGCTGGAAACATGCCGAACTCAGCGCCCTCCTGAAGAAACCCACAGCTGACCCCACCGAACTCAAAAACTATCGCCCTATCTCACTCCTTCCATTCCCGGCCAAAGTCATCGAGAAAGTTGTCAACAACCAGCTCGCCGCATTCCTCGAAACCAACAATTCCCTCGACTCCTCACAGTCCGGCTTCCGAGCCAAGCACAGCACCGAAACCGCCCTCATCGCAGCAACAGACGACATTCGAACTCTACTGGACAATGGAGACACAGTCGCCCTCATCCTCCTCGACCTCTCCGCAGCCTTCGACACAGTCTGCCATAGCACCCTTCTACAGCGCCTCAAAAACATCGGAATCCAGGGAAAAGCACTGGAATGGATCACCTCGTTCCTCTCCGGAATAACCCAGAGAGTCCGCCTTCCACCATTCAAGTCAGAGGCTACTGAAGTCATCTGCGGCGTACCTCAAGGGTCCTCACTCAGTCCCACCCTCTTCAACGTTTACATGAGCCCCCTCGCGGCCATCGCACGCCAACATAACCTCAACATCATCTCCTACGCCGACGACACTCAACTGATCCTATCACTCACCAGAGACCCTAAAACGGCCAAAACCAACCTACACGAAGGAATGAAAGAAGTAGCCGAATGGATGAAGCACAGCCGTCTGAAACTGAACTCAGACAAAACAGAAGTCCTCATCTTAGGTACCTCCCCCTCCGCCTGGGACGACTCTTGGTGGCCAGAGGCCCTTGGAAAAGCACCCATCCCGACGGACCACGCACGGAACCTGGGCGTCATCCTGGATTCCTCACTCTCGATGAACAGACAAGTAAACGCCGTTTCTTCATCTTGCTTCAACATTCTTCGCATGCTCAAAAAAACATTTCGCTGGATCCCTACCGAAACTAGAAAAACAGTCACCCACGCGCTGGTCACGAGCCGTCTGGACTACGGAAACACCCTCTACGCCGGCACCACCGCAAAACTCCAGAAAAAACTACAACGCATCCAGAACGCCTCAGCCAGGCTCATATTAGACATCCCGCGTAAAGAACACATCTCTGATCACCTGAAAAACCTCCACTGGCTCCCCGTCAATAAGAGGATCACTTTCCGGCTCCTAACCCACGCACACAAAGCACTCTACGAAATCGGACCCGAATGCCTCAACACACGACTATCCTTCTACACCCCCTCCCGCCAGCTACGATCCTCCAACCAAGCCCTTGCCACTGTACCTCGCATCAACAAAACCACCATGGGAGGTAGATCCTTCTCCTACCTAGCAGCTAAAACTTGGAACTCACTTCCCACTCACCTTCGCCTTACTCAGACCCACCTAGCATTCAGAAAGCAACTCAAAACGTGGATATTCGACAAGTAACTCCCTACCCTTCTTCAAGCCCCTTGAGACCCTCTGGGTATGTAGCGCGCTATACAAATCTTTTGACTTGACTTGACTTGACTTGACTCATCGACCACAGTGGTCAGGATATGAGCACTGAGGGAGGTCAGCGATTGTTTGTTGACAAATTTGTATCGAACTTGTTGCCTGAACTCAGCAATAAGTTGAAAAATTCTGAAAGCTCGTGGGCTGTTTCTACTACTGCTCAAATATTAGCAACGGCTCAATATTATGAAAATAGAGAAAAGGAAGAAAGTGATCGGGCAGATAAGAAAACGAAGGATCTTAAAACTAAAGTTCTGTTGCAGCAAGCGTATCCTCCGCGCTCGAATCAAAATGACTCTCAGCAGCAAAATAGATCGCAATCACAGTCTTCTAGGTCGCAGCTGCGTAATGATTCTTCCACCCCGAGATCTATGCTCGGTTATAATCAATGCGCATACTGTAGAGAGGAGGGCCATTTGAAGTTTAATTGTCCGGTTTTGCGCGACCGAAGTAATGGTGGTTCGGCTCGAGGGGGTCGTAGTGGTCCTCAACAGGCTTCACGTGGTAGAGGTCGTGGTGTTACTCAAAATCAGAATGAGCGTTCTAATACTTTATCAGATCACAACAATTGTTTTGATCAGCGTGGTTCCTCGTCAAGTAGATCTGCACAGTATCATGTGGACGATTGTTACGTCGAGCATGATATCGATGCTGATGGTAGTTACTAGGACAGCCACAGACAATGAGAGGGAGTAGTATCAGTTCCGGTTGATCAGAGAGGGCCTTACGTCGCAGTTGCCACATCGGGCGTAGTTGAGCCTTTTCTGTTGGACACTGGTGCAGCGAAAAGTTCCATCATGCATTCGAAACTCCCTGGCGCCCCTTTGTCTGGCTTAACGAATGTTTCCGTTGGATTCTCTGGCGCCCCTGTTAGCAATCCGGTTTCTAGCCCTTTGCCCCTTACAATTGGGCCTCGTGAGCTAGAGGCTCCCTTGATTTTGACTACTGGTTGTGGTGAGAATCTTTTGGGCCTGGATTTGTTGAAACGGTTATATGCGACCCTGTACTGTTCTCCTGCGAGAGTGGAGCTTACATTGGGTCAGAGAGTGATCTCTCCTATGTACTTGTCAACTGATAAGCTCCCACCGGAATTGAGTTCTCTTCCTGAGTCTTTGTGGGCAACAGGTCCCAATGATGTGGGCCTGCTCGACATATCACCTTATGTTGTTCAATTGAAATCTAATGTGCGATTACCACGTATTTCTCAGTATTGTATCCCCCTTGATGGGGAGCGAGCGCTATTAGCGATCATTTACGACTTGATCGAGAAGGATGTCATTGAGGAAACTCGGGGAAATGTGTGTAACAGTCCTGTGTTACCAATTTTGAAATGAACTGATCCATCCAAGCCTCCTGTGTATCGTTTTGTCATTGATTTACGGGAGGTGAACAAAATTGTGATTCCACAATTTCCTGTGGTGCCTGACATTACGGCTTTACTGACTCTGATTCCAGCCTCTGCTTGTTGGTTCTCGGTAATTGATTTGAAGAATGCTTTCTTTAGCATTCCGATTGCTGAGGAAAGCAGAGATCTATTTGGTTTCTCATTAGGAGGTCGCAGCTTTAGGTTTAAACGCGCTCCTCAGGGCTACTGTGAGAGTCCATCGATCTACAGTCAAGCTCTTAAAAGTCAACTTGACGCGTTTGTGTTACCAGCTGGTGCGGCCTTGATTCAGTACGTTGATGACTTGTTAGTGGCTGCTGATACTAAAGAGATTTGCAAAACTGCTACAGTATCACTGTTACAGCATCTATGTGACTTACATCACAAGGTGTCACCTTCTAAGCTGCAATATTGTTGTCAAGAAGTAACCTATCTAGGTCACTTATTGTCAAAGGAGGGAAGAAGATTGACCCCAGAGAGAATTGCAGCGATCGCTCGAATGACTGTGCCAACAACTCAGAGAGATGTGCGTGCCTTTCTAGGTATCACGTCATACTGCAGGCAATGGATTCCAAATTTTTCATTGCTAGCGAAGCCATTGGTAGCCCTCACATGCAAGGATGTTCCTACTCCTTTGCCATGGACTGAAGAGTGTCAGAAAAGTTTTTCTGAATTGCGTGATGCGTTGTGTTCGGCTCCTGTGTTAGGTACTCCTGACTACAGCAAGCCGTTTACACTATACGTTCACGAGAGAGAGGGTTGTGCGTTGAGTGTCTTGACGCAACAATTTGGCGGTAAGCAGCGTCCATGTGCATATTTTTCCTCGACCTTGGACCCAGTAGCTAGAGCATTGCCGAGTTGTCTAAGAGCGACAGCGGCAGCTGCGGTGTCCATCCGGCAATCTGCAGGATTGGTTATGGATAATATGCTTACGGTGATGGTTCCGCATGCAGTTGACACTCTCTTGAATCGTACAAAAACTCAACACTTGACGAGCGCAAGGTTGTCCGGTTACGAGTTGATGCTTTTGGCAAGTCATATACAGATCAAGCGCTGTAATGCGCTAACCCCTGCGACATTGTTGCTGATTAATATTGAATCAGATGATGTACCACCACATGATTGTTATTTGCGAACTGAGGAAGAAACGAAGGGTCGTGTTGACCTAAAAAACACTCCATTGGCAGATCCCGATGGTACTTTGTATGTTGATGGTTCGTGTTTTAGGTTGCCGAATGGTGATGTGACGACTGCGTATGCTGTAGTGACGTTGAGTACGGTTGTGGAAACTGCGAGATTGAGTCAGAATTCGGCCCAAGCGGCAGAATTGATTGCGTTAACGAGAGCGTGTGTTTTGTCTAAGGGAAAGCAAGTGAATGTGTTTACTGACAGTTAGTATGCTTTTGGCGTTGCACATAGTTTTGGTCGATTGTGGAGAGAAAGAGGATTTATGACATCGCATGGTACGAAGATCCAACACGGACAGCTTGTGAATGATCTTTTGGATGCACTTACATTGCCTAAGCAGGTGGCGATCATTAAATGTAGCGCGCACCGAAAGGTTATGGATGATGTTGGTCGTGGTAACGCGTTTGCGGATGAGATTGCTAAAGAGACAGCTAAAAATCTCGCAACCCGAATGTATGTTACGAGTTCAGTAAGGTGGCTTGCGGAGACTGGTATGTGTGAGGACACTGTTGAGAGTGTGAAAGCGATTCAGAATGAGGCCACTGAACCTGAAAAGACTAAGTGGAAAGAAAGCACGGGAAAGTTAGATGCGCACGGATGTTGGATTGATTTGTCGGAAAGTCAGAGATGGATGTTGCCGGATGCATATGTGCTAGCCGTTGTGACTATGGCTCACGGCTTGTCACATATTAGCGCGAAAGGTATTTGCAAATTGTTGTCCCCTGTATGGAAGAATGATGGTATCGCTAAGTGTGCTGAGAGAGTGGTTAAGAATTGTATGGTATGTATAATGTACAATCCCGGCAAAGGCACCCCCACTCCACCTGGCCATTTTGCTCCTCCTACATGTCCCTTTGAGGTTATTCAACTGGACTTCATCCATATGGAGAGATGCAATAACCTGAAGTACGTTTTAGTTGTGGTTTGCGCATTCTCTAGATGGATTGAGGCCTATCCTCTTAAAGATAATACTGCCCTGTCCACAGCGAAAGTCCTACTGAAGGAATACTTTCCTCGGTATGGAATGCCACGGATTGTATGGTCAGATAACGGAAGTGAGTTTGTGGGGAGTGTGATGAAGAGTGTGTGTAAGGGCCTTGGAATTCGACAAAAATTCCATAGCGCCAACCATCCCCAGTCAGCGGGTTTAGTTGAAGGGTACAATGGCACTCTGAAACTGAAACTTGCTAAGATTCAAGCTACGACTGGTTTGTCATGGCCTGATGCCTTGCCTCTGGCTCTCTTGTCGACCAGGGCGACTGTACACTCTCGAGTATGGCTTAGCCCATATGAGATTGTGTTCGGCCGTCCTGCGAATATTTGGGGGGTCCCGAGGCCTAAGGCCTTCGATAGTCTTGAATACCCAATGTTAATTGATTATCTTCATGATCTGACTGCTAAACTGAGGTTAATTCATCAACAGGTTTTTGAAGCTCTACCGGCACAGACTGAGGGTCCTGGACATCGGCTCCAACCGGGTGACTGGGTAGTCACCCGTAACTTCGGCAGAAAGCGCAATTTGGAACCGAGATTTGTGGGACCGTTCCAAGTACTCCTAGCCACAAGGACTGCGGTTCGTCTGGAAGGCCGGAAGAACTGGGTGCATGCCACCCACACCAAGAAAGTGCCTATTCCTTTGCCAGCAGATTCTTGGGTGAGAACTGGAATCGCTGCAACGGAAACGGAGACCCCAACAAGATTTGTGCCGTTTAGTGATGCTCAACCTGTAGGAGACACTACATTGCAGTCATTTGTTAAACCATCAGCATTGGAGAATTCGAGGCTTGAATTGTCATTAGAACGATCGAACACTGTATCACAACCTGAACAATTATTCGAAGAACAGACTCGTCCTGGAAGAAGCAGATATTTCCTTCGTTCTCGTGACAAAGACTAATAAACGTTCCTTTTGTTTTTTTTCCCCTTTTTGAATTCATATTACCCCCTTTTTGCTGCTTGCCACAAACATTATGAACAATTGCATCCTCTATTGATTATTGAGTTCTTTTTCATATGTGTTCCTTTTTCCACAGCTAGGAGATTTGTATTAAAATTGAATGTTTAATTAAGAAAACCTTTCATCCGGGTTGACCGTAGGGCCGTGCGGGTACTTCCTTCTGTTTAGCAGGTTCCTGACACTAGGTCGGTACTTTTGTTGATTCCTGGGAACTCCCGGGAATTGATAATCGCTACTCAGAACGAAGTGCGTCAAGAACGTTGCGGACGGTTTTTAGAGGATGGAGTTCTCTAAGCTGTCGGAAGTAGAGAGGATGTTGGCGTTAAAATCTAAGCTTCATAAGGTCATCTGAACAAACTGCTTTCTGTTTCAGGTATTCCTGCTATTTCTGGCTGTTTCTATGCTATTGGTGGGTGGAGTGTATTTTGGAATACAGTCGTTCTTGCCTTCTGCTTCACCCACTACTTCTTCTGAACCGAAATCTATTCCTACTGTTTCTCCACATTCCTTTCATCCTCTGCCCCAACATGAACAGGTTAGACGTGCGGAATTCATGAACAATTCCTTTGTCCAGCTCTTTCATCAACATCAATTGGTGATGAACACTACTAACTGTTGGGTGTGTGGGTTAATGCCACATACTATGGATAGGGGTATTCCGTATCTGGTTCTTCCTTATAGCTCCCAGGGTTCAGCTCGAGCATTCTAAACTATGTTTCGTAGCGCACTAGATTCCTACTCCCATCGAGAGCCACGCACTCCAGACCTTGGTCCCGGCCCGCATCACAAGCCTTTGGCGAGAGCGATTGCTGATTTAGATAGAGATATTTTTGATGCATCGCTTATCCCAGAGGAAGAGGTGCGAGCATACAAGGATCTGAGTGAGGCTGAGTATAGCATGTCAGTGGGTGATAGACAGCTTAAAAGCTCGTCTCCGATCTGGATCGTACCCCACCTCGGTAATTTCTGTTTGCAAGGACGTGGCCGAAATCCGCGAGCTCAGCTTGGAGAGAGTGCTTGTACTGAAACATATGTTTTACCAACGCTCTCTTCCCCTGTTTTTCTGACTGCCAAGGGTACATACTTCGTATGTTACGATCGCGCATATACATGGTTGCCCCGTGACTTCTCGGGCACCTGTTACATTGCGAATCTGTTGCCACCGACTTTTACAGTTGCCTCGGACTATCACAAGACTAGAGTTGTGAGAGGCATTATTAGCAAAGGGGATACTGCCGGTCAGGAAGCAGGGGACTTCTTTAAGGGTTTCCTGCCGTTTTGGGGACCTATGGTCAATAGTAGGAACCTGAGACAACTGACCCGAGTGGTAGAGTCGACTGCTAATATAACTGCAAGTGCCCTTGGTAATCTAACAGCAGAGCTTCAGGCGGATAGGCTTATGACGTTGCAGAACCGTATGGTTTTAGACGTTGTTCTTGCAGATAGAGGTGGTGTGTGCAAGGTGATCCATTCGAGTTGCTGCATTTTCATTCCTAATAACGATCCAACTGTATATCAAGCCATCTCGAAGTTGCATAAGATCTCCGAGTCCATACACATGGACGTAGGTGATTGGACACTACTAGGATGGTTTTGGGGCCTAATGTCGACGTGGGGTTGGAAGATTCTGATGATCATCGGGGTTGTTGTGACGTTTCTGTTCACGTGTTGCCTTTGCGTGCAGTGTGGTCCTGCCTTATGTGGCCTCTGTGCTACAACGTGTATAAGACGGCCATCTGTTACCAAAGAAGCATTGATGGATAGAATAATGTTGCAGCAACATCTGAACGATCTGATGAATATCGAAATCGATTCTGATATCGACTAGTGCTTGCCTACATGAGGGCAAAAGGAGCGTCTGAGGTTCCGTGAGAATCGTGATGACGTTTTCGACTCGTTCGAATATGGACGAGTTTGGTATCTATGAACCGCAAATGACGAGTTTAGTGGGTGTACGCGTTTTTCGCTACACTACTTTGATTCGTTCGTCTTATTCGTGGGTTTCTTCATCTGAACCCACGGGTTCCATTTTAGATACGGCATCCATTTTGTTTCTTGCCCTCAAGTAGTCAGCGAACGGACACTGTCCGCTTCGTGACCCTGGGATTCCCAAGAACTTGCGGAAGACACGTGTTCCTTTGAGGGTGTCTTTATGACGAGGGGGATGACACTGCAAAGGCAGATGGCTCCGCTCAGGGTTCGTCTTGCCGCGCCGGTCTATTGTTTCAGCCGTGCATGCATTAAGCACGAGTCCTTTGATCCTGCAATCACGTTTCCGATATTGCCCCCTACACTCTTTACCAATCTGTTGTCTGTTTTCTGTCTTCCTTGCACCTGTTTTTGCCTCTTCCCTTAACTCGTTTACAGCCAGAATGGAATGTGCCTAATGATGGGATGATGTGCTTTTACAGTTGGGAACCGGCGATGTTACTGTAATTATATTCCGGGCCTCTGAATACATGAAAGCGACCTGTTTGAAGTTTACTGTGGGAACTGAGTTGTAACCTTTTGTTCGTCATGTTGTGCTATGACTAAAATATGTATAAAAGGAGCGATCCACATTTGCAATTTGAAGCAGTCTCCTAGAACCTACATACGTTGTACTTCTTGTGACTTCTGTGTTCCCTGCAGTAAATAAACGCTGATCTTTGACGCCGAAGGAAGTCTCCCGTGTCTCTGTAATTTGTACGCCGGAACAGGTAACCCACGAAGGTTTCAGGTGTTGTCCCCTGGCACCGCTGGGCCTTAGAATAGCCCAGTCCTTCAGTAGGTATGTACTGTTGCAGGGTACGCTAAATGGCACACAAGTAGTGTTGGGGTCTGTTTATTCTCCTAATACTGATCAAGATACCATTCTCTCCCGCTTGTCACAAGCCCTAGCAGACTGGACGCAATATCCATGGGTGTTGGGGGGGCACTTTAATGCCGTATTCGACATGCACTTGGACCTCTCTCACCCTCCCTTATCGAACGTAGCTGCTATAGTGCAGGCTACCAGCTTGACTAGATGGGCTGACAATTGGGGCCTGCTGGATGTATGGAGATCGCAACATGTCCATATGCGAGAATACTCCTTTTATTCCCACCCTCACTCGCTGCACACCAGCCTTGACCAGTTCCTTTGCACACCAGACCTGGTCCCATTTGTTACATAAAGCACCTATCTAGGGAAAACTATCTCGGACCATAAACAATTGGAGCTGTTGCTTAACTGGACCCCCATGCCAATTCCTACATGGTGCCTCCAACCCTTGCAGCTAGAATACCTAGGGCCATATGTATCAAGGTACCCTTTTGCGATTCTGAAATTGCGTTTTTTTGCGAATCGCACATTCAGAATCGCAAATTGGTATGTATGTAGCAAATCGCAATTAAATAGCGATTCGGTAAAAATCGCTATTTAATTGCGAGATTCCCAAAAGCGATTCCTTAACCGTAAGAAATCGCAATTTTGCGATTTCTTAATGGGAAAAATCGCAAATTTGCGAATTTCGCAAATCTGCTAATCGGAAACTCAGGTGCAGCTTAATGACATCACAACCAGGAAGTGTGACTACCCATGCTGCAACTGAGTTGCTGAGTCAGAGTGAAGGAGTGGTGGAAAGTGAACTCTGCATTTTCCTCAACATGGCTGAAACTGGAGACATGCCCAGCCAGGAAACACAGCAGCAGCAGCATGGGGAATGTTCAAGGAAGAGGAAACAGAAATTCTCTGAGGATGAACTGGAGGCATTAATCCAGGAAATGGTGCTCAATCATGAGCTTCTGTTTGGCAAAAAATCTTTGAAGGTGCCAGAGACCCGCAAAAGGCGCATTTGGGCTGACATACAGCAGAAAGTGAATGCAGTGGGGGTGACACACAGGAGTGTGGATGAACTTCGAAAGCGTTGGTATGATCTGTGCCAACGCTCGAAGGAGAACTTGGCTGCCAGGCTAGAGCAGTCCAGGCACACCGGTGTAGGGACCTCAACAGTGTTGGACTCAACAGCCTTGGAGGAACTGGTGGAGGGGACCCTGCAACCAGAAAGTGTTATGTGCGTGGCTGATCTAGACAGCTCCGAGCAACCAGTATCTGGACCAGGTAAGAAGCATGCCATCACACCCCTGACACCCCCCAAACACCCCCCAGCAGCGACCTAGGGGCAGGAAAAAAGATTTGTAGTTCCAGAGCAGGTACACAGGCAAACACAGCAATGCATTATGGGAGATGTAGTCAAATGACATTTAAAGTTGTGCATTTTCAGCCAGCCAGTCCCCAATAGCATGTGCAGGTCAGGAAAGGAAAGTACTTAACAAATGTAATCCCAAACGGTGAAATGTATTAATTGCCAAGTGCAAGTGAGTACTGTTAATAAATGTGTGCTATTCTGTCCACAGCACCATCTGCAACACAGCCTACAGGCAATGCGACATTGGTTGATTGTCCAAACTTAGGAGACGCAGGGCATGAGGAGCACACAGATAGGGAGGACAGCCCCGTCATCCCTCGAAAGCAACAAAGAAGACGCATAGTCAGACCACTACCCCCATTGGAGGGCGAGGCAGAGGACAGCGATGTAAATGTGCACTCCGAGCCCACACAGCCACAGCACGAAGTCCGTGCACGAGTTCACCAAGTCCCACAAGGCACAGCCAGGCGCAGATCTCGCACAACCAGCAGTACTGAAGATCCGGGTGAGGGAACAGTCTTTGCCGGCCTGGAAATGCATATGTTGCAGGTGCAGCGCCTGCCAGACAAAAACATAAAAGCATTACAAAGAGAGGCGAGGGCAGGCTTCAGGGGCATAACGGATGAACTGAGGGGTGCCATGCAGGCGCTTTGTGAAGAACTACGAGCAGACCGTGCTGCTAG
Organism: Lissotriton vulgaris; assembly: GCF_964263255.1. NCBI lineage: Eukaryota > Metazoa > Chordata > Amphibia > Caudata > Salamandridae > Lissotriton > Lissotriton vulgaris. The sequence continues at coordinate 1,109,683,999 of NC_141691.1, forward strand.
GCGCCGAGAGCTGCAGCGCCTGGATCTATATACACGGGCCATGAACCACCTGGCCTCTGCCACAAATATCCTGTCCAGGCTCAGCACACACATGCAGCGGGAGATGGCACATGGTAGCCAGGATGTAGCTAGGGCACTGGAGCAGGTTACATCTGCTGTAGACGAGCTACGGGCAGTTCGTACTACTGGGCCAGGAGTCCTAACTCCCACTGAAGATGACGCACTGTCAGGGCGGAGCAGCAACACCCCACCACCCATCATGGAGAGGCGCCGTAGTGGCCGAAACAGTAGGCCTACAATGTCCAATGAGGATAACACTGTGCAACAACCAACAGGGGCCTCAGCTCGGCAGCGCCGCATGTGAGGTGCTAAGTTTGATACCACTGGGAGAGGGGAGCTACAGACTTGACTTTACACTCACTCCTGTTTACAGTCTTGCACTGTGAGTATAACATGTGCATGAAAAATTGAGTGTGACTAGTTGGCATTCAGGCTGTGTGACATAATTTATCCTGCATTTAAGGAATTAAAACACAGTCACACACATAAGATATAGCATTGTGTCATTTTTTCTTACCTAGAAATCGTTGCGTGTAATCTCATCCCGCCTCTGGCGCCCAGCTGCTACACCAGCTGCCATACGTCCTGGTCCAGGTCCCTCTACGTCAGAGGATTCTGATTCACTCAGCTCCACTGGTGTGCCTTTCCTGGTGGCGATGTTGTGCAGCATGGCACATGCTACCACTATCTTGCAACATGTTTGGGGGCTGTATTGTAGGGCACCTCCACTTTTGTGGCGGCACCGGAATCTGCTCTTCAGTATCCCAAATGTGCGTTCAATGGTGCCTCTGGTTGCTATGTGTGCTCTGTTGTATCGCCGCTCCCCAGCATTGGCAGGATTCAGGTAGGGCGTCAAAATGAAACCCCGGACTGCATATGCACTGTCACCTGTGGGTTGGAATGGTTATGGTTAGTCACTGAACTGCACATGGTAGTCAGTACATATGTGGCCTATGTTTAAATGCATTTACCTAGTAGATATCCCTCGACAAACTCCCCTCTTGTGAGTCTATGGTATATCCCACTGTGACGGAAGATGGAAGCGTCATGTGTGCTGCCTGGGTATTTTGCTACTATGTCTGTGATGATGTGTTTGGCATCACACACCACCTGTATGTTCAGTGAATGGTAGCATTTGCGGTTCCTGAACACGTACTCATTGTTTGAGGGAGGGGATATTGCAACATGTGTCCGAGCTATGCATCCTATCACGTGGGGGAATTGGGCAATTTGGTAAAAGTCCTGCTTGGTCTGGTCTGGTGCCTGTGGGGTGCTTGGGAAGTAAATGTGGTGTTGTATCCTCTGCACCATGGCATCAAGGAACGCGTGGAAAAAGCGCAAAAGTGCACTTTGTGACTCCCCTCCTGGTGTGGCTATCACCCCCTGAAAACTACCTGAGGCAAACAGGTGTAGTGAGCACAGGACCTGGATGTGAGTGGGGATGGAATGTGTCCTGCGTGTGGGGTGTTCAAGGAAGGGTCTGAGTTCCTCAATTAAATCATGGATACTGTCTTCATCCAGTCTGTAGTGGGTGTAGATGTCCTCCTCAGTGCGCTGGTAGATGGTAATGCGCGCACGGAATATCCTCTCCTGGCGTCTCCTCCTCTGTGCAGCAGCTCTGAGTCGCGTCCTCCTGGCTATCGCGTAAAGCCCCGCCATTGTGGAAAAAAGTCTGTTGCATTTTGGTACTCCTTAAATAATTTGCACTTGGCTACCACCTGCTCCTACTTGGTGGTAATTGCGATTCTGTAAATTGTGAATTTCCGAAATTCGCAATTTTGCGATTTTTTCATACATTGCATTGCGATTTCTTGGTTTGCGATTTCCTGTTTGCGATTTTTGCACACTGAGAAATCGCAAAAATAGGAAATCGCAAGAAATTCGCAGATTTTCCATGCTTGCAAATTAAGGAATCGCATTTTTTGCGATTTCTTGTTTTGAGAACCACTTTTGCTTCATACATTCCGAAAAGCGAATTTTCATTCGCAAACGCTTATTTTTGCGATTCGCAGCGTTTGCGAATGGAAATTTGCTTCATACATATGGCCCCTAGTGTTTAGGAATGTGTTGGAACCTAACTATGTCAGGTCACCTAGGGTAGCCTGGCCTAGGGTACGACACAATCCTTAGAGGCACAAGTGTAAAGGTTGCAAACCACCCAGCAGTAAATCAACGCAATAACACCCAAAAATGACACTACACCAATGTTGGAAAAATAGGTGCTTGTTTATAAAAATATTCTTTGTTCTCTTGTTTTTAGAATTCACAGCTTAGTATAATACATTCTGTCAGGAGAAATAATAATACTCTTAAAGTTGCCAAATCATGTCATAACACAGTTCTGTTAACTTAACAGCACATTACATTTAGTCAGGTATTTAATAACCTTCTCAAAGTTAACAGTACAATTCCCCTTCTTGGCTTGTCACCTTCCCATCAAAGAACAGTAGTTCCCATGTAGCAGAGCCTGTACTCCTCTAGAAAAGGTTACTCATTTCCTTCCTCTCCACTACTGACAACCGAAGGATTGACTATTCCAAATAAAGCAACATTCAATGTAGTCCCTTCCGGGATTCCCCAAGGGCGCTGCACACTTTGGGACAGATTCTCTGTTTAACTACTTGCTATGTCTCGCTCCCCTGCCCTTGTGTTAATCTCCTTATGGAGGTCACTTCCCCCTTTGGATCACCTCCTTACTTGTGGTAAAATTGATGACTGGAGTCTTAATACGCCAGAGGAAGGGGGGAAATAACCGGCAAGGTAAAGGAGCTGAATGCTGTTAAGGCTCTCCAGCCTCTGAGGACTCCTCAGCTCCCCCTTCCCGCTCGAGCCAGCTCCTCCGTGTGGCGCTCGAGCGGAGAAAGGCAGATACCGCAGTATTCCTGAGCCGCTATTGGGCTCCTCAGTTCTCCCCTCCCGCTCACGCCAGCTCCTCCGTGTGGCGCTCGAGCAGGGGAGAGAAGATACCACAACGCTCACAGCCGCCGTAGGGTTCCCGGCGCTTCTCCTCACTTCTCCCTCGCGCTGGTCGGGGAAAGCACTACTCCTCCAGGCATGCGCGGGGCGCCTACGCTGGCGCCGCCTCTCACCTCAGCCTCCGGACACTCCTACCAGATCCGCCTCCACTGCGCTGGCTCTAATGGGGAGACGCTTCTCTCTCACGCTGGCGCCGTCTCTCACCTCGAGCCTCAAGACACTTCTTCCGGACCCGCCTCCGCTATGCTGACATCAGGGAGAGACGCTTCTCCCTCTCCTTCACGCAAAAGCGGTTCCAGGCCACTACCGCTCGACGGCTTCTCAGAGCCTCTCTGCCATAACCCAGGGATCCGCTGGAGATGCAGGCAGGGGGCACCCGGCAGGGCGCGGTAATCTCTCTCAGTTCCCACCAGATTCTAGTACAACTGAGGGTAAGGAGAATTCGGGAATCGGGTGGTTCTGTGGCACAATCCTGAATGTTATTTCAGAGCAGGTTTACTCACTAGAGACCTCAAGGCAGTTCAGACCCACGTTACCAGATGAGGGGGAAATAAGAGGGGGGGTCGATTGGAAGGCTAGTTGGTCCTTCCCCTTTTTCCTCACTGTCCAGGGGATGGAGCTCCGTTTCAAACAAGCTCTCTCACCCACACCTTACACTGGGTCCCGAGGATAATTGGTGCCCAGGGTCTTCAGGATTTCTCACCCAGCGGGGTCAGGTCTAGTAACCAAAGGGAGGACGGGTGGTGAATCAATAAGGAGCGTCCCTAACTGAGAGGTCAACCCTTTGACTATCCTACCCCCACCTTCCTCTACAGCCTGTCCTCCAACCAGCCCACACTGCAAGACAAAATGGCGGTCCAGCATTCCGCCTTTTATAGGCTGACCCTCAGAGGTCCAGAAGGGACCAGAAGGTTCTGGAATGCCCTACTCTATCCTATGGGACAGGTTCTGGGTATGACAGTTGGGACAGTTGGTAGCCACCATTTTGTGACTCCAACTATATTCCTGTCAGGAAAGGCCTCTAGGCCTGAGGTGAAAAACTATGAGGGTGGAAGAACACCTATCCCCTTGACCAACACCTTGAAAAAGCTAGTGGACACAAAAAGTATTAAAGGTATGAGGGGCAAAAAGGGGACAAAATAAATAATAAATTGGAGGGACTACGCAAAAAGTCAGACAGGTCTAACACGCGTCCCCCCCAGCTGAAAGTGGGGAGAACTACCCAACCCCTTGGGAGTCCTCATCACTAAGGCGGAAATACTTGGAGAGACCGTCTGCATTGGCGTGGTCCACTCCAGGCCGATGTTCCACCCAGAATTCCCTGTAGGGAGATGGACCACCTCAACAGCTTGGGATTCTCCCCCTTCATCTGCATCAGCCAACGAAGGGGTCGGTGGTCAGTCTGAACCAGGAAGTGCGAGCCAAACAGGTATGGCCGCAGCTTCTTCAGAGCCCACACCACCGCAAAGGCTTCCCTCTCAATTGCACTCCACTTCTGTTCCCGGGGAAGCAGTCTCCTGGATAAGAAGACCACAGGCTGATCCAGGCCCTCTTCATTTAGTTGCGATAACACTGCCCCAATGCCATATTCTGATGCATCTGTCTGGACAATGAACTCCTTGGAGAAGTCTGGGGCCCTCAGGACCGGTGCTGCACACATTGCCTGCTTCAGTTTCTCAAAAGCTTGCTGACAAGCTTCCGTCCAAACTACCTGTCGAGGTTGTTTCTTTGAGGTGAGCTCTGTGAGGGGCGCTACAATAGTGCCATACCCCTTTACAAAGCGACGGTAGTAGCCTGTGAGGCCCAGGAAAGCTCGGACCTCAGTCTGTGTCTTGGGGGGTTCCCAGGCCATGATTGCCTCAATCTTTGCCTGCAGGGGTTGCACAGTCCCCCTACCCACCAAGTGTCCAAGGTACACAACCGACCCCTGCCCAATCTGGCATTTGCTGGCCTTGATTGTCAATCCAGCTTGTTTCAGGGCCTGGAGAACTGCTTGCAAATGTTGCAAATGGTCCTCCCAACTGCTACTGAAGACAGCAATGTCATCCAGGTAAGCAGCAGAGAAACTCTCCATTCCAGAGAGGACCTGATTCACCAGCCGCTGAAATGTGGCAGGGGCATTTTTGAGCCCAAAGGGCATTACACAAAATTGGAAGTGTCCCTCAGGCGTGGAGAAGGCTGACCTTTCCTTTGCTCCATCTGTCAAGGAGATCTGCCAGTACCCTGAAGTGAGGTCAAAGGTACTTAGGTATTGGGCAGCTCCTAGCCGGTCAATTAATTCATCCGCCCTAGGGTTCGGATGAGCATCAGTCTTTGTAACTGAGTTCAGTCCCCGGTAATCCACACAGAACCTCAGTTCTGGTGTGGTGCCTGGTGGAGCGGCTTTTGGCACTAGCACCACCGGACTGGACCAAGGGCTGTTGGAAGGTTCTATCACTCCCAGCTCTAGCATCTTGGCAACCTCTCCATGGATGCTAGCCTTCACCTTGTCGGACAGCCGGTAGGTCTTCGACTTCACTGGTGGGCTGTCCCCTGTGTCCACATCATGGGTACACAGGTGAGTCCTTCCCGGGACAAGGGAGAACAACGTAGAGTACTGCTCCAGTATCTGGCGGCAGTCCTCCCGCTGTTCAGGAGTTAGAGTGGGAGAGAGAATCACTCCCTCCACTGACCCATCCTTCTCTTGAGACGAGAACAAGTCTGGGAGAGGTTCGCTTTCCGCTTCCTCTCCCCCATCAGTCACCATCATTAAAATGACCTCGGGCCTCTCATGGTGGGGTTTGAGTCGGTTGGCATGCAGCCCCCGTAGGGGCTGTCGAGGGGTCTTAAGGTCCACCAGGTATGTGGCCTTACCCTTCTTTTCCAACACTTCAAATGGGCCTGTCCAGCGATCCTGGAGGGCACTAAGCTCTCCAGGTTCCATCACCCACACTTTCTGGCCAGGCTCCAATTCCACCTGGTGAGCATTGTGGTCATACCACTCTTTCATGACTGCCTGGCTGGCCTCCAAGTTGTCAGAAGCTTGCTTCCACAACTTCGCCATTTGGCTCCTAAAGGCCAGCATGTAGCTCACCACATCCTGGGGGGGTTTCCTGGGAGACTTCTCCCAACCATCCTTCACCAGGCTGAGAGGACCGCGTACAGGGTGCCCATACAGAAGTTCAAAGGGGCTGAAGCCCACTCCCTTCTGTGGCACTTCCCTGTAAGAGAATAGCAAACAGGGTAGGAGGACGTCCCATTTCCTCCGCAGGCTTTCGGGCAGACTTCTGACCATGCCCTTCAAGGTTTTGTTGAACCTCTCAACCAGTCCATTCGACTGGGGGTGATAAGGAGTGGTGAACTGGTAGGTCACTCCACACTCCTTCCACATTGCCCGCATGTAAGCTGACATAAAGTTGGTCCTCCTGTCAGACACAACTTCTTTGGGGAAACCCACTCGGGTAAAGATCCCCATTAGGGCTCTAGCCACCACAGGTGCAGTGATTGTCCTCAGAGGAATTGCCTCTGGGTACCGTGTGAAGCAATTTTTTTGAAGTTTGAGCGGTTGCACTCCTTCCCTTGTTTGTTTATATTAGTGTACCAGTTATGACGGTAAAGTGCGTGCGTTCAGAAACCGTGTCAAGCCCCTTCACGGTTGAGTTGCAAAACAAATCTGGTGGGACGCTTTACTCATGTGTCCCTCTGTCGCACAGCCAATGTGGAAATAATTCCTGTATATAACTTTACTTGAATAATCAACTTCTTCTGGTTATCTTATTTAATCCAAAGTTATTTTCTCATGTCTTACTTAATCACATCACCGCTGAGACATGATGTTGTAGCATTGATTTGTTTATTTATCATTTTCAGATACCGGACGTTGCCATAGGCTTCTACGAGGGCATGTGTAGACAAACATAATTCAACACTTTTTAAATGACGTCAATATTCTCCCAATGCATTTCGAATTTAACAATTCTTCGTCAGGGGTTTTGACTGTAAATGAAATAAAAGAAACAGATAAGCTGGCTACTCGACGTTCTACGTAATTGAAACTAATAACTTTAAATCAACCCATATCCTGCTCAAATCTATCCTTCAAATAATTAACATCGCATTGCTCTCCCTTCGTGCTCAAAGCCCTCCCCACTCCCGGGTTATCGCTTGATGTTCAGTTTGATGCGTGCAAAGTGGCATAACTCACTCCCTGCATAACAATTCCCACTAGAATCTAAACCACCCTTCTCGCATTTACCTTTTTTAAACGCCGCGCTCAGCGGCATGCTCTCATTTCACTCCCTCCGTGACAGGCATTCTAGAAATGTTACCCTTCCACTCACTGCGTTTTTAACAAAGCAAGTTGCACACCTGTGAGCAATGTGACTACAAGTCTCCACCCCTACTTGTAGTTTATACGTGCCATATGGAGATGAACTCAGTCTCCCATGTTGCCCTGCATCGAGTCTAGAAAGGTGAACTCACACAAAATGTAAGTAAAACTAAATGAAATAAAAACTTCTCATGAAATCATCCTAAACATTAAAAGCATATAGAAAAAATGTTAACATGAACGTCAATTATGAACATAAAAATCATTTTAGCGGAAAACAAGCTATTCAAGTAGCAAAGTTCAACTGTCCCCTCGTTCATGTGTCAGTATTGTTCGTGATCGTATTTATGTCATTTTTCAGTCTCCGCGATGACGTCTCCTCTTGAAAGTTTTAAATTTAAATCTTTGGGGTGCAGGCTCCGAGGCGATAACGTTGCGAAGCAATTTTTTTGAAGTTTGAGCGGTTGCACTCCTTCCCTTGTTTGTTTATATTAGTGTACCAGTTATGACGGTAAAGTGCGTGCGTTCAGAAACCGTGTCAAGCCCCTTCACGGTTGAGTTGCAAAACGAATCTGGTGGGACGCTTTACTCATGTGTCCCTCTGTCGCACAGCCAATGTGGAAATAATTCCTGTACAACAACGTTATCGCCTCGGAGCCTGCACCCCAAAGATTTAAATTTAAAACTTTCAAGAGGAGACGTCATCGCGGAGTGGGGAGGGCTTTGAGCACGAAGGGAGAGCAATGCGATGTTAATTATTTGAAGGATAGATTTGAGCAGGATATGGGTTGATTTAAAGTTATTAGTTTCAATTACGTAGAACGTCGAGTAGCCAGCTTATCTGTTTCTTTTATTTCATTTACAGTCAAAACCCCTGACGAAGAATTGTTAAAGTCGAAATGCATTGGGAGAATATTGACGTCATTTAAAAAGTGTTGAATTATGTTTGTCTACACATGCCCTCGTAGAAGCCTATGGCAACGTCCGGTATCTGAAAATGATAAATAAACAAATCAATGCTACAACATCATGTCTCCGCGGTGATGTGATTAAGTAAGACATGAGAAAATAACTTTGGATTAAATAAGATAACCAGAAGAAGTTGATTATTCAAGTAAAGTTATATACAGGAATTATTTCCACATTGGCTGTGCGACACAGGGACACATGAGTAAAGCGTCCCACCAGATTCGTCTGGGTACCGTGTGGCATGATCCACCAGAACCAGGATGAACCTGTGACCAGCTGTTGTTGGTGGATCTAAAGGCCCTACAATGTCGATGCCCACCCTTTCAAAGGGGGTGCTAACGACTGGAAGTGGTTCCAGGGGAGCCTTCAGCTTCACCCCTGTTTTCCCACTGGCCTGGCAGGATACACATGTCCGACAATAAGTGTTGGACGCCACTTTCATCTGAGGCCAGTAAAAGTGGAGGACAAGCCGAGCAAAGGTCTTGTCCTGACCTAAGTGTCCTGCCAAGGGTATAGCATGAGCCAATTCCAGCAGAAAGGCTCGGTATTGTTGCGGGACTACCAAGGCCCTTGATGAACCAGGTAAGGGTACCTTGGGTTCACTGTAGAGGAGTCCATCCTCCCAGTAAATATGGTAGTGTCCCGTAACATCACCTGCTGCCTGGGCTTCAGCCTGTCGCCTCAGTCCCTCAAGGGTAGGGCACTCCCTCTGCCCCTTACAGAATTCTTCTCTGGTAGGTCCTCCCTCCACATGCCACTCAGCAGGGATGGGTAAATCCTCCCGAGAGTCTACTTCCCCCTCCACGGACTCCTGGTCCACCACCGCAGGTGGCCGATCTGTCACATGGGGTGTGGAAGCCGAAGCAGGCTCTTCCTGTCTCCGGGTCTGTCCCTTTTTGGCAGCGGGTTGGGCCATTGTTCCAGGCTCCAACCCAGGTGAACTCCCTCTCCGGGCAGTCGCAGACCGTGTGCTCACACAGGCCCAGTCAGGTGTACCCAGCATCGCAGAGTGCGTCCGGTATTCCACCTCTCTCCAAGTGTTGTGCTCCATGTCATTCCCCAGCAGACAATCAACTGGCACGGCAGGGCTTACGGCAACTCGAAGTGAACCTGCAACCCCTTCCCACTCAAAGGGAACCTCAGCCACTGGATAGTGGCCCATTCTGCCGTCAGCCATCGCGGCGGGGTGGAGTACATGGGGAACCACCTGCTCTGGAGATACCAGTTGACTTCTCACCATAGTCATACTGGCTCCTGTATCTCTCAGAGCCTCCCCTCTCTGGCCGTTGATGGTGACCCATTGCCCATACTTTGCAGTATTTGGGGGCACCTGGATCTTAGGAACCATCTCCCGTTCTCCCAGGGACACTAAGGTGACACCCGCCCACTCACCCCCCTTATCTAAGGGCAACTCCTCCCCGAGCGCTACACTAGCTACTCCCGGTGGTTTTCCTCCGGTGGGAGGGGGTGGTCTCTTTGGGCATCTGACATCTCCCTTATAATGTCCAACACCACCACACTCAAAACAGTGGAGAACCCTTGGCTGCTGGCTTTGGCCAGGATTAGGGTTTCTGGGCGGGTTTGCCTTAGGGGTGAAACCTGTTCCCTTTCCTTGGAAATTGTTTTGGGGACCTTTAGAGAACTCCCTCTTTTTCTCTCCCCCCTCCTTCTTCTGGTGGGCGCCCTGTCCGGCCTTTTGGGAATCCCCTCCAGTCCCCTTTGAGGACACCCGGGTACTTGCCCAGATGTCCGCCTCCTCTGCAAGCTTCCGGGGATTGGTCAGCTTGCTGTCCACCAGGTGTTGGCGCAGCTCGGGAAAACATTTCTCGAGGAGGTGCTCTTTCAAAAATAGATCATACAACCCCTCATAATCCTTCACCTCACTGCCCTTGACCCAGCCCTCCAGTGCCTTAAGTGCGTAATCAAGGAAGTCCACCCAGTTCTGGGTGCCCAACTTGTGGCTCCACCTGAACTTCTGACGGTACCTTTCTGGGGTAAGCCCAAACTTCCTTACTAATGCTAGCTTCATGGTGGGGTAGTTGGTTTGCTCCTCTGGTTCCAGGGCCAGCAAGGTGTCCCGACCAGCAGGAGGCATGTACTTATACAAACCCCCCCCCGTGCTCTTAGGGAGACCTCATAGGCTGCCAACCACTTGGCTATGTCGTCCCCCTGAATAAAGCTAGCTATAAGGTCTTTTGGTAAATAGGGTCTGGACTCCCTGGCTGTCTCTTTTGATTCGCTGCCACCATTCATTTCAGGAGAGGACCCCCGTCGCAGGCTTTGGAGTTCTAATTCCTTCAACCTGAACTCATGGGCCATCCTCCGCTCCTCCTTCTCCTGCTCCAGCTTAGCCAACTCCCATCTCAATTGCCTTTTTTCCCTCCTATCAGTGAGCTCGGCTTCAGTTAAGCTTCCCCCAGAGGCGCTACTGCCCCTCCTGGAGTAGGACACTGGTCCTGGGAGTAAGTTTTCCCCGTCAGAGTGGAATAACCCATCTATCTCCACCACCGTGTCCTGGTCTGCCCCTTCATCCTCCTCCTTTCCTTCTTTGTGTGCCTCCACCCAAGCCCTTAGACTGGTCTGGAGTTCCCCCTTCCTGGCACCATGCTTGAAAAATACCCCCATTTGTTGGCAGAACTCTTTCAGCTGAGCCACAGAATAGGTATCTAGGTTTTCTAGTGCAAACTCCATTTTACAAAAGGAAATACCAAGTTATACACACCAGGAAATTAGAGTTGCAAGGGCAACCTAAAGCCACCTTCACCCCACCACCAGGAACAAATTTGGAAAAACAAAAGGACAAATTAGGAGGGCCGCTAGGAGAAAACTCCTGGTGTAGGCTAGTGTATTACGTTCAATTACTACTGAGTAGCTGCAACCACAGTCAGGATCCCACCGCTAGACACCAACTTGTTGGAACCTAACTATGTCAGGTCACCTAGGGTAGCCTGGCCTAGGGTACGACACAATCCTTAGAGGCACAAGTGTAAAGGTTGCAAACCACCCAGCAGTAAATCAACGCAATAACACCCAAAAATGACACTACACCAATGTTGGAAAAATACGTGCTTGTTTATAAAAATATTCTTTGTTCTCTTGTTTTTAGAATTCACAGCTTAGTATAATCCATTCTGTCAGGAGAAATAATAATACTCTTAAAGTTGCCAAATCATGTCATAACACAGTTCTGTTAACTTAACAGCACATTACATTTAGTCAGGTATTTAATAACCTTCTCAAAGTTAACAGTACAATTCCCCTTCTTGGCTTGTCACCTTCCCATCAAAGAACAGTAGTTCCCATGTAGCAGAGCCTGTACTCCTCTAGAAAAGGTTACTCATTTCCTTCCTCTCCACTACTGACAACCGAAGGATTGACTATTCCAAATAAAGCAACATTCAATGTAGTCCCTTCAGGGATTCCCCAAGGGCGCTGCACACTTTGGGACAGATTCTCTGTTTAACTACTTGCTATGTCTCGCTCCCCTGCCCTCGTGTTAATCTCCTTATGGAGGTCACTTCCCCCTTTGGATCACCTCCTTACTTGTGGTAAAATTGATGACTGCAGTCTTAATACGCCAGAGGAAGGGGGGAAATAACCGGCAAGGCAAAGGAGCTGAATGCTGTTAAGGCTCTCCAGCCTCTGAGGACTCCTCAGCTCCCCCTTCCCGCTCGAGCCAGCTCCTCCGTGTGGCGCTCGAGCGGAGAAAGGCAGATACCGCAGTATTCCCAAGCCGCTAGTGGGCTCCTCAGTTCTCCCCTCCCGCTCACGCCAGCTCCTCCGTGTGGCGCTCGAGCAGGGGAGAGAAGATATCACAACGCTCACAGCCGCCGTAGGGTTCCCGGCGCTTCTCCTCACTTCTCCCTTGCGCTGGTCGGGGAAAGCACTACTCCTCCAGGCATGCGCGGGGCGCCTACGCTGGCGCCGCCTCTCACCTCAGCCTCCGGACACTCCTACCAAATCCGCCTCCACTGCACTGGCTCTAATGGGGAGACGCTTCTCTCTCACGCTGGCGCCGTCTCTCACCTCGAGCCTCAAGACACTTCTTCCGGACCCGCCTCCGCTATGCTGACATCAGGGAGAGAAGCTTCTCCCTCTCCTTCACGCAAAAGCGGTTCCAGGCCACTACCACTCGACGGCTTCTCAGAGCCTCTCTGCCATAACCCAGGGATCCGCTGGAGATGCAGGCAGGGGGCACCCGGCAGGGCGCGGTAATCTCTCTCAGTTCCCACCAGATTCTAGTACAACTGAGGGTAAGGAGAATTCGGGAATCGGGTGGTTCTGTGGCACAATCCTGAATGTTATTCCAGAGCAGGTTTACTCACTAGAGACCTCAAGGCAGTTCAGACCCACGTTACCAGATGAGGGGGAAATAAGAGGGGGGGTCGATTGGAAGGCTAGTTGGTCCTTCCCCTTTTTCCTCACTGTCCAGGGGATGGAGCTCCGTTTCAAACAAGCTCTCTCACCCACACCTTACACTGGGTCCCGAGGATAATTGGTGCCCAGGGTCTTCAGGATTTCTCACCCAGCGGGGTCAGGTCTAGTAACCAAAGGGAGGACGGGTGGTGAATCAATAAGGAGCGTCCCTAACTGGGAGGTCAACCCTTTGACTATCCTACCCCCACCTTCCGCTACAGCCTGTCCTCCAACCAGCCCACACTGCAAGACAAAATGGCTGTCCAGCATTCCGCCTTTTATAGGCTGACCCTGAGAGGTCCAGAAGGGACCAGAAGGTTCTGGAATGCCCTACTCTATCCTATGGGACAGGTTCTGGGTATGACAGTTGGGACAGTTGGTAGCCACCATTTTGTGACTCCAACTATATTCCTGACAGGAAAGGCCTCTAGGCCTGAGGTGTAAAACTATGAGGGTGGAAGAACACCTATCCCCTTGACCAACACCTTGAAAAAGCTAGTGGACACAAAAAGTATTAAAGGTATGAGGGGCAAAAAGGGGACAAAATAAATAATAAATTGGAGGGACTACGCAAAAAGTCAGACAGGTCTAAATCCTTAGGGCGAGAAAGCGTCGCTAGTGCCACTCTGCATCTACCCGCTCCCCACAGGAATGCGGTTAGCTGAGATTTAAGCTGCCGGAAAAAAGAGGCAGGGATCCATATCGGAAGTGTGCAAAAGTAATACAACAACCTTGGTAGTGCAACCATCTTCAATAATGATATACGGCCAGCTATGGATAGCGGAAGTGTGGCCCAGAAGGCCATATTGCCTTTTAGCCCTCGCATGCAACGTCCTATGTTACCCTCGAACATGTCCACAGTTGAGTGATAAACGTGCACTCCAAGGTACTTAAGACAAGTCGGTTCCCAAGTAAGCAGTGGTCTATGGGCAGGCGGGACGGCATCCCTCTGCATTGGAAACAGGCTCGTCTTTGCCCAATTGACTGTCAATCCTGAGAGTTCGCCAAACCTTTCCAACATTCCTTCCGCGCCCTCCAACTCTGACTTGTCATTATCAAGGAATAGCAACAGGTCATCGGCGTACAGTGAAATAAACTGCCGCCCATCTCTGCTTCCCACTCCTGTGAAGGACCTTCCCGTCCGGGCCTCAGCCGCCAGTGGCTCAATCGCTAGGGCGAACAACAGGGGGGACAGGGAGCACCCTTGCCGGGTGCCCCTCTCCACCGGATATTGGTGTGATACTAAAGGTCCAACTCTCACTCTCGCCACAGCCGCTGCATATAGGACCCGTGTCCATTGAATGTATCCGTTGCCTAGACCAAAGCGCGCCATCATTGTGTACAAATAGTCCCATTCCAGGCTATCGAACGCTTTTTCGATATCAACCGAGAGGACTAGTGGGGCTCGATCTTCGATGTGCGAGTCCTCCAGCAGGCGTGTGAGCCTTCTGATATTGAGCACAGTGTTCCGGGCGGGAATAAAGCCATTCTGGTCCCCATGAACCAAGTCGGGCATATGCCGCAGCAGCCGGGCCGCTAGTATGGAGCTCAGGATCTTATAATCTGCTGTCAGCATGGAGAGCGGTCTATAAGATGCGGGGTTGCCTCTGTCCCTACCCGGTTTCAGGAGCGGAATCACTATCGCTTAACGCATAGATTGGGGGAGACAGTTCGCTGTCTTGGCCTCCTTGTAGATGATTTGGAGTCGCGGCGCCAAGATGTCCAAGTACTTGCCATAGAATTCAATTGGTAACCCGTCTATCCCCGGAGTCTTGTTGCGGGCCATTTTCTTCACCGCAGCTCTGATCTCCCCCAAGTCGATGTCTTTCCCCAACTCCCGTGCCTGCTCCTCATCCAAATGTGGTAAGGTTAGGCCATCTAGGAAGGCTACGGTCGCATTTTCGCGGTCACCCGGGGTACTTCTGTATAAGCCCTCATAGTACTTTTGGAAGCCATCCACTATGGCCGCCTGGGTATAGTGAGTACGGCCGTCGCCATCCTCCATACTTAATATAGGGGTACATCGTTTCGTGGGGTTTGCAAGCCACGCCAAGAGGGTGCTTGCCTTATCCCCTTCCACATGGGACCGCAGCAGGAACGCCCGATAGTCAAAGGCCCTTAGCCGCTCCACCTCAATCGCTACCGTCTCTCTAGCCGAACTGACCGCCTCCTGGAGGTCAGGATGGCCTGGTCTCGCCCTCTCCGCTTCTCGTAGCTTGGCGTCCGCCCTGTCCATGTCCGCCAACAACACATTCCTCGTGCCGACGTACTTTGTTATACATTGGCCCCTCATCACTACTTTAAAAGCATCCCACTCTAGTGCCCTAGTGGCCGCCGTCCCCTCATTGTCCGCGAAGTAATGGGTCATTCCTTCCTCTAGGGCCGCGCTAAATAGTGGGTCTTCCAGAGTCTCCGGCCTAAGTTTCCAGGTCGGGACCCGGGGCGCCTCGCACACCCTGGCCAGGGTAACCAGGAGCGGGTTATGATCCGATATTGTCCGCGTTAAATATTCCGACCCAGTGACGGTCGGTAACACGTCCTGTGAGCATAATGCCGCGTCCAAGCGGACATGGAGATCATGCAATCTGGAGAAGAACGAGTAATCGCGATCAGTCGGGTGTTGAGCCCTCCACACGTCAGTCAGTCCCCAACTCTCCTGCCATTCTACTCTACCCTTAGTGAGTCAGTGCACAGGGGATTCCCTCAGTGGCGGGTGAGACCTATCCAATTGTATGTCCGTTATGGAGTTGAAGTCTCCCCCCATTAGGGTCGGGCCCGCTAGGAAGTGTGCTAAAGTCCCTGATACTTCCGCAAAGAAGGCTAGCTGTTCCACGTTTGGTGCATATATGCTACAGAGGACAATGTCCCTTCCCCTCAATCTACCCGCTACCCACGGTGGCGGCGGGGACGGTTAAGGCGGTGACATGCCTTTATAATAGAATGCTTCGCGAAACCCTGTCACCCCTTGCGACGTTAAAATCCAAGTGGGAAACTGACTTGAACAAAGAAATACCCGACACGACGTGGGCCCAACTCGTGCGCCGAGCCCGGAATAGCACGAGGAACGCGAGATTCCAAATCATCCACTATTACATACTGCATAGGGCGTACACGACCCCTGGTAGAATTAAGAAGTACTTTGGGGCGGAGGAAGCGGCGTGTCCTCGTTGTGCGAGGGAGGGGGCAGAACTAGAACATATGTTGTGGTGAAGCGATGCATCAAAAATATCTCTATCTAAATCAGCAATCGCTCTCGCCAAAGGCTTGTGATGCGGGCCGGGACCAAGGTCTGGAGTGCGTGGCTCTCGATGGGAGTAGGAATCTAGTGCGCTACGAAACATAGTTTAGAATGCTCGAGCTGAACCCTGGGAGCTATAAGGAAGAACCAGATACGGAATACCCTATCCATAGTATGTGGCATTAACCCACACACCCAACAGTTAGTAGTGTTCATCACCAATTGATGTTGATGAAAGAGCTGGACAAAGGAATTGTTCATGAATTCCGCACGTCTAACCTGTTCATGTTGGGGCAGAGGATGAAAGGAATGTGGAGAAACAGTAGGAATAGATTTCGGTTCAGAAGAAGTAGTGGGTGAAGCAGAAGGCAAGAACAACTGTATTCCAAAATACACTCCACCCACCAATAGCATAGAAACTGCCCAACTGCAGTTTTATACGCAGGAGGTGGCTCGAGTGTATCGGGGCCCGGAGGACACCGTGATGAGGGGCACGCCTCGACATGTCCTGGCCTATATCGCCTTGCAGCAGAGAATAGCTGCCCGTGACCTGACAATAGAGCAACGCACGATGCAACAATGCTGGAATAGGACGCAACGGCGAGCAGGGATTAAGCATCCATATGCCCCGGAAATACCACTGGGTATGCTGACGGCACTGCCGCACGGGGGAGATTGGTCGCGCTTGCTGCACTGGGAAGAGGCGGGGATACAGGTTGTAGGAGACCTCTACGAAAACGGGGCGCTCCTCCCGTTCCAGGACCTTCAGGACCGGTTCGATCTTTCGCGAGGAGACTACCTCTTATACGCGGCCGTGGTGGGGGTGATTCGGAAGCGCTGGGGGACGGGACTAGCGGAAAGAAGGTGGGGGCTCCCGCACAGTTATTCTAATAATTTCATGTGTCTTTTAACTATTATTAAGTTTGAGTCATAGTAATTTAATTCATGGTAATGTTGTTTAAACTTTAACGTCGTCTTCATCCATCACCATTGCTCGCTCCGAATACTACGCTATTAATAATAAAGAAATAATGTTTTCATTTCTTAATTGAAAATAAAACTTTAAAACTAACAAACACTGTGTGGTTTTTGTTCACGAGTGATTGAGCGGAAGGGTTTGAACTACTGCACTTGGCAGTCATGTTTCAGTGACTCAGATAGGCTGGGACTCGGCGGTAGTCTTTTTCTGTTCTTCTGGGTCGTAAAATCATTGGTCAGACACACTAGATAGTCGGTCAGGGGATTGGGGGTTCAACTTCTGTTCGGACTGAGCTCTGTCGAAAGTCGAACTGCACCTATCATCAACAATGTCCTATTTCTCTTGTCCATACTTCTTTGTGTGCAGAATAGTCCCTGAAACACTAGCGGTATGGGATGTGCTCTTCTCAAATCAAAAAGGCAACTGCTACCTTTTACTTGGTATAAACAATGACATTTTGTTGTTGGAAATTGTCAAAGCACTTACATTAAGAAGACTGGAATACACAGCAAGGGCAACCCAGAGGGCTGCACTCAGTGCCTAGAGCTATTGCGGATCAGAGTTTTGTTTCACACCGTTTGCCGACTGGGCAAGCTTAGCTACCTACACAGACCGACTCATAATCGTAAATAGTAGTAGCACAGAGAGTGATGGTAGAGGCAGGATAAGAATGTAGAAAGTGGTCTACATTAGAAGAAGATCAAAGACTATTTTGTAAAACATAGAATTATTAGGAAACAGTTTGCAATGAATAGGAGCTGTAAAAGTTAGGAAAGTATAAGTATTAATATAGCAATAGAACAATTTACTGGGGCCAGCAGAAGAGCCTGCAAGGGACTGATCCTGTCCACCTTCTTCCACCGGAGTCTCAGTCGCCGTCGCTGCATTGCCCCTGGGAGCTTCTGGTGAACATGAAATAAAGAAACATAACATGGATGATTGTTTTTTGGGAAATATTTGATTTCTTTGAACACAATCTAAAATTATGTCGGGGAAACAAATTAACAACAATTGCATCTGATCTGGTCAACTAGGAGGATAGTAGTACAGTATTGCAGGATTCGCAGACCGTCTAATAGGAAAGTTATGTAATTCACTAACTACACCAACAACAAAAAGGTTCTAGTACGTTGCCATCACTCAGCAGCACGGGACACCGCGTGACAGACACAGTCTGTCATCATGATTGCAGACCACTAACAAATGTCCTATAACATGTAATAAATAATATACTCTACGTACCAATCCACCACTATCTCTTCAAAGTGGCAGCAGCAGGAGTACAAAGAAGGACTAGACTTGAGTCTACTGTCTCTACCATTACGCAGTAATGCTCTCAAATGAGTAAAAAGTTGCAAACAAGTAAGCATAGTAGCAACGCCAATAACCAGGCGAGCACCTGCAATGACAGAAGCTATTTAAAGATTAATTTACCTGCAATGTAATCAAAACAGCAGCATTCGTACTCTTCAGGAAAGAAATAGATTAGCAATATAACAGAGCAAAAGAAAAAAAAGTAGTTATTAAATAGCTACTTACCAAGGCCAGGGATCTCCAATCCTAGCAGGTCGAGCATGTCATGCTCCCGGTCCAGGATGTCACTCCACCGGTGCGTCGTTTGCTGGTAGGTGCGCCGGACCCCAGACTCCTTCCGCATGCACCGGCACACCTTCTCCCACAGCTGGCGACGCTCCCGGAGGCCGTAACCGTAAGCAATCTGCCCACCTGCTGCCACGGTCTTAGGGAGGTGGACTTGGACAAAAACCAGCAAGGCGGCCACCTCCACCGCAGAGAAGATCTCCCTGGCCTGGACTAGCTCCCCCCTCAAACGCCCGCAAGGAGCCGGTTACGGGGTGCTGGGCCCTTCCCCTTGTCGGCCCCCTTTGCCATGGTCCTGGGCACAAGAAAAAGGAAAGAAGAATAGGTGTGAAAAAAATAAGAGAGAGTGAAAGAAATAAAGTAGGTAATAAAGTAACAAGAAGTTTAAAAAAAACACACAAAATATAGATGTAGGAAATTGTAGAGATATATAATAAGCAAAAAAAAAAAAAAAGTTCAGAAAAACAGAGGATTACAAAGATGTAAGATGGATAGAAAGGTAGCATGCCCAAAAACCATATCAATGAATGAAAAACAAGATGGTTGCGCCCATAGAGGACCGCGTGGGTAAGTTCGCGCGATATTTTCCCCGAGAGCACGCAAAAACACAGGCGAACTCGTAATAGCGCGCCGCACACAACACGAGATTGCCAATAGCACCCGGAGCCGGAAATACGCAACGCGCACAAGATGGCCGCGCCCATGTACAACCACATGGGTAACTTCGCGGTCGGTGCGCTGCAAGCGGCTTACGGAGAAGCAAAAAACCCCGCGAACACGCAAAAAAAAATCCACTATTTTGCACGAATTCGCGGATTGCGAGTTCGATTTAGCGCGAATTCGCGCCCCGCGAATCTCGCGAAAATTGCAGAAAAACTAATTTTGCAAAACTGAAAGCACTTAGCAGGTGCAAACGTTCAAGCTAATTTGTAACCATTTCCTGTAGTGCTTCCTGAGGGGCCCCTCCAAAGTTCAGTTGCCTCCTTGCAACTATTCTCTGACCCTCAAAGTAGGGTCAGAGAATACTTACAAGTATGGCACAATGCTCCTGTAAAAAAACATTAAACTGCAACAGGAAGCACTTACAGCTAAGGAATCAGGTGCCAGACTTGAAGCTCAAATTCAGTGACACATTAACCAGCCCCAAATGAATTCATCTCAGTTGAGGCTGGGAAGGTGTGCTTTGCTTTCCCCCCATAATCTACAGTGGTGAACAAGAGGGTGGTAGTGGTGAACCAGAGGGTGCTGTGATAAACCAGATGGGGACAGTGAGGATCCAGAGGGTGGCAGTGGCAAACCAGAGGGTGGCAGTGATGAACCAGAGGGTGGCAGGGATGAGCCAGAGGATGGCAGTGATCAACCAGAGGGTGGCAGTGATGAACCAGAGGGTGGCAGGGATGAACCAGAGGATGTCAGTGATCAATCAGAGGGTGGCAGCCTTGAACCAGAGGGTGGCAGTGATGAACCAGAGGGTGGCAGGGATGAACCAGAGGATGGCAGTGATCAACCAGAGGGTGGCAGCCTTGAGCCAGAGGGTGGAAGTGATGAACCAGAGGGTGGCACTGGTGAAGCAGAGGGTGGCAGTGATGATCCAGAGGGTGGCAGTGGCAAACCAGAGGGTGGCAGTGATGAACCAGAGGGTGGCAGGGATGAACCAGAGGATGGCAGTGATCAACCAGAGGGTGGCAGTGATGAACCAGAGGGTGGCAGGGATGAACCAGAGGATGTCAGTGATCAATCAGAGGGTGGCAGCCTTGAACCAGAGGGTGGCAGTGATCAACCAGAGGGTGGCAGTGAGGAGCCAGAGGGTGGCACTGGTGAAGCAGAGGGTGACAGTGATGATCCAGAGGGTGGCAGAGGCAAACCAGAGGGTGGCAGTCGAAAACCAGCTAAACACTAGGCAAAAAAATCTGGGGTAACCATAGTCAGGTATCCACCTTCCTACACTGTGATGAACCAGAGGATGGCAGTGATCAACCAGAGGGTGGCAGTGATGAACCAGAGGATGGCAGTGATCAACCAGAGGGTGGCAGTGATGAACCAGAGGGTGCTGTGATAAACCAGAAGGGGACAGTGATGATCCAGAGGGTGGCAGTGGCAAACCAGAGGGTGGCAGTGATGAACCAGAGGGTGGCAGTGATGATCCAGAGGGTGGCAGTGGCGAACCAGAGGGTGCTGTGTGTGAGAAGTTGGCCTGGTATATGATGATCACTATTCTAGTGAGCACCTTGCACCATTCCAAACGACCCTTATGGTGATTGATTGTAAGTCAACCTTATAGACCAGTTATCCTAGTGGTTGCATGGACAAAAGCAGTCTTAGGCTAAACTCAGAGGGCATGTGAAGCCAGCTGTTTTACCATATGCAATCCTTTAAATACC
Organism: Lissotriton vulgaris; assembly: GCF_964263255.1. Classification (NCBI taxonomy): domain Eukaryota; kingdom Metazoa; phylum Chordata; class Amphibia; order Caudata; family Salamandridae; genus Lissotriton; species Lissotriton vulgaris. The sequence goes on from NC_141691.1 coordinate 1,109,704,926, forward strand.
AAATGAAAGAACACCACACAAGTTATATATTATAAAAAATATGTATTTATTTCTAGAATAATCCCCTTGACTCTTTATGAGCATAGGAGCACAAGAGTTAAACAAAGAAGACAGTATAACATACAATAAGATGCACAATTATGGATAGGCCGGGTGGCCACTCAAACCATATATTAAGAAAGTGGTATAAGTACCACGTCACAAATGATGAACAGGCCTAGGGCCTAGGGAATCGCTGGGCCTACACTGGACTAACAAAGGTTAGGACATAGGAGGCCCACAGGATGCGGCTGCAGTGTCTATAGGCAACCGCGTTTACCATACAAGTCAATGGTGCGTAAAAATCAGAAAGTTATAGGTTTAGGAGTCTTCCGACTGGACTAGAACTTAGCCACTAAAAACTAGGACACTAGAGGTGTAAACCACTATAGGAGCACTGGTGTAATCTCGTTACCTCACCCACAGGAAGCGGTGCATAGGTGCCAAAGTGCGTCGGGTTTCTTCGTGGAGTTCTATGGAGCCTGGAGGTGAAGATGCTGCAGGCGGCCAGGAGAGAAGAGTCCGGTTGGATCCAAGGGTGGATAAAAGATGTAGAGTACCTGAAAGCAGAGGGGACAGAGTCTAGGTCACTAGCCAGTGACCAGGATGGAACCAGGACGGAACCAGGCAGTGTCAGGTTGCGATCAGGTGCTGTCGAGTAGTTTGTCTCCGCTGCCACGTGGACCAGGAAGGATTGAAGATGACCAGCTGGTGGACACGAGCTGTCCCACAAAGGCTCTTGCTGTCGGCGGTGTCGGTTCTCGAATTGGAGTCACCAAACCTTGGCAAATGCAACCCAAGCAGGACTCGAAGATGTCTTCTGGATCGGGCCGGGAAGGTCAGATCGATGGCTCCTTTTCAGGGGAGCTAGGGCCAGTCTGGAGCAACCAGACCAGCAGTGTACACGAGAGACGACCGCCGGGAACCTACAGAGGAGGGATTGCCTGCAGCGGCACACCACCGCAGAGGTCACGTACCCGTTTCCTCATCTGGGCACTTCAATAGAATCCCCTCCCGGCTCCCCGCCTTACACCATAGCGAGACCCAGCGCTATATTTTCGAATCAACATTACCAGTGGGATACGAATACCAATCAGATGAGAGATTTTACCATATACTCCTATTGATCACTTTCTCAACAGTATCGAATTTACCATAATCATACTGAATACCCAGTGCCAGAAACTGAGCCTTTAAAGACCCAGACTTACTCCAACCACATATTGGATTTGGAGTGGAAGCCCTGAAGAGTCGTGTTGACTCAACCGTACACGACGAAACACGTGTCGGCGATTGATATTATTCTCAAGTCTGGAGAAAATTAAACATCTTGCTGTGACAAGAAGATTTACACCAAAGAACCTGCTTCTGCGCATCTTTTTGACTTTTGGTCATTGTACCTTGTTTTGATAACACACATGTAGTTGCGAGAGCCTATTTCTGTTAAACAGACCAGCAGTGTAGTTTCGATGGATCGTCATCACAGAGGCCACTAGCCAACAGGCAAGCGACCGGACAACGCGTCGAGCAGGAAAAGTGCAAAAGGGCCCCACGCAGCACTCTGTGAGTGTGGAGGGGTGATCTTTGGAGCACAGGCTGCTCGGGGTTGGGGCTTCTCAAACCCCAAAGCACAGCATCAAGGGTGCCTCGGGAGCTGCACAGGAAGCACTTCGTCAACTTTTCAAGATGGCCGGTCCCACGTCTCTCGTCGCCTCCACAGGTCTCAGCTTTGCCAGGACTGTGGATCGGGCTGTCTGGGAGTCTGGGTCTTGTCGATCTCTGTCGTTCGAGCTCCGGCGGGAGCAACGGCAAAGAAAGTCTCGATGCGCTGATGGTGCCTGCTTGCACAGGGTGGCCACTCCTTGACCACAAAGGAGATTCTTCAGTCTTCCACGTCGAGTGGGATGTCGAAGGGTCCAGAGTTTCGTTTCAAAGTTTCAGTCAGGATGATCTGGTTTGCATTGGCACAGCTCCTACCTTTATTCCAAATCTAGGGGCTGGATCTCCTGCTAGGTCCCTCCTATGGGTGGGTCCCAGGAAGGGGGTGGTTACACCCCTTTCCCTTTGTCCAGTTTCGCGCCAGAGCTGGGGCTGGAGAGCCCCAGCACCGGTTTGAACTGGACTTTGCATGGGACACCTTGTGTGCCCCAGGCAGTGTCTAGTTTCATTCAGCCCTCCATGCCCCACTCCACGATCTCCTGTCTGGGGAGGTGTAACACCTCCCTGCGACAGGAAACCTATTGTCCAGGCCTCCCCTGCCGGAGTTTCGGTCAGCAGCAGGAGGCCAGACTTGTGTCTGTGGCAGCGGCATCCATTTTGTGATGCTGAGGCTCTGGTTAGATTTAACCGCGTTTAAGCAAACTAACATGTCTTCTCCCTCTAGAAGGGTGGAATGCTACCCCCGTCACCAGAACTGGCGAGGGGGTAGTATTCCAAAGCGTATGACACCTTACACGACATGTTTCGATAAAGCCAAACAAAAAGTTAGCAAGTAACCGCGAGGATTATAATTAGGGCTCCCAGTTTTATGGTATTTATTTTTTTGCCATTTCCGTCTGTATTTATCCATATTTATTTTTTGAGCATTTTTTCTGTATTTATCCACATTTATTGTTGCCACAAGCAAAAGACGGAGCTTCAGCTAGTATTTTTCCACATTTATTTAAATTGACAATGCACACATCCGCTCACTAAAACTAGCGATTTGTTGTGGCCTTAGCAGTGCTTTAAATGGTCCGGTACTGACTAATTTGAAAAGGAGAGTACCTGTGCTTCTCAGTTCTGTTATAAGACACATTAGGATATATTACAAGCACTTATCAGGAGCAAACATGTGCCAGCGCTTCTGTATTTCCATCTAAAGCCCTGGGGTGGAGGTTGATTGAGATGCGTGGAATCCCGGGCGCATGCCGTGAGCTCGAGTTGCTGGGATCTGCAGACTGTGGAATTACACGTCATTATGTCATGAACATGTGGAGTGGTATCATAGAAAGGGGAGGGTGAGCAATCAAGGGCGCCTGGTGGGAGTGGGCGATAGTGATGCATACTCGAGACAGAGACAACACATCTGTCTGGAGGGTGGGTGGGCTAAAGGCATCAGTGGGCAGAGCTGGACAACTGTATGGGCCCTGGGACAGGAGGAGTCAGGGGCTTTGGGGGAGGCTACAGCATGATATTGGGGCCCCTAGGTGGAGAAGGGGCAGGTGAGAGCCCGGGCAGCACCGATGTGGGAGTGCGAATTTTGGGGACTTGTTACGGTAATAGGGTAGTACTGGAGAGGAAGTACTGATCTGCCGGGCCCGATGAATGGGTGGTGGTGTGCGCTGGTTCTTTTGGAGTCTCAGATATTCACTTTTTACATAGGGGAAATACACGTAACTTTCGAGTTGAAATGGCGGAGGGCTGGCCCAGAGGTCACTTGAGAGGCAGAGCCTTGGAGATGATGAATTCTCTGAAAGGCCAGGGCAGCAACAAATGCTCCTACCTGTACACAGATTCCAAATGTGTTTCAGAATATGTGGAGAACTGAAGCTGGAAATATGGTTCTCCTAAAGGGAATGGGATGCCTTTATTTTCAATCAATGTGTACACGTTAGGCAATTCTTCAGGTTTAAAAACAGGAGCATTAGCCAAGATTGTATGAGAAGGCCCTATGGGTTCATATGTACAGTATGATACGGGTACTTCATGCAGGCGTGCCAAAGGTATGAACATGACTTTGCGGCAGTTAACATGGGGAGTTATTTATGGTAACTATGTTTCTGCTCATTTATTTTATTCCTCATTTTAGCATTCTCCTCTGCTTCTCTGCCACCAGCCTTGTGCTATCAGTTGACAAAGACTGGAATTAGCCATGCAGTATGTATGTAAAGATTCTGGAGTGTGCATTGAAATATGGGAGTGTACATTTAAATGTTGTGAAGAATCGCTGTATTTTTTTCTATACGTTCCAAAGCCCAAATATTGTTCTCTTCAAATAGAGAATTGAACAAGACAGTACTGGTTTCTGAGCAGCTGAAGCCCTTTGAGCCCAATGGGCTTTGCGTGCATGGTATTAACCATTGTGCAACATACAGGTCCCACGTTCAATCTCTGTGCGGTCTCAGTTTTTAACCCTTCCAAAGCTCGGCACATTATCCCATTTGCAGTGCTATGAATCCGTAAGAATCTGACAGCAAGCACTACACAATAAACTGCAGTTTGCAGTTTTAACTTCCTTTTATTGTTCCAATGTCCAGGTCGAAGGAGTTAGCATAAAATCGTGTTGGTTCCTGAGTAGCGCTATAGGGCATATGGGTGGAATCCATGCGCTATGTAATTATTTATTATATGCACCACTGTTACCCTTAATCAGATCTTCAGCAGAGGTGTGTAGCAGAGGTGTGTGTGAGTATGTGTGCGTCTGTGTGTGTCACCACCAGTCTGTGCTTGTTCTGAAAAGCTGGTGATTTCTGTTGCTTTTCATACTCTAAATCCAAGAATAGAAAGCTGAGTAAAATCCCGGTCAGAGTGACACGTTTCCTTTTTTTATTCAATAAAATTATTTTAACCGGGACCTTCTGTTGATCAGGAGTTCGAATGAAGAACAGGTTACAAATCCTTGTGATAAAATGTTCAGCCCAGAGGTGCAACTAGAGTCAAATTTCAGGGGGTGGGAAGGGGGGCTGAATCTTTAGGCAATAGTCAGAGTGGAGCTGCAGGGGCTCTTAGAAGGGGTGAAACAACAGCAAGGCCCATTAACTTGCAAATTGTCTTTTAAAGACCTGTGGAGTGCTCGGGTGCGGCTGTGTGTGCGCCTGGGGAAGCTGTCTCATTCTGGGCTGCCACACACAACAAGGAGGGGGCGGGGGGCGGAGAGATAGCTCTGGATTTGAGCAGGGCAGCAAAGCAATTCTCTAGTACTGACATCTATCACACGCCCGTCCGGCCAGAATAATTACCCAAATCCATCTGACGAGCAGCTTAGTGATTGTTATCGAACACTGTGATCACAGAGTCGTCTGGGGACGTGTCTCCATCATTTGTATATTTACTCCGTACCGTTCCTGGAGACATATGTGAGCAAGTGAAGCTCAGTACGCAAGTGGACAGGACGAAACGAACGCCCTGCCCGTCAGGGAATGCATGTCTAGTCTAAAGGCAAGGGGGTAGGAGACACTAAACTTCTGGGAGGGCACAGGAAGCTCTGGGAATGTTCCATGGCCATGGCCACTTGGATTGTGTGGGTGGGGGTGGTGGACAGGGGGACCAATTATGTGGCAGCTTTGACTAAATTATGCAGCAACTTCTCCGCCGGGTGTTAGTGAAACCTACAAGCTGGTCCACACAGACGCATACAAACGATTAGCACAACACAGTATGCCAGCACTTGTCAAGACTTGCTGTGCTTCGTCTGATGTGAAATACAGTCACCATCAGCTGACCCATCATGGATTGCAAATGTAGAACATGAAAAAAAACAGCTGGCGAAAGTTAACAAAATGGTAAAGCTTCAAGCCAGAAGCCCTGCAGATCCAACACACGACATTCAAACGTGTGCTGTTTCAAGGAGTGGGTTAATTGTGTGTGTGCGCCCGGGGAAGCTGTCTCATCCTGGGCTGCAACACACGACAAAGAGGGGGCGGGGGGGCGAGATAGCTCTGGATTCGAGCAGGGCAGCGAAGCAATTCTCTAGTATTTACCCGTTTTTACATATAAATACAGACAAAGGAAAATTGTTTTCCGTCTGTATTTATATGTAAAAATCTGTCTAAACGGAAAACCGTGAGCCCTAATTATAATGCACTTAATAGTATATGGTATGGCAATATCCCAGAACAGCTAAAGGACATGGTTCCGAAAGCTGCAGACAGGCTCAGCTCATGCTAGAGCACCATCTCACATAAAACCAAGCACTCTGCCTCCAGGATTGTTAAGGCCTGCCATAGGAGTGACTTATAGGTGCATATGTGTCTAGATATAGCTGTAGATATAGGTATACTATATCTAAGCAAGGGGTGATGATTACACCATCTTGCCCCAGCTGAGTGATCAGCCAGCTGTGTCAGTTTGGATAGCGAGCCAGGCAAAAGATATGCTGCAGCCCCTGGTAGGCCTTGGATGCACCTATGCCCTGGGTGCCTATAGTACTCTGTACAGGGGCTGATAAGGTGATCCAATCCCAATTGGTAATGTACCTAAAGTACATGGATATGAATTTTACAGAGAGAGCAGATGGCCTGGGGCCCTGATTAGCAGGATCCCAGGCCAACTAAGTCGAAAACCAGCTAAACACTAGGCAAAAAAATCTGGGGTAACCATAGTCAGGTATCCACCTTCCTACACTGTGATGAACCAGAGGATGGCAGTGATCAACCAGAGGGTGGCAGGGATGAACCAGAGGATGGCAGTGATCAACCAGAGAGTGGCAGTGATGAACCAGAGGGTGCTGTGATAAACCATAGGGGGACAGTGATGATCCAGAGGGTGGCAGTGGCAAACCAGAGGGTGGCAGTGATGAACCAGAGGGTGGCAGTGATGAACCAGAGGGTGGCAGGGATGATTCAGAGGATGGCAGTGATCAACCGGAGGGTGGCAATGATGAACTAGAGGGTGCTGTGATAAACCATAGGGGGACAGTGATGATCCAGAGGGTGGCAGTGGCAAACCAGAGGGTGGCAATGATGAACCAGAGGGTGGCAGGGATGAACCAGAGCATGGCAGTGATCAACCAGAGGGTGGCAGTGATGAACCAGAAGGTGGCAGGGATGAACCAGAGGGTGGCAGTGATGATCCAGAGGGTGGCAGTGGCAAACCAGAGGGTGGCAATGATGAACCAGAGGGTGGCAGTGATGATCCAGAGGGTGGCATTAATGAACCAGAGGGTGGCAGTGATGAACCAGAGGGTGGCAGTGGTAAACCACAAGGTGATGAACCAGAGGATAGCAGTGATGAACCAGAGGGTGGCAGTGATGATCCAGAGGGTGGCAGTGATGAACCAGAGGGTGGCAGTGATGAACCAGAGGGTGGCACTGGTGAACCAGAGGGTGGCAGTGATGATCCAGAGGGTGGCAGTGGCAAACCAGAGGGTGGCAGTGATGAACCAGAGGGTGGCAGTGATGATCCAGAGGGTGGCAGTGGCGAACCAGAGGGTGGCATTAATGAACCAGAGGGTGGCAGTGATGAACAGAGGATGGCAGTGGTGAACCACAAGGTGATGAACCAGAGGATAGCAGTGATGAACCAGAGGGTGGCAGTGGTGAACCAAAGGGTGGCAGTGATGATCCAGAGGGTGGCAGTGGCAAACCAGAGGGTGGCATTGGTGAACCTGAGGGTGTCAGTGATGAACCGGAGGGTGGCCGCGATGAACCACAGGGTCACAAACAGGCTGGACACGTAGAAACAACATGGTCGCGACCGTTGCGACCACACAAGTAAGTTCGTGTTCCCGAACTTGTACAAAACCCTCACGAACTGGCAAAAACAGCAAATTCGCACGAATTTGTGAATTTTGCGAATTGCGAGATCGCTTTCGCACGCATTTGCGGATCGCGAATTCGCAAATTTCACCCATGCTTACTTATCATCCTGGCTGGTAGCACGACTGACCTGTGGCATAACAGCTGGAGCGTCAGTTTCCGACTTGGGAGCTTTCCTGGACCTGGGGGCTGCGGTGTGACGGGTGAGAACATAGCACTCAACTGGCTGCCCTTCCCGAGAGCCCGAGATAGACCTTAGAGCCCTTGACGCTTGACTGGGGGTTCAGCTACATCCAGACTAGCGAGTATTGACTCGGGCTGAGTGTCCTTTACATCCGGGCCTCTTTTGGGGTTGTGCAGTCTTAATATCGAGTTATTTTTATCGAATGGACAGAATATCGAACGTGAAATATCGAGATGTAAGTAATATCGAGGTAAGTTATATTGATGTTTATTTTATCGAATAAAAAAATATATATATATCGAAGTTAGAAATATCAAGTAGTTAATATTGATTGTAAAAAATATTGTTTATCTTTGTTAGTAAAAAATATCGAAAGTTAAAATATAGATTGTTAGAATATTGAAAGCAATAATATAGAATGTCAGAATATCGATGTTTTAAATATAGAGGGGTCGATTCCGATTCGGGAAAAAGCGCTCCGATTAGCTGTACGGAGCGTTTTTCCTGTACGAATCGTACACCTACAACGTCCCCGTACGTACGAGCAAGTACGATTCCAACCCAAAGCGCCACTCCGTACGACTCGAACCAAACACCGTACAACTTCAAAGTACATACGGATTGTCTCCGGGTGACGCTGTACGCTACGTCCGTACGTAAATAGGCAGCCATTTCTGGACCAGGAAGTACGATCCGTGTTGACGACACTCCGTACGGCCCTTTTGCTACGAGAGCTGTAAAAGCCATAAAACCCGAGTCCGGCCCGAACTGCACCCCGGTACGCGACATACACAACATGAACCCCCTCGAGCGTGTCATCCCAGCCCTGTACGCCTACAACCTCGTATATAGAAACCGACAACGGTGCAGTCGGTGAGTACTATGTATGGCAACAACGGAAGTATACCTGTACGGTCCGCCACACGCTAGCGCATATCACAATTGCTACAGTGGTACGTGCCGCACATACGCCATTAACATCGGGGTACGGCGCGCCACACGCTAGCGCATATCACCATAGCAATAGTGATGCGTGCCGCACATACGCCATTACCGTGTGGGGGGGTATGGTGCGCCACACGCTAGCGCATTTCACTATTGCACTAGTGATACGTGCCGCACACATGTCTGAAATGTCGGGGTACTGTACGCCACACGCTAGCGCATATCACTATTGCAATAGTGATACGTGCCGCACACACGTCTGAAATGTCTGGTACGGTGCGTCACATCTGAGTGGTGGGTGGTAAAGACCCCCAGAAGTGCCCAACAGTGCCCAACAGTACAGGGGGTGGGTGCAGAGGACTCCCAGCAGTGCCCAACAGTATAGGGGGTGTGTGCAGAGGACTCCCAGCAGTGCCCAACAGGATAGGGGGTGGGTACACAGGACTCCCAGCAGTGCCCAGCAGTGCCCAACAGTATAAGGGGTGGGTGCACAGGACTCCCAGCAGTGTCCAGCAGTGCCCAACAGTGTAGGGGGTGGGTGCAGAGGACTCCCTGCAGTTCCCAACAGTATAGGGGGTGGGTGCAGAGGACTCCCAGCAGTGCCCAACAGTATAGGGGGTGGGTGCAGAGGACTCCCAACAGTGCACAACAGTTCCCAACAGTATAGGGGGTGGGTGCAGAGGACTCCCAGCAGTTCCCAGCAGTGCCCAACAGTATAGGGGGTGGGTGCACAGGAGTCCCAGCAGTGCCCAACAGTATAGGGGATGGGTGCAAGGACTCCCAGCAGTGCCCAACAGTGGCCAACAGTATAGGGGGTGGGTGCAGAGGACTCCCAGCAGTCCCAACAGTATAGGGGGTGGGCGCACAGGACTCCCAGCAGTGCCCAACAGTATAGGGGGTGGGTGCAGAGGACTCCCAGCAGTGCCCAACAGTATAGGGGGTGGGTGCAGAGGACTCCCAGCAGTGCCCAACTGTATAGGGGGTGGGTGCACAGGACTCCAAGCAGTGCCCAACAGTATAAGGGTGGGTGCACAGGACTCCCAGCAGTGCACAACAGTGCCCAACAGTATAGGGGTTGGGTGCAGAGGACTCCCAGCAGTGCCCAACAGTATTGGGGGTGGGTGCACAGGACTCCCAGCAGTGCCCAACAGTATAAGGGGTGGGTGCACAGGACTCCCAGCAGTGCCCAACAGTATAGGGGTGGGTGCAAGGACTCCCAACAGTGCCCAACAGTATAGGGGGATGGTGCAGAGGTCTCCCAGCAGTCCCCAACAGTAATGGGGATGGGTGCAGAGGACTCCCAGCAGTGCTCAACAGTATAGGGGGTGGGTGCAGAGGGCTCCCAGCAGTGCACAACAGTGCCCAACAGTATAGGGGGTGGGTGCAGAGGACTCCCAGCAGTAGTGCTCAACAGTATAGGGGGTGGGTGCACAGGACTCCCAGCAGTGCCCAAAAGTATAGGGGGTGGGTGCAGAGGACTCCCAGCAGTGCTCAGCAGTGCCCAACAGTATAGGGGGTGGGTGCACAAGACTCCCAGCAGAGCCCAGCAGTGCCCAGCAGTATTGGGGGTGGGTGCAGAGGACTCCCAGCAGTGCCCAACAGTATAGGGGGTGGGTGCACAGGACTCCCAGCAGTGCCCAGCAGTATAGGGGGTGGGTGCAGAGGACTCCCAGCAGTGCCCAGCAGTGCCCAACAATATAGGGGGTGGGTGCACATGACTCCCAGCAGTGCCCAACAGTATAGGGGGTGGGTGCACAGGACTCCCAGCAGTGCCCAGCAGTGCCCAACAGTATAGGGGGTGGGTGCAGAGGACTCCCATTAGTGCCGAACAGTATAGGGGGTGGGTGCAGAGGGGTCCCAGCATTGCACAACAGTGCCCAACAGTATAGGGGGTGGGTGCAGAGGACTCCTAACAGTGCCCAGCAGTGCCCAACAGTATAGGGGGTGGGTGCACAGGACTCCCAGCAGTGCCCAGCAGTGCCCAACAGTATGGGGGTGGGTGCAGAGGACTCCCAGCAGTGCCCAACAGTATAGGGGTGGGTGCACAGGACTCCCAGCAGTGCCCAGCAGTGCCCAACAGTATAGGGGGTGGGTGCAGAGGACTCCCAGCAGTGCCCAGCAGTATAGGGGTGGGTGCACAGGACTCCCAGCAGTGCCCAACAGTATAGGGGGTGGGTGCACAGGACTCCCAGTAGTGCCCAAAAGTATAGGGGGTGGGTGCAGAGGACTCCCAGCAGTAGTGCTCAACAGTATAGGGGGTGGGTGCACAGGACTCCCAGCAGTGCCCAGCAGTATAGAGGGTGGGTGCACAGGACTCCCAGCAGTGCCCAACAGTATAGGGGGTGGGTGCACAGGACTCCCAGCAGTGCCCAAAAGTATAGGGGGTGGGTGCAGAGGACTCCCAGCAGTGCTCAGCAGTGCCCAACAGTATAGGGGGTGGGTGCACAAGACTCCCAGCAGAGCCCAGCAGTGCCCAACAGTATTGGGGGTGGGTGCAGGGACTCCCAGCAGTGCCCAACAGTATAGGGGGTGGGTGCACAGGACTCCCAGCAGTGCCCAGCAGTATAGGGGGTGGGTGCACAGGACTCCCAGCAGTGCCCAACAGTATAGGAGGTGGGTGCAGAGGACTCCCAGCAGTGCCCAGCAGTGCCCAACAATATAGGGGGTGGGTGCACAGGACTCCCAGCAGTGCCCAACAGTATAGGGGGTGGGTGCACAGGACTCCCAGCAGTGCCCAGCAGTGCCCAACAGTATAGGGGGTGGGTGCAGAGGACTCCCATTAGTGCTCAACAGTATAGGGGGTGGGTGCAGAGGGGTCCCAGCATTGCACAACAGTGCCCAACAGTATAGGGGGTGGGTGCAGAGGACTCCTAACAGTGCCCAGCAGTGCCCAACAGTATAGGGGGTGGGTGCATAGGACTCCCAGCAGTGCCCAGCAGTGCCCAACAGTATGGGGGTGGGTGCAGAGGACTCCCAGCAGTGCCCAACAGTATAGGGGTGGGTGCACAGGACTCCCAGCAGTGCCCAACAGTATAGGGGGTGGGTGAAGAGGACTCCCAGCAGTGCCCAGCAGTGCCCAACAGTATAGGGGGTGGGTGCACAGGACTCCCAGCAGTGCCCAGAAGTATAGGGGGGGGGTGCACAGGACTCCCAGCAGTGCCCAACAGTATAGGAGGTGGGTGCAGAGGCTTCCCAGCAGTGCCCAACAGTATAGGGGGTGGGTGCACAGGACTCCCAGCAGTGCCCAACAGTATAGGGGGTGGGTGCAGAGGACTCCCAGCAGTGCACAACAGTGCCCAATAGTATAGGGGGTGGGTGTGGAGGACTCCCAGCAGTGCCCAACAGTATAGGGGGTGGGTGCACAGGACTCCCAGCAGTGCCCAGCAGTATAGGGGCTGGGTGCACAGGACTCCCAGCAGTGCCCAACAGTATAGGAGGTGGGTGCAGAGGACTCCCAGCAGTGCCCAGCAGTGCCCAACAATATAGGGGGTGGGTGCACAGGACTCCCAGCAGTGCCCAACAGTATAGGGGGTGGGTGCACAGGACTCCCAGCAGTGCCCAGCAGTGCCCAACAGTATAGGGGGTGGGTGCAGAGGACTCCCATTAGTGCTCAACAGTATAGGGGTGGGTGCAGAGGGGTCCCAGCATTGCACAACAGTGCCCAACAGTATAGGGGGTGGGTGCAGAGGACTCCTAACAGTGCCCAGCAGTGCCCAACAGTATAGGGGGTGGGTGCATAGGACTCCCAGCAGTGCCCAGCAGTGCCCAACAGTATGGGGGTGGGTGCAGAGGACTCCCAGCAGTGCCCAACAGTATAGGGGTGGGTGCACAGGACTCCCAGCAGTGCCCAGCAGTGCCCAACAGTATAGGGGGTGGGTGAAGAGGACTCCCAGCAGTGCCCAGCAGTGCCCAACAGTATAGGGGGTGGGTGCACAGGACTCCCAGCAGTGCCCAGAAGTATAGGGGGTGGGTGCACAGGACTCCCAGCAGTGCCCAACAGTATAGGAGGTGGGTGCAGAGGCCTCCCAGCAGTGCCCAACAGTATAGGGGGTGGGTGCACAGGACTCCCAGCAGTGCCCAACAGTATAGGGGGTGGGTGCAGAGGACTCCCAGCAGTGCACAACAGTGCCCAATAGTATAGGGGGTGGGTGTGGAGGACTCCCAGCAGTGCCCAACAGTATAGGGGGTGCGTGCAGAGGACTCCCAGCAGTGCCCAACAGTATAGGGGGTGGATGCAGAGGACTCCCAGCAATGCCTAACCGTATAGGGAGTGGGCGCACAGGACTCCCAGCAGTGCCCAACAGTGCCCAACAGGATAGGGGCTGGGTGCAGAGGACTCCCAGCAGTGCCCAACAGTATAGGGGGTGGGTGCAGAGGACTCCCAGAAGTGCCCAGCAGTGCCCATCAGTATAGGGGGTGGGTGCACAGGACTCCCAGCAGTGCCCAACAGTATAGGGGTGGGTGCACAGGACTCCCAGCAGTGCCCAACTGTGCCCAAAAGTATAGGGGTTGGGTGCAGAAGACTCCCAGCAGTGCCCAACAGTATAGGGGGTGGGTGCAGAGGACTCCCAGCAGTGCAAACCAGTGCCCAACAGTATAGGGGGTGGGTGCACATGACTGCCAGCACTGCTCAGTCATAGGGGTGTGCATGTCCAACATCATACATCAAGTACATGCCTGTATGTGTACATCCCTAACTGGGAACACTCATGACAGTTGCATATCAACACATCACACACAGCAGTGACCTACTCCACGGAGAATGGTATCCTGTCACACACTGGGTGACACACCACATGTGGGTGTATTGTCAGATACCACATGTATATCCACCGTCTAGTTCGCTGGCACACACCGCTCCACCATGACTCAATAGTGTGTAGTCATGTAACAGACCACCAAACAAATGAAGCACAAATGGACTAATAAAGTGTCATGTACATCCCGGACATGATGTGAATGTCCAGGTGGTGCAGCATGTACTCCCTTATGGATGTAACAGGGTAGAAATCCCCTAGATGCAAAGAAACAAAATGTATTTTGTGTGTCCAAATATAAAAAATGTACAATCTGAATCATAACGTCAAGGCTGATAACATTGTCATGCATAGTCTGATAAAGTATGATGGTCTCCCTGAAGGCATTACTACATACTACAAACCCAAGCACAGTGAGTAGCATGGATGGCACTGACCAATTATCTGAATTCATTTGTGAGCAGGCATGGCCATTGCCGAAGGGAAGGTACAAATCAGTAGGGAATCAACAGAAACGTCATCACAACAATTGTGTAACTGTCTGTAGTGAACATCACATGTGTCACTGAGGAAGGGACACTCTTTGGGACAATGTCTGCATGCAAACTGCAGACACACCAATCTAGATAGTTTGCTGCAACATTGGGATAGCACAAACATACCATGGTCCACCTCATTACCATCAGGAATTAGACATATGTTACAATTAAGCATGGGCGAATTTTGCGAATTCGCGATTCGTGAATTTGCGTATTCACGAATTTGCAATCCGCAAAATCCGCGAACTTTCGCGAATTTGCGGATTTTGTCTTTTTTTTGTGTTCCCAAGGGTTTCTGCCAGTTCGCGAGGGTTTTTTACCAGTTTGCAAACGCGAACTTACTTGTCGGGTCGCAACGGTCGCGACCATGATGTTTCTACGTCTGGTTCCTCACAGCACCCTCTGTTTCACCACTGCCACCCTCTGGTTCACCCATGCCACCCTCTGGTACATCACTACCACCCTCTGGTTCATCACTGTAGATTATGGGGGGAAAAGCACACCTGCCCTGAATCAACAGACATGAATTCATTTGGGGCTGATTAATGTGTCACTGAATTTGAGCTGGCACCTGCTTCCTTAGCTGTAAGTGTTTCCTGATTAATGATGAGCTTGAACTTTTGCACCTGCTAAGTGCTTTCAGTTTTGCAAAATTCGTTAGCACACCTGCCGTGCCTCAACTGACATGAATGAATTAGGGGTTGATTAATGTGTCACTGAATTTGAACTTCCAGTCTGGCACCTGCTTCCTTATCTGTAATTGCTTTCTGTTGCAGTGTAATTTTTTTAACAGGACCTTTGAGGCATACTTGTAGTTATTCTTTGAGCCTGCAGTGAGGGTCAGAGCAGGGTCATAGAATAGTTGCAAGTAGGCAACTGAACTCTGGAGGGGCCCCTCAGGAAGCACTACAGGGAATGGTTACTAATGATGAGCTTGAACTTTTGCACCTGCTGAGTGCTTTCAGTTTTGCAAAAATCGTTTTTCTGCAATTTTGCGGGATTCGCGGGCGCAAATTTGCACGAGATCGAATTCGGAAGCCGCGAATTCATGCGGATATGTAATTTGTTTTTTTGCGGCGTGTTAGTTTGCGTGGTTTTTTGCATTTTCGCAAGCCGCTGGTAGCGCAACGACGCGAAGTTACCCTAGCGGTCGTACATGGGCGCGGCCATCTTGTTTGCGTGACGTATTTCCGTTTCCGGGCGCTATGTGTAATTTTGCAAAGTGTGCGGCTCGCTAGTACAAGTTTGTGTGTGATCGCGGGGGAAATCTCGCGCAAACTTACCCACGTGGTCGTGAACGGGTGCGGCCATCTTGTTTTTCATTCATTGCGATGGTTCTGGGCATGCTTTCTGTATCCTCTCTCAATCTCTGCCATCCTTTGCTTGTTTGAAGTTTTTTTAATCTATTTTACTTATTATGTATCCCTCTATTATTCTAGCTCTATATTTTTGTGTTTTCTGCTACTTTAGGTTAATTTTAAACTACTTTTTTAAACTCTTTTCTTTTCTTCTTCCCTATTCTATTTCTTATTTCTTATTTACCTTCCTTTCTGCCCAGACCATGGTAAAGGGAGCAAGGAAGCAGCCCGAGAAGGGGAAGGGTCCCGCACCCCGTGCCCGGCTCCCGTGCGGGCATTTGAGGGGGGAGCTAGTGATGCCACGGGAGATCTTTAGCATGGAGGAGGTGGCCGCAATAGTGTTCTATGTACAGCGCCGCCTCCCCAGGACCATCATGGCAGGCGGCAAGATCGCAAGCGGCTACGGGTTCCGGGAGCGCCGGAAGCAGTGGGAGAAGGTGTGCCGGGCCATGTATTCTCACTTTCGGGTCCGGCGCACCTACAACCAGGCCACCCACCGTTGGACGGATCTCCTGGACCGGAAACACGACCTGCTCGACCTGCTCGGCATCGAGATCCCCGGGCTTGGTGAGTAGTAGTAGCTATTTCATCACTACTCTGTTTTCTCCTGCTCTGTGTGTTATTATATTGCAAATTTTTGTTTTATACCAAGAGCAATAATGCTGCCGATTACATTGTAGGTAAATTATATTTCAAAATCTTCTGTGCATTTCAGGTGCACTGCTCTCCTTCTCAGTAACGTTGCTACTATGCTTATTTGTTTTTGATTTTGTGTTCATTTCATTGGCCTGAGAAATTATGTATGAGTGTAGTTTACAGAAATGCGTAATGCTAGACACTAAGGGGCAGATTTGCAATTACCGGCGCATCCCTGCAAAGTAGCAGGGATGCGCCAGTAATTGTGCGCCATGCCACCACCACCCATGGTGCGCCGTATATACAATGCGGCGCACCATGGGCCCAAAACATCCCCGAAGCGTTACGCATCTGTGCCGTAAAGGCGGCGCATTGCTGGAGTTGCGTTGCAACAATGGCGCAGCTCCAGCAATGCTCTGGGGTACCCTATCTCCCCAATGCTGCGTCAAGCCGTACGTCTGCTTCAAGCAGGCGCAGGGTTCGAGTGACGCATCATTGTCCAAAAAGTGACTGATTGAAATCTTGTAGATTTCCCTCAGCCACTTTTAGGATGCGTTCCTGCGCAGGAATGCCCTCCCTTGCGCCGGAACGCCCCCTGATGGCGCAGGGCTTTACAACGTGATGCATCTCCCATATGCGTCACGTTGTTAATATACGCCGCACATGGCGCCTCTTATGTTCTGCCGCTGCGTCACAAAAGTCACGCAACAACGGAGCAAAAGAGCCGCAAGGGGCTTGAAAATCTGCCCCTACAGACTCTATTCCAGTCCTTCCTTTGTACACCTGGCAATTAGAAGAAATAGTGGTGGTGGATTGATAGTTTGAGTATTTTAATGACAGGTTAATGTAGTAGGAAACTTTTTAGTGTTGTCACTGATCTGCAATCACGATGGAGTTTGTCTGTCACTTCGCGTGCTGCGGACTGCTGCCTGCCAGTCCTAGGCGAACCTTTTTAGTAGTTTGTTTAGTGAGTTACATAACTTTCCAAGTCGACGGTCCGCAAATCAAGCAATACTAATATCATAGTAGACCACATGAGATAGGTCAATATATCCCGTGGAATAGTTGTCTATTTGCTATTTCGCCAAAATATTTTGTTATTGTTCTTTTGAAATGTTTGATTTGGTTGACAACAATCATCCATGTTTTCGGGTTTTTCTTTCTTTCATGTTGTACATCAGATCCCCCCAGGGGCAAGAGGACAGAGGAGGAGGGGGTATCGGCTGCTGCTGCTGTAGAAGGCCAGGATCGGTCAGGCGAGGACTCCTTTGCTGGCCCCGGTAAGTTTTAATTTTAATATAGAGTACCTATTTTTTCCTAGCGTTCCTCATTCGATTTTTTCTAAATCGTCTTTGATCTTCTTGTAGACTGTATCTAAATTCTTATCCTGCCTCTACTATGACTCCCTGTGGTATTACTAGATTATTCTTATTAGTCTGTCTGTGTAGCTAACTAAGATTGCACATTTGGCAAAAGGTGTTAAACGAAACTCCCATTCTAGTCAGCAATAGCTTTATGCACTGAGTGCAGTCCTCTGGGATTGTCCATAATGTCTTTTCAAGTCTTCTAAATGTTTATGCTTTGACAATTACCAACAATAAAATGTGAATGACCACCAAGAAAGAATAAGATACTACTTTTCTTTTGGTTTGGATAGGAGGACAATCCATACTACTACTGTTGCAGGGACAAATCTGCCCAAACAGAACTATGGACACTAATTAGTGCATTGTTTATCAATTATAATAGGCGCAGGTAGACTTTCAACATACCTCAGTGATATCAGACTTTGAAAAACCCCCAATCTCCTTACTGACTAGATAGTGTGGCAGAGTCATTTAGCTCCCGAATTCATCAATGATTGATCCCCAATAATGATTATCCAACGCAGGACAAGAATACGGAGTCAGAGTCCAGAAGTGTCAGAAGCACGGACTCATGCTTGCAAATTGCAAAACCTTTTGCTCAGTCACTCTTGACCAAAAACCACAGAGTCTATTTAAGTTTTAAAGCTTTATTAAAAGTAAAAACATTTATTAAAATCAAGCTTGTCATAAAACATAAACGGTTGATTAAAAATGGAAAAGTGCTTAGTGATTTATTTCACACATTTATTGTGGGCGAGCCGAGCCCTCACCTGGTTTGAACTTTAATTTTTCTTTTTGGTGCTGAATCGTTGGTCACTCCGTCCTAGTGATGATGATCTGATCTTGCTCTTGTTCTTAGAAGTGAAGCTTCTGTCTGTTATGAGAAAAATGGTGCGTGTTAAAAAGCAAGCATTCATCAGTTGTGCCAAAAAGTGGAGCAAGACAACACCCTTCCCTGGAAAAAGGGACATTTTTACTTTAGAGTAGGCAGTCACAAATTATTAGATTGGTTTCTGTATTCACATTTCTTCATTCCTAGACAAAATACTAGTGAGTGGTGTATGTCTATGACATCTAACATTCTTAAATGTACTTTGTAGGTGGAACATCTGGTGCCGAGGCCAGCGCGGAGGTGGAGGAGGACACTTCTGGGGAGGAGGCGGTGCAAGTGCCGGAGGAAACTGCTGTGCGGGTTGCCACGGTAGTGGCGGGCAGTGGTAAGCTCTTATATTCCTTACTTATTGAGATTGCAGAGTGTGCTCTCTGCACGGGTGTAGTATATATGTTCTACAGTTAAGTCACTATACTGTTAAGCAGACTTTCAAATTTAGAACAAAGTTTTTATCAACCAGGTAGTAGCCTCCTCTAAATTTACTTCAACTCAGCTGTGAATTTCTTTCGAGAATCCAAATCAGATCTGAGATGAACTTGATGGATGGATGAATGAAAAGCGAAAGAAGGGTGTAAGTAAGTGTGGAAGGACGAGCAAGTTAAAAGTAATGATGACTGACAAAGAAGAATGATACGTGTTTGATTGGTGCCCGAGGTGGCTGGGAAGGAATATGATGCATGGCCGGGTGAAGGATGAAGCAAGGATGGGTGGAAGGAGAACAGCCTGGGTGGGTGAAACAGAAACTGTATGTGTGCGCAATATATGCTTTGGTTGAAATTCAAATGCAAGTCAAGCACGGATGTATGGCTTGCGGTTTCCTAAATAAAATGCAAAGGTTGTTTTCCCGTGAGAAAACGTAAGGTTTGTCCAGATGAGAGACATGAAGAAGAATGATTGACATATAGTTTGAATGGATGGATGCCTGGATCATGGTACTATCTGACTCTTAGATAGCATATGTGTATCTAGAGAGAGTAGACGGTCGCTGGATGAACTAAGTGTTACTTTGAAGAGCATGTAACACCGCACCCGCACGTCCGTCCCAGTGTAGGAAAGGCAAGGAAAAGAAGTTGTAATTTTGTCCGAATACTACCATGAATAGTAGCAGTAGTTTGTATTGCAAGCAAAGCATATATCCGGCTATTACGATGGCCACTCACTACCTCTGTTAATAAGTTTAGTAGAACTTGGTCATTCATGTGTGGATGTATCACTGTTCACTCAAAAAGCAAAGCACCTAAAGTCATCCCATATGTAAACAAATACATACCATGTTCAGTGATAGATAATCAGATTATTTATCTTCTTCATTTTCCTTTTCTCGTATTCATTGGCACTGTAGGGTGAAAGTTAAATTAATTAAGCAGTAGCCCTTGTAACAGAGTATTCTCAGTGCCACCCGTAATCGAAAAGTAAGAGCATCACCACCTGCATGTACGGGACTGGTACAGTAACGCAAGTCTGTCTCACTCATCATGGCGGGCGTCTGTTTTTCTCGGGTGCAAGTTGACTGCGCTGGCATTATGCCGGCTTGCAGAAGTTAACGTACCAATTTTGGTAAACAAGAGAGAAGAAGAAGAATAAGACTGGTGTACTGTCATAGTCGACTCTAATGGAGTGAGTCCATAGTGCTCGTAGAATTGATTCCTTAAACTCCCACTAATGTTAGAGCAAGGATGAAGAAGTGGGAGGTTAGATAGATACTGGCCACAATAGTTATGTACTGCGCTTGCAAGTTGCTAGTTCTACTGTGACACAACTTTCTGCTGAATCATTTTGTGTTAATCTTAAAGAGCATTGGTTACAGACTATGTCTTTCTTTCTTCATATAGATGCTCCTTCCAAACCAACACGGAAGGAGCAGGCTAAAAGGGCCCGGCAACGGAGGCTGGAGGCGACTGTCGCCGAATATCGGCGGCTGGTGGCCCAGGAGGAGGGGGACACGCAGTCGACCACAACATCGACCGGGACAGCTGCATCCTCCTCTGCGCTCCCTGGGTCAGCCAGTCAGCGCAGCAGGTCTCCAGCGGTACGGAGCCGGGGTACCGCAGCCACCCGCGACCGCCGAGCAGCAAACAAATCAGCTGCCCCCCACAGCAGTACCAAAAAAAGGTTGCACCGCCTTTCACTCAGGGTGTCCTACCTCGAGCAGGAGCTGTTGAACACCAAAAGACTGCTCGAGACCCTCCGCAAGGAGCATGCCGACCTGGCCCGAAAAGTGAACAACAGACAGCAGTAGGAGGAGACTGACCCTTGCCCCTTTTTTAAAGACTTCTGGGGGTGGGAATTGGGAGTTGGGTTTTTTGGACTTTTCACGGACATTAGTTGGGGTTAGGGAGGGGGGGTGGGTTGGGTCTTGCGGGAGATTATTTATGTTAGGGATATAAATATACTTTAAACTTAATCTTAGCATACGTGTTTTTTACTGCTTTTGAGGCTGGTGGGTGGGGGTTTAACAGTAAGTTTGTTTTCCTGAAACGTAAGTGGCATCTTGATTCAAGTTGTGTAAGTAATTACTAATTGCCCAAATGTTTTCAAAACTAAGTGCCTCTCACAGAGTAAGTGAATTCAAAAGTCCTAGGACTTTACTAGTACTACCGTCAGTCTCTCGTCTCTCCTAATACTCCATTATACTACCTCCCCCTAAACGCTTATCTTACCTGTAATTTGTGTTTGGAAATAGGACTAGGCACAGGGCTGGCTGCACGGGAAATGCCGATTAAGGTTGGCAATCCTGGGCGGATGAAATGTCATCATTGCGGTGGTACTAGTGGTGTTACACAGTGGCAGTTGCAGCATATGAACAAAAATAAAATGAAACCTTGTTTGTCCTTACCGTAACATTAGAACGGTACGATAGAGAATATAGCAGGTGACAGTACACTAGAACAGTGCCACAATGTAGCCTAACAAATGGTAAAGTATTGAAAGTATAACTAGTACTTGCGTTGAATTTCTTTGACATTGGCTACTACTACAAGAAATAGTACTGAAGGTGAAGGACACAGCAGAGTAATAATTTGCCACGTCTAGGAGGAGGATGTTCTTGATGATCAATCAAGTTGATGGCGCACATGAAAATCTGCTTTCATTTGCCAATAGTGACTCTGTGTCAAGCTGAGTAAGAATATATCCTCGGATTCCTTCAAAAGCCTGTTGCTATGACCTTATCCTCCCCAGCAAGTGTGTGGAATTATTGCTGTCATTTAGTCACACATCAATCAAAACCACACAGCCCGGGGGAAGAGGGTTAGGGTTTGGAAAATGGATGGGAATGGGGGGTTTTGGGAAAGTTTTGTTGAGAGAAAAGCACAGTATGTACAAACAATAATTGAAGATAAACAAATCTTTGGGTACAAAGCTATCCATAAATCTTTTAAGTGACATAAACGAAGTGCATGCACTACTGCATGCATGGTTACTGAAAAGTAAGTAGTACTTTCGACAACCGTGAATGAAAGAATGCGACAGTACAGGGCTGCAGTAATAATTATGCGTTTTCACTTGCCTATCTCTGCACTCAGAGAAACACTTCGTACATTAAATTAGGTTTGAAAAATAGCAGAAGTAAAACCTATGCAAGGGCTGTAGGGATGAATTTAGAAGCAGAGATCAAAGAAATGCAGAGTCACACTCATAGAAGTTCACAGCAATAACATTACTTAAAAGATAATTAGAAAAGAACGGATACTGTATCTGTATGTTGTTGTAGTTGTCCTGTTGAATTTGGTAAGTTGCATGCATCCAACCATTCCTCTTATTAGGGGGACTCCTCCATTCCATCTGACGCTCCGTCCATCAATGTTGGTGACCAGAAGACACCCTGTCCACTGCCTGCCTGGCGGATGCTGAATTGTGGCTCGCTAATGTGAAGCCTGACTTCATCCTTTTTTTCCCATTGCACAGGCTGAAACCCGGCCTGTAATTATTGACGGAAAACCAGGAAGTGATATTAGAACACCACTGACAAATAAATATAAGGTATGTACGCTGTGTAGTGCAAAAAGTCACACTTTGAGTTTCCTAATAGACAGTACAATATTTTTGAAAGTACGTACTCTGTCTGAGTCTCCTTTTGAAGGATAAATAAGTATGGGCGAATTGATTTAGCGGATCTTTCCCCTCAAGCTAGGTGTACTGTAAACTGTGTTTTAGAACAAAATTAGACCTTCCCAGCAGTGCTCCCAGACCCTTACTAAACCCAGTCGCAAAAATGTAGAAGACCCCCAATCAGATCTCCAAAAACGAGGCCTAGTAGAAAATGGTGACAAAACGTACTTTGACAGTAAAGTAGGCCCAAATCCCCTCTTACCCACCATGGATTGTATTCAAACCACTTGCAAGCAAGCAAATGTATCCAAACCCAGCATTGCTCCAAGACTCACAAACCCCCCCACAAACACTAGGAATCCCCACAAACAGCCCCCCGAAAACAGTAGAGTGAGCGAAATCTCAGAAAATGCAAAAACTTTTTCCCCAGGGATTGTCTCCAAAACACTTTCTTTCGGGTATTAGACCTTCCCAGCAATGGCCCCAGAACAGTGAACCCGGGCAAAAACAAGTTTAACACCCCCAACAAGCCAAAAGGCAAAACCCAGGAAAAGCCACACTTAGAAAACTTTGGGCCTACCTGGAATTCAGTCCAAATGCGCTCTGCAGCTAGGCCCCAACTCCCCTTTTCCACCATGGATTTCCTGTAAAACAAATGCAATCAACATTAGAATGTGCCAGCAGTGCTCCCAGACCCCAAAACCCACCCACAAAAACCTGGAAGCCCCCCAAACAGCACCCCAAAGACAGGCAAGTGAGCAAAAACGCAAAACCTTTTTCACCATGGATTTGGTCCAAAACACTTGATTCCGATATTAGACCTTCCGAGCTATGCCCCCAGACCCCTGCAGCCGCCCGCAAGAAAGCAGAACACCCCAAACAGGCAAATAGCAAAAATGGGCCTACCTTCAATTCAGTCCAAATACGCTGTGCAGCTAGGCCCTAACTCCCCTTTTCCACCATGGATTTCCTGAAAAACAAATGCAATCAACATTAGACTGTGCCAGCAGTGCTCCCAGACCCCAAACCCCACCCACAAAAACCTGGAAGCCCCCAAACAGCACCCCAAAGACAGGCAAGTGAGCAAAAACGCAAAAACTTTTTCACCATGGATTTGGTCCAGAACACTTGAGTCCGATATTAGACCTTCCGAGCTATGCCCCCAGACCCCTGCAGCCACCCGCAAAAAAGCAGAATACCCCCAAACAGGCAAAAAGCAAAAATGGGCCTACCTTCAATTCAGTCCAAATACGCTGTGCAGCTAGGCCCTAACTCCCCTTTTCCACCATGGATTTCCTGAAAAACAAATGCAATCAACATTAGACTGTGCCAGCAGTGCTCCCAGACCCCAAAACCCACCCACAAAAACCTGGAAGCCCCCCAAACAGCACCCCAAAGACAGGCAAGTGAGCAAAAGCGCAAACACTTTTTCTGCTCCGATTTTCTCCAAACCACTTTTATCCGGTATTTGACCTTCACAGCAATGCCCCAGACTCATCAACTTACCCGCAAAGAAGTAGAACACCCCCACAAGTGCAGAGTCTTTCTTCATTGGGCGTAATCCAGCAATCTGCTTTGAGGGAAATAAGAGTCTGGAGGAGGAGGATAGAGGAGCATGTTCTTGTGAACTTGTGAACCTGAGGAATGCAGACTGCGGCACCTTCAAATCAATAAGCAAATAAGTGAAGACAGTTCTTCTGATGGACTTGTTATTGTTATTAGGTGATTAAAGTTTTTTTATATGGATTTTGCAAAACAAAGAAAGACAGACACACAGGAATAAAAGTGAATAAGGACGAAAAAGAAAGTTAGTGATTCATTGACTCCATTTTCAGGGCTCGGTGTCAGGGAAGAAGAGCTCGTCCTCAAACTCTGCAAATTCAGGCGGGAGTAGGTCAGTTAACAGAGAAGAACTTCCCTCATCTAAGTTGGTGTCCTCCTCGTCTTCTTCCTGCGTGCATTCTCGTATTTTGTAATCTGGTGGTATGAGGTGCTGATTCATCTTGATCATTGTTAACCTCTCCACATTTTTGGGCGAGAGGCGGGTCCTTTTGGAAGTTACAATGCCACCAGCAGCACTGAAAACACGTTCAGAAGACACACTTGCGAGTGTGCAAGACAAGTAATTTATAGCCAAATTGGTGATCTCTGGCCACACATCTCTTTTCCCATGCCAATATGCCAATGGGTCATCATGAACATAGACCTCTGTTGAGTCATTCAGATAGTCCTGCACCATCAACTCAAGGTTCTCCAGGGTTCCTCCACTTTGCTTACTTTTTTCTGGGACCTTTTGAGAAGCAAACCCAAGCTGAGTTAGCCAATCCTCTTCTTCACACAATATTACGGTTGTGTCTGGTGCAGATGATACTGTTACTGGTGTTGTTAACGGCTGAGAGGGAAAATCACTCACTTCTGCCACAGCCACAGATGCAGAAGTGGATTTTTTTGACTCCGGATGGCCTGCTGATGCTGATGTACTGCCTTTTCCTTCAATTTCCTGCCGTTCTCTTTCAAACCGACTGGCTGACACAGCTAGCCAATGTTTGTATTTTGTACCATCTGCGTCATCAAAAAGGAAAGAATACTCTGCCTGCCACTGCCTTTTTGTACCGTGGATCCAGAATAGTAGCAGAAATGTAATGCTGTTCTGTGTGGATCTTTTCAAGACGTTCATCGCAAAGTAGGCGCTGTAATAACTTCTCCGCCAACTCAAATGCTTCTTGCTTTCCATCTTTTTGAAACGTAGAAGACACCGCCTTCAGTTGGTGCTCTAGCATGCGCAACAATGGGATAGCTTTTCCCAAATTACAGTCCTCCCTGCTGACTGCACGCATGAAGACCTCAAAAGGACGAAGCCTGTCTTTCAGGCTTTTAACTAGCTCCCATTGCTCCACCTGTATCCTCAGGTCTATCATAGGTGTACCCAGTTTAAAGAAATACTGATCGACTACCGCATACTGCTCATACAGACGCTCAAGCATGTAGAAGGTTGAGTTCCAACGTGTTACCACCTCCTGGATGACTGCTTTCACTGGCACTTTACGTTCATGTTGCAGGCACCTCAGCTGCTTCCGGGCCTTAAAAGAATGGTAGAAATGTGAGCACATTCTTCGGCAGGTGGTCAGTAACTCGTACACTGGACTTTCTTCACTCAATAATTTTTTAACAACCAGGTTTATACATTGCGCCAAACATGGCACTCTGAAATAGTTACCCTTATCCATGGCCTTAACTACATTGGAGCCATTATCCGTGGAAACATAACCAATCATGCGTTTTCTTGGGGACAGCCATTGAAAGACCTTTGTGTTAAACTCATGCAAAATGTTTTCTCCTGTATGATTTTTCTCCATGGCAAACATGGCTAGTGTTGCATGTTTCCGAGCAGCTTTATAAACTTTGTCCGTGTCAACACCTGCGTTTACCTTTGCTTTAACCCCTGAAAAAGAGGCCCAGTGTGCAGTGATGCACATGTAATCAAGGGCTTGGCAACTGGTCCACATGTCTGTTGTCAGATGTATAGTGTGAACAGCACTCTTCCGCAAAGCTGCCCCAATCACCTCCAGCACATCTTCATGTAGTACTGGAACCGCAACTCTGGCAAAATAGAACCGGCTAGGAACCTTCCATTTAGGGCAGAGCGTTGCCACTAATTCAAGAAAACCCACCCCTTCCACAAAAGAAAAAGGGAGAAGGTCCAGCGCTAGCATTTTAGCCAGCTTAGTGTTATACAGACGCGTCGTTGGGTGGTTGCGTTCAAATGGCGCATCTGAAAACAACATGCTTCTAATGGTGGGCTGGACCATTTTACGGGATGATGATGACTTCTTCGACCCAGTTACGCTCGGTGATGATGAACTTTTTCGCATTGGTGTCTCACTCTCTCCCACACTCTTAGTTTGGCTCATATATCTTGCAGGGGGTGTGCTGCTGACAGGGGTACTGGGTGTAAGTGAAGAAATGTTTGACGCTTCTTCCTCCTCGTCATCATCAGATGAAACATCAACGGATACAATTGGTTGACTTGCAATTCGGGCTGCCTTGATCTCCTTTAGGTGCGCATGCCATTTGACAGTGTGCTGTCTCTCAAGATGACCTCTCTGGCCTCCGGTACCATAGTTGGTACCAAGCTTACCACGACTAACTCGAACCTTACAAATGGTACAAATGGCTATGTTTTCCCTTGTTGGGCTAACACTACAGAAGTCCCAAACTGCGGACTTCAAATGTCTGTGGGGGGCGGAGGAGGCGATACTGGGAATGCTAATGCCAGATGAAGTGGAGGATGTATGTTGCCGAAATTTACTACGTTGTGCACTTACAGCACCACTAATTGAGGAAATGGAGGTTGAGGTGGATGGAGGTCCCTTCTGGCGAGAAAATATGGAAGCGGTAGGTGGTGGTGTACTAGTTAACTGCATTGGTGGTGGTCCCATTGCCACGTCGCCAACATCACACTCAGCAGCATTTCGGGATAGGGTAAAAATGTCTGTTTGCTGCATGCCCGCTGAGGCTGGAGTGACGTCTATGATGACTGCGTCATCGTCGTGAGAGTCTTCATCAGCAGGAGTATACGCCACTTCTTGTTCAGCGTCATCATCACACTCCATAACTATGAGACTTTCGGGGACCTTCCTTTTACGCTTAGCTACCTTTGTCAGATCATGGTGTGCCTCACTCTCAGACGGCAGTGGTGGTTCCCAATTTTCATCCATATCATCAGAAGGAAGGGGGCTTGAAGAAAATGTAGACACCACCCTTGATCTTTTCCTTGCTAGGGATCTGGAAGACAATGAATGATCAGGAGGAGTGGCTTCCTCAAATGATACCTCGGCTTGAATGTCGATTTCCTGATGTGCCCCTACTTCGGGAGGAACAACTATTGTGGGCACTTGTGCCATTCCATGCACCTCTGCTTGCGCCTCTCCCTGCGCCGCCTCTCCTTCCACATGTACTTGGGCTTGTACTTGCACATGGGGTTGTTGTTGCGGCTGTGGTTGTTGAACACTCGTCAGATGAGTTACAACAACCTGTGTCGATTGAGGGATGCTGCTACTTTCTTGCGATGAGCCAACATCACTGGTCGATGGTGATTGAACAACTATACTGGCTGCCTCTGCAGCACTCAAGGGCTTGGACCTAAGTTGGCGTGGTGGTGGTGGCACTGATCCCAATGGAGCGGAGGTGCTGCTCCCAGCTTGGTCCCCAGCAGACCCCGCTGCTGCTGCAGGCGTACTTTTCCCCCCCCCCCAAAATGTGGCGGTCGGCACACCAGTCTCCTTGGTAAGTGGCGCCACTTGCTTCTTCTGCTCCTTACTGGCAACTTTCTTGCTAGAGGAGCTATGGGCAACTTTTTTTGGGGCCATCTTCTTCAGATGTAAGAACAGCAGTCCGCAGTTGCACAAGTTGCAGAGTTGTCTGTGGCCACACGTGACGTTGTGCTGCACACACCGCAGCAGGACTTGTTCCTGGCACTGATGAGGAACGATGAATCGGATGATTCGTCTTTCTGCACCTAAAAGCAAACAAAGCAAGAGGAACATCAGTTAACCCCTTGCATGCTGATGACGAACCCCAGCCGTCATGCACTACGGTGCTTGTGTGCTGATGACGGCTGGGATTCGTCATGGTCCGCCCCTGTTCTTTTGTTTACCGCATGGGGGTGGAAACGGGCCAGCAGTGAAGGGGTTAAATAAATGTTGCATATGTAGCGCTTCAATTAATAGTTTGCAAGTAAGCATTTTTATTATACCCACCCCCCAAAATGGAAAGACCAATAAAATGCACCACTGACAGAGTACCCCTGGGCATAATGGATGAAAGCATGGCAGACTGGGTGCAGGCCTATGGCACAACAAAGCACACTGCCTGGCTTCATAATGGCCCCTAGACCCCCACCCACATGGCCAGGCCCTGCCTGGACCAGGCCTCAAAATGGCCCCCACCCACATGGACAGGCCCCAACACCACCCCCAAAAATCGAAAAACACATAAAAATCACCACAATCCAATGCCATCCATGCCCTCAATGATGTTTACATTCAAGACACACCACAGAAAGACTATGCACATGCACCACTGAGTACCCCTGGGCATAATGGATGAAAGCATGGCAGACTGGGTGCAGGCCTATGGCACAACAAAGCACACTGCCTGGCTTCAAAATGGCCCCTAGACCCCCACCCACAAGGCCAGGCCCTGCCTGGACCAGGCCTCAAATGCCCCCCACCCACATGGCCATGCCCCATCAACATCCCCAAAAATCGAAAAACACACAAAAATCACCACAATCCAATGCCATCCATGCCCTCCATGATGTTTATACTAAAGAGACCCCACAGAAAGACTCAGTCCATGCACCATTGCGTACCCCTGGGCAAAAGGCCCCAACAACAGCCAAAAAATCAAAAAACACACAAAAATCACCACAATCCAATGCCATCCATGCCCTCCATGATGTTTACATTAAAGAGACACCACAGAACGACTCAGTCCATGCACCACTGAGTACCCCTGGGCAAAAGGCCCCAACAACAGCCCAAAAATCGAAAAACACACAAAAATCACCACAATCCAATGGCATCCATGCCCTCCATGACGTTTACATTAAAGAGACCCTACAGAACGACTCAGTCCATGCACCACTGAGTACCCCTGGGCAAAAGGCCCCAACAACAGCCAAAAAATCGAAAAACACACAAAAATCACCACAATCCAATGCCATCCATGCCCTCAATAATGTTCAAATTCAAGACACCCCACAGAAAGACTAGGCCCATGCACCACTGAGTAACCCTGGGCATAATGGATGAAAGCAAGGCACATTGGATGCAGGCCTATGGCACAAAGCACACTGCCTGGATTCAAAATGGCCCCTAGACCCCCACCACATGGCCAGGCCCTGCCTGTACCAGTCCTCAAAATGGCCCCCACCCACATGGCCATGACCCATCAACACCCCAAAAAATCGAAAAACACATAAAAATCACCACAATCCAATGACATCCATGCCCACAATCAGGTTCAAATTCAAGACACCCCACAGAAAGACTAGGCCCATGCACCACTGAGTAACCCTGGGCATAATGGATGAAAGCAAGGCACATTGGATGCAGGCCTATGGCACAAAGCACACTGCCTGGCTTCAAAATGGCCCCTTGACCCCCACCACATGGCCAGGCCCTGCCTGTACCAGTCCTCAAAATGGCCCCCACCCACATGGCCATGCCCCATCAACATCCCAAAAATCGAAAAACACACAAAAATCACCACAATCCAATGCCATCCATGCCCTCCATGATGTTTACATTCAAGACACCCCACAGAAAGACTAGGCCCATGCACCACTGAGTACCCCTGGGCATAATGGATGAAAGCATGGCAGACTGGGTGCAGGCCTATGGCACAACAAAGCACACTGCCTGGCTTCAAAATGGCCCCTAGACCCCCACCACATGGCCAGGCCCTGCCTGTACCAGTCCTCAAAATGCCCCCCACCCACATGGCCATGCCCCATCAACACCCCAAAAAATCAAAAAACACACAAAAATCACCACAATCCAATGCCATCCATGCCCTCCATGATGTTTACATTAAAGAGACCCCACAGAAAGACTCAGTCCATGCACCACTGAGTACCCCTGGGCAAAAGGCCCCAACAACAGCCAAAAAACCGAAAAACACACACAAATCACCACAATCCAATGCCATCCATGCCCTCCATGATGTTTACATTAAAGAGACCCCACAGAAAGACTCAGTCCATGCCCCACTGAGTACCCCTGGGCAAAAGGCCCCAACAACAGCCAAAAAATCGAAAAACACACAAAAATCACCACAATCCAATGCCATCCATGCCCTAAATCATGTTGAAATTCAATAAAACAGTTGTATCATGCAACCACCACTAACCCTGGTCCTACTGGATACTGTGGCTACCCAAAATATATTTTATTTAATGTTCTGAAAAAGTTCAAACATTTTAGTTGCAGCAACTGTAATGCCCCAAACGAACTTACTTGTGAAATTTCTAATCCAAAAGTGATCCAAAGAAAGTCAAAAAGGCCTCAAATCCAAATATCCATTAGCATCCACAAAAAGTAATCCTTCCAGGTCAAGATCCAAATCAAAGTGACCAGGACATGAACAAAGCACTGGGAGGAGCCTGCTGGACAGGAAGAGGAAGTTGGAGACTGTGGGGCACTTCCTTCCTCCCACCCCCCCAGAATGGACTCCTTGCAAAAAAAAGTGCAGGCAAATGTCAACCTGAGGAATTATTCTGATAAACATCATCATTTTCAGAAGGTTTATGCTGCCTGCTGGTGGATTTCTTGTGCAGAATTGCAAATTTTGCAATTTCGCAAACGCGAGATTGTTGCTGCCCGCCGCATCTACGTGTTCGCTATTGTTTACTCCCGCGATGCGTGATCACGGGCCTTTATGACGTACTCGCGTTGACAAACTCTCGCTGTGCAAGGTGGCAAGCCGCGATGATGTAATCGCGGTCGACAAACTCCCGCGGGATCCCGCAGCAAGATCCAATATGGCGCAGCACACGCAAACATGGAGAAAAACAACTCTTCAAACGCTGAATGACGGTAAGTGAACGCCGCGCGCCGCAATATTGTATCACCAAGCAAAAAAATCCGCTGCATGCGAATTTGCGAATTCGCGAATTTGCCGAAAATCCGCAAATTCCGCGAGCGAAACGAATTTTACGCCCATGCTTAGTTACAATACCCAAATAAGAACATTACACCAACTCGTAGGCACACAGCAGTTAAAGCAATTTCCTGAATTGCAAAAGTTCAGAATAAAAAATGAAAAGCTTTATTCAGCCCCACAATCAAAAATACGATAATAATGAGTCCAGGCTCACAGAAGGCCAATGGCCAGTCCAAATAAATGTCCTCAACAATGGTGGCGTTGTGGATGTTGTCACACCCAAACTTGCCTGCACATGGAGATCAGATGTCTGTGGACACATGGGGGGCATCATCGGGGTAATTGTCCGGCACCGCAGGGACAGGAGAGGGAAGGGCAGGTGTAGTGGGTGCAGGTGGGGTGGATTCCTATACAGTGTCCGGTGCAGCGCAAAAGGATGACAAATATTCAGCGCTGCACACTGCTGCCAGTTCAGACAAACTACCACCTGAACCTTGGGACATAATGGGGGTGGAGGTAGAGGGCTGTGAGTCAGGTGTTGTGTGTCTGTGGATGCGTGTGTGACGTCTGTCCCCTCTCCCTGTGGGTGTGCCTACATCCCCTTAAGATTGGGTGCGTGGAGATTTGCGTTTCGACTGCCGTGTGGGCTGCCTGACTCCCCTCACCCTCTGTGCCACTGCCTCCCTCCGACTCCTCAAAGCGGGTGGCACTGTTGCTGGGTCCCTCTGTCCGGTCCGTGCCTGTGTCTCCTCCAGATTGTGGTTATGATGCTGTTGGCAAGGAGAAAATGAAAAATATATCAGTCACTTGTACACATTGGACATATCAGCAACAAATCATTTGGGGACATTTCTAATCATGGCATGCTTCATGAGTAGGGCTCCCGGTGTTCGGTTTTACGGATTTCTACATATAAATACAGACGGAAATATATATTTCCTTTGTCTGTATTTATATTTAGAAAAGGCAAAATACTAGCAAATGTTGCCCCGCTACCTTGTTCCAAGTGCACAAGACGGTGTACATCACGCGTGTACATCTGCTGTTTCATTTCCACTGGAAAGCTGCGCATTCTGCAACAACTCAATGAACAGCCATTTACCTCGGCCAAGGGTGGTAACAAAGCGCTGTCAGGATACTTGTTAGCCTCAACTTCGCCAAGTGCCTCTCCTGCCCACACAATGCTGTGAATCACTCAGGTGGTTCCAGAGCAGACGGCTGCTGGGGGGAGGTAGGTGTCTCTCCTGAGAGGGGCATCGGGTTGGATGCAATCCCGGGTGACAGTCAAAATGCCTGTAATTACGCTCTCCCCTTAAACAATGGAAGAGAGGCAGGGCGAGAGCTTCTAAGTAGAAAGGTCCGGCAGGGGCGGCTGCTTCTTTCGATTGCCGGATGTTGTTGGGAGATGTATTTAGTTTCGCTGTTAGTATAGCAATATGTGGCTGAGAACATTTCTATAAGTAATCTTAAACCAGCTCTTGGGTGCGCGCGCCTGTGTGTTGGTAACACTTACAAATGAATCACAATTTGTATCACCTCCTGCCAATTTTAGGAGCTTCTAGCAGCACTAATTTACTTTCAGTACACGGGGGACGGCGTGTGTAGCAATTCCCCCAAGATCAGACAGGTTGTCGTGGCTGTGTGAAAAGATTTTTTAAGGCTAACGTTTATTTAAGAAACCTTAAATACAACTGGCAGAGCCAATGGCTAAAAAGGAACTGCCACAAACTATGTCCAAGCAGGAAGGGCTAGCTCGTGGCTCGTGACATAAGCAACTAAACTCAGCATTGGTCTTGCTTCTAGCCTCCCTTCTCCCCATGGCTGCACAGTAAGATCTCCCAATCTCCCTCCAGCATCTTTACGTTTCAGTGATTAAACCACTGAGCACAGGGGGGTCCTGTAGACACTGCCAGCAGTCTATTAAGAAGGGTGAATAAAACAACAAAACCTGGTTCACGAGTGAATGGTCTTTTTAAAGACCTGCGAAGTACTCTGGTGCGGCTGGCAGCTCAAAAACTGTCTGTGTGTGTGTGCGCGCGGACTGACACACAGGACAGGTGAGGGGGCGGGGGAGGGGAGCCGAGGGGAGTAGGGTGGCTGAAGCCCTTTTAGCCAAATGGGTGTTGCGTGACTGGTGGGAGAGATGGCCCTACTGTGCAACCTGGGAACCTGTAAATCCATGCTATGAGGTCTGATCACTTGGAAACCAGTCAGCGCAATTTGAGTCCTTGGCATGGATGTTTTGACTGGTTTGTGAAACAATGCAGGGGAGACAGCTACCTACAGATCTATACATTCATCCTCACAGCTCGACCAAATAGAACACTAATCCCCTCCAGCAGAGACGTAGCCAAGCAATTGATTGAAATTCCTTAAAATGGATTCCCTCATCCTTGCAAGCAGCTATTGCCCTCCAAGGTCTCCCCTCTAGTACATTGATGGTGGCAGTGCCCTTATATAACAACCGAGCGCATGTGTGCATTGTTGATTTAAATAAATGTGGAAAAATACTAGCTGTAGTGTCGTCTTTTGCTTGTGGCAAAAATAAATGTGGATAAGTACAGAAAAAATGCCCAAAAAATAAATATGGATCAATACAGACGGAAATGACAAAAAAATAAATACTATAAAACCGGGAGCCCTAATCATGAGTCACATGCCACATAACTCTGCACATATATAAGTCTAGTAATGCGCAATTGTAATAGACACAACGCTCATTGTATACAAAGATACAAGTAACAGACAAGGCCACAACTTGTATGAGAGTCACAATGATGAGCCACTGCCTGTCAACAGGATAGGTGTTGATCAATCACCGTTCAGTTGCCCACTCTGCCACCCAAGTCCAGACATGGTCATGTTCAAATCTGTTTGACCCAGTGCCACATGGGAACAGTCCTGCCCGAACTGCCATGTGATGCCATCCCTGGACCTGAAACACGTTTTCCATCACCTCTCACTGGCATCACAGCTGTCTACAGCCAGGCCTGTGTGAATCACAGATGTGTATACAAACAAGCATGGCTGAAGACGGCGGTAATGCCAGAAAGTGGTTCCAGGAACCTTGTTCCCAGTCCAGGGAAGGCATGGCTTGACAATTATGGCTGGACTGATCCCATGAGGCACATGGACAGACAGATTTGCAGATGACCATGTTTGAACTTGGGGGGCAGAGTGGGCAACAGAGAGGTAATGGATAAAACCCTGACCTGTTGACTGGGTGTGAGTATATGATTGGTACAGAGGCTCCCCCCATCACCACACACTGTAGTGACACTCCTCACAGGGGCAACTATCACCACACCATACAGTTGCTAGCACAGAACACACACTGGCTGTCAATTGAAGTGGCACACATGTCCAAAATCCAGAAAAAGACAAAGCTAATGTGCCTACAATTGTAAATAGGAAAAACATTGATGCATTCTTGGCACACCCGCAACCACATGGGAAATGTGAATACTGTAGTGTGCACACCAAGAAAAAACTGTGTTGCACCACCAATCCATACATGTAGCAATAAACAATGTGGAACAATCATCTCTGGAAGCCAATAACATCGCCTGTAAATCCAATAATGACTGCATTGTCCAGCAGCACAGGCTAAGTGTATAGTGACAAGTTCACATCAGAAATAACATACACAGAATGCCACTGACAAGGCCAAACAGGCAGGCCCATCACACCTCCCATGCACAACACCCCAATCACTCCGTCAATGTGAGTGATACAGCTCAAGTAGTGAAAACTCATAATCTGGGTATCAATAACTGGGCAGCTATATCAAGTAAGCCAAGGTCATATTGTGTGGCTGCCCATCAATATTAGTTCCAAACAACCTGCAACATTTCTTGTGAATATGCACACACGCACTGCCCAGTGTGAGTATGCACCAGCCAAATTTTGTATACATGGACAGTGTGCACATGTAGCTAACACATGAGAAGTACAAAGTATACCAGGGACAAAGGCCACTGAGGCAGACCCGTGCTGAACTCCATGTTGAGACTCATGATCAGTGCCAAAATATCATGAAGGGCAAACACAGTGCACAGGTCGTGCAACAGGTAAGGTACCAACACATGTCACAGACCTCCCTCCAACATGATGATGTGATAAGCAATATGCATACTAATACATTGCACCCTAGGAGGACATGCAGCAAAAAAGAAAGACCCAAAGCAGGGGACAAATGTGGAGGAGGGGAAGGGATGTAAAAGAGCATCTGCTGAATATGGAGTATTGAAATGACAATGCATAAAGTGCCTGTCTGACCACACCACCCCAACTGTGGGAGTGTTACCAGGCTTCAGAGCACTGCAGGTAGCATGTGACACACATGACAACAAACCAACATGTACCTAGCCTCTCCTTGCTGCTGTCCCTCCTGCAACTGCCTATGGAGGTCTGGGAAAGCCACTTCCAGGACCCGGAGCATGTGTGGGGTGAGGTGACGGGTGCCGTCATGCCGGCGTGGAGCTTCAAACTTCAGCTGGACCCGGGCGATACGGCGGGTCCAACACCGGATGTCCTGCCACCTCTTCCTGATGTTACGGATCCTTCGGCGAGGGCCCCCCTCACTCCTGACAGCCCTATGTCCAGCCAGATCTCCCCCTTCTCATAGGCAGGTACCTGTCAGGAAGATAAAGTGAAACAACATCAGTACACCTGGTCCATGTCCCAAAGACACACACTTGCACCACATTGACGATGACAACAGGGCATAGGATGCTGACCGGACTTGCATCATTGTCCATGTGAATGTGGCCTGTGAGCAAACACCAATGCACTACATGCCTTTGAAAGGCTACAGATGCCATAAGGGCTGCAAACCACTCACTGAGCATGGCACACACTGAACAAGATATACTACTTCAGGGTGTTGGACAGCACGTGAAATGCTGTCACATATCCCACTACACCTAAGAACCCTCAGCAGACCACACATGCGCACCCTGGCACAGATCATTTGCTTGTCATTGTCAACAGTGTATACAACATCACTTTGCACATGGCACACTTTAGGAAGATGTGATACAGGCCTCATGCTAACTGTCCAAGTCATGCACACAGCACTGCATACTTGTCACATCAGATGGGTACAGCTGTGGCATACGTCATGCATAAGTGTTGCTAAACATCACATACACAATTAGCCAGGTGACAAAGAACATTCACACCCTTCAATGTCCATGACTTCAAAGCATGCATTTGTCCAACATCCACACAGGTGATAATTAACAATCATGTAAATACAAAATGTATACCAGCGTCTGTAGAAAAGAGCGAACTAAAAGAGAAGCTCCTTAACAAGATTCCAAAATGTGTTGTCGGGAGCTCTGATATATATAGAGCTTGATTGTCATACCATCCAAAAAGGATACCCAAATGATGAATCTTATCACCAGGCTTGGTGATTGATGGGAATCCATACATATAAATTTATATGTCACTTTAACACAACACATTTTGGAATCTTGTTAAGGAGCTTCTCTTTCAGTTCGCTCTTTTCTACAGACGCTGGTATATATTTTGTATTTACATGTTAGTTTGGGGCTGCATATCCCAGTTGGTCTTTAAACTCTGGCCTCTGACCCTACCTCATTTTTCCTGTGTGTTTTGATGAATAACAATCATCAACAGTGAGTACATTCATCTGTCACTCTGGGGGAACACTGTTACACCTCAGTAAATCATGCCACAAAAACATGCAAGGTGTAGCACAGCAGAAAGTGTGATTCACATTGCATTGAATGTCACAGTTAGCACAATGCAGGTGAACAGTAAACACTATTTCACCACATCATTCACTGCATGGGAGATACCACAATGTACATACCCGGCACTCACTCCAAACAACATTGCATCTCAGTTCCATAAATACACAATGGCTGTAGTGTCACACACACAACAGGTGCACAGTCCAAGGTAGTGCAGTCATCACTCACCTGCTCCCCTGGTCTCCCATACAGCTTGCTGTAGTTTGGCAGGAGGGCATCCAGCAGGGCCTTGTTCTCCTCCTCACTGAATGCAGGTTCCCTCTCCATGCTCAGCAAAATCAGGGTCCAGGGAATGCAGAGACAGCAGCAGTGTTGTCCACTCCAATGCTGTGCAGCTAAGTGCCCTCTCACAGCCACATGCAGCCTTAAATCAGTGCTGCTGAGGGGCTGTCAGTCCAAGGAGTACAGTGTGATAGGCCAGATTAGCTTGCATCCTATGTTTCATCCAATCCCATTACACATAAGGCCATGACACACATTTACATGGTTTAAAAACTGAGCTTGAGCACCACAACAAATTTTGCAACATTGTATAGTTTTGCCCAACTGAATTTTCCTGAACACCTGTAGAACACACTAAAATCACTTTTTCCTTGACAACTAGCCTGCATTCTGGGCATTCTACTTGTCCCCTAGATGTTCCCTATGTATTTTCTGGAATCCCCACACAAGTACGGTGCATTTTCCGTCGCAAATGCAACTTATTCAATAGTGAAACGTCCCGCACACACACACGCAATGGCTGGGTACGCTCCGCTCGCGTATGGCTCGAATGCAATAGTGAAATGACCCGTACACACGCACGTACTATTGGGGTACGCTCTGCTCGCGTATGGCTACAATGCAATAGTGAGAGGACCCGTACACATGCACGTACTATTGGAGTACGCTCTGCTTGCGTATGGCTACAATGCAATAGTGAGAGGACCCGTACACACGCATGCACCAGTGGGGTACGCTCCGCACGCTTATGGCTAGGTATACAACCTTTAGCACGCATTTTTTACAACGCACTACCATTACCACGCATCTTTTACAACGCATGCCATTACAACGCATAGCGCTTTGGGGCGATCTGACATAGGGAATGGATAGTGAATAGGTTAATTTACTATCCAATAACCTTCCCTAGTGTCCACGGGGACTGGTGTTGGAATAGTAAATTAAACTATTCACTATCCAGCACCCAAAGCACTATGCGTTGTAAAGGTATCGCGTTGTAAAAAATGCGTGGTAATGGTATGCGTGGTAAAAGTGTGCGTGCTAACATCATACATCCGTATGGCTACAATGCAATAGTGAAACGACCCGTACACACGCACATACTATTGGGGTACGCTCTGCTCACGTATGGCTCGAATGCAATAGTGAAACGACCCGTACACATGCACGTACTATTGGGGTACGCTCTGCTCGCGTATGGCTACAATGCAATAGTGAGAGGACCCGAATACACGCACGTACCAGTGAGGTACGCTCTGCACACGTATGGCTACAATGCAATAGTGAGAGGACCCGTACACACGCACGCACCAGTGGGGTACGCTCTTCTCGCGAATGGCTACAATGCAATAGTGAGAGGACCCGTACACACGCATGCACCAGTGGGGTACGCTCTTCTCGCGTATGGCTACAATGCAATGGTTAGAGGACCCGTACACATGCACGCACCAGTGGGGTACGCTCTTCTTGCGTATGGCTACAATGCAATAGTGAGAGGACCCATACACACGCACGCACCAGTGGGGTACACTCCGCACGGGTATGGCTACAATGCAATAGTGAGAGGACCCGTACACACACATGTACTATTGGGGTACTGGGCGTTTCACACGCTCTAGTGAATGCATGTGTACAGTGCGTTCAACAAGCTCACGCATGGCACCATTACTATGTAAAAATGTAAATTGATACTTGTATAGTGCACTACTCACCCGCAAGGGTCTCAAGGCGCTTGTACGAATACCGCTGTGGAACCCATCCTGGCTTTCCCTGTGAGGAGTCCACTCCTGGGCACCCCCAAGGTGGAGGCCAGGCATCCTTAGCGTTGTGGGGGCCGTTGTGGAGATTAAGCAAGCTATTGTCCAGAGTTGCAGAGTGGGACTCCATGATTGGAATAGGCACCGAGGCGAGAATTATCAGGTCAGTGGAATTTTGAGCCCAAGACCGGCCGAGGCGGGGAATTGAACCCTGGTCCCGGGCTAGACCTCTGCATCAGGGTCTGCCGCTCTAATCATTGAGCCACACTTCTCCACTTCACCACTATAGTGAGAACAGGAAAACACATGGCAGGGATGTGGGTGTGGGGTCATTATGAGGATGTCCATGTATGTGTTGGCATGGCATACTTACATGAGTAGGCCCTAGGTGTGGCACACAGTTATATAGCAGAGGGCATGTGATCTAGTGGCACAGTTGATGTGTGATGGGCTGTGGAGACATGACATTTGTGATGGGCCACTATGTGGTTCACATTACCTTGACACTTGTCACATGAGTAACATCATGAACATGTTGTTATTCACATGAACACTGGGATGTCACACTCTTCAGTACGGGCATCTGTCACATGATGCCAGGGACAGGGGCACTGTCTCACTTGACCAATTGACGCTCAGCATGACCCTGTGTGACAATGTAATGTGTGTGCCATGTAACAGATTAGACATGCTGTTTGTATCCGGTAAACGTAATCCTCTTTAGGTGCATCTATGATGGGTCTGTGTCGTGATTGCAAGTTTCTCACATGTACGCACACCATGCCACAGGGGCATTTCTACAGCTCATGTGTGTGATGGCATCATAGAGCATTTGTCCACAGACATACAGATCTGCATTCTGAGGATGGGTGTGCTGTAGTTTTGTCAAATGCACAACTCAGGCACAATATCACAGAAATGTTAAATATATAGCACATGTGACGTGGGTGTGTTCCTTGCAGTCAGTTGTTTGGATGTGTTGACAATCTCTCATGCAGGTCACGTGACGTGTGTCACCGACGTGATACATTGTTCTGATAACTCAGACCAGCCCAGCTGAACATCTGTGTGCATATCATGTCCATTTCACAGACAATAGGTGAATCAGTTTTGTTGTAGGAGTGCCAACTAGCTGGCATAAGTGTCCATGATGTATAGCCCACGGCAGAATAATTTGTGATTTGATGTGTTGAAGCAGTGTTGGTTGTGCTATGTACATTGTAATTGTTGTTTGCTGATAGTTGTACACCTTTCTCCCCAAACATGTCGTGCAGGGCACCCCCTCTGCCAAGGCAGTTGCCTGACTTGGATGCCATGAGGGAACGTGATTGCATCCGCCGCTACAGATTCACTCGAGAGTTGATTCAGAAGTTGACGGACAGGCTGGAACCTCATCTCAAACCGCGACACAGGTATCCAACTGCGCTGACACTCAAGGTAAAGGTGATGGCAGCCCTACATTTCTTTGCCACAGGTACGTTCCAATTCACCATAGCTGATGTGGGGGGGATGTCCCAGACCATGTTCAGCCGTGTACTACGTGATGTCTTAGCTGCTATGTTGGAGCACATTGATGAATTCATTAAGTTCCCTACTCCAGAAGAGTTGACCGATGTCAAGGGTGAATTCTATGCCCTGGGACACATGCCACATGTAATTGGGTCCATTGATGGGACACATGTTGGACTGGTGCCACCACAGGCTCAGGAGCAGGCCTTCCGCAACAGGAAACATTACCACTCCATAAATGCCCTGGCGGTGTGTCTTGCTAACATGATGATTTTCCATGTTTGTGCATATTTTCCAGGATCGTGCCAAGATGCATTCATCATGAGGCGTAGCAGGGTACCACAGATTATGCTGCAGCTGCGCAACCATCGGGCATGTCTTGTTCGTGGGTAAACTTTGTTTCTCATGTATGTCTCGATGTAATTTATCTCTCTCACGGCTTCTCATTACACACTCATTGCCATGATGTATCGTTGTAGGAGACGCCAGATATCCAAACATGCTGTGGCTCATGACTCCACTACGCAACCCCTGAACTGCTGCAGACCAGCGGTACAATAATGCACACGTACAGACCAGGCATGTGATAGAGCGTACGTTTGGACTCCTGAAGAGCCGGTTCAGGTGTCTCGACAAAACAGGCGGATTCCTACCATACGCCCCGCTCAAGGTGTGTAACATCTTCATTGTGTGCTGCATGCTGCACAACATGGCAGTGGAGAAGGACGTGCCACTCATCCTGGATCCTGATAATGAGGAACATCCACCCGTTGAGGATGAAGGCCTTGGCCAGGATGCTAGCGATGAGGAGGATGATGATGATATCCGGAGTCAGCTCATACGCAACTTCTTCTCATAACGGTGAATACCTGTAAAATAGTGTTCATGCTACTACCATAGAGTGACATGAGTAGCATACTGTGTGTCCAGCAGACTGTCTACAATGTCACTTTGATGTTTGTGGTGCAGTGTAACACAAGTGCCGATGTCATGCCACACACATGAGCGCAATGAGTTAACTTTGAATGTACAAATGTACTACATTGTTAGTGTTTTGTACATGACCATGTCTGAATTAATATATTCTGTATGTGACCCCTTGTGTGCTTGTCCTTTCCAGGTCGCCCTGCCTGTTGTCTGTTCGAGTCATCTTGGTCCTCCTGCAATTCCTCTTGATTATAGCAACGTCGGATGAATCTGCGTTCCCTGCACGGACATGTGGAAATGTCAGTTTGGGTAAGGATTCCAAACAGGCAGTTTATTGTTGGTATGGTTTATAAATGTGTGGAAACTGTTCATGCGCATGTTGTAGGCCCATACATACATGTCACGTTACCATGTATCAAATTTCATGTTGCGCCACTCCCATGACAAGACACTCACCTTTCTTGACAGTCATCTGTAGTTGAGTATTGACTTGGTGAATGCATCAATGTGTTTTAACATTGACCCTGACACATTGCGGATACCACGGGTTGCCATTGTGTGTGACATCACAAACACAGGCTCCGTGGAGAATTGCAGCCTCACTGTGTGCAGCAGGATGTGTCTGAATCATCCACTCAACCTTGTGGGCCAGTACAGTTTGATTTCCAGAAAACCATGTTGTGTCGGTGTGGGCCAGTGTATGTCCCACATGTTCTGTCATCTGTCCTGTGAGTCTGTTTGCATGGATGCATTGCCCCTTGTGGCAGTATGTCATGTCACTGCCATGTCGTTAACTCAGTGCCGGTGGAGAACACTGCTTCGCTAGCCTTCTCAGTGAGTTGATGTTAACTTTCCATTCCCATGATGACAGGTATGTTGCGCTGATGCCATCACTGCCTTGGGCTGTAGCAAATGGTAAATCTCTGTGGCACCAGTCGTGTGAGGTAATTCACAGGATTATCTTGTGCCGTGCAGCATCTCATGGTCACGTTAGGCTTATTTTTGTGGCTTTGTTCCTCATTACTCGCTGTTGAGTTTGGTCCCACCTTTTTGTCATGTTTAGCATAGTGGGGCACAGTTGCACGAGCCAATGACTGGCTCCTGTGGGGCTTCCTTGTGTTTAGGTCATTCCCTTCCTCATTGGAGGAGCTGCAAATGGCTCTTGCGGGTGATGTCTACTTTCCTGTCATGGCCCTTACAGATTCACAGGGCTAAATACGGATTTTTGGCTTTGTGTC
The DNA here is from genome assembly GCF_964263255.1 of Lissotriton vulgaris. NCBI lineage: Eukaryota > Metazoa > Chordata > Amphibia > Caudata > Salamandridae > Lissotriton > Lissotriton vulgaris. The sequence continues at coordinate 1,109,747,253 of NC_141691.1, forward strand.
AGTAGCACTGCTATACAATACATTTTCTGAGATTAGGACCCTCAATCATACACTGTGAAATATTTGATGGCCGCATGGATCTAATTGCATAGTAGCAGCCTTGTGAGCGTTACACTTGCTTTGTTTAGGTGAGAAACAGTACTACCTATTTGTCTGTTGGTTTTCAAGCATCTGATCTAGTCTCATTGCTAAATCTGTGATCACACATAGGGTACAGTGGCAGTGGTAACACTTCACAGGTGTGACTGGTACAGTGTAGGTCCAAAGGTATTCTGTGATTCTGTGACAAAAGTATTGAATCCTTATGCATGTTTAACTTTGTTTCAGATCTCCCTTCATGCAGTTCCCATCCTCTCCTTCCCTCGCCTGATCTCCCTTTTGTGTCTGTCATTTGTACTCAGACCAAGGGGCTATTTGGAGATGGAACCCTTTCAGCATCGCACCACTCTGATGATCAAAGGTACGGCCAGTCCCTGGCAGTCGTGTGAAGAATCTTTCAGCCGCATTACAGGTGACATCATTGCATGACTATTATTGTCTTCAGAGCAATGCAACTGGGCATGTACATTGGCTAATGCAGCATGGCCTCACAAACAACGTTATCCTATTGTGTAGTAAGTGTGTTTACCACAGTACATTGTGCCTCATTGCTGTCAACGCACATCTCTTGCCAGTCTGCATGTGTTCAATATGGCATTGTTTACGATGATTGTTCATATGTGATTACGTGTACAGTGACAACATGCCTGCTGTTGGAAATGGCAAATGTACCATATAGTGCCTGACGTACATGGTTGTGTATGTGTTGTTTAGCTTGCTACACACGACGTGCAGGTTACACCTGCTGACGCTGTGTGTCCTGTGCCCTGCTTTGCCTTAGGCTGCCTAATCCTGTGCCCATGATCTTTGGCGACTGTTCACACATTTAGCTCGCGGTGAGCCATGGGTGACCAGACACTCCAGCCTTCACATACACGTCACTTTGTGCCCAGCTAGAATCCTTGGATTTGTGTGCTTGTTTAGCATGTTGTCACACCCCTTCTGCCGTCATGTGTTCACCCATTCCTGCTGCTGCATCCCCAGCCACAACGCAGCACCGAGTGGCCAGATCCTGCACCACACATGCCTACAAGATACTCCTCCATCCATCTATTCTTAAAGCTTGCCGCAGCTTGTCTGTGCCACTGTTGAACAACTTCCATGACAAAGGCAGGTCCGTCAGCACGGCAACAAGCACACTGCAAGACGCTCAGCTCATTTCATGACTCATGTGACACAACAGACTCTTGCTCCAGCCACCCTCCACACAGTGAACACCAGACAATCATCCACCTGGTATCACGCTACCACAAACACATCCATGACAGCTTCTCAGCCTGTGTGTGCAACTCATAATGGCAACACAATGCAGCCCCACATAACAGTGCGTCTACGTACAACCAGGTTATGGGCCTCGTACAGCACACACACAACTTCCAGCAGCACCACATTGTACTGTGTTACCTCGTCAACACAACAGCACCACACATCGCCTTCATTATTGTAACGTGGTAGTACGCAACATCAGAACACCACTTCTACATAGCCATCACAGACGGATAGTTCAAAACCCACAGGGACCACACACCAAAACCAGGATTATGATTGTTCCAAATTAACGAGGTACACCCTCAGAGTCACATATAACACCACGGACACACTCCGCATTGTCAAACATCTACACATCCGGTATCACACCAACAGGCTGACCACTAAATTGTAACTATCATCTACAGCTCTCCAATCCTACACACACAATTTGGCCAAGCCATCTATCAAACAATCAATCTATTCAATTTTTGAGCGCCCTACCTACCCGTGAGGGTCTCAATGCGCTGGGGGGGGGCTGCTACAGATCGAAAATCCAGGTCTGATGAAGTCTTCTGAAGGCCAGCAGGTCCTGGGTCAGTTGTAGCCTTGTAGGGAGTGTGTTCCAGGTCTTTGAGGCAAGGTAGGAGGAGGATCTGTCACTGACGGTGTTTTTCTGGAAGTGAGGGACTGTGGCAAGTGCGAGGTTTGTAGAGCGGAGGCTGCGGGTGGGTGTGTAGAAGCTGAGTCGGTTGTTATGGTATGCTGGTCCGGGGTGGTTAGGAGCTTTGTGTACGTGGATGATGAATCTGGAGGTGAGCCTGTTGTTGACAGGGAGCCAGTGCAGGCCTCTCAGGTGTGGTGTGATGTGGCCGTGTTGGGGAAATCGACGATCATACGTGACGAGGCGTTCTGGATGCGTTGCAGCCGTCTCATATGTTTGGTTGTTGTAGCTGTATAGGGGGCGTTCCCATAATCCAGTGAGCTCGTGGAGAGGGCCCAGATGACTGTTTCTCATGTGTTTGAGGTGATCCATTTCAAGATCCTACAGGGCATTCAGAGGGTGTTGAAGCAGGATGATGAGATGGCGTTGTCCTGCATGTTCATGGTGAGGGAGGATTTGAGGATGACCCACAGGTTGCGTGCGTGGTTGGTGGGTTCTGGGCAGTTCCTAGCGATGTTGGCTAACAGGATTCATCACAGGCTGAGGTGGTGGGGCTGTGGATGAGGTCCTCCTTTTAGTCAGAATTGTGCTTCAGCCTGCTGTCCTTCATCCATTTGGCAACAGAATTCATTCCTCTGTGGAGGTTTCCTTTGGCAGTGTGTGGTTCTTTGGTGAGGGATATGATCAGCTGTGTGTAATTGGCGTAGGAGATGATGATGAGGCTATGTTGTAGTACAACATGGGTGAGTGGTGCCATGTGGATATTGATCAACGTCGGGCTGAGGGATGATCCCTGTGGGACGCTGCGGATGGTCTCAGTGGTCTTGGAATGGAAGTGTGGGAGGCAGACGCTCTGGGCCCTGCGGGAGAGGAAGGATGTGGCCCAGCCCAGGGCAATCTCTAGTATTCGGCGTCATGGATGCGTGCTGTTAGGGTGTCTTGGCAGACGGTGTGGAAGGCTGGTGATAGGTCCAGAAGGATGAGGGTGGCTGTTAGTCCTTTGTCCATTAGGATGCTGATGTCGTTGTTGGCGTTGATGAGGGCGGTGTCCGTGCTGTGGCTGCAGCGGAGTCCAGACTGGGATGGTCCCATGATGTTGTTGTCTTCGAGGTAGCGGGTCAGCAGTCTGTTGACGTTCTTCTATGTGACCTTTTCTGTGAAGGGGAGATGGCCCTGAAGTTCTTGAGGTATTTGTGGTCTACATTTTGTATATTCACTAAGACGTTGAGCTCAGTATTCTCCCAGCTCCCACTGAAGGTAGCTGTCTCAAAGGAGATGTGGATTGTTTTTGGGAGAAGAGGTGCGCTGGCTTAGCTGGATTTGTTGAAAATATTGAGAAGCCATGTGTCAGATAAGGATCCGGAGTGGATGGAGTCCATGGTCCTGATGGTGTCTTCATCGCTGACGTAGTACCGGGCGGTCAGGTTATTTTTGTGGATGATGGTCTAAGGGGGGGGGGGGTGGGGGGGGTGGACTCGTTTGTGTGTGGGGGGTAGCAGAGTGGAAGCTGTTGTGGATGTTGATGATCTTACGGTAGACAGTGAGTCACCCAGGTCTTGTGATGGTGCTACGTCATTGGTGTTGTAGGTGGGAGTTGTGAGTTCAATCACGATGTTGATGTGCTGTTTGCTATTGTGTGCGTTGCTGTCTAGGCTGTCCTGTTGGTGGTCCTGATGAGTTGGTGGTGTCTGCATGTGGCACTCTTGTGTGCAGTGTAGCTGTATGGTGTTTGGTTGTGGAACCAGCTCCTCTTCAGCTTCCAACAGGTGCACTTGGAGGTCCTGAGGTCTTTGGTGAACCATGCAGCTATCTTGTTGTTGTGATTGGTGGTGGAGGCCTTGAGTGTGGCGATGGTGTCGGCGCAGTTGATGATCCACTGTTTGAGGTTGATGGCAGCAGAGTTGGGGTTGGTGTGGTCGGCGGGTGGTCCAAGGGCGAGGATGCCGGTCAGTTAGTCCACGGTGGCCTTGCACCAACAGCGGCGTGGCATGTACTGTGTGCAGGGTGGTGTGGTGGGTTTACTGAAGATGAAGTGGAGGCATCTGTGGTCTGCCCAGTGGTGTTCGGTGGTGTGGTTGAAGGAGACGTGTTGAGTTGCCAAGAAGATGGGGTCCTGTGTGTGTCCAGCGGTGTGGGTGGGTGTTGTCATGAGTAGTTTTAATCCGAGGTTGATGAGGTTGTCGATCATGGCAGTGGAGCTTGCGTTGTTGTTGTTCTCAAGCTCGAAGTTCATGTCCGCAAGGAGTATGGAATCCGTGTAGCCGAGGGCGTGCGTGCTGATGAGGTCAGAGATGGAGTTGATGGATCGTGGTTGTGGTCCAGGTGGTCTGTCGATGAGTGTTCCCCTGAGGGTGTTGTTGGCGTCAATGTGGATCTGTAAGTGCATGTGCTTGGCGGTGTGGAGTTTGTCGTTGCTGTTGGTAGTGACTCTCGGAGGGTTCATGTGGATGATGGCGATTCTTCCTCCCACTCTGTTGGTGTGTTGTCTGCGGGAGATCTTATGGCCTTCTGGGATGGCTATGGCGATGTCTGTTGACGAGGTGGTGTACAGCCTGGTCGCCGTCAACGACACCAGCCAGACCAACTACAGCAAGAACCTCTACACAGGTACAAGTACCAGACTGCAGGAGTACTTGCGCAACTCTAGGGTGCATGCACACACCTCATCCTCAACATCCCCTGCTACTGCCACATGACCATCCACCTGAGATACTTACAATTGTCCCACAGTCAACTGCAGGTTCACCTTCATAATCATCAGCCACACTCTGTAGGCACTCCACAGGCCCAGGCCAATACACTAATATGGACGTCTACCATCCAACACCCCGTTGCCCGCAGTTCGTCCTGCCACCCTTGGCCTGGGCACCATTCAAGACATCCACAGTACAACTGCATGCGGCTGATAGTTCTCATACCTCTGAACACAGATCCTGGTACTCCCTCCGTGGACACCTACATATTACCCATGATCTGTACACCTCCAAGTGACGCTTCTGTACCTGTCTGTAATTGCAGTATTGCAAGCCAACCCGCCCTTCTGCATTTTGTAATCATCACAGGTGTGTATTGCTATCCATGTATGTAGTTGTTGGAATATTGTGACCTATGTGTGTCCTCAGCCGGACTCAGATCACAGTGTGTGGATAGCTGCAGTTTGTTCAACACATATGTTTTTGCATCTGGGTACAAAACGTCTCCACCACTGCGTATTATGTTATTTACATTTATTTTCTGATCTTGTGCGTGAAAGGTGAGTAGGTGCTGTACAAAAAGGGGGGAATCCAAAGTTCGCAGCTGGAGATTTGATGCCTTACAGGTTGAGTCAACAGAGTCCAGGCCACAGTGCTTGGCATCATTGGGCCCACTGCAACCAGCAAGTCCATTTGGGAGAGTCAGAAAGTCAATAAGGTGATGCTGTTGCACACGAAGGCAAGATGCCAGACCAGGAGACCTGGGAGTTGTGCATGGCCCTATGCCTCTCAACGTCTTGTCCGTGGACGACCCACCTTCCTTGGGGGACCCTCAGGTGCAGGCCTTGACAATGCGTGGGATGCTCCATCTGACAATTCCTCCTCCTCCTCAGCCTCTTCCTCCTCCCTCCCTGTGCCTGTTGTTGTTCTTTGCCTAGATGTTTCTGGCCTTGTGACACAGGGAGGGTGCTGCATGTTGACAGCGATCAGATGGAATGATTGGTTAATTTCCCTATGCACTGTCATGAGCTCATCCAGTCTTGCCTCCATCCGTCCCTGGTGTTGTTCTTGACTGGCATGTAGCTGGGCCTGCTGATTTGTCATTTTGTTGAGGGCCTCCACTACCAGGCTGAACTCCCTGGTGTCCCGCCGGTATACATCCATGATGTCTCTGAGTTCTGACATACCGGGCCCTGCAGCTGGCTGGTCAGGTTCTCGGCCCCGCCTTGCGCCACTCCCACCACCCCTGGCCACACGAGCCCGGCCTGCGTTTGTAGGCACATCAGGTCGACGGGACCCATGAGTGCTGGCAGTGGTGGTGTTATCTGCCACCTCGTGGATGCCCGGCGAACCTTGTCCCTCATTGTCAGACTGGCTCTGTTGTGGATTATGGTCAGGGCTCCGAGCTGTCTGCTGGGATGTGGCGGGAATGGGTGTGGTGGTTGGCACAGATGTATCTGATCCAGCTGCTGCATGGGTTTGGGATCCAGAGGGACCAGGTTGGTTGGGGTCAACCACGGTGTGTTGAGAGGTGTCGCTGTCGGTGGGGTCAGGGTCCTGCTGAGCCTGGGACTGGGATCCATCTCTCCCTGGTTGGGGGAAGTTTCCACATGTTCCCCTGTGGGTGTGAGAGACAAACACTGTTAATGCACTATCATGCAACATCCAATTTTGATATCCATTGCCATTAGCACTGTACCACCTGCTTTGGATTGTTGTAATTGTTCACTTGTGTATGGGTATGTTGTGGGATGAGATTGACATGTGCTCAGGGGTGCTTGACATGTTGGGTACTGTTTACGATGACTGGTAGAGCCATTGCTGTGGCTTGTGTCGCCAGCACCACACAGATCCAGCTGTGCTCTGTGTGGCCCAATCTGCACAATGCAGCGTCAATCCTAATGCCTGGTTCAAGCATGCACAGGGTTGTAATGCAGCATGTTTATGATGGAGACTGAGTGGAATTTTGCTGATTTCATTCTGCAACTTTTGAGAGGTGTTGCTGTGCCGTGACGGCCAACCACTGCCAACCCCCCAGGACCAGTACACCTACTTCTGGCAGAGGGCTTTAGAACGTGGCACTTCTCCAAGATGCGTTACCTTGTCAACACCCAGGTCCATGGTGCTACTTGAGTGCATCCACAGCATCACAAAGCTGTGGCAACAGTATTGTGTGAGTGGCACAATGGACTTGTAATTCAGCACTGTGCTTTTTTTGCTTGGATGTGTCATCAGATCAGTATTTTTTATGTTGTGTTACATGACGATTGTGACAGTGGTGCACTCCATTGCCTGTCCCCAGGGGCTCAGTTCCTGTAAGGGGTGTGTGTCACACGCCATGCTAGTAGTTTGAGTGTGATTTGCAAGTGGGCATCCCTCGTGGTGTGTCTGTCCCCCCATGAAGCATGCTGCCATGATAGTGGTTGTGAGTTCCTGTGCAGGTTATCTGACCTTGTCCTGGTGTTTGTGTTTGCACTGGTCACAGGAGGTCCTTGTGCTGCCTACACCAGGGCCCAGTGTCAGATATCTTGTCAGTACTTTCACACTCCCTGTGCATTGAGCATAGTGCATAGGTGTATACCTGGGCCATATGGGTTGAGTGCAGCTTCCTATCCTACACCTTGCACCCTCCCCCTTGCAGCCTTCTGGCACTCCCCTTGCACCCACCACCATACTGTTAGGCACTGCTGGGAGTCATGGCCACACCCCCCCACACCAATCCCATACTGTTAGGCACTGCTGGGAGTCATGGCCTCACACCCCATACTGTTAGGCACTGCTGGGAGTCATGGCCACACCCCCCACACCACCCCCATACTGTTAGGCACTGCTGGGAGTCATGGCCACACATCCCATACTGTTAGGCACTGCTGGGAGTCATGGCCACACATCCCATACTCTTAGGCACTGCTTGGAGTCATTGCCACACCCCCCCCACACCACCCCCTTACTGTTAGGTACTGCTGGGAGTCATGGCCACACACCCCATACTGTTAGGCACTGCTGGGAGTCATGGCCACACACCCCATACTGTTAGGCACTGCTGGGAGTCATGGCCACACCCCCCACACCACACCCATACTGTTAGGCACTGCTGGGAGTCACGGCCACACCCCCCCACACCACCCCCATACTGTTAGGCACTGCTGGGAGTCATGGCCACACACCCCATACTGTTAGGCACTGCTGGGAGTCATGGCCACACCCCCCATACTGTTAGGCACTGCTGGGAGTCATGGCCACATACCCCATACTGTTAGGCACTGCTGGGAGTCATGACCACATACCCCAACACCACCCCCATACTGTTAGGCACTGCCGGGAGTCATGGCCACACACCCCCACACCACCCCCATACTGTTAGGCACTGCTGGGAGTCATAGCCACACCCCCCCACACCACCCCCATACTGTTAGACACTGCTGGGAGTCATGGCCACATACCCCATACCACCCCGAACTGTTAGGCACTGCTGGGAGTCATGGCCAACCTCCCCCATACTGTTAGGCACTGCTGGGAGTCCCCCCCATGTTACATGAGTTGTTTGTATACTCACCAGGCTCCACGGCTCCTTCGATTCCGTGAACTCCCACCGGTGGTAGCAGGGCCATGACTTTCTCCTCCCAGGGATGGTATTGTGCTGGTCTGCGGGGACCACCACCTCCAGTGTGATGAGCGTTGGCGTAGTCCTCATCCATCTTGTGCTTGACCATCCTCTGCAGATCGTACCACCTGTTCTGGCAATCCTTCCTGGTGCGCCTGATGGGTGCAACAGCATTGACCTTATCGATGATCCTCTCCCACAGGCGTGTTTTCTCTGCAATGCTGGTCTGTCTGACCAATGCACCAAACAGCTGTGGCTCAACTCTGATGACTTCATCTGTAAGGATCTCCATCTCCGGGTTAGTGAACTTTGGATTCTTTGGTGTGGTCATGGTGTGGGGTGTATGTGATTGGGGGGTGATGGTGTGTATGGATGAGGCGGTGTGGGTCTTATTGTGAAGGGGGTGGTGTGTGTGTGAATGAGATAGGGTGTATGTGTGAAGGTGTATGGCTGCAGTTGTTGGTGTGCTATCAGTGTCTTTGCGCAAATAGGTATGTTGCAAAGGATGATGGGTTGTATGTGTGTGCCCTTTTATTGGTGCATTTGTGGGTGTGGCTTTTTAGAATTTTTGGTGGGTGTGTTATAAGGAGTGGGTGTGACTTGGGCCCTCTGTTTGCATGTGACCAGGACATTGTTTTCCTATGGTGTGTACACAGGAGACATGTTTTGTGGGGTTGTGCGACTCCTTTGCACCCTCCTTGTGCTGGTTTCGGGGTTTGTGTGCGCTTTATTAGTGGGGGGTGTGCAGTTCGTTTTTGTTGTTGCTGGCTCATAAGGGACGTTTTTGGGGTGTTCGCGTATGCTTTATTGAGTGATGTGCGGTTCGTATTGGTGCGCCTGGCTGTTACGGTCCGTTTTCGGGGTGGGCGTTCGTGTATGCTTGATTGAGGGGTGTGCGGTTCATATTTGTTGGTGCGGCTGGCTGTTACGGCCCGTTTTCAGGGTGGAGGTTCGTGTACGCTTGATTGAGGGGTGTGCGGGTCGTATTTGTTGGTGCAGCTGGCTGTTACAGTCCATTTTCGGGGAGGTTCATGTACGCTTGATTGAGGGGTGTGCGGTTCATATATGTTGGTGCGGCTCGCTTATACGCGATGTTTTCTGTACGAATCATGCTTCATGCGCGACTACGTTTACCCGTACAAATGGCATACTTGGTCCCTGGTCTGGATCGTACTTGTTAGTTCGTACGGCATGTTTACAAATCGTACGGTTTGGGTTCTGATGACATTTCATACGGGTCTTCGATTGTGGTTCGTACGGTTCGATGATATTCGGACGTATTTTCGGGATTTGGATCGTACTAAGCAATTCGGACGGTGTTTTTTAATTCGTACGGAGACGGCTACGAATACGAATCGTACGACGGTTTTTTATCCCGATTCGGAATCGGCCACAGAATGTTAATAATATCGAAAAAGTATATATATATATTTTTTTTAAATCAAATTAATTAATTAATTTTTTAAAATATTTAAAAAATATGAATAATAAAATTTAGGAGCGGGATGTGGGTTTTTAGGAGAATAGGGTGGGGCGTGTTTTAAAATATATATATTTAAATCATTTTTTAAAAAAATGTAATTACATTTTTAAACTATTTATAAAAATTTGTATAATAAAATTTAGGATGGGATGTGGGTTTTTAGGGGAATAGGGTGGGGAGTGTTTTAAAATTTATATATTTAAATACAATTTTTTTTAAAAAAATTACAATTTAATTAAATATTAAAAAAATTTATAGAAATTGTATAATAAAATTTAGGAGTGGGAGGTGGGTTTTCAGGGGAGTGTTTTAAAACTTATATATTTAAATTAAAAAAAGTAAAAAAATAAAAACATATTATTTTTTTAATATTTATAAAAATTGTATAATAAAATTTAGGGGGGAATAGGGTGGGGATTGTCTTAAAATTTATATTCTGTAATTAAAAACAAATATTTAAAATATTGAAATATTTTATCAAAATGTATACAAAATGTAGGTGCGGGATGTGGGGTTTTAGGGGAATAGTGCGGTGAGTGTTTGTAAAAATTTATATTTGATTTAAAAAAAATGTACATTTAAAATTTAAAAAAAAACTTTAATTCAAAGAAAAAAATATATTCAAGGTGTGGGATGGCGGAGCTGACATGGTTCGATCCTCAGTGAGATCCAACACCTGTGGGATGGCCTTAAAATACGAGCGGAGGGACGGGGTTATTTTTGAACTCACACTCAGGACTGCTTTAAGATTTCAACTCTTGGCACTGCTTTATCGGGTCTTCCTCTCTCGTCTGACTCAATTGGTACTGCTGCTCCCTTTGCTCAAAACGCTGTGAAGGCAGTGAATGCTGTAAATGTTGTGCCACTCCTGGATATATCAGCTTCAGCCTCTACGGCAGAAAAAGCCATTTTCGTGCCAGACTCACCTGAAGTTCCCGATGCTGTTCATTCAGTGGCTGTCCTAACTACTGGTCAGATTGTTCCCATTGAGGTTTCGGCGGGCCTCGAAAATGACAATGCTCAAGAGGACTTACAAGGGCAAGTGCCCTCTGCCTCAGCTCTTATAGTCAAACCAAATGAGCTTGGCATTTCTGTAAGTTCACTGAAAGCAAATTTTTCTTCCCTGTCACTTGATATAAGGAAGGGGTTCGATGAATCTTCTGCCAACCAATTGGAGATCAGGAATTACTGCGAATCCCTGGATTGTAAAATCGATGGTCTTACCTCAAGAACAGGGAAATTGGAAGAGACCGTAGCGGTCCTATCTGTCCATTTAGACCAGGCTAAGGATGACATCACCAAGCTTAAAAAAGCCGATATGGATCTGGCTGATAGAATGGAAGCTTTAGAAAACAATGCAAGACGGAGTAATATCCGAATTCTTAATGTTCCGGAGGAATCAGTACGGCATGTTTACAAATCGTACGGTTTGGGTTCTGATGACATTTCATACGGGTCTTCGATTGTGGTTCGTACGGTTCGATGATATTCGGACGTATTTTCGGGATTTGGATCGTACTAAGCAATTCGGACGGTGTTTTTTAATTCGTACGGAGACGGCTACGAATACGAATCGTACGACGGTTTTTTATCCCGATTCGGAATCGGCCACAGAATGTTAATAATATCGAAAAAGTATATATATATATTTTTTTTAAATCAAATTAATTAATTAATTTTTTAAAATATTTAAAAAATATGAATAATAAAATTTAGGAGCGGGATGTGGGTTTTTAGGAGAATAGGGTGGGGCGTGTTTTAAAATATATATATTTAAATCATTTTTAAAAAAAATGTAATTACATTTTTAAACTATTTATAAAAATTGTATAATAAAATTTAGGATGGGATGTGGGTTTTTAGGGGAATAGGGTGGGGAGTGTTTTAAAATTTATATATTTAAATACAATTTTTTTTAAAAAAATTACAATTTAATTAAATATTAAAAAAATTTATAGAAATTGTATAATAAAATTTAGGAGTGGGAGGTGGGTTTTCAGGGGAGTGTTTTAAAACTTATATATTTAAATTAAAAAAAGTAAAAAAATAAAAACATATTATTTTTTTAATATTTATAAAAATTGTATAATAAAATTTAGGGGGGAATAGGGTGGGGATTGTCTTAAAATTTATATTCTGTAATTAAAAACAAATATTTAAAATATTGAAATATTTTATCAAAATGTATACAAAATGTAGGTGCGGGATGTGGGGTTTTAGGGGAATAGTGCGGTGAGTGTTTGTAAAAATTTATATTTGATTTAAAAAAAATGTACATTTAAAATTTAAAAAAAAACTTTAATTCAAAGAAAAAAATATATTCAAGGTGTGGGATGGCGGAGCTGACATGGTTCGATCCTCAGTGAGATCCAACACCTGTGGGATGGCCTTAAAATACGAGCGGAGGGACGGGGTTATTTTTGAACTCACACTCAGGACTGCTTTAAGATTTCAACTCTTGGCACTGCTTTATCGGGTCTTCCTCTCTCGTCTGACTCAATTGGTACTGCTGCTCCCTTTGCTCAAAACGCTGTGAAGGCAGTGAATGCTGTAAATGTTGTGCCACTCCTGGATATATCAGCTTCAGCCTCTACGGCAGAAAAAGCCATTTTCGTGCCAGACTCACCTGAAGTTCCCGATGCTGTTCATTCAGTGGCTGTCCTAACTACTGGTCAGATTGTTCCCATTGAGGTTTCGGCGGGCCTCGAAAATGACAATGCTCAAGAGGACTTACAAGGGCAAGTGCCCTCTGCCTCAGCTCTTATAGTCAAACCAAATGAGCTTGGCATTTCTGTAAGTTCACTGAAAGCAAATTTTTCTTCCCTGTCACTTGATATAAGGAAGGGGTTCGATGAATCTTCTGCCAACCAATTGGAGATCAGGAATTACTGCGAATCCCTGGATTGTAAAATCGATGGTCTTACCTCAAGAACAGGGAAATTGGAAGAGACCGTAGCGGTCCTATCTGTCCATTTAGACCAGGCTAAGGATGACATCACCAAGCTTAAAAAAGCCGATATGGATCTGGCTGATAGAATGGAAGCTTTAGAAAACAATGCAAGACGGAGTAATATCCGAATTCTTAATGTTCCGGAGGAATCAGAAGGGTCTGACATTAAGCAGTTTATTATCCACCTTCTGAAGGAGTCTTTGTGTTTAGATCAATTAGCAGAAGACCTTGCTTGTGATATTCAGTTGTCCACAGGGACCCTTTTAGACGCAGCCTTCAAAGGTCTAAACCACGCAAAATCTTAGTGAATTTTCATACATATACACTTAAGGATCACATCCTTAACCTGGCCCTGAAACAGAAATCTTTAACGGGGAAGGGTTACACCTTTCAGATAAGGTCTGATCTTTCGAGGGTTACGTTAGAGAAGCAGTGGGAATTTGGGATGCCTTCAGGGGGCTGGGAGAGCCCAACTGATGTTTCCTGCTGCCCTAAAAATTATGCACAATAATAAGATGTATAATGTAAGATCAGTGCAGGCAGCGGATGAGTTGTTGTTATCTCTTGGTGGCAGTAAGGGCTCCCTGGGTTCGTTCCGGGGGGTTTTCCCGTAAATTTCACTTTGGCTTCAATGCCTGTTTTTTAAAGCTGCTTGGAGAAATGAAAAGAAAAAAAAAAAGGGAAAAAAAGGGGAAGTCTGTTCTCTTAGCATCCTCGGATGTAAAAGGAAAAAAAAATGTTTACAAAATATAAAAATAAGTTACAAATTTGGGGGGAGACCATATATATGTATTATGGATTGTAAAATATAGTATTGTACAGTCTAGTTTAGTCTAGTCTAGTCTAGTTTAGTCGAGGGCTATACCCAACATCGCAAACTCTTTGACCATCTTTATAATGGAGGTCTGATAAGACCTTATCAGTATTTTCTTAAATTATTAGGTCACCATATGACAGCATATGAAACATTTGAGTTGGGTTGGAGTAGTTCTCATGGGAGCGAGGGAAGCGGTGCTATCTACTGGACCTGTTCCGGTTAGATATAGCAAGGGTTTTCCACGGGTTGGGTAGAGGGGGGTTGGGGGGTCATCGGGGTAGGATGGGGGTGGGGTGGTGGGGTATAAATAAAAAGTTCCTCATTTCTCATCTGAAGTTAGTTGGTTCTCAAACGTTGCTGTCTGATCTGATTATGGTTTTTTTATGGTGTAAAGTGGTTATTTTTCCTTTGCGAGGGTATCTAGGTAGGGCTTCAGGCATAATATATGGGGGGTCTTAAAGACATTTCCTGGAATGTTAACGGCCTGCGCACCAAATCAAGTGCTGATAAAATCTTGCAGTATTTGCGTGACTCAGATGCGCAGGTAGTTATACTCCAGGAGACCCACTTGACACATGCCGAATCCCTAGCTCTAGTGAAGAAAAACAGTTGGATTGACTTTGCGGTGTCTTCTTCACAGAATACCAACATTAGAGGGGTAGCGTTTATTTTCAAAAACAGCTTAAAGCGAGGTTAATTGCCCAGATGGTGGACCCAGGGGGTAGGTGGGTCATTGCTACAGTGGTCATCTCCGGGGCACAATATACACTCGTTGGATAATATTGACGACCCCTCTTCTTTAGAGTCCATTGTTGCGCATCTCTTGTCTTTTCCGGAGCCAACCATTTGGGCGGGTGATTTTAATATAGTCTTGGACACTCTCCTGGATAAATCTCCTAGTGGTCGTCCTCAAGTCCTTTCTAAATCTAGAACCTTCTTGCTCAAATCCATGAAGCAATATGGGTACGTGGACATTTGGAGATTAAGGCCTGGATGCAACAAGGTATTTCTTTTAGAAACTATAAATATCACCATCAGTCCAGAATAGATTTCGTCTTGATTAGCCAGAGACTGATGGATGCTGTCAAGACCGTAAGTTACCTCCCTTTACATTTGTCCGACCACTCAGCAATACTCATGGAGTGTGAGGGGCCTCCGTCTATTTCTCCTAGAGGTTGGTCTTTTGATCGATCTCTTCTTACTCACTATGATGATGTTTTCTTTCTTAGGAGTGAGGTTCAAAGTTTTATGAGCATAAATACTGGTTCAGCGCCGCCTGGAGTGGTTTGGGACTCCCTTAAGGCTTTTTTAAGAGGGCTTATCACAGGAAAGGTTTCCTTTCGCTCTAAGCAATATAAAGGGGAAGTCGCATCCATTGAGGCTGACATTGTAAAAACACAAGTAGAAATTGATGCCATGGCAGCTTCTATGGACTCAAACTCAAACTTAAAACCATTCCAGGATAAGTTGCTTGTCTTAAAAGTGCAATTGGGTTCAGTTTTGGGCAAGAGAGTTCAACAAAGATGGGAGGCCAGCAAATTAGCCCATTTCCAATATGGGGAAGGGGCAGGGAAATTGTTGGCTTGGAAGGCTAAAACAGATCAGACCCGCATAATATTGCGTCAATAGCCACAAGTAACTATATTTTCTTCCGATGAGGGTATACAACTAGCCTTTAGAGAGTTTTTCCAGGAGATAGACCACGAAGATTAAACCATCAATCCCGAAACAGTTAAGCATTGGCTGAGTAAGATCCGCCTTCCGGCCCTTTCTGCTGAGCAGAGTATCCTTTTGAATAGCGAGATTTCTGAGGAAGAGGTCAGGGCAGCCATCCGTAGTGGTAAGAAAGGGAAAGCGGCAGGACCTGATGGCCTGCCGGTAGAAAATTTTAAATTATTAGAACAGGAAATAACATCACCTCTTGCCACTTTATTCAATCTAATATTGCAGAGTGGTCAGCCTCCCCCTGAATCTTGGAATGGTGCTTCCATTACCCTTATCCTGAAACCAGGTAAGCCAGCCTCTAATTGTGGGTCTTATAGACCAATTTCAATCTTAAATGTAGACTATTCTGACAAGACAGAGGTCCTCATCCTGGGCTCTTCCCCCTCCGCCTGGGACGACTCCTGGTGGCCCCCCGCCCTGGGCACCGCACCCAAACCGACAGACCATGCACGCAACCTGGGCTTCATCCTGGACTCCTCCCTCTCCATGACCAGGCAAGTCAACAACGTCTCCTCGGCGTGCTTCAACATCCTACGCATGCTACGGAAGATCTTCCGGTGGATCCCCACCGAGACCAGGAAGACCGTCACCCAGGCCCTCGTCACCAGCCGACTGGACTACGGCAACGCCCTCTACGCCGGTACCACCGCCAAGCTCCAGAAGAGACTCCAGCGGATCCAGAACGCCTCAGCCAGACTCATCCTCGACATCCCACGAACCAGCCACATCACCGGACATCTGGGAGACCTTCACTGGCTCCCCGTCAACAAAAGAATCACCTTCCGCCTCCTCACCCACGCACACAAAGCCCAACACGACCAAGGCCCGAGCTACCTCAACAGGCGGGTGAACTTCTACGCTCCCAAACGCCACCTCCGATCAACCAACCACGCCCTCGCCGCCGTCCCCCGCATCCGAAGAGCGACTACAGGAGGAAGGTCCTTCTCCTACCTGGCCGCCAAGACCTGGAACTCCCTCCCGACCGACCTGCGCCTGACCCAAGACCACCTCTCCTTCAGGAAGAAGCTGAAGACCTGGCTGTTCGAGCAGTAGCGGCACCCCCCCCTCCCCCCCCCCCCCCCCCCCCAGCGCCTTGAGACCCTACGGGTATGTAGCGCGCTCTATAAGTGTCACTGATTGATTGATTGACTATAAGATCTTTGCTACTGTTTTGGCAAGGAGGCTGGCAGGGGTGGCTCCCGATCTGCTACATCAGGATCAGAAGGGGTTCGTAAAGGGGCACCAGCTTTACAAATTAACATATGATCTAATAGGTGCCATCGATATGGCTACAACTGCGTCTCTTCTCCTGGTTGTTGTAACGTTGGATGCCACCAAGGCCTTCGACAGGGTAAATTGGATTTACCTGTCGGAGGCCTTGGCTAAGTTCAACATTGGGGGGGCTTTCCTGCGAGCCATTGGCCTTTTATATCAGAACCCTACTGCTCGGGTTTTGGTTAATGGTGTCCTATCAGACCCCTTTAACATCTCTAGGGGGACGAGACAGGGCTGCCCACTCTCCCCTCTCCTATTTGATCTGTATATCGAGCCCCTCGCTCAATGCTTGAGGGATGATATTAATATCAAGCCATTTTCTTATGGGGGATGGGAGAGGAAGGTAGCCCTCTATGCGGACGATGTACTTATACTTTCCTCAGATGCACAATCCGCACTTCCAGCAGTATTGGAAGTAGTACAAGGGTTTGGAGAAGTATCTGGGTATGAGGTAAATGCCTCAAAAACTGAGATTTTAATATGGAATGATGACCACTGTGAAATTAGTATCCAGCCAGGTTCTTCTTTACGTTATCTTGGCTTGACTATCACAAAGGATCTAAATCAGTTAGTAGCCTCTAACTTCTCTGCAGTAGCAAAGCACTGTCGGCAGTTAATGTGATCTTGGGCTCATTTACCATTATCCCTTTTGGGGAGAGTAAATCTGATCAAAATGACCATTTTACCCAAAGTTTCTTTTTTATTTAACACGATTCCTCTTTATTTTGATCCTTCCGTGATAGCAAAGCTGCAGGCGGATATCTCTTCCTTTATCTGGAACGGGCACCTTCCGAGAATTGCCTGGAAGAAACTCAGGAGGCGTAGAAAGAAGGGAAGGCTGGCTGCTCCAGACCTGCAGAAGTATGCCTGGGCGTTTCAACTATCTCATGCCCGAATGCTTTTAAAGATGCCTGTTGATTCTGGAGTGGGTTCTCTGCTCTCGGCTTTGCTAGAGGGGGAAGGTCTTAGCCAGTCAGGTTTTTTGTTTAAATTTGCCAGCCAAAAGTTTTTTAGAAAAATCAAATTGAAGATTCTGCAGGGCTTTATAAAAACCTGGGTAAAATTAATGGTTAACCTAAAAATTAGCTACTATGGCAGTAGGACACCCCTTTGGGGTCTTCCAGAGAGTCCCTTGTGGTTGTGTGATAGTTTGGTGACCCCGCTTAAAGAAGCAGGGTTGGTGGTGTGGGGAGACTTATTCTCGGAGGATAGTCTGCCTCCGTGGGAGTGCCTGAGAAGCAGAATAGGTCCCAACCTTTCAAGGTTTAAATAGATGCAAATGGCCGGTTGGACTCATTCCTTCCTTGCTCGCCCATCTCTGGCAAATAGGTTCCCTATTGGAGGCTATAGTCATCTAGTATCCCAGTTGGTAGATAATCCACCGGCCAAAAAAGAAGTCTCCCTTTGGTATAATCTGATCCTGGAGGAACTTGATGGTGACTTCTTACTACCAGACCAGCTTTGGCGACCTATTATGTTAGGACGCAACGTAGAAGAGCTGTGGAGCATCTCATGTAAAGTCCTGTGGGATCTCGTTAAGCCGGCATGGTTACGCAGGAATCATCTGTTCACGCTCCACAGGGCATACTATTCTCCCCACAGACTCTCAAAATTTTCACAAGGGAACCCTGAGGTTTGTCCTAAATGTGGACTGCCTGCAGCTTCGGATGCCCATATGTTCTTCGAATGCCCTCGTCTAGGTCTCTTTTGGGATACTATATGCCACACTCTTTCAGAATCACTAGGAAAGCAAATAATCTGGGATCTTTCTACTGTGAGTTTTTGGGGTCTCTGCTGATGTTCAAGGGCAAGCAAAAAGTCTTCTGTTTTATTCCATCCTTCTTGCCCGCAGAGAGATTTGCAGAAAGTGGAAAGATCCTATACCTCCTTCATTCATTGATTGGCAGATATCAGTTCTGCAAGTCTCTAGAATAGATCTAGCAAGATCCGGTAACCCAGCTAAGAGAGCACTTTGGCACCAGTTGGTTTGGAATCATTGAGTCGACGGGTTTTTTTTTTTCCCCCGGTCTGATGATTATACACCTGTGGTGCTATTGAACCTGCAGAGCCTGGATATATCATCTGGGATATATTGGTTGTACTTGCACCTTTAGCTGGCTAAGTTTGTGTTTTTCGCACTTTCTGGTTTCTTATTTGTTGGTCCCTAAGGTTACAACAGTTCTGAGGGTATTTGGTTCCTTGATAGTCTCATGTAACCATGCCCTGCCAGGTTCTTAACCTGTGACAGATCGTTGTACTCCAGATGGTGGCTTCACTCGAAACCAAGGTGGTAAATGAGGACAAAAAAAAAAAAAAGTCTCCTCAAGGACTCCCGTTCTAACCTATGTAACGGAGAGATCGCCTTCTAGATGGTCCTTTGATCGTTCACTTCTCTCTTCACCTGATGATATATTATATCTCAATAGAGAAGCACACAACTTTTTTTCTGATCAATAATGACTCAGCAACTACAAGGATCGTCTGGGACTCGTTCAAAGCATTTTTAAGGGGACTCATAACAGGGAAAGTGTCATACAAAAGGAAGCAATATAAAGAACACATTCTGTCCATAGAGGAAAAGATAATAAATCTCCAATGTCTTATCGACAGCAATACTGGGGCAGATGAGTCCATTATAAATAATTATAGAAAAGAAATGGCGACCTTGAAAGCCAATCTGGGTTCAGTATTGAATCTTAGATTGCAGCAGAGATGGGAAGCAAGCAAATTAGCCCATTTTGAGTACAGCGAAGGTGCAGGTAAAATGCTTGCGTGGAAGACTAAATCAGATCAGGTCCGGAACAATATTGCAAATATCAAGGTGGGCAACGATTCCTTTACATCGGATATTGAAATTAGAAGGGCCTTTAAGGTTTTTTATGAGTCTATCTATAAGGAGGACATTGTAACCCGATCTGAGGAGGTCGAAGATTGGCTAAGACATATGAATCTCCCCAGTCTTACATATGCTCAGTCTCAAGCATTGGAGGATATCATCACCGAAGGAGAAGTTAGGGCCGCTATAGAAAAAAGCAAGAAGGGAAAGGCAGCGGGGCCCGATGGGCTACCTGCAGAAATTTATAGAATCTTAGAGGATGAGATAGCCCCCTTCCTTACTAAGATGTTCAATCAGATACTTCTTGAAGGCCAGACTCCCCCGTCATCATGGGACAACGCATCAATTACACTCATACTGAAACCTGGGAAGCCTAAGGACGCCTGTGAATCATACAGGCCCATATCATTCTTAAATGTGGACTATAAGATCTTCACCACAATTTTAGCCTCCAGGTTGGCCTTCGTAGCCCCGGCAGTCCTCCATGTAGATCAAAAAGGATTTGTAAAGGGCCGACAACTATATGAACTGACATACGACTTAATAGGGGCAATAGATATCGCGGTGTCACAGAATTTGCCCTTGACTGCTCTCACTCTGGACGCGACCAAGGCCTTCGACGGGGTTAATTGGGTGTACCTGTCGGGGGCCCTGGCTAAATTTGGAGTGGGGAAGAGATTCTGTCGTGTAGTCAGTCTATTGTATGCCAGTCCATCGGCAAGCCTATTAATTAACGGGGAGTTGTCAGACCCCTTTAATATAACTAGAGGGACTCGGCAGGGTTGCCCGCTTTCCCCCCTTCTGTTTGACTTTTATATTGAACCTCTCGCACAACAACTGAGGAGAGAGAATGCCATCATTCCTTTTTGTCACAGAGGGTGGGAAAAGAAGGTGGCGTTATACGCTGATGACCTGCTCGTTCTTACATCAGACGTAACAATGGCACTCCCTGTTATATTTGAAATTGCTAAGGGGTTTGGAAAAATATCAAGCTACCAGATCAATACATTAAAAACAGAGATGTTGGTCTGGAATGACAATCCGAGTTCCTTGGAAATACAGGAGGGTGAATCATTACGCTATCTGGGCCTAAATATCATAAAAGATATTATTAGGGAAGGGGGCGTGGCCTGATGCCGAAGATGGTGGACGTGTAGCCCGAGAGCTCCGTCCGTAATCCTCCATATAAGCTGAATATCCTGCTTTCCCCCACTGCGACCCACCTGATACTTGCACCGGAGGTCCCCGGGGTTGTCATCCTGGAAGCGGAGCGGTGCTTCTCCAGTCCGCCCGCTCTGCTGACGCACGGCGCGGCTGCTCCGGAAGCGGCCTGCTGCACAGGGTGAAGCCCCGGGCTCGAGTGGACATTCTCCCCGGCCTCCCCATAGCCTCTGGCGCGGTCAGACCAGACTCCGCGCCGGACCACGGAGACGGACACCAGCGGCAGACCTCGCCTGTAGAGGGGTGTCCTGATCGTACGGCGACCCTACGGCCCCCGCCTACGCTGCGGGGCCCGGCACGGCCATCCTGCTGGGTGCCCTGAGGATCGGGCGGAGGCTCTCTTCACCGGGCTGACCGGCTTAATCCACGCGGTGGGCAAGACGCCCGTTCCCTGCTGCGCCGCCCGGTACTGTAGGGCGGACAGCGCCGGACATCAGACACAAGCGCCGCTTGCTCCGGACCCCCCCCCGGCACTGCAGGCCTCATTAGCAGTTTTTTGGCGCCATCTTGTTACTGGGACCCGGACGGGAAGAGCTCCTCTGGCCCACACACTGGTCGATTGCTGGAACCGCGACTAGGATTCCACGCGGTGCAACGCCCTGCGGAGGGCGGTGTGCCCGGCGGTGAGCAAGGGACGGTGGACTGCAGGCCCTGGCTATCGGGGCGACCGGCCTAGGACAGCGGCAGGAGAGTGAGACACCCGCTCTGCGGGCCTACCACCACGCACTGGCCCGGACTTCTAGAGTGCACCTGCGTAAGGCCGATTCACTGGACACTGGCAGCAGGCCACCTTACCTCCTTCATCTGTACTGCGGGAAGCTAAAGTCGACTCTGCACACGGGGCCTCCCTGGGTAGGCAGCCTATACTGACACTGACGTCAAGGACAGGGATTCTACGCGCTCCCTGCCGGCCCTGGGCCTGTGCTGCTCCCACCCTTGAACACCACTCCCTGATCCTGCGGCGGACGCAGCCCGGCGCCCGGAGTAGATACGGGAGAGGGCGGCGGCGATCTGCTGTGCCCTCTCCGACGCCACCCTGCTAACAAGAGCCATGGGCAAGCAAAGGGGCAAGACTCATGGACAGGGCGCTGCGACGGACCTGCAGTCCACGGGCTCCGAGGACCCTCTGGCCTCCTCCAACATGGACATCATCCCGCCGACTGGGAAAAGGTCCCAGGACGCAAAGTTGGACCTTATCCTTAATGAGATACGAGCGACTCGTGAAGCCCTGGAATCGCGTATTGACAACATGGCGACTGGCCTATCACTACTAAGGGCGGACCATAACAAATTGGCGGAACGAGTGGCGGAGCAGAAGCTAGCACTGAATGACCTAGTGCCACAGCAGACGGAGCATTCCACGAGGCTGGAGGGAGTGGAGAAACAGCTTAAACATCTCTGGGATAAAGTGGATGAGGCAGAAGGACGTGCGCGCCGCAACAACATCCGCATCTTAGGCATTCCGGAGAGAAGTGAGGGGAGGAACCCCACCCAATTCGTGGAGGACTGGCTACGGAAACTAGTGGGCCAAGAAGATCTCACTGCACTGTACAGCGTGGAGAGGGCACATCGGATGCCTCCTCGGCCCCCCAAACCAGGGGCGCCCCCTCGTCCCCTGATCGCGCGCCTCCTTCATTTCAGAGACCGGGACACTGTGTTGCGTGCGGCCAGGGAGAAAGCACCGATACGATTTGAAGATAAAAACATTTCAGTCTATCCTGATTTCACGCCCACTGTACAGCGCGCCAGGTCCACCTTCATGGGTGTCAAACGCAAGTTAAGGGACAGAAATATGAAGTATGCGCTGCTGTTCCCTGCTCGGCTCAAAATCCTGCACGACAACAAATCCCACTTCTTCGACTCACCAGAGGAGGCGGAGGAATGGATGGAGGTCACTCTGACACAGCCGACCTCACAGGACCCATTCGGGGAGCACCGGGGGGACGGCCGCAACGAGCGCGGAGACACACCGGACAGACGACACAACACTCCAGGCCCTGGACTCCACTCTTCCCATGGACCCCCTGTGAAGACGCATCCTCCTGATGCTCGAATGACGAGCCACCCATCGTCATCTCACCGGCAGCAGCTCACGGAGGAGGCACTAGCAGCACACGACGCCCAAGCACTTAGCGACAGGCACTCCGCCACCACTGACACCCATACAGAGGTGTCCGGCTCAATGGACAGCTTGCCGCTGTTCCCGAAAATTACAGCCCAAATGGCGGAGGAGTTCTGATTTGCTGAAAATATGTTCTCCTCCGGGTGGTAATGTATACTTGAACTTTCCCTCCCCCCCCTCCCCCTCCTTTCGCAATTGGTGGGTTGCATGGGGAACCCACTTTGTTGAGGACTACCGAGCCTATGCAGACCGTTCAATGACAGTCGACAGAGGCCTGTCACCCCCCGGTCTGCACACGGACTCCAATGACTTGTGCCCACGTTGGGCACCACAGTTTGGATCCCGGGCACGTTGGCTTGGGGACCTTTTTGTTAAGGGGTTATTTGTTTCCACGGCACACTCACCTTATCTCAACGCAAAACTGACATGGGGCCCAGGGAGTTTCACTGAGTCGCACCACATGGTTGGATATGGGGCCGCTTAATAATTACCAACTGTGCACCTGGAACGTGCGTGGCATGGGAGCAGTCCAGAAACGCCATAGAATTTTGGCCCAGCTCAACCGCAGGGGAACCCAGATTGCATGCCTGCAAGAGACACATTTGAACGCCTCTGAAGCTGTGAAGCTGCGCAAAAAATGGAGGGGACAATTATTTGCTACCTCTTATTCTGCGTTTTCAAGGGGGGCGGCGATCTGGTTCCGTGGCTCTGTCCCCTTTCAGATGTTAGAGCATAGAATTGATAAAGAGGGCCGATACGTATTTGTGCGGGGGATGTTGGACGGGGATGCTGTTGTATTTGGATGTGTTTACTCGCCGAACTCTAATCAATCGGAGTTCTTGTTGACGGTGAACGGGGTGCTGACGGGATGGGCTGATCATCGATGGTTTATTGGGGGTGATTTTAATGCTGTGCTTGATGTTACGCTGGATAGGTCACATCCCCCTTTACAGGCGACTGAGAGTAGGAAACAAGCGGATGCTCTTAATCGATGGGCTGAGGGCTGGGACCTGACTGATGTATGGCGCAGTACACACTCACAGGAGAGGGAATATACCTTTTTCTCCCCACCACACCAGCTTCATACTAGAATTGACCACATTTTCTGTTCCCGCTCCGTAGCGGATACAATTGTTAAGGCCCAACACATGGGGAAAACTCTGTCAGATCATAGCTCTGTAGAACTCACATGGCAATGGGGCAGGCGGCTGGCCCCCATCCCTACTTGGAGACTGTCCCCAGATCTCCTTGAAGACTCAGTGTTCAGGGCCTCCCTGTCCGACGCTATAGGAACATATTTCTCCACAAACATGAACACAGCCAGCACCCGTCAAGTGGAGTGGGACGCATTTAAGGTCTGTCTTAGGGGGGCGGCCATGGCCGCTGGAATGGGCAGGAAAAGGGAGATAATTAATCAATTGAAGGAGGTGGAGGGCTCCCTGGCTTCCCTAGAGAATGAGGCTGCCGGCACACATGCGCCCTTCACACCACTACAGGAGGCTCACATTCGACACGCAGAGCTATTGGAAGACCTGAGGCTCCTAGACTATAGGGAATATACGAACAGGCAGCATGCACAGGCGGATAGAGCTGGCCCCCTCCTAGCCCGCCTATTAAGGGACTCCCCAGTGAGCCACCCCATTCTGAGAATCTTGGACCAAGCAGGAAATCCAGTCACCACCCAGGTCGGGATCAACACTGCGTTCAGGGAATACTACACAACGCTGTACAGTCCCCCACAGCCCCTTCCAGAGGTCGCATTCGAGGCCTTTACGAGGGACTTAGCCCTGCCTCGACTTACAGAAGGGCAGATCAAAGACCTTAAGCGCACCATTACCATAGCTGAAATCAGACAGGCAATACGCGCCCTTCCTAAGGGCAAGACCCCTGGGACAGACGGCCTACCGGCCGACTTTTATGCAACATACATAGACCTACTGGCCCCACGGTTACACGCTGTCTACTTGGAAGCACTGCGAACAGCCACCCTACCGCAGTCGTCTATGCAGGCGTTAATCACGTCCCTTTTAAAGCCTAATAAAGAAGGGCTTCAGATGGCTGACTATAGACCCCTGTCCCTTCTCAATACTGACTCCAAGATATTGAGCAAGGTGCTGGCATCAAGGCTCGTGCAATATGTACCTCAGCTAGTCCACTCGGATCAATGTGGTTTTGTCCCGGGCCGCAATACAGCCATGAACCTCAGGCGACTGGCCCAGCTCATGCTCGGTGACCGAGAGGGCACGAGCTCCGAAGGCTGCATCTCGCTGGACTTGAAACAAGCATTTGACTCCCTTAGATGGGATTACATGTTTGACACACTGTCGAAATTTGGGATATCCCCCGAATTCCTCGCTTGGGTCCGATTGCTATATACAGCTCCCACTGCTAGAGTGCGCACCTCAGGTCATATATCGGTTCCTATAGCTATCGCACGGGGCACCAGACAGGGCTGCCCACTTTCCCCCCTCCTATTTGTCCTTGCCCTTGAGCCGATGCTCTGTAGGCTCCGCCACATGGCCCCCCGGTTTGGCATTCTGCGGCATGGGACGGCACATATAGTGTCCGCTTATGCGGATGATATTATCTTATATTTCCGAGACTTGAGGAGCGACTTGAGCCCTGTTGCTCAGGTATTTGAGGTCTTTAGGTCGATCTCAGGCCTGACCATAAGCGAGTCCAAATCATATGGCTTCACATTCGCAGCCACTGGTCTGACTACTCCATTGCCCTTCGCCCCCCACGAGTTCCAGATAGCTGAAACCACCTTCAGATATCTGGGGATGCAGATTTACAGGGAGGCAGGTCAGATGATCGACGGTAACCTTGGGAGGGCCATTAGAGCACTGAAGTCGCAGATACAATTTTGGCTCACACTGCCACTCTCTATACCCGGCAGAGTGGCGATATCCAAGATGGTGATGCTCCCCCGCCTTCTCTACCACTTCACTAACTTGCCACACCTGATCCCGGCAGCAACCTTTAAGGCCCTAGACACTCTACTCACCGAACTTGTATGGGGGCACGGCCGCAGGCGTGTAGGTCTGTCCAAGCTGCAGCTCCCCTCTGAAGCCGGTGGCATGGGTTTGCCTG
Organism: Lissotriton vulgaris; assembly: GCF_964263255.1. Taxonomy (NCBI): domain Eukaryota; kingdom Metazoa; phylum Chordata; class Amphibia; order Caudata; family Salamandridae; genus Lissotriton; species Lissotriton vulgaris. Next base: position 1,109,773,083 of record NC_141691.1, read on the forward strand.
ATTTTAGGGCCTACAACTATGCGTGTCAACTGCAATGGCTGGCCTTCTGGGTAGCGGGTCGCAATCTTCAGGAGATTAACATGACGGACAGGGATCATGCATTGGGGAGAATACACACGTTACTTTTGCCTAACTCGACTATACCTAGGGATGTCCCACCTCTCCTCAAACTGGCGATAACTTACTGGCGGAAGGCGTTAAAGTACACATCCCCTGAGTCGTCCTATGCCCCCACGATCCCGCTCTTGGGTATCCCACTGGCTACGGGGACTCTGTCGGCGGACTCGCTGGAGCAATGGCATGACGCCGGAGTGTCGCACGTGGGTGACATGTTCGCGGAAGAGCACCTACTGTCCTTTGCAGACTTTAGAACTACCCACGGAGTCCCTGGAGGCACCTTCCTGCTACACTCTGGCCTTCGCCACTATATCACACATAAGTGGTCCCCTAGGGGCATGGAGCCAGCTACGAATCCTCTCATCACCATGCACTACCTGATGGGCACGGGTGCCCACCTTACTAAGTGGCTCACTGCTAGTATTAAGAAGGGGAGGGCTTTCGATCTGTCGCCACTCCGGGCAGCATGGGAGGTGGACATTGGTAGGCCCCTGAGGGATATGGAGTGGGAACGTATCCTTCAGTTCCCCAAAAAAGTAGCTAGGAAACCCAAGTTCAAGTTCATTCAATCGATGCTTCTACACAGAGCCTACCTGACCCCACGCCGCATACACATGATGTTTCCTGATGCGAACAGTAATTGCCCCCGATGTGACACCGAGGACGCAACACTAATACACATGCTTTGGCAATGCCCCAAACTAGGATACTACTGGACCACGGTCCATGCATCGCTCCAGGAAGCGGGTGCTTTGACCCGATCCCCAACACTGGAATGCACGTTACTGGGGTTGGGGCCCTCACAGCGCACTAGAACCGTAGCGACACGTTTCGCGGACCTGGCCCTGTTGCTGGCGAAACGTGCCATCACTATGAGGTGGAAGTCAGCTAGACCTCCTGACCCGGAGTTGTGGAGGGCGGAAGTGGTAAGATGGGGTAAGGCGGAGGGAGTTGCACTACAGAGGGAGGAATACAGGGGTCTGAGGAAAAAGCCAATTTCACTGGACTGGTATACCATATTAGGTATGTTTGAAACTGGGGGAGACGGGGAAGACGAGGGTACAAGTGCCTCTTCGATTGCACGATAAATGTGTCCTTGGCCGGACTGACATGCACTGTCACTAACCGTGGTGCGCTACGAAGAAGTGAGGGGGGACCCCCCATTTTATATTTTCTGTATTGGTCTAGTTCCATCTATGTGGACAATCGAATAGAGCCATATGTTGTGATTCTCTGAGTGCCCCAGTCTAATGATTAATCAATTATATGTTTTTGTGTGAGTGTCGGATGGATTTGTTGAGGGTGGGGGGAGGGATAGTTTTTGACAGGGGTTTGCATAAAATGTGACGGTTAATGTCACCAACAAAATGAAAAATTGAGACAACTATGCAATTATATGTTCTAAGCAACCTTATATGTGTATTACTCTGTATCCCTCCGGGATTGGAAGTATTTGTGACTGCTTTACCTACTATGCTAATAAACAGATTTTCAAAAAAAAAAGATTTAATAGGCTTGCCACAGTAAATATTATAGCAATCATTAAAGAATGTAGGAAATAAATGCATGCATGGTCCCACCTTCAATTATCCTTGATTGGGAGGGTTAATCTCGTAAAAATGTCTATTCTGCCTAAACTTTCTTTTCTTTTTAACACCATTCCCCTTTATTTTGATCAGACTCACCTAACTAAAATACAGTCAGATATCACTTCTTTTATCTGGAACAAAAAACTACCAAGATTAGCTTGGAAGAAGCTTAGACATCGATGGGAGAAGGGAGGATTAGCCGCACCAGACTTAAAATTATATTTGTGGGCTTTTCAGCTATCACACATGCAAATGCTTCTAAAAAAACCTACTGACTATGGGGTAGGATTGATGTTTTCAGCCATGTTGAAAGGGGAAGGCCTCAGCCAGTCGGGATACTTATTCAAATTTGGCAACCCGAAATTCTTCAAAAAGATCAAATTGAAGGTCCTGCTTGGGTTCGCGAAAACCTGGTCTGAGGTAATAAAATCAATTAAACAGGCCTATTACTGCGATAAAACACCGCTTTGGGGGTTACCTGATAGTCCAGCCTGGTTGGAAGATACTCTAGCCACTCCCTTGAGAGAGGCAGGCCTTAAAGAATGGGGGGATCTCTTCTATGAGGGGGACCTGCTTTCATGGGAGTATTTACAGAATAAAATAGGTCCAACCCTTTCGAGGTTTAAATATATACAAATGAGCAGCTGGACACAGGCATATAACGATCCACCAATAAAATGAAATAGGTTTCCTCTTGGTGGGCATAGTCAACTAATAACTAATTTGGTAAGTATCCCTTCAACCAAACGTGAGATTTCACAATGGTATAAACTCCTACTAGATGAATCTGATGGGGAATTTAAGTTACCAACTCAACTTTGGGGTGACTTAATAATGAGTCAAGACGTACAAGAACTCTGGTCTACCTCATTTGAGCTTTTAAAAAGTATGGTGAAACCCTCATGGCTTCGCAGAAACCATCTTTTTACCCTTCATAGGGCGTATTACTCTCCCCATAGATTATCCAAATTTGCCTCAGGAAATCCAGTGGCATGTGCAAGGTGCGGGCTGATTGCAGCTTCAGATATTCATATGTTTTTTGAATGTCCCCGGATTGCAGCATATTGGGAGGCCATAGGTAAGACTCTTACGGCATCGTTAGGTTTCCCAATTATCATAGATTTACCATTAGTGATCTTTGGAGTCCTGAGGACAACTCAAAACACAGCCAAAAGCCTGGTCTTTTACACGGTCCTTTTGGCAAGGAGAGAGATCTGCAGGAGGTGGAAGGATTCTCTCCCTCCTTCCCATGGGGATTGGTTGACATCTACTTTACAGACGGCACGTATGGATCTAGCCAGACCAGGAAACCAAAACAAAAGGGCCTTTTGGCATTCGCTTGTATGGGCACAATAAAGATCCGGGTCCAATGATTACACTACTATGGTGCCAAAATCCAGAAGTTGTCCGGTCATAGCCCGGCCCAGGCCCTGCAGTAGGCCTCCCCATTGGTAGCCAAAATGGATATCAAGCTAAGACAGTTGCGGGATTTATGGACTTCCCCCTTGAAATGATCCCTCCCAGTTATAATACTGTGTCAACTGTACCTATGCTTATTCTAAATGGCTTTCTTAAACCATGGTGGATATGAGGAAAAAAAAAAGTGTGGGATGTGTCCTTTTTTGAAAATAGGTTGTGTAGAAATTTTCCATTTCGATATTGAAATTTCAAAATAATTTACATTTTTAAATTTTACAAAATTTAAAAATTATTATTAATTTTTAAATAATTTTTAAAAGTGGGTTGTATTTTTTATTAGGAAATGGGTGTGGAGGGTGTTAATTTTTGTAATGTTATTTGTTAAAATTACAAATTTAAATTTCACAAAAATTAGAAAACTCTTTTAGTTTATGTTGTGTTAAGTGTGTTTTTTGTGGGTTTTTGTTAAAAATAAAAATTACAATTTAAAATTGAAAAATCCAAAAGTTACATTATTTTAAACAAAAAGTTACCTTCTCTGATTTAATATTTGGTGTATTGGGAATATTAATTTATATGGGTTTAGTTTCCAGCACCTTTACTGACTTTATAGTTGGTGGAGTGGGAATAGTAAATTATATGGGTTGACTGTCCAGCACCTTCCCTGACTTTATACTTGGTGGAGTGGGAATAGTAAATTATATGGGTTTAGTGTCCAGCACCTTCTCTGAATTTATACTTGGTGGAGTGGGAATAGTAATTTATATGGGTTTAGTGTCCAGCACCTTCTTTGATTTTGTACTTGGTGGAGTGGGAATAGTAAATTATATGGGTTGACTGTCCAGCACCTTCCCTGACTTTATACTTGGTGGATTGGGAATAGTAAATTAAATGGGTTTAGTTTCCAGCACCTTCCCTGACGTAATACTTGGTGGACTGGTAATAGTAAATTATATGGTTTTAGTGTCCAGCACCTTCCCTTATTTTTTATTTGTTGGAGTGGGAATAGTAAATGACATGGGTTTAGTGTCCAGCACCTTCTCTGACTTTATACTTGGTGGTGTGGGAATAGTAAATTATATGGGTTTAGTGTCCAGCATCTTCCCTGACTTTTTACTTGGTGGAGTGGGAATAGTAATTTATAGGGGTTTAGTGTCCAGCACTTTCCCTGACTTTATACTTGGTGGAGTTGGAATAGTAAATTATATGGGTTTAGTGTCCAGCACCTTCACTGACTTAATACTTGGTGGAGTGGGTATAGTAAATTATATGGATTGACTGTCCAGCACCTTCCCTGACTTTATACTTGGTGGAGTGGGAATAGTAAATTATATGGGTTTAGTTACCAGCACCTTCCCTGACGTAATACTTGGTGGAGTGGTAATAGTAAATTATCTGGGTTGACTGTCCAGCACCTTCCCTGACTTTGTACTTGGTGGAGTGGGAATAGTAAATTATATGGGTTTAGTCTCCAGCACCTTCCCTGACTTAATACTTGGAGGAGTAGTAATAGTAAATTATGTGGGTTGACTGTCCAGCACCTTCTCTGACTTTATACTTGGTGGAGTGGGAATAGTAAATTATATGGGTTTAGTGTCCAGCACCTTCCCTGACTTAATACTAGGTGGAGTGGGAATAGTAAATTATATGGGTTGACTGTCTAGTATTTTGTTAGAGTTTATGCAATGATATCAATATTATTCAAATACATATTATATAGTAAAATGTATAGAAAAATATACATTATTTATTATAATTGATAGTGAAATTAAAATAATCAGACTCAAACATGTTTTAAAGATTTTATTATGTTTCAAATAGGTTAATAAAACGAGACAATAATTTTATTCACATTTTATAATGTTAAGTAAACATTTTTATTTTGATGAAATATAGTTTAATAACATATTTACATGATAGTCACAGTTTTATTTTGGTGAAAAACAATTTGTTTTGTAAAAACATTTTTAATACAATCATTTGTAACAAAAGTAATATTTATTTAGTGTACATTTGTTTGTTAATTTCACAATTTTTCTTGAGGAAAAAAAAATATTTTACAAGTAATATAGAACACATTTTAAAATAATTTTTTAAATACAGTCTTTGTATATTTAAATACTTTTTGAAGTAAACATAATTATATATATCACCAAAAAGAAGTAGGTATTGTTCACATTGATATATAATTTACAATTGTATTTATTTCAAGAAATTATTATTAGTAATATATAACATATTAATAATAATAATTTTTACAGAGGTAAAGTATTTTTACACAAGTAATGTTTTTAGGTATATCATTTGTACATATAAAGAGTAAATAATTGTAACATATATTATACAGTTTCATATTCATACTATTATGTAAGTATTTATTTTTTTTACAGTATATGTTTGTTAAAATAATATTAAGTAATAGAAAATAACATATAGGACATTGTAAATCATTTTTATAAAATTGTTACATTTTTTTATAATTAAAAAAATACAATATTTAGATAAAATAGACTGAAACATATATTAATTAATTTTAGAAGGTTATTTAATGTTAATATGGATGGGACTATTTGTTTGTTAGGGACTTGTAACCGCGGTATGTTATTTTGGGTCATTTCGACGTGGAAGAGCTTGCGGTTGGAAGCTGCTTCGCGAGTGGAAGGGTACGTGTAATTTTAAGTATAATATTTTATTTAGAGATGTAGTTTGAGTGTTTGTGGATTGTGTATAGGTTTTGTACTGTTGGGTAGTTGTACGATGTGTGTGTTTTAAGTGGTAGTTGCAGTTTTCGGTTTGGTTCCGGGTTCTCGTTTTTGGCGTACTATGTTGAGGTAGGAATAGGGTTACAAATGTTAATTAAATGATATGTATGATGTATACTAATGTTTACAAATGTACGTTGGGGTACATTGTGTGTGGGTGGGTATGTTTTTTTTCTCTCTTTTTCAGGTTCTTCGCGTGGATGTCTTTTTTGGGAAAAATTGCGTTTTTTTTTACTAAGAAGTGTGTACATTATTATTTAATGTTTTTTAAACACACTTTCTTACATTTTTGCATTTTCACGGAGCGTTTCTTTAATTTTTAAACTATTTTCGTTTTTTTTTTTTTTTTTTAAATTTTTGAAAACCTTTATTGTGCCTGAGCAGAAGAACAAATACGGGCCTACAACCATCGGGCCGGCCACGAAACATCATCAGCACATGTGCAAGCAATACGGTCCCCCCAGCAGCTGCAATAAGACTAGCAAGCATTGAACATTACATTAGAAAGAGTCGTACCGCCGGGGGAGAGGAGGAGTGAAGGTTAATTTTAAATTTATTTTTTTTTATTAGCGTTTTCATCAAAAGAAACAGTGAAGGAAAAATAATAAGAGGATTCGAGTCCGCACAGTGTCTTCACGCTACGGGCAGGCGACGTTATATTCTGAAAACATCAACGAAGGTTAACAACAGGTATATCGTGGCGGTGCAAAACAGTGGCAGCAATCTACTAACATTCATGCACCCCAAACATCGTCGCTCCAACCCTACCAACCCCAACCCAGTCCCGGAAACGAACCAGAGTCTAAAGCACAGAAAAGAGAAAGAAAGGCCCATAGAACCAAGAGTACAGCAAATTACCCCACCCACCCTGCAACATTGTGGAGGCTACGGCCTGCCCCCCCCCCCACAGAGTGCCTGTCGCCCCAGAAAACCCGAAATATAGACGAGGAAGAAAAAGGAAGAAATGAAAAAAGAAAAGAACATTAATACCTTTGAAATAGGGAGCGAGAGAGAGAAAATCAATCTACATTCCCAGAAAGAAGGGGGCGGGGAGGAGCCCACTCGTTACTAAACACCCGAAGATCCCGGCCCTCCCGAGACCCACAGTTGAAACAGCGGCCATTATTAAAGCATCAGTACAGTATCAGATAATCCTACAATGCGAGTGTGGAAAAACATCGTACGATATGCGCACATTAGAAACGTTAGTCAGATCCAACCCCATCCCCTACAGCCAGCAAAATCAGTCAGCAGTGAAAAAGCAGCTTAGCCCTGGCCCGATCGTGGACGGAGCTTCACGCCAACTGCATCAGGAGAGCCCCTCCCCCCGTGCACATCAGGATAACATGGCTGCCTGTGAGAAGAAGCAGGATCCCAAAATGGCCGCCGGCCAGCAACACAAGGTCCTTTGTCCTCCATGATTAGGTCCGTTAGGGCATCAGAAAAGTACAGGTTCAACGGGGAGAGGAGTGAAGGCCCCCAGTCAGAAGTCAACACGTAGGATAAGAGTTGCTCAGCAGAGTCACTCATTGAACTCGGCGGTGCAGGCAACAAGAAGGCAAGCCCAGAGGGAAGGGGAAACAATGTAGCAGTCGCGGAACTAAAGGGCTGCCAGTCGTCGGCCCCGATTGAGACATCCACAAGGCTAGCTGCAGAGCAGGCACAGGGAAACAATGTATCATCGTAGGGAGGCAAAGGCAAACACTCACTCAGCTGGGGGCAAGCGCTGCGTTCGCGAGTCACTGTAGACATCATGGCGTCCAGCTGATCACCCAGTGATTGGAAGCCAACAATCATCTCCAAACGGAGATCACGAAGGGCAGCCAGGATAATGCCGTAGGATAGTGCAGGTTGATGTTCTCTTAAGGCGGGTGCCAGTGCCGGTGCTCGCAGGTCAGTGTACCGCTCCGGCAGGGCTCGGCTGTCCACGGGCAGGGGTATGGTAGCTCTCCCTAGCCGCGGGAGAACAAAGGGAGTCATGGCGCCGGTAACAAAGTAGCGGATCTGGGGAGGGTGCAGTAGAAGCGAGTATCGCTGAGGAGCTTCGAGACTATCAGCGGCAAAGTCAAGTCAGGCACACCTCCCACAAGACGTCTCTCACCAGGCTAAGCAGCGAGAAGAGGGCAATCGTCTGCGCTGATTTAGGCCGCCAGGTACCGTGCACCGCTCACCTTCCCTGCGGAGCATAGAAAACACCATCGACGGGTTCCTCAAAAGCGGCCGTTCCGGTACAAGCGTAGTCCGCGATGAACGTCAGCAGCAGTGCGGTGGTGATTGCCGCGGATGGGAAGGCGCCTCCACTGAGTCATCCGCACCGTCCAGCCGAGCCGACCACCTCCAAGCATCCAGGCGCCGCCGACGAGCGGCCATGTAGGCGAGGGTCCGGGGCGGGAGTCGTACATCCAGTTTCTCCAGCACCCAGGAGCGCTAGAAGGTCGAAAGAGGAACGGTGCACTCAGCTCGTCCTCACACGCATTCCGCCGCCGGATTCAACCAGGAAGATTGTCAGGATATCGTTGCGGAGCTCAAGGGCCGGCGGAGCCGGACGACTACACGTCCACTCCGGTCGCCATCTTGGCTCCTCCCCCTATTTTCGGGTTTTTAATGGTTTATCATTGGATCGATTTTGGAGAAGATTCGTTATGGATGTGTTTTTATTTTTTGTTTTTCCATTTGCTTTCCTTTGAGCTTTTTTTCATTTTTTGACAACTATTTTCGGGTTTTTAAGGGTTTTCCAGTGGATTATTTTGGAGAACAATGTTTTTGGATTTGGTGGGTTCGATTGTTTGGATGGATTACTAGTATGGAAGGATTTCTTTCATTACAAAAGCTTGTCTTCAGCAGCAAAGTGAGTAAGTTGTCTTCATTTATTTTTTGGGTGGGAGTGTCATTTTATTTGTTTATTTATTTTTGGTCAGTCAATATAGCTTTATTTGATTTTGGTTCAAAAATCATAAAAGCATACAGTTTAAAACAGTTGTAAATAAAACATACATACAATAATACATAATATCTACATGTTAAAAAACTTTTGCCCAACCCGTGGGAGTAAGTGTCTTGGTTAAAACGTACCATACACAGGTCAGAATTTGATCAACCAGCAATTTAATAGGGGTTCCAGTACTTAGAACTATAGAGCAAAGATTCTTGACGGGTATGAGTAGGAAAACTTCTGCCCATTAACATGTTGCACCCTGCCTTTAGACTGGATGTGGGGGACCACGACATTCTGGGGTAAAAATTGTGCAAATCCCAGACGGAGATTGGACTGTTTCCCACTTGGGGTGCGCAGGTACGCAGGTACAGGACAATATGTCTCTGCCTAAATCTTACAAGGACTAAGTCACCAACGATATCTTTTTGGAGGGAACCCAGCCAACCCACCCTTCTAACACTCATTATTGTACCCACAAGGTTGGGTGGCAAGGGTCTATTGTTGGTCAGCCAAAATTTTACCTTGTTCAGCAAATTATTTTTGGTTATATGTTAGAAATTATAAGAAAAATGTTCAGTTATATTTAAATTAATTATATTAAATATATTTGACAATTTTGTTACAGTTTCTAGCATGTATTTATTATATATATGTTATGTTTAATATTTGTTCTGTCTAGGTTTGTTACATATGTTTAAAGAATTGTTTTAGCTATCATGGAAAGGTATTGTAGGCCTCTGGTTGTTGGGTATAGGGTAACTTGCTCTTGTAAGGTATTGTACATTTTTTTGTTTGTTTAGTTAGCTTATGGCCAATTAGTGTTACAGATTGTTCCATTCTCAGTTGTTGATAACTTTGCTCCTTTTGTAATGATGGAATAGTTTATGCAGTGTGGGGGTGCCTCTGCCTGTACTTGCAAGGAAAGCATTGTGCCACCCTTCGACTGCATTGTTACTTTTAACCTGTTTATTTAGTGTACTTAGGTAGACGTTCCACCAGGGAATTTGGAATTTTGGTTGCCTTCTGTGTCCTGATCTGTGTAGCCTTCCTACCCATGTGTCTTCATAGTAATCTAATAGAGGGCTTAATTTGGTTTCATTTTTTTTATAATAGGGGCTGTCTATGAGTAAGTAGGTTGTTAATGTTCTGCTACACTCTGTAACAGGAACGTAGGCTATTGCAATTAATTTATTTACCTGGTAGGCAAAAGTGCTGTCATTACAGTATTCTGAACTTAAGGCAGATTTATGTATATGTTTCCATATACATTGGTTAAAATGGTAGTAGCAACCTTGGATTGCTGTGTGAGGGTATGTTTTTAGGACTGAGTTTATCATTGCTTTCTCAAAGTCAATGATAATTCTTTGGGGGAAGTAATTGTTTGTTTGTTCTTTTATTTTATTTAGTATATCTGTGTAGGTTGTTTGCTGTTTGTTGGGTAGTAGGGTATATATGAAGGGAATATTGCAGTTCTGATAGTGTCCATGGCTGGTGTATAATTGATAGAAAGGATTTGGGCATACTGAAAATGTACCCTCCATCATCCATGTTTCGCATTGGTTTAATTTTAACAGATTGTCAGCTGTAGCAAACATTATAATTCTTTTGTCCTTAGATGCATTGTCGTATAGAATGAAAGGTTTGTCATTATGAGTTAATCTTAGTTCTGGGGGAATTTGGACGTCCTCAAAGGTTTTTGGGGCAGGTGGAGTGGCTGCAGTTGTTCTTTTTTGCCTAGCTATTGCCCTTTTTAGAGAGTCAATGGAAGGGAGTTGGCTTGAAGCATGTTGGGGGAGTACTTTTAAGTGTTCTTTAAGGATAGTTGTAGTAGGGAGGTCTGTGCTAGTACTAACTTCTTTTAGAGAGTCAAGCATTTGTCTAATTTCTACTTCAGTCATGTTGGGAGGGTGGTTATGTTCTGTTGTATCGGTTACAGTTGTTTCTTGTGTTATAGCTCGACCATAACATTTGTTACTGAAATATTTACTGCATTTCCAAAATACTTTCAATTCATGCTGTTTCTCCTGTGTATATGTATAGCCCATATAACATAAAAGCATTCTGCCTTTTTGAGAAGTTATACATTTGTCTCCTTCAGTCATTTTTCTTTTTTCTTTCTAAAGTAAATACATGTTGCATAGAGATATTTAGTATTGTTTCTAAGTTAATTATTTGCATTTATAACATTTTCACTGTATATTTACCAGTTTTTTTGTTTGTTGTTTGGAGGGTTGTGCTGTGTCTTTGGATGCTTTACTTGTCTTTATTTTGTCGATGGTTCTGTTGAGAAAAGAGAGTTATTGTACATGTTTTGTTTTCTATTAGTGGATTGCTTCCCATAAGGAAGTTTTCTGGCTAGTTTTTCTTTTAAAAGTTGTCTCACTTATTTTAGTTTATATGCTTACTTTTGATTTATAGTTGATGTAGTTTTAAAAGTTTTTTTTTCTGTAACTTTAATATATCTGCAAGACATGGTAAGATGGAAAGAAAATGTTTTCGTTATTGTGGTTTAACCGCTTCAGCGCTCATGACAAGGTCAGCTCGTCATGGGCGTTACCTGCGCTACGCGCATGACGAGTTGACCTTGTCACGTAACGCGGGATTTTTGAAATCTCAGCGCGCAGCGGGAAAACCGCTAGCGCGCATGCGGTTAAATGTTTATTCTTAGTTTTGAGTGCTACGTTTAGTAGGTATTATAAGGTAGTGGTACTTACTTTTCTTTTTTGTAGCCTTTTTTTGAATGTTGAAGGTTTTTCTTCTGGTGAAAATCTGGCAGAGTTTTCCCTTCTTTGCGTTTTGTGGTGCAAAGTATTATCTAGTTTTCTATTTGCTTTATTTTATAGTGTTTGTCTAATGTGTTGGTTGTTTTTATTGGTTGGCCTAATTATTTGCTGTTTTTCATTGGTTGCTTGAGACTTTTTGAATTTTTTTGACAGTTATGTGGTTTATATGGAAGAGGTTAATTATGTTTTATTTTCGTGGAAACTTTTTTTGCAATCTTTTTATTTATAAATCTTTTATAGTGTGAGATGTTTAATATTTTATATGTTAATATGTTTAGAATGTATTATGTTTTAGAAATGTTATATTTATTAAATTTGTCAATGTTTCGTTAGTTAGTGATTATAGTATGTTTTGTTTTATATAATTATGTTGAGTTATATTAACATTTATCATGTTTTTTTCGTTTTATATTGTATTTTTCATGCTGTATAGAGACTTCGATTAAATGTGTTTCTGTATTTTTGTAGTCTATATTTTTGTTTTCGATATTTTTGCTTCTGTCTTTATATTTATTGAAAGTCGATATATAATGTTATCGATATTTTTTTATATCAATATTGTTGTTTTCGATTTTTTTTTACTTGCGATATTGTGTAGTCGATATTTGTGTAGTTTCTTGTTTTGTTAGTCGATATTTTTGTATTCGATATTTTTACTTCTATATTTTGGGTAGTCGCTATTCGGTCTGGCGATATTGTTTCAGTGATCCTCTTTTGGGACCTACCAATGCTGAGAGGGCTCCTATTTGGTTATCGGGGGACCGCCACCAAGTAAGGCGAAAAGGTTGGCCATTGGTACGTGGGCAGGAACACAGGTGCCCTCTCCTCGACGTTGGTTTAGCACGACGCTGCGATGTGCTGGGGCAGCAGCCAAGTGCGCCTGGAGCTAATCTGTCCCCTGTCGGCTGCCACCCTCACATGGCGTTACAAAAAAAGGGGGTCAACCCAAAGAGTCACTGGGACCTGGGGAATAACGTGTTATAGAAAGGGAGGTCCCAGAACTGAGGAATGAACTAAACAATTTTCATTAAGAACACTCTATGTAGTACGTTTTGAGAACACAATGTTGTTTATTCACATCGTGTTCAAAAGCACATCAATGCATATGTTCATTTTGAAATACTGTACATGAATCATAGTATTCAGTGCCCACATAGGAGGGAGGGGGAAGGGTGTGTGGTAATTGGGATAAGTGCAGTTTAAGGATGTGAAAGGTCAATCGTACATTTCTTATGTAAAACAATAAACAGTGGCTTCACAGGGGAGCCATACATGAATAAATCTAGTTTCTCTTTTGTACAATGCCATCCGGTCATACACAGTGTTATTAATCACACGTATATCAGGTGGCGGTGGGGTTTGGTCTACGTTTCGACCCTGGGATGGTAGGGGTACTGTCCCTTACATAGCGGGTCTTCTTCAGGACGAGGGAAAAGTGGTGGGCATGGTTCCTAAAAAGGGGGAGTTAAAAATTATCATTAGGTTATGTCCCAAGGGGATCATGAACATACAGAGAGGTATATCAAGGAGTATTGTCACACAAAACGGCTTAGGGTAAATGCACTGGTTGCTAAGGCAGAACATACCCGTAAAAATACTCTCACACACTTGAATGCATCCAGCATCACAGAAATTTGCTAAGGGCACATGCGGTAGTTGGTTAAGGCAGTGTCTACCCATTAGAAATAATAAACTCACATACATTGAATGAAAACACCACAGACTTACATGCGCGCATGGCGCGAGCGTAGCGGTGCCTCACGTGGGGAATTCCGGATGGCAGGGATCGGACCTCGTCTACAAATACACAATATGAGGCCTAAGTAAGAGCCAGGTGGATGTCAGACAAAGCATGGCCAAATCATGAAAGGAATAGTTCCATCACCTCTATCGCGGCTTCAGGCTAAATCAGGAAAGCGGTCGAACATACCGCAAATGCCGTGGAGGGAAGATTGGGGGCATAGTCTTAGAAATATAGCGAGAGGGGTGAGCCTTCACAAATCGCGCTGGGCGGAGCAGGCTGGATGTTTACCTGGTCTCGGATTTCTCTCGTCAGCGTCCCTGACTGCCGGTGTGCTGTCACTGTGGCGAACTGCCGATGGTGGGGGCGGGATATGACTGGGAAACTATCTACATCACGTGACGTGTGTAGAAAAGGAAGATAGACTCGCGGTCGTGTTACCATAGTGACCTGTGGCAACGGACAGATTTTTGGGGAGAAAAACAGTGGTTTTCTTCCAATAGAGTCTTAAAAAGTAATTTAAAGGGAGAATCTAGTCCGTTACATAAATTGCGGAACCTGCCTAAAACACATAAATTGGAACACAATCCCGTAATCCATGATTGCTACAAAAACGGGATACCTTCCCAAGGTCACTTTAGGAGTATGTACTAAAAAATATACATAGGTATATCACTGGGGTCGCTGTAAGAGCAAGTGCTAATTAGAGAATAAGTGCGTAATTTTTAAAGACGGTTAACTGCCGCGCAGGGTGTTAAAAGCATACTTACAGCGAGTCAGATGTCTGGGCCGCAGTATTGGTGCATGTTAAAAACCATGTGTGCACAGGAGGTAAGAAATGAATGTAATGTATCAAAAAGTTGTCGTTTAGCTACCACACAGGGTGCTAGGAACGGCAGGTCACACACAAATTATTACAAAGGTCTCAGGTAGATTATTACTGGACAGGTGAAACATCTAACTGCAAGGATTTTTGGTTGGCGCACAGGCTTCAATGTTTTGATTTTGCGCTAATGTAGCGTGCTCCAAAGGTATCACTCTCTACCTCTTAGAGTGTTGTAAACATAATTGATTAAAGCATCCTCTGAATAGGGGATGACCCGCTGGGCACAGCTTGCGATCCGCTATACAGCGTTCAAATTTTAAATATAGTAATCCAATAGAAATTCTCGTTTTAGAATATGTTTATTTCGAAGATAATTGTATTCATTAGCTTCAAAGTTGATTTCATATAGATGAATTTTACATGACTTTGATTTTCATTTTTCCACAAATATTTGCAAAGCGTTCCCAATGCATTTTGTGCACAAGGTGCACTTCATCAGGGGAATCTAAACAAAAAGATTAATGGGCTCAATGTGAGGATAACATCCTACCGATATGTAGGTAAACATAGTTATACTAAAATTACATCAACTGCCTTGAAATAATATTCGGTGTGATTAGTTTATTAATGTGCAGCGATATTTTAGCACATAACCTGATGGTTGAAAATAATAAAATAATAAAATAAAATGTAGCGTGAAGAGAATCGAGACGGGTATTCAGGATAGTGAGTAAATCGTCAAAAGCGTTAGCTGAAGTGATTAATGTTCAAGAAGGCGTGAATCATGCGTTGTCAGTCAGTGAATATTAAAAACGTGTAAATGATCGAGAAAAGATGTCTATTAACTCGGTGAGTCTGGGTCTAAACGCTAAGTGCTTAGTGATTCTGTGGATCGTTACAAAAAATAAATAAACTCGAAGGGCGTCTTACCTGCAGTCATGCAAGAGTTCTAGTTCGCACAAAGTTTTCCTCTACGGTCATGCCGGAATCGAAAACGAACCGGCATTTCCTCCGTTAAGAGTGTTTGAAAGTCAAAATAGGACTATGGTGTTAACCGAGGGTTAGTCTGGGCGCCATCTTTGAGTGGTAAAGTGAAACGATCGTGAAGAAAGGGTGAATGTGAGAAATATGTGTAATAGATGATGATGCAACTAAGATGTATGCTCTCATTAATGAGGATACCACACCATCAACCAACAAAAGAAATAAAGAGAACAACTTGAAACAACTAATATACCTGACGAAACGAGAAATCAATCAGAGACTGCGAGTACTCTGATTAAATATCACAGAGCACAGGGAATTCCCAGAGGTCTGAGAGTACCTTTAAAACCACTATTGTGCGGGGCGTGGCTTGGACGGCAGTGAGAATGGCCGCCTAACCGGGAGCTCCGTAGTCCAGGAGAGCGACTACAACCCCGATCCCGGTGATCCCCCACATGAAAGTGCTTAAAAACCAAAGACTCCGACACCTGAAGTTATGAGGCACACTCCGGTGACTTGAGAGACGATCGCTGCTGCCTGTTTTGCTCATTTTCCAGGTCTGCTGATCAATCGGGCTCCGACATCCGAAGTGGGCAAAATGGCGGCGCCCAGTCGAGAAATGTGCGCCTGACACCGAACACTGGAAAAGTCCTCTACTGCCAGCATCTACTTGCTGCATGCCCGACCAGAGATGTGGACCACCCAAAGCGGAATACGGGACCACTATGAGGTGAGCAGCGCCTATGTGCCCTCCGCTGCACCCTGATAACCGCCCGACGTGCCTGACTCCAAAATGGCGGCGGTTCCACCGAAACTCCGCGTTATGAACACGCTATGAGCTCCTGACAACCTGTAAAGTGCACAATTTCAACAGCGTGCGGGTTATTCTCTCTATTAGAGCGACCCACCTTGATCTGCCAAACACAGGAGTAGCTGCCCTACACTCAGCGCTGCCAGGCACTCGGGCCCCAAGACCCGCCCACATCTTAGTGCTTCTCCCCATGTAAGTGTTTATTTTAACACGACTAGAAGCTACTGACCTACCTGTACCTTGTGCCTGCTGCCATAATAGCTGTGCCCCTGCTTCCCACGAGGCCTCCAAGGGAAGAAGGTAACCCTCGATCCCGAGTTCTATGTGAAAAGAGCGCTGCTCTACCCCTCACTACTGGGCATCACTCGCGAGCCGCTAGATACTGCCAAAGAGGTCACTCTCCTACAGTGTCCTCCTACCAGATTTCTTCAAGGCCGTCCTGCACCCCTTAGCGAACAACTCCACAGCCGATCTGTGTACGACACAAGTTTGGGGTCTTGAGCAACGACTACAACCTTCTTCAACTCCGCCTGGGTAATATCTCCACCTGGGTAAAATAGACACCACCTCTTCAGCACGCCGCGATGTCGATGTCGAACAGAGAAGACAGGAACATTATCAAGAAAGTGAAGCCAGACCCACTGATCTCGGACTCCCCATTAAGAGCAAATCAGACATGGCAGCCACAATGGAAATGATCCTTAACAAACTGGCAGACCTCCACGAAATCTCAAAATCTACCAAGGCCAACACTGACTCTATGCAGCTAGAGCTCACAGCTATCAGAGCCGACATGAACACAATAAGCACAGGTTTGGGGGCGGCCGAACAACGTATTAGCGATGTGGAAGACCTATCTCGGCAATCAGCGACAAAGATTCAATGCCTAGAGACCAATACGGACACTCTTGGACGCCAAAACGCGGAGTTAGAGGATCGGAACAGATGGGGGAACATCAGAATCTTTGGCGTGCCAGAGAACTCTGAGAAAGACGCAGATTCCTGCGTGGCCTTCCTGGAGACATGGATACCCATGATCACCAAAATTGAATTTCCGCACGGCCTTGAGCTGGATAGGGCACATAGGATTCCCACCTTTGCTACTAAAAGCTCTAAAGGCCCCAGACCGATGATATGCAAACCGCTCAGATTTCAACACGTCGAGATGATCCTCCAATTCGCAAGAAGAAACCACTCCATCATGTGGGAAGGCCAAAGAATCATCTTCACACAGGACTTTTCCAAGGACACGGTAGAAGTCCGTAAGGGTTTCCTGGACCTTCGAGACAAGCTCAGATCCAAAGGCATTGCCTTCTCCTTCGCAGGTCCGACAAAGTTCAGAATCACACTAAATGGCCACCCAAGATTCTTCACGGACCCCAGAGCCCTTGCAGACCTACTCGAAGATCGTCGTGAACAAGAAATGGATCAATCGACCGGCCTCTCCAACAAAAGGAAAACATGATCTCCAACTACTCATGCGACATCGTATGGATTGTCTGTACCCCCTACTAACCAGCCTTGGACTGTTTCACCGGGCTTGAGAATAAGCCCCTCATCAAACCTCCTAGTTTGATGTCGTCCATTCAACTCTCCTGTATCGTGAGTTTATAGACTTAAGTTGTGTTGTGAGTTTATCGCGAGTTTATAATTTCTATAGTCTACAAGACTACGCCATTTCTGACTCCGTAGGTCTCATGTTTCTCTGTTGAGGCACATTAGTGTTTGACTGATAATAACTTAGCTTCAAATGTTGCATAAACCAGATTCTTAAAAGTGGAACTATTCACCACCAAATGTTCCCTATATTGGGTCTGTCCCCTGTTACTTGCCACTTTCCTGTTTAATATTTTGGGATTGCTACTTGCTTCCATCGTATTACTCCTGTTCTGCCTAGCACAGTACTGTCGTCGTACTCCCTATAAACGATTTTGGGGGGAGGGGAGGGAGGGGAGGGAGGGGGGGACACTGGGTAGAATTGGGAAGGGGGGGGAAACGGGAGTTAAGAGAATTCAGAGATTAAGAGTTTTTTCCTATATTTTGTATTGCTTTTTGCTTATGTTTCTTTCTTACAGGTACAGAATCCACCTCTCACTGCACCCTCAATTCTTACTTGACTGCTGTACCTTACATTCTGTACTCAGAGTTGCATCTCCTCACACTGTTCCATGCAAATTAATCACAAGGTCCCAAATCTTACGCCAACCGCCCTGCCGGCACGTGCGAGCCATGACAACACGCATCACTAGCGTCCTCCCGCCAGAACACTACCAAGCGACAAAGACCCGCACCGATGTCTAACACTAAATCACTAGCCGACGACCTTAACATAATCTCCCTCAATGTCAAGGACCTCAACCATCCGATAAAAAGGCGGAAGGTTTTTGACTACCTTGCCAAATCAAAGGGGGACATTGTCTTGCTCCAGGAAACCAAACTGTCAGAAGAAGACTTGAAATTTCTAAACGTACATTGGTCGTCACATATATTGAACTCACCAGCGAACCACAAAAAAGGAGGTGTAATCACCTTACTAGCGAAAAAATCCAACCTGAAGCTAGTCTCACACTCTCACGACACGGAGGGTAGACTGTCAGTGGCCCACTTACTAAGGGAAGACGATCCCATACATGTAATAAACATATACGGCCCCAACTCTGATTACCCGGAATTCTGGGACTCGGTCTCTCGCTCCTTAGAACCCATCCCACAAGACGACCTATTGATAGTGGGGGGCAACTTCAACCTCCCCATGGACCCACTATTAGACAGACAATCCAAATGCTCATTCCACCCCTCCCGATCGCATGAAGCCCTCCTTCGCCTTTGCGACAGATACTGCCTAAAAGACTCCTGGCGCCTCCATAACCCAGATGGGAGGGACTACACCTTCTATTCCGCCCCACACAAATCATACTCACGCATTGACTTTATCCTAATCTCGAGCCCCTTCACGCACCTGATAGAGGAAACTGAAATAGCCCCTAAACTAGTATCTGATTACGCCTGTATACGTACCAAGCTTGCTGGTTCCAGGACAGTCCTTCCCCCGAGAAGGTGACGCTTCAACGATGAAATGCTGTCAGACCCCGCAAACAAATTGCTAATAGCAAACGCCATTGACGAATATCTAGTTTTAAATGACACCCAAGATACCACACCCAACACCCTGAGGGACGCACTCAAAGCCACAATCCGGGGGGTCATTATCAATATCAGAGCGAAAACAAACAAAGCCCTAAATAAAGAACTAGAGTCATTGGAACACCAGATTGGAACCTTAGAATCCCAACACAAATCCAACCCACTTGATGCAAAATCGCTGGATTTACTAACCAAAAAGAAATACGAATACAATACCATTACCAGCAGAAGAGCGGGAGTGTGGATTAACCGATTCAATGCCCTGAAACTTTGTGAGGGTAACAAAGCAGGTAAACTCCTTGCTTCCTACCTTAAGCATAAACAGAAATTATCCACCATATCCTCCATAAAAGACTCCGCAAATAACACCCACACCAAGCAATCTACTATCCTTGACACATTTAAGACTTTCTACGAAAACCTCTACAATAACGACAAAACATTGGACTTGACAGCCTGCACCGATTACCTTGACTCATTACAACTCCCCAAACTACCAGAATTAGACAAGACTCAATTAGGTTCCCCCATTACAAGCACAGAGATCACAGCAGCCATCAAAACCCTGAAGAACAATAAGGCCCCGGACCAGACGGCTTCTCAGCGACATTCTATAAAGCCTTCACAGACCAACTCAACTCCCCGCTCCCAACCCTTTTCAACTCCACAGCGACCAGTGGAAGCGTTTCCCCATCAATGAGCGAGGCTACGATCATAGTTATTCCCAAAGAAGGGAAAGACCCTCTCCACACTAAAAACTACCGTCCCATATCTCTAATAAACCTCGACTGCAAGATCTACGCTAAAATCTTGGCGAACAGACTAAATTCCGTTCTCCCTAAACTAATTAGCCCTGCACAGGTTGGTTTCCTGAAACATAGGATGTCAAACGACAACACAAGGTTACTGTGCCACCTTCTGGAAAAAGCAAAGGTCTCTTCCTCTCCAATGGTAGCGATAACCTTGGACGCGGAAAAGGCCTTCGATAAGGTCTTGTGGTCTTTTCTCCAGCAATGTATGCACGCCTTCAACCTCGGCAACTCCTTTGCCAAAATGGTGATGGCCCTATACTCCGCCCCATCTGCCAGAATAGCTATAAATGGTACCCTCTCACAACCGTTCCGACTCTACCAGGGAACCAGACAGGGTTGTCCACTTTCCCCAGCGCTCTTCCTCCTGGCCCTTGAACCCCTCCTGACGGACATCAAAAGCAACAAAGACATAGCGGGAGTTTCTTTCGGGGACACACGAGTAAAATTAGCAGCGTACGCTGACGACATTTTAATCGCTACAGAGGACCCTACAAATTCCATTGCTGGGCTCATGTCCTCAATTGACAAATACTCCTCCCTATCTGGCTATAAGCTAAATAGGGATAAATCCGAGGCCAAACCCCTTAACATCCACACCACTAGGGAAGTCTTAGGAGACTCGGGATTAACTTGGCAAACCGATGCAATTAAGTATTTGGGGATAGAATTTACTGACGAACTTCTGAGCACCCTCAGACACAATGAGACCATGACCCTTGCCAAAATCAAACGATTGCTCGATGGTTGGTCCCATTCGTTTCATCACATGGTGGGGTCGAATAGAAACCATAAAAATGATGATATCTCCTTTGGTTAACTACCTCAGCACAATGCTTCCCCTTATCCTTTCCAAAGATTTCCATAGTAAATTAGATAAAATGATTTCGTCCTTCCTATGGCAGGGCAAGAAAGCCAGAATCAGTTTGAAAGAACTATGGTTAGATAAAAGCCTGGGGGGAGTAAAGTTGGCGGACTTCAGACTATATCAAACCTTTCTAGCAAAACAGGGCTCGTACTGGATAACGCCACAGACGGACTACACCCCGGTGTGGCTATCTGTGGAAAGATCCATCCTCCATGGCCTCGACCCCTCCGCCCTGCTCACCATCAAACTTCGGCCCACCTTAGGCTCGGGCCCCATCTTTAAGAACACCAAAACAGCTCTACTTCAAGTAAGCAAGCACTTAACACACTAATTTCGGAACTCAAACTGGGAGTCACTCTGGCACAATAACACCTTCACATACAAAGGGAAACCACTTCACTACATCCCTTGGGTGGAAAAAGGTATACATTTCTCCCACCAACTCTCTGAGGGGTCGTCACCGCTCTCCTTCAGTGAGTTGCAAAACAGATATCACCCCCATCAAATAGAATTCTACAATTTTTTGCACGTCAAGGTAGCACTTGCGAAAGCGAACCTAAATGACGCCACCCCCTCCCTCCCTGGCTTCCTCACTTCACTAAACAAACTTGGCCATCAAGTCTCGAGAATTTACAAACTAATTCGGCCTCAATCAACCACCTTAACCAAGGCCCTCCAACTCTATTGGGAATCTTTCTCTTCCACACCAACCTCAGAAACAGAGTGGGCCAGAACATGGGAATCCACCACACGTCACAAAATAAGCCCCACTCTCTCCCAAACGAAATTCTGGCTACTCCACAAAGCCTTCTGGACACCTAGGAGACTATTCCTACACAATATCAGGGACGACGACGCCTGCTGGAATTGCAAAGCAGAGGGTGGAGACCTTGAACACTTGATATTCAAATGCCCATGCGTCACATCCTATTGGGACCGAATCTTTGATCTCATTTCCAAAGCCTTACATATCTCGCTCCCGAGAGAATTCTCGACGCTCGTACTGGAATTTACCAAAGCCGTCACACTCAATGAGAACGATAAAGCCCTACTTGACCTAATGTTGACGGCGGCGGTTAAAATCATACTGAATAACTGGAAAGACACGAGCAAGGCATCTTTCCCCCATTGGCTTAACTGGGTCATCAACCTCAGAGGAGCCGACAATATAGCCCTCGCCTCCACCCCTTGGCGTCCCCCATATAGAAAACTCTGGTCCTCACTAGATGTCTACTTCGACTTACACAAACCACCATGATCACCCGTGGGAGCAGCGTGCCTCTTGTATAACCACCCATCCAACCCCATCCAGGGGTGTCCTTGATACGTTAAATCTAGTTGACGTGTGTTTTGTTGATGTGTTAAGTCACGCTTCCGCACACTTGGTCTCATGTCAGTGACCTGATGCAACTCTCCTATGTATATGTATATTTCGTATGTATATTTCGCATGCATATTCCATGTGTATTCTTATTTCTCTGATGTACATTTATTTGCATACGTTTACTCTTTATGCGTATATTTCACATGTTTTATTTTGTTTTCATTGTTCCTTTACCCTTACCCCCCCTTTTTCATTTATCTGTAAGAATGTACATACAGCTGTTCATCTCTTAAAACTCCTAATAAAAAACTTCTGAACTCAAAAAAATAAAAATAAAATAAAAATAAAAGCAAAAAAAAAACAAAAAAAAAACACTATTGTGCAGAAACAACCCGAAATTTGTAGAGTGTTGGTACGCAATATTAAACAAATGTTCCTTGGATCTAATTTTACTCATAATCGAAGAACTATCCAGAGTTTTAGAAGATCTACAAAACAATGCGGAATGGGACAGCAACTGTGGACGACCCCAGAAGCAAGTCAGGTTCACTCCGGAGGAACACCGAGATAGATCGACCCGCCACAAGAACTACAGGTGGTAATGGATAACCCTGTTGTGAACATATCAAGCTATAGCCTCAATGAAAGCGAAATCCAAGTGCTCAGCCGCGGTTTATCCTATGTTCCCACAGCATTGCCTAATGCATTCAACATCAAGGCTGAACTACACAAGTTCTTTCGAAAGATAAGGTTAAGATATTTTTTCAGGAACTCACCGCCTATAACCCAGAAATATCACACCGGTCTGAAAATTCCCTCGACTTTTGTTCCACCAGCTCATGCCACGACGCAAAAAATCCTAACATATGAGACAGTGGTACTTCGAGACGTCCAAAAAATTCTGGCTGATAAAAAAGACACTAAATTCAACATAAGCCAGACAGAGAAGATGGCCTTCAAGAACCTTAAAGAGAACAAAGAGGTTATCATAAAACCGGCAGGCAAGGGTGGGGCCATCGTGATACAGGATGCATGCAAGTACAAAGAAGAAGTGATGAAACAGCTCAATGATGGTGTGAGCTATAAGAGCGGTGACGAAGGAACGATTAGACCAAGGGTTTTTATCAGAACAAGAATTCCAATACCTTAACCAAAAAAAAACCCGTTTACCAACCATATATACACTACCCAAAATCCACAAGGACATGTTAAACCCACCAGGACCCCCTATAGTCTCGGGCTGTGGTTCTTTGTTGGAACCACTGTGCCGCTACATCGATTTCTTCCTAAAACCCATTGCAGAATCAACAGATACATATCTTCGTGACACCACCCACACCATTAACATCCTAGACGGTACCCCTTTTGACCCATCCAAACAGCTGTTGGTAACATGTGACATCATGTCCCTTTATACCAGCATTCCCCAAGAGGAAGCTTTGAATGTGATCACACTGGCTGTGGATCAACGTAAAGCCCCTGTCTTTGTCCCAACGCATTTCATCATCCTACTTCTCAAAATTGCTATGATGCGCAACTTCTTTTTCTTTCAGAACAATTTTTATTTACAGACCAAGGGAGTATCCATGGGGGCGACCTTTGCCCCTAATTTGGCGATTATTTTCATGGCAGCATTCGAACAGCATTTCATACTGAACGACTCTAACCCTTTTCGGTCTCATATAGACCTATGGATGCGCTACATAGGTGATATCATTGTGGTTTGGACCGGCGAAGCAACAGAATTAACAGCCTTCCGTACCTGGCTCAATGCAAGATCCCAAGACATCCAATTCACTGCCCAATCAGACTCGGCAAACATTAATTTCCTTGACCTATGTATCTATGTGGAGGAAGATATACTGTGCATATACTGTGCACAACTTTATACAGGAAACCGGCAGAAAGAAACTCCCTGCTTCAATATTCCAGCCACCACCCCAGAGCTTTACGGGACAACCTCCCTTTCGGCCAATTTCTCCGGATCCGGAGAAATTACTCCAAAAAAGAGAACTACATGATGGAATCAGAAGATCTAATCCAACGCTTATTCGAACGTGGCTACCCTAAGAGGATGGTCAAACGAGCGAGGAAACGAGCATTGTTTCAGCCCTCAAGAGTCTCTTCTACAGAGTAATGTCCGTGAAGACAGAGAGATAGACCGTTTGATTTGTTTGACCACTTTCTCCACTAAGAGTAATGAGATTAAGAAAACTATTAACAAACACTGGCAACTTATTAGTGATGACCTCCAACTTGAGACTCCCCCCATGCATTCCTTTAAAAAGGCAAAGAACATCCGAGAGCATGTGGTTCGAACCTTCCTTGAGACACAGACAACCCCGACCATAACATCAATGTGGAACCTGCCACCCATCACGGGGCACCATAAATATGGTAATTGTAAAGCCTGCGCGAACACCATCCAAACAAAGGAATTCCAAAACAAGCACCACAAGATTACTCTCAAAGAACACACTAATTGCAACACCTCTGACATAATCTACTGCATCATATGTCCGTGTAAGTTGATATACATCGGTCAGACACAGCAAAAAGTCAAAGTAAGGATTCTGCAACACAGCAGTCGCATCAGATGCGAAACAGCAGGTGCTCCACTCGTGGACCATTTCAAATTGAAAGGACACGCACAGGACAATTTCACATGGATTGCCCTTGAACGAGTTTCTCTGGGCCCTAGGGGCGGCAACATCGGCCCACTACTTAACACGTGTGAACTGAAGTGGATAACCTTTTTTAATTCCATCAATAACGGACTCAAGGAGATGGATAGCAGCTTCACCCAACTTGCACTCCTGTGAAACCCCAAAGTAACCTCGCCCCCCTTTTTACATACACTGAACTTCCTATTATACCTCATTTTTTAGATAGCCTTAACCACCTTATGTGGCAGTTAGATGTTTCACCTGCCCAGTAATAATCTACCTGAGACCTTTGTAATAATTTGTGTGTGACCTGCCGTTCCTAGCACCCTTTGTGGTAGCTAAACGACAACTTTTTGATACATTACATTCATTTCTAACCTCCTGTGCAAACATGGGGGCATATTATCAAGGGGGTTTATCTCCGCTTTTTTTGGCTTTAAAAGCCAAGAAAGCAGAGATAAAATTATCTCCCTATTACCTAGCTGTCTCTAACACCAGTTAGCGACATCTAGTAGGAGATAGCGACCATCTTGGGCCCCGCTTTGCATGTCAGTGATATTTATCACTAATGACATGCAAAGTCGGCGTGCCAAGATGTTAGCGACTGGAAACAGTCGCTAACATCGCTATCTCCTATTACCAACTTATGGAGATATTCGCGCTAAGCGGGAATATCTCCAAAAGCTATAACCTGCCCCTGAGCAGTTCTTAGCCATGCTATCCAATGGTAGGTGGATAACATGGCTAAGAGCATTAGCTCGGTAATGCATGAATATCGCTGACTTTTCAGCGATATTCATGCATTTTGGCCGATTTTTATCACATAGGAGATAAACCTTGATAAAAGCAAGGTTCCTAAGTGATAAAAATCGCCGCAGCTCGGCGATAAAAATATCGCCGCTAAACCAACATAGCGATAATTATAGCTAGTTGTTGGTAATATGCCTCATGGTTTTTAACATGCACCAATACTGCGGGCCAGACATCTGACTCGCTGTAAGTACGCTTTTAACACCCTGTGCGACAGTTACGCGTCTTTAAAAATTACGCACTTATTCTCTAATTAGCACTTGCTCTTACAGCAACCCCAGTGATAAACCTATGTATATTTTTTAGTACATGCTCCTAAAGTGACCTTGGGAAGGTATCTTGTTTTTGTAGCAATCATGGATTACGGGATTGTGCTCCAATTTATGTGTTTTAGGCAGGTTCCGCAATTTATGTAACAGACTAGATTCGCCCTTTAAATTACTTTTTAAGACTCCATTGGAAGAAAACCACTGTTTTTCTCCCATAAAATCTGCCCGTTGCCACAGGTTACTATGGTAACACGACTGCAAGTCTTTCTTCCTTTTCTACACACGTCACATGATGTAGATAGTTTCCCAGCCATATCCCGTCCCCACCACCGGCAGTTCACCACAGCGACAGCACACCGGCAGTCAGGGACACTGACGAGAGAAATCCAAGACCAGGTAAACATCCAGCCTGCTCCGCCCAGCGCGATTTGTGAAGGCTCACCCCTCTCGCTATATTTCTAAGACTATGCCCCCAATCTTCTCTCCTTTGCGGTACGTTCAACCGCTTTCCTGATTTAGCCTGAAGCTGCGATAGAGGTGATAGAACTATGCCTTTCATGATTTGGCCATGCTTTGTCTGACATCCGCCTGGCTCTTACTTAGGCTTCATATTGCGTACTTGTAGACGAGGTCCAATCCCCGCCAAATCCGAATTCCCCACGTGAGGCACCAATACGCTCGCGCCATGCGCGCATGTAAGTCTGTGGTGTTTTCATTCAATGTATGTGAGTTTATTATTTCTAATGGGTAGACACTGCCTTAACCAACTACCGCATGTGCCCTTAGCACATTTCCGTGATGCTGGATGCATTCATGTGTGTGAGAGTATTTTTACGCGTATATTCTGCCTTAACAACCAGTGCATATACCCTAAGCCGTTTTGTGTGACAATACTCCTTGATATACCTCTCTGTATGTTCATGATCCCCTTGGGACATAACCTAATGATGGTTTTTAACTACCCCTTTTTAGGAACCATGCCCACCCCTTTTCCCTCGTCCTGAAGAAGACCCACTATGTAAGGGACAGTACCCCTACCATCCCAGGGTCGAAACGTAGACCAAACCCCACCGCCACCTGATATAAGTGTGATTAATAACACTGTGTATGACCGGATGGCATTGTACAAATGAGAAACTAGATTTATTCATGTATGGCTCCCCTGTGAAGCCACTGTTTATTGTTTTACATAAGAAATGTACGATTGACCTTTCACATCCCTAAACTGCACTTATCCCAATCGGTAAACAGTCAAAATATCGAGTTTTTAATTTCGACCTACACTTATATCGAGTTGCTAATATCGATGGGACAGAATATCGATGTCCAGAATATCGATGGCCAGAATATCGACCCTAAGGTAAGTAATATCGAAATCACTAATATCGATAGCATATATATCGATGTAAGTAATTTCGATTTACTAATATGTGTTAGAAATATTAGTTAAGTATTTAAATTAATTGTTATAATATGTGTTTAATATGTTTTTATAATTTAAAAATATATAAAAGTAAATAATATGTTTTGCTACCACAGCGGGTTGTGGGTTTATAGGGGAATAGGGTGGGAAGTAATTTATTTGTAATTAAATAATTATTTTTCAATGATTAATTTATTTTGCAATTAAATATTAATTGGCAATGATTTATTTTAATTGATTAATTGATTAATTAATTGATAATTTATGTTTATTTTTAACTAAATTATATGTTTTACTACCACAGCGGGTTGTGGGTTTATAGGGGAATAGGGTGGGAAGTAATTTATTGTAATTTAATAATTATTTTTCAATGATTAATTTATTTTGCAATTAAATATTAATTGGCAATGATTTATTTTAATTGATTAATTGATTAATTAATTGATAATTTATGTATATTTTTAACTAAATTATATGTTTTACTACCACAGCGGGTTGTGGGTTTATAGGGCAATAGGGTGGGAAGTAATTTATTGTAATTAAATAATTATTTTTCAATGATTAATTTATTTTGCAATTAAATATTAATTGGCAATGATTTATTTTAATTGATTAATTGATTAATTAATTGATAATTTATGTATATTTTTAACTAAATTATATGTTTTACTACTGGAGCGGGTTGTGGGTTTATTGGGGAATAGGGTGGGAAGTAATTTATTTGTAATATTAATTAATTTTGGGTAAAGGGGTATTTTTAGGGTTCAGGGTCAGTTTTCAGTTTTTGGGTAAAGGGGTATTTTTAGGGTTCAGGGTCAGTTTTCAGTTTTTGGATAAAGGGGTATTTTTAGGGTTCAGGGTCAGTTTTCAGTTCTTTGGTAAAGGGGTATTTTTAGGGTTCAGGGTCAGTTTTCAGTTTTTGGGTAAAGGGGTATTTTTAGGGTTCAGGGTCAGTTTTCAGTTTTTGGGTAAAGGGGTATTTTTAGGGTTCAGGGTCAGTTTTCAGTTTTTGGGTAAAGGGGTATTTTTAGTGTTCAGGGTCAGTTTTCAGTTTTTGGGTAAAGGGGTATTTTTAGGGTTCAGGGTCAGTTTTCAGTTTTTGGGTAAAGGGGTATTTTTAGGGTTCAGGGTCAGTTTTCAGTTTTTGGGTAAAGGGGTATTTTTAGGGTTCAGGGTCAGTTTTCAGTTTTTGGGTAAAGGGGTATTTTTAGGGTTCAGGGTCAGTTTTCAGTTCTTTGGTAAAGGGGTATTTATAGGGTTCAGGGTCAGTTTTCAGTTTTTGGGTAAAGGGGTATTTTTAGGGTTCAGGGTCAGTTTTCAGTTTTTGGGTAAAGGGGTATTTTTAGGGTTCAGGGTCAGTTTTCAGTTTTTGGGTAAAGGGGTATTTTTTGGGTTCAGGGTCAGTTTTCAGTTCTTTGGTAAAGGGGTATTTTTAGGGTTCAGGGTCAGTTTTCAGTTCTTTGGTAAAGGGGTATTTTTAGGGTTCAGGGTCAGTTTTCAGTTTATGGGTAAAGGGGTATTTTTAGGGTTCAGGGTCAGTTTTAGGTTTTTGGGTAAAGGGGTATTTTTAGTGTTCAGGGTCAGTTTTCCCTACTGTTGCACCCACTGGAGTGGGAATAGTAATTATTGTTAAGTAATTATATATTATATATGATTTATCATTTTATTTTTTATTAAATATGTATTATTTTTTTTTAAACAATTATTACATATATTTAAATATGTTTAAGTAATTAATAAGTATTATTTACAGTTTTTTTAATGTTATTTTAAATTTAAAAAAAATCGATATATTTAACAACGATATTTTTAACATCGATATTAATTTTTCGATATTTTGGTACTTACCATGTTGTATATAGGGCGTCGATATTTTTGCTATCGATATAATTACGCCGATATTTGTGTAGGTCGAAATTCTGTCTGTCGAAATTCTGTCATAGATCCATCCCAATCACCACACACCCTTCCCCCTCCCTCCTATGTGGGCACTGAATACTATGATTCATGTACAGTATTTCAAAATGAACATATGCATTGATGTGCTTTTGAACACGATGTGAATAAACAACATTGTGTTCTCAAAACGTACTACATAGAGTGTTCTTAATGAAAATTGTTTAATTCATTCCTCAGTTCTGAGACACCCCTTTCTATAACACTCTCACATGGCAGCCCCCAGGAATCGGAAGGACAGAACTGTCAAGGATTTATTTCCTAAATCTGGCACGGGAGGTGCAGACGTCATGCAGCGGACTGGCGAAGTAACTGATAAGCAGGATCCGAAGGAGACTAATGGCCCTATTACGCGCTCTGTCTTGGAATCACTCTTTGCAGGCCTTACTAAAGAGTTTCAAACCATGAAAAAAGACCTAACGTCCGAAATCCGTGAAATGAGCAGGGACCTTGATTCTGTGGGTGGGAGAGTGGATGACCTCGAGAACCAGACCGCAGCCAGGAATGAAGAACTATCCCAGCTTCAACGAGAGGTGCTGAGCCTCTGTGAGCCTCCAAACCCACACGGAATACCTAGAGAACCGCTCACGTCGAAACAACATTCAGATTCGAGCGGTTCCACAGGGACTGGAGACTCTGGACATAGAAGCCTTTGTGGTGGATCTGTTTCGCCACGTTGTGGGAGGTCCTCCTGACTTGGAGATCCGGCTGGATTGCACGCACCGAGTGGGCCTCAGGAGGTCAGCAACAACCCCCCGCCTGACATCTTGACATGCGTTCACGATTTTATGCTTAAGGAACGTATCCTGCGAGAGGCACGGTCGAAGCATCCTATCGAGGTGCGCTCCTGCAAGCTGCTCCTCTATCAAGACCTGGCTGCCTCCACACTTCAGAAGAGACGCAACTTCAGGCCTGTTACCGCATTTCATCCGCTCCAAGGATGTCGCCTACTCCTGGGAGCATCCCTTCAGGCTCATTTTCAAATGGGAGAGTAAACTCCGTCAAGTCTGCACTGTGGAAGAAGCATCTTCTCTCCTACGCATCCCGAGGGCGACCAGTGGTAATCCTGAGAAGCCTGTAAGCCCCGCTCTGCGGGAGGATGGTGGCCGCTGGAGGAGAGTGGAGAGCTCGCAGCCGATTTCTCATCCGGATACCGAAACTATGGCCAAGGAACGATCAGCGATTCTTCGCTCCTGGTCAGAGGACTCTACCCTCACATCCACTGACTGATAGAGCTGGTCTCTGTTGACGTGTCATTAACTTCTGCATTTTTAGTGTGAACTCTGGTGGGACTACTCTAGCAACTTGGGGTGGGTCCGGGTTGGGGTAGCGGCGGGCACCCCTGCTATCCATCCCACATCTCACCGCATGCGGTTGCCTGGGACTTTTGTGAACTCCACACATGATCATTTTATTTGGGTTTGTTGGTTTGGGGTAGTTTCATAATGGGGGTTTTCCTTTTTTCTTTCTGTGGCACCCTCCTCCTCCTCCCCTGTTGTTGCGCCATGCCCTTAGCTTGGGGCCCTGTACCTGCCCGGGTACCTCAGTCGAGCGGGATTCACTGCTGTAGCCTTACCCTAGCATCCATATGGTTTTTGATATTCGTATTGTGTCCTTGAATGTAAAGGGCCTTAACAGCCCTACTAAACGACGGGCGCTGCTGTATTATCTGGAGAATACTGACGCCCATATATGCTTACTTACACCTCCTTTCAGCTGATAGCCCTCGCCTTAGATCACGGGCATTCCCAATCCAACTGTTCTCATCTGCTACATCCAAAACTGCAGGGGTGGCCATTTTGGTCTGCTCCCGCTTTCCGGGCCGGGTGGGGGGCAAACAAGCTGAACTTAAGGGGAGGTTCCTGGCCCATGCTTTTACTCTAGACAATCATGCGTTTGTGCTGGCCTCAGTTTACAGTGAGATTCCTTAAAACGGTCATTCAGGACATTGCAGGGCTGCCAGACCGGACTGTCTTGCTGGGAGGGGACATTAACTTGGTCTTAGATGGGGACATGGACCGCTCGGGTCAGCGATGGGGTCAGACGGGGACATTATCCAATGCTGGGAAACGCCTTTTGACTGAAGCCAGGCTCACTGACCTTTAGAGACATAAACATCCGAACACAAGGGCTTACACGTTTTATTTGCACCCTCATAAAACTTACAACCGCATTGACTACTTTTTCACCTCTTACTTGCTCACACAGCGCCCTACCGAGGTTGAGATTCTCCCCTGCCCATTGTCCGACCATTCCGAGTTGCGGCTCTCTCTAACCTTTCCCCCAAGGCGAGCTAGTCGACAATTTTGGCGTCTACGGGAGGGCATGCTCCAACGTCCCTCAGTCGCGCGACAGATTGAGGAGAACATAGCGGATTACTTAGCTTTAAACAACACACCGGACGTTTCTATGACGACCCTCTGGGAGGCGCTGAAGGCGGTTCTTAGGGGTCTTTATTGGCATTGCGTCTGCAGACAATAAAGACAGGAGGGAGAAGCGCGCACACCTGTCGGCCAAAGTAGTGGAGCTAGAGCGTATTCACCAGCGCACCAGAGCGCAGAGAGTCTGGCGACAGTTGAAAGCCGCTCGAGTACAACTCGCTGGGCTAGATATTGACCGGGTGGAGTATGCCACTCTACGCCTTAAGCATTCCTTTTATGTTGGGGCAATCGATGCGGACGCCTATTTGCCAACTGCCTCCGTGCACAGCAGCAAGCGCAAAAGGTGACATTGATACACGATGCTGGGGGGCAGGAATGTAGGGAAGATGAGACGATTGTCGAAGCTTTTCGACAATTCTATGCCTCATTATATTCGGCTCAGGTACTGCCTGACGCTGCACCGTCTCAGTATCTCCAGAAAATGGCCACCTCCGCGTTGCTGCCGTCATAGGCAGAAGAACTGGAAGCCCCCATCCGAGTGGAAGAGGTTATCTCCGTGATTGCTCGTCTTAAGCATAACAAATCTCCTGGTCCCGATGGGTTCCCTTCGGGTTTTTATAAGAAATTTTGTGGGAAGCTGGCCCCTATTCTTGCGCGTGTTTTAAACTCCGTAGGGGCGACTGAGTCTTCTTCCTTCCCTTCCTCTATGCTGGAAGCTTTAATAACTGTAATACCTAAGCCGGGAAAAGATCACCTCTGCGGCTCATACCGCCCTATATCACTTCTTAATGTGGACTTGAAGATTTTTACTAACATTTTGGCGACGCAGCTCTCTAAATTTCTTCCTGGTCTGATAGATCCGGATCAATCCAGTTTCTTCCCCGGACGGCAGTGCTCGGATAATACTAAGCGCCTTCTCCATCTTATGGACCGTTCCGAGCGATTCCCGACGGAACGCATGGTCCTCTCTGTCGACGCTGAGAAGGCGTTTGATAGGGTTCATTGGCTGTATCTCCGAGTAACCCTGCTTCATTTTGGCCTTCCCGAGCGTTTCATAGCATGGATCTTCCAGTGTTATGTGAATCCCACAGCCACAGTATGGGTGAATGGGGTGGCATCAGCAGCCTTTCCGATACGAAGGGGGACTAGGCAGGGGTGTCCGCTGTCGCCACTACTTTTTGCCTTGTACATGGAGCCCATAGCCCAATGCATTCAGGATGACCCATTGATTCGAGGGATGTTCTTTGGGGGGTCTGAGCATATGCTTTGTCTTTATGCTGATGATGTGGTGGCGACCCTGGAGTGTCCTCGCGATTCCCTGCCGGCTTTTCTGGGCGAACTAGTTCATTTCGCCTTAGCCTCGGGCTTTCAGATCAATGTGCACAAGTCGCAAGCTCTTAACTTATCCCTAGAGCCTGAGACGCTGGCGCTCCTCCGGCAGAATTTTCAGATTCAGTGGGCCTAGGACGCCATTTCGTATCTGGAGCTCCGAGTGGCACATACCGTTTCTCTTACCCGACAAATGAATTACTCGCTCCGACTGAAACAAGTGCGCACCTTACTCCGTAAGTGGAGGCCTCACTCCCTCTCATGGCTCGGACGCATAGCGGCGGTGAAGATGGTGCTGTTACCTCAAATTCTTTACCTTTTTCACACACTCCCGCTGATGCCTCCCCCGGGGTTCTACAAACCTTGCAGAGGGACATAGAACGATTTATTTGGCGGGACCAAAGAGCCAGGATGCGCCGCAATCTCACTTACAGGGATCCGCTGGAAGGAGGACCTGGTATCCCAGATCTTTTGACATATTGGCGGGCGGCTCAGCTGCGGGCATTGGTGGAATGGTCTCAGCCAGAGTCCGAGAAGCATTGGTTGTTTATGGACAGGGCTCTTGCGGCTCGCACTCTTTGAAGGGTTCCCTTTCTGCCCCGTCAGCATCGCCATCTCAGTTTGTATTTATCTAAAGTGACCCGGCCCATTATGGTAGCTTGGGATCGGACTGCAACCGCGAGGGGACTTACGTTTCCATCCCCCATAACGCCTATTGTGAAGAACCCGGACTTTACACCCGGCCTTGACTATAGAGAATTCCAACAGTGGACGACCGAAGCTACCCGTTCCATCGGGCATTGTTTTTACCTTTCTGGCCTGCGCCCGTTTGAGGAATTCCGTACCGATCTTGGGCTTCCGGAAACGGAGCGATTCCATTATTTTCAGATCAGACACTGGGTGCTACTGGAAGGGGTGCGGGAGGGAGCGGAGCGGTTGCTAACGCCATTTGAGAGGTGGCTGATTTCGCAGCACAGTGATGCACGCCTGACGTCGGATCTGTATAAATTCCTGAGGGTCCCCCCGAGCACTGCGAAGACTGCGGGGCAACTGCGGTGGGAGGGCGAGCTGGGAAGGGACCTCTCCCCAAAAGAATAGAAGGACATTCACCACCGGGCCCGCCGTACGTCTCGCAATGTGGGGTCTATTGAAACGGCCACCAAATTGGCCACCTACTGGTACTTGACGCTGGTAAGGCTTCATAGAAGCAACCCCTCGCGCAGCCCGTTGTGCTGGAGAGGTTGCGGCGCGCAGGGCACCCTCACTCACCTGATATGGGATTGCCCCTCCCTGGGGACGTATTGGTCGCAAATACTAGACGAGATCGATTCCCATTTTGAGACACAGATCCCGAGATTCCCAGCCTATATCCTTCTTGGCCTCCTCAATGTCATTACCTTCCCGCTTCATTCTCGGAGAGGTAAACAAATAGCACTGACGGTGGGAGCAGCAGTAGAGAACATTCTGACTCACTGGGGGTCAGCAGTACTTCCTACTAGGTTAGGCTGGCTACACAAACTGTGGTTTATCTTGGGGATGGAGAACATTTTTCACTCTTTGACTAACTCCGAGTCTTCCTTTCACGAACTCTGGGCCCCTCTGGTAACGTTGCTGACATATGAATTTAAAGAGCTCACATGTCCCAAATATCTTTGGCTATTACGTTTGGCTGATATTCCACCGTCGCTTACTTCTGCCGCATCTGCTCCTTAAATGGTTGGGCCTCCTTGCTGGTCTACACTACACTACTCTATTGCGCAAGTTTATTTTTCTTTGGAGGAGGAGGGGAGGTGGCGGAGTGGTGGGAGGGCAGGGGGGTTTTGTATTTGTATTTGCATTTACTGTTCCTTTGCCAGACGCACAATACTCCCATGCCGGGTTGTTACCCGATGTTTGTGGAGCACACTGGCTCATTGTTCTTCTTGTGAAAATTAACAAAGATATCCTAAACCAAAATAGCACACCATGCATAATGGAGGAATCCAAGCAGTACAACTAGTAACTGACATGTTTAAGGCAACTACATTTGAAGCGAATATTTTATCCCTCTCTTGTCGACAGACATCATAGCTAATGCTAATGGCTGTACTTCAAAGGTTACAGGCAGTGTCAGAATTTAAAAATAATCTAGTAATCCAGTTGGTTAAACATTACTGCCTTTGACTAAATGATACAGCCTTCAAACTTCGCACTCTGTTTTGATGGTTGAAAAAGATGGTAGTAATTGCTATAAGTATTCCTCCATAGTCTGTCTCATAAACAGTGAAAATAAATGCAACCAGGCTTGTTCGGATAGTGAAGGCGGATCTCTCTAAATGGCATACCAATAATATTTGGGCGGACTAGCAGACGTGAAAATGTTCTCACACAATAATCTTTACCTTTTCCACACACTTCCACTCACCATCCCAGGGCGTACATTCAGAATCGGCATTATCTCTGCTCAAATTATATGTGGCAGGGGAAGCAAGCATGTGTTGGGTTAAGACAGGAGACTTGTAGACTACAAGATGAAGACCTGGTGTGGGAAAGGCGGTTTATTATACGGTGGGGTTGTGCAATCTCATAGTGTAATAAAGTCACAAACCTGTCTTGGGTCCAGTCTGGTTTGTTTGCAAGACTGTACCTCAACCCTCGGTAGCTGTGGCTTCGAGCAGTCAGGATTTTCAAAGGAACAAGTGAAAGCATTTAGAAGTACCAAATAGAGGAATAAGAAAGAAACACGACACAAAGAAAATCCGACACCAATTAAAAATAAATAACTCAAATTCAACTTTTGAGTGTTGCGTCTCTGTTTCCCAGGCTGCGCATTAGTGGTTGTGGTGATCAAATGATTGTGGCTACCAACTGGCCAAGGCAGTCTTCTAGTTTTTGTGGTTTTGGTGCTATCTGGAAGTCAGCCAACTAACTCTAGGAGTTTACCTCTTCTGTCTGAGGTTCAGAGATAACTTTTCCTCAAGCAGGGCACCACAGGCACAGTTTTCTCTTTCCTAGCCTAAAGATCAACAGGTGCAGTCCAGTCTTTAGTGCAGTCTCCCTTTGCCGTGTCCAGGGAACAGCAAGGCAGTACTTTGGTCCTCTCTCCAGTGCAGATGTGATCTGAGGTCTGGGTACCAGTTTTATGCCCTCTGAGTTGCAGTGTTTACTAGCCAATATGCTATCAGATCCCCTCCCCCCGTTAGACAGCCTTCTGCAAAGTGTGGTGTCTAACTATCCCAGAGCTTAATGTTCTACCCACTCTCAAGTTAGCAGAAACCCTCTCTTGGTGTGTGGAGCCTGATAACCTACCATAGTGGTGTGGCTACATGTCCATGGGAAAATTAGTTTGGTAGCTGTTTCACATTCTCTGTCCCTGATGCCAACCTGCCTAGCAGAACAAAAGAGCTGCCCCTCTCATGTTTCCACCATTTGCAAATCAAAGGTAATTTCCTCTTTGAAGCTCACCTTTTGGATTCTCACTCTGTTTGGCGTTCCTGCCAGCTAGAGGTAACACCTCTTCCAACTGCAGGCTTGTTGAGTTGCTTCCTGGGAGTCATTCACGCATCTCACCAGGAGGGCAGATGGCTGTTTCATGACTAGCAACCATAAACGGTCACTGGAAAACTTGGGCAAATGAGTGGCAACTTTCTAGAGTTGCCCTTTACTTAAAAAGTTACATTAAGTTTGTCTTGGGCATCAAGTCGTGTTTTATATAACAATTCTTTGGACACCTTGAACTGCCAACTCTAGTAGTTCCATTCAGAAGTTAGCACAGCTGAGTTGTTAGCGTGTAACCCTAAACTCATAAATGGGGCTACTAGCCTTTCTAAAGCAAAAAAAACCAGTTCGGGATTTTTACAGTTAAGGCATGTAAAAACACATCCTACTTTTTAATATACAGCACTCTGCCTTAGGGCTTGTTAGGTCTGCCTTTTGGATGACTTATATATACTAAGGAAGTTTTGGGCTTTGTCATTACTTTAAATGGCAAAGTTGAGTTGGCAGTTTAAAACTGCTCTACCGTTTTGCAGTGGCAGGCTGGAAGACATGCTTTACTTTGTAACACTCGGGGTCGCACAATAAGTGCTGCAGTCCGCGAGGGGCACTTTAACTTACAGGCCTTGGGACCCTCAGGTGCCACATACTAGGGACTTATAGTAAGTTAACCTATGCCAACCCAACTGCATATCAGCTTATTATAAATGCACTTTTAAGAGTCAGAGCACATGCAATGAGGCTGTGCCAACAGACCCCAGTGCATCACAGACTCATTAAACCATTACCCAATAGTCAAAAAGTGGGGTTAAAACTGTAAAAAGCCATTCCTCACATCTTGGTGATTCCTACTGGAGTGGGTTCATGAACAAGAAATAGTTCTATACAGGCCACACCGTTTCAGGCCGGGCCCTTTGGGAGCTTGCCTGGCAACATAGAGGTCAAAGGCAAAACAGTTCCTCATTTCCCTGGTGACATGAGCTACGCTGAAAGTGTGGGATCAAATGGGCGTAAAGATAGGGCTCACTGCATACCCTTTACCCTGTTCCTAGGACATACAGACATGTCACCTGGATAAGTCTGACTGCCATTCTGTGCCTGGGGGCAGGAAGGATGGTTTGTAGTGGGAGATACTTTTGAGAAGAGAGAAACAAGTCTTTTCCAAAGTTAGGGGTGAATTGGGTATTAAGGTGGGAGAGAGGTTTGCATAGCTACAGGTATGATATTGGGTAATGCTGTTACAGATCAGAGAACATTGAACTAGAACATTAGCTGCATTTGAAAAATTGATGAAGGTGAATAAATCTCAATTCAAAGCAGTGTCCCTAATCTATTAGTTATGGTCTTATTTAAAGACGTAAAGGGCTACCTTTAAAAAACATGTAAAGAGGATTTAGAAATATTAAGGAAGAAAGTCAGTGTGTCCAAATTCCCAAAAGGCAGAATAATTTCACCCAACACATACAGAGGTAGTTAATGTACAAAATAATATATCAGTAGCTCTGCATATCTACATGCTTACACAAATTTAATGTTGAGAGAACGAACACCTGCTGGTGGGGAAAGAGAATGTAGGAAAGTGCCCTTTTTGCATGATTACCCCCACCTTTTGCCTGATATCTGATGCACTTTGACTGAGTGTGCCCTGGGTCTCTGCCAATCAGGTTCCCAGGGCCTGTGTTATTTCCCAAAACGGGCACACCTCTGGATCAAATGCAAGTCACTTGTAAAAGGTACCAGTGGTACCATGGGACTTGTGATCAGAGAGGGTCCCGGAGGGCTGCAGCATGTTTTGTGCCACCCTCAGAGGCCCCTCTCCAAACACATACATACTGCCATTGCAGACTGTGTGCTTTGGTGCAGATACAACTTCAGAGTCAACATGGTACACATTCCTGTGTGCCATTACACCAACCACAGCCTGTGGCATAGGTAGGCCACCCCTCTAGCAGGCCTCATAACCCTAAGGCAGTGTGCACTATACCACAGGTAAGAGCACAGCTTCATGAGCAATGCACCCATACATTGTCTGTGCCATTAACAGACATTGTAAGTGCAGTGGAGCCATATCAAGTACATGGGCTGGAAGTTTGTCACTATGAACTCCACAGCTCCATGATGACTTTACTGAATGCTAAATAGTTTGGTATCAAACTCCTCAGCATAATATACCCACATTGATGCCAGTGTCGGATGTATTACGAAATGCACCCAGAGGGCATATTAGAGATGCCCACTGAAAACTACAAACTCCCTTATGTCCAGCAGACTGGTCTGCACCAACCTGCCACACACAGACATGTTTCTGACCCCTGAGGTGGGAGCCCCTGTGCCTTCGTTGGTCAGGGGCTAAGGCTGCTTGGGTTGAGGTGCTTTACACCTAATACCAAGTCGGAAAAGGCATTCAGGGCAGTGAGCCCCAAAAGCTTCCTGCCCTTTGATATGCTAGTCAGAGCCTCTCCAGATTGTAGAGAGGCCCGCCTCCCATGACCAGCTCCACTTTTGGCAGCAAGGTCGAAGGGAAAATTAGTAGTCAGCAGAGGTGTGGCCCCTCTCTGCTAGGACCACTGCTAAGGCACCCCTGGACCAAGGTGACCCCTCCTTAGGTAATCCTTCATCTTAAATGGAAGGATTCAACCAAATCATGTTAGGGGGATGCCCTCTCCCCAAAGGGAGGGAACATTCTAAGGGTGTAGTCACCTTAAAAACGAGTAGCCCATTGGTTACCATCTGCCAGTTCTTGTAATACCCGTAAATTCAGCATTTAGGGCCACCCTCGAACCTTGATCCTCAGATTCCTTGGCCCCAGTCCTATTGGCCTGTCTCCTGCTTCTCAAGCCTGCAAAGAAAACAATGGCTGTCCAGTGGATAGCGACTTCCAAGAACCCCAGGTAGACTGCCACCCTTCAAAAAAAGACGAGATCTCCTGAGGACAGTGGCCCAATCCAGAAAGCAAGGTCTCTGGATCCAGGCGGATCCACGACCCCTGCCCACTCGGCACCCGACGCCGGCAGCCCGAGTTCGAGTGGATCACCTGTCCAGTGAAGTCTCCTTGGTGATCCTGACCTTGTCTCCATTGGTGGCGTATCTCTCCTGGAACCCACAAAGTTGCCTGCAGCCTCTACACATAGGGTTCCCCAACCACGACCCGCTTCAACACAGAAGATCTGACACCAAAAGGTACCCCTGCATTCTAAGCCCTCTGGCCTTGGGTAGTTCAACAGATGATGCCTTGACCTCCCCCAGCCGTCCAACTTACCTGGACAGCCAGTGTTCATCTTCAGCCAGCCTCCTGATTCGAGCCTGAAGCCTCTTTGAGAGACCGACAACCTCCACTGAAAGCATTAAGCGCCCAAAGCTAATTTTACACAATGCACCCGGCCACCCCTGTGCCGCAGGTGGTGTAGCTTTGGTGCTGCTTTGTGCCCCCATGCAGATTTTAACTCCTCTGGTCTGTGCCCTGAAACCACGGGTACTTAACTGCAACCTGGGCATCTTAGAGGTACCCCCAGCCTCCATTGATTTACATTGGGCCCAGTGGCCTCTGCACCCAGCCACCCAGTGCTGCTGGTGGTGCAGTACCTACCTGAAACTGAACCATGCCCAGTGTTGGTCAAAAGCCCCGGAGAATAGGATTGTTAATGCATAACATTATGTTCCTCTCATATGACTGCATTGCATTTACAAAACCTTTTGCATACAAACGTCTATCTGTGTCTTTTGAAAAGTTCTACTGATCTAATTTGATTCCCTAAAAGTATTTCAAATACTGTAAAGCATTTTATATTGCCTTGCAAAACATTTCTTACTGTACTTGAAATGTATTACTACTGTTGAAGTTATTACTTACCTGCAACTGAGTTCTTCTTGGTTCGAGAAATAAAATACCAAAATAATAACTTTTTATACACAACAACTGGTATGGATTCAGAGTGTGTGTTATCATTTCTTGCCAAAGTGGATATAATACATTCTTGATACTAACTTCTAATAAGCCTAAGTGCTCGACCACCTGAACACAAACAGAGCTTTTAGTAGGATCTACTTGGGCCTCTGTAAGCCTTCGGAGATTCCTTGGACTCTGTGCACACTATACCTTACTTTGGAATAGTATATACAGAGCCAGCTTTCTACAGAGAACCCTAACATATTTCCTATGGTTGTAAAACCGACATATTGGAATGATCTGTAGGTGGAGATACACCTTGTGACGCAGACTTAGTGAGATGCTAATCAGTGAAATGGCTTCTGCTGAGACATATACATGCTCCATGGATCTGAGGGGGAAAACAGTGCGCTTCTATTGCTGTTGGTAAAACATGCCATTCTCATGTTTTGGGGAATGGTGGCGGTACCTTGGTACAACATGTGGTTATAAAAGCTTTGGTTGTTGCAGTGTTTAAACCCTCCACAAACACTTGCAAATCTTTCACATTGGGCTCAGTCCCAGGAACCCCCGGTCGCGGCACCAGCCCTCTCATAATCAGGTAAGAAGACAACTACGCTACGCTTCGTTTGTGTCTGCCTAACCTTAGCAGATTGCATTTAGTGACTGTAAACCCTTCGCAGCCTTACATTAATTTGTACTATTTGTAGCTTTTAATTTAAAGCACAACACAGAGAAATCCCCTGTGTGTTTTAGTTGCGTTTCACAAAATATTGTTCTCAGACCTTTAACATCAATGTACCCAGCAAAAGCAGCAACGTTTATTTGAAAGCATGATTAATGTCACCTGATTCGTAATTCCATTTCCCACATATCCTACGAACGTTTGTTCCCATATCCAATGTCCTGTAAAAGGAGAGTATAATGAACCATATACCTAGCTCCCACTTTTCTAAGGCAAGCAGTTTTAGTGGTTTATTCACCACACAGTGATAATGGCAATGCCGCATTATTTTCAGGCATTTTTTATGCAATCTCTTGTAACTTTCTATGCCATAAATTTGACACGCAATATTACGTGCAGTAATGTACACTGTTCCTTTTAATGAGGATGACTCCATAGAGTACTATACTACCTTGGCATGCTCATATATGTTTATTGTGAATGCCAATAAGTAATACAGCAAACTCCTTGTAACAGGCATATTATACCCTGTTATTTCATCACAGATATAGAGGCTGGCTGAACTGTACTACCAAAATATTCGAATACTACAAAGTAAAAGCGATCAGGTATTTTTCATTATCATTTTCTTTAAAATCTTCGCTCTTTTGGCTGCCAACATTCATATACTTATTAGACTTATCACCTTCTCCTATACAGAAGGAATGCATGACATATAGAGGCCCTCCGCCCTTCATTTCTAACGGAGTCTCAACTTTTGAAAAAACCCTATGCAATTATGGTAATATGGCGCGATTTGTATACCACTTAAGACTTCAACCTCATTCTAATGTAATTATATATTTACATATATCCCTATATCTTTTACAGTATACGCCTAAAACAACAGCCAGGTCTTCAGTGCCTTCTATTCACTGATCATATACCCAATAGGTATAAACATCATCATTCTCATTCCATTAAAACAGAACACCACCTAGAAAAATGTTTCTTGCACACTGGGTGAACAACTTTGGTGGAACCTGTCTTCTAAATCACTACTCCTCTTTCCTGTCTATAAAGCTCTTTACCCTATTTAGATTCAACACTGATAAGATTGTTTTGTTGCTTTATATGAGCAGTTAAAAACCCTACAAGTGATGTAAAATTATGTATATAGTTGATGCCACTGAATTACAATGTCAGATAACGAATGAGTATAAAGAAAGATTATATTTACAAACGTTTCTCTTTATTTTCAGAAAACTTTACCATGCCCTCGCTCTTTTAAAAATAAGTAGAGAATTTGTATCTATGTTATATATATATATCTTCTTACATGTTGTCCTTGGCCCTGAGGAAGGTGACATTCACCGAAACGTACGTCGGCCCAACATCTACTGTTTGGATATGAACTGGTCAACCCCATCTAGACCAAAAAGTTAATTGACAGAACTGTTCCATCTTAGTTCTTACTGTATTCCATCAAGTACACCTTCGGGTTGTCATGTTTCTATGTCTTGTGAGATCTAGTCTATGTGTTTATGTTGTTAGGTATGTTTTTTAAGAAAAGAAAAGGTATGATTGGTATGCGAGCATGTATGTATGAATGTTAGGATTACATGTTATTAGAGGGCACATTTGTTCTTATGCTTTACTGTTTTGCATTTGCACTTTATAGATTTTTTTGAAAATACTTGTGTAACAGTCATGAATTTGTTGAGCATGATATATGATGAAATGATATGTACAGCTGCACAAATGTCTCAAAATATTTTTATCTGAAAAAGGAAAAAATAAAAATAAAATGTATATGTTTTGATAATACTTTGAAGTTTCCACTTTCCTCTTTGGCATCCTGTTATAAAAATAGCTTGGATTTATTCAATGTTAAAGTAATATAGGTCCCTATAGAGGTATTTCGAATTTTTTGCTTGTCCTAGTCCCAAATAAAGCAGCAGGCCCTGATGGGATCCCAGGAGACTTGCTCCGCCTAAACCTGGAAGAGTGGGGGAGGCTCATCTCGTCCCTGCTTAACGCTACTTTTTTAGGGGCGGCAATCCCTGAATCATGGATGGGAGCTGAGGTTGTGCCCGTTTTTAAAAAGGGGAGTCGGGACGATCCAGCTAACTATCGCCCTATAAGCTTGATAGACTCCACTCAGAAGGTCTCAGGCAAGGTGGTTCTGGGTAGGATACTATAGTGGGTTGATGATCACAAAATCCTCTCTGATTACCAAGCAGGGTTCAGGAACTATTGAGCAGTCTTTTAGACTGCTGCTCCTTTATTGGAAGGTAGTTGTACTTGGGAAAGGCAGTCTTTATCTTGCCTTTATTGACTTAAAGACTGCTTTCGATTTGGTGCCCCGGGATCAATTGTGGAAGGTTCTGTCCATTTTGGGGATGCCGCCCTATTTAGTGTCCCTATTGGTGAAACTCCATTCTGGAAACGTCGCACAGGTGAGATGGGGCAGGCAGGGCCAGAAGACTGCCAGAATCTCAGTGAACAGGGGCGTCCGCCAGGGTTGTGTACTTGCCCCCACTCTGTTCTCATTTTATGTGAATGGAGTGGTGTAGCATCTTCTGGAGATTCCAACTGATTCACCATCCCTGGCGGGCAGGAGAATACCAACCCTCCTGTTCGCCGATGATACCCTCCTAATCTCAAAATCCCCCATGGGCCTACAGAGACTTCTGGATAGTTTCCAATCATTTTGTGTTAGTAGGGGTTTAACAATCAACACTGAAAAGACAAAATATTTGGTACTGAACCCACCCAAAAAGCTTGGGCGGGCTCCCATGCTAAACTTGGTTCCACTGGAAAGGGTTAAGGAGTTTGATTACCTAGGCATTCACCTATCCGACTCTATGCGGTGAAACTCCTGATACTTCTAGGTCACAAAAGGGTGGTAGGGGCCTTACTTAAAGACAGCGGACGTCCTCCCTTAAACCCATTGCCCCTGTGCTAGACATCTATAAGGCGAGAGGTGTCAGTGCAGCACTTTATGGGGCTGAGCTCTGGGGAACCCATAATATTTACCTGCTATCCTGTTCAGAAAATACATTTCTGAAGGATCTAATGGCCCTCCCCACAGAGTACTCCATCGCTCCCCCTGCTTTTAGATATGGGATGCCGCACTATTAAAGATTAGGCAATGCTGCGCCCCCTATTACTTTGGGCCCGCTTGTGGAGGGTGCCTGAACTCGCCAGCTATGCGGAAGGCCTAAAAGAGGTATTGCCGTTGCCCGGGTGGTAAAAAATCAGGTGGCTCAGGGACGTCAAATCCCTGCTTGGGGAGTTGGGGCTTAGGGAGGCTTGGCTATCTAGATCAGCCCCCCCTAAGTCTGTCCTCAAGAAGATTTACTGGAACTGGGTGGACGAGAGGAGTAGTTCTGACCCCAAACACTGTAGAACAACCAGTGAGTTCCTTATGATTAAGGACATGCCCTCCCTTGAACCATATCTTGACCTAATCTCAAAATCTAGAGATAGGGCCCTGTATTTTAAATTCAGAATAGGCATGCTTCTGGTAGGTGAACTAACTGCCCGTTGGCATATTCCGGCTCAAACCTCACCTTTTTGCCCATTCTGTGAATTTAGGGTTGAGTCTGTACCCCATCTTCTCTTTGAATGCCCTGCCTACAAATTTCCGCGAGAGAGGTGGTTAAAACCTCTGTGCAAGGAACTGGGGACTAGACACC
This sequence comes from Lissotriton vulgaris, assembly GCF_964263255.1. Taxonomy (NCBI): domain Eukaryota; kingdom Metazoa; phylum Chordata; class Amphibia; order Caudata; family Salamandridae; genus Lissotriton; species Lissotriton vulgaris. The sequence continues at coordinate 1,109,817,754 of NC_141691.1, forward strand.
ACATAGTTGCTATGCGTATCCTGAAGTCTGATACCCGGCCCTTGTTCGCGTGTGGTATGGCTACGTTTTTAAGCTGGACATGGCTGATTAGGCTTAAAAGATTTAATGAAATTGTTTAAAGTAGTTGGAATCATAAGGCTGTATGAAACTGTTTAATTAAGGCCACTATGTTGGACCTTCTTAATTAATTTATTGTTTCTGTGTATCTTTTTCAAATCATGTTTATGTATTTTTATCTGTGTTATGTGATGCTTTTTAAGATATGTTTTTATCGAAATAAAGCCTATTGACTGACTGACTGACTGACTGACTGACTGGTTGTTGTTATGTGTTGAAAAAATAGCCCATAAAATTATAGGTCGGGAGAGAGAGTTTCAGAAAATATGGACACTCTGCTCCCTAGCAAGAGATATCAACAGTGTCAGTATAACCTGTCTCATAAGAACAGAGTTCTTAATAAAGTTGAAGGATACAAAAAGAGATGTCTGCAAGGCGTGTAAACTCATGTGTGGATAATATCTGCAAAAGCCTTTGAGCAATGCTTTGGAATCAGAAAGATAATAATAATTCCTCATGGGAAATGAGGGGAGGAAATTTCGGAGAGGAATGAATGCATACGTTTAGGCATCACATGGGTTGGAAAGCAAACTGACATTTATGTAGAAAAATTCAGTACAACCTGAGAGAGACCTAATTTTTATAACACACTTTGGCAGAGCAATTGCCTATGTCACATCATAGTCATTTCCATGTACATGAATATCCTTAACAGTTTTCCATTTCTTTTTACTTTTTTGTAATACGGTATGACATATTATAAAAATGCAGAAGACTGTCAGCTGATAGGAAATTGAGTTTTAGGGAATACTGTGATAATGTGAAAAGACTTGGGGCCTGATTTAGAAATTGGCAGACGGGATACTCCAATCAATCAATCGTTTGTAAAGTCTCAAGGCGCTGGGGGGGGGTATATCGATGTAAGTAATATCAACATCACTTATATCGATAGCATATATATAGATGTAAGTAATTTCGATTTACTAATATGTGTTAGAAATTTTAGTTAAGTATTTAAATTAATTGTTATAATATGTGTTTAATATGTTTTTATAAATAAAAAATATATAAAAGTAAATTATATGTTTTACTACCAGAGCGGGTTGTGGGTTTTTAGGGGAATAGGGTGGGAAGTAATTTATTTGTAATTAAATAATTATTTTTTAATGATTAATTTATTTTGCAATTAAATAATAATTGGGAATTAATTATTTTAATTGATTAATTGATTAAATAATTGATAATTTATGTATATTTTTAAGTAAATTATATGTTTTACTACTGGAGCGGGTTGTGGGTTTATAGGGGAATAGGGTGGGAAGTAATTTATTTGTAATTAAATAATTATTTTTTAATGATTAATTTATTTTGCAATTAAATATTAATTGGCAATGAATTATTTTAATTGATTAATTGAATAATTAATTGATAATTTATGTATATTTGTAACTAAATTATATGTTTTACTACTGGAGCGGGTTGTGGGTTTATAGGGGAATAATTGTAAAATTAATTAATTTTGGGTAAAGGAGTATTTTTAGGGTTCAGGGTCAGTTTTGGGTTTTTGGGTAAAGGGGTATTTTTAGGGTTCAGGGTCAGTTTTGGTTTTTTGGGTAAAGGGGTATTTTTAGGGTTCAGGGTCAGTTTTCAGTTTTTGGGTAAAGGGGTATTTTTAGGGTTCAGGGTCAGTTTTCAGTTTTTGGGTAAAGGGGTATTTTTAGTGTTCAGGGTCAGTTTTCAGTTTTTGGGTAAAGGGGTATTTTTAGGGTTCAGGGTCAGTTTTCAGTTTTTGGGTAAAGGGGTATTTTTAGGGTTCAGGGTCAGTTTTCAGTTTTTGGGTAAAGGGGTATTTTTAGGGTTCAGGGTCAGTTTTCAGTTCTTGGGTAAAGGGGTATTTTTTGGGTTCAGGGTCAGTATTCAGATTTTGGGTAAAGGGGTATTTTTAGGGTTCAGGGTCAGTTTTGGGTTTTTGGGTAAAGGGGTATTTTTAGGGTTCAGGGTCAGTTTTCAGTTCTTGGGTAAAGGGATATTTTTTGGGTTCAGGGTCAGTTTTCCCTACTGTTGCACCCACTGGAGTGGGAATAGTAATTTTAACCCCTACGCTATCCAACACTTTCCCTACTGTTGCACCCTCTGGAGTGGGAATAGTAATTTTTACCCCTACGCTATCCAACACTTTCTCTACTGTTGCACCCTCTGGAGTGGGAGTAGTAATTATTGTTAAGTAAGTATATATTATATATGATTTGTTAATATTTTTTTTTTATTAAATATGTATTTTTTTTACCATTATTAAATATATTTAAATATGTTTAAGTAATTTATAAGTATTATTTACAGTATTTTTCATGTTATTTTAAACCCCCAAAAAACGATATATTTGACAACGATATTTTTAACATCGATATTATTTTTTCGATATTTTGGTACTTACCATGTTGTACATAGGGCGTCGATATTCTTGCAATCGATATAATTACGCCGATATTTGTGTAGGTCGAAATTCTGTCTGTCGAAATTCTGTCATAGATCCCTTGGCGGCGAGGTGGGAGAAGGATCTCCCACCAGTGGTTGTTCTTCGGAGGCGCGGGGAGGTGGCGAGTGAGAGGTCGGCGGAGCGTAGCTGGCTGTTGGGGATGCAGAAGGAGAGCCGTCTGTTGAGGTAGGGTGGGCCGGTCTTGTGGAGTGCCTTGTGTGTGTGGGTGAGCAGCTTGAAGGATATCCTCTTTTTGGTACGTTGAGGATCAGTCGTGCCAAGGCGTTTTGGATGCGTTTTGAATGCGTTGTAGTCGTTTGATAAGCTTGGTCGGTCCGTCTAAAAAAATAATGGATATCACGTCTGCCGTATTTCAAACGCCAGAGGATATAATGTAATTGTAATAAGGTGGAAGGGATATCCGTGACGTCTGTGACGAAGTAACCCAGATATCTCATCCACCAAAGCATACATTAGGCCTCGAGTCATGATGTGGCATCTTAAAGTAGAAACGAAGGGCCAGGAGTGTGGTTACTACGCAAGGGTGGGTAGTAAGCTCTTTTAGGGAGAGGGAGTATTTTACTCCCTCACCCTGAAGGAGTAACAGACCTCCAAATTTTGTGATTTCCGTTGCCCCAGCGGACACCTCTTACATTTGCATGTTACTGTCATTGCATTGAAAGAGTGCTGTATGTATACATCAACGTGACAGATCTGTACTGTACACTTCCAATTCTTTTTTCCAAAAAGAAAACCTCAAAGTGGAATTTTCTTTGTGAAAATCAAAAAAGCATTGACCCCCTTCACCTTGGAAGTTTTCTCCAAGGGTGTAGGGGTACTTAAAATATTTTAACTTTCACTTACCACCACGTTTTCTATGGTAGTAAGGGAAAATAAAAACTTGCCATTTGTTGACCAACTTTAAATAGGTCGAGCAGACTAATGGCAAAACCTCCAATGGCCCATCGAAGGTGTATGTGAGCAGCAAAAACTGAGTAGTCTATACTGCTGACATTTTGAAGGCCCAACAAACTCTAAATGAGGTGGGAAGACCTTCAGTACAGCAGAAAGGGTACTCTGTTGCGACAGAGTATGCCTCAGTCTAAATCAGGCTGTAAGTCTACTTGGGGGTTTGTTTGATTACTCATTATGGTCCACAGTCACTATGGTTATGGACACTAATGCTATTTCATCATGGTAATGGGATGGATATGCTAATTATGGCTATTTCATGTTGAAATGACCAGTACAATATGTATACTAATATCGTGTCCCTATATAGGAAGGGTATTTTGTGCATTGCAAATTATATTTTTTAAATATGAAGCTGTTCTTTTTAAATATGAATGCAATTCTCCCGTTCTTATAGCCATGTCTTGCAAATAACTGACTACTGGCAGCTTTTCAATTGACTTTCGTAAAAATGTTATTTGTTTTTTTCTGTAATCTTTAATACGTTTATTTTTTTATGGTAAACGTTGAAAACTATTCTTTAAACTTATTCTTTTTTATTTCTTTTTTGTTTCAGAATTTGGAAAAACTCTTTTCGATATCTTTCCAATGAGCATTCATTGCCTTGGAGATAACTTTTCTGTTCATCTCCCCGAACAGATGATCGTGTTCAAGCGGCTGCAAAAATTCGAGGAAAACTGGAGACAGTGATCTTCCTCTTCCACTAGCTGCTAGACTTCTGGATGCAGGAGTTCTTCCTCTTCTTCCTCCTGCCACTGCCTCTGCATCTCCCTCTGAGATACCTCTTTTGGTTGCATGGCCCGAACATGTTTTCTCACGCTGCCCATTCCAAACGGGAAAATTTTGGGATGCATTGTTTGTATAACTTGGTGCTAAAGGCGTTACGTGACTTTGTGGGCATTCACATTTTTCTGCCCTGCAGGAAGGCTGAAAAATTGCTACACCAATGACTTTCTCAAGCTGAGGTACATCAGGAACTCCAGAGGACTCAATCACCAATACAGCACATCATCCTGGTGTGACTGTGCAGAAGAGTTTATTTCTGATGTTCTAGCTGCTGACTGCCTTTCTTTACCAGGCTGTGATGCCTGACAGATTGAGTTTGGATGCATCTCTTCCAAAAGGCAAAGATACAATGGTGTCCTGTAAAGGATGAGTTCCCTGTTTTATAGAGGTTATAGACTTGTTTTTCAGATAATGTGGAATCTTTAACCAATCGGATGGCTCAGGCCATTTTTTCTGTGCTATTAGGTGTAGGGAATCCTCTGCGACCCTAATACAAACAATGCTAAAGTGCTGAGTGAGTCTGGGAAGGAAGGATGTTTTTTTCAGGTACAAAGACTACATAACCATCAATGCTAGTCTTGTAACTTTTTTCACAAAGTTGCATTTGGTTTGAAAGCAAACTCATTTTCATTGTATCTCGCCAAAGCAATTTGAAACTCAGCCTTGTAGTTGTATGTTTCAAAATTTCATGTCTTAAACCGTTTTGGAACTAAAGTGCTGAAAACTAGTACATCGGCTCAAAGGCGCTCGCTTGGAACCAAGAAGGATTCTTAAATCCTTGCATACCATTGGACATATTTCATTGGTTACTGTAACTGTATTATTCCAAATAGGTGTTCTTGTCCTTTTTATACATATCACTAGACGTTTTGCTACATGAGAGAAACACAGCAAAGGAGGCTAGCTAGCTGTTCTTTCTTTTTTTGGGGTTAGAGAACTTTATCCAATATTAGCTATGGCTTCTGAGCAAGATCACGAGTACAGAGGAAAACCAGAGGAAGCTTCTCAGGAGAGCAGTGTAGAGCAGACCAATGATTCTCACATCTCTACCTGAGTCCATTGTGTGAAAGTTCTTCACGATCCCTGCTGGAGTAAAAAAGCTCTCATCTATGTATATCACATATACTTTATTTGACAAAACATGAGCAAGGACAGTCGTGGGACATAATTCTTTGGAACATCTTTTATGCATGAGCATCTTAATTCTTTGTATCAATTCAGTAAAAAAAAGATAGACTCCAAAGAGGCGGCATCTGCATATGTTACCACATTACACCAGGCCAGTCTTGGTGACAGATTGCCACAGGACTGAAGTGCAGTGATCAGTGTTCAAGCATGATCAAAGTAAGTCCTTTTACACCAGCAGACGCACATTATTATTATTTTTTTTAATCCAAGTTCTTATTCCACGGTTTCAGTTGTATTTTTACTGTTTAGCCTTAAAAAGTAAAAACAAAAAAAACAAAAAAACATTTACATTAAAATAGTTAGTTTTAGAACTAACATTTATGGTTTAAAAGATATGATTTAAAAGATAACCTTTTTATATATATTTTCCTTAAGTCCTCATTTGCCTTGGAAAGAAAAACAAAAGGGCCAAGGATGGATCACTTTACGCACAACTTCTCCAACCGTGGTTAGCTCAGTCTAACACAGCCATCTTTGAAGCCACCACTGGAGTGGTGAAGTAATATGGTATATAAAGACCTTTTCATAGGACTGTGTTCCATCAGAGGATTTTAACCAGTTTTCATAAGGAGTCCAAAACTCACTCCTCTTACTTTCTGATGCCTATCCAACCAGATTGTATACTTTACAGAAATCTTCCACTCCGCCTTGGTCGAGGGAGGTGGTCTTTATCCAGTTTTTACTTATCTCTACGATCTCTATATCTACGATCAAGCAACATCAAATAAAAAAGTAACTTTCTTGTATTGATTGACAAGAATAAAAAAATTCCGGGACCCCAAAGAAGACAAGCCTTTAGATCACCAACAGACCTGTGGGAGAAGAGGAGGAACAACTTTTTCTGTCTTCACAGGGTTTATTGGACTCAGTTTTAGATTGTCCAAACTGGGGAAAGGCCCCACTCTGAGATGTCCAAAATGTGGTCTGGAAAAGTGGGATGATATCCACATGTTTCTGGAGTTTCCCGAGATCTAATGTTTCTGGGCAGATGTGAGTAATTGTATGTCTGTGATACACGGCGAGACACTTCAGGTAAGCAAAATACTTGTCTTTTTTTGGGATAACCTTTTATGTTGTTTGTTTTGTATGTCAGTGAGTCTGAATGAGAACCAGGGCAAATAACGTCCATTAGGGGAAATGAGTACCTTAAACTGGGCTTTTGCGAGTCAGTTACAGACAGCATGAAAGTAAGCAAGTGAATGAGAGGGGTTATATTTAGGACTCCCAGTTTGAATGGTATTTTTTTTAACATTTTCTCCTGTAATTATCCATGTTTATTTTTTGCTAATTATATCTGTATTTATCCATATTTATTTTGTGAAAAAATGAAGCTGAAAGTAGTATCTTTACATATTTATTTAACCAATAAATATTCACTCATGCTTGAATGCCTACCAGGTTTCAATGCTGTAAACACCAGCAGAAGAAAAATCAATGCACTTTAAGAAAATATGCACATTTCAGTATCAACCTTGGGTTAAAACCTCTTTACTAAAAGTACTTTCTTTTTATCCCCCTTACCTATCAATCCACACAGCTATTGGCCTGGCAGTCATGGCTGACAGTATTTAGAATTACTCAAAAAGCAAACCAATTTCCGTTTTTATACACATTTAAAAATAAATACAGACAAGAAAATAAATGTTTTATGTTTGTATTCATCTGCAAAAATCTGTAAAAACAGGAAGCCTTAATTATATTGCAGTGATAGCTTACAAGGCCTTGGCTCTATCTAGACCCTGTATCAAACCCACCATGAGCTGACAATCCTTGATGTGCTGCATGGATTATGACCGTGCTCATCAGGTGATGCCCTGCCAGGATCTACATCTCATCCTCCACGGTCTTCTAATCTCCACTAAACATGGCCTTCAACCATATGCACTGGTGGTCGGCCAGACGGCTGGGAAATGTCCATCACCCCACCCACTGCAACTGATCACCGCTGCTCCAGAGGAAGGGCACAAGGCCTGGCAAAGGCAAAGCCCCATGCCCTAACCTCTGCTTGCACCTGATCCGTGTTCAAAATGGCCTTTGGCTGTGTGCAGCAAGATTGGGACACAGGGCCTGGCCTCTGGAGAGACCCTGTGCCCCACCCTCTGCAGGTGGCCCACACCAACTGCACTCAACCCTTGGCCATGTGGAGCAGGAGTGGGACACAGGGCCTGGTTTCCAGCCTGGCCCCACTCTACATCTTCCTCTGCCGTATGACGCCCGCTGCCCACCGACTTTAGGCATTCACCGTGGAGGGTTGGCGCTGCTTACAGCAATTAGCTGTTCACTGCAGTGCCATGCACCCTCTCTCTGTAGGTGTCCGAACACCATGTGAACAGCCTTCAGCTGTGAGTAGCAGGGGAGGGCACAGGACCTGTCCTCTGGCTAGGCCCCACACCCTACCCTCAGTTAGTGTTTTGCCCTACCTGCACATGACTTTTACCAACCAAGGTGTTAGAGTATTGCCTCATTATTACACAATTGAAATGAATATGTTCAAATGTATGCTTTATATTGCCTTAAAAATGCGTCAACCTTGAGGTATTGTATCAGAAAAACAAGGGCAACCCTACTCACAAGGAACCAGGGCATACAATATATTTAAAAAAAACAATGGCTCTCGTGGACAATGTAAACATATATTATTAAGTATTCTCACATCGTTCATGAAAACCATTGTTTTATAAATATATCAACCTTGAGATAAACATGATTCATCTTTTGATTTCAAATGTATTATTGTATTCTCCTGAGGAAGAGCAGAATGTTCGAAATGCATTGAGAACATTTATAAAAGCCTGATATTCAAAACATCTAAGAAGTTTATAATGAGATTATAGATTTGATTCTGTAGAAAGAAAGAAATGTTTGTTAGATCTAGTACCAAAGCAGATTTTGGCAAGATACATTGGGTATATCCTAAAATGGGACAAGGTGGTGGGATGCGATTTCCTCCACACCTTACTTGTTGAGAAACACCCGGAGTTTATGACCTGCCTCGATATAGGAGTTCCACCTGATAAGATTAAATTAACCTTTGAAGAAATAATGAGAGGAATCAAAAACCAATTGACACGCTACCCTAGGAAGAAGTTAGGACCCAAGACATGTGGTTTGTTCATAACTGCTCAATAGCTGCTTCCAAATTACATTACGCCTTATGAGTAATTCCGAGGGATGAGGGCTGTGTACGTTCTCTGGGAGCAAGTTATAAGAAAGCAAGAGGGGCGGTAGTAAGCGAGCTAAATTCCAATGCATGGGAAAATATGAGCTTGGCACTCTTTAAAAAGGACCCCGAGAGTTTTGGAGAGTGCTGAAGGCCCCCCATTTAAAGGAGGACGAGGTTCCAACCTTAGAGATACATATTGAAGAAGAAGGCTGGGTATCCCACTTCCAGAATATATTTAAAAACCCAGTTGTAAATGCAAACATTGGACTTAGTACAGATGTTCATTGAGGATCTGATTTAATATTTCAGGTAAAATTAAATTAAATCCACATTTGTAAAGCGCACAATCACCCGCAAGGGTCTCTAGGCGCTGGGGGCCGTCAGGAAGATTAAGCAAGCTATTGCCCAGAGTCACATGGTGCTGGGCTAACCTGCCGCCAGAACCGGGGATCGAACCGTGATCCCCAGATTCCAGCGTCAGTCACCCTGGCCGCGGCGCCACACCTCTTCCTAGAGGTAGAAGAAATCGACCTAGCATTGGCACAGACCACCTCAATGAAGGCACCTGAACCCAATGGGGTCGCGGCTGACATATTTCTGGAAATTAAAACCCTTTGGGAACCAGTATTGACCAATCTTTTTCATTTTGCATTGGAGATAGGTTCCCCTAGCTGTTCTTGGAAGCAGTCAGTTATTGTTCCGATCTATAAAAAAGGTGAAAGAGCAGAACCAAAAAACTACAGACCTATTTCTTTAATTGACAGCACTGCAAAATTAATGGGGAGAGTGCTTTTGAATAGGATATAGGATTGGGCCCAGTATGGTTTTAGAAAACGAACGGGCACCGTTGATCAGTGCCTATACCTGACCATGATTATTTCTAAATATATCCTAGCCAAGGATGGCCAGTTATATATGGCCTTTGTCGATTTAATATCCACCTTTGATTGTGTATTTCACAGCAAATTATGGGTAATAATGGAAGAAATGGGAGTGGCCCTTCCTATTATTGCTTTCATTAGACAGCTGTATACAGGAGCGACAGCTTTCGTCCTGTGCGGTAGGAATGGAGAACGAATAGGGGCCTTTATTATTGAGAGAGGAGTAAGACAGGGCTGTGTACTTGCCCCACTCCTGTTCTCATTGTACACTGATGAGCTAGAGGCAACCCTGGGTTGTATCACAAAGGATATCCCCTTTGTGGAGTTCCCCATTACCCTTTATGCAGATAACCCAGTGCTCTTGGCCAGTACTCTGATGTAATGTAAATTGTGATGTAAATTGATACTTGTATAGCGCACTACTCACCCGCAAGGGTCTCAAGGCGCTTGTACGAATACCGCTGTGGAACCCATCCTGGCTTTCCCTGTGAGGCGTCCACTCCTGGGCACCCCCAAGGAGGAGGCCAGGCATCCTTAGCGTTGTGGGGGCCGTTGTGGAGATTAAGCAAGCTATTGCCCAGAGTTGCAGAGTGGGACTCCATGATTGGAATAGGCACCGAGGCAAGAATTATCAGGTCCGTGGAATTTTGAGCCCAAGACCCGCCGAGGCGGGAAATTGAACCCTGGTCCAGGGCTAGACCTCTGCATCAGGGTCTGCCGCTCTAATCATTGAGCCACACTTCTCCACTGATGGCGCTGCAGAAACTCATACAGGAGTATTCGAGTTATATGTCCATCTTAGACCTGAGTGTAAATGTTTTGAAATCCTTTGTTCTAATTGCAGGTGCATGTCCTGTGAAATCCTTACATTTTCTTCTAGAGGAGCGGAAACTGGAGGTGGTTGATTCATTAGCCTATTTTGGAGTAATATTTGATAATAAGTTATCCTGAAAAAAGATGGTTTTAAATAGAAAGGCGCTCTTAGTAAATGGGATTAGGGCTCTTGCTAATCTTTCTACAAAATTGGGTTCCACGCTTCTACGAGAAATGACAAACATATATTCTCAAAAAATTCTGGCAGGTTCCACATATGGGATAGCAATCTGGGGAACGGCAGATCTGGCTCTGCTCCAACTTGTGGAGGATGCCTTTTGCAAGAACTTGCTTTCGCTCTTCCGTTCATGTGCAAAATATTTATCACATGTAGAATTGGATCTACCCTACCTTGAGGATGTAATTAGACTTGCCCCCCTGTTATTATGGCTCTCCATGTGGACAAGTCAATGTATACAACTAAACCAGGCGATCCTAAGTGATTGTTTACAATTGGATTATACCCATAGGATCCTGTGAATCCTAAATTACGTTAAGAACACTGTCTGAGATAGGTCTCAAATATCTGTATGAGTCGCCACTGCAGTGTACCTTGTTCCAAAAGGCGAAAATGAAAAATATTTTTGGGGAAAAAGCTGCAAAGGACTGGTGGAAAATGAATACACATTAAACAACAATAATTGCATATAGCCTCCTCCCCCGGCTAAAGAATTGCTACATTCATACCTCTCATTTGTACGGAACCCTCAGCATAGATACATCTTGATTAGATTTAGGATGAACTTCATTCCTTTAATGTTTGGTTTCCCAGTTAACACTCATTCAGTAATGACTTACCTCCTTGTCCATGTGATGGGAGAGCACCTCAAGCAATATTACATATTCTTATTTTTTTCTTCATCTTCTATGGCCCCCAAAGTAAAGCTTTGTTAGCTCCAATGCTGCGGAAATATAATTTCAACCAATGTAAGCCTGCACTGCACTTTATATAACACCTCTCAGATCCCTAAGTGTGTTTTTCCCTTGCCTCCTATTTGGGGGCAGTGGGGAGCTGAAGGTGCCTATCCTCATAGCTGTTTTTAAAGAATTGTTTTATCTGACATTGATGAAATTATGAAACTATGGGTCGATTGTATATGATGTATGTCTTAGAGCTTTAATTGATGTAAGATTCTTAACTTGCTTTGTAGTTGCACTTTTTATACATTGAAATAATGGGAAATAAAGTATGTTTGATTTTTTGACTCTCTCACTGTCTCTCTGTTGTGGGAGTTTTGCTTAGTTGACATGTGGCTCACTGACAGAGGATCAGGGACTATTGGCGAAAATGTCTGCAGCCTCCACAAAAATGCAGTTTGAGCAGACTGGCGACTGTCCCAGCATATTTACTGTGGGAACATCGCCATCTCATGCTTCTGCTGTCTTTCTGCGTGATGATGGTTCACCAGAAAGACCTACCACGTAGCAACAATTAGTATATTATATTTGCCATCATTAATGTTTTTATTATATATTTCCCTAAACATCACCAAACACACATTTCCCCATTTATTTTCAAGGTGCAATAGCCACAAATCATACAATTTCAACTGTTTTGTGATGTTAAAAATATAAAAATGTTATCAATGTCTTCATATTAATTATACAGGAGGAGATTAACTTCCCCACTAACGTTCCCCACAGGCTCTGGGCATTCTGCCAACACAAAGACACCAATTGTTGCAATATCCCTCGTCGGGCCAATTACATATACAATTTAAGAATGGTAGACAGGGTAGCTTAGTGGCTAACAGACTTTTTTCTTGGTAGTGGAGAATGAGCCATGAATGTATGTACGAACAGAACCTTGATACTTAACAGTTAATTGGATTTTCTTAATTGTAAGGCTTTTATGATCTTCTCCATATACCTGAACGCAGGGCTATATATATTTGCAGTAACGCAAGTGCTGGTCATTTTAAATTTCAAACAAAACCACATTCACTGGATGATGTCTTCAGTGATGTCATCAGTGATGTCATTTGAGATGTCATCAGTGATGTCACTGACCATGTCATGAATGATGTAATATGTGACATCATCAGCAGTGCATTGCGGGCGCGCGAGTTATAGTTAGCACAACTAACTATAACAGAGGAATATCTATGGTTTGTACGAGTGAAATGTCCCGCTAACTATAACACTCATGAAACCTATGTTTTTTTCAGTGAATTTCAAAGGTTTTTTTAAATGCTAATTCCTAACTATAACATCTCTGAAACGTATGACTTTTTTTTAGTGAATTTCAAAGGTTTTTTAAATGCTAACTTCTAACTATAACGTCTCTGAAACCTATGGTTTTTTCAGTGAATTTAAAAGGTTTTTTAAATGCTAATTTTTACGTGCAAAAGTAGTTATACCTATTTATTTTGTACTGAATTTCTACAGTTTTTTAAGTGTTTATTTATATATATTTTATTTATTAAACAACATTATATATTTTTCTGAAAATTGAAAAACAAATTAAATAAATTTAAAACTGAAATATTTTTAATTATTTTGTTTTTTGGTATTTTAATAAATGTATATAATTTTCTTTTCAAATTTGTTTTTCAAAATTTTTTGGGGAGTTGCGCACTCAGCGTACCTACCGCAGCGGGTCCGCGTATTCTAGCTGCCATTTTGGAAAAGTCGTGAAGGATCCGCGTATGGTGAGCGTTGAGTGCGTGTTTTTTCAGTTACGTCATATACGTACAATGTTACGTGGTGTGCACGACAGGTATGCGACTGGTCCGCGACTCCTGCTCCCGCGCATTCGTGACACATGCGTATTACGGTACGCGATGCTTGCGCGGTGGCGGGCCCCACGTGACATCATATACGTGCTGGGGCACGCTGGGTGCGCGAACCCCATGACATTTTTTTATGTTTTAAAATGATATATACGTGTCTTTAATGTACATATTAGGGCAAAAGATTATCTAAGGTATTCATAAAAATAATATATTTCTACTTGTAATAAACTTATATTATTTTTAAATATATGTTCGCGAAGTCGTGTTGGGTGCGTGCTTCGTGAGCGTACAGTACGTGGATCCCATGTGACCACAAAAAAAAGATTTGATTGGTTCATAACATTTCCCACTGTAACTATTGAAGGACCCCACCCATTTTAATTATTCTGTTTGGAGCAGTTGATGAGAGACATCTCTTCTTTTTCCAGAGCTGGTTTTGGATTTTTTATGGTGTTTTTAAAAAATTGCATTGGAGAAATGGCATCTGGTTCGCAAGCTCCTCATCATTCTTCAGATAAAGATATCTTGGAAGAAGATCCACCCAAGCCTGAATCAGTGGTATGGACATTTTTCACCTTTCCTGCTGGAGAAAAAAAGGTCAACGCAAGAAAAGTCACATGCTTGCTGTGTGACAGGGTCCTGTCGCGAGGAAGTGACAAGAAATACTCCTGTGGAACAGCGAGTATGTATAAACATCTGCAGACCCTTCACCCGAAGAATCTGGCACGAGAAGAAATGAGGCGTGCTGCTAAAAATCCACCACCAGGCATTACTAGAACCTCCGGAGCGTCCACTTCAGCACCACCAGTAGAGATTCGCCCAGAATTTGATTTTCTGCAGCAGCACTGCACTAAGTGAAAAACCATCATCTGTTATGGTGAACAGTCAGTGGACGCTATTTGTGCAACTCAACGGAACCACAAATGCAATTTTTTTTGATTTTTTGTTTTTGGAACGATTTTGAATTCCAAAAGCTAACTGTTTACTTAGTTCCTTTTTTGTTAACTTTTTAAAAAGCACAAAAAAAGTACAACATTGTTAAAAAACTACAAACAAAATATAAAACAAAAAACAGAAGAAAAAAATAATTTAGAACTACCTTATCTGGTTTAAAAAAGAACTATAATTGCATGGTAAAGTCTGAAAGTTTGGTTGAATGTATGTGTAGAGCATGACTGACTGAAAGAAGCATTAGTACTGTATGGTGAATTTATAGGGGCAGATCTATGAGGAAGTGCTGCAGCGTGACATTGCAAGCCCTTTTGCTGCACCGCGTTGCGGCACTTCTGAAGCACAGGGATGTGGCATGTTTACATGAATATGTCGCAATTCTGTGCTCCCTCTGCACTAGCACACAAACTGCAGCCATGCTGTGACGCAGGCAACCTTGCACCATGGTGCAAGGATATCTGTGTTGTGGGGAGATTGTTTTTGTGCAGTAAGGGACTACTTCCTGCACAAAAACAATCATTAAAGGCATTTTCCTCCTTCAATGTGTGCTGTGGAATGCAGCATGCATTGAAAGAGGATAAAACAAGGAGAAATGAAAACATTTCTCCTTGTTGGGCCTCGCTCCACCACCTCTAGGGTGGCACACCATTCACACGTATCTACAGATTTACACTTTCTCGTAAGTCTTCAGATCTGTTATTCCATGGGTGTAGTTTGGGAACAGACACAGCAACACCCATGGAACGCCCCTTCAACGCAAAGTGCTGCGTTTGAATGGGTCGTATTTTCAAGGAGAGGAAAAGCCACGCAGGGTGACTTTTCCTCACCTTGTAAATATGGAGGAGTCCCCAGCGCCATCACTATGTTACAAAAAGTGACGTTCTGGTGGCGCAGGGGGCTAAATATGCCCCATAAGTGCTTAAGTATTGGCAGAGTGATACAATAAGAACATAGTGCTGGATGGCTGATTGACGAATTGCATGAGACAGACTGGGGGTATCCTAGGCTGCTTGAGTACTACTTCAGTATTTAGTGGAGTGTACCAATAGTATGTATCTGCTTAGAGGTTTGTAGGGATTGTGCACAGAATATTGTACGTGTACTTGTGTTGGTGCCTAGGTCATTCTATAAGAACATCACTAGTAACTAGCATGATGACAGTGCTGCAAACAGAGTGCTCAGTTAATTTATAAGTGCTTAGGTATTGTCTCAATTCCTGAGTCATTCTGCAAGTGCATAGACAGTGACTGGGTTCCTAGAGTGGTAGTAGTTGACAGCAGGATAAGTTTATAAGCACTTATGTTTCAGCAGAGTGATTAGATAAGAACATGCTTCTGTCAGGATGATTGTAGGAGTGGACATGGACTCACAGTGTGATTCCAGACAAGTATGACTGTTACTTGGACTTTTGCAGGACTGACTCAGTAGTCTGCAAGGGGTTACCGGACCGCATACATTGTGCACATTTGACTGTACCACTGCTTGTCTCCATGCTTGAATCATTCTGCAAGCGCATAGATAGTGACTGGGTACCTAGAGTGCTAGTAGTTGACAGCAAGATGAGTTTATAAGCGCTTATTTTCCAGCAGAGTGATTAGATAAGGACATGCTTCTGTCAGGATGATTGTAGGAGTGGACACAGACTCACAGTGAGATTCCAGAGAAGCATGGCTATTACCTGGACTGTTGCAGGACTGACTCAGTAGTTTGCAAGGGGTTAAGGGACCATATATATTGTGCACATTTGACTGTACCACTGCCTGAGTCATTCTGCAAGTGCATAGACAGTTACTGGGTCCCTAGAGTGCTAGTAGTTGACAGCAGGATATGTTTATAAGCACTTATGTTTCAGCAGAGTGATTAGATAAAGACATGCTTCTGTCAGGATGATTGTAGGAGTGGACAGAGGTGCTTTAGAGTCATAGAACAGGTCATCAGAGCTGCTTTAGAGCCAGAGAGCTAGGTCAGCAGAGCCGTTGTAGAGCAAGAGACCCAGGTCAGCAGAGCTGCTGTAGAGCCAGAGAACCAGGTCAGCAGAGCTGCTTTAGAGCCATAGAACCAGGTCAGCAGAGCTGCTGTAAAGCCAGAGAAACCAGGTCAGCAGAGCTGCTTTAGAGCCAGAGAACCAGGTCAGCAGAACTGATTTAGAGCCATAGAACCAGGTCAGCAGAGCTGCTGTAAAGCCAGAGAAACCAGGTCAGCCGAGCTGCTTTAGAGCCAGAGAACCAGGTCAGCAGAGCCGTTGTAGAGCCAGAGAACCAGGTCAGCAGACTGCTCTAGAGCCTAAGAAGCAGGTCAGCACAGCTGCTCTAGAACCAGAGACCCAGGTCAGCACAGCTGCTATAAAGCTAGAGACCCAGGTTAGCACAGCTGGTCTAGAGGCCGAGAACCAAGTCAGCAGAGCTGCTGTAGAGCCGGAGAAACCAGGTCAGCAGAGCTGCTTTAGCGGGAGAGAACAAGGTCAGCAAAACTGCTTTAGAGCCAGAGAACCAGGTCAGAAGAGCTCTTTAGAGGGAGAGAACCAGGTCAGCAGATCTGCTTTAGAGGCAGAGAACCAGGTCAGCAGAGCTGCTCCAGAACCAGAGAACTAGGGCAGCAGAGCTGCTTTAGAGCCATAGAACCAGGTCAGCAGAGCTGCTCTAGAGGCAGGGAACCAGGTCAGCAGAGCTGTTTTAGAGGGAGAGAAGCAGGACAGCAGAGCTGCTGTAGAGCCAGAGAACTAGGGCAGCAGAGCTGCTCTAAAGCCAGAGAAACCAGGTCAGCAGGGCTGATTTGGAGGGAGAGAACCAGGTCAGCAGAGCTGCTTTGGAGCCAGAGAACCAGGTCAGCAGAGCTGCTCTAGAGCCAGAGAACCAGGTTAGCAGACCTGCTTTAGAGCCATAGAACCAGGTCAGCAGGGCCGCTCTAGAGGCAGAGAACCAGGTCAGCAGAGCTGATTTAGACGGAGAGAACCAGGACAGCAGAGTTGCTTTAGAGCCAGAGAACCAGGGCAGCAGAGCTGCTCTAGAGACAGAAAACCAGGTCAGCAGAGCTGCTTTAGGGCCATAGAACCAGGTCAGCAGAGTTGCTTTAGAGCCAGAGAACCAGGTCATCAGAGCAGCTGCTCTGGAGCCTAAGAACCAGGTCAGCAGAGCTGCTCTACATCCAGAGAACCAGGTCAGCAGAGCTGCTGTAGAGCCAGAGAAACCAGGTCAGTAGAGCTGCTTTAGAGCGAGAGAACCAGGTCAACAGAGCTGCTTTAGAGGGAGAGAACCAGGTCAGCAGAGCTGCTTTAGAGCCAAGGGACCAGGTCAGCATAGCTGCTCTAGAGCCAGAGAACCAGGTCAGCAGAACTGCTTTAGAGCCATAGAACCGGGTCAGCAGAGCTGCTTTAGAGCCAGAGAACCAGGTCAGCAGAGCTGTTGTAGAGCCAGAGAACCAGGTCGGCAGAGCTTTTCTAGAGCCTAAGAACTAGGTCAGTAGAGCTGCTCTAGAGCCAGAGAACCAGGTCAGCAGAGCTGCTTTAGAGCCAGATAACCAGTCCAGCAGAGCTGCTTTAGAGCCAGAGAACCAGATCAGCAGAGCTGCTTTAGAGCCATAGAACCAGGTCAGCAGAGCTGCTTTAGAGCCATAGAACCAGGTCAGCAGAGCTGCTTTAGAGCCAGAGAACTATGTCAGAAGAGGTGCTCTAGAGCCTAAGAATCAGGTCAGCTGAGCTGCACTAGAGCCAGAGAACCAGGCCAGCAGAGCTGCTTTAGAGCCAGAGAACTAGGTCAGCAGAGCTGCTTTAGAGCTAGAGAACCAGGTCAGCAGAGCTGCTCTAGAGCCAGAGAACCAAGTCAGCGGAGCTGCTTTAGAGCCATAGAACCAGGTCAGCAGAGCTGCTTTAGAGCTAGAGAACCAGGTCAGCAGAGCTGCTCTGGAGCCAGAGAACCAAGTCAGCAGAGGTGCTCTAGAGCCTAAGAATCAGGTCAGCTGAGATGCGCTAGAGCCAGAGAACCAGGCCAGCAGGGCTGCTTTAGAGCCAGAGAACAAGGTCAGCAGAGCTGCTTTAGAGCTAGAGAACCAGGTCAGCAGAGCTGCTCTAGAGCCAGAGAACCAAGTCAGCAGAGCTGCTTTAGAGCCAGAGAAACAAGGTCAGTAGAGCTGCTTTAGAGGTAGATAACCAGGTCAGCAGAGCTGCTCTAGAGGGAGAGAACCAGGTCAGCAGAGCTGCTCTAGAGCCAGAGAACCATGTCAGCAGAACTGCTTTAGAGACATAGAACCGGGTCAGCAGAGCTGCTTTAGAGCCAGAGAACCAGGTCAGCAGAGCTGTTGTACAGCCAGAGAACCATATCAGCAGAGCTGCTCTATAGCCTAAGAACTAGGTCAGTAGAGTTGCTTTGGAGCCAGAGAACTAGGTCAGCAGAGCTGCTTTAGAGCTAGAGACCCAGGTCAGCAGAGCTGCTTTAGAGCCAGAGAAACAAGGTCAGTAGAGCTGCTTTAGAGGGAGAAAACCAGGTCAGCAGAGCTGCTCTAGAGGGAGAGAACCAGGTCAGCAGAGCTGCTCTAGAGCCAGAGAACCATGTCAGCAGAACTGCTTTAGAGACATAGAACCGGGTCAGCAGAGTTGTTGTACAGCCAGAGAACCATATCAGCAGAGTTGCTCTATAGCCTAAGAACTAGGTCAGTAGAGCTGCTTTAGAGCCAGGGAACTAGGTCAGCAGAGCTGCTTTAGAGCTAGAGAACCAGGTCAGCAGAGCTGCTCTAGAGCCAGAGAACCAAGCCAGCAGAGCTGCTTTAGAGCCATAGAACCAGGTCAGCAGAGCTGCTTTAGAGCCATAGAACCAGGTCAGCAGAGCTGCTTTAGAGCCAGAGAACTAGGTCAGCAGAGGTGCTCTAGAGCCTTAGAATCAGGTCAGCTGAGCTGCGCTAGAGCCAGAGAACCAGGCCAGCAGAGCTGCTTTAGAGCCAGAGAACTAGGTCAGCAGAGCTGCTTTAGAGCTAGAGAACCAGGTCAGCAGTGCTGCTCTAGAGCGAGAGAACCAAGTCAGTAAAGCTGCTTTAGAGCCATAGAACCAGGTCAGCAGAGCTGCTTTAGAGCTAGAGAACCAGGTCAGCAGAGCTGCTTTAGAGCTAGAGAACCAGGTCAGCAGAGCTGCTCTAGAGCCATAGAACCAGGTCAGAAGAGCTGCTTTAGAGCCAGAGAGCCAAGTCAGCAGAGGTGCTCTAGAGCCTAAGAATCAGGTCAGCTGAACTGCGCTAGAGCCAGAGAACCAGGCCAGCAGAGCTGCTTTAGAGCCAGAGAACCAGGTCAGCAGAGCTGCATTAGAGCTAGAGAACCAGGTCAGCAGAGCCGCTCTAGAGCCAGAGAACCAAGTGAGCAGAGCTGCTTTAGAGCCAGAGAAATAAGGTCAGTAGAGCTGCTTTAGTGGGAGAGAACCAGGTCAGCAGAGCTGCTCTAGAGGGAGAGAACCAGGTCAGCAGAGCTGCTCTAGAGCCAGAGAACCATGTCAGCAGAACTGCTTTAGAGACATAGAACCGGGTCAGCAGAGCTGCTTTAGAGCCAGAGAACCAGGTCAGCAGAGCTGTTGTACGGCCAGAGTACCATATCAGCAGAGCTGCTCTATAGCCTAAGAACTAGGTCAGCAGAGCTGCTCGAGAGCCAGAGATCCATGTCAACAGACCTGCTGTAGAGCCAGAGAAACCAGGTCAGCAGAGCTGCTTTAGAGGGAGAGAACCAGGTCAGCAGAGCTGCTTTAGAGCCAGAGAACCAGGTTAGCAGAGCTGCTTTAGAGCCAGAGAACCAGGTCAGCAGAGCTGCTCTAGCTTACACTGACTGACTGATACTGACTGACTGACACCGACTGATTGACACTGACTGACACTGATTGACTGACACTGACTGACTGACACTGACACTGAATGACTGACACTGACTGACACTGATTGACTGACACTGACTGACACTGACTGACTGACATTGATTGACACTGATTTCCTGACACTGACTGACTGACACTGTCTGACATTGATTGACTGACACTGACTGACACTGATTGACACTGACTGACTGACACCAACTGACTGACACTGACACTGACTGACTGACACTGACTGACACAGACTGACACTGACTGACTACTCTCTACTACTCTACTACCCACTCTCTACTACTCTCAACTACTCTCTCTCTACTACACACTCTACTACTCTCTACTGCGCACTCTCTACTACTCTCTCTACTACTCACTCTCTGCTACTCACTCTCCACTACTCATGCTCTACTACTCTCTACTACTCACTCTCTACTACTCACTCTCTACTACTCTACTACTCTCTACTACTCACTCTCTACTACTCACTCTCTACTACTCTCTACTGCTCTCTCTTCTACTGACTCTCTACTACTCTCTCTACTACTCTCTACCACACACTCTCTACTACTCTACTACTCACTCTCTACTACTCTCTCTCTACTACTCACTCTCTAATACTCATTCTACTACTCTCTACTCTCACTCTCTACTACTCTCTGTCTACTACTCACTCTCTACTACCCTCCACTACTCAGTCTCTACTACTCACTCTCTACTATTCGCTCTCTACTACTCTCTACTACTCACTCTCCACTACTCACTCTCTACTACTCGCTCTGTGCTACTCTCTACTACTCACTCTACTACTCTTTACTACTTACTCTACTACTCACTCTCTACTACTTTCTACTACTCACTCTACTTCTCTCTACTACTCTCTACTACTCTCTCTCTACTACTCTCTCTCTACTACTCACTCTCTACTACTCTCTCTATACTACTCACTCTCTACTACTTACTCTGTACTACTCTCTACTACTTACTCTCTACTACGCTTTACTACTTACTCTCTACTACTCTCTCTCTAATACTCACTCACTACTACTCACTCTTTACTACTCACACTACTACTCTCTACTACTCACTCACTTCTTCTCTCTCTACTACTCACTGTCTACTACTCTCTACTACTCTCTCTCTGCTACTCACTCTCTACTACTCACTCTCTACTACTCACTCTCTACCAATCTCTACTACTCACTTCATACTACTCTTTACTACTCACTCTCTACTACTCTCTACTACTCACTCACTACTACTCACTCTACTACTCTCTACTATTCCCTCTCTACTACTCTCTACTACTCACTCTCTACTCTCTATTACTCATTCTCTACTCTCTACCTCTCTCTCTACTACTCTCTAACTCTCTACCTCTAACTCTCTACCTCTACACCTCTACCTCTACACCTGTAGCCTCTCTACCTCTCTCTACCTCTCTCTACACGCACACATATGCACATATATATATATATGCATACATATGCATTTATATATATGTCCGTGTATATATATATATATATATATATATATTCAATGAAAAAACCATTGGTTTTAGGCCATATATAGTTAGGAATTAGCATTTACAAAACCTTATTTTACTCGCATAAAACCATTGAAATTCCATATATAGTTAGAAGCGCTAACTATATATCGCGCACCCGCAATCCACTGCTGATGATGTCACATATTACATCATTCATGACATGGTCAGTGACATCACTGATGACATCACTGATGACATCTCAAATGACATCACTGATGACATCACTGATCACAACATCCAGTGATTGTATGTGTCTGTAAAGTTTAAATATGTTTCACATATTGAAGAATGAGTGGATGTATAAGTGTCTGGATGAAGAATTTAGTAGGTGCATGACTGACTGTATGAGTGAGTGATTAAATGTGTCTCACTGAGTGCATGGGTTAGTGACTAAACTGTCTTAATTTGTGCATCAGTATGTTTGTTGTTGTGTAAGCTGCTGCATGTGTTGATCAGTAGCTATAAGAGTGGCCATATGGGTTATTGATTGGTTGCCCAAGTATTTGAATGGGAGGCTGAGTGTGTGTGTGGGTGGCTGGGAGGTGCGTGACTCTGTGCATAGATGTGTAAGCAGTTGATTCCCTAGGAGTATGAGTTCAAGAGTGCATGTGGAAACAGCTATATGGGCGGTTGACTATGCATGGGTGTGTTGGTGAGTGAATGGATTTCTCATTGCTACATGTGCAAGTAAGTACGTATGTAAAACACAATACATGTGAGAGTTGAGATATATAAATAACTGAACATAAGAGCCAGTGAATGTGTGAGTGGCTGTATCGATCACTGTGAGCTTGTATCAGGGATTATATATGTGTTATTATATGTTTGAATAAGTAAGATGTGTATAACTTTATAGTTGAGGAAATGGAGGTGTGATTGATTCTTTGCATGACTGACTAGGTGTGTGAGTAACTCCATGGATGAGTGACAGTCTGTGAGTGTCTGTTTATACTGAGTGTATGTAAGGTTATATTAGAGTCTGAAGAGGTTCATTGTATTATCACATGAGTGATGTGATCAGTGATGACAAATGAGATGTCATCAGTGATGTCATTTGAGTTGTCATCAGTGATGTCATCAGTGATGTCATTTGAGATGTCATCAGTGATGTCATTTGAGTTGTCATCAGTGATGTCATTTGAGATGTCATCAGTGATGTCATCAGTGATGTCACTGACCATGTCATGAATGATGTAATATGTGACATCATCAGCAGTGGATTGCGGGTGCGCGATATATAGTTAGCGCTTCTAACTATATATGGAATTTCAATGGTTTTATGCGAGTAAAATAAGGTTTTGTAAATGCTAATTCCTAACTATATATGGCCTAAAACCAATGGTTTTTTCATTGAATTTTCAAGGTTTTGTAAATGCAAATTCCTAACTATATATCCACTATAACCTATGGTTTTTTCTGTGAATTTCATTGGTTTTTTAATAGCAAATATGAAAAGCTTTAAAATGTCAAGTACGTGATAGATAAAAACATTTTCGTATTTATGCACGCTGATGTGCTTTGAACGCTACACCCCCCCCCCCCTCCCCTCTTTTGTCTTAGTAGTACTCTCTCTTTGCAGATACTGAAGGGTAGTTAACGCAGGCCTTTACCCCCGTTGTAATCCGTCGTGCCTCCTTGTCTCTCCATTTCATTGATTGTTGTCCAAGCATTTACTGTTTTAGAATTGGTTCTCTTTGGATCATTCTCTATTTACAAACAAGCACAAAGTCGCAATACTCTGTTTAGTCTTTGCAGATAGTGAAAAATCGTGTAAAAAAATAAAAGTAATCGAGCAAAATCAGTAGGCCACTAATTGGATCTCTTTTTGACCTCGCTAAAATAGAAATATTAGGAACAACCCTTCATGAGAAATACGAAAATAGTGAGATGAACTGAGCTCCACACCATGAGGGCTGCAAGACAGCTCGGCTCCATCACCCATCCCGCACAAAATAACGACAAACCCTATGCAAATATTAAAAATATAGACAACACACCAGCAAAGAAACAGGGTAAAACATTTTATTAAAAAACTATTTACATAACGTTGGTTTATAAGATGATGTCAGTAGTGGACCGATGTGTGAATAGATCGAAAACAGCACAAGGCTCCAAGATCCGGATGGCAAGCTCCTGGATGTTGGGTGCCATAGTTTAGAGTTCTGAATTTCAGCCTTTTTCAATGCCTGTGCTTTGTTGAATCAAAATGGCGGCTTGACACAAAGCTGACTCAAGCGTTGCTACTGATGCTATGCAGACCAAAACTGGTTTTCAGTTTGTACATTTTTCTAGATTTTTCAATCCAAGTTTGGTTGACTTTGTAGAACGATGGCTTCAGATTTTCAACATACGGTGTGGTGGCGCTGACTGGGAGGGGGCGCTTCGCTCCTGCCCCCTCCCCAAGTAAGATTTTCATACGTGAAAGTACGTTAATGGTTTTGGTCCCTGAGATGCTTCGATGTCACTACCATTCTCAAATAGCATAAGTTCTGGATGTTGGGTGCCATAGTTAAGAGTTCTGAGCAGTGCTTCTAACACTGTCTGAAGCTTATTTCCACCTACTGCAGCTTCACTATTCTCAAAGTAAGTGAGTGTCGTTTGTGGACCTGACTGCATTAGAAAACAATGTGATATGTTACCTTCCTAAACAGCTTGACGGAGGCCCCTGAGGGGCGGTGTGATGGCCATGGACTCGGAGAAGACGCTTGGCTCCGACACCCTCCCCAAGTCTTATAGCACTGGTGTAGCCTGAGATCGCCCCCGACATAGGCGGCCGGCTCCCGGGGTCCGGCGGAACTTTTTGCCTTTTGATGACTCTTCAATTCTGGACCTTGTCCCACAATCCGTTTGACCTGAAGACAAGCTGTAGTGGGGCGCCCCTTTATCGTTTTAGTTGCCATTCCGCCCGCTTTTGCTACACTGTGCCTCTTCCGCCATTCAGCTGTTTACCGCCCGCTCTTGCGACTACAGCGTCTCGCTCACCATGTAGTTGAGATGCGCCCGCTCTTGCGGTGCAGCGATAGGCGGCTGCAACAGGACTCTCAAAATGGCGGCCGGCTCTTCGGTTTTAGGCCTGGTCCACTAAAATGGCCCTGGGACACCTTGGAACTCGGACGCTTGTCTGCTAGGGCTTGGGTCCCATTCTCGAAAAGCGTCCCCTCAGCCGTGAAGATTCTACAAAAGTCTTGGGGGCCTCCGACTCCCGCAGGCTTCTGGTGGGGAGCGGCTGCCATGATTGCTCGTGGAATGGCCACGACGGAGCTACGAGATGGTAGTGGTCTCATGCTGACGCCAGCTTTAGTCTGAAACATCCAGAAACACTATAGACTACCAATTCGATCAGTTCCGGTAGCGCCCCAACATGACCCGGAAGAGAAGAACTTGCCCTCCCCTCTTTGACTGATGGTTCTTGTTGCCTGTCCCCTCTGTTGTCATTTAACAGAACTTTTTGGACTGCTGAAAGGGGTTGTGTTCTGAACGCTGGTTGGTGGAGACATTTAGACTATATTCTTGACCTACGTTGTCGCGTAATGCGTTTTATGACACGCCGCGTTAGCGCACCCGGAAGTGATCCGAGGCGCGGCGCGCAGCGCGTAACGTAAGCATAACAGGTCATGTGACTTGTTAATAAAACTTTTCATTGGTTCATTTTACTTTTGTTAATTTAATGATGAAAAGCTTGGTCATATGACCTAAAAATTACGCTTTTTATTATTTTCGAACAATATTTTTTTTTCAAACATATGTTATAATATTCCAGGCTAATGTACTTTCCCGGAAAATTTACAACTGTCTTGCAAGTAAATTATATTCCTTTTTCGAGAAAAGGGGCGTTTCTTCCTTCCATGACGGAGCCGTTGAGTAAAAGAGATTCGGCCTGCTGTCTTAGTCGCCGATACGCCTGATTATCAGATTCTTATCGATCACTTTATGTTGCAGACATGAAAAACACAACTGCCCTTGACCATTTATCTTTACTGCGTTCCTACATATTATACCTTTTATCCGTCATGTAATTGGACTGCTTTATTTCACTTGCCTTTTACTGATTCGAAAACAGTCACTAAAAGTAAAAACTTTACAAATGTAAATACTACTACCGTGTTTTGTTTTAAAAACCTTTATTGTGTGTTGGACAGGCCACAGGACGGGCCGCTCTCCCCCGGCTCGACCAGGCCCGAGCCCAGTCACGCAAGCACCACACACCACCATTGCACGCCCTGCGTCCCCTCAGGGACCCCTGCCCTCGAACATGATAACCTCGTGGGTCCGATCCACTGCCGGCCCATGCACCCAGCCCGGGCCGCCATCTTGGACACCTCGCCACGAGGCCGCCTGGCCCCCGATCGACCTCAACCCTGGGCCTAGCCCAGCCTCAGACAATCCGGCACCACCCTCCACCCAGGAGGTGAGCGGGCTACTTGGCAAGTCAATGGGAGAAAGAGGTGCCGATGGCTCTCCCCCCGCCCAGTGCCGCTCGCCCATCGCCTCCCCGGGCGCTGGCTCCACCCCCCTGCTGGGTGTCTGGACTCCCTCATCCCGGACCTCCCGACCTCCAAGTGCGAGGGTCCGGACATCAAAGCACGCCAGCCCTATAACTGGGGCAGCTCCAGAGCAGGAAGTCAGTTGTATCTTGGAGTCGAGAGACGTAAGAGGAACTCATCCTGGACGGACTACTGGCGCTGCCGTAGCTCTGTCCTGTGCACCATCGTCCTGCCTGTTGGCGCTGCCACAGCCGTCGTAACCTTCATTCTTCACCGTCGTCCGGATCTGCTGGCGAGGCCGCGGACCGTTGTAACCATCATCTTCATCGGGACCTGCTTGGCTTCTCCACGGCCCGTCGACCATCCTTCATCCATCTCGGGACCTGCTTGGCTCCTCCACGGCCCGATCAGCAACCACGCCGAGCTCGAGGATTGAGAGCTATTTAACTCATTGGTAACTAAGACTGTCCCGCTACCCTTTCTCCTCAACCAGAGATCAGAACCGAGGGGACCCCTGAGTCCAGACCTCCTTGTATCATAACGACGTAACCTAAGAATTGCATATAAAGTCTCGTTAACCTTCAATCTTGTGTGGTGTCCGTCTGTGGGGGGGAAGTTACTTACCTGTACAGTCGTTGGAGACGGCTCTCCCTGGAGACCTCTCCCCGTAATCTCGGCCGACCCTCCCGGTCCGTCTAACATTGGTGGCCAGCGGCGCGATCCGAATCACCGCATAACGTACAGAGAGTAGCTCACCCCACAACGAACAACAAATGTCGACTAAAGAGAGCGGATCAACTGAGAAGTTCCAAATGGAAAAACTAGAGGAATACAGCCATCGTGAACTAAAGCAGTTCTGCATCGAACTAGGTATCGCTACCACCGGACTAAGTACCAAGGACGATTTTAAGCATGCCCTAGAATCTTGGGCAGAGACCGGGGATGTCGAAGCCCCTGAGCAAAGCACCGCGAAAAATACCAACACGGCCCCTGAGGGGCAAAGAACCAGTCTCTCGCAAGACGAGATCCAAGAAAGAGAAAAAGCCCGACTACACGAACTCGAAATGGCCCGACTCAAGATGGACATAGAACTCAAATTGGCCGAGCAAAAAATAAACTTAGAGCACCTTCGCCTCCGAGAAGAAAGAGAGGAGAAACAGAGGCAAAGGGAGCTCGAGGAAAAAAGACTAACGTACGAGCACGAACGGAACCTAGCCGAGATCAACCTGCGCAAACAAAATAAAGAGTTAGGGGTGCCCGACAGACCGTCCACCCCAGGGACCGCGGAGAAAAAAGTGCACATCCCCAAGGATGTGGTCCGAGAATATTTTCGAGAAGACGACATCCAGCAATGGTTTAAGGCCTATGAAATCGCGATGACTGCGCACCGGATCGATAGAGCCGACTGGGGAGCCGGCCTATGGGGCAAATTCCTCAATGAGGGCCGCGATACTCTGTTACAGCTCCCAGACCACCAGATGACCTCCTACGACCATATGAAAGCGGCCCTCCTCACCCGCTATGGCCTCACGCCCGAGATGTACCGTCAGAGGTTCCGAGACTGCACACGCATTCCAGGTACAACTTGGGTGGACTATGTAACGTACTTTAGCCGAGCCTTCGAAGGCTGGATCAGAGGGAACAACGTCACGACCTACGAGCAGCTGTTCAATCTGATGGTATGGGAGCATCTGTCCAACAATTGCTTCATTGAACTACGCCAACACCTCCTCGACAGCAAGTTAACCGATCCCCGGCAGCTCGCAGCCGAAGCTGACCGGTGGGAGATCACCAGAGTGGGCCGGAATGGGTCCTACGAGCAGAACAGGAACAACAATGGTCACTACCGACCCAGAGGAGGAGGAGGGGGCCAAGGACGAGGAAGAGACAATACTCCGGCCGCCCCCGCTACCAGCACCACCCCCCCGGCCAACCGGGGCAGCACCCCGGCGCGACCGGGATACAGAGCCAATGTTACATGTCACCGATGCCAACGAGTCGGCCACTATGCAAACGACCCAAGCTGCCCGCAGTATCAGAGTCCAAGACCCCGCCAGGTGGCCGCCGCGGCACTAGGGGAAGAACAGATCTCCGAGGAACAAGAAACAGGCGAGCAAGAGTATCAAGAGTGGGAGCCAGCCGCCATGACTCTCGCGTGCTTAGGGGGAAGAGACATGGTCCCGCGGGTCCCCCTACCCGCTAACACCCAGAAGTACAGCCAATGGGTGAGCATCAATGGACAACGGGCCGAAGCCCTTCGAGACACCGGGGCCAGTGTGACAGCCGTCCGCTGTCATCTGGTGACCCCAGAACAATATCTACCGAACGTTCTCTGCCCTGTGCGATCAGCCGACAACTCGGAAAGTCTGTGTCGGATGGCCTGCGTCCCCTTTGAGTGGGGAGGGGTCTCCGGCATGTTGAAGGTAACGGTCCGAGACGACGCCCCCGTGGAATGCCTCCTCGGAAATGACCTGGAAAGCTCCCCGTGGGCAGCCGTGGAGCGAAAAGAACACTTGGGGATGTTGGGCGTCCCAGACTGGGCGTGCGTCACCACCCGGTCCATGGCCGCCCGTGCCAACCATCACCCGGAAGAACCCGAATGGCCGGCGCCACCGCCTCCGGTCGCCCCCGCCGAGACCCCCGACCATGGCATCCCCCTCGAACTTGCTCAACCTTCCGACCTCGCTAATCTTGATCAGTGGGCTCAAGAAGGGGGACCCACACAAGAACAATTTCGTCAGGAACAGAAGACCTGTCCCTCCCTTGAGGGACTCCGACAACAAGCGCTCGCCCAAAGCGCCGGGGATACCTCCGGAACTCATTGGGTCTACTGGGACAATGATCTATTGTACAGCGAGCAACGAATCGCCGAGCTGGGGGCCAACAGAGTACTAGTGGTGCCCCTCCGCTTTAGAGACTTCCTGCTAAACCTGGCCCACGATGCCCCCCTGGCAGGGCACCTGGGACAGGATAAAACCTACAGCCGCCTAGTGACCCACTTCTTCTGGCCCAAAATGAGAAACGATGTGCACCAGCATTGCCGATCTTGCCCCACGTGCCAAGCCAGTGGGAAGAGCGGCCGCAAATTAAAGGCTCCCCTGCAACCCTTTCCAGTAGTCACAACCCCATTTGAGAGGGTCGGGATAGACATTGTGGGACCCCTGGACCCGCGTACAAGACAAGGCCATCGCTTCATCCTGGTACTAGTGGACCACGCCACCCGCTACCCTGAGGCTATTCCTCTCCGGACCGTAACAGCCCCAGTGGTCGGCCGGGCCCTGATGGGGATCTTCTCCCGTGTGGGGTTCCCCCGGGAAGTCGTCAGTGACAGAGGCACGAACTTTATTTCTAAATATATGAAGTCCCTCTGGCAACAGTGTGGGGTCACCTACCGCTTCACGACCCCCTATCACCCCCAAGGAAACGGACTTGTTGAGCGGTTCAATCGCACGCTAAAAGGGATGATCGGGGGATTGGAAGAGCCCCTCCGTCGCCAGTGGGACGTGCTGCTGCCGTGCCTCCTCTTCGCCTACCGGGAGGTCCCACAGAAGTCCCTAGGCTTCAGCCCCTTCGAGCTGCTCTATGGGCACCCAGTACGGGGGCCACTCAGCCTGATCAAAGAAGGCTGGGAGATGCCTCCGGCCAAGAGTCCTCCAGATGTCTTCCGGTACCTCCTCACCCTCCGCAACCAGTCCCGGCGGTTCAGAGACCTAGCAAAAGCCAACCTAGAGGCCAGTCAAGAGGACATGAAGAAATGGTATGACCAGAACGCCTCATCCATTGAATTCGAGCCGGGGCAACAGGTCTGGGTAATGTCCCCCACAGAACCGTGCGCTCTCCAAGACAAATGGACGGGACCCTTCAAGGTAATCGAGCGCAAGGGTCCTGCCACCTATCTGATCGATATGGAGTCCGCCCGGAATCCGCTCCGAGTCCTCCACACCAACAGACTGAAACCCCACTTTGCACGAACAGAACTCAGCCTCTTGATGGCCACAGACAATGGGGTTGAAGACGACTCCGAGCCTCTCCCTGACCTCTTGCGGACCCAGGAGCAAGACGGCTCCGTGGATGGGGTCCGACTCTCGGAGACCCTCACCAGAGAACAACGGCAAGAGTGCCAAGCCCTCCTATCACGGTTCGCCAGTCTGTTCTCCCTCACCCCGGGTGTCACTTCCTGGTGTGTGCACGATGTGGACACCGGAGACAGCCCTCCTATCCGCCACCGGGCCTACCGCGTACCTGATCGGGTACGGGCCTGCATCCAGGCGGAAGTAGCTAAGATGCTCACGCTCGGGGTCATCGAGCCCTCAGACAGTCCATGGGCCAGCCCGGTCGTACTGGTCCCCAAAGCAGCCGCCCCCGGGACCACACCAGAACTCCGGTTCTGTGTCGACTACCGGGGCCTGAATGAAGTCACCAGAACGGACGCACACCCCATCCCCCGGGCAGATGAACTGGTCGACCGAATGGGCGCTGCCCGCTACCTCAGCATCTTCGACCTGACGGCAGGTTATTGGCAGATCGGCCTCACACCCCGAGCACAAGAACGCTCTGCCTTCTCCACCCCCGATGGCCACTATCACTTTACGGTCATGCCCTTCGGCATGAAGAATGCCCCAGCGACGTTCCAACGGCTCGTCAATCAGGTCCTGGCGGGGCTCGAAGAGTTCAGCGCCGCCTACCTGGACGACATCGCTGTGTACAGCCACCATTGGACCGAGCACCTCCACCACCTCCAAGCAGTGCTGCAAGCCCTTCAGCGAGCTGGCCTCACGATCAAGGCCAGCAAATGCCAAATTGGACAAGGGTCGGTGACCTACCTCGGACACCAGGTGGGAAGCGGCCTAGTGGCCCCCCTACAGCTGAAAATTGCCGCCATCCAGAACTGGCAACCCCCTATCACTCAAACTGAGGTGCGAGCCTTCCTGGGCCTCACGGGCTACTACCGAAGGTTCGTGAAAGACTATGGTACCATCGTGGGGCCTCTCACCGAACTCACGTCAAAAAATCAGCCCAAGAAGGTGAACTGGACCCCAGAGTGTCAAGCGGCGTTCGAACAGTTAAAGGCCGCCATGTGTTCCGCTCCTGTGCTCCAGGCCCCAGACTACAGCCGGGAGTTCGTCGTCCAGACGGACGCCTCCGACCAGGGCATTGGGGCGGTCCTGTCCCAAGTGAACACCGAAGGCCTCGATCAACCGGTGGCCTTCATCAGCCGGAGACTCCTACCCCGGGAACAACGCTGGAGCACCATAGAGAGGGAAGCCTTCGCTGTGGTATGGGCCCTCAAGAAGCTCCGGCCCTACCTTTTTGGCACCCACTTTCGGGTGCAGACTGACCACCGACCCCTGCAGTGGTTGATGCATATGCGGGGGGAAAACCCAAAATTGCTACGCTGGTCCATCTCCTTACAAGGTATGGACTTCACAGTCGAACACCGGCCTGGGTCCGACCACGCCAACGCCGATGGCCTGTCCCGGTTTTTCCGCCTCGACGAAGAGAGTCCCCAAGAGGATGGGTAACTCTCCCCGCCTTCAGCTGGGGGGGACGCATGTTGGACAGGCCACAGGACGGGCCGCTCTCCCCCGGCTCGACCAGGCCCGAGCCCAGTCACGCAAGCACCACACACCACCATTGCACGCCCTGCGTCCCCTCAGGGACCCCTGCCCTCGAACATGATAACCTCGTGGGTCCGATCCACTGCCGGCCCATGCACCCAGCCCGGGCCGCCATCTTGGACACCTCGCCACGAGGCCGCCTGGCCCCCGATCGACCTCAACCCTGGGCCTAG
This sequence comes from Lissotriton vulgaris, assembly GCF_964263255.1. NCBI lineage: Eukaryota > Metazoa > Chordata > Amphibia > Caudata > Salamandridae > Lissotriton > Lissotriton vulgaris. The sequence goes on from NC_141691.1 coordinate 1,109,849,494, forward strand.
CCCAGCCTCAGACAATCCGGCACCACCCTCCACCCAGGAGGTGAGCGGGCTACTTGGCAAGTCAATGGGAGAAAGAGGTGCCGATGGCTCTCCCCCCGCCCAGTGCCGCTCGCCCATCGCCTCCCCGGGCGCTGGCTCCACCCCCCTGCTGGGTGTCTGGACTCCCTCATCCCGGACCTCCCGACCTCCAAGTGCGAGGGTCCGGACATCAAAGCACGCCAGCCCTATAACTGGGGCAGCTCCAGAGCAGGAAGTCAGTTGTATCTTGGAGTCGAGAGACGTAAGAGGAACTCATCCTGGACGGACTACTGGCGCTGCCGTAGCTCTGTCCTGTGCACCATCGTCCTGCCTGTTGGCGCTGCCACAGCCGTCGTAACCTTCATTCTTCACCGTCGTCCGGATCTGCTGGCGAGGCCGCGGACCGTTGTAACCATCATCTTCATCGGGACCTGCTTGGCTTCTCCACGGCCCGTCGACCATCCTTCATCCATCTCGGGACCTGCTTGGCTCCTCCACGGCCCGATCAGCAACCACGCCGAGCTCGAGGATTGAGAGCTATTTAACTCATTGGTAACTAAGACTGTCCCGCTACCCTTTCTCCTCAACCAGAGATCAGAACCGAGGGGACCCCTGAGTCCAGACCTCCTTGTATCATAACGACGTAACCTAAGAATTGCATATAAAGTCTCGTTAACCTTCAATCTTGTGTGGTGTCCGTCTGTGGGGGGGAAGTTACTTACCTGTACAGTCGTTGGAGACGGCTCTCCCTGGAGACCTCTCCCCGTAATCTCGGCCGACCCTCCCGGTCCGTCTAACATTGTGAAAATGTCAGTATACAAATACGGGCCTATAACCACGTGGGCCGGCCACGGAGCAAACTGAAATCGTATATGATGAGGAGACATTTACACTGTAGAAGAACGTAACGAGCGGGCCATTAGGTGACAAGAACAAAGGTGTCTAACAGTTGCGGAATCGGTGGACGTACATTTTGTAATTAAAATACGACAGGGCCACTTACAATAACATTTTCTAGATATACATTTGCGGGCAAGGAGTTACGAGTCCCATTTATACCGGCGCCATTTTGGGCGAGGCCGGGCAGGTCCAAGATATAGTCAAAATGTCTCCACCAACCATCGGCCAGACCAGAACCCCTTTCGGCCCTTTATGCTACAAGATGGTGTCTTCCATTCAGAAAATATTGGTGGCAGCATTTTGAAAGGAAACAGAAACAGCCGTTCTCCTAGTGAGTTTCACATTGTTACATTTAGGAAGAATGTTGAAGAGTAGTATGTGGAAAATCTGAAGCCATTTTTCTACAAACTCTCAATCAGACTTGGATGGAAAAAAAAAACCTGAAGAATGTACAAACTGAAAACCAATTTTTGTCTGTATAGCACCAACAGTAACGCTTGAGTCAGCTTTGTGTCAAGCCGCCATTTTCATTCAATCAATAGCGTCCCCCTGCACACATTCAGGGACCTGGTCGTGTCTTCAGATGAAACGCATTGTAGGAAAAGAAGCAGAAAGGAAAAGGAAAAAAGTTCCGCCGGACCTAGTGAAGCTGCAGCAGGTGCAAATAAGCTTCAGACAGTCTTACAAGCACTGCTCAGAACTCTCAACTGAGGCACTCAACATCCAGGACTTGCCATTCGGATCTTGGCGCCTTGTGCTGGTTCCGACCTATTCACACATCAGTCCACTACTGACATCACCTCATAAGCCAACGGGGCACCCCACGCCGACTTTCGGCGCAGCATTGTAGGATGGCCACACCAGTGCGGCCACTTGCTGGACACCACCTCGGTGCCATCCGGATCTCGGCGCGTTCGAGTCACTGTGCCGGAAGAGTGACCGGAACTCAGCTGAACACGCCGTCTTTCGGCGCAGCATTGTAGGATGGCCACACCAGTGCAGCAACTTGCTCGACACCAACAAGTGCCATCCGGATCTCGGCGCGTTGTGCTGCCTTCGGCCTATTCGCACATCGGTCCGCTACTGACGCCGCCTCACGTGCCAACGGATTTTCTACGCTTTTTGTAGCCCTATGCCGCATAACAGGTCATGTGACTTGTTTATAAAACTTTTCATTGGTTCATTTTACTTTTGGTTTCCTAAAGATGGAAGGCTTGGTCATATGACCTAAAAATAACACTTTTCATTGGTTTACAACATTTTTTTTTCCCAAACGATGAAAGCCCCACCTTGTTTCTGGATCATTCAGACTGAAGCTAGCGTCAGCATGAGAGCACCACCATCTCGTGGCTCCGTCGTGGTCATTCCGCGAGCAATCATGGCAGCCGCTCCCCACCGGAAGCCTGCGGGAGTCGGGGGCCCCCAAGACTTTTATACAATCTTCACGGCTGAGGGGACGCTTTTCGAGAATGGAGCCCAAGCCCTAGCAGGCAAGCGTCCGAGTTCCAAAGTGTCCCAGGGCCATTTCAGTGGACCAGGCCTAAAACCGAGGAGCTGTCCGCCATTTTAAGAGCCATGTGGCAGCCGCCTATCGCTGCACTGCAAGAGTGGGAGCAACTCAACAACATGGTGAGCGAGACGCTGTGGCCGCAAGAGCGAGCGCAACTCAGCTAGATGGCCGCCACCTGGGGAGGCCCGTTCACGCCGGCTCCCCCACGCCCCCCCCCGGGCCGCCGCACGCCAATTTTCGGAGCAGCATTGTAGGATACCAAAACCAGTGCGGCAGTTTACTGGACATCACCTGGGTGCCTGTCGTACATGTTGTGTCAGCCATGTGACACTGGACACAGACCGCTACTGACGAGGCCTCCCCCCGCACCACCCGGGACGCCCCACGCTGTTTTTCTGTGCTGCATTGTAGGATCCCTAAACCAGTGCGGCACCCAGGCGACATCACCTGGGTGCCGTCCAGAACTCTGCACGTTGTGCTGCCTTGGGACTATTCGCACAACAGACCGCTACTGACGAGGCCTCCCCCCGCCCCACCCGGGACGCCCCACGCCAATTTTCGGAGCAGCATTGTAGGATCCCTAAACCAGTGCGGCACCCAGGCGACATCACCTGGGTGCCGTCCAGAACTCTGCACGTTGTGCTGCCTTGGGACTATTCGCACAAAAGACAGCTTCTAACCATTGTTGCTTTTTGTGTTGAGAAATGTTTAAATGTTTTTAGTTTTTGTTCCGTTCGTTAAAGTTAGTAGTTAATAAAGTTTTATAACCTTACTTTGTTGGAGTGTTATCTATTTTTTTAAAAACGGGTGAATGGGGCCTTGAATCGGGTTATTGTCATGTGTGGGCTTTGGAAGTGTGCTGCTGCAGGATCGGACATTTCAAACTCAAATGCACGTTCTTTTTCTTACCTTTCCGAAGCATGGAGCGCAATAGCAGGCAGAGAAAGGGTGATGCACGTGTTGAACACTACCTGACCTGGCAAGTTGCTGGCAGTGCCCCCCCGCCCGCTCCTGAAAGAGGGCACACACACACCGCCGCCCCGAATACTTCACAAATCTTTAAAAGACCATGCGCTTGTTCATGAGGCTTAAATGGTTTATCACCTCTTCTAGAACCCCTGCATCGACCTTCTGACGTTTCATGGAAAAATTACCATGTAACACAATACCAAGCCCTGTCAGCTGAAACCCCCAAGGAATCGTGGGGCATATTATCAAGGGGGTTTATCTCCGCTTTTTTGGCTTTAAAAGCCATGAAAGCGGAGATAAAATTATTTCCCTGTTACCAAGCTGTCGCTAACACCAGTTAGTGACAGCTAAAAGGAGATAGCGACCATCTTGGGCCCCGCTTTGCATGTCAGTGATACTTATCACTAATGACATGCAAAGTGGCGTGCCAAGATGTTAGCGACTGGAAACAGTCCCTAACATCGCTACCTTCTATTACCAACTTTTGGAGATATTCGCGCTAAGCGCGAATATCTCCAAAATCTAACACCTGCCCTGAGCAGTTCTTAGCCATGTTATCCAATGGGAGGTGGATAACATGGCTAAGAGCATTAGGTCGATAATACATGAATATCGCTGACTTTTCTGCGATAATAGCAAGGTTTATCTGCGATAAAAATCGCCGATGTGCGGCGATAATTTTTGTCTCTAAACAAGTTAGACACAAAAATTATCGCTAGTTGTTCGTAATATGCCCCCGGGTTTTTGCTTGCAGAAATCGGGAGGCGGGAGACTAGCACTGAAATCAGTAGTCACACGCCTGAATCAGGAGGATTGGCATGTCTGAATTCTCTACAGCTGGGGCCATAAACCAGTTAGTGACAGCTAAAAGGAGATAGCGACCATCTTGGGCCCCGCTTTGCATGTCAGTGATACTTATCACTAATGACATGCAAAGTGGCGTGCCAAGATGTTAGCGACTGGAAACAGTCCCTAACATCGCTACCTTCTATTACCAACTTTTGGAGATATTCGCGCTAAGCGCGAATATCTCCAAAATCTAACACCTGCCCTGAGCAGTTCTTAGCCATGTTATCCAATGGGAGGTGGATAACATGGCTAAGAGCATTAGGTCGATAATACATGAATATCGCTGACTTTTCTGCGATAATAGCAAGGTTTATCTGCGATAAAAATCGCCGATGTGCGGCGATAATTTTTGTCTCTAAACAAGTTAGACACAAAAATTATCGCTAGTTGTTCGTAATATGCCCCCGGGTTTTTGCTTGCAGAAATCGGGAGGCGGGAGACTAGCACTGAAATCAGTAGTCACACGCCTGAATCAGGAGGATTGGCATGTCTGAATTCTCTACAGCTGGGGCCATAAACTACATCCGCAGGGTTAGGTGATAGCCTGGGACCAGCCTGGCATCTAAAATGGCTGCCGTGCACGACAAAATTGTGGCATTCGAAAAAAGGCAAGATGGCGCAGCCGCTGGAAGAGATGTATCAACATATATCAGCCTCCTCAGCCACCCTCAGGAAACATAGGGGATTAGGATACGTCTCCCGCACCCCCTTATACCTAGTACTTTAATTAACGAAGCACAAAATGGCGAATTCCCGTTTCGCTACCAGTTTGCGGCCCAGTTCGCGGCCCGTGAAGCGCTTCTACCGTGAAAAATCATTTTTTTTTATTTTCCCCACGGGACCCTTTAATAACCCCAACAACATTCCTAGGGGGTCAAGAGGGGGATACCTTGCCCCCTTTCATTAAATTCCCCCTTAGTTTTTCACCTTTTCTTCTCTCTCGATCCTACCGAGAGACAAGATGGCGGCCGCTCCGGACTGTCACGCAGCAAAAAAAAAAAAAAGCTCACGCACAGCCGCTGGAAGAGATGTATCAACATATATCAGCCTCCTCAGCCACCCTCAGGAAACATAGGGGATTAGGATACGTCTCCCGCACCCACTTATAACTAGTAATTTAATTAACGAAGCACAAAATGGCGAATTCCCGTTTCGCTACCAGTTCGCGGCCGCGCTTCTACCGTGAAAAATCATTTTTTTTTTATTTTCCCCGCAGGACCCTTTAATAACCCCAACAACATTCCTAGGGGGTCAAGAGGGGGATACCTTGCCCCCTTTCATTAAATTCCCCTTTCGTTTTTCACCTCTTCTTCTCTCTCGATCCTACCGAGAGACAAGATGGCGGCCGCTCCGGACTGTTTAGAATGTTGACAGACACCGGAGAGCCAATCAGCTTTCTGCGCGCAAAGTTCCGTTTCGCGAAAAGTAAGCGGACCGGATCGCTGCCCAGAGCGCTGTTACAGATATATATCTTGATTTGAACGTTAATTTCTCAAAATCCACTGAAGCACATATATTGAGACCTAGCAAAGGCACATCGGGCTAACAGTCCCTACAATTTTGCCAAGTTTCGTGCAAATCCATTCAGCCGTTCGAGCTAAAAGTGAGTCCAACCGCCCTATGGAAAACTCAATGCAAAAAACGCGTTTTGGGACCCCCCTTTTTTCTCAGCCCCCCCTTGACGAAACCCCACCAAATTTTTAGGGGCTGCTCAGAAACAAAATGTGCCATTTTCCTGAAAATTTCAGCCGATTCCGTCCACAAACGCCAAAGTTATTAGACATAGAATTTTCAGAAATCCCATAGGGAATTAATCCTAACTATATATACCTACTGGCGATAGCCAGTAGGTAATATATATATATATATATATATATATATATATACATATAAATAATCTGCATATCTATATAAAGACAAAAATAAATGCATGCATACATATACATATACATATATGCATACATATGCATGTTATGAACATGAAAGTTTGAAAAACACTAATAAATGCAAATCTAAAAAGCCACCTAATTACAAACAGAATTGCTTTAGCTTAAACGAGGGTGAGACCTATTGCATTTTTTCAATGCTTGTTTACTTTGGTTCCATCAAGAGGGCATTCCGATGTGTCACACATTTGCCATAAATTCTGAATGTTAGCACTATAGTGGCTCATTAGATCACTGTAGTAAAGCTACTGCTCACCAGGGAAGTCTGCTGCTGGTATTCAAAGTGCATGTTTAAGTCTGCATGTTAGAATTTTTTAATGAAATAGAAGAGGATTTGAGGAGGTCAAAATGTGCCCCAATTTTTCTTTCTGCAGCACTAATCATAATTTCTATGGGAAAATGAAGCCCCTCATTTTGTTCCTTTGCAAATTAAATGTTTTAAGTGTTACCACTTTATTCCAATCAAGATGGCTTCAGGTGTTCCATAATTTTGTCATAAGTAAGACTGTTAGCGCTCTAGTTGTTCTTTAGAACACTCTGGGACATTCAGTCATTGGGCTATGCTTGGGCTACATCTGGGTGATATCTGGGCTCTTGTCTCTGGTGGCCATCTTGAGAAACTTATTTGTTATGAAGTTTCCTAATTTCCTCATTTACTACAGTCTCCACAGTGGGAAATATTTTCAGTTTTTTACTTTGGTTCCATCAAGAAGGCATTCAGATGTGTCACACATTTGCCATAAATTCTGAATGTTAGCACTCTCGTTGCTCATTAAATCACTGTAGTAAAGCTACTGCTCACCAGGGAAGTTTGCTGCTGATATTCAAAGCGCATGTTTCAGTCTGCATGTTAGAATGTTTTAATGAACTAGAAGAGGATTTGAGAAGTCAAAATGTGCCCTAATTTTTCTTTCTGCAGCACGCATCATATTTCTATGGCAAAATGAAGCCCCTCATTTTGTTCCTTTGCAAATTAAATGTTTTAAGTGTTACCACTTTATTCCAATCGAGATGGTTTCAGGTGTTCCATAGTTTTGTCATAAGTAAGACTGTTAGCGCTCTAGTTGTTCTTTAGAACACTCTGGGACATTCTGTCATTGGACTATACTTGGGCTACATCTGGGTGATATTTTTGCTACATTTGTGCTCTTTTGTCTCTGGCGGCCATCTTGGGAGACGTATTTGTTATGACGTTTCCTAATTTCCTAATTTACTACAGTCTCCTCAGTAAGAAATACTTTCAGGGTTTTACTTTGGTTCCACCTAAAAGGCATTCAGAAGAGTCACACATTTGCCATACATTCTGAATGTTAGCACTCTAGTTGCTCATTACATCACTGTAGTAAAGCTACTGCTCACCAGGAGAGTCTGCTGCTGGTATTGAAAGTACATGTTTCAGTCTGCATGTCAGAATTTGTTTTAATAAAATAGAAGAGGATTTGAGAAGTCACTCAAAATGTGCCCTAATTTTTATTTCTGCAGCACTAAGCATACTTTCTATGGCAAAATGAACCCCCTCATTTTGTTCCTTTTTAAATTAAATGTTTTAAGAGTTACCACTTTCTTCCAATCAAGATGGCTTCAGGTGTGCGATACTTTTGTCATAAGTAAGGCTGTTAGCACTAGTTGTTCTTTATAACACTCTGGGAAGCTGCAGTAGAACACAAAGGAATCAACTGAAAGTCTCTGCCCTTGTTGGATGTACATGTTTTACTGAGAATTTCAGACTTCATTCTCACATGACTGGGAATGATAATGTGAATTTACAGAAAATATGCTCTCAGTTTAGCTAACAGATCACCTTCCAAACCTCTGTGGGAAAAGCATGAGAAAACAGTTTTCTCTCAAACATAATTTATGATCTACCAGCAGCAGGCTTTCTCACATGGTAAAATCACATTAGAGCACACCACAATTCCTAAAATGAGTATGGTACCATCAACAAAAGATTTATAATGTAACTAAAGTCTTAAAACCTTCTATTAACTGCAATGCATTTTAATGAGTCACTATCATGTATATTGGTCCCGAGATGGCTGCCAACACTTCTTGGATGAAGTGCTGACAGCTAATCAGATCTCCTGATGAGATGTGTTGTTAGGCTCCGCTCAGATATATATGTATTTTTTTCCTTTAATATCTAAAAAACTACTGAACAGATTTACACCATTTAACCAAAAGGCACGAGTGTGAACCAAGGACTACCTCTTTGCAAAATTTGGTGTAATTATGTTCAGCAGTTGGGGCTGTAGCTGCGATTAAAGATTCCTATGGAAAATTGCATGGGGAAAACATGTTTTGGGACCCCCCTTTGTTCTTGGCCCCCGCTTGACCAATCACCCCCAAACTTCCAGGATAGGAGCGGACCGGATCGCCCCACAAGTTTTGGAAATTTCACGAAGATTCGTCAACCGGCGCCAAAGTTATTGCAAATAGAATGTTGCGGATTTAATATGGAAAATAGGTCCTAACTATAACTACCTACTGGCCAGTAGATAGTTATAGTTAGGACCTAGTTATCAAAGGAAAATGGCAACATTCTATTCCCAATAACTTTGGCGCCAATTGACGAATCTCCGTGAAATTAAAAAAAATAATTCTTTGTTGATATCAGCTCCTATGTCTAAAGTTTGGGGGTGATTCGTCAAGGGGGGGCGAGAAAAAAGGGGGGTCCCAAAATGTGTTTCGTCCATGTTAATTTCCATATGAAACTTTAGACAAGGCTACAGGTCGAACGGGTGAACGAAATTACCCCAAATTTGGCAGAAAGAAGGGTCTTGGTCTAGAAAGCATGCTTTTGTTTATTTGGTGTAAATTCGTTCAGTAGTTTGGGAGAAATATCAAAATTTACAGATATCGATATTTGGAAATCCTGCCATCTGATTGGCTGAGGCGTTATGAGCACGAGCTTGCTGCTGATTGGCTGCGAGTGGTTGCAACTAGGAAGAGTTGGCCGCCAATTTGTGATTCCTTTGAAGCGAGTAAGGGGACAAAAAGGTGAAAAAATGGGAAAGAGAAGGGTAGGAGCACTGTAACCTTTGTGGGGTGTTTAGGGTGTGCTATAGAGGGGATGCGGGTATTGCCAAGAGTCTGATGCTGCTAAGGTGAGCTAGTGCGGGACTCTGGGATTAAAGCGTGAGCCCAAATTGTGTGTCTTATGTTGTGAAGTCATGGGCCGTGGCTGCTGCACTACACTTGTGGAAGTAGTGTCAGCATGTGTTTATAACTACTAGGACAAACTACTGACCCGTACTGGTCTGAAAGTCCTGGGGTATGGAAAATATGTGAGGCACTGTCTAGAGTCTCAGGCTGCTAAGCTGAGCTGCTACCGGACCCAGGGATGAAAGAGTGAGTCCAAACTGTGTGTCATATGCTGTGAAGTCATGTGCTCTGGCCGCTGTGCCACATCTGTCCAAGTAGTGTCAGCATGTAGTTATAGCTACTTGGATGAAATTTTGTTTCGAACATTTTAGCTTGTGTATGGTGCTTAGGGGGTGTTATAGAGGCAGTGCGAAGGTAAATTTGCACGTATCAAATCAATTCGGTATTTGTGAAGTGCTAACTACTCATTCCTACGGGTCGGATGGCGCTGGGGGCGTAAGCTGAGATGCTGACAGACTCGGGGTAAAGCCGTTGAACTACTGACCCCTACCGGTCTGAAAGTGCTGGGTATGTAAATTAAGTAAGGTATTGCCTAGAGTGTCATGCTGATAAATTGAGCTGCTGCTGGACTCGGGGATGAAACCGTGAGCCTAAACTGTGTGTGCTATGCTGTGAAGTCATGTGCTCTGGGCGCTGTGCCACACGTGTTCAACTTGTAAATGCTGCTTAAGTGGTGTTGTATAGGGAGTGAGAAGGTAAATCAATACGGTATTTGTAAAGTGCAAACTACTGACCCTTAAGGGTGAGTAGAGCCGGGGATCAAAGCGAGCGGTCTGTACTGCAAAGTGAGATGGTCTGACCGCTGCGCCACAGCTGTGTGGAGAATACATTTTGGCGAGGGTCCAGGAGTTGCAGTTGTCTGGCCCTAAAATAGCGGGCCTAATTTGTAAGTTTTAGGGTGGCTCTAAAAGGAGCCCTTGTGTTCATTAGTTGGAGCTACATATAAATGCGGATGCACAGCTTCAAGTTATTCAGGAAAACTCGGTTTCCCTTATCTGTGTAGTGTACTCCATCACTTCTGTATATATCCGCCGTATCAAAACGTATGTTGTTGTTATAGATGGAGCCCATTTTGTTGTCTCTGAGGTATGCAGACACAGCTTTGTTGACTTGCTTCTGAGATTTTTCAATCTGAGGACAAAATAGTTTGGACCATTTCCACTTCTGTCTTTGGCATATATTGGAATATACAAAGACAGTTTGAGCCAAAAATAACATCAATTGTCCAAAGGTGTCCTTCATAAGCATTTCCAAACCTACCCCAGTCAATGTGCCTAGGTCGTTTCCACTAGAGTGCACAATCATGAGGTCAGGGTGTTGGAGATGCAAACAGGTTTTAACCAAAGGCAACAATTGGTGCCACTTCAATCCTCTCTGTCCAAACCATTTAATGTCCACATTTTGTAAACCTAGGTCTAAGTCAATATGTCTCTGTTCTGCATACCTCTTGCATCAGAAAACATAGCTATGTCTTATGATCCACACTAGCATTTTGAAGGTATGGCTGAAAGGTATGGAAAGATGTCTGTAGCTCATGCAGTTCCTTCGTAGAATAAGAGATATGTTTAAAGATGGGGAACTAGTTTCTTTTCGCATACAAAACGGTACCTGATTGGCAGATGAAAAACATTGTTTTTTAAAAGTAGGGTGCACATTTGTTTTGTGGAAAAGCATCTTTGTGATTGGTTAAGAAAAAACAGTTTTAACGTGGAGTACATATTATAGAATAAAATTTGAACAACTCAACCACACCTGCTACTTGCATTTAGAATGCAGTGTTTGAATTTCAAACAATTGTGAACTTTTAACCTGCACTTGCTGTTAAATGTTCGAGAAAATGTTGCAAAAAAAATATTGTCAGGTTTTAAAAAAATGATGAACTTTTAGCCTCCATGTGTTGTAGAATGTTTTAGAAAGTGTGCTGATAGAATACGTTGCATTTCTGACTTCTATGTGTACTTGAATATTAATAAAATTGTTTATATGGAAAATTAGAAAGACAATAATAGAGAGAAGTTTTGAAAGCTAAGAAAATCAAGAAACTATTCTAATTTGTTCTTTATTACCTACTGGCGGTCACCAGTAGGTAGTTATAGAGTTAGGACCGGGTTTCCATAGAAAGAGCATTTTTTGTTTTGCTTATAACTTTGGAGTCATTTGATGAATCTTAATGAAATTTTAAAAACTAATTTTTTCTTCATATCAGCTCCTATGTTGAAAGTTTGTGGGTGATTCGGCAAGGGGGAGCCGAGATAAAAGTGTGGTTCCAAAACGTGTTTTCTCCATGTTAATTTCCATAGGAAAGTTTAGACAAGGCTACAGGTTGAACTGGTGAACGTAATTACCCCAAATTTGGCAGGGAGAAGGGTCTTGGTGTAGAAAGCACGCTTTTGTTTATTTGGTGTAAATACGTTCAGCAGTTTTTGAGAAATATCAAAATGTACAGATATCGATATTTGGGAATTATGCTATTTGATTGGCTGAGGCGTTACGAGCAGGAGCTTGCTGCTTTTTGGCTGTGATGGTGTTGCAACTAGGAAATGTTGGCCGCCATTTTGTGATTCCGTTGAAGCGAGTAAGGGGAAAAAAGGCCGAAAAAAGTGGGAAAGGAGGGTATGAGCACTGTAAGCTTTGTGGGGGAGTGCAAAGCGAAGTAGTTACTGTTACCAGTCTGAAATTGTGGTGTTGCTCAGAGTGACATGGTGCTGATATGATATGGTGCTACACTTGTGTATGAAACCGAGAGTCTAAACCGTGAGGTCATTGCTGTAAAGTGATGTGGTCTGGTGTTTGTAGCATACGTGTGCAAGTAGTGTTAGCAGGCGTTTATACCTTACAGGGAGAGGGAAGCGAACTACTGACTGGTACCTTGCGTTTATACTATACCCGAAGTGAAAAGCGAAGTACTCATGCCTACCGGTGTGAAGACTCGGGGATCAAACAGAGCTGATTGCTGTAAAGTGATGGGCTCTGGGCACTGTTGGATACTAGCGCTGTGGTATAAGTGTGTAAGTAGTGTTAGTATGCGTTTATAGTATATAGGGAGTGGGAAGTGAACTACTCACCCCTACTGGTCTCAAGACTCGTGGATGAAACCATGAGCTCATTGCTGTAAAGTCAGGTGCTCTGTGTAGTATTCCAATGTAAGTCATAGTAGAATGTTAGTATGTAATTCTACTAGAATCTAAGTATGTAATGTTAGAATGTAGGGCTGTCATGAGGGGTACCTTGCGGAGTTTGTACACGGTGCTCGTGAAGACGGTTGCCTTGCTGTCTGCTCCTGTTGGTGGCTGTTTCAAGTGTCTTGTTTTTCTGTAATAAATCTACTTATTGGATCCACTACTGTCTGCCTCTTCACTACATAAATGTGGCTACGAGCGGGAGAAGGTAAAAAGAAAGCACCACTCACTAATATTTCAAAATTGCTTGCGCTGTGCTGAAGACCCGTTTTCTTTATGTAGCTGTTTCTACTCATGCCAAGGTCATCGGCTCATTGAACTTTGTCATCCCACTTCTGGTAGGATTTATATTTTTAGAGTTTGTGCTTCTTCTGCTTCTTCACTACATTCTGGTCACTGTACTACACGTGTGTAAGTAGTGTTAGTATGCGTTTATACTAACAAATGCATCATGGTCCTAGGGAGGGTGACATGTCAGGCGCAGCTCATACAATGTCCTGGGATGTGCATTTGCGGGACATTTGTGTTTGCTATGAGAGGGCTGGTGCATGGATTCCACCCTGTGATAGCAAATACTTGTTTGTCTACTTGAAGCTAGAGGAGGAAAACCTTGTATTGCTTTGATAGAGGGGATGCGGATAGTAAAAATGGAGAGAAAGAAACGAAAACAAAAAAGCTGGGTCTCACCCGTTCTTTTAAATGAGGCCCCTGGTGGGTAATGTTCCATGGCCAATCCAATTATTATCTTGCGGGGTCCCTGTAGGACTGGGGATCTTAATGTCACATGTAAATTAGGCACGGAAGGGCATAGAGACGTTTTGCAGCCTATGGGACCGCCACCTTCCCGGATATTGTTTACTAATTGTTCTGGGGGGTTCGAGGCCAACTGAAGTCCGGGGATCGCCACACTCTGGGGCTTTATTTAAATATGCAGGGTGGGCCTCAGCAGTCCCTGAAGCCTCGGTGGTCCAAGGCAGTGCCTTATTTGTTCTGTAATCACATGGGCAGTACTTATGGTGTTATAAAGTGATACACTCATATGACTCTTGCAGTTGTATAATTACCCAGGCTTCATTTGTCTAATAGTCAGTTAGATTATGTTTGGTAGGTGCACTGTAATATTAGAAAAGTGGGCCCTTAAAATCTCCTATAAGCATATGATTTTCACAATAAATTATAGACAAGTGTTAACCAAAAAAGACCTATACACTCAGTTATTTATTTGAAAAAAGTAACCTTTATTAAAACACAAATAAATAGAAAAGTAAGTTTAATAGAAGAAACAGTATAATATAAAAAACGTGGGTTGGACTCCAATAGAAGCAGCGTAGGAAACCTGCAAGACAAAAATGAAACATAAGTGTGTGTGCTATGTGGAAGAGGTAAAGAAAGGTAGTCCGAATGAAAGGACGATAGTGAGAATGGAAGGGAGAAGGGGAGGGAGAGTCAAAAGAAGAGAGGGAGGAGGAGACAGAGCATCAGCCTCGTGCACCTAGCCCTTCGTGTTTACCCTCCTGTCACCAATTTGACTGGGACGCTGGGGTCCGTGAGAAAGAGTGTGGTTCAGCAAGTCCTTAAAATAAAACACATGAGGACAGAGATTAGGGGCCATATTATCAAGGAATGGCGATAACATTATCGCCGCTTTAGCAGCTGGAAACTGCCGCTAAAGCGGCGATAAGGGGTTGATAATATGCTCTTGTGAATTCCCATAGAAGCCCAGGTAGTTATAGTTAAGACCTATTTTCCATAGGAAATCCACAACATTCTATTCCCAATAACTTTAGCGCCGGTTGACGAATCTTCGCAAAATTCTCAAAACTTTTGGCCAGCTCCGGTCCGCTCCTATCCTGAAGGTCTTGGGGTGATTCGTCAAGCGGTAGCCGAGAAAAAAGGGGGTCCCAAAACTTGTTTTCCCCATGCAATTTTCCATAGGAACCTTTAGTCGCAGCTACAGCCCGAACTGCTGAATGGAATTATACCAAATTTGGCAAAGAGGTAGTCCTTGGTTCAGACTCATGCCTTTTTGTTAAATGGTGTAAATCTGTTCAGTAGTTTTTTAGATATTGAAGGAAAAAAATATATATATCTGGGCGGAGCCTAACCACACATCTCATCGTGAGATCTGCTTGGCTGTCAGCACTTTATCCAAGAAGTGTTGACAGCCATCTTGGGACCAATATACACAATAGCACCTCATTAAAAAGCATTGCAGTTAATAGAAGGTTTTAAGACTTTAGTTGCATTATAAATAATTTGTTGATGGTACCATACTCATTTTAGGAATTGCGGTGTGTTCTAAGGTGATTTTACCATGTGAAAAAGCCTGCTGCTGGGATATCATGAATCATGTTTGAGAGAAAACTATTTTCTCATGCTTTTCCCACAGAGGTTTGTAAGGTGATCTATAAGCTAAACTGAGAGCATATTTTCTGTAAATTCACATTATCTTACTCAGTCATGTGAGAATGAAGTCTGTCATTCTTAGTGAAACATGTACATCCAACAAGGGTAGAGACTGTCAGTTGATTCCTTTGTGTTCTACTGCAGCTTCCCAGAGGGCTCTAAAGAACAACTTGAGTGCTAACAGCCTTAATTATGACAAAAGTATAGCACACCTGAAGCCATCTTGAGTTGTAACTCTTAAAACATTTAATTTAAAAAGGAACAAAATGGGTGGGTTCATTTTGCCATAGAAACTATGATTAGTGCTGCAGAAAAAAAATAGGGCACATTTTGAGTGACTTCTCAAATCACCTTCTATTTCATTAAAAATATTCTGACATTCAGAATGAAAAATGTACTTTCAATACCAGCAGCAGACTTCCCTGGTGAGCAATAGCTTTATGGCAAATGTGTGACACATCTTAATGCCTTCTTGATGGAACCAAAGTAAAAAACAGAAAATATTTCCCACTGAGGAGACTGTACTAAATGAGGAACTTAGGAATCTTCATAACAAATAAGTCACCCAAGATGGCCACGAGAGACAATAGAGCCCAAATGTAGCACAAATATCACCCAGATGTAGCCCAAGTATAGCCCAATGACAGAATGTCCCAGAGTATTCTAAAGAACAACTAGAGCACTAACAGTCTTACTTATGACAAACGTATGGAACACCTGAAGCCTTCTTGATTGGAATAAAGTGGTAACACTTAAAACATTTAATTTGCAAAGGAACACAATGAGGGGCTACATTTTGCCATAGAAATTATGATTAGTGCTGCAGAAAGAAGAAATAGGGCACATTTTGACTTCTCAAATCCTCTTCTATTTCATTAAAAAATTCTAACATGCAGACTGAAACATGCACTTTGAATACCAGCAGCAGACTTCCCTGATGAGCAGTAGCTTTACTACTGTGATCTAATAAGCAACTAGAGTGCTAACATTCAGAATGTATGCCAAATGTGTGACACATCTGAATGCCCTCTTGATGGAACCAAAGTAAACAAGCTTTGAAAATGCAATAGGTCTCGCCCTCGTTTAAGTTAAAGCAATTCTGTTTGTAATTAGGTGGCTTTTTAGCTTTATTTTTTCTTAGTGTTTTTCAAACTTTCATGTACATAACATGCATATGTATGCATATATGTATATGTATGCATGCATTTATATTTGTATTTATATAGATATGCAGATTATATATATGTTTATATATGTATGTATATATACACATACATATATATAAATGCATATATATGTGCATATGTGTGCTTGTAGAGAGAGGCAGAGAGGCAAGAGGTGTAGAGGTAGAGGTGCAGAGGTAGAGAGGTAGAAGTAGAGAGGTAGAGAGGTAGAAGTAGAGAGGTAGAGAGGTAGAAGTAGAGGGCAGTAGAGAGAGAGGTAGAGAGAGGCAGAGAGGTAGAGAGTAGAGAATGAGTAATGGAGAGTAGAGAGTGAGTAGTAGAGAATAGTAGAGAGTAATAGAGAGTAGCAGAGACTGAGTAGTAGAGAGTAGTATAGTGAGTAGTAGAGAGTGAGTAGTAGAGAGTGAGTAGTAGTGAGTGAGTAGTAGAGAGTGAGTAGCACAATGAGAGTAGTAGAGAGTGAGTAGTAGAGTGAATAGTAGAGAGTGAGTAGTAAAGAGTGAGTAGCAGAGAGTAGTAGAGAGTGAGTAATAGAGAGTAGTAGAGAGTGAATAGTAGAGAGTGAGTAGTAGAGAGTAGTAGAGAGTGAGTAGTAGAGAGTGAGTAGTAGAGAGTAGCAAAGAGAGAGTAGTAGAGAGTAGTAGAGAGTGAGTAGTAGAGTGAATAGTAGAGAGAGTAGTAGAGAGTGAGTAGTAGAGAGTAGTAGAGAATGAGTATTAGAGAGTGAGTAGCAGAGAGAGAGTAGTAGAGAGTAGTAGAGAGTGAGTAGTAGAGTGAATAGTAGAGAGCGAGTAGTAGAGAGTGATTAGTAGAGAGTGAGTAGTAGAGTGAGTAGTAGAGAGTAGTAGAGAGAAAGTAGTTGACAGTGAGTAGTAGAGAGTGAGTAGTAGAGAGTAGTAGAGAGTGAGTAGTAGAGACTGTGTAGCAGGGAGTAGCGGAGAGTGAGTAGTAGAGTGAGTAGTAGAGATTGAGTAGTAAAGAGTAGTAGAGAGTGAGTAGTAGAGAGTGAGTAGTAGAGAGTTGTAGAGAGTGGGGGCCTGTTTCACCCCTGCATCTTCAAGGTTACACATCAGAACCGGACATGGACCTTTCAAGCAGAGAGTAGTAGAGAGTGAGTAATAGAGAGTAGTAGAGAGTGAATAGTAGAGAGTGAGTAGTAGAGAGTAGTAGAGAGTGAGTAGTAGAGAGTAGCAAAGAGAGAGTAGTAGAGAGTAGTAGAGAGTGAGTAGTAGAGTGAATAGTAGAGAGAGTAGTAGAGAGTGAGTAGTAGAGAGTAGTAGAGAATGAGTATTAGAGAGTGAGTAGCAGAGAGAGAGTAGTAGAGAGTAGTAGAGAGTGAGTAGTAGAGTGAATAGTAGAGAGCGAGTAGTAGAGAGTGATTAGTAGAGAGTGAGTAGTAGAGTGAGTAGTAGAGAGTAGTAGAGAGAAAGTAGTTGACAGTGAGTAGTAGAGAGTGAGTAGTAGAGAGTAGTAGAGAGTGAGTAGTAGAGACTGTGTAGTAGGGAGTAGCGGAGAGTGAGTAGTAGAGTGAGTAGTAGAGATTGAGTAGCAAAGAGTAGTAGAGAGTGAGTAGTAGAGAGTGAGTAGTAGAGAGTTGTAGAGAGTGGGGGCCTGTTTCACCCCTGCATCTTCAAGGTTACACATCAGAACCGGACATGGACCTTTCAAGATCCTGGAGAACTTTATCCAGATTCAATCCAACAGTGGCATGGATACCTCTTCTCCCCCACTGGAAGAGTGATTGATTTTTCTCCTATGTTTGTTCTACAATTCTTTATGATGGTACGATATTCCTTTTCGTGTTCCTTCTCTATGTTATTTTGCCTCTGGTTGTTCTTTTATATAATATGATACTGGTTCTCTTTCCTTTGTTATTTCTATAATGTTATCTATCTTTATTGTGTTCAGTTTCTCTATTGTCATTAGTTTTTTCTCTTTTATGTACCCGTATACAGGTTCCTGATGTCTTCTCCCTCATTCCGTGCAGTAGTTTTCTCCTCCAACTTCCTTGTCCTGGTTTGGTGGAGCTTCCCCCCATCGAGCGACTCGTCTTGTTTAGTGTCGCCATTGCCCCTTCTCCTGTTTGTTTGTCCCCCTCGGGTATGTTGTGTTCAGTCGTCCTTATAGATATGTACTGTCTCTTCTATTTCTCCTTCTTCCCACTCTCCCTCTTCTTCCATTCTTTCTCCCTTTTTGTTTTTTCTTTCTTTCTTCCGACTTTTGGTTTCTTTTTACTCTTCCTACTTTCTTTTGTCTTCTTGGGTTTTCTTTTCCCTAGATTCTTCTCCGTCATCATTTTCCTTTACCTCCTACTTTTTTAAATTGTTTACCGCTCTTTCTTTTCTTTCTTGCTCTTTTCTCTCTTCAGCAGTATGTTCTTTACATGTTTCTTGACTTTTTGCATTATTCTTGCAAAATTTTTGTTTCTAGGCTTAGACTTATCATGTTTTTACCGTGTTTGACAATTTAGAGTTATTTCATGGAATGTAAAAGGTTTTGTTAACCCCATTAAGCGGCAGAGAGTACTCTCTCACTTATCTTCCTACACCCCTGATATTGTTCTTTTACAGGAAACTCACCTCAATGACATTGAATCCCTTAAATTAAAAAGAAATTGGGTGGGTAATGTTTTATTTTCGCCATCTGCTGATAAAAAAAATGGGGTTGCTATTTTAGTTCATAAAAAGTTAAAATGTAAAGTATTATTTGAAGAGAAAGATTCGGAAGGGAGATGGATTTTGGCCAAGTTGATGATTAATTCTATTTCATTAACTGTTTTTAATATTTATGGTCCTACGCAACCTGATTGTTTGTTTTGGCCTTTAATTACAAGCAAATGTATACAACACAAGGATGATTTTCTTCTTTTAGGAGGTGACTGTAATCAAATTATTGATCCGTTTCTTGATCGCAAATCCACTGTTCGCTTCATTCCCCACAAACCTCATAAGCAATTCTTGGACACTATGGGCCAGATGTAGGTAATTTCCATTTACCGAATGGAAAATACCGACTCATACCGAATCGGTATTCCTCAATCTGTAAATGGTATGTAGCTAAAAAGTTGGTAAAAGTTACCGACTCGGTATGACTCGGTAAGCCAAATCGGTAATTACCAAATCGGAATTGACCGAGTCGGTAAAATCCGAGTCGGTGAAACCCAAGCAATCCTATGGGCCACATTGCCCATAGGAATGAATGGGATTCACCGATTCGGAAAATCCCGATTCGGATTTCACCGACTCGGAATTTACCGAATCGGTAATTACCGATTTGGGAGTTTGAAACACGCCATGTGAGCCTGTCAACCAATCAGGGAGAGCCTACACACCCCACAGCCAAGGCCCTGTGAATCCAACCAATGAGAGAGAGGCATCCCACCCCAGTACCTGGGAGTGGCCACACCCATGCAGGTGGAAACCAACTGAACAAACAAATCTGCAGAGGAGAGAGGAGCAGAGCATCCACAGGCAAGCAGACTGACAGAATGGAGGCACAGGAAGGACAAAAGGATGCTGCTGAGAGGAAAAGGAAGCTGAAGTTCAGCCCAGAGGAACTACAGGTGGCTGTGGAAGAAATTGTCAGCCACTACAGCCAAATATTTGGGAGGCAGTCTCTGCATGTTGCAGAGACTGTGAAGAGGAACATATGGCTAGCAATTCAGGGCAAAGTGAAGGCCATAGGAGTCACCCACCGGCACATTGAGGACATCAAAAAGCGGTGGTATGACCTGCGTATAGTGACCAAGAAGAAGATAGCAGGACAGAAAAAGGATACAGGTTTGACTGGAGGTGGCAGGGGCAAAGCCCCAAAACTTACACCAATTGAGGAGCAAGTTGCATCCACCATGGAGTCTGAATGCATCCATGGAATTGGAGACCTGGACAGCACAGCGAAAGCAGCCAGGAAACAAGGTAAGAGGCATGTACCCCCATGTACCCCCAGCTATATCAACCCTGCACCCCACTCTGTACACACATGACACAGCAGGAGAGGTCACAATTTCTTGATGCAATGCATCATGGTAGACGCAGTCATGCACACACAGATGCAAAGTACACCACACATGACTCAGCAAGGCATGCCACACACATCCCCAAACAAGCAATGTGGACTGTGCAAAGGTGTGCAGACCATTTAATTAAGAAACACACACAGACAAACTACAGCATTGACACTATGTCAATTTCATTCCACAGGAGAGTCGTCACGCAGTTCAGCACCGCCAAGGGAGGAGAGGGCAGCACCATCTACAAGAGGGGAGAAAGAAAAAAGGAAAAGTCGTCACAGCGCAGGAGAAGGTGGAGACGACCCTACCCAGGACCCCTCATCACCAGACCCACCCACTACACCGATCCCAATGTCCCCTCTGTTGTTTGGGTCTCAAGACCTCACAAACACGCCCATGCCGGGAGGGGAAAGTAGCCAGGTGGAGCCCCCGCAGAGGATTCTGCAGACCTCTGATTCAGAGGATGAGAAAGATGTCCCCCAGAAGAGTGCGCCCGTGCCTGACCGGCCAAGACCAACTATGTCTGCAGGCTCAGCGCGCACTACTGTCCTTGGCAGGAGGGCACGTGATGGTGGGGAGGGCCAGGATGGGGAGAGCGTGTTCTGTGGGCTGGAGGGCACGATGGTGAAGGTGCAACGCCAGCAGGCCAAATCACTGCAAGCCATGCAGCGGCAGGTGCGCGTTTTGAGCGCAACAATGTCCAACATGGACAAGGGCATAACCCAAATGGCTACTAGCCTGGACCTGATAGCACAGGGGTTCTCTGACATTTCTACCTACATGGGGGTCCTCTCCGACAAGCTTGACAGGGAACATCTCCAGCGTGCCAGGGAACGGCAGTACATGCGCCAACAGACCAAGGCCATGAACAGGTTCACTGCCAACACAGCTCTCCTCTGCAGACGCTCCATCTCAATGCAGGAAGCAATAGAGCACTGCTGCACTGACTTAACCCGGGGCATGGGTAGAGTGACCTCTGCAATGGAGCAGATGTTGACCTCAAACCTAGGCAATGCTGGTGACACGGGTGTGGAGGAGACTGAGGGGTCAACCAGCAGGAGTGGCTCCAGTACACCTGTCCAGGAGGTGCGCAGGAGCGGCAGGCACAGCCAGGCAGAGTCAGGCACCAGCAGGGAACCTGAAGGACAGGCACCTAAATCCCGCAATGTGGTGCGAGGACGCAAGCACTGAACTATGCAGGGGACTGACTCTAATGCACACAGTGACAGCAACTGAGTATGTGCAGCCAGTGACATTGACGTACAGTCATGTGACCATCATGAAGTAGTGCAGAATAAACTACTCATGTCCGGAAGTATACCTGTGTGTGTGTCATACTTTACCTAGAAATAGCGTTGAGTAATTTCAGTCCGTCTCAATCTGCCATCTACTGCGGCTGGCCCTGTTGCCTGGAGCTCTGCATGATCTTGGTCCTCATCTATGTTTTCATGGTGTGTCAACTCCACCTCTGTGCCTTCCTTGGTTGCAAGATTGTGCAATATGGCACAGGTCACTATGATTTTGCAACACAGGAGGGGGGTGTACTGTCGCGCACCTCCACTTTTGTGGAGGCAACGGAACCTGCTCTTCAGGAGTCCAAAGGTTCTCTCCACAACATTGCGGGTGGACCTGTGTGCCACATTGTATCGCCTTTCTGCTCTGTTGGTTGGGTTCAGGTACGGTGTCAGCACAAAGGAACGCAGGGCATATGCACTGTCACCTGGGAGAGAACGAGAGGTACATGAGTTTCATACACATTCCACATTGAGCTGAGATACATTTCAGGGTGTGTGCTACATTTTTACCTAGCAGATAACCATCTCCAAAATCGCCATTCTGTAGCCGTGCGTATATTCCACTGTTCTGGAATATGTAGGAGTCGTGCGTGCTCCCTGGAAATTTAGCTACTATGTCGGTGATGATGTTCCCTGCATTGCATATCACCTGCACGTTGATGGAGGGCGTAGACTTACGGTTTCTGTATATGTGTTCCGTGGCTGCAGGTGGGCATAGGGGAATGTGGGTGCCATCAATGCAGCCTATCACATGCGGGAAGTGAGCCAGTCCATAGAAGTCTGTTTTAGTTTTGGCAAGTTCCGCAGGTGTGTCAGGGAACTGTATGTAGTCTCCCATTCTCTGAGTCATGACATCCAGGAACTTCCGGAAGAAACGGGACAGACAGCTCTGGGATACACCTCCTACTGCAGCTATCACACTCTGGTAGCTCCCAGAGGCAAGCAGGTGTATGCTGCACAGCACCTGGACATGGGGAGGTATGGCGTGGGCCCTGGGTGTTGGATGATCCAGGTATGGGTGGAGGTCCCTTATTAGGTCCATGATGGTATTGGGGTGCAGCCTGTACCTCTGGAGTATCTCAGGCTCAGTCAATTAGAACAGAGTGATCCTCTGCCTGTACACCTGCTCCTCCCTTTGCCATACCCTCAGTCCTGCAGCCTGTAGCCTTCGCCTCCTCGCTATCACATAGAGTGCAGCCATTTTGACTGGAGGGTTGCATTATGGGAGCCTTTTTATAGCATCCACATGGTTACCACCACCTTTCAGTCCATGGTAAATACCGACTCTGAAATACCGAATTTGGATGAATTCGGTATTTTTGGCCTTTCCTACATCTCGATGGCCATGTTTTCCGATTCCTTATTTACCGAATCGGTGTATGCCGACTCGGTATTTTTCCTATCGGTGAATACCGATTCGGTAAATATGAACTCGGATAATTCCGAGTCTGTATTTTTCCGATTGATATTTACCGATTCTGTATTTTTTTGACACCTACATCTCGTTCTCGCTATACCGCTCGGTAACAGCCGATTTTACCGATTTCGGACCGGTATTGGCCGACCTACATTTGGCCCTATATCTCAAACAAATCTTTCAGACTCTTGGAGACTCACGCATCCAGACACTCTAGACTATTCTTTTTTCTCACACCCTCATGCTTCTTCTTCTACTTTGGTTTATATTTTTCTCTCTCAATCTCTCACTCAAAATCTTTTATCTTCCTCTATTGAACCTATTGTAATTTCTGATCATGCTGCCATTATAACGGATATTGATCTACTTCCCTCTCACCCCAAACCCTCTCGTTGGCGCTTTGATTCTATGCTTCTCACTTATGCCTACTTTCTCCTCTTCATTTCGAACTTTCACTGATAATTTCTTTCTCACTAACTCTACCCCTGACATTCCTCCTCATACTCTTTGGGACTCTTTTAAAGCTACTGCAAGAGGATTTATTATTGATTTTGTTTCTCAGAAAAAGAAACAATATATCCAGAAACGGAAGTCCTCTCTCGCATATATAAAAAAATTGGAATATCAATTCTATACCTCTTCTGATAAATGTATGTCTCCAGAACTTCTGCGTGCAAAAATTTCCTTTAATAAACTTACTACGGATAATGCCTCCTTAATACTTCTTCGAAGCAGTGCACGTTATTACGGAGGTCGTAATAAGTCTGGTAAGCTTTTAGCTAATTATCTTAAATCTCGCAAGGAACGTACTTTCATTGAATCTATTTTCTCCCCTGATAATACTTTCCTCCACACGAATGATAAGATTCTTGAACAATTCCAACTTTTCTATCAACAGATTTACACCCCAGAATCCCCTCCTACTTCTTCTATGCTGCACTCTTACTTTGAGAAACTTCCTAAACCATCTATGCCTCATCTCAATTTTTCTTCCCTTGATCTTGATCTCACCCTTCATGAACTTTCTACAGCTTTATCTTCTCTTACTAAGGGTAAAACTCCAGGCCCAATGGTTTTCCGGTGGAATTTTATTTACACTTCTCTGACCTTTTATTACCCAAACTGTTAGTACTTTTTCAATCCTTTGTTTCCTCTGGTATAGCTGCAGGTACCTTTCAAGATGCCACCATCTGTCTGATTCCAAAAGATGGCCGCGATCCTAAATTTTGTAAAAATTATTGCTCTATTTCGTTAGTTAATGTTGACTATAAACTTTTTGCCAAATTAATTACTTTACGTTTGGATTCTTTTATGCCACATCTCATTAGTAAAGAACAATGTGGTTTTATTAAAGGAAGGCTTACTTCTGATCACTCTTGTCTTTTTCTCAATGTTTTAAATAAGGCCCCCTCCTTATCAATACCTTTAGCTGCCATTTCTGTTGACTCTGAAAAAGCTTTTGACAGAGTACATTGGTCTTTTTTATTTGCTTCTCTCAAATGGCATGGCTTTGGCCCCAAATTCATTTCTCGTGTTTCTTTATTATACTCCTCACCAAAAGCTTCTGTTCTTGTTAATGGCCAACTCTCTTCTTCTTTCCCTCTTCAAAGAGGAGTCAGTCAAGGTTGCCCTCTCTCTCCACTTCTTTTTGCTTTGGCCCTAGAACCCTTTTTGTCCTCCATTCGCCAGAATACTTCTATTTCCGGTTTTCCCTATGGTAATCATCAATTAAAACTTTCAGCGTATGCTGATGACATCCTTTTGTTTATTTCGGACCCTGAATCGTCTATTACCCCTTTATTGGCTGAATTTGAGGGGTTCTCCCTTGTATCTGGTTATAAGATTAACTCAGACAAAACAGAAATTCTCCCTTTGACCAAGTTCTGTCTCCCTCATCTCTTTTCTTCCACTGGTTTTGCTTGGAATAGCACCAAGATTAAATATCTTGGGATCTGGTTCTCTAATTCTATTTCTTCTTCTGGTAAATTAAATATGTCTGCTGTCCTCTACCGAATTAACCAGTTATTCTCTTCTTGGAATCCTCTTTTTCTTTCTTGGTGGGGTAGACTAGACTCCATTAAGATGATGATTGCTCCTATTCTTATCTATACGCTTTCCATGCTACCTGTCCATATTCCTGCCCTGTATTTCAAACGTCTTGATATCTCTATCTCAAACTTTCTCTGCAAAAACAAAAAATCTAGAATCTCTCTTCTATTTCTTCATAGATCTAAGTCGAATGGTGGTGTTAATTTCCCAGACTTTCACATATATCACAAATCTTTTTCTTTCCGTCAAGCATCACGTTGGCTCTCATTGGATTCTTTCCCTTTCTCTCCTCTCTGGCTCTCTATTGAGCATACCTTCATATCCCCTTTTTCTTTTGAGGAGTTAGTACGTTTTTCTTCTAAATCCCCCTATGAATCTTCTCCCTTATTTAAATATACCTCTTCTCTCCTTCAACCTTTATTTTCCTCCTCAATCATATCGCGTGACTCCTTTCTACAAGAACCCATTTGGTACAACTTGCTTATTCTTATCAATAATAGACCTATCTATTGGACCTCTTGGAGACAGAAGGGTATTATATGGATCCGTCAGCTTTTTGATGGTGTAACTCCTTGCTCGTTTCCGCATTTTCAACTTCAATATTCTTGCCCTCGTTCCTTCTTGCATAAATACACCCTTCTTATGGAAACTATTCTTGATCATTATTATTCTCTTCCTTCCTCAACTTCCATCGTTACTCCTTCACCTCTTCCTAAAGCGTCTCTTATTTATAAATTCTTTTCTATTTCTAATCCGGATCGTCCCAAGTCCAAAGTGGAACTTTCCTGGGAATCTGATCTGGGTTGTGTTTGGCCCATTTCCCTTTGGGACAAACTCTGGATCAAATCCTTGAAGGTTTCTCGCTCTGCTTCCCTCACTTAGTCTCTCCTTTTTCTATATCATAGACTCTATCTTTCTCCTCTCTCCCTTTCTCGCTTTTCCTCTTCTTCTGAATCTGCCTGTTGGACTTGTAAATCGCCTAATGCTGACCTTTTACACATGTTCTTCTATTGTCCTACCTCCTATTCTTTTTCTAGGCAGTATCTCAGATGCACTAACTTTACCCCCACATTCTCGAGGTCTCTTTGATCTTATGCTTGCACTCGTCTTTCAACATATTTCTTCCAATTGGAAATCTCTTGCAAATGTCTCCATGCAACATTGGTGGAACTCTTTATGTCACTTTCATAGACTAGATGTTTCCTTCGCTTCCTCCTGTAAACCTCCTCGTAATGTTGACCTTTATTGGCTTCCCCTCACTGTATACCTAGACCGTTCAGCTCAAAAGAAACCGTTCCCTATCAATTCTAAGAATTTGAAACCCCCTTGAATGATTTTACTCTCTCCTATATGTATATCTCGATAATGTTTTGCTGCCTCTATTTATTTACTGCAATGTTTTTCCATATGTTTATTTACTGCAATGTTTTTCCATATGTTATACATTTTTTGATGATTGCTTTTTTTTTTTTACCTGCTCCGTTCTTTTTTGTAATTTTTCTTTCTTTTGCACTTTATTTTCTCCCTCTCTTTTCCTTCCACCTGCTCTTTCCCCCTCAAAATTTCATAAAATTCTTTTTGCTTTCTAATTTGACACTGGGAATGTTATGATTTTTATTTGACCTATATACTTTGTATTTTCCTTCCTAAGTTCATTTGTTACCTTTATCATTCTAATAAAGCTTTTCAAACATAAAAAAAGAACAGAAACAACCCAATCCATTGCCATTAGTGTAAGCAGATATCTTCTTTCTGTGGAGATAGTACGAAGGAGACTGGGCCTTAAGCTCTAATGATATTCGGCCAGATCTGTACTTGAATTAACATGTCAGCTGGAGGTGGGGTGGGATACCACGAGTTGTGTTGGTACTGCCTACAATTTTTAACTATCTAGTTCTTTTTTTTCATTATCTAGGAAAAGAAATAATATTACATATATTAGGCATGTCCTAATGAAACATTTACTGCAATGTTATGACTTTATTATCTTCAATTAAATGTTTTTAGGCTTAAAAAATGTATTTATTGTTTTAATATCGCAAATGCATCTGATTGGTCTTCAATTGGTAAAATGAACTGTGGGAAAATGGCCGCGGAAATGTAAATTGTATCTTGCTTTTATATGTGTTTGTGCATCTTTTATGGTTTTTGTCCAACTGAAATAAAGATATTTGAATTGAATGCCAAGTCAGCTCTCATAGAAAGAGACACTCAAACTCTGTGACCTGACATAGCAAACCCTAACCGTCGACAAAATGACCTGCCAGCTTTCACCACTTTGCAAGCAAAATTCAAATGATCCAATAATCGTTGCATCTCGAACAAGGTGAGTTTCTGAGATAACCAGGCATGTTCCAAGAAATCCAGAATCTCTTTTACTTTTGCTAATGGTAATCTGGCCTCCATTTTCTTTGTGTCAATTTCAATGCCCAGATAAATTAAACATGTTGCAGGGCCCTCTGGTTTCTCTACAGCCAGAGGCACACCTAATTCTTTTGTTATAGCCAGAAAAGACTGAGCCGCTTCACGGATCTGGGCAGTCTTGAGCAGCGAAACCACAAGTCCCAGGAGGCACGCAGCAGCAGAACTCACCTGAGCCTCATTGACGGCAGGACCGGCGCATACAAAGCGCCTCGCCGCTCCCGCTGCCGCGGGAGCCGCTTCACGGATTTGGGCAGTCTTGAGCAGCGAAACCACAAGTCCCAGGAGGCACGCAGCAGCAGAACTCACCTGAGCCTCATTGACGGCAGGACCGGCGCATACAAAGCGCCTCGCCGCTCCCGCTGCAGCGGGAGCCGCTTCACGGATTTGGGCAGTCTTGAGCAGCGAAACCACAAGTCCCAGGAGGCACGCAGCAGCAGAACTCACCTGAGCCTCATTGACGGCAGGACCGGCGCATACAAAGCGCCTCGCCGCTCCCGCTGCCGCGGGAGCCGCTTCACGGATTTGGGCAGTCTTGAGCAGCGAAACCACAAGTCCCAGGAGGCACGCAGCAGCAGAACTCACCTGAGCCTCATTGACGGCAGGACTGGCGCATACAAAGCACCGCGCAGCTTCCGCTGCACGGAATGCGCGCGGGCACGTGCTGGGAGAAGTCCGGGACAAGGGCGGGGCCGTCTGCGGCCGTCCGAGGCATGAAGAGGCAGGGCAGGGCCACCCGCTAATATTTACTACTTCAAAATGGGTAAGACGAAGAAAAACTTGACTATGGAGGATGGGGGTAAAAATGCTAAGGTACAAAGACATTCTAACTCTATCATGTCATACCTCTCCTCTGCTGTGGGGGCCCTAACTAAGGAGATTGCCAATGCTGAGCAAGAACTGGGCATTGCTCCGACCTCTCCTCGATTTTTAGCATCATCTCAATCTCCGGAGGTTGTTGTGCCAGGCCCTACTAATATACCCAGTCTTCCCCTGGAACCACTTGTCACCATAGTAAATCCCACCCCTCTGAGTCAAACGATTAAAGACACCGTCCCTATCTCATCTGCTATACCCCCAAGCGTGTCTCCCCAGCTGGATCCCCAAACAAATAAACGTAAAAAAGGGAAAAAAGTCAATACGATGCCACATACTACTGATAATTCGGTCACTTTGGAGGATAAACTCGAGGAACTTTTTGTGGCTAGGATTGAACCCCTCTTGGTGGGAATTGCCAAAGACATTGTGGACACTCTAAATATGTGCCTGGAAGGCCTTTTAAAGAAATGTTCCCTCATTCACAGACTTGTAAGCTCTCTACCTCCCAACATCGCTCTAATAAGTAAAGGTCTACCTGAGGAAGCGGGTGGGGTCTTTGCACCAGCAGGCAACATGATAAATATACTCCCTACAAGTAGCACTATGTATAAAGATGCCAGGCCCCAGGTTTTAATACCAGTGCCCCCCCCAACAGATGGCCAACGCTCCCACTCTGGGAGTCCAGTCATTGGACTTACCCCAGAAGATCTCAACCGCCCAGAGGAGGGCCACCCCAAGCTCATACAAACTTAACCTTCCCCCAGAGGCGTCTCCCCTTGTAGCAGTGTTCATTGGGGTAGACCCTCTTATGGTAGGGGAGAGGGAATCAACCAGGGACCTTATGGCCAAAGTGAAAATGTGGTGCTCTGAGAAATGTTGTGGGGAGAACATTGCAGATATGATAATCCATGCAAGGAGGGTGGGCTGGATTGGCAAACAACCGAAAACTACACACGGTGATTGCGTGGTAATTAATTTTTGTAGGGCCGATGTAGCCGATAGGCTGTTTTGGGACGGTTCGGCGATTTCCATTAGGGACCACCTGAGACCCGTTCCCCTAGGTTTCTTTTATCAACCTCCAGCCCACTCTATACCTAAAATTAACTACCAAGCTAGATGGCAGGGCATGAGGGCAGTAGCGATTCGCAGAAATGCAAATGTTGGCGCAAAGACACAATCAGCAATAGTCCCAAATGTCCCTTTGATTATCCGCACACAGGACCCCCAGGATTTGATAGAGAATGGCGGGCTGATCTTGAGTAACCATTATGCCCCCCTGTCCGGTATGGACGATACAGATTGACTACCAAATGCTGAGTTAACATCGACTGTAGGGGGCAGCAAGCCAAATGGAGCAGCAGGATGCAAAATATCAGATCTAAAATGAGCGACACGGATTGGGTTAGCTTTATTTCAGAACATAATGTTATTGCTCTACAGGAAAGCTGGGACACGTCATCCCGCTTCTGGTTGGACGGTTTCGTAGGTTTCGCTGTAGCTGCACGTCCAAGTAATGCAGGTAGAGCTAGGGGGGGCCTTTTGACCCTTTTTTCACTTGATCTTAAAGGGTCGCTGAAACAGATTAAATATGACTCCCCAAATTGTCTGATTGTAGAAAGGGTAATTAGTCCTTCTAAGAGCACCCTGTTTATCAATTTTTATAACTCCGGTAATAAGGACTGTGGTGGCAACAATATTGCCGCATTGGATTCGTTTTTAAACTCAGTCAGTCAAAATACTCACACTAACTATGAATATGTGTTAATGGGTGATTTTAATAGTCATCCCTGTAATTATGGTTGTGGCCAAATTGATTGTATGGAGACTACGGGACAGGAGGGGCCTCACTTTGAGCACACTAAAGCAGGTGAAGAACTGGAAGAAATGTTGGCCAATTTCAACTTCTTTGAATTAGGGAATAGGGAGGGGGAGTCTAGAACACCTACCTTCAAGGGGACAATGCCTGGAACAATTATTGATTACATTTTTGTGACTCCAGCCATTCTCAACTGAACTATTTCCTATTGTACAGTCCCTTCCCCTCTTAGTGACCATAATCCCGTCCTCTTGGTGGTGGCATGGGGGGATTCTATGGGCCTTAAGCCGGGACAGGTCACCCCTGGACCTGCCCTATGCTCAATGGACCAGGGTAGATGGCTGAAGTAGGCAAACGTGGTCCCTGGTGATTTTTATGCTGACATTGGTCCGCAAATAAATGACCAGATCATGATTTGCCACAATCCATCTTCGCAAGGGCATGACATCATGGATGCCTCTCAAACGATCTGTAGTAAAGTTTCTTCTAACCTCATGGTCAAACTGAGGAAGGGAGAAAATAAACACTGCAGATGGTTTGATGCTCTGTGTTCAAAAGCCCATAAATCCCTAAAACTGGCTCTTAAAGCAAACCCTAGGGACAGGGCAGTGGTCGCAATTCTAAGAAAAGATTACAAAAGAGCCATTAAGAACAGACAGGATAAGATCAAACATGAGGCTTGGGAGAATCTAATCTCTATCGATATCTTGCGGGACAGCAGGCAATTCTGGGCCGTAATTAACCAGCCTTACTTCTCTGACTCACCTAACTTAGATACGGATTGTGTCATCCCAGATGATAAGTGGTTGGCACATTTTAGTTCCGTCTACGGAAAAAATGGTACCATCACCCAACCTCTTAACACGACCCTCCCTGAGGCTACTCCCTTGCACTTCAACAGGGCCGAGGTTGAGAAAGCAATCCGCGCCACTACCAGGAATAAAGCCCCTGGCCCGGATGGGGTACCGGCTGATTTTTATATACATTCACCAGAACTATGGGCCGGTATTCTAGCAAATGTATTTTCAGCTGCAAACAGCACCCCCCCCCAAACCACATGGGCGACTTCCATAATAGTCCCCATATTTAAAAAGGGGCAAAGGGACGACCCGGGGTGCTACCAGCCTATATCCCTTCTGGACTCTGCAAAAAAGATCTTGGGTAGAGTCCTTTTGGCTAGGCTACGGGATAGTCTGGAAGGCTGTGGTGGGTTGGCCGACATCCAGTACGGTTTCAGAAAGAAAAGAGGCATGATTGAGCAGTGCTCTAACTTACACCTGTTGATCTCAAAGTACACGGTGGCCAAGGAGGGGTCACTGTACCTAGCGTTCATGGACCTCTCCTCGGCCTTCGATTTGGTCAATAGGTCTAAGCTATGGGACACCCTCTTGAGGATAGGGATTGACGAGGCCCTGGTTAGGTTCATGGCCTCACTCCACCAAGAGCTCTTTGCTGCGGTAAGGGTCACAAAAGAAGGTAGATGTACGTCCCGCTTTAACTCAATGCGGGGTGTTAGGCAGGGTTGCATACTAGCACCCCTGCTATTCACAATTTACATCAATGGCCTAGGTAACCACTTAGAGGGGGTTGCGAGAGACGTTCCGCGTGTAGGAGAAGTTAAGATCCCTGCTCTCCTATACGCGGACGACGCAGTACTTATAGCTCGTACTGGCGTCTGTCTTCAACAGCTTTTGGATGCATTCGGTACCTTCATGGACCACCTTGACTTGAAGGTTAATTCAAATAAATCACATACTATGGTTGTTGGCCCGGTAAAAACATTTAGATGTAAAGGTGAAGTAGTCTCTAGAGTACCCGTTTTTCCCTACCTTGGTGTGCTCTTTGACAATAAGGGTACCTGGGGACCCCAGGTAAGGGCCAAAAGCCTAGTGGTGATAAGGACATCAACGGCCCTCTTGGGTTTTGCCAAAAGGTTGGGCCACAGACCGATGGAAGCCATCTTAAAGGTGTATAACAGTAAATGCTTCTCTGTGGCACTATATGGCGCGCCTTTATGGGGTTACGCACGTCTGGAAAATATCCAGAAGGCAGAAAACAGATTCTCAAGCTCTCTTTTGTGCCTTCCCCAATCGACACCGACTTTTTCCATTCACGCGGAGGTAGGAATGGACTATGTCCATGATAGGTTAAAACTGGCGCCCCTAATATACTGGCTCAAGACATGGTTAAACACAGAATTAACCCTTAACCATCTGATTATGAAAGATGTTATGCGTTTGGAGCATAGTAGTGCAATCCCATGGCTGGCCTATTTAAAAAAAACCTTTAGGGACCTGGGACGGCCAGATTTATTTACTGACCCTTCTGGCATAACAAACCAAGACATGGATACCATAAGAAAACAATTTATGCTAAGGGCAAGGATGAGCCGAGAAGAAACTGAATTGTTAAAGCCTACAGTTAGACGCCATTATCTGTTAGTTAATTCACGTGTACTTGAACCTTATTTATGTTTTGTCACCAATTCATTTCACAGGTTTCTTTTAACGAAATTTAGGTTCAATCTTATTCATTTTTATTTGGGCAGTTTTAATACTTGGACAAAACCAGAGCTAGCACCACCCTGTACTTGTGATAATGTTTCTGCACAAGACACCATGCACTTTATTATGTTTTGTGATTTCTTTTCTGAACAGAGAAAAAAACATTTGTTACCTGTTTTAAGGGAAGCTAGCTTCTCCCAGGTGAGACCAGCCATGTTTTACCTACAATCATTGAAAAATATCCGTATTACATTTTGCATGGCAAATTTCTTAGTGGCGGCAGCTAGATCAAGAACACGCAAGAATTTAGTAAACTTCCCTGTATAAATTGCTTTTATAGATTTTTAAATTTCGTTTTTACTGTAAACACCTTGTCACATGTATTCGATTGAAATGAAATTGTTTAATTGTATTTTACTTGTATATAATATTGTTTTTATGCTCTTTGCATGATTTTTAACTAAATCGAATAAAGATAATTTGACTGACTGACTGAAGCGCTCTGCTTCACTGTTGATTCTTTGTTACGCCAACAAACAGAAAGTCATCCAGATAATGCAACACTTGGACATGACCTGATCTAAAAGAGAAAACCCATTGAAAAAATGAAATAAGATCCCCAAAAAGTTAACAAGAAACTGCACAACCCATAGGAAACACTTTATCAACAAAATATTGCCCTTCAACATGGATCCCAAGCAAAGCAAAATCCAGTGGGTGTACAGGGATTAATCTAAAAGCAGATTTAATGTCACATTTTGCCAACTCTGCATGTGAGCCCGCTTTCCTCACCAGTTCGAGAGCCACATTTACTGAAGCAAAGTGTACCATAGTATCTTCTTTAGCTAAGAAATCATTCACTGACGAACCATGTGGCCATGACAAATGCTGTATCATGTGAAATTCGCCATGTGTCTTAGTTGGAACAACACCCAAGGGAGAAATGATACGGTCGGGAAGAGGCCAGCCATTCTACCCTCAGCAATTTCTGAATGCAACGTTTTAGCAATAATGTGTTGGAATTGATTGGCAGATCTCAAATTAGGAGTAAACCTGCAGCATCTAGAACCTTGGTAGCCCAGACAGAAGCCTTCTTTGAAGCTCCATTCCAACTTTAAAGCATTGTCCCGCAAAGAATAGCACTGAAGCCAATAACATAGCTTGGGAATATCAATTGGGGTAACTGCCCTTGTAGTTAGGATGGAATGGAGCAACCCGCCCTCTAACCTGATCGCCAGCATACCTTTGGGCTTATTTGCTGAAACACTGCAAAATGACGTGCTTACCGCCACATTTTCAACACTCATGTCTGTATTTACATGGATTCTTTTGCCAGTACCCTCGGTTAAAATTCCAGCACGTTCCCGGAATAAGTGATTGAGGTTTGGCCCAAGTACCCACCCCTCACGGGGTGGGTCTGTTGAGAAAAGGCCGATGAGTAATAGCAAGCCTGCTGGCAGTATGCATGGTAGGAGGAGGCCTCTGTGGATACATCTACTGAACCCATAATTCGTTGTCAACCTCCCCCCAGGGTTTATCGGGAACATGGACTAGCCAGGCTCTAAATTCCTCATCAAAATGAAGCCAAACAAAACCTCCAAATTCGGACTGAGCCTTCCTGATTGAATCTAAGTATTTAAAAATAGATACTGATCGATCGGAAATTTCTCGCAATAAACACTTGCAAAAATCAGAAATGCTGATGTCCAAGAATCTATGTTGGTAGGAACTCTAGGTCTCTTAGCTAATTCCCTAGCTTCTTCCCTGGAACCTTCTTTAGATTGGAGTTCCCTGTGAAGCAACTTAAAGACATCAACAAACTTACCTCTCCAAATTTTTTCCTTGGTATTCTTGTTTAAATGAGAACCAAGGGGCATAGATAGACCCATGTAAGGAAGTCTTTTTAAACTTACTACTTTTTCTTTATCCTCTTGTACTTTAGACACTACATCATTCTGAGCGAGTTTGTCAGACCCCGGCAGTTTGCCCTTGTCCTTACCAGTACAAGGAGGTAACAGTTGTTGTAAACCCGAAGGTGTCTCACAATGACAGCTAACCTTAGCATCTGTATTTTTACCTTTCATAAAAATCTCATCAACTTTGAGTTTTCTGACATTGGCATTACTGCAAGGATGACTACATTTCATCTCACCTGACTGAAAGGGCTTGTCCCGCGCTGAAAACTTCTTCGACTCAGCACTTTCACTGCCGCCAGAAAATCGCTTAAAGTCCTTCCAACTTCGTTCTGATTCCTTCATCTGTAAAATGTGAGCTTTGGACATCTTATTAGTGATCCCCCGCTGGACTGGAAAAAACTTGTAATGACATCCTCATCCCCAGCCCCAATTTCACCCTCTTCCAGCTCAGAAAATTCATCAGGCCCATTTTCATAATCCGAAACCGGTTCCAGGATGCTTGTTTCCGGTCCAGGGAAGACATGGCTTGGCAGTTCGGGCTGGACTGTTCCCATGAGGCACAGGGTCAGACTGATTTGCATATGGCCATGTCTGAACTGGGGTGGCTGAGTGAGCTAAAGAATGGTGATGGATTAAACCCAGATCAGTTGACTGGGGGTGAGTGTTTGATTTGCTCAAACGCTCCGTCCATCATCCCCTTTTGTTTCGCTTTGTTCGCCCTAAGTTGGCAGGGTATGCTCAGACGTGAGTCCCTTGCTCACTTGG
Source organism: Lissotriton vulgaris (assembly GCF_964263255.1). Classification (NCBI taxonomy): domain Eukaryota; kingdom Metazoa; phylum Chordata; class Amphibia; order Caudata; family Salamandridae; genus Lissotriton; species Lissotriton vulgaris. The sequence continues at coordinate 1,109,884,628 of NC_141691.1, forward strand.
CCACTGGATTCAAGATAGCCTGGCTGATGAGGATTATGAATCCGAAACCGGTCCCAGGATGCTTGTTTCCGGTCCAGGGAAGACATGGCTTGGCAGTTCGGGCTGGACTGTTCCCATGAGGCACAGGGTCAGACTGATTTGCATATGGCCATGTCTGAACTGGGGTGGCTGAGTGAGCTAAAGAATGGTGATGGATTAAACCCAGGTCAGTTGACTGGGGGTGAGTGTTTGATTTGCTCAAACGCTCCGTCCATCATCCCCTTTTGTTTCCATTTTCATAAACCCACTGAAAGGCCCCACTGCAGGATGGCTGAGCCCCATCCGCTATTCCACCATCAAAATGTCTCCAGTTCACCGCCTTTTTGAACTACACATTTTGTGGTTAGCCAAAGGGGCTGGGAAAATCGCCTAAGGATTTTCCATTTCTTGCTGAGGAAGAGAACAGGACGCTTTAGACCTGTTCAACTGTGTATCAGTGCACCTGATGCCCTTTTGCAGTCTTTTCCCATCGTTGGCCTGCAAGCTGTTGGAACTCGCAGACATAGGAGGCCCCAAAGGCAGCTCTGATGAAGTATTATCTCTTTTTCCCTCATCACTAACCCACACCCATTGACCCTGCCCTTTTGGCACACTTTTATCCTTAACTGACAAATCCCTGACACTACCAACCTCAAGGCCTGAAAGGAGAACCTCTGTACTCTGATTAGAAGGCAAAGCTGACTGCTCATAGCTGATTTCAAACCAGAATAGATTTTAACACCAACCCTAGAAGCGTCCCAAGTGGACAAAACCACACTGCTTAAAGCCAACTCACCACTCTCACAAGAAATTACCGGCGAGAGAGACCTCTCACCAGACGCAGAACACATACTTTTTAGGTTTCGCTGGTGAGCGGAGCCGATTAGGCTCCGCCTCCAGAGAAATCTAATGAGTATAGTAAGCACTATGGAAGACGCCCCCCCGTCCGATTGGCTAGCTCCATAAACGGAGCCTAGCCATTGGACGAGGGGCCTGTCCGTCAATGCCGGACCAGACACGGGGGCGTTCCCGACATTCTTTGGCTTTTGCCGACGTCACGGGACGCCGGGAACGCCCCCGTGTCTGGTCCGGCCGTGCTTGCTGCTGTCCTCCCTCCTCCCGCCGTCCCCACGTTTCCCTCCTCCCTCCCGACGTCCGTGTCCTTTCCCGCCCCCCTCGTCCTCTCCCGCCCCCCTCGTCCTCTCCCGCCCGCCCCCCTCGTCCTCTCCGAGGTTTCTGCGATGTTTCTTCAGCCGGCCGGCCGGCCAGCCAATCCTAGCGCGGCCGGCCGGAAGTGCCCGCCCCCCGCCGCCCAGGGGAAGAAGGAAGACGGCGGCCCACAACAAGTATGGCGGCCCACGCGGGGCTCCCGTGGCCTGCCTGGAGGGAGCCCCGGAAGAAGCGGAGGACGTTGCCGGGCAGGACAGCTGCAGCCCCGCGCCTCCGCCCCCGGTGAGTGCTGTGTTGCGTGGCTCCGCACGCAGGGTGCAACGGCTGCTGCAGCGCACGGATCACCTGGTCCTGGACGCGATGGCGATGGGAGGGAGCCCAGACAAGACTGTCGTAGACCCGCTTCAGTGCCTGTCAACAGTCTCGTGAACCCCCCTTCTCACAGAATATAATAGTTTAGACTAAAGCCTGGTGCGGGCTGCGCGGGAGCGGGAAGGTGGGGGGCGGAGGGTGGGGGGCGCAGTGGTGTTGGGCTTCGTTGAGCGCTGCCTGCTCTCTTCTGCAGAGTGGTGTCTCGGAGCCGTGTGTGGAGCCCGCTCTACCGTCTGGTGAATGCCAATGACACAGGACTGCTGAGCCACTCTGCTCCCTGGTCCGACCCCAGACGTCCCCTTGTCTGCCGCTCCCAGACCCTCTCTTCGCCAGTGCGGCTCCTGGAGTCCGAGGCAGCCTGGACAAATGGTGAGTCTGCGTCCGAACCGCGCGCGACGTCCTTGCCCCAGACCCTGCGTGCGGCGGTGGGGGAGGGGCAGGGATGGAGGGCGAAGTGCGTGGAAAGCCATGTACACAGCACTGTGTGGAGAGATGCCCTACGCTCAGAGCGGCGGTGCGAGGTGGTGGGCAGGGCGTGAAGGAGGCAACCTGTCCACCCCTGATCGAGCGGATATGAAAGAGAGCAGTGGACACCGATAATAAAGAAGGCTGGAGAAGGAACCAGAGAAGGTATTCTTGGGCCTCACAGAAGGCACTTCGAACTAATTGCAGTAGGAATGGAACTAGCCAAGATGTTTGTCCCACACCTAATGGTCAGAGCACAAATTAAAGAGTTAAAACGTACTAGAGAACTATGCACGGGGGAGGGGTGACCATGGCAAATTCATTGACCCTAAAGTGGTCAAGTGACATCCAGCCATTCACCTGGGAGAGAGTGTTGCTAGAAGATTGCCTAGGACCAAGTATACTTGGAGGTGTGGGGTCTTATGGTTAGTCACTGACACCACGGATCTGGTAATTTGGGACCTAGTCTCTAGAGTTTAGAAATGGTTGAGTGCATATTTAAAATTAAGCCATTAAAATGTGTTCCTATTCTCTTTAATAGTTACTCGGACCCTTTGCTTTGATGGTAGTAATGTTTTGCTAACGTCTTCATGGAGATACTGTTTGTAGGAAGCCAGATTTACCAGCCAGTGGCGAAATCCTACCACCACGTGCAAAATTAGCTTCTAGTTAGGCAACCACTGCTTCTCTAAGTCGGCCTCATCTACCTCTTAGTAGCGCAGGACCTAGACATAAGACAACTTCCGAGAGTGTGTGTTAATTGGTAACAGTACTGCCACAACATTTGCATCAAGAAACAACTTAGTTAGGCCCCCCAGACCAATAAAAAGCTTTTATGATTAAAATAAGGCCTAAATGGCAAAAATAGCTTCCACATGGCTCCTCAGTGCGGCATGGACAGTAGATGAAAGCTACTGTGCAGTACTCACAAGTGGGCACTGTAGGCGTCTTCTCAGTTCAGTCAAACAACACGACTCCAAGCTGCCTTTAGCCTTCATTCATGTTGGAAAGGCTAGATGGGAGTCAGTTGTTTTGTACAGCTAAGCACAGTTTCCAGCTTCCAAGCGTCAGTTAAGGTAGGGATATCTTTGGCTTGCACGTCCACAGAAAACAGTCTCTCTGGTTGTTTTATGCCAGTCGGAAAACCCCTCAACCTCCTTCTCATATTCTGTGCTCCCAGCCCAGTCTTTGCGGTTGAGTATAAGGTAGCTTTTTCACTCACTTTCCAGTTATAAAAACAAGGCTGCAAGTTCAGTGCCAGACCCGTTGTAACTCGTTTGCTTAAAACCAAGAGTCCTTCGGTGCTCTGATGGTTACCCAGTTGAGACAAAAGGGAAATCAGTCTTGATACGGAGGCTTTTGTAGAATAAAACACATTCCTACCCACTGCAAGCATATTGGATCTGTTCCCAAGTCTTGCACCATGCAAACATGTATGGATCTGTCTGTTTCTTTAGACTTACAGCTGTGTTCCAATCTGGTCTCAGTAGCTATCCAACTCCACACAAGCTTCACCCTTAACTTCAGAGTTTTCCAGGCTGTCAAGCAAAGGACAGGCAGCAGCACACATACCTCCAGTTCAATACAATCCTCACTGAAACACCAACAGACACAGCACTTAGCAGCGGTTAAGGAGGAACGCCCTGTGGTATTTTCCCGCACCTATAATGTACAACAGTCTTCTTTACAGAGCAAAGACCTGGCTACCTCAGTGGCCAGTCCAAGCTCTTTGAATGTTTACACTAGTAACATTAAACAAGCATTAGCAATGCAATAGATCTTGCATTTGTGAAAGTTACAACTTTTGGTGTTGAAAAAGACAATGTTTTTAAACTTTTTTTATATGCAGTGGAGTGATGATATTTGCATAGTGTTATTGGCATTTCTATGACCTCGTGGCGCTGGAGAACCTGAAAATTGGAAATAGGATATGAGGGAGGGGAAACATTTGTAAAATGCTGGCTGGAAAACAAATTGCTTGGGTAAAGGGCTGCAAGTGAGAGCGTGTAAATCCATAAATTGCGCGTAGGAATGGGAGTTAGGAAAGCTGCTGCATAATGTAAAATTAACGTTAGGCTCCTCCTCCAGAGAAATCTGTAGTTTCTAGTATGGGTGACTTGAACACGCCTCTCTGCTTCATTGGCTAGCTCCATAAATGGAGGCTAGCCATTGGAACAGAGAGGCGTCCGTCAATGCCGGACCAGACACGGGGGCGTTCCCGAGATTCTTTGGCTATTTCCATAGTGAGTTGTTGTAACTTCATTCATTTCATTGAGTGTTACTTCAGTATTACTGGTAAAAGTCATCATCACGTCGATTATGTCAGGTTAAAGTAGATTAGCCTTGCCTTTTTATGCAATATTGGGCGCAAACTCTTAGTTAGCTTTTTTTATATCTACTATTTTTGGCAGCCTTGTCATTTGGAATAGAAATGCTTTGCAGGTGCGCATTAGCAGTATAGAGTAACTTGGATTTCTAAGGGCATTCAATGCAAATCATATCGTGAGATTGCAATGTCCGTCTGTCTGTGTGCCTGCGGTGATCGGCTGTCTGCCTGCCTGCAGTGTCTGTGGTCCGTCTGTCTGTGTGTGTGCCTGCAGTGTCCGTCTGTCTGTGTGCGTGCAGTGTCCGAGGTCCGTCTGTCTGTGTGCCTGCAGTCTCTGTCTGTCTGTGTGCCTGCAGTGTCTAACGTCCGTCTTTCTTTGTGTGTGCTGCAATGTCAGCCTGTCTGTTCGTTCCCCCAGCAAAAAAAAGTGAGCACCTACTGTCAAGGCAACTACAGTGTCATGGAGCAGCCCCTCTCCTATCTGTTCCTTCCTTCAACAAATCTCGCACCGGGTGAAACGCCGAAGATGCGCCACTCCGTGCCAGCAGGAATAAGAAACAACCCTTGTGTCTAGGTTTACAATGTCAACCGGCCAGGATACGGTGCCTGTCTGTGTGCCTGTAGTGTCCATCTGTCTGTGTGCCTGTAGTGTCCATCTGTCTGTGTGCCTGTAGTGTCCGTCTGTCTGTGTGCCTGTAGTGTCCATCTGTCTGTGTGCCTGTAGTGTCCGTCTGTCTGTGTGCCTGTAGTGTCCGTCTGTCTGTGTGCCTGTAGTGTCCATCTGTCTGTGTGCCTGTAGTGTCCCGCTGTCTGTGCGCCTGCAGTGTCCATCTGTCTGATTGCAATGTCCGTCTATCTGTGTGCCTGCGGTGATCGGCTGCCTGCCTGCCTGCAGTGTCCGTGGTCCGTCTGTCTGTGTGTGTGCCTGCAGTGTCCGTCTGTCTGTGTGCGTGCAATGTCAGCCTGTCTGTGTGTCTGCAGTGTCCGGGGTCCGTCTGTCTGTCTGTGTGCCTCCAGTGTCCGTCTATCTGTGTGCCTGCAGTCTCTGTCTGTCTGTGTGCCTGCAGTGTCTAAGGTCCGTCTTTCTGTGTGCGTGCTGCAATGTCAGCCTGTCTGTTCGTTCCCCCAGCAAAAAAAAGTGAGCAACCACTGTCAAGGAAACCACAGTGTCATGGAGCAGCCCCTCTCCTATCTGTTCCTTCCTTCAACAAATCTCGCACAGGGTGAAACGCCGAAGATGCACCACTCTGTGCCAGCAGGAATAAGAGGACTTTGCAAACAGCAAAAAAAATGGAGCACATTAAAACTTGGCTGCGCAGCCATGTAAGAGGCAGGGCATGTCTGCGCTTGTGCAAAGTAGTATATTATAACCAGCCACGTAAGAGGGCCGATCTGCGCTTGCGCAGAGTCCCCATCTCCAGACCTCACACGCGTCACCCAGCATCACAGGCACTGGTCACGCTCGAACCCACGCCATCTTAAACCTTTTCACCTAGGATCTCCGTGCAAACCAGAGCGCTCCACAGCCCGGGGATGAAGTGCTGTGTAAATGTCACAGTGCAGTACATGGTATAGGCCAATTCTACTACAGTACCTGCTTCAGTGCACACTTGCACTGAGAGCAACTGCTGTGCTGTGACAGCTGTGTGGGCGGATGGCTGTGAGAGCTGTGTGGGCTGTGAGAGCTGTGTGGGCTGTGAGAGCTGTGAGAGCTGTGTGGGCTGTGAGAGCTGTGTGGGCTGTGAGAGCTGTGTGGGCTGTGAGAGCTGTGTGGGCTGTGAGAGCTGTGTGGGCTGTGAGAGCTGTGTGGGCTGTGTGGTGAGGGCTGTGAGAGCTGTGAGGGCTGTGTGGGCTGAGAGAGCTGAGAGCTGTGTGGGCTGAGAGAGCTGAGAGCTGTGTGGGCTGAGAGAGCTGAGAGCTGTGTTGGGCTGAGAGCTGTGTGGGCTGTGAGGGCTGTGTGGGCTGAGAGAGCTGAGAGCTGTGTGGGCTGAGAGAGCTGAGAGCTGTGTTGGGCTGAGAGCTGTGTGGGCTGTGTTGGGCTGAGAGCTGTGTGGGCTGTGTTGGGCTGAGAGAGCTGTGTGGGCTGAGAGAGCTGTGTGGGCTGTGAGAGCTGTTGGCAATGTAAATAACAATGCCATTTATTTATAAGTAAAAAAAAAAGAAATGTCATGAGCAATGCCAATAACTCTAACTTTTCCAAAGGCGAAACCATTGCATTGTAAATGCTTGTTGACAAATGAAATGTATTACCAAATATAGGAATATCCCATTAGCAGTTGTACTTAGGCAAGCAGTATTCTGATTCACATCAAAATTAGTCCCCACTAGGCAGCGCCATCACCTCACCTTCAGCCAAAAGCACATCATCTATGCTGCAAAAGCCCCCTTTAAGAGAGGTTGCTTTCTTGAGTAATTTGCCTCTGACTGAGCGTGTGCGAGACCTGCCCCTCCCTCTCCCCAAACTTGAGGAAGCAGGCTGCTGACATGAGGTGAGAGAAGAATTCCCTCTTAAAACCTTATGATTACCACTGCACAATTTAACAGAAACAGACTCAGGGGAGCTGTTAGATAAAGAACAAGCTAAAATAGCAGCAGAAACCCCAACAGAAGAAGCCCTTCTTTTATTCAACAAACCAGTCCAAGCTTGACCCAGCACCCCTGGGGCCAATAAATCCTCCCTCCCTGCCTGGCAAAGCATTCTCAGGGCTTCCCCAACCTCAGCGACGGACTCGGCCATCATTTAAACAACAATAAATCAAAGTCCAAAAACGCCATAAATGGCACAAAAAGCAAAGCACTGCTGCCTACCTGCCTCAGGGGACCCCCAACTAGCTAGTGATTAGAACGTGGTGTTTGAAAACACTGCATTCTAAAGCAGGCGCTATGCCTGCACGTGCTCGCTCTGGGCCATTCCATCAACCCGAAGTAGCCCGGGAAAGGACATTCTTTGAATGCCACCCCCATGCCCCCCATTTTCCCCTTTGGTTAAAAAAAATCAGCATGGTCCTGTCACGAGGAACGAGAACGAAGAAACGCACCCTCTTTCCATTCCGTCATGGTCGTAAAAGACTCGCAGCTGAGGTGTTAACCCACACACCAATGCGCCAGGGTCGAAACGTCGACAACTCTCTTCCCTCTGTGTGAAACCTGAATCCGTGAATCACTTGTTTCTCGTTCCCCACCCCACCTTGCTGTTTTGGAACAACAAATTGTATTGATTTAGTGTTGTGGGTGAGGTTTCCATTATAAGGAATTGTATCTTATTCCCGATATTTGAACTGTTTAATCCTTTCACAAATCTTTCCTTTGACACAAGCACTTTTCCTGCACTTTATCACTGCGCCTGGCAGTACTTCTTCTCTTTGATTTTTGTACAAAGTTTTTATGGAATTGCATATATTCTAATAAATGTTGATGTTCATGGTGAACATTTTTTGAAGCACTTGTTGGGTATATTGCATTTATATGTAATTTGTAATTTGTAATTTGTAGGGGTATTAATAAAGCGCAGCGGTCGCTCCGGAAGGAGCATCATGGCGCTGAATTTCCAGGTAGAAGATCAAAACACTTCAAAGTAGCTATGGAGTTTAGATGGCTGCCTTGATGTAGTCATCCGGAAGGTTGAAGATCCAGGTTTTTAGCGATTTTCTGAAGTTTTTTTCTTGGGTTTGGAGTCTAAGATTTTTGGGCATGAGGTTCCAGGCTTTTGTGGCTTAGTAGTTTAAGGTTTTGCCACCTTTTGTCTTCATGTTGAACCTGGCAGGAAGGATGAGATTGTCATGAGAGGAGCGCAGAGATCTACTCGGGTTGTAGTGGGGGAAGCGTCTAGTAAGGTATTTTGGGCCGGAGTTATTGAAAGCCCGGAAGGCGACAATCAGCATCTTGAAAAATATTCTCTTGTGAAGAGGGAGCCAGTGCAGGGATCTTAAAGCTGCAGATATTGATGATTTTCTGGGCCGCTTTAGAACTAGTCGGGCTGCGGTGTGAAGTACACTTTGTAGCTTGTTAAGTGTAGCCTTTTTAGCTCCAGCGAGGAGACCATTACAGTAGTCCAAGCGTGAGATTATTAGGGCCACTGTTACGGTTTTCCTAGAGTCTAATGGTAAAAAGTCGAAGAATTTTTTTAGAGATTTTATAATTCCGAAGCATCGGCCCGCTACAGTCCTGACGTGTTGGTCGAAGGATAAGTCGGTGTCAAACAGGACACCAAGATTCCTTGCAGTTGTTACGGTCTGGGGGGGGGGGAGCTGAGTCTTCCGGCCACCAGAGGGATGGGCAGAAGATGGTATTTTTTCCCATGGGCAGGATCTCCGTTTTGCTGGAGTTGCATTTAAGATGGTTTATATCCATCCATTGGAAGACAGCCTTCAGACAGTTTTTGAGGTTCAGCTCAGCCGTGGTCGAGTTTTCCTCTAAAGGTACAATGAGTTGCGTGTCATCGGCATACGATGTTACGAGTATGCCGAATGACTCAATCAGGGATATAAGTGGGATAAGGTAAATGTTAAAGAGGAGGGGGCTCAGGATGGAGCCCTGGGGGACCCCCGAGGGACCCCCGAGGAAACTCTCTTCTCTTTGGAGTGGAAGGGACCAAGAGCGATAGTTTGGGATCTGTCGGTTAAAAAGGATTTTATCCAAGATAGGGCCACATCAGAAATACCTATGTCTGTTAGTCTACTAATCAGGATGGAGTGAGAGATGGTATCGAACGCCGCGGTGAGGTCGAGGAGAATGAGGACGGCATTCTTCTTCTGGTCTTGCAGCGTCTTTATCGAGTCTGTAAGTTCGATCAGTGCCGTTTCGGTAGAATGATTGGGGCGAAAACCAGATTGTTGCGGGTGGAGTACATTGTGAGCTTCAAGATATCTTTTGAGTTCTCTGTAGACCATTTGTTCGGTGATTTTTCCCAGGGCTGGGAGGAGCGAGATAGGACGAAGATTGGTGAGGTCGGACAGGGGGTTGTTGGCTTTCTTCATCAGGGGTTTAACCATTCCCTGTTTCCACAGGCGAGGGACAGATCCCGTGCAAAGAGATGAGTTAACAATATTGTTAATGATTGGATTCACCACGTCGATGAGTTGGTGGAGAATTTTGGGGGGACATGGGTCGGAGGGAGAACCAGATTTACACGCCAAGATAACTTCTCTGGTTTGATCTAAGGTGACCAGAGAGAAATTTTTAAGACTTTCACCTGTAAATTCTTTCTGAGGCGAATTGCTTGAGACTTGAGTTGCTTGTGGAGGGGGAATTTTTTTTTGGATGGCGTCGATTTTTTCCTCAAAGTAGTCGGCTATTTTGTTACAAAGATCTTGAGATGGAGGGATTTCGGGTTGTAACGCTTTAGGCTGAGTGAACGATTTCACTATTGAGAACAGTGTTTTTTGTTTCTGATTGGACTCCTTAATGGCGTTAATATAAAAGATTTTTTTAGCTGATTTTATGTTGGAATGGTATATTTTCCTCAGCTGAATATATGAGAGTCGATCATCGTTATCATACGTTCTACGCCACTTACGTTCAGCTTTTCTACAAGATAGATGAGATGTGGCTAGGTCGGAAGTGAACCAGGGGGCATTGGTTTTGGGTTTTTTGTCTGTTCTTCGGGGGCGATTAGGAGGGTCCCGTGCTCTGATTTCCTTAGAGATCCAGCTGTGAAAAAGATTTGCATCGTATTCAACGTCGCCGGTGAGCGTGGGGGCCTGAGATTGGGAGATGGGATTAAGTACGAGAATTTCTTGAATCTTTTTCCAGTTGACAGAATGGTCCAAATGAGAATTGGATTTACTGGAGGTTTGTGGGCATAAGGTTTTAATGTGGAACGGGATCAGACTATGATCCATCCATATTTGCGGAACAGGGGGTAGGGTAGTTAGAGGGGGAAAGTTGGTGCAGACCCCATCGAGTGTATGCCCTAGTACGTGAGTGGGCAATATGTATAGACAAAAAACTAAAAAAACTCATTGGGTTTTTCTTTTTCTTTTTCCTGCATATGATTAATTCTTATGAAACAGTATCATTCAAATAATTGATTTGTTTTTAATATAAAATATAGGTCTAGGACTATTTTTCATGTTTAACAATTGATACCCAGGTCCTTTGACTATATTGGGTAATACCCCATTTTCTAATGGTCAAGTGACTCATGGCAGAGACTCTGCTCATAGAAAAGTAGGCCTGTCCTGTCTTTTTATGTTCAGAGTTCTCAGCAGCAACTGTGGAGTCTCCACAGTCATAAAATTACTATTACTAAAATTAAACTTGAGGTTTTGAAATACCAAGAAACATAGTAAACTTACACACAGCATTATATTTACCTTTGTCAGTTGGGCCCATAACTTTCAAGTGACCATGGTATGTGATTCCTACAGCATACCCTGGCCTTTTAGCAGCAACAGTATGAAAGCTGGGATTTTCAGCCTCTGCTTACAAAGTTAAAATAGACTACAAACAGCACAGTGAGAGCTTAATAGGGGTTGATCCCTATTTTGGAGCAATTTTCATCGCCTGTGAGCCTGACCCCTCCTGTGGTCACCCTGTATAACAGCAATAGCCGAATATGGCAGAAGAGACAAGGAGAAAAGAAATTTCCTGGCTGGCACCTCTGCTTCCAAGCAGAGGCATCTGTGCACTTTTGCGTGCAGCACCCACAGCAATTTTGTAATAGCTGAAATTAAATTAAATGAAATTAGGATTTCTAAAGCGCACTACTACTCATAGGTGTCTAGGCGCTGACTTCCAGGGGGTGGACCAATGTAAAGAAAACATCAGAATGGGGTGTATGTCGCAAGTATGTGATAGTACTGAGCTGTTGTTAAACAACCAGGTTTTAAGGGCCTTGCGAAAGGTAAGCTGATTTTTTGTGCTTTTTATTGTCAGAGGCATTGAGTTGCAGAGTTTGGCAGTGGCTATTGCAAAGCTCTTGCCTCCCCAGGTAGGGTACAACCAAATGAGCCTAGGAGGAGGATCTTAACGTCCTAGAAGTGATGTATTGTTGAAAGAGTTGTTTGATTGATTCAAGACCCACAAGATGAAAGGTCTTAAAGGCTATGCATAAAGATTTGAACATCACCCGCATTCTAACCGGGAGCCAATGAAGTGAGACCAATTGATAGTTTGGTATTCCTAAAAGCAATCTGGCGCTGCATTTTGGACCATTCAGAGATTGTCTAAAGCTTTCTTGTGGGCAGCCAAAAAAAGCCCATTGTAGTAGTCAATTTTTGATAAGGCCAGAGCAGTGATCACTGCTTTAGGTATGTCTTGAGGGATGAAAGTAAAATCTTTCCTAAGTGATTTAAAAATAAAAAAACATGATGAGGTGAGGGCATTGGCATGTCCCACAAAGGAGAGTTTTTCCTCAAATTCGACTCCCAGATTTTTCACCTTAGGCACAGAAGTTGGGAGCACACCCATTTCTTGAGGCCACCAGTTAGGAGACCAAAATGATGGCTGATTGCCAAACAGCAGCACTTCAGTTTTATCTGAATTTAGCTTCAGACAATTTTTGGACATCCAACAGCCAATCTGTGACATGCAGTTGTGGAAATGTTCTGCCGTGCTGTCAGGGTTTTCTGTGACTGACACTAAAATTTGGGTGTTGTCAGCATAGGATACAATGTTGTGTGTTTATCTAGGAACCATAATCAATATTACCATTTTATGCCCTTAAATGACTATAATCGATAATATCCATATAATGGCATAAGGATCAGATCCATATTTTAGTAAATCGCCCTTGCAGTCCAAAGCACGGCAATAGCTACTTCCTTAGATTCCTAGAAAGCACAACGAGTTCTTTCAACATACCAAACCTCTAGCAACCTGGGAAATCCCTGTTAGCTTTGTTTTGATTTCGTCTTAGAACTCCTGCGAAGCACTGTAAGAATGGCCAGTTCTTAGTGACATCTTTATTGACGTCTTATGTCCAACCTTACGTCAAACCCGGCACCTTTCAGGTATAAATATGCCAACGTTGCCTTAACCAAACACACAGTGGTGAAATCTGGAGCAGAGCAGCTGTCTACTTTCCGAGAGCCCAGCAGATGCGAGAAGCCCACGGACGCTGCCCCTCCTCTTTGACGCACTGAGAAAGACGCTGTCTTTTCTCCTGCCGAGAAAATCCAGCCTCCGGTGTTTCCAGCCTACCCTCGCGGGTGACTGGGATATCGAGTCCTGAGAGAGAGATACCAGACCTCCTACATTCTATTCCCAAGGTACAGTGCTGACTAAACCCTTAGAGAGAATTCTTGGATCAGATTCTTGGCAAAACCAACTTAACTTAAACTGCTACTTATTTACTCCTTCCCAGTATTTAGGCTTAGGTCAGGTACACAGGGGTAGGCGTATCTAGAAGCACCAGTTGAGCACGTTAGCTGATGTATATATGTATGTATGTATTTTATCCATTTTAAAGTATCTTATGGCTAAGAAACCATATCAATGCTTTTACAGTATTATTTCATAATACTCCTTTTACTGTACGTATTATACTTTATAATAAGTATTGCAATTGTGGCAATTCATTTCTCTTGCATGAGAAGGAAGACTGCTCAATAAATAATATCTTTTATTGAAAACGCCCGTCTCTCCATTCTCTGCACTCTGGTGAAACTAAGAACGCACGTCTGACTGAGTGAAATAATTGTCTATTGTTTTCACACGACTCTAGAGATTGACTCTTATTCTGAGGGAGTAAAGTTGTCATGTTTATGCGGTTGTCGGAAGCTGAATCCCTTCTTGTCTGAGCCAGGGAAGCTGATCCCTTCCTATTCAGTCAAGAAAGTTTCCAGTGACCTCTGAGCTAGCTGGCGCAAACCTAAATTAAGTCTAACATAGTCAGTAGAGACCTGGATGACTTCAGTCCTACGTCTACACTGCTGTTTATGTTATTCCAATGCGCAGGGCCTATAGGGAAAATAGGAACTACACTACATGGCGCCCAACGTTTGGTAAGGAGATAAAACTAACGCAAGACGTTAGAGTAACTCAGTCGTGCTTTTTCACACAGACCCTTTTTCCCGTAAATACTCCAATAGACGTCTGGAGTGGGTAAAAGGTTAAAATCTGCCGGAACTTAGTAGGACGAGATTCCTATGTAAAGTTTTTGGTTTAGTCAACGTTGAAGGATACAGTGTTCCAAAATATTGTGCACCTAATCTTTTTTCCCCTGCAACAAAAAACCTTTCTGAGAGTAAAATGCCAGACAGTGAAGACGAAAGGGAAGCAGCTAGATTAGCAGCTCAACTAATAGAGGAAGACACAAGTCTCCTACAGACTGACCGGAATGCTATCATCATTCCGGTCAACATAAGGAAAACTATAACTCTAAAACGTTTAGAAAATGGACTGACAGCACGAGGTGATACAGTCATTTTCGTGATAGAGGCACACGAATATCGGCAGACAGAGGTATTCTATTCATGGATAAACTATCCAGCGGCAAACGCTGGAACAGACGAATTCCACTATTACAAAATAGAGGAACCCCCGGATGAATACACTCCTTTCGAGGAGATTGAAATCCCATTAAAATACCAAGAGCACCTGCTCTGGTTTAAAGGCGCCCTAAAACATAATGATCACATCACCAGGCTCGGTCCACTAGGTAGACCAGGAGCAACGTGGCCAGTTCTAGCCAGCTACACACCACATCCTGACATTGATAAAATGACAGACAAGGACAAATAGGGCCGAGACCTCCCTCCTGGCACTGAAACAGAGGTATTTTGAGGGAGGGGACAAAGTGGGGAAGCTCCTGGCGCGGAGGCTGAGGGCCCGAGCCGCGAAGGCACATATAGCAAATGTCCAACTGCCCGATGGGACCAGGGTGGTGACAGCAGGGGATAAGTGTCGAGCTTTCCGGGACTACTATACGACGTTGTATACAGAAGAGCAGCCACCTTTGGAATTGGTGGAGGAAGTACTGGGGCACTACGGGGGTGCGACACTGCATCCGCAGCATGCTGAGGAACTAGAGGGGCAGATCCTGCCGGAGGAGATAGCTGCGGCGATCCGCGAGCTCCCCTTGGGGAAAACACCAGGGCCTGACGGGCTTCCAATATCCTTCTATCGCATGTATCAGGCACAGCTGGGCCCTTACCTCCTACGCCTGTTTAACTCTTGCTCCGACGAGGTGGGTCCATCCCTTGACATGGGAATGGCAGAAATTGTCCTGATCCCGAAACCGGGGAAGGACACCTCCCTGTGTGCGTCGTACCGGCCGATCGCTCTTCTTAACTCGGATTTTAAGATTTACACCAAGCTGTTAGCGAGGCGCATGGGTCCACACATGCCGAGCTTGATTGATCCTGATCAGGTGGGCTTCATCCACGGGCGTCAGGGAGCGGACAACGTTCGCAGGGTCGCTCACCTGGTAGGGAAGGCCCATCACTGGAGGATCCCCGCCTGCCTTCTCTCGCTGGATGCAGAGAAGGCGTTTGGCCGGGTGGACTGGTCCTTCCTCAGAGCGGTGCTGCGCCGGGTGGGGCTCGGTCCAAAGATGATAGCCAGGATCATGGCCCCATATATTGCGCCGCGGGCTCGGATAAGGGTCAACGGGCAGCTCTCGGAGCTGATCCACATTGGAAGGGGTACCAGGCAAGGCTGTCCGCTCTCGCCCCTTTTATTCGCCCTCGCAGTTGAACCCCTGGCGGATATGATACGGAGGGATCCTAATATTCACGGTGTTCCTCTAGGCGGTCAAGACAATAAGGTCGCACTCTTCGCAGACGACCTTATTCTTGCGCTGACACAGCCCCGAGAATCCCTACCGGCGGTACATGCTGCACTGTGCCTCTTCGAGAGAGCTTCTGGCTTGAAAATCAATCATGGCAAGTCCTGGGTACTCAGCCTCACTATCCCAAAATCGGATATCCCCTCTTTAGAGCACTTAGCCCCTTATAGATGGTCGACTCAGCACATCAGGTATCTGGGCCTGACGTTGACCCCCTCGTTGGACGGCTGGACGTCAGCCAACTGGAAAGATCTCCGACGCGCTATCTTGGAGGATCTGAGGCGGTGGAGACCGCTTGTACCATCCTGGATGGGCAGAATCAACACCATCAAGATGTCCATACTGCCCAAAATCCTGTACCTGTTTCAATGTCTGCCTACCCCTATCCCGCTACATAGCATCAGAGGCCTCCAGCGGGATCTAACAAACTTCATCTGGGGGGGGGAAGAAACCCCGCTTCTCCCAGGCTCTTCTGCTGGCGCCCAGGGACCGGGGAGGATTGGCCTGCCCAAACCTGGTGGAATATTACTGGGCTGCTCACCTTCGGTATGTAGTGGAGTGGGGTGCAACGGAAAGCGAAAAAGGGTGGCTCCATATGGACAGGGCCGTGACTGGGCGCACCATATGGGACTTGGCATGGAAACCTAGGGCAGGGCGATCTCCGAGCGCATACCTTGCGGTGCCCACGAAAACTGTGCTGGAGATTTGGGACAGGATAGCAGTCCGTAAGGGCCTTACAACCTTCCCCTCGCCCCATACCCCTATCGAAGGGAACCCGGGTTTCCCCCCGGCACACCGGACGGGGGCTTTCCGTAAATGGTCTCAAGGCAACTTTAGGGTGCTCACTGATCTGTTTGAAGGGGGCTCCCTCAAGACTTTTGCGGACTGCAGGGAGGAATTTGGGGTGCCGCTTGCAGCCGGACTGCAATATGCGCAACTGAAACACTGGGTGCTTACGGACGGTACCTACCACGAGGCCATACGTGCCTTTACTCCGTTTGAGCAATTGGCGCGCTCCTTTACAGAGATGAAGGGGCTGATTTCCAAAATCTATCGGATCCTGCAGCACCCGCACACTCCGCCTTCTCAACCGTACCAGCAACGTTGGCACTCCCTCTCGGGCGTAGACATCACCCCGGCACAGTGGTCCAGATTGTGGCGAGATATACCCAGGATTTATCGTAGTATTCCACAACAGGAGAATGCCTACAAAATGATGACCCAGTGGTACTACACGCCGCAGCGGCTGCATAGAATGTTTCCAAACTCTTCCCCGGTGTGTTGGAGGTGCGGGTCTGCGACGGGATTTTCTGCACATATGGTGGTCCTGTCCCTTGCTGACCCTCTTTTGGAAGGAGGTCTTGAGTCACATTAGGAGGGTGCTGGGGTTTCCTCTGCCTGATGCCACTTGTACGATACTACTGGGTATCAAACCTGCAGGATTGAAGGCCCTCACTCGGAGCGACTGGGCGCTGGCGCTTCAAATGCTGGGAGCAGCTCGGCAGCTCATTGCTCTGTACTGGAAGAGGGTAGAGGCCCCGCCAATTGCTGCGTGGTTTGTACGTCTCTGGCATGTCATGACAATGGAGCTTCTCACAGCTCGGCTTCAGGCCCGAGATGTGCGATACAAAGCGGTGTGGCAACCTCTGGTGAAATATCTATGCACCACAGAACAGGCGCGTTACATGCCCCCCAAGCTGCGAGCGCTGCGATTAGTGGAGGATGCTGTAGTCCCTCCTGACCCCGGTAGATTGCTGGCATGAGGTTTGGGTATAAAAGACCTTGAGCATTGGCAGCGATACTGAGTGCCCTGACGACTGACACGATGCCCCTCATCCCCCCTCGCTCCTCTCCTCGGGCTCCTAGTGGCTCTCCTCTCCCTTCGTCCACCCCTTTCCTCTACTCCTACTGTCTTCTCTATCTTGCTGTCCCCTTTCCTGTCGTTCTACTGAAGTTTTGACCACCTTGGTCTTATAGTTCTACCCTTTGGGTTTACTGGTTACAGATGTTCCGAAGTTTGAATCATCTAGTGCAGTGATTTCACAGGCTCTGTTGACTGAATATGACGCGACCGGCCCTTATGGGTTGTAGGTAAACCGCTGTGTATATCTTTGAGCTTGAGTCCTGGCAACGGTTTTCCATTTTTCATGATGTAACGCGGCCGGCCCTGTTGGGTTGTAGGCTTAACGCTGTGTGCAACTCACTTCACTGCAACCCCGTGGTATGGGGACGAAATAAATAGATTTGACATTAAAAAAAAAAAAAAAAAATGACAGACAAGGAACTTTTAGCCCAGCTAAAATTTCTAATTAAAATTCACAGACACTTAGTCCAATATGTAATGAGGACTGCAACAGTCCAACCAGCAGTTAACATTCAACAGCTGACCCCTCATCAGGGGAAGACACATAAAATTACACCACAGAACATACAATCATGTCTTGGTAAAACACCCGCAAAACGGGAACAAATTCCATTCTGGCTAGCACAAAAAATAACTCAGATAGAGGCAGTATTCCCAAATACTACCCCCAGTGAGAAACACAGAATTCTGACTATCTGCCTTCCAATGGGGATTGCACCGCATGTGGAGGACTGTGACATTTGGGGCACAGTCTTTGCTTCCATTTACACAAAAACACATGGTGTTCCGTCTATGGCGGTAATACCAGATGTACTAAGACAGATTCAAAATGAATACGGTCCAGAACCAGCTTTAACTCTTGGTATGAAATTATTAAAAGACTTCAAGCAGGTCTCGGCTATATTATGAGCCAACATAAAGGGAGAAGCAGCATCTGTGGCGATCCGCCAGAAATTGAAAGAAACAGATATAACAGACCAACCAATTGAACTTGCCAGAATCATAGAAAAATCCTATGAAGAACTAGGAAGAGATAGTTTGGGTGGGAAACCGGTAAAACCCCAACTACTTGAAAATCCAGAAAAGATATTTATTAAAAATAATCAAAACACTCCAAAAAAGAGCTGGGATGGAAATAAGCAATCCAGTCCCAAAGAAAAAAGATTCCAGACCAGAGGAAGGTCTCCTCGGCGGAGGGAAAGAACTCCGAACCGAGAACACCAGTCTCCCCAAAGGGAGCCCTCTGAGAAAAGATACAACCTTAGAAATAGGGAGAATTTGAAGAAGCCTGATAGATATCAATGTAATGATACACGTTCCTCTCGATCTTTTTCGCAGAAATCGGAAAGAAGAGGACGGTCAGACTACAGGGAAGAGCACGCCAAGTCTAAAGACAAGGAACCTGCTCAAAGTAAAAAATTACAATTTCCAAGAAAGAAGGTAGCCAGTATTAAAGTAATCGAACATGCCAAGAATACTGAGGACACAACTGAAAAACGGAGAGTGGGCACAGACAATGCTAGACAGCGCAGCAGAAATCAGCATAGCTCGCAAGATCCTGATGAATCATCTGGAGACAGTGGACACGAATGAATACATTCATGTGGAAACTGCAGATACCAGAGTTAGCGAACCTCATAAAATATACGAAATAACACTACCTATAGAGGGAGATAAGACTAGGAAAATAAGGGGTCTGTTTTAGGATAACCTCTCAAAAGGCTATCACATCCTATTAGCTGAAAAAGACTGGCCACCAGAGTTTGTCAGGGAGTGCCCTCATGGCGAAGAAATGATTATGCCTGCCTTCTCAAATCATATTCCAATCCATAAAAAATATATATATGCTAGAAAATGGGCAGTAGATCAAGCACCTGCATTATATAAGAATCATGTAGGATGGGATGAGGACTCCCCTCCTCACAAAATCCAGTTAAAATGTCAACCAGCTGCACAAAGGCAGTACCCAATTAAGCAAGAAGCTAAAAAACAGGTCAGGGAGATTTTAGATCAACTTGAATATCAAGGGGTGATTGAAACATGCACCTCTCAAATGAACAATCCTTTGTTTCCTGTCTCCAAACCAGACAATTCATATCGCCTAGTCTTGGACTACAGACACCTTAACTCGTGTTGCAAAACATTTGCGGTACAAAATTCGCACAGTGCGGCACTGATGAATAACATAGTTCGCAAAAAATACAAAACAACATTAGACATCTCTAATGGATTCTTTTGTCAAAATATAGCACCAGAAAGCAGGTATTTAACCGCTTTCTCAATAATGGGGTCACAGAAAAATTTCTGTCGGCTCCCACAGGGATTCAAGAACAGCCCAGGATTATTCTCAGCCAGAGTAACAGAGTTACTACAAATATATGATGATGAGGCATTATCTTATGTCGATGACATCTATCTCACAGACGACGACTTGGATACTCACTTGAAAAGAGTGAACACAATAATACTTGGGTTCGCAGCAGAGGGTTACAAATTCAACTTTAAAAAGTCACGAATTGCCCATCTGACGGTCCTGTTTTTAGGATAGGAATTATCAAGTGAAGGCAAAAGCCTAGCAGACAACTTTTTAGAGAAGTGTGCTGTACTCCAAGCACCAAAAACGCTGAAGAATTTACAATCGATACTAGGCTTCCTGAATTTCAGAAGAATTTATATTCTCAATTACGCAGAGAGGGTTAAACCTCTCTACGAATTAATAAAACCTGATTTTAAACCAATCAACTGGACTCATAAACACACAGAAATGTTGAGATCACTGCAAACAGACATGTTAGCGAAAACAAATCTAGAAACATGTGACAATACACGCAATCTTGTAATCCGAGTCATCCCATAAAGATGCAGATTCGTGTACCTGACCTCTAATGAGGTACCCATAGCATACAAATCACATTTGTACACACAAACAGAGAAAACATTCAGTCTTAAAGAAAATACTGTGAAGGCAGTACAGACTGCTATAGCAAAAGAAAGAGCCCTAGCCCAAGGCAAAAGGATAACTGTTTTTACAGCAGAATCAGCCTTTGAGGCGTTATTCAGCCCAGTTAATCTACAAACTATGGCACTAGATCCTAAATGGATACAGTGGGAAAATTCTCTTTCTGCAGAAGACGTGACATACTATATGTCCCGAACATAAAAAAACTGAATGAGTTAAAATATGAAGAAGAATACCCTCTGCCAATCGAAATTCTGCCTCTACAACAGTACTCTTGTATAATCTATACAGACAGATTTGTACAACATTACAATGTAGAAGATAAATCCTACAATGCAGCCTGCACGATTGTTAAAGGTCGCTGGCTCTGTGGTAAATTCAGACCGAAAATAACAAAAACTGAATCACTGAGAAATTGTTCAGCTCAGCGAGCTGAAATCAGATCTTTAAAGATGGCGCTTGAGAATGGCGAACGTGAATTCCCGACACTAATAGTGTGCGATTCGCATTCCTGCGTCAAAACTTACAATTATGATTTGCAGAAATGGGTTCAAAACAATTACAAAGATGAGACAGGTGCCACAATCAAGCATAAAATGCTTTGGGAACAAGTAGTACTTTTACAGAAAGAACTACAAAAGACTCATGTGATACACACATTGAGTCATCAACGTGATGGCATTCACGTTGCAGGGAATTCATTGGCTAATACAGCCACAGCGGAAGCAACTCAACCGGCTTCCGTAGCCACAAGAAAGCGTTCAGAAAAATACATAGACGGGGAAACCATGCTGGCGGTAAAAACGTCTTCAAAAGGCGACTGTGCAGCACTACCCATGAACTATCCACTCAATTATACATACGTAATTGACGCAAACTCCGTTCCTTTTGCTCGAATCCCTGGAGTGGGGGATAGGGTAATTCCAAACATGAACAGGAGAGTCTTATTAATAGCAGACGCACATATGGGTGAAGGTCCGAGGCACAAACAGATCAAAGAATCTCTGGCAGAAATACAATCGGAATACTGGTGACCGGGGATGAGCCTGCAACATTACAAATTTGTAAAGAGCTGTCCAGACTGCGACAGAGATCTTAGCAGTGAGCCAACCGGAGTAGTGCCATGGCCATTCGAATAGATAGCATAAGGCTATCCATACGTAAAATCCAGCATCCCATTAATTCCTTTTAGGACCAAACTCACTTAAAAAATACAGACCCCAGCGTTCGGCTGACGCCAGAACTGTTATAAAAGATTTGCGAGTCTTTATCGGCACATACGCAATTGCCATGCTACATTCTGACCAGGGTCCTGCTTTTAGCTCTCGAGCTTATAGGGAGGCCATGACCAGCATGGGCATTGAATTGCGGTACTCTTGTCCCTTCCATCCTGAGGGAAACGGGATTGTGGAAAGTAAAAACCGAAACATAAAGCAATCTATAACGGCAAAGGTATTGGGTTCGGGTGATGGGTGGGTCCAGCATTTAATAAGTGTCCAACGTAGTCTTAACAATCTGCCAAGAAATTCTCTAAAAGGTTTCAGCCCCTACGAACTATTGTTCGGAACTAGAATGTATATTCAGGATTTAGATAGTCATGCTTCAGTGGTGGAAGATAAGAAAAAAATGCATCAAAGATCGTTTAGCTGTTTTACAGGACTTAAATGAAACAAGAAAAGCCCTGAGCAACGTAAAGATAAAACAACAGCCAACAACCAGTGAAGAACCACCACCTGTCCCAGCAAGACCTGTCTGATTCCAAAGATTGGGGATCTGGTCAGAGAAAAGATCGCGGTGAAGAAGGAATTTGGGCCTTCTTACAGAAAAGCAGTACTGGTCTTAGCCATCAACGGAACAAGATCAGTTGTACTACCGCCCCTTGCTGGTAAAAAGGAGAACCGAGTTGTATCCATCGACCTGGTAAAACCACAATCATGTGGCCAATAATAAGTAGTAGGCCCAGTGGACTCCCAAGAAATAGCAGAATACCCAAATTTGCTACAATCCAAGAGGTTCAAACTGAAAGACTAATCACATTTGATAAACCTGCAGTGAATAAAAAAGGACTATGCAACAATGCAATGGAACTTGTGCCTCTTGAAACTCAAATTGAACCAGTTCGTCAAGAAACACCAGTCTACAACGATGTAGCATCAGAATGTGCAAATGAAAAAGCAATTCCAACAATTGACAGAACAGCATCTGGCTACTTCATCAATTTTGATAACTTTTCTGTAGATCCAAGCGAACCAGAAGAAAAGCCAGAAACAAAGACTTTTAAAGAAAAAGCAACAAAACTTTTACTTCAACTCAAAGAAACCTATCTGATTTCTCCATGGATTGAATTTTGGATTGCGTTAGGTGTACTTTTCCTCCTGCTTTGGCTCATCATGGTACTTTGTTTGGGAAAATTCATTGAGGGAAAATACAGTACAATGGACACAGCAAGTCAGAACATCAACTTGGTCCTAAAGCCACACAAGTCAGCTCACATCGAGAAAAGAGAACTATCATCAGTAAATTTCACAGCTATTCCAATACCCGGCGGGGTAGTTTGGGACAAAACGGATTACGAAATATATGGCCCGGTCGAGCTATTAAAATATCCACATCAATTCAAGGTTTCATTGTGTGACTTTGTAAAACCAAGTACATTCTCTGATGATTGGGACTTTGAAAGCATAAATAATATGATGTCAGATTTAGTAATGTCAGCAAGATTTACAGAACATGATTATTTACAAGGTTCGTCGAATTATGAACAGATGTATTGCTACAACCACTATGCACACCACTATTTGCATAAATCTGCACAACCTAGAAATATTTTTAAATATAATCAAGGGGAACATTGTGCAACACCACCCAAAAGCAGTTCAAAAACATTTTGATAATGAGTGTAAACAATCACTAAGCGGTATACTTTTGTGCCAAGGTATTAATTTGCATGGGGCCTGTGAGGGTACTTCTAATAACCTTTCATGCCACCAGCACGGCACTCCCGCAACACAGATAGAGCCATTCTTTAGACAACTTTCTAACAGGAGTTACATTCTAATAACGGACCACAGCTGTTGTGGCATGGTGCCAGGGAAAGCATATCTCGTAAGCGTTAGTACCATGATCACTTGCTGTATGCAAGCATTGTATCCAAACGGCCCTGGAGACTCAGAGGCGACGATTTGGCCTCAGTTGAATATCTCTTTTATATGAATTGATACTTTAAGCAGAATGAAGTCTGCGCTTTTACAGACAACAGTGCCCATCACGTCATCAAAAGAGACGTATGATCTCCAAGTTGCAAGGACAACAGCAGAGATACATGCACTTTTATCAACAAATTGTCCCGTGCATTTCGTAGAAATGCTAAGCCAAATCCTAAATATGTCAGATGCCAGTGGTATCACATATGTATTTAAGACAATTTTTTCGGGACTGTTAACACCCTTCGAAGCAGTCCTGGGCATTTTTCCCAATTTTGTCCATTCGGTCTTTGGCGGCCTACCACTACTTTTGGGACTCGTGGCAGGAATTTTATTTTTGACCCTTTTGCTCCGATATGGCAAGCCAAAACGCAGACATGACTCCAGCAACAATGGAAGAAACGATCCTAGCAATACGCTACCGGGACCGCATAACTAAAGTCCTTGGATTAGCCCGGCTAAGAGATCTGAATATGACCTGGTTTCTTTCATTCAGACCTATATGGCAGAACTGCATCTTACCTGTGCTTCGATGTATGCTATGCAGAGAAGAATGCGTGTTAGACACCTGTCTTATACTACAATCAGCAGTACCAATGGATATCGATACTTTGCTAAGTCCTGTAACGGCTCATGCATGGTGTTGTCCCCAGCGGTTACCAATCCTGATGACGGCATTCGTTGAGACTTCTGCACTACGATTAGGTGGTGGCAGTAAAGCAAGAAATGAAGGCAACATCACCCAGGTACGACCCTCTGTGAGCATTGCTGATCCTGAAATCGATTATAGCAATCACTCTCACGACTGCCAAGTTACAGCATTATCATCTTTGGTCGAACTGTCACCTGAATATGTAGACCAATTTTTTGCGAGTCTGTCTGAAATGATGTTCTCCCCTGAACAGAAACAATAACTTTTTGAAAACAATCCGGCACACAGCGTTCCCCAGAACTCTGAATTCGACCTTCAGCTTTGATAATCAAGAGCTACTGAAAAACATTTGGAACTATTTTTTCCCTGATGATGAAATTATTTTTTCAAAATTCCAAAATATTTACCTTTTTTTGGCACAAGTACTTTGCTTAAAGTAGAACTATTCATAAAGAACAGAGCTTCTATTTTTAGTAGAACTAGAGACAAAATATCAACTCAGCCTCTAGCACATACAGCAACTGTATTTATATGTGATGAAATAGTCTCGCCCTTCTTTTCTGTATTAAGAGACATTTCATGTGTACATTTTCGCAAATCGTTCAGCTAAATATATATGCAGTTTTTAGTGAATGATTACACTGCTTAGAAAACGTACAGTACCTATGATTTTTCATGTATTTCGCATACACCATTTCAAATGCAAGATGTATTTTGGGGTGGGTTGAAATACACATGCACCTTTATTGCTTAGTTTTAGTAATTGATGGACATAAAATCGTGGAGTGGGTGTTGTGTGTTTATCTAGGAACCATAATCAATATTACCATTTTATGCCCTTACATGACTATAATCGATAATATCCATATAATGGCCTAAGGATCAGATCCATATTTTAGTAAATCGCCCTTGCAGTCCAAAGCACGGCAATAGCTACTTCCTTAGATTCCTAGAAAGCACAACGAGTTCTTTCAACATACCAAACCTCTAGCAACCTGGGAAATCCCTGTTAGCTTTGTTTTGATTTCGTCCTAGAACTCCTGCGAAGCACTGTAAGAGCGGCCAGTTCTTAGTGACATCTTTATTGACGTCTTATGTCCAACCTTACGTCAAACCCGGCACCTTTCAGGTATAAATATGCCAACACACGGTTGTGAAATCTGGAGCAGAGCAGCTGTCTACTTCCCGAGAGCCCAGCAGATGCGAGAAGCCCACGGACGCTGCCCCTCCTCTTTGACGCGCTGAGAAAGACGCTCTCTTTTCTCCTGCCGAGAAAATCCAGCCTCCGGCGTTTCCAGCCTACCCTTGCGGGTGACTGGGATATCGAGTCCTGAGAGAGAGATACCAGACCTCCTACATTCTATTCCCAAGGTACAGTGCTGACTAAACCCTTAGAGAGAATTCTTGGATCAGATTCTTGGCAAAACCAACTTAACTTAAACTGCTACTTATTTACTCCTTCCCAGTATTTAGGCTTAGGTCAGGTACACCGGAGTAGGCGTATCTAGAAGCACCAGTTGAGCACGTTAGCTGATGTATATATGTATGTATGTATTTTATCCATTTTAAAGTATCTTATGGCTAAGAAACCATATCAATGCTTTTACAGTATTATTTCATAATACTCCTTTTACTGTACGTATTATACTTTATAATAAGTATTGCAATCGTGGCAATTCATTTTTCTTGCATGAGAAGGAAGACTGCTCAATAAATAATATCTTTTATTGAAAACGCCCGTCTCTCCATTCTCTGCACTCTGGTGAAACTAAGAACGCACGTCTGACTGAGTGAAATAATTGTCTATTGTTTTCACACGACTCTAGAGATTGACTCTTATTCTGAGGGAGTAAAGTTGTCATGTTTATGCGGTTGTCGGAAGCTGAATCCCTTCTTGTCTGAGCCAGGGAATCTGATCCCTTCCTATTCAGTCAAGAAAGTTTCCAGTGACCTCTGAGCTAGCTGGCGCTAACCTAAATTAAGTCTAACATAGTCAGTAGAGACCTAGATGACTTCAGTCCTACGTCTACACTGCTGTTTATGTTATTCCAATGCGCAGGGCCTATAGGGAAAATAGTAACTACACTACAACAACAGAGAACCCAAGGCCCTTGATCAGAGAGGTTAAAGGGGTAACATGCAGATGAAAAAGAGTGGGACTCAATTCCGACCCTTGTGGTACCCCACAGGGAACAGTAAAAGAGGTGGATCTGTTACCGTTACATTCCACGAGCTGCATCTGTCTCTGCGAGGGACTCAACTGTCTAAAATATTGCTTTGCAAAAATAGGAAGAGCAGTTTGTTTTTAAACAAATTGATTCAACACAATTTTAAGAGCAAAGGCCACAATCTGTCAATGTTAATCAGCTTCAACAACTAACTTGTATAAAAAATGATGATCTTTACAGTAGCTCAAATCTTTGCAATTTTTAGCAAATGCACATTCTCTGAAATGCATTATTTTATCCATTAGCAAGATTTGAGTTTAGTAATTTGTAATGGTAATGTTTTATTGAGCAGTTTTACCGATTTCCTGCAAAATGCCTTGACGTTATTAATGGTATATCTGTAATACGTTCCCGTGGTACAGTTAAAGCAATTCATTTTAGTGTAGGCTTATTTACATGCCATGTAATGGGAATGACAACCGTTTTTTATTCTTTAATATATTTCCGTTATGAGGTGAAAGGAAATTAGCCAAGAGAAACGTAGTTCACGGACATAAGACTGATGAAGCAATTTTGACAGTGAAACTGTCAGAGTTCAGCTGTTTAGTTCCTAATTGGGCTTCAATGCGCTCACATTACTGAAGAGGGAATGAGCACCAATGTTTCAATGTGTAATTAAGGCCTCAAAGTGTAGTTCCAAGGACATCTAAGGTATCCAAGGGAATACTTTTGACAAAGTGTAAAGTGAGCGGAATTTGTCTTTTTTTCATTTTTTTAAAATGACAGAACTATATGTTTTAATAAAAATGGTGATAACTGGAATCGCTGTGCTACGGTCCATGCAAGAACCCAAGCGTTCTGCAAACCATCCACTAGAGAGACCTAGGGCCACCATTGGAATACTTTATTCACTTTGAAAGTGTTCTTAAGTAAAACATATATTTTACTCCTTCTCTTAATCTTGCCTTAAACCAGGTCTGAATATATGCAAGTTATGTAATAGCTCAATATCTTTTGGATTGTGATTTCTGGTAACGCTCATGGGCTATTTGGGCTCTTGTGTTGCACAACAAACTGTTTTACTCACTGAAAGCCAGTAAAAGCCCCTTCATTTCCCTCTTTGCAACCTCTCTTTTGTCTGTTTATCTTTCCCTTTGCACCCCCGTTTTTCTTCTCCACTCACACCCTGTGTGATTCTGCTCTCCCAACCACACTTTTCGCCGTTTACTGAGCTCTGCTCCCCTTTCTGTGATCTGCTTTTCCTCTTTGCAGCCTCTCTTTTGTCTTTCTATCTTCTGCTCTGTGCAACTTCTTTCTTCTCCACGCAACCCTTGTATGATGCTGCACTTTTGCCCTCACCCTCCCATTTTCAGGGTCTGCTGCCCTTTCTTTGTCTCTGCTTTTTTTGTTTGTCTTCTTCTCTGCACCCTCTTTCGTCTCCACTTACCACCTGTGCGATCCCACACTCCCACCCACACCCACACCATTTTCTGGCTCTGCTCCCCTTTCTTTGCTCTGCTTTCCCCCTTTACATCCTCTGTTTTGTCTGTGTATCCCTCTGCTCTCTCTGTTCCTTTGCCTCTCCTCTTACATGCTCCTCCTAACTACCCGAGTTTGCTAATCAGCTCAATATCTGTATACTTCTCTGACTAGGATCAAAGGACTTTTAAACCAATCAGCTTTTCTGGTGACAAACTGTGATTCTGTAAACTATAAAAGTTTGTGAATTATATATGCAGTTCTGCCAACTGTTAAATAAAGTTTACTGGTGTAAAACCCATTTTACATCCTCCCTAACCCTCCATTCCCCTCTTCCTACCTGCTCTCCCAGACACAGTTGGTGGATTAGAAAGCTGAACACACCCTGCCTCCATGTGCACTCATTTGCTGGTTGCTGGACAACCATCGGGCCTGCAGGTGAGCCGCAGAGGCTGAGAGGGGATTCTGTAACATCACAACCAGCCTTCCCCAGCCCTCCCCCAGAGAGTCTCAGCCCTGCCATTGAAGCTAAAGATGTAGAGGACAAGCTTTTCGTTATTTTACTAATCTCTCCTGTTTAGTCCTTGCAGGGCCTGGTACGACTTAGAGCCTGACAGGCTGCCCTTGTTTACCTCTAAACCGTCACCATCTTGGCCATGAGTTGAGCCACTTGTATACTGTGGTCTTACTCACCGACTAAAAAAAAGTAGAGAAACCAAGTATTATAAAAAGAAAAAAGAAGAGCGAGAAGAATAAAATTAAAAAAAGGAAACAAAGGACAAAAACATTAACAAAAGAAATGAACATACAAGTCTCTTTGTATCTTCGTAATATTTCAGAAAGTCAATGTTTAAAAGAAGGTCCATGCTTGCTGGAAAACCATAATACCATAATTAGCAAAGCTTAAGAAATTTAATCAGTCTGCCGTTCAGTGGAGCATCTGAAGGATTCAGACACGCCATTATAGCAGCTCTACAGGTTCTAATGCCTCTGTCGTTGAAGCTTGGTTTTAGGATCCTTGCACGTTCTTTGTGCAGATTCTTGCATGTGCAAATTATATGGATAAAGTCTACTTTGTGAAAATTGCACAGCGGACATGATTTTACACCTGTATGCATCCAAGCAGGCTGGTCTGCCAGCGACGGTAGTGACCCAAAGCGAAGAACCAGGAGTTGCTTTTTTACAGTGATAGAAAATGTTTCGCTCAGGTATGCTGCTGGAGCCAGTAACTTATAGTTATTTAACACCATCCAGGCATGCGACCGAGATCTAAAAATATTTTTGTCCATAGTTAACAAATGGTTTTTTAAAACTTTGTTTGTAACTTGCTTAAAAGATTAGTACAGTAGATTTTTGGCCCATAGGTCCATTGTACCTGTGATTGAAAGAGATTTGTACAGGTATTGACTGAACGCGGAGGTTTTATCCTCGTTTAATTCTGACCAAAGTGCTTTATTGATTTCTGATGCAGCTTTATTTTGCTTCAGGCGATACCAAGTTTTCAATGTTGTATACATTCTGCCTATTTCTTCATTTACTAAGCCGAATTCCAAGCGCACCTGTGCAGGGGAGGCAGATTTTTGAATCTGGAATACTTTTTTATAGATGGAAACTATTAATTTATGTAATACCTCTCCATCTCCACCGTGGAAGGCTGCACTTGCATAAGATAAGGTCGGCAGAATCTTTGCCTTCATTACGGCTAATAGAGGTTTAAATGAAGGACCTTTTAGATTATTAGCCAGCAAACTGAAGGCAAATGTGAGTGCGCTAGCTCTCTGAGACATGTACAGCTTTTGCTCCTTGAGGTCTTTTGAATTGTCGATGTAAAGACCTAGGTACTTGTATTTGTTTACCTCCTCGGTTTGGTTACCGTTAAGCCAAATTGTCTGTTTGCTTCTCTGTTGGCTACCAATCACCATTGTTTTTGTCTTAGAAATGTTTATTTCAAGGTTTTTTAGTTCAATATAGATTACATTTTAGTTAAGACTTCTTTGAAGGCTGATCTTGGTTTGGCTCATCAGTACCACGTCATCCGCATAGGCAAGGTGTGAAAGCCTCATTTTGCCAAGTTTCGGAGGATGAGAGTTGATACAATTCAGTCTTGGAGAAAGGTCAGATTAGATAAGAGGCCAAGACACACCTTTGTTTGAGGCCTCTAGTGGTTGTAAGTTTCCTTGATCGCCTGGACCCATCACCTATCTTAATCCTTAGCCAGGTGTTTGTATAAAAAAGCAGTATGCCTTTTGATAGCTTCTCAGGGATATCCCATGCGCGCAGCTTTTTCCACAACAGGTGGCGGTCAACACTGTCAAATGCTGCTTTAAGGTCTATAAAGCAGAGGTAAAGATGCAGTTTCCTCTGCTTATACTTATTTACCATTATAGTTAGACCTAGAATGTTCGTCGTCGTCCCTAGTCCTTGCTTAAAGCCTGTCTGGTTGGCCGGGATGAGGTTGAGGTTGTCAGACCATTCCTTAAGTTCTTCTAGCACCAAGGTAGCATAATATTTGGCCTCAACGTCCAGTAAGGCTATCAACCTATAGTGTGCTGGGTTCGTTCTTTCTCCTCCTTTAAAAATAGGAGTCAGGACCAAACCTTGCCAATTTACTGGTGTGTTTTTTAATTGCTCAACTTCTTGATATAGGTTGGTTAGGCGGATACCCCAGAATGAGATATCATGTTTAAAAACAGCTTGGGGTATTCCATTGGGACCTGGCCCGCCATCGTTTCTGCCTTTCTTAATTATACGTCTGACCCCGTCGTTTGCAATGGGCAAGACGTTTTTTGCCACAATCCGTGTAGCAGTGTCCTCCATAGGGGTAGTGTCAACAGCCCAATGCTCTTTGTTATGGGGAGATCCATCGTCTACTGGGCAGGTCATTTCATTAGCCACCTTGTATTTACTCTCACCCATATCTTGATCTTGACTGTTTCGCACAGATGTATATTGGGTTGATGTTTCTGAAAAGCTTGTCGATAAAAATTCCACCCACTCTGATTCTTGTATATTTGATGTTAATGCATTCACTGGCCTCTGCAGCTTATTTATAATTAACCAGAACTGCTTAGAATTTGATTCTTTGGAGCTGCAGATAAGTTTGGCCCAGAATTTATAGTTGCTTTTTCTTTTACTTTTCCAGGTTTCTTTTTTATAGGCTTTTCTTAGCTGCCTTACACTGTCCCAGGTTGCTAAGTCAGGTGCTGTTCTTTTTACCCTCCTTATGGATTTTCTTAGTTTACGTTTTAAGACCCGTAGTTCTGCCGTTAGTGTGCTACCTCTGGGATTTTGATGGCCATAATTGTTTGTCTGTTTTTGAACAGTCGACATTAAAGATGTTAAGTCTATTGTGAAATTTTCCCATGCTTGAATTTTATTATGACACCCGGCTATGCTTTCAATTAACTTCTTTTTAATTTCTTGCTGTTGGATTTTAATTGTATTGCTTGACCATTTTAGTCTTTTTAAGTCGACCGAGTGAATACTACCTTTAACTGTTGGATTCAGCCGATGTTTAACAAGATTTAATCTAAAATGGATCAGCTGGTACGAATGATCACTCCGAGTTGTAAATTCTATTGAAAAGTGGGAGAGGAATGGCATAAGTGAGACTGAGATGACTGTATAGTCCAATCTTCATCGTGACTTACTCCCATGATAGGTATAACTGGGTAGGAAATCATCCTGGGTTCTGCCGTTTATTACTCTTAGCCCCAGAAACTCTAGGGCGTTTACCAACCGCTGGCCTACATTGTCCGCCTTTTGCCTTGTTAGTTGATATTGTTCTGGGATATTCAAAAATATGTTGTCAGATATTAAGAGTTGTTCCTCATTCTGGGTATAAATTAGGTTAGAATTGAAGTCACCTGTGAGTATTAAATTCCATAGGGTAAATGTACTCCTGATACTTGCAATGGTAGCAATTAGTTGTTTGTTATGGGCCATTTTTTTCCTGGCGGTTGGGTGAGGATATGAATTTATAAGCAAGATGGTTTTTAATCTGCTAGTTGGTCCGACCGATAATTTGATCAATTGGATGTTAGGACCTACGGGGGTCATCTGTTCGCTTTCAATTTTTATCTCCACTGATATAGACACTGCCAGGCCTCCCTTTGGGCGACCAACGATTTTGTTTTTGGTGGCTGGGACTGTATACTGAATGTAGTTTGGTAACGGAAGATCTTCTTGTGCCCAAGTTTCCTGCAGGGCTATTATATCATAATTTACCCATTTTTTTTTAAGACCCGTTCTCCAGCCATTTTTTTGCCACTGCGATGTTCCATGACAGCATTTGTATATTTTCCTGATGGGTTTCTAGGTTCTTTGCTGTGGGTCAATGGCATGAAGTCGAATTTAGCACTCCTGGCAACCATCCCCAATTATCCTTGGCCACATTCGGTCCATAAGCCTGGTCGTTCTGCCACTCCTTTTTCAATTTTGTCGAGAGGCTGCTACCAATTGCATTTTTAAGGATTGTTTGGTTGGGCTGCCAGGTATCCTTGCCTTTTTGGCCCTTGCCTTTGCTGGAATTAAGGGTGTTATTTAAAGGGCCAGGATAGCGTAATGGTGCTACGTTTAACAATTTAATTCCCCAAGCTTCAAATTGGGCATTTGCATTCATATTTTGCTGAGCCTCCTCTTCCGTCAGCCATGTTGTTAATGTTTGCTCCTTATTTTTTTGATGATCCATTCTTATAAATTCAACTACCAATAAATTTGTTGAGGTCAAATATTTTAACTGGGGGATATTTGCTGCTAATTTCAGTATGTTCCCCCTGTTTAATATATCGTGACTCCCTTTTGAGTTTGACTTTTGAGTCATATTCGGGAATTAGCAATAGTTGTCGTTTGGTTGGATCAAGGCAGTGTCCTGAATGAAAAGTTGGGTCGTCTGACTTGTTTTCAACTCTGTTTTCCACTATAATTTGCTTTTTGTCTTCTTTTATTTCTACTTTTATTTTTAGATGTTGAATCTTGTCGTCCATGGAGGGACTTGTGGCCTGTAGGTCGTCCACCCTATATCCTGCACTGAGGGCTAAATCTGCCTCCTGAGCCGTGTTTTTTGGGCAAACACCACTTCCAGCTACTGTTGGGAGATCCTTCGCTGTTCAGGCAATGTTAAGGATTCAGCTAGGTCAAGCGCATTGGCCTCAGGGGGTTTCTCTTTGCGACTGTCTATCGTGCAATCACTGTACTTTTGAGGCCCCGTGATTATTGTTTCGTGCTTGTGGTTAACTTTTGTTAGCTCAATCCATCCTTTTTCAGAATGATCAGTAAGGCAAGGATCCGTTTCTATTTTTTTATGTTGACTTTGGTTATTAGCCTTTTGTCACATAATCCATCATCTGCATCTCAATTGGCAGATTTTGACAAAAAATATAATTTGTTTCTAGCTCAAACGGGTGAAAAGTTACTAAAATGCAGAGATATGTGTTACAGCGCAATAGAAGGCCCTTTAAAAAGCTGGACTGGTCACCTTTCTGTTGCTTATTTCTATATGTGGGTGTTAAACTGAACTGGTACCAAGGCACAGACAGTATTACCAAGTTTTAAAATGACGAACAAATGAAGTAATACTATTTCAAAATATGCTGCAGAACTTGCCTTTTCTTGCTGCATAATTTACTCAACCGTCTACATAATGTGTCCCTCTCCAGCTACATAATTCCAGTGGACATGAACAAAGGGTAGATCCATCTCGTCATCTTATCCACTTGTAATCCTGCGCCTCTCTTGGATGGGATTTCCAACATGGCACCTGCGATCGTACGCCAAGATTGAGGAAGTCAGCATTTCAGAACCTGCATGGGACAGAACTTCGGCCCGAGAGAGGAGGGGTGAGGAGAGGACAAAAGGGATGCCAAGGAGCACAAAGACGCTATTGTCAAGCCTGCTGGAGGAGACCCAGCGCCCAGAGGTCAGCTACGAGTCCTGGTGCTGGAAGGAGAAGAGGACGCGGAAATGGCGACCCCAAACAAGGATCCCCCCAGAGGCAATGCCAGAAAGTCGAGCTGACCCGTAAAGAGGAGGGCGGTGAGACTTTCCCTGCCACGACCCAGGAGGGCCGTGGATCCCGCAAGTAAACTTTCTTAGCTATTTCACCAGGGGCTGGTGGCGGTTGGGGCATTAAGTATTAAATCTGTTTATTCAGAGCAAAAAGTATACCGACCTGTGCTCGTGGAGGCACCGGCCACACAGTTACAATGCTTAGGTGAAATCACAGTGGGCATAGTTAACAGTCAGGGTTCATTAAACACAGCAAGCCGCCTACAACCCAGACGGGCCGGCTGCTTCAAAAAGTAGTGAACGTGTCGGAAGCTGAAATTATCTATGCCTCCAAATCAAACCCCAAACAACCCCAAACGACCCCCCTGCCCCCATCCCCCGCCCCCTTCTTGTCCGCTGAGTAATCCACACCAAACCCCATCCAGCCTAGTTGTCCGAGAGGGACGGTCCCTGAACCTTTCCACACTGAGCATTACGCCTGCGGGTCTTCGTCTTACGTTCAGGTAGCGGAGTGTCCGCAAGATGCAACAGTCGCAGGTATCGGGGGCAGCTCAGCTCCCGAAATTCCCCGGTGAGCAAAGACAAGAATGGCCGCCAGATATCTGCGAACTCCTCGCTCCGTCCCGCCGCTGTCAGGGACAGCTTCTCCATCCCCAAAACTGTCCAAAGTCTATGTAGCCAGCCCAGGTGAATGGGGGGCTGGGGGTCTCTCCAACGTGCCACAATGTTCTGCACCGCGGCTCCCAGAGCTATGGCAATCAACCTCCCTCTCATGGATTTCAAGGGATACATTAGTGCATTCGGCAAACCAAGAAGTACATAAGCAGGGAACCTAGGGAGTTGGGTGTCTAAGTGTGCATCCACGAGGTCTAGGATGGTGTCCCAGTAGTGTCGCAGCCTCTCACAGCTCCATAGCAGGTGTTCGAGTGTACCCCGTTCCCCACATCCCCTCCAACATCAATCGCTTGCCTTGGGATCCCAACCATGGATACGCGCTGGGGTATGGTACCAATACATGGCCACTTTAGTCAGGGTTTCGGTGAGGCCGGTGTGGTAGGCCGAGTGTCTGGCTCTGTGATAAATCCCCTCCCACTCCTTCCGCTTGAGTTGCCTCCCCAGGTCTTCCTCCCACCTGGCTTTCCCCGGATGGTAGGTGTATATGTGAGGGAGAAGTAAGTGTTGGTACAGGTCGGAGAGCAGTTTCTTCTCGGACGTGCGCGTGAGGAGCCATTTCTCATAGGGCGTGAGGAAACGCTGCGCCCCTGGCCGAACGGAAGGTTGAAGGACCCAATGCCGGACCTGTAGGTATGGGAGTTTGTCCGCCTCCTGAATCACATAGTCCTCTTTCACTTTCTGAAAGGAGAGGATGCCTTCCAGATTGAACAAGTGCCCAACCTCTCTACAGGGAGTGGACCTCCATACTTTAAAAAGCCGCGGGCCTAGGCCCGGAGTGAAGTCGGGGTTCCCGAATATGGGCGTCAGCAGGGAGGGAAACGAAGTGAGTTCTCTCCGGACAGCTACTTGATCCCAGACTTTCATCACCGTGCTCGTGATATAGGATGCGTAGAGGTTAGGGAGCCTGTGGCATCGCGGCAGGAAGGGTACACCCTGGAGAGGTCGACCAGCGACCGCCTGGTCCTGGAAGAGCCAGTGCTTACTAGACTCAAGTTGGTACCATTCCACTAAGGTACGCAGCTGCGCCGCCTGAAAGTATAGGGTGAGGTCCGGCATACCCACGCCTCCATGTGCAGGGGGAAGAGTCGCTATCCGCTGCTTAAAGCGGGGGCGGCGTCCGTTCCAAACATAGCGCGATAAATCCGCTTGTGTCTTCTGGAGCCAGCCCGTCGGAGGGCGCAGGGGCAGGGTCTGAAAGATATATAGAACTTGTGGCAGAAGGGTCATCTTGACCGCTGCGACACGTCCAAGCCAGGAAAGCGTAAGGCGATTCCACTTCCGTAACGTCTCACTAATTTGCGCGCTCAATTTGGCGTAATTGGCTTCCACCGTACCCCGCACCGTCGGCGCCAGTAGGACCCCCAGATAGGGGACCGTGGACTCGGACCACTGCAGATCAAACTCAGCTTTGGCATCTGCTAACACGTCGGGGGGCAAGGACACATTCAGGGCCACTGACTTCCCCACGTTGATTTTAAAGCCCGAGGCCTGCGCAAAGGAGTGTAATTCGACTAGAAGTGCCCGCAGAGACTGCATAGGGTCCATCAGGGAGAGCAGGACATCGTCGGCATACAGACTGATCTTGTGCGTGTCTCCCCCAAAGGGGATGCCCTTAATGCGTTGGTGATGTCTGACTCTCTGCGCCAGTGGCTCCATGTAGTGGGCAAACAGGAGAGGGGAGAGTGGGCACCCCTGCCTGGTCCCCCTTCCTATTGGAAAGCGCGGGTAGGTGTGGCTGTTAACCCGTACCGTCGCGGTGGGCTGTCTGTAGCAATTAAATATCCGATTTCGGGTAGTCTCCCCTAGACCAAATCTCTGGAGCGCCTGGTCAAGATAGGGCCAGTGCACCCGGTCGAATGCCTTCTCGGCATCAATAGCAAGAAGCATACATCCCGGTCTCGTGCGTGAACCAGCCTCAATAAGGTGGAGGACGCGTCTGGTGTTGTCACTCGTTTGCCGCTGGGGGATGAAGCCAGCCTGGTCGGGTTCGACCAGTTGTTGCATGTACGGCGCCAGCCGGCTCGCAAGAATACCCGTATAGAGCTTGAGGTCTACATTCAATAGAGATATTGGCCTGTAGGATCCGCACTGAGTGGGGTCTCTACCGGCTTTGGGAATCACCGATATCGCCGCCTCCAGAAGGTCTGGGGTGATAGACCCGACCTGATCAAAGGTATTGAAGAGGTCCCGCAGCAGGGGGGCCACCTGCTGGCAGAAGGTCTTATAAAAGGCCGCCGAGAACCCGTCGGGCCCGGGGATTTCCCCAGCTTGAGGCGGGAAATCGCGGAGATGACCTCTTCCAGACCAATGGGCCTGTCGAGGAACTGAGACTGCGCTTCGGTCAGTGATGGGAGAACTGTCCCATCGAGGTACTCGCTACTGCATACCACGTCCAGCCCGTCTGCCTCATACAAGTCGGCATAAAAGGACCCGAACGATGCCGCTATGGCAGCGTCCTCGGTGAGCGTATCACCTCGAGCGGTTCGGATGGCGTGGATATGCCGCTGCTGCCGCTGTTCCCGCTGTTTACATGCTAGCAGTCTCCCGCAGCGGTCCCCACCTGTGTAGTAGGCATGCTTCAGGCGTATAGCAGCGAATTCCGCGACGTCCTGATCAAGTGCGGCAAGCATCTTCAGCTCTGTGCAGAGCTGGCGCCACGCCCTGGCCGCTCCGGTGCATTGGTGCAGTTGCTCGAGTTCCTTTACACGCTGTGTGAGGTCGGCCCTTTTCTGCGCGCGCTCCCTATTGTTGGCCACCGCTAGGGAAATAAACTTGCCTCGGAGGACCGCTTTTAGAGTTGCCCATTGGGTAGCTTTGGAGGTGTCTCCGTTAGCATTATGTGTGAGGAATTGGCTGATTGCTGCTTGATCTTCTCCACTGTGGAGGGGTTCTGCAGCAAGCCGTCGCGTAGGTGCCAGTGACGTTGCGGGCTGGGTGTATCGGGTACTAGGAAGGATGCAGAGATCGGGGAGTGATCCGAGAGCGAGGCCGGATGTACCTCCACCCCGTGCGCGTGCGTTGCCAATTGAGCGGAGCAAAGCAGGTAATCTAGCCGCGCATAAGACTTATGGGCTGCCGAATAGTGTGTGTAGGCTGTGTCGTGGGGATGAAAGTGTCTCCACAGATCAGTAAGACCCAGGTCTGCAAGATGTGCATGGCCCTCTGCCGATAATGCCCCCACCTGGCCCACCCTCTGGTTGGAGCCGGTTGGGGCATTAAGAGCACAAACCTGCTTGCTAACACTGAGGCCCCTTTCCTTTTAGTCACCCTTAAACTTCACGATCCCAGTCCTGGGTGAAGGTAACAGTATAGGCATCCTGTCGTAAAAGGGGCATACAAACCTTATTGTTCTTTGTTTTCCTCCGAGGGTCACACCCATACTTCCCTCTTCCTCGGTCCTGGCCAAGACAAGTGAAAGAACCAAAAGCAACTCCAACATCGGTCAAAGATAGGAGGGAAAGAGAGAACGCCTCCTGGCATACAGTGACTGAACTGGCAGAAAAGAAACCCTCCATATCTTTTGTTGTTTCTGGTCTCAGCTTGACCCCTACGCTGAACCCTCCTTTGTACATTTTCCGTTCGATCATTAAAAATCCCAACAAACCCCCACTCTTGTCTAGGTGTCCTACAATAGTAGCTTATGAACAAGCAGTTCTATAATCTATTACACAATTGGAAAGGAGCAAGTCATACTTTAAAAGGAACATCACAAGGCAACAACAAGCAGCATTAAGAGATTTACAGAATGATGACTTAATCGTGGTAAAGCCCGCTGATAAAGGGAGAGCCCTTGTCGTGTGGTCCAAGGATAAATATCTCACAGAGGCTAACAGTCAAATATACAACACAAATTGGTACAGATACCTAAAGGAAGATCCCACAAATCAAATAGAGTGAAATGGGGATTGGAGCAAGGAATCTTGGGTCAGAAAGAATTTGAATTCTTGAGTAAAACCAATCCACGAATTCCAGTAATTTATTTTCTTCCGAAAATACATAAGAGCCTCCAACAACCACCCAGGAGACCAATTGTATCAGGGTGTGACTCGGTGCTGGAGCCGATAGCCAAATATGTGGATGTCTTCCTGAAATTCTTAATGGACCAAGTTCAATCATACCTCAGAGATACCACCGACTTTATCTACAAAATTGAAGTCCATCTATTCGACTTTAATGGTCTCATTTGATGTTAATTCATTATACACTCAGATCCCGCAGGATAAAGTACTCGAAGCAATGGATTTTTTTCCTGAAACACGGCCCACACCACGAAGAGTTCCAACTGAAGTCTAACTGGATTTGGCTCGAATAGCTCTAAAGAAAAATTACTTTAAATTTGTGGACACGTTCTTCATGCAGGTCAAGGGAACCACCATGGGGGTCCTTATGCTCTACAGATGGTGGTCCTCTTCATGGCCCTGTTTGAGTATCAGTTCATTTTCAATAATAATCCATACAGTCAAAATATTCAATTATGTTACCTTTACATCGATGATGTTTGGTGCCTGTGGGAAGGCATGGACGATCAATTATCCATGTTCTTTGAGTGGCTCAACATGAGACATGGCGACATAAAGTTCAGCATGTCAAAGAGCAAGATGCGCTTAATGTTTTTAGATGTTGAGGTATTTTCAAGACCAGAAGTTAACCACCACATTACACCGTAATCCTCCACTACCAAGGCTTCCACCCCTGAAGCCTTAAAGACAATTTGCCTTACAGCCAATTGCTTAGAATAAGGCGGAATTGTACTAGGAAAGAGGACTTCGAAATACACGCAGAAGTCCTGTGTGAACAACTAAAAACAAGAGGTTATCCCAGGAAAAAGCTCATACATACAACAAAGCGAACATGGTATACACCACGAGATGCATTACTAGTTAAAAAAAATAAGAAACCTTTGGATAAACTGGTTTGTGTGTCGACATATGGCCCACACACCAACAAATTCCGCAAGGTGATTTTGAACAAATTGCATCTTCTCAACTAATTGGAATGCCCAATGGAAAGACCATTGTTTGCAATGAAAAAGAACAAGAGCATTGGACAGAGGATCATACATGCAGACCTGGGAGCTTCCAAACCAAAGACTGACTTAAGATCATTATGGAACTTAAAATCTTTGGAAGGTCACCACAAATGTGGCAATTGCACCTCATGTACCAACACGGTAGAAGGCAAGGATTTTGGATTCAATTCCATCAAATGGACTCATAAAGAGTTCACCAATTGTAAAACTAGAAACACTGTCTATGCAATCATGTGCCCATGCCCTAAATTGTACATCGGGAAGGCCAATCAACAGATTAACCAGAGAATCACTCAACACCGATCAAGGATAAAACTAAAAATATTAACGGCACCGATGGTACAACACTTCAATGACAAGAACCATTCCGAAAAATATTTTGTTTGAACTGCGCTTTCAAGAATTGAACCTTTAACCCGAGGCAGAAGCGTTGAAACAGTTCTCCTCAAACAGGAAGCCTGCTTAATATTGAAATGTAATTGTGTTACTGACGGGCTGAATGAAGTGACAGAACTGCACCAAACATTACGCTGAGCTTTGTAAAAATCTTACTTAAAACTATATTTCAAGAACCTCCAATCCTACGAGTTTCTAACAACATACCTTTTAATAATTCATACTATAACATTCAAGTAGGAGAGGGTCTATTATATACACTTTGCTATTGTAATAAGAGCCATGTGCCCCCACAGTAACTATAGGAACTACAACTCCCATAATGCGTCAAAATCACATCAGCAGCACTTCCGGTTGGTTTCGATAATTCAAACTGACAGACCAGCGTTCCTGCTTACCGACCAACACGGCAGGAGGAACTTTGTCAAACACAGACACGAAGAATCACAAGCAAGTGACTTATCAGGCATGAATTTCGCACCCGTTGAAGTCTGCCCTAATAAATAGACTAAAATGCGGGCCTTCTTTCTTTCAGTTTGTGAAGAGTAAGGCTGCGAACCAGATGGAAATAACAACTGGAGTGCGCACATTCTTCAAGTAAGTTAATGTTAATTTTATCTAGGTTAACATAGCGCGCAGCTGCCTCAGCGAAGAGGCGTCCCGGCGCTGCCAACATCAGAAGATCAGGGCTAAGAACCAGGGCAGGAAGGCCCATGAAACAGATAGAAGGACGAAAAGTGACTAGGCAGAGGGAAAGAGAAATGTTTTAATTGCTTTTTTAAAATCCAACAGATGATCCATGCTGCGGATCTGGAGAGGCAAAGAATTCCATAGCTTGGCTGCCAAGCAGCGAAAGGATCGACCCCCGGCCCGAAGGCGCTTCACACGGGGGACTCTAACCAGATGCTACCCATAGGAGCGCAGCTGGCGAATAGGAACATACAGGGTTAGCAAGTTAGTTAGCAGGCTGGGCGAGGCAAGCTTCAAGATCTTGAAAGATAGGCAAAGAGCCTTAAATTGGATTCGCTTGGCCATAGGTAGCCAATGTATCCTCTGGATGGCGCCAGCAGACAGGCAATTACGTGGAAGTCCCAACAAGGCTCTAGCGGCAGAGTTTTGAACACACTGCAATCGCATTACCTCCGCCTGATTAGCCCCCAACAGGGGAGAACTAGCGTAGTCTAGTCTAGACAGAATGGCTGATTGAACAATCAACTGACGTGTAGGTGGGTAAAAGAACTTCAAAAGAGGCCTAAATCCCAGAAGGAGGCCAAAACAAGTGCCAGCAACTTTTTTAGTATGATCTTGAAAACTAAGGGTAGAATCCATCCATATCCCAGGGTCTTAACCACCGACTTAGGGGTGGGGGTACTACCAAGAGCGTTCGGTTACCATTGCTCACTCCACTAGCTCCTGTCCTTTCCCACCAACAATACTTCAGTTTTATTAGTAGTCATCCAATCTACAACGGCGGCCAGGCCGCTGCTAAACCTAGAAGCAAACCTGTGTGGAACCATCCGAAAGGGCCACCACCAGCAGTGTATCATCTGCGGACGAGACCATGGTGAGGCCCATGTGCCTGGCCACCGTTGCAAGAGGCTGAACATTCAAGTTAAACAATATGGGGCTCAT
This sequence comes from Lissotriton vulgaris, assembly GCF_964263255.1. Lineage (NCBI taxonomy): Eukaryota > Metazoa > Chordata > Amphibia > Caudata > Salamandridae > Lissotriton > Lissotriton vulgaris. The sequence goes on from NC_141691.1 coordinate 1,109,925,771, forward strand.
TGCAGAGCCCTGAGGCACACTCTGATCGGATCGATGGATGAGCCTGAGAAAGAAACGGAGGGGGGGGGCGACACTCGGAAGGATCTCTCGGTCAGAAACAATTTAAACCATTTTAGTGCAAGGCCACAACACCGACTTCCTCCAGACGCTGTAGCAGAATCCCATGCTAAACCGTGGCAAATGCGGCACTCAGATCAAGCAAGATCAGTGCCGCCGTGTGACCGGAATCGAGGATGGTCCGTAGATGTTCTGTCACAGCCAGGAGAGCAGTCTCCGTGCTGTGACCAGGGCGGAAACCATTTGAGAGGGATCCAAGAAGTTATTGGTGTTCAGGAATCTCATTAGTATGTTATTAACACAAGCCTCTGCAATCTTAGCTACCCAAGGGAGGAGAGATATTGGCCGAAGGTTTTCCAGTTTTGCCGGGTCAAGCGAAGGTTTTTTAAGTATAGGAGATACCCTCGCCTGTTTCTACTGCACCGGGACCACAGCTGTGGAAAAAGAGGTGTAAACAACCTGGCACAAAGGGGCCAGGAAGAAAGAAAGTGAGACCCTGAACTGAACAGGTTTTAAAGGATCAGCTGGAGAGCCAGATTTAACTTTACTACTCAGCAGAGTAAACTCTTCCTGCATAATACTGGGAATAGCTACCAAAGAGTGCAGTGGCGGAGATCCACAAAGAGCATTAGGAGGAGAAGGAGAGCCTTGTGGAAAGGACCGATAGATGGTGCGCACTTTGTCAACAAAAAAAGTTTAACCAGGGGCTGGTGGTGGTTGGGGCATTAAGAGCTTAAACCTTCTTGCTAACACTGAGGCCCCTTTCCTTTTAGTCACCCTTAAACTTCATGATCCCGGTCCTGGGTGAAGGTGACGGTATAGGCATCCTGTTGTAAAAGGGGCATACAAACCTGATTGTTGTTTGTTTTCCTCAACCACACCCATACTCCCCTCTTCCTCGGTCCTAGCCAAGACGAGTGAAACCCCCCAAAAGCAACTCCAACATTGGTCAAAGATTCGAGAGAAAGAGAGAGAGCAACCTTACATACAGTGACTGAACTGGCAGAAACGAAACCCTCAATATCTTTTGTTGTTTCTGGTCTCAGCTTGACCCCTACTCTGAACCCTCCTTTGTACATTTTCTGTTTGATCATTAAAAATCCCAACAAACACCCACTCTTGTCTAGGTGTCCTAGATGACCAGGTGACCACACCACTGTACCATAGGGAAGCAACAAAGTGTCTCGGCTTCGGGTTTGTTTGAATAAAAGTCAGAGCCTAACAGAAAATAAGTGGACATTATCCGCAAACACACATAACCGAAAAAACGATACTGTAGAACAAGACGCTAAATACCAAGTGAGGCCCCTTTCCTTTTAGTCACCCTTAAACTTCATGATCCCGGTCCTGGGTGAAGGTGACGGTATAGGCATCCTGTTGTAAAAGGGGCATACAAACCTGATTGTTGTTTGTTTTCCTCAACCACACCCATACTCCCCTCTTCCTCGGTCCTAGCCAAGACGAGTGAAAGAACCAAAAGCAACTCCAACATTGGTCAAAGATTCGAGAGAAAGAGAGAGAGCAACCTGACATACAGTGACTGAACTGGCAGAAAAGAAACCCTCAATATCTTTTGTTGTTTCTTGTCTCAGCTTGACCCCTACGCTGAACCCTCCTTTGTACATTTTCTGTTTGATCATTAAAAATCCCAACAAACCCCCACTCTTGTCTAGATGTCCTATATGACCAGGTGACCACACCACTGTACCATAGGGAAGCAACAAAGAGTCTCAACTTCGGGTTTGTTTGAATAAAAGTCAGAGCCTAACAGAAAATAAGTGGACATTATCCGCAAACACACATAACCGAAAAAACAATACTGTAGAACAAGACGCTAAATACCAAGTGATATGCAACACAAGTAAACAAAGTCAAGAGAAGCGCAAAAATACTGAAAAAAACTATATTTCACTACATCTGGACACTTTATCATGCCCATAAAGCATTACTGTATTTTAACATACTGGATGGTGAGCCATTGATAAGGAGGAACAGGTGGATTGTACCTCCGAACAGAGTCCAGTTTTCACCCTCCCCAGGGAGAGATTTACCCTTACACCATTTCCTGCAACACATGACACCTGATTCCTTACAATGCAAGGCGTACTCCCTATTTGTTCAAGTGTACTCCTCTTGAGGTTCCGTGACGATTTGAATCCGTGTTTTCAACATTGTCGTAAATACATAATTTTGGTATCAGTGAACCGCAAATGATCCATTTAGCATATCCTGGTGTTTTCGCTATGCTACGAGCAAGAGTACTCCTGTTATGAACACATTTCTGATCTACCCATGGCATCCATCTTAGATTACGGCAGCCATTTTGTATTTCTTGCCCTCACATAGTCAATGGACACGCAGTGACCTCTTTCGCTTAAGGACACGTAAGCTTTAGCCGGAGATTCACCTTGCTAGTGACACTTGCACCTTAGGACAGAACACGCCATGGCTGCATGACTCGACAGAAGCTGCCTCCTCTGCCTGAGGCCAGTCCTGCTATACTGGTTCTCGTGTTCGTTGGCCTGATCATGATTAGGCGGCCGAAGCTGGTAGCCTTGCCCATTTACGACCCACAAACATCTCTTATCCTGTTTTTCTATCTTCTGCACCTGGCTCTGCTCCTTTCCTTCTGGGCCTTTATTAGGGGGAGGTAACGAAATTTACGATGAGGCGGTCCGGCTCTTGAATGAAAAGTTGACATGGGATTATGATGGAACAGTGGGAACCCCTCGTTCGTAATGTTTTGACATCAGATATTGTTGACAATTCCTGTGCAACGCCAAATATTTATTGTTTAGGACGCAAAGGTTTAGAAATGTACTAACATGTAAAGAATTTGCCCGAAGCCTAAAATTTAGTATATAAGGAGCAACCCACTTTGTACAAATCGAACAGGCTCCTAGATACTGCCCGTGTGTAGTTTCTGTGACTTCTGTGTCCCTGCAGTAATAAACCTTTGGTCTTTGACGCCACCATCGAGAAGCCCGTGTTTCTGTTTATTTGTGCACCGAGACAGGTAGAACTCCGGGGTCTTCGGGTGTTATCCCTGACACCTCTGGACGGAACCAAAAAGTCCAGAACTCCAATTGGCGCCCAACGTAGGGAGACGTCATTCGGTACCGGTCCAAAAGCCTGAAGAGTTCGAGAAGCTTCGTGTGAAGATTCCTGAGGGAGGCGCCCCACTTCATCGATCCCGGCATATCGCAAAAGTGGCCGACGTTCTCTTCCACGACGGTTCCCGTTCGGACGGCTGCAGTGGTCCGTTGCCTTGACCGTCGCCCTGTCTTGGACCCGAGGTGCAGTCCTTAGTACGGCGAGACGTGACGGGTTTCTCCTTGGTGACGTCTTCAGTGCCTCAGTTAAGTATTAAGTGGCTGCTAGTTGGTTACTTCGTAAGGGGTGCTCCTGTTTGGATAATCCTTTTAGTTCTTGGTTTGGTTTGGTTTCGTAAGATTATCACTGGTTGTTCTAGTTACGATAATCATTTGGTTTAGTTTGGGTATCGATACATTTGTTCGCTTTGGTAGGCCTAAGTTCTTGGTTCGAGTGCGCACCTTTTGTTTGTGTTTTTGTTTGTTCTGTGTTCTGGATTATAAAATGGTAAGTCGGAAAAATTGTATGTTGTCGTGTTTTGGTTGCAACAGTGATTCCCGGTTGGAAGACTCATGTCTGGTTCCTCCGATTGGAACTCCTCTTTATGATCTGTATTGTAAGTTTGGAGTGGGTCCTATATCCTATAATGAGGTGTGGATCCGATATACAGAGAAAGACGGTGTCCTTAGTTGGCCACTGCATGGTAGTTTTGAACCTGAAGTTCTTGATAATTTAGAAATGAAATTGTTTAAGAAGAAAGCCCGGCCGGCAATGTTTGATTCTCTCCGTTATTGGCGAAAAGAATCTAAACAGAGAGAAATTAAAAAGTTGAAGAAAGAACAGAAAGAGCAAGAGTTGACTTTAGAACAATCTGCTAAGCAGCTGCAATTCAACGAGTCTGAGAAAGCAATGGAGGTGGCCAATAGAGAGCGTAATTTAGCGATAGACAAGTGCTATCCTGCCTTGCCATCGAGTACAGCTAAGATAGTAGAGGACCCCGAAAACGATCCTCTGTTGTCTTACTTGTTGAGGTCACCCCCACCGTATGCACAGGGTGCTACGGCTCCACCTTTACCAAATGTTCAATTACCGGTTGCTGGACAGCCTGGTATTCCTGCTCCTGCTCCCCTGAATCAAGCTCCTGTACCTCCTGTGGTCAATGTTAATGTTCCTTCGGCACCCCCTCTTCCAGGGTTGCCGACTTCTTTGCCTATACCTGTACCGCTTACACCTGTTGTTTCACAAGCTACTTTGCCTGCCACTCCTACTGTTCCTGTTTTATCTGTTCCAACTGCTACTTTACTTACTGCTTCTGCTAGCATCATGACTCCGCTTTCTGTTCGTCGGAGAATCACAGATTCTGTCTCTAATATTCTATCTCCCTTCTATAAAACTTTAATTAAAACTCCTGCCTCTGACTCTGTGCAGAGACGTAGTCAGCTTCCCAGTACTGAAGAACGGGGAATATTAGATTCCACAGCACTTAGATGGATTTCAAAAAGTGGAAGATATAGTACTAGAGATGTATTAGATACATTTATGCAATGGAATGAACCGACACAACGATATGTGTTTGACGAAATGTGCTCCCTTTTACGTGAACAAATGGAAGAGGATAACTCTGAATCAAATTTAGACAAATTAATTCAAGTCCAGAAAGAATTTGCTGCAGGTATGATCGTTGGTCAAAATATAAAGGAAGCGATGGAACTGATTTTAAGTTATAGAAATGATCCATCCCTTCGTTCACCGAGGGAGTTAGAGAAACGTAGCACGAAGCAGAATCGCCAATATCCAATGAGGGAGGTTCCTCCAATTTGGCGCGAAGCTGTACAAGCTGATGCAGTGAATGGTATCGTAGCCGCTCCGTCTCAGTTCCAGAGAGTGTGGATACACATTCCGTGGAAGCGAGCCGAAGTGTTAGCAGTGAAACAGGCCTTGCCAGACCCGCGTAAGAATCCAGCTGGATATCACAAAGAGTTAGCGCAGACAGTTAAAGCTTGTGTGATGAATTTAGCGGACATTGACATGTTATTTGGAAATGTAGTTCCACAACCAATTTGGGCTAAAATTCGTAAAGAAAATCATCCAGTTGCCCTAGGTGGTGATTGGGCAGCTATAATTGCAGCGGATGGTCAACAAATAGGTGGTTCCAAACCCGAACCTCTAATTGCTGATTTACCAGGCAGAATAATCGAATTAATGAAGACTCTGATGGCAGCATTGCGCGTTAACTGGGACAAGTTGTCCGCATGCAGGCAAAAGAAGGACGAAAGTGTTTCCGACTTTTTCACAAGGTTTGAAGAGACTTTCGTAGATCATAGTGGTCAGGATATGAGCACGGAAGGGGGACAGAGACTATTTGTTGATAAATTTGTGCACAATCTGTTACCAGAACTTAGTAATAAATTGAAAGATTCCGAGAGTGCGTGGGCTGTGTCTACGACTGCGCAAATACTTGCAACTGCCCAGTACTATGAAAATAGGGATAAAGAAGAGAAGGAAAAATCAGATAAGAAAACGAAAGATTTAAAAACTAAAGTTCTTCTGCAGCAAGCATATCCGCCTCGCACGAATCAGACTAATACACAGCAAGGGTCATATCAAAGGACAGATTATGGTTCTCAAAGACCGCAGTACCAGTGGAATCAGTGTGCATATTGTAAGAAAGAAGGTCATTATAAAAATGAGTGTCCAGTCTTAGCGCAAAATAATGCTGCAGCAGCTCAGAGAGGTCGTGGTGGTTCTATGCAAAATTCTAGAGGTCGAGGACGAGGTGCTATGCCTCCACAGACGAATGATCGCCCTTCTAATCATTTTGATCAGCGAAATGGACAGTCTGCCCAGCAAAATAGATCTCAACAGTATCATGTTGAAGACTACTGTGAAGTTAGTGAGGAATTTCAGCAAAGTGAGTACTAGGACAGCCATGGACAAAGAGAGGGAGTAGTATCAGTTCCAGTAGATCAGAGTGGGCCTTATGTCGCAGTAGCAACATCAGGTGTAGTCGAACCGTTTCTGTTGGATACTGGTGCAGCAAAAAGTTCTATCATTCATGCGAAACTCCCTGGCGCACCTTTGTCTGGCTTAACAAATGTTTCTGTAGGTTTTTCAGGCGCCCCTGTTTACAACCCCGTATCTGGTCCTTTGTCTATTTCTGTTGGACCCCGTCAATTGAAAGCACCCTTCATTTTGACGACCGGTTGTAATGAAAATCTGCTTGGTTTAGACTTGTTAAAACGCCTGTATGCGACATTGTATTGTTCTCCTTCGGGAGTACAGCTTACGTTGGGTAAAAGAATCATCTCCCCGATGTACTTGTCGATGGATGCGCTCCCACCAGAGCTGCGTTCTCTCCCTGATTCTCTTTGGGCGACTGGTCCTAACGATGTAGGTCTTTTAGAAATTCCACCATATGTAGTCACTTTAAAAGCAAATGTCAAATTTCCACGAATCCCACAATACAAAATCTCTAGTGAAGGTGAACGTGCGCTTTTATTGATTGTGCAAGATCTGATCAAGAAAGATGTAGTAGAAGAAACTAGAGGAAATGTCTGTAACAGTCCTGTATTACCAATTCTGAAACGCACTGATCCTTCAAAGCCTCCAGTCTATAGGTTTGTAATTGATCTTAGAGAGGTTAACAAAATTGTGATTCCACAGTTCCCTGTGGTTCCAGACATAACTGCATTGTTAACGTTAATTCCTGCTACAGCCACATGGTTTTCAGTTATCGACTTGAAGAATGCCTTTTTCAGCATTCCGATAGCCGAGGAAAGCAGAGATATTTTCGGCTTCTCTCTAGGAGGTCGAAGCTTCAGGTTTAAACGTGCTCCACAAGGCTATTGTGAGAGTCCATCCATTTACAGCCAGGCATTAAAAAGTCAGTTAGATTCCTTTGTACTTCCTCCTGGTTCTGCTTTAGTGCAATATGTCGATGATCTTCTAGTGGCTGCAGATGACAAGGAAACTTGCAAAGCAGCTACAATTTCCTTATTGCATCATTTGTCCAGTTTGAATCACAAGGTGTCACCTTCGAAAATGCAATACTGTTGCCAAGAAGTGACCTACCTAGGTCATCTCTTGTCAAAGGAGGGAAGAAAGTTGACCCCAGAGAGAATAAAAGCAATTACGCAGATGAATGTCCCCAGCACACAGAGAGAAGTACGTGCCTTTTTAGGTATTACCTCATACTGTAGGCAATGGATCCCAAATTTTTCCTTTTTGGCAAAACCATTGGTAGCCTTGACTGGGAAAAATGTTCCGAGTCCGGTGCCATGGTCTGCCGAATGTCAGGAGAGTTTTTCTGAGTTACGAAATGCATTGTGTTCAGCTCCTGTGTTGGGTACACCTGACTACAGTAAGCCATTCACACTCTATGTTCACGAGAGAGAAGGTTGCGCGTTGAGTGTTCTGACACAGAGATTTGGTGACAAACAACGCCCTTGTGCGTATTTTTCATCAACATTAGATCCGGTAGCTAGAGCGTTGCCTAGTTGTTTGAGAGCTACAGCGGCAGCTGCGGCTTCCATTCGACAATCTGCTGGTTTGGTGATGAACAACATGCTAGTGGTCATGGTTCCTCATGCTGTGGACACACTCATGAACCGAACCAAGACGCAACACCTTACCAGTGCTAGATTATCTGGCTACGAGCTGACATTGCTAGCGAGTCATATTCAGATCAAAAGATGTAATGTATTGAATCCAGCAACGTTGTTGCCGACTAATCAGGAGTCGAGTGATTCGGAACCACATGACTGTTGCTTCAGAACCGAGGAAGAAACAAAAGGACGAATTGATCTTAAAGACACTCCGTTGTCAGATCCGGATGGCACGTTGTATGTTGATGGGTCATGTTTTAAATTGGAGAATGGTGATGTGACAGCTGCTTACGCAGTAACGACTTTGAGTACAATTGTGGAGACTGCGAGAGTGAGTCAGAATTCAGCCCAAGCTGCAGAATTAATCGCGTTAACAAGAGCGTGTGTTTTAGCTAAGGGAAAGAGAGTGAATGTGTTCACAGATAGTCAGTACGCGTTCGGCGTGGCCCATAGTTTTGGCCGTTTGTGGAAAGAGAGAGGTTTCATTACGTCCCATGGGACTAAGATTCAACATGGTCAGCTAGTTAATGACTTGTTGGAATCTCTAACCTTGCCGACTGAAGTTGCAATTGTCAAATGCAGTGCTCATAAAGCAATCACGGATGATGTTGGTCGTGGGAATGCTTTTGCTGATGAGACCGCTAAACAGACAGCTAGGAATATGATGAGTAGAATGTATGTTGCAACGTCTGCAAGATGGATTTCTGAGTCTGGAATGTGTGAGGACACAGTGGAAAGTGTGAAAGAAATTCAGAAAGAGGCGACTGAGGAGGAAAAGCTTGCATGGAAAGAGAGTACGGGTAAATTGGACTCGAGTGGGTGTTGGATTGATTTATCAGAACAACAGCGTTGGATGTTGCCTGATGCGTATGTGCTTGCAGTAGTAACGATGGCACATGGAGCAGCGCATATCAGTTCTAAAGGGATTTGTAAGATGTTGGCTCCAGTCTGGAAGAATGGCGGAATTAGTAAGTGTGCAGAGAGAGAGTGGTGAGAAATTGCATGGTATGCCTGATGCATAATCCTGGCAAGGGAATCCCCACACCTGCTGGTCATTTCGCTCCTCCTTCTTGCCCCTTTGAAGTGATTCAGTTAGACTTCATTCACATGGATCGTTGCAACAATCTAAAGTACGTCCTAGTGGTAGTTTGTGCTTTTTCCAGATGGATCGAAGCATATCCACTGAAGGACAATACTGCCTTGTCCACTGCCAAAATCCTTCTCAAAGAATATTTCCCCAGGTATGGCATGCCACGAATTGTATGGTCAGATAATGGAAGTGAATTTGTAGGGAAAGTTATGCAGAGTGTGTGTGTGCCGGCTTAGGGATAAAACAGAAGTTCCACAGTGCGAATCATCCCCAGTCTGCTGGTTTAGTTGAGGGTTACAATGGCACCCTCAAACTGAAACTTGCTAAGATACAAGCATCCACGGGTTTGCCCTGGCCAGATGCACTACCCTTGGCTCTGTTATCCACAAGAGCGACTGTGCATTCTAGAGTAGGGCTTAGTCCGTATGAAATAGTATTTGGTCGTCCTGCAAACGTTTGGGGGGTACCTAGACCAAAGGAATTTAAACAGCTGGAATACCCAATGTTAATTGATTATCTTTTCTACTTGACTGCTAAATTGAGTCTTATTCACCAACAGGTTTTCGATGCATTGCCAAAGCCACCGGAAAGTGCAGGTCATCAGCTGAAACCAGGTGACCAAGTGGTCATCCAAAATTTTGCAAGGACGAAAAATCTCCAACCCAGATTCGTCGGACCATTCCAGGTGTTGTTGGCGACGAGAACTGCTATTGGTGTGGCTGGCCGAAAAAACTGGCTCCATACAACGCATGTCAAGCTTGTGCCTCTGCCGCTTCCTTATGATAACTGGGTGAAGAAAGGAATCGGTGCCTCTGAAACCGAACAAGTCCCCAGGTTTATTCCTTTCAGCGATGCAGAACTAATCACTGATACATCGAACTTTGACTCCCCTTCTGAAACTGCTCCTTTGAACTCTGAACATTTGTCCTCTGCATCAAAAGAACATTTGCCATCTGCGAACTTGAACATTGCAACCCCTGCTGAAAATACACTGTTTCCAGATCAAACAGCTCCTGCAAAACTGAGATACAATTTACGATCTCGCAATATGGACAAATAAAGCAGGAAACTGCCTATTTTACACATTTGAATTTTGATACATTGCCTCCAGCCAGGAAGTTTGCTAATACTTTGTATTGTTTTGTTGTTTTAAAATTGCCTTGCCGTCTGGGTAGCCGTAGGGTCGTGGCTGTGTGCCTAGTTGAATCTGCGGGGGTCAGACACAAGGTCGATCTTTCTGTTAGTTCTGGGAACTCCCAGGGCTGATAGAGGCATTTTCATCTACGTACACATCATCAGTGGTCGCGAGCGGATTGTAGAAGATGGAGCTTCCTGAGCTGCAACGAGAGAATGTAATTTATGTTCGCAGGAATAGACTTTACAAAATTCTTCACAGCAAATGCTTTCTTATGCAATGTGCAGTTACGTTTTTGATTGTTTTAATAACGATGGTGGGTGGAATCGTCTTTGGTGTGCATTTAATTTTTACACCGGTAACAACTACAGTACCTCCCCTTGATCCTGCTTCTTCTACTGTTGCTTCTATGCATTCTTTTCACTCGTTTCCTGAACACGAACAAGCTTGACGCTCAGAATTCATTAATAACACTTTTGTACAGCTCTTGCATCAACACCAACTGGTAGTTAACACTACAGACTGCTGGGTGTGTGGCTTGATACCCCACACTATGGATAAAGGCATTTCCTATCTGGTTTTGCCTTTTAGCTATAATGGATCATTTCAGGCTTTTCAGACCATTTTTGCCTATGCCCTCGAGACCTATCCTCTGCGTCCACCACGTGCCACTAAATACAACTCTGCCAACAAAGCTTTAGTCCAGGGAATTATTGACATGATTAAAGACGTCAATAATACTCCATCTTACCCTAGAGATGAATTACGGGTATATTTGAGTTGGAATTCTACAGAGTATCGCCTTAGTTTGGGAGAAATCAAGCGTAAAAGCTCCACTCCAGTCTGGGTCGTGCCTCACCGAGGTCAAGTCTGTTTGCAAGGAAATGGGAGAAATCCAAGAGCTCAGCTAGGGAGGAGTGAGTGCGTTGAGACTTACGTGTTTCCGTCTAACTCTTCCCCTGCCTTTCTTACTGCTAGGGGTACCTACTTCATTTGTCAAGATAGAGCGTATACATGGCTGCCTGCTGACTTTTCAGGTTCATGTTATATTGCTCGACTGTTACCTCCAACGTACACTGCTTCTTCAGATTATCACAAGACCAGAGTAGCAAGAGGTGTTTTCAGCAAAGAAGATACTGCTGGTCAAGAAGCGGGAGACTTCTTCAAAGGTTTCCTTCCGTTCTGGGGGCCTATGGCCAATAGTAGAAATCTACGTCAGCTAACACGGGTAGTTGAATCTACTATTACAGAAACTGCTGGTGCCCTTAGTAACTTAACAGCTGAGCTTCAGGCGGATCGTCTCATGACGTTGCAGAACCGTATGGTTCTAGACGTAATACTTGCAGATCGAGGTGGGGTATGCAGAATGATACAATCGAGCTGCTGTGTCTTTATTCCCAATAATGCTCCGACTGTCTATGAAGCGATCTCTAAGCTACACAAGATTTCCGACTCTATACACGTAGACAAGGGAAACTGGTCCTTAATGGAGTGGTTTTGGACTCTACTATCAGCGTGGGGATGGAAGGTTCTGATGGTCATTGGTGTCATCCTAGTATTCCTGTTCTCGTGCTGCCTTATTATCCAATGTGGCCCCGCTTTGTGTAGTCTCTGTGCTGCAACCTGTTTCAGAAAACCACCTGCATTTGGAGAAAAGGCGCGAGAAAGAATGATGATGCAACAACATATCACTGACCTGATGAGCATAGAGATAGACTCGGACATAGAGTAATTGCCTATGTAAGGGCAAAAGGAGGGTCTGAGGTTCCGTGACGATTTGAACCTGTGTTTTCAACATTGTCGTAAATACATAATTTTGGTATCAGTGAACCGCAAATGATCCATTTAGCATATCCTGGTGTTTTCGCTATGCTACGAGCAAGAGTACTCCTGTTATGAACACATTTCTGATCTACCCATGGCATCCATCTTAGATTACGGCAGCCATTTTGTATTTCTTGCCCTCACATAGTCAATGGACACGCAGTGACCTCTTTCGCTTAAGGACACGTAAGCTTTAGCCGGAGATTCACCTTGCTAGTGACACTTGCACCTTAGGACAGAACACGCCATGGCTGCATGACTCGACAGAAGCTGCCTCCTCTGCCTGAGGCCAGTCCTGCTATACTGGTTCTCGTGTTCGTTGGCCTGATCATGATTAGGCGGCCGAAGCTGGTAGCCTTGCCCATTTACGACCCACAAACATCTCTTATCCTGCTTTTCTATCTTCTGCACCTGGCTCTGCTCCTTTCCTTCTGGGCCTTTATTAGGGGGAGGTAATGAAATTTACGATGAGGCGGTCCGGCTCTTGAATGAAAAGTTGACATGGGATTATGATGGAACAGTGGGAACCCCTCGTTCGTAATGTTTTGACATCAGATATTGTTGACGATTCCTGTGCAACGCCAAATATTTATTGTTTAGGACGCAAAGGTTTAGAAATGTACTAACATGTAAAGAATTTGCCCGAAGCCTAAAATTTAGTATATAAGGAGCTACCCACTTTGTACAAATCGAACAGGCTCCTAGATACTGCCCGTGTGTAGTTTCTGTGACTTCTGTGTCCCTGCAGTAATAAACCTTTGGTCTTTGACGCCACCATCGAGAAGCCCGTGTTTCTGTTTATTTGTGCACCGAGACAGGTAGAACTCCGGGGTCTTTGGGTGTTATCCCTGACACCTCTGGACGGAACCAAAAAGTCCAGAACTCCACTCTCTCAACAATGTTGTGCGTATATCAGAACAAGAAGGTGATACTCCTAGCGCAATGCTTCCTTACATCCAATGTGCATGAGTGAATGATGTCCCCCTCTGATAACTGTGTGAGTCAATTCAATTCAATTCAAAACAGCTTTATTCGGTGACATAAGACAAACACCATACAAGCATACCAATACACATATATATAAAAAATACATTCTTACAATTTGTCATGGACTACAATTAATACTAAAAATTATATTTACAAATTTGGGCTTCATCGGGAGAATATCATGATAAAAATAGTAAGTGCATTTTTACCGAGGTATTTAAAATACAGACTACCACAATTCATGCAATAGGGTGCGAGTGCAGGAAGTGCAAGAAGATAACATTTAAATAAATAATGTTAAGCGTCTTCTTTTTCATACAGCAAAGAATCCAAAAGGGCGTAGTCTTTTCTTTTTCTAATCGATTGTTGTATGAAACGAATAACTGAGCCGATAATTTTCATAGTGTTCAGATTACATATAAAGTTAAACGCATGCTTGTAATTAAAAAGCATATTTTTTTTTTAAAAAGTGGTTTTAAAACGGTTTTCTGGATACCCATTTAAAAAGGACAAAAAAGGATAAAATACAAGGTGGACTGTAAGGTTATACCGTCACATGGGCAGGGTGGCAATATTCGATGCCATTTCTCTGTACTCGGGAATGCGATTACATAATGTAAATTGCCCATCCTTAACCTCGTCAGGTAAAATCTGTGCTGAATATTCCAAACCAAAATTAAATATAACTGGGTACCCCTCATGGGGTACCCCTCATGTATGGGCGTTCACAATAAGCAGACACGGTCCGTTTTTTTAGAACTTGAAATTTGATTTGAATGGTCTGTTTTTTATAGCCACCCCACCCCTTTCATGTGCCACAGCGGTTATATATCTTAGTTTCAAGTCGCTTTTACTATATTCCTGTATACATACGGGGTTATCTGTGTTTACTTTGCATTTCATCAGAAGGTTAAAAATGTGCCCCGGCCATGGTATTTTCAAACTATTGTCTAGAGCATGGGTGCTCACAAACTTTCTCTCGGGGGCCGAATTTACAGTGTGGTTTGTGGCTGGGAGCCGCACCTGTGGAGGTGGGGTCAGTGGGGGAGGGGGAAAGGGCTAGAAAGAAAAAAACTTTGACCATGAAGTTGAACACAGGCCCCTGCGTTGGACACGATCATCCACTGAGCCAACAGACCAGAATACACACACATCTCTCTTTCTCTCTCTCTCTCTCTCCCTATCTCTCCCTCCCTCTCTCTGTCTCCTTCCTTCTATCTCTCTCTCTCACTCCCTCCTTCCCTCTCTCTTGATCTCCCTCTGTCTCTCTCCATCTGTCTCTCTCTGTCTCACCTCTCTTTCTCTCTCTGTCTCCCTCCCTCTCTTTCCTTCCCTCTCTCCATCGCCTTCTATCTGTGTCCCACTGTCCATCTCCCTCTGTCTTCCTCCCTCCCTCTGTCTGTCTCCATCCCTCCCTCTGTCCCTCTCCCTTCCTCTGTCTCCTCCCCTCCCTCTGTCTCCTTCCCTCCTCCCTCTGTCTCCCTCCCTCCCTCTGTCTGTCTCCCTCCCTCCCTCCCTCTGCCTGTCTGTCTGTCTCCCTCTGTCTTTCTGTCTCCCTCCCTCTGTCCGTCTGTCTCTGTCTGTCTGTCTCCCTCCCTCTGTCTGTCTGTCTCCCTCCCTCTGTCTGTCTCCCTCCCTCTGTCTGTCTCCCTCCCTCTGTCTGTCTCCCTCCCTCCCTCTGTCTGTCTCCCTCCCTCTGTCTGTCTCCCTCCGTCCCTCTGTCTATCTCCCTCTGTCTGTCATCCTCCATCTGTCTCCCTCTGTCTGACTCCCTTTGTTTGTATCCATCCCTCCCTCTGTCTGTCTCCCTTTCTCCCTCTGTCTGTCTCCCTCTCTCCCTCTGTCTACCTCCCTTTGTCTGTCTCCCTCTGTCTGTCTCCATCCCTCCCTCTGTCTCCCTCCCTCCCTCTGTCTGTCTCCCTCCCTCTGTCTCCTTCCCTCTTTCTATCTCCCTCTGTCTGTCTCCCTCTGTCTGTCTCCCTTTGTTTGTCTCCATCCCTCCCTTTGTCTGTCTCCCTTTCTCCCTCTGTCTGTCTCCCTCTCTCCCTCTATCTCTCTCTCTCTCTGTCTCTCTCTCTTTCTGTCTGTCTCTATCGCTGTCTGTCTCTATCGCTGTCTGTCTCTATCGCTGTCTGTCTCTGCCTCTATCTGTCTCTGTCTGTCTGTCTCCCTCTGTCTGTCTCCCTCTGTCTGTCTCCCTCTGTCTGTCTCCCTCCCTTACTCTGTCTGTCTCCCTCCCTCTTTCTATCTCCCTCTGTCTGTCCTCTTCCCTCTGTCTGGCTCCCTCCATCTGTCTGTCTCCCTCCCTCTGTCTGTCTCCCTCCCTCTGTCTGTCTCCCTCCCTTTGTCCGTCTCCCTGTGTCTCTCCCCCTCTCTCCCTGTCTCCCTCTTTCCCTCTCTCTGTCTTCCTCTTTCCCTCTGTCTGTCTCCCTCTCTCCCTCTGTCTGCCTCCCTCTCTCCCTCTGTTTGTCTCCCTCTCTCCCTCTGTTTGTCTCCCTCTCTCCCTCTGTTTGTCTCCCTCTCTCCCTCTGTCTGTCTCCATCCCTCCCTCTGTCTGTCTCCCTCTCTCCCTCTGTCTCTCTCTTTGTCTCTCCCTCTCTCTGTCTCTCCCTCTTTCTGTCTCTCCCTCTGTCTGTCTCTCTCTGTCTCTCTCTCTCGCTCTGTCTGTCTCTATCGCTGTCTGCGTCTATTGCTGTCTATCTCTATCGCTGTCTGTCTCTATCGTTGTCTGTCTCTATCGCTGTCTATCTCTACCTCTATATGTCTCTGCCACTATCTGTCTCTGTCTGTCCCTGTCTCTGACCCTATCTAGCTATGTCTGCCCCTGTCTCTATCTGTCTCTGCCTCTATCTGTCTCTGTCTGTCCCTGTCTCTGACCCTATCTAGCTATGTCTGTCCCTGTCTCTCACTGCCTGTAACCCTATGTCACCTCACCCGGCTCTCACTCACTGCTGCCCTCCGTCACCTCACCGGGCTCTCACTCCCTGCTGCCCTCCCACCTCCCACACCCGGGCTCTCACTCCATGCTCTGCCCTCCCACCTCACAGGGCTCTCACTCCCTGCTCTGCCCTCCCACTTCACAGGGCTCTCACTGCCTGCTCTGCCCTCCCACCTCACCGGGCTCTCACTCCCTGCTGCCCTCCCACCTCCCACACCCGGGCTCTCACTCCCTGCTCTGCCCTCCCACCTCACAGGGCTCTCACTCCCTGCTCTGCCCTCCCACCTCACAGGGCTCTCACTTCCTGCTCTGCCCTCCCACCTCACCTGGCTCTCACTCCCTGCTCTGCCCTCCCACCTCACAGGGTTTTCACTCCCTGCTCTGCCCTCCCACCTCACAGGGCTCTCACTCCCTGCTCTGCCCTCCCACCTCACCTGGCTCTCACTCCCTGCTCTGCCCTCCCACCTCACAGGGTTTTCACTCCATGCTCTGCCCTCCCACCTCACAGGGCTCTCACTCCCTGCTGCCCTCCAACCTCCCTCACCCGGCCCTCACTCCCTGCTCTGCCCTCCCACCTCACAGGGATCTCACTCCCTGCTGCCCTCCCACCTCCCTTTCCGGGCTCTCACTCCCTGCTCTGCCCTCCCACCTCCCTCACCTGGCTCTCACTCTCTGCTGCCCTCCCACCTCCCTCACCCGGGCTCTCACTCCCTGCTCTGCCCTCCCACCTCCCTCGACCGGGCTCTCACTCCCTGCTCTGCCCTCCTACCTCCCTCACCGGGCTTTCACTCCCTGCTCCCCTCCCACCTCCGTTACCCGGGCTCTCACTCACTGCTCTGCCCTCCCACCTCACAGGGCTCTCACTCCCTGCTCTCCCCTCCCACCTCCCTCACCCGGGCTCTCACTCCCTGCTCTGCCCCCCCCAACTCCCTCACCCGGGCTCTCACACCCTGCTGCCCTCCCACCTCCGTCACCCGGGCTCTCAGTCCCTGCTCTGCCCTCCAACCTCACCTGGCTCTCAGTTCCTGTTGTCATCTCCTAATCTCCCCCCCACGCCCTCCCCCCTCTCCCCTGTGTGTCAGCCTGGGCTGACACAGCCTCCCGGACACGCCAGTACTTCACAGGTCTTTAAAATACCATTTGTTTGTTAATGAGGCTTTGTTCACCTCTTAGCGCCCCTGCAGCTCCATTCTTGACTGTGGCTGGAATCGCCGGATCCCCACAGAGCAGTCTCTCTGATTCCACACTGCTGCTACCAGAGGTGTTTGCTGAAGTTTAAAAAAAACCACACAGGTGTGATGTGTCTCAAGCTCCGCGGGCCACCACTGAAGGCTTGCCGGGCCGCTACTGGCCCGCGGGCCGTACTTTGAGTACCCGTGGTCTAGAGCTAGACAATCTGTAATTAAATCCTTTGAGAATTGAGTTTCTTCTTAAGTCCATAAGCCATGCCAAAGGGTGAGACCAACCATATTTATGGTCTCGCTTATATATGGAACCAACAGTTCTTTATGAACAGTGATGTTTGCAGTTGCACTAGGAACTGCCAATAATCTTTTTTAAAAACTTGTTTTCATCAGTTTGTAGGGTTGTCGTATTTCCTCTCCCTCATATTTCGGCTCCATAGCTAACTGCTGAGACACACTTGCTCCTATACAGGGTTAAAATTTCTTGTATTGGTTTGTTCCCTAATTTTGCTGCATGTCTCAAAATTCCCTCTGTTGTTTAAATTTTTTTATTTTACATAATTCAATGTGTGATTTTCATGTGCCGTTATTACAAAATAGCATCCCCAAGTATGAAAATGTTGGGACTCTGTTTATAAAAACCCCTCCCACATGGTGCTGTCTACACTTTTGTCTCTTGCCCCCGCATGACATTACAAAAGTATTCTTTAAATTCAACTGCAAGTCTATATCAATAATATATTGGGAAAAATGTTCTATTCGACATTGCAGGACATTTGCAGTTCTAGACATTAGGACAGTATCATCTGCGTATAATAAGACGGGGTGGGGCGTGTTCCAACTTTCGGGGCGTCTACAACCAATTTTTGTGAAAACGAGTCCACATTTTTTATGTACAATGAAAATAAAAGGTGAGCTAATATGCATCCCTGTCTGATACCACGCTTTACCACAAAATCAGACGTGCATTCCCCTAATTTTCCATACCGTACCCTGAGGTTAGATATGCATACATTTGTGATAAAAATAGAATTATTTCTGTGGGAGCGCCAATCCCCTTTAAAATTTGCCATAGGTTTTGATAATTGACTAAGTCAAAGGTGCTGGTGAGGTCTACAAAGCATAGATGGAGTATCCCCTCCTTAGCTATTGTGTACTATGCGAGTCATGAACAGAGGACAATGAGCTCGTCCTGCCACTGGACTCGGAGACAGGCCAGTAGGTGTTCGAGGCCAGTACGGGATTCCCAAGGACAATAATATAGCAATGGGCTGCCAGACAATCCTTACTAGGCAAACAGATGCAAAACCAGAGGCCTGGCTCTCCCGGGAGGAAGAAAAGGCCTTTCCATGTGCCTAGGAGCTGCCATCCCATAATGCTTTTACGTTCATGCACAAGCATGGCAGTCTTGTGGGATGTGCAGAAGACGACAGGCAAAGGTTCACAAACGCAGGTTCGGATTCTAATGACCCATGTTTGGGGAGATTACCAATCTCTTTTCTCTGTGTTTGCCTTCTGATGACTAATCCATATTTACTATCAAAGATAGGGTAGAACAAGCCATCACTATTAAACAGCGTTTGTGTGAATGTACACTGATCTTGGGGAGAAGGGGGCACAAACAGGGGTAGACTCCTCATAATCTAAGTCCACTAGGCAGATCTGGCATTCACCAAACGTCTCCTCAAAATGCGTGTAGCGAACAGGAAGGGGTGGGCAGTACACATCAGCTTATCTTTCTCCACGAAGGGTGGGTGTGTTTGTAACTCAAAAAACTGGGGGAAGTCTAACCAGGTGCAGTTCAGAAAATGTTTGTAGCTCGAATAACTGCATTTTTAAGTTTAAAACTGAGCGCCGTGCCGCTTTAAGGACACTGCTCTCGATTTCTTTCTTTCTTTTTTTTAAACTTTAACACAGAGTACTGTGTCCTTGAAGCGGGCACCGTGCTCAGTGTTTAAGTTATTTAAAAAAAAAAAAAAGAAGCTGAGTGGGGTGTCCGTGAAGCGGCGCTGAGCTCAGTTTTAGCCCCTTCGCTGCGGCGGGAATTCCGCCGCAGCGCTAAGGGGGTGGGGCGGCCGAGCGGCGCTCACATGCTCGTGACGGAGCCGCTCCGTCACGAGCCGCGGTTGAGCTGTGCTCGTGACGGAGAGGTTCCGTCACGAACGCGCCCGCTCAATGGAACGCTCAGCGCAGGCGCGAAATTCGCGCCGCACAGGCGCGCCGAGCGGGCCATGACGGAACCGCTCCGTCATGAGCACAGCTCAACCGAGGCTCATGACGGAGCGGCTCCGTCATGAGCATAGAACGGGTTAAAGTTTGAAAAATAAATAAACAAACAAAGCATGGTGTTCCCGAAACGGGTGCCACGCTAAACCTTGTAGTTAAAAATATAAAATAAATTAAACAGAGCGTGGTGTCCCTAAAGCGGGCGCCGCACTCAGCATGCAATTCATCCCAAATGTAATAAAGTCTAAAAAAGCGGGCGCTGCAAATCCAGGAGGCAGCTGTTATTGTCCCCATTAGTAAGTTACAAAACAAAATAGTGCTCACAGACTTTAAACGGAGACCGTGTAACCAGCGAATTAAAAGGTCCCGTCGTCATGGGTGGTAACAAATGGCGACAAGGCAGTAACAAGGAGGAACTTACAAGCCTCATAATGAATCGGAAGCCAGTATTTACCAAGGACAATGACAAATATGGGCGGAGAGTGGGCGAGGCTTCCACAGAATATTCTACTACAGCATGCCTCGCAGAGCGGGTGGCGCATGCTCGCTGCCGCTAGGCTCGACCTTAAATTCCAGCAGATTTCTCTGTGCCAGTGGGAGAGCTAAAATAGCAGAATAAAAAATTAGCTAGCTATCGCGCCAAGAATTTTCAATTCTATTAAGGACACGGAGGCGAGGATTATGCTTTTCTTTCTTTTAATGCCACACACAGCAGCCAATGAAAAACGTTGTATATATAAACAAAACTACATTTCCCATGATGCTAACACACATCACTTCCTGTAATAGCCCATAAGAACCGGGCAACACCGGATATAGTCCTCTTTCTTTGCTACGAACATGAGTCCATTAATAACTTGATCCAACATGAATCGCCTCCAACGTGGAAGAACAGTTAACTGGAAAGAATTCCATCAAACCGCCAGACGTTCAGTTCATCTTCTTTTCAGAACCTGAAAGAATGAGAAAACACGCCCGTAAAGTCTGTCAAACAGAACATATCAGGGTGGGCATATTATTACAATACATGTAATAACCGGGTGGGATAATCCTCGCCTCCGTGTCCTTAATAGAATTGAAAATTCTTGGCGCGATAGCTAGCTAATTTTTTATTCTATTACAGGACCGGAGGCTTCGTATTATGCTAGTTTAACGCTCTTGAAACACCACCGAGGAAATATCACCCACCGGTTTGTAGTAAAACTGTTTGAACGTGGATTCAGAAGACCAATCAGCTGAATGCATTATATCCTGAATGGTACATCCCAACATAAAACTTTTAGACGCCATGGCGCCCCGAACAGAATGTTCACCAAACACCTGAGTATCAATGCCAGCCTCCTGCATGATAAATTTCAACCACCTGGCTATAGTAGCCACAGTAACAGGTCTGAAAGGCTTCTGTAAAGCAACCAATAATTGCGAAACACCCAGAGGTCTTACATTTTTTGTACATTCTTCATATGCTATAAGGCATTGAACCACACACAGTTTAGTATTGCTAGGAAAAGCATAATAATCAACACATCGAGACATAGTCTTAGTTCTAGCTGTTATATTAAAGGAAACCCCTTCAGGGGTGAATACTCTACCCGTAATATCCAGGGCCTTCACGTCTGAAGAACGTCGACAAGCCGAAAGACAGAGTAACATAGCGAGTTTAGCTGAAAGTTGGTTTCTGGACAAAAAATCGTTATGGGGCCAATTTGCGAGAAAATCAAGCACCTTAGAGACATCCCACAAGAACGTATACTTAGGCTTAGGCGGATTCGCAACCCGAATCCCCTTCAAGAGTTTACGGACCATAGGATGCATACCTACCGGTTTACCATCAATCTGAGAATGGCCCGCCGAAATCGCGGAGCGGAAGTTATTAACAGAACGATAAGCTAACCCCTCCGATGCTTTCGCAGAAAGAAAATTTATGATACAGGGTAGTCCTGCCCCCAAGGGATCCACGTGTTGTTCCATGCACCAACGGACCCAGCCTTTCCAGGCGGAAGTATACCGCTTTCTGGTGGATGGAGCTGAGGCTTGATCAATGAAGGCTGAAGCTTGTTTCGAAAACTCTGGCATTTGCCAACGTTTCCTGAAAGTCTCCAGGCCATCATTGTTAGATGCCCCGACAGTACCATCGGGTGCATCTCTCCCTGAGGACCCAGGAGCAGCGTCGGAGAATCCGGGATCCTCCTGGGAAGGTTGCCACAGTTCCAGAAGGCTCGGGAACCTCGGCTGCAACTTCCAAAGGGGAGTCACTAAAATCAACTCCGCCTTCTGACGCAGAACCCAAGAGTACAATCGGGGAATCAGTATTAAGGGGGGAAACGCATAATTCAGTGACTGAGACCAGTCCTGAGAAAAGGCATCCGTCGCTAGAGCCAGCGGATCCGGTCTCCAACTGAAAAACAGAGACATCTGATTCAGGCGGGACGCAAAAAGATCGATCAGACACGTTCCCCAAATCGTTTGCAACCAGTGCACCACCTTCGGGTTGAGTTGCCAATCGCTGTAGTCTTTCAGGTGGCGTGAGTGCCAATCCGCCACCACATTCGACTGACCCGGGATGTACTCCGCCGTGACAGAAATCTGATGGGTCAGACAGTAATGCCAGAAATCCTTCGCTATTTCGACCAACATGGAGGATCTAGTACCCCCTAGTTTGTTGATGTAGCGAACCGCCGATATGTTGTCCATCCTTAGTAGGATGCACCAAGACACCTTCTTGGGTGCTAGGGTTCTGACGGCGAACGAACCGGCGAGCAGCTCGAGACAATTTATGTGCAGCTCTAGCTCCTGCAGAGACCACCTGTCGCCGGTGGAAATACTTCCACAACGCGCTCCCCAGCCCCAACGGCTGGCATCGGACTCCATGACCACTTCCGGAACGGAGCCGAAGGCGGCCCGACCGTTCCAAGCCTCCACGTGGCCCAACCACCACTGGAGTTCCTGCCGAACTTCCGACGACAGAGGAACCAGATCCGTATAGGAGAGACCCTCCTGCAGGTGCCGAATCTTCAACCTCTGAAGGGCCCAATAATGTAGGGGCCCCGGAAATATTGCTTGCACAGAGGATGCCAGGAGACCCACTACTCTGGCAACCGCTCACAACGTCACTGTCTGTCTGGACAACAGGACGCGCAATTCCTTCTGAATGTCGCACAGTTTCGACCGCGGGAGACTCAACTGAGCCTTTTGTGAGTCTATGAGAAAGCCCAGAAATTCTATCTTCTGGGTCGGGCAGAGAACCGACTTCTTCTCGTTGACGACAAAACCTAGATTTTGCAGCGTAACAATGGTCAAGCGCAGGTGCTGAAGAGCTATATCCTGCGTCTGTGCCATGATCAGGATGTCGTCTAAGTACACTATCATACGGAGCCCCTGCTCCCTGAGATATGCAATCACCGGTTTTAACACCTTGGTGAAGCACCAAGGAGCCGATGAGAGACCGAAAGGCAGGACCAGATACTCGTACCATTGGTCTCTACACTGAAACTGTAGAAATCTCCGATGGGGAGGAAAAATCGGAACGGATAGGTAGGCGTTCTTCAAGTCCAAACGGACCATCCAGTCCCCCTGTTTCAACAGATCCGCCAGAAGATGGATGCCCTCCATCTTGAAGTGCTTGTAAACTAAGAACTGGTTGAAGGCTTTTAAATTGAGTACCAACCTGTAACCTCCACCTTTCTTCTGTACTAGAAAAATATTGCTGCAGAAACCGCGAGGGCCCGCGTCGCAGCATGCTATCGCGCGTTTCCGCAGCAATTCTCCTATTTCTGAATCGATAAAAACTTCTTCTGCTTGGGAAAAAACCAACTGCCTGGGAAAAACATCCTGAACGGGGACCTGAAAGAAATGCAGATGAAAACCTCGAACAGTCTCTAGGACCCAGGCGTCCTGAGATAACTGAACCCAATTGTGAAAGAAATGATAAGTACGACCCCCCAAGGGCAACGGGTAAGGATCTGGAGCACTCACCTCCTGATTCTGAGGCCTGGAAGCCGCCACGGTAAGAACCCTTGTTGAACCGTCGCTTGTTGAACCGCTGCCTGGTAGGGTAGAAGGTTCCTCCTCTGGTGGAATCCCACTCTCCTCTACCACGTCCAAAGTCACCTCTGTGGGGGCCTTGGAATTGCTGACGGCCAAACGAGCGTCCCCGGTCTCGTCCGGCCCTGTGAAAAATACCAATTTGCAGGGCACGTTTGATGCTGGATTGAGCCTTATCCAAAGTGGTAAAAGTACCTATGTACTTCGCCACGTCCTTAACAAAACGGTCGCCGAACAGGTTGCCATCCGCCAAGGGCCCTGGTTCTGCGGTGGCCAGTTCAGTGAGGTTAGTGTCCAGTCTCATGAGAAGGGACTTTCGTCGTTCAGTTGAAATTGCACAGTTTGCATTGCCCAAAAGGCAAATGGCCCTCTGGGTCCAGCCCGCCAACACATGCGGATCCATGGCCGACTTGGATTCCTGGGCCTCTAAAGCCATCTCCAGGATCTTGGCCAGAGGGCCGACCAAGTCCAGGAGTTTGTCCTGGCAGCCCCTCCATGCGCGGTCTATACCCTTTTTGGGGTCTTTCGCGAATTGTTTAAGAAAGGTGAGCATGCTAGGATCAATATCGGGGGTCTCCGCCACTTTGTCGGAAATGTCAGGCCGTGGACATTCCGATCGGAGTCTATTTCTAACCTCCTTGTCGAAACTCCTGCGGAGATTGTCATGAATATAGGCATCGACCTCCGGGGCCGGGAGCCAATCAGAAGATCGTGGGTGGATGATATCTGCCGGGTCGAAAGTGAAGGGAGTGGACAGAGACTGGGCATATTCCACATTCTTGGACTTCCTTGAACGCTTTTTAGGCGGGGATTCGTCAGAAGTGTCAGTAGTGGTAGCAGTATCCGTGTCGGTATCAGTATCCAATACCTGGGTGTTCCTACCCGAGTCAGGAGCAGGCAGGGAGGACATAGAATAAGAATGAGGCCAAACCTCCGAGGGCGCCTGAGAGGCTGCTGCGCCCTTCTTTGCGGTATCAGCTGAAGTGAAACCCTGCATTTTTGCAAACTTCTCCAGTTGTTTAGTGATCGGTTTCAGAGCACTAGCCAGAGCCTGCTGAACAGTTCTTGGAACTGCCTTCTCCAGGGCCTTGTTGACGGAATCTTGGACGGTGGCGTCCAGAGCCTCAACAATTTTTTCTTCAACAGAAGGATTGACCACTTCCTCAGCATAGACATTCTCCTCATCATATGTCACCCAGTCCTCCATGGTGGCACCAAATTTATACATAGACTTGCTCATACTCCAGCCAAGAGCAATATAAGAGGAGTAAACAGGGGGAGCCAACCCACAGCACAGAAAATATATGGGCTACCAGGTACCGAGCTCCACAGCCAAAGGCTGTATAAAGTTATTGCAGCCCTCAGGCGTAAATATGGAGCCAAAATCCTTTCAAAAGAATATCCAGTCCAAAGAGGTGTGCACCCTCTAGGCCCAGCAGTTGTTGCAGCTTGCCAAGTGTCAAACACCTCCTCCGATGGAAGTCAGTATGTAAATCCTAAAGAAAACTAAACTGACTAAAAACGGGCAGTAGCGACGTGCGTAGCCCAATCCTACCGAAAACCAGCCCAATTGGGCTACGCACGTCGAAACTATCAATTTAACCCTGTCTACCGGCTCCGAGCGTCTAAGGCCAATGAGGGAGGGCCATGCTCTCTATATAATAGAAAACCTCGCCTTCGGCGAGTCGGTACCGTGCCCAGCAGGTGTTCCCTAAACAAAGAATTTGCCCCAAAGCAAGCGGCAGCCGCCGCGATCTCTGCGCCTCTGCGCGAGTGGAAGAAATGCCAACGCCTCACACGGGAGCAAGCGCGATACAAGCGCTGCTCCCGAAATGCCAATGCGGCGTCCCGGTGAGTTCGCGGCCCCTGTAAGCAAAGGAGGAGTGGCGCGAACTCACCCGGCGCCGAAGAGCGGAAAACGAGCAACAAGCTCGAAGCACAGCGCGCCGCAGCGCGAACAGATAACCCCCAGCCTAAAAGGGCAAAGCGCTCAACAATGACAATAGCGTTACAATCAAATATCAATAAGCCATAGACATTTCGCAAATGAGCTAGGAAAATAGTCACTTAACTGGCTGCGTGAGCAGCAAAGAAAGAGGACTATATCCTGTGTTGCCCGGTTCTTATGGGCTATTACAGGAAGTGATGTGTGTTAGCATCATGGGAAATGTAGTTTTGTTTATAAATACAACGTTTTTCATTGGCTGCTGTGTGTGGCATTAAAAGAAAGAGAAGCATAATACGAAGCCTCCGGTCCTGTAATAGAATTTCAAGCAATAAACAAGCCAGCGTAAATACTGGCAGTGACAAGTAATGCATCCTGACAAACCCTGGCAGACTGATGTATAGTAAATAACTCTCAACATGGCATATTTTTGTTGAACATAACTTGTTGTACCTCAGGTCAATGCAGTCACTGAGAGCTGTATTGACAATTTAACTGTATTTTTTATTGTTACCTGTAAACCTTGCCAATAACCTGAAAAAACACAATAAACAGATTTAAACAAGAAGATGGAAACATTTGGATTTTTTTTAGGTTTGTTTCTTGTTAATTCAGCAATTCGTATAACGATGTGGCATTTAACAACAATTGCGGCATTTTATAACGTTACTTTGAGGATTCAAGTACTTTGTAGCTAAAACAACACAGATTTCGACAACAATTGGGGTTTCTAACATTCTCTTGAGCTTTCAAGTACTTTCTGGTTAAAACAACTTGGATTACTGCAACTTTTGGGCAATTTCTAGGTTCAACTTGAGATTTATAATTTACAATCTGTTCAATTAACCAATTCCAAAATGCTTTATTTGACGTAAAAGGTCATAAAGCACAAACATGCATGTGAGTCCTTTCGCATGATATCTATGAACAAAACATATATACACTCTAGTCGATTTCGATACATAACCCCTTACTTAGGGGGAAATTTAAAAACCTAAAATCTATGTACAAGGCTAAAATTTTGTTAAAAGTTAATATACTAAAAACTTTATAAACATATTACAGTAGATGCTACCAATAATACCAATTAAGTATGAGGGAAGCAGATGGTTATACAAGAAATGTATCAAAGCCTGAAGAAAACGCTAGTGGCCAGAAACCTTGTCAAGGGACCTTGCTCTTATCGCCCACACCCACCACAGATATTTAGCCATGGCTATAGCGATTGCTTCAGTGGTGTCACTTCTTAAGATTCTTTCCGCCTCATGCGCCCTTCTTGTTCCCAAGACCTTGCAAATGGGAGTCAACCAGGCACGGCGAGGAGCTTTATACCCAATGCATTCGAACAATACATGGGCCGATGACTCTTTTCCAAACCCGCACATCGGACACAAGTCATTTCTAGGTATAGACCATTTGCTAGTAAACACTCTTAGCGGCAGGGTGCCCACCCTGAACTGGAAATATAATTTCTGCTCAAAGAGTTTTGTGATGAAGTCCCAATACTGCTCTGGCCCCGGGGTCAGTTTACAATCCAGGAAAAGCCCTCTAAGGGTAGAGGTCTCACAGATTCTCACTATGTTGGTCTGGGCCAATTCCCAATATTTGACTTTCAAGACCTTTTTTGTGGGAATTTTTTTATTTTTGGCATCATCCCACAGATAACTCATGCCCATTTTTGTTAGGGTTGCTCTAAGTTGTCTAAGCCATTGTATTTGGTGCAATAAATGCATCCTTATTACATCTAGGAAGCCAGCCGGGTACTCTGCAAGTTCTGGCGTAGACCAGAACCTACGCCAGTACAAGAGGGGACGTAGTTTGACGATTTCTGATTGGCTTTCTCCCAAGGCCATTCAATAATGGTCGTATCGGGGTACTCTGGGGCAGCTGGTTATGTTTCTAAGGAAATTATTTTCTGAGATAGTAAGTTTAGATAAGTTCTCATGACCCCAGAGTTCTGCACCATATAAGGCAGAGCTGATGACTTTCAAGTTGTAGATCTCCATAGCGGGGCTAATTATCTTAGTATAGGAAGTATTGTATTCTTTTTGTAGCACCCCTGCCAGTTGTCGATGTTTTAGAGAAGCTATATCGACCTGGTGTGACCAATTTAATCCCTCCTGGATATTGACCCCTAGATATGTAAACTCCTTGACCTGATCCTGCACTGCATTATTTAACCTAATCCCCTCCTTAAAGGCCCTGTGTGGATTAAAGGCCTTCAGTTTTGTTTTGGACACATTGACCTCCATTCCTCGACTAGCACAAAACTTTTCGAAGATTTTTAGTGCCCTCTGGAGACCACTTGGTGTTTTGGAAAGGATCAACGTGTCATCCGCAAACATTAATATGGGGACTTTTATGCCGGCTAATATCGGTGCATCTGTGGGGGTTAGCCTCATACAGTTCACTATCCCATTGATGTACAAGGAGAATAGTGTTGGGCCAGTACACATACTTGCCGGACTCCCTTCTCCATGGGAAAAAATTCTGTGACATCACCCTGCTTTCCCCATCGGATCTTAGCCTTATTATCCTCATGTAGCCTGATGATGAGTGTCAGCAAGTCAAGTGGTAGCCCCATTTCATGCAATGACTGCCAAAGTTGTCACGCGGTGCAAGGTCAAATGCTGACCTAACGTCAACAAAGACTGCGTACAAACTACCCTTCCCCAGGTTAACTGTTTTCCAGCACAACAAAATGAACCTAAACACTTGGTCGATTGTGCTGGTAAGGGCAAAGAACCCTGCTTGAAAGGGCGATAAGATGCTGAATTCATCGATCCAGACTTGCATTCTATTGAGCACCAATCTGCCTATCACCTTTTGTAAAGAGTCAATAAGGCTGATCGGTCTATAATACCCTGGGCATGATTTCAATTAACCAGTTTTGTGGGCAGCACCAAACAATTGGTTTAAGGGTCGATTGAAACTGATATCGCATACAGGTATTCATTAATTTACTTTGAATGTGTTTTACCATTTGAATCGGTGTTGTAGTAAAATATAACTTCATTACATCACTTCGTTCAGCCCCCTCCGTTTTTACAACATCCAGATAAACCCCAAATAAAATGGAAATAATGGTTAAGAATTATATGGTAGCCATCGACGCCATAGAATACCCACCTGCAAGCAAATTAGCATTATTATTTGGGAGTCTTGATCAGGCAGCACAACATTTTTTAGACAATTTACCAGCAGTACAAGCCTTAGAAGGCAATTCAGGAGATAACAATTGGGATGAGTAAGTTGAGGCAATTGAAAGACTATATAAGCATTATTCTGAAGAGCCAAATATCATGTTGGAGCGTCATAATTTTTTAAAGTGCAAACAGGATTCTGAAGAAAGCATTAAGAAGTATATCTCGGAGTTGAGAACATTATTTGCAACATGCAAATTTGGTGCCAATGTGGATACATATATCTGTGACCAATTTATTTTCAATTGCCATTCCAGGAAGATACAATGAAGACTTTTGAATTCCAGGAATCCCTCATTGTTAGAAGTTGTACATTTAGCAAAAGAGATTGAACGATCTATGATGTCATCCAAAGTATTGCATACAGAGGTTAATGGTAATGCAGTTGCAAGTAACCATTCTAAGGTTTTTGATGATTTTGTCAAACTTGTGAACACTCACACCAAACACAACAAAGCTGGGGGGAAAAAGTCAAGTTATGCATTTTATAGGTGTGGGTCTAAAATGCATGTCAGTAGTAACCCAAACTGCCCTGCCATTGAAAAGCGTTGTTTATCCTACAAGAAAGTAAGGCACTTTCAATCCATATGGAAAAGTGGGAGAAGTGTGGTAAATCAATAAGAAGGATATTGCTGAAGAAGAGTATGTGGAAAAATTGAGTAATGTCTTATCAAACAAGTGTAACTCTATTTCATTATCTGGAAATGTAAAAGACCCATTGTGCACTACAAGAATTAGTCATGTGAAGTTACAAGTCATGGGGGACTCAGGCTCTCCTATTACTATTTTGAGGGGCATAACCTTTTACAAAAACTAGGGCAACAATTTCCCCCTTATGCCTATGGATGTTGATCTAAAGGCTTTCGGGCGAAAGACATTGACATGCTAGGCTACTTTGTATCGGAAAATTGGTGTTTGGGAAGAAATACTTCCATAAAAGTATATTTGGCCATCAAAGGCGAGGACATCATTTGTTGAAGAGATTTATCTATGATAGGTCTCTACCTCAAGCCAGGAGCAGACAACTCTGTAGTGTTAGGGGAGTTACCTGTGATATATTTGGAATGTGGGTTGGATGGTACACTTCTGGGAGGCATATTGGAACAATTTTTTTTGGTGTTCTCTGATAAAGTAGATTCAATAAAACATTTTGAACACTAGAATCATTGAAGCCACATGCCCAAACAGCAGCTGTTCAAAATGTTGACATATACTGTTAATTATTAAAGACGAACTAAAACAAGTGTTAAAAAAATTATGCAAAGAAGGCATAATCACACATTGCGAGTCATCACAGTGGGTTTCCCCTATAGTCATAGCATGCAAAAAATCAGGCGAGGTCAGACTTTGGGCAGATTTGCTTTAATAGGAACATCATTGTTGATAGTCATCCTGTGTCTAAAATACATGACTTTTCGGCGGATGTATGACGTTACAACGCATACTTTTACCACGCATGCCTTTACAACGCGGTTTTTACATCGTAAACCTTTACAACGCATAGCGCTTTGGGGTGCTGGATAGTGAATAGTTTAATTTACTATTCCAACTCCAGTCCCCGTGGACACTAGGGAAGGTGTTGGATAGCAAATTAAACTTATTCCCTATCCTAGAGCGCCCCCTGCGCAATGCGTTGTAATGGTTTTCGTTGTAAATACCGCGTTGTAAAGGCACTGCGTTGTAAAAGTTTCGTTGTAAAGGTTGTTCACCCTTTTCGGCTAATTTAGGGAGAGCAAATGTGCTTTCGATCATTGACCTACGCTCTTGATACCACCAGGTGCCCTTAGTGGAAGAGTCAATCTACATTTAAGGTGGTCTAATGTACTAGATGAGACGTTTACTAACATCAAGAACAAGATAGAGGAAGCTTCAGCATTGAGTACTTTTTGTGCAGGTTGTAAGTGTACCATTGCAGTAGATACCAGCCTTTCAGGAAATGGAGCAGTTTTGACACAAAACTTTGCCCGTAAGGAACAGACTTTCCATTCGCTTCCTAAACACACTATAGCACAATTGAATGCCAAACACTAGCTTGCACACGGGTTGTGCAAAAGTTCAGATCATATATTTGGGGTAAGTTTGAGATTATAACTTATCACAAGCCATTGGTTCATTTACTCCAAAGCAGTAAACCATGTGAAGCATCTGCAAGACTAATATGTTTGATTTCCAAACAAGAATTTGATGTAACACATTTGCCCGGATGAAAAAAATGATTGTGCAGATTACTTGTCACGCATGGCTTTTCATGATCATGAGGAGAATGAGGAGCTGGTCACTGACACGGAGTGTGTAGAGACTGTGATAGATACTGTGGATGCATGTAATCTACAAATTTCAGCGGCAGACTGGGGAAAAGCTTGTTTGGATGACGAGGAACTGTCGCAGGTCAAAACGTTTAGCACTGGTGGTTGGCTGGAAAGTAGAAATTTTATTTGGTAATATGAGGGTATACTCACAGGTTTCTAAAGATCGCTCTATTGTAAATCGAATGGTTATGTGCCACAAGTTGGTTGTACCTCCAGAAAAGCTGAGGAAGACCCTGATTATGATAGCTCACCAGGAATATTTAGGAGTCAGCAGGACACGTTTTTGGGGGTGAATGTTTGTATTTATTTTTGATATGCATGATAAGCATACAACCATCATAACTATAACATGGTGTCATATATATGGCAAGTATTAGAAACTTAGTTATAGCAGCCTCAATTATTTCCTGCAGTCAGAAAAGCTATTGAATAATACAGTACATTTCCCACCAGCATCCCAATAATGACACAGTCCCTATGTTTTGCATTCAGACCATCTACCATTGGTTTTCAGGGACACGCTACTGGACATTTTCCCCGCTATCAGGGAATTGCTGAGCACCTTCCAGTAGGTCCAGGCCTTAGTGATTCAACCCAAATCTTCACACCTTATAGAATTTTCCTTGGCAATCCCTAATTTGTGACTCTTTCATATAAATCTATCCCCCTTTTCAATTCCTGGAGTATTGGAGCGTCTGGTGTGCCACCGTGTCTGGCTACATCATGCTTTGCCACCACTAGGCCTACGGCGCTAAAAAGTAGTTGGGAGTCTGGCAATGTCAATATCGCTCTGAAAATGCCCAAAAAACAAACGTTGGGTCTGCGGGGATGGGTACCCCGAATACCTCACTCAGTTCCCAAATGATTGTGTTCCAGTATGTCTGTATGATGGGGCAGCTCCACAGTGTATGGGGGCCCAGCAGCGAGGACAGTTTGGAGTTTCAGCTCGTCCCATCTTGTACAGTCAAGCTCCTTCATAAAATACCCTGTGGAGAATCTTATAATTGATCACCACCTCTCTAGGGTGCATTAGGGTAACATCCCAGTCTATACCTTCCATGGCACCCACCTAACTGTCCAACTACTCCCAGAGTTTATCAAGTTTATCGGGCATGTTTGTATTTAGTGTCTTATATTTAAGAGACACTGCTTTTTTCAGCAATCTCTCTTTGCAGTTAAGCATATCTAATGAATTGGGACCTCTAAAGCTTATACTCAGTGCAAAAGGTGAATAAAGATTTAAGTTCACCCTTACCGATAATGTCCCCAACGATGGAGATACCAATTAGATTCCAGGTCCTGATGCAGTCTACCCAGTTCTCTGAGCACCCTCGCCTTTCCACAATGGCATTGCCCTAGTGACTCTGTTGGCCCATCCCAGGGTTCTAGACGCCATTTCCCATACCTCTAGAGTGACCTGTGTTGCGGGAAACAACCCATGTGTTCCCTTACCCCTGTATAGATAATGTGGATAAGTGCAGGGTTCCAACATCTTCCTCTCCAATCTGTATGTGGGATGGTCTCTTGTTATGTGTATCCAGTCATTGATAGGGATCAAATGTGCGGCCCAATAATAGACCTTGATATCTTGCAACGCTAGCCCACCATTGTAGGGGTTGCTTTGTAGTGTATTCAACACAATCCTCGAGTGCCTCCCTAACCATAACAGTGATCTTAACTCGCTATCAGTTTCTGTAAACACTGTCCTGGGGAGTGGGTGGTAGGTAATTTGGAGGGTGTATAAGAGCTGGGGCAAAGTGATCATTTTAAACATAGCCACTCATCTCATTAGTGTAAGGGGCAAGTCTCTCCATCTTTCTGTATCTTCCTTGAACTTAGACAATACCTGTCCAGTGTTGCAGTTGCGGAATACCTTTTTTGGGGGAGTAATAAAGATACTGAGATATCTGAAGCCCTCATGACCATCTTTAAATCGCGGGGAGGGGGAGGTAATCTAGGGTGTGTCCGGGGCCATACTCTATTTACTTATTCCAATTAATCTCATAGCCAGAGTGTCTGCCTTATTCTTCTATTATTTGTATAGGGTGGGTATAGCTTTCATGGGTTATGCCACATATAGGAGAATGTCACCCACGTAGAGGGAGATCTTCTCTTCCACACTATAATTGGGCGAAATTCGAAAACCCAGCTCCCTTGGATGTTGTCGAATCACACATGTAGAGATTCCACTCCTAACATGAACAGGAATGGAGATAGGGGGCAACCCTGTCGAGTCCCACGGCCAGTGGGGAAGCTCTGGGAGAGTTTACCTTTCACTCGTAAAGCTGCTACTGGTGCATTATATAATAGTGCCAACCACCTCCGAAAGTTTGGCCCAAACCCAAATTTGGCTAATGTGCAGTCAAGAAGTGGCCAGTGTACTGTATTGAAAGCCTTTTCTGCTTCCAATGACAGAAAGACATGTGGGGCGTCTCGGTCTTTGACCTTCATCAACCAGTTGTGTGTTCTACTGAGGTTCCACCAGGTAGCACAGCCAGGCATGAGCCTGGACTGGTCAGAGTGAATAAGGGATGTGAGTGCTCTCAGGAGATGTGTTGCGAGGATTGTCACTAATAGTAATAATGACCGCTCAGCTCTCCTTAGGGCTTGGTCGCTCCACCCTCTGCTGCCGCTCCTGCCTGCCTTGCCTTGCTGCCTCCTGCCTGCAGTTTCCCTCGAGCGCCGCCCGCAGCTCCTGGGATACCCACTGCCCGCAGACCCTTGGATTTCCCACTGCTGCCTACCTGCGGCCCCGCCCCCCTGAGACTCCATTCGTCGCCCCGCTCCCGCCACCCAGCTGCTCCTCCCTCCCGGCTTCTTACTTAAGGGGACCTCAGCTTGTGACCGCTCAGCTCTCCTTAGGGCTTGGTCGCTCCACCCTCTGCTGCCGCTCCTGCCTGCCTTGCCTTGCTGCCTCCTGCCTGCAGTTTCCCTCGAGCGCCGCCCGCAGCTCCTGGGATCCCCGCTGCCCGCAGACCCTTGGATTTCCCGCCGCTGCCTACCTGCGGCCCCGCCCACCTGCGACTCCATTCGCCGCCCCGCTCCCGCCACCCAGCTGCTCCTCCCTCCCGGCTCCTTACTTAAGGGGACCGTAGGGGACCTCAGCTTGTGACCGCTCAGCTCTCCTTAGAGCTTGGTCGCTCCACCCTCTGCTGTCGCTCCTGCCTGCCTTGCCTTGCTGCCTCCTGCTTGCAGTTTCCCTCGAGCGCCGCCCGCAGCTCCTGGGATCCCCGCTGCCCTCAGACCCTTGGATTTCCCGCCGCTGCCTACCTGCGGCCCCACCCCCCTGCGACTCCATTCGCCGCCCCACTCCCGCCACCCAGCTGCACCTCCCTCCCGGCTCCTTACTTATGACGCCCCCTGAGCGACCACGCAGCGGACGCGCGCAGCGGAAGCACCGATTGAGCGCCGAAGGTGCGCCAAAGGTAAGCCCGTCTGCGCCCGTCCGCGCCTG
This sequence comes from Lissotriton vulgaris, assembly GCF_964263255.1. Classification (NCBI taxonomy): domain Eukaryota; kingdom Metazoa; phylum Chordata; class Amphibia; order Caudata; family Salamandridae; genus Lissotriton; species Lissotriton vulgaris. The sequence continues at coordinate 1,109,959,864 of NC_141691.1, forward strand.
GACCGCGCCCAGTGCCAGGACCCCTGGCCCCCGCCGAAGCAAGACTACCCGACGGACCTACGACGCCGCCACCCTCCACGCTCTCAATGACAGACGGAACCCTGCCTGCTACCGAGCCACCCCGAGACGCACCCACGGACCCTTCGCCTGCCAAGCCTGTCGTTTCTCCTGCTACCGGACCTGCACGGCCCCCGCCAAGCCCAGCACCAGCAGCAACCACCTGAAGTGCATCCTGCTCAACACCCGCTCCATCCACAGGCACGCCGTGGAACTCTGGGACCTGCTCGACACAACAGCACCGGACGTCGCCTTCCTCACCGAAACCTGGATGAACGCCTCCTCAGCGCCCGACATCGCCATAGCCATCCCGGACCGATACAAGATCACCCGGAAGGACCGCGTCAACCAGACGGGAGGAGGCATCGCCATCGTACACAAGAACACCATCCGCATCTCAACTAACTCCGACGAAACCTTCACCGCCGCCGAACACCTGCACTTCCAGATATACACTGACCCACAGACCACCCTCCGCGGCACCCTCATCTACAGACCACTGGGACCACTGGGACCACGCACACAATTCAGCAAAGACATCGCAGACTTCATCAGCCCGCACGCCCTTCCCTCCGCCGACTACATCCTCCTAGGAGACCTCAACTTTCACCTGGAGAACAACAACGACAGAAACACCACCGCCCTGCTGGACAACCTCGCCAACCTCGGACTCAAGCAACTGGTGAACACCCCCACCCACTACGCCGGCCACACGCTTGACCCAGTCTTCTCATCCAGCAAGCACATCTCCTTCAGCCATGCCACCGGACTCCACTGGACCGACCACAGCTGCGTCCACTTCAGCTTCAAAAAAATGATGACCCACCACCACCCGCAACAGGTCCCCCGCCGATGCTGGAGCAAGATCACCGCCGAGCAGCTCACCGCCTCCCTCAGCCAGAACACTCCCACCAGCACAACGGACCCCAACGAAGCAGCCAGCAACCTCACCAAGTGGCTGACCGCCTGTGCCGATGACCACGCACCACTAAAGAACCCTCCCAGCAGACACGGCAGCAAGAAAACCCCCTGGTTCATCGACGAACTCAAGGAATCCAAGAAGAACTGCCGCACCCTCGAGAAAGCCTGGCGGCTCGACCACACCACAGACAACAGGACCGCCCTCAAGCACGCCATCCGCAAACACCATCAGCTGATCCGCGCCACCAAGAAGACGGCACTCAAAGAACGACTGGACAACAACACCCACGACAGCAAGGAACTCTTCAGCATCGTCAAAGAGTTCTCCAACCCCAGCACCGGAAACAACTACATCACTCCCTCGCAAGACCTCTGACTGCAACTCACTCGCCTCGTTCTTCCACTGCAAGATCGCCGACATACACAACAGCTTCAATGCACAGACCACGCACCCTACCACCAAAACCAATGCCTGCCACCACCACCCTCTGCAACTGTACCCCGATCAGCACTGAAGACACCACCCGCACGATGAACTCCATCCACTCCGGATCACCAACCGACCCGTGCCCACACCACGTCTTCAACAAAGCCGACGCCACCATCGCACCCCATCTCCAAGACACCATCAACTCCTCCTTCCACACCGCCACCTTCCCGGAGAGCTGGAAGCACGCCGAGCTGACCGCCCTCCTGAAGAAACCAACGGCGGACCCCACCGACCTCAAGAACTACCGTCCCATCTCGCTCCTTCCTTTTTCGGCCAAAGTCACCGAGACCGCCCTGATCGCAGCCACCGACGACATCAGAACCCTGATCGACAACGGGGAAACAGCGGCCCTTATCCTCCTGGACCTCTCTGCGGCATTCGACACCGTCTGCCACCGAACTCTAGTGAAGCGCCTCAGCAACATCGGAATTTGAGAAAAAGCGCTGGAGTGGATCATCTCGTTCCTCACCGGAAGAACCCAGAGAGTCCGCCTCCCTCCGTTCAGATCCGAGGCCTCCGAAGTCATCTGCGGCGTACCACAAGGATCTTCACTCAGCCCAACCCTCTTCAACGTCTACATGAGCCCCCTCGCAGCCATCGCATGCCAGCACAACCTCAACATCATCTCCTACGCCGACGACACGCAGCTCATCCTCTCCCTCACCAGCGACCCCACCACCGCCAGAGCCAACCCACACGAAGGGATGAAAGACGTCGCCGACTGGATGAGGAACAGCCACCTTAAACTGAACTCGGACAAGACGGAAGTCCTCATCCTGGGATCATCACCCTCCACCTGGGATGACTCCTGGTGGCCCCCGGCCCTGGGCACCGCTCCCAAACCGACGGACCACGCACGCAACCTGGGCTTCATCCTGGACTCCTCCCTGTCAATGACCAGACAAGTCAACGCCGTCTCATACTCGTGCTTCAACACCCTGCGCATGCTCCGTAAGATCTTCAGATGGATCCCCACGGAAACCAGGAAGACCGTCACCCAGGCACTCGTCACCAGCCGACTGGACTACGGGAACACCCTCTACGCCGGAACCACAGCGAAACTTCAAAAAAGACTTCAACGCATCCAGAACGCCTCCGCTCGACTCATCCTCGACATCCCCCGACACAGCCACATCACCGGACACCTGAGAGACCTGTACTGGCTCCCCGTCAGCAAGAGAATCACGTTCAGACTCCTCACCCAGGCACACAAGGCTCTCCACGACCTGGGTCCCAGGTACCTCAACGACCGCATGACCTTCTACACGCTCACCCGCCAGCTACGATCGACGGGCCACGCACTCGCCACCGTACCACGCATCCGCAGAGCCACCGCCGGAGGAAGATCCTTCTCCTACCTGGCAGCCAAGACGTGGAACTCCATCCCCACCCACCTTCGGCGAACCCAAGACCATCTCGCCTTCAGGAAGCAGCTCAAGACCTGGCTGTTCGAGCAGTAACTTTCCCCTCCCCCAGCGCCTTGAGACCCTCCCGGGTGAGTAGTGCGCTATACAAATGACGTGATTGATTGATTGATTGATAGTTTGACCTCTATATTCTTTATTTTAATTTATTTTTTTGAAATTTTTATTTATCGATTTTCCAAAATCCCAAAACAATAAAGAAAAAGATCAAGAGCAGCACAATACAGTGGAGCAATACAGGTGATTACAGAGTACAATAGCGTACACAGTTGGTAGAGGTGCTGATATAGCTATTCCAATAGAGCAGCAGAGACATGTACATACTAACAAAAAATAAAGAATAATGCAGAATCCCCATTCACTTAAGCAGGTAATGCAGAATTATGCCAATAATGCAGAATCCCCATTCACTTTACAACATGCACACTAACATCTTAGCATGTATGAGTGAGGGTTAGATAACCCCTCAACCATGGAGATCACCATGACTCCTTTTGACACCTAGGAGGTTTATCACATACCGAGTGCGCTCTGTTATGATCATACAGTAACCCAAAGGAATCATCTTTGAGTCCTGGTACATTTTACCTAACCTCACCATGACTACCTATGACATCTTGGAGGTTAATCACATACCGAGTGCACTCTGTTACCATCATTTTCCCTAACCTCTTTAAATATGGCTTGGCTAATGGATTGCAACTTCTTTTTAATTTAATCATAGGGCAACACGTAAGTTATCACCACTAAACTTAGTTGGAGCATAATAGCAACTCCATACTACTCCAATATGGCGGTTCCCATGATCAGGATTTCGCATCATCCAAGATGGCCCCCACTGAATACCATTTTCCCTTTTATGACTTTAGCGGTCTAGTGTGAAGTGCGAGTCAACCAGGAGTTTCCCGCCAATTCAGGCTGGGTGACTTCCACTATTTAAGCAGGTCCAAATCCTTCCCAGTACCTCCCCGATCCTGGCAGAAGTGGGTAGGTCAGAGAGCCTGTTGCTGATTGCAAATGTGAGTACCATGTGTCCAAAAACGCTGTGCTTCTCGGTGTACACTTTGCCCAGAGCCAATTGTCTTTAATGTTGGGGTTTACTTAGCGACTCTGCAACACGCAAGCTCATCTAAAGTTAGTTTGGTTTTCATTATGCACAGTTTACCGAAACAACGAGAGCTTTTGTACACCCAGCGGGGACCCATTAACTATGCAATTGTTGTACCACACCAAATTACAACTTTTGGTACACCTACCAAAGACCAAATGTTTCTAGACTATTGTAACCTGACATGTGGCATTTACACAAATATCTGTCTGGACAGGACACACACAACTTTTAGCAAACACGCTTTACACCCAGCTCATGTATATTTGACCACCATATGATCTGGGCGAATCTGTTCACTTAACATATATCAACGGCTGCATCTTGTTTATTGTTGATAGTGTTAAACAACTCCCTCACTGCTCCATATACCTAATCACTTACCTACAATATCTTACGTGTTGTGCTTTAATCTCCTTTTCTTTTACCTACAACACACGCAGTATATAGGACAATTCCTTGTGTGATACCTGCCGGGTATTGATGAAGTAAAATGAGAAACCTGACTGGGGTGAGTTCATCATTTCTTTCTGCAACCATGGTGGTGTTCCACCATACGTGCCTGTATAATTTTCACAATAAAACGTCTGGGAGAGTCACCCAAACGGCACTCATGTTTTGTATGTTTTAAGCCTTCACCTCTGTGTGCTGTGAGCTTGTCACACACGGAACACAAGAGTTTTGTTTATACTAAAGTCTCAGATCTTAAAATTTGTTTTTATTTCTTCACCAGGTTGGTCATGTTCTATCAAGTACTACACAGAGTATGTGTTAGGCTGATTTAAAGAGGTAGTTTATACCATATAACCATCCGTGTGTAGATAGATTTGTGTTTTTATAAGGTCCTGACAAATTGCGACCAGATTGATTGACTACTAGGCGAGAAACATGTTGACCACACAACAGAGCGCCCTACCTGAGACATAACCTCAGACATGTGCCATTGTCTCTTTTAATCAGGGTGGGAGACCTATTGATTAAGATTGTTTTCTTTGGTACTTCCAAACCTGTTTTAAACTTCCTTCAAGTTACACACCTCCACTCACTCATCTACTCTGGTTAGGCCCCTCACCCACAGGGCACCAAACAGCAATTTGAAATAAAAGAAATCTTCCAAAAAGCCCCTCATAGGGAGCCCGTCAGGTATAGCAGCGCCGACCTGAAGAGGAGCACCACTATGATGAAGTATGACACCCAGTCGGGTGTGTGAGGGCCCCAAATTCCAAGAGGAGGAATCCCCGTCCTCCTACATCTCATGAACACACAAAGCCAGTTCCCCTAGTTTTCCCTTGTCTCGTAATTAGGAACAGAATATTTTCTGTATCTTTACTAAGTTTGGGCATGTATGCTGGACCTGTCCAAAAAGCCAAGAGTCCCTCCTGTGTGATTGACTGATCCTGTGTTCCCTGGAGTCTATGTTGTGTGTGGGAAAAATGCCTACTTTTTTGGTATGTGTGTTGTTATATGGGTATAGTTTTTACATAAATGTATCATGTTGGTAAAAAACATGGAACCAATGAAAAGGGACTAACATGTGTTTGAGTGCTCCAGAGATTGTGGGAGATATTTTTGGAGCATTGATACCTTCAGTTGCAGTGATTCTACATTCACAAAAGATCAGAAAATTATCTACAGTGGTTGATAGTTTATCAACGGATACTGCCGGCGGGTACTTAACGGTTGATGCAGAAATGGTTGCTATGAGGACTATGGTTTTACAAAATTGACTTGCCTAAGATGTATTATTGGGAAAAGAAGGCGGAGTCTGTAGTAAGCTAAAAATGCAACAATGTTGCACATATATTTCTGACAAAAGTAGAGATTTGGAGGGATATATTAGCAACATTACCAAATTACATGATGATTTGGTGGAACTGACCGTTGACGGTGCTTGAGAGAAACTGCTTAAGGGTTTCTCTTTTATAGGTAATTGTTTTTTCAACATTTACTAATAGCTTATTAGGAAAGATACTAACACCAATAGTTTCTGTTGCTACTAGCATACTAATGGTATATTTGCTTTATAAATGTTGCAAGAATAAAACAAAAGATACAAAACGGAGAGCGAGAAAAAGGAAAAGAGAAGAAATAGAATTGGAAGATCGAAAGGGTACCTATTATAGTATGATAAAAGATTTAGAGGGTGTTAGAATAAAACAGATGAGAAAAATGGACGCTGCATTCTGAAATTGTTTTCAGATGGTAATCTGATAAGCGTTGTAATGGTTTGGAGTACCATCAGATGAGGGATTGATGGAGCACAATTTTTTTTATATAAAGTCTGCTCGATAAATTCCCCTTATTTACATGTATTTTTAATAACGTACGTGAAACTACTAATGTAACATGAGGGTGTATAATATGGCAAAATGTGCACAAGGCACGATAGTTGATTTTTCTTAGCTGAAATAATCTGAATTTTGCTAACTGAGTGTTATTCTGTCTTCCTAACTAAGGAAAATAAAACAACGGAGATTCTGCTTTTATTTTTCGTGAAAGTAGTGTAGGTTTTTGAGAAATAATTTCCTCTCTTGGTAAAATAAATGTAGGCCTCAGCAAATGTTTGTTAGGGGATGTACTGCTGTGCTCCTGCGCTTTCTGCCCTTGACGAAAATTTAACTGATACTTCCTTAGAATAAAGAAGCTGTATAGTTCTTTCCTCTCTAGGTGAGGATTGTATGTAACTATTGCTAGATTTATTATACAAATAAATCTAGGTTCTTCCTTCTTCCTCTCTTGGAAGTTGTACAATTTTAGACAAAGTGTGTTTAGAAATATTACTTAGGTCATTGCCATCAGACAGCCACAGCATTGTGTTTTGCCAATGAAAATATTTGTAGTGAGTAGAGAAATTAACATTTTACCTAAGGAAAGGGAGTTGCGCACTATAAAGATTCCGGTGAGAAAATGCTCCGCGCCTTGTTCACAAGATTCGTGACCTGTGCTGCGTTCATGGTATGCTGCCTGCAGTGCTGATTCCTGATTCTCTGGCTGGCAGATCCTGCAGCTCCAAAGAGACTTTTCGGAGACTTTGCACATCATCCGCTGATGGTGCTGCCCTTGCTATACTTTAACAGCCGTGGAGTTAGCCTTTCAAACTAATTGCACTTTGTGCATTAGTATTTCATCTATAAATGAGCTGTTGTTTCACTGGTGCTTTTCCTTTTCCTCCCACCGCTCTATACCTGATTTTCTGATGTTTATTGAATGATCTGTGATGATTAGTGTGAATCTATACTGTATTCTATGAACCAATTTATGACATTCGAAATGTAATGTGTTTATGTTTGACCATTCATGTTATTGCTTAGTCCCTTTTAGCTCCACCAAAGATTCATCGGAGAACCTTTGATATTATAATTGTGGGACAAATGACTTTTGGGCCCGTCATTAGAGTTACGCTTCTGATCATATTATAATGGTTGGTGTGGATACATAGCTAACAGAAAAATTCCCTAACGTTTCAGCTGCATCACTTTCAGTACCTCTGCTCGCCTCCGTGAGGCACTCAGATGCCCACGTGGGTCAGAGTTTGGGGAGGGTTGTTGTTGTAGGTCTAGTCGTTTTACTACTGCCCTCATGTTATTGGTCACAGGGCTCGTGCAGCTGTACAATTTTGACAGTATATAAGTGACGTCAGCGCCACAGCCGGCACTGACAGTTATTTCTGTTTACCCTGTCGGTCACCTGTTTCCTCTTCCCCAAGCTCCGTTCATAAGAATAAACTTTACATTAATAACTTCATTCCTGTGAGCGTGTATTCCTTCCACACTACAATTTGGCGACGAGGATGGGATCGGTAATCGGATTCTGAAATTGTCGGAGCTTGCGGAGGAGAATTTCAGAAGAATTCTAATTTACTTGAGGCAAGTTATTGATACTCTTAATTTCAAAAGAGTTTTCAGGTTCTTAATTCTTCTCTCATTATTTTTGAGAGTGCCGTCGAGAAGATCTAAAACGTATGTCAGCTGAGCGGAGGTGTTCGGGACGCAACGTTTATAAGAAACAAGAGCAGCTGTCGGAAGCAGTCTTTCAGGCAAGTGTGGATGTTTTCAAGTGGCTGTTGTGTTTAACTTTGTCTAAAGCCGTTTTTCGTGCATTTCAGCGCGATTGAAAACTGAATCGATGCCGGTGAGGTAAGAGTGACAGAACCAACTGGCAACTGTCAACGGCAAGCTGACGTCAGCGCGTCACTCACAGCTGGTCATTCCACTGCATCGGCTGAATGCGTGAGGCTGCGCGAGCGCGTCATCACGCAGATTTGAGTACGTGCCGCCATTTTAGTTGGAGTTTTCACTCCGAGTTGCCGATTTGAAGTAAACGTCGGATAGAAGGTATGAACAAAATTTTCATGTACAATTTATCAAAAGTTAACGCTGATTGTGGCAGGTGCATTTAAAACACTATTTCTTCATGTAAAAGTTTCATTTCTTCATCACAATAGCGTGGTTCATAAAAAGAGACCTGTGAGGAGGATAGGGTTCAGATGGCAAATGAAAGCAATTTCTGTGCCCCAGCACATTTTCTGGAGTCACCAGGTAAGCCAGTCATGTCATGGAAAAACTGGCATTTGATAACTACTTGGTAGCTATAAATGGCAAAAGATTTGAACCAGAATGCAAAAAAGCTATTCTATATGGGTTACTAGGGGTTACTGGTCGAGAAATGTTTTATAGTTTACCAGAATACGAACCTGCACCTGGACAATTTATTCCTCTCGACGAGTTCCAAGAAGCTGTGAAGAGACTGGAAAGACAGTTTGATGAGGAGGAAAACATAATGGTGGGCAGACATCGATTTGCTATGAGAAAGTAATCGGAGTCTGAGAATGTAGAGGAATATATCGGCAGTTTAAGGGTATTGGCTGCCAAATGTGGGTTTGGTGACAGGGTTGATGAATATTTATGCGATCAATTTGTTTTTCATTGCCATGAGATCAAGATTCAAGAGCGGTGGTTAGCATGCAAAAATCCTTCTTTGTCCGAAGTCATAGACATTGCAAAAGGAATTGAACGTTCTTTGGAGTGCAGAAGAGACTTAGACAGGTCAAGTGTGTCAACCAATGCTAATATTTCATATGTCAATGACAGAAGAAAAAAAGAATATAATGTTGGCCGTTATGTCAAGTCTAATTCAGTGGTTAATTCTGCAAATTTTGTATGTTATAGATGTGGTTCGCACAACCACAAAGCAGATTCCGTGAACTGTCCAGCTACGGGGAAAAGATGTACAAGATGCCAGAAAGTAGGGCACTTCGCTAGCGTGTGCGGAAATTTGGGCCATAAAAGAGTAGAAAGAGCAAAAGTAAATGTGATAGAAGAATTTGACGAGGATATGTGCTCGAATATTACATTAGCGCTAGGTGACAGTGACAATTGCATAAAAGGTCCGATAGGTACTGCACACGTAGGCGAGGTGGAACTCAGTATCATGGCAGATTCTGGGTCACCTATCACAATTGTTTCAGATAAAAAATATCTGAAGTACTGGCCCAATACAGATTTGTTATCGCCAGACGTCAATCCCAAGGCATTTGGAGAACATGACATAAACATGTTTGGGTATTTTATTGATGTTTTGAACATTAAAGGCAGATGCATCGAAACAAAAATTTATGTAGCAGAAAAGGGCAGAGATATAGTGGGATGGAGAGATCTTGCAAAATTAAAAATAATCCTCAAACCAGGGGCTGAGGATCCCATCGTATTAGATGAAGGCTTTGTATCTCTCATTACTGTTCCAACAGAGTCCAAAAGCTATGGTTCAACAGAGTCAGAAGGTGAATTATCCACTATATTGAGTAAGTATAAGAAATTATTTGAAGAACGCATAGGTTGTGTGAAGGGATTCATGCACAGTATAGTACTCAAAAAAGATGCGTCACCTGTAAAACACAAAGTAAGACCGTTACCCTTATTGGTTAAGGAGGAGTTACGGTTGTTGTTAGAAAAACTTGTTAAAGAAAAAGTAATTGAACCTGCAGATTCAGCAGAGTGGGTTTCAGGGATAGTTTTGATTAAGAAGAAAAATGGTGAGTACCGTTTGTGTGCCGATTTAAGATCATTAAATAAGAACATATTGGTAGATTGTTTCCCGTTACCAAGGATTCAAGAGATTTTAGCCAACACCTCTGGATCCAAATATTTTTCATTAATAGATCTTAAATCGGCATACCACCAGGTAAGGCTGGATGAAAAATCCAAAATGTTAACCACCTTCATCACTCCCCTGGGAGCGTTTAGATATGTTTGTCTGCCTTTCGGATTGGCATCTTCTGCCAGTGTTTTTCAGAAGTTAATGGAGAACATGTTCGGCGGAAGTGATGGAGTGCAGAAGTTCCAGGACGACATATTGGTTCACGCAGAGTCGGAAAGCAAGCACAACGAGATCTTGGACACAGTATTAAACAGGTTACAAGAGAGAGGTATGACAGTTTCGAGAGATAAATGTAAATTTTTAAAAACTGAGTTTGAGTATTTAGGTCATGTACTCAGTGCCGAAGGCATCAAACCAAAACTTAATCTCGTACAAGCAATAACCGATGCACCCAATCCTTATAATAAGGACGCACTCAGGTCGTTCTTAGGTCTTAGCGAGTACTACTCCAGGTTCATTGAGAGTTATGCTAGAATGGTGGAAGCATTAAGGGCACTTTTGCGCAAAGGACAGAATTTTAATTGGGAAGTGCAGCATGATGTGGCTTTCAAGGAGGTAAAAGAAGCGATTGTTAAGGCACCCACATTGAAACCTTTTGATTCACAGGGTTATAATGTCATTACAGTTGACGCAAGTTCAGTGGGAATTGGTGAAGTTTTTACCCAGAAAGTAGGTAAGCATACCCATACAGTTGCTTTCATTTCTCCAAGATTAAATGACACCGAGAAGAATTACAGTACTATAGAAAGAGAGGCACTAGCCTGTGTTTGGGCAGTTGAGAAGCTAAAAATTTACATTTGGGCAAAGAATTCGAGTTAATCACAGACCACAAACCCCTTATATATTGTTCGATGGATATGGTAGGGGCAATGGGAGAGCTTCGTCTAGGTTGGTGAGATTGTTGGCCAGGCTACAGGAATATAATTTTGCTATTAAACATATTTCGGGCAGGTGCAACATCAGAGCGGATTTTCTTTCCCGGTTGCCTACAGAATGTCAAGATAATCAAATAATTGAGGAAACAGAGTGTGTGGTGTCTAATGCAGATGTTATACAACAGACCAATATGACCATTTCAAACGAAGAGTGGGTTGAAGCCATGGAAAAAGATGTAATTTTGTCTAAAGTTAAGAAATATATGTCCACTTCATGGCCTCCCATACGTAATCTTTCATCTGATCTTAGAACATTTGTGCAAGTGGCCAATGAATTGAATATTGTGAAAGGGTGTATCAGAAGAGGTGATTTGCTTGTTCCCCCCCACCAGTGTTAGGAACAGGATCATAGACATGGCGCATAAAATGCATTTGGGAGCCACCATGACTAAAAGACGTCTCAAAGAACATTACTGGTGGCCCGGCATGGACCTTGATGTGAACTTATTTGTGGAAAAGTGTGCTGCCTGCACAAAATCGGACAAACATTGGAAGTTGAGGACTCATGAGATGCAGTTAGTTTCCATCCCAAGTTTAGCATGGTGTAAAATTGCCATTGATATGGCAGGACCATTCCAACGGCTTGGACAGGATGATAAATTCATAATTGCAGTCAGTGACTACTATTCGAAATGGATATACCACAGATTTGTCAGCCCTATAGATTCTGATACAGTCATTGATTTTCTACGCATGTGTTTTGACATAGAAGGTAGTCTACGTATTATTGTTTCAGACAATGGTAAACAACTTACGTCAAGCAGAATTACAGAGTTTTTCAAATCACATGGAATTACCCAGGAGAAAACTCCGTTATATTCTCCTAAATCTAACGGTCAAATTGAACGAGTCAACAGGTTCCTCAAGGAAGGTATACAACTTGCCCGGCATCAAACCTACCAGTGAAAGACTTCATAAGAGAAAGGGTGTTTACTTATAACATAACGCAAAACTCAGTCACAGGTTTTTCACCTTTCTTTTTGTTGAGGGGAAGGAGATGCGACCACGACATTACCCCCAAGTTTCTATTGTCAGGGAACGAATTGCCTCCCTCCATCATTATAGATGATGAACAATTGCATGTTAAGAAAAAAATAAATGAGTGTCAATTGAAAAGTAAACAATATCATGACAAGGTGCATAGGGCCATCAACAAAGAGTTTCTTAAGGGAGATTGGGCATTAGCCACTAAGCCAGGTCATCAAGTCAAGGGTGAGTCTAGATACTTTGCCCCTGAAGAGGTGGTGGAAGTCTCAGAAAGTGCAGTTTGCCTCAGGCATTCGGGGTGGCGCAATAAAAGTGATGTGGTCAGAATTAGCAAACAGCAAACCTAAGTGTGGCATAGTAGTCAAATTGATGAAAGATGCTACAATGATGAATATTCATGGTTAAATATGTTTAATGGTAATGAAGCAGGTATATCTACCACCAATGCAGACAATTCAAGTAACAATGCTGTCTGTCAGAGTGAGGGTGAAAGTAGAATCGACTACAGTCAAAATGATTTGTGTGATCATTACAATGAACCTGTAAATGACAAGGAAGATTGCAAGCAATTTGAAGTCAGTGACAATGTAGTCAGTAATGATCCTCCCTATGTTGCAGAAGGATCTTCTGATGAAGTCCGTATGCATGGAGGTTGGCAGGGAACATGTACCAGGTCTGGTAGAATTGCAAAACTGCCCAGTATGTACAAGGAGAATGATGTGAGTTAAAACTTCCTTTCGAAAGGGAGATGTTGTAGGTCTAGTCGTTTTACTACTGCCCTCATGTTATTGGTCACAGGGCTCGTGCAGCTGTACAATGTTGACAGTATTTAAGTGACGTCAACGCCACAGCCGGCACTGACAGTTATTTCTGTTTACCCTGTCGGTCACCTGTTTCCTCTTCCCCAAGCTCCGTTCGTAAGAATAAACTTTACATTAATAACTTCATTCCTTTGAGGGTGTATTCCTTCCACACTACAGTTGTCTCTCCATTTCAGGTTTGCGGAGATGCTGAGGTCGGGCTCCCCGGCTATTAGCAGCTATTAGTCTCATAGGTCCCTGAGCAGGCACAGATTACCCCCAAGGTATGCGGGTCGGGCTCACCACTGTTACTGCAGAGAGTGATGTGGGCTATGTGAGATGGTGGCGGAGTTATCTGTAAGCTGCACTAGGCCTCTGCTGCATTAAGGCAGGGGCAGGGAAGTCAAATGCCCCCCCCCTCACAGTTACAGGAGGGATTCATCAATACTCTGTCGTCTGCCACTAAATTTGTTTGCGGCTCCTGTGCTGTTGATGGTGCTGGAAGGCCTACGGGGAAGCAGAGAGTAGGCAAAGCATGTCCTACTCTATTTATGCATAGGCTACATTCCCCTAGTATCATAATTTTGTTGTTATTCTAGGAATGTTAAACCTTGACAATGGCAGCCATCTCAGTCCATCCAAATGCCACTGCAATTATATTGCTCCTTATGGGGCAGGGGTGAATGTAAAGTGTGTTGCCAGCAGAAGATTCAGTCCTGACAATCCTTTGCATGCTCTGTGACTTTCCAACCCCTCTGACTCGACCCCCATAACAACACCTTCAGGTGGGATGGAGGGTCTCCGATTTTGCCTTCCATTGTTAGCAAATCACAACGGACAACTGGGTCATCCAGATCATCCACTTAAGTTATGCTCGTCGTTTCCTGTCCTTCCCTCCATGCCACCCCCTTCAGTTTTACACTGCTCACCTGCTCATAGCTCTTTCCTAGAGGCAGAAGTCCTTCTCTTAGTGGACAAGGGGGCCATATGGGTGTTGTCTATGGAAGACAGAGATACAAGACTTTATTTCCCTTTGTTCTTGGTCCCCGAGAAGGACTGGATCATATTTTGGATTTTTGCCCTCCGTATCTGTTCATCTGGCATTAGTGCATCTCCCTGAACCTCCAGGGCACCTATTTCTTATTCTCCCAACCCAAATGCACTATATCAGGTTCACAGTGGGATTCCAATACTACCATTCTTCAGTTCTTTCCTTTGGATTTGTGACTTCTCAATGCACCTTTACGAAGTTGCTGGAGGTTGTCGCAGCTTCATGCGGCAATCAGAAGTCAATGTATTTCTGTATTCAGACTGACTGGTAACGGTGGAGTCTTGGTGCTTGGCCGGGACCATCTCTAGCACGCTATGACACTTCTACATGACCTGGGCTTTATCCTCAATGGCCAGAAATCTCACCTCACTCGCACACAGAGGATGACCTTTATCGGGTGGTGCTCAAAACAAACCTCATGAAGCCCTTTCATCGTCCACTATATTCAGGTATTGATTCCCCTGTAACTGATTCAAGCTCATATCACAGTCCTGCAAGTTTTGTTCTACCTATAGGATCTGAGGAGGCCTCAAGTTGCATGTGAGGAAGCAGTGACTGGAATAGTTAGGAATTATCTCTGCTCAGGTGCAAATCTTCCAGTCCATGCCTCTGGATCTGCACTGGTGGATGGACCCCCCCCAACCATCTGAAGGATTACCCATTCCGCCCTCCACTGGCGTTTAAGCTACCAATGTCTCTGATTCCCCCTCGCTGGCTGACATGGAAGCATGTGGTCTTTGGTCTGGTCAGATCAGGGCCTGAACATGAACCTGGTTGAGCTTGAAAGTCCATGTTAGTGTGAACGAATTTTTCCCTTCCATCGCTGGGGCCATCATTCAGATTCTGTCAGCCAGCACCACTACGACCCATTATATCAGCAAATATGGCTGATGTGGGGTCATGGACCATTCAGTTGGAGTGCAGATGTCCTCATTTTTCTCCTGTGGGATAATCACGAGTTGGATGTACACCCTGAGGATATGGAGGCAATCTTCCTTGCATTGTGCTTTTGTTTTCCTTTGTGGCTCTCTTTACCATGAGCAGATCAGGTAGTATCCTCAGTTGTGTGCCATATATTTCTTGCCGGATGGTTCATAGAGAATGCATTCACCTTCAGCTTAGGGCTGGCTATATATATTTACGCCACTGTCCAAAGGTCTGCAGACAGCACATGAGGATCAAGTGCAGCTGATTATAATTGCCCCAAACTTGATGAGGAGCATCTGGTATGCTAATCTGTTGATGCACAGTGTTTTACCACTCCATATCCTTCCCCACAGAGCAAACCTGCAGCAGGATGGTGAGAGCCGCCAATCCAGGCTCCACGTGCTGTGGCTGCCCATATGGCGATTGAGTGGTGCCAGATAAAATTAATTTGTCTTCCTCATGATGTCAACAAATAAGTCTTGACTGCCATGAAGCCTGCCGCCAAATGTATCTACACAAGCCTGTGAAAAAGTGTGTGTCGTTATGTGAGTCTGAAGACATTGATCCTTTTAGATCTCTCCTGACCTAAGCTTGTGATTTGTCTTGTTTCTTGCATAGTATGGTCTGCTGGTAGGTACAGTTAAAGGCTACCTGACAGCTCTGTCTGCATTTGCATTTTCTTGTCCTACCTCCCTGATTAAATTACCTTGACTAGGGATGCATTTTCTGCAAGGTGACCTTTACTTGTTCCTTCCCTCTCCATTTATCATTCATCAGTGGGGTTTGAACCTTGTTTTGTCTTTCTTTTTGTCATGTGAGTTTGAGCCAATGTTCAGTTCCCAGTTTGACTTCTCAATCTAAAAATGGTTATGTAGGTAGGAATTACTTTCACTCGGAAGGTTCAAGAACTTCTGCCCCTTTTGGTGCTTCCACCCTTAATACTTTTCTACCAGGACAAGTGAGCTTTCCTAGAGCTAATGAAAATGCCGAGGTGGTGACCATGCACACCATTTTGCTTTGAGTCTTCTTTTGTGGCATAATCAGCTATGGCAAAGCCAAGAATGGTCCTCTGGAGGGTTTTCTTGCTTATTCCACCAGGGCCATGATCTCTTTCACTTCCCTTTTCAGAAATCTCCATTTTGCTGACATCGCAAGGCCATTATGTCTTTGTGCTTACAAACTATTGCAAAGCATGCCTGCCTGTCTCACATCTTAGGGTGGAGGGTACTTTTTTCTAAGCTGTGTTGCAAGATTTTGTCAGTTAACCTTTACTACTCAGTTACAACTCCCGGAGGAGTACCTGTTTTTAGCTCATTCATTAGCCGAGTAATCAGCAGGAAATTGCATAGCATACATGCTTTTGATAATGATGTTTTTGGTGGATACAAAGAGATCGATTCAATAAACTAAGCCTATATGTGTAGATTTGCTACAAGTAAATAAACTTTTGACACTTCTGAGTAACTTTACTACTTTTGGCTATTCGCCATTTATGAATCTACAGCTACGCAAAAGTGTTTGACATACATGCCCCCACCCCCGGAAATATGGTGGAGTCAGTAAAAACATCAAATATACAACCATAAAGTTACTGTTGGTAGTAACTTTATAACTGCATTTGATGTTCCGCATACTTGACAGAGACCTCTGCAACCAGGGAGGAGATCTCCTTATGGTTAAATACTGAGAGAATGATATAGTTTAATAAACTTGGCAAAAAAGTAGAAAAATATATTTACATTAAATATTAATATCAATGGATTGTATACTTAGTTACTTATGCCTACTGCCTCTCCTGGCCTCTCAACCAGGCCTTTCCGGTCATCCCTGTCTTGGGTTTTTCTTTCAATCTGCCTCCAGATGTAGTCCATCTCCTTGCAATCAGCTCTGAGGCCTCGGTCCCGGATGTTTCTTGGCCTTCCTGTTTTACTTTTCTCTTGAGGGTTCCATGTTAGGACTTGCCTGGTGATGTTTGACATATGCTTGTTGAGGATGTGACCTATTGAGCCCCAGTGTCTTTTCATGAGCTATTCATGGGCAGGGAGTTGGGAAATCTTCTGCCCTAGGGCATTGTTGCTGATGGTGTTTGGCCTGCAGATTTGGAGGATTTTCCTCAAACAGGTGTTGATGAAGATCTGGGCCTTGTTGGTGGTGGTCACTGTTGCCCTTAAGTTTCGGCTCCCTACAAAAGGACCAACTTTGTTTTGGTGTTAAAAAGCCTGATCTTGGTTTGCAGCCTTAGGTCCTTAGAGCTCCAGATCTATTTTAACTGGTTGAAGGGAGCCCTTGCTTTGCTTATTCTTGCCTTGAAGTAGGCGTCTGTGCCACCCTGCTTGTCTATGACACTGCCCAAGTAGGTGAAGACCTCAACCTCGTCCAATGCACCATCTGCAAGGGTGGCCGGCAGGAAGAGGAAAGGCGAGAGCAAACAACCCTGGTGCACTCCAGTCCTTACTTGGAATGCTAGTCAAGTCAAGTCAAAGTCAAGTCAAAAGATTTATATAGCGCGCTAACATACCCGGAGGGTCTCAAGGCGCTTGAAGAGGGTGGGGAATTACTTGTCGAATATCCAAGTTTTAAGTTGCTTTCTGAATGCTAGGTGGTTCTGAGTGAGACGAAGGTGAGTGGGGAGTGAGTTCCAGGTTTTAGCTGCGAGGTAGGAGAAGGATCTACCTCCCATGGTGGTTTTGTTGATGCGAGGTACGGTAGCAAGGGCTTGGTTGGAGGATCGTAGCTGGCGGGAGGGGGTGTAGAAGGAAAGTCGTGTGTTGAGGCATTCGGGTCCAAGTTCGTAAAGTGCTTTGTGTGCGTGGGTTAGGAGGCGGAAAGTGATCCTCTTATTGACGGGAAGCCAGTGGAGGTTTTTCAGGTGACTAGAGATGTGGTCTTTACGCGGGATGTCTAGTATGAGTCTGGCTGATGCGTTCTGGATGCGTTGGAGTTTTTTCTGGAGTTTTGCAGTGATACCGGCGTATGGGGTGTTTCCGTAGTCCAGGCGGCTTGTAACCAGTGCATGGGTGATCGTTTTTCTTGTTTCGGTGGGGATCCAGCGAAATGTTTTTTTGAGCATGCGAAGAATGTTGAAGCAAGATGATGAAACGGCGTTGACTTGTCTGTTCATAGAGAGTGAGGAGTCCAGGATGACGCCCAGGTTCCGTGTGTGGTCCGTCGGGATGGGTGCTTTTCCAAGGGCCTCTGGCCACCAAGAGTCATCCCAGGCGGAGGGGGAGGTACCTAAGATCAGGACTTCTGTTTTGTCTGAGTTCAGTTTCAGACGGCTGTGCTTCATCCACTCGGCAACTTCTTTCATTCCTTCATGTAGGTTGGTTTTGGCGGTGTTAGGGTCTTTGGTGAGTGAGAGGATCAGTTGAGTGTCGTCGGCGTAGGAGATGATGTTGAGGTTGTGTTGGCGTGCGATGGCCGCGAGGGGGCTCATGTATACGTTGAAGAGGGTGGGGCTGAGTGAGGATCCTTGTGGTACGCCGCAGATGACTTCAGTGGCCTCTGACTTGAATGGTGGGAGGCAGACTCACTGGGTTCTTCCGGTGAGGAATGAGGTGATCCAATCCAGTGCTTTTCCTTGGATTCCGATGTTTCTGAGGCGCTGTAGAAGGGTGCTATGGCAGACTGTGTCGAAGGCTGCGGAGAGGTCGAGGAGGATGAGGGCGACTGTGTCTCCATTGTCCAGTAGAGTTCGAATGTCGTCTGTTGCTGCGATGAGGGCGGTCTCCGTGCTGTGTTTGGCTCGGAAGCCGGACTGTGAGGAGTCGAGGGATTTGTTGGTTTCGAGGAAGGCGGCGAGCTGGTTGTTGACAGCTTTCTCAATGACTTTGGCCGGGAATGGAAGGAGCGAGATGGGGCGGTAGTTTTTTAGTTCGGTGGGGTCCGCTGTGGGTTTTTTCAGAAGGGCGCTAAGTTCTGCGTGTTTCCAGCTTTCCGGGAAGGTGGCAGAGTTGAGGGAGCAGTTGATGACGTCTCGGAGGTGTGGTGCTATGATGGAGTCTGCTTTGTTGAAGATGTGGTGAGGGCAAGGGTCTGTGGGGGATCCTGAGTGGATGGAGTTCATCAGGTGGATGGTGTCCTCAGTGGAGATTGGGTTCCAGTCATTAAGGATGTTCAAGCCGGGTGAGGGTCCTGCAGAAGGTTGGGTGGGTTGGTCTCCGGGTCGGTTGTCGAAGCTGTTGTGGATGTCTGAGATTTTGTTGTGGAAGAACGAAGCTAGGAAGTCGCAGAGGGCTTGAGAGGGGGTGATGTCGTTGGAGTTGGCTGAGGGGTTGGTAAATTCTTTGACGATGTTGAATAATTCCTTGCTGTTGTGGGCGTTGTTATCTAGTCGGTCTTTGAATGCGGCTTTCTTGGCAGACCGGATTAGTTGGTGGTGTATGCGGGTGGCGTTTTTGAAGGCGTCCCTGGTGCTGGTGTTTGGGTCTTTTTTCCAGGCCTTCTCGAGGGAGCGACAGAGTTTCTTCGATTTCTTAAGATCATCGTTGAACCAGGAGGCGTTTTTGCTGCCTAGTTTGATTTGACGTTTTTTCAACGGTGCTAGGATGTCGGCGCTGTTGGATAGCCATTGGGTGAGGTTAGTGGCTGCTTGGTCGGGGTTTGAGGAGTGGGCTGGGGGGTTTTGAAGAAGCGATGAGGAGATCTGGTCGATGGTGATTTTGTTCCAGTTTCTTCGCAGAGTGGGTTGAGGATGGTTGTGAGTTGTGGTCTTATTGTAGATAAAGTGTACGCAGCTGTGGTCCGTCCAATGGAGAGTTGTGGTGTGACTGAAGGAGACATGTTTGCTGGAGGTGAAGATAGGGTCGAGTGTGTGACCAGCGATGTGGGTGGGCATAGTGACAAGTTGTTTGAGTCCGAGGTTGGTGAGATTGTCCAGAAGGGAGGTGGCGTTGCTGTCATTGCTCTTTTCCAGGTGAAAGTTGAGGTCTCCCAGTAGAATGTATTCCTCGGAGGGGAGGGCATGTGGGGTGATAAAGTCAGTGATATCGTCGCTGAATTGTGCACGGGGTCCTGGAGGTCGGTAGAGGAGGGTGCCTCTGAGTGTGGTCTTGGGGTCGGTGTGGATCTGGAAGTGAAGGTGTTCGGCGCTGGCAAGGTTGACGTCTGAGCTGGTTGAGATGCAGATGGAGTTCTTATGGACGATGGCGATGCCTCCTCCTGTTTGGCCGGTGCGGTCCTTACGGATGATCTTGTATCCTTCCGGGATGGCAATGGTGATGTCTGGGGGTGAGGAGGCGTTCATCCATGTTTCTGTTAGGAAGGCGACGTCCGGAGAAATGGTGTCTAGTAGGTTCCAGAGGTCGATGGCGTGTCTGTGGACTGAGCGGGTGTTGAGCAGGATGCATTTAAGGTGGTTGGAGTCAGATATCTGTTTTGTGTTCGTGGATGAGGAGTTTTTCTTGGTGCCGTCGAACTTGCAGGAATAGCATGTGAAGGGTCCATGGGTGTGTCCAGGAGCGGCTTGGGCGCAGTTGGAGAGTCGGCCGGGGTTAAGGGCTAGGAGGGAGGAGGCGTCGTATGTTATGCAGGAGGGGTGGGTGGTACGAGGGCCAGGGGGTCTGGCGCTGGCCGCGGTCCAGGCGCGGACGGGCATAGACGGGCTTACCTTTGGCGCACCTTCGGCGCGGCCGTAGCGCGTGGACGCTGCGCGTTGGTGCATCTGACATAAGTGGAGAGGTGGAGGGGGGCGGAGCGTGGGAGGGGGAGCAGGGAGGCGGGAGCGTAGGGGGAGGGACGGGCTGCAGGCACAACAAAATGGACGAGGAGACAACAACAGGACCGGGTAATGCGAGCTGGCGGTGGAAGACGGGCACAATGTCAATTAAAAACACAATGAAAGCAATGCGGAGCGTTCCCAGATGGAAAAATGCTACACAGGCCAGGCAATGCGGATATTTCACAGTTAACTATTCTGAGCAAACAAAGCAATGCAGAGCGCTACGCAGCGGAGCGGGTGTGGAATCAATTAAAACAAGTTTACAATTAAGCATACAAAGCAATGCAGAGCGCTACGCAGCGGAGCGGGTGTAGACTCAAATAAAACAAGTTTACAATTAAGCATACAAAGCAATGCAGAGCGCTACGCAGCGGAGCGGGTGTAGACTCAATTAAAACAAGTTTACAATTAAGCATACAAAGCAATGCAGAGCGCTACGCAGCGGAGCGGGTGTAGACTCAATTATAATAAGTTTCAAGTATGGCAGTGGTGGGGGAGCAGCGCTACGATACCAGAGGTAGCGCTATGGATTCAGGAGGAATGGTGGAGCAACCGCTTCACACGAGGTCACACTGAGTTGTCCTCTATGTACTATCTTGCAGGTCATACTCTCATAAGAGTCCCTGATGATTCTTACAGGTTTACCTGGCACACTGTGGTGAAAGAGGAGTTTCCAAAGTGTTATTCTGTCCACACTGTCAAATGCCTTCAATGGATTGTATATATTTAAAAATTGTAGATTGCTATGTACAATGTGTTGCATTAATAAACTAATTTTAAAATACAAAATTTAATATTTTGACTATATTAACTTAAAATAAAGTTATTTTTCTGAAGTTTAAATTGAAAACCCCACATAAATGAAAACAAAATATATTGGTTAATTATGTACATGTATTATGTATTTTCATATTTTAAAAGTGCTGTATAGAATTAAATATAATTAATTTACACATTTGTAATAAATGCTAAAGTTGCATTATTTCTTTAATTTAAATGTTAATTCAATATTGTTAAAAAAATGTATTATCTTTTAAATCAGATAACATTTAGTTATAATTTTAAATAGCTTCAATAATTTAATTTATGTTATCATTACTTCCATGAATTTTTATTTTAAGTCCCTACTGCCATTATTTTCTATGGGAGGGTGCTGCAGTACCAGTGGTTGGTCATATATTGCGCTGCACTTACTCCAGCTCTAAGCTGAAGTACATTTACAACAGTTTTAGATAATTTGTGGCTGCAGCTCTAATGGAAGGGCAATTTGTGAAAGCTTTGAGTTTACAAGTTTTTTAGATGGGTGCACCCCCCTTTCTAAACCCCTCTCTAACCCGCACTAACCCCCTCCTTACTCCACCTTTAACCCCTTCCACTTTAGTACCAAGTATTCCACTTTTTCCAGGCATTCCTCTCTGTCCCTCCCACATTTACTACTAGAACATAGGCATATGTGTGTAGAGATCTCCACAGTCAGGGTAGAGATCTCTGTACAGAAAATAGGAGAAGCTTAGGAGGCAAAGACTACATGCAGAATGTGAATATCATTTTGCAGTTCATTAGTATTCCTACTGTAGAAAGTACTACACATATTACAAAATATAGCTTGTGAATACACCCCATAATTTTCCCACATATTCCTCACCACATGAGTAGTCCTTTAAGGGTATTCATAAGGTAAGGAAAAATACTTTTAAAGAAAAAATATTAGTAGCAGAATGCAATGTTAATGACGTAATAGTACTCTCTATTGACCCATCAACTACCTAATTTGAACCTCCTGTTCATTTCATGGATCCAGGAACGGTACCGAACAGTGGAGTAAGCAATCCATCTGTCACTCCCAATCTGAATCTCCTTTTTTGGAACATTGCCAGTATCTCTAATAAAATTAACAATATTAATTGGGTAAATATAATTGCATGCCATCAGATTGTGCGCCTTAAAGAGATATAGTCCTTTACCAACCTACATGTGAATGTTTTTTCCAGTTACCACCCCTGCTATCCCATCAACATCTGATTATCACAGTGGTGGACTGTTATTGTTAATCAGTATAACCACAAAGGCCAAGATATCAAAGATATTTTTGAATTCTGCTTATTTCCATATAATATGTGCATCATTTGCTGAGTTGCCGCTTGTGGTGCTCATTCATTTTTACCACAATAACTTTGACAATAAAAATGTATTAATTGTAGAGTCCCTTGATCATGCATTTACCAAGGTACTAGAAGGTCTACAAGAAAATTATGTCATAGTATGGAGAGGTGATTTTAATTCTAGATTGCTCCCCATCTTAAATGATCTTGTGTGTGGTACAGGGGATAAGGAATCAGCAAATCATTCACACTTAGATCAGAGTCCTTGTGGTGACATACCAAATCAGCTGATTGTGGCTCATAATCCCATTTTTAGTATGGGCTTGGCTGGGCATGAGGACACTGGGTAGGTAACGTTCACGGGGAGAGGCAATAGGAGTCTGATTGATTACATTGCACAAAGGAAGGTCTCCAGGTTCTCCATTGTGCAAAGCTATATGAATGATCACAACCCGTTAGTATTGAATTTGTCTCTAGGGCTGTTGTCTCTAGGGCTACCGACACCAGTTTTTAACCTTGTGGATCCCCCAATTGAGTACACTTGGGATGGAGGTTTGTGATGCAAATGGCAGTATGTTGATGCTGGGGAACTTTTGTCCTCCTTAGCTCGGGAAAAAATGGAAGGAGTCCATTAAGGTGTGATTGAGTTATCAACCTGGCCCATCAGACACATTGGGGGCTTATGCTGGGCTATGTAAAGGAGGAACTGAGCTGATGATGTTACCACAGTTACAAGGGGGGGAAGGCTAAAGCACAAGAAGTGATTTGACAGATCCTATTCACAAGAGCACAGTAGCCTTTGTAGGGCCGCTAAAAGGTCACGGAGTGACAGAGAAGAAGTGAAGGCTTGTAGAAAACATTATAAAGATATGATTAGAGCAAGGAAGGGGGGCGTGGCTTGGGCGCCGATGGTGAAGGTCACATAAACGCTTGGCTCCGCGATCGAGCCTTGAATTATCCTGCAGAACTGCCTCTGGACACCCCCAGAGCATCCTATCAGCTGGGGGAAGGGACTCCCCCACCGAGAACCCGCCGATCAAAGCCTAATTGCCCCCGTGGCTCTAGAGGAGACCGCTGCCAAGTTGCCCGGGGTGCACTGGCGAGCGAAATTAACATGGCGGCTGCTGACCCGCATTGCGCCCACTGACGGCCGGAGATCGCGGAGGACGCTGCGGTGCCCGGAGCGCCTGCCTGCTACTGCTGAGGAGCTGTGACTCGGGAGTAGATCGGGGGACTTATGGGGCACGCTACGGCCTGCCGCCGTGATTCCTAGCTGACGACCTTACTGCCGACGGCCGCGGAGACCCGCTTGCATCACCGGCGGGAAACACATGGAGCGGAGAAGGCTGGGGCAGCGGCGGAGGAGCTCCCGACTCTAGGGAAGTGTCCCACCCATTCCCTGGCCCTGTGACATGTGAGTGACAGTGAGTGCCTTCTGCCCTTCCCCCCTGCCTGAAGCTGGACTGTTCGGCGGCCTACATAGGGGGAGCGTGTCCATGCTCTGCGCTCCAGCCGCGGTGGCGGTGATCTGTGCGAGAGCCCTGCACAACGGGCCGCTGTTGGCGTCGTCTCGGGTTCCCCGGATGTCCTGCGGCTCCGGCGCTGATTGTAGCAGTGCTACATGTAGAAGGACCTACTTCAGTGCCAGAGACCACACACTGCGAGGCTAGAGATCCGGCTGTGAGGAGGTTGCGGCAGAGTGCTGTGAATTGGGAAGTGCTTGCCAGCGGTCGGCCCGTGAACTGAGTGCCCGGTTCCAGAGGGAGAGATCCACAAAACCGCCCGGATCACCAGAACCTAGACGTTGGGCCCCTTCTGGGAGAACCCCCCCCCCCCCCCACCAGCGCGGCGACAAGTCGGCTCCTCGCTGCCCCCGGGATCCACTACGCGGGAGCGGAAGAGGGGGCGAAGACTGCGAAGAACCCACCGTGGTGAAGAGGCACATTAACGAGAGGAAACCCCGCCGTGAGGAGCCTGATATCATACGTCGTGGGAATCGGAGGGGGCACCCGAATACTGATTGCTGAACTTTGGGGTTCACACTGGTGACACTGTACGGCAACCTGTAAAGGAACCTGGCGACGGGGCCAGGGACACGGCCTCTACGGGCAATACTGACCAGAGGACACCTAACAGTTTGCACCACCAAGCAAAATTGGATGACTACCCACTAGTTGCGCCTAACTACCGCTAGACACCCCACACGAGCCTTCCTTCATTGCCGATCCTCGAGCCGCTGGGCCTGGCACCATCCCTGGAACGCCTATGAACTTAGAAGAGGTGGCACTACTGCTGAAGGTGCGTGAATATCCCAGCTGACGATCTGTGGGGGCTAGGAGAGACCCCTGCTGAGATAGACCGAGGGGTCCTTGGGGCTGACACTGGATAGACTGATATACTACGAGGAGACCCTTGATTATCTATTTCCTCCCGCTGCACCCTCTCTGACCTGGATGATCTAGAGTGCTGTTGACCGCGACCAACTACACCTTGGACCGCTATAGCTGACGACGGGGTGCCTGTGAACTGCTCGCCGGATCTCTGAGACTGTACTTTTGTGCCCGAGCTGCTCAAGCCCAGGTGATATCCCTGACGACCACTGGGGCGAACACCAATCGAGACAGGCTCTAGCGAGGTCTTTCTGTCCCTGGGCAGCTCCCCCTTGCCTGTCAACGACGAAATAGGACGACACTCCCGACATGGGAAAGCCTAAAGGAATCAAAGGTGTCACGCAATCTACAGAGATGCCGGACAAGGGAGACCATCCAGATTTTGATCAGCCACAAGATAACGGATACCCGTGCAGCGCTTCAACAAGATATAATGCAAGTGGCCACGGGACTCGGTTTGCTCCGAGCAGATCACGGCAAGCTGTCTGATAGGGTCAAAGAGGTGGAAGATACGGTCCACACCCTGGCGCCGGCGCAAAAGGCCCTCTCAACCACTATGACTGATGTGCTGGACCGCATAGACGCACTGGAGAAACGAGCTGAGGAAGCTGAAGGGCGCAATCGCCGGAATAACATCCGAATCGTAGGCCTGCCGGAGAAAGTGGAGGGGGGACATGGTTCGATATCTTGAAGACTGGCTCCAGACAACGGTGGCGCCGGAAGGTCTGTCCACCTTTTATACGCTGGAGCGAACGCATAGAGTCCCGTCCAGGCCGCTGCAGCAGGGCCGTCCTCCGCGTCCAGTGGTTGCACGGCTGTTACACTACCGAGACAGAGACCTGCTACTTCATAATGCTCGGCTGAACTGCCCCTTTCAGGTGGAAAACAGCAAAGTCAACATCTTCCCGGATTATACTTACGAGACGCAGCGCAGACGGACCTCCTTCCTAGCAGTCAAGAGAGAACTGAGAAGTGAGTGCATTCATTACTCCTTGTTATTCCCAGCTCGACTCCGAATAATTGTTGATGACACCACCAAATTCTTTGACGCGCCAGAAGACGTCTGCACCTGGCTGGAACTGTACAGAACCGGCAAAGACGGCTGTGGCCCGCGACCTGGAACTATATCTGAGGGATTACCGCAACGGAAATCCAGGTGGATCCGTAATCGACGTAGAGGGCTCGGGCGACCTTCATTATCGGAGGCGGCAGCGGAGCGGCAGGGAGTCCTCGAGGTGATATCTAACGTTTGGGGATCACAAGGTGCCCCATCGCTGGAGGAGGCGGAATCCTTCAAGGGTGATGACCGTTCAGACACTGAATGCTCAGAAACTGACAGTGTGCCACTACCTGTGATCACCCCAGCGACAGCTGAAGGAATACTGGATGAACAATGAGAAACCCTGGTGAGCTGCTGAGGTTCGGGCACGAACTATGGAGTACTGTTTGCTGTGAATTGAGGGAGGGAGCTACTCATTTACAGAGGGGAAACGGGTAAAGGCTTTGATGTACATAACTACTCAGGGCTCGATCGCTCACAAGGAGCCCGAGTGGGGGCGGCTTCCGCTGGTACCCAACCCCCCTCATTGTCTTTAAGGCTTACCCACGGTGACTACCGTTGGGCTAATTGACAGTTTCTTTTGGGAGTGTTTGGAAGGGAGCTAGATTGCGATCTTTAGGTCCTGTTCTGGGGAGGGGGAAAGTTTGGGGGAATTCTATAATGTTGGGAGGAGGGTATACCATCGGTGCTGAAAATTCACCATACTTGGAACACCTAAGTACTGGGTGGGGAAGTGGGAGCAGGACGTTATTGGACAATGGGTGACTTACCTAATTTGAGATGTATAACCTGGAATGTGAGGGGACTCCATACTATGACGAGACTCCACAAAATGCATGCCTATCTAGTGCGAAGGGGAGTTCAGATTGCATTATTGCAAGAAACACATTTAACGAAGACAGAGGGGATAGCCTTACAGCCCAGATGGAGGGGCCAAGTGTACAATACCTCATATTCAGCGTTTGCCAGGGGCGTTCTAATTTGGATCAGGGCTGGGGTCCCATTTCAGGTTACCAGACAGGTTATAGACCCTGAGGGGAGGTTTGTTACCATAGCGGGAAAGCTGGGAGGCAGGGACATTAACTTCTGTAGTGTGTATGCACCCAATGTGGACCAGCTGACCTTTCTTACGACACTTTCAGGGTCCCTTGCTCACTTCCTAGTAGGGCCACTGTTAATAGGAGGTGACTTTAATTCGGTACTAGATGTGACCCTCGACAGATCACATCCTCCGTTGGCGGACTCCCCAACACACCGTATTGCTAAGGGCAGACTGAAATGGCAGTCAAGATGGGGCCTATCCGATATCAGGCATGCTCAACACCTTGCGGACCCGAGATTATTCCTTTTTCTCGGGAATGCACGAGCTCCTTGTGAGGCTTGATGCTATGCTATGCTCTCCAACTCTAATACCAATGATTGTGTGAACGGAATATCTGTCGAGGACAATCTCGGATCATAATCCTCTATTGCTCGCTATGCAATGGTTCCCTAGCGCCTCCTGTGTTCCCACCTGAAGGCTACACCCGGAAACCTTGGAAGATCCACTTTTCCATGAGGCACTGGATAAGAGAATAACTCAATACTTCGAGGATAATGCTGGCACAACGAAGGCGAGAGCTACGGAATGGGATGGCTTCAAGGTGGTTGTTAGAGGGTTTTGCATAGGTAAAAAGACAGGAGTACGGAAAGTACTCTTAGACGACCTCGATAGAGCAGACAAGAAACTCCGAGAAATGGAGCTCGTGCGACCTGGCCATCCCGAGCTACAGGAGCAGATTAGTGCGGCGAAAGAAGCAGTCGCGGTTGAAACAGAACGGCTGCGCAGCTTCGACTACAAGGCAAATACAGCCAGGTCCCATGCAGAGGGTGACAAATCAGGAGCCTTATTGGCCTGGCTCACCGACCCCACGAGGAGAAACTCCCCCATAGTATCCATATGCACGGCGAGGGGTGACGAAGTATACACCCAGCCTGAGATCCTACGTGGCTTCGTAAACTATTATGAAACCCTGTATCAAAGCAAATTAATGGCCGGCACTCCGGCCATAGATAATTTTCTTACGGGGCTCCCCTTCCCAGTGTTAGACCCTGAACAAGCAAAGGACTTGGGCAAAGACATTGAGCTAGGAGAAATCCGGAGTGCAATAAAACAGATAGCACATAATAAAACCCCAGGTCTAGATGGATTGCCATGGAGTTCTATGTAAAGTACATGGATCTACTGGCTCCACAGCTGCTAGAGGTCTATAGAGAGGCGAAACAATTAGGCCATTTACCGCACTCCATGCGAGAAGCGTTGATAATCCCCCTACTTAAACCTGGTAGAGAGAGTAGCTATACAACATCATACAGACCACTATCGATGCTGACTACTGATTACAAAATTTTGAGCAGCATTTTAGCGTCCCGCCTCTTAGAGCACATGACCACACTGATCCATGAGGACCAAGCTGGCTTCATACCTAAGTGCAACACTAC
The DNA here is from genome assembly GCF_964263255.1 of Lissotriton vulgaris. Classification (NCBI taxonomy): domain Eukaryota; kingdom Metazoa; phylum Chordata; class Amphibia; order Caudata; family Salamandridae; genus Lissotriton; species Lissotriton vulgaris. Next base: position 1,109,988,472 of record NC_141691.1, read on the forward strand.
CATGAACATACGCCGCTTGATACAGCTCCTAGAAGATGATCACTTGGAGGCCCACCACCCAATGATATTATCGGTAGACTTAGAAAAGGCATTCGACAGCCTAGAGTGGGAATACCTTTACAAAGTGCTTAGGCGTTTTGAAGTGGGAGAGGATTACCTGAAATGGAGCGCTGTGCTATATACCTCGGCGATGGCTAGAGTAAAAACGGGCGCACTAATATCGCCACAATACCCAGTGGAAAGAGGCACGAGACTGGGATGTTCACTGTCCCCGCTGCTATTTGCATTGGCAGTGGAACCCCTCGCAATGTCAATCCGCACGGGAGTCCATTGTAGGGGATTGCAGAGCAAAACTGGACAGCAGTATATATCGCTGTATGCTGATGACCTTTTGCTCTTTCTTGAGGATGCCGACGGAGCCCTAGTAGGAGCCGACAATCTTTTAACCAACTTTGGCTAAATCTCCGGCCTCAAAGTAAACTGGTCCAAGACATGTTTATTCCCAGTGCACAAGGGGGAGACCCAGCCCTCCACGGCCAGAGCGATCAGATGGGAACCCAGTTGCCTGAAATATCTTGGGGTTTACATTTACCACACCCCTGCCGACGTATTGGAGGGAAATATCACCCACGGTATCAGAGCGCTGAAGGGCAGCATGTCCTTTTGGGCTACTCTCCCACTATCAGTAGCGGGTCGGATAGCGCTACTCAAAATGGTGGCGCTCCCACTGCTCTTATATTACTTCAGAGCGCTACCCATTTGGATCCCTCCTGCTGCCTTCCGGCTCCTGAAATCCATGGTAGTGTCCTTCCTTTGGGGGTCGGTTCGACGCAGAGTTGCCTTAACAACGCTAATGAGATCTAAGTCGGACGGGGGCTTAGCTATTCCCGACTTTGAAGTATACTATTTAGCAGCTCAATTGCAGATCTACACCCAGGAAATAGCTCTCGAGTTTAAAAGGCCGGAGGATAAACAGGGCCTGGGAATACCTCGACATGTGCTTTCTTTTATAGTGCTACAGCAGAAATTAGTCCTTCGAGACCTCACGCAACAGGAGAAAATGATTAGATCATGCTGGAACCGGACACAACGTAGGGCGGGCGTGCTGCACCCATACGCCCCCGAAATCCCGCTACGAATGCTGACAGCATTGCCACACGGCGGAGATTGGTCGCTGTTGCAGAGATGGGAGGAGGCGGGGATCCAAGTTCTGGGAGACCTTTACGAAGACGGAACGCTGTTACCGTTTCCGATACTCTTAGACCGATATGAACTACCTAGAGGGGACTTCCTACTGCATTCAGCACTCACACGAGCAATACAAGCGCATTGGAGAGAAGGGCTCACAGAACCGAGAACAACGATGGCTTGCCAATATACTATGATGGCAGCGGGAACGTTTAAAGCGGTCTCGTGCCTTTACTCCAGAATGACCAATGAGGGATTGCCTCCTCTAGTGACGTTGAAGGGTAAATGGGAAGCTGATATAGGCAGAGAGATCCCTGAGACAGTAGGGATGCAACTGATGAGAAGGGCTTGGAAAAGCACACGTAATGCGCGATTTCAATTGGTGCACTTCTATATCCTCCACCGAGCATTCTTGACCCCGGGGAAGATCAAAAGATACTTTGCTGCAGATTCCGCAGGATGTCCCAGGTGCAAGGCAGTTGGTGTAGAATTAGACCACATGCTATGGACATGTCCTATTTTAACTCCTTACTAGAAGACGGTGGGAGACACTCTTAACGAGATAACAGAGCGAGGCTTAGTGTTTGACATGGCCGTTGGGGTTCTGCATTGGTTCCCTCACACCCCTAAAAATAAGATTACGAGCAAATTCATAGATATGGGGCTCATCCTTGTGAAGCGTGAAATTACACGACACTGGAAGGCAGTGACAGGTCCCACGGGCACTAGGTGGCGAAACGAGTTTCTTAAATGGGCTGGTGGGGAAAGCATGTTGAGGTTTCAATCGGCACGGCGACAACAGAATGACAAGGCTTTAGAAATGGCGCAAGCATGGGATGCACTGGTACAAGCACTGCGTGACTATGATATACAGCACGAATCGGAGAACTAACACCATGATTGAAGCATACCCCTATAACACGACAGGTACATAGCACGAACCACTGCCTGACGACTCCTGTACTTACTAACCTCCATGACTGTAACATATTCCGCGCACCGATGGTGGGAATTGGGGAGGGTGGGGGGGGGGGGTTACTTTTAGTATTTATTGAGTAATTGGGCAGGATAGGCTAAGAATACCCTTTATTGAGATTTCCTGTATTTGATACTGTTCATACTTAGGTCCACTATCTAAGATTATAAAGTAAAGGGCTACTTTAGGTAAAATTGAATAACATGGGAAATGTAATCAATGATGTATGTTGTGCGAAACAAAACCCACTAAAATTTGTTTATAAAAAAAAAAATTATTAGAGCAAGGAAAGTTATGATCAGAAGGAAGGCTTGGGAGCAGCTAATTAAAGCGTGTGCCTTGAATGATGTGTTCCAATTTTGGCTAACAGTGAACACACCATTCTTTGAGAACAGTTCTGGAACCAGTATAGATGTGACCATACAACAGCCAATTTGGGTTAATCACTTTACCAAGGTTTATGATTCCCATTCTTTTGGCAAATCCGGATAGCAGCATATTGGATATGATATATATTTCTGGAGTACATGACCAGTTACTGATTACAAACAATGATATAACATCAGCTGTGGAGAGATGTTTGAGTGATAAAGCACCAAGACCTGATGGGGTCCCTATTGACCTCTTCAAGAGCAACCTTAACCTTTGGGTCCCAATAATTGTTAATGTTTTGTTCAGCACGGACTGCATGAGCCCTTCAAAATCCTGGTTCAACACAATTATTACACCTTTATTTAGGAAAGAGGATTGAGCGACACCCGATGCTATCACCCAATATCCCTTGTTGATTCCAAGGCGAAAGTGTTGGGTAGCGTATTGTTAGACTGGCTGGAGAATTGGGCTACTGGGAAGGGCATTTTAACGGCAGCTCAGTATGGTTTCATGCAGGGCCTGGGGACAATAGATCAGTGCCTGAATGTCCATCTGCTAATAAGTAAATAAATTGCGAGGGTAATCTCAAGGAGGATGATCAGCACATCCTTTTTTTCTGCCCAGCCTATGTGTCGGCCAGAAGAAAGTGGATCAAACCTTTATGCAATCTGTTGGGAATAAGGTCATGCAAGATGGCATTAAGAATGATCAAATCTGATACAACTCAAACAATTGTATTTAGTGTCAGCAGATTTTTGCTTTCTATCCACTTTGTGCGCAGGAAAAAAGGCCTAAAGCTATAAGGACAAAATCGTATACCACTTGTTCACTTGGTTTTATCTGTTTAGTGGTGTGACTGTATGTACTTTTTGGTAACTTTTTCAGCTCTGTGTTCCAATGTTCAAAAGCTAGGTATGTTACCATGTTTCATACTTGTCTTTTTTAAAAAAAAATTATTGATTTTAATAGCAATAATTATCAGTTGTTTTAAAAATAGGGTTTTAACATGAATTTTATCAATGAAATGTGTTTGCCGTGCAAATCTTTTATGGCCATGTAGTGCTGAAATAAAGATCAATTGAATTGAATTAATAAGTAAATATGTTTATATTAAAGGGGGGTGTCTCTACCTAGTGTTCATGGACCCTAGTGCAGCTTTTGATAATGTCATCTTAGCAGGTTCTGGAGAAAGCTGCTAGCAAATGGTAGCCGATCCCAAGATCATCTACTTACTCTCCCAACTCATTTTGGACGTTGTGGGCGGTTTTAGATCTGATCCCAACGGAGGAACTCCGCCAGTCAAGGTCAGGAGGGATATTAGACAATGATTTGTTTTGGCTCCCTTCCTTTTCAATTTCTATACAAATGACCTTGACAAATATTTGCTGGGTGTAGAGGCTGACACAGCAAGGTTAGGAACCAGGAGGCTACCAGTCCTGATGTACGCTGATGATTTCGTGCTTATGTCAAGAACAGGGCTGGGCCTCCAGAGGTTGTTGGATAGACTTGTTACATTTATGAACGACCTAAGTCTGTCAACCAATTAAACAAAATCCTTCTCTATAGTGTGTGGTCGACCTTTAAGTAAGATCATCTCCCTTAATGTCAGTGGCACCAAACTACAGGGTGTCCCTACCTTCACATACATATGGATCCCTTTTGACAACATGAGTTCATGGAAACATCTGTTGAGAGTGAAAATTGTGCAACTTTAACAGACTATTTAATCTGTTCAAGTTTGCCTCCACATTGGGGTTCGCACCACTGGAAGCTATATTTCGATTACCTCCTATGGTGCAGGTATCTGGGGGTATAGCGATTCCACGCAGCTGTAGGTTAGCAAATATATTTTTTGTGCAGATTGCTTTCATTAGATAGCCCCAACTTTGTGGCTCTCTGTTTGGCCCAGACCTGAAGCTGCACTCAGTCAAATGGCAATAACTGTCTAAATTTAACAAGAGCTCAAAATATTAACTGGCTGGCCTATGTGAAAGCACAGTTGTGCTTGATTGATTGGAACCATACCTGTACTGGGTACCAAGGCATCAGAGGTTCTAACTGATAAGATACAGACTTAATATGGCGCATTTTCTGGTATCTACTCCTCTGATTCCCACCACAGTAGTGATCTTGTTCACTGCCTGTGCAACTCAGTAACCCTTCAGTACCAACTGCACTTCTTTTTTTGAAAAGTATCTGCCTGATGTGAGGATTGGACGGCTGCAAAAATTGAATTGAGATTTTTATCCAAAATTAATGGCTTCAGCTGGATCTTGTCCAATGGCTATCCAGATTCAAGAGGATTTCAGTGGATAAAGCCTGTAAAGTTGCCCCATTGATTGGAGGATTTTGAATTCCATCTCAGAAACATAGTCAGAAAGTAAAATGTTTGACCAGATGACCCACTTGGTGTATCTTACCCAAGCTCCAATGTGGTCGACCTGAAATTGGACCTTGATCTTGTTCAACCGAGAACAGGGAATTCTGTTTGGTGCTTTACTCTTTCTTACTGCTTTTGCCTTAAAGTTTCAACATTTATTTTCTCTTGTTCCCTTTAATGGTTTTTTGTCCTTTTGCTGTCATTTTGGGTATTACATTTTTCTTTATATTTATACATTGGATGTGGAATTTGTTTGTGTTAGGTTTTGACTTTTTAACCATTTTGTTACTGCTTTGTATGTTACACAATATCCTTGGACTTGAGCCCAGGGTTAAATTATTCAACATGCCTTTCACCCTGACAAGTTATGGAGTTATGCCTTGTGGTAGACGCACATTCACCACACTTAATAACCCACTTTTCTACAGTAGAGGACATGGCCCTCCTCCCAATTCTTGCTGTGCACAGCTGAAGGCCATGAACTACAGCGGTAGGCTGATAGTATGGACGTGTGGCTCAATGGTTAGAGCGGCAGACCCTGATGCAGAGGTCTGGCCGCAGGCCAGGGTTCAATTCCCGCCTCGGCGGGTCTTGGGCTCAATTTCCTCGGACCTGATCATTCTCGCCTCGGTGCCTATTCTAATCATGGGTCCCACTCTGCAACTCTGGGCAATAGCTTGCTTAATCTCCACAATGGCCCCAACAGCGCTGGGATGCCTGGCTTCACCTTGGGGGTGCCCAGGAGTGGACATTTCACAGGGAAAATCCAGGAAGGGTTCCACAGCGGTATGCGTTACAGTGCCAGGACACCCCAGTTGGGGTATTAGTGCGCTTTACAAGTACAAATTACATTACATTACATTACATTACAGTAGCTGATGGGTCACAGGGCTTAACTGTAGGCCACGTCCTAGGCAAAATCCCCACTGCATGAGCAGCGAGGGTTAACTGACAGCAGTCGGTAGGGCTGGAGCTCAGGCCCTGTGTCAGATCCAGACTGTTTACGGACAAAGACTGTGCCCAGGAAGTGTTGACTGATGGCAGAAGGTTGGGCAGAGGGCCTTGCTGCAAGCAAAACCCTCCAACCAACCCCTTCTGGGAGGGCACAGGGCCTGGATATAAGGCAGTTTGCAGCAAGGGTTAACTGATGGCAAGGGTAGGGCAGGAATTTGCTGCAGGCCAAGCCCTGTTCAAAATCCCCACTGCACAGCCAAAGGCTGTGCACAGCAGGGGCTGGCTAATGGCAGAGCGTTGGACGCATGAGTTATGGCATGTGGCTGTGAACACTGATAACCATTATCGGGGAATTTGAGTGGTTTATGTGTGTTTCAGCTAGAACCATACTTAACTTTTTTACTGTAGCATTTTTACTAACTAAAGATATATGTAAGGCAAACTCTAAAACATTAAGTACAAAAATGGAGGGAGATTTGCTTAAGATAAAACCTTAAGCTAAATCTTTTTAAACTTTAAATGACAGGTATTAAGGTAATGCAAAGTATTATTGGCTTAGGGGGCAGAGAACCAGCATTCAAGAGGAAAGCATATTAAGGAATCACACAGGATACCACAACAAATAATTAATTCATGTGATATCATCTGGTGATGCTTAAAGTGCTTCACAACACAGTGAAATCATTGATTGACCATTTACGCTAATGAAAGAGGGACACATGATTGGATACTAGTGATACTACATATGGTTGATATCCTGCAATGGGAATTATTAGTTACTGGCTCGCCTGTTAATATTTCTCCTTAAATCTATTACTGCTTAAAACATACATTGACTTGTACCAGTGAAGGAAAGGGAAGTGGTCGCTTTGGGCTGTTTTAGGCATAGTTGCCTTCTAATATGTGCGTGTAGAGTGATTGGTGTCCTGCCATCAGCTGAGAAAATGCATATTAGCAAGGCTTGTATGGGGACACAGTCTAGTGAGTAAACCACACTGCAGGGATACTTATCTGCTATGTTTCTTCTGCATTGTCACAAATTCAGTGCTGGGGGACAGTATAGCTGAATGTGGATCGCCTTCTTTAGACTCCTTCGACTATGTACTCCAAGAGCTATGCTTATAATTGCTACGCATCAGTACTATAGAACATTCTGAATATTTCCGCCTTTGATGCTGATAACCAATACGTTTAAATAGATAAAGAAAAATCCCAATCATAGGCTCAACACACATGAACAGAGGATTAAAGATCCTATTAATATCAGGTTAGGCACAACGGGTGTCTTGATGTGGCTACCTGTTTCCAGAAGGCATATTCCTCCCTTTCATTCCTTTGGTTTAAATAAGGCAAAGGGCTAGATGAAAACTGCTAATGAACTTTCAGCATTAACCTGAAGGTTCTCTCTTCTTTCCTCAGTTTATTATGATTGTGGCAGATAGCTTCAGGTTGGTCTCCAAAGTGAATCTGTTCGCAGCAACAAGAGCTACCCGCAGCAACAAGAGCTACCCGTGACAGGGATACAGTTGGAGATATAGATGCCCAGTGGAGGTTGGCCTGTTGATAGTCTGGAAATATATGGTCAAACGCATGGCTTAGTTTAATCCACTTTAAATTTGTCTTCAAGGATTTATTACAGCCTTGTTTACTTAAACAAGTCTAATCTTCAAGCGCCTATTTCACTGTGTTCCACGTAGATTTTTTACGTTTCCTTTTTGCTTGGAGCTGAGAGTATGACTACCATTTCCAAAATTGAAGGCTTTGAGCAGCTGTTATTGACTTTTGTATGGCTATTCGGCGTTTACAGAATTCATTGTGGTCTAAATGTGTAGGCCTGCACCTTTTGTTGCCAGCTGACACATAGATACCATTTGCTTCACACTGCCCATGCGGTAATTGATGTCACAGTTGATCTTGGAGTCCCAGCTCAGATCACCAAACAGACAAACATTCTCGAATGCCTTTTGTTTGTGATTGTTAGAGATGCAGGACAGGGCTAAGAGAGAAGTTTTTTTCTTCACTGGATGGGCTCTTGTTATAGAAGATCTTCCAAACAAAGCAAACATGTTAAACAAATTCAAGAGGAGAGTGACTCAGCTGAGGACAATTCTGAGTATTCTGATTCTGACAGCATCAGCTATGTATTCTCAATAGAATATGACGTACTGGAGCTCACACCCACAAAGAAAAAAAAACCCATGTGTGATGTGAAATTGGGTGGTGTAACAGTGAATCTAATGGCAGATTCTGGTTCTCCTTTCACGATTATCCACGAGAATGTATGGAAACAATTCAATGATAAAATTGATTCATCATTAGAAAAATCTAAAGTGATTGCTAGAAGTTACACTGGAAACAACATTGAATTTTTAGGAACACGAGATCTGGAATTCGAATTCAAAAACAGGAAAGCATTTTGCAGGCTTTTTGTAGCTAAGAAGGGTCCTTCGGTCCTTGGTTGGAGCGATCAAGCTGATCTTGGCATTATCCTCAACCCAAATAGCACCGATCCTGTTTTGTCTGTTGACGAGTCTTGTAAACTTACCATCCAAAATGATTTTCCAGAAGTGTTCTCTGGTAAAGTTGGTCTTCTTAACAGTTTTCAACATAATATTGAACTTAAAGACTCAGCTATCCCATGCATTCACAAGGAAAGACATTTACCAGTTTCAGTAAGAAATGATGTTCAAGTTGAACTGAATAGACTGGTCAAAGATGGAATAATAGAAGAGTTGAGTCCGCGGAGTGGGTTTCTCCCTTAGTGGTGGTCAAACGTCCCAATGGGAAAATTAGACTTTGCATCGATCTCAGGGACCTAAATAAAAATATTATTGTTGATCAATACCCGCTACCATGTATATGTGAAATGTTTAATGCCACAAATGATATGTGTGTATTTTCAATAATTGATTTAAAATCCGCGTATCACCAAATTCCCCTACACGCGGACAGCAAAAAATACACTACTTTTATCACCCCTTTTGGTTGTTATCGTTTCACCAGGTTACCGTTTGGCTTAGCCTCGGCCGCAGCGCTTTTTCAAAGGGTCATGACTTCAATTTTTGAAGGCGTTGATGGTATTAGGTTTTTCCAAGATGATATCTTGGTCATGGGCAGAAAACAATTGGAACATGACACACGCCTTAGGCAGGTTTTTAACAAACTTAAAATGCATGGACTGACTGTTGACAGGGGCGTAGCTAGAGCTTGTGGCGCCCGGGGCTACCCCTCAGATTGCCGCCCCCCTGGGGGGGGTGCTGGGGAAAAAGGATGGTGAGCCTTTGAAAGATGTCCGAGTCTCCGAGGAGAGACACGTAGTATTGCTGCTAACAGTTACCTCGATTATGCAAGTTACATTTATTTATTTATAAAGTTTTATATAGCGCAAATTTGATCCCAAAGGATATCAGAGCACTTTACAGTTTGAGGCCTGTCTTCAACATGGTGCGTCACACCTTACGTCTGCTTCAAGCAGGCACAAGGTTTTGGAGCAGGGGGGACGGAAAAGTGACTGAGTGAAATCTTGTAGATTTCACTCAGGCACTTTTCCGAGGCGTTCCTGCGCTGGAACGTCCACCCTGCGCTGGTACGCCCACATGAAACCTGACGCAGGTTTCATGTGGCGCAGGGCTTTACAACGTGACGCATCTCCCTAGATGCGTCATGTTGTAAATCCCCGCCAGCTTGGCGCTAGCTTTACGCCGCCGCTTCATCACAGAAGTGACGCAAAGGCGGCGCAAAAGTGTCGCATGAGGCTTGTATATCTGCCCCCATGAATGTACAGTCTGCCTTAGCATTCATTTTTAGGTGTCCCCTACCAGACACCACTGGTTGAGATATTTCACTTGTGGATTATCCATAAAAATTACAGTAGTCTTTGAGCCCAGTGATTACTTGTATTTGTTGGCTTTATGGTCAATCTTATTTCATTGCTTTTTAAGTCAGTGGATTTCCTTCCTCTTCTGTTTGCCTCTCCCGTGGAGCATATCTCTTTTACAATACATTTGATTTGATGGCCTGTTTTCTTGCGCTGATCATTTTTAGGGAAGTACTTTTTTCTATTTAATTGAGAAATCCATGACAGTGCATATGTTTTCCAGGTCTCCAAATCCCCACTCTCCCACACTCTGTGTTTATTGTAGCTCGCTTTCTGATCTCTCCTGTATGCTTCTCTCCTATCAAATTCACCCCCGCTCAGTTTTGCTCTCTCACGCCTATGCTAATCATTCCCAATGTTATCCCTTCTCCCCCCACTCAACCCTAGTTTCATTTTTAGTTCATTCCCCTGTGACATCCTCTCGTATGCCTCTGTTGCTTGGCCACCCCTCGCAGTTCTTCAACTTTAAATTTTTCTAATTATGTCTTGAAGGGGACGGCAGCTTTGCATTTTTGCCAGCCTGCACCATTTGCTGAAATGTGGTTTAGTACTACCCAAAATGTATTGTTTTATTTATTATACCAAGTGACGTACTCCATCTTGGATCAGAACAAAAATTGTTGCTCCTAACAAGAATTTTGATCCCCAGCACTTATTGATTTATTTATTTATTTTTACAATTTCAGTATTGTGTAAACCTTTCTTGCAGTTCCCTCCCTTGAACGCATTAGTATCCCTTACTGCCCTCCTCTCTTGTACTGTTAAGATAAGCCAAACTGTCACATTATGGGTGCGGATTCGACGCCCTCCTTGGCTCAGCCCGACTACCATTTTCAATCTGATTCTGATTTTTTTTAATCGCTACTCTATTCTTACTCTTTGACCTAGAAATTGCCCTTTTACTGCCTACCCCCTGAGCATCTCAGATATCCCCAACAGGTACACTATTTTGATGATGTTCAGGCCAGCAATCATCCTAGTCAGTCTTTCTTACATTAGGCCTAGTGTATGACCCTATCACATTAGCTTCTTAGCACTGGCACATCGAGGCATGCAAATGTGCTCAGACCCTCTTATTCCAATCTACAAGCTGACAGCTGCCCCCGCGTGATTATTAGTCATTTGAGAGACGTTAATTCACGTCAAAAGATAACAGCTTCTGCTAAAAGGTTAGGGAAACTGTCTGCTTTCACCAAAACCCTCGTGAAGACCCCTTAAAACCTCGCTGCTTCACAGAGAGAGCCTGATTTCACTTTATTGACAAGTTTCCCCGAAGAATGAGCATCCTCACTGAATACAAGGAGGCCAACCGCCAGGCGGGCCGCGGCAGAGTGCAAAACGGGTCTGGGTGCGCCGGTGCATGCGTCAGCGCTTGTAGTTTGGAAATAAGACTCTGACTAAGAGTATAACTTGGTGCCGTCGTGCAATCTTTGTAATTGGCCCACCCCCATGGACGGATTCTTTCTTTCTCTCAGTCTGTCTTACCTTGAATTAAGCTGCACACTGCCAGCAAGTCACACTACAGAATGGTGGTCTCCGAGACCGAGTCCACCGTCCACACACTCCGACTCCAGCGAGGGGCGAGGCCGGGGCGAGCGAGCCGAGCGTAGGGGGCAGTGAGCGCATCATACTGCTACGGTGCGGCGAGGGGGCTGGACAAAAAAGTCATACAGGGCCGTCATTGGTTGCGCTCGCGCGCGCCGCGCTTGCACCACTGATTGACGGCCCTGGACTAGTGTGAGCGAGGCGGGGGGGTTCTGGCGCCCAACAACAGCCGATTATTTGTGTGTGATGTTACCCGATACGATTTGTTATAGTATTTGTTCCATTGCGCCTTGCGATGTAGATATAACTTATCAAAGTGAATGCTGGCCCGCCTCCGGAAAAGGTGCCGCCTCATAAAAGGCCTGGGGCGGACCCCCCCCCCCCCCCCCCGCCCCCCCTAGCTACGCGGCTGACTGTTGAATTAGACAAATGTAAAATATCCCAAGACAAAGTAGTATATCTGGGGCACACCATTAGCCAGGATGGTATCAAACCTAGACAGGGTTTAGTGGACGCCATTCTCAATGCTCCCTGCCAATCAAGCAAAGAAGATGTCAGAGCTTTTCTTGGTTTGACCGAGTATTACTCAAAATTCATTAGAAATTTTTCAGAGAAAACGTACAGTATTAGACAATTATTGAAAAATAAAGCAAAATTTGAGTGGTCCCTGGATTGTCAGAACACCTTTGAAACAATCAAAAAAGAAATCAGCAAAGCTCCGTTTCTCAAAGGATTTGATACAAAAGCTGAAATCTTTGTAACCACCGATGCTAGCAACAAAGGAATAGGAGCTGTGCTAGCACAGAAGGATACCTCGAACCATGAATGGGTTGTGGCCTTTGCTTCAAGGTCGCTCACCGCTGCTGAGGAGAAGTACTCAGTAATCAAACGTGAAATGCTGGCCTGTTCATGGGCGCTCAATTACTTCAGAGCATACATCTGGGGATACAATATTCATCTTCGCACAGACCACAAATCCCTAATTAAAATACTGTCTGCCTCTGGTTTGAAAAATGCTTCACCAAGCCTAAGCAAAATGTCTATCAAATTACTGGATTACAACTACTCTGCAGAATATTGGCCAGGAGATAAGAATAAAATTGCAGATTTCCTTAGCAGACTGCCTCTTACACACAATGAGAGTACGGATACACCGGAGGATGATGAAAAAGTAGCTCTACTCTTTAACATAGATTTGGATGGAATATCTGCGGGAGAATTGGAACAACACATGTCTCGCGATTCAACTCTCCAAGATGTATGCAAATTCGTCAACACCATGTGGCCAGAAAAACACCATCTTCACGATAATGTCAAAGTTTACTGGGAAATAAGAAATTAACTCAGTTGGGAAAACGGGGTGTTATACAGAATTGGTAAAGCTATAGCCCCCATTACACTCAGAGACAGAATTCTTAAACTTTGCCACATTGGTCACCTGGGCATTTCTAAGACAAAGCAGAGAGTCAGAACCAGTTACTGGTGGCCTGGTATTGACAAGCAAATTGAAACCCAAATAAGAAACTGTGTAGCATGCTGTGATTCAGACAAAACCCTTAAAACATCCAAAGTCTCTCTCTCCCCACTCCAACCCCCCTTAATGGCATGGGAGAAAGTAGGCTTAGACATCGCGGGGCCCATTGAAGGACATGACGGAGAGATCAAGTATATTCTAGTGGCTATAGATCATTTCTCGAAGTGGCCTGAAATAGAAATTGTCTTGGAAATTGATAGCTCTGCAATCGTTTCATTCTTGGATAAGCTGTTCTTGAGCGAAGGATTACCCAAATTTGTGCTCACTGACAATGGTCCACAATTTTGCTCAGAAGTGTTCAAGTCATTCATTGAGAGAAACTGTGTTACTCGTCACACCACTTCATTATACCATCCTGAAGGTAATGGTCTCACTGAGCACTTCAACCGTGTCTTGAAAGGACACATACAGCTGTCAAGAAATGCTAATCTAAACTGGGAAGAAGAAGTGTTCAAACTCATCTGGGCCTTCAGAATATCTCCTTGTGCCAGCACCCGCAATGCACCATTTGTTCTCATGAGAAGCAGACAGCCCCTGAGTATTGACCTTGTATGGATGCCCAATTCCAAACAAATTGAATGGTCACCGGATGTCATCAGAAATAACATATTCAAAGCCCAAAAATACTACAAGGAATGGTATGATTCCAAATATGGTGCAAAAGAACATTTATTTAAGGTTGGCGACCTTGTAAAAGTTTGTTTAGAAAAAAAAGTAAGGAAAGGAAAAAGCAGATTCACCGCTCCTCTTCACATTGATGAACTGTGTAACAATGCGGCCAGACTCAGTGATGGGAAGGTATGGCACATGTGTAGATTGGCATGTCAGGGAGTCAATGTTCCCAACCAACTGCAACATGATACTTATTGCAAAGATTTGAGGGTTGATGTTGATAGAACCAGTTTAGAACATGGTTTTATGCCCAGAAATGTTATTTCACACGATCTCCCACCTGACACTGACTCAGCTGACTGTCAATCATCAGACCAGTCTGTGGGTGTCAATCCACGCACTCCGATTCCCAATCGGAGTTGTTACGGTGACTCACACTCTGACTCTGAAGCCACGTCTGACGGTCACAGCTTCAGTGGTAGGTTTGGTAGAACCAGTAATGATTCTCACTCTGACACAGAAAGTGTTCCTGATTCCCATATGGTCACGGGAAGGTTTGGGAGAACCATCCATAAACCCAAACGCTATGAAGACTTTGTTTGTGACTAATGACAATCAGTTAATCTGACACAAATGTTTTTGTTTTACCACATTTACTGGCTTATCTGTTACAACTCGCAAGAGAGGAAGATGTGTTGTAACCTAGTTCTGTATTCCCTTGAGCCCTAAGCAAGTGGTGTCAACCCAGCTCTCCAGCGTGAGAGCACCCATTGTTCCCTCACCGTTCCTATTGGTGCCTTAACATTCCACACTGCCTCTGGTCCCTTCCCTTACACCTAACTGACCTACGCACCGCACTAGGTGTGGGGCTGATTATAATAAACTTAATCTTTCATTTGATTTATCAGACTTCGTCTTCTAATTGCTACAGCTCTTCATGGAAATGATCAACATTATTCAACCGAATGAAACTTTCTAATATTTCCCAGCTGAGTTCAGAGCATGTCTTGTCACGTGTGCTTCAGCGTGATATATTCGATTGGAGATTCCTGCTATGTATATGAAATGCCATGTTTAATTATTTGTACAAATCAGTTTTTTGCTAGTTTGGCCCCATGGCGTTGATCAATTTACATTCCTAAAAGCTACATTTATGAACTTCACGGTGTCTTTAAGTTAGCTGCTTGGTATCCACCGCGATTTGGAGAATGTTGTCTTTTTTTAAATTCCTTTATTGTATTTTTTTAGAGTGTGAGATGGTGGAAAGCAAGCAATTAACATCATACAATAATGCGAGTTGTACCAGGTTTGTTGATGTTGCAGGCACTAGGTAGCCTTCTGATATTGATTATACAGTAACAAAACATTTAGTGAAACTGAACATCTTCCAGACATTGAGAGCATCCTTACATGCATAGCCTACTTATCCTGAACGTTTCTTGCAATAATCAAACGGCGGTCACATTTATGCGTCCTGGGATAATCTCCTCCTGGTGCACATTGAAGAGGGAGTTATTTCGAGCACGAGTATCATTCTAGGCTGTTGGGTGTGAGTGAGTGGTGTGCCGTTCCTTCTAGGATGCACTATTCTGGTGATATCAAGGGGTGCCCCCTCTACTGTCCAACTAATGTACATTCCGGGCAGAAGAGCGCACAGGTGTTTAGAGGGGCATGTCATCTCATTTTCGACCTAGTTACTTCTAAATGTTTTCCCATGCCAAAAGGGATCCGGTGCTTCGACCCTGCCTGTGCTTTTCTGTTGACATGAGCCTTTCGGCTGCCCCCATACAGGGGCGGATTGGCAATGCAGGCATTCGGGCATCGGCCGAAGGGCTGGGTTTTTTTTCTCCCCTTTCCCAGTCCACAGAGAGTGGACTATGAAAGGGGGCCAAAAAAACGGCCCACAGAGGGCACGGAGACAGACAGAGAAATTAAAGCAGCCTCGCTGTGCGGCCGTACAGCGATTATCAGCTGTGGCCTCTCCTTCGCCCCCTCCCCTGCCAAGCAATCACGCTAAGGCTGGGCTGGGGAGGGGTGATTTTTTGCAAGAATCGGCCTCCCTGGGGGCCAGGTGTTGCTCAGGCCTTTGAGCTATTTTCACCTTGGGTCCCCTGGAGGCCCAGAAACAGTGTTAGTCTTAACACCTCGCCCACAGCCCTTCACATTCAGGGCATAGTGGGCGAGGAAGAATGGGTCTCGCTGTGGGGGCCAGGTGATGTTTGGAACTCGCACCATCTTCACCTCAGCCTCCCCCTGGCTACCGTGGATGACAAATCAGCTGTGTTTTGTGCTCCCCTGCCAGGACATTGCCGTGAGGCCTGTAGGGCTGGGAAGGGCTGATTAATTTACTAATTGCAGGGGCCTTACCTCTGTTCATGTGCTCCTGAGCTGAAGGTCTGGGGAGGGCTAAATATGTTAGTAATAGCAGGGGCTTTTCTGCTTTTCAGGTGCTCCTGCCTGGAGGGCTCGAATAATTTTGTGACAGAAAGGGGCCTTGCTGTTTTTTTTAGTTGCTCAGCATGTAGGCCATTGTCACCTTGGCCCTGTGTCCTGCACAAGAACAGTATCCTCCCACTTTCATTCCTTGTCTGTGCAAATGGTGTTTCATGAAAGGGCACGCCCCTTAAATATGGGCCACGCCCCTTAAATGTGGGCCACGCCTCATGAATGCGGGCCACTTTTTTCGACAATGCCCGGGCCAAATTGTGATCCCAATCCAACCCTGCCCACATATTATTCTCTCAGGTTGAGACGCTGGGGGGCCTTGGAAGAATGTCAATGTACTGCAATCAGTCAGTAGCTAGCTACAATGCCAGATATATTAACCTTAACCTGCAAAAGAGCCTTCCGCTTTGTGGCCGCCACACTCTGGTACATCGGGAGTAGCTGTCGGGTTGTTACATATGTGCGGTGCATGTAATTAAACCGGAGTAACTTAAAACGTGGTTTACCCCAGGACTTAGCCGTATGTGATAGCACTAGCTCCAGATCCCTTCAGTTAAACCCTTTCCGGGATCTGCCTTTTTAATTGTTAAAGGTCTACCGGCTTCAGTGCTCTGACTGCTTCCAAATGGTGGCCAGAGTCGGCTGTGCTTCGAGAACTGTCTGGCTAAAGGGGTCAGCTCTTTGACACTCATGCATGAGCGGCATTGCTCGTATTACTTAAGTACGTGTTAGAAACTGGGCTGAAGGTATGTTTCGGTCTCACTCCATATCTGCAAAACCCTGCAACTGGACATTGGCCACTAAGTAAACTCCCTACTCTTTGTACAGTCACCATCAGCCAGGATAGCTACTCTAGGTGCTCTCTGCTACAAAGCGTGGTAAAGAGTGCTATGCTAATTAGGGTGAATAGGGCCCAGATATGCTAGCTTTAGGGAGGCATCTGTTCCAACAGTAGTTGCCAAATGGCAATACTTTTGCTTACTCAGATTTTAATTTTCCAAACTCCAAATAAAACCTTGGTGACAGATTCCGCTATAAAGGTTTAACTTGTACAACCAGCTTAAATGGTGTCCCTGTCTGCAACCATTAGCACTGTCCACTGTGGCTGAGTGGCCAGGTAATGTTTCTATTTCTATATCAAGACCCCTTGCCACATTTATTGTTAATTTGTAAAGCGCATCTATACCTTCGGTGGCCGTGAGTTATAGAAACCTGAAAAATAAATAATAATGTATCCTGAATCCTCCTTCAGCTAACTAGTGTTGCAATATGTTAAGGCTAACCCTATATCTGCCATTATCCCATGTCCGAATGATCAACACAGAATCCTGAAGAATGGAATGGAGAAATAACTATGGGTATGTTTACAGAAATGTACAGCTGTCTGAGTGCGGTCATCGCTTTATTTAGAGCCATTCTGCCCATTACTGAGAATGGTAATCGCTTCCATAACAAAATGGATGGAGGCACCCCATTCAAAGCCTTGCCAATATTTCCCTCAATGGAATCCTCATCAGAGTGATGCCCTTGAACTGCAAAATATTGTAAGGTAGTGCCGCTCCATTTGAACTCCAGCCCATCCATCTGCAGACGTGGCACAGATTCTGGTACATGAAGAGAGAAGACGACAGATTTGTTCTGATTAACCACTAGACCAAAAAAACAAAAACACAGCCAACACCTATTTTACGACCACACTTATGTCCAAGGGAGCAAACTGGTACCCACATCTCGTAATTCAAGTAGTATATCACATGTGTATGAAGAAATATGTGGATTTCTCTCTCTGACAAGCTGCATTCCACACAGTTCACTTCCTGATTCATGTATTTTGCTTTTGGCTCCATAGCTAATGCAAATTGCAATGGTAATAGGCAGCCGCCCTGACAAGCACCCCTCCACCCAGCCAGGAGTCGGAAGTAATCCCACTTGTTTCAACCCTCGCCATGTGAGAATTCCTCACGGCGAGGGGTTAATAGACTTCCCATTGTCGCAGTTCACTTGTTTTTAGACACCATACAGTTACCTAATTCTTTAAAATTAAGTAGGGCAACTGTAATGGTTTTTTAATCTCACTCACTCACTTTGGGCCCCCACTTAGCATAGAAGTGCTTCCCTGTCGTCAGGTGTATGTCCGCCCTCTATCAAACCTAGTTTTTAGAGGGCGAGGATGGCCAATGATGAAGCATAACACCAGGTGGTGTGTAAGGCCAGTCCTAAACTTTTTGTGAGATGCTTACACTCACATACACATAACACACTAGAGCACTATTTAGGTCATTCGACTGGGAGCGGCCCCATTTGTGTAGAACAGAATTATGCAAAAGACAAGTTACTGTAGGAAGATCTTCTCTGAGTTCCATACAGAGTAATACTTTAAACAAAAAATATCACCCAAGTGCATCAAATGCCTTCTGAATATCAATGGAGGCACTGCAGAGCCAAGCATCTCTGCGGATTTTTATTTTGAATCAATCGTTTTTATTGAGCAGTATAACGGCATATAACACAGCTCGGCTGCCTACATCCACTGGCCAGCAGAGCAAGTTCTGGTAGTATGAAACACAGCCGTTGGGCCTACATCCCGGAGGGCGACCCGGCGAGGGCGCATGCAATGCCAGGAGGAACAGCTAGCACGGATTGCATTTTACTGCAATTAGAAATAAAACAAGCACAACAACCCAAACAAACCCCCCCACCTCCCCCCTCTCCCCCACTACCCCCACCACCCTCCGCCCCTCCCACCACCCTACTCCGCATCAGCCTCAATTATCCCCCCTATGCTCGCTAAGTCACCCCCGCCCCCCAGCCCGTCCCAAAGCCTCCAGGTCTATTGGACTGCACCCTGCGGTGCCACTGGGATAAGCTGCAAAATCTGCAGAAACTTTGGGCAAGTCACCTCGCGCATATTTCGAGATAGGAGATGTTTGAATGGTTCCCACAGCTCCGCATTTTCTGCCCCCCTGCCATCAATATATAAAGAGAGCCGTTCCATCGCCAATAGATGCCACAGTCGCCGAATCCAGTCCCTGGGGTCGGGGGGGGGGGGGTCAGTGGATCGCCATTGCGCAAGGATAACTAAGCGCGCTGCTAACAAGGTCAGAGCAATTTGCTTACCCCTCGGAGAGCACAAGGGAAACGCTTTTGCATGCGGGAGCCCTAACAGCACATGCTCAGGAGCCCTGGGGAAAGTGATCTGAAAAGCGTCATCTATATCATCGAGGACCACCTTCCAGTAGCGCTCCAACTTCGGGCAGTGCCAGAGCAGGTGGTCAATGTGCCCAAAGCACCACAACGACGAGCAGCACAAGCTCGAGTGTTTCGGATCCCAGGACTTAATACGTGCAGGGGTATAGTACCAGTATGTCAACACCTTATAGGCTGACTCAGCACCTGCAAGTTAGGCGGCGGTGTGATGCGCGCGATAAAACGCCCTCTCCCACTCTTTGCGCGATAGCGGGCGCTCCAACTCCGTCTCCCAGCGAACCTGCGCTTTAGTACGTGGAGCCTTATGTCGCGCGATGATCATAGAGTATAAGTCAGATATAAATTTGCAATCATCTTTTTTGCAGATCACCCAACATTCTAGGGCTGTCAGTGGGCGGGACATAGCAGCAATATTAGACGGTTGAGTGACCCAGTGCGGCACCTGCGAATAAGGGAAGGCATCAGATTCAGAGAGGGAAAAGTGGTCCTGGCGGAGCGAGGAGAACGAGATTAGTCCATCAAGGTCAAAGAGGTGACCCACTCTCTTGCAACCTTTCTCACGCCAGCGCTGAAAGATCAGGGACGAGCAACCAGGGGGGAAGTCTGGGTTATCCACAATAGGCGTCATGGGCGATGGGAAGGTAGTCCAGCCCTTACGCCGCGCCAATTGGTCCCACATCTGCATGGTTGGCGATGTCACCGGGGACGAGTTTAAGCCCCACGCTCTAAGTTTTCAAAGAAGCCATATTTTGCGCCAAATGTTGCAGCCCGCCACTACCTGGTCCATGAAATTCCAGTGCTTACTGGAATATGGCCTGTTCCATTCGAGGATAAATCGCAAACAGGCCGCCTGATAATACGCCTGCAATGAAGGAAAGCCCAGCCCACCGTCAGCCTTAGAGGCCGTAAGCAACGAGGAAGCGCGCCACGGACGCTTGTGATTCCATAAGAATTTGGTAATCAGTCCCTGCAGCATCCGTATGGCGCCCGGTGGGGGCCTCAGAGGTAGCAGCTGGAAAAGATATAGAATGCGAGGAAGAACCGTCATTTTGACGACAGACAGCCTTCCAAACTAAGCGAGCTGGAGACGGGACCAGTCTGACAGGGATTTAGTTGTTTGGTCAATTAAGAGCTTATAGTTGAGGGAGACCGTCCGCGCAATAGAGGGGGCAGGGCAAATCCCTAGGTACAGGATATCTGAGTGCACCCACTGGAAGGCAAAATCCTTTTGGAGGTCTTGCACCTCATCAGCGGGGACCGATACGTTAAGGATCTGCGACTTGGAAAAGTTAACCTTAAAACCTGCAACGTAACCAAATTCGCGCAATTCAGTGGAGAGGTGTCACAAGGAGGTGTGAGGGTGCGTAAGCGAGAGAATCACCTCGTCGGCGTAAAGTCAGATTTTGTTTGTGTCAGCACCAAACTGCACCCCCTCGATATTGCCATTGGACCCCGCTCTCTGAGCAAAGGGCTCCATAAAGAGCGCAAAGAGTAACGGTGACAGGGGGCACCCCTGTCTCGTCCTGCGAGAGATGGAAAAAGGCGCCGACCTGCAACCGTTCACTTGGACCGCCGCCTTCAGAACCACATGCAAGCAGTGCACCCACCGGAGAAAGTTAGCCCCCAGACCGAAAGCCTTCAAAACCGCGAACAAATACGTCCAATCAACGGGGTCGAAGGCCTTCTCCGCATCAATTGACAAAAAGAGGTCCTGCGTGCGATGTACAGAATCCATGAGGTGCAGAAGCCTTTTAGTATTTTCCCCACCCTGCCGCGTTGGTATAAACCCCACCTGGTCAGGCTCTACGATGCCGTCCATCAACGGGCTAAGGCGTGCAGCCAGTATGCTAGCGAAAAGCTTGGCATCAATGTTGAGGAGGGAGATCAGGCGGTACGATCCGCATTCCATGGGGTCTTTCCCAGGCTTGTAATAGATGCCTCTGACATGGAAGGAGTCACCTCTCATGTCTCCAGGAAGGAATTAAAAAGGCGAGTTAAAAAGGGCGCTTACTCCACACAAAACTTCTTATAAAAGATGGCTGTGAAGCCGTCTGGCCCCGGGGATTTGGCCAGTTTTAATAGCGCAATCGCGGAGATGACTTCTTTGATGCGTATATCAGCTTCTAACTCCGCTGCCGAGGTCTGAAAGAGGGGTGTTACATGGCAGAACGCCAGATACGCCTCCACACGCGCAGGATCAGTAGGATCCCTGCAGTACAGCGTGTGGTAAAACTGTCTGAAAGTATCCACAATAATTTAATCGCTGGTTTGCTCTACCGCACCTGCGTCTCTGATAGCCCGAACGGAGGACTGCTGAGCTCGAGCCCACAACCTGTGTGGCAAAATCCGGCCCCCCTTGTCCCTGCTGAGATAAAACTTGTGGCGCAAGCGCAAGAGGGCGTACTCCGCTCGGTCCAGATCGAGATGCTTGAGCATACGCCGTTTCGTTTCCAACTCCCGCAATATGCGTGGCGCCCCTGTTCTCTTATGTACCGCCTCCAGCGCTCCCACCTCCCTCTCCAACTCCTCACGCTTCTCCCTACAAATCCGGGCACGGGACGCAGACACCGCAATAAAGTCCCCGCGGGCCACCAACTTGAGGGCTTTCCATACGGACCCTAGTGCCATACCATCCTTATCATTATCCACGAGGTATTGAGTAATCGTGTCCCGCAGGCGAGTGACTACGGACTCTGAGTTGAGGAGGGAGTCTCGAAGATGCCAACCAGATGAAGGTGGCCGCTGTCCACTACATGCAAGCTTGCAAGCTGCACAGAGATAAAGGCATGGTCAGACAAAGACTGCGGGTAAATAGCTGCAGATAAGTGGGGCATGAGAGGCATCGTAGTGAGGAAATGATCTAAACGCGCATACGTTTTATGGGCTGTGAAGTAATATGTGAAGTCTTGTTCTAGGGGATGCTGAGCACGCCAAACATCATGTAGCCCCCATCTCACAACCACTGCTTCCCTCCCTGGGACAAGCCCCCGTCTGATGTGAGCGCGCAGCAGATCTACCCAGCACAGGATCCATTACTAGGTTCAGGTCACCCCCCACCAGCACATACACATCCGGGGAAGCTAGCACCTCAGCAAGCGCTGTCTTCAAGAGGGGCTCTTGGCGTTCATTTGGGGCATACAGGGGACCTACCGTGAAGCATGTGGTCCTTCACTGCACCCTAACCACCAGGAAGCGCCCTTTAATATCACTACTTGGTATAGGACCTTGCAGTGGGCCTTCGTGCTGAACAGGATAGCCACTCCCTGCTTTTTCGCCGGACCCGAGGACCACAAATGCACTGGAAAACGCCTGTCCCTCATCCTCTTAGTATCTTTGGAGAGGAGGTGAGTCTCTTGCAGCAGACACACATCCCCATCCGCACTCTACAGCAGCGAAAGTATGGCTGCGCACTTAGCAGGGTAATTGAGACCCCGAACATTCAAACTGACAATCTTCAAACCCTTACCCATACTCCCCAGAGAGGGAGAAAGGCATTAGACAGGACACCTGTAACTGGACCACTAAGGGACATCTCAGAGGCACCCCGCCACCCCCGTACCCCTAATCCCCTCGAGCACTGATGCGGAGCCCCCAAAACAAACCCCCCCAAAACCCCCCTCAAACCCATGCACAACAGAACACAATCTCAAAGCAGGTGCGAAACAAACTGGAAAATGACAAATGTTCGTCAAGCAAATCATCCTTGAAGGGGAACGCAGCGCCATTCAGCACCTTATCCAACCCTGATACAGGGCACCATCAGCCACTGGGCACAAGGAAGATGGAATATCACAGTCTCTACTCCCAGGATCTCCTCCCGGGACCACCCTGCAACTCATCCCTGGCCAAGAAAACTACAATCATGGAACCCCATCACCGTCAGTCGCCAACTCCACCAAAGAGACGGCGGCCTCTCTTTCCATAAGGCTTGCAGAGGGGTCAGGCTTCCTCACCGGGGGCGATCTCCCCACTGTCTGCCACTCATCGGAGCGCCTGTGTCGTCGAGTAGGAGACCTAGCAGTACCTGCTGCCGGGTCCGGATTCTCCAAGCCCAGCGCCGCAAATGCTGCCTTCAGGGAGCGAAGCTGCAGAAGTTTCCCTTTGAATTTAAATATAATGCGAAATGGATGACCCCAGAAGTAGGGGATGCCTTGCTCCCGCAGATACGTGGTGATTGGCTTAAAACTGCGGCGCTTGATAAGTGTGGAGGCCACCAGATCTTGAAAAAGGGCAGGCTGATGCCCACGAAACTGAACCGATGCAAGGGCCCGTGCCTTGCGTTGGATCTGTTCCTTAACCTGAAAGTCATGAACACAGACTAGGATGTCTGGCGGTGAGGCCTTGGCATTTCTCGGCAGTCCCACTCGGTGCACCCTGTTCAGCTGAAGCTCACTATCATCTCCTTCGTC
Organism: Lissotriton vulgaris; assembly: GCF_964263255.1. NCBI lineage: Eukaryota > Metazoa > Chordata > Amphibia > Caudata > Salamandridae > Lissotriton > Lissotriton vulgaris. The sequence goes on from NC_141691.1 coordinate 1,110,011,971, forward strand.
CAGGATCTGTCGGAACAAAGCCGTCACGTACTCCCGGAGACTGTCCCCCTCTCCCTTCCAGGGGACTGCTCGGATCCTGATGTTATTCCTCCGGGAGCGGTTTCCCAGATCCTCGGTGTGCGCCTGCAGGTCCAGGTTCTGTTCCGTCAGCCAAATAACATCCTGCTGGAGCTGGTGAAGCTCGTCGGCTGTACCGACATCATGCTCCTCTAAGGTCGTCACCCTGTCCCCAATTGTATTGACGTCCTGCCTCATTTCGCGCGTGTCAGAGGAGAGTTGAGAGCGAACGTCCAGGATGTCCAACTTTATGGCGGCGAAATGCTCCAGCATGAAGGCCTTGGTTGCCGGTGCCTCCACATCCTCCGTGTGTGCCGTCAGGGCATCCGACTGCGAGGAGACCCGACTCCCCAGCTTCAACAGCGGCTCTTTAGATGCCTTGTCTTTCTTGCCCCTGTTGGTAGCCATAATAGCGTCCCTACGGGTCCACAGCCCACTCACAAGCCGCTACATGGAGAGGCCCCTGTCGACCTCTGGAGGTCCGGACACCGCCCCCGCCTCTGGACTCTCGCCTTACTCCGGGCCACTCCGCAGGACACGACCCGCTACTCCACCACACTTCGATAGCCAGGCAGGAAAGTCCCAAGCAGGTTGTGATATTTCCTCCGGCCTTGGAACAGCCACCAGGGGGGCAAACCAGCTCCCAGACCCCCGAGCTCTGCCCACCACAATGCGGGTCGAGATGAGGCCTTCACCCAACTCCGCGGTGCCGCTCTCCAGGCACCCCCAGTGGGTGCAAATAAGGGGGGCCCCCACAAGGCCCACTCAGTCCGGCACTCTCCTTGCCTGCCGAACCCCGGGCTGACACTCTGTACTCTGCGTCTGCCACCTCCTAACACCGGGCCCAGCGAGCCACAGTCAAGCCCAGCAGGGGGGTGTCACCGCCATCGCTCACCTCACGAGCCGGTCCCGCAAGCATCCGCCGGGGGGCCCCACGTTGCCACCAGGACTCATGGCCCACGCCCAGGCAGTCGCCATAGCAGGGGGGGAAGTAGGCCGTCTCCCACTAGGGCCACAATCAGCTGCCCGCCGGCCTGCACCGCTAGACAACACTCCCCAAAGGCTTTCACTCTCCCCGCTCAGATGGTCATCGTAGGGGGGTCCTCGCAGCCAGCACTCTCGGAGCCTGCACCACTAGACCCCGCGCCGGGCCCCACCACATCCGCCGAGCCGCGGACCGACCCCCAAGGCCCCGGGTGGCTATATCTCTGCTCCGCTCCGCCTTGCCTCAAGGAGCACTGTTCAGGCCCTCTCCGGAGGGGGGGGGGGCGCTTGATACCGCTCTCCACCGCCCCCCGCTGCCAGGTTCTATTGTGGTGCTCCCACGCCCGCCGAGTTGTGGACCGACCGCCTAGCCACCAAGGAGCTGCCCCTCCGCTCCTCACCTCAGGCAGCGTCCACCGCCTCCAGCTCTGCCCGGCCGGCTCTCACTCCACCGGGGCACTCAGCCCGCACCTGGGACACCGGGGCCGACCGCTTCTCGAGGCCGGGCTTCACGTCGACTCAGGCCCAGCCAGCAACACCAGCCCGAGTCATGCAGGCCAGCGCCAGCCTCCGCTAGTTCGAGGCACTCCGCTCCGCCATCCACAGGCCGCTCACAGGCCGCAGCACTCCACGTGGCGGGTCTGGCCCAGGGGACGCCGAGGCCGCAGCAGCAAACAAGGGCGGATCGCCAATAGCCTGGGCATCAGATAGGGCGATAACAAAGCTCTTTGCCAGGCAGCGCGGGAGGGACAGAGGGAAACGTCCTACACCGCAGCCATCTTGGCCACGCCCAGATTTTTATTTAGATTATGAATTAATCTGTGGATATTAGGAGAAGTACTCCTGCCAAGTACAAAGCCATTTTGGTCAGAATGAACGATGGTAGGTAGGACCTTCATCAATCATATTGGCCAGGAGTTTACCTAAGAGCTCAGGTAAGCCATGCTAACAATCAATATGAACTTGCATCTGTTGGCTTAGGGTGAAGATTGGCCAAAACTACAATGATGACCTCCCTCGTGGTGTGAGGCAAAAGTACCCTGGTTATAGCTTTCAGGAACATATATTGCCTTGGGGTTAAATATCTATGTGCGTCATATACAATTCTATCAGAAAACCATCAGTTCCTAGAGTCCTGCTCCATGCTTACTGCTCCATGTTTTCTTTTAGCTCTTGTAGTATCTGTAGTGTTTTAAGTGATTCCTTTTTATCTGTGTATAATATTTTGAGCTCAGCTGTCCTGACATAATCAAATAAGAATTTATAATTCAATATGTGTGGTTCAGTGTACAGCAGAGTGTAATAATTAGCAAAGACTGTGTTGATTTCTGTCTCTGAGGTTAGCCACATTCTCTGTCAATCTCAGCATGGCAACTAGGCTGAGGTACGTCAGTTTTAGACAATCTTGCCAAAAGTCGACTGGTCTTATCCTGTTCCACATGGTGTTTGGTAATGTCTTCTCTTTAATCAAATGCCTTAAGCCTATGTAATAAGTGAGCATATTCCGTAACGCCCTGGGGACGACATCCAACGTGAAGAACCATACTAACTCCATAAGATGTGTTCACAGTTCTAAATGCTTTCCATCCCACATGCTTACTAGCCAATAACCCTGCATTGAACGGAAAGTAAGCAGTGATCAATTCCTTTAAAGTTCCTCTAAATGCTGTATCCTGCAGATCTGCTGTCTGCAACCCCACCCCCTGTAATACATGCTTGCCGCCTTTCCCAAATTAAGGACATCAAAAAAGAGTAATGATCCAAAATTGCTTTTTCTGAGGTACTTTTGTTTGTGAGACACTACTGTGCAACCTAGATGTGCACAAAGACATATCCAACCTCGTATGCAGGTCTTAGATATATGGGTGATATAATTTGTTCCAAATTGTTGGATTAATCTCCAGATTTCTGTAAAAATTCATCCTTCTAGCCAATTCCCAGCGACAGCAGTATTCTGCAATGGTGGACTGGTCTACGGACTCATTCACTATATATTAATGCCATCTCTTACATTCATGGGTAGGTGTGAAGGAAGTGGCTCTTAGGGAACATCCGGGTTACTTACAACCACCTTCTATGTCTTCTCAAGAATGAAAAGTGGGTCAGACAGTAGAGAATACAAACAAGCTTTATTAGCAATACTCTGCAGAGTAGTCCACTCTGACCTGCACCCTAAGATGTCTGCCAAGGAACTGACCCCCCAACTGTCTGAAATGTGTAATCATTCCTCTCAAGAAGCCTCCAACCTCACACACAATGGAAAGTTACAGGCCTGGGTCGATCATGAACAAAGGGGGCACAGAAGGATGGGCTACCACCTGCCTGACGGGTACGTTATCTGTAATTCAAAGTTACCGCACTGAGTCTCAGAGTCTCCTAACGTGGGAGCAAAGTTACACTCCAGGATAGGAATATGAGGGCAGAATGGCCTATTCATTAGAAAGTCAGAATCCAACCTTGAGCAGGGAAGGAAATAATAGCTGAATACAGTGTTCTGCTGAGGCAAGCAATACGAATAATGAGGCCTAGTTAAGACACAGCCTAAGGAGGATTGCGAAATACAAAATGGAGTCACACTTGCTAACTGAGGCTTGCCCCTTACAAGGTTATCTCAGTGGGTTACATAACGTAAATGCAAATGGAACGTTATTTAGCCGCACACTGCTAACCTACTATGGCACGGAATAAGTATATAATAGGAATGTTTTTTTTCAAACCTAACAGGTGAGCCACTGAAGCAAAAATTTGTCGATATTTTTTTTTCTTTTTTTTTCTTTTTTATTGCAAGGTCATATAGTTATCTTCAACACCATTACATATTCGCGCCTACAACCCTGAGGCCGGCTTACAATGCGTTACATGGATGTTCCATTGACATATGTTCAAACCTTCCTCTGGCGTTGTAACATTATCGGTCAGCTATGGTATTTACTCAAAAGGAACGGAGTCACTACGTGCATAATTTCAACTTGCATTTTGTGTTTTATGTATAACTAAGCAACTCCACACATGACTCGGTATTTATACATGCTATATAAGGTTTGCTAACCGGTATCAACACCACCCTGTGTGAGATAATTTCTGCAAATCGCACTGAGTTACACCCCGCCTCTTAACCCCACCACCACTAGGCCCGTTGCATTGAACCAAGCCCGTAGCCCTCGTGTAATGCCTCCCTCCGTAGCCCTGCGCCACTATGCAATGTCCTCCTCGTCCTCGGAGCTGTCAAGATCCTCCTCTGGCAATGGTTCACAAATGTCTCCTCTGTACGTGTTCCATGGGTGCCAAACCCCATTCCATTTACGCGGATTAGCTCTCAATTTGTAAACAGCCCTTTCCGTCAACATGAGCATATCCATGTTTCTGCTCCATTGTGCCAAGGTTGGGAGTTCTGCCGCCCCCCACTTTTGTGCAATGTCTCGCTTGGCTGTCATGAGGCCTATCGTGGTCCAAACCTTCCCATAAAATGTTAAATCCGTAGGTCCCCACACGTTCAACAGGCATACACGTGGGTCCAGTGTCAGTGAGGTGTTGAGTGTTTGAGCGATAGTGCGGAGTACCCGTTGCCAGTAACTAACAATGTGTGTGCAGCTCCAAAGTGTGTGCATAAAAGTTCCCTCCTCACCGCAGCCCCTGAGACAATAGGGATGATCTGCCCTCTGCAATTTGTGTAGAGTCGGTCTCGTATAGTATATCCTATGTAGGATTTTGAGTTGTACCAGGCGGAACTTAACCGATATACAGGCCTCGCGCGGGGATGCAATAGCAGCGTTCCAGTCGGAGTCATCAAAATCTCCGACATCTTCTATCCATTTGTCCTTCAATTTCCCCAGTGGGTCAGGTAGATTATTGAGTAACTTACGATATGTTAAGGAGGTAGCCCTTCCCTGCATGAAGTCTGTAAGCAGACGGTCCTCCAGCGGGGAGGATTCCGGGGGTGTCGTATTCGGTGGAATCGCCGCCTGGAGAGCATGCCTAATTTGTATATACCTATACAGCTCAGTGTCCCCCAATTCATACTGTTCCTGAAGGGACGCGAACGGGATCACGCCCTCTCTAACCCACATGTCCCCCACTGTTGAAATCCCAATGTTGTCCCACTGGGTGAAACCCTTAGTGCGCCTCAAGTGTCCCAGTGCCTTGGTGTCCCACAGTGGTGTGAGTTTCGTGATGGTCCCTTCCCAGTGTAACCTCGCTTGCGCCCTGTACCACAGTTGCACGGTATGTTTGGTGGGTCCTATGAGTTTTGCCGCCGTACCCTTATGATACAGAGGCGCCAGTAAACTGTTGGTGGCCAGTTGTGCCCTGTCCAACTTGAAGGCTGGGTCGTCCTGCGGGGCATGGACCCACTGGTTGAGGATCTTGAGTTGGGCCGCCCAGTAGTACATCTGCATATTAGGCAGTGCAATCCCGCCGTCATACCAGCTCCTGTTAAGTTTCGTGTGGGCTATTCGGGCTGGTCGATTTCCCCATAGTAAACTCGATATCAGTGCAGTCACCTTCTGGAAGTAGCTGGCGACTATTAATGTCGGGCGTTTTCAAGTATGTAGAAAAAGCGCGGTAGCGCAATCATTTTAAATAATGTTGCTCTGCCCAGCAATGTTAGTGGAAGTTCCTTCCCGTGCTGCACGTCATTACGTAGCCGAGTTAGAGGGGGTTGCAGATTGAGTGCTGTAAACTCCGAGGCGTCTCGGGTGACATATATTCCTAGGTATTTAAAGGAAGTCTGAGCCACCTCTAGAGGGCAGGATTCCAGAAGGGGGGGGATCGGCCCTTTGAGCTCAAAGAGTATTGATTTAGACCAGTTAATAGTGTAGCCGGACACTCGCCCATGTGAGTTGCATAGTGCCAGGAGGTTCGGAAGGCTATTTTTCAAGTCCGTGAGGTAAATCAACATATCGTCCGCATACAAGGACACTCTATCTTCCCATTGCCGATCCCATCTAATCCCCTTCAGAAGCGGCGTACTTCGTATGGTAACTGCCAGAGGTTTTAGTACCAGAGCGAAGAGGAGGGGCGAGAGTGGGCAACCCTGTCGAGTTCCCCGTCCCAGATGAATGTCACGCGACGTATGACCATTTGCCACTACCCTAGCTACTGGGTCTTTGTATAGTAACCTGATCCAGGAGATAAAGGTGGGCCCGAACCCCATGTGGGTGAGTACTGCGAAGAGATAGCTCCACTCCACCATGTCAAACGCCATTTTGGCATCCAATGACAGTATCGCTGCTGGTTCCTTCAACAGTGGGGTTCTCGCCAATACTCCGTGCACCCTGCAAAGATTCAAGGCCGTACTTCTGTGTGGCATAAAGCCAGACTGGTACGGGTGGATCAGCTGACCTAAGTGCGGCATGAGTCTGTTCGCCAGCACTTTTGCTATTATTTTGGCCTCCGGGTTCAGGAGCGAGATAGGCCTATAGGACTTACAGTCGTTAGTCGTCTTACCCGGCTTTGGGATGGCCACTATGGTCGCCATCCGCTGATCCGGGGGCAGCGTGCCTTTTTTTCTACTTTCCTCGTACATCTGGAGTAGGGGTTCACTCAGAGACTCCGACATGGTTTTAAACCATTCAATGGGCACCCCATTAGGGCCCAGGGCCATACCCGAATGGAGGGAATTGATTGCCAACTGAATTTCATCAGTCGTCAAGGTGGCATCGAGGTCCTTCGCCGCCTTCTCAGTCAGTGTCGGCAGAGGCACTTGGCCGAGGGCGGCTCGAGCTTCTTCCTCCGTCACTCTACCGTCGGGGTATATACTTCACTAAAGTGGTCGGCCAATGCATCTACAATTTCTTCCGGCTGAGTATGTACTAAGTCATGGGTGTCAGTGATTTGCAGTATACTCCTGCCTCCCCCCTGCTTCCTGTCCAGCCATGCCAGGAGCTTACTGGCTTTATCCCCAATGTCGTAAACTCTGTGTTTAGTAGCGGCTATATCCGCCATGGTAACACGCCTCAGGTGGTCGTTCAGGCGGCGTTGGTGTAGCTGTAGGGAGTGTAGTGTGTCTTCTGATGGGTCAGCCATGTGGGCGGTGTTGGCCCTTTCGAGGCCCAACTCCAGCTCCAAAGCCTCCCTCCCTTGCGTTTTCTTGTGGTTTGTTATCACCGCTATGGCTTGCCCTCTGAACACAGTCTTATACGCTTCCCATAATACTGAAGGGGAATCGACCGAGGACTGATTCTCCTCAAAATATAGTCGGGTTGCCTTCCTCAGATCTTTACCAATTGCTGGAATTTTAAGATACCCCGGGAATATCGGATAGATCCTCTTGCGCTTGGTGCCTGCACTGGACATGGTTAAAGTGATCGGTGAATGATCCGAAATACCCCTCGGTTGTATCTTTGCCTCATCAATGGTAAGGAGACTGTTCCCCAGTGTGAGGAAGTAATCTATCCTCGAAAGACTATTGTGCGTCGCCGAGTAGTAAGTGTATTGCTGCTGCTCCGGGTGCAGCAAACGCCACACATCCACTATTCCCTGTGCTTCCAGAAAAGTCTGGAGCTTGCTGGGACCTTCTGTGGGTGTACGTACTGGGAACTGATCAATTGTATTATGTAGTGTTGTGTTAAAGTCCCCCCCTATGAGTAGTTCTCCTTCAGGGAGTTCTAAAAGTAACTTGCTGAGGTCTGGCAACGCCACAGCCTGTAGCGCTGGCGGAATGTAAACAGAAACCACGGTCAGTAACTGTTGGACCCGGCCTCGTGGCGTGGTCCTCGCTGATCTCCGCAGCCCCAGATCTACGGGTGGAACTGATTCCCGTCCACCCAGAACTGTACATGATCCTCCTACACTGGACCTGAGACGATCCCCAGACCGCGTGCCTGCACCCGTGCACGTGACCATCAGACTCCATGTTTGGCCACCCCGGCCGGCCGGCCGCCTTCTTTCCTTTCGGCAGCCCTGGCCGCTCCTGACGGCCGCTAAGCCTGCGCGTCCGGCGTGCCCAGATCCACCCGGGGGGTGAACAACTCATCAAGTACCCGAAACCAAGACTTCCATCACACCTCCGGCCCCCTCCCGAAGAACTGGTTTCCCTCACACCTCTGAACTATCCCTGGGGGCTGGTTTCGATTGAACCTTGGGGCTCCTAGTGAGCTGGCTCCAGGTCCTGATGGGCGTCTGGGATTCCATGGGCGCATGGTCCAAAGCATCAAAGAACCAACTGCCCAGACGATCAGGCGCCTGGCCCTCGGACCTCCGGCCTCCTGCCTATGAGGGTCCGGACATCAAAGAGCTTGACAACTATAAGACTGCCTGCCTTCCACCTAATCGGCAGTTGTATCCTGGACAAGAAAGCCCTGCTGATCTGATCGCGGCTGACTTCGAGGAGAACAGACTCTGACCCACCGAGCCCTGCTGACGCCGTCGCGGCTCATCCTAGAACCTACGGAACTGAACCATCGGGGCCCTGCTGACGCTGTCGCAGCTCCCTCTTGAAGCACAAGACCTGAACCTCGGAGCCCTGCTGACGCTGTCGCGGCCCCATCTACTTACGAGTACGATGGAGTACTCCTGCCCAAGCCCTGCTGACCTCGTCGCGGCTTGACGAACTCTCTGGTCCGGCTGGACCATCGACGCTACCCTCACGAACATCTTGAACCAGAAGTGAGTAGGACAGCATGTCCCATCGCCAGCACCCGTACCCCCAGTTCGAGGATTGAGAACTGTGCGCCGAGTACGTGGCGTGCCAACTGGCCTCCTAAGACTGTCCCGCTTCCCCGACCCCTCGTTACGAGACTTTCGCGATCCTTCGATCGCTGTGTAATGCTCTTTAATTAATCTTGATAAAGTCTTTCTTGATAAAGAATTACGGTGTGGTGTCCGCTCATAAGTGTGGTGTGTCGACAGTGTGTACGATCAGTCCTCCTCGGTGGGGACTCCCCCCTCGATAAGACTCGGCAGTAATTGTGGGAGAGGAGGTTCCAGGGGGTTAGGAGAGTCTACTTGACCCCTGGGGTCACCGCCTTCCAACATTGGTGGCAGCGACGGGATACGAACCTACGTCTAAAGATCGTACCACTGACACACTACCTGAGCCTACACGCAGCAAACGCACAAGGAAAGAGCGACGATGACGACTACAGAAGCTGGTGTAAAGACAACCTTCGACAAGGACCTCCTGGAAGATTACACAAATAAAGAGCTGAAGCAGTTCTGCAAAGAACTGAGTATCCCGAGTACCGGACTAAGTACTAAGGAAGATTTCCAGAAAGCGCTGACCGCCTGGGTAGAGTCCGGAGCATCTCTTTCCCCGATCGAAGACGAGGGAGGGAGGCCACAGACCGAACCCGGTACACCGACCGGTGAGAGAATCCAGCAACCGACCCGGAGCCCAGCAACCGGGAGAGAGCGGTCATCGGAGGAGATGACCAAGCGAGAACGTGACCGAAGCCATGAACTCGAACTAGCACGCCTCAAATTAGAGGGTGAACTCAAACTCGCAGAGAAAAAGTTGGCGGTGGAGCAATTGCGGCTCCAGGGAGAGCTAGAGGAGAAGAAGCTCCAGAGGGAGCATGAAGGACGGAAACTTCAGCTCGAGCACGAGCGCAGCCTCAAGGAAATCGAATTGAAGGCCAGGAAAGAAGCAGCCGGTTCACCGGGCCTTGGGGAGCAGGTGGTCCCCCAAGAAACGAAGGTGCATATCCCCAAGGATGTGGTAAAGGAGTGCTACAAAGGAGGCGATATCCAACAATGGTTCAAGGCATACGAGGTGGCCATGTCCGCCCACCGGGTCCCGGAGAAAGACTGGGGGGCCGGCCTGTGGAGCCGCTTCCTCAGCGAGGGGAGAGATACCCTGCTGGACCTACCGACGGCACACATGAACGCCTACCAACACATGAAAGACGCTCTTTTATTCCGCTACGGCCTGACGCCAGAAATGTATCGCCAGCGGTTTAGGGAGTGCAAGAAGCTTCCTGGCACCACATGGGTGGACTATGTGAACTACTACACCCGGGCCCTAGATGGGTGGATCAAGGGCAGCAATGTGACCACCTTCGAGGGCCTAGTCGACCTAGTGGCTTACGAACACCGGTCCGCAAATTGCTTTGTGGAACTAAGACAGCATCTCCTGGACAGCAAGCTCGCCAACCCACGGAAACTGGCTGTGGAAGCCGATCGATGGGTGGCCACCCGAGTCCAGAAGGCGCCCGGGGGAGACCCCCCACGGAACGACCAAGGATCTTTCCGCCAGCGAGGTGGAGGAGGTCGAGGCAAGCAGCAAAATTCCCAGTCAGGGCCTCAGCGTAGTCCCCCCAGAAACCAGACCCCGCGCTCTCCTCCCGTGATGAGAGCCGCCCCGAGTGCAGGACCCCCGGGGCACCGCCCCAGTTCCACGTGCTTTAAGTGTCAGCAACCCAGGCACTATGCCGGTGACCCCCGATGTCCCCTGACCCCGAAACCCACTCCCACTGGGCCCTCCTCTAGACAGATACCCTCAGTAGCCTTAGAAGAGGAAGAGATAGAAGAACAACGGGAGTGGGAACCCGCAGCCATGGTCTTAGCCTCCCTGGGGAATAGCGAGATGATCCCAGGAGATTACCTGCCCGACAACACAGAAAAGTACCGCCAGACAGTGAAGGTTAACGGGCGCAGCATAGGAGCCCTTCGGGATACAGGAGCCAGCATCACATCTGTTAGGTACACGCTAGTCCCTGATTCCATGATCATCCCCCACACCTCCTGTCGGGTGATAGCAGCCGATAACTCTGTCCGCACCTGCAGGATAGTACAGGTCCCGTTTGAGTGGGAGGGGGTCTCGGGCGATCTGCGGGTCGCAGTTCGCACGGACATGCCTGTAGACTGCCTCCTGGGGAATGACCTAGAGAGTTCCCCGTGGAAAGAGGTGGAGAGAAGGACCCATTTAGCCATGTTAGGACTGCCCCATTGGGTCTGTGTGAGCACCCGGGCCATGGCCGCCAGAATGCCCAACCCCGAGAACGAAGAGCCTGAGTTCCCCAGTTCAGCCCCTGATGTATCCGAGGACGGCGAGCACCCTACGGTCCTCGACCAGCCCTCCCTCGAAGAGAACGCACCCGGCGAAGGTCCCCTCGGACCAGCTGTCGAACCAGCCCCGACCCTAGCAGATCTCCCCGAGTTGGCCCAGTGGCGCCAAGAGGGAGGACCGTCCCGAGAGGAGTTCTGCCAAGAGCAGACCTCCTGCCCTGCCCTAGAGGGGCTCCGCCAACAGGCCGCAGCCCAGGCCGCCGGAGACCAGTCCGGCTCCCATTACCTTTACTGGGAAAACGGCCTACTGTACAGTGAACAGAAGACCGCGGAACTAGGGTCAGCCCGCGTGCTGGTGGTACCCCTACGTTTCTGTGGACTCCTCCTTAACCTGGCTCACGATGTGCCCCTGGCAGGACATCTGGGCCAAGATAAGACCTTCCAGCGACTAGTGACCCATTTCTACTGGCCCCACATGCGGGCTGATGTGGAACGCCACTGCAAGTCCTGCCCCACGTGTCAGGCTAGCGGCAAAAGCGGAGGCAAGCGCAAGGCTCCCCTCCAGCCCTTTCCAGTTGTCAGTACCCCCTTTGAGAGGGTGGGGATCGACATCGTCGGACCTCTGGACCCCCGGACCTCCTTAGGCCACCGGTTCATTCTGGTTCTGGTCGATCACGCCACCCGATACCCCGAAGCCATCCCCCTCCGGACCGTGACGGCCCCAGTCGTGGGCCGGGCCCTCATGGGGATCTTCTCCCGGGTGGGATTCCCCCGAGAAGTGGTAAGCGATCGAGGGACGAACTTCATATCCCGGTACATGAAGTCCCTCTGGCAACAGTGTGGGGTGTCCTACCGGTTCACCACCCCCTACCATCCCCAGGGCAACGGCCTGGTCGAGCGGTTCAACCGCACCCTGAAAGGGATGATCATGGGTCTTGAGGAGCCCTTGCGACGCAAGTGGGACGTCCTACTACCCTGCCTCCTGTTCGCCTACCGAGAGGTACCCCAGAAATCCTTGGGGTTTAGCCCTTTCGAGCTGCTCTATGGGCACCCCGTCCGGGGACCCCTCAGCCTGGTCAAGGAAGGCTGGGAGGCAGCCCCACCGAGCACACCCCGACGTATTCTCCTACGTCCTGGCCCTCCGGAACCAAACACGGAAGTTTCGCGAGCTGGCCGAGGCCAACCTGGAGGCCAGCCAAGAGGAGATGAAACGCTGGTACGACCAGAATGCCACTCTGGTCGAGTTTCAACCAGGCCAACAGGTTTGGGTCATGTCCCCAGTGGAACCTGGTGCCTTGTAGGACAAATGGACTGGACCCTTTGAGGTGAAAGAGCGCAAGAGCCAGGTCACCTACCTTGTTGATACGAAATCAGCCAGGAACGCCCTGAAAGTGTTACACGTAAACCGGCTCAAACCCCATTTTGTGCAGTCTGAGTTGGGATTACTCCTTGCCACCGACGACGGAGAGGAAGAGGAAACGGACCCTCTACCCGACCTCCTGTGTGCAAAGGATCAAGATGGCTCCGTAGAGGGAGTGAGTCTCTCCTCTTCCCTTACCCCCTTGCAGCGTGAGGAATGTCGCCACTTGCTGGGACAATTCGCAGACCTCTTCTCCCTCACTCCCGGCGTCACTAGTTGGTGCGTCCACGACGTGGACACCGGGGACAGCCCTCCGGTACGGCATAGAGCCTACCGAGTCCCGGACCGAGTCCGAGCCTGCATCGAGGCTGAGGTCGATAAAATGTTGGACCTAGGAGTGGTGGAAGCCTCCGACAGCCCATGGGCTAGTCCCGTGGTCCTGGTTCCGAAGGCGGCCGCCCCCGGCACCGTTCCCGAGCTAAGGTTCTGCGTAGACTACCGCGGACTCAATGCAGTCACCCGAACCGATGCACACCCCATCCCACGAGCCGACGAACTGATTGACCGCCTAGGGTCGGCTCAGTACCTTAGTACCTTCGATCCTACCAGTGGCTACTGGCAGATCGGCCTCACGGAGAGGGCCCAAGAAAGGTCTGCTTTCTCCACTCCGGATGGCCATTTCCACTTCCGAGTCATGCCCTTCGGCATGAAAAACGCCCCCGCCACCTTCCAGTGACTGGTCAACCAGGTCCTGGCTGGGTTGGAAAGTTTCAGTGCAGCCTACCTAGACGACATTGCTGTGTTCAGTGCTCACTGGGCCGAGCACCTGCACCACCTCTGGGAGGTGTTGGACGCCCTGCGTCGAGCCGGGCTCACCATTAAAGCTAGTAAATGCCAAATAGGACAAAGCTCAGTGGTATACCTAGGGCACCAGGTTGGCAGCGGCCTCGTGGCCCCCCTCCAACCCAAGATAGACGCAATCAATGCCTGGGAGACCCCCACGACCCAGACCGAGGTGCGGGCTTTCCTAGGTCTCGCAGGGTACTACCGTAGATTTATCAAGGGGTACGGGAGTATTGTAGGCCCCCTCACCGAGTTGACAGCAAAGGCCAACCCCAAGAAGGTTATCTGGACCCCCGCCTGTCAGAAGGCCTTCGAAGAATTGAAACAAGCCATGTGCACCGCTCCAGTCCTACAGGCCCCTGACTACTCCCGAGAGTTCGTGGTCCAGACCGACGCCTCCGAGCATGGCATCGGGGCCGTGCTCTCCCAAGTGGACGACAAGGGGGTTGATCATCCGGTAGCCTTTATCAGCCGGAGGCTACTACCCTGGGAGCAGAGATGGAGCACCATCGAGCGAGAGGCCTTCGCAGTAGTCTGGGCCTTGAAGAAACTGAGGCCCTACCTGTTCGGGACCCACTTCCGGGTCCAGACCGACCACCGTCCTCTCCGGTGGCTCATGCAAATGAGAGGAGAGAACCCTAAACTGCTACGCTGGTCCATCTCCCTCCAAGGGATGGATTTTACTGTGGAACACAGGGCTGGTGCCGACCACGCCAACGCCGACGGCCTGTCCCGCTTGTTCCGCCTCAGCGAGGAGAACCCCCAAGAGGATGGGTAGTTCCCCTCGTCTTTCAGCTGGAGGGGACGCATGTTGGACCCGGCCTCGTGGCGTGGTCCTCGCTGATCTCCGTAGGCCCCAGATCTACGGGTGGAACTGATTCCCGTCCACCCAGAACTGTACATGATCCTCCTACACTGGACCTGAGACGATCCCCAGACCGCGTGCCTGCACCCGTGCACGTGACCATCAGACTCCATGTTTGGCCACCCCGGCCGGCCGGCCGGCCGCCTTCTTTCCTTTCGGCAGCCCTGGCCGCTCCTGACGGCCGCTAAGCCTGCGCGTCCGGCGTGCCCAGATCCACCAGGGGGGTGAACGACTCATCAAGTACCCGAAACCAAGACTTCCATCACACCTCCGGCCCCCTCCCGAGGAACTGGTTTTCCTCACACCTCTGAACTATCCCTGGGGGCTGGTTTGGATTGAACCTTGGGCCTCCTAGTGAGCTGGCTCCAGGTCCTGATGGGCGTCTGGGATTCCATGGGCGCATGGTCCAAAGCATCAAAGAACCAACCGCCCAGACGATCAGGCGCCTGGCCCTCGGACCTCCGGCCTCCTGCATATGAGGGGCCGGACATCAAAGAGCTTGACGACTATAAGACAGCCTGCCTTCCACCTAATCGGCAGTTGTATCCTGGACAAGAAAGCCCTGCTGATCTGATCACGGCTGACTTCGAGGAGAACAGACTCTGACCCACCGAGCCCTGCTGACGCCGTCGCGGCTCATCCTAGAACTTACGGAACTGAACCATCGGGGCCCTGCTGACGCTGTCGCGGCTCCCTCTTGAAGCACAAGACCTGAACCTCGGAGCCCTGCTGACGCTGTCGCGGCCCCATCTACTTACGAGTACGACGGAGTACTCCTGCCCAAGCCCTGCTGACCTCATCGCGGCTTGACGAACTCTCTGGTCCGGCTGGACCATCGACGCTACCCTCACGAACATCTTGAACCAGAAGTGAGTAGGACATCATGTCCCATCGCCAGCACCCGTACCCCCAGTTCGAGGATTGAGAACTGTGCGCCGAGTACGTGGCGTGCCAACTGGCCTCCTAAGACTGTCCCGCTTCCCCGACCCCTCGTTACGAGACTTTTGCGATCCTTCGATCGCTGTGTAATGCTCTTTAAATAATCTTGATAAAGTCTTTCTTGATAAAGAATTACGGTGTGGTGTCCGCTCATAAGTGTGGTGTGTCGACAGTGTGTACGATCAGTCCTCCTCGGTGGGGACTCCCCCCTCGATAAGACTCGGCAGTAATTGTGGGAGAGGAGGTTCCAGGGGGTTAGGAGAGTCTACTTGACCCCTGGGGTCACCGCCTTCCAACAGTAACCTACCCTCCCACTGGCCTTGCACCGCCGCGAAGCGGCCCTGGTCGTCAATCTTCGTGGATTTCACTATGTATTGGGAGGATTTTCGCAGCAGTATGCCTGTGCCTCGAGACCCCGAGGTGAATTCCGCGTGTGCAATCATGCGGTATCCCTGCCTATCCAACGCTTGTGTGGCCGCCCCCACTAAGTGTGTTTCTTGCAAAAGAACCAGGGCGGGTCCCTGCCTCCTAATTCCCTGCAGCACCAGGCCTCTTTTAATCTTATCGCCCAGGCCCCTGACGTTCCAGGACATTATTTGTAGTGGGGCTGGCGGGGTGAGACTATTTATCCTGGCCATGGCATTCGCTGGCAACGGGCCCGGGAAGGGCCGCAGGGTGCGGGCCACCCCGTGTCCCGTGGAAGGATCTCGTCCGGGAGTGGATCCATCTCCCCGTGCACGAGGTAGTGTGTTTGGGCAGGCACAAGGCGGGTGCAACCCCAGCATGCCTATTGTCATGTGGCCCCCCCGTGTCATGTGGTGCCGTGCAGAGGCAGTGTCATACCAATCAGCATGTGCATGTGGCAAAACCTTAACTTTCAAGACCAACCGGTCTCTAACATTAACCATCCCCCGACCCCCACTCACCCCCCTCCCTGCCCCCCTGCCTTACGGACTCAAAACTGCCCGCCCCCCAACTGAGCAGAGTGCATGCCCCAACCCCAAAACATTGCACTTGCGCGTCGGGGTAAGGGACTCTCCGCAGTCAGCGGTCCCTCAGTTTCCTCCCCGGAGGTCCATCACCCAGTGTCCAATGGCGGGCTGTAGGCTCGCAGCACAATAAGTCTTGCAAATTGTCAAACCTGGAGATCATTGATCTTCATTGTCCTTTTCCCCCACTCCGTCTCTTAGGGGCGAGCTGCTGTCCGGGCCCCCTCCCGATGCCTGGGATTCCGGATGATGCCCGGCGTTACGGCCCTTCGGATGTCGGTTGGATCGCCGAGGGTGAGGGCCCGGCCTCCATCCCTCCAGCCAGTCGTGCACAGATTCTGGGGTATCAAAGAACCATGTTTTATTTTCTGCTACCACCCGGAGTCTGGCCGGGAAGAGCATGGAATATGGGATTTCTCGTGCTCTGAGTTCTTTCTACACCTCGAAGAAGTTTCTTCTCCTACGCGCGACATCCGCCGTGTAGTCAGGGAAGAAAGCCACAGTGGAGTTCTGAAGTCTGATGGAAGGGGACGTCCTAGCCGCCTGCAAGATGGCGTCTCGGTCCCGGAAATTTAAGAGCCGGGCAACAATAGGCCGTGGGGACGCCCCCGGTTTTGGTTGACCACCTGGTACACGGTGTGCCCTCTCCACGGAAAAGAAGGTGGACAGTCCTTTTGGCTTAAGTTCATTCGTGATCAGGCTTTCCACATACAGGTCCGTGGCTCTCGTGCCTTCCGACTCCGGCACACAAATTATGCGGACGTTGTTCCGCCTGGAGCGCCCTTCCTGCTCATCGAGCTTCTCACGTAGTACCTTGTTGTCCGTCGCCAACCTCTCCACCGCCTGTTGGAGTTCAGAGACATCCTCCACATGGGATTTTGTGACCACTTCCATGGCGTTGACTTTCTCTGACATTTTGTGGAGGTCAGCTCTGAGCAACGTTACGTCCGTTGAGATCGAGCCCACTGTCGTCTGTAGCTGGGCCAATGCCTGCATCACGTCATCCAAAGTCGCCTTCTTACCTCCTGGGGCATCCACGGATTTGCCTCCTGTCTCTCTTCCTGTTGTGGGGGAGGTAGCCGGCTTGTCGCAAGCAAAACGGTCTATACGGGTCTGCGTAGTGCCACTCTTCGGTCCTTTTGCCGCCATGCCTGTCGTCTTCGTGGTTTTCAGGCCTTTCCGACCCAGCTTGTCCGAACCCACCCGCAACAGCTGCAGTGCGTTGGTGTCATTGCCCACGTGCGTGGGTGACCAGGGAGCTCCCTTGCTGTCCACAGGCGCTAAATAGCCGAGTCCCGCCAGGCTCCGTGGGCCCGTTCTGCCCTAATGCACCAGGTGTGGTCAGACCCACCAGCCGGGTGCAGGTACAGTGCACAGTCTTTACGTCCCTCAGGGCGGGTTGTGCCCCCACTAAAGTGTCCAGCTGCCGTCCAGGGCACCCAGTCGCGCAGCGGTGGTAGTGGTTCCTTTGCGTCAGGGGATAATAGCACTGGTTGTCGGGTGGCCAGCCCAGGCGTCCTCCAGTCGATCGCACAAACAAAGAAAAAAGGGGGGGTGTATCTTACCCCCCCCCCCGCGCCGCATGTAGTGCGCCGTTAGTCCCACCGGCGCGGTGGATGGCCGGGTGCTAGAGGCCGCTGGGGTCGTGTAGTGTCCGCGCCAGCGCGCAGTGTGCGGCAAGACTCTTATCTGCCTGCAGCGCACTCGGACCCCCGGCTGATGACGGCGGTGCTCCCTGTCCGGTCTTCTGGTTCCGTCTGTCCCCAACAGCGGGGCAGCACCCCTCCGCGGTCTACTGGCGGGCACTAACCACCGCCGGCCCGAAAATGGCGGCCGTCCTCTGCAATCTGCAGCTTCCCTCCGTGTGCGGCGGCCAGTCGTGCAACATGCGGGTCCGGAGGCGGCGGCCAAGGTGGACAGGCACCACCACTCTATCTCCGGCCGCAGACAGTGTCCCGGCGATCAGTGTGCATACTGGGTCCCGGCAGCCTTTCTCAACTTGCGGGCACTTCCGGCGCAGGTCCCCCGGAGCGGTCTCACTTCCTGCCGGGCTAGTCGTGTAGGGAAGATCCTGGCTCGAACAGTCGAAGCAGGCCAGTCCGTAGCTCCGATGGAGATTGGTCTCCAGACGTCGGATTTGGACGCCGCTTACCGCCACCTGCACCGCCCGGTCCTGGGCTCTGGTTCCCCCCTTTAGGGCTCAAAAAAAGGTGTCGGATTTTGAGCCGGATATTCGGAGAGGCCGCCTCAACTGCGGAGCCTGTCCCCTATGCTGCCGCCATCATCGGCTGCTAGCCACGCCCCCCATATATGTCGATATTTAATAAAAATTGCAACATACATTTTTTTGTGTCACTAAGAGAGAGCATAACTAATTGTCTACCTTCCAACAGCAGCACAAATCTAGCTTATTTGTCTACTAATTCTATTATGAAGCACAGAGGATTCACCTTGCTTAATCCAAATCAGCACTTACTGGCAAATATGAAATATGCCATATAATAAACTTGACACCTCCATCTGTCTTCAGCTTTTCTCCAGTGAGGTGATTCCTGCAGTACAGCAACATGTACTCTTTTTCTCCTAAAAAAGACTTTCAAATGTTAGGAAATGCATATCTGACTGCTATTACCATGTCGACCTGTAATTCCTTTGTCCTCCATTTTGCCACGTGGGATCCCTCTACCATATGCCCTCGATATCAACTTTCATTGTATATACCACCATCCTGACCTGCGTGTGCCTAATTACTTTGCCTCAGTATAGGATATTTTTTTCACAGGATGTGTTTAGTTATCAGAAGTGGGAGATTATCCTATAACCCCTAATAAGAACTCTTCCCCAGTGTTATGGTGGAATAGGCCTAAACCCAAATAAATCAAACAAGTGAAACCAGTTACAGGTACCCGTACATGTCACTGACTCTAAATGCGTCTAAATAGTTTGCATTTAACTTCTCTTCTCCCAGATGAACTAGCCACCAATATCAATGGCTGCCAGTCTCACGATACCCCATCATTGAAGCATCAAAAAGAAGGGATCAAGTACTGTTCTTAAAATTTGCTATACATTCCCTTTTCCAGTTTTTACCAACATCAAACTATGGGCCTTATGTTCAAAGCTCTTTTGTGGTTGCAAAGGCTTTGATTCACAAAATCTGAGCCTTTGCAACCGGAAAATAGCTTTTGGGTATGCTAACAACCCAAGCTGTGATTCGGTAACTCGTTACTGAATTGCAAAATAGGTTTGCGACTACATACTGTATTAAAAATTGAAAAGGGTGTGTTTAGGGCATCCCTTCCAATTTGCGATTTCTTATAGTATGTATCAGTGGTTTGCAACTAGAATCGCAGTCGCAAATCATTGAAAGGTTATTAACACCTCAGAGAATGTGGCAACCCACTCGTAAACTGAAATGGGGACCCCTTGCCTTTTGTAAAAGTTGTAAAACGCCCTTTTTTTAGGAGTAGCATTGGTTCCTGTTTTATTTTTTTTAACTCATCCAGTTTTTTTTTAAGGCAAACAAGCTGCTTTTCAAAAAAAATATTACTTTATTTAAAAGCAATAATAGACATGATGATCTGCTGACCTCAACAGGCCACCATCCCTGTAATGGTAGCAATTTGTAGAAGGTTACAATTCACAACCTACTTTTTTTTTAACCAATTTTTATTGAGTTTTGGTCATAATATAAATAGCATACACAGTCATCATGGGGGGACATTAGTACAAGCCGCCCATTACAATTTATAGCATTCCATGACAAGAGTACATGGTTCAATAGAATAGAGCTCAATGTCAATCCAAAACAAACAAAATAGCAGATCACAAAAACATCGTAGCATTGGTGAAGTCAGCATATTTTATGCTTTACACGCCAGCAGTGGGGTGAGTGACGTGGCATCCTGCGGGAAAGACTCAGGCAGCAGTCAACATACTACCATGTGTGATTCCAGCGCCCCCCCCCTCTCCCGATTGCGAAAATGGATATGATAGGCTCCCGAAACATCAATCATAACAGAGCTGTAGCATTGCCAGACCAAATCAGCGCTTTCTCTGGTGGGTTCCTAAATGTATGTCAGTGGGCCCTAAACCAATCACTAAAACCCATCGAGGGGGACACCCTGCGTGTCCTGTAAGTCTTGTAGCATGTTTTCCCACAAGTCAAATATTGGACCCCAACGAAGACTCATGGCTTCCTCCCTACGGAGCGCAGCTGCCTCGGCCCTACCCCATTTGAGTGTCACTGCACACCAGTGTTGTATTGTCGGGAATGTGGTGGCCTTCCAGTGCATCGTGATAGCCCAGCAAGAGGTGAGCATCACCAAATCTATGAACTGGTTGGTCACTTTTTACGGCTTCTGGCACCTAAATATCCCAAGTAGTGACCCCTCCAAGGTCTAGAGGTCCTCACAACCCGTCAGCGTGGTAAGTATATCTGTGAGTCCAGACCACTGAATCACAGCATATGGGCACAATCAAAACCTGTATATTAGATCCAAGTCAGGTACATGGCACCTTGGTCAAAGAGATGAGGACCCAAATATTACGCCCACTTCATCTAACTGCTGCTCAGCCAACCATCGCACCAGCCATTGCAGCTGTGCTGCCAAATAATAATGTTTTCAAATTTTGGCATGCCTAGGCCACCCCTATCCACAGACAGCTGTAGTCTATGAAGAGCCATCTGTCTCCTGCCCTTATTCCAAATGAACCCTCCCAGCATGGCATGTAGCTCTGTGAAGTTGGAGCAAGGCACTGTTGTAAATTAACTGCGATCAAATTAAGCATTAGCAGAAGACATCCTGTATTTAGAGATTATCTTGTCCGCTTATGAAATCCATTTTGTATTTCTGGACACTCTTTGTCACTTGGGGCTGGAAGCTACTGACTATTCTATGTATACTACTGGGGATACTATTTACATGCTGTACTTGTATACAATGTGGTCCCACGATTTGCTCTATGTGCATTACTGCTTGTATACCTGCAAAAAGAGGTATTACAAAAGAACAACAGATGCTAAATAGTGAAGTTACTGAGATGATGAACATTAATGTACAGGATGCAGATCTAGATTACCCTAGACAGACGAATGTCTTCAGCTAATGCTGAAAGAATCGTCTGTTGTAAATTAACAGCGATTAAATTAAGCATTAGCAGAAGACATCCTGTATTTAGAGATTATCTTGTCCGTTTATGAAATCCATTTTGTATTTCTGTTGGCCATTTTGTTTGCCATGTGCTCACCATGTGCTCTGTCCTACCTTCCTGTTAACTGCTCTTGAAATCTGCCTAGAGATGAGATATATTTATCCTCCTTTGCTTTGCACATGCCCAGTAAAGCTTACAGCTGTTCCTAATTTGTAACTGTCAAGATGTGCCCACCAGAATTAGCTTACTGTCAGCCCTTCCCACTTGTTGCTAGCACACTCTCTGTATGACCTTATATGTATTTGAAACCAACACTCTGTGCCTTGTACCGCCTTCATTGCAGCCACTAAGTGGGTATAAAAGGACCAAGCTCCTTCTAGTCAGGGTGCTACTTCATACACAACCGAAGGGTGTTGTTTGGTTGTGGCTCCACCTCATAAGGTTTAATAAAGACTTTTTTTTCTATTCCAGTTTCTGTGCCAACTTCTTACTATTGGTCTGAGGACTCTGAGCAAAGAAGGGCTAATCCCTTGCACTGGCAGGCCTTGCTGAGGCTTGCTACGACAAATTGGTGCTCCAACGTGGTGCTCATCGGCGACTCGGATGCCCGAAGGACTGGTCGCGACGAAGAATTGGAATCTCGCTTTGGATGCAATCGTTGTCTGAGGAGACCAGAGTCTTGGCACCCATGGCGTTTTTCCTTTCTTTCTGATCTGACCATCCAGGTGGCGCCGGTTCTCGACTGAGATCTCTTCTGTTGATTCGCCGTGCAGTGACCGTTTGGTCGATTTGAGAACTTGGCAGTAGGAACCAGGACACCATTTCATTGGTAAAAGCCGTTTTATGGCACTTGTAAGTTTGAAGCCTTGGATTGGTAAGGTAGTTTAGTAACACTTACTGTGGCATTTGTATTGGTCAAATATTGAACTCGTCCTATGATTATGAACATATATATGTGTTGCAATACATATAGGCAGGTAATGAGATTTTTCTCTACTTCTAAGAATATTTGAATGGCGCAACGTACGAAGAGTACTTTAAGCGTTACTTTGATTATAATACTGCATATTTTGCACTATTTTTGGCATGCCTGTTTCCAGCACACTTCGTAAGATGTGTTGCTTTTGTAGTGGTACCAGTTTGAAACTCGATGAAAAACAACTCCCCCCCCCCCCCCTCCCCCGGAGGGGACGCCTAATATGGATATGTATGTTAAATATGGTACTTCGTCCATAATGTACAGCACATTGTGAAATAAACACTCGCAAGGATCCTGAGTTGCGTTGGCCTTTGCATGGGTCATTTGATTTGCAAAAGATTCAGTATGTGGAGCAACGAATCAAGCGAAAGGGTAGGCAAGACATGTTTGACTGTGTGCGAAGGTGGGAGAAAGAAGTGCGTGAGCGAATGAAGCGTGAACAGGCCTTGATTGAAAAAGAACAGCGTAAAAGTGTGCATGCAAAAGCATTATAAATAAAAGATAAAGAAATTAAAGAAAGGAAAGATAGGGACCGTCAGTTACAGGTAAATGGCCAATACGCTATTCGTAGGCCTCTTTATCCTATCCTTAATAAACCTCAAGATGATTTCTTGTTATTAGAGCATTCTCCACCTCCTTATATTTTCCCTTCTGCTCCCAATGAGTCAGATGAGGACTCTCCTACAGATCAGGATAAAGCCTGTGACACTCGCTCAATGTTAACTACCAAACGCTCCTCTGAGATTAGATCTGCGGCGCGAAAAGCCGTTCGTGGTACTCTCACTGCTTCTGCACTTCTAGATACTATTAAGAATTGGTCGGAAAAGGAACAAAAATATTTTACCGAGATATTGGCTACAGAGGTTGTTGAGCGATTTAGGAAACATTCGGTGGACCTAGAGCCAGATGATATAGCAGCTGATTGTAAGCAATTACATGAAGGTTCTTTTGTCTTTTCCCAGGAGGCTGACACAATCAGACGCCTGGTTAAACTACGTGATGAGGCAGTCCGTTTGCAGGAGGAGAAAAAGGCAGCCGACGCAGCAGCACAAACATCTCGAGTCAAGATGGCGCGAGCTCCGACGCTTGAAACAGATAAGAATGTTGTAAATGTGAAACCCATGCGGGAAGCAGCACCTTTATATGTTCCTCCTAAAGGAGCGGGTACGAGTGATGATGAGACTTTTGCCGACGCGAAAGGGTATTTTATTTATAATTGGGTTTACACTCCATGGAATAGAGTGGATGTCATGGCTCTTAAAAACGCATTGCCTGATCCGCGAAAGAATCCGACAGCCTTTTATGAAGAAATTGAGGGTGCCATTAGTTCTTGTACAATGACTTTGTCTGACATTGATTTATTTTTTGAGTTAAAGTTACTGCCTGATATGTGGAGAACTGTGCGTAAAGTCAATGATCGTGCGGTACTTGGGGCATTGTGGTCAGATATAGAACAATTAGATATAGATAGGAGACCTGCACAAAAACCATGTCAGCTCATTTTAGATCTTCCAGCAGCTACCTTGGTTAAATTAAAGACAATTATTCCCCCTAAAAAGATAGATTGGACTATGTTAGCGTCTTGTAAGCAAAAGATAGATGAATCAGTTTCAGACTTCTTCACACGCTTTGAAGAAGCATTCCACGATTTTAGTGGTCGGACATTGACAGATGATATGGGTAGGCATCTGTTTGTCGATAAATATGTCACAAACCTTTTGCCAGAAATAGCTAGTCGCCTAAAGGCGAGTGAAAGTTGATGGACTACCTTCTCTCCGGTTTCTCTCTTAACTATGGCTCAGTATTATGAACGACAAGAATTAGAAGCTAAAGGTAAAGAGGATAAAAAATCTAAAGAGTTAAAAACAAAGGTTATGATGGCTCAAGCTTATGGTCCACCTTCTAGAGGCAATAATAGAGGAGGACGTGGATCTTATGGTTCGTCTTTTCCTCCCTATCCTCGTGTAGATTTGTCTATTGATCGGTGTGCTTATTGTAGACAATTCGGACATTGGATTTCTAATTGTCCAGTGCTACGTGCTCAGCAGAGTTCACGTGGTCGGAGACAAGTGAGTAATCGGTCAGGATATTCAGGACCAAGAGGAAATACAAATGATCGTGCTAGGTTTGATGCTAATACATGTGGACAAAAGGGGGCTAATACGTTTGACAGACGGAACCAATATCAAATATTCGACTATGAGCCGTCTAATTTGCAAGATTCTGCTTATGCATAGGATTGCCTAGGATGGGGTAAGGAATCATTTGTAGTTCCAGTGGATCAGAAGTGTCCCTATGTTACAGCACATGTTTTGGGTTTTACTGATCAGTTTCTGGTTGATGCAGGAGCTACTCGTAGCGCCTTGTCTAAACACTTGATTCCAAGGGCTCCCCTGTCTGGCTTAACTATTACATCAATAGGTTTCGATGGAACATCATCTCTTAGCCCATTGTCACAGCCACTACCACTTCATGTTGATAAGTTTACTGCTCCATGTCCGTTTTTGCTTTCTCCAAATACACCAGACAATATTGTGGGTCTTGATGTGCTCAAATATTTCAGGGCCACAATACGATGTTCTCCGGAAGGTGTACAGGTTATTTTAAATGACAACAACCCCATGATTGAGAGATATTGTATTGTTAACCTCTTAAGTGCTGCGTCGGAGCGTTGGCCGCTGGCAGCACCACCTCCCCAGTGCTGCGCACGACCATTGGACGTCCATTCAGCACTAGTTCCAATGGACAGCGCAGCACTGGGGAGGGATGTTTTCACGCATCTAAGGTGTTAAAGAGGACATTGCCCTAGCTTCACTCCCTAGTACTCTGTGGGCTACTTCAGAATGGATACTGATGTAGGACAAATGGTTATTCCGCCAGTACATAGTAGTCTCAAGGAGAGTGCTATACTGCTGAGATTGCCTCAGTACAAAATTTCTCGAGAAGGAGAAGAAGCACTTACACATATTGTACAAGACCTGATTGAAGTTGGGGTGGTGGAAGAAGTTCCTTATAATGTCTGCAATAGTCCGATTCTTCCCATTTTGAAAAAAGATACTGACACTAAAATTTATAGATTTAACATTGATTTGAGAGAAGTCAACAAGATTGTAGTACCACAGTACCCTGTAGTGTCTGACATAACAACATTGCTTACCTTGGACCCTCCAACAGCCACTACATTTTCAGTAGTGGATTTAAAGAACTCTTTCTTCTCGATTCCCATTCATCCCGATAGCCGATATTTGTTCGGTTTTACTTTGAATAATCAATCGTACAGATTTTGTAGAGTTCCTCAAGGCTATACTGAGAGTCCTAGTATTTATAGTCAAGCCTTGAAATGACAACTTCATTCCTTTACTTTGACTGAAGGAGTGGCCCTCATACAATATGTCGATGACATATTGTTGGCAGCCAATACACCTGAGCAGTGTGAACAATGTACCTTGTCCTTACTTTCTTTCCTTGCCACACATAACCATAAAGTATCACTGAAGAAATTACAATATTGTAGACTGAAGGTGACCTACTTAGGACACCTTCTGTCTAAGGAGGGCCATGCATTGACATCAGATCGCATTCAAGCAATTCTAGACACTCCAGTACCTTCCACACAGAAAGATGTTCGTGCATTTATTGGTTTAACTTCATTTTGTAGGCAATGGATATTGGGGTTTTTACACATTGTTAAACCATTGCTAGCACTCTTGACTAAGAACACTCTGATTCCTCTTCCTTGGACAGATGAATGTCAAAATGCTTTTCGTCAGTTGAAACAAGCTCTTTGCTCTGCACCAGTGTTAGGCACACCAGATTATACGAAGGCCTTTACACTCTATGTACACAAGAAAGATGGATGTGCATTGTCAGGTTTAGTGCAGACACACAGTTACAAGCAGCGTCCCTGTGCATATTTTTCTGCAGTTCTTGACCCTGTTGCTCGTGCGTTGCCGTTCAGTTGCAGTGACAGCTGTGTCCATACGTCAGAGTGAAGGGATAGTTTTGTCACACAAACTTGGAGCTAGTACCCCATGCAGAAGATGCCCTTTTGAATCAGACTAGAACGCAACATTTAACTAGTGCTCGCTTGACAGAATACGAATTGACACTGTTAGCACCTCATATTACATTGAAGAGGTGTTAAACATTAAACCCAGCCACTTTGTTGCCATATCCTGCGACTCAATCTCAATCAAAGGAGCCTCACAATTGTATATTCCTTACTGAGGAACAGTCAAAGGTTGCATTGACTTGCAAGATATGCCCCTGACAGATGTAGATTGGGAGCTGTGGGTGGTGGGTCCTGTTTGAAGTTACCGGATGGCACAACCTCAGCTGCATATGCGATCACCACTCTTGAGACAGTAGTGGAAACAGCTCACATACCACAGAAGTCGGCTCAAGCAGCTGAACTAATAGCTTTGACATAAGCGTGTGAGCTTAGTACTGATTTATGTGTGAACATTTACACGGATAGCCGCTATGCTTTTGGAGTGGTTATGATTTTGGCCTACTCTGGAAGGAAAGAGGCTTTCCTACATCCCATGGGATGCAGATAATGCACGGAGAATTAGTACATAATCTTCTGACTGCACTTACATATCCGAAGAAAATTGCCATTATGAAGTGTAGCGCACACAAGAAGATCACTGACAAGATAGGACAAGGAAATGGTGTACCTCGTGAAACTGCAATACAGCGAAACACTACATCTATGTACGTAGTAAAATCACAAGCTGAGCGTTGGCATGATGCTAGAGAGAAAGTATTGGATATACAGAGATCTGCCTCTGTGCAAGAACTTCAGCAGTGGTCCAAAGAAGGAATGTTAGACGATGAGGGTTGTTGGCGTAACAAAGAAATTAACAAATAGAAGTTACCTGCAGCCTATTTGCAACCTATGGTTCAAATGGCACATGGGCTGGAACATGTTGGAGCTCTAGCAATAACGAAACTACTTACACAAGTTTGGGAGCATCCTGAGATTGCCAGCACAGCTAAAAGAGTAGTACAGTCCTGTTTGATCTGTTGGCAGTACAATCCTGGAAAAGGTACACGAACTCCTACAGGAGGGTTTGCTACACCAACCGCACCTTTTGAAGTTTTGCAAATGGATTACATCCAACTTGAACGCTGTAACAATCTAAAGTATGTCCTAGTGGTGGTATGTGCCTTCAGCAAATGAATAGAGGCATATCCTACGAAGGATAATACAGCGCTCACTACAGCCAAGGTGCTTTTAAAGAAGTTTTTCCCATGGTATGGTGTTTGTAAATTTTTGTGGAGTGACAACGGACCTCATTTTATTGGGCAAGTTGTTGATTATGTCATGAAAGGATTAGGGATCAAACAGAAATTCCATGCAGTCTTCCACCCACAATCAGCAGTATTAGTGGAGAGGTACAAAGCTACTCTAAAATTTAAGGTAGCGAAAATTTTGGCTTCCACATCCTTAAAGTGGCCAGATGCATTACCTCTGGCATTGCTGTCCATAAGATCGGTGCCACACTCACGATTTGGGCTCACATCTTACGAGGCTGTATTTGGAAGACCAATGAACATTTGGGGAGTTCCTAAGTCGCGCCCCATACATGATGTACATTGTGTTCTGTTGAATGATTATTTGGCACAATTAACAGACAGTTTGATCTCTATTCATCAACAGGTTTGAGAAGCTCTTCCAGACAGATCTACAGGTGAAGCCCATGACCTCCGTCCTGGTGACCAGGTGATGATCAAAGCCTTCGACAGATCGAACAGTTTGGAGCCAAGGTGGCGAGGTCCGGAGCAGGTGCTGTTGGCTACAAGGACAGCGGTTCGAGTGGCGAACAAAAAGAATTGGCTTCATACCACGCACTGCAAGCGTGTATTGCCCGCCTTGATGGAACCTGCTGTGCTGACTGATCATCGAGAGATTTTGGAGACGGAGAAAGGTCAAGCTATCTCACCGGACGAATCTGCGGAAGGCTTCCTGGACCACACGATTCCTGGAGCATCGCGATATGACTTGAGACCAAGAAAAGAATCTTCAGTTTTGAAAAAGACAGGTTGAGCACGGGATAAGAGCTCCAACAAGTTTGCCGAAATATTAAAATTATCACTGTTGCTAAAAGGCTCAACAAGCGAATCATTTGTGCTGTAGGGTTTGTTGTTGCCTTGGTGGTTATAGCGATAATCACCTGGTTTGTTGAGAAAGTGGCTCCTGCTCGACAGCTTTTTGTTGCCACTACGCCGGTTCCAGTAGAACATAACTATTTTACGCTTCCCTATCACAAGCATTGACAATCCTACCTAAATAACAGCTTCATCCAGATGTTGCATCATACACATAATGCCACGAATACCTCCAATTGTTGGGTGTGTGGGATGATACCTGCACACCAAAAGAAAGGAGGAACGCCTTTTATCTCTCTACCGGTTTCTCATAATGGTTCATGTCAAGCTTGGTATGCTCTTTTGTTTTGCTTATGGAAAACCTTCATTAGGTGGAATAATTTTCAAATTAATTAAAGAATGTTACCAAGATAAAGATGGTTACCCACAGCTAAAGGGACTAAATGGGAATGGGATGAATACCAACCGGACGATATTTCAACACCATATGTCTTCACAAATGTGAGGAATATGAAAAACATTGGACCTTTTGTAATTTCTGTAACCAGAGCAAAAGCAGATTTATGTATTGGCAGTGTTGAGAGAATTCCTGTAGGACGAAGTGAATGTATTTCTGTATTGAACATTGAGGGCATAAATAATAGTTGTTTTATATCGTAGCACAACACCTATTTTGTGTGCAGTAATAAAGGATATTACCAATTACCTGTTGGTTGGTCAGGGGTATGTTATATATCATTTTTGTTACCCCTGTATTTTTAGCACGGCATCATATCATCGTGACCTGAAACTGTACAATGATATTTCTAAGAATAGATCTAAACGGACAACAAATACTGATGAGATTGATCAGACAGACACCACTCTGCAACAATATGTTGATTTCAATTTGGGTTTGTTTTTCTTTGTGGGTGCTGCATTGAATTGCAGAAAAATCAGACGATTGACTCGTGTAGTAGAAGCTGTTACCACTCAGACAGCTATGGCACTTGGGAACATTACAGAAGAGCTGCAAATTGCAAGAATTGTAGCACTCCAAAATCTGATGTGCTTGATGTGATTTTGGCTGATCAAGGTGGTGCATGCTGCATCATCGGTAACAGTTGTTGTGTCTACATCCCGGACCACTCACCTTCAGTTTATGATGCAATCTCTAAGCTACATAAGATTGCTGCAGACATTCACCCAGAGACTGGTACATGGACATTTTCAAACTGGATATGGACACTCTTTGTCACTTGGGGCTGGAAGCTACTGACTATTCTATGTATGCTGCTGGTGACACTATTTACATGCTGTACTTATATACAATGTGGTCCGACGATTTGCTCTATATGCATTACTGCGTGTACACCTGCAAAAAGAGGTATTACAAAAGAACAACAAATGCTAAATAGTGAAGTTACTGAGATGATGAACATTAATGTACAGGATGCAGATCTAGATTACCCTAGGCAGACGAATGTCTTCAGCTAATGCTGAAAGGGTTGTCTGTTGTAAATTAACAGCGATTAAATTAAGCATTAGCAGAAGACATCCTGTATTTAGAGATTATCTTGTCCGTTTATGAAATCCATTTTGTATTTCTGTTGGCCATTTTGTTTGCCATGTGCTCACCATGTGCTCTGTCCTACCTTCCTGTTAACTGCTCTTGAAATCTGCCTAGAGACGAGATATATTTATCCTCCTTTGCTTTGCACATGCCCAGTAAAGCTTACAGCTGTTCCTAAGTTGTAACTGTCAAGATGTGTCCACCAGAATTAGCTTACTGTCAGCCCTTCCCACTTGTTGCTAGCACACTCTCTGTATGACCGCATATGTATTTGAAACCAACACTCTGTGCCTTGTACCGCCTTCATTTCAGCCCCAGTGGGGGTATAAAAGGACCACGCTCCTTCTAGTCAGGGTGCTACTTCATACACTACCGAAGGATGTTGTATGGTGTGGTTCCACCTTATGAGGTTTAATAAATACTTTGTTTTCTATTCCAGTTTCTGCCAACTTCTTACTATTGGTCTGAGAACTCTGAGCAAAGAAGGGCGAATCCCTTGCACTGGCAGGCCTTGCTGAGGCTTGCTACAACAGCACCTCCACCAGCAAATTATGAAAGAAATACAAAAGATGGGGGGAGCATTAAAATTTTGGAGAGCGACATTCGTCCTTGAACTGAGTGGGCGAGCGCTAATGAAAGCCCTCTGTGGGCGCAGGGAGGCTATAGCCCTGGACAGTTTGAGCTTAATGAGATCTTTCGTAGTGTGAGGACTATGGATCCCCAGGTATCACTAGGCCCGAGGCTCCCATCTCACCACCTAAACCCCTGCCATGACCTCCTGCGGGGGGAGTATGCGCAGAGGAGGAAAACACAGGATTTTTCCAAGTTAACTCCGAGTTCCACCACCTCCTGGAATTCCGCTGGTATCTCTGCTACTTCAAGAATCCTCATACTGATGTCCTGAATGTAGAGGAGCACGTCGTCAGCATATATTGACACTATGTGGACTCCACAGGCATCCCCCTCCCAGCGAAGCTGCTGAGCCAAGAGCTCTATTGCCAGGGCGAAAAGCAATGGGGGTAGAGGGCAGCCCTAATAAGTGCTCCTACTCACTGTGAAAGAGGGTAACATGTATTGTCCCATCTTGACTTGGGCGGTCGGCTCTGTATAGAAAAGGCAGATGTATCTCTGCAGTCTCCCCTCGATACGCATTTTGACAATGTGGCAAAAAGGTAGTCCCAATCGATGGTATTAAATGCCTTCTCTAAGTCCAGCACTAATTAGGCCATGCAGAGCCATCTCTCCTGGGCCAGATCCATCACCCTGTGCAGCCTCCTAATACTAAGTGTGTTGGATCTATCGGGGATGAAACCGTTTTGGTCCCTGTGTACCAGGTGTGGCTTTGTTCCAACAGGTAGAGTGCTACCACCTTACTAAGGATTTTGAGGTCCATCCCCAGCATAGACAATGGACAGTAGGATGTCAGTTCCATAGGATCTCTGTCTGGTTCGACCAGGGATACCAGTAGTGACTCTCGCATGGAGTGTAGTAGTCTCCCCTCACACAGGGCGGCTTGGTAGACTTCCAACAACTGGGGCTGGTAAAGGCTCATAGGCCTTATAAAACTCTGCAGGAAAGTCATCCAACCCCTGAGTTTTGAGCCTGGATATGCCCTTTATCAACAGGCAAATCTCCTGCACCACCAGAGGGGTATTCACATCCACACATGCTGGAGGGTCAAGTGCAGGTAGTTCTAGCCCAGCTAGGAAGTTTGACACTCCGACCGTAAAGGGTTGTATAAACTACATCAATACACTGTGAAGACCTCGTGTATGGCCGCCTGGCTAGTATACATCTGGTTCAGATGGCCTCTGATCTTTGTGATGGGCTTCGTCAGAATTGTGCCGTGTAGGAGACAGGCCTAGAGACAACCTTACTTATCTCCCTCCATGTGCATCTTATGCTTTAAAGTCATCGTAGTTGTTCAATAAGGTGTGCATGGTGTTTTCAAGTGTATGCCAGTGTGGGCAGCTCTGCAGGGTATAATCTGACTGCAGTCTCCTGCAATCCAAATAGTGCCTCAGTTTGCAACAAATCCCTAGGTAGAGTAGCTCTTGCCCCAATAATGCCCCTATGCAGCGGCCCCTCAGCACTGATTTCATCACCTCCCACTCCATCGTGGTGGCAATATCTCAATTATCTGCAAAATAATTGGAGATGGATTCCCTCATTTTCTCACAGACCGCGCGGTCTCAAATAATGTTGGCAACCTCCAGGTGGGGATGGGGGATGAGGGGCCTCCATCTAATATGCACTTGCAGAGGGTCATGGTCTGAGAAGGTATTCAGCATCTAGAACCTGCGCCTGTAATGTGTTGTGACAATAAATGCAATCCAGTCTAACGTGTAGGTCGTGTGCTGCAGAGTAGTTCAAATACTCACGGGACCCCGGATATAGGGTCCACTAGCTGTCCTGAAGGGAGCAGTGGGCAGCCCATTTTGTGAGGCACGCTGAACCCGCCACCATTGAGGAGGGCGGTAGTGGGGGGGTGAACGATCAAGATGCGGGTCTTGGACACAGTTAAGATCGCCACCTACAACCCAGGGGATATGGGCCCACCTAGTGAGGGTGAGGGACAGTCATGCCAGAAAAGCTGATTGGACTGTATTCGGTGCATATGCACTACCCAATAATATAGGCTTACCATCGAGGAGTCCCTCCACTAAGACGTACCACGCCTCGGGGTATATGTCAGTAGCTATTTGTCTAAATTGGACTCCCGGTCGGACACACACAAGGGCTCCCCTCGTGTAGACGGTGCTAAAGCACTGTCCTAGCCAGTGCCTCTGTAATTGGGTCTCCTGCCCCCCTTGCCACATGGGTCTCCTGTAACAGTGCTATTTGGGCTCCACACCTCCTGATGTATTGTTGGACTGCATTTTTCTTCCTTGTTGTCCCCATTCCTCTGACATTCCAAGACAATATACCAATACTACTCATTTGTGTGTGGCGTACTGGGTGGTGTGGGGAAGAGGGTCAGGGGCCGCCCGGAATGGCAAGGCACCACCCATCCTGGAATCCATTCTGGCGATGCTATTGCCCCTAATCAATCACCTGATTAACAATTGATCTGCATCGTCAAACCAAACATGAACCTTCAGACCCCCATCCCAGGGTGGTATCCAACGTAATAACTTCCCATACAGTGAACAAAATACCCTACGAAAGGGAGCCTACAAGCTATGCTTGCCTATGGCGATGTCAAGGCATGCAGAGGGAGGTGTGCCCTGTAACATTACTATGAGTTACCTATACTCATATATTCCTAATGGTAAGACTACAATATGAAGCCAAACAACTAGCAGAAAACAGTAATCAGTAGCAACTAATAACTACTGCAGCATTATTCTGTACAACGCAACAGAATGCCTAGAACAGCGCTATCATGTCAAGTGAAACTCTATAATCGTCTGCATTAACACCTCCGCTCCACCTTCTGCCCTCTTCACCTCCCACCTCCCTAACAGTGTCAGTGTTACTACACTTAGGTTGAAACAGCGTGGCAGTATGGGGGAGGGGCATCATACAAACCATGGTGGTAACCAGGAGGGAGTACCCGATGGAGGCCCCCCACCTCTTGCACAAACAAAGTACTGCGAATCATGAATGATCAAAAAATGTGGTCAGACGTCAGAGGGTGATATCCAGGAGGGACAGCGATGCAGTGCTATGATGGGAGGACCCTGAGTCCACATCTGAAGGGGGATCCTCTGTGGGTTGTGTCTGTGAGGAAAGAGGTTCTGCCAGTAGCTGTGAGGCAATGTAGAGTGCCTTGGACTGTTCCTCTCTCTCCTGGGCTGATGTGGGGGTGGCTGCTCCACTCAGTTTCATGTGTCGGAAGGCTCAGTGAAGAAGCAGCTGTTGGTATTTGCTATCACTTTCAGCCTGGCTGAGAACAGCAAGGAATATCTACGGCCCACCTGTCGGAGCTTGCAATTCTTGGACAGAAAGGAGGCCCTTTGGCGCTGTACAGCGAAGGTGTAATCTGTAAAAATGGAGATGTGAGCATTCTATTTTTGGGGCGGGTTGGCAGTACGGATCGATTGTAATATGGCATCTTTGTCGTGATAGTTCAGCACACGCATCATCACCAGTTGCGGGGGTGCAGCTGATGGTGGGCGCTTAGCCGGAACACGATGAGTATGCTCAAGTAAGAAATGTGGGGATAGCACCCCACACAAAACCAGTCTGCTTAACCAAGACTCAAAGAACTGCACTCTGTCCGGCCCCTCAGCTTCCTCAGGGAACCCAACAATACAGAGGTTGTTTTGCCATAATTCGGGATACAGTTCTGTCACAACACCCTATGTGGCACCAACTCTGCTAGCAAATTTTCTCTGATCTTTGTGAAGTAGACCGATCTCCACTACCACTGCATCGACCCAAGGTCCTTTCTAGTATAGGCTATGGTCTCCAGGATTCTGTCTAATTTCACATCTGTGACATTGGGGGGAGTGTCTTTAGAACTCATTTGCAGGTCTTGTTTGCTCAGCGTCTCTTTTGGGCGGTGGCCTGTTGACCGAGAGTCCGACCCGCATCTCTTAACCATGCTGGGAAGAGTGCATACAGCCGTGACCTGCCCGCCTCACTCACTAGTCTCCGGGGTCCCAAGCACAGGATCTTCCTGCTATGAGACAGCAAATGTTCATGCCCAATATGCGTCCCCATGGAGCGGGGCACAGTTGAGGAGGTGGAGTTGTCCACGCAGTCCAAGCTACTCACCCCCTGGTCTCCGGAGGCCTCACACTCTGGCCAGCATTCCCCCAGAAGGGTAACAAACCCACATCTATACCCTATTGGATTTCTGAAGGTGGGGGAGAACTGGCACAAAGAAAGCAATTCAGTGTGCGCTGGACGTCGTCTTCCGCAGCCAAGCCCGATGGGACCCCCAATTACTGTGCAATCCCCACCTTCTGCACGCAGTGGACATGAGCAGTCCGGATGTCTTTTCCTGGGGGAGCTGGGAATGTGTGAAACTGTATTACTGTCTCCTCTGGAAAGTGCAGTTATCAGGCGCCTTTTGGGTGCCAGGATTAGGCCAATTCTCAGCACACCTCACGAGTGTGCACCAATCTGCTTGTCTCTGCGTGGCGTCCATGATCTTAGGGGAGCACCTCCAGGAAGCCCCCGGCTTCTCCCCCACCTCAGCATCAACACAGACGGGTAACCAGTTCCATTAAGAGGCAGCACACCACAGCTCGGGCCTCCGATCCACGCACTCAGCCCAGCTGAGGAATTCTGCCTCCGGTGTCCTCTAGCCATCCGTATCCATTTTAGTGTGGTGGTCATCAGGGGGGCAGGAGGCCCCAAAAGGATCATGCCAGGCAGGGCAGGGCCACAAGTCCAGAAATCAGGCCTCCCCCCCCCGGCAGCCTCTGGTGTGCCCTCTGTGTCACAGGGTCGTCTAAATCACGCCTGTGGAGTCCACTGGAACTCAAGAGGAAGGGCCTGGTCCTCGAAAATGTCTCAGCCGGAGCCCAAACGGGGGAAGGCCAGGGGGTGTTTACATGCCGTTCCAGAGTTGCGCCCCAATCGGCACCCAAGCAAAGCAATGTGGTCCAGCAGCAACCGCTCTGTGTGGAGCACCCCCGGCCGATACCTCCCTTCCAGGCATCTTCGGTCTTCATGGGTAGCTCCAGGGGCCCAGTCGACTCCAAGGCTGGGCAGATGCGCCGTCCCCGGAGGCACTGCCCAGCTGTGTGGCCTACACTCCAGTTGGCCATACTTCCTTGCCGGCTCCGCAAGGTGGCAGATGGCTACCTTTGGAGTGAATCAGGGCGCATCCCCAGGTGCCGCTGCTTGCCGCCGTTCTGCCCAGTCGGTTCACAAAAAACCAATGCATTTGGTCAAAGTCGGTGTGTCAATTGTGCCAACTTTGACTAAATGCAGTGTACAAACATTTTAATTCTAGGAGACAGGTGTGGAAACTCTTTTACTACTTTAGAATCTGCTTCTGATGGCTTTGCACTGGAGTTGATTAAAGCAGTGCTTCAATTTAGCATATTCTATTTTCCCTGTTGACAGCACAGAAGGTTGCTGCGTCTTTATGTCACTGTGCTATGGGCATCATGGAGTGCTGCTGTCAGCTTTTATTTTATTGTCTTTTATGTTGGAGTTCATGGTCTAGATCCTCCACTCTTCCATGAATAGTTGCATATTGATCTGCCTAATCACTTGCTTCTTAGGGATCCATGAAAAAGTTCACATTTTCACCATCCATACTTTTAATTTAACCAAGGAGCGCAACTTTTATCTGAGGCCATACTTATGGAGTGTCATCTTGCTCTTTTGGAAGGGACTTCTTTGTTGCTCTACTGTCTCATTACAGTCAAAGAATAAAAGTACATTGCTGTTTTTTACTCTAAAGGGACTGATCTGTGTAGCTGTCTGTAAGAGCAGGTAGTTATCTCTGTAGTTGAGCAGACCACCCAATACCAGCTGCAGAGAAGCCCCAGGATCTGGGAGCCTGGTAGGAACCATATGTGCTCACTCTACTGTGAAGAAGTTGAAGAGACTTTCTGAGGCAATCACCTTGCAGGACCTACCTTCCCTCCACTTTCTCAGGCAGACCTGTACATTTTTCCTTTGTGAACGACCTTTGGAGTCTTTGCCCTGTGCTCCAGAAATCAAATCCTCTCTGAAATGTGCTTCCATAACATCTCATCATCTGGTCGCAGTTGTTTCAATTCACTGTTACCCTTTAAGTCAATTTGCCTCAATCTGCTCTCAAAGTACCAAATTCAAAGCTATCACATGTATAATATTTTCTTATTTTCCAGTGTTTCCTTAGTGTATTTGATAGCATATATGATAATATATAATTTATGTGACAGGGTTTAGACTATCTTCATTTCTAGTGGTGCTTAACAAAAATGTTATGCTGATGACGGCAGAAACAGAACATGGACGTGAGACAGTAATATTAATTGTTTTGTTTGCCCATTGAATTCCTTATTAGACTTTAGGCTGAAGTCAACATCATTGTCCTTCACTATTCTGCCTGTGTGGCACTATATATGCCCATTAGCAGAGACTGATTCATAATGTGTATTCACAAAGTCAAGGTGTTGTGCCTAAAGAATTTAGGGGCCAGATGTAGGTGGCCAAATACCGGTCGGTAACGGCGGATTTCGGCCGTTACCGACCGGTATTTGGAGTTTTAGATGTAGGGGGCTTAAAATTACCGATTCGGTAAATTTACTGATTCTGTAAATTACCGAATCGGTAAATTTACCGAATCGGTAATTTGAGATGTAGGTGGCACTGAAAACAGTGTCACAGGGCCTTAAGGATTCGTTATTTACCACCAACTGTTATTTGGTGGTAAATAACGAATACTTGTGTACATGCAAAACTGTGCATCTACAACTGTGCCATGTGGCACACATACATGCCCTAAGGGCATGTATGTGTGTCACATGGCACACAAGCCTGAATTAGGGGTGTAACAGGGTGTCAAAGTGACACCCTGCCACCCTTGACTTCAGTAAGTTTACCGAATCGGTATTTACCGATTCAGTAATTGCCATTGATTCCTATGGGCCTCAAGGCCCATAGGAATCAATGGCAATTACCGAATCGGTAAATACCGATTCGGTAATTACCGAATCTTAATGATTCGATAATTGTTACCGAATATTTACCTACATGGCATTTATCGATTTGTAAATACCGAATCGGTAAAATTCGGTATTTACGAATCGATAAATGTCATTTACCTACATCTAGCCCTAGGTTACTTTGTTGTCGCACATAAAAGGAAAGAGAGAGGACACACACAGCACATGGGCATTTGGTCCTGCTTTTCAGTCAGTTTCACCTCACTTGGTCTCTTGTAAAGTTTGTAAAACAATTACCAGGAGTCTTGTAGTGCATTGCTACCCTTCTGATAAGCAGTCTCCAGAAGCAAGGACAGTTCTAGGCCAGCATGTGTTTGTTTTTTGAGTTGGTCCCTCCCACCCTGTAG
Source organism: Lissotriton vulgaris (assembly GCF_964263255.1). Lineage (NCBI taxonomy): Eukaryota > Metazoa > Chordata > Amphibia > Caudata > Salamandridae > Lissotriton > Lissotriton vulgaris. The sequence continues at coordinate 1,110,049,718 of NC_141691.1, forward strand.
TACCTCAAAAAAGTAATGAAAGATAAACCCAATTACTTCCTCCTCAGTCTTCCTTGTCCCAGTTATCCTAGTCTTTCACCACATGAGCGTTAGTCTCTCTTCCACAGACGTCCCCTATGCTAATAAAAAAACGATTCACCCCTCCCAACATAGCCGATACAATCACTTCTTGTGTCAGCCTACAGGGACGGGTTAAACTATTGTATTTCCTGTCTTTTTTTCTGTACACAGCACACTCCTTGCTGATAAGTATACCCTTTTTTATTGTTTATTACTGCTTTATTATTTTTACTGTTGTTTTATTATACATTCTGTGCTCAGTGCTAATAGACCTGCTAATGAGGGCTTTCTCTGCTCCCTCTTGCTAAGGAGTCTGCTTTACTTGCGGGGCTTTTTTCGAAAAAGGGCCTTGTTGGACTTGACCCTTTTTACAGGATTATCCCCATACCTTTTTGCTTCTTCCGCCTATTTTTTCCTGACCTGTTGTTGTTAGCCTTAGGACCCTGGGCTCGTCACATCTGCTAATAAATGCTAAAGTGCATATGCTCTCTGTATACAATTGTTATCATGAGTGGTTATCCATAATTGGCATATTTCATTTACTGGTAAATCCCTAGTAAAGTGCACTGAGTGTGCCAGGAGCTGTAAATCAAATGCTACTATTGGGCCTGCAGCACTGATTGTGCCACAAACATGAGTAGCCCTGAAAAGGTATCTCAGACCTGCCACTGCAGTGTTTGTGCACAGTTGACTGCCATGGCGACTTGGCAAGTATTCCCACTTGCCAGGCCCTAACCTTCTCTTTTCTTACATGTAAGCCACACCTATGGTAGGCCCAAGATACCCTATTAGGCAGGGTCCAGTGTAGGTGAAAGGTAGCACATGTCCTGGTGTGTGTGACATGTCCTGATAGTGAAATGCTGCCAATTTAGTTTCTCACTATTGAAAGACTATCTGGCCCGTAGGATAGAATGGGAGATACTTTGTAACATCTTACAAGTATAACTTCCCATTGCGACAAGATAGAGAAATAAGGTTTAGGCTCTGTGAACTCAGAATTAGTAATTAAGGTTTTTAAATTGTGTGTTTAAAAATGCCACTTTTAGAAGGTAGGCATTTTCTTCTCTAACCATTATGTGTGCCTCTGTCTGTTTGTGTATTGAATGCCTGGTTTTGGAGTGACAGGGGCTTGTGATGTGGATTCACTGTGGACAGCCACTGGGGGGTTGAGGTGTGCCTGGCCCTTCCTGGATGACTCAGAGCTGAGCTGAATAGACCTTGGCTGCATTTAGAATAGTGGAGGAGATTTATTTGCACCTGAATAGGGCCTGTCTCCTTTGCACAATGCTGTCTCCACCCCTGTGGTCATACTGCACCAGTGAGGACAGAACTGGTTTGGACTGGGCTCAGAGAACATGCACAAAGAGAACAAAAACAAAACGGGGTGTAAGTAGTAGACTTTAAACCCCAGAAATTTAGATTACTTCTGGACTCAAGAGGACCCTTTGCAAAGGAGAAGAGCTGAAGAGCTGTGAGGAGGAGTACTGCCCCTTTGCTGTGTGGGGTTGGCCTGCAGTTGCTTTTTCTGCCAAGGTAAGGACAAAAACTGAAACTTTGCTGTGAACCTACTTGAAGAAGGCTCTCCAAGGGCCTGTGGGTGCTGGCCTCCTGTTGTGGGAACTCGGAGACATCAAAGTTTCCAGGTGCTCTTGCCGAAAGACCACTCTGTGTGTTTGGCCTCACATGTCTCCTGTCTGCTTTACCTCTGCAGAGCTCTGTGTGTTTAGCTCTGCAAGGACTCTGTGGGCATCCCTTTTTTCCAAGGACAATATGCCTTGCTCCCTCCACACTGTGAATACCCTAGCCAACCAGACACCCCATTTTTAACAGGCCTCCTTCATGCAGGGTGATTTAGAGCATGCCTGAATTTACGCCTTGGATCAAAAGATTAAGGTCACTCATGACCTAATGGTTATGGCCTTGAACTCTCACTCTGAAGATAAAGAATTTGAGTCCTGGTGTCTCAATTGCACTCTGACTGACTCTAAGATGGCAATGGTTAGTGCAAGATGGCTGATTGGATGGGTTGCTTGCCAACCATTTGAAGTGGGAAGTTGAGCATTTTACTCTAAGTACTGCCTCACGGTTGCTTTGTAGCTGCTATTCCTGGGAATACTATGGAGAGAAAGCAGGCTCAAAAAAGAAGGCACACAGTGAAGGACTCCTCTGACAAAGTGTCCTCTTATCATGCTCCTCCAGCCAGTGCTACTCCTTCAGCATGTGATTAATAAAGCAGTGGAGGTAGCTTTTAAAGGAAGAGAGGGTCCTTCTGCAGAACAAAAGAAACCCCCCACTCAGGCTCCAGACGCTGATGTTTCTGGTGAGGAAGTGGATCAGATGGGCAGGTATTTGAAGGGCTTAGCCTCACAAAAGTATTTAGGCACGTTATATCCAATTTTTTTTACCCTGAATTTTCAGCAGGGGTGATGATGAGGATTTTGTTTGCAGAATACACACACATAGATTGACATTCTTTTCCTATTCACAAAGGTTTAGCAACATGATGTGCAGGCAGTGGGAAAATACAGAGAAATCTTCATTTCCCTGGTTCCTGTTAAGGAGATAAATTCTAAGGTTTTAGGGAGGAATTTATGTCTTTGATCAAGGAGGACTTCATGGAAGGCGGCTTGTCATCCGGAGACACTATTATCTCTGAGGATACATTTCCATCTGATGTGTCGGATATTAAGGTAGACGGGAAATCAAGCGGCCATACACAACTTCTAACTTCACTTTTAATATTGGGTCTTGCGCCACTTATACTGGTCAATCTCTACCGCATAACTTTGAGGCCCAGGTGGAAGACCTTCAGCAAGGGGAAGATTGTACAGCCAAACTTTCAGTGATGGAACAGTAAGTCAGTTTCTTTCAGATGTTTCCTCTGAAGGACTGTGTGCTGCGGGTGCTACTTTTAAGTCAACCATTGCCTCAAAGACACAAAAAAATTGACAACTCTCAGAAATTCTTGCTGATGCACCTTCCTTTTAATGGCTCAAGCTGTTGGGCCACAACTTGAGGGCCAAGCCAAGAAGTCAGCAGAGGACAGGAGACTTCTTGCTTCCATTTATCCTCCATAGGTAAGGCTTTGGTTGAGCATTTACGGCTTCCAGAGGACCCAATAAGCCCTTTCATGTCAGGGGTCATAGCTGGGGCAGCTGCTCTGCAGACAAACCCCCATTCCAGCCTGAATCCAACACCACCACCCCTTCCTCACAGAAATCATGACTATCATGAGAAAGTTGGAGGGAGACTTCTTCACATCTCAGAGATCTGTTAAAGATTCCATAGCTCTTCAGATAGTTACCCAGGGATATAGGATGGGTATTCCGATTATTGCAAAGCTTTATCTAAAGGGGTGTTGGTTCTCCTTGCAAAAGATGCAATGCTGCCTGTCCCAGAAGGAGAGGAAGGTCAGGGCTGCTATCCTCCTAATTTTTGGTCCTACATTTTTCAAGGGGCTTTTGCCCTGTCCTAGACCTGAAGAAAGTTAATACATTTGCCCCTTATCAAAGAATTAACATGGTGATCGTTCCGTCTGTCATTCCTCTGATCCTTCTGGATATGTTCCCGGCCTCCCTGTACTTATTGAATGCCTATCTGCACATTTGTATGCATGCACACTCCCAAGCGTCATTTTGGTGTCTTCAGCAGAAGGATATTTAGAGAGACCTTGCTACCTCTGGTTGGTTATTTACATGCTCTGGGTATTTTTCTTTTTCTATACTTGGATGATTAGTTGATTTGTGCCTCTTCCTTTTCCCACACAGCGGTGGCTGTCAATCAAGTATGAAGAACATTAAAAGATCATGGATTTCTTACTGAACAAAGAAAAGTCTCATATCTGCTGACCCTAAGTCTTTATTTCACAGAAATCCTACTCTGTACAGATCTTGGGGCAGTATTTCTTCCTCCTCTGCCACAGCAGAAACTGATGGCCTGACTGCATTCCTTTCCCAAGCAGCAATCGGCGATGGTGAGAAAATGGTTGACTGTTAAGGAGGGTATGGCAACAGCTCCTAATCTTGTCCCTTGGGCACATCTTCATTCGTATTCGCTAATCAACCATCTTCTGGCACATTGGGACCAATTTCTCCAGAAACTACACAGTTCAGGTCCCGGAGGATCAAACCAATTAACAGAATCTACAGTGGTGGCTGAATCCAGGCAACCTATTCAAAGTCTTATGTCATCCTTTTCCTCCTCTCCTTATTTTAACTACAGATACCTGCGGCTGGGAACCTATGCTAGGAAATCTCTCAAATCATGGAGTATGGTTGAAGCAAGAGGCCATTGCTTCCTCTACTAGAAGGAACCAGCTGCAGTGATGAAAGCCCTCATGGCGTTTGCTCCTCACTTATGGAATCTGGCAGTACGGGAGGGAAGAGCCAATCAAGTGACCAGGGTATATGTCTTCCACCTGGGAGGTTCTAGAGTCCCATTGTTAGCGCTGCTGGTGGAGAAACTGGTAAGTAAGCAGAAATACAGTTCCTCTCTTTGTCAGCAGTCTATCTTCTGTGATTCAAGAATGGGCTTGCAGACAATCTGAGTCAAATATTTCTCTCCTTGACTGAGATGTCTCCTTCTCTCGAGAGAATTCAGCCTATTCAGGACCAGGTTCGGTATTCCGCTCCTTTCTTCCATCTCAAGTATGAGCATTATGTGCCACGAGCATCATCTGGCCTGAGCAACTTCTTTACGCCTTCCCGCCATTTGTTATGCTTGTCAGGGTCCTTTGAAATATTATATTAGAGCAAACAAAGGGGATCCTGGTAGCCCCAGGGTGGTCTCGTCAGTTGTCCTAACCTCATCTTCTCCAGCTTGATGGAGCTCCCTGCTCGGGTCTTTCCAAACTCCCCTTCTCCTTTGAGGTTTCCCCTACTATCAGTAACAGACAGTGAGCGCCAATTTGAAATTGAAAGGCAGAGGCGAATGGCACTGAACTGCTCTGCCAATATTGTGGTTTCCATTCAGAACCCAAGAAGAGAAAGCACAATAAAGGTCTATGAAAGACACTGGAGGAACATTAATACCTGCTCTATTTAAAGGAACGTATGTACTTCTGAATTTAACGGAAACTCGGCGCTGGAATTCATAAGCAATCGTTTTTTAATTGGGGTTGCCATCCCTCACTATCCGTAGCAAATGATCAGCTATTAGAGCCATCAGTGGTCTCAATTTGCTATCCTATAAATGCTTTTTAAGGGTTTTTCTTGGAGAAAAGCAGTAGTTTGTGCCCCTGTTTCCACCTTGGAGCTTCCCCTGGACTTTATTTTTTTTAAGGGAAACCACTGGAGTCAGTCCCTTTGAATTTGCTGACTTACAAGTTTTTGTAGGTCAAGTCTAGCGGCAGTGCGCATGCGCTGCTCGCTCTGAGAGACTGCTGTAATAGAGTAGGGGGAGAGAAGCTGCGCCCACTCTTGTCCCATAGTTTTCATTGGCTCGTGTCATTGTCTTTCATAAATGCTGCCTTCTGATTTGTTTATAGGCTTGTTAGTCTACCCTTTGTACAGCCTTGTCTTCATTTGTACCCTCCCATGGTGACTGGCCCTTTTACTTCAGTTGTTACACTGGACCTGTTACTTAGGCTGTAAGCACTATTTACTTTATTGAGTTTCTCTTACTGCAGGCCGGACATGCGCTGCTTCAGCTGAAACCGCTTTTGTTGTTCAAGCAGCACAACTGCACCTGTAACACAGGCACCTGCTTTTATTCACTTTAACCTGGCATTATCTCGTGTCTGTTTCAAGCCCCCAAGTAAAATGGATTTAGAAATGATTAGTAAATTAAATCATGTGAATTCCAGTTAGCACAAAATCCTGTGCTAATGGGCTAAAGCTGACAACAGCACATCTGTGTTACATGTCATCTGTACTAAAGCCACCTGACAGGTTGTTTTCAAAAGTCTGTTTTATTAAAGACACCACCACCACCAATACCACCTCCACCAATAACATCACTATCAATAACACCATCACCGCCAATACCACCACCACCAATACCACCACCACCACCAATACCGCCACCAATACCACCATTAATACCACCACCACCAATGCCACCACCACTAATACTACCACCAACACCACCAAATACCACCAATACCACCACCACCTATACCACTACCTCTACTACCACAACATTCCACCACCACCAATACCTTTCTTTAAGACAAGGGGAACCCAACGGATAGCTAAGGGCCATGGGTATAACTTTGTTATAAAGAGACAGTGGAACTTAGCTTATTCAACATATACACAATATGTAGTATAGGAACTCGATGGAAGCTATACAAATCAGGTTGTCCTGACCCAGCCGGGGCAGGAGTTTTATTACCAAAAAACAATGTCAAATACACAATACAATTTTCAAGACACAAGCCTGTGCCGTACTGACAAAACAGGAGAAAATAGATATAGGGTGAAGAAAAGGGTGATTTTCAGGCAAGGAAAGAGAGCAAAGACAGGGCACTGCATAAAATGCAAAGGTTACTAGCAGTGTCGCCTGGAGTGGAATGTACACAAGATTTAACAATATTTCAAGTGTCAACCCACTCTTGGGTGTCGACGTTTCGATCCCTAAAGGCTCTAGTAGATGCACGGGATCATCATCAGGACTTATTTAAGTAGCAAAACATGCCTGAATGAGCAAAGCCATATGGTTGAGCTCACACATAAGATTCAGTGGAGTTAATTGGTTGTATCAATATGATCTTGGTAAAAAACTTCAAACGTCAGTCTGTGGGAGGCTGCACTTATAAGTTACGTGCTAGCGTCGGATTCGATTGTAAACAAACATCAATGGTACCGTATTTTGTAACAGTATTTCCGACTCCTTTGAAGTTAACGTTTCCAGGCTTGCTTCGCCCTGGGCTTCAACTATGTGGATATCGGGCGTTGGTCATAATATGCCAGCGCCTCTCCCAGGGGTGCTCGGACGATGCCGGTTACACCACCAATACCAGCACCACCAATATCACCAATGCCACCACCAATACCATCAGCAGTACCACCACCACCAATACCACTACCACTACCACTAATACCACCACCACCAATATCACCACCAATACCAATACTACCACCACCAATACCAATACCACCACCACCAGTACCAATACCACCATAACACCAATACACCACTAATATCAATACCTCCACCAATACCACTACCTCCACCACCAAGACCACCAATACCACCACTGATACCACCACCACCAATACCAATACTACCACCAATACCAGTACCATCACCACCAATACCACCACCAATACCACCACCACCAGTGCCAATACCACCACCATCAATACAAATACTCCTACCACCAATACCACCACCACCACCACCAATGCCAGCACCACCAATACCACCACCGCCAATGCAAATACAACCACCACCATCAATATCAATACCAGCACCTCAGCGCCTCTCGCTCACTAGCAATAGCAGGGACACTGTACGAGGCCGAAGCTGCAGCTAAGACCATCCTTCCCCCTTCCATGCCAAAAACCACACCCCACCCTGCACCAGGAGGTGAAGCGCTGGAGTGTTTTTTATTAGGCCAAATATAGCAATGACATTACACAATGCCACACTGCCCACTCAAATCACGGAGAGGGGAGGAAATAGCCCCCCCCTCTTCCTCCTGAGCTGCGGCAGTGTAATCACAGAGCGAAAGGTGTTGGAGCACTTGGTTAGTGTTTATAAACAGAAACAGTGGTTCCTGTGGACTAATATGGGGATGTTGGTAATGCAAATCAGATGACCATGAAACAATGAGTAATAGAAACAGCCTCCTTATACAATCCGCAGATCTATCTCTCTGTCAGTTCCCCTAAATCGGTGCCCGGCTGGGTCCCATGTGAGTAACCCCACCTATTTTATCACCTTCCTGAGGTGCACCCTGTCACGTTGATATTTTACCTTTCAGATGCCGTACATCATTAGGTCAAGGGAACCATTTAACAGCCTCTATGGTTGTATAAGGAGGCTGCTTCTATTACTCATTGTTTCATGGTCATCTTTACCTTATTTTGGAAACCCCTTTTCCTGTCACTATTGCTGCAGTTTCCAATTTTCACTGGGGACGCTTTTCACTGTGTATGCATTTAATGGGTTCGTAACTGTTTTATTGCATTATATATATAAACATTGATTGTAAATACCAAACATTGAGTAGTGTATGGTTACTTCTCCTTTGGATATCGATCCTAACACTTTTATTGCGATTGCGCTTCTAATTACCAACATCACCATATTAGTCCACAGGAACCACTGGTTCTGTTCATAAACTGTGCACCCTGGTTCCAAGTGAGTAGGGTTTCCCTTGTCTCCTTCCTTTGATTATTAGTGTTTATAGCTTGGCTTATATGTAACTCTCACTTCCCACTCTGTCTGTGCAATTTATAACACTTACACATCTTCCTCACTGCACTATTTATCACTAATTTGAAGACATCACAGGCCGGTTTCTTCCTCCGATATTTACAATCTAACAAGTGGTCGAGAAGGCGCTTTAACCCTTTCCCTGCTGCCGTCGGCCAATGGCCGACAGCAGCACTACCTCCCCAGTGCTGCCGTCAGCCATTGGCCGACGGCATTCCACCCGCGCAAGAAAACGCCTGCACCGCGGCGGAATTACCGCCGCGGTTAACGGGTTAATGCAATGCAATAGGTCTCGCATTTGCACTAGTTTAAGCTATTAGTATGGTAAATGACAATACCTTTATTTATTGTTTCAAATTCCAAAACATAAATAAAAGGCATTGTCATTTACAATGCCAATAGCTAAAACTGTCGTGAATGCGAGACCTATTTCAATGCAAATGCTTGTTTTCTTAGTGGCTATCCCCTCCAGACGGAGGTTGGGAGAGACTTCTATCCCATGAACCTTTCATGAATTTCTTTAAAGGACAAGGGGATTCTGAAGCCGGACTCACCTTATGTGCCTAAAGTGGCGTCCCTCTTTTCATTTGTCCCAAGCGTTGGTTCTTTCTGATTTTTTTTTTTATCTCTCTCCATCCTCGGAGGAAGAGACTTTGTGGTACACACTTAAATACATATGGTTTTATTTATTCACCTAAGCATTACTTTTGCTTTCAGACAATCGGATGCTCTGTTTGATATGGTTGGTCTTTGGTAAAGGATATAAGCCTTTACCGCCTCATTCAGTAGATGGGTAAATACCACAATCTCACTTACCTTTGTGAGAGTCGGTGTTCCTCTACCTTCTTCAGTGCAAAACAGACCCCCAGGGGGCATTTCCGCGATGTGGACTGCTAAGGGTGCTTCTCCGAGGGATATTTGTGCAGCTGCAACTCGAGCTACTCCTAAAACCTTCTTTCCCCTTCTAGACTCCGAATGTAGTAAGTCTTCTCATCTTTAAGGTGTTATCTAGAGTCACATCATTTCCTGCTGTATCCTTAGAACTAAGCACTGGGTGTGTTGCATTCAATTATCTTTGCATGCCCTTTTTCGGACCAAAGCGATTTTATTTAGTTTGGGTATATGCTCACATGGTGAAAGACTGGGAAGATGGAGACTTAAGAGGAGACGTCAGCTTCATTTCTCCGAGTCATGTGTCTTCCTCGTCACTGTCTTGCTTAGGTTGATTGGGGTGAAGTTGCTTTATTATTTGTTGGTAATTCTTTGGAATTTCAGGAAATGCAATGATTTAACTTTGGGGCAATATAGTATTGGAACAGGGTGGAAACAAACTGCACTTCATGCAGCTGGGTAAAAGTAAACTGGACAGAAATATAACAAGCAGTGGCAAAGGCAAATAGTATGACTTTTTTTTTTACAACTGCTAGCACAAACATACGCAATGTCACCTGCACAAATACTCAAAAATATTGTGGTGCTGGTAATGGTTTGTGGTTGTGCTACGGTTGGTAGTCATTGTGGTGGTGATGAGGTAGTTAGTGGTGGTCGTTATAATGATCCCAGTGGGAAACAGCCTTTACAACGCGGGTATTACCACTCGCTACCATTACAACGCTGCTATTACAACGCAAGTCATTACAACGACTTGCGCTGGAGGGCGCTGTTGGATAGGGAATAGTTTAATTTTCTATTCCAACACCTTCCCTACTGTAACGTGGGCTAGAGTTGGAGTAGAAAATTAAACTATTCCACTATCCAGCGCTTACAGCGCAAGTCGTTGTAAAGACTTGCGTTGTAAAAACAGCGTTGTAATGGCACGCGTGGTAAAAGCCCGCATTGTAATGCCATACAACCATCCCAGTGGTAGTGATGTTAGTAGTGGAGGGGATCGTAGTGTAGTAGTAGTGGTAATGGCGATGTAGAAGTGGACACTGATGGTGATAGTGGTAGTAATAGTATTAGTGATGATGGATAGTAGGGATAATACAGTGACAATAATATTAGTGATGATGGTGATAGTGCTTGTGGTAGTAGTGGTGATAGGGGTGGTTGCAGTGGTGGATGTAATGGGGGTATTGGGAGCGGTGATTGTTGTAGTTTTGTTTTGTGTTGATGATAGCGATAATTGCGGTAATGTTGGTGATAGTGGTTTTGGTAGTGGTAATGGTGATGTCAGTAGTCGTGGTAAAGCATGTAGGTGTTTACTTGTTAGATGGGAGTGAATGTGAGAAACCATATGGAATATTTTCGGTCACCAGGGTATTCCTTTTGCCGGATTCTGGGATGCAGCTTCAAACAGCAAGTATATTTTCTATTCCAAATAGTGAATGAATTCAAAGCACCAGTCACAAAAAACCAGCAATATTAGAAAGAAGACTATTGAAGCATGGCTGTTGCGGAAGGATGGCATCACTATACAAGACATACATTAAAGGGTTGTCTTGATGTTGCATCTTTCAGGAGAAGGGACTTGGCAATTTCCTACTTGACCAGAAATGTGTTCAATTATTACCTGACTCTCTTTGCCTGGAGACAGTTATGCAGCATGTAGATTTGAGCATTAAAAATGCTGCTAACCACACAAAGAGATGAATGAACCCTTTTATTATTATTAAATACTTTATTTCTGCCAAAGGCCATAAAAGTTTCATAATAGTACGAACATTCACAATACAATCTAAAATGCATTAAGCAGTATATCTAAATATTCTCAGTAAAATGGTCATCAATCATTGAATAAAACAACATTCCAATACATTCACCCCAATGACTTCACTTTTTAAAATTGACTAAAAACTTCATATTACAGGTTGTTTCACTGAATTCGATGAACTTTTCCCAATTAAGGGTACATTGATCGTTACAACATCACAGCTTAAGCCCCATTTTGCTTCTTATAAGTTCCACTACAAACAGATATCGGTATAGGGCAAATATTACATGCGATGCAGTGCTAATTGTAAGCACCCTCAATGCCTCTTGGTGCTCCCTAAATCTCAGTGTGTTGCACAATGGTCGACTCCATTTCCTTCTTGCCCTGCCATATGCCGGGCAGAAGAATTGGATATGTGTTGTATTTTCCGTGGACCCCAAAGTGCATGTAGTGCATAAAGTGCAGGAACATTCTCCCTTTCCCCGCCCCCAATTTGCTGTATGGCTCTTAGTCTGTAAGATATTATACCTTAACTTTAGATACAGAGTTATTGCTAAGTATGGTTGTACATTATCAAAAAATACTTCAAAACTCGGGTTTGGTTTAATAATAAGGAATTGAGATGTTAACCTTCCCGATCTTGGGTCGCAATGAAGTGCACTCAGAGTATGTAACCCATAGGTTCTCTTTAGAATGTCCTTGCAACTAGATGGTAGACTATGCGGCTCTGTCCAGTATGAACTGAGGCCTAACTCTATGAGCCATTTCTTTACAAATCTTAACCAAGGGAAGGTGAGACATATGTCGATAGCCAACAGTTCTCTTGCACCTTCTCTATATGCCTCTAGTTCTGGTGTTGTCCACAATCGTATCCAATAAAGCAGTGGTTGTAATGTTGCAATTTGCCCTCATGGTTAGATCATGGAACATTGGAATAAGTAGTGTCGTTGAAGGCAGCCCAATTAGCCTCCTTGCAAACTTGTTTTCCCCAGTTGTTAATTGTTTATTGTCACCAATGCCCCACAGCTCTGATTCATATAATGCTGCTGCCTGGACAGTACATTTATATAGCTCAAGGGCTGGTGTCACGGGTTTGCTTGAGGACAGGCTGTACTTCTTAACCCCTTTGCTGCTAGACCTTTCCCCCCCTGTGCTAAGCCTTTTTGTTGCCTATTTGGGGTAGTATGCACTTAGGCCCCTATAACTTTTTGACCACATAAGATATCCATGCCAAATTTGCGTCCTTTTCTTCCGATATCATGGGGATTCTAAAGGTACCCAGGGTTTGTGGATCTCACAAAATATAGCAAAATTCTGTATTTTTTGGGGGGAAAATGGGAACAAGGGCTACAGATGAAAGCGTCTGATTTTTTTCCCTGCTAATGGTATAAACAAAGGGGTTGTGGTGCTGAAATCACCATTTTCCCAGCTTTCAGAGACAAGCAGTCTTTTGTCAGAAAACCAAAATATTTTACACAGTTTTTCTGGGACATAGCCTATTATTGCTATTTTTTGTGCTTTCAACCTGCTTCCAGTTAATGGTAGAAATGGGTTTAAAAGCAATAATGGATCCTGGAAAGCAATTCTTTTTCGAAAAGTAGGCAAAATTCTGAATTCTGCAAAGGGTCATTTGTGTAGATCCTTCACGGTTTCTTTATAGAAACTAACCGTTGAATATAGGAAAAATTAGTTGAAAAAAAATCAGCCATTTGTGTCAACAATTTCACCTGTAATATCTTCTAATTATGACAACTGTTTGAAAACAATATACCGTTACATCTGCTGGACCTTTCTGGTTGTGGGGATATATAGGGCTTGTAGGTTCACCAAGAACCTGACGAACCCAGAGCCAATAACTGAGCAGTGTCTTGCAATGGTTTTTATTATGAATCGGGTATATAGCAATTAATTTGGAAAAATATATACATGGAAAAATCGGTATGAAAGACACCTTTGCATTTCTGAAATTGGAACAAAATATAGAGATTAGAAAGAGTAGATATTTGCGCATTTCCGAAATTGTGAGTACCCATACTAGCATGAGAATTATACGTAATTTTTCAAAATGACTTCTTTTTTACGGATGTATGACGGTACGACGCTGGCTATTACCACGCGTAAGGTTACAACGCGTGTTTTACAACGCAAGTCGTTACCACGACTTGCGCTGTAGGGTGGGGACTTAGGAATAGTTTAATTTACTATTCCAACACCAGTCCCCCTGGATAGTAGGGAAGGTGTTGGAATAGTAAATTAACTATTCCTTGTCCTTGAGTGCCCTCCAGCGCAAGTCGGGGTTACGACTTGCGTTGTAAGAGGCGCGTCGTAATGGTAGCGCGGGGTAACATCTGCGTAGTAAAGTATGTTCCCCCTTTTTTACACATTGTCTTTCATTTGGAAGGCAGAAATGCATCGAAAGTCAATAGGTAATAACAGTTGCTCTACAATTTTGTATTTCCCTAAGTCTCCCGATAAAAATTGTACCTCACTTGTGTGGGTAGGCCTAGTGCCCATGACAGGGAATGTCCCAAAACGCAACGTGGACACACCACATTTTCACAGTGAAAACTGACCCTTTTTTTGCAAAGTATCTAGCTGTAGATTTTGAACCCTAGCTCTGCCGGCACCTAGGGAAACCTAGCAAACCTATACATTTTTTTAAACTAGACACCCAGGGGAATCCAGGATGGGGGGACTTGACTGGATTGCACCAGGTTCTATTACCCAGAATCCCTTGCAAACCTAAAAATGTATTAAAAAAACACATTTTCCTCACATTTCTGTGATTGAAAGTTCTGAAATCTGCGTGAATCCACAAAATGGCATGACTTGACTGGCTCTCACTAGGTTCTGTTACTCAGAATCCCATGCAAACCTAAAAATGTGTCCCAAAAACACATTTTCCTAATATTTCTGTGGTGGAAAGTTCTGGAATCTGCGTGGATCCACAGAATTCCACCCACCCCACTTTTCCCAAAGTCTTCCGAGAAAAATGGTACCTCACTTACGTTGGGAGGCCTTGTGCCCACAACAGGTAACGGCCCAAAACGCAACGAGAACACACCACATTTTCACACTGAAAACGTACCCTTTTTTGCAAAGTGCCTAGCTGTAGATTTTGAACCCTAGCTGTGCCGGCACTTAGGGAAACCTAGGACACCTATAATTTTTTGAAAACTAGACATCCAAGGGGATCCAGGATGGGGTGACTTATCTGGCTCTCACCAGGTTCTGGTACCTAGAATCCCCTGCAAACCTTAAAATTTGTCCCAAAAATCACATTTTCCTTACATTTCTGTGGTGGAAAGTTCTGGAATCTACGTGGATCCACAAAATATTACCCACCCTGCATTTCCCAAAGTCTTTCGGGAAAATGGTACCTCACTTGTATTTTTAGGTCTAGTGCCCGCGACAGGAAACAGCCCAAAATGCAACGTGGACACACCACATTTTCACAATGAAAACAGACCCTTTTTTTGCAAAGTACCCAGCTGTAGATTTTGAACAGGCAAGGGCCCAAAATCTATTGAGGTGACATCAAAATTTCCTATCACAAAGCAACCTGGTTTTGCAATGGGGTCTCATGAGTTTTTGGCCCGGGGCCTGGCGGCCATCTAGGGACACCTACCAAACCCACAAGTTTCTGAAGACTAGACACCCGAGGGAGTACAGCAAGGTATGGCTTGCGTGGGTCCCCCAACATTTCCTTACCCAGAATCCCCTGCAAACCTCAAACTTTGTTGAAAAAAATCTATTTTTTCTCACATTTCTGAATGAGAAAGTTGTAGAATCGACGGGCTGACACAAATTTCCTACTACCCAGCATTCCCCCAGGTCTCCTGATAAAAATGGTACCTCACATGTGTAGGTAGCCATAGTGGCTGCAGGAAATGGCCCAAATCATACTGTGTAGACTTAGAAATCACCTATAACAAAAGTACCTGGTTTTGGGGAGGGGGACCTGTTTTTTTGGCCCTGGGCTTGCCGACATCTAGGGAAACCTACCAAACCTCTGCATTTCTAAAAACTAGACACCCTGGGGAGTCTAGAGAGGTATGGCCTGCCTGGATCCCCCCAATTTCCTTACCCAGAATCCTCTGCAAACCTCAAATTTAGCTGAAAAAACAAATTCTCCACATATGTTTGTGTGGAATCACCGTGCCGGCACAAATGTCCTACCCCACAGCATTCTCCTTCGTGTCCCAAGTAAAATGATAGCTCACTTGTGTGGGTGTTAAATCCAGAATTGGCTAAAAACGTATTTGTAAAAAAATGTAGCGCTTAGAATTGTCAGTGCTATACCCTAAATCCCTATGTTTTTGGCGCTTCCCAGTCACAGGTCCTTGCCTCACCCCCACAAATGAGGTATCATTTTACTCGGGAGACTGAGAGGAACGCTGTGGGGAAGACATTTGTGCAGGCATGGTGATTCTACCCAAACATATGTGGAAAATGTGTTTCTTCAGCACAATTTGACGTTTGCAGGATATTCTGGGTAGGGAAACATTGGGGGACCCACGCAAGCCATACCTCGCTGAACTCCCCAGGGTGTTTAGTTTTCAGAAATGTGTGGGTTTGGTACTTTCCTAAGATGGCCGCCGAGCCCGGGGTCAAAAACCCAGGTGACTTCCCTTGCAAAACAATGTTGTTTTGTGGTAGGTCATTTTGATGTCTCCTCAATACGTTTTGGGCCGTTGCCTGACGCGGGTACTTGACCCACCCACGAGAGTGAGGTATCATTTTTATCGTGAGACTTTGGGAAACTATGGGCGGTAGAAATATGTCAAGTCAAGTCAAGTCAAATAGGCTTTATTTCGACATAAAAAATATCTTAAAAAGCATACATACATAGTAAATTCAATTTTTAACATTACTAGTTAAAAAGCATAAAAACCCCTACGTGCTAGGAATCAGCTATTTTTTTTTTCCCTGCCATTTCTGTTAGGGGGATTAAATAAATTACCTAAAAAAGATAGGCCAATAACGGGCCATAAATTTAAAATCATGATTAAACAATTTGCCTAAGTCTTTTTGACCGGATCCGCCATTGCCACCCAAGATATTTCGAGGTGGCGCATGCAAAAAATGTACGAGTGTCTGTAAGTAGTATTCTTAGTGCCACATTGCAATGTCTGGTGCCCAAGGTAAGACACATCGGTTTCATCCATTTCGTGCGAGGAACCTTGTAGGCAGGGCACTCGAATAACAAATGAGGGACAGATTCACGCCGCTGAGGGCAAAAGGGGCACCATGGAGCAGTCTGGTAAGGGATTTTCCAGCGGCATGTGAGCTCCATTACAGGGAGAAGACCTAATCTGAATTTAAAGTACAAAGATCTTTCCCATGGGGCAGAGATAGTATCCAAATACAATTCTCTGATCGGGACATCTTTGATCTCCAAGAAGCTTCTAGTCGATTTGCATGACGTTGTCGAAGAGTTTCTTCTGTTTACCACCCACTGCCAATAAAGTTTTTTTATCGTGGATTTGGGCGGGGCTGTCTGTTGGTGCCACGCTTCTTCCAGCCCCAGGTTGGCAAGTAGGGCCTTGATGTCCCTTAGCCATTTTATTTTTGCCCAACCCGGGGATTTGATTATTTCCCGAAGGCCATCCGCATAGCTTGAGAGCTCAGGTACTCTCCAGATGCGGGCCCACAGTAACAGGGGACGTAACTTTGCTTGGTCTTCGATCGCCCGACAGCCCATATCCAGTTGTAAAGGTAAGATGGGGACAGATGGGCCAAGAGACATTAGACTTCTCAGGAAGGTGTTCTCCGCTCGAATTAGCTCTTTCATATTTGACATCCCCCAGAGCTCTGCCCCGTAGAGTGCTGCGCTTACTCCTCTAGCCGAATAAATGTCCATTACTGCCGCTATTGGTTTTGTAGAAGCTGCTCTCTGCTCTTTCAACAAGACCCCGGTCACTCTTTTCAAACTCAATAGCATTTTGGTCAAGTGACAGTCCCATTTCATGGAGTCCACCAGCCGGATGCCCAGGTAGTCGAACGTCTTAGTCCTTTCCAGTGCAACGGACCCCAGTGTGGGAGGGGGGCCGAGTTTTTGCGGGGGATTCAGAATGAGATATTTTGTTTTATCTGTATTGATACAGAGACCTCTTTGCTTGCAAAAATCGTCAAATCCAGTAAGAAGCTGCTGGAGGCCCATTGGGGATTTTGACAGTAGTAAAGTGTCGTCAGCAAAGAGCAAGGTAGGGATTAGACGGCCTGCCAAACGGGGGGCATCTGCTGGTAACTTTGTTAGGAAGTCCACCACCCCATTCACATAGAGAGAGAATAGGATTGGGGCCAGTACGCAGCCTTGTCGCACACCTCTATTCACCTCTATTTTTGAGGTCTTTTGACCATTTGGCCCCCAGCGTATTTGGGCATAGTTCTTTTCATGAAACCTCATGATCAAATGAAGCAGATAGGGTGGCATGCCAAGGTCACTCAGTACCTTCCAAAGGTTGTTTCTGGGTACCAAGTCAAAAGCCGTTCGAAGATCGATGAAGGCCAGGTATAAGGTACCCTTCCCAATCGTGACGGTCTTCCAATAAATCATGAGCAGCCTTAGCGATTGTTCTATTGTTCCTGTGCCAGCTCTGAACCCAGCCTGGAAGTCCGAAAGTATCATGTTTTCCTCTGCCCATTGCTGAACTCTAGATAAGAGGACCTTGCCCGCTACCTTTTGAGAACAATCTATCAGGCTAATCGGCCTGTAATTGGCTGGATCGTCTCTTGAACCTTTTTTGTGCAGGGGTACCACCTCAGCGGCCTTCCATGAAGTAGGGAGGGGGGCCCTTGCCATGGCAGCATTTAGTACAGATGCGATTAGTACACTCCAATCATCCGGGTCTGCGCGGAGAAGGTCGCCAGGAAGGCCATCTGGACCAGCTGCTTTACGAGGAACCAAGGATTTTATAGCAATTTCAGCTTCTTTCCTGGTAAACAGACTTTCCTCATAACTCCCATCACCTCGAAGGATCTGTGGTAGCGGGAAGTCCGTTACTTCTACTTCAGATGCTGTGTACAGTTTTGAGAAGTGTGCAAGCCACTGTTCCTCGGTTATATTGCATGTGATGACAGTATCTAGGGGTCTGTTTTTCTTTCGCAATAAGTCCCAGAAGCCTTTAGCATTTTTTTCCACACAGGCGGCACGGAGTTCCTGCCAAAAGGCATCTTCCCAATCTCTCCTTGCTGCCCTTAGCGCAGATTTGTAGCTTTTGCGCTTGTTAGCTATTAGAGTTGGATCACCGCTCTTTACTGCCAGTATTAGGGCTCTCTTTCCAGCACGGCACTCCGACGAGTACCAGCCTGATTTGCACTGTCGATTGGCAAGGTTTTTGCTCCCCTTTTTTGACTTGACCATGAACAAATCCCCAATCGATGTCGAAACCTCGCTAAACACGGCTGCAGTCCTGAGCGGACTGGGAGGCTGACTTTCCAGGAGTTCACAGGCTGCGGCAGTGACGGCTTTAATGCAGGATAATTTTTCTTCGTCAATAGCCACTTTGTCCCATCTTAGGCGTCTGAGACAATTTGAGGGGACCACCCCCCCGATGATCTTTGCTCAGGAACGTCGCGATCTCCATAAGATGAGCCACTGTCCCTCCACCAGTGTGTTAGGGATAATGAGAGCGCGTTATGATCACTGTCCAGGGAAGGTAAGACTATCATGTCCTTCGTGTGTGCCCACAAGGGAAAATTTAGAAGAATGTAATCTATCCTGGATGAGTGACCCACCCTATTATATGTGTGAGCCCCCGCTAGGTCAGAGCGTGTTCTCCCGTTGGCTGCTCTCAAGCCATACTCAAGTGTGAGGGAGTTTAGCTGGACAACTCTAGGTGTCCATCTTTTGACGATAGGTAAATCAAGGGACGGAGCGCCTCTCCTTGAGTCTTCGTCGTGCAGGTCCAGCGATTCATCGGTTAGCAGGGGCTCAAATGTGCAGTTGAAATCCCCCATAACCAGGATTAGGGAGTCTCTGTGGCACTCCCCTAAGGCTGCCTCCAAAGCAGTAAGGGTTGGTGACAAAGCCCTCCCTGAAACCCCACGTGTGTAGATGTTAAAAATCTCCAGCTTAACGGCTTTCCTTGGGCATTTTACAGAGAGCCGCATAATGTCTGGAGATTTTTGGGGGTGATGGTGTACCCTCCAGCCCAAAGTTATATCTACCCAGACTAGGAGGCCTCCAAATGGGCGTCCTCTTCCCGAAGCTGGTATACCTGCCGGGACAAAGAAGGTAGCATAACCTACTCTATGCCTTGGTTCCACACACCACGTTTCTTGGAATGCACAGACTGCGTGGGGCTCAACGAGCGCCACCCAGTCCGGGGCATCCAACTTGTTGTTTAAGCCAGCCACATTCCAACTAATGGTTTTCAGGGTAGGGCAATTTGGAGACTCAACACATTCAGCTTCCTCACCCTGTGCAGCCATAGTTTGTGCTCCGTCCACGGGCTCAATGGGCCCGGTCCAATAGCCTGGGGGTGAAGGGATAGGGGGGTTGGGCATGGGTTGGGGCACAGAAGTGTTGGCTGGTGAAGAGGGGACCCTCTCAACTGTACGTGGTGTAACAACCATTGGTGAGGGGGCGTTTATTACCGCTTTATCACCAAGTCACCAACCCCAACCCTGCGGGGGGGCTGCTTGTGTCGGTGTCCATGCCCTTGCTCTAACGTCTAGAGTTGGGTGGCGCGGGAGCCATGCACCTCTACCCTCATCCGGCAAGAAATTCTTATGCCTCGATGAAGGAGGGGGGCGGTAAAAGTACCCCAAATCTCTAGTTTGAATGTCGCAAAAGTTATAATGCGACTGCTGGCTGCATATCATGCCTGCTGCTCTGGGATCGTTAAAATTGATTAGTACGCAGTCCCCAGTTAGGTCCTTACGTCTATTACCGATCCACCCTACACGGCGAACATAGGCTATTCTGCCGTCAATGTGCCCTGGGAGGGGTCTATTTACTTTGAGCCAGGAGAGTGTCTTATGTTTAAGATCAGAATATAGCTCAACTGAGCCCTCTTCAAGCTCCGGGACACCCGTTAAGATTACCACATACGGTTTACAACCAGGGGGGAGGCTAGCATTGGGTGTGTGCCTTTTTACCCTATCTAGTGGTGTTGTGGCCGGAGGTTTAGCTAAAGGATTGGCTAGGGGTTTAGGCGTAGCCTGGTTGCCTGGAGTGGAAAAGGATGGAGTTACGTTTCCATTAGACCTGGCAGGCAAATTTCCTACTGTATTAGAGTTAAGGGCTATAGGCTTGGGATTAGGAGCAAAGTTAACCTTCGGAGCCTTGGGCGCTTGGGTAGTGGCTTTTTTCTTTTGGCGGCCCAAGCTGGGCTCAGGAGCGGGAGTTTTTGGAACAGGGCTGGTTCCAGTATTGGGTTGTAGTGACTGAGGGATCTCCCCAGGTGCAGGCGGTTTTTGGCGAGGTACAGACTCAGAAGGAACTAGGGTGACAGCTCCACTCCTTAGCCCGCCATTTTCTTCACCCTGCACCTTAGCATGGAATTTGACCAGTGATTTCACAGCGTAAAAGTTGTCCAGCATTGACTGCTCAAGGGCAGCTAATTTACGTGTGAGGCTGTCAATCTTATCTACGAGCGGCATCACCACGGACCTGATTAAGTTCTCAACATCTGAGTCGGTGTGCACAGCCTGGGGGGGTATGGTGGAACCTAGAGAAGCCAACGGGCCTAGTATGCCCTCAGGTGCAATATCTCTGGCGTGGGTGGAAGAAGTGTTTGAGTATGGGACATGATTTGTAGTAGTACCCCCTTTGGGCGCATTTTGCCTACTCACTTTACTATATGGCTTATGGGACCCCCCCCCCCCTCCGAGGACTGGCAGGACGCTTTCGCTTTTTTTGTGCAACTTGTCCTAGGGCTGGTTTCCCAGTAGGGATAGTTGCCTGAACTGCTGCTGAGGGGGTGCTAGCTTCGATGGATACAACTATGGGGGGAGGTTGTGTGGCTTCATTAGGTCGCGCTAAAGGGCTACGGGCATTATTGGTCTCTGAGTAAAGATCACAATTTTGGGCCCCCTGCGAAGGGTCAGTTTGGTCAAGAGGAATTGAGTGTATTGAGTCTTGAGCAATGACTGGTGCAGTGGTAGTTACCCTTTCTAGGCTTGCCCTGATCCGACTTACTCTCTCGTCAATGTCCGGAGAGTCAATTACGACCAATGGTGTAGTAGGCACATTTACGGGACTGGGGGCTAAGGCAAGGGCGCCCATCGAAGAGCGCTTGTGAGATAGGCCCCTGGAGTCCCGAGATAATCTTCGTTCAGCAAGGATTATCTCCTTTTCTACGATGGAAACAGCCCGGGTAATAAATTGGTCCATTGTGCCTATAACAACGTCTCCCGCAGCTTTCCTTGATTTACTTGCTCTTGTGCCTGAGGCCATGTTCTAGCAATTCGCCCTCCCTCTTGGGAGAGCCAAGAGATATGGCCCGGCCCGGCCTCTTCTGGCCCCTGATGGCCACAGATGGTCCCGCCCTTGTCCCGGGCTTCTCGCGCGATGCTCCCGCGTGCTCCCGCACAGCGGGATGAAGGCGTTCCTTTGTGGGGGCGTGAAGCGAGGGGGTGGGAGGGGCAAGAGGTCTGCAGGTGTGCCGGGACGCAGGGACTCCTGGATCTTTGAGTCCCTGCAGCGGCAGCGCTGGTGATTAGAGCGTGGCCCTGCTCCCTCGAGTGCTTGTCAAGGGCTGTGAGCAAACGTGCTCCCAACAGCCTCATGGACCAGAGCTGCGACGCGGCACCCGCGGAGCGGGTGCGGCTAGTTGTAGCGGAAGGCAGCAACAACTACAACGGTGTCCACAACTATAACAGGATAACGCCGGTAAGCCCTCGGCGTGCGAGTGTCCCGCTGGAATGGAGCGTTCAGCTTCTTTTCCACCCTCTGAGCGAGGGGTGGGAGGGGCAAGAGGTCTGCAGGTGTGCCGGGACGCAGGGACTCCTGGATCTTTGAGTCCCTGCAGCGGCAGCGCTGGTGATTAGAGCGTGGCCCTGCTCCCTCGAGTGCTTGTCAATGGCTGTGAGCAAACGTGCTCCCAACAGCCTCACGGACCAGAGCTGCGACGTGGCACCCGCGGAGCGGGTGCGGCTAGTTGTAGCGGAAGGCAGCAACAACTACAACGGTGTCCACAACTATAACAGGATAACGCCGGTAAGCCCTCGGCGTGCGAGTGTCCCGCTGGAATGGAGCGTTCAGCTTCTTTTCCACCCTCTGAGCGAGGGGTGGGAGGGGCAAGAGGTCTGCAGGTGTGCCGGGACGCAGGGACTCCTGGATCTTTGAGTCCCTGCAGCGGCAGCGCTGGTGATTAGAGCGTGGCCCTGCTCCCTCGAGTGCTTGTCAAGGGCTGTGAGCAAACGTGCTCCCAACAGCCTCACGGACCAGAGCTGCGACGCGGCACCCGCGGAGCGGGTGCGGCTAGTTGTAGCGGAAGGCAGCAACAACTACAACGGTGTCCACAACTATAACAGGATAACGCCGGTAAGCCCTCGGCGTGCGAGTGTAGAAATATGTGGATCCAAGTAGATTCCAGAACTTTCCCACACAGAACTTTGAGAAAAAAGGAATTTTTTCAGTTAAGTTTGAGGTTTGCAGGGTACTCCAGGTAGGAAAACGCTGGGGGACCCATGCAAGCCATACCTCCCTGGACGCGCCTGGGTATCTAGCTTTCAGAAATATGTGGGTTTGGTAGTTTCCCAAGATCGCCAATGAGCCCGCGTCCAAAAACCCAGGTGACCCCCCCTTGCAAAACCAGGTTGTTTTGTGATAGATCATTTTGATCTCCTCAATAGGTTCTGGGCCTGTGCCTGTCGTGGGTACTTAACCCACCCACGCGAGTGAGGTACCATTTTTATCGGGAGACCTGGGGAAACGCTGGGTGGTAGGAAATTTGTGTCTCCAAGTAGATTCTAGAACTTTCCCACACAGAAATGTGAGAAAAAAGGGGGGCAGAAGGTCTGGAATTTTGTGGGGGGGAGGGGTGGGGCATTGGCATGCCCAAATTGCTGGGTGGTAGGAAATATGTGCATCCAAGTAGATGCCAGAACTTTCCCACACAGAAATTTGAGAAAAAGGTTTTTTTTCAGCTAAATTTGAGGTTTGCAGGGGATTCTGGGTAGGAAAACGTTGGGGGACCCATGCAAGCAATACCTCACTGGACTTTCCTGGGTGTCTAGTTTTCAGAAATGTGTGGGTTTGGTAGTTTCTCAAGATGACCGCCGAGCCCGGGGCCAAAAACCCAGGTGACCCCCCCTTGCAAAACCAGGTTCTTTAGTGATAGGTAATTTTGATGTCTCCTCAATAAGTTTTGGGCCCTTGCCTGTCACGGGTACTTGACTCACCAACGCGACTGAGGTATCATTATAATTGGGAGACCTGGGGGAACGTTGGGTGGTAGGAAATGTGTGGATCCAAGTAGATTCTAGAACTTTCCCACACAGAAATGTGAGAAAAAAGGGGGCAGAAGGTCTGGAATTTTGTGGGGGAGGGGTGGGGCATTGGCATGCCCAAATTGGGTAGCCCCCACCCCGAAATGACACGTAAAAAAATAACCTGGCGTCTAGTGGGCTTTATGCCCTCCCCAGAGGGCAGATTGGGGTCTATTGCCCCCATCTGCTTCTCAAGGGGGCAGAAAGACTCTAATTGTGCAGGGGGGGGGGGTAGGGGCAGAAAGACTGAATTTAGCCCAAACATTATGGGGGGGAGCAAAGGCCCTTGCCCAGGGGGCCGCTCCCCCCTCCCTGGTGCCTAGTGGGTGGATCCCTGCTTGGGGATCGCGAGCACTATGGCGCAGGATGGCTCACAGCCGTCCAGCGCATGGAAGGGGTTACGGACAGCCCCTGCCCCCTGGGACAGCCGTAATGCTGAATAATTTACCTGCTACTTCCAAGCTAGTTTAGAATCAAGTAGTATACCCAAATAAGTAAAATTAGGGGCGTGTTCTATTTTCCGGTTGTTCAACTTAAAATTATTTCTAAAACCCTTGTGTGGATTTATAGTCATGGACTTAGTTTTACTACTGTTTTTTTCGAGGCCTTTTGCAAGGCAGTGTCTAATAAAATCATCCATCAAATTTTGTAAGCCCTGTGGAGTCTGAGAGATTAGGATGGTATCATCTGCAAACTGCAGTGCTGGTACCAGGTTCCCGTTCAACTTTGGAGGGTTATTTTCAGTTTTTATGCAGGTGGTTTACCATGTTATTGATATAGAGCGAGAATAGGGTGGGAGCGAGTACACATCCCTGCCTCACTCCTCTATCTATTGGGATTGGTTTAGTTAGGTCCCCATTCATGCCCCAGCAGACTCTCGCATAATTATCACTGTGCAA
Source organism: Lissotriton vulgaris (assembly GCF_964263255.1). NCBI lineage: Eukaryota > Metazoa > Chordata > Amphibia > Caudata > Salamandridae > Lissotriton > Lissotriton vulgaris. The sequence goes on from NC_141691.1 coordinate 1,110,074,153, forward strand.
CCTTTTTATCTGTGTTAATGAACCCTTCTTCTAAGGGAAGATGTTGGATATTGCGCTTCCGGTGCTCTCTGTGCTTCTCTATGACCCAAGAGCAATAGAGACACAAAGACAAATAAGTGAAAAAAGGACAAATAAACTAGGTTTCAAGCATTGCCACCGCCAAAGGTACCAAACAGATTGTGTGCCTACTGGTCTTGTTGTTTAGAGTCTCTGCGCACATGAAGTCAGTGTGTCTATCAGGATGCAGGAGAAAGGAGCTGTGTCCACCAAAGGAGAATCAATTGTTATTAGCAGAGAGAATACGAAGTGAGAACCTGACTATAAGTGCTAATGAGGTGTTGCTGCTTTTTCATCAGAGGTTACTTCAAACACAGACATAGATTATTCAGATACAACATTGAATAAAAGCACAACTCCTTTCGAAAATAAGCCTAAAAAATCCTACAATGCGGGGCTTGCAAATATCTCTTTCAAATGCTGGAGATGCCAAAGGAAAAGTCCAATACTCAATAAACAATCTGGGCAGATGTCCATGTGTTTATTAGCATTTGAACGTGTTGCCAGTAAATCTATCCAGGTCCAGGGGAAACGTGCTATGTTGCCACGGAAGAAGTATTAACTTGACTTTACTTGACTTGACTGACTGAAAGAGACTGAGAGAGAGAAAGAGAGAGAGAGAGAGACTGACTGACTCAGAGAGAGTAACTGGCTGAGAGACTGACTGACTAAGAGAAAGACAGACAGGGAGAGAGAGAGATTGACTGACTGAGAGAGAGAGAGAGAGAGAGAGAGAGAGACTGACTGTGAGAGATTGACTGACAGAGAGAGAGAATGATTGACTATGGGAGAGAGAGACTTAGAGAGAGACTGACTGACAGACTTAGAGAGAGACTGGCTGACTCAGAGAGAGAGAGAATGAATGACAGAGAGAGAGACTGACTGACAGAGAGAGAGATTGACTGAGCAAGAGAGGAGAGAGGGACTGACTAGGAGAGAGAGAGAGAGGCTGACTGAGAGAGAGAGAGAGACTGACCGACAGAGAGAGAGAAAGAGAGAGATTGACTGACTGAGAGCGAGAGAGAGAGACTGACAGAGAGAGAGAGAGAGAGTGACTGAGAGAGATTGACTGACAGAGAGAGAGAATGACTGACTATGGGAGAGAGAGACTTAGAGAGAGACTGACTGACTCAGAGAGATAGAGACTGAATGGCAGAGAGAGAGACTGACTGACAGATAGAGAGATTGACTGAGCAAGAGAGGAGAGAGAGACTGACTAGGAGAGAGAGACTGACTAGGAGAGAGAGACTGACTGAGAAAAAGGCAGACTGGTGGACAGAGAGAGTTACTGACTGAGAGAGAGAGAAAGAGAGAGAGAGAGAGAGAGAGAGAGAGAGAGAGAGAGAGAGAAAGAGAAAGAGAAAGAGAAAGAGAGAGACTGACTGACTGAGAGAGAGAGAAAGAGATAGAGATAGAGAGCGAGAGAGAGAGAGAGAGAGAGAGAGAGAGAGAGAGAGAGAGAGAGAGAGAGAGAGAGAGAGACTTCAGTACTTGGTGCCAGAGGGAGGAAACAACAAACTATTACTGTAGGGAAGAAGAAAGGGAAAGAGTGTGAGCTAGAAAACGGCAAAGCTTAATAAAGAGAGAAATATAGGGGAAAGAGCAGAACATGCACTTTCCTGGAGTGGTAAACACAAATGGTAAAGAAATAAAAGAAAAGTTGTTAGCTGATATCAGCATTTCAAGGGTAAAGCCAAATTCCTCTGGGAGTGGGACCAGCACAAGGATAGAGAGAAAAGAATTAAAAGCAGGATCTTGCAATGGAAAGGAATGGACAAAAAGCCATGCAATCATGAGCAGGGGACTGAACCAAAGCCCACTCTATGTAATATTGTATGCAAAGCTGTGAAAGACATCTGAAGCCGTCCATAGCGAGCCCACAAAATGATCAGAACAGTCAGCTACACTGATAGTGCCTATGGGTAGTAGATCCAGGGTGTGTGATGGCAGTACTCTAGCCCTGCCCCCCCACCCCTGCCGGTGCGGCCCTCGGCCACAAAGCACTCTGAAATTTTGGCCCAGACAGAAATTTTGTGGGTACCTATGCACTAGCGGAAGGTAGGATACACATTATCCAGGTATACAAGCACAACTCCCCTAAACGTAAGTCCAGATAAAGACTAGCTATCAATCATGAATGAAGACTTCGAATGAAAAATGACGCTCAGGTTAACTTCAAAGCATGTACCATTATGCAGGGCAGAGAACCTGCTGGCCAAGGGGTAACCTCCAGGAATGGAGCAGGGAAGCTGAGGGGTCTCGGTTTTCTGCGGATACACATTTAATTAGACAAACTGCAGTCACTCACAGGGACTTAAACTTGAAACATAGAACTGCTGAAAGTGGGCTGATTTAATTGTGAATGAGAGCCAATAGCTAAAGTGGGCTGGTCCATTATCCCATGCCATATGCTGACCTATGAGCAGAAGCAAAATGGGAATGACATTCAAATAGACTAATGACTAAAGATGATTAATCCAAAGGCCATCTCACTATGCATATTAACGTGTGCATTGCTCTTACATTTGTTGTTAGTACAAGACACTGGCAGACGGATAAAGATGTCAGGCCAAACCTAAACATGATAAAGTTCACCTTGGCATGCCCCTTGGTGCTCCTGATTCATTTTGTAGTTTTATTATCTGAGATAACTTAGGAGTGCGTTATAATCATATGTAGTCAGCACTCAATTATATTCAGTGTAATTAATGGTACTAATTGGAGTGGAATATTGCATATTTAAGTATTCCACAATGTAATATTCGTGCATAGAATGTGATTTATGAACTTGCGTGACATTTTACATAATAATGTGATAGAAGAAATTAACATGGAATGTCTTATTGTGAGATTATTAACCAGGATGTGTGCAAAACTATGTTTAACATTCATACGTGTAACCAGAATTATTCATGTGCTGGTGCATTTCAATGAGATGGTTATAACTTGTTGCATTTATTCATGTATTAAAAAGTTGCATTTATTTTATGTGTACAAAGGTGCACGTATGCTGTAACCCCATGCACAGGTTAAATTAGCAAAAACTAGGCCTTGATAAGAAACCAGTTCAGTTCAACCTCACGTTAAAATTCTAAATGTAATTTATGTTTAACCTGCATTGTGGAATGCACGTTGTTGAATATTGTTTCTAACTACATGTATCGAGAAGAAGAAGCTTCTTTAGACTAGCATAGATGGGGTTGTTTTCTTTAGATAGCAGGGTGCAAGAAGCTGGACCTGGCAAGGAGAATCGCGATAACGAGCAGGGCGGCGAGTTCTCATTGGAGAGGAGAGGAATGGCCCATGGACAAGAGAAGTTACGGCTTTTTCGATGTGGGAATGGTTGGGAAAGTATCCAGCCAGAGCTAAGTAAACTTACAGAAGAAGACGTCATGTGGAAATGTCTGCTTGTCTGCAATTACAATTATGTGCTGAAATTAGTGAGGGAGTGGAGAGTCCATCTTAGGTTTTCACGGAGAGCAGTCCTATGCTTCTGCTTGAGTAGCTTTAGGGTACTAGACCCATTGTTGGAGTACTTCAACTGAAGACTCTGACGTCTGACACCTTTATTCATTTCTTTCTTAGACTTACCATCACTGGATGTTCCTTAGCTTAGGGTTGTCACTTTAGGATAGTGTAGGGAAAGATAGGTAGCTCATGCTTCTTAAGGAGCATCATCTGTTGACATTTAATGAACAATTATTTTTCTTGATCGTTTGCATCATCCCTTTAGAGTTAGTAATTTTCTTTGTACTACATAGGATACGTCTCTTCAGGGGATCTGGACTTATCCTGATATTCCTGTATTTCTGCATGATTATGGTGAGATTGATTTACATTAGCCTATTTCTAAATGTATAATGAAAAGTTACTAAACTCAGATTAAGTTGTCGAGTGGATTCCTGTGTGGCCACATTGGTTCTATAGTAATTGTGAGAAGTTGGCCTGGTATATGCTGCCCAATAGTTATAGTGGGCACCTTGTACCAGTCCAAACAACCCTTATTGATGATTAGGTTAAAGACAGCCTTTATTGAAAGCTATCCTAGTGGTAGCTATGGAGAGCAGCTTTCAGGCTAAGTCTCGAAGGAATGTAAAGCAGCTTGCTTTACCAGTCTATAACCTCCTGAAAGACCAAATGAAAGGAGAACCACACAAGGCATATATAAAATATATGTGTTTATTTCTAAACACTCTCTACTAACCTCTTCATGAGATAAGAGAACAATGCACACAATATTACAGTACTAGAACGACAGTAAATAGCACAATACACAGAGGGCCCCAGGGGAGACCAAACCATATATTAAGAAAGTGGTATAACAACCACGACTTGACTAGACACAGTTCCTAGAGCACGTAGATTCACTGGGACCCCAAGGAATCACCCAAGGTAGTGACACAGGGGACGCGTGCAGTGTGAGAACACAGCCGTGAGCTCCGTACAATCCTATGGGAAAGACACTGTTGGAATTGTAAAGATTAAGGACACTTAGGAGAGGACTTTGAGCAAACCCTTTCAGAGTTAGAAGTTTCCAGGGCCTGCACCCATGTGAGCACTGGAGTACTCGTGTTACCTAACCCAGGGACGCCGGGTGCATAGGTGTCAAATGGTGTCAGGAATCTTCGTCGTTTTCAATGGCGAGATGCTGCAACGTGCTGCTGCCGTGAAGTGGAAAAGTGTCCGGTGTGATCCAAGCCTGGATCGGAGCTGAGCAGAACCTGAAAGCAGAGGGGAAAGAGTCTAGGGGCCAGATGTAGGAGGCCATTTACCGACCAGTAATGGCCAATTTCGTCTGTTACCGACCGGTAAATGGGTATTTGTGATGTAGGGGGCCAATTTTACCGATTCAGTAAATTTACCAAATCGGTAAATTTACCGAATCGGTAAAATACAGAATCAGTATTTTTACCGATTCGGTAACTGCCAGATGTAGGTGGGACTCTTCTGAGTCCCAAAGGCCTTACAGATTCGGTATTTTACCACCCAATCCAATTGGGTGGTAAAATACCAAATCCAGGTGTGCATGCACATGTGTGCATGCACACCTATGCTATGTGACACACAGACATGCCCTTAGGGCAAGCCTGTGTGCCACATGGCACACATGCCTGTATTTGGGGTGCTAGAGGGTGTCAAAGTGACACCCCCTGCACCCTTGCAGGATTCGGTATTTACCGAATCGGTAAATACCGATTCGGTAATGCCTATTGATTCCTATGGGCTTCAAGGCCCATAGGAATCAATGGGAATTACCAAATCGGTAAATTTACCGAATCGGTAAAATACAGAATCAGTATTTTTACCGATTCGGTAACTGCCAGATGTAGGTGGGACTCTTCTGAGTCCCAAAGGCCTTACAGATTCGGTATTTTACCACCCAATCCAATTGGGTGGTAAAATACCAAATCCAGGTGTGCATGCACATGTGTGCATGCACACCTATGCTATGTGACACACAGACATGCCCTTAGGGCAAGCCTGTGTGCCACATGGCACACATGCCTGTATTTGGGGTGCTAGAGGGTGTCAAAGTGACACCCCCTGCACCCTTGCAGGATTCGGTATTTACCGAATCGGTAAATACCGATTCGGTAATGCCTATTGATTCCTATGGGCTTCAAGGCCCATAGGAATCAATGGTAATTACCGAATCGGTATTTACCGATTTGGTAAATACCGATTTTTACAGATTCGGTAATTCAATTACCGAATTTACCTAAATCTCCCTCCTTCAATTTTACCGATTCATACATACCGAATCGGTAAAATTCGGTATTTATGAGTCGGTAAAATATACCTACATCTGGCCCTAGGTCATTTGTCATTGACCAGGGGCCAGATAGACGAATGCCCACCGATGTCGGGTGTTTCAGATGAGAAGAGGTGAAGCTTGACTCTGCAGCCACGGAGACCAGCAGATGTCGACGACAACCAAAGTCCACAGGCAAGCTGTCCTATGAAGGATGTCGAGTGCTGGGGGGTCAGTGTCCAGACCGAACAACAACAAGCCTTGGCAACTGCAACCCACACGGTCAGAGAAAAGATGCTTCGGTGAGGACCAGCAAGGTCCTGGGGACTCCCAAAGCGATGGAGAGTCAGAGCACATCTGGAGCAACCAGGAAAGCCCATTGAAAGTTAAAGTTCCCTTCTCAGGGACCCACATGTCGACGGACTAATGATCGCGAAGGGACCTTGAGAGGAATCACAAAACACCAGCCCACGGAACACCCATGGAGTGTAGGCCGGTAACATTTGGTGGAATCACTGCTCGGGGCCTGGCCTACAAGTAGCCCAAAGCACAGCCTCTGGGGTTACCGGAAAACAGATGCTTTTTCAAATGGACACAGTGCCCAGGGGTTCAGGTTGCACAATCCCCACGAGGGATACGGGTCTCAGGATTGCTGAGCACACTAGTTAACCTCGGGGACGCTTGGAAACCTACCTCCTATGTTGCAAAAGTCTTCGGAGTCCTCAGGAGCTTCGGAGTTCTCCCGAGCTTCGGAGTTGCAAACTGGTCGGATGCGTCTTTGGTGCCTGCCTAGCAGGGAAGTAACTCCTTTACTCCAGGGAAGATTCTTCAGTCATATAGCGCAGTGTAGATAGCCAAAGTACTTGGTTTATGTAGCAGAGTTTTGTCCAGGTAAATCTAAAGTCCGATAGCCAGGGGTTCCTACTTTATACCCAAGGATGGGGTGGGACAAACTCTGGGGACCCACCTATGGGAGGGTCGGGACAGAGGGGTGGCTACACCCATGTCCTTTGTCAAGTTTCGTGCCAGACCAGGGGCTGATAGCCCCTGCAACCTGTTTGAGCTGGACTATGCACAGGGACACCAAATGTGCCCCCATTGCAGACATCAAAGCACTCTTAGAGTGCACCCACCCAGCCCAAATACACTAAAGCCTGTCTGGGAGGTGGTTACACGTCCCTGTGACAGGAAACCTATTGTCCAGCCTCCCCTGCCGGAGTTTCGTCCAGCAGCAGGAGGACAGACTCATGTCTGTGGCTTGCAGCATCCATCTTGTGATGCCAGGGTTGAGAAAGCTGGTACTGGGTGTACCAGTGCTGTCATATTTCTCCCTCTAGGAGGGTGGAATCATACCTCCCACACCAGTTACTGGTGTGGAGGTATGAGTCCAAGGTGTTTGACACCAAACACAACAGGTTTCTGTGCAGCCGTTTTAAAGTTAGCATTTACCACGTGGTTATAATGCACTTAAGAGTATATGGTATGGCTGCATCACAGAACAACCCCGGAGAATAGTTTACGAAGGCTGATGAGGGGCCCTACTCATGCATGGGCACCCTCTCAAATAAAACCCAGCGCTCTGCCTTCAGGATTGATAAGGCTTGCCATAAGAGTGACTGATAGGTATATATGTGCAGTGATAAGGTAGATATAGTGAACCTATATCTTAGTAAGGGGTGCATGCACCACCTTACACAGGTTGCAGTGGTAGACCCGTAGTGTCAATTTGAGTGGCCTCTCGGGGGTGACATACTACATGCTGCAGCTCCTGGGAGGTCTCTGGGGTACCTATGCCCTGGGTATATAGTATACAATATACTAGGGACTTATAAGGGTATCCCAGAATCCAATCTGGAGTGTACCTAAAGTACATGCAATCAGTTTATAGGAGAAAGATGCTAGGCTGGGGTCCTGAATAGCAGGATCCCAGCCTGCCTAAGTCAAAAACAGTGAAATAGCAGCAAAAAGTGGGGGTAACTATAAGAAGCAGATCCTACTCTCCTACAACCCCCCAAACGTCAGGACATTAAACTAACCTTGACCAGTTGAGTCCTCACCTTCTAAGTGGAAATATCTGGAGAGTCCATCTGCATTGGCATGGTTACTCCCAGGTCTATGTTCCACTGTATAGTCCATCCCCTGTAGGGAAATGGACCACCTCAAAGGTTTCGGCTTTTCATCCCTCATCTGCTTTAGCCATAAGAGGAGCTTATGGTCTGTCTAAACAATGAAGTGAGTGCCAAACAAGTATGGCCTCAGCTTCTTCAGAGCCCAAACCACAGCAAAGGTCTCCCTCTCAATGGCTGACCAATATGTCTCTCTGGGGGTCAGCCTTCTGCTAATAAAAGCTACTGGCTGATCCTGACCTTCATTATTCAATTGTGATAACACAGCCCCTACCCCCAACTCAGATGCATCTGTTTGGACAATTAATTATTTGGAGTAGTTAGGACTTTGCAGAATGGGAGCAGTGCATATTGCCTGCTTCAGGTCATCAAATGCCTTTTGACAGCTAACTGTCCACTTTCTTTCTTTGGCATTCTCTTGGAAGTTAAGTCATTCAAAGAGGTCACTATGGATCCATATCCTTTGACAAACCTCTTATAGTACCCAGTCAGGCCCAAGAATGCTCTGAACTGAGTCTGGGTGGTTGGAGCAACCCAGTCCATGATTGTCTGGATTTTGCTTTGTAATGGTTGAACCTGACCTCCACCTACCCGGTAGCCCAGGCATACAAAAAGCTTGGAGGAAAAATGACTCTGAGGAAGATAGGAAGGAACACTCTGCTGCTTTATCCTCATATCATAAAAACATTAGGCTAGCTAGGAAAACCTGCCTTACTTCGCAATTGGCAGAAGCGGGCAATTCTTCCAAAGAACTCTACAGGATTTTACAGAACTTTGTGAAACCCATAGCCAGTGAGACCCAGGACGACTTCTCTCAATCCCTGTGTGATGATATTTCCTTATTCTTTAAAAACAAAATAGAGCTGATCTATGATAAAATCACAAAAGCTACAAACCCCAAAGGTTGCGCCAATAGTACCCCTCCCTTGTCACGTACATATAATGGAGGCATACTCGCTGTCTTTCCGGAGATCAGTCAAGGTGATATCTATTCATTGATAAGTCACATCAAAACAGGGTCCCCTTTAGATTTCTTGCCCGCCAAGATGGTGGCCTCTATAGGCAACTTACTTTGCCCCATGATTCAGACAGTGATTAATCTCTCACTTAATGAAGGACAAGTACCCCAAGAATGGAAAAAAGCTGTGGTGAATCCTATCCGTAAGACCTTGGCCTTACCCTGGACAGACCTATCCAACCTCTGCCCCATTTCCCTTCTGCCATATTTGAGCAAGATAACCGAGAAGCATGTGAATACCCATTTGTCTAATTTCATCGAGGCGTCGGGAGGGCTGGACCACACGCAATCAGGTTTCAGACCCAACTACAGCACCGAATCAGCTCTCCTCTCTGTGACAGATACCATCAGGATGGCACAGGATAGAGGGCGCTCAATGATTCTGGTGCTGTTGCACCTGTCGGCAGCCTTCGACACGGTATCACATGATATTCATCTCGGCTGTCTGCAGGAGGTGGGGATAGGAGGTCGGGCTCTGTCCTGGTTTGAGAGTTTCTTCTCAGGCCGCTCACAAAGTGTCAGTTTGGGCTCCCATCATTCCATCTCTAGGGAACTCACCAAGGGGGTTCCAAAGGGCTCATGCCTAAGCCCCACATTATTTAATGTGTATGTGGCCCCCCCTAGCTGACATTGTGAGAGCATATGGATTCATTCCAGTGTCGTATGCTGACGACACCCAGCTCCTGTTTCCATTCCAGACCCTTACTCCTGTTACCAAACACGCTTTTGCTGAAGGAATGACAGCGGTGTCTGAATGGATGGCCTCCAATTGCCTACAATGTAATGTGGGCAAGACCGAGGTCATGCTTTTTGGGGAGGCCCCCCTCCTATGGTCACCGGACTGGTGGCCTCTGGACTTGGGGCCCGTCCCCTGTCCAAAACAGACAGTGCGACTGGACCAGGGACTACTGTTAAAAGAACACGCGAATCAGGTGACAGGATCATGTTTTCGGGAAATTGGACTCCTGAAACGCGTATTCCCGTTCTTGTCGGACATTTTTTTTTATTTTAATTTTTTAAAATTTTTTATTGAGCACAAAGTGGTCATACAAATAGCATACATCTGCGTGTGTCCTAGTACGGAAGCGTGACGCTCATAAGCGATCAATCCATGAAGAACGTAAACAATAACAAACAGAAACAATGCCAAATGTCAAATTCCATATCATTACATGGTCACTATTACAGTCTGTGTAGTCCAGATGCATCCTCGTGTCTGGCCGAGCACGTTCCCTCTCTGAAACAGAATGACATCAGTCCATCAAATATCCATACACATTCATCCCACAACCCAGGCCTTATCAGTGAGAAAAAGACATTCAGAGTCCAGCTCAACTCGGGCCAGTAGGTATTCTCGCAAAGGGGCCCAGATATCCCTTGGACGCGAGGCACGTGGCAATTCCTCGGCATACACTTCCAGTTGATCCCGACAGTAAACCATATCTCTGAGCCAATCATCTGCCCTAGGATACAGTCTACTGTCCCATGTGAACAAGGTACGACTTTTTGCCAAAAGTAAGGCCAGCTGCACAAATCTCCCCAAAGCCCCCTTCAGGTGTGGGCCGTGGCCCAACAGGCACAATGCTGGAGTGTTACATAAAGCCAATCCCGTCATGCTGATAAGACGACCCACCACGTGCTCCTGGTACTGGAAGACTCGTTGACAATGCCATGCAAGATGTACAAAGCCTGCCTCCCCCATCCCACATCGTCTGCAGTCGGAAGTTGCCCTCAAACCGATCTTCCACAGCTTGTGGGGAGTGTGATAAGTTTGGTGGAGAAACTTAAGGTGTAGTATACGAAGATTGCTGTTGGACGCAATCGCCCTGTGACCGAGCAAATGCGCGTCCACTCCTCCTCTGTTAAGGGAGGGTCGATGTCAGCATTCCAGCGTGTTAAGCAAGGGGCAGAGCTATGTGGTGTGTCCTCCTGCACGGTCCTGTATATTTTAGTGACCAGCTTACGTTTTGTGGGTGCAGTGATGGTGAGTTGCAAAGCAGATAGAGCCGCAGGCTCATCTGGGAAGCATGTGTAGTGTTCCTTCATCGCGCGACGCAATCTAAAGCATGTGAATTGGAAGAGTAGCGTGGGGTTCTTGTCGGACATTTACAGAAAGACCCTTATCCAGGCCCTTGTAATCAGTCGGCTAGACTACTGTAATGGTCTTTTTCTATCTGCTAATGAGGACGTGTTTAGCAGACTGCAAGTTACCCAAAATACTGCGGCAAGGCTGGTCCTTAATGTCCCTCCTAGAACCCCCTCTCGCCCTCTTCTTGAAAAACTCCACTGGCTACCCATCCGCCAGCTGGTTAAATTCAAAATTTGTTGTGTCATACATAAAAGCCTTTCTGACATAGGCCCTCAATATCTGGCTGAAGAATTCAGCACATATAAACCTGGACGGTCCCTTCGAACCAGCAACCAATTGTTGCTACAGGTGCCCTTAATCAGAAAGGCAAGGCAGGGTGGCCGTGCACTTTCGTATATGGGCCCTACCCTCTGGAACAAACTTCCCTTCAGTCTAAGACAAACTGCTAACTATTCTGTCTTTAGGAAAACACTAAAAACACACTTGTTTCTGACGGCATAAATCCTCATGCCTCCTTAAAAGCCCTTTTATGCACTTACGGAGAACCAAGCGCGGAGATACCCCTCCGGGGGTTGAATCCTGCGCTATACAAGCATATAAATAAATAAATAAATACATGGTTGAACCTGACCTCTACCTACCAGGTAGCCTAGGTATACAACTTGACCCTGCCCTATCTGGCACTTGGTGGCCTTGATATTGAGGCCTGCTTTCTGCAGTGTCTCCAAAACATTTCAGGTGGCCCAAGTGGTCCTCCCAGGTGGAGCTAAAGACAGCAATATCATCTAGATATGCTGCACTATAGGCTTCCAGGCCTGTAAGGACTTTGTTCACCAACCTTTGAAAAGTGGCAGGTGCAGTCTTCAGACCAAAGAACATCACCACGAATTGTTAGTGCCCACTAAGGGTTGAAAATGCTGTTTTTTGCTGTACATCCTCAGCTAATCTGATTTGGCAGTAGCAAGCTGTCAGGTCAAATGTGCTCAGAAACTTGGCTGAGGCTAAGCTCATCTGCCCTAGGAATTGGATGAGCATCGGTCCTAGTGACTGCATTGAGACCCCTGTAGTCAACACAAAACCTAATCTCTCTCTTACCATTCTGGGTGTGAGGTTTAGGTACTAAGACTACTGGACTAGCCCAAGGGCTATCAGAGGGTTCAATCACTCCCAACTCCAGCATATTCTGGACTTCCGTTCTGATGCAGTCCCTGACAGGTCAGGTTGCCTGTAAATCTTATTTTTGACAGTCAGACTGTCCCCAGTGTCCACTTCATGAGTGCGCCAGGTAATCTGACTTGGAGTCAGTGAAAACATTTGTCTAAACAGATGTAGAACTTTTCTGCAATCAGTTTGTTGCTGCCTGCCAAGTCTACACCATCAACTGAACCATCATCAGGGTTCTGTGAGAGTAGTTCAGGGAGTGGATCACTCTCTTCCTCCTGTCCCACACCAGTCCCCATGAGCAAGCCCATGTCTGCCCTGTCAACATATGGTTTGAGCCTGTTGACATGGAGCACCCTATGGGGGCTCCTGGGAGTTCCTAGGTCCACCAGATAGGTTACCTCTCCCTTCTGTTCAATTGTGGTATGAGGGTCACTCCACTTGTCTTGGAGGGCTGCTGGGGCCACAGGCTTCAATACCCATACTTTCTGACCTGGCTGATAAACAGTCAACACCGCTTTTTGGTCATGCCAGGCCTTTTGCAATTCCTGGCTAGCTTCAAGGTTTTTAGTTGCCTTCTTCATGTACTTAGCCATTCTGGAGTGGAGACCAACTACTTAGTGTACAATATCCTGTTGAGGGGTTTGAGAGGTAAGTCCCATCCCTCCTTCACTAGATACAATGGACCCCTAACTGGATGTCCAAACAGAAGTTCAAATGGGCTGTAACCAACCCTCTTCTGTGGAACCTCTCTGTAGCTAAAGAGAAGGCAGGGCAAAAGTATGTCCCATCTGCGCCTAAGCTTTTCTGGGAGACCTTTAATCATGCCCTTTAGGGTTGTGTTGAACCTTTCAACTAACCGATTGCATTGTGGGTGATAAGGGGTGGTAAATTTGTAATTTACTCCACACTCCTTCCACATAGCAGTTAAGTAACTAGACATGAAGTTTGCACCTCTGTCTGATACCACCTCCTTTGGGAAACACACTCTGGAAAAGATTCCCAGGAGTGCCCTTGCCGCCACAGGAGCTGTGGTGGTCCTAAGGGGAACTTCCTCTGGATACCTAGTGGCATGGTCCACCACCACCAGTAGAAATCTGTGCCCAGATGCTGTTTGAGGATCCATGGGACCAACTATATCATCCCAACCCTCTCAAAGGGAACCCCCCCACAGGTAGTGGTATCATGGAGGCCTTTGTTGACCACCTGTATTACCACTGGCTTGACAGGTGGCACAGGACTCACAAAACTCCTTGGTGTCTTCAGACATGTGAGGCCAATGAAAGTGAGGGACAATTCTGTCCCAAGTCTTGTTTTGGCCTAGGTGACCTGCTAAATGGATGTCTTGTGCTAGTGTCAATAGGAAGCTCCTAAACTTCAGAGGTTTAACCAACCTCCTGGCTGCACCAGGTTTGGGGTCTCTACTCTCTGAGTAAAGGAGTCCATCATCCCAGTAGATCCTATGGAACCCACTAGCACTCCCAGCAGCCTCGGCAACAGCTTGTTGTCTGAGGAGTTCAAGAGAAGGGCAGCTCAGCTGCGCCTGGTTCAGATCTGCCCTGCAAAGGTCCCCTGTCCCCAAGAACTCAACTTGATCAGGCTCAAGCTCCTCTGGGACAGTTCCTTCTTCAGGACTAAGATCATCTCCTTCAAGAGACTGATCTGGACTCTGTGTGAGGGGGGGGGGGGACACTGCCTTACCCATACTGCTCTTTTTCTTGGAAGGTGCCTGGTCCATTTTTTCAGGATCCAGGACCTTTTCAATGGAAGACATTTTTGCCTGGGACCTGGTCATTGCAAACACATCTGCAGGGAGCCCAACATTTCTGCATGAGTCTTAAGCTCCACTTCAGCCCAAGCTGAAGTTACTAAATCATTGCCCAACAAGCATTCAACATGGAGGTCTGCACTTAACACAACATTCTTAGGGCCAGTTACCCCTCCCCAGGTGAAATTAACAACTGCCAAGGAATCACTTTCCTGATATTGCTAGCATTGGTCACTTGGTGCATCTCACCAAGTATGATTTGCTCAGGATCCACAAGATCTTTGTCACCATTGTGACACTTTCTCCTGTGTCCCTGAATGCCAAGACCTCTTTTACATTTATCAAAGGCTGCTGTCTGTATTTGCCCAGACTACTGGGGCTGACACATAAGGAGCCCATATCCAGGCCTCCAGCACCAACAAGCACAGCCTGAGTTGGAACTCTGAGTAGGCCAGAGTGCATCTCAGATCCCAGGGTTAACCCTGCTACAACCTTATTCTGAGTACCACCACTTGGAGGTGAACTAGGGGGAACAGTTGCCTTAGGGTCAGTGGTGTTTGGAGTTGAGTCCTTGGACTTGTTACAGTCACTTGTCCAATGGGTCTTCTGTTTACAGATTTGACACCATGGTTTCTTATTGCCTTTTCCGTTGTTGGATTGTGACTCCCTACCAGTAGAAGATTTTTTGAGCCCTTGAGAAGACTTCTGGTCTTTACCCTTTTCCCCACCCTTGTCTGAAGATTTTGAATCTTGCTTCTTGGAGTCACCACCTTGTTTCTGTACCTTCTGCCTCACCCTGGTTCTGACCCATGTGTCTGCCTTCTGACTCAATTCTTGGGGAGAGGTCAGATCAGAGTCCACCAGGTACTGATGCAACAACTGATTTGAACAATTATTAAGGATCTGCTCCCTCATAATTAAATTGCATACTCTTTTAAAATCACACACTTTACTGCCAAGTAACCAGCCTTCCAGAGCCTTAGTACCACAATCTACAAAGTCAACCCAGTCCTGAGTCTGTGCCTTTTGGGTATCTCTGAACTTAATTCTGTATTGCTCAGTGTTTAAGCCAAACCCACCAATCAGAGCACTCTTCAAGATGTTGTTTTTATCAGCATCCTCTTCTTTAACAGTGAGGAGCTTGTCTCTATCTTTGTCTGCAAAGGAGAGCCACATGATTGAGACCCATTGCTCCTGGGGGACCCTCTGTACTTTACAGGCCCTCTCAAGTGCAGTTATCCATTTGTGAATGTCATCCCCACTCTGATAGGGAGGGACACTCTTGTTTAGGTTCCTATGGTCATGAGTATGTTCTCTACCTCTAGGGACACTGTTGCTGTCACCATGGGGCTCTAGCCCAAACTTTTTAGAAGCTTTCAGAAGCTCCAGGGATTCCCTGTCTAAGGCCAATTGTTTTCTCTTGATTCTGAGTTTAGCTCTCTCAAATTCAAGCAGTTGGCACTTTCTATAATAAGAGGACTCCCTCTCTGAGAAGCAGAGGACCTATGACAAACAGAGATCCCTACAGTTACACCAGAATGATTAGAATCCTGAGAAGGAGATCTAGATCTTCTTGGCACACTGCTAACTCTTCCTGGTGGATTGAAGAGAGGACCCCTTGGGCCTTCTCCTCCACCCCCAGGAAGAATTGGACTGTCCAGGTTATAATCATCATAATCCTCCTGTTCAGCTTCAGAGTATAGGTCCTGGAGGTGTTCACTTCCTGGCTTTTCCTCCTCTACTGGCCCACCCAACCTGCCTGCCTCATCATCAGACCCTGGGGTCTTTCTGAGGTCATCGAAAAGCAAAGCCTCTATCAGGTGTTGGATATTTGATTTTTTCCCTGTCTTCACCCTTCTGGATGCACACATATTTGCCAGGTCGGTCGCCCCCCCGCTGCAGCTCCACCAGCGCTTGTACCCTTGCACCCTGGGTTTTTGCTGCCCATTCCTGGGTGCTGTTTTTCCTTGCCCCCCCGTGCCCACTGCTCACTGTTCCTAACACTGCTGCCCCTGCGGCCCCGCCCCCCCCCACGCCCATTCGCTAACCCCTGCCTCCTGCCTCCCGCCTCCCAGCTGCTCCTCCCTCCCAGCTCACCTTAAATTGGCAGCAGCGCGTGGTGAGGAGAGCGACCCCTGACCTTGCCAGGTAGGTCGCTCCCCCCGCTGCAGCTCCACCAGCGCTTGTGCCCTTGCAGCCTTGGTTTATGCTGCCCATTCCTGGGTGCTGTTTTTCCTCGCCCCTCCCCGTGCCCACTGCTCACTGTTCCTGCCGCTGCTGCCCCTGCGGCCACGCCACCCCGCGCCCATTCGCTAACACCTGCCTCCTGCCTCCCAGCTGCTCCTCCCTCCCAGCTCCCCTTAAAATGGCGGCAGCACTGCTGGCACGCCGAAAGCATGCCTAGGGCATGCCCCTCTGCGCCTGGACTGCGCCCAGTGCCAGAACTCCTGGACCCTGTGAATGCCACGACACCAGACTCCACTACAATGCCAGCAGCCTCCATGCACTCAATGCCGGCCGAAACCACACCTGCTTCCAGGCCACCCCAAAACGGACCCACAGACCCTTATCCTGCCGCACCTGCAGCTTCACCTGCGACAGAACCATCAAACCTCCAAGGACTGGCCCCAACCACCTCCGCTGCATACTCCTCAACACCCGCTCCGCACGCAAACACCCCGTTGAGCTTTGGAATCTGCTTGGCACCTCCGCCCCAGACGTGGCCTTCCTGACCGAGACCTGGTAGAACGACTCCTCTGCGCCCGACATCGCCATAGCCATCCGGGACAGCTACAAGATCACCCGCAGGGATCGCGCCAACAGAACCGGAGGAGGAATAGCCATCGTCCACAAGTCCACCCTCAAGGTCGTCACCCACGCAGATGACACCCTCATCACCGCCGAACACTTGCACTTCCGGATCCACACCGACCCCAACACCACCCTCAGAAGAACACTCATCTTCAGACCCCCCAGACCCCGGGCTCAGTTCAGCGACTCCATTGCCGACCTACCCAGCACCCACGCACTTGCCTCCACAGACTACATCTTCCACCGGCACCTGAACTTCCACCTCGAGAACAACAACGACGCCAACTCCGCCACCCTGTTCGACAACCTTGCCAACCTCGGCCTCAAACAACTCATCACCGCACCCACCCACGCCGCCGGCCACACGCTGGACCCTGTCTTCTCCACAGGCACCCACGTTGCCTTTGACCACACCACCAAACTCCACTGGATCGACCACCGCTGCATTCATTTCACCTTCAAGAAACCAACCACGCACCACCGCACTCAACAGCTGCCTCGCCGCTACTGGAGCAAAGTCACCGAAGACCCGCTGATCATCACCCTTGCCCAGAACCCACCCACTGACCCCACCAACCCAGACGCCGCAGCCCGCAACCTCAGACAGTAGATAGACGACTGCGCCAACACCCTCGTCCTGCTTAAGAAACCCTCCAACAGCCATGCCAGCAAGAGAGCCCCCTGGTTCACCAACGAACTCCAGACCTCCAAACGCACATGCCGGAAAAAGGAAAAAATATGGCTCCACGAATGCACACCGGACAACCACGCAGCCCACAAGGACGCCACCCGCAGACATCACCACCTCATCAGATTAGCCAAGAGATTCTCCTTCAAAGACCGCTTGGATAACAACGCACACGACAGCAAAGAGCTCTTCAGCATCGTAAAGGAACTTTCCAACCCCAGCGCCAACCCCAACGACATCCCGCCCTCACGAGGACTGTGCGACTCACTAGCCATCTTCTTCCACCGCAAGATCGCTGACATCCACAACAGCTTCAACACCATGACCGCCCGACTACGCCAGACTCCACCTCCCCTGTGAACACCACCAGCGCCATCCGCATGACCTCCTGGTCCAACGACAACGAGACACGCAAGGTCATGAACTCCATCCACCCAGGATCTCCGTAAGACCCATGCCCACACCTCGTATTTAACAAAGCAGACGCAGCCATTGCACCCCAACTACGGAAGGTCATTAACATCTCCTTCGAAACAGCGACATTACCGGAAAGCTGAAAGCACGCCGAAATCCACGCCCTCCTCAAGAAGCCCAAGGCGGACCTCAAGAACTTTCGGCACAATCTCCCTGCTCCTGTTCCCGGCAAAGGTCATAGAGAAAATTGTCAACAGGCAATTGGCCCGCCAACTAGAAGACAACAACGTCTTGGAGCCGTCTCAGTCCGGATTCAGACTAAACCACAGCACCGAGACAGCCCTCATCGCCGCCACAGACGACATTAGGCGCCAACTAGAACAATGGCGAAACATCAGCCCTCATCCTCCTGGACCTGTCGGCCGCCTTCGACACGGTCTGCCATCGCACTCTAAAGACAAGCCTCCTAGAAGCCTTCCTCTCCGGCAGAACCCAGAGCGTCCGCCTCCCACCCTTCCGATCCGAAGCCACCGACATCATCTGCGTCGTCCACTCGGGCTCATCCTCAGCCCGACGCTGTTCAACATCTACATGGCCCCCCTCGCACAAGTGGCCCGCCATCACAATGTCAACATCATCTCCTACGCCGACGACACACAGCTCATCCTCTCTCTCACCAAGGACCCAGACACCGCCTAAACCAACCTTCACGAGGGAATGAAGGCCGTCGCCGACTGGATGAGGAGCAGCCGTCTGAAGCTGAACCCGGACAAGACGGATATATTCATCCTCTGACCCACCCCTTCAGCCTGGGACGACTCCTGGTGGCCGACCACACTGGGAACAGCACCAACATCCACCAACCATGCACGCCACCTAGGATTCATCCTCAACTCCTCCCTCTCCATGTCTAAGCAGGTCAACGCCATCTCCTCCACCTGCTACAACACCCTCCACATGCTCCACAGGATCTACAAGTGGATCCCGACCGAAACAAGAAGAACTGTGACACAGGCCTTCGTCAGCAGCAGACTGGACTACGGCAACGCACTCTACGCAGGAATCCCAGCCAAACACGTATGACGACTACAACGCATCCAAAACGCCTCCGCCCGACTGATTGTCAATGTACCCGGCGGCAGCCACATCACCCCCCACCTGAGAGACCTACACTGGTTCCCCGTCGACAAGAGGATCACCTTCAAGCTCCTCACCCACGCACACAAAGCACTCCACAACGCCGGACCAGCCTCTACACCCCCACCCATCAGCTCCGCTCCGCCAGCCTCGCCCTCGCCGCTGTCCCCCGCATTCAACGAACGACCTACGACAGCAGATCCTTCTCCTACCTCGCCGCCAAGACCTGGAACACCCTCCCTACCCACAGACGGCAGACCCAAGACCTACTCGCCTTCAGAAGACTCCTCAAGACCTGGCTCTTCGAGCATTAGCAGCAACCCCCCCCCCCCTCCCCTCAGCGCCTTGAGACCCTCTGTAACGACCGGATTTTAAGACCAGATATCACCAGCTCACCAAGACACCACCAATCCAGCCGAAACGTACCCATCTCCCTCCCCAGAGCCTACTTACCACAGTACCTAGGTACCTTCCTGGGGATAGGGAATTAGCAATATACAAGCTCATATCATCAAAAACACCACTAAATCTATAGGATTACTAGGAATACTCACTGATTACTAAGGAATTCCATGTCAAATCCTATGATCTCACCTTATAGTCTCACGGCAACTCAGGTCCAGACTATGCTACCCTCCTCCTCATAGTGAAGGGGGCAGTTCTGATCACTTACCATTACACACTGACCTCAATCAGTGCTCACGCAATCCACAATCCTGTGGGTATACACACCGTATCCTCCCGGTGCTCTCTCAAGCCGCAATCCTGTGGGTATACACACCGTATCCCCCCGGTGCTCTCACTAACGCCGCTACACAACGGCGATCACTGTCCTATTGATACCTTCAACTCTCTCTCTCTGTCGGGAAGTTTCTCTATATGTCTAATATCTACTGGGGATGTAATATTATATTTTATGTGGTAGATAGACAGTTCAATCCTCTCACACAAGAATGGCCAAATCACAATATGCAAAGGTTATTCTCTGATTTAAGCGCTCCCTGCTCCCTTGCTCAGTTACCACTTACCCGGACGGGTAACACATCCGTCCACATAACAGCATCTGACTAGAAGAAAGGTTAGTCTCATCAAGAAATAACACTTGCACAGCTGTTCACTAAGAACTGGGGTCCCTTTATTACACAATAGCAAATTATAACAACAATATAATACTGCAATATAACATACAGCCTGAAAAACAAAGGGGAATAGACACATCTAAGGAATATATAGATCTGCGGGGTCTCTTTATTAGAATGGAAAACAAGAAAGCTTTATTACTAACACATCTACATATAGCTAACAGGAACTGTAGATAGCTAAAAAGGGAAATAATGGATTATAACACACCGCTGAAAGAAAAGGGATTAATCCTTGCAACAATACAGTAGGGAATATAGCCTAGGAAATAAAGGAAGGTGAATGATTAAGTGCAAAGCAAACTAGTTTAGAATACCTCACCCTATAAGAAAGGAATTTTTCTCTCTCGCTGGTGGAATCAGGGCTCTCTCCCTCTGTCACCACGGCTTCACTCCACTGGCTCAACTGCTCCAAAAGCTCCAACTGGCAGCTCCAACTCTTCCATCTGACTGGCAACTGCTTCAATACATTCTGACAAACTGGCAGCTCCAGCTGACAGTTCCAACTCCAAAGATCATCTCTGACTGCTCTCTTCAGCTCCAAAAACCATCTGACGTCTACCATTCCAAGATTCATCTGACTGCTCCAAGATCCATCTGAACACTCTGCGTCTCTGCACTTCGCTAATATGGAATGCTCTCCCCTAGTGGAAAGTTCCAGCCAGTAGCCTCCTCCCACCAAATCCATGTACCAGGCTCCCTGCTCCAGACGCTCTCACAGTGATCAGCTGCTTGTTTCGTCTAGAGACTTGAGCCCCAGGGACATTTCTTGATAAGATTCAGCTCCGGCCGGTTCTCTCTAGTTTGCAAAGAGCGAACAACACCTCATAACTAAAACATCACACTTTGACCTACAAGCATCTCAGTCTGCAGAGGCAGAAAGCAAAATGGAGTCTCTCTGGTTCTGGGCCTTGTAGTCCCGAAAAGGATGAAATAGACACATAGCTCTATCAAAGTACATACACAAACCCTACCAATAGGTGATATAAAGTCAGAACTACAGGATCCACCCTCTACTATAGGTCTTCAGGCCTGAAAATGATGAAAGGACACAAAATTTTGTCAAACCAATAGGCAACAGATGGATTAGAGTCAGAAATAAGGGATCTATCATCATATTAAGCGGCTATCCTCTAGTTTATGCTTCTAGGTCTCAAAAGAGGCCTGAAAAGGACCAAAACAAGCCAAGAATAGGGATCTAGGATGGTAGCAAGCTAAAGTCACCATCACTCAGAAATAGAACCAAAAATCCGGTCAATACACCCTCACGAGAAAGTAGCGCGCTCTACAAGTACTCTGATTGATTGATTGATATTTCTCAATTCTTGAAATGAGAGATGGTCATACCTAGCAAGCAAAGAGCCACTGGCTTCTGCCCTAGAAGAAATACTAGTGTTATGTGGTGTAGGCACCTACCTAACCTAGTGGGGACTACTAAACTCTCTTGAGTTGGAGAAAGGGTGTGCTAGACCTTTGACTTACCCAACTCTAAGTTCAGTAGAACTTACTTTATTCTAGACTTAATGTATATGTACCTAAGTACCTTTAGTGGTTTTCAGTTAGTCACTCAATTAGATTATCTGGTAAAACAATAGCAAGCTTGAATCCCAACCGCTGCACATCAATGTGAGAAGTAGATCTGGTATATGCAGTCCACTAGTTTGAGTGGGCACCTTGTACCATTCCAAACAACCCTTATTGATGATTTGGTTAAAGACAACCTTTATTGAAGGCTATCCTAGTGGTAGCTATGGAGAGCAGCCTTGAGGCTAAATCTCGAAGGAATGTAAAGCAGCTTGTTTTACCAGTCTATAACCTCCTGAATGACCAAATGAAATGAGAACCACACAAGGTATATATAAAATATATGTATTTATTTCTAACCTACTCACTCCACTAACCTCTTTATGAGATTAGAGAACAAGGCACACAATATTACAGTCCTAGAACGACAGTAAATAGCACAATAAACAATGGGCCCCTTGGGGAGACTAAACCATATTTGAGCACCAACAAGCCTAGGCAACTGCAACCCAGGTGGTCAAAGAAAAGATGCTTCGGTGAGGACCAGCAAGGTCCTGGGGACTCCCCAAACAATGAAGAGTCAGAGCACGTCTGGAGCAACCAGGAAAGCCTGTTGAAAGCTAAAGTTCCCTTCTCAGGGACCCACAGGTTGACGGACCTGGGGTCGCGACCAGACCTCGAGATGAATCACAAAATACCAGCCCACTGAACACTCGTGGAGTGTAGGCCAGTAATCTTCAATGAAATCACTGCTCGGGGTCTGGACTACAAGTAGCCCAGAGCACAGATTCAGGGGTTGCCGAAAAGCAGATGCTTCTGCAAATAGTCGCAGTGCCCAGGGGTTCGGGTTGCACAGTCCCCACGAGGGATATGGGCCTCAAGATTGCTGAGCACACTAGTCGACCTCGGGAACGCTTGGAAATCCACCTCTTGTATTGCAAAAGTCTTCGGAGTCCTCAGGAACTTCAGAGTTGCAAACCGGTCAGATGTATCTTTGGTGCCTGCTTAGCAGGGGAGTAACGCCTTTACTCCAAGGGAGATTCTTCAGTCATCTAGCGCAGTGTAGATTGTCGAAGTATTTGGTTTCTGTAGCAGAGTTTCGTCCAGGTAAATCTACAGGCCTGTAGCCAGGGGTTCCTACTTTATACCCAAGGATGGGGTGGGACAAACTCTGGGGACGCACCTATGGGAGGGTAAGGACAGAGGGGTGGCTACACCCATGTCCTTTGTCCAGTTTTGCACCAGAGCAGGGGCTGATACCACCTGCAACCGTTTTGAGCTGAACTATGCACAGGGAGACACCAAATGTGCCCCCAGTTCAGACATCAAAGCACTCTTGGAGTGGACCAACACAGCCCAATACTCTAAAGTCTGTCTGGGACGTGGTTAAACCTTCCTGTGACAGGAAACCTATTGTCCATCCTCCCCTGCCGGAGTTTCGTCCAGCTGCAGGAGGGCAGACTTGTGTCTGTCTCTGTGGCTGGCAGCATCTATCTTGTTTTATTTATTTAAGAAGTTTTATATAGCACTGGCCTAACCCGAGGGTATCGGAGCACTTTACAGCAGGTACATTGCAGAGATTACAACAAACAAAAAAAATGAACGACACAATAACATTGCAGGACGCTGGTTGGGGGATCTGCTTCGTAGTCTTGGGGACATGGCGTTGAAGCAGAGCGAGGTGAATAGCAGGATCCCAGCCAGACTAAGACGAAAACAGTGAAACGTCAGCAAAAAGTGGGAGTAACTATAAGAAGCAGATCCTACTCTCCTACAGTAATGATATGTTAATCAGTGATAGGTTACTTCCTCTGTCTCTCATGCTGCAATGAATGTGTTCAAATCGGATTCGCAACATTGGTGTTTGACAGTTCTTCCCTGTCAGGATTCAGTGTTGTACAAGTCCATTTGGATGTCAGTTCCAATGATACATTCCATGATTTGCTCAGTCAAGTGTCCATTGTTCCTAGATTGTTGTGCCTTGATGCAGTACTGTCATCCTCCTCTCATTCATTCTTCATATCTGCCATCATGCCCTTTTCGATGTGCACTCCCCTTGACCTAGCTTCTCTCCAGGCTAGGCTTCAAGTCAGCTGAATCTGAAGTCAATCAACTAGACCATCTCATTTGCCCTTATAGAAAACTAAGTCGAATCAGAGAAAATATGTAAAAATGTCATTTCCGACACTACAAAGACACATAAGCATTTCCCCCTCATAAGATATACATGCATTAAAGACATCAATCTAGAAAGAATTGGGGGAACTGCATTTAGTTGAGTGTGGTTCATGGTGTTTCCTTGATTAAGGTCAGCACCCTGAGCATTATAATTCCAGCTACAAATTTGCTATGTTGTTGGTACCATATTTATAATGTTGCATTTCACTACAGATGTGATCTATTTTTAATTTCAGGTTATTGAGGAAGACTTGTAAGTACTACATTTCAATAAGGAAAAGGGCCAGGCCAATGCTTCATGAAACCAATCAAAAACAAACCACAGGTGATGTAATGTTTAGTGTCAGCAAACCAACTCAAAGGATTGGGGAGTGAGGGGCATATTTATGTAGGTTTTTATGTTGCCCTTGTGCCACACCTAAGTAGGATTTATCAAGCCACGCAAGGCCACCTTACGTGGCCCTGAGTGGCTGATAAATCCAGAGTAACGCAACGAGGCGTAAATCATGATGCTGTGCTGCTCTGCGCTAGGGAGGTGTTCCATTGGTGGAGCGGGAGTGTTCTGACGCACCACCCATGCATTTTGGTACATTCTGGAGTATACCATTAGGGGTAGACCTGGGAATGTGTTAAAAAGGACCACACCTCCCCAGAAAGAGGGAAACAGGATTGTTTTTGTTCAAGAATGTGTCCCTTTTGCACAAAAACAAACTTGCTTACAGTGCAGGTACCCTTTCACCTTGGTGCAAGTGTGTCTTCGTTGGAGCTAGGCAGCCCTTTGTGCGCCAGTGCTGGGAAATTACAGGTATATTGTTTAGTACGGTGCATTCCAGCCCTTTCCCTATCACGCAGCTCAGCATGGTGGCTTGCTGCGCTGCATGATATCTTCATAAATAGCTCCCTCTGTGTATAAGCAAAGGGATGCCCTGGAAGTTAGATGAATGCCTATAAACTTGCAAGGTTGTGGGTATTCCCAAACGCTTGGAAGACATATTTCCACTGTAGATATGGTCCTAGATTTACTCCTGTCAAGGGCAGGAGTAAATCTGTATACAGTATGGAAATGGGGAGGGTACACGCAATATTTAAAACTTAACATTACATTTTGCCCTTGGAGAAAAAAAATACAAAAACACTTCAAAGTACAGTTGGACTGTTCACCTACCTGTTCGCACACCCGTACAGTAAGAGATGTACATACACAAAAAAACATCCACCTGGTTGGGGCATACGTTGAAAATCATCCAGATCTACTGCTGGCGAATTTCCCCCTTTAAAGCTTCCGAGAAGTAACCACGGAAACCTGTGATTTCCCAAAACTCTCTTAAAAGAAGTACAACGATGTAAAACACTCACGTTTTTGAGACTCAACCGCTAATTGCGAACTAGCTTTGAAAGCTGAGCACCGGCTACCGACACACGTGTGTGATCTCCAGGGTGCAGATCTGAATCCTGTCAGAGCCCAGTCAGCCATCTGTACTTCCGAGGCCAGAAAATGATCGCCGATCTTGCCGGAAAGCAATGTATGGAATACTCCACAAAAAGCAAAAGGCATTTTAAGCCATTATTTAGCGAGAAGGCATAGAGCACAGAGTGGGGAGCGTCAGACAGTCTGACCAGCACTTTCACACTAAAGTCGCCAAGATGTAGCTGCACATTTTATCTAAATCCATTTCAAACTATTGAACACATTGCAGCAAGCTGCTGTAACGGAAGGTGTAATGTAGCGGGGGGCGAACTGTAAATATTTAAGGTGTCAGCAAGTGCGTAGCCTTTTAGTATTCTTCTAAATGAGCAGTTTGTTCGAACAAACAGCGGAGAGGACTCGGTTTCCATACTAAAGAGGCGGCCCCTTTAAGACCCCAGCTCCTTTTGTTATTCCATGCTTTAAAATATCCCATGCAAACACTTCCAAATCTCTCCCTGTCACTACAGACTCATTAAGTCCAGAGCTAAGAAAACTGGGTTGCCAGCCATCCCCTCAAGCCCTACTAAATTGGACATAAGATGAATGGCTTTGTTCCAAAGTTGTTGTTAACGTGGCTAATTGAAATGCTCTTGGCTCTCAGGCGCTAGTCTCTGGGGCATTGTCAGCTTGTCTCTCATCACACTGATCCCCATATCTGTGGAGCCCCGTTCTGCAAATCCTCATGAAATCCCCTGTTGATGATAATATGCGAGCTAAAGTTCCCCGACTGTTCTTTAGAGGAGATTGCAAGTCGCCGAGGACATCTGTGACCATACAGAGAAACATGGTGGAATATCGAGTTCCTCTTTATAAGGTCAGAGAACTGCAAGGCCCCTTTTAATACCCTTTTACGCACGTTAAGGGACAATTTATTTATTTTTTCATTCATGGCCACATTATTAACAACCCGTGTGTCTTTTCAAAATATAGCTTCGCCCTCCCCTTTGAAACAGAGACACCGCGGTTGCAGTAATTTGGAGCACCTGCACAATAAAACTACACATTCTGCTGTTAATTGTGAATTTGTTTAGTTGGCAGTTGGTGTTCTGCTCAGAAACACCTCTGCTCGCTGCTGACTCGGCAGCAGGCCCAGTGGCATCACAAATGAAGTAAGATGAGTCTTTAAAAGACAACTGCGGTCTCATTTTCTTATTGCGGGTGGACGTCACAACTAGACTGTATTCCTATCCACTTCATTTTTTGGTCTCCCTCCTGTGTCTCTCTGGTGCTCTGCCTCCTCACTACTGGCGTGCATTACACATTATGTGGTGGTTTACGTGAATAGCTTTAAATGAATGAATCGATCATTTGCTGCCGGTTTTCACCCTCCAGATGCGCAGAGTACGTTTTGCATACGGTAAGCATTTATACGGTTATCACAATGTATTAACATTACAAATCCCCCCCACCCCCACCAAAATAAATGACCTTCGTACACAGCCTGCAGTATCCGCGTGCACAGATAAGAGGAGCTCTTTACTGCTTCATCATGTTCTTTAACACCCAGGTCATTTGGGAGGCTAGCTGCTCACGTGAGTGCAGAAAATGCAAGTCAGATATGCATACCTACTTCCTCCAGACACCTATGGGAACCACTGGACAGGTGCTTGACCCCTTTGGACGCTCCTTAAAACCGTACCACCAAACGAACCACCGAACAATAAAGAAGTATCAAACAATGAAAAGGTACACCACTGCCAATGCGCTCAGGGGCAGCTCTAGGCTCATTGTGGCCCTGGGCAGGGAGCGTAGGTAGAGGGCCCCGGAAGAGTGTTTGGAAGTGGAACAGAGCCGGAGGCCGCCAAATCCCTGCCAGGGGCCGCCATGCAAATATGTATCCATCCTCAGAGGATTATTATATTAAGGATATATATTGGCGTGGTGGCCCCTGGGGTTTGGTGACCCTGTGCAGGTGCACAGCTTGCACATGCCTAAGGCCGCCCCTGATGCGCTCGATGATGCTGTAGGGCCTACCCTGTAATCTCTCTCTCTCTTTACTTATTCACTCTTTTCTTTTCTCCTACTCCACTTACAGCCTACCATCACTGTATAGCCAAGCAAAAAAGGGGGCCACCCCAAGTACTTACTATGTACCACTTACCCTGTAACCAGGGCCGGACTGGGAACGAAAACCGGCCCTGGCAAAATGCTCGCCCCCCCCCCCCCCTCTCCCCTCCCGGTTGGGAGAGCTGTTGGGCCCTTGCTGGTGTAATGGAAAAAAATCTTCATTCTGCACACATGGCTAAACATTTGTGAAGCAAGCAATGTGAAAGGTGTGACTCCTCACTACTGCGCTGCCCTGGTGTACTGCCTTCTCACTACTGTGCTGCCCTGGTGCTCTACCTTCTCACTACTGCACCGCCCTGGTGCTTTGCCTCCTCACTACTGCACCGCCCTGGTGCTCTACCTTCTCACTACTGCACCGCCCTGGTGCTTTGCCTCCTCACTACTGCAACGCCCTGGTGCTCTGTCTCCTCACTACTGCGCTGCTCTGGTGCTCTACCTTCTCACTACTGCACCGCCCTGGTGCTTTGCCTCCTCACTACTGCACCGCCCTGGTGCTTTGCCTCCTCACTACTGCACCGCCCTGGTGCTCTGTCTCCTCACTACTGCGCTGCTCTGGTGCTCTGCCTTCTCACTACTGCGCTGCTCTGGTGCTCTGCCTTCTCACTACTGCGCTGCCCTGGTGCTTTGCCTCCTCACTACTGCACTGCCCTGGTGCTCTGCCTTCTCACTACTGCGCTCCTCTGGTACTCTGCCTTCTCACTACTTTGCTGCCCTGCTGCTCTGCCTCCTCACTACTGCCCTGCCCTGGTGCTCTGCCTCCTCACTACTGCACCGCCCTGGTGCTCTGTCTTCTCACTACTGCGCTGCCCTGGTGCTTTGCCTCCTCACTACTGCACCGCCCTGGTGCTTTGCCTCCTCACTACTGCACCGCCCTGGTGCTCTGTCTCCTCACTACTGCGCTGCTCTGGTGCTCTGCCTTCTCACTACTGCGCTGCCCTGCTGCTCTGCCTCCTCACTACTGCCCTGCCCTGGTGCTCTGTCTCCTCACTACTGCACCGCCCTGGTGCTTTGCCTCCTCACTACTGCACTGCCCTGGTGCTCTGCCTTCTCACTACTTTGCTGCCCTGGTGCTCTGCCTCCTCACTACTGCCCTGCCCTGGTGCTCTGCCTCCTCACTACTGCGCTGCCCTGGTGCTCTACCTTCTCACTACTGCACCGCCCTGGTGATTTGCCTCCTCACTACTGCTCAACCCTGGTGCTCTGCCTTCTCATTACTGCGCTGCCCTGGTGCTTTGCCTCCTCACTACTGCGCTGCCCTGGTGCTCTGCCTCCTCACTACTGCGCTGCCCTGGTGCTTTGCCTCCTCACTACTGCGCTGCCATGGAGTACTTTTTCCTCACTACTGCACTGCCCTGGTGATCTGCCTTCTCACTACTGCACCGCCCTGTTACTCTGCCCCCTCACTACTGCCCTGCAGTGGTGCTCTGCCTCCTCACTACTACACCGCCCTGGTGCTCTACCATCTCACTACTGCGCTGCCCTGGTGCTTTGCCTCCTCACTACTGCCCCGCCATGGTGCTCTACCTCCTCGCTTCTGCACCACCCTGGTGCTCTGCCTTCTCACTACTGCACCGCCCTGGTGCTCCGCCTCCTCACTACTGCCCTGCCCTGGTGCTTTGCCTCCTCACTACTGCACCACCCTGGTGCTCTGCCTTCTCACTCCTGTGCTGCCGTGGTGTACTGCCTTCTCACTACTGCGCTGCCCTGGTGCTTTGTCTCCTCACTACTGCACTGCCCTGGTGCTATGCCTCCTCACTACTGTGCTGCCCTGGTGCTCTACCTTCTCACTACTGCACCGCCCTGGTGCTTTGCCTCCTCACTACTGCTCTGCCCTGGTGCTCTGCCTTCTCACTCCTGCTCTGCCCTGGTGCTTTGCCTCCTCACTACTGCTCCGCCCTGGTGCTCTGCCTTCTCACTACTGCGCTGCCCTGGTGCTTTGTCTCCTCACTACTGCACTGCCCCGGTGCTCTGCCTTCTCACTACTTCACCCCCCTGGTGCTTTGTCTCCTCACTACTGCACTGCCCTGGTGCTCTGCCTTCTCACTACTGCACCGCCTTGTTACTCTGCCTCCTCACTACTGCGCTGCCCTGGTGCTCTACCTTCTCACTACTGCGCTGCCCTGGTGCTTTGTCTCCTCACTACTGCACTGCCCTGGTGCTATGCCTCCTCACTACTGTGCTGCCCTGGTGCTCTACCTTCTCACTACTGCACCACCCTGGTGCTTTGCCTCCTCACTACTGCTCTGCCCTGGTGCTCTGCCTTCTCACTCCTGCTCCGCGCTGGTGCTTTGCCTCCTCACTACTGCTCCGCCCTGGTGCTCTGCCTTCTCACTACTGCGCTGCCCTGGTGCTTTGTCTCCTCACTACTGCACTGCCCTGGTGCTCTGCCTTCTCACTACTGCACCGCCCTGGTGCTTTGTCTCCTCACTACTGCACTGCCCTGGTGCTCTGCCTTCTCACTACTGCACCGCCTTGTTACTCTGCCTCCTCACTACTGCGCTGCCCTGGTGCTCTACCTTCTCACTACTGCGCTGCCCTGGTGCTCTACCTTCTCACTACTGCGCTGCCCTGGTGCTTTGCCTCCTCACTACTGCACTGCCCTGGTGCTCTGCCTTCTCACTACTGCGCTGCCGTGGTGTACTGCATTCTCACTACTGTGCTGCCCTGGTGCTCTGCCTCCTCACTACTGCGCTGCCCTGGTTCTCTACCTTCTCACTTTTGCCCCGCCCTGGGGCTCTGCCTCCTCACTACTGTCCTCTGCCTTCTCACTACTGCCCCGCCCTGGGGCTCTGCCTCCTCACTACTGGCCTCAGGCTTCCCTCCTGTGTCTCTCTGGTGCTCTGCCTCCTGCCTCAGTCCTCGCTCCCTTCCTTCCTCTCTCCTCGGCCTTCACTTCCTCGCCCCCAATCTCCCCCTCCCCCGTACCAATACATTTCCCTTCCTGTCTCCCCCATCTCCCCCTGTTCCTTCCCCTGCCCTCCCCGTCGCACCCCGCCACCCCTTCTTGTTCCCCACATCCCTCTCCTGCCTGCTCGCGCCTAACAAAACGCAGAGCGTTCTTTGTAAAATTTGTAAACTCGCAGCTTTTATGCTGCATGGCTAACCACTTATCTGGTCCCAAAGGCGAGACCTATTGGTTATGCCAATGCTTGTTCACATTGGGGTCACTTGGCAGTTCCATTTCTGAGCACGAGGGGCTCCATTTTCGTTGTGCCACATTTTTTTAAGTTCTTTAATGCTTCACCTCCCCTTATAAGCATAGAAATGTATTACTTTCGCTCCTATTGGAGTACTCCAGTTACAGGAATGGGAACAGATAGAGTACCTTCGGGAGAATGGTCATTTCTTTAATCCTTAGCAAGAGATGCACATTTATCGCTTTTTCCTCATCTCCCTGAGTAGGGCCATGTAATTATCCTGCTGTAGTGTTTCTACATCTCTGTTTACGTTAGGTTGATGCCTAGATACTGAGCCTTTAATTTTACTCATTGTAGATTAGAGATCTGGCTGTTTTACCTCATTCTACCTTAGATAACAATAGGTTAAGGATTTCAGAATGAGTTCACTCAGAGACACTTAAGATGTCCTCAATCTCCCTCATGGACTATGATGTAAAACTTTTGTTTTACCCTTCATAGCCCATGATCCACCTTGTTAGTTAATAAAGTAAACTTGTTACAATTTGTAGACGTGGGAGCAAACACAGCGTTTTTTTGCCTCGGTGCAACAGGCCCTCTGTGTGTTGTCGAGTCCCTGTTTCACCAGGTTTTTGCAATGAACGATTTAGGCACAACACCCACCACTCCACCTAAATATTTTGAACAATCAGTCCATTTCACCGAACAATACCATGTTAATGTCTTCAACCAATTAATAGGTTCCAACCCCAGATTTGCGACTCTCTGTGAACTAACCGAGTCATGGTGGATGACTTTTTCTCTTAATCACCATTATCTTTCTTCGTATCTATCAAGCAGAACATGCCCCCCTAAGAATGCGCCCACACCTGCCACTTTTAACAAGCATTGGCATAGCCAATAGGTCTCGCTTTTGCGACCTTTTAAGTAATTAGTTATGCAGCACAATATCCTTAGTGCAACAACATCAACTATTGCATGGTTAAACACTTATAAGGCCCCAAAGGCAAGACCTTTTGGCTATGCCGATGCTTGTTTTTATATGCCTGCATGTATCCATGTTTTCTCTCATATTTATTTATCCGTGTGTGGAAAAAGTCAATTTGAAACTAGTTTTCTTCCACATTTTATTTTAAAAGTAAATGTGCCATATTACTTTTTTACGGGTAGGATTTAGCGTGCCAAGTAGCCACTTATAATAAAGCATTACAGTCACCTGGAAACTGTGGCTTTGTACAGCTAGCATATTTACCTGTCTCTAGCATTTCAAACTTCATTCAGGAATCCCATTTTTATTAACTATTTTGTTAATATGCACTGCTGTTGTCCTAAAAGTCATTGACTCCCCTGGAAGGGTACTAAAGTTATGATGTCGTTGGATCTGTTTTTAAAAATTAAAAATACAAAAGTTATTGACACATATTGTTTCTGTCTCTGCTTTTTGATATAAAATGGTTACACACATGGAAACCTTAATCATACTGGAGACCAAAGGAAATTTTACAAGCCTTCACAATAATGATCGTGCTGGCAACACAAAAGAGCTCATCACTAAACGGAGAAATTAGCATGGCGTTAAGACCAGTCCGAAAGGCGTCCAAGTACTTAAAACACCTCTTGAGGAAGAATTTTTAAAGAGTTTGGTGATACATAAGGGAGCCGCTGGGCACCTTGAGCAGAGTCCAAGACATGAAGTAAGATGGAAAGGCAAAGTAGAAGCTAAACATATTGGTTTACATAATGTACTCTGCTGCGTTCTTATCTTATTTCAACCAGAGACGAACATGTATTATATGAAATAGTCCGGTGTTGACCCTATGTACGCCACCATAATTTGACAGCCTATGATGACTTGTTATTTACACTGATGCAGAATACTGACATTTCATGCGAGATGCGTCATATTTTCTAGAGCAATGTCCTTGATTGTACAAAGGAATGCTTGCTGAATACGTGATTAATTGTGTGAAACTTTGATTTTGTTTTGAAAGACTACCATTTTGTGCAGATTAGATTTGTCATGAAAACATAAAAAATGACTAATACCTACTACAAAATTCATTGATAACGCGTTGTCGGAATTGTCACACTTGGAGTGGGATGATCAAAAGAGAAAAAAAGCAGCCCACAGCTGGAGCAGGTGCCCGCCTTACCAATCCGACCCTGGAGTACTGGTGGTGCTGAGAGTGATTGATACTGGGATGTGCTGATGGTGTTGCGAGTGCTTGTTTTGATTAATGCTGAGTGAGTAAAATAAATAGCGGTGTGGGAAGCTATGATGAATGTTATTCTGAGATGTTTGCCTAGGGCTGTGGTGAGCGATGAGGCATGCAGGTTTTAGATGACTGTGAGTAATGATTTTGCGAGTCACTGAGAATCTTCTAATAAAACAATGAGCCCTGACCAGGGGCTCAGGTCACAGATGGCCCCTTACATAGCTCATACTTTAAAACGTGTATCCATTATTTGTCAAGATGGAGAACTTAGCGCCGAACTTGCTGTATATCAACACGTGTGTCCAGCTCAAGGATCCGGATGTCAGTATACTCCAGTGTTTATTAATGAGCTTTTTGATGTGGTTTTATGCCCTGCAATGTGCTGTCTCGCATGTTATAACGTCACTTTCTGGGTTTCTGTAGGTTGGTAACAACAAGCTCTCTGTTCTGATTCTTGGCTTGTTTTACATTTACTGATAATGTCCTACAGATACTCTTGGTCTTCAAGTTTTTGGCTAGATCTCAGGCCTGGTCATTAAAATCCTGCTTATTACTGCAGCTGAGGCAAATTCTCAAAAATTAACTGTAAGGTAGGTTTTCTGTCAGGGGTTGAGGGTGAAAGCTGGTAAAAGTGAGCAAGCTGTACTTATCTGTGGGTTTGTAATATGTCTTGGTGCTCAGCCCGGTCCCATCTGAGAATATTGTTACATCCAAGAAATTCAGTCGTGTCCTGTGAGTTGTACACAGGAATTTGAGACAGGTGTCTTGTGTATTCATCCAACTTGCAAACTCTTTGGCCATATGTTCTTCTACATCCCAGATTATGAGAATATCATCAATATATCACTTCCAGAAGGGTATCCTCAGTTTTGAAGAATGTGCCGCAACTGCAGAAACAAGCCGGATTTTAATGTGCAGGTCCGAAGACCGAGAGAATCCGAAGCACATTATTATTTATTTATTTTTTTAAATTTTTGGTAAACCTTTATTGTCACATAAGGCAAATACAATACCAGGCCTAGAAGAACGAAGGTTTTTGAACAGAGAGAGAGGGTGCACTGCCAGATTATACGCATACAATTTTAAGCAGCAAAAATTACTAGGTGCTAAACGGCGAGTGGACAAACCCAAACCACTCCTGTAAGTAAAGAATTACTCCTAACAATTAACCGGTTTGCCGTAGCACTCCATCAAGTAGAGACGTTATGTACAATTACAATATACAAGCATGTTCAAAGCACAAAATGGCAGAAAATTAAACAGGTTCACAAGATGAGTAAATCTTGGTGTCTTTAATGAAGATTACAGCCAGCCGACACGTGTTTCATCGCCTTCGCGATTCATCAGGGCTAGACGGCTGTGTCAATATCCAAAGGTCGCTTAGCTGGTGATAATTCCAACCCAGCCGGGCCTTCTCTGGTAGCACTGGTTTGCGTGCGTCCAGAAGCGGTGAGAGTCCTAGTCTAGTTCACGCAACCGGGCCCGGGAAGAGCTGCAGTCACTCGCTGCTCCTGGAAGTCGCCGCACACGGCTTACTACCTTAAAAAATTAGGAACCGAACCGGTTTTCTCTGTCAGTAATAAATACGGTACAATTCTAACCATAGAAGTTTGATAGCGTGATGAAAAATATCGAGTGACTTCCGAGCCCGCCCTTGAAAATATATACGATCTGAACAGATACACTAGGACTCTCACCGCTTCTGGACGCACGCAAACCAGTGCTACCAGAGAAGGCCCGGCTGGGTTGGAATTATCACCAGCTAAGCGACCTTTGGATATTGACACAGCCGTCTAGCCCTGATGAATCGCGAAGGCGATGAAACACGTGTCGGCTGGCTGTAATCTTCATTAAAGACACCAAGATTTACTCATCTTGTGAACCTGTTTAATTTTCTGCCATTTTGTGCTTTGAACATGCTTGTATATTGTAATTGTACATAACGTCTCTACTTGATGGAGTGCTACGGCAAACCGGTTAACAATACCAGGCCTAGAATAATCACAGCCGGCCATTATTTCAGAGACGGTCAATGCAAATCCATAAATCCAAACATGTACATTCCGCCTCCTCAATTCACCATCGACGCCCAGGATACTGTCCGCACCGTAATGGTACCAGGATAAGAGAGGTTTCTTTTAAGAGTTTTTAAGGAAGAACAGGATCCAATGTCGTACAATCCAATAATACCAAAACTAGGGGATATCATGAAACAGGATATTCACTATCGGGACCACTGCAGGCAGGGCGTTGGCACTAACGCACATTAAACAGGATAGACAATAAATAGTACATTACGCCCCCCAATGCAGCACACGCCCGCTGTAGCTGAGAGCTCTATTATGACATCCACCCTTGTAGTTTGAGACATAAGAACATCCAGCAAGCCACCTACCACTCGGAATCCCGAAGATAAGAAAAAGAGAGAAAAGAAAGAGAAAGCCAAGCAGAACAAGAGAGAAAAAGGGGCCCTAGAAACTGAAAAAGGGAAAGAAAACAGAGAATACCCCTCCCCCCAACCCCCCACCCTCCCACCCTGCACCCCTGCCTCCGGCTACGGCCTCCCCCTCAGCAGCGTGCCTGTCGCCCATTGTATGAAACCCGAAATTTAGAAGAGAGAGAAAAAGAACTACCACCCACCTAGACTAAAAGAAGAACCCAAGTGAGGGAAGAAAGAAAGGAGGAACCCCGAAGTCTATGAAAGAGAGAAGAAAAGAATAGGAAAAACGGGGGGTTCAGGTCTACAACTACAAAGAAAGAAGTGAGAAACGGAGGGGAGCCCTCTAACAGTCCCCCGGCCTCTCCCTCATGCAAGTATTGTATTTGCACAGGATGTAAAACACTTCTGCTAAAATCAGTACAGTAGAACAATGCACTAGGCACAGAATCAGCCCAATATGTCAATAAGTAAAACAATATGTCGCACATCCCTCATGAACCCGTAATCAGAAAACATCAACACGGAGGAAACAGCATTTATCCTTGTCCAGTCCTGCACATACCGCGATGGCCCACCAAATTGTCGCACTCCAAATCCATAATCGTAGGGAATCGGAATACTAGAGCAAACCCAGACAGCAGCAAGTCTGAAGTGCTGCGATGCGACCGGATCTCAGCCGAGCCCGTTTCCTGCCAGTATGATGGACCCAACCTGGCACAACAACATGACCGCCACATTTCGATCGGCAAAACAGAGCAGGGGAAGATTGTCACAGTATCCAAGCACGGCTGGAGCAGAACCAGAGATACTAACAGCATGACGTGGAGAGAAATTCCATCGCTCGGTTCCAAGCTACGGCCCACAGATAGTCCTAGGTCACCGACGTCACTAACTGGAGATGGCTCGAGAGTCTGTGTCCCGGATTTTTCGGTATCAGTGACCGACGCCATCTTGTTACATCTGGGTACTAAGTGAGGCATCTCGCTGTGCGTCCACGAACCACCCGGTCTCATTCGCTCCGCCACAAAGACCACACCATCCATTTTATCCCCCAGTGATCGGGCATCCTGCTCCAAGGTGTCGCGAAGGTCAGCTAGGGCAGTCAGAAGATCGCCAAGCTGTAGTTCTGCTCCGTGCCCCCCTTTTGTCATGCTCCCTTTCTCCGTATGGTGTAAATTAGGTCGGGACTCGGTCTCCCAGAAGCTGCACTCTGCTCCCCTCGCTATGTGCCGGGGAAGCACCATCATGGATTGGGGCCGAGGCACACGCAGTGGGGCATCAGGCGTCATGGTACCAACATCAGGGTCACCGAAACAGTTAAAGTGCAACCAAATCACAGCCACCGATGGAATCAGCACTGTGAGGTCGCGGCTCGGCACAAATTCAGGATTCTCCCGCCATTAGCGGGACAGGTCTCATAACATTCCCAGGCAGCAAGCAAGCAAAGTTCCAGTAAATACACAATCCACTCAGGGGCACTACGACAGGCTTATCCCCGACTCATGCCCCCAATCGGCCGAGTGAGTGTTCCAAGAATCGGCCGTTCCTTTTCGACCCGGAGCCGACCGGCCCCTCCCTGCCACTGGTGGCCGCTGTTGTTCGCTCGGTGACCGGCCCTTCAATCCAGACGAGTCCCCGGTCTTTGGGCTGCCGCGGGCCGCAAACGCCGTTGGCTGTTTCTCCCCGTGTGAAGCAGGTACGAACCTCGGGATTGCGACATCGATCGCCGGAACTGTTCATGTACCCGTGTGTACCCTTACGGGTCAGGATATTAGGCAGAAGGTACCCTCGGGAGGAGATGGTACTCGGAGCCGAGGGACTGGGCGGCCATCGTGGACGCCGGCTTGGCTCCTCCCCCCCGAAGCACATTATTAATAAATGTTATGAAATGTTATGTTCTGAAATATTTGTAGCGCGCACTAATACTCTAGAGTGTCCTGAGGCGTAAATGTATCACACAAGCCAAGAATCAGAACAGAGAGAGCTTGTTGGAACTAACTTACAGAAACCCTGAAAGTGAATTCATAACATGTGTGATGACACATTGCATGGCATCAAACTACAGAAAAAAAAACAAATTAATAAACACTGGAGCATACTTACATCAAGATCACTTGAGCCAGCCCAAACCTAGATATGCGCACTAAAAGAGCAAAAAACATCAGAGACTTTGTAGTGCACACACGACCTCCGAGAAGAAAGTGAGAAATACAGTACAGACGCAAAGGGGCCTACAACCAGTAACTGGCCATTCCCCATGCAGGTCATGCTCAGTGTGCCATTTGACTAAAATAACCAAGAACTTGGATTTCGACACAAACTACAAATGACATGTAGAAAGATTAAAACTTGCATTGGGGATCACCAAAGTAACATTCGACGCGAGAGATTAACGACACAAATGAAACCGAAATCCACACAGAAAATTAAATTAATTGTGTCGTCCTAGAAACCTTGGATTACATCGGAAAAGATGCTGAATGGACGCTCTTCCAAAATGAGCAAAGATGGCTATGTCAGCTCAAGACCCACTAAAACAGGTCTGAATGACAATATTTCCTGGCTAGCAGTGTACAAATGCTAAGATTACTGGGGGTAATCCCCATTACTCTTAGTCCTACTCGTCCTCGACCCAGTCATAACACATGAGGTATTCCGTACGACGAAACAAAACAGGAAACGCTTTTAGACTCCACCCACCCTCCTGTCAGGTGCTATAACACACCTCACCACTAGAAGCAAATCCTGATGTACCAAGCACCAAAGGCCTGGAAAGGGAGGGCGGGCGGGATGTATGACTGGGTCGAGGACGAGTAGGACTAAGAGTAATGGGGATTACCCCCAGTAATCATAGCATTACCTCTACGTCCCTCGTCCTCGACCCAGTCATAGCACATGAGGCATACCAAAGCAACCCCACAAAGGCCTTTGGCACACCACAAACAGAAAAGAACAGACACCAAGGAGTGCAGCAAGACAGAGTTTAATAATAAACAGAAACAAACAGAATCAAACAGGGGGGGGGTGATACCCCACAGCTTGCAACACTCCAGAACCAAAATTAGGGTGGCCAGACAGAGCACAGTTCAAGCGATAATGTCGCACAAAGGTGGACTCGGACGCCCAGGTCCCCTCCCTACAGATCTCCTCAAGGGGAACTCCATAGAAAGCAGCCTCAAGAAGCAGACACACCCCTGGTAGACCTCGCCTGAACCCCCGACGGGCAAGGCAAACCAGAGCCCTGGTAAGCCAAAGAGATCACAGCCTTGATCCAGCGACCCAAAGTAAGGTGAGAGGCAGCTTTTCCCCTACCAGCCAAACCAAAGGTCACGAAGAGGGAGTCAGAAGACCGAAACCCAGCAGAACGTGCAACATAAACAGACAAAGCACGCCTCACATCCAAAGAATGGAGCAAGATGTCAGAAGGCGAGGAAGGAGTAGGACAGAGAGAAGGGAGAATTAATTCCTGGGAGGAATGGAAACGGGAACGAACTTTAGGCAAAAACCCGGGGTCCAAAAAAAGGACCACCGCCTCGTCCATAAACCTCAAAAAGGGGGGAGAACAGCGCAACGCCGTAAGCTCGCCCAACCTCCGAGCAGAAGTAACAGCGACCAAAAAGGCCACCTTGAAAGACAGGGATTTCAAGTCCACGGTTTCCAAAGGCTCAAAGGGAGAGGACTGCAAGGCACCCAAAACCAAAGAAAGATCTCAAGGAAGAACCGGAGAGCGGACAGAAGGAGCAGAAAGAGAGAAACTCCAAAACAGACGGGAAACCAACAACCCGTCCGAAGGTAGAAGAGAAGCCGGACCCCGAAAGGCCCGGATAGCAGCCCACTGACCCTTCAAAGTGGACAAAGCATAGTGCTTATGAAAGCCACCCAAAAAAAACTGAAGAACAGAAGAAACATCACAGGAGGCAGGGGACAGGCCCAGGGAAGTACACCAAGAAGAAAAGGAAACCCAGTGCTTGGAATAGGAGGAAAGAGTGGACTTCCGACGAGAAGCCTGCATCACAGTGATGAGGTGGTCGGGCAAACCCCGGACACCAAGAGACATCCGTTCAACCCCCAGACCGCCAAGGTGAGAGGAACCAACAGGGAGGATGACGGGGAACCCAGAGGAGACGGGTAGCGGGGCAGGATCCACGGAGGGCCCACCGCCAGACTCAGCAGCAGAGGAAACCAGGAGCGGCGAGGCCAATAAGGGAGAACAGCCACCACCTGAGCCCCCACCCGCTGAACCTTCAGCAATAAAGCAGGGATCAGAGGAAAGGGGGGAAATGCATAGAGGAACCAAGGAGGCCAAAAGACAGACAAGGCATCCACTCCCCAAGCCCCCGACTCCGGAGTACTGGAGCAGAACAGGGGAAGCAGGGCATCTGTCCGGGAGGCAAACAGATCCAGCACCGGAGTCCCGAATATCAGGCAGAGCAACCTGAAAATCCGAGGGGCCAGACATAGGGAGAGAGAGGACGGGAACTTCCGATTCAAGGAATCTGCAACCACGTTGTCCACACCCCGAATGTGCTGAGCAGAGAGTGCCACCAGATGACACTCGGCCCAACTCGCAATTGCACACGCCACCAAGTTCAGGGAAAGGCAGCGGGTACTGCCCTGGTGGTTGATGTAGGCCACGGTCACAGTGTTGTCCGACCTCACCAACATGTTGCACCCCAGAAGACGATCCTTGAAAAGGCGAAGAGCCCTCTCCACCACAGACAGCTCCCTCCAATTCGAAGAACGGTGCGACTCCGAAGGAAGCCAACGTGCCTGCACCGCCCAAGGGCCTAGAGTCGCACCCCATCCGGAAGCTCTGGCATCCGTCGTCAACACCAAGGGGGGCGGAGGATGGAACCACATGCCCCGCAACAGATTCGAAGAATCCAGCCACCACTGGAGAGCAGACACCAACTCTGGAGACATAGGCACAGGAATCGAGAAGTCCTGGACAGGAAAGGGCAACCAACGCTGAATATGCCACAACAGAGGCCGAGGATGAACCCTGGCCCAGGGCACCGTGAACACAGTGGCAGACATGTGGCCCTGAACCACCAGCCACTGCAGGAGAGGAGCCGAAACCCTGGAAAGCAACTTCCTCAGCAAAGACTGAAGACGCAGAATCCGGGACTCTGGGAGAAAGACCTTGCCCAGCACAGAGTCGAACACCGCCCCAATGAAGGTCCTCCGAGTAGCATGGTCCAGTTGACTCTTCGGCAGATTGACAAGGAAGC
The DNA here is from genome assembly GCF_964263255.1 of Lissotriton vulgaris. Taxonomy (NCBI): domain Eukaryota; kingdom Metazoa; phylum Chordata; class Amphibia; order Caudata; family Salamandridae; genus Lissotriton; species Lissotriton vulgaris. The sequence continues at coordinate 1,110,114,574 of NC_141691.1, forward strand.
CATGATCCTCGAGCGTACGCATGGTCAAGGAAAGGTGGCAGGACATGACCTCCGGAGACGGAGCCTGCAGCAGCCAATCGTCCAGGTACGGAAACACGGACACCCCCAGGAGATGGAGATGAGCCACCAAGGGAGCAGCTACCTTGGTGAACACCCTGGGGGCGGACCGGAGACCGAAGGGAAGGACGCAGAACTGCCAGTGACGACCCTCCAGGCAGAAGCGCAAGAACCGCTGATCCCCCAACGCCATGGGAACATGCAGGTAGGCATCCTGGAGATCCAGCGAGGTGAACACCCAACCCTCCTGGATCAGGGGAATCACCTTCTGCAAAGTCTCCATCTTGAATGGGATTCTCTGTACAAATAAGTTCAGGGCCCGAAGATTGATGACAACACGGAAACCCCCCGTGATCTTCGGAACCACAAAAACAACGGAATAAGTCCCCAGTCCACGTTCCAGAGGGGGAACCGGGACAATCGCCCGCTTGTCGAACAGTAACTGAACACCCTCCAGCAACGCCAGACGGTCGAGAAGGGTCCGAAGGTAAAGAGGTCACCACCACACCCGAGGGAGGAGGGGGAGACAGGAACTCTATCCGGTAACCCCGGGAAAGAACATCCAGCACCCACTGGTCGGAGGTCGTCAGCAGCCAAGCATGGAGGAACAGCCGCAGTCTTCCACAAACCGCGGGCTGACCACCAGCGAGAACGGGTACTGGAACAGCGTAGTCAGGAACGAGGAGCGCCAGACCCACCATCCGGCTGGGGCTTCTTCTGGAACCTCAGAGGAAAGGACCTACGAGCACCACGCTGGCCCTTAAACGAGGACTGCTGAAATCTGGAAGGCTGGCGAAAGGACCGGGCATTCGAGAAGGAGGACCCCCTTGGAGAAGGAGTATGACAGAATTACAACAAATGCTTCCTCTCCTTGAAGACCTTATGGAGTTTGTCTTCCAGGGCGTCCCAAAAAGATGAGTACCAGAAAAGGGCAACCTCAAGGCCATAGATCGCTGCGCAGCACCCATCTTCCAACCCCGCAGAAGCAAGTTCCGACGGACAGCAACAGAGGCACCACAAGACTGAGCTGAAGCCCTGACCGAGTCAAAGGCGATGTCCGAAAGGAACTCTGACTGACGTTCCATAGATTCCAGCAACTCCGGACAAGTGCCCCCCTCTTGCATAGTAGAAAGCAAAGTCTTGAAGTCAGCCAGCAAAGACTGCGCAACATACGCACCATACACCCCGACCTAAGAGCCAGGTGAGAGCCAGCATAGGACTTCTTCACAGCAGAGTCCATCTTTTTATCAACCCCATCCTTCAGGATATTATCATCTGCCATGGAGGGCCGACCCACCAGAGAAGCAACAATGGAGTCCACCTGCACCAAATCAGGCAGGGCAACCTCCATATCCTGCAGAGGATAAAGTCTAGACATAAATCTTGGCATAGAAATACGGTCCGGGTCCTTCCACTCCTTAAGGAGGACATCCATGACAAAGGGGTGGACGGTCATGGAAGAAGACACAGGCTTCCGAAACTGCGGCAGAACAGTGTCCTGGGAGGAGGCCGGCACATAGACCTCAGGGAAGCCCCTATTCTCCCTAACATGACCAAGAAGATCAGGCATCAGGTCCTTGGAAATGTCTTGCCCTGCAGATCCACCGCGCCCAACGTGGACTCATCCGAGGAAGCAGAGGAAGAAATATCCAAATACAGGGGAGCAGCAGCCTCAGAGCGACCCCCAGCACCCTTACTGGAAGCCTTGAGCTCAGACAGCGTCTCCAAAATCAGGCGCTTCAGACGCTTAGTCACCCAAACTGGCACTCCGAGCAGCAGGGGCAGAATCCTCACTAACTGAGGAGGAAGATGAAGACCGAACAGGAGAGACATGCTTTCTCTTCCTGTGGTGTTTCCCCATAGCAAAGCTGCACAGTAAACCAGCCAGCAGAGCAGACTTGAGACACCCTGAAGTACTACAAGCAGCAGAGAGGAATGACAAAACAGCAGAATCCCGCCAAAAAATATATAGAAACACTCACCCATCAGCCGAATGACGAGGAGGAAGGAAGGGAGGAAGGAGGAGCTGAGCCACGGACAGCGAATGAATCATCCAAAGAAACGATGACATCACCCCCTGCAGCCAAACAGTATCGAAAGACAAGCAGCCTGGAGCCCACCCAGGCGCCTGCACAGGCCAATGCGGAGCAGAATATTCAACCGGCCTCTCGGCCGCCGTCCGACACGACATGGAGGCTCCAGCCCCCGCCGCCAAGGCGAAAACCCCCGCACACTGCCGAGACACTTCCTAAACGGGCTCCCAGGCAGAATCAGCCTCCCCCCCCCCTCGAGGGGGCGACCACACACAGCCGAGAACCACTGAACAAGCGGCCGGTAAGAGAGTGACAGCGGGAGCCAGCCTCCAGAGTTGGACTGCGGGGGCGGGGCTCCGGCAAACAGCAACAAAGCAATACTGGAAATGGCCGGAGAGCGAGAAGCCGTGGCGCGCCCCGAAATCCAAAGGCACAGGGCACAAGAAAGAACCGGAGCTCCAACCGGTAGCCGGGTCCAAGGACAGATGCAAAGACTCTCCCGAAGTGGAAAGCATTCCCGAACTTCAGCAACAAATAGACGAAATCCCCGGGGACCCGAGAGGCCCCGCAACCCAGGTCCCCAGTAATCCAGGAAACACAGGAAGCCCAGCAGCCCGGTGTCCACATCCCACGGAGGTCCATGAGCATCCCCAATGCCCAGCAAAGGAGGAAACCACAGGACAGGCGATGCAGGTAAGTGCCCGGCACCCACCCAAGCGTTCCCCATCAGAATTCCATCCGACAGGAAACAAAACAGGATTTGCTTCTGGTGGTGAGGTGTGTTATAGCACCTGACAGGAGGGTGGGTGGAGTCTAAAAGCGTTTCCTGTTTTGTTTCCTGTCATATGGAATACCTCATGTGTTATGACTGGGTCGAGGACGAGGGACGTAGAGGTAATGAACACTTGAGAAATTGTGATAAATCCTGTAACACTGCAACCTAAGTAAAGAAGCACAGCTAAGAACAGAAGAGAAAGTACCAACTGATTTTCTTTGAATCTCTATCTGTAAAACCAACAACTTTAGGGCAATATAGGATCCTTTATACACAAACAAGATATTATGAATGGCTGATAAGGTCACCTCTTAAAGAGATTTAGAGCACTTTCATGTTGCCCTGGGCAGTCCACCCACCATATGGTTAAAATCCCTTGAAGATGCAGCGGCACTACACACTGGACACACTAACCACGCTAACCACGCCCTGTAAGAAACAACAGGCCGAGAACTATACATACAAGTTTTTAACAAACAAGCCTGCCTCCAAACTTACGATGCTAGCTATGACACTTCACAATTGGCCAGACTAATTTAGAAATTACCATTAAGGTTTTTGTCTCCTCAACCCCCAAAAAAAGATACTAGTTCACAGTGTAATGGGTCCCAACAGTTAACTGGAAAAACCCACCTATACGAGTATACCCCACCGTGATGTATGGACATCGGTACCTTTCTTAAGATACAATGTCAGACACAATACAAGAAATAAGATAAAAGATTATGGGAACCACAGTTATTGGAAAAAACAACAATCACATGTGTACTCCACTGCGGTGTATATACATCAGAATTTTTTTTTAAATAAAAAATACAAAGCCGGACACAATACAATAATTGCAGGAACAACTTTTAACACATATGCATTATTTATAAATTTAGTATTAAGAACAATGCATGATAAACTACTGGAAGCAAAAGATTAACTACTAGTACATGTCCAGCTAGTTGTCTATGTTTGTTACCTTAATACAAGTGATACACTCGTTATTATAAAAACATTCGGGCTGATTTCCCGCAACGAACAGTTCAATCTAGCAATATGCCACACGAATTAAAATTAACATCTGGATAAATAACGTTTGACAAATACATTTTCTTTCTACCTTTATTATATCAAAATGACACAGGGAAAACCATAAGAATGAGTCCCAACATTCTTCTATGTCCATTGCCCAAGAACACGCAACACACTCACGACGTTATGTAAGCATTTGGGCCATTTTTTCAAAAAACCTTTGCCACGCTAGCTTGGAATACCACTATGTGCCTCTCAACCACCTGCACGGGGACTCGACCAGGTAATTAACTGGTAATTACTAGCAATTAAAGTCACGGCATCAGCTTTACAGTCTCTGATCTCTGTTCAACTCTCTCTTCCATATTTCAAATGCTTCTACTTATTTAAGGAATGAGTTGAAAACATTTGTAAGTGAGACCCGAGTCATTCACAAATTTGAAGCAGAAGCATTAAAGATCTCGAGGAGGCCAGATGAGATATTGAGAGACAAGTCGCCTATTTTGAGGTCAGGTGGGCTCATTAATGACATATGGGTGGCCTTTTAGAAATTAATCACCATCACAACTGCAAGGTTCAGAATAATTAACAAACCAGCAGTAACCTGGAAAACAAGGCAAACTAACTGCACATTACATACATTTGGGCAAATTCAGGTGCAAACTGTGTTGCCCAGAGATAATATTAACGGAGGCAGAACATTTGTCATGTTGAAACAGGCTGAAACCCATACGAGGGGAAAAGTCTTGTGGAATCCCTGAGAAACATGGTGGCTATATTGGGCTTATTTTTGTATGCCCCTAAACTTTCCTTAAGATTGGCTATAAAGTAAATACATTATTTACAAAGACAAAATATGCTTGCAAAAGGGACCAAATATATTGAATACAGTTTTTCTCTTTTCCAAATAATTATACACCACAAAAAAATGCAAATGAACAAAGGTCTAAAATGGAATAGGATAGTGGAGCAGCGTAATGTAGCGCTCCATACATTTATACATCAAAGTCTTCATCTGTGTATTAACATTTTGACCAGTGTGCACATTTATTAGCAAGTGGTTATATCAGCTTGTAACAGAAGCCACTTTCATAGAATTGAATGATAATTAGTGCTCTGTGTTTTCTGCTTTTACTGATTTTTACAAATAAATACGGACAGAAAACTTTTCTTTTCGTGTCGGTACTTATTTTTAAATGTGGATAAAAATTGAACTTGGGTTGTTTTTGGAATAATTCTAAATTCTGTCTGCAATTACTGCCAAGCCAATAGCTGTGTGGGTTGATAGGAAAGGGGGTTAAAAGAGAAAGGGATTTTAGTGGAGGGGCTTTAACAGCAGTAGATATACACAAGGCTGATGTTGAAATTGGCATGCTTTCATAAAGGCACATTGATTTAACTTCACAGGTGTTCACAGCACTGAAACCTGGCTGGCATTCAAGCATGAGTGCATATTTATCGGTTAAATAAATGTGGAAATATACTAATTTCAGATTAGGTTTTTTTACAAAGATCAAAATAAATATGGATAAATACAGATATAATTAGCAAAAAATAAACATGGGTAAGTACAGACAGAAATGTCCAAAAAATAAATACTATAAAACTGGGAGTCCTAATTATGATTAAGGTTTTGCTTATGCTAACTGTATTCACTCAACTTCTATTTTATTTTCTTAACATTAGCTTGACTGTGGCTAGGCTTTAAGCCTGAACAGATTTTTTTTGTTTTTCCTGGTATTCAGAATAAAACGTTCTTCTTGAGTTGCTCCCCTGGTTTCTTTCAAGTGCAAGTGTCCTGTCTACTTAAGCCTTCGTTTATAATGAGTACTGTTAGATTAAGGAACAGTAATTAGATGCAGATCATGGGATTCGGAGAGCGCCTCCTATACCAGGCAGATCGCAACGTTGCTACTTTCAAGGCCATTCAGCTCTATGCTTCTTTGTTCGGTTCTGGAAATGTGGAAATTGACGTGCTCCCAGGAGACGCTGTACCCCTTTTGGTGCAACTAGAGGGAGTTGGTGGGACAAGGCTTCCTGCCAGAACTTTCTACCATGTATTAAGTGTATCTCTTAGTATAGTTCAGCAGATCTTGACCTCACTGCACTGAGGAAAGACCTCTACTGAACTCTGCTGATTTCCCTACTTGTGGTGTTAATCTTCATACTGGAACACCTGTGCCTATTTCCTTTGAACCTTAACTTGGATCGACAGATGCGAACACCTTCCTCTTTAGAATTTTTCCCTTGCCATGTTCAATGCTTTATTTTAGCTAAGTTCCCTTATGGAACCTATCTATTCCTTTTTCTGTGCTTTGTATCTTGTTATATTTTGCAACTTCTTTTTCATAATATACTAATTCAGCTTGTATGATCGAATTTATATATATGCATATTTGATAAACCGATTTACTGATTGAGATTTGTAACTTTAAATTTGGTTTGGAAACCATCCTTGCTGTTGTTTTTTCTGATCCCAATTGGTTTTGCTGTAAATTTTGCGCTGATACTTGCTCCTTTTATACATTTTCACTTGACAATCAAAGTTCCACATGACCAGCGGAGCTATCTGATAGATTACTACACTAGAGCACTGATGTATACGAAAGTATGCTGGATCAATAGTAAATATGGTAAATGCTGTTGTATCAGTGCAATCTCGCTAGGGCCATGAGAGATTTATCTACAAAAGAACAACAATTGATATGATGTCCTGGTCTGAAATAACTTGAAAAGAAAAGGAGCTTCTATACTAATAAAAGACTTCTATAACTCCAGTATTCTGAGCAGAGAAACAGCCATGAATAAAATATGTCTAATACAGAATTGGTATGGTTACAAGAGAAACAACTCAAATAAATATATGCAAAAAAAAAAAGAATGAATACATAAATAACAAAAATAATTGGATTAAAATGCTTAACTTTGAGATGGGCAGACATCTGACAATCACAAGGTCTATAATCTGACCAAGCTTACCCAGTTGTTCATGCCCTAAAGGTTAGTAAATTGAGAAATATTGAGACATAAGCAAAATAGTTGGAAATATGTGGAAAGATATAGCCACTGCAGAAAGAAAGACATAACGAGTTCCAAGGAAATATTACAGTTTGCATCCTCTATCACTCTAAGAACCAACATTTCAGCAGCAAGTTTAAACACTGCTCATACTAATTGTACCATGATCAGAGTACCTAACACAGGACCACCATGCCTGAAGATAGTCTCACAAAACTCGACTGCCTCCTTCAAAATGTCACTCTCAGTCATAGAGGTTGAGTGCCAAAGTTTGGGACCCCAAGGGAAGAGGTGGTTAGAATCTCTGGATGATTTTCTTGAAGCAACAATAGAATCGTGTGACAAACAAAAGCTGCAACTTCTGACAGATCTAGTGGGACTTGATAGGCAGTGCCCAATCACAACATTGTCTACTAGAAAGACTGCTACTTACAAAGCACTGTGTGAACAGTTCAACTGTAAGGAAAACATGGACCACATTTTCTGTTATGCATGTCAGGAGCCAGGTGAATCCTGCTGTTTTGCAAAGGAGGTTTCACCCCAGTACACTTTAAAGGCTCTGGAACAGGGGGCATAAGACATCAAACATCACAAAAAATCCCTCTGGCTTATTTTGTTTCTTACAAGGAATGAATCTTCAATCACCACTAACCCAACAATTTCTTCAAAAATGTTTTTATGTATTTCACTGACTACAATTGTTCTGAAACATTCATGTTTTTAATACAAGAATCATCATTAATCTATATAGCCATCATTATAACTTCTTTCATTAAAACAATAAAAGCACAATATTTCATTGCAACCATTTAATCAGCACAAAATAAAATGGAACAAACCCCAATTAATTCTCACATCTATACTAACTATGCACAACCATACACTCTCAAAACACTACTCTCTCTTCCCCAGATATCTTCTTAACAACACAATATGTAGACTCTTCTTTAGTCTTCCATCGATGTGTCTTTGTCAGGGGGTTTAATTGAGGGTCAATGAACGTTTTGGGGGCATAGATGACTCATAACCACCTTCTTCAGGACCTCCCATGCAATGTCCCTTTTCTCATAAAACTATATGGGTTTGTTGTAAACTGAATTTTTTAAAATATATATTTGTAAGTATATGACCTAAAAAATGACTTTATCTCACTGAAAACCAATAGTGTCAATGGTTACACCAGCTTATCCTAAGTGCACTACTTCAATTCAATTTAATTTAGCTTTATTTGGTTAAGAAGTGCAACCATAAAAGCATTCTAAAAAAATGATCTTGACATAATTCATCAAGTTGTAAATACCTTAACACATGTAAAACATGGTGTAAACTTTAAAAAAATATTAATAAAAGTAGGTCAGCATAATATATCAATTATTCAATACCATAAATACATAATACATCAGATAGTTTACACATAAGTCTCTAATAGTGATTTCATTCTGTAGACTATAAAAATTACTATTTAGGTATACAAATATTAATGTAAAAATACGTTTTGATCCTATCCTAAAAGTTCAAAAAGGGTATAACATTCCTAGGTGACACCAATCAATATATTGCTTATATATCTTCATAAACTAAGGCCTCGAGATGTGAATTCATCTTTCTTCTTTTAAGAGCCAGTTGTGTATATACAATCACTGCCTTACATACTTTCTCATTTTCCTGGCTACAGATAAAATCAAAACCGGATTTATAAGAATACAATTTCCAATTAAGGAAAAAAGGTCGTTATCTTTTTGCTGTCCTGTCCCATAGGGGTTTTGGCCCAAAATTTAGAGCTTGGATACGACTCTTTTACTCTAAACCATTGGCTCAAGTTACGGCTAACGGCCACATATCCCACAAAATACAACTGGCAAGGGGGACGCGCCAGGGGTGTCCCCTGTTGCCGTTGCTATTTGCTATGGTATTGGAACCGCTGGCAACATTAATTAGAACGACCCCGTTGCTGAAGGGAATTAGCTGGAAGGAGGGATGGGAAGACCGTCTTTCGCTCTATGCTGATGACATGTTAGTATATCTGATGGACCCGGAACACAGCATACCAGAGCTCCTTACAATTTGCGATACACACGGGAAAGCGTCGGGATACACAATAAATTGAAACAAATCGGTACTCTACACTCTGAAAGGACCGGAGACCTCACTACCTGCTGAGTGCCCGCTGGTGCTGGCGGGGGACTCCTTTAAATACTTAGGAATTCACATTACTAGGGACACAACAGACTTCTTCGCGAAAAATCTATCTCCACCTCTGGAACGTCTGAGACGCGATGTCGCGCACTGGGCGTCTTTGCCCCTGACGCTTCTGGGTAGAGCAGCGTTATACAAAATGATGGCACTGCTGACATTTCTTTACGCACTTGATAATACGCCCTACCCGGTCCCACCCCAGTACTTTAAACAAATAGCAGTGCAAGTCTCGACCCTTCTATGGGGTAATCGCCCAGCACGTATAGCACAAATCAAACTGCACAGAGGTTGGTATGACGGCGGGATTGCGCTACCAAACTTACAAATATATTACTGGGCAGCGCAACTTACAACCCTCAATCAATGGATCCACGCACCCCAAGATTATCCAGCGTATAGAGCGGATAGGGCACAGTTGGGCACGAACAACATGCTAGCCGTGCTCTACAACAGAGGACTCGCCTCGAAGAAGGAGGGGCCCACAAAACAAACGGTCACACCATGGTACACGGCGCATGCAAAACTGGGATGGAAAGGGGTTATAACTAAACTTACCCCACTTTGGGACACCAGGGCTTTGGGACATCTGAGACACAGTAAGGGCTTCACACAGTGGGATAATAAAGGAATAGTAATTCCATTTGCCCATCTTCAACAACAATATGAACTGGGACCGACTGAAACATATAGGTATGTACAAATCAGACATGCATTATTAGCAGCACTTCCACCAGACACTGACGTCCCAGAGGCCTCCCCGCTGGAAGACCATCTACTCACTGATTACATGCAAAAACGAGCAACGTCACTCACATACCGAAAGTTACTCAACAACATACCTGACCCTACAATCACACTGCGGGAGAAGTGGGCGGCGGAAGTGGGGGAAATGGATGACACGGAATGGATAGAAGCCCTGGTGTCCCCTAAGGAAGTGGGAATTTCAGCCAAGCTTCGACTGGGACAGCTTAAAATCCTACATCGCATATACTATACCAGAATCACAGTACACAAGCTACAAAGAGCACAACATCCATTTTGCCTTCGAGGGTGCGGGGAGGAAGGTACCTTTTTCCACACTATGTGGGAGTGTCCAGCAATAGTAGAATATTGGCGACGGGTGTTACGCACAGTATCACAAACACTGGAGGAATCCCTTCTGCCAGAACCATGAAAATGTCTCTTAAGTATAAGGGATCCCAATGATCTCACTCGCCATGGACCGACCTGTGTCACGCTAGGCCTCATGATTGCTAAAAGGGATATAACGCAGAAATGGGGTGCGACAGACCTCCCCACGTTGGCATCATGGTGTACATGGACCTTGCAATGGTCACAGAGCGCACGGTATACTGAAACAGGGGAAGCCCGCGTAAATGGAACAAAATCTGGGCGGCCTGGAATGTTTTCCGAGGAGAAATATGTGACCCGTTGCCAGAATCTGATGTAGATAGCTCAGATGGAGAGGTAGAAGGGGAATGAGGATAGGGAAAAGAAACGAGACATTGTAAAACTGATACAGTGAACATACTGTACTAATGCCATTATAAGAATTGTATATCCGAGCATGTATAATTGTATAGATGTGAAATCACTGTCTAATAATTGTCATGATTGTCAAAGAGAAGTTTGGTTTCATAAAAACATTTTTAGAAAAACAAAAAGAAAAAAAGGCCGTACAGTGCTCTTCCTGATGCCTCTATAAAAGTTACAAAAAAGTATAAAATGTGCAGTTGACTGATGCGATTTTGGAGATTTTGGTTCTATTTGCCCATAATAGGGAAAGCTATTAAACAGTGAAGAGTTCCCATTCTCAGTCTTGTAAGGTAAAATCTATGTTTTAAATTTGTTACCCAGAGTAAATATTGCTGTATGCCTACAACAATTGGCCCTTTACCATATGCCTTGATTGTCTGCTTTGAGATTGCGTCAGTTTCTTTTAGACGTTCTCTTGCTTCTATAAGCCTGGTTTTCAAATCCTTTTTTCTATAACAAAGGATTTGCACGGGGTAATTAAAGTCAACTTTCTCAACTCACTCATTTAAGAGTTTAATAATATATGACAACCATGGGATTTTTTTACTATGCTCAATGGCGAGGCAATCCATAATAATTTTCTGAGTGAGTATGGTTCCCTCTTTACTCCAGATCCCATACCAAACAGTGAGAGCTGCTACATTAATATAGTCATCAATATAGGGAGCTGCTAATTCTTTATGTACAATGTATGAAGATATTGAGTTGGGGACTGCTAGTAATCTTCTTAGAAAAATAATTTCTTGGGTCTGGAGTGCAGCATGGTTAGTCGTTCCCCATAACGCCGCACCATAACAAGTTCCTGTGAGGCATTTGCTCCTATAACGAGTCAGAATTTCCCTGATTGGCGTATTCCCCATTTTTTGGGAAAATCCAAAAATGGCCTCTGTTGACTGTAAAATATTTGATTTCATGATTCAATATGTGCTCCCCAATGTGCCTTCGACGTGAATATTAGGCCCAGATGTGAAAATGAATGTCTTTCCGCTATGGGCACCTCCTTGATATGGTGTATCCTGGTTTTGGTTCCCCTTTCCACAAATCATCATGATTTTTCATGATTAAGTGTTAAATCCTTTTCTTGCATGTAATCAAGCAAGGGAGCCCGTTTCCGGTTCTAGATAACACAACTGCGTCATCCGCATATAGCATGGCCGGGGTGGCGCGACTGCTGACTTTGGGAACATCGGCTTTCAGCTTTTGCAGGCATTTGTCAACACTGTTAATATAAAGGGAAAACAAAAGCGGGGCGAGGACACAACCTTGCCTAATCCCACGTGTTACTCTGAACCGGGGAGTGCACTCGCCTTTGGGCTCATATCGAACTCTTGCAGATAGTAGTTTATATATTTGTGAGAAAAAATTATATTGACACTGGGGGTACTCATCCTGACCATGGTCTGCCTTAGTTTTGCATGGTTAACTAGATTGAAAGCGCTTGTTAAATCTATGAAGCCTAAGTGCACTACTTACCATGAGTCAAAATCATGTGACTAAGCAGACTATCACCAAAGACACCTTCATGTTTTATATTCAGCCATAGATTGCCCAAGAAAGATTATTCCCTTTGTGCTTTTCTTCATTTAAATTATAGTGGCCCAGATCTACCACACATGCTATTCCAACATGCAGAACTTACAGGTTATCAAGCACTATGGTCCCTGCACATAACATATTTGTCAACTGGTCGTAGTCTTCAAACTTTGCCAATGGTGCTCACACCCCTCCTATACAATGGGGGTAAATAAGGCCTTGAACATACAAGATCCTTCTACCAGTAGAAAAACCTACAAGAAACCTTAAAACAGAATCATATTGAAGAGGTAAAAAAATTATCTCAACAGTCTTTTCAAAGAAAGCTATTTGCTACATCAAATATTCATAGGGCACATTTCGACTTCACTCACATTGTTTAGAAATGCCACAACTGGAATAGGCAATGTATTTAGTTGTTTATAAGACAACCTAAAACTAAACATATAAGGTGAAAGGATTACAAAATATACCTATATTGCTATCCATAGCTGCTGTAATTTAGTGCACCATATTATCTTTTTCTCTCCACTTCCTAGGTTCTCTAACAATCAGGGATCCATTTTATATAAACAAAACAAAGATAAATTACTTACCAATTAGGACAGCAGGAACAAAAACAAACAATGTGAAATAAGCGTCCTTAACTCTCTCGTTGCTTGAGACCTTTTACTGATCCCAAGGAGAGATGACATACTAGTCAACAATCATACTGCCACGCTGCACTAATTACTGTATGCTATGCCCCAACCTTCACCGCAACTCTATAAAACTGAATACCTCTACCAACAAATTTCAGCCTTACAGCAACGATCACTTATGTACACCACATACCTTCATTATGCAGTCTTCATTCATAACTGTAATCCTCCACTGATGATTTAGTGGATCATTATAGAGGAATCCCCAGTACTTGTATAAATAGTTCCAGACACCAACTGAATAGGAACCAAGTGTGTATGCCTTTCACATTGATCTATTCCTAGGTCACATGACAATCAGGCTGTGAAGCACTGCCATCTTAATCTAGTACCTTTTTTGCTCTATTAAATACATATCACTAGTATTCATCCTCTATTTTGTGACATCAAGCCATACACCCATGTCATGATAATATAGTGATAAAATAATTCAATAAACCAACATATACTTGTGTATATATTCTCCCTCGCTCACTATAGAGTAAAACTGGTATGTGTACATTACAGTGTTACTCTTTCTTAAGTCATGTGACATCGTATTATAGGGCATCAACATTTTGATCTAGTGAATCTCTAGCTCTTCTGCATAAATATTTCTTGCTAGTTCCCCATATATTCCCTGTGAGCCATACACCTACATCAATATCATGTAATGATTAAACACAGAAATCTTCACCATAATTATGCATTCATCGGTAAACAACCTAAGTCTAGGACCCATATGATACATTTTGACATAACATCAGGATTAACACTTAATATATCAAATACCATTTAGTTAAATGGGTTAGGTTTCCTGTCCAGATAATCTCTTCATTGAGACCTAATTTGTTAGTATTTAGAGTAAAAATCCAAAATGTCTCTCTTTCTTGACATTTGATTGTCTCTGACTGGCTACAGTGAGATTTCACCTTTTCGAGGATCAATCATTTCAATTTCGAATCATGATGGCCTTTTGTTGAACAGTGTTTTACTAATGGTGCTGCATCATCTTTATTCGCAATGCCGACTTATGCTCCCAAATGTTATTCTAAACCCTCTGCCAGTTTCCCCACATATCTCAAACAGAGGAGTGCAACATGAGATGCACAATATTCTGTCTCCTACAGTTAGTCATCTCCCTCAAGCGAGAAGACTAACTGTAGGAGTCTCTCTCCCTCATTGCCTGCTACAATAGGTCTTTGCACTGATCCCATTCCACTGATCCCATTTTCTGCTTTATCCAAGTATGCATTAACTTATCCCTTAAGTGGACATTTCTCCTGAATGCATACAAAGGCTTCTCATAGGGGACATTGCCTTCATTGGTATTTAAAATCTTCTAATTGTGTCAAACATTTTTCTAATCTATTGTTAATATTCAAGTGGCTGGTAACACACAGCAGTCTCATCCCTCACTTTTTCTTTATTTCGAAAGAGTGATACACACTCCCATTGAAGCATTACTAATTAAACATGTTGGTTACCTTCATAGGTACTGTTTCCCATATAATTATTCCCCATTCCTTAAATAATCCTCCATTCTGGAACAATTTGTTCCAAGGCTCAGGAACAGTCTAAATAATACTGAGTTTTTTTGGTAATTCGGGTGAAAACTAGAAAATGGAGGAGCCCATTCTTCATGGTAGGTTTTCTATACAAATCTACTTCCAGTTGATCACTAGAACCTTTAATCCAAATTGCACAAAATTCTACTTTCACGTCACTTGTATGTGCTGTTAATTTCTTGCTTGATTTGAGCTATAAAAGAAATTCCTCCTCGTCCTTCTAGGTGAAAAAAATATCATCTATTAACGCACCCAATTTTAAACATTCTCATAGAACAGAGCTACCTCATTGAAGACGGGTTGTTCCTCATACACTACCTTACAGATATTAGCTATGCTGAGAGCACCAGATGCCGCAATGCTCATCCCTTTAATCTGCTGAAATAAGTCCCCTTTTAACTCCAAAAAATCATTAAAAAGTACAGTCTCCAAGCATTCCAAGATAAATTCCGTAAGCCTCTCTCCAGGGGTCTTTGTCAATTTCTATTCTTGATGATCTCCTGTGCTTCCTTCTGTGGTATATTCATATATAGCTCTTCAATTTCTAAAGTCACTAGTATTTTACGCACCGTACAATAAGGTAGATTCACAATCTTTTAAACATATCCCCTGTGTCCTCAATGTATGATTTAAATATATTTACCAAGGGACATACGAATCTCTAAATATTTGGAGAAAGGTTCTGTCAATACATTATTAGTTGAAATGATGGGTTGCCAGTGAGGGTTCTTTTAATTTGTAATGAGTCTTAGGAGCCCCAACAATGCAGCTGTAACTGGATTAGTTTTATTAGGAACCTCAAACTCTTTTTTGCATACCCAGACTTTTTCCAAGGTCACAGTTGTTAAATAATTAATTTTATTCTTTAGTTTGGTGAGTTCTTCCTTATTACTTTTTCATAATACTCAGGCATGCCAACATTTGGTCAATTATCTTTACATAGTTGTCTGTGTACATCAGGACATTCCTCCACCTTTGTCACAAGATGTCACTGTTATTTTAAAATGTTCCTGTAATACTTAATAGAATTTTTTTCACCTTCTGCCAAATTAAATGAAACTCGAGGAAGAAGAAAGAAATGTTGTAGTGGTATTTAAATCCTTAAATACTGCTCTGTCAAAAATTGCTACTTCTAGACTGAATGTATTCAACATAGGTGTAAACTTAGAACTCTTCTTGAGTATCCTTATCTTGATGCATTATAAATGTCTTTAGTCTGATCTTCCTGAAAAAAAACATGTACTTCTTTGTTAAGTTGAAAAGCATTCTATGGCTAGGGACAACTGAAAGACCTTTTGATAGAAGACAATCTTCCAGACTAATATGTTCAGAAGACAAATTAAATATAGGGATTTCATCACTTTTCATCAAAGGGCCGATTGTCCCCTCTACTCCGTCTATGGTCTCCAATATTGCTGCCTGTGTCTTCAAATAATGCTGTTGAGGATCCTGTCGGTACAGTCACTTTCTTTGATCATGATGGTCAGTAGTAGTTGTTAATCAGAGGTGCAGAAGGTTGTGACGCAGTCAGATCTGAGTAGTTCACCAGCTCCAAGAAGCGGTCTTGCATGGACGAGCATACAAGAACAACCGAGGTATGATGACTAGGATACCACCCAAAAACATTTCTTTTTTTTTTGTTTCAAAAAGAATTTTATTGAGACAAGTCAAAGTGACAATATAAGATATAATGAAACAGCAAATAATCATATAAGTTAACTAAAATCTAAGAAAACAAATAATTAAAGTTATGGTAGAGTTTGACAAAAGTTAGGATAAGAAGAAAATTACATGGGTATACATATTGATTGGCGCAGATAAAAGAAAAACACATTCATATAAAAGAAAGAAAAAAGGCATAATACAAAATGTGAAGTAATCAGTTAATATAAAAATAACATAAGGGAAGTCAAGGAGGTTTGGAAACGTCTTGTTGCATTGGAGTCGGGGGAAAGATCGTCTAGCACTAGCATCAATGAACAATGTGATAGGTAACCATAAATCCAAGCGTTTCGTTGCCATGTGAATGGGGTGCACAAAAATTGTATTTAGTCTTTAGTTATAACATATAGCATACCACCATGCTTAATTAGATAGCTTGGTAAGATCTTTCCAATTTTTAGTTATTTGTTGAAAGGCAACTGCTAGTAATAGGTCTATTATCTTTGTGTTGGAGCAGTGGTCTGTCCAGATAGAAGATAGGCTTCCCCAAAACACATGGGAAATAGAGAAAGGATAATTGGTATAAAAAATTAAATTAACTTGAGACCAAACATTTTTCCAAAAATTATGAACAGGTGGGCATGTGAAAAGTAAGTGATGGAGGTCTGCACTTGGAGAGGAGCATGTCCAGCAAGCATTGGAGAGCTCGGCATACCTCGCACTTAGAGTAACTGGGCATAATAAAAGTCTGTTGTATATAAAGAAAAGTGTCTGTGTGGTGTTCACTGCTCTTGAGGATTTCCGAATTGCAGTCCATATTTTCTTCCATAACTCCGTGGGCCAACAAACAGCCAAATCTTTTCCCCAAGAAAGTTCCACTTTATTTTTATCCGGTGTGCTACACGAAGTGTGTAAGTAGTTGTATATAGCGAAGGCTTTAGGGTTTGAGCGTAATAGAATATGTAGCTTGTTAGCCAAAGAGGGAATTGGGTCAGTCGAAGAGGTTGGGAGTGAGCATTGTGAGTGAGCGTCTAAAATGGCTTGCTTCAGAAGAAGATATTTAGGTTGGAATGAGGAGGGTAAACCAAAGAAACTGCTAGCTTGCAAAAAGGACATAATCTCATCCTGTACATATAGTTGATTGTTAGACCTGGCACCATTGGCGTGGGCCTCCCTTCCATTTTTGCTGTTGCCTCATTTATTTTTGCTGGTATTAGATGCTTTGGGCACTGTGCCACTACTATTCAGTGCCACAGTGCAAGTGCTCCCTATTGTAAATTGATGTATTAATCAGTGGTTCCATGTTTGGCTATTTGTTTTACTTGTCAGACTCTAGTCTAGTGCACTGAGTGTGCCCAAGGCATGTAAATCCAAATGCTGCTGGTGGGCCTGCAGCACTGTTTGTGCCACCCACAGAAGCAGCCTTGTAAAATGTGTCTAAGGTCTGCCATTGCAGAGCCTTTGTGCAGTCTTGTACTTTCATGCTGACGGGGCAAGTGCACCCACTTGCCAGTCCCTAAACCTTCCCTTTTCTTCATATCAGTCACCCCTATGGTAGGCCCAATGGCAGGGTGCATTGTAAGTATAAGGTAGGACAAGCCCTGGTGTGTGTGGCATGCTCTAATAGTGAATTACAGCCATTTTCATTTTTCACTATTGCAAGGCTACCTGTCCTCCATAGGCCAGAATGGACTGTTAGATTATTACATGTTTATAATCCTAACTGTCTCAGAGAACATGGTAGATATTCGAGTTTAGTATGCCTGAACTCAGAATGATCAAATATATGTTTTAGCGAAGTAGGTTTTAACATTCTGTGTTTGCAAATACCACTTTTAGAATGTAGGTATTTGCTTGTCTAACCTTTCAAGCCTGCCTCTGCTAGGTTGTGTATTCCTTTGTCTGCTTTTTGAGTGACACGGCTGGGGGATTCCAAGAGACAGGATGAGTCAGCCCAGCGGTGAATAGAGAGATATGCATCTGGATGGGAGGGAGGAGTTGCACCTGAACCTTCGACAATGCTGGCTCCACCTCCTGGGGAGCAGCTGATGTCTCTGCCCTGCACACTGAAAGAAGAGAAAGAGTCCTGTAAACAAAGTGCTCCAGGACTGTACTTGCCTTCCACAATGCTGCCTCCACCTCCTGCGGGGCGTCTGATGTGCCTGCCCTGCACTGTTAAAGGAAAGGAGAAGTCTGGTAAACAGAGTGCTTCAGAACTGGTTTGGACTGGGTAAAGGCCCCTCTACCCTCAGAGAACAAAGGATTTTGGGGTATAAATATTGGGACCCTGATCCCATGAAATTATATCACTTTGGACTACAGGAAGAAACCTTTACTGAGGAGAGGAACATGAAGAAACTGAGGAGAGACTATTCCCAAGCTGAAGTGCTGCTTGGCGGATTGGCCTTCAGTGGTTGCCTTACTGACAAAGGAAGGACAAAGGAACTTTGTGTTCTTTGCTTTCAACTGGTGAAGGATTGTCAAGGGCTTGGAAAATAGCTTGCCTCCTGCTGAAGTGTCAGGGACAACAGACTTCACCCCCCAGCTCCCCAGAGTTCTTTGGGAAGTGCCTGCTGCTGTTTTGGGCTTTCTGAGGAACTGCATGTCACAAGGAGCTGGAAGTGCGACTCATCGAGAAGAAGCGTGTCACCGTCGCTGTGCCTGCCGTCGCAACTCCGAAGGAGGGTGTCGCCGCTGGAACTGTCGCACTGCACTGCATCGGAGAGAAGCGTGCCGAAAGAAGCGGAAGCGCGTCGCCGTTGCTGCTGCTGCCGCCGTCGCAACTCTGAAGGAAGGTGTCGCCGCTGTAGCTGTCGCACTGCACCGCATCGAGAGAAGAGTCTCTCAACAAGGTCGGAGTGTGTCGCCGTCGCTGTGCCTGCCGTCGCTACTCCAAGGGAGGGTGTCGCCGCTGGAACTGCCGCACTGTACCGCATCGAAGAAAAGCGCCTCGCATCCCCGAGAAGCGCGCCAGAGTCGGATCTGCTGCCGTCGCATCTTGGATGGCGCTGCTGTAGTTGTCGTATTGTGCGGAAGCTTCACGCATCGTGGGAGAAGAGTGTCGCAAGTGGATCTGCTACCATCGCATCGCGGAACAAGGGTGTCGCCGATGCAGTCCACGCATCAAACCGAGAACTTTTCGCATCCCCGGAGAAGCGTGCTGCATCTGGAAGATCTTCACATCTTAATTTTTTTGTACTTGAACTTTGCCGCATTTCCCTTGCTGCGACATTGCTTGTCGTGGAAGCGCAAAGCAACCTAAGGTACATGACGCAAAGTGTTGCATTTTAAGAACTGAACTTAACTAAGCTAAATCTACCATCTTAAAGTAACAGTATTGTGTATTTTTGTCGTTAATGGTCTTGTGGTAACTCTATATAAAGTATACTTATTTTTGATATAAAATCTTGTGCGATGTCCATCTGTAGTGATGTCACTGGGTTACTGTATGTGGTCACAAATGCTTAACACACTGCCTCTGAGATAAGCCTGTCTGCTCTTGTCAAGCTACCAAGGGGGTGAGCAGGGGTTATTTTAGGAGTGTAATCCCCTTATCCTGACTAGAGGCAAGGGTCCCTATTTGTCACAAGTCCCTACCTGTGCCAACTAGAAACCCCCAAATCTAACAATGATGTATCCAGATTAAGCCCTTCTGTCTCTAGGATTTCCAATATAGAGGCCTACCACGAATCAATATCATGCTGTTATGCCATATCGTTGATTCAGAGAAAGAAATCCAATTCGTGAAATTTGACGCATCTATAGGTCTCAGAATTTGAATGTGTGCTTAAGTACGAGAGTGGATAAAGATGGTGGTTTACAAGAAAACAATAATTATTCTTGGAAAGAAAAAAGGGGTATAAAGGATCTCTCAAGTTCAGCCCAGAGAGGGTAATATGCGGGGGTTTCAGAAAGCCATCTCGATGACTTTGGGATGAAAAGGATTTGTGATATGTGGGTGAATCAGGGTAATTAACACCACCCTCTGATTTTGGACGAGTCAGTTTTGATAAGGATATGGGTGATTTCTTACTACTCCATAGAAAAGAGGATAATATAGAATACATTTTCTTTAAAAAGTTCGAGGTGATAGATACCGGAATATTGGAAATGGTAAACATAATTATGGGAAAAAGCATCAACATTATTGTATCTAAACGACTCCACCAAGATAAGTATATAGGATGTCACCTAGTGGTTACGGAAGATATTCTCTGTAAACTATTTTCCATACAACAAGAGACCGTGCCTGAGATAGAGGGGGTAAACTGCAAGCCTAAATATTTAATGCCTTTGGGGCTCCATGTGAAGCTTGAGATGGCAAAATCTGCTTTGAATGTATGTTTTGTTAAAGGTAAGATTTTGAACTTATCTTTATTTAGTTTAGTAGAAATTGCTGCAAAAGAATCAACCTCTTGTAAGAATGCAGGGAGAGATTTTGAGGCTGGGAAATAAATAATAAAATATCTTCAGCGTAAGCCGCCAATTTGATTTGAGTATCTTTAAAATCAAATCCATGTATATCTTTGTTCTGGTGAATCCTTGATAAAAAAAGGTTTCTGGGCTAGATTGAAAAGAAACGGGGACATTGGGCATCCCTGACGAATACCTTAACCTAAATTAAAATATGAAGAGCTACTCCCATTTGCACATACTGCAGCTTGTGGGTTGGAGTATAAAATTGATTTTAAGGAAATAATTCTAGGACCAAAGCCAAACCATTTAAGTGTGCGGAAAAGATATGGCCATTCCACTCTATCAAACGCCTTCTCTGCGTCTAAGGCTATTGCTGCCAAGGGGTGTGAAACATGGGGGGACTTGGATAAGATGTAAAAAATAAACAAGTATTGTCTGTGATAAGGTGACCTTTAACAAAACCAGATTGTTCCATTCCTAATAGATCAGGTAGATAAGATTCCAGGCGGATGGCCAGAGCTTTTAAAAACATTTTTAATCAATGTTAACTAGGGAAACTGGCCGATAATTTTTAGAATATCTTAGGTCTTTCTCTTCCTTAGGAATGAGACAAATTAGGGTGTCAGAAAAAGAGCCAAGGGATTTACCTGTGGATAAAAATAAGGTTATGCAATTTTGGGATTAGCAAATGTACCATGTGGTCCTGGGGCTTTGCCGTTCTTAAGTATTCATAATGCAGCAATGAGCTCCTTTTGGGAAAGGGCGGATTCCAGAAGTGTAAAATCTGGTCGAATGTTCAGAGGATGTTGAATGCCAGATAGAAATTGAGATATGTGATATTCTGAGGGTGAATTTTCTGATGTGTATAATGTCTGATAGAATTGGAGAAATTAATTTAAAAGATCTGTATCCTAAATTTAAAAGTTTGAGTGTTATTCATAATGGACTCTATGTTGAGTTTGTTCTGTTTAACTTTCAAATAATTGGCTAGGACTTTCCCGGCTTTATTCTGACCTCCATATAATTTTCCGCTGGATTTTAGTAAAAATGTTGAAGCGTCAGTGCTGGATTCTCTATTGAACCGAAGTTTGATTTTTTTAAAGTTTTGATAAACAATCTTTTGACTTAGAAGAGTAGTAGGAATGCTCCAATCTCTTTATCTCATTCAAGAGAGTTGCAGTGAGTTCTTTGGATTTTCTACGTTTTTTAGAAACATAGCCAATAACAAAGTCTCTAGCTGATGCTTTAAAAGCATCCCACACCACGTGTAGGGGTAAAGTGTCAGATTGATTAAAGGAAAAATATTCATTAAAAAGATAAAGTTTCAGTTGAATCCAAAAGAAGAGTATTGTTAAACTACCATGTCCGAGTTAAGTTAGGTTTCTGTAGGATATTTAGCTGAATGATATTGGGAGCTTGGTCGGAAATTAGAATAGATCCAATGTCCGCCGTCATTAGTGACTGAGAAATATTGTGAGATACAAAAAAATAATCTATTTGTGATTGGGTGTGATGAGCCAGAGAGTAATAAGTGTATTCCCTTATCGTTGGATTGCAGAGTCTCCAGGCATTCATGAGTTTCTATTGTTGAATGGTTTGTATGAAAAGTTTTAGTGCTTTATGAGTAACAAAAGGGGTCTCTGACTAACGGTCTATAAAAGGATCGAACATTTGATTGCAATCACCTGTAAGAACCGTTTGCAATCTGTTGCGCCAGGGACATCCAAAATGAGGAGTCTCCAGCAGTGGGTGCATAAATATTAAGTAAAGAGATCAGAGCATTTCCCAACATCAAATTAGTGAAAACCATCTACCATTATCATCAGAACATTGTGACACCACTTTAACAGAAAGTGATTTGCGACAAAGAGTTAAGACTCCATTACGTTTGCCATCTCCTGGTGAGTAAAAGGCCTCCCCCACCCAGCCTCTCTTTAACTTTAATGATTCTTCTGCCGTTAAGTGAGATTCTTGCAAGCAGGCTATATTTGCCCCCAATTTAGCTAAGTGAGTTAATACCCTTTGCTTCTTAATAGGTGAATGTAAACCCCTTACATTCCATGAGATAAGTTTTAATGACATGGGATAAACATAGAAATAAATAAAGGGCATCAAACATAGTAATTCATTGAACAATGAAGAGCATGCCAAAAGACAAACCTACCATGGACAAAATGAATTAAAGAAACTAAGAAAAAAGAGTGAAAAAACAAGAGTTCAAGTGTAAATACAATAATATAAGGATAAGAAAACGACGTAGAAGAATGAGCATAAGGATAATTAAAAAGTAGGATATGCTATTGGATTGTAGAATACAGAAGGCATCACAGTGAGCGAAAGTGGCTGAGGGAATTGTGAACGAATGCAAAATTGGGAAAGTTATGATGAAAAGAAAACTATGTAAAAAAGAGAAAACAAAGAAAAAAAGACATACCTACACATAATCCAAAACACATAAAGGGTGGGGAGGATGATGCCACATGGAACAATGACACATCCAGACTTCAAGTGGGAAGGCTAGGGGGACCGCAGGACGCATCACGGGTACAGAGAATGGATCACACGATACAAGGACGGACCCTGTGAGGAAAGAAGAAGAAGGTTAATAAAATTCAGTGCAGTTTAATAACCAGCAAACAGATCTATAATCCAAGGCAGATTTCCTGGGTAAGATAACAAACAATGAAACTTGCAAAACAACAAGGTTAACAACTTATTTTCCCAACGAAGATGTGTCCATCGTTACTGCACTATGTGAGTGAAGAAAGCTTTTAAGTCTTACAGGATCTTCAAATGTAGTAGTCTTGTTGTTAAGTCACCTTGAAAAGGCACAGGTGAAAAAGGCCATGCTGTGCCCCCATGTATCTAAGGGTGGGTCTCATCGCCAGGAATTCCTTAAGTCTGTCAGCAGTAGATTTACAGTAATCTTGTGAGAAAAACAAAGAGTTGCCCGATTATGTAATATGGTTAATGGATCTTGCTGTCGATAAAACCTTTAGGAGGTTTGTGTACTCTAGGAAACTGGATGTTTTTCTTTCGTTTGTGACTCAGTTCCCACCTGAAGGAACACAGAAGTTACTACATCAGACAGATTTTTGCAGTAATCCAGTATGATATCATCATTTATGCTCAACAGTTTATCAACTGGTACAAATGCTTGTCTCATTACTCTTCCCATCAAAATTTCATGTGGGCTTAATCCTGTTCTCTTGTCAGGAGTACTCCTCAGGGTCATTAGAACAAGTGGCAGGGTATGGGCCATTTTAGTCCTGTGGCCAAACACATTTTGGCGATTCTGTTTATTATTGTTCCATTTACTTGTTCAACCACCCCTGAAGCTTCTGGTCTTTAAGCACAATGCAACTTTTGATGAATGTCCAGTGCTTCATAAATCATTTGCATTAGTTTATTGTGGAAGTGAGTTCCACGATCTGTTTCAATAGTTACTGGGAAACCGTAGTGTGGTATTATCTCACGTAACAGGAGTTGGCAACAGTTACTCCATCATTTCTCCTAGTGGGGAATGCTTCAACCCATCGTAAGAATAGACAAATGATCACAAGCACATACCTAAGTCTGTTACATGGAGGAAGCTCAATGAAATCCAATTGCATTCTAGTGAATGGACCACCCTCCCGTCCTATGGTTCCCAGACTCACAACTGTTTTTCTTCTTGAGTTCAGTTGTTGACATACAAGGCATATTTGACAAATGCTCTCAGAAATCATCCTAAACTTTGGATTATACCATGTCTGTCAAAACAGCCTAATCATAGCGTCTCTTCCAATATGGGCTTGACCATGATACATTCGGGCCATATTTGAAATCATGTTATCTGGAATTACTCGTCTTTCATCTTTATAAACCCAGATTTCATCCTCTTTTCTTTGTCTACATCCTGCCTTTAACCAGTTATCCTTTTCTTCTTCACTAGCTTCTTCCTGCATTTGTTTTACCTCCTGCCATGTCTCTACTACAGTTGTTAGCATCAAAGGACTTGAAACATGCTCAGTTTGTCTATCCCGATTAATGGATGTTTGATTTTTGGCACAGTATTTTGCAATTGAATCAACATATTTATTACCTCTTGTTATATAATCATCTCCTTTTTTATGGGCTGCACGTTTAACTACTGCTAGCTTATCTGGTAATTGTATGGCATCAATCAACATTTTCACAAATTCAGCATTTCTGATGGGGGATCCTGCCGAAGTCATATAACCTCTTTGGGACCACAGTTGACCATAATCATGGACAACCCCAAATCCATATTGACTGTCAGTCACTATGGTGATCCTGATTTCTTTTCCCAACTCACATGCTTGAATCAAAGCAATCAATTATGCAATTTGATCTGAACGGATTCCTTTCAGACAAGATGCTTCCAAGACATTAGCTACTGTACAAACAGCATATGCGGCGCTCAATACACCCTCATCTGTTCTCAGACATGATCCATCCACAAACATCACATAGTCAGATTCAGGTAAAGGTACATCTTTGATGTCAGACCTTGGTTTAGTACAATATTCTAGTACATCCAGACATTTGTGATCCACTTCATCTCTTACTTTCACATTCATGGCATCAGGTAATAATGTAGATGTATTCACATTTATACATATTGAAATTGTAACATTGTCTGTACCTATAATTGTCTTCTCATATTTTGTAATTCTGTTCTTGGTAAGATACTGTGTCTTACTCCTAGTGAAGAGAATCTCCAACGAGTGAGGTACATACACTCTCAACGGAAATCCCATCACTATACCTTCACTTTGTTCAATACTCATGCTTGTAGCAGCTACTGCCTTTAAACATCCCGGCAATGCCTTTGCAACAGGATCCAGAACAGCAGAAAAGTATGCAATTGACTTTCTCAGCTTTCCATGTCTCTATATTAAGAGTGACAAAGCACATCCTTCTCGCTCACTGCAATATAGCTCAAACTCTTTTTCATAATCTGGCATTCTTAAAGCTGGTGCTTCACATAGACTTGTTTTTAGTTGCTCAAAAGCTTCCAGTTCTGTCTTATTCAGAGTTATTGGGTCTTTTACATCTGCTTTTGTCAATCTTTGCAAGGGTGTAGCTATTAGTGAAAATCTACTAATCCATTGTCGACAATATCTAACCATTCCAAGAAACATTCTCACCTGTCTCTGTGTTTTGTTGTTGTTTTTTTTAAAATTTCTTTTTATTTGAGAAAAACAAGCAAGGCATATACAATACATAGGAAAGTGAAGACTGTACGAGGGTAGAGCATCATATCTTCAAATGGTACAAATAGCGAGATATTGAGGGGGAGAGAGGACACAGAGGAACATCGAAAGTACTCAATAAAATAAGGCGGTCAGGGGGAGAGTGGGACATCAAGGACCGCAGCAACTGGTGGAACACATATATCCCCTCTATATTTATTCCAGGGGCCCCAAATCCTGCTCCATTTCCGGGGGCGCCCCGAGCCAAGTACTCTGTTTTTTCTCTGAACATACACCAATCCATATTTTTAACCAACAAGTTAAGAGTAGGTGGCTTCTGTGACCCCCACAACTGTGCAATGTTCCGTTTGGCAATTATGGCCCCTAGAGTCACCCACTGGGTTTGTGCCACATTATGATCAGTAGGCTCCCAGACATTAAGTAAGCAACACCTAGCTTCTGGTAAGAGGGCCACACCCGTGACCTCCTGCATTACCGCATGTACTCTGTTCCAATAATCAGACACTTCTCGACATTCCCAGATTATATGGAGGAACGTCCCCAGTTGTCCACAATCCCTCCGGCACAGACCTATCTCAGATAGCCCCATCCGAACCAAACGGGGACCCGTGACGTATACTCTATGTAATATTTTAAGCTGCACCAATCTCAATCGTGCTGGAATCGCGACCTCCTTAGGAGAGGAGGTCGCCGACTGCCAATTCTCATCATCAAGCTCGAGGCCGTCACTGGTCCATTGATCACGCAACTGCAATAAAAGGTCTGCTCTATGATTAATCAATTTTTAGTACACTAGGGATATGGTGCTATCAGGCAGATGACCATCCAAGATACGATCCTCTAACCGGGTAGATTCCGGAATCTCTTCCCCTTCCGAGAAAATGGAAGTCAGAGCGTGTCTAATCTGGGCATAGCGAAAGTATTCCGCCCCCCCCAATTCATACCCTGTCTGCAAGGTCGCAAATGATTTAACCTGTCCTTTCACCCATATGTCTCCGACCTTGGAGGTACCAATAAGATCCCACTTGTCGAACCCTTTAGTGTTCCACAGTTTGCCAAGCCGATCTGAACCGAAAAGTGGGGTAGCCAGAGTTAAGCAGTCCTTCCACCCTAAGGAACTGGTAGCATCACGCCAGACCCGCACCGCAGTTCTAGTTGGACCCATCAAAGTCTTCATCACCGACTTAGAATATAGCGCTCTATAATAATTGCCACCAGGTAATAACCACCTATCCATGGCGAAACCAGGATTCAACACGGGTCCATACATACCGTGGTTGATGGCCGCCAACTGTGACGCCCAATAATATCTCTTGATATCAGGGAGGGCAATGCCCCCATCATACAATGGGAGCGTTAATTTAGCTAGTGCAATACGCGGTCTGCCTTCCCACAATAATTTCCTCTGCAAATCCTCCACCAAACTAAAGTATCTAGCCGGAACAATGTCTAGTGTGTTCTGAAGGGCGTACAGAAAGCGAGGAAGCGACATCATTTTGAAAAGAGCTGCCCGTCCAAGCATGGACAATGGAAGTTTCTGCCAACCCTCAACGTCTCGCCTTAAGCGAGTCAAGGGCGGGAGAAGGTTCCTCTCGTAACGAATCATAGGGTCAATAGAAATATATATTCCCAGATATTTAAATCCCTCCTGTGCTATTTGGATAGGACAGTTACGGGCAAGATCGGTATCTCGCCACTGAGGGCGTAGACATAGGATTTAGCCCAATTAATGACCAAACCCGAGTTTCTTCCAAAGGAGGCCAGAACATCGCAGAGTACCATTAGTGATTTCTAGGGGGAGGTCAAATATAGAAGAATGTCATCCGCATATAAGGAAATACGGTCCTCGAAGTGCGGCGACCAATAAATTCCCCTCATCGAGGGTTCCAAGTGGATCCACGCCGCGAGAGGCTCGAGAGCTAACGCAAATAAAAGAGGAGATAATGGGCAACCCTGACGAGTACCTCGCCCGAGACAAAACGGCTCCGATACGCGACCATTAACTACAATCTGGGCAAGAGGGTCTGCATATAGAAGGCGCACCCAACTGATGAAATCGGAACCGAAACCGAATTTAGTTAGCACCGCCCACAAGTACGGCCACTCCACAGTATCGAACGCCATTGTTGCGTCCAACGACGCCAAAATGGCCAGCTCACGTAGCGTCGAGGCCCTTGCAAGGACCCCATGAAGACGCCTAAGATTGAGTGCCATATTTCTGTGTGGAATAAAGCCAGATTGGTCCGGGTGCACCAAATCGCTAATAACCTTTATCAGCCTATTAGTCAACAACTTAGCTAAAATCTTAGGCTCAGAATTCAACAGAGAGATCGGTCGATACGAGGTACATCTATTCTTCGGTTTTTCCTCCTTATGAATTACGACAATCGAAGCCAGTCTCTGATTACGGGGGAGAAGGCCACGGTCCTGGGACTCCAGAAACATGTTTCTTAAGTACGGGGCAATCCTGTTCCGGTCGCAGCTTATATAACTCAATCGGTAGGCCATCGGGACCCATCGCTTTACCTGAATTCAGGGAGCGCATTGCTAATGCCACTTCGTCAGCGGTGATCTTACTATCCAGGAGGTCCTGTCCTCTACAGACAAACACGGGAGCGCGATGTCTCACAACAACAAGCATGAATCTTCCTCCGGTCTATCCGACACGAAAGAGTAAACAGAACGAAAATGTTTGGCAAAGCTTGCCACTATTTCTTGCGGATCGGTCACCAGAGTTCCGTCTTCCATCTCAATTTCGGGTACCGCACGACTAGTTCTATCTTTCCTATCCAACCATGCGATCAATTTACCAGCTTTATCACCAACATCATAAATACGTCCCTGTTGTTCACGACTAAGAGCCTTCGCACCATCCGTTACCAACATTCTATAATCCGACTGCTTTAATTGCAGGACATGCAATCTGGAGGGGGTAACCTCCTGCTCCAATTCCGATTCCAACGCAGCTATCTCCGATTCCATTCTAACCACATCCTCTTCCTTCTGTTTCTTAACACCGACTATTAAAGAGAGAGCCTGACCTCTAATCACTGTCTTAAAAGCCTCCCATAACGATACAGAGGAAGAGACCGAACCCTCATTCTCACAAAAGTAATGGTCCAATGCCTTAATCAGTGAACTGCGAGTCTTGGGATTCCGAAGATACCAGGGGCTGATGGGAGCCACCCTCCCCCAGATCCATATGCTAGTTCGAACCGAAACCAAAGTGGGGAGTGATCAGAAATACAACGAGCCATATGACTGACCTCAGCAATATAGGACGCCTGTGCAGCCGGCACTAACACGTAGTCTATGCTGGAGAGACTACCATGGGCACCAGAGTGAAAAGTGTATTGTCGTTGAGTAGCATGTAGCAACCTCCAGCTGTCTACCAGGCCCATCGTGTCAATGAAGTCTGGCAACCAGCCCCGAGCCCCCGTGAGAGCCCGAGGCGGGTGCCTGTCTAATTCTCCAGATAAGACTGCATTGAAGTCACCCTCCAGAATCAGAAACCCTCCCGGAAGATCTAATAGAACCCGTCCCAGATCAGCAAAAGTCGTAGATTGCAGGCCAGGAGGAACATAAACAGACACAAGGGAAAGCACACTGCCCTCCCATCTTCCAGAAACCGCAACATAGCGGCCCCTCTCATCGAGGACTGAGGATTCTACTTCAAATAGAAAAGAGTTCTTAAGGAGAATTCCAACCCCCCGGGACCCAGACGAGAACCCCGCATGGGCCACCAGACGGTATCCCTTTCTGTTCATGGCGTGACACGTATTCCCACCAAATGAGTTTCTTTAAGCAGAACTACATCCGGAGAGTGTCGCTTCAAAAGTTGCAACACCACTCGACGTTTGATCTTGTTCCCCAGCCCATTCACATTCCAACTCATCAACCTCAACCCCCTACCCCCCATCATGAAGCAGAATGAAAACCCATCCTCCCCCAAGTCCTTCACATCCATGAAAATGTCTTGCAATATAGTGCCTTGCTGGAGAACGAAACTAAAAAGCAACACCCCCCCACCTCCCCTCCCCAAACACCCCGATACAACACCCCCCACCCTGCACCCCTGCTTACGACCATAAAGCCACCCCAACTCGCAGTGTGCCTGTCACCCCCACATCAACAAAAAGAAAGCTATGGAGGAAAGAGACCCTCCAGTAACCCAACCACCCCCCCCCCATACAGTCAGCACAAAGCTACACTCTGGTTCAGAACCATACATTCGAAGAAACCCTAGCAACCCCGGAGACAAGACATTTGATATTCATTCCTGAGCCATTTGTTCACCTTCAACCCCATCAGATGGTTCCCCCAAAACTTGCTGGGCCGGCAAAGTGTCTAACCAGTCGGCCACCACTTCGGGTTTATCAAAGAAGTAGGTCCTTTCATTATGTTCTATCCTCAGCTTGGCTGGAAAAAGCATAGCATATTTGAGGCCCATGTCCCAAAGTCTCCTCTTCACCCCCAGAAAACGGAGTCTTTGTTTTTGAACCGCCTGTGTGAAGTCCGGATAAAAGCTGATAGTTGAGTTCTCGAACTTCAGGGGTCCACTTGCCCGAGAGGTCTGGAGGATACCATCTCTATCTCGAAAATTAAAAATCTGTGCTATAATAGGCCTCGGCGGGGCACCCATTTTCGGTCTTCCACCAGGAACTCTGTGTGCTCTTTCCACAGTGAAGAACTTACTCAGTCCCTTGGGCTTTAGCTGGTTCATGATCAGGATTTCAATGAAAAGATCGTCCGCTTGCTCCTCCGCCTTTTCCGGAACACCGATTACACGGACATTGTTCCTTCGGGCCCTCCCTTCAAAGCCCTCAAGGCTCGGACAACAGAGTCGTTTGAGGCTCTCAAGTTCCGCATCTCTGTCTGTAATTCGACGACATCATCAGTTAGACTCAATGTCTTAATGTCCAATGATTTGTCCTTCTCGTTTGTCTTTGCGAGGTCCGTGCGGATAAGATTGACATCAATAGCCACTGTATCCAATTTATGCGCCATGGTCTCCATCTGCTTACCACGGGATGACCTGATACCATCAATGGCGGCCATAACATCCTGCAGAGTCAACTCAGTCGCTGGAGCCGAGGAATCCTTCGCTTCCTCCTCCGACTTGCCAAGTCCGCTGGGCAACCCCTTAACCTGGGCATACCGGTCCATGACATTGAACTGTGTATATCCACCCCTTCTGGTGGTTTTTAACTTCTGCTTGTCCCCCTCCGGTTTGCTCACCATCTCAAGGCACTCACCATTCGGTGTCCAAGCCGGTAGAGCTGGTCTCCGATACAGCAGGCAATAGATAAGGACTTTATGCCAGGCTATGCTCCCAATGTCTCCTATTTGCCCAGCTGTGTAAGAGATTGTAAAGTGGCCTCCGAGCGGTACAGTCAAATCAGCCCAAGCAAAGTGGGGGGGGGGGGGGGGGGGGAGAATGAAGTGTCCCCAAGGCCTAGGCACGAAACGTCGTATATTGTCGAGGATACGCAGACACTGCCCAGGGGCGAGAGCCGCTGCAACGATGGAGCGTCTTCCGAGTATAGAATGGTCCAAGTGCCGAAAGCGAAAGTGAAAGTGCGGCTGGACCGGGCTCCCTCGCTGAGCCTTGCCGATGTTGTTCAATTACACCCCGGGCACCATGCCAACTTTAGCTCCGGGCCTCCAGGAGATACAGGCCGCAAACTTCACCACATCACAACTCTGGCCTCCGGGGTCCGATTGGGACACCGTTTTCAGCTTTCATGTCTCCTGTGGTTCATCTACCCAGAGAAGTCGATATCTGACAGGATCAGTTACAGGATATATGGGGGAGGGTACGAGGGTCTCAGGAGCCCCTAGCTCACGAGGCCATCTTGGATGCGCGCAAAGCTCCTCCCTGTCTCTGTGTTTTTGGAGGTTTCATTCCCTGTATCATTTTGATCCTTTCTAAGGTGACCTGTCTGATTCTCTTAGCAATCTTGTGTCCCAAATATTGTACTTCTTTTTGACAAAACTGTAATTTTGACGGTGACACTTTATGTCCTTCATCTGCCAGATGATTTCACAATGTAACAGTGTCTGTAACACATGCTTCTTTTGTTTTTGACGCCACTAACAGATCGTCAATGTACTTACTGCACTAGAACTGATTCTCCAGGTAATCTCCGATCTTCTAATGATTTCTTTAACAATTGATTAAAGATTGAGGGACTTTCAGTATACCCCTGAGGAATTCGACACCATGCTAAAATACAGTTTTTGAATTGGAAGGCAAATATTGGCTGGCTTTCAGGGTGTAATGGAACTGTGAAGAACTCATTACATAAATCAATGATTGTATACCATTCTGCATCATGTGGAATCTGATATAAAATTACTGCTGGGTTTGGCACAATTGGACAACATGGAATGACTATCTTATTTACCATTGTCAAGTCCTGTACTATTCTGAATGTTCCATTTGGCTTTTTCAATCCCATTATCGGTGAATTACAAGGACTGCTTTCTATTTCTCTCAAAATCCATTGCTCAATCATTTTTTCAATCAATGGTGTTATTCCTTCAATTGTCTCAACTGTAATCTTGTATTGAGGTGTATTCGGAGAGCTTACTCCTTCTTTTACAGAAACTTTTACAGGATCTACATTTTTCATCAAACCAATATCTTCTCCTGTGAAATTCCACACTTGCTCTTTTACTACCTCTTTCAGTTCTTTGGGTATTTTTTCTCGATCAAACACAGGAAAAATGTTATTCTTTTCTGCTTCAATTAGTGTCGTTGTCATTTTATACAGACTATCCACATCTGGAGTTTGGAGTTCTATGCCATCTGGTGAGCAATAAATGGCACAGTTCATTTTACACAGTATGTCCATTCCAAGGTGATGTACAGGACTACTGTCACACACGACAAATCGATGCATATATTTGAAATTTCCAATCTCTATTTCAATTGGTTTTGTTAAGGACGTTTTAATCTGCTGATTTGCTACACCTACCACTTGAATGTGTTCACCCGAGAGAGGAAGATTTTGAATTTCCACTAATCCAGCAGTAGAACCGGTAGCACCTGTGTCCACTAGGAAAGTCACATCTACATCATTCACCTTTCCATTCACATATGGACCAGACTGATCTACCTCTAGAGTAGCGCCAAGCACGCACTCTTCTCCCTCTCTCAGGCACCGTCAGAAACTATCATCTGACTCGCTTCCATCCTCTTTCAGCCAATATTGCGGACTCACATGCACTCTATTATTTTTTGTTACCTGGTCTCCTACGCAGAATCCTGTCTCTGTACTATATCTCTGGTGGTTTACATTGTGAGGAAGTAGAGGTTGTGGCACCTGACATTGTGGATTAACTACCTTTTGCGGTGGCGATCTTTGCTGAATTATCTCATTCTGCACCTGTTTATTTTCCGGATTAGCTTTCGGTGGATACTTACACTCTTTTCTCCAATGTCCCATCCTACCGCAATTATGACACGGATAATTCTTCTTTATTTCTTCTATATTTCCAGGTAACTTTGGTTTGCTAGAATTTTGCTTTCACACTATTTTGGTTACCTTCTGCATTCTTATTTTCTAACTGAGCTACCTGATGATTTGCAACCTTTACTTGTGCCCACATTGCTTTCTCTTTGAGTTTTCTCTGTTTTACCTCACACTACAATATTTTGCATGTCTCAGGACTTCGTCCACGGAACATGACTGCCATCCCATTAAATTATGTTTAATCATATCCCCTACGTCTGGTCTCAATCCAAGCACAAAGCAATATACAAAATGACTCACATCTTTTTCATTTAATTCCTCATATCCACTGTACAGTTTAAATACCAATAACAGTCTTTCATAAGATGCATGAACTGACTCTTTGGCCTCCTGTATTGTCCTGTCTATTTTTACCCAATCTGTTTCTTTTGGTGGAATTTTATTTTTCAAAAACACTAAAACTTGTTCATATTTTCGCATCACTTCAGGTCTGGGAGCACCTGTCACTTTATCTCGTGGAAATTCCTCTTTGGGCCAATCCACTGTAATCTTACATCTGACCACAAATCTGCTGGTACTACTATGTCAAACAACCCTTCTAAATCTTCCCATAAGACCTTTGAAACCTTCACAAATCGATCTACTTCTCTATACCACTCTACTGGTTTCTCTCTCAATCGGTGAAAATCATTTGTGAATGATAAAATGTCTTGTCTGCTCCAAGGTACATGCACATATCCTCCTCCAGGTATTTCTCTCATAGGAATTTTTTTTACCACTTCTTCCTTTTCTCTTACTGGGAATGCTAGTGTGGATTTGTCACTGATTTCCGCTCTTTTCTTTGTCCAAATCATTTTCCACTTATCCATATCTTCCCATTTTCTCAATAACACAATTAATTCTTTTATTTGAGTAATTCTTCCTGCTGTATTCATGTTTTCTATATCTTTGTCAGTAAAATCCACTCTATACGGTTTCTGCAAAATGTTATATTTCGTAAAATCCACATCCATTTCACTTGCTAGGCTTTCAAACCTTTCATGCATGCTTTTTGTCTTCCACGTAATACTTTTACACATAAACGTGATCTCATCATCCTGATCATTTTTCAATCTATCTGTACCAATTGTTCCAATTATTAGTTCTTCCATATCAACTTTTAACCTAGCTACATCTAGCAATTTTGATTCTGTCTCTTTCAGTTTTAAGGTTTTGATCCAATCGCTTAATTCTTGCTCTGTTGGCCCTACTGGAGTTAGTGTTAAATTGATTTTCTCTACACTCTGCTCAGGAGTTACCGAATCTGACTCTGCTCCTGTTGGGAATTTATACTGAAGACTCTGATTAAAAGTCAATTCTGGCGGTGTCAATTGGTTAGTATGTTTATTTTCTGACAAATCTGGGTAAACCTTTTCTTTTACTTTTTGTAAACTCTGATTTAAAGGAATAGTTAAAGATGGCTCTTTTTATTTTCTCGTTTTCAAACACTGGGATTACTGGACCTATTGTTACCGTAACAGTTACAGCTTCTATATTCCTAGTAAGCTCCTGTATCTTTTCAGCTAATTCATTTGTTGAACGTATATATTCAGCAGTACTCTGTTGTGCTTCAACTTGTTGCTCTACTCTATTTCCCATACTTTCCATTTCATTTCCTTGTTTAGGTGTCCCTGTATATCTTGTTCCCAATAAATGAACATCTGGTTCATATCTCATTTTTACTCTTTCTGGGAGATCTCTAAAATGTGGGAATTTTTTAGGAGTTTTTGCTAGTCTGTCTTCTAACTGCGGAGCACTTGGGGTTGTACTCATAGAATTTGCTTGATGTGGCGGTGGTTTCTATTTAGGATCTCTTCCAATACTGCATCCTCAGACCCACAACGCTCATAACTCATTTTTCCTGTTTCTATATTATTTCTCTTTTCTGTACATTTCTGCCCTTTTTCCTCATCTACCAATCTAACTGGATACATCCCATCACACATGTTAGCATCTCTCCATCTTCGCATTCTAGTCTCGTGTGTCTCTCTCCAAAATCTACGACCTCTATTCCTTGGTCCTAGGTAGTCTCCGAACCTTTCTTGCTTTAAGTCATGCATTTCATCTTCCCACTCAGCCAAAGATTCAAACTGTGTTGGTCTAGGTCTTGGTTCAAGCTTCATCATTTTGTCTCTCAAGTCTCTTAATATTGCAAGACTAAAAGATCCTTCTTCCGGGAAAGATAAGGCACCATCATTTCGGGTATATCTTGCCTAATTCTCTAACCATACACATGTATGGTAGCCATATTTTGTCATCATGTATGATGCAGGCGTTTCCGGTGGAGTAATTATTTTTCCCTCCCTATTTTCAATTACTTTGTCCTTTTTTAATACATTTTTAAATTTTTGGAACCATGAAGGTTTCACTTTCTCCATTCGGTAATAAAATTCCATTTAGTTATAATTCTCCTGTCTTTTCAAAAGATCGCTCTCTCTTCCGTAAACTGCTTAGTAACACCAGCCTATCGCAGCGTGGTTCACACTATCGCACCAAGTAGAACAAGATACGTTTCATTAATGCTCAACCAACTATTTCGCTGCTTTCACTGATGCACCAATCAGCCCTTACTCTGTCTTGGTCACGCGGACCAATCCCAGCGCGACACTTTTGACGTCAGCCCTGCTCCGGTTTCTGCAGCTTCGACTGACCCCTCCTTTACAAAATTTATCGGCACACTGTATTTACACTTCTATACAGCAAAATCAGTTAGTAACTACATAAAACAACGATCTGTTTCGCTAAAACCAAAAGGATAGTTTCCTCAATTATACAAGAATTCTGTATTTCCAGTAGACAACGCTTACCTCTTCTCTACCACAGAATGTTTACTTTCGCCGATAAAGTAGCACTTCCCTCTACCTTACCCTTCTCCCAAGCTCAAGTTAAGCTTTATTACTCTCTCAGTAGAGTTTTTTGTTTAAATCTTTTTATTGAAATTTTGACAAGACAGACATAGGACACAGATACAGTACGGGCATGCATGCGGTCGCCCGGCAAGTAACATCTATTCCTCCCCTCCCAAAGGGCGGGACCCATTGGTGCAGCATAGAGTGTGTCCTTGAGTGCTAGTGAGGCCCAGGGGTCGAAGCAAAGCTCTGATCCGGTCCCATGAACATCCAACAATCCCTCCCCTCCCTTCCCCACCCGTATCCCACCCTCGTTTCCCTTTCCCCGGTGTGGTAAGTGCGTTGATGTCAGACATCACAGGGCCTGCAGGAGAGGCATCATTCAGTCGGGTGATCGGGGCTCCCCCGGAAATCGTCTGGAAGCTGGAGCACCCTGAGGTATTTTGGGCAGGTGATCTCATTAAATTCCTCTGACAGGAGAGAGACGAGGGGCTGCCATGTATCGAGGAATGTGTCCCGTGTTTGGGTGAGGGAGGCCTGTATCTTCTCCATCCCCATTATATACCACAGGCGGTGGAGCCACCCCATATGGGTAGGCGTCCTTGGGGTGCCCCAGAGAGATAGGATGTGTTGGGTGGCTGCCCCTATCGCTAGCCCCATCTGCCTCCCCCTGACCGATTTGAGAGGGAATGTGATGGCGTTGGGGAGGCCAAGGAACGTGTATGCTGGAAACCGGGGAATTTCCGTGTCAAAGTGTGTGTCAAAGCTCTTTAGCACCTCCTCCCAGTACCCCTGGACCTCTATGCATTCCCACAGGATGTGAGTGAGTGCCCCCTGTTGGCCGCAACCCCTCCAGCACCCAGGGTCTCTACGTGGATTGCCTTGATGTAGCCGTGCCGGTGTAAGGTGCCAATAGTATGCTATGTTCACTGCCGCCTCTTTACTGGCCACATTGCGGGCGGTATGGTGGGCCCTGAAATATATGTCTTGCCATTCCTTATCTGTGAAGGAGCGTCCTAGTTCGCGCTCCCATCGATTCTGACCCACCGACCGTGCAGCAGGGGGAGGTGAACTGAGCATCATGTAGAGGTCTGTGATCGCGTGTCTGTCTGTTGTTTTCGTGTGTAGCCATTTCTCGTAGTCTGTTAGGGGTCTGCTCACGTGGGGCAGCACGTCTTTCTCCGTGAGCCAGTGTCTGATCTGGAAGTACTGGAAGCGGTGGATCTGTGGGAGTGTGTAGTATTCCTGCAAAGTGCGTATCTGCATGAAGCCCGTGGGATTGAAGAGGTCGCCAGCCGCCTTGCATTCCGACTCCCGCCACTGTGAAAACGACCCGGGGGTCAATCCCGGAGGGAACGCCAGGTTCCCAAACAGAGGGGACATCGGGGACGGGAATGTGGTAAGGCCCTTCGGGACCGCCACTCTGTCCCATGCCTGCATTACCGTTCTCGTGATGGGCGATTTCTTAAGATACGAGGGCCTGTCTTTTCGTCCCAAGAATGGGACTTTCCATAGAGACATCTGGCCCATAGCCCAGTCTTGAAATAACCACTGCTTCTCTGATTCGGGCCTGCTCCATTGTAGTAGGTAGCAAAGTTGTTATGCGTGGAAGTAGCGAAGCATGTCAGGGACCCCGAGACCGCCCTCCGCCGTAGCCCGCGTGTTCAGGTCCCTACGCAAACGTGGGCGCTTACCAGCCCACACAAAGTGTGTGATGCAGTCCTGCAATTGTTTTTTTTTTTTTTAAATTTTTGGAGAACCTTTATTATTCGTACAAGCAATTACAGGCAGAGGCCTACAACCACCCTGGCCGGCCACGAAGCAAGTCATAACAATAGCAAATCAATGTTGAGAAAACAAAGCAGCACATGGTCAGGTGTTCCAGCAAGGTCAGGACATAACGTATATGCAAGTATGTATGTAGGCAGTCAGGATTAAGGAAGGTTCGTTTTTCAATCTAAGAATCACAAGATCAATGCCAAACAATCGTTCCAGGTCCTGCAGTTAGCCAGCATAAAGTGGAAGGTCAACAAGCAACACAATTGCAGTAGGGGAAAAGGGCTACGCATACAAATCAGGATAATCCCAAGCACAGTCAGGTTTCATAATAAACCAACGCCCCACCCCTCAAAAACTGAAAATACTACAGGAACCATAGGAAACGGTAATGCTGAAAAAGAAAAAGAAAAGAGGTTCATAGAACCAAGGAGGAAGCAAGGAACTAGAAAGAAAAATCCCCCCCCAACCCCCCACCCCGCACCCCTGCAGAAGGCCACGGCCTACCCCCCCCCCCCCCCAGCAGTGTGCCTGTCGCCCTAAATAAGAGACCCGAAATGTAGTAAGGCAAGAAAGAAAGAAAGCAGAGGAGGAGAGAAATCAGTATACCAGCTCCCAGCCACCCACCCCCCGAGCCCCGGACCAGGAAATCAACACAGAAGCGAAATCAGTTTCAGTCAATTCAGTGCGTGCCCCACATAGTCACCAGGTTATCAAACACCAGTAATCAAGGAAGCAATCTCAGCCCAGTCCCGTGCGATCGAGTGCACCAACGGAGTACAGCCGGCCAGCCGCCATGTTAATCAACGTGAGCGACAAAGGTGACCAGGAGAATTCGGTGGGCTGCCCACCAAAGCCAGCCATAAACAACAGATTGCAGTCAAGGGCACTGTGAGAGAGTTCCAAGCAGTCCCGTATTCGTTATAGGATCCTGGCCCTCCAACATCACCATACCCACCGGGAGAATCATGACAAAACGCTCAAGTGTAGGGTGTGGCACAGTGTCCTGGACGCACGAGCAGTCCCGTAGAGCGTATCCCACAGCTGGAATAATGGCATCTAGTTTTCTCCCCAGGTCGCGGGCACAGCAGTCCATGTCGACGCGAAGGGCACCGAGAGCAGCAATAACATCCACGATCCCTGGCGTCGTCCTCACCGAGGGCCCCCCAACAGGCCTCGCCACATTAGTCAGGATGTCGCTGTCCCATGCATCCGATCGGGCGCCTTCTCGCCTTTCATCGGAGCACAATCGAATCACAGTTGCAGGGGTGGCGAACTCCATGGCGTCTCAGGAAATGTTACAGAATCGGCCTCATCAGGCGACAGGATCTCTACCGAACGCTAGAGCCCTCAGAGCCCAAGCACAGATCCCGAGTTGCACAAAATGGCGCCCACATTTACGTCGGGAGAGATGGAAGGAATATCTGAGCGGTGCACGGGCGGAAAAACCCAAATAAAGTGTAGTCCCCCGGTTCTTTGATGTTCCGCCGGCACTCGACCCGCTTGGTGGGCTGGAGACTTGCATCAAGGGTTAAGCAGTGCGGGTGAATCACTCCGGTCGGCCGACTCCTCCCCGTTGCAGGCGGCCGTTGTTGTTGCATCAGGGGCTGGCCATCCCTCACACGCAAAGCCCCGGTTTCACGGCTGTTGAGGGCCGGATATAGAGCGGGAACAATTCTCCGGTTCTACCGCTGGTGGAAGTCTCGGGAGCACGTCACCGAAAGCTGCAACACTTCCCCTTCATGAAAACGCGGCTCGGGGTCAGGATTAGTTTCAGGATGTGTACGCAAATCAGGGAAGACGGCGGAGCTGAGAGCCTAAGCGGCCATCGCGGTCGCCAGCTTGGCTCCTCCCTCAGTCCTGCAATTGTTTGAGCATGCCAATCGGAGGAGTTACCGGAATGGTCTGAAACAAGTACAGGACCTTTGGCAGGAGGGTCATTTTTATTGCTGCCACGCGTCCCAACCATCTCGCGAGGTCCCCCTTCAGGGCAGCTAGTAGAGCCGTATAGTTCTGTTCGACCGTTTGGGCCGTGTTCGGGGTTAGGGAGATGCCCAAATAGGGCACGGACATCTGAGTCCATATTGCTGGTGGCCGCGTCGCGCGGCTCTTGCGTTCCGTCCCAGGGGCAGGATTAGTGATTTCTCTACATTCATGTTGAACCCCGATACGCTCCATCTCCGAGAGGAAAGCCGGTACCGATGTCGAGGGGTTCTCCAGGGCCGCCAGGACGTCGTCTGCGTACAGACTTATGGTCTGCGGTCCCCAAGCGAATCGAACGCCTGTAATGGACCTGTTGTCTCGGATCCGTTGGGCCAGTGGTTCGATATACAAAGCAAATAACAGGGGCGACAGAGGACACCCTTGTCTGGTGCCCCTTCGGATGTCTAAAGGTTTTGAGCGTACCTGTAACTGTGATCTTGGCCTGCGGGGCGTCGTAGCAGCTAGCGACCCATGTGCGGAACCAGTCTCCGAATCCAAAGCGCGTCAGGGCGGCGTCCAGATATCCCCAGTCCACTCTGTCGAACGCCTTTTCGGCATCTACTGACAGAAGGACCGCGTCAGAGTCATTGTAGTGGGCTTTCTCAATGACATGAAGCAGGCGCTTGGTGTTGTCTGCGCACTGTCTGTTAGGGATAAATCCCGCCTGGTCCGGTTCAATGATTCCCGGTAGGCACGGGCCTAGTCTCGCTGCCACTACGCCTGTGAACAGTTTTAGGTCGAGGTTAAGTAGTGAGATGGGTCTATATGCTTTGCATTGGGATGGGTCCTTGCCTGGCTTGGGGATGGCCACGATGTCAGCTTCCAACATGTCCTGAGGGATGGAGCCTCTGCCCTGGAAGGAATTGAAAAGTCTGGTTAATACCGGCGCGACATGGGGGCAGAAAGCCTTGTAGAAGCTTGCCGAAAAACCATCCGGGCCTGGGGCCTTCAGAGGCTTGAGACGCGCGATCGCGGAGATGACCTCCTCTGTTCTAATGGGAGCTTCGAGGGAGGCCCTTGTGGGTTCATCTAGGGGCGTTATCTCCGTGTCCCGGAGATAAGATTCCGCCGTAATCCGCCCAGGAGGTGGTTCCGCCGTATACGGCGAGGCATAAAGTTCGCGGAAGGCCTCCGCAATTTGGTCATCTTCACAGACGACCTTCCCGTCTTGGGTACAGATGGAGGGGACCTTCGCCCGCAGGGTCTTTGCTTTGAGGCAGCTCGCTAGCAAGCGCCCCGTCTTATCGCCACCCACGTAATAAGTGTGGCGCAGTCTCAGGGCTGCATATTCCGCCCTATCTAGATCTAAGCTGGCGAGTTGGGCCCTGACCGCCTTAAGCTGCCGCCAAATCCTGGGAGCCCCGGTTCGGCTATGAGCTTGCTCCAGGTCAAGCGCGTATGCGGACAGAGAGTTCCTTTTATCTCTCCGTTCCTTGGCTTCCGCTGCGGCTATAGAAATTAGTTCTCCCCTCACTACCGCCTTAAGCGCCCCCCACACCGCTGCCAGGGAGACCTCCGGGGTGTCGTTGGTCTGCAGATATTTTTTGATGCGGTCTTGAAGCCGTTGCGTCACCCCCTCGTGCTGCAGGAGTGCATCATTGAGGCGCCATCTACCTTTCCGCTGTGTGACCCTAGGGGCTTGCATGTGTAATGCGAGCGCATCATGATCAGACAACGCCGCCAGGAGCACCTCCACATCGTCTACCAGGGGAGTCACGTCCGTGTTACCGAAAAAGTGGTCAATGCATGCGTAGGTGCGGTGTACGTGAGAGTAGGTAGTGAATCCCGGGGTGACGGGATGGTGTTTGCGTCACAGGTCCACGAACCCCTCCTCCAACAACCATTGGCTCCCCTCCGATGTGATCGCCCCGGCAAACTCTTGTCGATGGCCAGATCAGTCAATGTTGGGGTCCATTACAAGGTTTGTGTCCCCGCCCACCAGTACTGCCTTCGTGTTAGGCTGCAGCGCGTCTGCTAATGCCCCTTTGAGGAATGGTTCTTGCTTGGCGTTCGGAGCATAAAGGGAGCCCACGACCATTTCCAACCCACCGATACGGATGGTGTGGGCTAGGAATCTCCCCTTAATTTCAGCCACCCTGTCCCCAACTGTCCCCTTAAAGTGACGTGCCACTTGTAAGGCCACCCCCGCTTTCTTCTCTAGGGTTGAGGAGTAGTGTTGGAGCGGGAAGGCCCTTGAGCGCATTCTGTGCCAGTCCTTGGAGAGCAAGTGAGTTTCTTGGAGCAGGCAAATTTCCGCTCCTGAGTTTTCTAAGAAGGACAGGACAGCCCTGCGTTTAACGGGGTTGTTAAGCCCCTTTACATTCAAGGTGAGAATCTTCAGTGCAGAGCTAGCCATGCATGGGAGTTGTGTGGGTCGCGCAGCGTCCTCAGCCTGCCAGGGGTCTGCTAGCTCCCCGTGTCGGCCCGTCCTGACTCTAATGTACCACACCGGGAGGGTCCTGATTTCCCTCTCCCCACCCGTCCCTGATCCCAACTTCCCCAACTTTCTCCCCCCAACCCTCTCCCTCCCCAACTCCCATCCCCTCCCCGCAACCCCCCCCCTGAACTACCCTCCAAAACAACTCCCATAGTCTCGGGCCTATCGGGACAGAGTCCAGGTCCGTAGATTGTCACAGAAAGTGAGGGCATGGTGGCGGCCGACTCTTCGGCCCCTGACCCCTCCCCTCCAATGACGGAGGCTAATGAGGACAAGCCCCTGTGTCTGGCACCTCACTCTTTAGCGGTAGTATTGTCTGCCACCTCTTGCACCGCCGCTTCTCGTTCCTGGGCGGCCAGGAGAGGGTCCGGCCTCTGGAAGGATTTAGGAAAACGTTGTCTCTGCA
Organism: Lissotriton vulgaris; assembly: GCF_964263255.1. Taxonomy (NCBI): domain Eukaryota; kingdom Metazoa; phylum Chordata; class Amphibia; order Caudata; family Salamandridae; genus Lissotriton; species Lissotriton vulgaris. The sequence goes on from NC_141691.1 coordinate 1,110,157,255, forward strand.
CTGTCTGCCAGCTGTCCCTGGACCGCTGGCTTGCTCCGTCCGCAGATCCGTGCTGGGGGGTCCCACTTGTGACCAAGTCCTCCGGTGGGTCAATTTCTAGCACGGCACATGTGTCCTGAAGGGATCGAAGCTGGTGTAGTGATCCCTTCCACTTGAAGATGAGACGGAATGGGTGGCCCCAGGTGTAGGGCACGCCTTTGTCTCTCAGGAAGTCAGTTGCCACCTTGAAGGAGCGTCTTTTTTGCAAGGTGATGGCAGAGAGATCTTGAAAAAGGGCCACCTGGTCCCCTCCGAAGATGATCGGCTGTCGCACTCGGGCCTCTCTCAAGAGAAGGAAGTCTGGGAGAAAGGCCAGTATATCCGGAGGGGGGGCCTGCTTCCGGCGCGCTGGGCCGACTCTGTGAGCGCGGTCAATTCGGATTTCAAATTCGCTTGGTTCCCCAAGGATCTCCCGGAAAAGGTCCTGTAGGTACGTTGTGATGCTGTTCCCTTCCGATTTCGATGGAACTCCTCGGACCCTGATGTTGTTCTGCCGGGAACGGTTCTCAAGATCCTCCGAATGGGCCTGGAGATCCACTTGCTGGTCCTGCAGGCGGATAATTTCCTGTTGAAGCCGTTCCACTTCCATGCTGCGGGTCTGATCTGCCTCCTCCACCGCTGCCACACGCTCTCCCAAGCCATCCACGTCCCCGCGTAGTTCCTTCTGCTCCCCCGCAAGCTCTTGCTTTAAGGTTTGAAAGTCATCTCTCAGGGTGTTGAAGAGGGAGGCCAGGAAGGCCTTCGTGATGGGTGCAGAGTCGTCGTCCGTGCTCAAGGCGGCAACCGGTGTCTTGGGGGGCGACTGCGCCGAGGCTTTCTCCATCTTCACGGCGTTTTTGTGGAGCAAGTCCGTTATGGTATGGTTGCCTTTGTGTCCCGCGTTGGCCATGGTGGTGACTAGTCCGGGGCAGCGGAGGAGAGGGAGCCGATTCCGTAATCTGTGTCGGGTTTCGAGGCTCGGGGGTCCGGGGTCTTTGCTCCTTTGCTGCGAAGAGCTGCAGGCAACCCTGGTCCAACGGCGTCGTCTGTCCCAGGGGGGCACACTCAATGTGGGTCTCTGACGCATGCACCGGGCCTTGGAGGTCGCTGCGCAGTCCGGGGGGGAGCAATCCTCACATTGTCCAGAACGGAGAGCCCCCTTGTCGGCCGTCGGGCCTCGGGGCCCCTCCGGGCGGTATGTGTACAGATCCGATGTAGGTTTTAGCACTCCTCGCCGTCTCCCCCGCCGACCCCCGGGGTCAGCGTCCGCAGTACGAGAACCCGCCACGCTGGGCTCAACCCTTGCGGGCCTCAGAGGGGGGCTCCCCGGTGAACACGGCCAGCGGGGCTGTCTTATCGATCTCGGCTCCCTCACGCACCTCCGTTGAGCTGTTGTGCCTTCCCCGCTCTATCCTATTGGGGCTGCTGTCCGTAGGGGCTCGCGTGGGTTGCCCGGTGAGTGCTCGAAGTGTCGCTCCGGGACCAGGCCCGAAGCCGGGGAGCCAGGTGTCGTGGCCGCCTGTCCCTCCCGATCACTGCCGCGGCCCAGCGAGGCCGCGTCCTTGAAGCTCGGCGCTACCCCCACTCAGTTGCTGTCCCGGGGGCTATCGCCGGTGGTGTGGTAAGTCCAGCTGCTGCGGCCAAAGTGTAATGCCCTGCGCGCGTCCGGGGGCCTCCTGATCGGGCCCGGCCTTCCTCCTTGCTCCTTCGCCGTCTCGCTGTGCCTCCCTCTGCACCTTACCGGAGGAACCGCCCATCTCGGGGGGGGGGTCTCTTCCAGCGTCTCCGTCGTCGGGCCGCGCCTCTCGGCGAGCGCTCGTTTTTTTGCTCCGGGCCCTGGACTAGGCCCGAAGCCGGGGCTCGTGGTTGTAGCTCTGCTGGGCCGCACCCCAGTCGCCCGGCTCAGCCCTTGCTCGGCCTCAGGTCCAGGGGCCGTCACCGATCCTTCGCCGCTCCGCACCGCCAGTCCTCATGTGGCTCGCCTCTGTGTCCGCCTGAGCCAGGGGAGCACCGCAGGCACCGGACTCCCTCCGCTACCCTTTCGCAGCCTCGCACCGCCAGAGGCCGAATCTCGGCCGCGCCGTTCTCCGCTGACTGCGCCCACCAAAGTGACACCTCTGCGGCACCGGGTGTTCAGCTGGCTTTGTGGCGTCGATCAGCCGGGGAAAAGGGGGAAATTACCCGCTATTAAATAGAAATTAGGGGCTTAAGGCCGGGGAGCCTCAGAGAACGCATCCAGTCAGGCCGCCATCATAGCCACGCCCCCCACCATCTTAGCCACGCCCCCCTCTCAGTAGCGTTTTAAGACAGAATACGCAATGATCCCTGTACTCAAAACCCAAGATTTCACAGGCTGCCCTCGCTATACATTCACCACTTTTACACGTATAAGTCCCTAAATTTGTAACATATGATGATGTCACCACTTTGAAACAGACTATGTGATGTGCGGCTTCACTTGACAAACTTCCTCTGCCTGCAGACAGAGTGACCAGCTTCCCACACTATCCAGAAGCCTTTACCAGACTACATATAACGCAATACAAACTCAACAGATGTTAGTCCAAAAATTCTGTACATCACGATTCTATATATTCTATTCTACACATCATATATCCTACTTAACCTATAGCAACCAATGCTCTGCTACCAAGTATTACTGGTGCAGCGCGGCTCCAAAAATTCTTCATAAAACCATCACCGTACCCCACGGAGCTACCCACTATTTTCTTACAACTGGGCCCATCATTCTTACCTTGCAATCATTCACACTTTTACTCTGCTCTGAGGATTCAGTAATAATCTAAAAGAGGAGTCGCGGTGCTATAGCGGAGTGCCTAAACTAAACTTTATACATTATTTACAACTGCAGTTTTATTTCTAATACCATGGTTTCTGTAAGAAGTTTTAGAAACACCCCACTATTCATTTATTTTATTTGATCTGCTAGTAAAGTTAACTATGGACAACCAGACCAGCTTAATTCTCCATTTATTTAATTTTTATTTAGAGATTTAATCTCATAGCATGATCTATACGTTTTACTAAAATGAAAATAATTCAGTTTTGCAATAAATCCTGAGAGAAAAGTTAAAGTTCAATAACATTAATTTATTAGCATGACCGCTTTAAAGAAAAATAAAAGGCATATTACCCAAACAGAAGCGAAGACATCAGCGTAGAATGCAATGGTTCCAAAATGAAAACCTCTTTGTCTTTCTCTCTCAGGACTTCGCACCCATTCAAAAGCTAAGGCCGAGAAAAATGTCAAAGTCCCTGCGCCATAGGAAAATTGTGCTGACCGACAGCATCTCGGGGTGCAAAGATCAAGTCAAAAAGCGAGCTCCCTTCAATGTCCCAAATGTCCTCTTTTATACCCTTTGTCACTAATTTATCTATCTAAATTCGTAACTTAAGTTCTAGAATGTCCGTGATTGGTCAATTTAGAGTCGGATTAGCATCACCTTATCGTCATTCATTATAATTTTGTGCATAGTCATCTTCACATTGCGGCAAACTGTGGTGTTATTGTTCAAACTTTAACTTCCTTCGAAGTGTCCTTTAAATTGTTATTTGTAGGATTTTTCCCACAAACCAAATGCTGACTTATCTGTCTTTTGGCTTAGGCCTCACAAAATGGCCACGCTGTCCTTGACCCATACTGTTCAGTCATAGGCAGCTCGCATCTCCGATCTGGCGTCTGCGCACTTCTATCGCCCTCTCGGAATTTCAGTCAGTGTCCATCTTTCTTTTACTCGCATAGGCTCAATTTAGGAACTATTACGAAAACAAACACAAATAAGTATAAATTTATGAAATTAAGCCCTTTCTGTTTACCTCCTCCTTTTCTGTTGATAACCCGGTTAGTATTCACCTAGCTTTAAGCAACATATATGCGTAGTTTGACTTACCAATATTCATGATATATGCCACAAATAAACGGACAAAAGCACATCCATGCAATTCTCAATTAGATTATAATAAATGCGTGCTCTGTATGACACAATATACAACAAATTAGTAAATGATGCTTTGCAAATCCATGCAAATTAGTATCCCGCGTGTATTTGTCTGTGTGCATTTTACTCTATGTTGGTTAATTTCAAAACCACACATTTAGTACTTATTACTGTTATGGAAAGTTAATCTTACAAGGGGTGTACAAAAAATGTTGTTTTCCTCCTTGCTCCATCAGCCCCTAAAAAGGCACATTTCCACACCTGTTTGTGGCCAATATTGTGTCTTAGCAGGGGTTAATTGGAATTCATGTTTCCAGTCTAATGTAAGGAGAGACAATATTGTTAGTATCCATTTATACACATATTGGTCTGCTTGTGGTGGGGTGTGGTTTGGTAGTAACTTATTGAGGAGAGAGACTTTGAGTTGTCTTTAAAACACTTGTAGGGAGGACGGAGTCCGAATTTGCAGGGAATTTGAGTTCTATCCAGAAAAGAACTCGTTCAAGGTGCATTTATTCACTAAAGCTTGGAATTTCAAGTTGGAATGTGTTTGTGATTCTTAGCTGTTGTGGTTCTCCACAGTGCTTCTGTTTCTTGGCTAGGTAATGCAATTGACCATAGTGAATGAGTTTGTGTACTAGACAGGCAAATATAAACATGGATCTCCCTTTAACAAACAGTCAGTTTAAGGAAGACAAGATCAGGGTACAGTGGTAAAATAAGTTTGCTACTGAGGCCAAATGAGCAGGAGCAGGAATTGGGGCTTTCATTGGGGCAATGTGTATTTGTTGATCCAGGCAAAATTGTCATCCTAATAGTCCAATCTTTAAAAAAAAAAATATATATATATACATTTATTTTTATTGTAAACAAATCGACATTACATATCTTGCACGACAAGAGCGAGAATCATAAATCATAGTCCAATCCTTTTTTTTTTAACTCTTTTTATTGAAAATGAAAAACAAACAAGGTAATAACACATTACAATAGGATATCGGTCCAAGTAAGAAGGAGGAATAAAAATATCATACAATAAGGTGCTCAAGTCAAATTAGGGGATGGGAGCAGGGGAGTGACAAATACAAAGTCAATTATTTCTCTTACACTACGAGGAATGGCAGGTCAGGGGGAAAGTGGAACTTCAGGGACCTCCACAAGAGGAGGAGTGCAAATGTCTCCACGGTAAGTATTCCAATGACCCCACACCTTACCCCATTTCCTGGGTCTTCCCCGTGCTACATAGACCGTTTTCTCCCTGAACATGCACCAGTCCATGTTTTCCATCCAGGCCTCAACCGTGGGAGATCTAGGAGAACCCCACAGCTGTGCTATATCCCTTTTTGCTACCATATTTCCTAGGGTTGCCCACTGCGTCTGTGCGACATTATAGTCATTTGGTTCCCAGACATTCAGGAGACAACGTCTGGCCTCAGGCAACAGTACAACACCAGTAGCCTCCCTCATCTTATTGTGTATCCCAAGCCAAAAAGCAGCTACTGCAGGACATTCCCAAATTATATGTAGAAACGTCCCAAGCAGCCCACACCACGTTTACAGAGACCATCATCTGAAGAACCCATTTTAATCAAGCGTGGGCCAGTCACATAGACTTTATGCAGGATCTTCAGTTGCACAAACTGGAAATGGGCGGGAATCGCGACCTCCTTGGGAGAAGAGATAGCGGACTGCCAATTCTCATCGTCTAATTCAAGACCGTCATCATCCTGGGAGGACACCAACAGGTCAGTCCTACCATTAATCAGCTTTTTATAAATCAAAGAGATAGTACTATCTGGCACATGGCCATCCAATATCCTATCCTCAAGTGGAGAAGACTCCGGAATATCTGCACTCTCAGGAAAAACCAAAGTCAAGGCATGATGGACCTGAGCATATCGAAAATATTCCCTGTCACTCAGGTTGTACTCAGCCTTCAATTCCTCAAAAGTCTTAAACTTGCCTTTCACCCAGAGGTTACCAACAGTACTAATACCGATCATATCCCATTTTTCAAATCCTTTAGTTTTCCACAAGTTACCCAGCTTCTCGGAAGCCAAAAGCGGGGTCGCACGGGTCAGTCGATCCCTCTATCCCATCGCATTGTTAGCACAGTGCCAAGCACGAGCAGCGATCTTTGTGGGCCCGGAAAGTTTCCCTCTACCCAAACTAGAATAAAGCGCTCTATAGTAATCACCCCCCCCCCCGGCAACTGCCACCTGTCCATGGCAAAAGCTGGGTTCAATCCGGGGCCATACATACCATGATTAATGGCCCCAAACTGAGACGCCCAATAATACCGCTTGATATCAGGGAGAGCGATGCCACCGTCATACCATGAAAGTGTCAACTTGGCGAGGGCGATACGCGAACGCCCGTCCTAGACCAACTTCCTCTGAAGACCCTCGATGGTACGAAAATAACTCGCAGGAATTACATCAAAGGTGTTCTGAAGAGCATACAAAAATCTCGGTAGTGACATCATCTTAAAGAGCGCAGCACGGCCGAGCGGCGAGAGCGGTAGCTTACGCCAGCGCACCACGTCCGACTTCAGCCGGGTTAGCGGTGGGAGCAAATTCTGTTCATATCGGGCAGCCGGGTTTAACGATACATAGACCCCGAGATACTTAAAACCTGTCTGTGTGACCTGGATGGAACGATCACGCGGCAGAAGACGGACATCTCCCGATAGGAGGTATAAATAAGACTTAGTCCAGTTAATGACCAGTCCTGAGTTCTTCCCAAAGGAGGTGAGGACATCGAACAAAACGATTAATGACTTCCGGGGTGAAGTCAGGTACAACAATATATCGTCCGCGTAAAGCGAAATACGATCCTCGAGGTCAGGGGCCCACCAGATACCTTTCATCGACGGTTCCCATCTAATCCATGCAGCAAGGGGCTCAAGAGTAAGAGCAAATAAGAGCGGAGATAATGGACAACCCTGTCTCGTGCCCCTTCCAAGAACGAAGGGCTCTGAAACCCGACCATTCACCACCACTTGCGCCAACGGTTCCTCATGCAGGAGCCTGACCCAGCCAATGAAGCCAGGACCAAAACCAAACTTGGCAAGTACAGCCCACAAATACGGCCACTCCACCGTATCAAAAACCCCTGTGGCTTCCAAGGAGGCCAAGATGGCCGGCTCACACAATGACGAAGTCCTCACGAGAACACCATGTAAACGTCGCAAATTAAGGGCCGTATTCCGATGTGGAATGAAACCGGACTGGTCTGGATGAATCAAGTCGCCAATTACCTTTACCTTTACCAATTACCCTGCGCTACCTTAGGAGAGGAGCAACGGTGGGGTAGGAGTAGAAACAGGAAGCAGGAGCAAAAGAGATAACCGGCAATACAAAGGCGAGAAAGGGCAGCATTAGGGGACAATTGTGCACACGCGAGCGCTGCTGCCGTTAGAGGCGGCCGCTGAGTAAGAGCCGGGGGGGTGGCCGGAAGTCAGCCCGCCTAGGTCCGGGGGAGAGGGTAGTTGCTCATACATAAGCAACAGAAGCCTTCCAGTGCAATAAAGTTCCCTTGTACCCTCGGTTACGCAGTAAAGAAGAATTTGGAGATCAAATGGCCTTAGGGAAGACAAAAACACGTAAGGCCCTGAAAAACCCTAAAAAAGCAGGAAACAAATCCGGAATGGTGGATGTGACCAATGTATCAAAAAGTCTGGAGAACACAAACAAAGACATGGCAACACCAACCGGCAGCAGAGCAATGACTAATGGAGTAACCTCATCCCCGAGTTCAACTCCTTTGCCAGCACCCGCATCCTCAAAGTCAGCTGGCGCAAATGGGGGGTCGGCGGTATCAAAAACCATTAAGGATTTTATCTGGAAACATTTTAAAGGGAAAGAGTCAGTATGTAAGGAGACAAGTGTATTAGAGACCCCACAAATCACCGAAGACTCGGCAGAATCTAGCGTGGAACCCCTGAACCAGTCAGACTTCAACATTGCTGAGATTCCATTGGAACCTCGACTGTCTTCCTCACCAAGGATGTGGCAGTCTCTATTCACCCAGGTCACAGGAGCAGAGGTGGTGAACGAGGATAAAATAGACAGAAGTAACCACTTGGGTGAAGAGAACTCTGCTGAGCGGGAAAATAGTTTCAATGGACTAAAGAGCCCAACTACTATTGGTCTAAATGCTACAAATGTGCCCTTATGCAATCTGGAGGTGACTGGATCTACCAGCTTATCCATGCTTGAGGTTATGTTAATGCTCCAAAAGACCTTGCAGGGCATTTTAGAAGTTTCAGTCCTAAATAACGACATTATAAAAAGACAAGGTGACCAATACAAGGTTATGATCGGTGAATTGGTACAGATCAAAAACTTGATGCCCGCCTTAGTAAGACCAGTAGAAGACCAGGAAGAGACTATAGTGGATAGTGGGGAGGTAGCGAGAAGGGAGAGTAGTCATTCAGAGGATGCACCCACAGAATATATATCCTATCGCCCAATGATAATAAAAAGGTATGGGGGAAAGAGTTATAGAAAGCAAAGAACAACAAAGCAAAGGAGGGGAAAAAAGGCCCCAGATAACTGCAACCCCGGAAAGCATCAGGAGTTAGGGAGGGGGGCCTCTCCAGTCCAGAAGATAAAGGATAAGAAACTAAGGCAAGGAATTAAGAAACTAAACTTTGCTGAAACAGGAGCAAGTAGCACTAGTTCAGATGATCCAAGCAGGAGGATAATAAGGAACAGATTGGGAAAGGGTGAAAAGGCTACCAGGAGGACCCAACCTGAGGCAAAGGAGAGTGTAGCAGTAGGTTGGGGGATGGACACGCCAGTAGATGGGGGACCTACAAACCTAAGCCAGATAAAGGGGGTTAGAGTCAGAGACAAAGAAGAAGTAAGCAGGCATAATAGGGGAGAGATGTCGGATGGAATATTACAACACCGACAGCCAGAACTCCCTACAGATAACTGGGTGTTCGTAGAGCCATTAGGACAGGAAAAGGGGGGGAAAAGAAAAAGGAAATTAAACCCTTTAAATCGTTCACAGCTCCTAACATCTTTTGCAATGTGTCCCAGCCTAAGATATGTCAGTACTGCAGATTTAAAGGAAGTTGGGTTCATGGCAAATAGTAAGGGGGAGGAAATAACCAAGGTTCTACTCCACTCAGCCCTAATAAAAGATGCAATAGAAAAGGCAGAGTCTGAGATGCTTTGGGAAGGAATCAGAATAGTAAAAAGGGAAGAGGTGTTACTGAATAAGACAGGGAACTCTTTCCTTAGGAACCATGCAGCACTAGATGAAAGACAAATAAAGATGATTAGCCTGGGGAGAGGCAAGAAAGATGCCCTTGAAGTTACGATAAAACCAAAAGATCAGAGGTGGGACGTGGAAGATGTCCTTGCTGGGAATAGATATAGAGATCTGGCCTACATGAATGGTGAGGAAGACAGCTATATGAGTAACATTGATTAGGAAGAAGGGTCGTTGCACAGCCTTGCCATTCTGTCCTGGAATGTAAATGGATACAACAGAATAAAGTCACAGGAAGATTTCAAAAACATCTTGAAGAAAATTGATATTGTATGCCTCCAGGAAACTTGGCTGTGCGACGAAACCCTTGTTACGGAAGGCTTCACTCGCCACGTAAAACCAGCAAAAAAGAACCAATCAGGTAGACCCTCCGGTGGCCAGATGACGCTGATCTCAACAAGGATAGCCAAAGATTTGGAACCCCTCAAACTCAAGTGCAAGTGGGCGTTGGGTAGTAGAGTGTGTACCGTAAACAATATGCTGGGGGGTGAAAACTTATGCATTATAAATGTGTACATTCAGAAAGGGAAATCAAACGAATATAAGACTGATCTAGAATGTTTAAAATCAGACCTGGAGTACCTATGTGATTGCTATCCAAGAGATGTGCTAATGATATTGGGGGACTTCAATCATAGATTAAATCCTACTAAAACGGACCCATGGTTGAGGGATATGCTGGGAGTATATAAAATAGAGCTCGCACTTTTTCCCCGTTGTGAGATTTCAAATCAAGACGATGAGCTTGGGCAATTGCTGGGGGCCATAGGGATGGTATGCGTAAATGGAAGGAAGGATGCAGACCGGCCCGCGAATCGTACCTTTAAGATAGGACAACAAATGTGCCCAATAGATTATGCATTCATTTAGGCGTGGAACTTCTATCTAATTAAACAATTTGAAATCCTTAGGCTTGAGGGTAGTGATCACTACCCTCTACAGGTAGAACTCCAGGTACGCAGTTCCCCTCATAGACAAAAAGTGCTTCCAGTAGAGGTGGAATACCCTAAAAGACTAACCACGAGAATTACCGATGAATATATAAAAAAACTGAGTGCACACCAGTTGTCCGTGAATTTAGATAGCCTAGCACCAGTGGTGGGCATAATATGGTATGAGGACACAATAAGGGATATGGTGGAATGCCTCAGGATAAAAATAAAACACGGTAACCGTAAAGTAGCAAATAATGTGAAACCATACCCCAGTAGCAGCTCTCATTGGTTCGATGATGAATGTCGGAAGGCCAAGGCCAGCATCAGAAAACAGGAGAGACACCTAAGAGCATATTATAGTGATGAAGCGGTAATAGAACTTAAGAAACTAAACATAAAATATAAGGTCACTATTAGAGATAAAAAAAGGACATTTAAGGACAAATGTTGGGGGAATTTACTTGAGACAATTGAAGAAAAGAATGTGAGAGGCTTTTGGAAGTTAATTCAGGAATGCACGGGTAAAGCCTCAGGAACCCTACACTGCTCGGTGCCAGAGGTCAAGTGGGTGACATATCTGAAAGAAATCTATGGTACATGGCCAGACAGGGAGGGGACAACGACCAAGGATTGGCCTAGAATAAGGGAAGAAATTAAAGCACACTTCTCCCCAGATGCCATTAGAGGTATAATAAAAAGACTAAATCTAACACGTGCTGCTGGACCTGATAATCTACCTGCAACTATAATAAAAACGAATATAGATTGGTGGGCGGAGTTTTTCTCTAATATGTTTCAAGAGATCCTAAATTCAGGCAAGTTCCCAGATAATTGGAAAGGGGCAATTGTCAGGCCAATACATAAGAAAGGTGATGTAAACTCCCCCAAAAATTATCGGCTAATAAACTTATTGGATATAGGCGAAAAGGTGTTTTCAAAAGTAATTTTGGGTATACTAAAGGACTGGGTGGACAACAAACAAATAGTACCGCCAGAACAAGGAGGATTCAAAGAAGGCCACTCAACTGTTGACCACTGTTTTGCCCTTTGGTCCATTGCACGGAAGTCGATCGATCAGGGGGGAAAATTATTCGCCTGTTTCGTGGATTTCCGTGCAGCTTTCGACCTGGTGGACCGGGATCAGCTGTGGTCATCATTGGTTGGTTATGAAATACAGGGTGACCTGCTAGCACTAATCCAAGAACTGCATACAGAAAACTGGGCACAGATAATCCTGGATAAGGAGGGAGGATTGACGAAGAGAATCCCAATTGGGAACGGATTAAGGCAGGGTTGTGTACTTGCCCCCCTATTATTCTCCCTGTTCTTAGCAGACCTGCCTCAAAAGTTGAGAGAGGTTAGAGGGGCTAACCCAAAACTGGGAGGAAACCAGATATCATGCCTTCTCTATGCAGATGATTTGGTAATCATGGATCAGACGGAAATTGGGCTCCAAAGAAAATTAAATCGATTCAAAGAATACTGTACTACCAAAAAACTAGTAGTAAATATGGAGAAAACAAAAATTGTCTGTTTTGGCAGGAAGAAAACAAAGTTCTCTTGGTACCTGGGCACAGTATTGCTCGAGAGGGTAGCGGACTATAGATATCTGGGAATGTGGTTCTCTGGTACCCTGAAATGGCATACTCATGTACAAGCACTAAAAATGAGGGCATTGGCCTCTGTGAAAGGTTTAAAAAGATTTAACAATACATACGGAGAAATGTCAGACAGACCGGTCCTGAAAGCCTATCAAGCAATGGTGCCCCCTCAATTCTTGTATGGAGCCGAAGTTATTTACTTAAGCTGTAAGACCTCCTGGGATAGAGAGGAGGGAAATATATTAAAAAGCCTATTTGGACTGCCCAAATCTTCTATGGTACAGGCGGCCAGACTTGAGTTGGGAATTACCTCATGGGCGATAACCACCTGTATGGCCCTTGTACGATTCTGGCAGCGATTGGGAACTGATGAGCTCCTCAAAATCTCTCAGTGGGCCAAAGAGGAAGTTACAAAGAGCGACCTACCCTGGGCAAAAGAGGCTAGAACATCAATAAGGAATGCATACAGGGTGCTCGATCTGAAGGTCTGCCCGCTACAAGATCATATAATAATAGGTAAGAGAGAACTAAGGCTCCAAGGCACCGAGATGTCCCGCACCTATGACCGGGAGTACCTCTCACAAAAAAGCTCGGTAGCCCACATGACATCTGCCTGGGAGCTTGACCAGCACTTCCCATATGTAGACCGGCTACCAAGTCATAACTTAAGGCGAGAAGTCCTAAAAATGAGAATCGGAATAAACCCATGTTACGCGAATAATGGAGCCCGAAATCAAATGATAAGTTGTAACGGGTTCTGCACTTGCACTTTAGGCACTACCTGTAATATTATACACATTTTATTAGATTGTATGTGGTTTTTAGATTTGCGGAAGGAGATTTTATGTCCTATTTTTAAAAATTACAGTATTACAAATAGGATGCAAGCCGTAAAATTGTTGATGGAAATGGAGAACTTAGACATAGCCTGTGCCTTGGGGAAATATATGAAAAAAGTTAAGGCATTCCTCAGTTGCACAGAGTAAGATCTAATAATATAGGTCCCTGACATCAAATAATGTGAAACAAGTAGTGTTTAAAATAGTGCTGTATGATTAAGAAGTTGATGTATAGATGTGAATTAAGTGTTTTTTAAATTAATTGTGATAACATTTCGATTTTAAAAATGATAGTTATGTATATGTATATTAAGATGTAATATGTTTATCGATACCGCCGTGCTAGGTATTTTCTGTTGCTTTTACTTTTCCTGTTTAGTAAGATATGATGCAAATTGTACTTTTATGGTTGTAACAAACCAAATAAAGTTTGTTTTGACTGACTGACTGACAATTACCTTTATTACTCGATTAGCCGATAGCTTAGCAAGGATCTTGGGTTCCGCATTAAGGAGTGATATAGGCCTATAGGAGGCACAGCGGTCCCTTGGTTTCCCTTCCTTATGAATCACCACGATGGTCGCTAGACGCTGATCACGGGGAAGAGAGCCACCATCTCGCGATTCCAGAAACATGTCACGAAGATATGGCGCGATTTTATCGGGGCGCAGTTTATAATGTTCAATGGGGAGACCATTAGGTCCCATCGCCTTACCCGAACGAATAGAGCGAATAGCAAGAGCTACCTCGTCCGCAGTTATTTCGGCATCTAGCAACTCTCTATCAGAATCAGATACGCTGGGCAATGCAATGTCGAGCAACAATAAATGGGAGTATTCTTCCGGCCTATCAGATACGGGCGAATACACTTCTTGGAAATGTTCCGCAAAACTCTGGACAATCTCCTCGGGTTCAGTCACACGCGGACCATTTACTTTCTCTATCACAGAAACCACACGACTGGCCCTCTCTTTTTTATCTAACCATGCTATCAGCTTGCCAGCTTTATCCCCAACATCGTACAATCGACCCTGCTGCTCCCTACCCATAACTTTTGCGGCATCAGTAACCAGCGCCCTATAGTCAATTTGCTTAAGACACATAACATGTATCTTTTCACGGGTGACTCCCAATTCCAAATCACGCTCCAGTTCGGAGATCTCTGTCTCGAGCCTAACCACCTCCTCGCGGCTACTCTTCTTCGATCCAGCAATCAATGACCTCGGATAACCGTCTTAAAGGCCTCCCAGAGCGATACTGCAGAGGAGACCGATCCCAAATTCTCAACAAAATACTGGTCAAGAAATTTGACCAACTCCGAGCGGGTATTAGGGTTACGGAGATACCACGGATTAATCGGGGCTACCCGTCCCTCCGACCCTATATTCACGTCTATCCGAATCCACAATGGAGAGTGGTCAGATATTCCCAGTGCCAGATGTCGTACTTCAGTTATGGAGGGGGCATGTGCAGCTGGTATTAAAAGGTAGTCAATCCTGGAAAGGCTACCATGTGCACCCGAGTGGAAAGTGTATTGATTCTGAGCTGGGTGTAACAATCTCCAACAGTCCACTAACCCAAATGTGTCAATAAAACCACTAAGCCAGTTCTGTGACCCAGTAAGGGCGGGTGCCGATCTTCCCTGCCAGAGACGACCGAGTTGAAGTCTCCGCCCATGACCAGAATTCCCTCAGGGAGTCCCAACACCAATCGCCCCAGGTCAGCAAAAGTTGTCGACTGTAGTCCCGGGGGGACGTAAACTGAGATCAAGGATATGGTTCTACCCTCCCACCATCCAGTAAGGGCTACGTAACGCCCCCTATCATCCAGGTCTGTTGCATCTATTTTTAGGGGGAGGGATTTCCTAACTAGGATACCCACCCCTCGGGATCCAGAGGTGAACCCCGCATGGGCAACCATGTGCTATCCCCTCCGGTTCATGGCACGACAAGTGTTACCGATCAAATGCGTTTCTTCCACATCTACCACATCAGGAGACAGTCTTTTCAACAATTGTAACACAATGGAACCCCTCCCACTGGCCACTCCAGATGGGAAATTTCTCAACCCCAGCCACCCAGGTACGCAATATGGGGGTCATTGTGGATAGCTCCCTCTCCATGAAACAACAGGCCAGCAAAGTCGTCGGCCTTTGTTTTACCATTATTAAGTGGCTGAGGAAAATCCTTTGGATGTTGCCCATCTCCACCCAAAAAACCGTAGTCAATGCCCTCATTACATCTCGGCTTGACTATGGTAACATACTGTACCTTGGCTCTAATAAAGCCGTAGTTCGGCGGCTGCAGCTTGTCCAGAACTCAGCTGTCAGGCTGCTGTGTAGAATTCCCAAAACTACCAGGGTCTCGAACTACCGACGTGAGCTGCATTGTCTCAGGGTAGAAAACCGAATTAGATTTAAAGCCCTGAACTATATGTTCAGAAAAAAAGCAGGTACTGCACCCAAATACCTACTAACACTTGCCCATCCTCACACTCCCAACTGCAACCTACGGTCGCAATCAGCAGCTAACTTTTGTGTGCCTAGGTTCAAACCAGCAAGAATGGGAGGCAGATCCTTTGCTCATCTAGGACCAACTCTTTGGAACGCACTCCCTCCCTATATTCGCAAGGAGGAAAACCATGCTAGATTCAGAAAGAACATCAAAACCTGGTTGTTCGAGCAATAACATGAATGACCCTGCAATCCCTTTCTGTGCTGTGTCTCGGCGCCGGGAAATCCTTTTTGGGTAGCTTTTGCGCCTTACAAGTTTAAAAAATAAAATAAAATAAATAACCCCTCATTTTATCTTATCCCCCAACCCATTCACATTCCAGCTCAGTAGTCTCAATCCCCTACCCCCCATTCCAAAAGTGAAAACAGATCCACCTCCCCTCGGAAATCAACATCCAAATCAAATGATAAAACAATACGTTGCCTTGCATTGAACCAAAACACACCCACTGAAACATCCCCTACCCTCGAACCAAAAACCTGTTACAACTCCCACCACCCTGCATCCCTGGGCGAAACTAAATAACCACCCCAACTTGCAGTGTGCCTGTCGCCCTTATATCAAACAAGTCTACAAAAAGAAACCCCCTAGGAGGAAGAGAGTCAACCCATTGCCTCGCCACTCCCAGGCATGACACATTAAAGCCTACAGTCAAAGTCATCAAACCATTGCAGAGTTCTCAGTAAAGTTCAGGGGCCGGATACCATGTTCCTATTCCTGCTCCATCGGGCCGCCTTCCGCTCCTCCAGAATGTTCCTCCCGGCCACGTTGATGTGACAAAGTGTCTAGCCATTCTCCCGCATTCTCCGGACGATCAAAAAAATATGTACGTTCCTTGAATTCTACACGCAGTCTAGCTGGGAATAACATTGCGTATTTTAGTTCCATGTCTCTCAATCGTCCTTTGATGCCCAGAAATCCAAGTCTTTGTTTTTGGACTGCCTGTGTAAAATCCGGGTAGAAACTTATAGTGGTATTTTCATATTTTGTGGGTCCATTCAGCCGTGAGGCCTGCAGGATAGCATCTCGATCCCGGAAATTAAAGATTCTGGCGATGAGAGGTCTCGGCGGGGCACCCACCTTCGGTTTACCGCCCGGTACTCTGTGAGCTCGTTCAACTGCGAAGAACTTGCTCAGACCCCTGGGAGCGAGGTGTTTAGTAATAAGATCTTCCACAAACAGATCAGCTGTCGGATCTTCTGACTTTTCCGGGACTCTAATAATGCGTACGTTGTTACGCCGGGCCCTACCTTCAAAGTCCTCCAACCGGCGCGCAAAAAGATCATTCAAGGTCCGCAGATTGCGGACCTCCATCTGCAAGTCGGACACATCGCCCGTTAGGCTGGAAGTTTTTAGATCTAAAGATTTGACCTTTTCATTAGTTTTTGATAAATCCATGTGGATCAAATTCACATCGATCGAAACGGTGTCCAGCTTGTGGGCGAGAGTTTCAAATTGCTGGCCGATGGGCATCTTCATACCATCAAGGGCACCCATGACGTCTTGCAAAGTCAATTCCGCCGATGAGGATAAATCCTCCTCAGCACCTTCCAGTGATCTGCTCGGTCACCAGGGGATCCTTTAGAGTGGGCATACCGATCCATATTGTTTGCTTGGTATAGGTACCCCGCCGAGTGGCCTTGGATTTTTGCTTGTCGCCATTGCAGACAAGAAGGCCTTCCACAGTAAAGTTCCTCGAGAGAAATGGCTGTGATCAAAGTATCCGCCGCAACCAGAGGACTCAATCTGTCCGGGCCCAGTATCCGATGTCAGGATATCGCCTTATGATTGTTATGTCATCAAAAAGCGTCTGTTGGTAGCAGGCTTCACTTTCAGAGAGGGTCCAACTGGAGCCATGGAAAACGAAAGTGAAAGCACAAGTCTGTGGTTCCTCAGGCCACTGTTGTCCAACTACTGCCCGGGCACCATGCCAACTCGAGCTCCGGGCATCTCCGAGGGGCAGGCCGCAATATTCAAATCACTGTTATTCCGGTTCCCGAAGTCCGTTTCAAATTTGGACAACGGTGTCCGCCTCAGTCATGGCTCATCTTCAATAGCCTGTCAATGTAAACAGGATAATTTTCAGGATAGATGCGGGAGGTTGCGAGGGTCTCGGGAGCCCTGTGCTCACGCGGCCATCATGGTTGCGCACGAAGCTCCTCCACCCATAGTCCAATCTTGATAGCACTGTAGCACTGAAGCCTGTATCACCATTTTCAGGTTGTTAGGTAGGGTGGGGGGTAGGCAGTGTTTGATACTCCAAATGAGTTTGAGATGGTAATTTGCCAGGCTTATAGTCACATTGATATGAATTAGGAAACTTAGTTTAATGTGCAAAGTGGAGACTTTCTTGGTCTAGGGATGGAGAGCACAACTAGTGCAGTGACGGGAAGGCCCAACAATACCACATTACATATTTCTGAATATCTTTCCCTGGTGTGATGTAGGCTGTTTGCCTCCTACTCTGTTCCACGAGGTAGGCAGATTGGGGGTAATCCTTCAGATATTACTCCCATGTGGGCAGAAAGATTGTTTTTGCCCATTATTGATGGGGCAACCCCATGCCAGGTTGGGCCAGCCTTCAACCCTATTCCTTTGTTTCTTACTTATTCATTCCCTTTCGCCCATTGAAAATAATGTTGATGGGGGAGGAGCCAAGATGGCGATCGGGATGGCAGTGTAGGCTCCCGGCTCTGTGAGCTTCCGAGCCCCGCAAGACAATCCTGCCCGAGATCCTGGCATTGCATGGCAGCGGGGCGACGGTGAAAGCGCGCAGATATCGCTTGCGCAATCCCGGCGCCTCTACCGGCCCCACAGACGGAGATATTTACGGAATTGACTGATGGCCTCAGACGACCCTGAGCCGAGATCTCGCTGGTAAACATGGCCGGGCGCTGACTCCTCGGCGGCGGCCAGCTGGACCTGGGTGGAGTCGGCCCACCGGGACGCAGCAACTCCAAAGAGGCATTTATTGAGGGTGCCCTGGTTGCCACACGATGCGGCTGGAGTGCATTATCGTCGCGGAGGCTTGATGGACCTACTGCTGACTGCGGAGTGCAGAGGGTGAGCCTGTCGGCTTTGTCTTTGGTCCTGCCCGGTTTTTGCGGGGCGCTCCCGAATTTGATACTGTTGCTGAGTCGGCGAGGGGATGGCTTCCGCCGTGGATTGCTTCTCAGGCTTCTACTCTGGGGGCCCTCGGAGTTTCAGCTGTGGCCTGTCTACACCGTACTTGTCCCTGCCCTGCTTTTGTTCTCCCGACCAGTTGGAAAAGCCCGATGGGTGCCTGAATAAGATGGAGTACAACACCCTTCTTACCGAAGTGTTATGTGAGGGTGAGTGCGTGCCACCGAGTTGTTCAGTGATGGGGGAAATACAGCCTTTGCTGTCCCGCAGTGATATTCTTGTGGCTCTGAGTGACTTCTACACTGAATGGAGGGATGGCTCCCGAGCGCTTGGTGGGAAGTTAGACGACATCGCGCCCGCACTGGAGCGGTTGCGCTCGGAGGGCCCCCAGGTACGCGAGGAATTGCCCCCACCTACGTTTGAGGAGGGTACTGTGGCTCTACTCGGTTGCGGAGGGGAATGGATGATCCCGGACAGTGTGGGTGCCTGTGACAGAATGTCCACACGTCTCTATTGTGCTGAAGAATGCCTTTCCCAGCATTTGCAAGTGGTCCCATCCATTGTAGCGCCGCGGAAGACTCGGACACTGGTTCAGCTATTGTTGCCTCCTGTGACTGCTTGCTCTTTCCCCGCTGCTGTACTTCTGCTGGGGAATGCGTCCCCTGAACTGGAACTGGGAGTGTTGGTCTTCGGTGAAGGGGACTCTGTCGGTGGTCGTCGGCGTCCATTTTGTACTTGCAAGTTGCGCTTCTGCCGCGAGTGGACATTTTGTCTTCCTATGTCTGCTGCTACGGGATCTCCTCTGCAGGCACGCCACGGGGAACTTACAAGAACAGGCCAGGGCTAAGCGGTTCTCTCTAATGTTTGATGTCTGTGTGGCTGGTGGGGAAGCGGGTTGGCGAGTTCTTAAGATATACCTAATGGCGCAATACCTGATGCTTCACCCCCATTTTTACTGTGCTAAGTGATAGATGCTTTGACTGTTGCTTCTAGGGTGGAGTCTATTCCCATGGAAGGGGAGACCGGGAGCCTGTTGGGATGGCCCTCCTCCGGTATTATGTAACTTTTTTCCTTTTCCTTTCTCTTTTCTGTACCTAAATTTCGGGCTGTTGTTTTTCGGGCGACAGGCACACTGCTAGGGGTGGGGTAGGCCGTAGCCTCTGCATGCGTGCTGGGTGGGGAGTGGGGGGGGGGTTGTTTTGTCTTAGTTTCTATGGGCCTTATTTCTTCTCTTCTCTTTTCCTGGTTCCTTTCTCTTTTTTCTTTCTTCTTCTGGGTCAGTATGGTGCTTAGGTGTAGCGTTGCCTATTGTTTTTGTTGTTAGTGTTACCGCTAACCTTAGTTAGGACGCTCCATGTTCATGGGGTGGGTAATGACCAGTATGTACTGTGCACACATGTCTTTTATCCTGATAAGCGTATCTTTCAGCTGATCTTCCGATTGTAACTCTTAGTATCGTTGATGTCCTGCTGTGTCATTGCCCACTGTGTGCTTGCGGCGGATTGTATGGCGTCTGATCCTTCTTCTTTATAATTTAAAAATTAACCTAACTTCTCCTGTACTCGGCGGTCGCTTTTCCCATATGTGATAATTCGAACACTTGCTGCTTTTAAATCTCTAGGGACTGCTGAGCTGTTCTATGGTTGTTTTTTGTGCCGCAAACTGATTTCGAGGCCGGCCAGGTGGTTGTAGGCCCGTACCTGTATGCTGTTATTGCACAATAAAGGTTTCCAAAAAAAATAATAATAAATAATGTGGATGTAGCTTTATTTGAGAATTTGGTCTTTATGTCAAAAAACAATACCAATGTACCAACCAGGGCCCAAATACCACAGCTTTTAACATCCACCGGATTTTTTCAGATTTCATTTTGGGGCATTTTGTGTCACATGCGATAGTACTGGTCACTTTTTTCGAGAGAAGTATGGGTATGCTGGGTGGCATCAATAGGCAGTCCTTGTACTCTGGATCCAATGGAAGCGAAGCACTCTTCTACTCCTCACGTCATCACAACTATATACACACATCGTAATATACATGACTAATAGTAGAAGCAGGGAAAAAGGAATGGGATAAAAAGAAAAAACACACCTAAATAGGAAATATTGACCACTGCTTTCAAAATTTCAAATTGGGTCAATATGGTTTTTACAAATCTGCTTGTTTCTGGTGGCATGGAAGAGGGTGACCTTAGCACAGTGTAGTAAAGAATCACCACATCCGGTAGGTTCCTCATATGTTTTTATTAGTTAAATGATAACAGGTGCTTCCAGCTTGGCGGCTAATCTTTCACACCGTGAACGTTCTAACTCGCACTCTAAGGAGCAGTGCGGGCCATACCAAGGAGGAGGGAAGGAGAGGGGTGGGTGCGGGAGGGTCCAGCTGGAGAGGTTACAATACACCTTTCCCCCTAAGGAGAACAGAGGGAAGGAGATCCCAGGGCCCCAGGCTAGGGGAGAGAAGGAAGGGGAGAATGGAGGCAAGGACCCCAGAGAAAATGCAAAGAGAGAACAGAAAAGAGAATGGGGGGGGGGGGGGGAAACTACGCCAGGAACGAGTGCAGGTAGGACAGAGGGATGAAGAAAGGAGACAGGTTAAGGCGACCCCCCATAAACTTGCAATTAAAGAACAAAGTAGACGCTGCGACTTGACCCCCAAAACTGGAGACAGGTGGCTCTTTACGCATTACCCTGAAAGAAGGGGAAAAAATCCAACTAGGCGCCTGTCTAGTAAGATAGGAGATACTTGCACTACTAAAGTTAGTTATTTTAGCGACCCAGTTGTCCCGGGAAAAGGTAACAGCCTCCCAATACTCTTCTGAATTCGGCTACTTCCGTCATAGATGTGATGGTCACCACCGCTCACGGCGGCGGAGTTGCTGAGAGATAGGGTTGATAGTTCCACGTGGTCCCTGGCCACGCTTTATCCCTTCCACGGAGTGGGTGACTGTTTTGTTCACTAAGATGCTTTTGTACGAACTGAGAGCACACCATTTGCCCTCCTTCCTGTTCCCTTAGGCTAGTGTCACACCTATGTTTGGATTGAGTAGAGGGTTGGGAAGGGGAACTGATGCCTAATGGTACTCTGACTTAATGTCCTCAGGATCCGCTCGACAAAAATGTACTCTGCTGACATGCTCCAGTCCTCCGTTACACAGACCTCCTCACCCTGCTGGCAAGCATCGATCCCTTTAACACATTATTCCTTTATGTATATATATATATTTTTTTTTTTCTTTTTCTCGGAAGTTTCCTAGACCATATTTCACTGCTTCTGACCCTGCCCCTGTGACCGGTTTCCTTCTCATTGGTCTCCTTGTCGTTGTGTCCCTCATAATTTCTCTTGTGGAACGCCGTGCCTGTGCTTCCCTTTCTTCCACCTGCACGAGCCTCCTCGGGGACTGGACCTCCCTCCAACTTCGCCCCCGGGAACAACCTTGTGAATCTGGCCTTGTCCTTAGTAAACCCTAACGCAACTTCTTCCCAGCCTTCTGGAAGCCACCAGACTCCTCCAACCGGACCTTTAGGGTACTGGCTTGGTCCGTTATTGTGTGAATTCTCACACCCACCTTGACGATTTCCTCTTCCCAGGCTCATGTGAAGGTCAGATCTCTTATACGCTCTGAGTTGGTAAACACCCCTAGCGGCATAGCGCCACACTGTCTTAACCCTGAGACAGGTTTGTTCGGACAGTTCGTCCACTACTCTAGTGGACTGTGTTACTCCGTACGTTTCCTCCTTAACCACCTCCTTTTCTTCCAGAGTATCATGTTCCCTGTTCATTCTCACAAAGTTTTTTCTCTTCTTGTTTCCAACATCCTTTTTCTCAGACATATTCTGCTTTATTTTGCGCTTGGCCCTCGCGGTTTCTGTTTCTTTTTTGTTCCTCCGGACTTTACTTCTTCTCACTTCAAGGCCTAAGGATGGATACGTGTTGACCTTCAAATTCTCCAATCTGGTAAATGGGTTGCTTTTATTTACAGCCAACTTTACCTTGGACTCAGAACCTTTAGGATTTTTAAGTCTACTTAATTTCCTTCGTTCCATCCCTTCCTGTACTGCAACCACCTCTTCTGCATTATTCACTTTAAATGTCATACTTCTCTTCATGTAATACCACTCTGTCCCGTTTTTCTCTTTCAATATCAAGTTTCCACCTGCGTCTGCTGCTTTCACTTCATTTCCTTTGGTTAAAGACAAATCACTCTTCCATCTGTATTTGTCCATCACTGTACTTTGCGACTCTGCATCTGTGAGGGCTCCGTTAAATTCTCCACCCCTATTGATGGTAAGCCTCAGTTTTGCTTCGCTTTTGTTTCTCACCGCTACGATATCTCCCCTCTCTCGGCATATTTTTCTCCTTTGTACTTTGGCACATCTTTCTCGCTCATTTTGTACATTTGCATAATTCAAGTCCTTTTGCCGACCTTTTATTTCTGCGTCCTTACAGTCTCTCCCTTCACTGTTACTATTCGCTCTCCATTCTTCCCCTATCTCTTTTACCACAGGTTCCTCCTTCTCCTCAGAAATGATTATGACGAATGCTATGCGTTTTTTCTCATCCCATCTTCCTCTCCTTGTCATCTGCGGTACCAAATTTTTTTTCTTCTTAGTTAATAGCTTAGGATGCGATAATTTTCCCATAGTGCCTCTTCTGATGACTTCTCTATGCCTTTATCCTTATGTCCTCCTTATGTTTCGTGCTTTTCTATGGAGGCTCTGGTGGAAAGGCCTAGTTTCTTGCACTACACTGAGATGTCTTCTTATGCTTTGCTCCCAACTCCTGTAGCTTACTGATCCTTGACCCCCACAAGTTAAGGATCCTCGAAAGATATCATATCTCACATGAGATGCTCTTCCTCAAATCTGAGCAAGACTCTCCCCTTAGGGTTCACTGCGCACTTTGCCCCTCAGAGATCTCCTCACGCAGCTACTTGACGCTGTTTCAAAGCGCTACCTCAGTTCCTTTTCGCGCATTGCAACGGGGATTGACAGCCTTCCCTGAAGTTCTGAGGGGAAGATTATGCTTCCTGCTCCGCCTCCTGCTTCCCTTCTCGGCTTACAGAGTTTACTCAAAAATGCTTTGCGCCGATACTCGTGTGAGCTGACTACAGGTGCTCGCATTTAGATTCATCACACTGTTTTTCCATATATTCCCTAGAAAGTGGCTATCATGTACTTCTTGACGCTTGTAAAATCAACACCCTTTTCAACCATCAGTTACAGTTCTTGAAGAAATGCGCATCACCTCACGGCGCGCTGCCTCAGCTCAATTTCATACGCTGCACCAGGGGTTTGCTGGACACCCTGTTCTCAATTTCTTCACGAGATGCTTATCACCTCACGGCGCGCTGCCTCAGTTCACTTTCATACGCTGCACCAGGGGTTTGCTGGACACCCTGTTATTCTCAATTTCTTCACGAGATGCTTATCACCTCACGGCGCGCTGCCTCAGTTCACTTTTATACGCTGCACCAGGGGTTTGCTGGACACCCTGTTATTCTTAATTTCTTCACGAGATGCTTATCACCTCACGGCGCGCTGCCTCAGTTCACTTTCATACGCTGCACCAGGGGTTTGCTGGACACCCTGTTATTCTCAATTTCTTCACGAGATGCTTATCACCTCACGGCGCGCTGCCTCAGTTCACTTTCATACGCAGCACCATGGGTTTGCTGGACACCCTGTTATTCTCAATTTCTTCACGAACTGCGCATCACCTCACGGCGCGCTGCCTCAGTTCAATTTCTTCACGCAGCACACAAACGCCGCCTTAGGTCAGTTTCAAACGCGGGAACAGGGGTTTACAGCACACCCTGTCCCGCTCCCGTCTCCTCTCACGGTTTCAATGGCTACCCACACGCACTTGCCCCACTTTTGTGTTTTTTCAACTTGGGTCCAGCCTTCGGGAGTGTTTTCCTCACCCGCTTATACAAACATGCCCAGGTTCACATAGGCTGTTCCTTACTCGCATCCGATAACACTTTGTTTAGAAAACCAACTTCCCAATGCAGTCACTCACTCATGCTTAAATAGCTTGACGCACTGCCTCAGGTCAGTTTCCACTGCGATGTCAGAGGTTTGACTTAGTTCCCTGCTCTGAACACCTCTCCTCCGACAGCTTCAAAAGTCTCACCTCCTTGACTTGCGCTGATCCCCTTGTTCTCCTCGCCTCGGATAATACTGTGAGTGAGAGATCTCCGCTTCCCCGTGCTGTCATTCAATCCACTCACGATCACCAAGCACTCTGCCTTGGACCAGCGTCAATTCAGCTCCTTTTTCCACACGCAGATTCCTAAGGTCACCTCATGCGCTTAGATGAATCCCTCTGTTATTGTCTTGAGTATGCTTCCCCCACTCCGTGACAGTTTCCAGAGGCACCACAGGGAAACCGAGTTGACTTTCTCCTTTCTTCCTTTTCTCCCACAGGCCACCAGAAAGGGAAATATGCTGCGAAGTCCTCTTTCTTTTTCCAGGATTAAGTAACAGGAACTTCCTGTCGTCGACTCAGCAGTTCCTCGGAGCAAGCAAGTCCTCTCCCTGAATGATTTTCCCTGCTTCTCACGACCTGCGCACAAATCCTTTCAAAACACGGAGGGGGGACGGCGCTGTTCGGGAAATCACCTCATAGATGCCAGGAATGGAACATTTCCTCCGTTTTACGTGCGTCCTTTGCCCTCACAGCTTCACTCCTAGTGCCACGTCCCTTACCGGCAACACATCGGGTTGTAGACTGGGTGGGTTCCAGATTTCAGCTCCGATTATTGGCTATAGACCATAGATCTTCATTCATCACTTTACGAGCCTCATTTCACTTCATCTCTTCGCACAAGCATAAATTCATCCAGGGGGAATGCACCTAACTGACCCTGGCTCAGCTCCACGTCCTCGTCGCCAGAATGTAGTAAAGAATCACCACATCCGGTAGGTTCCTCATATGTTTTTATTAGTTAAATGATAACAGGTGCTTCCAGCTTGGCGGCTAATCTTTCACACCGTGAACGTTCTAACTCGCACTCTAAGGAGCAGTGCGGGCCATACCAAGGAGGAGGGAGGGAGAGGGGTGGGTGCGGGAGGGTCCAGCTGGAGAGGTTACAACACACAGCCAATACACTCTTACAGAGGCAATTAAAAAACAATTACAATATTTTGGCTATTTTTGAGCTCTTCCAATGGAAACCACAAACCCTGGGTACTTTTAGAAATCCTAATGTGTGAAAGAAATATGCAACTTTGGTATGGATATCTTTTGTGGAAAAAGTTGTAAAGTCATAAGTGCCAACTACCTCAACTGTAAGAAAAAGTTTCAGAACTGGAGGGAAGCCTCAGCACTTAAAGGGTTAAATGCGAATGGCACAAACATAGAACGATAAGAATGTTTTCAAGGCCTCGCCTTCATTCTTGAATTTGAACCTGCACAGACAAGAACAGTCATCATTACATATTGAGACTGCTGCATAAGTCAAGATTAACTTTATTTGGTTTGTCACAACCATAAAGTATACATATACAATTTACAATTATTAAAAAAGATAAAATTCATTTTCTTAAAATATATTTCTATTTTTTCGGTTCTTAAAAAGTAAAACATTATTTTACAGTCCCCACTCTTAAGTTAATTCGGCCTTTGAAAGCAAAGTCTCTACTTTTTTCATAAATTTCACACCACGGCATATTAAAATGTTCGAGCCTGCACCCATCCAGCTGGTGATATCCTGCCTGCAGGTACGGATCTGAAGAGCATTTAGAACTGATTTCAGAAAAGTTATTCTCCTCTTTTATTGACTCGCACATACATAATAAGTGGCATAAGGTTTCCGTGTGATATCCGCATAATCTACATCTTGTTTTTTGTTGTGTGTTTTTCCAAGATGGAATCAGGTCTTTAGAAAGGTGGTCGCCCAGTCTAAAAGCCATACATTTCGTTTTTGAAGATAGACGGAAATGTGCCGCAAGATAAGGTTGCGGTTTTAATCGTTTATATGAATTTAATACAGTCCATGCAGGTCGACGTTTGGCCAAGGTCTTTTTGTCTTCTACCAGGGATAGAGCTTTTGCGTTTGATTTGCAGATCTTTTTAAAGGATGCTTCTTCCAGTTGGCTGTTCCACATTTCCTCTATTTTAAGGGTTTCCAAGGTTGTTCGCAGATCCTCACCCCAAGAGTTTGGTTCATATTGATCATATTGTTTCTTGATTTCCAGCCAGCATAAGTTATTTAGTGAACCTGGTTCTGCTGATCTGAGCTTCCAGCACCATTTCGCTAAAACTGCTTTCCTTTGGTAGGTTTGATTTTGCAGGCCAAATTCCAATCTTATTTCTGCTGGAGCTGATCCTTTGTAAAGGTTGAACACCGATTTGTATATTTTTGTCTGGAGTGTGTTCAAAATGTCGATTTCTTTCCCGTGCCATATTTCTAGCCCATAGGACAGAGATGATAATACTTGGGCTGCCATAACTTTCAGAAGATGTTCGTAAAACGGGCATTTAAGTTTCTTTTGGAGTGTTCTGTAAGCGAAACTCAGTGATTGGGCTCTCGCATTGATGTTTCTTT
Organism: Lissotriton vulgaris; assembly: GCF_964263255.1. NCBI lineage: Eukaryota > Metazoa > Chordata > Amphibia > Caudata > Salamandridae > Lissotriton > Lissotriton vulgaris. The sequence goes on from NC_141691.1 coordinate 1,110,184,077, forward strand.
TTTGGTGTAATATGGACATGTTTTTGCTTAGTGTGACTCCTAAGTATTTATATGATGTTGTTTCCTCAATATGTTTGTCCTTTGTATACCATTTGAATGATCGTCTGCCTGAGCCCGCCAATCTCACCACTTTCGTTTTTTTGATGTTTAGTTCCAGACCTTCAAAGTCAAAGTACTCAGTTAATTTAGTTATCACTCTTTGGAGGCCTATCGGTGTTTGACTTAAGACCACAATGTCGTCTGCATATTGTAAGAACTGGATGCATTCATTGGCTAATTTTGGTGGGTGTCCGTTTACGTTCTGCAGGTGGCTTTCTAAGTCTGCCAGGTATATGTTGAAGAGGCTTGGAGAGAGCACACAGCCCTGTTTGAGGCCATTTCTTGTTTTTAATTCTGCAGATATTCGTCTCCCATCACCTAGCTTTACTTTTGCCCACGTTCCGCTATATAAAGCTATTATAATATCAGTTAATTTCTGTGGGAGGCCCCATGTTTCGAGTTTTTTCCACAAGCGGTCTCTTGGCACGCGGTTAGAAGCAGATTTCAAATCTATATAACACGCTAGTAGTCCGGTCTTCTTTTTTACTGCTCCTTCGATAAGCAGCCCCAGTGCTGACAGATTAGTTGTACAACCCGTGCCTTCCATAAAACCCGTTTGGAATTTTGGTACTATTTTGTTTTTATTTATCCATTGTCGAAGGTGAATCAATATACAAGATGCAAAAAGCTTTGCCTCGACGTCAATTAGGGCTATCAATCTGTAATTTCCCGGTTCCATTCTACACCCGTTTTTATATATTGGGTGGAAGATGTTACCCTGCCAGGACTGCGGTATCTTTTTTTCCATGTATATTTGGTTAAATAATGGTGTGAGATACTTTGCCCAAAAATCGGGATCATATTTGAATAGAGCGTTTGGGAGCCCATTGGGGCCTGATGCTCCTTCCGCTTTCAGTTTTTTTATCATGATGATTGTTTGTTTTACTGTTGTCAGCGAAGTTAGATCTTCTAGACCACCATTGGAAGAATTTTCATACCGGTCGTCTTTTGCGTGTCCAGTGGCTGCTTCTTTCTGTACCATTCCTTTTATAGAATCATTATTTATTTCTTTGTGTGGTTGGTGCCTGTATGTGTTATACAGGCTTTCGATATAATGTATCCATGTGGTTTCACTAATTCCTATGTTGTGCTGTCCGCCCGTTCCTTTTGATAGTTTATTTATTATACTCCAGAATTCACTACTATTAGGTAGTTTGCTCGTCCGTAGCAGATCTTCCCAAATTTTCTCCGTGTGCACTATTTTCGCTGTTCTACATTCCTCTTTCTATTCTTTTCTCATTTTCAATATTTCGTTATTATCTACTTCTTTTCCCAGCCTTTTGTCTAAACTTTTGTTCTTAGTTTTTTCGCGATTTCCCTTTTTTTATCTCTTAATTTAGTAGTGTACCAGGGCTCATTGTTAGAATCTTGTTCATATTTTATTGGTGTTTTTACTGGAAATTTTCCTAGCACAAGCTTATGTAAGTTCTCCCATTTTTCTTCGAGCGATTGGTTTCCAATGGCCTCCATGATTTTTACTTGTTCAAACACCATTTCCATTATCTCTTTTTTTATAGGACCCCTCCATCTGAGTTTCTTCAAGTTGTGTACTTCCGGAATAAAAGCTAATGATATTATCTTCGTTTTTTCTTCGGTGTTTATGCTCAGTATCGTCTCTTGTGGGAAATGATCACTTTACGGTCGGGTTATTATTTCGAAATGATCGACCGTCTTTATTAGATCTTTACTAATTAGTGTGAAGTCTAGTATGGAGTTTTTCTTTCCACTCGACAAGGTGAATCTTGCGGGTTGGTCTCCCTTCATATTTCCATTTAGGATCGTTAATCCTAGTGATTCCAACACGTTCCATATTTTTGGGATGTTGTTTTTGTCATGCATAACACTTGTTAGATTACTATTAAAGTCGCCTGAAATAAGCATCCCATGGAATTGGTATGTTTTTTTGTAGGGTTTTTATCAAATTTAATAGCGTTAGTAATTTTTTAACTTTTGTTGCCTTGTCAGGATGGATGTATATGTTTATGATCAATAACCTCCATCCCAAACTGTCTTTACATGCTTTGTTTTCTAATTTGATGACTTGTATCCAATTCACCCCCGAATCGAGTGCTTCTGTTTTCCAGGTTAGGTCGTTTGTTATAAAAGTAGATAATCCTCCCCTTGGTTGTCCGTACTTAGCAATTTTCTCCGCCATTACGTGATGTTCTTCATATCCCATGATTTGTCTCGGGATCTCGTTCCATGTTTCCTGAAGAAGTATAATTTCGAATTTGCTCAGAAAAGCTATTGTCTCTTGGTCTTGAATCATTTCTTTAAAACCATGAACGTTCCACGAGCAAATTTTATTTTCCTCTCTGGTTTCTGGCCTACCTTGATGTTTTGCTTTTGCTTGTTTCGGACCGAGTTACTGCCATCAGGATCGATGCGAGTTTAGGGCTAGTGCTGTCCAAGACCAATCTTCGTCATCTTTCGACCCATGGTTCACTTGTGTTATTTTTATGCCGTTCGACTGTTGTTGCATGATTGTTTTGTTTCTTGCCCCCTTTAAGATTGAATGCATTTTTTCGGTTGTGTTCTTAGGTTGGGAAACCATGTTATTTAGTAAAGGGAATGGGTACTTAATTGGCGTTGGGAGTTATAATGTTATTCCCCATTCTGCAAAGTAAGATCTTGTCGAAAGAATCAGCTCTACTATATCTTTTGATGCCCACGTAGTGCTGCTTATTTCCTCTTCTTTCTCTTTATGTATCTGAACGAATTCTACTGATATGAGGTCACTTGTTGTTATTCCCCTTAATTTGGGTATCTCTCCAAACAATCTCAGTATGTTCCCCCGATTCAACGTGTCCAATTTCCCTCTTGTTTGGAATTCCGGCCTAAATAGTAGTTTACAGCCTGTTTCTGGGGATGCCGTTTGGGGATTCTGTTTTTGGTAGACTTCTCTTTTTCCCTCTCTTTGATCCAGTTGAATATATGGTATGTGTTGGTATTGTCGTTCCGTAGTTGTTGTTTCTAGTCGGCTGGGCCCCAGTACTGTCACCACTTTTTGGAGTTCCATTAATTCTCGCTCTGCTGGTCCATTGTTTGTGTTTTGCCCCGCCTTATCATTTGGTAGAGTTCCATATGAAGCATTACATGTTCTTCCTTTTTTTCCTACCATTATGGTTAGGCGTGTGTTTGTCTCCCTGACTTGATCTACTTGTATTTTTTGGCTTTCTTCTTTTTCCATTATATTCCGACCATATGACTCATTTCCTCCTATTGACCATTTTAAACAGTTTTGTGCCGATAGTTCATGCTCGGGTTTTTTTATTAATGCATTTACTTGTACTTTTTGTTGTTCTGTGTCCTGGCCGTGAATTGTTTTTGCTATCACGTCTTCTTTATATGTTATTTTATTCTGTGTGATTATATCAGCTTTTTCCTCGTCCTTTGGCTTTTCTTGTGAGATTGATGTTTTTTCATTCTGCCATGAACATTTTGAATGTTCTTCAGCCTCTTCTATTTTTGTCCTTTGGTTACCTTCTTCTTTAATAACCTTTTCTTTAACCGGTTCATTTGGGATCTCTTTCTTTTTTCGTTCGAAGATGGCAAAGATTTGTTTTTCTTGCTTGGTTTTGATGGCATTTTTCCTTGCCTTCCTTGCGCGTTTACGCTGTCTTTTGGTTAGGTGTTCTGTTATGTCCGATGACCCCAGTGCTTTATTTTCATCGAGTCCTTTCTCAGTTGTTTCATTCTCTTCTGATCCATTTAGGGTTTTTTCCTTTTCAACGGGGGAAATTGTTCTAGTTTGTTTTCCAATTTTTACAGTCTTGCCATTGGAATTTTCACCTTGGATATTTTTTGAATGTGTTACTGCTAGTATTTCTCTCAGAATGTCTGGTAATGATGCTAATTTGTCTATTATTTCCCCGCAGACGCAATTTTGTTCCATTAACTTAGCTTTCCATTGTTTTTCTTCCTCCTTTTCTTTTGTGAGGTACACCGAGATTTTATCCACTTTGGAATTTATTCCCACTATGTATGTTGCAATTAAGTTCATCAAATCCACCTGAACATCAAGTTTGCTTGATTGAAAATTTAAAGCGTTAATTGCTTGTTCTAAGCTTTTTATTAGAGCGTTACCCCAGAACGCGGACTGTGCTATGGTTTGTTGCGTCCGGGTCCTTGTGGTTGAGTTAAAGCTACCTGCGGAAGAGATAGTTATTGGCGAGTCTTCTTCTTTCCCCTCTTTTACTTCATCAGACCCCTTGATTTTAGTGTTCAACTGTCTGATGGGACTTGATGTAAGTTTTTTTGGAGCAAGTGTAGTTTTCTATTTCTCATCGTCTTCATTTATTTCCAAATTTTCGGATTCTTTCACCTCTACGTTACTGCATCGTTCTGGTTCCGCTTCCTTATGTGTGTTGTCTTCGAGAATTTTCAGAAGTTCTGCCTCTTCAAAAATTGAAAAAGATTTTGACCAGTCTATTTTTTGTATACTTCTATGCGGTTTTATTTGGGACCCTGATTGACTTTGGTTGATAAGTATTAAACTTTTTTCATTGCCCTCGGTGGGTTTTTTGTTTGGTGTAGACATTGCTTGGCAGCTAGGTACGTGGATTTGTGCGGTAGTTTTTACCAACCAATTTTTTATTGTTGATTTTTCTTTGAACTGGGTGCCTAAACTTAATTCTGATTCATTTCTCTTTTTGCGTTTTTTGCTTGATGAGGTTAGGTTTAGTGGTTTTATTGGACATTGTAGGGTTTTTGCTTCTTCACTTACGCTGTGAATTACTGCCATTTGATCTTTTAAAAAATGAAATTTGTGCTTAAGTTTTTCCTCCCCAAACTTGAAAGGCTCTGCAATGGGGACTGGTATCGGGTCTGTTTGTTCTTCGCTGAGCATTTCGTCTGACCTGATTTTATTTCCTTGTTTGTTTCTTTCCTTTGCCGCTAACCTTCTTTTTATTTTCTGTATTGGTGTTTTTCGAATTTTTGCCGACCGCATATCCTATTTCTGTTGTTCTGTCCTGTGGTCTGTTTTAGAGGTGTTTTAGAGGTGTCTAGGATCTTACTTTATTTTTCGTAGTATGGGTGTATCTGGTTATCCCTTTGTTTTTAAATTATTTCTGTTTCCTTTCGCACAGTGTAAATTTTCATTCCTACTCTTAATTTTTCAGTCTGCTCTGGGTTGCTAATTTACTGATTAGCAAACGGCGTAATATGGTTACCACTGCAGGCTTCCCTGAGTTCCCTGGGCTCAGACTTACTCGTTGCGTAGAGTGATATGGTCCCCCTGCTGCTTGTAACCACCTTCACATTTACCTTCACACTTACACTAGCACTCCCAAACCCCCCAAGCCTGTCTGCCCCTTAAGTATGGAACAGCTGCGTCAGGGAGCGAACGGGAGCGGGAAGGTAGGTGCTGGGCAGTGTGTCAGTTGTAATGCTGTTCTTGATGGAAAATAGTAGGAATGGGTAAGACGAGACCAACTGTAACTGTGGCTGCTTTTTCCAAAGCGCGTCAGTTCTTGTATTTCCCGGAGTAGAGTTCTGCGTGCCTGCTTGATGTCTGCTTGATGTTCCGCAGGGGGTATGGGGGGTGGGAGTCTTTTATTTGCGTTTTATGTCTGTCTGTGAGTTTTTTACCTGAAGTACAGGGCTTCGGGGCAGGGTTGGGGGTCTGCTGTGTCTATAGCACGGTTTCCACAGTTCACCCCCCCTCCTCTGACTCAACTCCTTTGACTGTGTTCGTATCCCTGCCTCCCTCCCCTTCCCTCCGCCCCTTTCTCTTTATCTCTTTTCTTTTGGTATTCTAAAATTCCAAGTGAAAGGGAGCTTGGTACTCACAAATCCTTAACCGCAGCTCGCACTCACTGCTTCGCTTCTTCGCTGCGATTCTTTTCTTTTGTTTTGTTCATAGACCGCCGCTCGAACCTGAATGCTTCACTCGCTCAATCAGGCTCTCTCATGCCTCACGCCTCTTGCTGTGCCTGGGCTTGGGCGGAATGTCGGGGTCGGGCTGCCGGTGCCTCCTGCACAAATCCCGCTGGTTTCTCGCCGCGGCTCCTGCGACTCTTACGGCTCCTCCAGCTCTGTCTTTAGCTCCGGCCGCGGCACCAGCAAGCCCTCTGGGCGTCTCCTGCGGGTTCTCGGCTTTAGCGGTCTCTATACACTGACCCCCGACGCCGCCGCTTCAGGGGCTCTCGGTGCTCGGCGCTTCTGTGCGGCTTTCCGATGGGACGCTACAGCTGTTCCCTGGTATTCTGCTTTGCCTGATCGTTACCTGGTCACTCGGTTGCGGCTTCTGCAGGACGCCGCCACCGTCTCCGCTACAGCAGCTCCTCGCTGCTCCGCTGCTCGGCTTGCCTCAGTCTGCTCTGTTTGCAGTTTGCTGCATAAGAAAGTGAAGTATTCTATAGATGTTTTGTCCACATGAAAAGCTCTGATTGACTGCACATTAAGCATGCCAGAAACGTATTGGAACGTTGTGATATTTACAGGTGTTAGACAAATAAGACATTATTATGTTTAGGCTGTGTTTGTTATGAGGCTTCTCTCGGCTTCTGGCCCTGATGTTTTTTGCAAGATATTGATTAGCTAAGAGCCAATCAAAATGCATAGTTTTATACTATACCAGTGTCTGCGTTACATTAATGGCTACATAAGTGCTTTCCTTTAACTGAGTTTAAAAAAAAAACAGCTACAATACCATTGGTGATCGTATGTGTAGGCACCTTAGTGACTCCAGCCAGCATTTATCCTTATCAAGGGCCCATTGTTTGTATCCCTAGTCTCAATTCGCCCATCGTATTCAACTTGTGATCAGTACAACTAATATATCTCTAACATCTGACAAAACTGTTGTTCAGGCTACACCAGGGGATCTCCGAACTTCATGTCATGACTAGGCCCAATTAGACTATCCGCCAAAAAAGACTTAGCTCCTACTCTAAATACCAACCCAGGAGCCTAAAAATGAATACCTACCCACTATTAAGCCAGACAACCCAATTAAAGGCATTATCCTAGTCGGGATAACAACCTTAAAAGGTTTCCTGGCCTCCATTACAATGACAATGCATACTATTGAAGACATATTGTCAAACATTGGCAAGTCGGTGGGTGATAATGATTAAACGGTTAGAAAGAGCCACCCCTAATGAAGGAAAATAAATATCATATCAGATATCATATCAGATTCAGAGGAGCCTGAAGGAATGAAAACATATAAAAAATAGGATATGAATGACCAATATCAGACCAAATCGTCTGACACCAGAGAAGGAAGACACTTGCATATATAAACAAAGCTTCCTGTCCATGATTCTAGATTTCTTATATAATATTCAGATGAAAATAGATTGGGACCCCAACCAAGCCAATGATGATACCTGATGCAGCTAAATCAAAGATGAAAACTGTATAGGCAGTAAATTAACAGTAGTCTTGTGAAAGGGAGTGCTCCAGGTCAAAAACATTTTTAACATGCAGTCAGACAAGGAAACAGGCTTAAGACACCTAGGGGGCCAATTATGATGTCGGTCAGAAAGCCTCCGACCGCTAGTCAGAAGCTGTCCGACCGCGGTTGGAGGCTTTCTAACCCACACTGTCAGTTTGTGGTCCTACTGCTGAATTACGATGTTGGTGGTCCAAGTGTAAACCAGCTGGTCGGACCCACACCACAATCCTCTATGGATGCCGTTTCCGCCATCAGGATTACTATTGCGGTTTCCGACAGCGTTTCCTTGCCTGCCTTTCGGACACGGAAAGGCTGTCAGAAAGCAACTTTGGGGCCCCCTAGGAGGGCACCCTGGATATATGATGTTACAACGCGGACTGTAACAACGCATACCGTTACAACGCGGATTTTACAACGCGGATACTGTAACAACGCATGTATTTACAACGCATTTTTTTACAACGCAGGTACCTTTACAACGCAGACCATTACAACGTAAGTATTGGTAAGTATATATTAATATTAATATTATAATAGTAAATTAATTTTTAAAAATATAATTTAATGTAATTTTATTTAATTTAATTTCAGTTAATTAATTTAAATTAAAATTAATATTACTTTATTTTTTCCCTGTACCCCTGTACCCCAGAAACACAAAACTGACCCTCAACCCCAAAAATAAATTTAAGTAATTTTATTAAATTTAATTTAAATTAATTATTGTAAATTTAAAAAAATTTTACTTTATTTTTACCCTGTACCCCTGTACCCCAAAAACTCAAAACTGACCCTCAACCCCAAAAATAATGTAATGTAATTTAATTTAATTTATTTTCTATTAAACAATTTAATTTAAAATTAATTTTAATTTATTTTTACCCTGTACCCCAAAAACTGAAAACTGACCCTGAACCCTAAAAATACCCCTTTACCCAAAAACTAAAAACTGACCCTGAACCCTAAAAATACCCCTTTACCCAAAAACTAAAAACTGACCCTGAACCCTAAAAATACCCCTTTACCCAAAAACTGAAAACTGACCCTGAACCCTAAAAATACCCCTTTACCCAAAAACTGAAAACTGACCCTGAACCCTAAAAATACCCCTTTACCCAAAAACTGAAAACTGACCCTGAACCCTAAAAATACCCCTTTACCCAAAAACTGAAAACTGACCCTAAACCCTAAAAATACCCCTTTACCCAAAAACCCAAAACTGACCCTAAACCCTAAAAATACCCCTTTACCCCAAACATATAACATTAAAAAAATAACTATATACTTACCAGTACTTACGTTGTAATGGTATGCGTTGTAAAGGTACCTGCGTTGTAAAAAAATGCGTTGTAAAAACATGAGTTGTAACAGTATCTGCGTTGTAATAGATGCGTTGTAACAGTAGTGCGTTGTAAAAAATGCGTTGTAACAGGTGCATACCGGGCACCCTTGCCTCCATGGCCTACGGTTGGTGGCCAAGCTGGTACGTAGGCTGCCCCCTGTAAATCCTTGCACTGTGTGGCAGGCACCGTTGGGTGCCTGCCACAGGGTCTTACACAACCCCCATTTCTTTATGGGAGTCTACATTACGGCCGGTTTTACAGCCTTAACACAAGCTCCCATAGAGAAATGGTAGTATACGACCAAACAGTGTTCGGTCGCATAATAATCAGGCAATCAGAACTGCCGTCCCAAGACCACGATGGTGTCGGTCGGAGGCAACTTCCACCGACATCGTAATCGGCGCCTTAATGTCAGACATGGAATCATCCACTGTGGTAGGTGCCAAATAATACAGAAGAATAAAATAATTTCTTTTGACGTGCCAAAGGAGCTGAATACACTTCTCAACACGCTGTTTTCCAAATCCCTCCCCAAGCATGATGAGACACAAAACGTTCTTTCATTGTCTTCTCTAATTGCCATCAATTGCTTTTAGGGGCATTTATCAATCTGTCACTCATTTCTTCTATACCAAAGCTATCATACATACTTATTTCAATAAAGTATCTGTTTATGCTCATAGATATAGTTGAACACAATTGATCTAAATGGAAATGTAATTCTTTAAACTACCTGTTCCACCTATGCGTCTCAATCACCCCTCATTTAAAGCAAGACACCTCTAAATCCTGCAGATGGTATTTCAACCTCTCACTACTTACCAATCTAGAATTCTTTTAACATGCATGGAAATTAAACAAAGGAATCTTTAACAATAATAAATGCACCAACTTTGTGAAGCAATATCTAGGCGGCTTATAAAGTCACTGAAAGCTGGGTATTATCCAGTGAACCACAACCACCATAAACAATCTGAAAAGATGACAAACCATGCTTACTAAAATTAAATCATGGATAACAAATGCAGTGAAACACAGACTGATGTTGTGTGTGGGAACTCCTTCTTCTAAAATCTGAATTAATCAAGATATTTGATTGACAGCAGAATACTTGATCCTTTCTATCATGCCCAAATACCGACAGATGTGGTAAAAGGTCAAGGAAACTGGTCACTGGATATACTAATAGTCATGGCCTTTAAAATAAATCAGACACACTTTGCATGAAAAATGTAGATACCCTATGAAGTTTACAAAAGTTCTATATCAAAGAATCGTACCAGTGAATATCAAGCTAAAGGTATCTCACTTGAATATAATTTTAACTGAATTAAATCTGGTGATAGCCAAACTATGTACCCCATCTAAATGTAAAGGCTCTTAAGAGATGGTACACCCCAGGCATATATGAGTTACTCCTGACATCTAAACTGTGTTCTAGATTCCTAGGCCTGAAAATGATTGTCAGTTTACTTATATTTCCTGTCACACAACGCACCCCAAGGCATCTATTTCCAAACCATGATTACACTTGTTCTCAAAATGCAAAAAGGACACTCTCCCCTCTAAAATACTATTCTCCAATTAATCTGTTTAACTTTGACAACAAAAAATATTCTAAGGCATTCCCCTTCCATCCCTCCTTGAAATGTCTCTCTAACCCTCAAATAAGCCAAGCAGGTGTGACTTTCTTCAACCAGTTCCAAGATATTTGCACATACTTAGCAGAAAGATCTGGTGATATCTGGTGTGCCAGGGCCCTCTTTCTAATAAGGTTTTGATAGACCTAAATGCCCCATTATTGTTCAGCCTTGAACTCGAAGGCCAAAATACATGAATGCAGTAAGATCTTCACCACATGGAAAGGCTAGTACAGCTGGTTTTGAACAATTATAACAGTGACAGAGAAACACTTGAATTTGTTGCACTGGTCTGCTCTTGTATCCAATCACATCTAATCTTCTGCCTAACAGCTTTACTATGGTTTTACGCGAGTGTGACTCAAATAAAAACACAGAACATATAAGTTATGATTCACGCAAAAACAAAGGTTAAAGTAACATTACATTTAGGTGTAATAAAAAAAATCTGTTTTTGTTTAAAAAAAAATTACTTTAGAAATGAACCGAAAAAACAAAAGGTTAACGTGACATTATAGTTAGGTGAATACATCAGTAAGCATGTCATGAGTGATGTAATATGTGAGATCATAAGCAGTGCATGACGGGGGACGCAAGTTATAGTTAGTTATGCCAACTATAACTGGTGAATATCTGTGTTTTTTTTGTTCAAAATGTTACTGTTGTCACTGACATATTCACATAACTATAACGTCACTTCAACCTTTGTTTTTATTTAGTGATTTCTAAGTGTTTTTTTTTAAAACAAAACAGATTTCTTTATCACACCTAACTTTAACGTTACCTACATTTTTGATTTTTCAGTGACTTTAAAAAATGTTTTTACGTAAAGTTATATTATATAACATTACGTAAAGTCAACCCCCCGCAGATAGCCATCCCCATGCTGCACATGGCCTTTGGCCAAGCCAACACCCCCACTGGTAGTCAATCCTATGCTGTCCTCAGCCGTTCATAGTGCATGGCATGGGGTTGGCCGCAGGGCCTGGGCATCTATCCAACTTTCCATATAGCCAGACAGTAGCAGACAAACCCAGGTTGTTCAAGGCTTTTTGTCGTGCTTGGCATGGGTTGGTTGCAGGGCCTGGCTTGCTGCCAGACCCTGCGTCCAAACCCCCACAGGCAGCCTTCCCCAGGCTGCACACAACCTTTAGTCGTGCATTGTGTGGGGTCAGCCGCAAAGCCTGGCTTTCAGCCAAGCCCTGTGTCGGACCACCCGCAGGCAGCCAACCCCTGCTACGCATGGCCTTTACCACAGGGTTTGATCTGCTGCCAGGCCCTGGTGCCAAACCCCGAGCAGAGTGCCAACCCTCGCTGTGCACAGGGTTGGCCTTTGGGCTGCCCCCCCCCCCCGAACCTTCCTAGGCCCTGGGGGCCATGCATTATTTTTAAAGGGGATGGCGGCCACTTGAACCCCCTCCCGAACCTATTTTAGCCCTGGGGAATCCATCTCTGGGGCCATCATTAATTGAAGATGGGTGCCCTGGTGGCCACGAGGCACACCCACCAACTACCACATTGGGACCGCAGAGGGTTGCCCTAGGGCTCCGAAGCCCCAACCAGCTTGCTGCATGGTGCAGGAACTGGCATTGCCCCTGCTTGAAGGTAGCAGCTACTTATGCTTGATTCTTCTGTGTAGGAACAATATGTGTTCTGTTTCCCGGCAGGGAAACAGAATGTAAGTCTGCTCCCACCTGGTGGGAGCATCTTAAAATAACCATAGAACTGCACACCTAATTGTAATTATAAGTTCAGGGAGAGTGTGTAATGGAGGCAACTACTCTCCATCTCTTCCTTTCTCGGAGTGTGTTCTAAAATCTTCTTCAGCTCTGTGCCTTGTATAAATCTGCCTCTGACATCCTCCTCAACATCAAGATCTTCAGGTTCATCAGGCTTCACCCTATATATTTTTAGTAGAAGGTACAGTTTCTCTAGCCTTAAAAGCAGCTGCAACAGATTCATTGATCATTAACTGCAAGTAAAACATAGTAGGAACACAATGTCTCCTCGCAACATAGCAATAGAACAAAATCTGCAGGCCAGTTGGTACACAGTGGAACTGAAACTGATGAAATGCCACTGCTCAAAACTTTAGCACAAATGGAGGATGAGCTAGGACAATGCAGATAGGAGATGCTTCCACCAAATAATCTAGACCACCAAATGCACCACTCTGACAGACTGCATTTGATGACAGCACCAACAGAAGCAAAAACATATTTGCCATTGTGAAAGATTTCACTACACTATTGGGCGGCTCCAACTCGATCACTCCCTCAAAGGAGTTCAGCAACAATCTCTCTGAATTCTTCAGCAACATAATCCCCTCCTTTTACTGCAACTTCAACCTATAACTGGACCCGATAGACCTCACCAGACACTTTCTGATCTTATTCAAAGAACTAAACTGTCAGGCTCTGAACCCCCCTTGACCCTGACCAGTAGACAGAAGAAGGGACTTTGCCTCATTGGCCCACACTTCTGCTTTCTTTCTAGCCCCCGTGCCCCGCCGGTGATGTATTGTATGCAGCGGAGGAACCTGAGTTTTCCTGTTATGGGCCCTTTAAGACCCGGCTGCCTGGCGCTGACTAGGACCTGAGCCACGCCCCCTGGAAGTGTGGATCACCAGAGCCGGAAGAGAAAGAGCGTGTTGTCAAGGAATAACTGAGGAGCCTCACATTGGAGCGAAGTGAAGGACAATGTGAACCAAGAACAGAAGATGCTGTGGAACAGTCCCAACGGGAGGAGAACAGCAAGCACAGTTCTCGGAAGATTAATTCCAGCCGCGAACCACAGACAGCAACGCCTGGGGGCCAACGACCCCACAAGCCGCCCAACGGCGTTCCAGGGAGAGCGAGGCTTGCACAGGTGCGTGCCCGATTCTTAGGGAGCGGTAGGCAGGCAGAAGAAAAAACCCATCTTTTCTAGAGGGAAAGATTCAACATGCTCGTCAGAGCATTTGCTTGATGCCCGCCTGTTTTCTTTATCTCTCGGTAACGGTCTCTTCAGCAGGACACTCCTGAGGGCCTGCATTTAGGATGTAATCATTCCCCTACTCCCTTCCCTACATTGAAAATGACATAGTGTGTGGCGCTGAAACTTGTTTCTTTTCTTTTTCTTTTGTCCTGACTTGCATACCCTGGATACCCCTGGTGGAGAAAATAACAGACAAGAACAAAAAACTATTTCACGAGAAGAGGAGGAACCTTTACTTTTAAGTTGTTAACTTGGCAATAAAGGTGTCTGAAGACTCTACTCAGTCTTGTAGTTTCTACAACCCTCTACATGTGGTGGAGAATCCGGGCAGTTGTCAATTGGTGAGCCGAAATGGATTCCTTTATACACCATTTAGTAGATGGACCAAAGAAACTTGAATGGGCCTTGACATCATCAAGTCCCAAGCAGATGCCATACACAAGGTGGCTGAAGACCAGGTACAGACTACATCACGTCTTCAGGGAGCTTGTTCGGGTGCTCAAATTCACCCGAACATAGCCCTTCAGAAGTACATATCCAGAGAGGATCCGGACGCTTTTCTTCTAAACTTTAAAAGTGTCAAGTCTTGCCAGAATGTTAGTAGCCCAAAATAGAAACACATATGCCACTAACCTCTTGTGTAATAGCCAGCAGATACCACAGCTTGAAGAGGAGCCTCCCAGTTCCCGTAAATGGAGACCTCACCGGTGTGAGAAACACAACTAAGGCAGGCTGCACCCCGGGGAAAAGGGAAAGGGACAAAATAAGAAAGAACACTGCCGGTATGGCACACGTCCTAGGTCTGGTCTAAGGCATAGGAATCTTCTTGATGCAGAAGTTACTATAAAGACCTAAAGGAGAATTGGTATACAGGGACAACAGAACAGTACACATACACACTTCTCTAGGAACCAGTCACTATGCGCACTTACTCTATGCCCAGCAATGATTGTCTTTATACTGCCCTTATCTGTTCATAGGCGGCACCAAGTATCTCCAAGTAACGGTTCACCGCTGTTAACGTCACAGCTAGGAGATAGGTTCCTGTTATCACAGAAAAATAGTAGTTGGTGCTTCCACTATTTTGCAGCAAACTTCCTCCGTGAGACCTGTAAATAGTGTCTTTACAGGGGTTGTGTAATAGTTTATGGAATCTTCTAGCAACCTAGTGAGGGCGAAAACGGGAGTACCTTGGAAATGAAATAATGTCTGAAACGAGTGTCATAGGTATCAATAGCGCAGCCGCGCTATCTCCCAGAAGAAAATAAACAAGGAACAATCCTACCTTGGAAGCGGGAAGGAAAGCGTCCGCGCAGCGGTTCTGTTTTCCGGCTTCTCTGTCCGGAGCCGGTGTCACGAAACCGAGAATGAAGCCTCAGGTCCAAAAGCGGGAAGGAAAGCGTCCGCTCAGCAGGGCAGGGTCCGAGAACCAACAAGCGGGAAATCAGAGGGCGACCGCTTCGTTGGTTACAGACGTAGAGGAAGGAGAAGGTTTGAGTGGAAAGAAACCTCAGATCCAAAAGCGGGAAGGAAAGCGTCCGCTCAATTTCAGGAGAGGTTCAAGAAGACGGAGAGTAAGGCTTCCTCGGGCCGGAATCAGGAACGATTGACAAGCACCTTCCTCTTCAATGGGAGGTGCTTATATCTGATTTACAGGGAGCCATTTGCATTTCCTAACCGCCAGAACCCAGGGCATTCTGGGAGTTGTAGTGCGGTGGTTCCTAGATGTCAAACAACGATGTTCATACACACATGATTACCTATCTGGGGAAGCTTTCCTACCCAGAATCGCTACAGAAAGGGCAGTCAAAGCATCTGGATGGCCTGTCGGAAAGTGGCAGTTTTTCTTGGCTCCCCTCCTGACAGGGGAAGCCCAAGTGGCCTACCAAGTTGCTAACGCCGGAGGTACTCCCCTTATCTACACTACTATTATAAAGAGAGAACTTGCACCTTTTGGCCAGGTAAACTCGGGAACCACAGCGCCAATCTACACACCCGATACATCTATGAAAATGTCAGGGTGTGTAGATGGACATAGGCAATATGAATTTAAAAAAAAAGTAAATTAAAAAAATTAAGTTTGAAAACAAAGTAGTGCCCTGAAAGTAGCGCCGGCGGGACCAAGTGCTGGCCGCGACGCGACGTGCGTGATGACCGCGATGCGACGTGCGTGATGACGATGAAGTAGGAGCGGCGGTGCAGTGACGAGCGGCTGTGCAGTGAGGAGCGGTGGCACAGGTAGGGAAAGGGAAAGTTCAGTGCGAGACTGTGTGATGCAGGGGGAGGCAAGAAGGACCTTCGCAGTGCTATCAGCTGGAAGAGGCAGCAGTAAAGGAAAATGTCGGAGCGCGAGTGAGTCGGGGCGGGAGGGGGGCGGGAGTGAGTCGGGGCGGGACGGGGCCTGGTCCGTGTCCGTGCATGGGCATGTCGGGGCGGGCAGGGGCCTGGGCGGGCGGTTGGCCCTGAAGCCTCATTGCCCCCAGGCAACGCTGGGGCGGGCTGCTAGTGAGGAAATAAAAACCATTATCCTTAACCGCTTGGGTATGGATGCGGAGTCCTACAGAGTTAAATTCAGGAAGAAATAGGGGGCCCGGGTGACAACCCCAAGATGCTGTTCTTGAAACTAAAGCTAGCAGTGGATAAATGGCTGAAACCAACAGAAAAAACAAAAGAAGATATTACGGACCAAATCTACTTAGAGCAGAATCACGGTACAGGCAGTAATTCAGCCTCCACGCTCAGGCGGATGCACCAAATCCTCAATGAAGGTGGGACACATTACCAGACGCCAGGAATATTGGTGTGGATTTCGTGTAGAACAGATTGACCAGCCGGGTCAGAATTAGAACCATAGATTGGATCAGCCTAACAGCCCTGAAGAAGTTGTGGGGTTTTCTCGTTCGACGAAACACATGTTGGCTGGGCGTGCTGTCGATTAAAAGAAAAGACAAGACAAACACGAGAACTTTGGACTCTTTATTGATGCTACCAGTTTTTACTTGATGTCACTTGACGTAGCGTGTGCAGAGGATAAGAATTATTAACGGCCCCCATAAGAAGCCAAGCAATGAACCGATGGACGTCTGCTGTTTTACCAGGTCTCTTCTCTACACAGAAGAGATGGGTGCTTGTTTCTACGGGGGACGGACGGACGTGGGCTGCTGGGGTCGCCTGAAATACTGCTGTAGGGTCTTATCACAGTACCTGAAACATGTGATCCTATCTTGCTCCATGAACTAATCAAGGAGAGTCCTACTTGGTAATCTATTTAAAAAGAATATTGGACTTCCATTGTTGAACTAACAGCTACACTACAGTTTCTTAACTGTTTTCAATAAATCTTCCTATATTCTGATTTATATATTCAAAAGACTGCTCGAACTGGGAGAATCACGAGGTGCCAGATTGTGTGTACTCGCTGCCTAGGTAACATTCACTCTCAAACCCCAGTATTCAGGACAGAACAAGACAAGATAGGTTTTCTACCTAATGAATTATCTCTATAGCCTGTCCACCACTAGTCCTTATAAAGGATCTTCAGTAGTCCAAGACTTCAAAGCCTCGTTTGGATAATTTTCCTAGGCCCATTCGCTACAACAGTATAAGCCTGTTCGCCACTAGCTATGACAAAAGATCTTCAATAGTTCGAGAATTTAGAGCCACCATTGGAATATTTTCCCAGGCTCATATGCTACAACATTACAAGCCTTGAGAAAGTCACGGTGGTGACGAAACGTGCGTTGGCTGTTTCCGTGCTACCCAAACAAGAAACTGGAATTCTAATTACATCATAGAACTTGTGTTTTGTAAATGTTGAGTCTGTTTGAAATACACCTCATGTGCTTTTGAGGAAATAAATCACAGTTAAATCATCTAGCTTTGTTGTGTATACCAAATTCCTGCAAAGTAACGTTTCTCCCATTATCTTATGGTGCTTTCTTTGCTGTAGAAATTTAACTACAAATTGTGTATGAAACATTTAGAGTGCTGTGGTCCTATCTCTTGTGTATTTTGAATAAGTCACTTGTGTGCCTTGTTTTAACTGATATTCTGGGTAGTGGGGTATCTTACCCTGAGTGGCACCTACTAAAACTGATATAACGTGAAGACGTGATAGCTAATTTGTACCTACATCTGACAACACCTTCTTTGAAGTGCAACACAATATGGCTCCCTTGAGCTTTGGGCCGACGGGCTCTTGGACGACGCACCTGCGTGCCGGTTCTGGCATCGAGGTCTTTGACTGTTGTGTGGCGGCCTTCTCTTCCACCCCGAACGATCTTTCTCTACTGATGAGAGAAGTTATCCCGAAACCCGAGACATGTCTCGGGCGACATCCTAAAACCCGGGACATGTATCGGGTGTTATTCATCAGTCCATCAAGCAGCGACTTGCACCCACCTGGGTGATCCACTAAAGAACTACAAGTACCAGAGACCCGAGGGGCGATCCGGAGGAGGGGCTAGCGGTGTGCGCTCCATTGATGACTAAACACAATATGGCTCCCTTGAGCTTTGGTCCGACGGGCTCTTGGACGACGCACCTGCGTGCCGGTTCTGGCATCGAGGCCTTTGACTGTTGTGTAGCGGCCTTCTCTTCCACCCCTAACGATCTTTCTCTACTGATGAGGGAAGTTATCCTGAAACCCGAGACATGTCTCGGGCGATATCCTAAAACCCGGGACATGTATCGGGTCTAGCGATTCATCAGTCCAACAAGCACCGACTTGCACCCACCTGGGTGATCCACTAAAGAACTACAAGTACCAGAGACCCGAGGGGCGATCCGGAGGAGGGGCTAGCGGTGTGCGCTCCATTGATGACTAAGTGCAACACTATATCCACCACTACCGTGTGTGGTTCTCTGTTTCGACGTGATTTTTCTTGTTAACCAAACTCGGGTAACTGCCCTCCTGGATTCAGGGTGTCGTCATTCTGTGGTACAAAAAGATCTGGTTGGTGCTGTACAGCTACTCCCTGGGAAACAGGTACAGATCCGTTGTGTACATTGGGCCGTTACGACCTATCCAGAGGCTCGGATATCCATACAACCCCTAGATGGACCACGAATAGTAGTGACTCTAGGTGTTTTCCAGAACCTTCCAGAAGAACTCATAATAGGGACAGACAACCCCAGTTTTTTTACATTGGTCCTGATAAATATAAATAAAAGGGACCCACGCCAACCACCCGTCTCAGTTATCCCTCGCCCCTTTATCACTCAGTAGCCTTGGCTAACAGACAAGAATTTCCGGTTGGCCCAGGTCAACAACCTGTCCTTACAAAATGCTTGGCAGGAGGCCCGGAAGTCAGATTCCACGAAACCCCCAGTATATTCCCACTTCCTAGAGACAAATGGGCTCCAATACAGGGTGGGAGGAGTGAACGAATCCCCGCAGCTGCTTGTACAACGGGTCTTTCGGGACCAGATAATGTTCTTTGCCCACTCACATCTTCTAGAGGGGCACGCAGGGGCTCTAAAGACCAAGCAAAGTATACTTTGACACTTCTATTGGCCAGGCATATATGCACACATTAAGAAATATTGCCAGGAATGTCCCGTTTGCCAGCAAAAAAACCCTATAGACCACCCCAAGTACCGCTCCAGTCTTTACTGATCATAGACAAGACATTTAAACAGATTGCCATGGACCTGATTGGTCCTCTACCCAAATCCGCAAAGGCATATCAGTATGTACTAATGCTAGTGGACTACTCTACTCGATTCCCTGAGGCCTTTCCCTTACAAACCCCTAACACAACCAGCATAGCTGATAAGTTGATTGAATATTTCTCCCGAGTAGGTTTCCCACGCCAGATACTTACCGACCAGGGGTCTCCCTTTGTCTCTATGCTTATATCCCAAGCATGCTGAATGCTAAATTTAACCCATATCAAAACCTCTGTCTACCATCCCCAGACCGACGGGTTAGTCGCAAGATATAACGGGACTCTCAAACTAACCCCGAAAAAGATGCTCACAGGAGAAGGGAAGAACTGAGACCAGCTCCTTCCCCTCGCCCTATTTGTCATCCGAGGACAGGTCCAAAGCAGTCTAGGTTGTTCCTCTTTTGAGCTGTTATATGGCTGACTGCCCCAAACCCCATTGGAGATGATGAAAGAGGTCTGGGAAAGGCAAGAGGATGATGCTAGTGAGCTCCTTGACTATACCAAACAACTCAAGGCTAGGATAGGGAAACTAAGAGAATTAGCACATTCCAATCTGGAGAGAAAGCAAAAGATGCAGCAAACCTTCTATGATAGGAGGAAGAAATGAAGACCCTACAGGTTAATGATTGGGTCCTCATACTGCAGCCCGCCTCCCTTAAGTTAAGTCTGAATGAAAGGGTCCTTATAAAGCGGAAGCTAAGATAGGAAGAACCACTTACAGAATCCAAGTCACCCCTAAGAAACAACAGAACTATCACATTAACCTCCTGAAGAAATGGTTGGGTCCGTTACCCCGGACACTCAACTCGCCCTAACAACCCTGACATACCCCTGTACCTTAGAACATCTGGTACTAAACGAGGACCTAACTAAGGAACAGCGTTCAGGTTTGTTGAAAACGCTCGAACCCTTTTCCAGGTTGTTTTCTGATCCACCAGGGAAGACCTTCCTGGTGGAACATTCGATCAAGATCTCTCCTGGGCAGAGGTAAAACAAAGACCATACAGAATACCAGCCGCCCGAAGAAAAGTAATTGCCTTAGGAATCAGTACGATGTTGCAAATGGGTGGTATAACGCCTTCCCAGGGCAACTGGTCCTCATACATCATCCTTGTCCTGTAACCAGACAGATCAGTCCGATTTTACATCAACTTTAGATCCGTAAATGCCAGCTCAAAGTTTGACTCCAACCCCTTACCGCGAAGGGACAAACTTATTGAAAAGTTAGAAGATGCTGTTTATATATCCACTCTTGACCCAACAAAGGGGTATTGGCATGTCCCTTTATGGAAAAGAGATTAAGAAAAGATAGCCTTTTCCACCCCAGACGGGCTTTTTGATTTCACTGTTCGTCCCTTCTGCTTACACATAGAGCGCCTACTACATTTCTGAGATTGATGAGTTCTGTGCTTCGTGACCATCTAATTTACTCTTGGGCTTATCTGGATGACATTCTTATTTTCAGTCCATCTTGGGAGTCACATCTTGAACATTGTCACCAGATATTCCAAGAGCTTCAAAAGGCGGACCTGCATGTAAATGCCAGGAAGCTAAGAATGGGGTTCCAAAAAGAACGCAATCTGGGGTATCTTTTAGGCAACGGAGTTATCGAACCCCAGGAAGAGAAAATCAAAACAATCATAGATACCCCTCTTCCCAAAACCATACAGGAGTTGAGAGCGTTCTTATGCCTTTTAGGCTATTATAGGTGGTACAGCTCCCGATGGTGGTACAGCTCCCGATTTTTTAGAGATAGCGGTCCTCTTACTGAAGAATGATGTCCCAAAATCCAATCTCCTGAATCCTTCAGATCAAGTCCTGGAAGCGTTCCAACACCTTAAAAAACCCATCACTAGCAGCCCGATCACGTCTTCTACTAATTTTGCTAAGCCTTTCATATTGCAAACCGATGCCTCTGATGTCGGTATAGGGGCGGTGTTGTCACAAGAGTCTACTGCTGACCTGGAACTCCCTATACTGTTTATCAGTCGAGATCTCTTCCCAAGAGAAAAAAAATACCCAGTGATTGAAAAATAGTGTTACACAATCAAGTGGGCAGTTGAGAAACTCTGGTATTACCTAGAAGGAAAACCCTTCACCCTCTATACAGATCAAAAACCGCTAACATAGATGACTCGGACCAAAAGTAATAATCCTAGGGTGTTGCGGTGGTCCCTGTCCCTCCAACCCTTTGCTTTCGAGGTTAGACATAAGAAGGGCACCCTAAACGCCAATGCTGACTTCCTGTCTCATATCCCTTACCTCCCCGATCGGGAAGACTCTAGGGGTGGGGTGTGTCAGGCCCTGCGCCACGTTTACCCTGACGAGAAGGAAGAAGTGACTTTGCCTCATAGGACTGCACCTCTGCTTTCTTTCCAGCCCAAGTGTTCAGCGGTGATGTATTGTATACAGTGGAGGAGCCTGAGTTTTACTCTTCTGGGCCCTTTAAGAACCTGCTACCTGACGCGGACCTAAGCCACGCCCAATGGAAGTGTGGATCACCAGACCCGCAAGAGGAAGAGCTTGTCATCAAGGAAGAACTGAGGAGCCTCATGTTGAAGCAGAGTGAAGGACAATGCGAACAAAGAACAGAAGACGCTGTGAAGCAGTCCCGAGGGGAGAAAAACACTGAGCACGGTTTTCGGAAGATGAATTCCATCCACAAACCACAGACAGCAACGTCTGGAGGCCAAAGACCCCACAAGCCGCCCAGCCGTGTTCCAGGAGGAGCATGGCTCACACAGGTGCGTGCCCGATTCTACGGGGAATCCTTAAAACACTCGTCAGAGCATTTGATTGAGGCCCACCTCTTTTCTTTATCTCTCGGTGATTGTCTCTTCGGTAGCACACTCCTAAGGGTCTGCATGAAGGGTGTAAACATTCCCCCACTCCCTTCCCTTTATTGAAAATGATATAGCTGGTGGCGTGCAACTTGTTTCTTTTCTTTTTCTTTCGTCCTCACCTGCATATCCTGGATACCCCTGGTGGAGAAAATACCAGAGAAGAAAAGTGCTATTCCCCGAGAAGAGAAGAACCTTCACTTTAAAGTTGTTAACTTGGCAAAAAAGGTGTCTGAAGACTACTCAGTCTCCTGGTTTCGACAACCCGCTACACAAACCTAACCACATGGCAAGTCCTCACCCCAGAAGAACCTGCCACCATGAAATCCATCCACTAAGGTGCCCCATCTGACCCCTGTCCCCGCCACACCTATTCCAGTTGACTGCAACGCATCAGCTCCATGCTCACATCCCTCCTGAATGCCTCCACCTCTTTCGCTACCTTCCCAGATGCTTAAAAACACACAACTTTCCTCTCATTGCTGAAGAAACCCTTTGTGGACCCTTTAATGCTCGTCAACTACAGACTGATCTCATTTACACTATTACTGGCCAAGATCTTAAACAAAATCATTAACAGACACCTCACTGAATACCTCAACAACCAATAACTCCATGATACCACTCAGTCTGGTTTTGGTCCCAACCACAGCATGTAAACTGCTGGCAGTGCCGCCATGGATGACATCTGCATGACTCTGGATAGAGTAGACCAGTGGCCCAGATCCTCTTGCACCACTCTGCACCATTTGACACAGTCTCCCACCCCATCCTCATCCAACACCTACATGACATTGGAATCCAAGGGCACGCACTCTGATGGATCTGCCCTTCCTGACTGGAAGGACCCAGTCACTCAGCCTGGTACCGTACACCTTGGTGCTTGCAACCTCATCTATGGAGTTCTGAAAAGATCCTGAAGACAGTCAACTCCTTCTCTTCCTCACGGATGAGACTAGCACTCCCTGGATCAAGTTCAGTGCCTTCATGACTGAAATCACCTACTGGGTGAAGACTAACTGTCTTAAGCTGAACACCAACTAGACATCAATCGTAATCTTCAGGAATATCACCATGAGATTCCACCTGGTGGCCAACAGAGCTAGGACGACACCCACCCCCAACACTCACGCCAAGAATCTCAGGGTCATCATTAGCATCAAATTTGACATGATTGCCCACATCAATGCCATCACCACTTATACTTTGAAGATGCGGAAGAAGATTTTCAAATGGTTCCCAATCAGCACCTAGAAAACAGTCACAAACACCCTGGTTACAAGCAAGCTGGTCTATGGCAACACCCTCAATGCCAAAATCAACAACAAAATTACCAGAAGGCTACAGATGATTCAGAACTTGGCAGCCAGAATCACTCCCAATCTTCCATATTGCACTCACATAACACCACACCTGCAGGAGCTCCAGTGATTCCCCATCCACAAACTAGCACAATTCAAACTCATCACCCACATTTTCAAGGTGCTATATAACACTGGCCCAGCATACTCAACATTGCATTTGTTTTCACAAACATTCCAGACACCTTGGCTCATCCAGACTCTTATTGCACAAATCCTACTCAAAACCAGATCTGAAGGTCGAGCATTTTCCTACAATGCTCTAAAGCATGGAAAGACCAGCTGCTACACCTAAGAGCTTCCTCATCACTTCTTGAATTCCACAAGAATCTGAAGACCTGGCTTTTCGACTAGTGCCACTAGGCCTTGTGTGTGGCTAGATTTACATCTGTTCAGCGCCATGATACTCTTCCAGGTGATAGTGCACTGTACAAATCTGCATAACATAAAGTAGCATTGCATAACATAATTTACCACATGCCAGTACATCCAGCATCTCAAACTACCTGCATTTCAGCATGGGCCAGAATCAATACCCATTTCAGGTACTTCCTTTTGGATTGTCCTCCTCTCTTAGGATCTTTAATAAGGTGATGACTCCCAAGGTGTGATAAAGGAATCCAGCTATCACCATACCTTTATGTTTGGCTCATTTGTTTTTCCTCTTTTTCTAAGTCTAAAGGACTTGTGAAGGAAGTGTGCAAAGTGATACAGCAACATGGGCTGCTCCTGAATCATGAAAAAGCACAGATAGAATATTCACAGGACCTACAGTTCACTACAGTTGATAGGAGGACAATTCTATATCAAGGAGAGAAAGGTGTTCCTGCTTCAGAAGAGAGCTCAGACACTCAGATTAGGCTTGGTAAAACTGTTATCAAACCAATCATCTCCAACCAGACAGTGAATGAGGGTTCAGGAATCTATGACAATCATAATGATGATTTATCCCTGGGCCTGATTATATGTGTATCTTCTTATCACTCATCTTCTGTCTCATTGATATCTGAGGTCATGCGATTACGATCAGGTAGTTGCAAGGGGTGCTCGTGTTTAGCTTAAGATGCAGTAGTGGCTTTAGGAGGGGAATTTGCAGATGTGGTTCCCTTTCATATTTTGGCCAACCAAAGTATTTAACAAGAGGGCCTCCTCCAATTGGAGGGAGTTGAAGGCACTTCATTTTGACTTGCTCTGCTTCACTCCATCGACAGACCAACAAGTAGTTCAAGTGCGAACAAACAACAAGATTGTCATGAGTTACATCAATAATTAGGGGAAGAGCAGAGTTCAGTCTCGGAATCTTCTAGTATCGCAAATTTGACTTTTAGTGGAACATATTTTGACGTTATTGGGGTCAATTTATCTTTCAGGAAGAGAAAATGCAGTGGGGAATCACCTCATCAGAGTTTACACTCAATGCCATCATTGTTGCTGAAGAAGTAGACATTCTATCATTTGGTGGAGAGGTTTGGCAGGGGCGGCCTTAGGCATTTGCAAGCTGATTCATGGCACCTCCAGATGGCAATCAGCTAAGCCTTTGCTTACGTGCCTTCATTGGCTCCCAGTCGATCGTAGGGTTGCCTTCAAGGTGGCATGCCTCACTTTTAAAGCACTTCACTGCCCTGGCCCCGTTTTCTTAAAATCCCTCATTCGCCCTCACTGTCCCACACGCAATCTTCGATCAGCCCACCGAGATCTGCTGATCACCCCCAAGAGCAAAACCAAGAGATTCGGCGGTCGCCGCTTCTCTCACCTGGCTCCCGCACTTTAGAACCTTCTCCCTCTCCCCATCAAATCCTCCCTTTCCCTCCTGACCTTTAGGAAAATGCTGAGAACCCACGTCTGGTTAGATCTCGCTAACTCTGCTCCCTCCTCATCTATTCTGTCTATCAGCGCCAGGAAGCTTCGGTGTTAGCGCGCTTTATAAAAAGCACTTAACATAACATAATCAACACTGGGGATTTCATATGCCCAAGGTACTTCTATATGCCTTTCTCCTGACTCTCCTAATCCAGATGGTATAACAGAACGTGAAAGAGGACAAGGGGCTTCTTATGCTGGTCCCAGGTTGGAACGGTCACCCTTGGTGCCCTCTGCTCCTGCAGAAATACCCTGTTTGTCCTTCCCAGCTCTTCAGTGACTCTAGTTGTGTTCTTGGCTGTTGAAAGATTAAACCTAGGAGCTGTTCTCTGGAAGTAAGTTTGTTAGTGCAACAATCCAGGGGCCATCAATCTTAAAGTCCTATTCTCGACAATGGAACTCCTTTGACAAAAGGTGTAATAAAAGCCAATCACCAGGATTGTTGATAGAGCCAGTGATGATGATGAAGTTCCTTAAAGAGGGGTTTGACATGGGCTTGGCAGTCTCTACCTTAGAAGCCCCATGGGCAGCAGTGAGAGCTTTCAGGAATCCAGAGTTTGAGAACGAGTCTCATTTGGTCGAAAGGCTCATTTTTTTACTTGAGAGACCTTTCCTTCATTGTCCCTTACCAGCTTGGGTTTTCGTTTGGTCGTACAAGATTTGAGAAACAGCCTTTTGAGCCTTTAGATCAGAAAGAACTAAAATTTCTGGCTTACAAGGTGAGTTTTTAGTGGCTTTATCCGTGGCCAGAAGAGTTGGATATGTGGGAGTTTTATTATCCTCGGAATCTTCCTGGTAGGTGATTTTGTGTTCAAGCCTCCAGTTTGTTCCTAAAGTTGTATCCTTTTCCAGTGTTCTAAAGATTTACCTCATCTAGGTTTGTGTCTTGCGCCAAGTACAGAGGAGCAAAGACCTCTACATATTTTGTATGTAAAAACAGCCTTTTCAATTCATGTAGACCCCACTGTGTCTTTCTGAAAATCGGATTACTTACTTGTTTGTAATATTTGCTCTTACTGACCAGGGTCTGAAACTGTCAGAGGCTGCATTGAATAAAAGGCTGAAATTTGCTATGATTTCTGCTTATCAATCACAGAGTTAGAACATTCCAGATGTGGTCCAGGGTACGTCCATCTGTGATATAGCGGCCTTCTGGGCAGCATTCAAAGTGGCTATTAAGTAAGAAAATTGTAATGCAGTGATTTGGGTTTCCCCAAACATTTTTTAAAGCAGGGGAAAGTAGTTCAACGCCTTTTGGTGTCTTAGTTCTGAGTTCACTAGAATGTCATTATTGAAACTGTCATATTTTGTTGCCTTTACATCGCAATAGGTATTTGTATTGCAGTTCATGGTCTTACCTTTGTGAAGCCGTTTTATTTACTTTGACATCAGCTCACTGTATAAGGATTATAACAGGGTTGAGAGATGAGAGATGAGGATGTAAAGGCCGGTTACTCACCGGTAATATTCATTACTCCGAGTTCAACTCTTCCTGTCACAGTCCAAGTTTCCCATCTGATAGGGGGCAGTTTGGGATTTATGTGGCTTGGGATGACAGCATGTGAGCTTGTACCATGTGACAGAAAATGAATACAAGGCCATTTTGGAGGGATGGTGAAACATATAAATTGAAAGCTTGGTGATTCTTCTTGCTGAAGGAGCCATTACTCACTATGTGAGGACTGTGACAGGAAAGTGTTGAACTTGGATTAAAGAAGACTACCATAATTTAGATATCTCCTAATGAGATACGCTTTAATGGCCGCCATCCCCCGGGGTTCCCAACCGCCCAAGGCTTCCCCACTGGAAGACAGAATATTAGATGGACACCTCCCAACCAAAACCATATCACTGATATACAGAAAGCAAATTAATCATATGGAGGATCCGTTGGTGTTGCTTAGAGGACAGTGGAGCGTGGATGGTTTGGTCATTGATGATGAGGACTGGAGAGAGGCTGTGTCATCTCCCAGGATAGTGGCTATTCCCATGAGGTTGTGATTGGTGCAATTTAAAATCCAACACAGATGCTATATGACTGGTCCAAGATTGGTGCGAATGGGTCTGGCAGAAGATGAAAGGTGTCGAAGAGGGTGTGGAGAGATAGGATCATTCCTACATATATTGTGGCACTGTCCCGAAATACAGCAATACTGGCTCAAGATCCATGAGAAGTTAGGTGAGGTGTTGGGAGTGGATGTGCATGTAGAGGCTAGATGTTGTCTTCTGAATGTTTGGGAACCCTCTGACCTCACTAGACATGGGAAACAATGGGTGACTTTGGCTTGCATGATTGCAAAACGTAACATCGCACAATTATGGGGTGCTACTCAGGCGCCTCAAATGGGGAAATGGATGGAAGACCTTGACTGGAACATGTTTAGAGAAAGATCGGTGTATGTGGCTAGGGGTCGTCCCAGGAAGTGGGGGGAAGATCTGGGGTCCATGGAACAGTTACAGAGGAGATATTTGTGCCCCCCCCCCCCCCCCCCAATGTACGGACCGAAGTTGAAGTGTTGGAGTCCCTGTAGTCACATTTATCATCAGCAATGAATACTGTCTTGGCTGGTAATGCATACATAATGTATATATTTCTGCTCATGTATCAAAGTGTACAATCACCAGATGCTTGTCTTATAGTTATTATTTTTGTTGATAAAAAAAGGAAGACTACCGTAAGTAACCAGCCGTTCCCTCTGGCCAGAAAGGATAAAAACACTGACTGATTTGCCAGCTTGTCACTTAGTGCTTGAATCCAGGTGTGTCCTTTCCCTTTGGCATTTCAGATCATCGGTTAGTGCACCTGGTTGATTTATAGGGCACATATGCTCTTTGGTCTCCTTCCAATAATGCTCAACGCAAATAATCTGCAGCAACTGTCAATGTATGTGTGCTACTCACCACGTCCATAACCTTGAATATTGAACAAACCCAAAGAGGACAGTCAGCTGTTATGTGGTAGATTGAGGCACTAACATAGGTGCACCGTTTCAGAGGCACAAATTCTTCGTGCCACACAGACAGGCAGGCCCTTTCACCCACTTAAAGCCCTTTCACTACATTAGCCCTCCCTTCACAGTAACGAGCAACAGAGGCTGTCCCTTATCTGATCGGTGCTCTGGGCGCAGAAGACGGTCCTTCCTAAATACGTCATCTCCATGTCCAACAGTGACTAACCTAAATTTACAATGAATTCTTATAAACAGACCCCTAAGCTCTTGGATTTTCCCTGGCACAGGATTATTGATTTCTCCAAGAACTCATTAAATATGCATGAAACACTATTCCCTAAGCGTTCATTCCTGATGTCTTCCTATGACTGACTGTACATCAATACCAACATTCCAAGCCACCTATCAGGTATAAATATACCTCCCTTTGCCCAAGCAAAGCAGAGGAGACCGAGACTTCCATGCCGACACTCCGACCGGAGATGCTGCAACCTGCGTCATGCCACAGCTCCAGCTGGCAGAAGTCCATCCACCCATCCTGGAGTGTCCAGCTCGAGATCTATTCCCTAAGCGTTCATTCCTGATGTCTTCCTCTGACTGACTGTACATCAATACCGTTGAACAGGCAGGGGAAACCCAATTTACCCTTGTAGGCTTGGGCAGTTTATATTTGAGGTCAAGGAAATGCTACAAGGGACTTGATTCTAGGAAGGTAAAATGCACTCAGTTGGGAGTCGTATGGAAGTTATCGCACTCCAGAGTATCAACACGATATCACATGAAAGAAATAATCTAAACTAATGAAATAAATCTCTGGAAGGAGGAGAATCAAAGATACACGGAGAGAGTAAACCTGTATTCAAAGGAAATTTTTATAAGTTTTAGGAAATGTAAATCATACAAAAATGTCTGGGGAGACAAGTAAAAATTAATTTGAACAAAGAAGTTGTGAACAGAGGTATAAGCAACTTAAACACATCAGTTCAGAACTTAACATCAACTCCAAGAAATTACAACAAACAACCAGAATAATGAATCAACAGTGGTTGTAGGTGTGTTCCAAAGAAACAATAGTGGAGATGATGAGGTTGTCGACGTTTCGGTCTATATTGCTGTCGTCAAGAAGACCATCTTCAGGACCAAACAATTCATTGCTGGTAAAAAGACCCCCTAGGTAAAACAGTGAAACATGTATTACTATCAGAACTACAGTTGTAAAAAGGGATTCTTCCGTGTATCGCTAAAATAGTGAAACAAGAGATATCATATAAAGTACCCCTTCCCGGTACTACTTGTTACACAAAGAACGCATCAATCATATCTCATGTAAAATCATCAGTATGAAATTATTTAACCATACTGATCAGTAACTTAAGAAACATATCCAGAACGAACCATAATTAGACGGTTCATATAAATCATATAACATGTATAATCAACAACATATGAATGTTTAAAAGTATTCATCAAAAAAGAGAGAAATATCAGAACATGTCTAACACAATTAACAATTCCAATCGACTGAGGTTTTAACATTCATTAGAAAAAAGCCATAGACTGTACTGAATAGTCACATTTATGTAAGAGCATCTCAGAATGTATCATCTAAACTTTAGAAGAACTTCTCATTCAATTAACAAATCAATAGGAAAAGAAAGGGTATCAGTTGTCACCTGGATGAACAAAATTGGACCCTTCTGGCGAATGTGTAGGGTAGCAACCGTAGGTGGCAGAAAATCAATCTACGAATAAATAAAGTAATTTAAAAAAAGTAATTTAAAAAACGGCATCTAAACACAGCGGGGCAAGTAGGCTGGCATGTGCTTGGAGGTAATAATGTACCTTTGCTTACGATGAAACAAAGTATATGATGTTAATTGGCAGTCACCTCGAGCGAAAAACTTGAGTGAAATCTGAAACAAAGTAACAAAAAAGGGGGAATGTCAAGTATCCCACTGGTTGACGAAACTAAAAGTAACTAAGGTTCATTTATAGCAGAATTAGCTCAGACGTAAATATAATAATACTTGTTTAAACTGTCTAGTGTTTATATTTTGATAAAGGCAAGCAGCCGGCTAGTGGAACTGTTAGAGTAGTGCGCAGCTCCTGGCATGTTTAACAACTAAACTAGCACACAGGGCAATACGGTAGATAAAGGGCAAGACCGACTAAATTAATGAAACAGAAGCGGTCTGAGCGGGCTGCAGTAACACCCGAAGCTACGAAAGTGGGCGCTTGTATTCACTTACTTAATTTCCAGGCAGTTCTTCAATTCGTATACAATCGGTCAACGACGAGTTAGGGAAAAACAAGTCTACCGAGGATCGCGCACTTTTTAAAGCCGGCGCTGGTCAATGGGCAGTGTGCTAAACAAGGGACTTCTGTCCCGTCTTAGCTTTTGCTCAAGTGGGTAGATATGGCGGCCATATTTGAAAGGGTCAATGTGATTGAAACAAACTCGTTTTTAACAGGATGATATATTAAAAACTCGGTGTTATGTATTGTGTATCTAATCACAGTTTAGATTGAATAGACTAATGTAGCATGGGTCTAATTAGATGAGAAATATACCGACCACCCTAGTGCAAAATATAACAGAGGGGAACTAGCGGTTTGAACGGACATTAGTATCAATGTATGATCGATGGACGTCTAGTGAGGGAGCATTATTGACAATCCAGGTGACAAGGGCTAACCATCTAGTATTGCCATTATGTTATTCAATTATGCCGATGTGTACAGAAAAATGAAATACAAATGCAGATAAGGCTTATTTCAAACATGCCAACTCATGCCATTCAGTTCTTGAATTGAGTCCATGTTTAACAGACTCAGCTAAACAAATCCAACGTTGTTCCTTCAGGGTGAGTAGATGATCAACATTAGATTGCCTAATAGTTGGTTTTACCACCTCCACCACCCACCAAACTAGTTGGTTTTCACTGTGTTGTTTGGCGGAGTAATGGTCAACGAGAGGGGCATTTTCAGTGAGACATCGAATCCTAGACTGATGTTGAAGGATTCGTTTTTTAACAGGCTGAGATGTCTTGCCGAAATATTTGAGGCCACATGGACACTCTATACAATAAACAACATTTGTTGTATTGCAGTTGGAGAATGTTTTGAGAACAACATTTTTGTTGTTCACAGAAAACTGTTTCATATTTTTAGTAGTGTACAGGCTGTGCAGTGATTGCACTTGTAATGACCCAATAATGGACTCAATTGTTGCATGTTGTCAATTAAATGGGTTTCCTTATTCTTGTATGCATGTACCAGCCTATCTCTCAAATGTCTACCCCTTTTGAAGGCAAACCTAGGTTTGTCAACTAACTCGGGAAGATCTGAAAGCAGGGACCAGTTTTTTGAGATAGATTTCTTGATAGAGTTACTGTAAGTCCCAAATGTCGTAACACATACAAGTTTGGATTCAGTTGTTTTATTCTTTAACCTGAAGCAACGATTCTCAGTCGTTGTACCAAGCTCGCTTTAATGAGCGTTTTAGGAGTTTGTTCGGGTACCCACGTGCGAGAAGTTTGATTTTAAGAAGATTTGCTTCGCGGAAATAGTCAATGCGTCTGGAGCAGTTCCTACGTAAACGTAGAAATTGCCCAAAAGACAGTCCATCGCGTAGAGCTTGTGGGTGACAGCTGTTGTACTTCAACAGAGTGTTTTTGGCAGTGGGTTTGGTGAATAAGGTGGTAAAGAGAGTTTTGTCTTCGTTGACTTTGATTGAGATGTCAAGGAAGTCCATGCTGTATTTGTCAAAACCCATAGTGAATTGTAGGTTGTTATTTCTCGAGTTAATCTAATTGTGGAAATTATTTAATTCTTCACTATTACCATGCCAAATAAAGAAAATATCATCTATATAACGCAGCCAGCATCGAAGATGGGCTGCGAATGGGTTGGTAGTGTTAAAGATGTATTTATCTTCAAAGTCAGCCACGTATATATTCGCAATGTCTGGGGCAAAAATTGCACCCATGGCGACGCCTTTCAGTTGTTGAAAGAAAGTTCTCTCATGGATGAAAAAATTCTCACATAGAGGAATGCGAATACACTCTATGATAAATTCAGAGGGAACTTGGTGGGGTCTAGGTCTGCTCTCAAGTAAGGATAACAAGATATTTAATGCATCACTCTGAGGAATATTTGTATAGAGACTTTCGATGTCCATGGACACCAAAAGTTCGGTCTCGCTGTCAAAATCTATGTTCTCAACATTATTGATAACTGCCATGGTGTCTCTAATATAGTTCTTGTTTTCGATGGCAAATGGGCGGATGAAAAAGTCAGAATATTGTGCCAGGGGTTTTAGGATGGAATTACACCCTGACACAATAGGTCGCCCAGGGGGACAAGTCAGATGTTTGTGGACTTTCGGCAGTATATAGATGGCAGGTACAGTTGGCGTCTTATTAATAAGGAAGGCTGCCTCCTTTACACTCAGCCAGCCATCCTCTAAGCCTTCATTAGAGAGAGCTAGAATTTTTTTCTCCAGTTGAATGGTGGGATTGCAGGTTAGTTTACGATAGTTGGATACAACCGATAGCTGTTTTTCCAATTCAAAGTTGTATGCTGTTTCATCCCACAGTACTATCCCTCCACCCTTATCGGCTGGTTTTATGATAGTTTCTGGGAGAGATTGTAAGTTGAAAAGAGCCTGTTGTTGTTCCTTGCTCAAGTTGTAGGGAACCCATTTAGGTTGTTTTAGAAGATGTTCAATCTCAGTCAAGATCACATTCTCAAAGGTAATGATTTATTTGGCTACCATATTATTAGATGGAAAGAAATTGGAGATTGGACGTAACCCTGTGGTATCTAGACAGGGAATGTTGATTTTATTTGCAAAAAAATGTTTTAGGCGTATTGCTCTAAAAAATCTGTATAACTCCAACTTGGTGGAGAACATTTCGTTCTTAAAGGTAGGAACAAAGGATAATCTTTGTGACAGAACTGATATTTCAACGGTGGTTAGGGTGTGTTTGGAAAGATTAAAAATAGGCAAACTTACATTCTCATCTACCACTCGTAGTACTGGTTCCTCGTACGTCTGTAACCTGGGGTGTAGTTGTTCCTCCCCCATCCTCTGCGTGGTTGTCTCTGTTGTCCTCTGGGAGGGGGCCCTTGTCCTCTCTGTCCTTGTCCTAAAAAAGGTTGCCTGGAGGTAGATGGTTGTTCTTGTCCTAATCTTTGTTGGTATTCTGAACCTCTTTCACTATCAGTGTCAGAGTCAGTGCCTGAGAAGGTAATTCTCTTCTGTTGTCTATTAGAGCCTTGTTGATGCCCCTGGGGTTGGTAAAAAATCCTTGTTAAGGTAGGGATAGGTCTTTTCTTTATTATAGCACTTGATATCAAGTTGAAGCTTAGTGGTTTTCTTTTGGGAATTGAATGTCTCAAATTCCTTAATCGTGAGAGATATCTTGTCAAGCAAGGCCTTGGCATTAACAATATTGGAATCAGAGGAAATCTTGAGTTCAAGAGTTTCAATCTCCTTTTGGAGACTCTTCATGTGTTTCAAAGCTGTTTCAATGCTCAGCACCATCCAGGTGCGTGAACATTTATTGGACGCAAAACAGAAATGTAGCTTGAAGTCTTCGTCCTGAGTGAAGATAATCGGGATATTGCGGATCTGTAGCCCCGTTGGAATTATATTAGCATTAAGACAATCAGTTAAAAACTTGGCATGCAGTTCTGTGCGTACCAATTTTTTACGTAGTCTTTCTAGATGGTTCAGATCAGAATCACAAGGTGTTGAAATAATGGGCCCCTTAGTTCCCAACAGCGAGGGCCCAGCTGAGATTTTCAAAATGTACTCGTCAGTGTAGGACAGAGTCTCAGCTTCAGACATCTAGGAAGCAGAGATGATGGAAAGCAAAATGGAGAAATAGAATCTCTCACAAGGTTAACCACTATAAAGTTACCCACGGCAGATAGTTATCTGCGCGTGAAACGTTGAACAGGCAGGGGAAACCCAATTTACCCTTGTAGGCTTGGGCAGTTTATATTTGAGGTCAAGGAAATGCTACAAGGGACTTGATTCTAGGAAGGTAAAATGCACTCAGTTGGGAGTCGTATGGAAGTTATCGCACTCCAGAGTATCAACACGATATCACATGAAAGAAATAATCTAAACTAATGAAATAAATCTCTGGAAGGAGGAGAATCAAAGATACACGGAGAGAGTAAACCTGTATTCAAAGGAAATTTTTATAAGTTTTAGGAAATGTAAATCAAACAAAAATGTCTGGGGAGACAAGTAAAAATTAAATTGAGCAAAGAAGTTGTGAACAGAGGTATAAGCAACTTAAACACATCAGTTCAGAACTTAACATCAACTCCAAGAAATTACAACAAACAACCAGAATAATTAATCAACAGTGGTTGTAGGTGTGTTCCAAAGAAACAATAGTGGAGATGATGAGGTTGTCGACGTTTCGGTCTATATTGCTGTCGTCGAGAAGACCATCTTCAGGGCCAAACAATTCATTGCTGGTAAAAAGACCCCCTAGGTAAAACAGTGAAACATGTATTACTATCAGAACTACAGTTGTAAAAAAGGATTCTTCCGTGTATCGCTAAAATAGTGAAACAAGAGATATCATATAAAGTACCCCTTCCCGGTACTACTTGTTACACAAAGAACACATCAATCATATCTCATGTAAAATCATCAGTATGAAATTATTTAACCATACTGATCAGTAACTTAAGAAACATATCCAGAACGAACCATAATTAGACGGTTCATATAAATCATATAACATGTGTAATCAACAACATATGAATGTTTAAAAGTATTCATCAAAAAAGAGAGAAATATCAGAACATGTCTAACACAATTAACAATTCCAATCGACTGAGGTTTTAACATTCATTAGAAAAAAGCCATAGACTGTACTGAATAGTCACATTTATGTAAGAGCATCTCAGAATGTATCATCTAAACTTTAGAAGAACTTCTCATTCAATTAACAAATCAATAGGAAAAGAAAGGGTATCAGTTGTCACCTGGATGAACAAAATTGGACCCTTCTGGCGAATGTGTAGGGTAGCAACCGTAGGTGGCAGAAAATCAATCTACGAATAAATAAAGTAATTTAAAAAAAGTAATTTAAAAAACGGCATCTAAACACAGCGGGGCAAGTAGGCTGACATGTGCTTGGAGGTAATAATGTACCTTTGCTTACGATGAAACAAAGTATATGATGTTAATTGGCAGTCACCTCGAGCGAAAAACTTGAGTGAAATCTGAAACAAAGTAACAAAAAAGGGGGAATGTCAAGTATCCCACTGGTTGACGAAACTAAAAGTAACTAAGCTTCATTTATAGCAGAATTAGCTCAGACGTAAATATAATAATACTTGTTTAAACTGTCTAGTGTTTATATTTTGATAAAGGCAAGCAGCCGGCTAGTGGAACTGTTGGAGTAGTGCGCAGCTCCTGGCATGTTTAACAACTAAACTAGCACACAGGGCAATACGGTAGATAAAGGGCAAGACCGACTAAATTAATGAAACAGAAGCGGTCTGAGCGGGCTGCAGTAACACCCGAAGCTACGAAAGTGGGCGCTTGTATTCACTTACTTAATTTCCAGGCAGTTCTTCAATTCGTATACAATCGGTCAACGACGAGTTAGGGAAAAACAAGTCTACCGAGGATCGCGCGCTTTTTAAAGCCGACGCTGGTCAATGGGCAGTGTGCTAAACAAGGGTCTTCTGTCCCGTCTTAGCTTTTGCTCAAGTGGGTAGATATGGCGGCCATATTTGAAAGGGTCAATGTGATTGAAACAAACTCGTTTTTAACAGGATGATATATTAAAAACTCGGTGTTATGTATTGTGTATCTAATCACAGTTTAGATTGAATAGACTAATGTAGCATGGGTCTAATTAGATGAGAAATATACCGACCACCCTAGTGCAAAATATAACAGAGGGGAACTAGCGGTTTGAACGGACATTAGTATCAATGTATGATCGATGGACGTCTAGTGAGGGAGCATTATTGACAATCCAGGTGACAAGGGCTAACCATCTAGTATTGCCATTATGTTATTCAATTATGCCGATGTGTACAGAAAAATGAAATACAAATGCAGATAAGGCTTATTTCAAACATGCCAACTCATGCCATTCAGTACTTGAATTGAGTCCATGTTTAACAGACTCAGCTAAACAAATCCAACGTTGTTCCTTCAGGGTGAGTAGATGATCAACATTAGATTGCCTAATAGTTGGTTTTACCACCTCCACCACCCACCAAACTAGTTGGTTTTCACTGTGTTGTTTGGCGGAGTAATGGTCAACGAGAGGGGCATTTTCAGTGAGACATCGAATCCTAGACTGATGTTGAAGGATTCGTTTTTTAACTGTCTGAGATGTCTTGCCGAAATATTTGAGGCCACATGGACACTCTATACAATAAACAACATTTGTTGTATTGCAGTTGGAGAATGTTTTGAGAACAAAATTTTTGTTGTTCACAGAAAACTGTTTCATATTTTTAGTAGTGTACAGGCTGTGCAGTGATTGCACTTGTAATGACCCAATAATGGACTCAATTGTTGCATGTTGTCAATTAAATGGGTTTCCTTATTCTTGTATGCATGTACCAGCCTATCTCTCAAATGTCTACCCCTTTTGAAGGCAAACCTAGGTTTGTCAACTAACTCGGGAAGATCTGAAAGCAGGGACCAGTTTTTTGAGATAGATTTCTTGATAGAGTTACTGTAAGTCCCAAATGTCGTAACACATACAAGTTTGGATTCAGTTGTTTTATTCTTTAACCTGAAGCAACGATTCTCAGTCGTTGTACCAAGCTCGCTTTAATGAGCGTTTTAGGAGTTTGTTCGGGTACCCACGTGCGAGAAGTTTGATTTTAAGAAGATTTGCTTCGCGGAAATAGTCAATGCGTCTGGAGCAGTTCCTACGTAAACGTAGAAATTGCCCAAAAGGCAGACCATCGCGTAGAGCTTGTGGGTGACAGCTGTTGTACTTCAACAGAGTGTTTTTGGCAGTGGGTTTGGTGAATAAGGTGGTAAAGAGAGTTTTGTCTTCGTTGACTTTGATTGAGATGTCAAGGAAGTCCATGCTGTATTTGTCAAAACCCATAGTGAATTGTAGGTTGTTATTTCTCGAGTTAATCTAATTGTGGAAATTATTTAATTCTTCACTATTACCATGCCAAATAAAGAAAATATCATCTATATAACGCAGCCAGCATCGAAGATGGGCTGCGAATGGGTTGGTAGTGTTAAAGATGTATTTATCTTCAAAGTCAGCCACGTATATATTCGCAATGTCTGGGGCAAAAATTGCACCCATGGCGACGCCTTTCAGTTGTTGAAAGAAAGTTCTCTCATGGATGAAAAAATTCTCACAAAGAGGAATGCGAATACACTCTATGATAAATTCAGAGGGAACTTGGTGGGGTCTAGGTCTGCTCTCAAGTAAGGATAACAAGATATTTAATGCATCACTCTGAGGAATATTTGTATAGAGACTTTCGATGTCCATGGACACCAAAAGTTTGGTCTCGCTGTCAAAATCTATGTTCTCAACACTATTGATAACTGCCATGGTGTCTCTAATATAGTTCTTGTTTTCGATGGCAAATGGGCGGATGAAAAAGTCAGAATATTGTGCCAGGGGTTTTAGGATGGAATTACACCCTGACACAATAGGTCGCCCAGGGGGAAGAGTCAGATGTTTGTGGACTTTCGACAGTATATAGATGGCAGGTACAGTTGGCGTCTTATTAATAAGGAAGGCTGCCTCCTTTACACTCAGCCAGCCACCCTCTAAGCCTTCATTAGAGAGAGATAGAATTTTTTTCTCCAGTTGAATGGTGGGATTGCAGGTTAGTTTACGATAGTTGGATACAACCGACAGCTGTTTTTCCAATTCAAAGTTGTATGCTGTTTCATCCCACAGTACTATCCCTCCACCCTTATCGGCTGGTTTTATGATAGTTTCTGGGAGAGATTGTAAGTTGAAAAGAGCCTGTTGTTGTTCCTTGCTCAAGTTGTAGGGAACCCATTTAGGTTGTTTTAGAAGATGTTCAATCTCAGTCAAGAGCACATTCTCAAAGGTAATGATTTCTTTGGCTACCATATTATTAGATGGAAAGAAATTGGAGATTGGACGTAACACTGTGGTATCTAGACAGGGAATGTTGATTTTATATGCACAGGGTTTCGTCCAATCTCCAATTTCTTTCCATCTAATAATACGGTAGCCAAAGAAATCATTACCTTTGAGAATGTGATCTTGACTGAGATTGAACATCTTCTAAAACAACCTAAATGGGTTCCCTACAACTTGAGCAAGGAACAACAACAGGCTCTTTTCAACTTACAATCTCTCCCAGAAATTATCATAAAACCAGCCGATAAGGGTGGAGGGATAGTACTGTGGGATGAAACAGCATACAACTTTGAATTGGAAAAACAGCTGTCGGTTGTATCCAACTATCGTAAACTAACCTGCAATCCCACCATTCAACTGGAGAAAAACATTCTAGCTCTCTCTAATGAAGGCTTAGAGGGTGGCTGGCTGAGTGTAAAGGAGGCAGCCTTCCTTATTAATAAGACGCCAACTGTACCTGCCATCTATATACTGCCGAAAGTCCACAAACATCTGACTTGTCCCCCTGGGCGACCTATTGTGTCAGGGTGTAATTCCATCCTAAAACCCCTGGCACAATATTCTGACTTTTTCACCCGCCCATTTGCCATCGAAAACAAGAACTATATTAGAGACACCATGGCAGTTATCAATAGTGTTGAGAACATAGATTTTGACGGCGAGACCGAACTTTTGGTGTCCATGGACATCGAAAGTCTCTATACAAATATTCCTCAGAGTGATGCATTAAACATCTTGTTATCCTTACTTGAGAGCAGACCTAGACCCCACCAAGTTCCCTCTGAATTTATCATAGAGTGTATTCACATTCCTCTATGTGAGAATTTTTTCATCCATGAGAGAACTTTCTTTCAACAACTGAAAGGCGTCGCCATGGGTGCAATTTTTGCCCCAGACATTGCGAATATATACGTGGCTGACTTTGAAGATAAATACATCTATAACACTACCAACCCATTCGCAGCCCATCTTCGATGCTGGCTGCGTTATATAGATGATATTTTCTTTATTTGGCATGGTAATAGTGAAGAATTAAATAATTTCCACTATTGGATTAACTCGAGAAATAACAACCTACAATTCACTATGGGTTTTGACAAATACAGCATGGACTTCCTTGACATCTCAATCAAAGTCAACAAAGACAAAACTCTCTTTACCACCTTATTCACCAAACCTACTGCCAAAAACACTCTGTTGAAGTACAACAGCTGTCAACCACAAGCTCTACGCGATGGACTGCCTTTTGGGCAGTCTCTACGTTTACGTAGGAACTGCTCCAGACGCATTGACTATTTCCGCGAAGCAAATCTTCTTAAAATCAAACTTCTCGCACGTGGGTACCTGAACAAACTCCTAAAACGCTCATTAAAGCGAGCTTGGTACAACGACCGAGAATCGTTGCTTCAGGTTAAAGAAAAAACAACTGAATCCAAACTTGTATGTGTTACGACATTTGGGACTTACAGTAACTCTATCAAGAAATCTATCTCAAAAAACTGTTCCCTGCTTTCAGATCTTCCCGATTTAGTTGACAAACCTAGGTTTGCCTTCAAAAGGGGCAGAAATTTGAGAGATAGGCTGGTACATGCATACAAGAATAAGGAAACCCATTTAATTGACAACATGCGACAATTGAGTCCATTATTGGGTCATTACAAGTGCAATCACTGCACAGCCTGTAACACTACTAATAATATGAAACAGTTTTCTGTGAACAACAAAAATTTTGTTCTCAAAACATTCTCCAACTGCAATACAACAAATGTTGTTTATTGTATAGAGTATCCATGTGGCCTCAAATATTTCGGCAAGACATCTCAGCCTGTTAAAAAACGAATCCTTCAACATCAGTCTTGGATTCGATGTCTCATTGAAAATGCCCCTCTCGTTGACCATTACTCCGCCAAACAACACAGTGAAAACCAACTAGTTTGGTGGGTGGTGGAGGTGGTAAAACCAACTATTAGGCAATCTAATGTTGATCATCTACTCACCCTGAAGGAACAACGTTGGATTTGTTTAGCTGAGTCTGTTAAACATGGACTCGAATCAAGTACTGAATGGCATGCGTTGGCATGTTTGAAATAAGCCTTATCTGCATTTGTATTTCATTTTTCTGTACACATCGGCATCATTGAATAACATAATAGCAATACTAGATGGTTATCCCTTGTCACCTGGATTGTCAATAATGCTCCCTCACTAGACGTCCATCGATCATACATTGATACTAATGTCCGTTTAAACCGCTAGTTCCCCTCTGTTATATTTTGCACTAGGGCGGTCGGTAAATTTCTCATCTAACTAGACCCATGCTACATTAGTCTATTCAATCTACTCTGTGATTAGATACACAATACATAACACCGAGTTTTTAATATATCATCCTGTTAAAAACGAGTTTGTTTCAATCACATTGACCCTTTCAAATATGGCCGCCATATCTACCCACTTGAGCAAAAGCTAAGACGGGACAGAAGTCCCTTGTTTAGCTCACTGCCCATTGACCAGCGTCGGCTTTAAAAAGCGC
The DNA here is from genome assembly GCF_964263255.1 of Lissotriton vulgaris. Lineage (NCBI taxonomy): Eukaryota > Metazoa > Chordata > Amphibia > Caudata > Salamandridae > Lissotriton > Lissotriton vulgaris. The sequence goes on from NC_141691.1 coordinate 1,110,224,905, forward strand.
GCGATCCTCGGTAGACTTGTTTTTCCCTAACTTGTCGTTGACCGATTGTATACGAATCGAAGAACTGCCTGGAAATTAAGTAAGTGAATACAAGCGCCCACTTTCGTGGCTTCGGGTGTTACTGCAGCCCGCTCAGACCGCTTCTGTTTCATTAATTTAGTCGGTCTTGCCCTTTATCTACCGTATTGCCCTGTGTGCTAGTTTAGTTGTTAAACATGCCAGGAGCTGCGCACTACTCTAACAGTTCCACTAGCCGGCTGCTTGCCTTTATCAAAATATAAACACTAGACAGTTTAGACAAGTATTATTTATTATATTTACGTCTGAGCTAATTCTGCTATAAATGAACCTTAGTTACTTTTAGTTTCGTCAACCAGTGGGATACTTGACATTCCCCCTTTTTTGTTACGTTGTTTCAGATTTCACTCAAGTTTTTCGCTCGAGGTGACTGCCAATTAACATCATATACTTTGTTTCATCGTAAGCAAAGGTACATTATTACCTCCAAGCACATGTCAGCCTACTTGCCCCGCTGTGTTTAGATGCCGTTTTTTAAATTACTTTTTTTAAATTACTCTATTTATTCTTAGATTGATTTTCTGCCACCTACGGGTGCTACCCTACACATTCGCCAGAAGGGTCCAATTTTGTTCATCCAGGTGACAACTGATACCCTTTCTTTTCCTATTGATTTGTTAATTGAATGAGAAGTTCTTCTAAAGTTTAGATCAGGGGTCTCCAACCTTTTCTGTAGTGAGAGCTACTTCTGCTCAAGGGAAGTCTTCCTGAGCTACTGGTAAATTTTATAACTGTAAAATAGTGACTACACGATGACCACCCAAACAGGATTATCAGTAATTACCACCCAAGTATTCCAGGTGCTCTATTACATAATGTGCCCCAGGGGCGCGAGGGGCATTTGCGCCCGCTATGCACACTCCCGGGGAACTTTGGTATTATAAAAGGGGGCGCAGACACTTGTGCGCCTCCTTCTATAATACGGATATCGCGGGTGCACTTAAAGCACCAGTGCTATCAACAGAAGGTCGTCCCTCATTTGCATATGGGTGTGCCCTATGCAAATGAGGGCATTCCTTTGACTCTGCGCCAGCGCCATATTACATACACGGCCACAGAGACAACAAAGCCCTCAGAAGGTGCACTGAGAGTGCGCTATTTAAAAGTTGGCGTACTGTCCGTACACCCCCTGAGAGCAGCCCTCTGCAGGGGGTGAAGGGGGTCCAATGTACCCCTCAGACATCCCCTTGCAGGAAGGTGCAGTGGTACAGTCACTGACTGCACCCGCCTACAAGGGGATCTCTCATCCCCTTTGAAAGTGCAGGCGGAGGCCGCTTGCACTGTGAAAACAAGGAGCAGCTGCTCTGCGTTTTCACATGAATGCACTGTCCCCAGGGCAGTGCATTCACCATAACGGGGAGCATTGGCCTTGTTTGCGCCAGGTGCACCTTTTCAAAGGTGCAGCAGGCACAAACAATGGAAGTACGTAAAACGCCCCCCTGGTGTGGTTACCAGCAGAAATCCCAGGAAAATGTTCATCAACATAACCTGACTTATGAAGTAACATTCAAATCTTGACATGCCCTACTGCACAAAGTATATAAGTACAGCAGTAGGTCTCCCCAGCTCAGCTTGAATTATCATTCATCAGTTCTAAAATTGAAAGTTTTCTATCAAATACCACTTTCCACCGTGGACAAACAAATTCAGTTTCCCAGAAGAAAACCCGTTTTTGAAAACAAAAACTGCCTTTAAAATATCAGTTTCCCGATTTTAGGAAATGCACAGTCCCAAAACATCCGCTTATCATTTTCATCAAGTACTCCCATGTACAAATGCCTCATAAGGACAGACTTCTTTGAATACCCAGTTATTACAGTCTTATGCTGTGGATGCTCACCACAGCACCACGGATGCCTGTTTTATAACAATAATGCTGCACTATTATACTAGGACTGCAATTGTGCCAAGGCTGGAAACCATAAGGGTCAGGGTAGAAACATATATCAGCCATGACCATTGTTATGCCAAGAATAGGTAAATGTAGGCCCGTCATGCTCCCAGTATGTAAATGATGGCTGCCTACTATACCACAACTAGACCAAAAATACCCCCAAAATAGTCAAGGATGACCATTATTATGACATTGGCACTATTATGTCACGAATGGGCACAATTATATCAGAGATAACACCCTTATGATGGGGGCAAGCATACGCATTTGGCGGTCCTTGACACCAGGTGTAGCTTTCAGGAACCAATAGTGTTTATTATGGATGCACATAAATGCTGATGAGTCTCTTGCTTTTCTCTGGTCTGGATCATGCCCTGTTCTCCCCAGACCTTGAGCTGGTCATGCACCCAACTGACACATTTATACTCTGGCTCCTGCAGTCTCACACTTTTGTGGGTCAGCACAGATTACTGCTCAGGCTACTGCTGCCATACTTCTTTTATGGTCCACTTTTCACACACATGTTGTGATTAATAAAGCAGGGACTACAACATGGGCAATCTCCTTGTGGCTTAGTTATATTGAGATTGGATACCAACTATCAAGTGGCAGACCCTACAGGCCGATACTGTGTGTGTTTAGTATTAATTATGGACATAGGTTTGGCTGGCTGTCCCTCTAAGAGTCTTGAGATAAGCAGTGCTGCCTTCTTTAATCGGTGCCTACTCTCTGAATTTCATCCTGGGCTTGACTTCACCTCTGAGAGCTACTTTGTAGGTACTGGCGAGCTACCGGTAGCTCCCGAGCTACTCGTTGGAGACCCCTGGTTTAGATGATGCATTCTGAGATGCTCTTACATAAATGTGACTATTCAGTACAGTCTATGACTTTTTTCTAATGAATGTTAAAACCTCAGTCGATTGGAATTGTTAATTGTGTTAGACATGTTCTGATATTTCTCTCTTTTTTGATGAATACTTTTAAACATTCATATGTTGTTGATTATACATGTTATATGATTTATATGAACCGTCTAATTATGGTTCGTTCTGGATATGTTTCTTAAGTTACTGATCAGTATGGTTAAATAATTTCATAATGATGATTTTACATGAGATATGATTGGTGCGTTCTTTGTGTAACAAGTAGTACCGGGAAGGGGTACTTTATATGATATCTCTTGTTTCACTATTTTAGCGATACACGGAAGAATCCTTTTTTACAACTGTAGTTCTGATAGTAATACATGTTTCACTGTTTTACCTAGGGGGTCTTTTTACCAGCAATGAATTGTTTGGTCCTGAAGATGGTCTTCTCGACGACAGCAATATAGACCGAAATGTCGACAACCTCATCATCTCCACTATTGTTTCTTTGGAACACACCTACAACCACTGTTGATTAATTATTCTGGTTGTTTGTTGTAATTTCTTGGAGTTGATGTTAAGTTCTGAACTGATGTGTTTAAGTTGCTTATACCTCTGTTCACAACTTCTTTGCTCAAATTAATTTTTACTTGTCTCCCCAGACATTTTTGTATGATTTACATTTCCTAAAACTTATAAAAATTTCCTTTGAATACAGGTTTACTCTCTCCGTGTATCTTTGATTCTCCTCCTTCCAGAGATTTATTTCCTTAGTTTAGATTATTTATTTCATGTGATATCGTGTTGATACTCTGGAGTGCAATAACTTTCATACGACTCCCAACTGAGTGCATTTTACCTTCCTAGAATCAAGTCCCTTGTCGCATTTCCTTGTACATCAATACCAACATTCCAAGCCACCTATCAGGTATAAATATACCTCCCTTTGCCCAAGCAAAGCAGAGGAGACCGAGACTTCCATGCCGACACTCCGAACGGAGACGCTGCAACCTGGGTCATGCCACAGCTCCAGCTGGCAGAAATCCATCCACCTATCCTGGAGTGTCCAGCTCGAGATCAGGTTGAAGTCCCACTAAGGTAATGGGGTTAGACTAAATCCTAGGGGGATTCTTGGATCTCTAAGACCTACATACATGCTAGGTACACTTAAGTACATCTAGTTAGGCATCATAGGGGTATAGGCTTTATCTTAATGCATTCTGTATTTCATGTATGTGTTCATCACTATTGCAAAATGGTAGAACTATACAATGCCTTTTTATGTAACTGCACTGCTGGCCATAATTCTCTGCTACTGTCCAACAGTTGTCGCAGCACATATAACCAGTACTAGAATAACAACTGTGCAACACATTTTATTGTAAACACACCCAACTGTTTCTTCTATGTACTTCTCTGAGATGAGTGACTGAATGAAAAGTAGTATATTGTTTCCACGATCCTGAGGGATCAGGGTTTTATGTTATGTGGTTGCCAGAAGCTATTCCCTTCTTGTCATCAAGAAGCTTCTAGTGGCCTCTGAGCTAGCTGGTACACAGTAATTAAGTTTAATATACATGATGGGGGCATACTGACCTCAGTCCTATTCCAAGCCTATCGTGTATGTTATTCCAATGCACAGAACCTATAAGGGAAATAGGAACTACACTACACAGCATTCTAACTTTGTTGTTTGCTGGAGCCAATTAGCAGCCAAAGATGACCGGTGGAGGGGAAGGAGTCAAATGCCCGGAAGTTGAGTTCATATTAGTAGCACAAAGATAAGTCACAGTGAAAACTAGCCCTAGTAGAAGTAGGCTCTTGTAAATAGTTTAACATAGGTAAATTACAGGTTTTGTTTCTAAAGAAGGTCCCTGTTTTTCCTAGTTTTTATGCATTCATCTATATCGCACTACTGATAGTGAGGTTTTATCGGAAATAACTTCTGTTAATTTACTCACATCGATGAACTATAAATCAAGATCGAAAGGGTATACAAATATCGCTCTTGGCACTACTTGTGTAGTCAACAAGACACAGCTCCGACAATCGATCAGAAACAGACCTAAAGGTAGATAGGATATATAAATATTGTATCTCTTCAACTGCACTAGGGGTGCTTCTGGGAACCTTTGCTCTACTGTTGGAGAGGTACAACAAGGCATACAAATGCGAGCTATATAGCCCATGCTCAACTAAATGTGCATACAATACTAGGTCTAACATTCCATGCTTAACCAGATGCCAAGTGTAAAATAATAATTATGCTCATGAATGTAAATTCTCACATGTGATATGAATGGATTGCTCTGGGATCTCCAAGTGTGAGTTTGGATGCAGGGAAATCTCATGGATTCTGGGGGCCCTGGGCCAAAAGTGATTTAGGGGGACCTGTACGGAACAGCTATGAATTTATGATGCAATTTCAGCTCTTTCATGCCCTCTTCGGCCAGGTCACTAAAGTGTACACGTACACTTGTCCAAATTCTAAATATGTTTACATCTAATATTTACCCATCACCCACTGTTGGAAATGGGGGTCTCTAGTTGGCAATAGTTGGCACCTTTGTCTAAATAGGGACCCTTCGTTCTAATCAGTATAAAGAAGATACACTACTGAAATAACACCTGCTTACCCCCTTGGTAGCTTGATACCAGCAGTCAGACTTATCTCAGAGGCAGATAACCAACATTAAACAAAAACAATGAAAACACTACAAAAGGACACCGCACCCATTTTAGAAAACTAACCAATATTTTATCTGTGCAAACAATACCAAAAATGATAAGAATGCATTACACAGTTCTTAGCAATATCAATGAACAAAAATAGACTTAAATTCCAGTTCCTTGAAGTCGATAGCTCCATCCATGGCTATCACAGTGCTGTGAACAGCAAATCCAAACAGTTCTGGCTGACCGCGACATCGTGGGCCAGCTACAGTGTCAGGAAGACCCGTTAAACAGCTCCTTAAGAAATGCAGGGTGTCGGCGTCCTCTCGTTGAGCCCCGAAGAGCTGGCGTTAGCAGGCGTCAGCTCCGGAAGTCAGTGTAGGTGTTGTCGGGCCCTTGAAGTCACACTCGTTGCAGATCGAACTCCTCGTGGTTGAAGTCTGGAGCGCAGGCATCTGCAGGCATCGGGGCTGCGGTGTGAAGTGCAGCTGTGCGGCATGTGGTGCCCTCAGGGCGCCGTGCAGGCAGCGACTCAGTGACAGTGGTACAGCAACGTCAGTGAGAACAGGGCTGCGATGGGAAGTGATGCAGTGCTCGTTGCAGTGCTGGCAGGTCACAGTGCAAGCAGTGGCATTATTGTTGTGACAGCGCTGTCTACGGCTGATGAACTGGAGTCGATGACGCCGTGTTGGTAGGCCATGGCTGCGGTGCTGGATGAAGGCGGTGTGTCTTGCAACTTATGAGCGTTGTCCCGAACCACGGTGCAAGCAGTGATGTTGATGTCAGCTTGAAGCGGCGTTGTCGGTGATACCAGGGCGGCGGCGTGAAGCAAGGTAGTGCGGAGGGAGGTTCCCACAGGTCGCACTGCAAGTAGTGTCTCTGTGGTGGATGGCATCGGCGGTGTGACCATGGTTGCGGTGCAGAGTGCGGCGGTGCCCTCTGCGGTGCCTTTAGGACATGGAGTTGGCAGCGGTGTCGTTGATGGTGACAGGTTGCTTTTTCGTCTGTTGCAGCACAGAACACACAGTTCCCAGTGCCCGGTAGCAGATGAACTTGAAGTCTTTGCTGTTCCTGAGGCTTCTTGAACAGGGGGCAAGCAGTAACTCAAGTCCTTGGAGAAAAGCACACAAAGAAGTGGCCGAAAGTTCAGTCCAGTCCTTTCACTGCTCAAGACAGAAGCAGCCACTGCAGGCTAACACAGTAAAGCACACAGCAAAGTGGTAGTTCCTCCTCACAGCTTCTCCAGCTCTTTTTCTTGGCAGTCTTCTTGGTTCCAAAAGAGTTCTCTGAAGTCTTTTATCTCCATGAGACTTCCAACAGGAGGCAAGCTCTACTTCAAGCCCTTGGAGAAAACTCTAACAGCAAGATGTTAAAAGTACAATCCGGTCCTTTGCCTGCCCAAGACAGAAGCAGCAAGCAGCAGGCCAACACAGCAGAGCACACAGCAAAGTGGCAGTTCCTCCTGACAGCTTTTCCAGCTCTTCTTGGCAGGTTCCTTAGTTCAGCAGTAATCTAAGGTTACGGAGTCTGGGCCCCAATATTTATACTCAGTTTCTCTTTGTTGTTTTGGGCAGAGAGTGTCTGTGTTCAGCCCAAACCAGTTCTGTCCTCTCTGGTCCAGCTTCCTGGCAGGAGGAGGGGATGGCATTGTGTAAGGCAGACAGGGCCTATTCAGGTGCTATTGAAACTCCTCCCACTACTCTGAATGCAGCCAAAGTCTATTCAGCCAGCCCTGACTCATGAAGGAAAAGCAGGACTCACATCAATCCCCCCCCCCATTGATGTCTGAGAGAATGCGCATCCCTAGCCCCTGTCACTCCAAAGCCAGCCAATCCACAAACCAGTAGAGGCACACAGGATGGCTAAGCAAGAAATACCAACTTTCTAAAAGTGGTATTTTCAAACACACAATAAAATAATCATCTTTACTAAAAGATGCATTATTATTCTCTGAGTTCCGGCATATTAAACTCAATCTTTCCATCTTGTCCAAATAGGAAGTTATACTTGTAAGATGTTACAAAACATTACCCATTCTATCCTATGGGATTGCCTTTCAATAGTGAAAAAAACGAAAAACACTGTATTTCACTATCAGGACATTTCACTCACACCAGTACATGTCTTACCTTTCACATACACCGCACCCTGGCCATAGGGGCACCTTGGGCTTACCTTACGGGTGACTTATTTCTTTATTTATTTATAAAGGAAAGTCAAGGTTAGGGCCTGGTAAGTAGGTGCGTTTGCCAAGCCTACATGGTAGTCACAACTGCGCGCAAACACTGCAGTGGCAGGTCTGAGAACCCTTTGAAGAGCAGCCTGTGTGGAGGGCACAACGAGTACTGCAGGGTCACCAGCAGCATTTGATTTACATGCCCTGGGCACACACAGTTCACTGTACTTTGGACTTAAAAGGAAATCACATAAGCCAATTAATGGAACACCAATCCAGAAACATAATTTAGAGAACATATGCACTTTAGTACTGAATAGCAGTGGTAAAATAGCCAGAGTTCTAAAACCAACAAAAATAGGGTAAAAACCAGGTGGCCAAAAAGTCTGGGGGTAAATCTGCTGAAAAAGCCAAGTGTAACACCCACATTAAACATAACCTAAAGGAAAACAATATTTAAATCAATCTTTGAAATAATAATAAAAGGTCATCAGGGCAAGACGCTCTGCAGAACAGAGTTGGCTCTATCAGGCCCCCCTGGAAGGCTGTGGCTCTGGGCCAGATCTCCCTTTGCCTAAAACGTCTCTGGATGTGCATGATGACCTCCTTATATAAAGCTTAACTGTAGTGCAGAGTCATATTGCTCAGTCTAACTCATATATAACGTTTTCAAAAAACACTGAGTGAGATAAAAGTCCTTCAGATCACTCTTGCAGGTAGCCATTATTATTTCGAAAGGCACAGAAAAGTTCGATTTTCTCCACTGCTCCATTTACGTAGATTGCAATCTGCGCACAGTTGCATTCTAATTCCTCTGGTCACAGTGATTTATAACAAATGTCCTTATCATCAGAGCAGTAGCATCCCCCTCGTGGTATCATGCAGACCGAATGGGCTCATATAAAGGCTACTCTATCAGTGTCAAGGCAGCATGCTAATGCCTATGAGCGTTCAAGGACATGCGTGGCTGCTCCAGCAACCGCTGAGCTGAAGTCTGTCACATAATCACACCTTCTAAAATATTTAGAGCTATTGGAAGCAGCGACATCTGATTCTAGAAAGAGGGCACTGTACCGCTAATGGGTGTTTATCAACACTGATGCATACCTCGAGTGTGGGGCAGCCCACTAGCTCGAATTAAATGTTCTCCCATGGGTAAAATATACAGGCAGCTGAAGACACTGTTATTGTTTTTAACCTAGATGTCAGCTCATTTATGGCTTCACCTGAGAAAATCAAATCTTGAAATTGCAGAGATCGCTACGACACGAATAACTCAGGCGTGCCTGGTGGATGTTTACATTAGAAGCCATAAAAACTAATATACGTAAATTTCCCACTCACTCACCGCTTATCGGCGGCATAGTGAAGGTGCGGGTACTAAACCAAGCAAGGAATATAGGCTTCCCCTCCCCCACCCCGCTTTAATAGTAAATAAAAGAGCTATAATTGTGGTCAAGTGATCGCTCAGACCACTGGGTCACGGTGTCACTGCACGTGCTGCACTGTTGATTGTTAAACTCCTTCCTAGCCAGACGCCAATGCTTGAAGGAGGCTCGGACTGGGCACAGTTGGGATCACTTGAGTAAATTCGTTAAAGCAAAACATTGTCGGAGCAACTAGAATCGTTTTATGGTGAGAGATGTAAAAACTCTAAAGTACAGCCACAAAGACAGTAGCAATTGTAATTGGATTTATGTAGTGCTTCTTACCCCTGACGAGTCGTTGAAGCGCTTTGCGGCAAGTAGCACTCTACTCCAGAACCCAGGGTTAGTGGTTAATCGAGTGGTTACTGTTGGCTATTGTGATTAGTCATGTGCTCGCAAGAAACATTGTGTGCATTTACTCCAGTTACTTGTGATATATTAATATCAACTAGGTGTGATCATTAGTGGGAATGAAGGGGCACATGCACCAAACTCCTCATTCGCAATAACCACATAGCGATTTTTAAGAAATCGCTATTTGGTAATAGCAAATGCCTATGCATGTAGGAATCGCAATAACATTTGCGATTCCTTAACATTAGCTAATAGCGATTCGGAAATTGTGGATCTCTATGAACTAATGTAAGTCTATTCATTCCTATGGGCCTACAGACCCATAGGAATGAATGGTAATGCATTCACAAATTGCGATTACCAAATTGATAATCGCAAATTGCGAATGCAAATCCAAGGGTGCCCGGGTGACCTAAAACCCCCATGAAGCATTGTCCCCCAAATAAGGTAAGTGTGCACATGTGAAATTAGGGCATGTGTGCGCTACATGGCACTTTTGTGCATTTTTCAACTCATGCTCAAATTACCATCAACTTGAAGTTGATGGTAATTAGCATTTCATAAATGCTCAGTTCGCATTTAGGAAAGGCTACATGCATTGGCAAATAGGAATTCGCAAATTGCGATTCCCTAAATGCATTTGCAATTTAGGTAATCACAAAAAAGTGTGATTCCCTAAATTGCGAACAGAAAAAGGTATATGCATCTGAAAAGGCCTTTTTCCATTCGCAAACAGGCCCGTTTGCGAATAGACAAAGGCTTGATGTATGTGCCCCTAAGTGATTTCAGGTGAATGGTTGGTGAGATAGATAGGATGACAGAGATTAGGTAATGTTAGGTTCCAGGGATAGGATTATAAAAATGAGAGGTTATAATTATGAAATGAGGTTCGGATTTATAAGATGAGGTATCAGCCAATTGCAGAATTACAATAAGGAAGATTAAGGCAGGCATGAGACTGAGGGGAGACTATTCTCAGAAACAGAAGGCATGCAGAGGATGGAAGGTAAGAACAGGCGCATAATCAAGAAAAAAAGTAGAGTGATCAAACAAGGGTAATTCAAGGTCAAATTTTCATGCAGGGTTTATGAATATAGAAGGGAAAAACTTTCTGAGTGGGCAAGCAATTGGAGAATGTAAGCTGGAAGGAGAAACATTATACATAGTGCTCCATATCTGGTGCAGGCAGTTCATACATGTGACTACAAGTGTATACCTCATTTGAACATTAAGAGCCCTAGCCTGTTTTCTCCCAAGCCTAGCGCAGCCCTTTTAATCATAGTCTGGAGTATCTCAACCTTAGCATGGAGTCTGTACACTGCACAAGGGTAGTTGGCGCAGAAAAAGAGAGGGTCTTATTTAAAGATAATCCCTCATTATTGTGTAAGTAGGAGTTTTTTTCACTTGTTCACTAAAATTAGTTATTTGGCACTGGTGTAAAGTATCTTGCCCATGTGCAATCATATTTGTCACCTAATTCCATCAAAGTGTATGCTGTGGGTGCTTGTATATGTGACTATTGTGGTATATCCATGATATGTATATGCGAAACAGATTGATGAAGGCCTGTGGGTTCAATTTTGCATGTCTGTGTGCACAAGTTGGGGGTGAAGTTGTTTTCCCGGTCACTGTAGGTGCATCAGGAGGGTTGAGACTTAGACTGTGAAGTTTGCACAGATTTGTCTATAGAAATTCGATGAGGTCCTTCCTGTAGCATTGCTACTTTATAGATGGTGGGGGTGAAGAGGGTTGGAGAAGAGGGTTGGAACATAGGTTATCCACGAGAAAGAGCATTACTGCAGATCTGCTGATGCATACTTCTAACCTCACGTTTTGATTAGATTTGAAAGCAGTACCTCCCAAAACAGGGAGGGTATGAGGGAACCCACCAGGAAATCCTGCAGGAGCAAGTGGGCAAAATGTCCCTTCCTGTGGGCTTACTTGCCACCATTGTAATGCCTGGTGAAAGTGTGCATCAGCGCTCACGTGGTAGCACCTCTCCTCAACACCATTGTTGTGGCGTTGACTCTGGTGGAAAAGGGTTGAAGACTCGCAGGATGCTCATTTTTCGCCAAGGCATAGCGTGCCTTCCTGCACATGATAATAATCTGGCCAATATTTGCTTCTGGACCGCCTTTCCTTTTGTGGAACTTGACAAGTTGATAAAAATAGGATCATCCATCCGGTGCCCACTGTAAAAGCAAAGGGGTTTTTTGGTTCCAGTCAGTGAAGCCTTTCCTCCTTCTGCTAAAGGTGCTGCTAAGGGGGAAAAAGCAGGGAGAGTGAGGAACTCTCCCACCTGTAATGGTGATACCACTTATAGCAAATAAAAAGTTTAAGCTTGAAGCTCCAATCTATCCGGCAAAAAGTTGTTGAACTGAGGTTGCTCTGACCGCACCAGCGGCTCACTGACAAGTGGCACAGAAGTGACTGCAATGAGAAATACTGTCTTGTTGAGCAGCAGTCTCAAAGAACAACTGTGCATGCGCTCGAACTGCGTGCCCAGTAGAAATGTAAGGACCCAATTAAGGTCCCATTGAAGCATAATGAAGGATGTAGAGGTAAGCAAGTATATGAGAGCATTATAAAATGGATCACAATTGGTGACTTCAATAACTAAGATTGAAAAGATGAATCAGGTAAATTTAGAAAGAGGAAAAGGAGTGACAAATGACATTTAGCAATGCCTCTGCAAAGTACTGCTGGGCCAGTAACAGAAAGAAAAACAAAGGATCTCTCTGTTTAGCCTGCAGAGGGTTATCTTGAGGCCCACTGCACCAAGCCGAAAACTTTGCTTAGTGACCAAAATAAAGAGAGTTCATAGATGGGCACATGCTTGCAAAAAATAACATCCTCTATGTCAGCAGGTAAATCAATTCTGCCCAGTTGATGTTATCCAATCCCCAATCTTCTCTCTGTACCGCCCTTCAACAGTGTTCCTCAAGCCTCCATAACCACTCTCTCTCACTTGCATTTTGTTTTGTTTTATAGCACCACTCATACCAATGTACGACAGAGCACTTTACATCACACACACATTACGAAGAGACAATTAATCATAAAATGTGTTAATCAGTTTATAGGACATGTTACATAAGACAGAGGACTACAATGTGTAGGAATCACATGTCATTCATGCTGCTTGGTCTGGAGAAGCACAAACTCGGCATTTAAAATGTAACACCATGGTTTGGGTTTGTCTTTACAAATAAGAATTGATTTCTACCCAAATTAACCCATTTTGCGCCATTAGGATAATGAAAGACTGTGTAAGAAAACAGAATGTTCTAATCTATACCTTGCAGTCTTCATGCAGCTTTTTGATGACCGTTAATAGGTTGCAATTCTATATTAGGATTTTAACTTATAAAATACAAGTGACAAAAGGATCTCTGGGACAAAAGCAGTATCCCACTGAACTATTTACATTATATGCACTTCTGTGATCTGTATGGTTCAAGTTCTTTGAGGCAGGCATATTAATCCTCCATGGTACCTTATGATGAGTCAAAATTTCTACTACATAAAACTCCCATCTCTCTCCAGCTGGTACATTAATCACCGGAGTTATCTTGACAGTCTTATTATTGCCAGGAAATTGCTGGTGGCAAAGAAGCTGCAGCCAGTGCTTTTTCTTCCACAATATATTTGAAAATATGGTGCCCCCTGAAGTCAGCGCCTGCTGCTGTGGCACCGGTCCCAAGGTCCTAGAGTCGGCGCTGGTCTAAAGGAATACCCAGTTTGAATGAACATATGGCTTGCTCTTGTTTTTTTTTTTTTTTAATGGCCTAAAGTTATAGCATGCCAGTTGGATGAGGAAAAACTAATTCTGACCCTAACCAGTCATACATGACCAAGGAGGTGTAAGCAAAGCTGCTTGGCTGCTACAGTGGGGGAGGAGGAAGAAGAGACCTGCTGTCTCCAGTGGTGCACACTGCCTCGGCCACAACCACATCCTCTTGAACCAGGAAAGGGACTTTTGGGCTGTTGTAAGAATTGTGAGGGATTTCTTTGGCAGTAGGCAAGGCCTTAAAAGTATCTTCTGAATTTTCAGAATTGTTGATGGAATGAAAAATTTCCCAGCTATCGTAACGGAAAGTTTCAATTCTATTAATCAATCAATCAGTACATTTGTAGAGCGCACTTCCACCCGCAAGAGTCTCAAGGCGCTAGGGGGGGGCGGGGGACTGCTACTGCTTGAACCGTCAGGTCTTGAGGAGTCTCCTGAAGGCCAGCAGGTCCTGGATCTGTCGTAGGCGGATGGGGAGGGTGTTCGAGGTTTTAGCGGCGAGGTGGGAGAATGGTCTGCTGCCGGCGGTCGCTCGTCGGATGTGGGGGACGGTGGTGAGGGCAAAGTCGGTGGAGCGATACTGGCGGTTCGGGGTGTAGAAGGTGAGTCGTTTGTTGAGGAACGTTGGTCCGGTGTTGTGAAGTGCTTTGTGAGCGTGGGTGAGGAGCTTGAAGATGATCTTCTTGTTGACTCGAAGGCGAGGATTATGCCTTCTTTCTTCACTTTATTTCGAATAGCAGTTCATTTTAAAAGATAACTAAAGTCTTCATTTCCCATGAACCCTTGGGAAAAGTTAGTTTAGAAGAAATATGGTAACAACGAATCAGAACAGTACAACAATGATCAATCAAGAGGCTCATGGCCCCAACATAGTCCTCTCTCACTGGCCATTCACCCTCTTTCGTCGCGCGAAGTCAGCAGTCGGATCACCTTCATGCATCCTGTTTGTTTGCGGCAGAACCTACAAAGACAGAGCACATATTACTATCTGAGCACAAACTACAGAAACCTGCAAGCCCAGCAGTAAACGTAGTTAGTGCACAATAAAAAAAACTTGTCCCACCAAAACCCCTTATAGACAAGCAAAATTACTTACTTAAACACGGGGAGGGATGTCCTTTTTTGGAAACCTAGGGTGGGGTAATCCTCCTCCATTCTATGTCAGGACTGGAGGTGTGGATTATGCTAGTTTAAAGCTTGCTCACAATGAGGTGAGATATGTCCAGCACTGGCTTGAAATAGATCCTTTTAAAGGTGGAGTCCAAGGACCAATATCTTCAAATGGGCACTTAAGCCAAATGCTTTAGAGGACATTGCCCCCGTGTCAAATGGGCCCCAAAGTCCCAGAGGTTAATGCCCGCTTCCTGCAACACCCATCTGAACCATCTAGCAATGGTAGGTGACAAGACCGCCTTAAAAGGCTTACGGAGGGGGCGTGGTCTAACTGGCAAAGTGTTAGGACGTATCTCCCGGGAGCTCCCGGCATCCACCACCACTTAAAGCTAATTTCAGCGGAGTTCGGGGCGATCGCTCCCTACCCAGTGGTAGCCACAGTCCTGTGCCGCCCGGGGAGCCTTGGGTGCCCTTCCATCGCGGCTTGCAACAACAGCGGGGACCGGAGGAGCGGAGACGACGGAGGCCCTCAGGCGGGTGCCGCCATTTTACAGAGTCCACCCAGAGACCTGCCCGGCTGCCCGTGGATTCCGGAGGGGTCACTGCCTTCGTGGGCGCGATCCCCTGCTGGCGGTGTGCGGGCTGGGGCATTGCGGCGGCGAGACTGACCGGTGGGCTTACTGCCTCCGGCCCCCGGACAGCTGCGGCCCTTTCAGCTGGGGAGCCCGAGAGCCGCCTTCTTGTGTACCCCGCAAGGGGGCTCGGCCTGCTGCCTGTCGGCTGCTGGCCTTCGGAGGGGCTCTGGGGTCCTGAGGTGTGGGCTCCCCCCGCGGATGACATCGGAGAGCCCAAAGATTGGTGCAGCCCCGTGGTGCCGGTGACTGCGGTGGCGGGATGGCTGCTGCCGGGGTCCTGGAGTGATCTCTGCTGCTGACGAGGCCCTCCTGCCAGGTGGAGCGACCCCACGAGTGACGGCCCTGCGAGGGTTCGGCGGCCCCCCTGAGGTGAGGAGAGCGAGTGGTGGTGGGGGCCCACACTGGTGCCTGCGCTAGGGGACTTCTGGCGCCTGCGGTCCTGCAGGCCGCCATTTTGTACGACTGCTGCTCCCTGGCCCACAGCGAATTGCAGTCTCCTGCGGTGCGGCCCCCCCCCCCTGGCGACGAGACCGGCGGCGGAGCAGAGCCTGCTGCCGCTGGGCCCTGGGCACAAACGTTGGTGTTGGTGGGACCCCCTGGCCTGTAGAGAATAGTAAAATCTTTGATAAGGCCCCCTTCACATTTGGCAGACAATTGTAACTCACTCTCCAGATGTAACGAGCTGGTTGATTTTTTCTTTCACAAAGTCAACACAATCTATCTCTCCTTTCCGGACCCAGTCATTGAACCATCTACTCAAAGCCCCGATCTGGCCTCAGACGTAGAAATTCTTCCTCAAAACAAATTAGACTATTTCCCCTTGCTGAATCTAGAAACACTAGAGACTCTAGTACACCAAATAAAATCTGGATCTCCGTGCGATCCTGCTCCCCCAGGCATGTTGGTTTCGGCCAGCAAAGTCATCCTTCCAACACTCATGGAGTTGTTGAACTCCTCCATCTTGAGTTGGTCGGTACCCCTGGCCTGGAAGCACGCCATGGTACGGGCTTTGCTGAAAAAACCTGCTCTTGATCCGGCTAATTCCAGCAATTACCGCCCGATCTCCCTGCTCCCATGGGCAACTAAGATCCTCGAGAAACACATTAACATCATTTTAACTCAGTTTCTCGAGGATAACCATCTGCTTGATGTCTCCCAGACGGGCTTCCACCCCAAACATGGGACAGAGACCGCCCTGCTAGCTGTGACAGAGGAGGCGAGGCGGATCTCGGATCGCGGAGGATCGGTGGTAGTGATGCTCCTCGATCTGAGTGCCGCTTTTGATATGGTAAATCATAAAATCCTTGTGACCCGTCTCGCCGACGTGGGTGTGTCCGGAGAAGCCCTGGTCTGGTTCAAATCTTTTTTAACTGATAGAACCTTCCAGGTCTTTGATGGCACTTCTGTCTCGTCAAGCAGGCCTCTGGGGTGCGGAGTACCTCAGGGTTCGTCATTGAGCCCTACCTCTTCAATGCATATATGAGACCGCTGGCTGGGATTGTCCGCCCGCATGGTATTAACATCATTTCCTATGCGGATGACACCCAGCTAGTGGTCTCCCTTGTGCAGAAGAGTGGTCTCCAATCACTGCCCAATTTAGCAGTGTGTTTGGAAGAGGTCAAGAGCTGGATGATGAAGTCCTGTTTGAAGCTCAATGACGATAAGACTGAGCTCATGCTCCTGGGCTCGGCAGCCCCTTTCACTCTGGAGCTGCTGTGGCCTCTGAGCATGGGCGCAGTTCCTGCTCCCAGAGATAACAGCAAAAGTCTGGGGGTATGGCTAGATAAGTTATTGACCTTCAATACACAGGCTACAAAGGTGGCGGCCACCTGCTTTGGCCTCCTTAGGGGGATAAAGAAGATCCTTCCCCTCCTTCCGTTTGAGGCCAAGCAGATTGTCATACAGGGCCTTGTTCAATCCCGCCTGGATTTCAATAATGTCCTGTATCTTGGGGCGCCGGAGTATAGCCTGCAAAAACTGCAAAGAACCCAAAACTGTGCAGCTCGAGCACTACTTGGCATCCCACGAAGAACCCCCATAAAGCCGGGGTTAAAAGCTCTGCATTGGTTGCCCATCAGGGAAAGGGTGAAGTTCAAATCTTTGTGTATTGCTCACCAAGCTTTTTGGAAATTAGGTCCAGAAATCAATCACTCTTTGATTTCCCTCTATCTACCTAATAAAATGCTCCGGTCATCATCTGCATCTCTGGCTAAGATTCCTAGAATTCAGAGAGCCAGAGCAGGAGGCCGCTCCTTCTCTTATAATGTTTCAAAGCTGGGGAACACTCTCCCCCTGCATCTGAGAACGAACCCTAACCTGCTTAGCTTTCGTAAGCAGCTTAAAACTTTTCTATTTCAGTAATCAGAACCCCTCTGTTTTCTTTTAAAGGCACTCTTTTAGTTTTTAGCGCCTGGACTCCTCAGGGCAGCTGTAGCGCTTAATAAATCTTCTTTTCATTTCATTTCATTTCATTTCAGAACGGTCCTGTGAGAGACGGACGGCCCTCCTCTGTCCTGCCTGGGAGTCCCTGACACGAGGAGCGCCGTCGGAGGTGAGGGCCTCCACTGGCGCCTGCGACTGGTGGTCCGGGGGCCCCTGATCTGCTGGTGAGTCGGCGGCGCTGCCTTTGATAGAGAGGCCTGGGCGGGTGGTGACGCAGTGACCGCTCCCTCCCTCCACCCCCCCGTCCGCTCCTACGCAGGGGTCCATCACCCTTGGCTCTTAGGTGTCTCGGGCCCCCCCTTCTTACCTGTGACGGACTTGGAAGACCTGAGCCCTGGGTCCCCATAGCCTGGGAACCCGACGCCCAACCCTACAGTACTGGACGCGATCTGCTTGTGGTGGGACATCCATCTTGTACGCGCCCTCGGGGAGAATTTGCTGCTGCGACTTCGCTGTGGGGCCCCTTGGCGACTCGTGTTTGGGCTGACTGGGACCCTGGACTGCGGTGCTCCAGGGAAGGGGTCGAGAGGACTCTCTCCTACGATCTGGTTATTGCTTTCAACAGCCCCGACCCCGGCCCTCGAGGCGCTGGTGGGCCGTGTGAGACACATTAACCCTGGCTATGACGCGCTCCAAAGGGGGCAAGTCTGAAGGGACAGTGCCCCCCAGGGACAACTCGGTGGTGATGATGTGGGGCAAGGCAGGGGCAACGGTACTGGTGACAGAGGCGTCGCGGACCTCGGGAGATGCGGCCCCGGTGACACAGGTGTTTATGACATCCTTTATGTCGGAGCTTAAAATGGAGATTGGCTCCCTCCGCTCTGAGGTCCACACTTGTGTACGGGAGCTGCGCCGGGAGGTCACGGACTTGGGAGACCGCGTAGACGGTCTGGAGAAGACAGTTGATGCCCGCACTGAGGACCAAGAGCTCCTGTGGCAACGCCTGGTGACGCTGGAGGAGCAATACATCGAGCTGCAGGTCAAGCAGGAAGATCTGGAGAATAGGAGCCGCCGGAACAACCTCCGCATCCGCGGAGTGCCTCTCAGAGAGGAAGGGAAGGATATCCTGACCTATGTTGCGCAGCTTCTCCATGAGGTCTGGGGAGACAACGATGCCTCACCGCCGGCCCTGGACAGCGCCCACCGGGTTTCCGAACCACCGGGGCGCCCAGGACTCCTTCCGGATATCCTGACAAGGGTCCATTTCTTCACGGAGAAGGAGGCCATCCTGCGGGCAGCACGAAGCAAGCCGGACCTTACTTATTGGGGACATAAAATCCAAATTTTCCAAGACCTAGCGCCTCACACCCTCCAACGGCGGCGAGCCTTCAAGCCAGTGACTGAAAAGCTCCAGGAACTGGGCATCACTTACCAATGGGGCCACCCCTTTGCCCTTATCTTCCAGTGGGAGACCAAGCGGAGAGTTGTGAGGAAATTCGCTGAGGCGGCACAGCTTCTGCAGCTGCCAACATCGCCGCCGGCAAGTCCGGTTCGCCCACGGAGGCAGGAGCGCATCCCAGCTTAACCATCCTGGACCACGGTCCAACTGCACCGACTCTCAACCCGCGTGGACGAGCAGTCCACCTCCCAGTCCAAGCAGGACATTATTGCCCACATCAAATCCTTGGAGGGAGATCGAGAGGAGGCTACGACCCGCTCGCCAACCCCGTGACCTTACAGGAGGGCGTTCATGACAACTCACGGCCCACATGTTCAGGGAGTAGGCACTCTTCCCCCTTTTGCCTCAGGGTGCCACTGAGGATGACTGCTCTACCCGGTCTTGGCACCCCGGCTCCTTTCTTTAGGGTGGACGACGCTGGGGCTCCTCCCCATGATGACCTAGAGACCGACTACGCCCCTACCCCTGGTAATCCCGAGGGAGTGACATCCCGGGCATATCTGAACCCCCGGGTGTAGGGTGCCCATGGCGGGATCAGCTGGGCGTGGCCCTGTTGGCCACTGTTGGATCATGTATTTTCTTTCTTGTCTCTTTCTTCTCTCCGTCTTTCCTTGTCTCCCGCAACTTTTACCTCTTCTCTTCCTTACCTGTGCGGTGGGGGGCTGTGCGGCGGTGGCGCTTGGCCTGGGCTGCACTCGCGAACAGTGTTTGTGTTGGTAAGTGGCAGCGAGGTGGGGGTGGAGGGGCGCATGCGGCTCCCACTAGAGCTCCATTATGACTGCCCCCTTACCTAGTCCCCTAAAGGTCCTGACGCTTAACGTCAAAGGCCTGAACTCCCCCAATAAGAGGCAGCAGACCTGGCGATATCTCCTGCAGCAGAACCCTGACATCATATTTCTCCAAGAGACCCATCTTTTGCAGGCAGATGTTGGGCGTATGGCGCACCCCAGATACCCCCTCCAATTTTGGGCTGCGGCAAGCACTAAGACAGCAGGCGTGGCGATTCTGTGTAGGAATGGCATCAGGAGGGGGGGCTCCAAGCCCTTTAGGAGTGAAGATGGGCGCTTCCTCCGGGTGAGTGTGGGCATTGGCCGGCGCACCTAAACTTTATGTAATGTGTACGCGCCCAATCAGTTGCAGGATCGGTACCTACGCACGCTTTTAAATGCACATGTCCCACAGGGGGACCACTCCCTGAACCTGGGGGAGATTTTAACTTAGTCTGGGACCCGGATGTAGACCGTAGTGATACCTTGACCTGCGGCTCTGGGGCCATGTCCTCTGCGCTGCGCGCCCAGATCACGGACCTGGGGCTCTATGATGTATGGCACCCTGGGACTGAAGGACTACTCATTCTATTCCCATGTCCACCGCTCGTACTCCCGTATCGACTATTTATTTATTTCCCATGCTCTGCTGAGGGACGTATTGGGCTCTTCCATATCTGCCATCTCGATATCGGACCATGCGCATGTTGTATTGCTATTGCAGGACCCGGCCGTTCACCCCGCTCGAGAGGCGCGATGGCGTTTGCCACCGGGTGTCCTTCGGGACGCGCCCGATGTAGACAGCATTAAGGAGGCCATAGACTCCTGCTTCGCCAGCAATGACCTGCCGGAGTCACCATTCCCTGTCGTATGGGACGCCTTCAAGGCGACGATCCGTGAACACATCACCACCCTTTCGATTGCACAGACTCGAGCGGCCAGAACCTTCGAAGATAATCTTGAGCGGGACATTAAACGGGAGGAACAACAGGACAATAGGGGCACCTCTGCTGTGTCTAGACGGCGGCTCGCCAATCTCAGAGGACAGCTCCGACTCTTGCGTACCAACAAGGCGGAGTCTTCCCTGTTGGCCCTGAAGCAGAAATACTTTGAGGGTGGGCAGCTTACTGGTGAGGCGCCTGAGGGCGCGTGCGGCCAAGGCCCACATCGCCAGTGTCCAGCTCTCTGATGGGATGAAAGCCGTCTCCGAGAAGGATAAATGCGAGGCGTTCCGAGCCTACTACACCGCGCTTTATCAGGAGGAACCACCAGACCCAGGCGCCGTGGTGGATGTCCTGAATGCCTATACGGGGACACCACTACATCCGTACCATGCGACGGCTTTGGAAAGCCCGATCGCCCAGGAGGAGAAAGCGGCCTCCATACGGGATCTCCCCCTTGGGAAAACCCCAGGGCCGGATTGTCTACCTCTATCTTTTTACCGTATGTTCCAGTCGCAGCTTGGATCCCATCTCTTGAGGCTGTTCAACTCGTTTACCGACGCGGAGGGACCGTCTTGGGACATGGGAATGGCGGAGATAGCGCTGATTCTGAAACCGGGAAAGGATCCTACGCAATGCGCCTCGTACCGCCCCATAGCTCTGCTGAACACCGATTTTAAGATCTGGACCCCCACATGCCGGGTCTCGTGGACCCGGATCAGGTTGGCTTCATCCGTAATCGGCAGGGGCCGGACAACGTGCGCAAAATAGCTCACCTGGTGGGGAAGGCGCGTCATTGGAATATTCCGGCTTGCCTATTCTCGCTGGACGAGGAGAAGGCATTTGACCGGGTGAGTTGGACCTTCTTGCGGGCGGTCCTTCGTAAGCTTGGACTGGGACCGGACATGATCACTAGGATCATGGCGCCATACCTCGCCCGCAGGCCCGGATTCGGATCAATGGGCAGCTCTCGGTGCCGTTCCCCATCTGCAGTGCCCCCTATCGCCCTTGCTCTTCGCCCTAGTGGTGGAACCGCTGGTGGCAATGATCCGTCGGGCAACCGACATACACGGTATCCTCATGGGGGGCCGCGAGAGCAAGGTGGCGCTGTTTACTGATGATCTTCTCCTCACCCTTACCTGCCCCGGTGAGTGTCTGCCGGCACTCCACTCTGCGCTGACCCTTTTCGAGCGGGCCTCGGTCATAAGATTAATCACAGCAAATCTTGGGCCCTCAACATTACCGTCCCGGAGACAGACATCCCCCACCTTAAGCAGTTGGCGCCATACCAGTGGGCCACCCAGAGCATACGTTACCTCGGATTGCAAATAAGTCCTTCCCTGGACACGTGGACGCAAGTAAACTGGCGGGAGTGTCGACGGTCGGTCCTGGAGGAACTACGACAGTGGAATCCCCTAGTACTGACATGGCTGGGTAGGCTCAACGCTGTCAAAATGTCAATCCTCCCTAAAATCCTGTACCTATTTCAGTGCCTCCCCACGCCCATCCCGCTCCGCTACCTTTGCGATCTCCAGTGTGCCCTCACAACCTTCATCTGGGTTGGTAAGAGGCCTCGATTCTCCCAGAAACTGTTAATGACACCGCGGGACGCATGCCCCGATTTCTTGGACTACTACTGGGTCTCGCATCTCCGAATTGTGGTTGAATGCGGAGTGACGGAGAGTGAAAAGGGATGGCTCCACATGGATCGGGCCGTGACGGGACGAACCATTTGGGACCTAGTCTGGCGTCAGCTAACGGCACTCTCTAAGAGCGCCTACCTGGCGGTCCCTACGAGGATGGTGCTCGACATCTGGGGCGCAGTAGCTGTACGCAGAGGCCTCACGACCTTTCCCTCGCTGCACACCCCGATCGAGGGGAACCCGTCTTTCCCGCTGGCACATCACACAGAGCCTTTGCCAAGTGGGCGCAAGGGGACTGCAGGGTGGTTACAGACTTATTCGAGGAGGGCGAAGTAAAGTCCTTCGCTCAATGTATGGAGGAATTCCATGTCCCATCGACGGCGCAGTTACAGTATACCCAGCTGCGACATTGGGTGTCTGCAGACGTAATGTACCAGGCAGCTACGCGCGCCTTCACCCCCTTTGAGCGGCTGGCCCGCCACCCCATCGAATCAAAAGGTCTGGTGTCTCGCATTTACCAGATCCTCCAGCACCCGCAAACGCAGGCCTCCCACCCCTACCAGGGCAGATGGCAGGCGCTGTCGGACACGGACATTTCCCCTGCGCAATGGCATAGGCTCTGGCGGGACATCCCCAAAACATACTGTAGCATCCCGCAGCGTTAAAATGCCTATAAATTAATGACCCAATGGTATTACACTCCACAGCGCCTTCATAAGATGTTTCCTAACTCCTCACCCCTGTGCTGGCGGTGCCGATCTGCAACGGGGGATCTCATTCATATTTGGTGGCGTGCCCGGCGCTGACCCTCTTAGGTCCTTAGCCACATCAGGGGGGTACTGAGATTCCCTCTGCCTGAACTCACAACCACCATCCTGTTGGGTATTAAGCCTGCTACTCTAAAGGCCCTGGCCAGGAGTGATTGGATCCTGACGCTCCAAATGCTGGGTGCTGCCAAACAGCTTGTAGCCTTATACTGGAAGAAGCCTGAAGCTCCTCCAACCGCGGCCTGGTTTGTGCGCCTCTGGCATGTCCTTACAATGGAGCTATTTACAGCCCGGCTGCAGGCGCGCACTACCCGCCTTGAAGCTGTGTGGCAGCCCCATGTCAAATACCTTTGCGTAGTTGAGCGGGCGTGCTACATGCTCCCAAACTTAGGACGCTGAGATTGTTTGAGGATGCTATTGTCCCCCCTGACCCGAGCAGATTGCTACCATGACTGCCCCCCTATGCTGCGCCTCAAAGCTGCCATCAATAGACTAGACTCTCTGCCTCCTTCCCACGAACACGCCGTCTCTACTCTTGCTCTCCCATCCTCCTCTTCTTGCTTAATTACCTCTGTCTGATCCCCTTCTTGCTATCACAGTCTTCTTTTCGGGCCCTGGTGCCCCGTTGGAATGATTGTTACCTGAGGGCCTGTTGCCCGTCTATAGCATAGAAAGGCCCTTTGGGTCTTGCCACTCCACAGGTCTAACTGATGTTGTTCTCTGTCACTTGATTGCGACCGGCCCCTCTGGGGTTGTAGGGGTAACGCTGTGTATAATTTTTCTTCCCCCTGGAACTCATTGCCACCTGATATGCCTTCCTACCACGCGGCCGGCCCTTACTAGGGTTGTAGGCTTATCGCTGTGTACCTGATCCCCCTGTGGAGTGTGACCTTCTTCCTTTGACGAAAATAAAAAAGATTTGAAACAAAAGGCTAACGGAATGCAATGAGTAGCTGGCGTCCCCCTGGGGGATGATACTCTTCTGTCATCTCTTCATACACCTTGAGGCATCTGACCACACACAGCTTTGGAAAGTCTGGAAATTCTGGGTAGGAAATAACTCTAGTGTGACATTTCCTTCTTCTGAGGAGAGTGAACATCACTTCGGTAGGAGTAAACATCCTACTTGTGATGTCTAAGGCTCTGACATCGGAGACACGCTGGCAGGAGATGAGACAAAGAAGCATAGCCAGCTTAGCCGATAACTCTTTCCTGGAAAGAAAACGGTTCGGCTGCCAGGATAGGAACAAGTTGAGCACTTGGTTAACATCCCAAAGAGCGGAGTATCGAGGCTCTGGATGTAAAGAGAGCCGAATACCACGTATCAACCTGCAAACCATCAGGGGTCCGCCCACTGTTGTATCATTTATCGGCACATGCCTGGAGGAGATGGCTGATCGAAAGGTGTTTATCGATCTGTAAGCTATGCCACTGGAAGCTAGTTGTGCCTGGAAATTCTGAACATGCACTACATATGCGACCAGGGGATCAAAACCCCGCCGCATACAACAATGGGATAATCTGCCCCAAGCGGATCTGTACCTCTTGACGGTGCTGGCTGCCCATGCCTTGAGCCTTGAATGTTTAAGCCTCCTGCAAAAGGCCTGGGACCTTCCATCATCCCCTGAAATCTGCCACACCATGAGCCACAGTTAGTTCGCTTGCACCAAATGATGCGGAGCCTCTTCGGGACTCAAGAGGAGGTTCCGAGAGGGGGGAGTAGGATTGGGGAATACCAGGAAAGTTCCAGAAGAATTGGAAACCAGAGTTGGGACTTCCAAAAGAGGGTGATCATGACTAAATCCACCCTCTGATGTGGGACCTGAACTGTCACTCTCGTGATCATCGCGAAGGGAGGAAAGGCTTACCCCTCTCGGAGCTCCAGTCCTGGAGGAAGGCATCTGGGACCACTGCCAGAGGGTTCGGCCTCCAGCTGAAGAAGCGGGGAAGTTGGTTGTCCAGTCTAGAGGCAAACAAGTCCACTGAGAAGGGACCCCAGCGGTCGTTTAACACCGCAAATATTTTTGAGTCGAGCTTCCAGAGACTGGAAATTCTGAAATTCCAGAACTGAAAGTCCACCTCCTTGTTCTCTCATCCTAGCAAGTATTCTGCAGTGACCAAAACATGGCTGTCCAGGCAGTACTGCCAGAAACTCGTGGCTAAGTCCGAAAAGCTCTGGATCTGGTGCCTCCCAGGTGATTGCATTATCGGACCGCCAAGATGTTGTCCCTCTTTAGAAGGACGCATGACTGCACTGAGTTTCTCGTCCAGCAACGGATGGCGAAAGAACCCACCAGAAGTTCCAAACAATTGATATGCAACTTGGGTTCTTCCAGAGACCACAATCCTCCCATGGAGAGGTCGCCGCACCTGACGCCCCAGCCTGATCTGCTGGCGTCAGACTATATGACTAAATCCGGCACTGAACCGAAAATTGTACGGCGGTTCCAGGCCTCCATGTGGTCCAACCGCCATTGAATTTCCTCATGAGCTTCGCTGGACAGGAAAACCTAGTGTGAGTAAGGGAAACCCTTGCAAAGGTAATATGCCTTGAGGCGTTGTAGGGCTTGATGGTGTAGTGGTCCCGGGAAAATGGCCTGAATTGACCCACCACCCGAGCCAATTGGCGTTATGTTATGCTATGTTATGAGATTTCTAAAGCGCATGGCTGCCCGTGAGCGTCCCAGCGCTGAACAAGTACAGGTGGAATCAAGAGGGGAAGCTTACGGGAACAGCCAAGTTTTCAGAAATTTTCGGAATGTCAGAAGGTTGGGCTGTGCGCGGAGATCCGGGGGGAGGGAGTTCCACAGTTTGGAGGCGTTATATGAAAAACGCCGACCTCCTGATCGTGCTCTCTTGATCTTAGGTGGCAGGGTTAGGTGGGCGCTAGAGGATCGGAGGGGTCTGGAGGTGGTGTATGGAGTCACCAGATCTTTGAGGATAGGGGGGGCTTTTCCGTTGAGAATTTTGTGCGTTAGACAGAGCGCCTTAAACTGCACTCTTTCCAAAACGGGTAGCCAGTGCAGCGCTCTTATGGCCGGTTTGGCCGCGCAACGACTCTTGGTGTTGATAAGAATCCTTGCGGCCGCATTCTGCACTACCTGTAGTTTAGTTGTTACTTTCCGCGGTGCGCCTAGGTACAGTGCGTTTCCATAATCCAACCTTGACAGAATGAGGCCCTGGATCAGGAGTTTCCTTGATTGGAAAGGGAGCAGTGGTAAAATTTTACGGGCGGAACGCAGGATTCCAAAGCAGATTCCAGCCGTTTTCCTTGCTTGGGTGTGCATGGTGAGATTTTGGTCTCACCATAGACCGAGGCTTTTAATCTCGGATTTGGTAGTTGGAGGGTTACCCATGCAAGGGGGCCAGAGAGAGTCTGGATGAAAATGGGACTGATTCCCCATCACCAGTATCTCAGTCTTGTCACTATTAAGCTTCAAGTGAGATCTGTCCATCCAGCTGACTATGTCTCTCAGGCAGGAGTAAAGGTCGATGGTGGGATTTTCCTGCTAAGTGAGAGAGACAACCAGCTGAGTATCATCAGCATAAGTCAGGAGTTTGATCCCATGTGGGGTAACTATCTTTCCCAGGGGGGACATATATACGTTGAAGAGCGTAGGGCTCAAAGAAGAGCCCTGTGGCACTCCGCAACGTATAGGGGTCTCTTCAGATGTGTAGCTACCCTCTATCACCTAGAATGAGCGGTCCTGAAGAAACGATTTCAGCCACGACAGGGCAATGCCTGTGATCCCAAGATCTCTAAGTCGCTGGGCCAGGATCTGGTGGTTGACCGTGTTGAAGGCCGCACTCAGGTCCAAGAAGATCACTGCCACTGATCCTCCTGCGTCCATGATCTTCCTGGCCTCCTCGACCACCGTCACCATCGCTGTTTCAGTACCCTGGCCCAGGCGAAATCCTGTCTGTGAAGATTTAAGTAGTTCGTTTGATTCAAGGTAATTAGACAGCTGGGCATTTATGAATTTTTCTGTTATCTTGCTAATGCACGGGAGGAGAGAGATCGGCCTGAAGTTGGATAGATTGAGGGGGTCTAAATTAGGTTTTTTAAGTAGGGCCCTAACCTTTGCCTTCTTCCAGCTAGGGGGTACTAATCCATCTGCTAGAGAGGCATTGATCACGTTTACCATTGGTGCAAGAATGGTAGATGCTACCTGCTTTAAGATTTTAACTGGGGCAGGGTCCGACGGTGAGCCACTCTTAAGTGATTGGAGAATAGGGGACAGAGTGTCCGTACTTATGGGAGTGAATGTGTCAAGTCCCGTGTTAAAGTTGTTGACCTGCATTAAGGGCATAGATGAAGGGTCCATAGGGGAGAGCGGCGGAAGTTGCTGAAGAATATTTTGAATCTTTTGATCAAAGAACGTGGCCAGCTTATCACAGTGGTTGTCCGAGAGATCAGTCGAGCCTGTGGGCTCTGGTGTTTTTAAAAGTTGTTTTACAATTTGGAAAGTCTCCCTCGACGAGCAAGATGCAGCACTAATTTTTCCTGGAAAAAGGCGGTTTGGGCATTTTTCAGGGCTTTTTCATAGTTAAGAATAGCCAATCTGTAATCCTTCTTGCTATTAGGGGCAAAGTCTTTCCGCCACACTCTTTCAGCCCTTTTACAGAGCTTCTTCAGAAGGCGAGTCTCCTGGGTAAACCATGGGAAGGAAGTTTTTCTACGGGATGTCAGATGCGTTTTTTTTGGAAGGATCATGTTGAGAGAGTTTTCAATCCAGGAGGAAAACTCTGCATCCGCTGTAACGGGGTCAGTTTCATGGCCTGGTTTGAGGAGTTCCAAAACCTGCTTCCATTTTTCGGTGTCTAGTTTGGCCCAGGGACGAGCCGGTTTGCCGGGAGGTTGGTTAGGAGGAGAGATAGTAGCAATCTCCCACCTAAAGGGGATGAGTAGGTGATCTGACCAAGGCAGGGGGATCGGCGCATTAGTTTTAAGATCGTCAATATTGCATATGATGGGATCGAGTAAGTGTCCAAGCGTATGCGTAGGTTCGTCGCTCTGAAGGTGGAGATGGAGAGTAGCCAGGTCTAAAAGTAATTCTGATGCGACATTGTCATCGCTATTGTCAAAATGGATATTAAGATCCCCTAAGATTACCAAGTTGATTAGAGTGCTGGACATGGTAGTGGAGAATTCCAGGAGGGAGCTACAGAATTGGCCCAGAGGCCCTGGTGGACGGTAGATAAGGACTCCTGAAAGGGAGTTGCATGGGGACAGTTGGATGCTAAAATGTACATTTTCACAGTCCAATAGGGGGCTGTCATGAAATCTACATGGAAATTGGTCCTTGTGGATAATAGCTATCCCTCCTCCCCTTCCCTTCGCTCGGTCTAAGTGTTGCACGAGGTAGCCCTGGGGTAGCGCCTGTACAACATCATAGTCTGAGTCAGGAGTGAGCCATGTCTCAGTGAGAAACAGGATCTCAAATTGCTCCCCTTCTAGTAGCATATGGATTTCATGAGCGTGTTTGGGCAGGGATCTGCAATTTAACAGAGCCATTTTAGTGATTGTCAGGGGTGCTTGGTTCTTCAATGCTGGAGTGAGTTTAAATGGGCAGTGAGGACAGTGGGCACAAGAGCTCTCACCTTTAAGGATATTGGTGCAAGAAGGCTGTAGGGGCTGGTTCAGTTGGAGCAGGGAGTCTCTCGAGTATGATAGCCTTACTTGAGTGGAGAGGTCCAGGGTGCAGACACTTGTTGTAGAGACACTTGTTGTCTGGAAAGGGTGCATCTTAGCTTGTGCCGGATCTTTGCCACTTTCCTGGAAAGAAGGCTTAGAGTGGAAGAGGTGGAGTCTATTAAAACCCCCAAAAAATCACAGACTCAGAGAGCTTTAAAAGTTGCTTTGTCTCATTGTCCACAAAGCCTAAGCTCTGAAGAAGATCCACTGCCATTTGGAGGTGGGATTACAGCTGAAGAGGGCAATAACCTATTAGAAGCAGGTTGTCTAGATACACAATCATCCATACGCCTTGAACCCTCCGGAACTCCACCACTGGCTTGAGGTCCTTGGTGAAGCACCAAGGAGCTGATGGCTGCCAAAAGTAAGAGCAGTAAACTCGTAAGTTTAGTGGCGCCAGATGAACTGGAGAAAATGCTGATGAGGCAGAAAAATCAGGATTACCAGACAGGCTTCTTTGAGATCTAGATGCACCATCCAATCCAGAGGACGTAAGACATCTTTGAGGAGGTGAATACCCTCAATTTTGAAGTAGCGGTACACCAGACACTTGTTAAATTCGCTTAGATTTATAATCGGCCACCGGCCCCCGTCGGTCTTTTCTACCAAAACTATGTTGTAAACCCCCTGTTGTGCTGTGAGGAAGGGGAAATGGCACCCTTGTTGAGTAGGAATGAAACTTCCCCGTCTACAAGGGCTGCTTATTGGAGTGAAAACTGAATGGGACGGGCCTGGTCTCCTGGGAGGGTTCCCCAAGATATCCTATGTGGAAGCCCTGTACCGCCTGAAGAGCCCACTCATCACGCTTGATGGAAATCCAAGCCTGGAAAAAATCAGCCAGCCGCCCCCCTCATTTTCGTTTGGAAGAAGGGAGAACACTCACCAAGACTTAAGGTGGATCCTGCTCCTCAGAAACCATTGCCCTTGCCAAGACGTCCTCTTGTGGGGTAGAAATTCCCGAATTGGGACTAGTCTTGGAACTGGCCATGTCTGGAGCCTTGCCCCCTTTGGGAGTTCTGGTGTGACTAGCGGCCAGTCGAGCGGCCCCTACCTCGACCGACCCCATGAAAAACACGAGGGAACACCCTCCTAATGGTTGTTTGGGCCTTGTCATGTGACGTAAAAGTATTGACAAATTTGCCTAACTGTTTTACGAAAGGCTCTCCAAAGAGACCTCCTTGTGCAATGGCACCAGCCTCTGAGTCCGACAGGTCCGCTAGCTTTGGGTCTACTTTAATGTGGAGGGAGCGGCAGCGCTTAGTGGACAGGGCACAATTAGCATTGCCCCTAAAAATGATGTCTCTCCGCCCACCCTGGTAAAGTGTCCGGAGAAATGATGGAGCCTGATTCATTGGCCTCTTCGGCCATATGCAAGATTTTTGTCATGGGTCCCAATGCATCCAGGAGCTTTTCCTGGCATGCTGGCCATGATAGATCTATTCCCTTCTTAGGGTCCCTATGAACTTCTATAGGAAAGTGGCCATGCGTGGATCAATCTCCGGGGTAAGTGCTACCTTCCCCTCAAGTAAAGGGCGGGGACACTCAGCCCGAAGGCAATTACGGTCCTCCTTCTCCAGTGGACTATGAATGCGGCCCGCTACATAACTAGCAACTTTGTCAGCTGGGGCCCATGCGGAAGAACACGGGTGTATGATATCGTCAGCGTCAAGCATGTCCCCTGCAGCATTTGGGTCTGGGTTGGAATCAACAGGCGGTGGAATAGGGGCGGATCCTGTAGGCAGGGCAGGTTGACAAGCTAGGAAAGCCTGTTTAAGCCTGGCAAAGGCTTCTAAATCCACCTTAGCCGTGTGGTCGTTAGGGTGGTGTTCTGACATGGTTTTTGGCTCTATTTCGGAGTGATGAAGACTTTAAGCTTGCTCACATCTATAATCTGTATTCTTACCTTGTGTTGGCCCGTTTAAGCCCTTTCTTCCAGACCTAGAAGAGGATAGCTGCTTTATATGATGATAGATCCCTTATTCTTGACTCTAATCCATCTATTGCCTATTGGCTTTGACATAATTATGTGTCCTTTCATTATCCTGCCTATAGTAGAGGGTGGATCCTGTGGTTCTGACTTTATATTACACATTGGTATGGTTTGTGTAGGTACTCTGACAGAGCTAAGGGTTATTTCATCCTTCTCAGGCCTACAAGGCCCAGAACTAGAGAGACTCCATTTTGCTTTCTATCCTGCAGAGCTGAGATGCTTGTAGAGTAAAGGTAATATTTTAGTTTTGAGCTGTTGTTCGTCCTAAGCGAACCGGAGAGAACCGGCCAGAGCTGAATCTAATCAAGAAGTGTCCCTGGGCTCAGGTCTCTAGACGAAACAAGCAGTTGATCACTGTGGGAGCGTCTAGAGCAAGGAGCCTGGTGCATGGACCTGGTGGAAGGAGGCTGATGGCTGCAACTTTCCATGAGGAAACAGCATTCCATATTAGTGAAGTGCAGAGGCGGAGTTAGTTAGTTGAGCTGGAGTTGCAGTGAGTTGAGCTGGAGTTGCAGAAAGAGTTCGAGCTGGAAAGAGTTTGAGCTGGAGGCAGTTGAGTTGGATTGAAGCAGAGGAGAGGAGTGGAGTTGCAGAAGGAGTGGAGAATCAGAAAGAGTTTGAGTTGAATTGGAGCAGAGGAGAGGAGTGCAGTTGCAGGAGGAGAAGAGACAGAAGATGCTTGGAACAGAGAGAAGACAGACAGACAGTCAGTGAGCTGGAACTGAAGGAAGCAGTCAGAAGCAGTTACTTATCAGGAGGAGTTGTGAATAGCTGGAGTCTGAAGTAATGCCTTTTAGAAGAGACTGAAGTTATATCGTGGATTAATCTGTGGGAGCAGCTGGAGTGAATTGGACATTGGCATGGAGACAATCAGATAGAGTGAAGAAGCTAGTGGAGCGAACGGTTATCAGAGCGGCAGAAACCATTAGACTGAAGTTGGAAGGTGGAGAGAGTTCGTGGGGGAGAGGAATCCAGTGCAGAGTGATCACCGCAGATGTGTGTCCAAGAGTGCAGGAGAGGATCTAAGACGAGCTAAGGCACAGACGAGAGAGGAGCCCAGATGACAGCTAGAGCAAGACCCCACACTCCTTAGGTGATATGGTTCTTTACTCTTCAAATATTAACCTTGTCGTTATACTGTATGTCTAATCCTTTTTCTTTCAGCGGTGTGTTACAGTTCCTGTTAGTTACAGAGACCCCTCAGATCTGTGTATGTGTCTATTCCCATTTTATTGTTATTGTAATAAAGATACCCCAGTTCTTAGTGAACCAGTGTGCATGTGTTGTTCTTATGATAGAGAGCGTTTAAATCAGGGAATAACTCTTGCATACAGTGTGTGTCTCTTGTTCTTAAAGCACAGGTAACCTTTCCTTCTAGTCAGGTGTTACAGCCAGAACAGATGCTGCCCCTGATCCGGTAAGTAGCCACTGAATAATTAGGGAGAGAGAGGAGCCCTTGAGCTAGGGAAACATTGATACACTAAGTGATTCGGCCATTCCATAATATTATTGTAGTAGCGAACCTTTAGTGAATAGTGAGAGAGACTTCCCAACATAGAGAGAGAGAGAGCTGAAGGTATTCATAGGAAAGTGATCGTCGTTGGTAAGCGGCGTTAAAGAGAGCATCAGGTGGAAGCCTGATGTGTAGGTCCGCCGGATTGCGGATCGGGCTGTGAGTGAGAGAACACTGGGGGGGATAGGTCCGCCAGATTGTGGACCGGATTGTGAGGAAGAGAGCACTAGGGCTGCAGCCTAGTGTATAGGCACGCCGGATTGCGTGTTGAGTGAGCACTGATGGTGATCAGTGTGTAATGGTAAATAATCAGAACTGCCCCAGGGTAGATTAGTCTGGACCCATGTGGTCGCGAGACTATGAGGTATGAGTGTGGTGTAGGGCATGGACGTCCTTAGTAATTAGTGAGTATTCCTAGTAATCCCTATAGATTTAGTGGTGTTTCTAATGATATGAGCTTGTATATTGCGAGTTCCCCATCCTCAGGTAGGTACCCAGGTGCCTGGATAGATGGGTCCTGAGGAGGGAGGTGGTTACGTTTTGGCCAGGTTGGTGGTGCTCTGGTGAGCTGGTTCTATCTGGTCTGAGAATCTGGTCATAACAGGTGGAGGGGGGAATGTTCCCCATGCTGAGGTCCCTCCGGGGCCGAAGGGGGGAAACAGGCATGGAGAGTTGGGGGTTTAGCCTCTCAAAGGCTTGGGCAATCTGGCAGGAAAGTCTCTCCGCGAACTGAGTCATGGCCTATGCCACTGCATGGTAAATTGTGGTGTCAACAGCCTCATAAAAATCATCACCCCAAGCTAGGGCAGTAAGAGGGTCTTCCTCCTGGTAGTCCTCTTGATAGTCAATAGATTAACTAGGGAGTTGTAAAGACAGGAATCAATTAGGGGTGTCTGGGTAACAGTACACCAGGCCTTAGGATAAGCACTTTATTTATAAGGACTTGGTGTCAACCTGATTTTTAGCTCGATAATTTTTTTTAAGGAAAATATCCCTGACATTAGGGAGCCGGTCTGGGCAGTGTCCCCACAGGCCTCTAGGCCTAATAATACAGACCCACTTCAGGGTATAAGGAAAAGCAACAATACAGACCCTGCTGTCAGCTCCAACCGGACAGCATAGCGTTAAATGAAATTTCAATCGATCGGCTGCTAGGAGAGCTGCACGATCGTATACGGACCCCTTAGGGCATTTTGTCTCAGACCGGGATGCTCGGGAGGAAATACGCGCGATGACAGGAATACCCTTAGACCCTCTGTGGAATTCAAATCATCGCGCTGCACTCTGCGTTGCCTCACACTCCCTCTGGTGGTGAGAGGTTGACGCTGCGAGCCCAAACACCAGCAGCAGCCGCAATCAACAAACACACCTGCGCGAGCCCTCGGTCACAAACGCGCATAACACAGCAGCAGCAAATGGAAAAGATGTGGTGACACGCGCACATTAAATACCAATTGTAATCAGCAAAGCAGCAAATTGACCAAGATAAAACACAATTCAAGCCCATTAATCACAAACTAAGCACCAACAGTAAGAGCAACCGAAGTATACTTATCTCGGCTGCGTAGCAGCGAAGAAAGAGGGCGAAGGGCCAGTGAAAGAGGACTATTTTGGGGCCATGAGCTTATTGATTGGACATTGTTGTACTGTTCTGATTGTTTGTTACCATGTTTCTTCTAAACTACCTTTTCCCAAGGGCTCATGGGATAGAAAGAAGGCATAATACTTGCCTCCAGTCCTGACATAGAATTGAGTGCAAAGAAATCAAACCTAGAGCATTTGTAGCTACATGGTGACTTTAGCATGGATTAGATCAAATCGACAGCAAGATTTCCGTTGGGTCTAGTTATAAGGCAGTAAGGACTCTGAAGTAGCAGGACCAAGCAGCAAGCTTTCTGTCAGTAAGTTTCCTTTAGTCTCTATTGTAGGTTGTTTTATATATTGTTATGTTATATTGATTTGTATAGCTCACTAATCACCCAAGAGGTTATCCAGGCACTTGGACAGGTGTGAAGGGCTCTGGTCCCCAAGATGCCTATGTGAAGAGCCATGTTTTCAGCTTCTTGTGGAAGTGAGGACTAGGCTCTAAGAAGTTTAGGGAGGTTTTTCCATGTCTTTGGTGTGATGTAGAAGAATGAGCAATGTCCAGTTTTGCTTTTGAGGATGTGGGGAATGTGCGAGAGTGACAGTGAGGCAAAGGGTAGAAGTCTGGTGCGTTAGTGAAAGTGTATGCAACTGTTCAGGTATTCTGATCCTGTGTTTGGCAGGGTATTGGATGTGTGGGTGAGAAGTTTGAATTGGCTACACTTGTGAATGGGGAGCCAGTAAAGCTTCCTGGGGTGCAGTGTGATGTGGGCGTGGCATGGGAAGTCCTGTCTGAGTCTTTCAGCAGTGGTCTGGATGGTCTGAAGTCTGTGTAGGAGTTTGTTTGGAGATTCCAGCATAAAGAGTGTTGTGGTAGTCCAGCCTAATGGTGATGAGAGCTATCCTTCTGGTGTTATGAGCCGACCATTTGAAGATTTTTCACCACATGCGTAGAATGTGGAGGCATGCATTGCACACTTTGTTGACTTAAGCCGTAATGTTGAGCTTGCCATCTAGGATGATCCCTAAATTTCTTAAATGGTGGGAGGGTGTGTGTGTTGGTCCTAGCTCTGATGGCCACAAGGTGAAATCCAATGGGGAGATCTTGTTGCCAAACACTAGTACTTCCGCAGGAGTTGAGCTGCAGGTAGTTGGTTTTCATTCAGTCTGTAGCCATGGTCCTGCAGTTGTTAAAGTTGGTTCTCGCAATGGGTATTTAGTCTGTCAGGGAGAGGACGAGTTGGGTATCATCGGCACAGGAGATGACGGCGATGTCATGTATCTGTTGAAAAGGGGGGGCGGAGCTAGACTGCGTCGATGGCGGACGCGTAAGAGCGGAGCTCCTTGCAATCACCCAACAAAATCCTTAAATAATCCTACTTAAGACGTGGCCTTCGAGACGAAAATAGTGGGAATCTTCCCCCCATACCTCGACACAGCCCTGGTGAGAATTTCAGCGAGGAGCGCGCCTGTTACCCGAGCTTGGTGGACTCCCGCCGCGGGCGTGTGGCTGGGCCCAAAAGCAACGGACTTTCCTACCTGGAGATCTGCACTGCGTCATCCGACGTGCGGCTGGAGAGGGGCCCGGCACCCGAAGCTCTCCGGAGCCCAAGACTTGATCACCCCGCTACTGCCCCCGGACACAGGGGAGGCCGAAGGGAGATCGGCGCTGATCTGGACCGCGTGGAAGGCTTGGAGTGGTGACGACCACGCGGGGACGCTGAGGAGGCCACGTGGCGGTGCGGCCATTCCGCGCCAGACGCGACTTGGACCCGGAGTCTCCCCGGGTGCATTTCAAGTGAGACAGCACACAGTGACCCACACAAGAGACGGCCTGCGGGGAGTCCCCGCATCGGGGCCTTGCATCCGATCGGATCTATATTGCCAAGAGGAGCGGCCGACTGGGCGACTAGTTGACTCACCACGCTTGGGAGCGCGCAAGGCCTACACCGCCAGCTGCTCGGACACTTGGGGAGAACCGCCCCACCCGGCGGACCACTCGTGGACATACCGCACAGATCGGCGGACTGCGCATCCAGAGGAAGATCACGGGGGCACGCCGGACTGGAACGACTAAGGCCCCCACATCGGCAGTTATGGGAAAGGGGGACAGAACGCAGCCAAAGCTGTCCTTCGACCAGCGGCGGCAGAAGGAGCCGGAACCTAAAGCACCGCTCTCGACGCCCACCGGAGGAGAGCCGGGGGCCTCTCTCTGCGCAGAAATCAAGGAGATGCTAACCACGATGGAAAAGGGCCTCCAGGATGGTATGTCGGCCATCGGCATTAAAATCGACACGCTGTCCTATCGGATGGACCGCATGTCCGAGAGGGTGGACAAGCACGCAGAGCGACTAGATATGGCGGAGCGCCGTCTGACTGAGGCCGAGGAGGCGCAAACGGAGTGAGACAGGGACCGAAAGCAATTCAGCAGATTACTGCAGGTCATCCAGGACAAATCCGAAGACTTGGAGGCCCGCTCTAGGCGCTCCAACATACGCATTACAGGAGTGGCGGAGACGACCCAAACGGGTAAAATGGAACTGTTTGTCGAAAAACTCCTGGTGACACTTTTGGGGGAGAGCACCTTCTCGCCAATGTTCATCGTTGAACATGCTCACCGAACTCTTGGTCCGCGTCCCCCCCCCCCGGGCGCCAACCCCAGACCAATTATAGCGAAATTACTTAATTACAGAGACAGGGATGCGGCCCTGAAAACGGCCCGCGAAAAAGGGAAACTACAGTACGAGGGGATGGATATTTCGCTATACCCAGATTTCACCGCCAAAGTCCAGGAGAGACGGCGCTTTGCCCCGTACAAACATCAGCTGCGTGAACTTGGCTTGGACTACGCCATGCTGTACCCGGCACGACTCCGCATCAACAGGCAAGGCCATTCTCACTTTTTCACTGACCCTAAGGAGCTACAAAAATTCCTGAAGGTGTGGGCCAGGGAGCGACGTGGGAGTCCGGGGCCCCAGTCGACGGCGACGGGAGGCAACAACGACCTGGAGGAGCAGGACTGATCCGGAGTAGGAATCTACAGGCTGGACCGATGCACTGGTGAGACTATTACCGTGGCGAGCCCCTGGAGGAGCGGGTGACTCTTCTGGCACCTCGTTTACGCCCAGACGGAGGGTCCCGCCACGTTACCCTGGGGTGAGACTTGTACAAGAGGGGCTGAACATGCTGGAGGGTGCCCTGGCTAGGCATTTGAACATAGACAACTAAGAGAGAACCGATTTGCTGGGGTATACTCTTCGGGGCGGGGGGCGGGGAGGGCCACTGCCGTTTTGCTGCTTAGGCGATCAATGGCCACTGTTACCATTTGCATGAGGGGTGATGGCGAAGGGGCAATTACAGATAGCTGCCTATTGGTGGCCGCAGGGGACGGCCAGTAGAGAGACTTCATAGGCTACCTCTGCCCTAGCGCTGTCAGCAGACATGACCCACAGTGGGTCTAGGTTGGGGTTTTCAATGAGTTGCAGTTTGGAGGGGAGGGGGGGGGGGAGGAAACAGGGAGCTCGGTCAGAACAGGTTGGGGTTGGTTGGCTGTGGGAGGGGGGGACGAGGGAGTTCAGGAACGGGGGTCTTGGGTAGGAGGGGACACGGTTGTACTCCGAACAATTACTTTGCTGGTGGGTGGTATACTGTTGCCACGTGTTCTGGGTGTCCATGATGTAACGCATTGCATTGACTATGGCTAATACACGTCAGAGGAACTCGACTGTAAACACTGAGTCCCTCAGAGCACTGACGTGGAACGTCAGGGGCCTTAACGATTATCGCAAATTGCGCAGGGTCCTACACTATCTACAAAGACACCATATAGACTTGGCCCTGCTGCAAGAGACACACCTTCCCAACAGCAGCCGGATGCTCTCTTGCAAGGGGTTCCAAGGCAACATTTCACACGCGGGCTTCACCACACATGCAAGGGGGGTCCTCACATGGGTCAACCCGAGAACAGGGCTTCACCTCACGTCACTGTGCGCTGACCCGGAGGGAAGATTTGTCTTGAGCAGATGTGTGGGCAAGGGACACGACTTTGTGGTAATGAATGTGTACGGCCCTAACTAGGACTCGCCTGATTTCTATGCTGCAGTGGCAGGACGTTGTGTAGAAATGAATACCACCAAGATGTTATGCGGGGGAGACTTCAACTTGATATTTGATACTGAACTGGACAGATCAGCGGGTCCGCCTAGACGTCCTGCGGCAGCGGCGTTGCAAATGCAGACAGAGATGGTGCGACTGGGGTTGGTGGATGTCTGGAGGGAGAAGCACATAGACAAGGGGGGTTACACCCACTACTCCGCTTACCACGATATCCACACCAGGATAGACTACTGGATGACCACGCATGCCCTATTAGAGATGGTCCGTGGCTGTGAGGTGCTACCCCGCACGCTGTCTGACCACTCCCCGCTACTATTGACACTCAGCTCCCCCAAACTAAGGATCCCGCCATTCACGTGGCGTTTCCCCGCGTATTCATTGCTAGACGAGACATTCCGGGGTGACCTAGGTGAGGAAATTGACAATTACTTTGAAACGAATATTGGATCAGTTGACAGCTTTCGCACGTTGTGGGAGGCATTCAAAGTTTTCATTCGGGGGGTAGCTATGTCCAAACACTCCGGTGTTCTAAAAACCATTAGACAACGACTGACACACTTAGAGGGACAAATTGCTGAAATAGAGAGACAACAAGTGGTGGGCATACTAACAGAGGGAGCTGGGAACCTGCAGGAGCTTCTGAAGGAATTTCAAGAAGAGGCAGACAGAGAGGTCCGTCACCTGGACAAGTACGCAACAGCAAGAGTGTACGGGGAGGGGGAGCGACCTGGCTCCCTACTAGCCAAACTCATGAAAGGGGCCAGGAGACGACCAATGGTCACAGAGTTGCAAACAGGCGCAGGTGACGTACTCACGGAGGAGGGGGAGATACTCACAGAGTTCAGGGACTTTTACAGGGACTTGTACACCACCAAAATCTCTGGGGTAGAAGACCACATCGATCACTACTTAAGCTACATTAAAATGCCGTTCCTTGAGGACTGGCAGAGAGACTTCCTTAGATCCCCAATACAACAGGATGAAATATCGGACGCGCTGGATAGTATGAGATCTGACAGTGCACCCGGGGCAGACGGCCTGACAGTGGGTTTTTATAAAGCATTTAAAGATAAGCTACTACCGCAGCTATCGTCGCTATTCGATGATATTTGCGAAGAAGGTACCATGCCGCCCTCCATGAGAGAGGCCATCATTGTAACAATACTAAAACCTGGTAAGTCACACACCCAAGCGAGTTCTTACCGCCCACTGTCCCTCCTGAATTTGGATGCTAAGCTGTATGCAAAGGTGTTGGCAGCCCGTCTGGCTATGGTCGCCCCAGAACTGGTAGCGCCGAAACAGGCCGGCTTCATTCCGTCACGTAACCTCACATACAATATACGTACGGTGATGGGGGCCATTCAGCACACCCGGCAGGACTCCAAGGCCATCGCGGTATTTCTCGATATGGAGAAGGCGTTTGACTCTGTGGATTGGCCGTTCCTTAGCAGGGTCCTTAAGAAACTAGGACTGGGCGATCTCTTCCTACAGCTTCTGGGGGCGCTTTATTATAGGCCTACAGCCCGAATCCGCTTGGGCGACACTGTCTCCGAACCATTTGAGATTAGCAGGGGCACAAGGCAGGGCTGTCCGCTCTCCCCACTACTCTACGCCCTGGTGGCGGAACCACTGGCCTGTGCAATCAGAGAGTACCACTCCTATGAGGCTATTAATTACCCTACTTACAAGATAGGGATATCCACTTACGCGGACGACACCTTACTGTATGTGCGGGACCCGGCTAACAACCTCTCCTCAGTCTTGAGGGAAGTGGTCCGCTTCGGAGCCTTATCTGGGCTACGAGTGAACTGGCCCAAATCAGTGGCGTTCCCCCTCACCCCTGTTACCACTCCTTTTGACATGGACTACCCGCTCCAGGGGTCGACGGACCCAATACGCTACTTGGGAATCATGCTTCACACTGACCCGGACGTCATGATTAGGTAGAATTATGGCGTAGCGTATAGCAGGCTGTCCGACAATGTTGAGGTTTGGTGCAGGCTGACACTATCCCTGATGGGGCGCATAGCCATAATCAAAATGGTGGTTCTCCCCCGGTTCCTGTTCCTCTTCAATAACATCCCAGTCGTGTTATCTAAGTCCTTTTTTGCCACCTTGACTAAACTCCTCATTCGCTTAGCCTGGGGGAGGAAAGCAACCTAGAGGGAAATGGGAGACCCTCATGTTGCCGTATGAACAGGGGGGACTAGCAGCGCCAAATTTGGAACGGTACTATAGGGTCGCGCAAGCTGCCCATCTACACACGTGGATCACGGCAGTCCGGACATTCCACACGTGACACTGGAAAGACTGTTTGCGGACCCGGTACCCCTTCCTGCAACTGTATGTGGCCCCATGGACCGCAGAGTGGGGACGTTAGACTCCCTCCTCTGCGGCCCCATGGACCGCAGAGTGGGGACGTTAGACTCCCTGCTTACCACCAATCACGCATGGCACTCACTGCTGCGGAAACAGGACAAAGAACTGCTATATGCGCAGAACCTGCCTATTCCGTGGGCGCTATGGCTACCAACGTTGGGGGAAGCGGGGTCTGCAAGGCTCTCCGAGACCTCGGTGCCCACAAAATGGGAGATCTATTTGAGCACGGGACAGTCAAGACGTGGGAGCAGCTCACAAGGGGAGGAGCACATCCTTCGCTGCTCCAGCGCTTCCAATTCCACAGAGTGCGAAGCGCCTTTCAGGAATTACTGAAGTTCCGGAGCTGGCATATGTCATTGCTACGGAGGCACCCCAGAAGCTTATTACCAAACTCTACAAAATAGGACATGAACACACTGCGTCACACTACACCAAAGCGCGTTTGGCCTGGCAGGCCGACCTCGGTATGCAGATCCAAGACGACATGTGGGCTTACTGCTGTGCGGCCACCAGAAAAATTTCCTTAAACGGTCGACATCGCCTGGTCCACTTTAGATACCTTCAGCGTGTGTACTATACGCTGGAGAGGCTGCATAGGTATGGCCTCCGTGACACCCCGGAATGCGAGAGATGTCACGCTCCTGTGGCAGACTTCTTACATGTGGCCTAGGCATGCCCGGGTGTGCAGCGTTTCTGGCATAGAGTCTTTGCCGAAATGAGCACAATAGTGGAGCTGGAGCTGACCATTGACCCTGCCCTAGCACTTCTTGGATACACGAGGACAGTACCGGTGGCGGTGAGGAAACTGTTGGGCATGGGCATGCTCCTAGCAAAGAGAGTGGTGGCAATGTGTTGGATGAGGGGCCCGCTCCCCACGCTGAAGAGATGGTCCAACGACATGATGTATTGCAACACACAATCTGAACTGTATGGCGAACTACTCCCTCCTAGGAGCAGGCCCAAAAACTTCTGGGCCTTATATCAAACTTACTTGAACGCCCATGACACTGATGAAGAACCCGCAGTACCAGAG
This sequence comes from Lissotriton vulgaris, assembly GCF_964263255.1. Taxonomy (NCBI): domain Eukaryota; kingdom Metazoa; phylum Chordata; class Amphibia; order Caudata; family Salamandridae; genus Lissotriton; species Lissotriton vulgaris. The sequence continues at coordinate 1,110,266,180 of NC_141691.1, forward strand.
GGGGAGGAACACTCTGATAAACCCGACGGGGACCTACAACTAGAATAGCGTTGTAGCTGAGGGGACACAACACTACAGATGCCCGATTTCGGGTGGCAGCAGTACGGACGCGCCCCCCCCGTCCCGAGGATTTAGGCGGGTAGAGCGTAGGGCGCGATACACGCACTAGCACACAACAACAGACACTAGGAGTACCACTGGGGAAGTTGGGGGGGTGGAGTGGGTGTTCGGGGGGGAGGTTGGGGGGCGAAAAAGTTTTAAAAAAGTATTGCTTTTCCAAGTCTGTGCACAGAGCAGAGCTAAGTACGCCAGAAGCGAGACCTGCTAAAGAGACGCCATGTATGTTTTTACTTTTTTTATTACTAATTATTCATTTTGCAGGACATGTGTTATTTAAGTTACGGTGAAGCCGGCCCAGGATGGGTTGTAGGCGTTTAGCTCTATATGTATGGCATTCTGTGATCAAAAATATATATTTTTTTTAAATGTATATGTTGAAAAGGGTGGGGCTGAGGCACAATCCCTGTGAGACTCCACATATCAATTTCTTGGTCTCTGATGTGAAGGGTGGTAGCCTGACCCTTTGGGTTCTTACCGTGAGGAAGGAACAGATTCAGAGAGCGGATGCTTGTATTCCAGTCTCATGGAGTCTTCTGATGACAGTGTTATGGGAGACAGTTTTAAAGATCGCACAGAGGTCGAGCAGGATGTGGGCTACTGTTTCTTCTCAGTCCAGGATGATTGGGATGCCATCTGTTGTCGAAATGAGTTCTGTTTCGGTGCTGTGATCCTGACTGAGTGTTGTCTAGAAGGTGGGAAAGTTGAGGTGTGTTGTGAATTGCTTTTTGAATGCCTTCTCAATCACTTTGACTAAATAAGGAAGCAGGGAGATGGGTCAGAAGTTGCTCAGTTGATTCAGGTTGGCTGTGGGCAACTTGAGGAAGGCATTGCTTTCTACGTGGTGGACGTAATGGAGGTATTGATGATATGGGTCAGTTTGATGCTGATTGGTGATGATTACAGGTTGTATATGTGGTCGGACCATGGGTCCATTGGAGCCCCTGAGTTGATGATCTTCATGATTGCCGCAATGTTGTGTGGCTCTCACTAGATTCTGTTACCCAGAATCCCTTGCAAACCTAGAACTTAGTTTAAAAAAAACATTTTCCTCACATTTGTGTTATGGAATCTGCATGGGCCCACACACTTCCACCCACCTGCATTCTCCAAAGTCTCCCAACAGAAATGGTACCTCACTTGTGTGGGTAGTCCTAGTGCCAGTGACAGGAAACAGCTCAAAATGCTACATGGACACCGCATTTTCACAGTGAAAAGGTACCATTTTTCTTCGAAGAGGTTGGGGAACTCGGGGTGGGTGGAATTTTGTGGATACACACAGATTCTAGAACTTTCCACCACAGAAATGTGAGGAAAATGTATTTTTGGACACATTTTTGGTTTGCAAGGGGTTCTGGGTGACAGAACCCAGTTAGAGCCATTCAAGTCACCCCATCCTGGATTTCCCTGGGTGTCTAGTTTTCAAAAATGTATTGGTTTGCTAGGTTCCCTAGGTGCTGGCAGAGTTAGGGTTCAAAATCTACAGCTGGGCACTTTTAAAAAAAAGGGTCCATTTTCACTGTGAAAACACAGTGTGTCCAAGTTGCGTTTTAGGCCGTATCGTGTCGCGGGCACTAGGCCTACCCACACAAGTGAGGTACCATTTTTCTTTGAAGACATTAGGGAATGTGGGGCGGGTGGAATTTTGTAGATCCATGCAGATTCCAGAACTTTCCATCACAGAAATGTGAGAAAAATGTATTTCTTTTTACAAACGGTTAGGTTGGCAAGGGATTCTGGGTAATAGAACCTGATGGGAGCCAAGTCACCCCATCCTGGATTTCCCTGGGTGTCTAGTTTTCAAAAATGTATAGGTATGCTAGGTTTCCCTATGTGGCGGCAGAGCTAGGGGTCAAAATCTACAGCTATGCACTTTGCAAAAAAAGGGTCAGTTTTCACTGTAAAAATAAAATGTGTCCAAGTTGTGTTTTGAGCCGTTTCCTGTTATGGCACTAGGCCTACCCACACAAGTGAGGTACAATTTTTATCAAGAGACTTATGGTAACACAGAATAGTAGAGCAACTTTTATTACCTGTTGACTTTCGATGCATTTCTGCCTTCCAAATGATAGACAATGTGTAAAAAAGAAGTCATTTTGAAAAATGATCTATAATTCTCATGCTAGTATGCGTCCTCACAATTTCGGATATGTGCAAATATCTACTGCTTCTAAACTCTATATTTTGTTCTAATTTTAGAAATACATAGGTGTCTCTCATGCCGATTTTTCCATGTATGTATTTTCCCAAATTAATTGCTTTATACCCGGTACATAATAAAGAAATATTGCAAGACGCTGCTCAGTTATTGGTTCTGGGTTCGTCGGGTTCCTGGTGAACCTACAAGTCCTATATATCCCCACAACCAGAAAGGTCCAGCGGATGTAACGGTATATTGCTTTCAAACAGCTGTCATAATTAAAAGAAGTTACAGGTGAAAACGTTGACACAAATGGCTGTTTTATTTCAACTAATTTTCAATTTTTCCTATATTCAAGGGTTAGTTTCTATAAAGAAACCTTAAAGGATCTACACAAATGGCCCCTTGCTGAATTCAGAATTTTGTCTACTTTTCTGAAATGTATAGCTTTCCAGGATCCATTATTGATTTCATACCCATTTCTACCATTAACTGGAAGGAGGTTGAAAGCACAAAAAATAGGAAAAATAGGATATGTCCCCAAAAAATGCCAAAACTGTGTAAAAAATGTTGGTTTTCTAACAAAAGTCTGCTTATACCTGAACGTTTGAAAGATGGTGATTTCAGGACCTTTTTTGATACCATGTGCAGGGGAAAAAACCAGACGCTTTCATCTGTAGCCTTTTTTTCCCCAAAAATTAAAAAATGCTGTATTTTGGCTAATTTCTGGATACCCCCTCCAGGGGAATCCACAAACCCTGGGTACCTTTAGAATACCCATGATGTTGGAAGAAAAGGACGCAAATTTGGCATGGATACCTAATGTGGTCAACAGTTCCCCACAGTCATGGAGTTTCACGTGGTCTATTCTCTGCCAAGGAATCACTCAATAATTCTCCTAACCAGATGAAACCTAAATTTATATTCCAGAATACTAGTTTTTCAGTAAAGAAAAAAGTACGCTAAGAACAGAGGGCAGGATGTAAATCTGCTGACTGAGATAAGTAAGGAAAATTGTGCTATTTAGAAACAGCAGTAGAAGCCTGGAGGAGCAGGGATGAAAGACAAATGTAGAAACACAGACATAATGAACCGCAAAAAATAGCACGCTCTGACACAACCTAGGTCTTGCATTTTATAAGTTACGATGCTTTTTCATTGATTGCATCTGAGGAAAGGTGAGAATAATTGCATGGTAGGATGAGCATTCATAGATGGAAGCCTGAGTGATTCGGTGCATGGATGGATGGCTAGATTAATGGGTTAATGCATTAATGATGAAGGTGCAATGGCAATGTGTGGTGTCAAGGCTAATGAAATGGGGCGTTCACAGCGAGGAAAAACAGTGAATGGAAGAATTTTCAGAAGAAATGGTAGCAGCAAGTATTTTATGAATGATTGGAAAGTCAAGTTAGTTTGGCCAGCATTACGAGTGACCTGAAGTGAGATCTGCGTGGGGAATACCGCTCTCATTATTTCCCGGTACCTTCTTATCGGGCTCCAAAAACCTCGACCCAATTATTCCATGCCTGAGACACTGGACTCAGAGGTATGCAGAGTGGCAGGAGCTGCAGGAACTGCAGTGCCTGGCCCTTGCCTGCCTTCATCCTCTACTGAAGAAAAAGGGCCCTACCCTCCGCTCTCACTGCCCCTTCTGTTCTCTCACAGATAAAAGACAAAGTGCCCCAGGCACTTACCACCTGGTCCAGGATGGTGGTAAATGGCTGCTGGTATGGGCCTATTCCTCCGTGGAATAGGAGAAAACGCGCAATTGGACCAAAATTCCTATATGCACCTACTTTCCCCCGTTTCAGGGCAATCAATTGTAATCTCCATTATGAAGCAGTTTATAATTTAACATCATGGGTCGAAAAGGCGGTAGGCACCGCAAGACCCTTAAAAACTCTCATCCCCAGGAGAAAAAAGCCTTCCGAACCTTCGTTTTCAGAGAAATTAAGAGATCAAAAACCACTGTGCATAAGAACCGAAAGACAGTGGAGGTCAAATTACAATCAGGCTATAAAAATAAAATATGCACAATCACTGGCAGTATATAAGAGATTGATCATTGAGCAAAAAAGCAAATACTATACAGCAAAAATCTCGGAGGCCAAAAATCCCAGTAGGGAATTATTTGCTACTGTTAAAAAACTAGCCAAGCTTCCGGCCAAATCCAAGGCAGACAGCAGCCCGGATTTCTGTAATACATTGGATCAGTCTTTCATCAATAAGGTAGAGACTGTGTATAAAACTTTTTTAGACAGTAATCCTCCCTCTACCAAGTCACTAAAATCAGGGACAGATCCATGCACGCCACAATTCGTGGGAACTGATTGTCCAAATAGTATAGGCAACTAAATCAAGGCCTCCAACAGGCCCCTGTCCTCCCAAAATCTTCAACTTATTTCCTTAAATAATCAGTGAACAACTTGGCTCTGAGATAATATTGTCAGGTCAGTTTCCCGAAGTATGGAAGGTAGCCTCAGTACTACCTTTGCTGAAGAAACCCCACCTGGATCCGGAGGACCCTAGCAACTACCGGCCAATCTCTAGAATACCATTTCCATCGAAAGAAAAAAAAAATGGAAGGCACTGGAGAAACTGCTTAAATCCCAACTCACCTCCTATAACTCCTCGAGAAATCTTCTAGATCACTCACGCACTTCGCACTGTCGTCATTGAACACAAACCGAAACTGAAATGAGCCTTTAGGCTCATTTCAGTTTCACTGTCTACTTGCTCAGGGAGCTATCTCAGCTCCCTGAGCATGTAGAAAGACGGGAGAGGTATCATTGGAAAGGGGGTCTACTCACTAGACACCAGGGAGGGGGAAACGGCCCATTGGGCAAGGGCCTTCACTCCCCCATAAAGAAAATAACATTATTCAGTCTTTCAGTCTTTCTGCCCCCCCCTGGGGGCAGATGGGGTAGTAGCCCCCAATCTGCCCTCCCCTGGGGGGGGGGGCAGAAAGACCCCTATACCCCAGGGATTTTTTGGGGCACTTTTTTTAGGGTGGGGGCTGCCTGAAACAGGCCCGCCAATGCCCCACCCCCTGGCACCATTACAGCCTTTCTGCCCCCCCCTGGGGGGGGCAGATGGGGGCAGTAGCCCCCAATTGGCTCCCCTGGGGGGGGGGCAGAAAGCCCACTATATAGGGGCATTACCCCCCAATCTGCCCCGCCGGGGGGGGCAAAATGCCGACTAGACGCCAGGGGTATTGTGGGGCAAATCTGAATTAGGGTGGGGGCTACCCAAAATGGGCATGCCAATGCCCCTACCCCTCCGCCACAAAAACTACAGACTTTCCGCCCCCCCCTGGGGGGCAGATGGGGGCATTAGCCCCCAATCTGCCCCCAGGGGGGCAAAAGCCCAGTGACGGACAGGGATATTTTGGGCAAATTTTAATTAGGGTGGGGGCATTATCATGCCGGTTTTGGGCAGACCCCACCCTAATTAAAATTTGCCCAAAAAACTCCCTGGTGTCTAGTGGACTTTCTGCCCCCCCTGGCGGGGCAAAAACCCCACTAGACGGCAGCGATTTTATTTTAGGCAAAGTTGAAATAGGGTGGTGCTGCCCAAAACAGGCATGCCCATTCCCCCACCCCATCCCCACAAAAACTACAGCCTTCCTGCCCCCCTGGGGGCACATGGGGCAGTAGCTCCGAATATGCCCCCGGGGGGGGGCTAAAAGCCCACTAGACACCAGGGATCTTTTGGGGCAAATTTTTATTAGGGTATGGCATTGACATGCCCGTTTTGGGCAGACCCCACCCTAATTAAAACTTGCACAAAAAACTCCCTGGCATCTAGTGGAGTTTCTGACCCCCTGGTGGGAAGATGGGGGCATTACCCCCCAATCTCCCCCGCCGGAGGGGGCAAAAAGCCCACTAGACGCCAGGGATTTTTTTCGGGCAAATTTGAATTTGGATGGGTTGCCCAAAACGGGCAAGCCCATGCCTCTACCCCCTTCCCCAAAAAAATTACAGCCTTCCTGCCCCCCTGGGGGCAGATTGGGCAGTAGCCCACAATCTGAACCCCGGGGGGGGGGCAAAATGTCCACTAGACACCAGGGATTTTTTTGGGCAAATTTTTATGAGGGTGTGGCATTGGCATGCCCATTTTGGGCAGACCCCACCCTAATTAAAATTTGCACAAAAAACTCCCTGGCATCTAGTGGACTTCCTGCCCCACCTGAGGGGCAGATGGGGGCATTACCCCAAATCTGCCCCTCCTGGGGGGCAAAAAGCTCAGTAGACGCCATGGATTTTTGGGGCAAATTTGAATTTGGGTGGGGCTGCCCAAAACGGCCTTGCCCATGCCCCAACCCCTCCCCTGCAAAAATTACAGACTTCCAAGTACCAGCGACAGGCAAGGGCCCAAAACATTTTTTGATGGGCAATGTCGATGTTGCCTCAAAATGTTTTGGGCCCTTGCCTGTCGCGGGTACTTGGGCCTCCCACACAAGTGAGGCACCATTTTTATCGGGAGACCTGGGGGAATGCTGGGTGGTAGGAAATTTGTGTGAGCCAAGTGATGCCACATTTTCCTACACAAAAATATGTGAAAAAACGGATTTTTTTCAGCTAAAATTGAGGTTTGCAAGGGATTCTCGGTAAGAGGAAGTTAGGGGATCCACGCAAGCCATACCTCCTTGGAAGCCCCCAGGTGTCTCCTTTCCAGAAATGTATGGGTTTGGTAGGTTTCCCTAGGTGCCGGCAAAGCTAGGGTTCACAAACTACAGCTAGGCACTTTGCCAGAAAAGGGTAATTTTTCACTGTGAAATTGAGGTATGACCAATTTGCGTTTTGCACCGTTTCCTGTCTCAGGCACTAAGCCGACCCACACAAGTGAGGTACCATTTTTCTCAGAAGACTTTGAGGAACGCGGGGTGGGTGGAAATTTGTGGATCCACACAGATTCCAGAACTTTCCACCACAGAAATGTGGGGAAAATGTGTTTTTTATGTCAATTTATTAGGTTTGCTAGGGATTCTGGGTAACAGAGACTGGTGGGAGACAATCAAGTCACCCCATTCTGGATTCCCCCTGGTTTTTACTTTCCAGAAATGTATGGGTTTGGTAGGTTTCCCTAGGTGCCGGCAGAGCTAAGGTTCACAAACTACAGCTAGGCACTTTGTCAGAAAAGGGTCATTTTTCACTGTGAAATTGAGGTATGATCACTTTGCGTTTTGCACCATTTCCTGTCTCAGGCACTAAGCCGACCCACACAAGTGAGGTACCATTTTTCTCAAAAGACTTTGAGGAACGCGGGGTGGGTGGAAATTTGTGGATCCACGCAGATTCCAGACCTTTCCACCACAGAAATGTGGGGAAAATTTGTTTTTTATGTCAATTTATTAGGTTTGCTAGGGATTCTGGGTAACAGAGACTGGTGGAAGACAATCAAGTCACCTCATTCTGGATTCCCCCTGGTTTTTACTTTCCAGAAATGTATGGGTTTGGTAGGTTTCCCTAGGTGCCGGCAGAGCTAGGGTTCACAAACTACAGCTAGGCACTTTGCCAGAAAAGAGTCTTTTTTCACTGCGAAATTGAAGTGCGACCACGTTGAGTTTTGCACCGCTTCCTGTCTCAGGCACTAGGCCGACCCACACAAGTGAGGTACCATTTTTCTCAGAAGACTTTGGGGAACGCGGGGTGGGTGGAAATTTGTGGATCCATGCAGATTCTAGAACTTTCTACCACAGAAATATGGGGAAAATGTGTTTTTTTGTCAATTTATTAGGTTTGCAAGGGATTCTGGGTAACAGAGACTGGTGGGAGACAATCAAGTCACCCCATACTGGATTCCCCTGGGTGTCTACTTTTAAAACATGTATAGGTTTGCTAGGTTTCCCTAGGTGCCGGCAGAGCTAGGGTTAAAAAAATACAGCTAGGCACTTTGCCAAAAAATGGTAATTTTTCACTGTGAAATTGAAGTGTGACCACGTTGCGTTTTGCAAGGGTTTCTGGGTAACAGAACCTGGTGGGAGGCCGTAAAGTCACCCCATCCTGGATTCTCCTGGGGGTCTAGTTTTCAAAAATGCATCTTTTCCTGTTGCATGCACTAATCCGACACACACAAGTGGGGTACAATTTTTCTCTGAAGACTTTGGGGAACGTGTTGTGGAAGGAAACTTGTGGATACACGCAGATTCCAGAACTTTCCACCACAGAAATGTGGAGAAAATGTGTTTTTGTTTACAATTTCTTAGGTTTGCAAGTGTTTCTGGGTATTAGAACCTGGTGGGAGGCAGTCAAGTCACCCCATCCTGGATTCCCCTGGGTGTCATGTTTTCAAAAATGTATTGGTTTGCTAGGTTTCCCTATGTGGCGGCAGAGCTAGGGTTAAAAAACTACAGCTAGGCACTTTGCAAAAAAAGGGTCTTTTTTCACTGTGAAATTGAGGTGCGACCACGTTGCATTTTGCGCCATTTCATGTCGCAGGCACTAGGCTGACCCACACAAGTGAGGTACCATTTTTCTCAGAAGACTTTGGGGAACGGGGGGTGGAAATTTGTGGATCCACACAGATGCCAGAACTTTCCACCACAGAAATGTGGGGAAAATGTGTTTTTTGGACAGTTGTTTAGGTTTGCAAGGGATTCTGGGTAACTGAACTTGGTGGGAGGCAGTCCATCCTGGATTCCCCTGGGTGTCTAGTTTTCAAAAATGTATAGGTTTTCTAGGTTTCCATAGGTGCCGGCAGAGCTTAGGTACAAAAACTACAGCTAGGCACTTTGCCCAAAAAGAGTCATTTTTCACTGCGAAATTGAGGTGCGACCACATTGCGTTTTGCGCTGTTTCCTGTCACCGGCACTAGGCCTACCCACACAAGTGAGGTACCATTTTTCTCAAAAGACTTTGGGAAACGCGGGGTGGGTGGAAATTTGTGGATCCATGCAGATTCCAGAACTTTCCACCACGGAAATATGGGGAAAATGTGTTTTTTGTCAATTTATTAGGTTTGCAAGGGATTCTGGGTATCAGAGACTGGTGGGAGACAATCAAGTCACCCCATCCTGGATTCCCGTGGGTGTCTACTTGTCAGAAATGTATAGGTTTGCTAGGTTTCCCTAGGTGCTGGCAGAGCTAAGGTTCAAAAACTACAGCTAAGCACTTTGCCAAAAAAGGGTCATTTTTCGCTGCAAAATTAAGGTGTGACCACGTTGTGTTTTGCGCCATTTCCTGTCGCAGGCACTAAGCCGACCCAAGCAAGTGGGGTACCATTTTTCTAGGAAGACTTTGGGGAACGCAGGGTGGAAGGAAATTTGTGGATACACGCAGATTCCAGAACTTTCCACCACAGAAATGTGGGGAAAATGTATTTGTTTTGTCAATTGTGGTTTGCAAGGGATTCTGGGTAACAGAACCTGGTAGGAGCCAATCAAATCACACCATCCTTGATTCCCCTGGGTGTCTACTTTTCAAAAATGTATAGGTTTGCTAAGTTTCCCTAGGTGCCGGCAGAGCTAGGGTTCAAAAACTACAGCTAGGCACTTTGCCAAAAAAGGGTAATTTTTCACTGCGAAATTGAAGTGTGACCACGTTGCGTTTTGCAAGGGTTTCTGGGTAACAGAACCTGGTGGGCGGCAGTAAAGTCACCCCATCCTGGATTCCCCTGGGTGTCTAGTTTTCAAAAATGCGCCTTTTCCTGTTGCAGGCACTAAGCCGACACACACAAGTGGGGTACCATTTTTCTCGGAAGACTTTGGGGAACGCAGTGTGGAAGGAAATTTGGGGATACACGCAGATTCCAGAGCTTTCCACCACAGAAATGTGGAGAAAATGTGTTTTTGTTTATAATTTCTTAGATGTGCAAGGGTTTTTGGGTATTAGAACCTGGTGGGAGGCAGTCAATTCACCCCATCCTGGATTCCTCTGGGTGTCTAGTTTTAGAAAATGTATAGGTTTGCTAGGTTTCCCTAGGTGGCAGCAGAGCTAGGGTTTAAAAACTACAGCTAGGCACTTTGCAAAAAAAGGGTCTTTTATCATTGCGAAATTGAGGTGCGACCACGTTGCGTTTTGCGCCGTTTCCTGTCGCAGGCACTAGGCTGATCCCCACAAGTGAGGTACCATTTTTCTCAGAAGACCTTGGGAAATGCGGGGTGGGTGGAAATTTGTGGATCCATACAGATGCCAGAACTTTCCACCACCGAAATTTGGGGAAAATGTGTTTTTTGGACAGTTCTTTAGGTTTGCAAGGGATTCTGGGTAACAGAACTTGGTGGGAGGCCGTCAAGTTACCCCATCCTGTCCCCTGGGTGTCTAGTTTTCAAAAATGTATAGATTTGCTAGGTTTCCTTAGGTGCCGGCAGAGCTAGGGTACAAAAACTACAGCTATGCACTTTGCCAAAAAAGGGTCATTTTTCACTGCGAGAGTGAGGTGTGACCACGTTGCGTTTTGCGCCGTTTCCTGTCACGGGCACTAGGCCAACCCACACAAGTGAGGTACCATTTTTCTTGTAAGACTTTGGGGAACACAGGGTGGGTAGAAATGTGCAGATCGACGCAGATTCCAAAACTTTTCACCACAGAAATGTGGGGAAAATGTGGCTTTCTTGACATTTATTTTGGTTTGCAAGGGATTCTGGGTAACAGAACATGATGGTAGGCAGTCAAATCCCCCATCCTAGATTCCCCTGGGTGTCTAGTTGTCAAAAATGTATGGGTTTGCTAGGTTTCCCTAGGTGCCGGCAGAGCTAGGGTTAAAAAACAACAGCTACACACTTTGCAACAAAAGGGTACATTTTCATTGTGAAAATGTGGTGTGTTCACGTTGGGTTTCGAGCCCTTTCCGGTCGTGGGCACTATGCCTACCCACACAAGTGAGGTACTATTTTTATCGAGAGACTTAGGGTAATTCAGATTTGTAAAGCAACTGTTGAGTTTTGATGCATTTCTGCCTTCCAAATGAAAGACATTGTGTAAAAAATAACTCATTTTGAAAAATGACCAATAATTCTCATGCTAGTATGAGTATTTCCACTAGTCATCGGATTGGCTATCCTTTATTGAAATTAATGATATTGTGGTCTTACAAGAAACTTGGTTAGTGGATCCGGTCTATAGACCTGGTTATATACATTTTTACAAACCTGCGATTGTTGCGCATAGGGGGAGACCAATTGGGGGGTTAATCATCTGGGTAAGGCAGAGCAGCAGGTATACAGTTCAGCAGTTGGATACGGATAGTAAAGATATAGTAGTAATATATTAGTAATTAACATAAGAACAGATGGTGCAGAGGATCTTATATTAATTAATGTATATGCTAGAGGGCTGCCCGGAGGAAAAGCCTCAGGCACTATTGCCCTTCTAGATTCCTATCTCAATCTGTACAAAGGAGAGAAAAATATAGTGGTTGCTTGGGATTTTACTTGTACCTTTGAGCTATTTGACTCTAATGATATAGAACTAGGCCATGAGGAAAATCTGATATGGGACATCCTGCAACTAACCCTGGATCCGATCAAGAAATGGTCGGAGGTGGCCATACAGCTTAAAGTTTTATGCCTGGAGCATGGACTTAGGGCGGTTAATGGGAGGGCTACATCTGACAAGCATGGCTCCCCTACTTATAGTTGCGAGACAAGAAGCTGCCATATAGACTACCTACTCATTAACAAGGAATATTGGCCAAATTTAATTGATATGATCATTGAGGAGAGGGTGGAGAGTGATCATAACCCCCTGGTGTTAGCATTTGTACTAGTAGGTAAAAGTCTAGATGATGGGCTACCAGTGGGGGTAGAACTTCACTTAAGCAACGACACCAGGAGAGTAAAATGGTTGAATATAATACTTAAAGAAGATCAGTTGGAGGCTATTAATATTCTGGTGACCAAGGCAACCTCAGATCTCCTAAATTGTCAAGATGACCAAGGAAATGAGTCCAAAGTTACAATGGTACATAATGAATTTTTTAATAATCTCAAGGGCTTTTTTAGTTCTAAAATAGCAAAATCGAAATTCTCTGCAAAGGTACCTGCAGATTCATGGTATGGGAATACCTGTAGGGTGGCATACAAAGCATTAGCTTTGCCAATAAGATCAAAGAACAGGGATAGCATCCATAAACATGAGAGGAGTACAAGTTAACACAATATAAAGCAAAAAAAAGATTGGGGTGAAGAACACTGGCAAGAGTTATATGGTGCCAGTTTAGATAGGAACATGGTTGGATTTTGGAACCTGGTAAAGTGGGGCAAGAGAAGAACGAGCCAACCGCCGATCAACCATGTAGCGCCTGAACATTGGGTTTTGCATTTTAAGAAACAGTTTGCTACTGAAGCCCGTGACTGTGAATTATCCCAGGGTCCTCTGAATACACAAGTCGGTACTCCTGTACTGTATTTTACTAAGCAGGAAGTGAAAGCTGCTCTTAATACTGTACGAAGTGGCAGAGCGCCCGGGCTTGATTGTGTTCCTGCAGACCTGTTCTTGTATAATAAAGCCCTATGGGTAACATATATAGATACCCTAGTGAATGCTATTGCAAAGGGTTCCCCAATTCCTGAGTCATGGAAGGGGGCAGAGATTTTACCAATTTTTAAAAAAGGGGATAGATCAGATCCTTTTAATTACAAGCCCATTAGCTTAATTGACTGCTTACAGAAGGTGGCAGCCAATCTTGTGTTAAGCAGAATCCAGGTAGGGTTCCACTCACACCAGAGTACAATTGACCAGGTTTTTAGATTTGTTTTAATTTATTGGCGTGTGGCGATCTATTTGCCACTTATGTAGACTTAAAGTCGGCTTTCGACTTGGTCCCGGGAGCTAAGTTGTGGGATGTTTTAGCAGAACAGGATATTTTATATTCCCTTGGACCTGTTGGCTTTTCTGATTAAACTTCACGGAGCAAACTTTGCCCAAGTTCGTTGGGGCCAACAAGGCCAAGTGACAGATAGATTCCAGATTGCACGAGGGGTTCGGCAGGGGTGTGTACTGGCACAGACTTTATTTTCTCTTTACATTAACAGGGTGATTAAGTATTATGAGAATCACCCCACTGATGCTCTGAACTTAAATGGAAGGAAAATACTCCTGTTAATGTTTGCCGACGACACCATGCTACTTTAAAAAACCCAGCAAGGCCTGCAGACGGCCATAGCAAGGTTCGAGTTGTTCTGAAAGGACTTTGGTCTCATAATCAACATAGACAAGACCAAGTTCATGGTCTTACACAAACAAAAAACTGTAAAACGGAGAGTTACCATGAACGAAGTTATACTTGAGCAGACAAATGTTTTTACGTATCTTGGAATTACATTAAGCTCTAGACTTAATTGGAACCCACACTTGGACCAGTTGCTGCTAAAACACTCTCAACTGTCTGGTGCTCTGTTAAAAGAGCATTGGTTATCCCATACATAGCCAATTGCCGCTGTTTTGAAAATCTATAATGTAAAAATTGCAGCTTCAATTTTGTATGGGGCAGAACTATGGGGTTTCAGTAATCTATCGGCACTCTCGACCTCACAAAATAAATTTATGAGGGCTATTACGAGCTTGCCTCAATCTACTCCTCTAATACCACTTTATTACGATCTGGGAAGCCAGTATTTAGAGGATGTGGCTCGCATTAGACCTGTGGCTTACTGGAGGAGGCTCTGGGTCACCCCCGAGCTAACCCAGTATGCGCATGCCCTACTGGAGGTTAGGGATGCAGACAGTGCGAGAAAAATGTCATGGCTTAGGCAGGTAAAGTCAATATTGAGTGATTTGGGGCTTAATACGTTGTGGCAAAGTCCAACATATGGTACATTTCCATCTCAAAAAGAATTGAAAGGGCTATACTGGAATATGGTCACTATGAAATGTTTTTCGTCTCTGACGAGTTCTTCACTGTCAAGAGACTTTTTAGAGACCAAAGATGTACCCGCTTATGAAATGTACTGGGACTTTATAACGGTTCCCAATGAGAGAAAAAGGTACCACCAATTTAGGATAGGCACCCTTCCTATTAAATCATTTACTGGTAAATGGAGTATAGGTTCCTGTGTGGAATGTCCGTTTTGCCCAACACAATCAGAAACTATTGCCCATATTTTCTTCATTTGCCCAGTCTATAAGAACCTGAGGTATAAATGGTTGAAGCTCATTTGTCAGATGATGGGGATCACTTCTGGCTCTGAAGCGCTAAGGATTCTAAAAACAGATGGAAATGATTTAAGTATAATTGCGATCGCCACATTTTTACATGGCATGTGGTTGACCCGTGCTCAGATATTGAGCTCTTAATACTGTGAGAGAAGCAATAGTTTTACTGTAACGAGATTGTGCTAATTGGTTTTATCTGAAATCTGATACATAGTATTGCGGCCATCTTTTATTGATATTCATTGTCTATTTTAAATGCTTTTATATTAAATTATTGTATTTTTGTATGCACAGAAGGAGTAACTTTGGATTATTTTCAGGGGAAATTTGTATATTGTACTCATTAAGGAATAAATTGTAAGGATATTACTGTTATTGTTTTAAATGTAAATATCTTTTATGATTATGTAATCAAATAAAGACTTTTTTAAATTGAATTGAGTATTCCCAATTTTGAAAATGTGAAAATATGTACTGTTTCTAAACTCTATAATTTGTCCCCATTTCAGAAATACATAGGTGTCTTTCATACCATTTTTTCCATGTATACATTTTCGCACAATAATTGCTATATACCCGGTATATAATAAAAAGCCATTGCAAATTACTACTCAGTTTTTGACTCTGGGTTCGTCTGCTTCTTGGTGAACATACAAGTCCTATATATCCTCACAACTAGAAAGGTCCATTGGATGCAACGATATATTGCTGTCAAGGAGCTATCATAATTACAAGAAGTTACAGGTGAAAACATTGACACAAAAGGCTTTTTTTCAACTAATTTTCAATTTTTCCAATATTTAACTGTTAGTTTCTATAAAGAAACCTTGATGGATCTACACAAATGACCCCTTTCTGATTTCAGAATTTTGTCTACTTTTCTAAAATGTATAGCTTTCCAGGATCCATTATTGCATTCATGCTCATTTTTACCATTAACTGGAAGGAGGTTGAAAGCACTAAA
Source organism: Lissotriton vulgaris (assembly GCF_964263255.1). Classification (NCBI taxonomy): domain Eukaryota; kingdom Metazoa; phylum Chordata; class Amphibia; order Caudata; family Salamandridae; genus Lissotriton; species Lissotriton vulgaris. The sequence continues at coordinate 1,110,281,499 of NC_141691.1, forward strand.
AATAGCAAAAATGGGCTATGTCCCAGAAAAATGTAAAAACGTGTAAAAAAATGTTGGTTCTCTGACAAAAGACTTTCATTCCCTAAAAGCTGGGAAAATGGTAATTTCAGCCCCACAAACCCTTTTTTTGATAACATTTGCACAGAAAACCCCAGAGGCTTTCATTTGTAGCCCGTTTTTCCCGAAAAAAAACAATTTTACTGTATTTTGGCTAATTTCTGGGACCCCTCCAAGGGAATCCACTAACCCTGGGTACCTTTAGAATCCCCATGATGTTGGAAGAAAAGTATAACAAATTGGCGTGGATACCTTATGTGGTCAAAAAGTTACAGGGGCCTAAGCGCACACTACCCCAAATAGCCAAAAAAAGGCTTAGCACAGGAGGGGAAAAGGCCCGTCCACAGCGATAGAAGCGGGACACCGGGTCGAGATTCTTGGTGGAGGGCCTGAGAGTGGGAAGATCACTGACTTCCCCAAATTGACCTTATAGCCTGAATAACTTCCAAATAATTCAAAGAGGTGTAAAGCCTGTGCGATTGAGTGGTACGGTTGGGCCATATACAACACAATATCATCTGCGTATGAAGAAATACGCTCCTCCCACTCATCGCTCAGCATCAGGCCCCAAAACGATCTGTCCCTCCTAATCCAGTGCGCCAATGGCTCCAGGGCTAAGGCAAAAAGGAGGGGGGACATAGGACACCCTTGCCTAGTGCCCCTTCTTAGCGGAACGGCTCTAGACACCGCGCCGTTAACTCTCACCCTTGCCACCGGTTGTTCGTATAAAAGCCGAACCCAACTGCAGAATACAGGACCAAACCCCAGTCGCCGGAGCACCATAAACAAGTAGGGCCACTCAATGCTATCAAAAGCCATTGAGGCGTCCAGCGCCATCAAGGCTGTCTGGGTGTCCCCCACATGATTTGTCATGTGTAGTACTCCATAGAGGTGGTGTAAATTATGTTGGGTACTCCTACGGGGCATGAACCCGGACTCGTCTACGTGTATCAAATCCGGCAGGACCAATAACAGCCTGTCCGCCAGGGCCTTGGCTAAGACCTTAGGTTCTACGTTTACAAGTGAGATTGGGCAGTAGGATGAACAGAGATCGGGCGGTTTTCCCCCTTCGTGGATAACTACTATCGTGGCCTCTCGTTGGTCAGGAGGAAGTCTACCCTCTTCTCGCACCTCCTTGTACATCTGGAGGAGAGTACCGATGATGATATTAGCCTGTCGTTTGAAAATCTCCACCGGCAGGCCGTTGGGCCCCTGCGCCTTTCTGGACTGGAGGGAGCTGAGGGCCAACACTATTTCCTCCCCCATGAGGTTTGCCTCTAGTTGATCCGTTTGCTCTTGGGATAAGGTGGGGAGCGCAAAATCCTACAAGAATTCTGTGCAGTCTTCTTCAGTTCGGGTGCAGACCGGGGTGTAAACCCCTTCGTAGTAGGATGCAAAAGCTTCCGCTATATCTGCCCCGTTCGAGGTCAGTGATCCTGCTCGGTCGCGCAGCCCGGCCACCCATGAGCTCTCCCTGTCCCGGCGTTTGAGCCATGCCAGCAGCTTAAGAGCCTTATCTCCCACACCATAGATTCTGTGTTGGGTGGCGATGGAGTAGGCTTGTGCCTCTCCTTCTGCCAGAGTCCTGAGCTCCTTATGTTTAAGGGCCAAGTTGTGACTGATACCTGCCGTCAGCGTTGCACCCACCCCCTCTCTATCTCCTCGATCTCTCCCTCTAACTGGGTGGCCTGCAGGGATTCTCCCTTCTTCTTCCCTCCTATCAGCACCTGTGCCTGTCCCCTTAGGACGATTTTGAAGGCCTCCCAGAGCGTGATACAGGACTCCACCGAACACTTGTTCTCCTCAAAGTATAACTGGGAGCCCGCTCGGAGCTGATCGCTTATGGTGTCGTCACGGATGCGCCATGGATCTATCCTCTGGAAGTAGGCCCTGTTTATCACTGGCCCCTTGATCATAACCCCAACCAGGGAATGATCAGAGATTCGCCAGGCTAGAATATGAGGTTCTACAAAGTCGCCCAGCTGGTCAGCACGCGTAAAGAAATGGTTTAGCCGGGAAAAGGACCCATGGCTAGCCGAGAAAAATGTATAATGTCATTGTGTAGGGTGATGTGCGCACCAGATGTCTCTAAGCACCAGGGCAGAAATAAAGTCCTGCAATCCATACTCCCCCCTGGACCCCCGCCCCTCACCCGAGCGGTCCAGGTCGGCATCCATCACGGCATTGGCGTCACTACCTAATAGGAGGGTACCCCATGGGAGATCAGTCAGGAAGGAACCCAGTTGTGTGTATGTTGAGGAGTGAAGTCCCGGCGGGACGTAGCAGGAGCCAAGACTATGGTTTGGCCCTCCCACCTGCAAGCCACTGCGACCAAACATCCAGAGTTGTCTGTCCAGGTACCTGATACTATTAGTAGCAGGGTGTTGCAGATTAAAATGCCTACCCCTCTGGAACCCGACGTGAACCCTGAGTGGGTCACCATTTTGTACCCAAATCTGTCAAGGGCCTTGCAACGGTTTCCACGCAGGTGTGTCTCCTGAAGCAGGACCACATCTTGTGAGTGTTTTTTCAGGTATTGGCGCACTAGCGTCTGCTTAATTTTGTTGCCCAAACCATTGACGTTCCACGTCCAAACTTTAATGAGCATAAGGTCACCCATCTTCGACAACTGGCCTTCCACTTATCTGGACATGAATGTCCCACTGTGCCCTGAACGAGCCATCTCCGCATGCAGAAAAACTGTGTTGATATCGAGCATAACATATCCCTGTCGTAAAAACTCCACCCCCTTCCCAACTCCTCCCTGCCTCCCTGCTAGGTGGGTACCCAACCTCCCACCAACCAAACATGCAGAGTGCCTGTCATCCCTCCCTGCCCATAACAAAACCTGAAAAGGAAAAGTGAGCTTACAGTCAGCAAAAGAAGTTATACAGTATTGGCGGATGTTACACCCAACATGGTAAACATTATCTAGCAACCCCTAGTCAATCCCACTGGTCTCCACCCTACCCTTTCAGGCCATAATGAGTATATATCCCAAGAAGTGTGAGGTAATATGAATTTTTATGGTCAATTGTGTCCCCTAACGTAGACCCCAACGGCTCCATGTACGTGCTTCAAGTACATGTATGTTCCCTCCACACCCAGCTATGAAGACGCAAATACATTTGCGTCCAACGTTAACATGTCCTCTTTCAGACCCACCATGAATGGGTCGAGAATTCAGTTCCTAAGTATGCCGTGCCACCGTCTTTACATGGTGCATTTTCACGTTTTCCTGGCTCTGGCGAGCTAGGCCCTGATTTCTGCCATTGAGCCCTTTCTGCCTTCTGCCTCTGAAAGCTGCAGCCTGGATCTGCATCCATGACCCTTACCCTACTCCCTGTGCGGCGAGCGGTGCCCGGCTCGGCCTGTTTGCCTGCCAAGACTGTATTTTGCCTTCAAGTTATCTGCTCCGCTCCTCGAAAATACATTCCTGTCTAGTGATTTAGGAAAACATCTCCCCAGCTGCAGAGCAAAGGGCCCGGCCTTTCTGTCTCCGTGCAAGTAATTCATTGCTCCCGTTACCATGGTAGGCCCTTGGCTCCTCGCATTACACGTAGACACGTAGTCACATATGCATGCACTAGCAGTCAGTATAGAATAGCCTCTGCCCGAGAGACCTTTCCTTCTAGATAATACAGTTCCTCAAACACAAGATATTAGATATGATTTGGGTTTAGGTTGTTCTGACACGCCAGACTTCTGTCTCCACGTATAGTGCTAAATGTCAAGTCCCCTTCACCCTCCAGTTCCACATCAATCACACGTCATGCTGCTGCGCGCGCATCTCTGCCATATATTTCTGCTGACACTGCAGGATTCCTCTATGGATCCACCCACCTGTGACACTCTCATGTGACGTTTCTAGCACACACCTCCGTGTACGCCCTCGTGCACGCCTTCTGTTACGTACCTGTGTTCTTATCTCTTTTCTCTCAGCTGTTACGCCTTCTGTATCCATCACCATTGTATGCATTTACTATATATATTGTACTCTGTTAATAAAGCATTGTCTATCCCTTCCTGAACCTTCGTGGTGATGGAACATGATACCTGGTTCGAACCAATTCCATTTTATGGAATAAAACCCTTATAAACTCAGATGCCACGGACTCTGCCTCTCATTTTTGATTGAGTTATTCTTATTGAACTTTACCGCATAGAAATTCCGCATAGGTAAATCTTTATTTACCACATAATTTGGCGCCCGAATAGGGACCCCTCCCCCACCTTACACGCCGGCGGTGCGTTGCAGGCCTAGCCCCCTGCCACAGCCGTGACGCACAACTACGCGTACCCGCAGGATTTCCTGTATCTCCCTCAGGCCAACGGAGGTGACTGAGACTGCGATCGACACCCAGACGAGGCGGTGAGGAGTGCGTGGATCCCGACCAGAGCCCAGCCGAGAGAGCAAGGTCCGAGGTGTTCAGAGGCCCACCAGTTCTGAAGTACCTACGTCACGAGTCGAGTCCAGTCCAGTCCGGTCCAGTCCAGTGTCGAGTTTCCGAGGCCTTCCGTTCCGTGCTTCCCGGTGAGTACCGTTGCTGGGGACGCATCTAGACGGGTGCATTAATTTGTGTCCGGTCAAGACGGGTTTGGGTACACAGACCCGGTCTGCACTGTTTTAGCAGTGTATCTGTACTGTTTAGCAGTATATCAAGTATCAAGTTATCAAGTTATTGTCCGTTCCGAAATGTTTTAATGTGTTTTAATGTCGTGGTATGAGTGACTGTTTGATCTTCATTACTGTGTTTATTGTATTAGTTGTGTCCGAGTCCGAGTAAGTATCAAGTATCAAGTATCAAGGTTCAGAATGCCACTGTTTTCTAAGCTACGTCAGATAGGAACTAGGAAAGGGATACTCGAGGAAGCTGTTCCCATCCCACCCAGGGACACTCCCGGATATTTTATGTACCACAAGCACGGCTTAGATGCCGTATTATATCTCGACTTGTGGGTGGACTACACTAAGGACTTAGCAGAGAATCAGAAATGGCCCGTTACAGGGACATGGGATGCCGAGTGCATCATGAGAGTAGAGGAAGCATTATGGAAAAAGAAAGCCAGACAGTCACAGAAAGATGCCATTGAACTATGGCGTAAAGAATCACACAGACGGACAGAGAAATCACTTAGAAAAGCAGAGAAAAGTAGAGAGGATTCTGAAAAAGCTAAAGAAAAGGAATTACTAGAAGAAGGACAGAGAGTCAGAATAGAACAACACGAAAGACAGAGCAACGCAATTATGACAGGATTATATCCAGTACTGGCCGAGGGCCTGCCTAAGGCGACCCCGGAAATACTGAAAGATCTGCCCCCTCCATTGGTTCCGACTAAATTACGTCACAAGACCGCAGCAGATATTTTTCTTTCTTCCTATTTAGACGATGTAGCTCCCGAATATACCAATGTCCCACCAGTACCACCCGCTGATCGCCTGCCCCCAGGTCCGCAACCGCAGACCCCTCCTGCACCACTTCCTGCACCCCCTATTAATCCGCTTAATCCTTTTGGGTCTGGCACGGTCCAGGTTCCAACCCAGTTACAGCAAGCACTGACCCTACAGACAGGTGATGCTCAAGCCTCCGCCTCAGCAGGTGCATCAGGAAGTTACCGTACCCCGCCACCAGTACAGCGATTAACTATTAGAGAACTAGCAATGCAACGTACTCCGAAACCAGTCACAATTGAAAAGCTTAAAGAGTATCTTACAGACTGTAGATATGATCCAGTACCAGGCAAAGACGGTTGCATGATATTAGCCTCAATACGTATAAGACGTGCTGCAAACTTTTTAGTTCTATTTCCAGGAATGCAAAATTATCTAGACAGGATATATCGTTTTGTTCAGACTGGGGAGGGTCAGGAATGTATTCACGAGGCCATGACACATCAGAAAGTAGACATTCAAAGTATGATTTTAAGATTCCTCATAAACTGTTTCATAAGAGAACGAGACCGGCCTGGTGTAAATAAAGAAGAGATGGAGGTACTAACTACATGGGGTCAGAATATTGCAGACGGAAAACATGATAGACAGAAATGTATAGAGGCCATGTACAGAAAAATCCGTAAAGAAATAACAGTATTTCATGAAAGAGAGAAAGCTGAAAGTGAAGCAGATAATGACAAGAATAAATCCTCAGAGGAGGATGAGCTAGAAGAAGACATAGGTACGGTAGCATATGTAGGAAAGGGTAGACCTTTTAATAAAATGATACGTCCAGAAAGCAAGAGACTTTTTCACTCTGCTATGTCAAATCCGAAGACTCCTGAACATCTATTTCAGGCTACCGATAAAGTACTTCAAGAACGAATGGGGTACCATGTACTCAATTCCATGGATGAACAAGAATTAGCCAGGTCAGCAGTACAATGGGCTGACAATTCCGATAGATATAATGATGACGCATTAGCGCAAACATTTTTGAATCTTTCTCCAGACGAACAGCGACTAGCTGGTGTGTACATGATACAGCACCTCCTTACGTTGTATAAGAGCCAACATTCTGATCCAGGTCCCCTACCTGATGTATTAGTAGAGTTACTCATGAATAAATGGAGAGGCCTGGGTACCGATTTAATTAAAGTAATTTTAGAACATCGACACAGATATAGTGCCTTCCTGAATCCACAGTTTGTTTCAGCTCCACCCCCAGAAAGAAAAATGTTCTACATAGACAGACAGAATCCCTTGCGAGAAGTACACCCGATCAGGGAGCCAGATGATTCACTAGAACGTGTATTTGTATACACACCCTTAACTAAAATGGAATTGTTAGAAATGAAGAAAATAGTGCCTAGTCATGATAAAGACCCAGCAGGTTTCCATCGTGAACTAAAAGACATGTTACTCATGGGAGATTATACCTATCCCGACATTATGAAAATATTGAAAGTACTATTGCCTGCCGGTATTTACGAGAAACTCAAGGAAAAAGAATGGGAGGTAGGAGACAAAAAGATTAATTGGGCTTTGCTAGAAACAGAAGAAACTGGCCGAACCCCAGGTTTAGGTCTTGGGGACCATACTAAAGCACTACCAGGATTATTAGTGCAAGTATTGCCAAGGTTGTTGGCAACTAAAAAGGAGGATTGGGATGCAATCTCAGCCTGCAAACAGAAACCCGATGAAGACACTAGTGATTTTTATTCCCGATTTGAGAAATGTTTCATTATTAATAGTGGCCTGAAAGCAAGTAGCGAGTCATACCCACACCTTTTTGTATCCAAATTAGTCGAGAATTCATTGCCCCAAGTTAAGAACCGTGTATTGAAAGTCGAGAGCACATGGCAAGCAAACACGCCTTCCCAAATGTTACAGATGTTACAGTACCACCAGAACAGAATAAGGGAAGAACATGATCACGAACAAAGACGTATGAAAGACACGAAAATGAAAATGCTCGTTGCTCAGTCAGTTCCAGCTGACGGTCAGAAAAAGGGCACGACACAGTCCAATAATTCGGCAGCTCCTGTTAAAGGGACATGCAACTATTGCAAACAGCCAGGTCACTATGTAAACGATTGTGCAGTTCTGAAACACAATATATCTACAGGTAAAACTAAAGAGAGACCGCGTCCTCCTAGACAGGACCAGGCCCAACAACACGTTATACAGAATGTACAGCCTATGCATGCTCCACAACAGACAGTACAGACCGTAGCGGTACCACAGCCACAACCGATTGCCGCAACACAACATACAACACAGCAGATGTACCAATATGCTCAAACTGATTATCCCGATTACCAGCGATACACATGAAACAGCCTAGAGAGGGAGGTTGGCTTGCCTCTTATTGAGGTTCCTGTAGATCAAGAGGGTCCTTATGTACATAGTCAGGTATTAGGAAAGGATAGAAAGTTTTTGATTGATACAGGGGCAAGCAGGACAACAATCAGTCACGACGAGGTTCCAGGGGCACCCCTCTCAGGCTCACAGAATGTTTCCCTTGGATTTTCAGGAAAGCCTATTGTAAATGAAGTATCGAAACCAGTTCCCCTTTCAGTTGGTCCGTTGTCCCGCACTACAGATTTATTGCTCACGAAATCATGTCCAGAAAACTTATTAGGTATCAAGACACTGAAAGCTCTAGGAGCTGTAATTTGTTGTTCTCCGGAAGGAGTGAGATTGTTTTTGCGTGACTTTAAGGGTCACTATGTGTTAAGAGATATTGATTCCAGATTACAGAATGTTCCTGCACATTTATGGGCACAAGGCCCCACTGATGTAGGTTGTATGCACATTACACCATACCGAGTTACACTGAAACAAGGTGTTGTTTTACCACGAATCCGACAATACAAGTTACCCCCAGATGCTGTAGTGGCTTTACTGAAAATCATTGACGAGCTCATTGCACAAGGAGTGGTTGTAGAAACCGACTCGAATCTATGTAATTCCCCTATCATTCCGATTCTTAAACGCACTGATCCGAATACCCCTCCAGTTTATCGATTAGTGATCGATTTACGAGAATTGAATAAATGCATTGTACCGCAGTACCCGGTGGTTCGAGACATCTCTTTATTATTGACAGCTATTGATTCAGAGGCAACGTTCTTTACTGTAATTGATCTGAAGAACGCCTTCTTTAGTGTACCTATTGATCCGGAAAGCCAATATCTATTCGGATTCTGTTTAAATGGCCGAAGCTTCAAATTTGCACGCGCACCTCAAGGATTCACAGAAAGCCCCAGCATCTATAGCCAAGCATTGAAAAGACAACTTGTCAGTATTCACATGCCTGACAACACTGCCCTACTTCAGTACGTCGATGATCTATTGATCACCGCCCGTAGTGAACCAGAATGTGAACAAGCATCACTGACAGTTTTGTATTTCCTGGCTGACAAGGGACACAAGGTGTCTCCTTCGAAGCTGCAATTCTGTGTTCAGCAAGTGGTATACCTTGGGCACTTGCTGTCCAAAGGGGGGAGACAGCTAACACCTGACCGTATCCAGTTAATTGTAAACATGTCACAACCCAAGACACAAAAGGAGGTACGGGCCTTTATAGGCCTCACTTCTTACTGTAGACAATGGATTCCTCAGTATGCATTTCTAGCCAAGCCACTCATACAGTTGACAACCCAGGAGGCAGCGACATCGACTGTCCTCCCTTGGACTCAGGAACATACACATGCTTTTGACGATCTGAAGAAAGCCCTATGTCAAGCACCTGTTTTAGCGACACCATGTTACAGTAAACCTTTTACACTTTTTGTCACAGAACGCGAAGGTACTGCATTGTCAGTACTCACCCAGGATCAAGCAGGTTCACACAAACCGTGTGCTTATTTTTCTAGTACATTAGATCCAGTAGCCCAGGCTCTGCCTGCGTGCTTGAAATCTGTGGCAGCAACAGCTCTAGCGATCAGACAAAGTGATTCCATAGTGTTAGGACACCAATTGACAGTACAAGTTCCACATTCCGTGGAAGTTCTTTTAAACAGGACACAGACTCAACACTTGACTATAGCACGACTGACAGGTTATGAATTGACATTGTTTCAGCCACACATAGAAATCAGACGTTGCAATACATTGAATCCAGCTACACTTTTGCCACTAAGTGAGACAGACCCTTTTGCACATGATTGTGTTGAAGTCATTACCATTACGACGAAACCCAGACAAGACTTGACAGACATTGCATTACCAGATCCAGACCTGACATTTTATGTGGACACATATGCAGTAACGACAGAAACTGAAGTCATAGAAACGAATCGTATTGACACCCTGTCAGCCCAAGCAGCAGAACTCATCGCTCTGACTCAAGCCTGTATTCGAGCCAAGAATAAGAAAGTTAACATATACACAGACTCCCGTTATGCTTTCGGAGTCGTACACGACTTCGGTGTACTCTGGCGAGAGAGAGGTTTCTTGACCTCTCACGGAGCCAAGATCCAGCACGGTCCCCTCATTCAAGCTTTGTTAGAAGCAATACATTTGCCTACAGCGATATCCATCATGAAGTGCAGGGCACATACGAAAGTTACAGATACCATTTCCCAGGGTAATGACCTGGCAGATCGAACAGCCAAGCATACAGCTCAGACTCACGCAACTGTCCTGACAAAGACAGTAGTCCCGACACCGACACATTGCATGACAGTTAGGGATCCCGCCCTAGATGTAATTGACATACAGACACATGCTACACCAGACAAAATCAAGAAATGGACTGAACTAGGAGGGATCCAGACAGAACAGGGATGGATGACGAAGGGAAAAGCCACATGGTTTCTCCCCGACTCTATGGTTCAAGTTATCATTAACACAGTACATAGCCCTGCACATTTAGGAGAAAAAGCCATGTTAGACAGTATTCAAAACCTTTGGTTCAATAAGCATTTACGAGCAGCAGCAAAACAGAAAGTGCGTACTTGCATGATCTGTTGTCAGTTCAACCCAGGTAAAGGCATTCCCGTAGAGCAAGGTGGATTTCATCCTCCCGATCACCCTTTTGAAGTCCTCCAGATGGATTATATCCAGATGGAACGTTGTCGAGGATTCAAATATGTCCTCGTAGTTGTATGTGCACTTTCCCGTTGGACAGAAGCATATCCAGTCCCAGATTACACTGCTCCGACCACTGCCAAGCAGCTGGTATGTGAATTTTTCCCCAGGTATGGTTTGCCCCGTGTCGTGTACTCAGATAATGGTCAGCCATTCTCGTCCGAGCTCATGAAGCAGGTATCACTCCTGCTAGGTTATCAGTGGAAGTTCCACTGTGTCCGACATCCCGAGGCAGCAGGTCTCGTAGAGAGACATAATCAGACCCTGAAAACACGTCTTGCCAAGATATGTAGAGAGAAAGGCGTTGACTGGATAGTAGCTTTACCAGTTGCACTCTTTTACATGAGAATGATAGCACATTCAAGAACAGGGCTATCCCCGTATGAGGTGGTCTTTGGTAGGCCACCGAATATGTGGGGGACGCCTCTGCCTCGTAAGATCACAGATGTTGACTGTAATATGCTGACAGATTACCTTGCCTCCTTGATGTCTGCACTACAATCATGTCGTTCACAGGTAGCTGCAGCCTTTCCCGACAACACCGAGGTGAAGCCACACGAGATCGTCCCTGGGGATCTGGTGCTTGTCCGGAATTTCGACAGGAGGAGTCCGCTGGAGCCCCGTTGGCAGGAGCCGAAGCTTGTGTTATTAACAACAAGGACAGCAGTGAAGGTGGAGGGCCGCAAGGGCTGGCTCCACTCGAGTCATGTAAAAAGACACTATGGACTGCCGCCAAAACCAGACTCCCAGCCCTGCCCCCTTCCAGAGACTGATACTAAACTCCCCCTGGTAGAGAAAACTCCTTCTCAAGAATTTCGTATGAAGTTGAGGTCTAGCAAGTCAGACAGTTTAATTGTTTAAGTCCTCCCCTAGGTGAAGCGGTTAGACAGGTTCCTGACATGTACAAGTTAGACCCCAATAGAGAGAGAGATAGACAGAAACAGATCAAGAAACATGAATATTGTAAATCTCTCCGCAGTCCCTGCATTGTGACATTATTGATTATGTTTTTTCTGAGTCTTATGATTATTGCTGCAAGCGTATTATTACACATGTACTTTCCTATTTTCACACGTGCACATTCTTCTTCAAATGACACTGCCGAGCATACTTTCAGTGAATTGCCCCCGCACGAGTTATCTTATCGACTTGCGCTGCGCAACAATACATTCATCAGTATGTTACATCATTCCCATCAGACCAGCAATGCTACCAATTGTTGGATATGTGGCCGACTCCCTCCCTATCAGAAGTACAAGGGAGTTCTGCCCCTCTTTCCGTACCCGTTCACACATAATGGTTCCTGTGGTGCATGGTTTAGTTTAATAAATTCTTTAGATTCTGATTCCGTAGTTTACCAGGGCAATTGGGTATGGGGAAATCTGAACACAGTTTTGCATAAAGTATGTTTCCCTGACAAGGAGGGTCTTCCCCAAAGGACAGGGACCGATCTAGAAAACGAAGTATATGGATTAGGTAATTTTACACTCAACCTCATGATTCTGAATGTCCAGTCCGAAGCCGAACCAGTCTTGCCCGCTATGTCAGTATTACCAGTCAAAGGTGAATTATGTGTCAGAAAGAATGGTTCAGTACACCTAGGTCATAGTACATGTACTACTGTGATCGAATTTAGTGATAAAGGCAAGTCTACATTCAAAGCTTCCCGTCATTCCTATTTCGTTTGTGGTCATACAGCATATATACGCTTACCTCTAGATTGGGATGGTACTTGTTACATTGCATTCCTTCTGCCACCTGTTTTCCTAGCCCCTTCTGATTATCATAGGGACTCCCATCTAGTACCCAATAGACCCAAGAGAGATCTCCCGATTGTCGACTATACTGAAACAGCATGGGAGCAGTAAACAGACTTCAATAAAGGTTTCTTTCCCTATTTAGGTGCTGTCTTTAATAGTAAACTGATACGTAAATTAACCAGAACCCTCGAAGCAGTAGTGAATGAAACTACTTCCGCCCTAGGCAACTTAACAGAGGAGCAGTCTGCTATGCGGATTGTTGTCCTTCAGAATCGTCTTGTTCTTGACGTCATCCTGGCCGATAGGGGCGGAGCTTGTAGAGTCATCGGATCGAGTTGCTGTGTTTTCATTCCAGAAAACGCACCCTCAGTATATAGAGCCATAACCCGTCTCCACAAGATTGCAAGTCAGATACACCAGAATCCAGGCACCTGGACTTGGTCCGGTTGGTTCTGGAGCGTGTTATCAGCCTGGGGATGGAAAGTCCTATCCTTCCTCGGAATAGCCCTTCTCATAATATTCAGTTGTTGCCTATGTTTACAGTGTGGACCAGCGATTTGTGGTTTGTGTGCCACATCATGTATTCCCCATTCAAGTCCACGTTCTAAATCCCGCCAGAAAAAGGAAGAGCAAATGATGTTATATGAACAAATTGATGGACTAATGAAGATTGATATATCATGAAGGGTCCGTAGGGGACAAGGAGGGAATGAGGTAATATGAATTTTTATGGTCAATTGTGTCCCCTAACGTAGACCCCAACGGCTCCATGTACGTGCTTCAAGTACATGTATGTTCCCTCCACAACCAGCTATGAAGACGCAAATACATTTGCGTCCAACGTTAACATGTCCTCTTTCAGACCCACCATGAATGGGTCGAGAATTCAGTTCCTAAGTATGCCGTGCCACCGTCTTTACATGGTGCATTTTCACGTTTTCCTGGCTCTGGCGAGCTAGGCCCTGATTTCTGCCATTGAGCCCTTTCTGCCTTCTGCCTCTGAAAGCTGCAGCCTGGATCTGCATCCATGACCCTTACCCTACTCCCTGTGCGGCGAGCGGTGCCCGGCTCGGCCTGTTTGCCTGCCAAGACTGTATTTTGCCTTCAAGTTATCTGCTCCGCTCCTCGAAAATACATTCCTGTCTAGTGATTTAGGAAAACATCTCCCCAGCTGCAGAGCAAAGGGCCCGGCCTTTCTGTCTCCGTGCAAGTAATTCATTGCTCCCGTTACCATGGTAGGCCCTTGGCTCCTCGCATTACACGTAGACACGTAGTCACATATGCATGCACTAGCAGTCAGTATAGAATAGCCTCTGCCCGAGAGACCTTTCCTTCTAGATAATACAGTTCCTCAAACACAAGATATTAGATATGATTTGGGTTTAGGTTGTTCTGACACGCCAGACTTCTGTCTCCACGTATAGTGCTAAATGTCAAGTCCCCTTCACCCTCCAGTTCCACGTCAATCACACGTCATGCTGCTGCGCGCGCATCTCTGCCACATATTTCTGCTGACACTGCAGGATTCCTCTATGGATCCACCCACCTGTGACACTCTCATGTGACGTTTCTAGCACACACCTCCGTGTACGCCCTCGTGCACGCCTTCTGTTACGTACCTGTGTTCTTATCTCTTTTCTCTCAGCTGTTACGCCTTCTGTATCCATCACCATTGTATGCATTTACTATATATATTGTACTCTGTTAATAAAGCATTGTCTATCCCTTCCTGAACCTTCGTGGTGATGGAACATGATACCTGGTTCGAACCAATTCCATTTTATGGAATAAAACCCTTATAAACTCAGATGCCACGGACTCGGCCTCTCATTTTCGATTGAGTTATTCTTATTGAACTTTACCGCATAGAAATTCCGCATAGGTAAATCTTTATTTACCACAAGTGTGTCCAGTGCGCTAGGCATCTCCCAAGGAGCCGCAGGAATTCGGCCTCTCCTGGCTCCTGACAACGTCCACTAATAGATTCTCGGGTTCCCGGGCCACTGAAAACCCACCAACCATCCAGGGCAGGAGTTACCTTACGTCGCTGCACTGTCTCTTTCACTTGGGCCCACCTTGAACATTGTCTTGGATGTCCGGTGCGCTGGTGTCCCTCGTCGTCGCAACTCGTCGTGGCGAGCTCTGTTCAGGTCCGCGCCCACCCCTGCTCCTGCCCACTGTCTGCCAGCCATCGAGCCAGTCGCTGGCCTCCTCTGGAGACTCAAAAAAGTAAAACTATATATCTAATTTTTTTGAATTTATAGACACCAAAATGAACAAAATTGGCTAGAGGGTTCAGGGGATATATATTTTTAAGTACATCATAAATCACTGTTCTAGACACACAATTCCAACAAACATTGGTAAGCAGAATGCTTGGAAACTTTGTAAAACATTCATAAAGTCGTGTTTGGCTATTACGGCCAGCTTTGGGGGACCAACTCCAGCAGGAGGAAGGTCATGGGGTCTAGTAAAGAGTTGTCGGACAGTTACCTGGTCACCGAAGCAGTCTCAAGTCCAGTTTCAGGCTCTATGGGTGAACCCCCATAAACTTGGACTGAGTGGGCCTGATGCTAGGGATACAGAATGCTGAAGATGCTGAGAATGCTAGGCGGTTGACAGGGGACTTCTTGGGCTACTCCTCGATCCTTGGTCCAGGTGGCGCGACTTTGGCCACTGGGATTGATGTCCATCAAACTCCTCTCTAGTCCAGAAAAAGTCCATTTACCACTAAACTACTGGGCTCTGGTTACAGCTAACCAGTTGGTGAATGCTAGTGTTCATCTTGGGTGAGCAAACAGCACTATGATGAATCTTTCAGGTACTGCAGACTTGGGTGCAACTTTTGAGCTTCGGGACTTGGCCTCCCCTGCTGCATGTTGCCAAGCAGTGGCGATCAGGCGATTGTGGCTACTGACTAACCAGGACGAGCTTCCTCGGCTTTTTGTGGCCCTGGTGCTGTAACAGGAAGTCAGCCAACTGACTCTTGGAGTTAACCTCTTCTGTCTGGTGTTCAGGAGTGACATTTTCATGAGCCAGGCACCACAGGCACAGTTCTATTTTTGCTAGCCCAATAATCATCATGTGAAGTCCAGAAGTTAGTGCAGCCTCTCTTGCCAGGTCCAGGGAAAAGCAGGGCAGTCCTTCTTCAGTCCTCTCAGCAGTCCAGATGTTTTCTGATGTCTGGGTGCCAGGGTGGGCATATTTATGCCCAGAAAGTGTCCCCATTGTAAGCAACGGTTGCTAGGACCTTTCCCGGGCGATGAAGATGTCCTGCAATGTGTGGCATCTAGCTATCCCAGAGTGCACTATTCAGCCCACTCCCAAGATGACAGACCCTTCTCTTGGTGTGTGGAGCTTTGTAGCCCCACCTAGAGGGTGGCTACAAGCCCACGGAAGAAAATGGGTTGGAAACTGGCCTCTTCTTTCTGTCCCTGACACAAACCTCTCTACTTGAATAAAATACCAGCCCCTCCCATGTGTATCCACCATTTGCCCTTGAAAGCCGGCTTCTGCTTTAAACTTTAAAGCTTATCTTTTGGACTCACATCCTGTGTGTCTTCCTGCTAGGGAGAGGAGACATCTCTCCTGAAGGCAGGCCTCAATTGTTCCCTCGGCTGGGAGTTGTTCATACTCAGTGGCGGCTGATATCTGAAGGTAGTGGGGTGGCAGGTCGCGAAGTAGGGGAGAGGCGGGAATGAAATTTAAAAAAACACGTACCTGCCTCCTGCTGCCGCCCGCTGTCGCCGCCTTCTCCTTTTGGTCCTCTTCCCTGCTTCCAGGGCAAGATGCACCCAGCTCCCAACCTCCTGATAGCCAATCACAACTCTGCAATGCAGCGTTGTAATTGGTCTGAGCGCCATAGATCAGCACTCATCCAGGGAATGGGAGGCTGGGCATGTTTTCCAAGCAGGCTGTACTGCATGGAGAACATGGGCCGGCCAAATATTCATGCACACTTTAAGGAGTGCAAACCACTGATCCCCTCTCCTGCTCTGTCAGCAGAACAGGCCCACCCCACCCGCAAAGCTGCTGCAACAAGGAAAAAATAAAATGATGATAACCTAGAGTTATTATAATTTTATTTTTCCTTTAGTGACAATGCTTAAAAGCAGTAGGGCGATGCTCCTCGGCCTTGGCGGACGAGCCATCACTGTTCATACTTCTCCTCAGGAGGGCAGAGGATTGCCTGGTGGCTAGCACTTTCTAAAAGTTGCATTTCATTATAAGTTACATTTAATTCAACCTGAACATCAAGTAGGATTTAATTTTAAGAAGAGCTGAGTTGTCAGTGTGTATCCCTGTACTCGCACATTGGTTAACAGACCACAGTGCTCTATCACAACAATTGAGATCAGCAGCATCAGTCAAAAGCTTTGTGGGTGATACTGCAAAAAGAGGCATTTCCTTACACTTCCTATGCACAGCCGTGGCCCATGGGGAGGTGGGGCCAGGTGAGGGGGGGGGGGGGGGATTTTGACGGACGATGACGAGGGAAAATTAATTATTTGATTTTCCCTCGTCATTGTCCATTGAAATACCCCCCCCCCCCCGGCCCCATCACTCTTCCCTGCACGGGCTGTGGCTGCCTATGACCGTTCATAGTACTGGTCTGTGAAGGAAATGGTCTTGTATCCTTAAAAAGTAAGAGCTCCATATGTCAATATTGACCCTAAATGCAGTTGCACGTGCTAATCAAAAATGTGAATGACACTTGAAGCAAGCATTGGTTGTAGGAGGAAGAGGCGTTTTTTTCATCTCTCTCTCCTTCCATAATAATTTAGTGTTTTTATACGATCTGACAGACAGCTGAAGCTGCCCCGACAGACCTAAAAAACATTAAAACATAAAAGGTAAATGCTTTGTAGAAAATGCCATTGTAAGCCCACCTGTCTAGTTATTAACAATGATATGTTTGTGTTTGTCTGTTTGCTTGTTGGTTTGTTTTCTGTTTGCTTCCTCCCCCTACAGATGCTGCTGATAGGAAATAGGGGGGAAAGGAGGGTAGATTAAGGGTAAGGGTGGGCAACAGACCTCTCTGAACCACTCACGACACAGCTGTCTTGTTGACGAATAGGGATGAGTACGTGGGAGGAGTGGAAGAGTTGGAAGGGGAAGGATAGGGGGTAGTTGGGGCAGAGGGAGACACATAGAGCACAAGCAGAAGTACATGATGGGCACACTGACACAGAGCATATCTTGAAAGCTGGGCGAGATCAGACTATGTTGAATGAGGATTTAAAGTATCCATATGAGTGGAGGGGTGACACCTGAGTGAGGCAAATACTCAGTACTCTCCTGGAACATTAATGGATTATTAGGGGAATCATGTTTACAGACAGTTATGACTTCCTTTGTATTCTTCTTTTACATTGTTAATTGTATGAACAGCCGTACGGGCTGTGTTCTTTGTGCAACAGCAAAATTAATAAAATCTGTTTGGTTTTTTAAAAAGTATACATTACCATGTAACACTCGGCATTGAAAGGAACTACCTTGTGTGTGGATGTGCTCCTTGTAAAAGGGCAGCATGCCTTGGCTCACTGTAAAGTCAATCAATGGCTGAAGTGGGCTAGCACTAGCAGTGCCCCTCGAAGAATGCCGGCGTAGTGGATGGAATAAAAATGTGAATGCCACAATCACAGGCTAATGAATGTAGTCTGATTGAATACCCCCATAAGTAACTATGTTATACAAACTTCAAGTAAAATCGAAAGTCTTGGCTAACACAGACTTAAAAAACACATCAGCCTCGCATTGGCTGCAAGTAGGAAGGAAAGAAAAAAATAGAAGGAAGGCAGACAGAAAGACAGAAAAAAGAAAGGAAGAAGGGTAACAAATGAAGGAAGGGAAAAAGGAAGGAAGGGGGAGGGAGAGGGGGTAAAAGGGAAAGAAGGAAGGCAAAAAAGAAGAAAGGAGCAAAAAAGAAAGAAGGCAAATACACAAAAGAAGAAAAGAAAGAAGTGAGGAAAGAAAGAAGACAAAAAAGAAATAAGGAAAAATGAAAAAAGAAAGGAGAGAAAAGGTGCAAAAAAGAAAGAAAGAAAAAAAAACAAATGCAAAAAATAAAGGATATAAGGGAAGAAAGGAAGAATGAAGGCAAAAAGAAGAAATAAGGAAAGAAAGAAGGCAAAAGAGAAAGGAAGAAGGAAATACAAATTTTAATAAGGCAAAAGAAAAAGAAGAACAAATAAATGAAGAAGGGAAGAATGAAAGCAAAAAAGCAAAAAAGAATAAAAAAAGGAAAGAAATAAGGCTGGAAGGCAAAAAAGAAAGAACAAAGGAAAGAAGCCAGAAATCAAGAGAGAAAAGAGTAAAATTGTGAAAAAACTCAAAAACTAATAAAATAAGGTAAAGAAAAGTCAGAAGGAAAGAAGACAAAAAAGAAAGAAGTAAAAAAGAAGACAAGGTAAGAAATAAGGATGCAAGAAAGAAAGAAAGAAAGAACATGAAAAAGAAAAGCCGGTAAAAAGAAAAAGGAAGGAAAGAATGCAAAAGAGAAATACAGAAGGAAAAAAGAAAGTGAAATCAACCAAGATCCAAAGCACCAAGAAGGAATGAAGCAAAGAAAAAAAGACAAAAGGAAGAAGGCAAAAGGGAAAGTAGAAAAGAAAAAAAGAAAGAGGGTTTGCAGTATAAAGTATTGTATTATAAAACCCAAATTATACCCCACCTATGTTCTAATAAAACTGTTACATGTGTGCTGCAAATTAAACACAATAAAGTTTAGTTGCCTTCCAGGATAATGTTTAATAAAGGCCATTGGAGAAACCAAGTTCAGGAACACATGTTGGTATGCCGTAAGAGAGCAACAGTCCACTTCGAAAGGAATTTACAACAGCATTGGAAGGAGACAGGAACTGATGTGGCTGGAATGTGCCCTTGCTTACTTCAAATGTGTTCTACTATCTTATCAGGCAACACGGGCACTAAATGGAACTACCTTGCGGATGGGTGCCCACCTTGTGAAAGAGCAAGATGCTCAAAGTGATGTTAACCAGAAGCTTAAGTAGGCTGCCCCATTGCCCCATGCTGTATGCTGTAGTAGGTGGAAGAAACATGGGAAAGACACAACAACAGACCAATGGGTGAAGAGAGGTGGCTGCAAAGGACTTTAAGTAAGTATATTATACATATTTTTTTGTAGTAGAATGAAAAAGGTCTTGGCTAACCCCAGACCTAAAAAACAGAATCTGATTGTAATATAAATGGTGCTCATATAAAGCACTTATTAAATTGCAACAACAAGCCTAGAAATACGAATAACAACATACACTTCTCATTGAGATAGAGATCTTTACCCGCCTTAGAAAACATTATTCCAACAGAAAACACACTGATTGCAAATATACACACTGTCTCTCTCTCTCTATCACATACACATGACATAATCTCAAAAGCTATGGCAGTCTAACTTATGACTTTAGTAATGTTGCATGGTTAACAATGAATACTTGGTTGAAACATTCTCAACCTGTGTGTGAGTCTTCATTTTGCATTTCTTCATTATTCATCGTTATTAGGACAAGCATATCAGAGAGTGTAAGCTGTCTGGTTACCAAAGACTTATTGTGGGCTTACCAAGAGCCTACAGAGCCTTATGACCAGATGAACGACCCTTCCATTTTGCGAGTCTCAAATTACGATGGTTTGTGACTCACAATTTGCGACTCGCAAAATGGAATGTACAACAGTGTCTGGGACAGTTTATGATTCCTAATGGGGTCGCAAATGACCTGCCTCATTAATATTGACGTGGCAGGTCGCAATTTACGACCCCTTGGTCAACACTCGCAGGGATGATAGCTTACTGGGGTTAGCAGACCAACATGTCTGTGATTGTTTTATCAATGAAGCAGGTTTTGAATTGCAATGCAGCCTGTTAAAAGAAAACGGGATGTATTTAAAAAAGAAAAATGAAACCTTTCTGTTTCTTTTTTTAACCCCTTCGGTGCTGCAGACGCCCCCCGGCCATCCCACGTGACGGTAAGCGCGTGCGGAGGACGGCCGGGGGTCGTCTGAACCCCGCCCACTGATTAAATTGCCTGCACCGTGGCAGAATTCGGGCCGCGGTCAACGGGTTAAGAGTAGGCAGTGGTCAGTGGGACCACTGCCTGCTCTTCCAGTTTTTTTCGCAATTAATTCACAAACGGGAAGGGGTCACCTGTGGACCCCTTCCCGTTTTCAAGTGGCTTACCACCTACTTGAAGTAGATGATAAACTGTGAGTGTTTTTGCAAAACAATGGTACATACCATTCAGACACGGTATCGGGAAGTGACGCCCTTGGCACGCCCCCTTCCTAATAGCAACTCGCAAAAGCTATTTTGCTAGTCACAGACTCACAAAATAGCATTTGTACATACCAACATCTTTTTTTTTGCTGGCACAAATGGACCGATATCCTGTTTGCGACTGCAAAAAATGGTTGTACATCTGGCCCTTGAGCTTGCCTGGTACTTACCGCAAGTTATCTTTATTGCAATTCTCATTTGCTTGCTTCTTGTTCAATTGCTTTCCTTGTCCATCTTGTATTTGCCCCTCGGTAGGGCATAGCCTCTTTACTTGTGTCTTTCTACTGCTCACTTTTAGGGAACCAACTTTTTCTTTTTAATGTAGCACTTCATCAGAGTGCTTGTATTCTCCAGCTCAAGCTCTTGTGTTTTTCCCCACACCCATCTGCTCCCTGCTTGCCCTCTCCTTCCAGGCTCCTAACCAGTCCTGTGTACTCCCCCCCAAGACCTCGTGTTGCTATCTCTCTCATTTCCTTCTCCCACCATGTCGCTGTATCCTTAGTGCCCCTACGCCCACTTCTACTCTCAATTGTTACAAACCCAACACCCGCAGTTTTTAGGTCTCGCCTTTACCATTCCACAGGAATGGGAAATGGGGAGAATTCAAGTCGGCTATTTTCTCTTCAAACCAAAGGGCTTTCAGCCCCGCGGTTTTCATGCTATTCACGTGAACCACGTGATAACATGCACGCGCATTCAGGGCCAGCCAGCCCAGCACATCAAAGGGCTTCTCCTCCCCTAATTATTCATGGCCGGCCGCAGGCCGGCCGTACTTTCAGTTTCCCGGAACGGCTTCTCCTCACCTAATTAGGGGAGGAGAAGCCCTTTGATGTGCTTCACACCAATGGCCTCAGTCATTCCTCTTGTTTGTATTTGCTTCCAGACTCCGATCTGCTCATGTGCACAAGACGCTTTACACATTACACTCATCTGCCTGAAGTGGGAGTTTTAAACAAGCAAAGCTGGTCCTTCTCTACTTGCAGTTTCACTTCTAATGTGTGTTGTTATTTATCATGATTTTTAGCTGAGGTGTATCACGCTCGTTCATGAGTTTGATCTCTTCATACTGTGAAATGTTTTCTAAGTTGTTTTTGATTGTCTTACCGCTGGAGGTCTCCCTGTGCTACATTTAGCCTCTGACACATGCAACGCCAGGCAACCACGCAACGCCACGCAACCACGCAACGCCACTCAACCACGCAACGCCACTCAACCACGCAACGCCACTCAACCATGCAACGCCACTCAACCATGCAACGCCACTCACACATGCAACGCCACTCACACATGCAACGCCACTCACACATGCAACGCCACTCACACACACATGCAACGCCACTCAACATGCAACGCCACTCAACCACGCAACGCCACTCAACTACGCCACGCAACTACGCAACGCCACGCAACTACGCAACGCCACGCAACTACGCAACGCCACGGATGCAACGCCACTCACACATGCAACGCCACTCACACACACATGCAACGCCACTCACACATGCAACGCCACTCACACATGCAACGCCACTCAACCACGCAACGCCACTCAACCACGCAACGCCACTCAACTACGCAACGCCACACAACTACGCAACGCCACGCAACTATGCAACGCCACGCAACTACGCAACGCCAAGCAACTACGCAACGCCACGCAACTACGCAATGCCACGCAACTACGCAACGCCACTCACCTACGCAATGCCACTCATCTACGCAATGCCACTCATCTACGCAACGCCACTCAACTACGCAACGCCACTCAACTACGCAACGCCACTCAACTACGCAACGCCACTCAACTACGCACGCCACTCAACTACGCAACGCCACTCAACTACGCAACGCCACTCAACTACGCAACGCCACTCAACTACGCACGCCACTCAACTACGCAACGCCACTCAACTACGCACGCCACTCAACTACGCAACGCCACTCAACTACGCACACCACTCAACTACGCAACGCCACTCAACTACGCACGCCACTACACTACGCAACGCCACTCAACTACGCAACGCCACTCAACAACGCAACGCCACTCAACTACGCAACGCCACTCAACTACGCAACGCTCACACATGCAACGCCACTCACACATGCAACGCCACTCACACATGCAACGCCACTCACACATGCAACACCACTCACACATGCAACGTCACTCACACATGCAACGCCACTCACACATGCAACGCCACTCACACATGCAACGCCACTCAACTACGCACACATGCAACGCCACTCACACATGCAACGCCACTCAACCACGCAACGCCATGCAACTACGCAACGCTACGCAACTACGCAACGCCACGCAACTACGCAACGCCACGCAACTACGCAACGCCACTCAACTACGCAACGCCACTCAACTACGCAACGCCACTCAACTACGCAACGCCACTCAACTACGCAACGCCACTCAACTACGCAACGCCACTCAACTACGCAACGCCACTCAACTACGCAACGCCACTCAACTACGCAACGCCACTCAACTACGCACACATGCAACGCCACTCACACATGCAACGCCACTCAACCACTCAACGCCACTCAACCACTCAACGCCACGCAACTACGCAACGCCACACAACTACACAACGCCACTCACACACGCAACGCCACTCACACACGCAACGCCACTCACACACGCAACGCCACTCACACACGCAACGCCAATCACACACGCAACGCCACTCACACACGCAATGCCACTCACACACGCAATGCCACTCACACACGCAACGCCACTCACACACGCAACGCCACTCACACACGCAACGCCACTCACACACGCAACGCCACTCACACGCGCAACACCACTCACACACGCAACGCCACTCACACACGCAACGCCACTCACACATGCAACGCCACTCACACATGCAACGCCACTCACACATGCAACGCCACTCACACATGCAACGCCACTCACACATACAACGCCACTCAACCACGCAACGCCACGCAACCACGCAACACCACGCAACTACGCAACGCCACGCAACTACGCAACGCCACTCAACTACGCAACGCCACTCAACTACGCAACGCCACTCAACTACGCAACGCCACTCAACTACGCAAAGCCACGCAACTACGCAACGCCACGCAACTACGCAACGCCACTCAACTACGCAACGCCACTCAACTACGCAACACCACTCAACTACGCACACATGCAACGCCACTCACACATGCAACGCCACTCAACCACTCAACGCCACTCAACTACGCAACGCCACTCAACTACGCAACGCCACTCAACTACACAACGCCACTCACACACGCAACGCCACTCACACACGCAACGCCACTCACACACGCAACGCCACTCACACACGCAACGCCACTCACACACGCAACGCCACTCACACACGCAACACCACTCAACCACGCAACGCCACTCAACCACGCAACGCCACTCAACTACGCACACATGCAACGCCACTCACACATGCAACACCACTCAACCACGCAACGCCATGCAACTACGCAACGCTACGCAACTACGCAACGCCACGCAACTACGCAACGCCACGCAACTACGCAACGCCACGCAACTACGCAACGCCACTCAACTACGCAACGCCACTCAACTACGCAACGCCACTCAACTACGCAACGCCACTCAACTACGCAACGCCACTCAACTACGCACACATGCAACGCCACTCACACATGCAACGCCACTCAACCACTCAACGCCACTCAACCACTCAACGCCACGCAACTACGCAACGCCACGCAACTACACAACGCCACTCACACACGCAACGCCACTCACACACGCAACGCCACTCACACACGCAACGCCAATCACACACGCAACGCCACTCACACACGCAACGCCACTCACACATGCAACGCCACTCACACACGCAACGCCACTCACACACGCAACGCCACTCACACACGCAACGCCACTCACACACGCAACGCCACTCAACCACGCAACGCCACTCAACCACGCAACGCCACTCAACTACGCACACATGCAACGCCACTCACACATGCAACGCCACTCAACCACGCAACGCCACTCAACCACGCAACGCCACTCAACCACGCAACGCCACACAACTACGCAACGCCACGCAACTACGCAATGCCACGCAACTACGCAACGCCACTCACACACGAAACGCCACTCACACACGCAACGCCACTCACACACGCAACGCCACTCACACATGCAACGCCACTCACACATGCAACGCCACTCACACATGCAACGCCACTCACACATGCAACGCCACTCACACATGCAACGCCACTCACACATGCAACGCCACTCAACTACGCAACGCCACTCAACTACGCAACGCCACTCAACTACGCAACGCCACTCAACTACGCAACGCCACTCAACTACGCAACGCCACTCAACTACGCAACGCCACTCACACATGCAACGCCACTCACACATGCAACGCCACTCACACATGCAACGCCACTCACACATGCAACGCAACTCACACATGCAACGCAACTCACACATGCAACGCCACTCACACAGCCAACGCCACTCACACAGGCAACGCCACTCACACAGGCAACGCCTCTCACACAGGCAACGCCTCTCACACAGGCAACGCCTCTCACACAGGCAACGCCACTCACACACGCAACGCCACTCACACACGCAACGCCACTCACACACGCAACGCCACTCACACACGCAACGCCACTCACACACACAACGCCACTCACACACACAATGCCACTCACACACGAAAAACCACTCACGTTGCCAATAGGTCTCGCAGTACGACAGTTGGAGCCATTACAATTGCAAATAACAATGCCTTTCACTTTGGTTATCATTTTAAATACATAAAGGGCTTTGTCATTTACAAAACCAATAGCTCAAACTTTCCTACTGCGAGACCTATTGGCAACGCCAGTGCTTGTTTATTTATATCTTTTTTACACAGAAGAGTGTTTTGTGCTCTTACAATTTTTTTTTAATTGACTGATCTATGTGGGCGTGATATTGCACGTGCTTACGGGAATAACATTGTATAGAGTAGCGGGTGGGACCCAAACCTGCTAACTGTTCCTGGGCAACTGAGGCGTTTTACTGGTGAGTATTGGTATTACTGGCGAGTTTTCCAGTGATAAAATCTGTGTAATATGTTTACATTAATCCATGCAGCGAAGTTGTGTTTGTGGTCTCCTGGGAGGGGTGTGGCTAGAACTTTTATTGCAACTCCAATTAGCCTGATTATAACTTTCTTTACAGTAGCAGACAAAGCTGCAGCTTTCTGTAACTATCAGTGGCATCCGTGTATTCACCCACTTGTCAGTGGCTGCGCCCATATAGTTTAGCGACAGTGGTAGCATACACGTGACGTAACTCATATTGATGAACCCCCCTCCCGCCCCCCCCCAAATATGATGATGAGCCCTTAGTGTCCCACGTTTCACAATTTTGGCCTCCTGCTCAACAAAGGCCCGCTGCAGTGTCAGGGGCCTGCAGGGGGATGCGTTACGCCTTGGCAGCTAAATAGTGTTGGTCGGTGTTTATCTTCCCCAGGCTTAATGTTTTGATAATGGACATTCTTTCTGCGGCCCACCCTTTGTTATTGTATATATCCGTAGGGTCAGAATAGTATATGAATACATGGACTGCTGTCGGACACATGGGGCCTCAACATATGTTGTACAAGAAAAATACAGCCATGTAACAAACCAATACACGAGGTTAGAATTTGCAGCGTTGCACGATAAAAACAGCTAAAAGAGACCACTGCACTCCAAATCCGAATCGATCAATATTATATTCACCAATCACCATAGTGTATTAGACCTGTTGTATGTAGTAACGTGGGCAGGAGGCCCTTCAGCTTCTCAAACTAAAGAAAACTATTTGGCGTGAGTTAACTATGCTGCTTCTACACAAAGGGTTGCTTGTACCTACTTGGCTCTCCCGATGCCTAAGTCCACTTTACACTGAAATAGAAATAAGAAAATATTTGCTGCGTCGTACATTGCTTTGTAGTAAGTCAATGTTCTGCATGTAGGGAATTTTTTTCTGAACAGTGAATGGTACTTCATGTTGCTTATGGCTGTTTTTAAGTAGAGCTTATTGTGGGCTTACCAAGAAGGGATTCACAGCCTGCCCGGTACCTTCCACTGGTTGGCTTTATTGTCTTTCTCATTTGTTTGCTTCTTTATTGATGTATTTCCTTGTTCCTGCTTTTCTATCTTGTGTTTGTTCCTGCTGTGCAGACCCCCAATCCAGGGCACAAGTTGAGGGTACATGCTGGTAGACCCTGTCTACCCCCTCTTTTCACAGGGTGAATGGCATCTACCCTGCCAAGCGGCATGGATCTTGATTCACCAAAATGCTAAGGGCAGCACAAGTTACACCATGTGTCCCTTGACCCTCAGATGACATCACAAGCAGTGACATCAAATGACCTTTGACCCCAGAACATCACTATGAAATGATGTCACTTTACCTTTGACTATGTCTGGACTTCTGTGAAAGTGGTCGCTCCCCCCACGCTCCCTGGCCTCAAGAGCTGGCTGATAGTCACTGTGGTATCGTAGGCTGACATTCAACATAGCGCATTTTAGCGCCGAACCTCGCATTACGATTTCGATTTGCTTTGAAGCGCAACTTTACCTTAATTGAAGCTGCTGCCGCCTTTAGCATTGTGCATTGTGTGCTGCTTTGAACTTTGATTTATTGAAGCTACCACCGCCATTAGCATTTAACATTCGTGCTGCTTTGTATGCTTTGTTGTGAATTGCATCTTCCTCAGCCCCAGTTTCACTTTCCCAGGATCCATTTTGTCATGTTTGTTTTGCCTTCCTTTGGCCCGCCTACCCTCCCCGCTACCGCCTCCCAGCAGACCCGCCCCCCTCCACTCTCCATTTATGTCAGATGTCCCAACGCGCAGCGTCCACGCGCTGCGGCCGCGCCGAAGGTGCGCCAAAGGTAAGCCCGTCTACGCCGGTCCGCGCCTGGACCGCGCCCAGCACCAGACCCCCTGGTTCCCTTAAGTCCCAGCCCACCCGCATTACATACGATTCCTCCTCCCTCCTTGCACTAAACCCCGGCCGACTCCCCAAAGCGCCGAGACGCCTCCGGGCATTTGTTCGCGCTATACTAAATGTTAAAAAAATAAATAAATAAATAAATAAATAAACTGCGCCCAAGCCGCACCTGGAGATACACCCATGGACCCTTCACATGCAACTCCTGCAAGTTTGACTGCACAAAAACCAATCCCTCATCCACTAACACCAAACATAGATCTGACGCCAACCCCCTAAAATGCATCCTACTCAACACCCGATCGGTCCACAGCCACGCCATCAACCTTTGGAATCTACTAGACACCATCTCTCCAGACGTCGCCTTCCTAACAGAAACTTGGATGAACGCCTCTTCAGCCCCAGACATCACCATAGCCATCCCGGAAGGCTACAAGATCATCCGAAAAGATCGCATCAACCAAACAGGAGGAGGCATCGCCATCGTCCATAAGAACTCCATCCACATCTCAACCAGCTCGGACATCAACCTCTCTAGCGCCGAACACCTTCACTTCCAGATCCACACGACCCCAAGACCACACTCAGAGGCACCCTCCTCTACAGACCACCAGGACCCCGTGCACAATTCACTGAAGACATCACTGATTTCATTACCCCACACGCCCTCCCCTCCGAGGACTACATTCTATTGGGAGACCTCAATTTTCACCTGGAAAAGAGCAACGACAACAACACCACCACTCTTCTGGACAATCTCGCCAACCTCGGACTCAAACAACTTGTTAATACCCCCACACACCACGCAGGACACACACTCGACCCTATCTTCACCTCCAGCAAACATATTTCCTTCAGTCACACCACAGTTCTATTCTATTCTATTCTATGGTTTGGTAGAGCGCGACAGCTGCCCCAGCAATGAGGCGTCCCGGCGCTAGGAACCCAGAGCCTGGTCAGAGGGAGGGGACAGGACAGTGGGGGTTACAGGCAAGGGAATAGGAGTGTTTTCACCGCTTTCCGGAATGCTGGTAGATTGTCTATTGAGCGGATGTGTTGTGGCAAGTCGTTCCACATCGTGGCTCCGAGGAACCTAAAGGAGCGTCCGCCCATGCGGCTGAGTTTTATGCGAGGGACGCATAAGAGAGTTTGGTTGGAAGATCTTATGTTCCGTGTCGGGGCGTAGAGAGTGAGGAGGGGTCGGAGCAAAGGGGGGTTGTTGAGTTTGAGAATTTTGAAGGATAGAATGAGGGTCTTGAATTTGATTCTGGAATCAACGGGTAGCCAGTGTAATTTTTTGATGGTCGCTCTGGCTGAGCATCTGCGGGGGAGGCCGACCAGAGATCTGGCCGCAGAATTCTGCACACGTTGGAGACGTGCTATCTCGCATTTGTTGGCGCCAAGAAGTAGCACATTGGCATAGTCTAGACGCGAGAGGATGGTGGCTTGGATAATTAGCTGGCGGATTTTGGCGTCAAAAAAACCTAGTATGTGGCTGAGGCTTCTCAGCAGGCCAGTACAGGTGCCGGCAACTTTCTTGGTGTGGGCCCGAAAGTTGAGTGAGTCATCCATCCAAACACCTAGATTTTTCACTAGGGATTTGGGGGGGGGATAGTTCCCAGGGAGGATGGCCACCAATGTTCATTCCAGAGGCTGGTGTTTTTGCCTAGGAGGAGTACCTCTGTTTTTCCGCCGTTAAGTTGTAGACAGTTTATTGTCATCCATCGGGCGACTGCAGAGAGTCCGTTTTTGAAATTAGAGGATAGATTGGAAGGACCTTCTGAGAGAGCGATGGCCAGCTGTGTATCGTCGGCGTAAGATACTAATGTTAATCCCCACTCTTTGGCCACTGCTGCCAAAGGCTGGACGTAGAGATTAAAAAGGGATGGGCTCAGTGCGGAGCCCTGCGGAACTCCCTGTGCGATGGGGTGAGGTTTGGATAAGAAGGGGGGGGCAGAAACTCGAAAGGACCTGTTTTCGAGGAAAGATCTGAACCAGTCCAAGGCGTGACCAGCCACTCCGAAAGTCTCCAGACGGTTGAGAAGGATGGCATGGGATACCGTATCAAAGGCCGCGCTGAGGTCTAGAAGGATCAGCGCGGCACTTTGACCGGCATCTAAGATCGCTCGGAGGTGCTCTGTGGTGGCTAAGAGAGCAGACTCAGTGCTGTGGCCTGATGGACGGACCACAGCTGTGCTCACTTTGTTTACAATAAGACCACAACCCACAACCATCCTCAACCTACCCTACGAAGAAACTGGAACAAAATCACCATTGACCAAATCTCCTCATCGCTTCTTCAAAACCCCCCTGCCCACTCATCGAACCCCAACCAAGCAGCCATTAACCTCACTCAATGGCTAACCAACATCGCCGACAACCTAGCACCTTTGAAAAAACGTCAAATCAAACTAGGCAGCAAAAACGCCCCCTGGTTCAACGATGATCTTAAGAAATCCAAGAAACTCTGTCGCTCCCTTGAGAAGGCCTGGAAAAAAGACCCAAACACCAACACCAGGGACGCCTTCAAAAACGCCACCCGCATACACCACCAATTGATCCGGACTGCCAAGAAAACCGCATTCAAAGACCGACTAGACAAAAACGCCCACAACAGCAAGGAATTATTCAACATCGTCAAAGAGTTTACCAACCCCACTGCCAACTCCAACGACATCACCCCCTCTCAAACCCTTTGCGACTCCCTAGCTTCGTTCTTCCACGACAGAATCGCAGACATCCACAACAGCTTCGACAACCAACCCGAAGACCAACCCACCCAACGCTCTGCCGTACCTTCACTCCCCTTGAACATCCTTAATGACTGGAACGCAATCTCCACTGAGGACAGCATCCGCCTGATGAACTCCATCCACTCAGGATCCCCACAGACCCATGCCCTCACCACATCTTCAACAAAGCAGGCTCCATCATAGCACCACACCTCCGAGACGTCATCAACTGCTCCCTCAACTCCGGCACCTTCCCAGAAAGCTGGAAACACGCCGAACTCAGCGCCCTTCTGAAAAAAAGCCACAGCTGACCCCACCAAACTCACAAACTACCGCCCCATCTCGCTCCTTCCATTCCCGGCCAAAATCATCGAGAAAGCTGTCAACAACCAGCTCGCCGCCTTCCTCGAAACCAACAAATCCCTCGACTCTTCACAGTCCGGCTTCCGAGCCAAACACAGTACTGAGACCGCACTCATCGCAGCAACAGACCACATCCAAACTCTACTGGACAATGGAGACACAGTCGCCCTCATCCTCCTCGACCTCTCCGCAGCCTTCGACACAGTCTGTCATAACACCCTGTTACAACGACTCAGAAACATCGGAATCCAAGGAAAAGCACTGGAATGGATCACCTCATTCCTTGCCGGAAGAACTCAGAGAGTACGCCTCCCACCATTCAAGTCAGAGGCCACTGAAGTCATCTGCGGCGTGCCACAAGGATCTTCACTCAGCCCCACCCTCTTCAACGTATACATGAGCCCCCTCGCGACCATCGCACGCCAACACAACCTCAACATCATCTCTTACGCTGATGACACTCAACTGATCCTCTCACTCACCAAAGACCCAAACATCGCCAAAATCAACCTACATGAAGGAATGAAAGAGGTAGCCGAATGGATGAAGCATAGCCGTCTGAAACTGAATTCAGACAAAACAGAAGTCCTTATCTTAGGTACCTCCCCCTCCGCCTGGGACGACTCTTGATGGCCAGAGGCCCTTGGAAAAGCACCCATCCCGATGGATCACGCACGGAACCTAGGCGTCATCCTGGATTCCTCACTCTCGATGACCAGACAAGTCAACGCCGTCTCTTCATCTTGCTTCAACATTCTTTGCATGCTCATAAAAACATTTCGCGGGGGCGTGGCCAAGATGGCGGGCTGAGAGGACGCACTTGCCGAGAGCTCCCGAGCCCCTGGAAACCCTGCACCGCTTACAGCCGCTGATCTCCCCCAGATCGAGCGGCTACCACACCTGGTGATCCCCGTGGTGGTGTAGAGCAGTTGGTGAGCCCCAGGTGTCCCACCGCGGCGGTGATTCCGCTCGGGTACCGACTGAGACGGTGCCAGCTGATCGGCCTGTGGGAGGCCTGAGAGCCGCGAGACCTTCAGGCTTGGGGTCTCGGCGAAGTGATCCAGCGACTGCGAGTGGCCTGCCGGCGTACCCGCGCTGCAGCGACTGGGTGGGTGCCGAGGCGGCCTTCATCGACGGAGCGGAGTCGAGCGGAGGAAGGCGACGGAGGCGTAGCCGGCCTACGGCAACTACGCGAGACCGGGGCTCGAGAAGGCCTACTCCACGTGGCTGCAACCTCCGGCGTATTTGCACATCCAGGCGAGCCGGCCCTAGTTGCCTCTCGCCCTGTGGGCCTGCCCTTCGACTGTGTGTACTGCATGTGGGCCCGCGACGGAGGTCGGCCTCGCTCCCTGGGCGTTGGCCCCATTGACTGTAACGGGCGGCCATTTTGGAGACCTTGGAGCAGCCGCCCAGCCTTGACCGGGGCCTCTGCACTGCAGTGCTTCCTGACCGGCGATTGAGTGCCCGGCCGGCTTCTGCTGCTCGGCTGCCCCGACCTTTGGCGCCTCTTCGCCGAGCTGCGGCCATCGGTGACTCCCGCCTCACCAAGATGTCGAATGCCAGGGGTCAGAGGAGAGGCGACCGGACTTTGCCGGACATGTTGGGGCGCGGTGCCCTGCGCAGTGGGGGGGGGGGCAGCCTGCCCCGAGCTCCCCGGCTCCTTCCAGAGGCGCTGACGGCGGAGAGCCCCCAGTGACCCGATCGTTCCTGGAGTCGCTGTTTAGCTCCTTGAGGGAGGATTTTCAGACTTTGAAGCAGGAGGTGGCCGGAGAGGTCCGGGAAGTCCGGAGAGAAGTGGCCTCCCTGGGGAAGCGAGTTAACACTGTGGAGGCGGCTGGTCATTCTAGAGATGAAGAGATCACCCACCTGCAGCAGGAGGTCCTACGGCTGCGGGAGCAACAGATTGAGCTGCAGGCCCACGCCGAAGACCTTGAAAACCGGTCCAGGCGGAACAATATCAGGGTCCGGGGTGTCCCGTCCAACGAGGAGGGTGAAGACGTGGCCGCCTACCTGGGGGCCCTCTTCTGCGAAATCTTGGGGGAGTCTGAGGACTTCCAAGTCCGTATCGGCAGGGCGCACAGGCTGGGCCGCCCTCGCAGGGCCTCGGCGCCCCCCCCGGACATTTTGGCCTTTCTGCCGGACTTCCCCCTGAAGGAACGGATTCTCCGCGAGGCGCGGCGGCAGCAGCCTTTCCGCTTCAGAGATCACCCGGTGGCTCTATATCAATACTTATCCACGATCACGCTGCAGAAGAGAAAACATTTAAAATTGCCACGGACTTCCTTCGGGAGCATGAAACGCAGTATTCTTGGGGGCACCCCTTCCGATTGATCTTCCGGTGGAATGGGACATTGCATCAGCTTCGGTCCCTCCAGGATGTCTGCGCAGTGTTGGGGATCACGGCTTCGGATACAGACACCCCGGCGCCGCGCCGCAGGCGAAGCACTCAAGACGGCTGGCAGCAGATCGGGGAGAGGCGCTCCCCACCGCCTGTGCGGCCTGACTCGCCCACGATTCGGGCGGACATGTCGAGCGCAATCCAGGAGGCCTCCAGAGCGATAACGAACGGCGATGTGGCCTTGACGGCCTGAACTTACTCCGGGGGGAGTCTACATTAGCTTCTCATCATTGCAGGTGCGGGGGTTCTGGGGGTAGGGGGGGGGCGGGGTGCTGGTGGTGGTGGCTGGACGTCCACTCAATCGACTTTCCACGGCCTTGTCCGATAAGGACCGGACTGGGACAATGACTTTTTTGAATGGCTTGAGAAGCGGGGGGGAGGGAGGGGAGTTGCAGGGGAATGTTTCGAGTTGGGGGGTCTGTTGGGGGGATGGGAGTTGGGGGCAGTGTGGAGCTGGGTGTGCGGGGTTCCGGGGAAGGGGGGGGCCCACATAGTTGGGGGTGTCTTGGGGTTCGGGGACTGTACTGTGCCGTCGCGATGTTTGCTTTCGCTGTGAGTTAAGGTTTCTTGCTGTGGCCTCTGCGTTTTGCCCGCTGGGCCTTGCCCGCCTTCATGTGCGTTTCTGGGGTTCCCCTCCTTGATGGCCCTTAAAGTTGTTACTCTGAATGTGAAGGGGGTGAATAACCCGGTTAAACGGCGGGCTGTCCTGTCCCTGTTGGAGAACTCTCAGGCCGACATCTGCCTACTGCAGGAGACCCATCTGCTGGCAAAGGATTGTTCCAGAATGCGCACCCCCAAGTTCCCCACGCAACTCTTTTCTTCCAGTGCTTCTAAAACGGCAGGTGTGGCGCTTTTGTTCTCCAGAGGGTTCAGAGGGGAGGTTTTTCAGAAGGTAGCGGAGCAGAGGGGGAGACTTCTGGCATATAGGATCAAGGTGGGGGGCTTGGTGTTGACTGTAGGCTCCATATACGGCCCCAATGACCATCAGGACCAATTTTTGCACAGGGCATTGGAAGACGTGGCATCCACCTCTGATAGGCACATAGTGCTAGGGGGGGATTTGAATTTGGTCTTTGATGCGACTCTGGACAGGTCTGTGCAACGGCGCCACCAGTTGGGAGAGCTTTCGGGCTCGGTTCGTACCCGGCTGGAGGAGCTTGACATGCACGACATGTGGCGCCGCCTCCACCCCGCGACTCGCGCATATTCCTATTTCTCTCATGCACACAAGTCCTACGCGAGACTGGATCATCTTCTAGTGACGGGCCCGATGTTCGCACTAGCTTCGAATGCCGACATAGGGGTCCTCTCTCTCTCCGACCATGCGCCGGTGGAGGGCACCTCCTGTCTACCTCCGGTGGCTCGTCCGAGAGGGGTCTGGCGTCTTCGGGACACGCTGCTGCACAGGCGATCGACGGTGCAACAGATTTGCGCTGCCATAACAGACTTCCAGCGGGTAAACGACAACGGCGACACCACCCGCGCGACGCAATGGGCTGCCCTGAAGGCTGTGCTCCGTGGCGAATTTATCGCTATTTCCTCGGCGGAGAACAAGGATGGCCAGCTCAAAAGGGACAAGCTTACTCGACAGGTGCGGGAGCTGGAACAGGTACATCACAGAACGGGCGCCCCCAGGGTCTGGAGGCAATTGAAGGCCGCCAGGAAACTCTTGTCCGCTCTTGACACAGACCGAGCGGAGTACGCGGTGCTTCGCCTGAAGCACAAGTATTACACCGGTGGAGACAGGTGCGGCCGGCTCCTGGCGCACAAGCTCAGGGTGCAACACCAACAGCACCGGGTGAAAGAGCTGATTACTCCTACCGGAGGGTCAGTCACGGAGGACGAGCAGATCGCGGACGTTTTCCGTAATTTCTACGCTGACCTCTACGCTGGTGAGGCCCCCACCACACGGGCGGAGGCGGACTATCTAAAATCGGTGTCGCTCCCGTCGTTGACGTCGGATCAGTCCCAATATCTGGAGCGGGAGATTCGGATCGAGGAGGTGGTTACGGCAATCTCCCGGCTCAAGACGGGTAAGGCCCCGGGACCGGATGGCTTCATCCCTCTTTTCTATAAGACCTTCTGTCAGGAACTTGCGCCTCTGTTGACGCGTCTCTTCAATACATTTTCGGAACCGGGTGCCATCCCCCCTGAATATCTCCAGGCCACGGTCTCCGTGATCTCGAAACCGGGCAAGGATCGGACTGCCTGCGGGTCCTACCGCCCTATCTCGCTACTGAACACAGACCTGAAGGTTTTCACTAGCATACTGGCAGCACGTCTGGCACTTCATCTTCCGGGCATGGTCGACTCGGATCAGGCCGGCTTCGTGCCAGGCAGGCAGACAGTGGACAACACGAAGAGGGTGACTCATATTCTTGAGAAGGCCTCCAGGATTCCCGGGGAACGCATGCTCCTCTCCATTGACGCGGAAAAGGCGTTTGACAGGGTGCATTGGCCCTATCTGGAGAAGGTCCTGGGCAAGTTTGGGGTCGGCGAGAAGTTCCGGCACCTGATTTTTAACTGCTACCGTTTTCCATCCGCGGTGGTCCGGGTGAATGGGGGCAGCTCTCGGCTAAGCATGGGCGGAAAATCCGTTCCGCTCGCGGATTTTGCGGATTTTCGGTAAATTCGCAATCCGCGAACTCCCGCGAATTTACCGAAAATCCGCAAATCCGCGAGCGGCGGATTTTTCCGGGGGCAAAAGTTCAAAACTTGCAGCCTGGCCTGTTGTAACTATTTTAGGATGGCGCCGGCAAGCTACCAGCGCCATCCTAAAATAGTTACTAAGTTAGCTTCAACAGGAAGCTCTAATAGATAAAATAAAGCAGGTGCTCGATTTTATCTATTAGAGCTTCCTGTTGAAGCTAACTTAGTAACTATTTTAGGATGGCGCTGGCAGCTTGCCGGCGCCATCCTAAAATAGTTACAACAGGCCAGGCTGAACTGATCTTTCTCTGACCTTTTATGCACACAAGAGGCATGTGAACTCGCATGGAAGCCCCGCACGTTTGGCCCCGCGCACACACTCGCGGTTTGCACCGTCTTCCCGCCATTCACCCACTATGATGGACAGCTCATTCAAGGGACCCCTGCGCCCTTCGGGGCGATTGCATAGTAACACACACATGGGCGCTCGAACTAGTTGATGCTCAAATTCAGTGACTCATTCATTAGCCCAAAAACAATCATGAGCGTCTTCGAGGCTGGACAGGTGTGCCTCTTCCCAAATCTACCGTGGAAAGTCAGCTGTGATGCGGGGTAGAGGCCTTTGCATCCTTGACTTTCATGAGCGCAATCCCCGTGCTGTTCCTGTGACCAGGAGCTTCTTTCTCTTCATATTATTGTGTTCGCACGGGTTGCTGCAAGTTCGCACGCGTTTTGTACAATTTCGCAATTTGCGAAATTGTACAAAACCCTCGCGAACTTGCAGAAACCCGTGCGAACATAAAAAAAAAAAATCCGCAAATTCGCGAGAATTCGCGGATTTTGCGGATTGCGAGTTTGCAAATCCGCAAAATCCGCGAACGCGAGATCCGCAAAATTCGCCCATGCTTACTCTCGGCACTTTCCAATAGAGCGTGGTACACGGCAAGGATGTCCACTGTCCCCTCTGCTCTTCGCTCTTTATATGGAGCCGTTCGCTCAAAGGGTCCGCCAGAACCCCGATATCATAGGGGTCCGGATGGGAGAGTTCCACCATGCTCTCAGCCTCTACGCGGATGATGTCATATTGACGCTCGATGACCCACGGAGGTCCCTGCCTGCATGTATCGCGGAACTGGACCTCTTTGCCACGGTGGCGGGCTTCAAAGTGAACCTCGGGAAGTCTGCTGCCCTCGATATCTCGCTGACTAGCGCCACCAGAGCTGACCTGCAGAGGCTTTTCCCTTTGAGCTGGTCTGGGGACCGGATTCCGTATCTGGGGATCCTTTTGGCACCCTCACTCCCCGCGATGGTCACGGCCAATTACACAGCTTTGAGTGCGAAAATCAAGGAGGAATTGGCCCGCTGGGATAAGGGCACGTTGTCGCTGTTGGGCAGGGTGGCCGCAGTGAAGATGACCCTTTTACCTCAGGTCCTGTACCTGTTTAGGGCGCTCCCGCTACAGCCTCCCAAAGGATGGCTCGCGGAGACTCAATCGGCCATCGCACGTTTTGTGTGGCAGGGCCGTAGGCCTAGGATCAAACGGACCATAGCTACGCTGGCGATACCAGACCTGCAGAAGTATTTCCAGGCCGCCCAATTCGCTATTTGGTGGAGTGGAGCCGGTGGGAGTCGGATAAACACTGGCTGTTTCAGGACCAGGCGGTAGCAGGCAGAACGCTACAAGAGGTGCCTTTCCTGAGACGGACCCATCGGCCCCCTAACCTTTATTCCTCTTTTGTGACGCGGGTCCCGCTTCGTGTGTGGGACTCAGTGGCTACCAGGCACGAACTCACTACCTTTCCCTCTCCCTTCACGCCGCTGATTGGTAACCCGGACTTTGGCCGGGGTATGGAGCCTGGTGCCTATGATCACTGGCGGGCGGCCCGTTGTTGCACCTTATATCATCTATATGGCCCAGAGGGTGTCGTCCCCTTCCAGGACTTACGTCGGGATTATGGCCTCTCCGAGACGGAACGCATGCGGTATATGCAGGCGCGTCACTGAGCACTATAGCCTCAAGTGCGCGCGACGGCAGACCGGTCGTTCACAGCGTATGAGCGCTGGCTAGTCACTCGCTCGTCGGACGCTAAGCTCATCTCCGATTTGCATAAGATGCTGCAGCCCCCCCCCCTTTCATATCCACTACCCGGGTAGGGAGCGATGGGAGCGGGAGCTTGGTCGAGTGCTGAGTCATGCTGAATGGGACCACATCTCCTACCGGGCGCGCCACTCTGCCTATCACACTGGGCTCACAGAGACTTTCACCAAAGTCTCAACCTATTGGTATCGCACTCCTGAGAAATTACATGAGATGGATAGCTCAGTACCTGGGACGTGCTGGCGCAACTGTGGTCAGACTGGCACGCTTACTCATATCTTGTGGGACTGTCCCCTTTTGGCTCCTTATTGGGAGGAGGTCCTCAATGAGGTTGACAAATGCTTTGGAATAGAACTACCCCGCTTCCCTGCCTATGTCCTATTGGGATTGCCGAATGGGTTGATGTACCCTCTCAGATCTAAAAGGGGTAGACAGACAGCGATAGCTTTGGGGTCAGCTGTACAGAACATACTCATACAATGGCGCTCCACCACGCTCCCCACTGTTGTCGGCTGGCTGCACAGATTGTGGCATGTCCTTTGCATGGAGAAGCTGTCCCTAGTGGTGGCGGGAGACGTGGACGCTTTTGAGGAGCTGTGGGCACCTTTCCATAATCTGTTATGCTCAGAATTCAAAGAAATCACCTGCCCTAGGTATCTTAGATTGTTGCGGCTGACACCGCCGCCGGACCCGCCTGTTTGATTGGCCCAAACCGGCAACTGGTAGTGGGGGCAGACGATGGGTTGCCACAAGGGAAGAGCGAGTGGTTGACGGCACAGTACAGGGGGTGGGGGTGGGGTGTGGGAGTTGGGGGGTTGTTGGCTGGGTAGGAAATGGGGCAGGGTTGTTTCCCCCCCTTTTTCTTTTTCCTTTTTCCTTTTCCATCCCTTCCCTTTTTTGTCTCCACCCACAGGTGCGCGAGCTGTGTTTCCGAGCATGATGGTGCCCATTGTGTCGAAAGGACTGCTTTGACGTATCTAATGTACCATACGCACTGATTTTTAGGGCACCTGTGGTTTTTATGTTGTTTTTGTTGTTTCCTTCCTTACCCTGCTTCAATAAAATACTTTAAACCTAAAAAAACATTTCGCTGGATCCCCACCGAAACCAGAAAAACGGTCACCCACGCACTGGTTACAAGCCGCCTGGACTACGGAAACACCCTTTACGCCGGTACCACCGCAAAACTTCAGAAAAAACTCCAACGCATCCAGAACGCATCAGCCAGACTCATATTAGACATCCCGCGTAAAGATCACATTTCTGGTCACCTGAAAAACCTCCACTGGCTCCCCGTCAATAAGAGGATAACTTTCTGCCTCCTCACCCACGCACACAAAGCTCTTTACGAACTTGGACCCGAATGTCTCAATACACGTCTTTCCTTCTACACCCCCTCCCGCCAGCTGCGCTCTTCCAACCAAGCCCTCGCTGCTGTTCCCCGCGTCAACAAAACCACCATGGGAGGAAGATCATTCTCCTACCTAGCGGCCAAAACCTGGAACTCACTTCCCATGCACCTCCGCCTCACTCAAAACCACCTAGCATTCAGAAAGCAACTTAAAACCTGGATATTCGAGAAGTAATTCCCCACCCCTCTTCAAGCGCCTTGAGACCCTCTGGGTATGTAGCGTGCTATATAAATTTATTGACTTGACTTGACTTGACTTGTTGGAATTACCAGAAGAAGTTAAAAAAAAAACAATAAGTGAAAATGAAAAAAGGATACTAAAGTACATAAAACAGCATTTTGGTTATGAACCATATACGTGAGTAGGTTGCTGGGGTGGGGGTGGGGTGCAGCTCTAGGTCACCCAAAAAGCCAGGCCTTGAGGCTCTTCCTGAAGGTGTGCAGCTTAGGGGAGCGTCTTATGTTTACTGGGAGCTCATTCCAGGCCTTGGCTGCGACGTAGGAGAAGACTCTTCCACCTGCTCTGTTTCTACAGATTTGCGGGGTCTCTGCTGGGGCGAGGTCTGTAGAGCAGAGGTTTCTTTTGGGAACATGGAAAGAGACTCTTTTGTTAAGGTATTTGGGTCTGATGTTGCGGAGGGAGTTGAAACAGGCGGAGGCAACGGCGTTGATCTGGGCAATCATAGTGAGGGAGAAGTCTGGAATGATGCAGAGGTTCCGGGCGTGGTCCATCGGGGTGGGTGGGTTTCCGAGGGCAGAAGGCCACCAGATGTTGTCCCAAGTGGTGGGGGAGGGTCCAAGGACCAGGACCTCTGTTTTCTCCTAGTTGAGTCATCATATTCCTAAAATAATTTCCAATTCCCAGGCCCTTTCTTAATTTGCTTGACATAACCATTATTTGCCTTAGCATTCGCACAATATGCCTATATATAGCACCCAATGCACCCTGCTACAAAAGCCCAGAGAGAATCTCCACGTGCAAAGAAAAACCCAGTACATGCCAAGGCATCATGCCGTATGATCAGTGCTATTCTAGAAGAGCGTCATCAATAAACACAAGCTAACCTTGCGTAGTAGATAGTTTAGGACTGACTTATCGGACCCGATTTGTACACAGACTCCATAGTCCAATTCTGGGTGAAGATATGCCCATCAAAAATGCAAATACTCATAGTGCCTTGCAGGTCCAAGAGGAACAAGTCCATACCAACCTCTGACAGGTGCACTCCATCCTTGTCAAAGTATCCAGTGGTGCTTGCATTGATTAGGCCATGCTTTATGAATCCAAAGCCTCTCTGCTCAACGAACTTGCGCATGGCGCTATTTACCCTTGTGGAGAAATATTTAATGGCTTTCCCAGACCTGGCTCCATGCCATACCCTGCACTGCATTATCTCAGACCACCATAATTCACAGTGCCCCATGTGTTTGCGGATCTCACCCATGGTGGACTTCATTGCCATGATTAGTGCGCAGCGCGTCAGGGAGGTGAAGTCATTGCCCCCAAGGTGAATTACCGATATGTGAGGTGGGGACCCGCCCCCTGCTAGTCTCTGTTGCATCTTCGTC
The DNA here is from genome assembly GCF_964263255.1 of Lissotriton vulgaris. Classification (NCBI taxonomy): domain Eukaryota; kingdom Metazoa; phylum Chordata; class Amphibia; order Caudata; family Salamandridae; genus Lissotriton; species Lissotriton vulgaris. The sequence continues at coordinate 1,110,322,380 of NC_141691.1, forward strand.
ATCAAATTGCTACAACGCATGCTGAGGAAACGCAGCCATGCCATCTGCGTGATGGTGTTCTCTGCCCATCTCGCCACCCCAGTGATAAATAAGTGGTCAATCAGCCCCACCTTGAGCCATAATAAAAATAAAGAACTGCACATTTTATACACACTGTTTAATTTGTGGCATGAACACCAACACTAGGAAATTGCGCCTTGCCGGTTGGAATAATCCCCAAACCTTAATGCTGAATAAAAAACACACAAAGAAAACAACCTTAACATACTGATTTTACACATTTGTTCGATATTTTCATCATTGCTGTTTCGTTACCATGGCCTACCCTTTGTGTCTCCTTGCCCATCATGGTCAAATATAGTGTCAGTATCCATTTGAGTCCAACCTGCCCAGCTTCCTGATGCCATCGGAGGGGAGCCCCGCCTTGTAGGTTGTGGTGGCTGCCCCTATCCAGAAGGAATGCAAAGAATAATGCTTGCCTGTGTTACATGACAGATCTAGACATGTCTTCATCACCTTCTCAAGCTGGTACCTGGTGAGAGGGGAGTGGTCCGCATGCACTAGCAGGTATCCCCCCCCCCCCATAATGGGGCGTATTGTGGGGTAAGCTGTGGCCAGTGCAACAGGGTAGTAAGTTTCGATGCCCAGGGTGTGAAAAACGATGAATTTCCCAAGGCCCTTCTAATCGGTTTTAGACCTTTGCTACGTTATTTTTAAGGTGACCTCTTGCACACTAAGGTCCTGTACACCTAGGGCGTTGTTTGTTCAATCTTTCCTTGAGTTGGCTACTTGCTCGCCAGCTCAGAAGGCCCCAAAAATGCCAAACTGAAAGCTGCTGAAAATAGTTTTTATTATTTATAGAAACAGAGGTACCTCATGACATAAGTTAAGAGCAGTAATAAACACAAAATGTCAATGATTATATGTTCTTGGTGTCCTAATCAGGAATTGTGGTTTATTTACATCAAAAGATAAAAGGAAACCATAATATGTGGGACAGTGTGTATGCCCAAAAGGGACGGGATAATGGTTAGAACTCAGGCAAAATAACGTTTGGTCAGGAGACAATCAACATTTAGACCATAAGCATGAGTCGCACCATTGCACATATTCACAATGAAATATAAGAAATGTAGATTCAAGCTGCTGAAGTCGACGGCGTTTTGACCTCTATTGAGCTAACGAGATCTTCCTTCGGACATATCTAAAAGTGCCTGAGATAGATGCCTGTTGGAAAAGGAAAGAGGGAAGGGGAGCAAAAAGGAAAGGCATTTACAAAACAGAATTGCCTTATGTGATCAGTAACACCATGCAGATAGTTCAGACATATTGCTGGCATGCTGGTAAGTGCATATGGTGATTTTTAATAAAAAATAAGAGTTTTTTAAATAATAATAATCAGGAAGTAGCAATCAGTGGTGTAACTACAAGTCGAAGGTCTGTCGTATCTGTCGGTGGCTCCGGGGCTCCAGAGGAGCTCACACGAGAGGAAGGGCTGCGGGAGGACCTGAGAGAGCCCTGGGAGGTGTGGACAGCCTGGCCCCTGCCCTCTGGGAAGGCAGCGGGTAGCTGCTGCGGCCTGCATTGATGCAGTGAGCGCTGTGACCCTATAGTACCTGGGGCGCGAATGAAGAGCCTCGACCTGGTTTCCCTGAAGCCAGGGTGTAGCACATGTTCTGCTGCGTGATCAGGGAAGTGTAGGCGGTGCTAAGGAACAAGCAGCAGTGTGCCGCCCTCTGTGACCTTGCCCTGAGCCATTGGGACCAGTGAAGACAGCCGGAGAAGGACTGCTGAGTGCTGGCCTGCCCCGCCTGTCCCCTGTTGTACTCAGACTCAGAGGTGGCAGAGCGAGGGGCTTCTCTCCCCAGCAGTGGAGGCCAGGGACAGAGCCTACTACTACTCTTGCCACCTGGGGATCATTGAATAGGAGGCGCCACACACAGAGAGGTACAGTCTCCCAGATACAGTGCTGTAGATTGACTGTGTGGACATCCATACCGGAAAGTTGTTTTGCCTGCCTCTCTGGTGCCTCTGAGGAGCGTTGGGTACTCAATGTCTTATGAGTGCTGTGGCCTAAGGAGGAGGGGACAGTTTCCGGCACTCTGCACATAAAAGTGCCTGCGGTCTCCCGCAGCGTGGGACACCCATACCGTCACGTTGTTGCTTTGCCTGCCTCTCTGATGTCTCCAGCGGGGCCCGCAAAGGCAGTACCTGCACCCGTCAAAGACCATAGGAGGCTGGGCTTCCGCCCCCCCCCCCCCTTGGTTCTCTGACCCTTGGGGCCAGGTTTTACTTTGTGGCCCTTACCTCATCACCCACCAGGAGCCTTCCCAAGTCCATCGGACTCGGCAGCTGGATGATATTGGACCTGGCCAGCGTCCCTCGTGCAGGTGGTCGAACACCTACTTTCACCCCCATAACTGGCCCATGAACTGCAACCTACCTCCTCTTTAAAACATTTGGAACCTAGGTTTTGGGATTATTTGTAGCAGCATGTACCTTTGTCTGTTGTGAAGGAAAGCATTAGCTGTGGCTTCTACACTTGTGTTTCAGACTATCTTCCTCGTCTGCATGTATCTTCGGCCTTTAAGTGGTGTTATTGCCCTGCATTGCTGCTGTGGAACATATTCTTTTGAAAAACGTGCCCAGTCTGTAGGATATACTTAGAGTTATAACTCTTAGAAAACCTTTTTGTTCGTCACAATGGGGAAATGCAGGCCCATTGGCAAGTAACCGCTGAACGCTGTGTAAACCATGGGCACCTTCTTTCAGTGTGCTGTTGGTGTCCTGGACAAAGAAATCGAGTTGACAAACCGTTGTCTCCCTCGATCCGCTGTTCTTCATCCCACCCAAAATGCCCTTGTGCTTTCATGCCCTGTTACCCCTGAACAAGTTCCCACCCCTGAACTTGTGATCATGGACCAGAATATGGACGGGCCCTACGAACTCCACTCTTTGAGGGGTGTGCCCATCGTACACCCAGACCAAGCCAGTACCTCCCATAGTGGGCCCTGGAAAGGAGACGGGTGCTATTGCAAAGAGGAAGGGCCCCTCGATTGGGAACCCTACCAAGTGTAGGAAGAGTACTGGCCTGCACCCCAGCCCTCCTGATCCTACAACTGCCCACAGTACGGACCTTGTGACCTTGTTTAACCCCTCCACAGCAACATTGTTAGCAGCGCTGCACTTCAAATTAGATCGTATTCTTCATCACTTATCGGCTATTGAATGGGACTTGAATAAATTGACATCGCCCTCACAAGATGACCCGTCAGCATTACCCGTTGCCTATCTGGGCCCAGACGCGCCACTTGCTAGTGCAAGGTATGGCGTGTAGGATCTTGCCACAAAGTGTGGTGTGTTGCGAAGCAAATACTCTAGTAAATATCCCACAAGCCGTAGAAAAGTTAGTAGATTTAATTCAAGAACCCAGCCGTAAGTTAAGGAGGACAGTCTGAACACTCCTCTTCCAGCCTCGATCTGCTCCACACTGTCTCACTGGATTCCAAGGTTACAGAACACTTAGATTGGAATCCTATGAGGTTATGTGGCAGCGAGGATATAAACACAACACTTCCCCTTTCCCACCAAATAATAAAACAACAAGATAAAAATAATACAACAATATTAGGGATACATATTATAAGTAAGAAGAACAGACATGTGTGATGTAGTCTTTTAAATAAAGAAGTTTAACACACTCTCCGAGCCCTAGTTACTTGTTATGTTATGTTATGTTAAAAACACTGTTATAGCGCACAGCTGCCCCAGCCAAGGGGCGTCCCGGCGCTTCATAGAAAGTACCCAAACACAACACAGCAGCTACGGACAAAAGCGCACAGATCAGAAAACTAAACTGTGTGAGGGAACAGATGCGCTTTAATGGCCTTCCTAAACATCAGGAGCTCATCCATTTCACGAATGTGGGGCGGATGAGAATTCCACAATTTTGCAGCCAACACTCTGAAGGACCGACCTCCAGCCCCGCACAGCCTAAACCGAGGAACTACTACCAGATTTTGACCCAAAGATCTCAAAGGGCGTGAGGGCACATAAGGCACCAAAAGATTGTCAAGAATCTGGGGAGAGACTAACTTGAGGATCTTGAAAGAGAAACAAGAAGCGTTCCCTTAAGTTTGGGAACGACCCTCTGGGCGCTGCTGATTTGGATCGACTCGGCGATCTTTACTTAATTTTCTATCATATAACTTCAAAAAATAATTAGTTCATCAAATTCTCATCATCATTTGATTTATTCTCTCATATTTCCAATGTTGCAATTCACATCGTGAAGCATGTTTAAATCATACATCCATATATAAGTATAAAGCTTTCCCAATGCATTTCGTACCTATAGTAGGTACTTCGTCAGGGGAATCTGTAAAGATAATGGATATAAATGAGGGTCCATCATTCTCTCTAATTAATTACACTCAATTAATGATACAGCCTTCAAACATGATAGTAACAATAAATAAAATTGACTGATGCTACATAAAAATCATAGTCCAAATTGACTGATGCTAAATAAAAATCATAATCAACACAACCTCCTTAAACTCGCAACAACTGTGCTGTTGTGACTATTCACGTAAACTTAATGCGCCTACATCATTGAAACACAGACCGTGTTCGATGCGAACCTGAAGTACGAGTTACCTGCTGCCCCAAAAAATACAGACTTTAACTTTCCCGTGAACATGTGACAATATCATAGATTAACCCTGAATTGTAACCCGTCCCTTCCCCGGTGTCGAAGTCGTCAACTTACCGCTGCGGTGCAGTTGCGTGCGTTGTATTTTGAAAGGTGGTTAACCGTGGGACTAGCCCTGAGCTGTTAAAAAACATTATGTCCTAAAAAGTAAGGACGGCTTCATTTTCAAAAAGTTTGAAAGTGAAGTCTGACTAGCGCTCAGATAACTAATGTATTCGGCCATCTTGGAATGGGATAGTCTACTTTCGAAGGACCATGCCGTTCTGTATAAACATTACAAACTCATGTTTAACTCAAACTTAATTCATCAAAAATCATACTATCTAAAGCAATAATACTGTGAAAAAATCATATATAACAATGCATCAATCAGTAAATGTGCTTGGAAAAAGATATCAGTCTCATTAGTCTTTAAAGATTTATTTATTTATTTATTGACATTTGTAGAGCGCGGCAAATACCTGTGGGCGTCTCGGCGCTAATTAAGGGATGGATCAGCAACTGGGGTAAAAAAGATATATAAGGCTATTGGTCAAATAACCACGTCTTTAGCTGTTTGCGGAATGTGAACAGGGAGGGACTTGCTCGGATATGTGCAGGAAGGGTGTTCCAGAGTCTAGGGGCGGCAACCAGGAAACGCCTGTCGCCCCAGGTGACTGTTCTAGTGCGAGGCACAGCCAAGAAGTTCTGAATAGAGGAATGAAGAGATCGGGTTGGGACATGATGGAGAAGATTCTGTTGGAGAAAGTGGGGACCTTGATTATTGAGTGACTTGTAAACAATACACAGCAATTTGAATTTGATACGGCTGCGTATCGGGAGCCAATGGAGATCCCTAATGATGTTTGTAACTGGTGCGAACTTGGGGATCCCAGCCAGCATTCGTGCGGCTGCATTTTGGATTGACTGCATCTTATTTGTCACTCGGACTTGGGCATTTAAGAATAGAGCGTTACAATAGTCCAAGGAGGACAGGACTAGTGAGCTGACCAGTGTTTTCCCGGCCGTGTTCGGTAGGAAAGGTAGTATTTTCCTAATCATTCTCAATTTCATATGAGCTGAAGCCGCAGTTTTATTCGCATGTGCCATAAAATTGAGGCCAGCATCGAAGATGACGCCTAGATTTCTCACTTTGCTAGCTGGACTCGGCGGGGGACCGAAAGATGCTGGCCACCAGACAGGTGACCAGCCCGGGGAGAGGTGACCGAAGATGACCACTTCAGTTTTTTCTGAATTGAGTTTCAGACAATTCGTGGCCATCCAGTCACCTATTGCCATCATTCCTCTCCTGAATCGATTGGCCACTTCCTTCCCGTCCCCTTTGATAGCCAGTACCAATTGGGTGTCATCGGCGTAGGAGGTCAGGCTCATCCCAAATGCGTTGATGACATTTGCAAGGTCCGACACGTAGATATTAAATAGTGTCGGACTCAGGGATGAGCCTTGAGGGACCCCACACGGCAGAGACATCTTCGATGATTGGTAGGGTCCTAGAGATACTGCTTGTGATCTATTGGCCAGAAACGATACAAGCAGGTCCAGAGCAGTTTTATGGACCCCCAGTCGTTCGACACGGTCGACTAAGATCTTGTGGTCGACCGTGTCAAAGGCCGCCGAAAGATCCAGCAGTACCAGGAGTGCTGTCCCCCCCTGGTCTCGTATGGCTCTGATGTCATCCACAGCCTTTAGAAGGGCAGTTTCCGTGCCATGACATTTGCGGAATCCGAACTGGGTGTTGTCGAGCAACTGGTGCTGCTCCACAAATTCCGACAGTTGCTGATTCATGGCTTTTTCTATTACCTTAGCCAGGAAAGGAAGACTGGCTATCGGACGATAGTTTTTCAGGTCATATTTATTCAAATTAGCTTTCTTTAAGAGGGGTTTGACCAACGTATGTTTCAGAGAAGCCGGGAAAATTCCGGAGCTAAACATAGTGTTGCAAACATGAGTTATAACCGGTATCAACGTGTCCATAACTGGCATAAGAACTTTGAGCGGACACGGGTCTAATGCAGAACCTGATTTGATTCTTGAAATAATACTCCTTGTCTGATCCATAGTGAGCTCGACAAAGCAGGTCAGTGTGTTATCCCGTGAGGTGGAGGACAAGGATAGTGGTGTAGAGTCCGTGTTTAGAGAAAAAGCCTGATAGATGTCGTTAACTTTTTTTAAGAAAAAATCAGATAAGGCGTCGCAAAGATGTTGTGAGGGAGGTGGTGTGAGGTCGTGCGTGCCACCCGACAAGTGTTTAGTGATGTCGAATAACTCTTTGCACGAGTTTTTGGCAGTCTCAATTTGTGCGGCATAATAGGCTCTTTTCGCCTCTGCGATCATCTGTTTGTAACGGGCAAGTGAGTCTTTATATAATGATTTACTTTCTGGGTCATAGCGCTTCCGCCAAAGTCTTTCTCTTTGTTTATTTAATTGTTTCTGTTTTTTGAGTACATCCGAGAACCAGGGAGCACTGGGGGAGGCTCGATTCTGGGAGATAGATTTTACGGGCGCTAGCTCAAGTGTGGCCTGATTGATCCAGGTATTGAACTGATTTATGGCAACGGTGGGGTCATCTGACAGCAATGGCGATGTTCTAGCCAGGAATGTGTTCAATGTCCCCGCCTTTATGTCCTTCCATGCTCTCACCTGTTTGGGGCTATTGTTAACAGCCCTCCTCTTAGAGGCATCGGGGAAGGCTAAATGACTTAAAATGGCGTGGTGATCGGTCCATGCCAGGGGGAGGACATCTGCAATATGTAGCGACTCAATATTAGTAAAAATGCCGTCAAGAGTGTGACCAGCGTCATGGGTAGGGGCAGAAATACGTTGATACAGGCCTAGTGTTTCCATGTCCGCTAAGAGGCATGCAGTGTCTGTGTCACTACTTGATTCAAGGTGGAAATTAAAATCGCCTAACACTGCAAAGTGATCTTCAAGGGCTATGGATTCCAATATAGACCCTAGGCTGAATAAAAATGGGGCACGTGCTCCAGGTGGGCGGTATACCAGTACGCCTTTAAAATTGAAGAGGGGTGTGAGCTTAATACTAAATAGTAGGGCTTCGCAACATGTGGATGGTATCGGTGTGGTCCTGATTGGGAGGTAGTCCCTGACAATAATTGCTACCCCACCTCCCCGCTGGCCTACTCTGTATTGTCTATGTATGTAAAGATAACACGAGAGGTCCAAGCGTTCATTGAGCCCATATGGCTTTAAAGAATCCAATCTGAAAATCCATTGATTTTCTTTTTGTAGTAGTTTTTTGTTCACATCCTGGTTATCAATGGGAGTGATCATCTCAAGTACCAGAAATTTTAGTTGCGAAATATTATGTCTTTTTTCATTGAATGGACCGCAATGGGTGATTTCTCACTCTTAGTTCTGATATTGCTCTTATGTTCAGACAGACGAATTTTAATCTTCCTTGATGTTTTGCCCACATATACCAGCCCGCAGGGGCATTTGAGGAGATATACAAGATTTTTGCTGTCACAAGTTGCTGTTACTTTGAGACGAATGGGGTTTCCTTGTCGTGGATGATTAATAGTATTTCCCTTGATTATAGCATGACAGTTCTTACAATTTAAACATGGTACAGTGCCTTTGAATGAAGTATCGGTCGTGTCTTGGATTCTTTTCTTAAGCATATCTTGAATGTTTTTACTTCGAGTATAGGCAAATCTTGGCTGATTTTGAAAAATCCCTTTGAAATCTGGTTCATTGGAAATTATCTGCCAATGTCTAAGAATCGATTGTTTATATGCGTAGCTCTTGGTGGAGAATGTAGAAACTACTACTGCTCTCTTTTTTGATGTTTTGAGGGAACCCCTTAATAGTTCTGCTCGTGTTTTTGTCTCACATTTGATGGTTTTGCAAAAACAACAGGTGATGGACCGAATGAGGATCAATGTCACACATTCAACCCAGTCAAAAGATCTGGGTCCTAATCCATCGTTTTTTTGCACTCCACACCACCCTGGGTTAGACAATGGCGATATGCAAATCAGCTCTGACCCTGTTGCCCCATGGGAACAGTCCAGTCCGAACTACAAAAGCCATGTCCTTCCCAGAACGGAATCAAGCATCCGAGGACCGGACCGGTTTCGAGGTAACACCTCTCATCAGCCCGGCTAGCTTGACTCCAGTGGTGTGGAGTGCCTGGGACCCACGTCTGGGCATCCCCAGTACACTTATAGCGGATTTGCAAAAACAACAGGTGATGGACCGAATGAGGATCAATGTCACACATTAAACCCAGTCAAAAGATCTGGGTCCTAATCCATCGTTTTTTTGCACTCCACACCACCCTGGGTTAGACAATGGCGATATGCAAATCAGCTCTGACCCTGTTGCCCCATGGGAACAGTCCAGTCCGAACTACAAAAGCCATGTCCTTCCCAGAACGGAATCAAGCATCCGAGGACCGGACCGGTTTCGAGGTAACACCTCTCATCAGCCCGGCTAGCTTGACTCCAGTGGTGTGGAGTGCCTGGGACCCACGTCTGGGCATCCCCAGTACACTTATAGCGGATTTGCAAAAACAACAGGTGATGGACCGAATGAGGATCAATGTCACACATTCAACCCAGTCAAAAGATCTGGGTCCTAATCCTCCGTTTTTTTGCACTCCACACCACCCTGGGTTAGACAATGGCGATATGCAAATCAGCTCTGACCCTGTTGCCCCATGGGAACAGTCCAGTCCGAACTACAAAAGCCATGTCCTTCCCAGAACGGAATCAAGCATCCGAGGACCGGACCGGTTTCGAGGTAACACCTCTCATCAGCCCGGCTAGCTTGACTCCAGTGGTGTGGAGTGCCTGGGACCCACGTCTGGGCATCCCCAGTACACTTATAGCGGATTTGCAAAAACAACAGGTGATGGACCGAATGAGGATCAATGTCACTGATGAGAGGTGTTACCTCGAAACCGGTCCGGTCCTCGGATGCTTGATTCCGTTCTGGGAAGGACATGGCTTTTGTAGTTCGGACTGGACTGTTCCCATGGGGCAACAGGGTCAGAGCTGATTTGCATATCGCCATTGTCTAACCCAGGGTGGTGTGGAGTGCAAAAAAACGATGGATTTGGGCCCAGATCTTTTGACTGGGGGAGTGTGTGACATTGATCCACATTCAGTCCATCACTTGTTGTTTTTGCAATTGCCGCCCTAAGTGTGCTGGGGATGCCCAGACGTGGGTCCCAGGCACTCCACACCACTTGGAGTCAAGCTAGCCGGGCTGATGAGAGGTGTTACCTCGAAACCGGTCTGGTCCTCGGATGCTTGATTCCGTTCTGGGAAGGACATGGCTTTTGTAGTTCGGACTGGACTGTTCCCATGGGGCAACAGGGTCAGAGCTGATTTGCATATCGCCATTGTCTAACCCAGGGTGATGTGGAGTGCAAAAAAACAATGGATTTGGGCCCAGATCTTTTGACTGGGGGAGTGTGTGACATTGATCCACATTCAGTCCATCACTTGTTGTTTTTGCAATTGCCGCCCTAAGTGCGCTGGGGATGCCCAGACGTGGGTCCCAGGCACTCCACACCACTTGGAGTCAAGCTAGCCGGGCTGATGAGAGGTGTTACCTCGAAACCGGTCCGGTCCTCGGATGCTTGATTCCGTTCTGGGAAGGACATGGCTTTTGTAGTTCGGACTGGACTGTTCCCATGGGGCAACAGGGTCAGAGCTGATTTGCATATCGCCATTGTCTAACCCAGGGTGGTGTGGAGTGCAAAAAAACGATGGATTTGGGCCCAGATCTTTTGACTGGGGGAGTGTGTGACATTGATCCACATTCAGTCCATCACTTGTTGTTTTTGCAATTGCCGCCCTAAGTGCGCTGGGGATGCCCAGACGTGGGTCCCAGGCACTCCACACCACTTGGAGTCAAGCTAGCCGGGCTGATGAGAGGTGTTACCTCGAAACCGGTCCGGTCCTCGGATGCTTGATTCCGTTCTGGGAAGGACATGGCTTTTGTAGTTCGGACTGGACTGTTCCCATGGGGCAACAGGGTCAGAGCTGATTTGCATATCGCCATTGTCTAACCCAGGGTGGTGTGGAGTGCAAAAAAACGATGGATTTGGGCCCAGATCTTTTGACTGGGGGAGTGTGTGACATTGATCCACATTCAGTCCATCACTTGTTGTTTTTGCAATTGCCGCCCTAAGTGCGCTGGGGATGCCCAGACGTGGGTCCCAGGCACTCCACACCACTTGGAGTCAAGCTAGCCGGGCTGATGAGAGGTGTTACCTCGAAACCGGTCCGGTCCTCGGATGCTTGATTCCGTTCTGGGAAGGACATGGCTTTTGTAGTTCGGACTGGACTGTTCCCATGGGGCAACAGGGTCAGAGCTGATTTGCATATCGCCATTGTCTAACCCAGGGTGGTGTGGAGTGCAAAAAAACGATGGATTTGGGCCCAGATCTTTTGACTGGGGGAGTGTGTGACATTGATCCACATTCAGTCCATCACTTGTTGTTTTTGCAATTGCCGCCCTAAGTGCGCTGGGGATGCCCAGACGTGGGTCCCAGGCACTCCACACCACTTGGAGTCAAGCTAGCCGGGCTGATGAGAGGTGTTACCTCGAAACCGGTCCGGTCCTCGGATGCTTGATTCCGTTCTGGGAAGGACATGGCTTTTGTAGTTCGGACTGGACTGTTCCCATGGGGCAACAGGGTCAGAGCTGATTTGCATATCGCCATTGTCTAACCCAGGGTGGTGTGGAGTGCAAAAAAACGATGGATTTGGGCCCAGATCTTTTGACTGGGGGAGTGTGTGACATTGATCCACATTCAGTCCATCACTTGTTGTTTTCACATTTGATGGTGGCAGACTCTAATATTTTTGTAGGGTAGCTCCTCTCTTGGAAGCGTTGAATCATGTTACGTATTTGTGTTTTCGATTCTTCTGGTTCAGATACTATTCTCTTGACTCGGTATAGTTGGGACAGTGGCAAATTGTTTTTCAACGAATTCTGATGGAAACTGGCATAATGCAAGAGATTATTCCGATCTGTGGATTTTTTATAGAGTGTCGTCTTGATTTTGCCTCCTTCAATTTTTATCAGTACGTCTAAGTATGCTATACTTTTCTGATCAATGATATAGGTAAATTGTATCCGATCGTTGATTTTGTTCAGGTCCTCCAATTGTTGTAGTAGTGTCATTTTGGGACCTGCCCAAAGTACAAAGATGTCATCAATATATCTATAGAATTTGATTGCATGTCTGATCCAATGTTCACCATTCAAAATGTGATTGTTCTCAAAATTCATCATAAAGATATTCGCGTAGCATGGAGCTGCACAATTGCCCATGCTAGTGCCAGTGAGTTGTAAAAAGTGTCTTTCTTGCCATTTGAAATAGCTCTGATAAAGCGTGAAGTGTAACAGTTCCAGTAAAAAGACTTGAAACTTTTGGTCCAAAGTGGAATTGAGTAGAGTCGATTCTATTGCTTCAATCCCTAGGTTGTGTGGGATCGACGTATATAACGCCTGGACATCTATAGTACATAACCAGATTTCTTGATCTGTTGGAATGTTGATTTGTGTCAGTTTTACTAGAAAGTTGGTTGTGTCTTTGATATATGTAATAGCTTCAGTTATAAAGTCTTTCAAATGTACATCCAGAATTTTGCCAACTGGTTCGTGTATACTACCTCTGGCGTTTACAATAGGTCGAAATGGAGGTTGTTGTAAATCCTTATGTATTTTCGGAAGCATTTGAATGGATGGGATGCTCGGAAACATTTTATTCAGAAAGTTTTTAGTTTTCAATATTATTATACCATCATCATGAGCTTTTTGTAAGATAGTCATTAGGTGCGCCTGAAATTTCGCTGTGGGATCCATTTCCAAAAGAGCATAGGTATCCATGTCGTTGACATGGTTGTTGACTTGTGCTGTATAGAAGTCAGTATCCATTATTACTAAAGCCCCTCCTTTGTCGGCTTTTTGGATTGTGATTGCTGGATTGTTGGATACATTTTTCAAGATGTTAGATTCATTCTTGGATAGATTCCGGAATTTGGTATGTCGTTTGAAGTTCATCTTGTTGATGTCATTCAAGACAAGTGTCTATAGATTTATGACTCATTGGGGCTTGAAAATTGCTTTTGGGTCGTAAATGTTTGAGTTGAGGATCCGGTGTTTTAGTTTCATCAGAGTCGACCACTTCTTCAAAAAAATGTCTCAGTCTTAAGTTTCACATGAATTTGTACAGACTAACGTTCAACTCCAATTTGTCTGTGTCATGTGTTGGGACAAAATATGTCCCTTTTTGTAATACTTTTATTTCACTGTTGGACAGTTGGTGTGAAGAAATATTGATTACAAGATTTTTGTTTATTTCTTCCTTCTGTTGGTTCTGCTCTGTTGTACTGGGACTTTTGGAGTCGGTATTTGTTGTCCTCTTTCTTTTGCCCCTCCGGGGTCTCCGGGATCTGACGGGCCTACTTCTAAAAAAGAGACCTGAGCATTGGGTTGAACATTATCACGTAATTGAGACTCTCTCTGTTGTATAGGTCTGTTTTCACCTTCAGATGATGACGTTTCTGTCTCTGTGGTATTAGTTTGTGGTTTGTTTTGGCGTCTCCTGGCATATACCTCAGCCCAGGAGTATACCTCCCCCAATTTATAGTCTATAGTATCTCTTTTAAATTTCCTGACTTTGCATTTGTTTATTTCCTCCGTATATTTTTCAAGTTGTAAGTTGATATGTTATGTTATGTTATGTTAATAACTTTTATTCGGCGCACAGCTGCCCCAGCAAAGGGGCGTCCTGGCGCCTGATCAAGTACCACAACACAACAAATCGATGCTGAAAAGAGAAGGAATCAGTCAGAAGAAGCGAACAGATGGCTTTTTATAGCGCGTCTGAAGAGAGTCAGGCTGTTTAGGGCACGAATATGGACAGGGAGGGAGTTCCATAATCCAGCCGCCAAAACTCGAAAGGAACGACCTCCTATCCTACTCAGTCTGAACCTAGTCTTAATCGCCAGATGAAGAGATTCCGACCTGAGAGACCGCGTGGGGACATAGGGGGAACAAGACCCGCAAGGGCAGGAGGAGAGGAGAGTTTCAGGATCTTAAATGTCAAACAGAGAGCCTTGAATTTAATTCTCTGTCTGACCGGCAGCCAGTGGAGGGAGGTCAGGACTGCAGAGACAGAACAACGTCTCGGGAGGCCAACAATGGCCCGCGCAGCGGCATTCTGCACCCTCTGCAGCCTGGTGGCCTCAGCCTGATTTACTCCAAGCAGCAGTGCACTCCCATAGTCCAGCCGAGAAAGAATGGAGGCTTGGACCACCAGTTGCCGAGTAGGGGTGTCGAAGAATTTGAGGACTGGTCTCAGTCCTCGCAGAATACCATAGCAGGTAGCTGCAATCTTCTTTGTGTGGCTGGTAAAAGAGAGGTTAGGATCCAGCCAGACCCCCAAGTTCTTAACTTCGGCCGCTGGGATGGGGGTCACCCCCAATTCAGGAGGCCACCACTGATCTCCCCAAAGTTCCGCCTGCTTCCCTAAAATCAGGACCTCGGTTTTCTTGGCATTTAACTGTAAGCAGTTAATGCGCATCCAGTTCGCCACGGCTATAAGTCCTGCGCGGAATCTGGGAGCAGTCACCTCAGGGTCCCCACTGAGTGTCACCGCCAGCTGCGTGTCGTCTGCATACGATGTTAAGCCACATTGTCTGACGACAGCAGCCAGCGGTTTCACATATAAGTTGAACAAAGTGGGGCTCAATGCAGAGCCCTGAGGGACTCCCAGTCCCAAAGGATGGAAAGAGGACTGACCAGGTGGAATGGCCACTTTAAAAAACCGGTCCGAGAGGAAAGAGCGGAACCATTGAAGAGCCTTCCCCTCAATTCCCACTTCCTCCAGCCGCCGCATCAGAATGTCATGAGACACCGTGTCGAACGCGGCGCTCAGGTCTAACAAGAGGAGCGCCGCTGTCTGCCCCGCATCCAGCACCGAACGCAAGTGCTCAGTCATAAAGAGCAGAGCAGTTTCAGTGCTGTGTTGTGCGCGAAAACCATTCTGGCTCTCGTCTAGAATATTATTACGAGAAAGGTGGGCAGACAAGATGGAGTTCACGTGTGCCTCAGTGACCTTGGCGGTCCAGGGCAGGAGGGAGATGGGACGATAGTTCTCAGGTAACAGGGGGTCAAGATTAGGCTTCTTCAAAATGGGGCTGACCACTGCTTGCTTCCAAGAGGAAGGAACCACGCCCTCAGTGAGTGAAAGATTAATCAAATTTAGTATGGGCTCACGACAGAGGGGCGGGAGAAGTGTAATTAGCTCTGGCTTCAGCGGATCTAAGGGAGAGCCAGATTTAATTTTGAGGCTCAGAGTGTCAAAAGCCTCGACAGACATAGCAGGCATGGAGGACAGAGACCGTATCCTTAATGGTTTGTGACCAATCTTCTTCATCCAGCATATTTTGTAATTCTTCCTTTGTTGTTGCAATCTCTTTGTTAAGCTCTTCAATCACTTTGGATAGTTCCTCAATTATTAGCAATATTAAGTCAAGCGAACACTTGTTAAGTATAGCATACCAGCGTTCTATAAACTTTTGATTGTTTTTGCATAACAGTGGTTTGAGTGGTACTCGTAGTCCTCTTGGAATCCTCTGTGCCACCATCAAATGTGAGACAAAAACACGAGCAGAACTATTAAGGGGCTCCCTCAAAACATCAGAAAAGAGAGCAGTAGTAGTTTCTACATTCTCCACCAAGAGCTACGCATATAAACAATCGATTCTGAGACATTGGCAGATAATTTCCAATGAACCAGATTTCAAAGGGATTTTTCAAAATCAGCCAAGATTTGCCTATACTCGAAGTAAAAACATTCAAGATATGCTTAAGAAAAGAATCCAAGACACGACCGATACTTCATTCAAAGGCACTGTACCATGTTTAAATTGTAACAACTGTCATGCTATAATCAAGGGAAATACTATTAATCATCCACGACAAGGAAACCCCATTGGTCTCAAAGTAACAGCAACTTGTGACAGCAAAAATCTTGTATATCTCCTCAAATGCCCCTG
Organism: Lissotriton vulgaris; assembly: GCF_964263255.1. Lineage (NCBI taxonomy): Eukaryota > Metazoa > Chordata > Amphibia > Caudata > Salamandridae > Lissotriton > Lissotriton vulgaris. Next base: position 1,110,338,139 of record NC_141691.1, read on the forward strand.
CGGGCTGGTATATGTGGGCAAAACATCAAGGAAGATTAAAATTCGTCTGTCTGAACATAAGAGCAATATCAGAACTAAGAATGAGAAATCACCCATTGCGGTCCATTTCAATGAAAAAAGACATAATATTTCGCAACAAAAATTTCTGGTACTTGAGATGATCACTCCCATTGATAACCAGGATGTGAACAAAAAACTATTACAAAAAGAAAATCAATGGATTTTCAGATTGGATTCTTTAAAGCCATATGGGCTCAATGAACGCTTGGACCTCTCGTGTTATCTTTAAAGACTAATGAGACTGATATCTTTTTCCAACCAAATTTACTGATTGATGCATTGTTATATATGATTTTTTCACAGTATTATTGCTTTAGATAGTATGATTTTTGACGAATTAAGTTTGAGTTAAACATGAGTTTGTAATGTTTATACAGAACGGCATGGTCCTTCGAAAGTAGACTATCCCATTCCAAGATGGCCGAATACATTAGTTATCTGAGCGCTAGTCCGACTTCACTTTCAAACTTTTTGAAAATGAAGCCGTCCTTACTTTTTAGGACATAATGTTTTTTAACAGCTCAGGGCTAGTCCAACAGTTAACCACCTTTCAAAATACAACGCACGCAACTGCACCGCAGCGGTAAGTTGGCGACTTCGACACCGGGGAAGGGACGGGTTACAATTCAGGGTTAAACTATGATATTGTCACATGTTCACAGGAAAGTTAAAGTCTGTATTTTTCGGGGCAGCAGGTAACTTGTACTTCAGGTTTGCATCGAACACGGTCTGTGTTTCAATGATGTAGGCGCATTAAGTTTACGTGAATAGTCACAACAGCACAGTTGTTGCGAGTTTAAGGAGGTTGTGTTGATTATGATTTTTATTTAGCATCAGTCAATTTGGACTATGATTTTTATGTAGCATCAGTCAATTTTATTTATTGTTACTATCATGTTTGAAGGCTATATCATTAATTGAGTGCAATTAATTAGAGAGAATGATGGACCCTCATTTATATCCATTATCTTTACAGATTCCCCTGACGAAGTACCTACTATAGGTACGAAATGCATTGGGAAAGCTTTATACTTGCATATGGATGTATGATTTAAACATGCTTCACGATGTGAATTGCAACATTGGAAATATGAGAGAATAAATCAAATGATGATGAGAATTTGATGAACTGATTATTTTTTGAAGTTATATGATGGAAAATTAAGTAAAGATCGCCGAGTCGATCCAAATCAGCAGCGCCCAGAGGGTCATTCCCGAACTTAAGGGAACGCTTCTTGTTTCTTATATAGTTACACCTAATGTTCGACTAGGTGATACCTCCGTGGCACGCTACACCTGTACAAACATTGAACACAAGCCTGTGCCCAACCGCCCCTTGTTTTCTTGATCTTAAAAGAGAGGTACAAGGTCTTAAAATTAATCCTCTGTGCCATAGGCAGCCAGTGCAGCGAACGGATGGTACTATCCGCAAAACAGAACCTCGGTAAGCCCACCAGGGCTCTGGCTGCGGCGTTCTGGACACGCTGCATCCGAGCGATCTCGGCCTGATTGGCTCCCTACAGGAGCGAGCTGGCATAATCAAGCCGAGATAAAATGGATGCCTGTATGACCAGCTGCCTGGTGGAAGCATCAAAGAACCTCAAAATAGGTCTCAACCCTCGTAAGATGCCAAAACAAGTGGCCGCCACTTTTTTAGTGTGGCCACAAAAACCGAGGGCAGGATCTAACCAAACCCCCAAGTTTTTTACCTCTGAAACAGGAAGGGGAGTCACACCCAGCTCAATGGGCCACCATGTATCACCCCAAAGATCAGTTCGCTTGCCCACAATCATGACCTCAGTTTTTTTGGCATTTAGCTGGAGACAGTTGGCATTCATCCAGCTAGCCACCGCCAAAAGTCCATTCCGGAATCTGAGGGCGTCAAGGTCGGAGTCTCCACTCAGGACGACCACCAGCTGTGTGTCGTCAGCATACGAGACCATAGTAATGCCCCACTGCTTGACGACAGCCGCCAGCGGTCTCACATAAAGATTTAATAATGTGGGACTCAACGACGAACCCTGCTGCACACCCAGCTCCAGCGGATAGGACTTGGACTCAAAAGGCGGGGTGACTACTTTAAAGGTCCGCTCAGCAAGGAAGGACCTGAACCAGTCGAGTGCAGTGCCCGATACTCCCGCCTCACCAAGACGTTGGAGTAGGATCCTGTGCGAGACCGTGTCAAACGCGACACTCAGATCCAATAATATCAGTGCAGCAGTCCGACCAGAATCAAGCACAGAACAAAGGTGTTCTGTCATATAGAGCAGTGCTGTCTCAGTGCTGTGACCAACACGAACGCCGTTCTGGGATGGATCCAGAATGCCTGCCCTCATAAGATGTTCAGACAGCACCCCTTTCACAAAGGCCTCAGTGATTTTAGCAGGCCAGGGAAGGAGAGAAATCGGGTGATAGCTCTCGAGTTTGAGGGGGTCCACAGTAGCCTTTTTCAATATAGGTGTCACAACAGCCTGTTTCCATTTAATTGGAACGACACCCGAGACAAGAGAGAGGTTTATAAGGTGGCGCACAGGAGGGAAGCAAATGGCCGCAGAGTCTTTGAACTGGGCTGGACGCAGAGGATCAGTAGGCGAGCCAGATTTTACCTTGCTGACCAACTTAAGAAATGTCTCCGACGATAAACTAGGGAGAGAGGCTAAAACATGACCTATGGTCGGTGTAGGGTTAGTAGGCTCAGCAACTGGCTCAGCACTAGGAAAAGCACGGTAGATAGCTTGGACCTTTCAATGAAGAAAGCAGCCAAATCTTCACAGTGGGCCGCTGAACAAATTTCCGGCATAGAGGCTCTATTAGCCGTCAGGTCCTTGAGTACCTTAAAACTTAGTTTGGACTGGTTAGGACTATTTCTGAATTCCTGAGAGTAGTAGGCTGCATGGGCTCTACACACTGCTCTGTGATAAATTTTAATTTTTGCAAAATACAGCGTTTTTTTCTCAGCCTCATAAGATTTCCGCCAGTCCCTTTCTGCCTGTTTACAAGCTTTTTTTAACGGCAGCATTGAGCTGTCGTACCATGAGATGGGTTCTCTGGAGCGGCATTTAGTCCAAACAGCAGGAATCAATGCGTCCAACGCCCGGGAAACCCAATCAGAAAAGAGGTCATATCCAGAATCGACATTAAGAAGAGGACCTAATGGGTTGACCTCCAAGAGATGATGGAAGTCCTCCAGATTGAGTTTCTTCCAGTGGCGTTTAAGCACTACTCTGTCCACGGGCATAAAAGGATGCTCTCTAATCAAGAAAGACATTTTCACAAAAAAATGGTCAGTCCAAGCAACGGGACAAGGTCTAGCCACTTTGACCCCAGTCAGATTAGTAAATAAAGGATCAAGAGTGTGGCCCCCCACATGGGTGGGGAAAGTGACCAGCTGAATAAGTTGAGGCGCCTCCAGATCTGCCAGAGTACTGCTAATAGCTGACATATGACTACAGTCAAAATGAAGATTGAGGTCTCCAAGTATGCTAAAGCTAGCACAGCCTATTGCCAAAGAGCTAACACATTCCGGGAGAGTCTTTCTAAAAGCAGTATCACAACCAGGAGGACGGTAGATAAGGAGGCCAGAAAAGGTGAAATGATGGCTAATAGAGATTCTAAAAAATGCACTTTCACATCCTGCCAGGTCCACTACCCTCCAGTCACATGGATAACAGGATTTCACGGCCATAGCAATACCGCCTCCCCTAGATGCCCTATTGTGAGTAAAGATGGAATACTCAGGAGGGAGAGCAAGATTAACAACTGTCGTGTCCACATCCTGAAGCCATGTTTCCGTCATAAAGAACACATCAGGTGTCTCATCTCTTATAAGATCATGGAGATCAGAGTAGTGTTTCCGAAGGGAGCGAATGTTAAGATTCCAAATAGTAATATCTCGGGAGACCAAAGGTCCGGGACAAGGTGGATTGGCCAAAGAAGAGCCCCATCAAGGCCGAAGTCAAAGAAGAGGCATTAAGAGACCAAGTACCACAGGCACATACAAACGAGCCACACAAGGGGCTGACAGGTCCATGCAAACAGCCTGGGACCAACTGCCTAATGTCCAACAACTCATCCCTGGTATAACCACACAACAGAGACATTACCTAGAGGCAGAAAAAATCTCATGAATAGAGTGCCACCCCGCCTTACGCCTCCTTAGCGCTGACGGGCGCAGACGGGCAGGACTCTGGTACGACTCAGGAGCAGCGAAGGCGCGCCCGCTGCGCGATACCGCTGCGCGATACCGCTGCGCGCTCGAGGACTGGCTGAAGTAGGGCTACCACGTGTAGGCAGCACCATTAGACCGCTCAAGATGGCGCCCAAAAGCGTCACCACCCCTCCAAAGATGGCGGACGATTTTCAACTATTTACAAAGCCCCCAGAACCGGACCCGCTAAAACAGCGGTGGATCAACAATTTAAATGCAGGTAAGAGGGAGAATGCCCAGAGTTAAAAACAGGGTTAAGAAATAAAAATTAACAGAGATACAAAACGGATACTTAAAAATGCGCAGCGCGCCTTCAACACAGCGCTAGTATGCGCGAGTCCGCAATGCACTGAAAAGCGAGTGTACCTTATCCAGGCAGAGCCGATTAACGAACCGCCTTAAGTAGGGCTACCACGTGTAGGCAGCACCACTAGACCGCTCAAGATGGCGCCCAAAAGCGTCACCACCCCTCCCAAGATGGCGGCTGATTTTCAACTATTTACAAAGCCCCCAGAACCGGACCCGCTAAAACAGCGGTGGATCAACAATTTAAATGCAGGTAAGAGGGAGAATGCCCAGAGTTAAAAACAGGGAATAAGAAATAAAAAATAACAGAGATACAAAACGGGTACTTAAAAATGCGCAGCGCGCCTTCAACACAGCGCTAGTATGCGCGAGTCCGCAATGCACTGAAACGCGAGTGTACCTTATCCAGGCAGAGCCGATTAACGAACCGCCTTAAGTAGGGCTACCACGTGTAGGCAGCACCACTAGACCGCTCAAGATGGCGCCCAAAAGCGTCACCACCCCTCCCAAGATGGCGGCCGATTTTCAACTATTTACAAAGCCCCCAGAACCGGACCCGCTAAAACAGCGGTGGATCAACAATTTAAATGCAGGTAAGAGGGAGAATGCCCAGAGTTAAAAACAGGGAATAAGAAATAAAAAATAACAGAGATACAAAACGGGTACTTAAAAATGTGCAGCGCGCCTTCTACACAGCGCTAGTATGCGCTAGTCCGCAATGCACTGAAAAGCGAGTGTACCTACTTCAGAACTTCTTTCAGGAGTGCGATAATCCTTGGATGCCACAATCATACCAGGATTGGGAAGATCATTGAGAGAATCGCCATTTTCCCCCTCAGTAATTTGAGGAGAAACGGGTCCAGAACCACACCTCCCACCTTCTGCAACAACTGAAATGTAGTAGTATTTGTATAGCGCACCGAATCGACCTCCAAAGGGGTATCTCAGGCGCTTGTACGCATACCGCTGTGGAACCCTTCCCGGCTTTTCCCTGTGAAGCGCCCACTCCTGGGCACCCCCAAGGTGAAGCCAGGCATCCTAGCGTTGATGGGGCCGTTCTAGAGATTAAGCAAGCTATTGCCCAGAGTTGCAGAGTGGGACCCATGATTAGAATAGGCACGAGGCGAGAATTATCAGGTCTGCGGAAATTGAGCCCAAGACCCACCGAGGCGGGAATTGAACCCTGGTCCCGGGCTAGACCTCTGCATCAGGGTCTGCCGCTCTAACCATTGAGCCACACTTCTACAAATAGTCTCAGTATTACTGGAAAAATCTTCAATCCAATCATACTTAATTGGATGATGGTTAAAATGGGAATCTTGAGCTGAGTTGGGTTCAAATTCACCTCTGAATTTAACAATGCAGAATTACACATTACTTTGATAACTTTTAAAGGAGCAGAAAATGTGCTTTCACCTTTACGTGTCAATCTACCTTTTTTTACTTTCACTACATCACCAATACAAAGATGTACTTTTTTACACTATGAGTATGGTCAAAAACTTTTTGTTTGTGTTGATTATCTTCCAAAGACTTCCTTACTTTTTCAGCAGACTAAGTCACAGTATTTGTACATTTTAACCAACCCATATTGTCTTTGGTACGAGGAAGTCTTCCTCTCATGAGTTCAAATGGGGCCTACCCTGAGGCTTCACAGCGAGTTACCCTGTATGTATTGACGGTTTTCCTTAGTTCATCTTCCCAATCTAAGCAATTACTAAGAGACAATTCTATGACACCCTTGATTACTCTATTGAATTGTTCTACACAACCATTTCCTTCTGGGTGGTATACTGAAGTGGTTCTATGGTTAATGTCAGCTTCTTTTAGGAATTTCTTAAATGGTTCACTGATAAACTGTCCACCATTATCTGAAATGATGTCCTTGGGAAGACCTTCATGGCCAAATACGTCAGCGAAAAACATGAGTACACATTCAGTATCTAGTTTGTCAGGACGCGGTCTAGTCGTCCGCCGGAAGGAAGGTACTTAGCCTCACATGCACCAGACGTGCCCGTCCACGACCGGCCGGGACCAGGGGCCAGACCCCCTGTGCGGGCATTGAGGTGTGCACCTGAGACTTTATGGGCACTTAAGCCAGAGAGCTGTGGGCTTGAGGATATTGTCCGCGTAAAACTGCAAGCGGAATCCCTGCTGGTGGATAGTCACTTGAAGGGAGAGGGGAAGAGGGCCCAGAGGACCCCAGGACAGCCCCGTGCCCCCATAGGAAACGGTCTGAAGGTAGCAGTTCTTAATATGCGATCCTTACAGAAACACCACCTCGAAGTGTTCTTCCTTTTACAAGAGGGCACCATTGATGTCTTGGCACTTACGGAGACAAGGCTGGGGGACACCTCTACCCCTGACATGGTGGCAGCCCTGCTTGCTGACTACGAAGCGGTCTGGTATAATAGACCAGGAGATTACAGGGGAGGGGGTGTTGCGGTTCTGTTTAAAAAGAGCCTCACTGTTACTAAATTACTGACGGATAACTGTGACAGCGCTGACATCCTGGCAATAAAAATCTTCCTGGAGTCATCCTGTTTCATACTGTTAGTAGCATATCGTCCCTCCAGACCCACACCTCACTTTAATGAGAGTTTTCTGGAACTCTTGTCCGATCTGTGCTCCAGGTACAAACACCTCCTGGTGGTAGGGGATTTTAACTACCACTGGGACAGGTTGCATAGAGAACCTGTGAAATCTGTATTTGAGTCAAATATGAGCTCTATGGAAATGGTGCAATTAGTAAACGGACCGACCCATATTAAAGGGCACACGTTAGATCTAATTTGGTCCTCCAACCCGTTGGCACAGATAACTGATATCAGTCCTTGTGCCTGGTCGGACCATTCGCTGGTGAGATGTTGGGTCCCCATGGACAGCCCACTCTTGCGGCCACCACCTTTGTGAAGGAATGTTAGGTTATGGAAGAACGTGGAGGTGGATTCCTTAATCGCCTTACTCCACTCTATCCCCGTTCCTGAGTTTAGTGAGAATAACCTGGATCACAAATGCACAGCCCTGTTCTCCCGTCTAGGTCAGGCCTTTGATGTCTTGGCGCCTGAACAGAAAGAAAGGGTTAGATACAAAGGGAAAGGAGCCCCTTGGTACGATGAGTCCTTAAGGGAGAAAAAACAAATCCTGCGCCAAGCCGAGAGGAGGTGGAGACTTAGGTATGATCCTTTAGACCTAATAACCTATAAAACTCTCCTTGGCACATATAAATCAGTGATCTTCCATAAGAAGGCTGCCTTTTATGAAGCCAGGATTAGCTCGGCGGGAAACAAACAAAAGGAGATCTTCGCAATACTGAAGGATCTGAGACAAAAAGGGGATAAAAACACCATAGGAGACCTGCCGACCTGCGATAACTTCCAGGAGTTCTTCCTTCAAAAGGTCTGGGACATTCTCTCAGAAATCATTGCAAATCCCGTAGACCCTAGCCTTCTGGACCAGCTCGCACCTCCATGCCCGAGTAGCCAGTTGGATAGGTTTCCAAAACTTGACCAGAAAACTCTAACCTTAGTGGCCAAACAGACTAAGTCAGGCTCGCGAATGGACCCCTGCCCCCCGAGCCTCTTTCAAGTGGCCCTGCCGGGAGTGGAAAAGCAGGCCCTGGAACTACTTAATGAGTCTCTAGCACTAGGCTATTTACCTGCAATGTTGAAGGAAGCAAGGGTCACTCCTCTTTTAAAAAGCCAGGGGCAGATGTGTCAGCCTTAAAAAACTATAGACCCATCTCACAGCTCCCTTTTTTGGCCAAAATACTGGAACAGCATGTCCTGAAATCCCTTGCAAAACATTTAGATGATCATCATCTGCTCCACTCTCGACAAGCGGGTTTCAGAGCATATCATAGCACTGAGCTGGTGATGGTGTCGGTGCTGGATGAACTTAGAGTCCGAGCCGATAATAAACATCCGAGTGCTCTGATTCTATAAGACCTGTCAGCAGCATTCGACACGGTCCGCTATGCCATCTTGATGCGCCGGTTGTCGAACCTGGGCATAAAGGGGCAAGCACTTCAGTGGCTTAGATCCTTCTTGACCAACCGTACCCAAAGAGTTCAAATGGGTGACCAGATGTCAACTTTGGGTTCCCTGACCTGTGGAGTCCCCCAGGGCTCTGCTTTGTCTCCACTCCTTTTCAACATCTACTTGCAGCCCTTGGTGGAGGTGCTCACGGGCAGGGACTGTCAGGTTTTTAACTATGCTGAAGATACCCAACTTCTGGTCCGTCTTGAGCATACCAGTCAGGTATAAGAATCAGTGAGAAATCTCCTCAGGTTCACTGTCAACTGGATGGCAGCCAACTAGCTAAAAATCAATCCAGACAAAACCGAGGTGCTTATTGTTCCAGCCCAAAAAAGCCCCTGGTGTGAATTGTTCTGGCCCTCGGAACTAGGTGTAGCACCAACCCCAGTACCAGTAGTAAAGAGCTTGGGCTTGCAGATTGATTCTGATCTATCAATGTCTAGCCAGGTATCGGCAGTGGTGGGTATCTGTATGGGCCTACTTAGGCAACTACGGAAACTTGTTCCACTCCTCTCCACTGCGGTCCTACAATCAATTGTTTCAGCTACGGTCATCTCCCGGCTAGACTATGGGAATGCCCTTTATTTAGGCAACCCACAGCGGCTACTGAGGAGGCTGCAGGTGGTACAAAATGATGCAGCAAGGTTAATTTTTATCCTCCCTAGGCGTACGAGAGCCATCCCCTTGCTGCATAAACTGCACTGGCTGCCTATTGATCAGCAGGTGCGCTTTAAGAGCTTTTGTATAGCCCATAAGGCCCTATATGGAGATGCACCCAAATATATAAAAGACAGAGTACAGAAGTATGTGACGGGACGGGCTTTGCGTTCCTCAGAGGCCTGTAGACTAGCCTCCTCTAGATACAACCTTAAGACCAAAGGGGGCAGAGCGTTCTCGGTCCTTCTGCCATGGATCTGGAACGATCTACCAGAGCCTCTGCACAAGGAATCAGCCCTGCTCCCCTTTAGAAAATCGTTAAAAACCCACCTGTTCAGAGAAACACTGACACCTGTTTAATCCTCCGTCTGGCAATCTTGAAGTGCCCTGCTCACTCTCTTTAAGCACTTAGAGACCAGTGGTAATTTGCGCTATATAAAAATAAAATAACATAACACAACATAACATAACTATTTTGTATTTAGGCCACTTTAAAAAGTGGTCAACAGCAACGATTATGTATTTTGAAACACCATCAACAATCCTGACTAGGCCAAAAATATTGATGCAAATCCTCTCCCAGGAATGTGAGGAACAATTATAGGGTGTAAGGGGGCTTTGTGAGTAGTTAAACTCTTATCAGAATTGGTGCACTGAACACAATTTCTAATTTCTCTTTCGACATCTTTATCAAGGCCCGGCCACCAATATGACTGTTTGATTCTAGCCTTACATTTAACGATCCCTAAATGACCTTCATGGCATAAGCCAATAATTTTATTCCTAAAGTCTACAGGAGGAACAAGTCTTCCATTTCTAATTAACAGGTCATCTTCAACAGATAAATCATTCCTAACTTCCCAAAACGCAAGGAGATTCTTCTCTAATGTTGCTTTTGCAGGCCAACCTTCTTGGGCCTGTTTGATAACAGTAACCAAAGTCGAATCATTAGTTAGGGTTTTTGACCATTCATCATGAGAAATGCTTTGCAGCTCATTCCCGAAAACAGAAGCCACTATTCAATCGTCCCATTCATTCTTTTCTTCTATGGTATTGGGAAGATGACATCTGCTGAGAAAGTCAGCAATCCTATTACGAACCCCAGGAACATAAATTACATTATAAACATAATCAAGTAATTGGATGGACATACGAGAAGTTCTAGGCGAGACATTGCTAAGACCTTTCGATGTAAGTACCTTGGTCAAGAGTTTATGATCTGTCCTGACAGTTACACACGTACTCCAAATATATTGCCTGAAATTTTTAAGAGCCCATACACAACCTAGAGCCTCCTGTTCGATTACTGAGTATTTTTCCCCAGTGCAAGTGAGAGCTCTAGAAGAAAATGCCACAACACATTCATTGCCATTTTCTTGGATTTGAGACCACACTGCACCCAGGCCCTTCCCACTAACGTCAGTGGTGGTGATAAAACTCTTGAGATTAGGAGAAAAACCCATGAGTGCAGGATCAGAACAAATATCTCTTTTGATGCATTCAAAACTGGATTGACACTCTTGAGACCAAGAAAAAACACACCCTTTCTTTAGAAGCTGTCGGATACTAAACATTTTTCCAGAGAAATCATGTATGAATTTCTAATAAAATTCTGCTAATCCTAAAAAGGATCTAACTTCCTCCTTATTCTGGGGAGTAGGAGCATTCTTAATAGTGTCAACAAGTTCAGATTTAGGAAAAATCCCTTTAGAGTTAATTTCATGCCCTAAATAAGTAACACAGCTTCTAGCTAATTTGCATTTAGATTCTTCAGCTGTAAGCCATTTAAGTTGTAAAGTTTCAAGAACTTTAATCAGAGTATTGTCATGCTCACTTCTATCAGACCCCATGACAAGTATGTCATCTTGGAAAAAACTGATATTCTTGGTGTCAACAAAAATCTGATGCATTAAACGCTGAATCATTGCAGCAGCAGATGCCAAACCGAAAGGTACTCGTTTGAATTGAAAAAGACCAATAGGGGTAATAAAGGCCGTTAGGTGTCTGCTTTCTACATAAAGAGGAACCTGGTGGTAAACGGAGGTTAAGTCGATAGTGGAGAACACTTGTTTGTTTCTGGTGGCAGAGAGTCATTTTGAGATCTTGGGAAGCGGAAACACATCTATAAAAATGTTCTTGTTCAATTCTCTCAAGTCCACACATAGGCGGATACGACCATTGGCATTGCGTGCAACCACTAACGGAACGACCCAATCAGAAGATTCTATTTGTTCAATTAAACCATTCTGAACAAGTTTATTTAATTCCTTAATGACTTCCTCCATGACACCCATGGGAATGTTCCTGACTTAATGAATGCATCGGGCATCTTTTTTGAGAATAATCTTGTGTGAAAAACCTTTCAGTTCCCCAACATTACCCAGAAATACCTTAGAAAACTTAGAAATAATCAGACTGCACTGTTTCTCATTTGTTTCTGCACCACTTAACCACTTAACCGAGGATCAGCACTATTGGGATCTAACATTGTTCCCAACTCACCCTGGTCCCACCATCCTAGGATGCACGGTCCAGATTTGGAGACATAGGGCCCGATGTAGGTAAATCTAATTTACCACTTCTAAAATACCGAATCATACCAATTCGGTATTTGAGAAGTGGTAAATTAGTGGGGGGGAAATGTAGGTAATTCTGATTCGGTAAATACCGAATCTGTGAGATTCGGTATTTACCGATTCTGTAAATACCCAATCGGTATCCCCAATTGATTCCTATGGGCCTTGAAGCCCGTAGGAATCAGTGTGGAATACCGAATCGGTATTTAGCGATTCGGTAATTGCCTATTCTTGCAAGGGTGCAGGGGGTGTCACTTTGACACCCTCTAGCACCCCAATTACAGGCTTGTGTGCCATGTGGCACACATACATGCCCTAAGGGCATGTCTGTGTGTCACATGGCACAGGTGTGCATGCACAGATGTGCATGCACACCTGGATTCGGTATTTTAGCACCCAATTGGATTGGGTGGTAAAATACCGATTCTGTAAGGCCTGTGGGACTCAGAAGAGTCCCACCTACATCTGCAAGTTACCGAATCGGTAAAAATACCGATTCGGTATTTTACCGATTCGTTAAATTTACCCAATCACTAAAATAGGGCCCCTACATCAGAAATGACCATTTACCGGTCGGTAACGGCCGAAATCGTCCGTTACCGGTCGGTAAATGGCCACCTACATCTGGCCCATAAAGTTTGCATTCAGCACTTCTACCCTTGAATTAAAAAAGTAATTTTTTAAATCCAATTAAGTCGATAGGTTCGCCTGTGTAACTAACAGGATGAACGTCTGGGATTTCTAAGATACTCCCAAGATTTTCTTCTAAAGATTCCATCCAAGTATTTTGATTAACAATCGTATATGGAGAGCCAGAATCAGCCATTAGTGTAACTGTAAATCCACCAATAACAATTTTGCATACAGATTTCTTCCTAACAGTACTTCTGTCTCTATTAGGTTCTTCTATGACACAAATAACCTCCTCAGGATCTGAATATTTATTTTCACATTTGTATTCATCAACAACACACTTAACAGACCTTGTTTTACACAGGAACAGTGCCCCAGAACTTTACAATTAGTGCACCTTTGTCCTTGCGCAGGACATCTCTTGTCATGAGCAAGATGGGATGAACTTCCACATCTATAACATTTACCTCTTAAGTCTACTATGCCCTCACTCTGAAAACTTTTGACATTTTTCTTTTCCTTGCCTACAATATCGCTATCATTTCTTTTTTTTTGTGATCTTCTTGAAGAGAACGAGTTCTCACAATTTTAATGACATCATCACTTTGAGAACTATTACTTGAGGCAATTACAGTCTTAGCACATCTGGACGTGAGTTCAGCCTTAGAAATTATGGAAGTGATTTCTCGTAGGCTGAAGTCACCATTCATCCATAACTTATCTTGCAAATGTGTATTATTACAATGCATAACTAACTGATCGCGAATCAGTTCTTCTATTGCACCAAATTCAGTAGGTAAGGCCACATTTTTTAATGCTGCAATATAGTCTTCCACTTTCTCATTTGTTCCTTGTTTGCGATTATAGAAATTGTAGCGGTGAAAAGCTTTGCACACTGTGGGGGTAACAAAATGCACGGTGTGTGTATCACCGTAGACTGAAACGTGGCAGAAGTCGTTCCTTAATGAATCCGATGCTTAAAAAGAACAGCTGAAGCAATTTTAGGTGTTACCATGTAGTTGCTCGAGCAATTTTAGCCGCCTTCATTCTCTGTTGCTAGGATACGCTGGACGCTTCCTGTGGCACCGCAGAGCGTCTGTTGTCACAACGTAGGAGGTGTCTTCTTGAATAACATCACAAGCGCCCTGTCAAGAGTAATTGTTTCTAGGTTATACAAGAAGCCTCAATATTCTTCATAAGGCGAGTGACATTACAACGCAAAGGAGCGTGTAGACGTGTAGCTGACGTGACGCCTTTACACTGCGTCACTACGTAATTTCTTGGAATCACAAAGAGCATGGATCAGGAATGGCAGCGAGACACAGAATGCGGTCGCATTCAAACAACGCATCCAATTCAACCGCCGTGCAACTGACAGTACAATGAGTAGTCAAAACGCGCTCACACAAAGACGATGCCAAGGTAATGAAAGTATCAGAAGCAGTTGACTTACTTCTAGTAGTTGAACAAAGTTCGTAAAAAATAAAGCTTCCGAACAGAAACAGCATCGCTTGTAAAAGTGGGCTCAATCTTGCTGTGTTGAAGACCGTCCCGTCGCCAATGTTGTTAAGCAAATACTCCAGTAAATACTCCACAAGCCGTACAAAAGTAAGTAGGTTTAATTCAAGAACCCAGCCGTAAGTTGAGGAGGACAGTCTGAACACTCATCTTCCAGCCTCCATCTGCTCCACACTTTCTCACTGGATTCCAAGGTTACAGAACATTTAGATTGGAATCCTGTGAAGTCATGTAGCAGCGAGGACATAAACACAACATGGTGCACCCCAGTCCTTTTCTGCACCTACTCCTTTTCTACGCCTACACCTGAGGGTGTAATCCAGCACACCTGCCCAGAGATGTAACCGGTTGCCCATTATTATGGGAACAGTCAATAATCATGAACATAAAGCCATCATCGGCACTAAGGTCCAAAGATGGTACTTCTTCTCAGCCCAGGCGGAACCTGATATCAGGCCCTTTAGCAAGTTAGTACTCTATCCCAGGAATGGTTACAAGCAGGTCCACCATGATGTTGAGTGGAGCGAGAGACGACACCCAAACAGGGGCACCCAGTAACCTCACCCAGAGCCCATGCACTTTACATCTGCCACCTTATTCAACCCTTGTTAAACTTGTCATCTTTTGGCGTGTTTCCCCTGAATTTTTGCTTTCTGACCTCCCGTTTTTTACTCTGTTTTTGCTGGTGTAATGATTCTGCGCACTTTCCTTACTGCTGACCAGTAGGAAAGTGCAAGTGCTTCTGTATAAAATGTGTTATGAATTGATATTTCCAGGATTGGCTATTTGATTTATGTGTCGGTCCCAAGTAAAGTGCACTGCGAGTGCCAGTGCCTATAAATCAAATGCTGTTGGTGGGCTGCAGCACTGGATTGTACCACCCATGCAAACAGGCCGTAAATTGTAACCCTGGCCTGCCATTGCAGAACCTGGGGATGCCATGTCGACTTGGCAAGTGCACACACTTGCAAGTCCCTAAAACCTTCCCTTTGCTACATGTGAGTCGTACCTCTTTTAGGCCCAAGGTACCGCCATTGGCAGAGTGCACTGTATGTGAAAGGTAGGACATGCCCTGGTGTGTGAGGCATGTCCTGATAGTGAATTACAGCTTATTTCGTTTTTCACTATAGCAAGGATTCCTGTTCCCCATAGGCCAGAATGGGCAGTTTGATCATTACAGCCTATGATCCTAACTGACCCAGGGAACATAGTAGAAATTCGAGTTTAGTATGCCTGAACTCAGGATGATAAAATGTATCTTTTAGTGAAGTTAGTTTTCATATTCTGTGTTTGAAAGTACCACTTTTAGAAAGTAGGTATTTTCTGACCTAACCCTCCAGCCTGGCTCTGCTAGCTTGTGTATTAGCTGTCTGGTTTGTGAGTGACAGGGACTGGGGAAGACTCCAGGAGACGGGGTGAGTCAGCAGGACTGAATAGGCACACCTACACATAGATGGGTGGGAGGAATAGCACCCGGGTCTGAATAGGGCTAGGCTTGCCTTCCACAATGCTGGCTCCACCTCCAGTGGTGCGTCTGAGGACCCAGGCCCACACTGACAAAGGAAGCAGGTCCACACTGGCAGAATGCACCCCAAACTGGTTTGAACTAGGTCCAGGCCCCTCTGCCTTCAGAGGACAAAGGAATTGCTGGTATAAATATTGGGGCCCAGACCCCAAGACTTTAGAACTCGCTGGAATCAAGGAACCTGCCAAGAAGAATAGTTGGAAGAGCTGCCAGGAGGAATACGGCCCCTTTGCTGTGTTGTTGCTTTGTTGGGTTGGCCTGCAGCTGCTGCTTCTGCCTAGGGCAGTGAAAGGACTGGGCTGAACTTTCTCTACTTGTGCTGAGTATCTCCAAGGGCTTGAGGTAAAGCTTGCTCCCTGTTCAAGAAGTCTCAGGAACAGCAAAGACTTCAAGCCTGATGCCGCTGTCGACTCCGTGTCCCAAAGGCACCGCAGAGGGCACCGCCGCACCACCGCACCACCGCACCACAGCACCACGGCACCGCGACCCTGGTCTCACCGACGATTTCTGCTGACACCACCACTGAGCTGCTGCTTGCACAGCGACCTGTGGGCACCGCACTCCGCACCGCCTCGCTTCACGACAACGCTGTGGTATCCCCGACAACGCCGCTACATGCCGGACTCAACGCTGCTGCTTGCACCATGGTTCGAGGGCACCGCTTATAGAGTTACATGACGCACCGCCCTTATCCCGCACCTCAGCCTTGTCCTACTGACGTCGGTACCATCGGCTCCAGTTGTCAGCCATCGACAGCACTTCAGCAACGATGACGCCGCTGCTACACCGTGACCTGCCAGCCCCGTGACAAGCACCGCCTTCATTTTACACCACGACCCTGGTCTCTCCAACGATGCCACCTGCTGCTCGCACCGTGACCTGAGGGCACCGCACGCTGCACCGCTGCACTTTGCCCTGCAGCACCCGACGCCTGCCGACGCCAGCGCTCCTGATTCCATTAGAGAGGAGATTGACCTGCAACGGGTGTGACAACGAGAGGTCATCGACGACCTACATCTCTGAAAGGTACTGTTTGCAGGTCTTCCCGACATCGTAGCTGACCCGTGACGCCGCGGCCAGCCAGAACTTTGGATTTGTTTGTTCACAACGCCGTGATATCCCCGGATGGAGCTATCAACATCAAGGAACTATGTTTTCAACATATCTTTGCAATTTAAAGACATCTTGCAACGCATCTATTTTTAAATAGCTGTACTGCGGATTTTTATCATATTTGGTCTTGTTTATGTATATAAAAATATTGGATAATTTTTTAACCTGATGTGGTGTCCGTTTGTAGTGCTTACATTGTATTACTGTTGGTCATGTGCAAATGCTTTGCACACTGCCTCTAAGATAAGCCTGACTGCTCGTGCCAAGCTACCAAGGGGGTGAGCAGAGGTTATTTTAGGAGTGTAACTCCCTTATCCTGATTAGAGTGGTGGTTTCTGCCTGGCTTTAGTGCTGATAGATTGTAATTTTCCTGTTACAGAATGTCCTAATGATGTTGTAAATATGTTAGCCTAATGTGTCTAACCAATATGAAGTTACAGCCTATTATTCATGTGCTGCAACCCACTGAGCTATTTTTGTAATATGCAAGCTTCAGTTGGATAGAATTGTTTCTGTAATGGTTAAGCTTTTGTCTTATTTTTGCCTTCTAAGTTAGAAGACTTGTTGTAGTACATTGCCTTCTATCTGTTAGGTTCCCATTATTGATATTTTTGTATATTTTCCTATAAGAGAGAGAAGCTTGTCTATGGCAGACATATTTCTGATGCTGACATTTGCTCTGCAGCTCCAATGTCTCATGGTACAGTTTTCCCCCCTCCCTTATGAGCAGAAAGTCCCTGTTTCAGCATTTCTTGCCTCAAGTTAGTTTTGCAGAAATGTTTCATGCCCTGGAGTAGCAGAGCTTCGGCTCTGTGGCCTTGAGGGGTGATAACAGTGTTGCCTTCGCAGGTGCAGATGCCTCATGTATGAGTTCATTGTTCACCCTCTGCTGAGCCCAGTACTTTTCCAGTCTGGGCGTGGTTTTACTCTGCCATGCTATGTGATAATGTATTGCTGTGATGAGAGGAGGCAGTCCTCTCGATGCACTCCCTGGGGTGTAGACCTGACAGGGCCCATCTGCAGATGAATATTATGGCCAATAAAATATATTTCTAATTCTTCTCCACTGCCTGGCTGGCTTATTATATGAGAATGATAGATGAGTGAGGTAAGTCGCTCAGGTGGATTTGAGCCACTCTTATCAGATGGCGCCCGGACAGGGACCCTGCGATAAGGATCTTTCTCACCCGTAGGTGGGTAGCAGAAGGCCGGGGACCCTCTGGTCGGCACGGTGGGTCTGGGTACCCACTTTGATGCCGAGCTTGGTTCTCGCAGCGCTGCCCCACCCTGCTGATCAGGAGAGGTCCCGGTTCATGATCCTGCGCCGGGGTCCAGAAGGCGGAACTTTGGAGCTGACCGTATTGGTCGCAGCAGCCGGCGGTGGAGAACAGTGGATGTCGGGTTCCGCGAACAGGAGGTGAGTGGTCCGACTGGTTATTGAAGGAGCTAGGGTGCTCCAGGGACTAGTGTGTCCCCAGTGGTTAAGAGACCGGTGTGTCTACGAGACCGGTGTGTCTCCAGTGGTAAAGGAGCCGGTGCGCTCCTGGGGCTAGTGTGCTCCGGGGAACTCAGAGTGCGAGTGGTGCTCTGACAGACTTAACGGAGGTTGGGAGGACATTTGTTTGCGGTCATCCAACCGGGTGGTACTGTGGTGGAGGTGTGGCTCATTGCGGGTAGGCTCCGGGACTCACCCCGAACCCCTAGGGTGGTGGTTCGGCGGGAGTGGGTCCTGGTTCTCCTGCGGTAAAGTGCGCAGCGATCTGTAGTGCCACCCGGGTGGCGGATGTGTCCTCCATCCTCAGAACAGTTAGTATACTGTTCGGTCTGCGGTAGGGTCCAGGTTCTCCAGGACTTGGTCGACGGGCCTTGTCCCATTATGGTAACACGTGTTTGGCAGGGACTTAATGCATAGGATGTATGTGCGTGGGCGAATGTAAGTGGTTGTGTGTGGAGATAGTTACTTGGTCTTTTGTGTCCGGGTATGTGTGGGTTCTTTGGCAGTATCTGATTGAGTGAGTTTGGTGGTGTTTGATTGAGGGTGCAAGATGCCGCGTTGCAGTAAGTTGCAATGTTTTAGGTGTTGCTGCAGTTCAACTGATGTCAGATTGGCCGAGAGCCAACCCGCTCCTGTAAAAGACTCTTTTAATTCTGAGATGTATGTGAATATGGATTTATCCTGATTTTGTTTAATATTTTTGATGCAGTTAAGATAGATTACTTGCAGGAGAGACTGTTTGCTATGCACAGCTGTCAGAGCATGTTTAATTCCCTAAGGTAATGGCAGAGAGAGGTTCAGCAAAGACAGATGAGAGGACTTATGATAGCCCAGAATATGGACAGATCAACAGTTTAGTTTTAAAGGAAGACAAAATGTGTACATTTGGAATTTGCAGGGTGTTCCCATTTAAATTTGCTTGTAATGGCTCAGGGGCAATGTGAGCAGTGATTAGGAGGACGGGGAATGTATTTCATGTAATATGTTTGATTTGGTTATAATTGGTTTGATTTGAGAGCAGTCTGTGGGTTGCCTTTTGTTTGTGTAAATGTTTGTTTAAATGAAGTGAGTGCATCTTTTTGCATGAGTTACATTGTCTGGTCCTTGTGAGCTACCTGAGATGGTTGCACCTGGCTATCAGTGTGTTTTTCATGTAGTTTAAAAGTGCATGCAGGGCTGTGCTCTATGGAAAAGAATTTGGTTTCTTACATCCCCTTAATTTGTGAACAGTAGAAGATGAAGAAAAGAATAAGGATTTGATTACCAGTAATTAGAATGTATATTAATAAGAATGTAGAAAGAGTGTAAAGTTAGAAGGAAGTGAAAAAAAAAAGAGAAATGTATTTTTTTAAAATAGGCTTCTTGGCTTTGTCAGCGCCAGAACGACGAGCACAGAGTGCGATGCAGATTTGGCCTTGGTGATGGATGCCAGGGGGGCCAGGGAGGCTGGCTAGCAGCCCAGAATTCTTAGCTCTTGGAAGATGGTAAGAGTGAAATGCATTTTCTGAACGGCAAAAGAGGCCTCCAAAGGGGGTGGAGAGCTAGAGTTGTTTAGTTAGTTTTAAAATGACCTGTTGAGTGGATGTGTTTCAGTCCACAATAAAATAAAAGGGATTGTAGAACTCTGGGCTGGGAAGGTTTAGAATGACAGTGGGTGAATTCTATTCCGTTCTGGAAGGGTTAAATAGAAAAAGAGAGAATGTGAGCAGGGCTATTGTGGAAGATTATGTAGAATGGAAATATAGATGCTTGCAAAGCAGGGCAACTTCCCTACCCCTCCCAATGAGAGAGGGAGAAGGGAGGGGGGATAGACGAGCAGAGCAGCAGTGACCTTGTGTGATAACAGCATTCCAATGGGTTCGCAGAGCACAGACAGAAGATTATGGGGGGGGCTAGGAGGCCCAGCTATTGGCACGGACAGGCAGAGATACACAGTTGGAGCCATGTGAATTGTGAATTTGGAGCGAGTCTGCATAATTATTAGTGCAAACTGCTGGTTTAGACTAAAGTATAATGCAGTTGTTCAGAACACATGTGATTTAGTATCAGGAACAAACTTATGAATAATTTTCAACAGGTTATTCCATTTGGACATAGAGAATTACACTTTAAAATGGCCTAGTCTGAGAAAAGAAGGATTGTTTAGAGAAAAAGTAATTTACTAGATATTTTGTTTCATTGTTGGTCCATGTCATAGTATACTGGTTTTCTATTTAAATAAATATTGAGTTGGGGGGTCTCTGATTGCCATACTGACTAGTGTTTTTGCTAGTGGATCCCTAGTGGAGAGAACTGATCATGCGAGGGTAGGTATCTAATATTGATTGTGTTGTTGCTCTTAAGAGTGGTCTGGTGGGAATGTATATATGTGTGTATATATTGGATTTGTATAACGGTCTTTGTATGCAGTTTGTCCATGGGACACCATTGCAGTGGGCCCAGTGCCCCACCCCCTTAGTAGAGGTGCAGAGTGTGTTTGTGCAAATGTCAAAATGTTAACATAACACAGTTAGAGCTGCGATTTTACCCAGAAGTAAGATGCCTTTTTTTTGTTTAAAGATGAGAAAGTGCATTGGTTATAAAAAGGCTCATTTAGAAAGGGGCAGATGTCTGGTACCTTTAATAACAAGAATAAAAGGTTTACACACAATATGGAAAATCCTGGTTCATGACAATTGAAAGCTATGAAAGAAACTGTATATCTTTTCCTCTTTTTGATGCTCCCTTAAATGTTATTATAAGATAGTCATGTGATTTTCAATGCTGCTACATGTTTTGTCCTTTTGGCTGGAGGTTGGGGGCTCGTCCTGTCTAAGACAGCAGACAGGGTTTTTTTTTTAGAAGAGAACTTGGGGTTCTCTTTACATTGAAAGGATGTTAGGGTGTGAATGAGCTCCAAGCATAGGTTTTAAAGTAAGTATTTGTATAAGGTATTTTTACTAAGTGGTTGCCTTTCTGTCCAATATTTTGTGTGTTGTTGTTTTTTTTCTTTTGTGGTTTGATTTGTTTCGTTCCAGTGCAATGGGAAATATTATTATCTCTGTGTTATGGTGAGTATTGATGCAACATTGTGTTAGACAGATTATGTGTGCACTGACACCGCATGATGCATGACATGCATGAGAAAAATATAGTCCTTTGAGTAACTAATATTGTGTTTTCCTTTTTGTGGCCCTTGTGTTTGGTATATGTATTATTGCGTATTATTTTATGTTATACGCATGTAAATATTGTGTGTTTTATGTTTTCTTTGGCTTATTGTGCATTGTGGTAGGTATGCTGATCGATCTTAAGACTGACAAATTAAGGAGGCCAGCATACTGGGTTTTGGGCTGCAGTTTCACTGTGCATGAAATGCATGGCATTCTGTTGTGTGTCACAGCTCCTTTGCATGTGCTGCTGGGATTGGTCTATGCTTTCTGTGCTTAGCACAGCCAGTATACCTGCTGCCTTGGTATGCTTGTTCTTATTTTATGTATGTTTCTGTTTTGTGTTGTTTTGACAATTCTATTTTTGATACTAGTACAAGCTCCTCTGTGGGGAATTTGTTCTGGTCCCTAAATTTCACAGACAACACTTCAGCAGTGTCTGTCTATTTTGTTAAATGGTATAGAAAAAAAAAGAAGAGTTCTACGGTGTATTTTTGTTCTTTTATAGATTTCCCTTTTGCCGCCATATCCCTAATGAATGTCGCATAGTGCCTGGTTATGGGGGATTTTTACCATTTCCTTGTCCTTACTCCTTCATGGGAATAAAAGGCCTCAAAAGAAGTAGTGTATTTTGTAATAGATAAATAATTATAATGAATTCTCGATATTAATAGGCACACACATCATTTTATGGCAATGACATTTGTACATGTGCTAAAAGATGTTCTAATCCTCTCAAAAGTGCTATGTATCTCCTACAATTTTGTTTATGCCCAGTGCTACACCCGGGGGTTGATGGTTTTGACTGAAGTGAAATATGTTTCAGATTTCCTTCTGTCAAAAATGGGGGAGGAAGCTAGCTCCCCGCTAGCTCTCCTATAAATTAGGACTAGGTAACATGTATATTGCTCCCTCCTCTTCTCCAATTTTTATTAGCCTGTCCTGCTTTGCTCTAAAAGGGGAATTAGATGTGGGTAGTTTTGTTCTACAAGTGTTGGGTAATAACACCATTATTGTAGTCGTGCGAGTACATTGCTAGTTCTTTATTAGCTAGTCTGTGAAAATAAACTGATAGTCTTTATTAGAGAAGACGCCCCAGACTAATGTTTCCTTATTTGACCTTTGAAGGGAACAATAGTTCTGTACTTTTTTCTTGTTTCACATTCCTAGGTAACGGCATCATTATTGTGCAGCACTGAGTAAAGGTGCACAGGTATCACAAGTCTCTTATCTTTTAGCCTGTATAGTTGAGCTGACATGGTCTACATAGTGAAAAAGGTGAAAGATGCTTGTGTGATCCTCAGCAAAATATTTTTTCTGTTGAAATTATAGCTTTGTAGAAGTTAGTTTCCTGCTGCTTCCCATAGTATGTGAGCATGGTCATGAGCAAAATATAGTTGTTTTGAGTAACAAAACAAAAAAAAAGAAAAGAGAATATTAGAAGTGTTTGAAGTTTTGCACAACAGTGAAGGTTCACAAAGTAGACGCTGTGTGCATGCTATAGGAATAGCGCTGTGTGCATGCTATAGGAATAGCGGTTTGAAATTCCCTTTTTGAAGGTTCTCAAGTGAAAATGCGGGAATACAACATGTCTGTTTTGTTTTATTTTTTCTCTTCTCTTAGAATTAACGCATACGTCCGTCCACAGGTAATACAGTGGAAAAGTCAGATATGTAATGTATTACCTATTGTTAGCACAAATTTATTGATAGGCCTGAGATGTTTTTTTCATTCCAATTAACACCGCCTAGCAAATGTTTGGCGTGTCCCGAGACCAAATTGTTTTGACCCTTTGTTGACAGACTATTTGTATGCTTTGACTAAAGATCTTCGTTCCCTTCATCAGCAGGTAGCAGACACACTGAAGCCGCAACCGGAGGGGCCTGGACACACCATCCAACATGAGGACTGCGTCGACATCCGAAGATACCAGCGGAAGTCTTACTTTGAGCCGAGACAGGTGCTGCTTGCCACCCAAACCGCACTCAGGATCCGGGGTCATAAGTCGTGCACCCATGCTAGCCGTGTAAAGAGGGTCCCGCTTCTGTTGCCCTAATGATGAGTGGGTGAGAAAGGGCGTCGCTGATGACAAATACGCTTCTCAGATGCTTTATTGAGAGGTGAGGACCCTGATCAAAAGGAGAAGAGGCCGGCTCTGATTGCTAGTGGTGAGGTCTCTCTTGATCACAGTGAGCAAATATCAGTGGATAAGTCCCCTGCTATTGAGCCCCCCCATTCTGTTCACAGATCCAGAGGTGCGAGGGAGCACTCGATACAATCTGTGGCCCAAGAAAGGAGAGCAGGGCACCGGAAGAAGGGCTGAGTAAGGGAAGTAGGGAAGGACTAAAGAAAGTGTTAGGGATGGACTGCTGGAAGAGCCCTGGTGCACTGTTGAGACATTGTCAGGTGGGACACTAGGATTGCGCCTGGGCCCAGATTACGTGCTCCTCTGAGTCGTGAAGCTGTGCGACTCCGTCGTGGGAGTTAGGGAATGAACAATAAAAGCCTGCCTGTGAGGCTTTAACGGACACAGGGAGAAGATCCCTTGAAGGGAGAAGATCCCCTCTGGTTGGCCTCAGTGTGAACTGTTTTTCCCCTAGTTTACTTTAGGAAAATGAGTCCCTTTGAATGTTCCTTTTCCCCAGGAGGAGCAGCCTCTGCGGCTCCTTGTCTAGATGCCCCTGCCCATATTTGGTTCACATGGTCTACAAATTTAATATTGTGTTTGTTTGTATCCTAACTATTGCTTTCATATTTCTCTTTAGAGAATTAGTTTCTTATTGCTTGGCGCATACCCTCATGAGTACTATTCCAATACCACATGAGTGTGACCCTACTTCCTCACAAGGAGGAGCCCTGGGAAGTTCATTAGGATGATGTAGTATTCCATTGTTGCACCAGACACATGTTACTTATAGTACTGCAGATTATTGGGTGTGTGGGTCATTGCCTTCAAACACACGCAAGGGTGAAAAAATGTTGCTTCTATTCTTGCCCTATGGAAGTAGCTGTGAGGGTTAGTATACTTTGAGTAGTCTAGTAAAAAATATTCTCAGCCCAATAAAGATATACTTCATGGATGTTAGATACAGGTCCTCGCTGATAATGCAAGTGAACACTAAGTATATAATTCAATAGGGTGTTTTCTCTGATAATGATAGTTTGATATTATTTGCATTAATTCCTGCTCATGACTTGAACTGTGATGTCTTTTTAAGTTGTCCGATCATGACATAGTGTTATAGAGCGAATGGTACCCCGAGAACATATGCTTAGATTAGTCAAAAAAGAGGGTGCCTCACACCCAGAGAATAATAATTGTTTTATTAGGTATTGCAGGGGTTGTTCTTTTACTTGTTGCCTCTGCACTTCCTGTCCTATAGTATGCTGCACTACTTCTACGATCATGCTCATCCTAGTATTTCCTTTCCCGACCTTTGATTGATGAGTGATGCCGTCCCCGTTCTCTCCTTTAGAATTGTACAGTCCCTCCTTTGAGCAAGAAAGGCTGCACGTATGTTAGCCACATTAGGCTAAAAGGAGGGTCTGATAGATTGTAATTTTCCTGTTACAGAATGTCCTAATGATGTTGTAAATATGTTAGCCTAATGTGTCTAACCAATATGAAGTTACAGTCTATTATTCATGTGCTGCAACCCACTGAGCTATTTTTGTAATATGCAAGCTTCAGTTGGATAGAATTGTTTCTGTAATGGTTAAGCTTTTGTCTTATTTTTGCCTTCTAAGTTAGAAGACTTGTTGTAGTACATTGCCTTCTATCTGTTAGGTTCCCATTATTGATATTTTTGTATATTTTCCTATAAGAGAGAGAAGCTTGTCTATGGCAGACAGATTTCTGATGCTGACATTTGCTCTGCAGCTCCAATGTCTCATGGTACAGTTTTCCCCCCTCCCTTATGAGCAGAAAGTCCCTGTTTCAGCATTTCTTGCCTCGAGTTAGTTTTGCAGAAATGTTTCATGCCCTGGAGTAGCAGAGCTTCGGCTCTGTGGCCTTGAGGGGTGATAACAGTGTTGCCTTCGCAGGTGCAGATGCCTCATGTATGAGTTCATTGTTCACCCTCTGCTGAGCCCAGTACTTTTCCAGTCTGGGCGTAGTTTTACTCTGCCATGCTATGTGATAATGTATTGCTGTGATGAGAGGAGGCAGTCCTCTCGATGCACTCCCTGGGGTGTAGACCTGACAGGGCCCATCTGCAGATGAATATTAAGGCCAATAAAATATATTTCTAATTCTTCTCCACTGCCTGGCTGGCTTATTATATGAGAATGATAGATGAGTGAGGTAAGCCGCTCAGGTGGATTTGAGCCACTCTTATCAGTGCAAACCTTAACCAACCAGAAATCTCCATTTCTAACAACCCCCCTTTGTAGTGATTTTAGCAAATGTATCTCGACTTACCCCGGGCTCAAAGGAAAACTATGTCCAATTAAAGAAAAGAGTTGTGGATTGGTTGAACTCTAACATTGCAACAGGTCTGTGGGTAGAAAGCCACATTATAATGTTACCCAGGACATCTTGGGTGGGCAGAGGATTGTGTCACCGACAACTTTCAATCAGGACATTTGTTAAGTGCAAAACATACCCGTAAGGGTCTCAAGGCGCTGGGGGGAGGGGGGGTGCAGCTACTGATCGAAGAGCCAGGCCTTGAGAAGTCTTCTGAAGGCTAGTAGACAGTAGATCTTGGGTCTGCCGTAGGTTGATGGGGACGGTGTTCCAGGTCTTGGTGGCGAGACGGGAGAAGGATCTGTCGCCGGCGGTCGTTCTTCGGATGCGGGGGACTGTGGCCAGGGCGAGGCTGGCGGAGCTTGCAGGTAGGGGTGTAGAAGGTGAGTCGTCTGTTGAGGTACGCTGGGCCGGTGTTGTGGAGGGCCTTGTGTGCATGGATGAGGAGCTTGAAGGTTATCCTCTTGTTGACGGGGGCCAGTGTAGGTCTCTCAGGTGGGGTGTGGTGTGGCTGCAGCAGGGGATGTCGAGGATCAGTCGTGCCGAGGCATTCTGGATGCGTTGCAGCCGTCTCAGGAGCTTGGTTGACGTTCCTGCGTAGAGGGCGATCCGTAGTCCAGCCTGCTGGTGACGAGGGCCTGGGTGACTGTTCTTCTCGTTTCAGTGGGGATCCACTTGAAGATCCTGCTGAGCATTCGGAGGGTGTTGAAGCAGGAAGAGGAGACGGCATTGACTTGTTTAGACATGGAGAGGGTGGAGTTGAGGATGACCCCCAGGTTGCGTGCGTGGTCGGTGGGTGTTGGGGCTATTCCCAGTGATGTTGGTCATCAGGAGTCATCCCAGGCTGAAGGGGTGGAGCAGAGGATGGGGACCTCCGTCTTTTCCGAGTTCAGCTTCAGTAGGCTGTTCTTCATCCATTCGGCGATGGCCTTCATTCCTTCGTGGAGGTTGGTTTTGGCGGTGTGAGGGTCTTTGGTGAGGGAGATGATCAGCTGGGTGTAGTCTGCGTAGGAGATTATGTTGAGGTTGTGCTGTCTGGCGAAGTGGGTGAGGGGTGCCATGTAGGTGTTGAACAGCGTTGGGCTTAGGGAAGAGCCCTGGGGTACGCTGCAAATGATCTCGGTGGCGGTGGAGCGTAAGGGTGGGAGGCAGACGCACTGAGCTCTGTAGGAGAGGATGGATGTGGTCCAGTCCAGGGCCTTCTCTTGGATCCTGGTGCTGTGTAGGCATGTTCGTAGTGTGCGGTGGCAGACCGTGTCGAAGGCAGCTGACAGGTCCAGGAGGATGAGGGCTGCTGTTTCCCCGTTGTCGAGCAGGGTCCTAATGCAGTCGGTGGCGGCGATGAGGGCGGTTTCAGTGCTGTGGTTGCTGCGGAAACCGGACTGGGATGGGTCCATGATGTTGTTGTCCTGGAGGTAGCGGGTCAGTTGTTTGTTAATCCTTTTATCATTCCCTTGAGGGTCTTGTTGAACCTTTCAACTAGCCCATTGCACTGTGGGTGATAGGGTGTGGTAAACTTGTAGTTTACTCCACAGTGACCTTCGACAGGAACGGGAGCAGGGAGATGGGACGGAAGTTCTTGAGGTCCTTGGGGTCCGCCTTGGGCTTCTTGAGTAAGGCGTTGATCTTGGCGTGCTTCCAGCTCTCCGGGAAGGTTGCTGTCTTAAAGGAAATGTTGATAGCTTTCCTGAGATGGGGAGCAATGATTGTGCTGGCTTTGTTGAAGACGTGGTGTGGGCATGGGTCAGACGGGGATCCGGAATGGGCGGAGTTCATGATCTTTATGGTGTCATTGTCGTGGATGTTGGACCAGGCGATCAGGTGGCTGGTGGTCGCGGGGGTGGTGGTCTTGGTGGTTGGCGGGGATGTCGTGGCATTGAAGCTGTTGTGGATGTCGGCGATCTTGCGGTGGAAGAAGGTGGCAAGTGAGTCGCACAGGTGCTACGAAGGGGGGATGTATTTGGTGTTGGAGCTGGGGTTGGAGAGTTCCTTCACGATGCTGAAGAGCTCTTTGCTGTTGTGTGCGTTGTTATCCAGGCGGTCCTTGAAAGCGGTCCTCTTGGCGGTTCTGATGAGTTGATGGTATCTGCGGGTGGCGTTCTTGAGGGCTGTGTATTTATCTGGTGATCATTCGCGGAGCCAGTTGTTCTCCAATTTCCGGCATGAACGCTTGGAGGCCTGGAGGTCTTCAGTGAACCAGGTGGCTTTCTTGCTAGTGTGGCTGTTGGAGGATGTCTTGAGCGGAGCGAGAGTGTTGGCGCAGTCGTCGATCCACTGTCGAAGGTTGAGGCCGGCGGTGTTGGGTTCGGTGGGGTCAGCTGGTGGGCTGTAGGAGAGGGTGGTGACTAGCTGCTCTTTGGTGACTTTGCCCCAGCAGCGACGAGGCATCTGTTGGGTGCAGTGATGTGTGGTGGGCTTCCTAAAGGTGAAATGGACACAGCGGTGGTCGGTCCAGTTGAGTTCGGTGGTGTGGTTGAAGGAGACATCGGGGCTTGCAGAGAAGATGGGGACAAGTGTGTGACCAGCGGCGTGGGTGGGTGTTGTCACAAGATGTCTGAGTCCGAGGTTGTCGATCAGGGTGCATGAGTTGACGTCGTTGTTATTCTCGAAGTGGAAGTTCAGGTCCCCAAGGTGGATGTAGTCTGTGGAGGCGAGGGTGTGGATGCTGATGAGGTCGGCGATGGAGTCGCTGAACTGTAGTCTGGGTTCAGGGGGTCTGTAGCTGAGGGTTCTTCTGAGGGTGGTGTTGGGGTCGGTGTGGATCAGGAAGTGCAGGTGTTCGGCGGTGCTGATGGTGTCGTCGGTGTTGGTCGAGACTCTGAGGGTGTTCTTGTGGACGATGGCAATTCCACCTCCTACTCTGTTGGTGCGGTTTCTGCGGGAGATCTTGTAGCCTTCCGAGATGGCTATGGCGATGTCGGGTGCTGAGGCGTGGTTCAGCCAGGTCTACGTCTGGGGCAGTTGAGTCGAGGAGGTCCCAGAGTTCGACTGCGTGTTTGCGGGTGGAGCGAGTGTTGAGGAGGATGCAGCTCAGGTAGTTGGGTTCGTTAGTTGGTGGTTTTGCGGGTCAGATGCAGTTCCGGCAGCTGAAGGGCCCTTGGGTGCGCTTCGGGGTGGCCTGGTAGCAGGTGTGTTCTCATCCGGTGTTGAGTGCCTAGAGGGTGCTGGCGTCATAGTGCAGTCGGATGTTGTGGTGTCTTCGGGTCCAGGGGTTCTGGCACTGGGCGTGGTCCAGTAGTGGCCGGGCGCAGACGGGCTTGCCTTTGGCGCACCTTCGGCGCACCAGCGGCGCACGTGCTGCGCGGCAGTGTAGCGGCCGCCATAAGAAGGGGAGGTGGGAGGGAAGAGCAGCTGGATGGAGGAACGGGGGAATGGGAGCTGGGGGGGCGGGGCCGTAGGGGATGCAGCAGGGCGAAGTGGGACTGGCAAGGGGTCAAGGGGGGAGTGGGCACAGGAGAAGGCAGGCACAGGCCGGAGGACAGGGCACAACAAACAATCATTGAGCAGAGAATTAAACAATTTTAATGAGCACAGGATGCAAAACAGCGAGGGACAGAGCGCAGAAACCGGTAATTAGAGGGGCAATAAGACAATATTGACGGGCACAAGATACAAAACAAAACAGTGAGGGACAGAGCACAAAACCAGTAATTGAAGAGAGAATTAGACAGTTTTAATGGGAACAAGATACAAAGCAGAGACGGAGAGAGCAGATCGGGGCCTACCAGGCGGGCCTCGAACTTGGCAGCAGCTAGGTGGAAGCACGGCCGCAGACCGGTGGAGCTACGCGGCATGGGGAGCGACCTGCCTGAGTGCAGGGTCAAGGGTCGCTCTCACTGTCGTGTAGCAGCCGCCATAAGAAGGGGAGGTGGGAGGGAGGAGCAGCTGGGTGGGGGGGACAGGCAAATAGGAGCGGGGTGGGCCACAGGGGACGCAGCGGTGGGAAGTGGGACTGGCGAGGGGGCAGGGGTTGAGCGGGCATGGGAGAAGGCAGGCACAGGCCGGGGCACAGGGCACAAAAAACAGTAATTGAGGAGAGAATTAAACAATTTTAAGGGGCACAGGATGCAAAACAGCAAGGGACAGAGAGTAGAAACCGGTAATTAAAGGGGGAATAAGACAATATTGACGGGCACAAGATACAAAACAAAACAGGGAAAACAAGTGGAACAGAGGGCAGATGAGCACAAAAGACGAGTAGAACAGAGGGAAGAAGAGCACAAAAAACGAGTGGAACAGAGGGCAGAAGAGCACAAAAAACGAGTAGAACAGAGGGCAGAAGAGCACAAAAAACGAGTAGAACAGAGGGCAGAAAGGCACAAAAAACGAGGGACAAGCGAGTGGAACGAAGGGCAGAAAGGCACAAAAAACGAGTGGAAAAGAGGGCAGAAAGGCAGAAAAAATGAGTGGAACAGAGGGCAGAAAAGCACAAAAAACGAGTGGAGCAGAGGGCAGAAGAGCACAAAAAACGAGTGGCACAAAAGGCAGAAGGGCACCAAAAAACAGGGAAAACCGTGTGCAACAGAGAGCAGAAAGGCACAAAAAACGAGTGGAACAGAGGGCAGAAGAGCACAAAAAACGAGTGGAACAGAGGGCAGAAAGGCACAAAAAACGAGGGACAAGTGAGTGGAACAGAGTGCAGAAAGGCACAAAAAACGAGGGGAAATAAAACGAGTGTAACAGAGGGCAGAAAGGCACAGAAAACAGTAGATGAGGAGAGAATTTAAACAATTTTAACATGCACAAGATACAAAGCAGAGAGGGACAGAGCAGATTGGGGCCTACCAGGCGGGCCTCGAACTTGGCAGCAGCTAGGTGTAAGCATGGGCGCAGACCGGTGGAGCTATGCGGCGTGGGGAGCGACCTGCCTGGGTGCAGGGTCAAGGGTCGCTCCCCAAGTCACTTTAACAGCCCCCAAGTAGTGGATAGAATTTTAAATATGGCTTCTTATTTTAATCCTGTGGGTTTTAACTCTAGAAGTATTCAGGTGCGACCTCTAGATTTGGGTCAGGGGAGTCAGCAGCAGGGATTCCCAGGACTAGTCACATCCAACAGGTGAACGGGCGAATGGGAGCTGGGGGGGGGTGGGCCGCAGGGGATGCAGCGGCGCGAAATGGGACTGGCGAGGGGGCAGGGGGTGAGTGGGCGCAGGAGAAGGCAGGCACAGGCCGGAGGACAAGGCACAAAAAACAGTAATTGAGCAGAGAATTAAACAATTTTAACGGGCACAGGATGCAAACAGCGAGGGACAGAGCGCAGAAACCGGTAATTAGAGGGGGAATAAGACAATATTGACGGGCACAAGATACAAAACAAAACAGTGAGGGACAGAGCACCAAATCAGTAATTAAAGAGAGAATTAGACCGTATTAACAGGCACAAGATACAAAGCAGAGAGGGAGAGAGAACATCGGGGCCTACCAGGCGGGCCTCGAACTTGGCAGCAGCTAGGTGGAAGCACAGGCGCAGACAGGTGGAGCTACACGGCGTGGGTAGCGACCTGCCTGGGTGCAGGGTCAAGGGTCACTCTCACTGTCACGTAGCAGGTGCCATAAGAAGGGGAGGTGGGAGGGAGGAGCAGCTGGGTGGGGGGGACAGGCAAATAGGAGCGGGGTGGGCCGCAGGGGATGCAGCGGCGGGAAGCGGGACTGGCGAGTGGCAGGGGTTGAGCGGGCACAGGAGAAGTCAGGCACAGGCCGGGGCACAGGGCACAAAAAACAGTACTTGAGGAGAGAATTAAACAATTTTAACGGGCAGAGGATGCAAAACAGTGAGGGACAGAGCGCAGAAACCGGTAATTAAAGGTGGAATAAGACAATATTGACAGGCACAAGATACAAAACAAAACAGGGAAAACAAGTGGAACAGAGGGCAGAAGAGCACAAAAAACAAGTGGAACAGAGGGCAGAAGAGCACAAAAAACGAGTGGAACTGAGGGCAGAAAGGCACAAAAAACGAGGGACAAGCGAGTGGAACAGAGGGCAGAAAGGCACAAAAAACGAGTGGAAAAGAGGGCAGAAGAGCACAAAAAACGAGTGGAGCAGAGGGCAAAAGAGCACAAAAAACGAGTGGAACAGAAGGCAGAAGGGCACCAAAAAACCAGAGAAAAAACGAGTGAAACAGAGGGCAGAAAGGCACAAAAAACTAGTGGAACAGAGGGCAGAAAGGCACAAAAAACGAGGGACAAGCGAGTGGAACAGGGTGCAGAAAGGTACAAAAAATGAGGGGAAATAAAACGAGTGTAATAGAGGACAGAAAGGCACAGAAAACAGTAGATGAGGAGAGAATTTAAACAATTTTAACAGGCACAAGATATAAAGCAGAGACGGACAGAGCAGATCGGGCCTACCAGGCGGGCCTCGAACTTGGCAGCAGCTAGGTGAAAGCACAGGCGCAGACCGGTGGAGCTGCGCGGCTTGGGGAGTGACCTGCCTGGGTGCAGGGTCAAGGGTCGCTCCCAAGTCACTTTAACAGCCCCCAAGTAGTGGATAGAATTTTAAATATGGCTTCTTATTTTAATCCTGTGGGTTTTAACTCTAGAAGTATTCAGGTGCGACCTCTAGATTTGGGTCAGGGGAGTCAGCAGGAGGGATTCCCAGGACTAGTCATATCCAACAGGTTTGCCCCTCTGAGTTAACTAGAGTGCTGTGATTGACTGAGCGTAGCCCCTTTTGAGCCTGACGTTCTTTCAACATAGCTCCCTGCTGGGCTCCTGGGATTGGTCCAACTAGATCAGAAGGGTTGCAATTTTATCTCCTGTAATATTGCTGCCCTGGCAAGCAAGTTTAATGATCAAGAATGAGTACTTTAAAAAAAAAGGTTTGACGTGATCTGCTTTCAGGAGACGTGGGCTACAGAAAATTGATATCGCCGAAAAGGATACAAAACCTTCTTTGTGCCAGCCACCCCTTACACTGCGGGAAGAGCTAAGGAGGGCTTGATAGCTTTGTTTCTTTAGCAGTCCAATGCAGCTCTTTCATGTTGTCACCAGACTGTTATACCCTACAGGCCATATTGTTTTCAAGTGGAGCAAATAAGTTAATGCTTTAAAATGTTTATAATGCAGTAGCCTGCCTGCCTGAAATATGTACCATTTCACGGTTAAGTTCTTGTTTGAGAAGCCGGATTCAGAACAAGCAGCATTACCCTAATGTCCTCATAGCTGGAGATTCTAATGTCCATTGTTGTGGGGACCATAGACTGGATGGTATTAAAGATGTGTGACGTGCACGCCATTCTGGCCAGCACATGGAACATACCTACCTGGGCTGCTTATTTAACTCTATTATGAGCAAGTTTTACTTAACCTTGGCTATGAAAAATTGCCACTGGATAAGAAGAATGTCCCTCCCACATTCACCAGGAGAGAGTGCGAGTCTTTTATCAAATTCATCTTTCACAGATTGATTGATTGATTGATTGATTGATTGATTGATTGATTGATTGATTGATTGACAGACTTTACCATTCAGGAGAGTGTGTAAAGTGACCACAACTCTGTATGTTTTGTGACTGGCTGGCCCTGGTTTGTTCAACCGATCTAGTCGGAGTTAAGGGGTCCCTGATAGTTGTGGTAGCGGGGAGGAGACTAAAGTGGGCTCAGATCATTCCTGATAAGTATTATGTGTCCCTGTCTACTCAGTACCACAAGGAGTTTGCCACTTGCTTAGACGGGGGGCCAAACCCCCAGTTATTCTAGAGGCTTTTCTTAGTATGTCAGGAGTCATAGCTAATCTATTACAGGCCCCGGGTAAGAGTTTATCTCATTAAGGCCCAAGATGGTTTGACTATGAGTGTTCTTGTGCCTCTAGGAGACTGAAGGAAGCTCTAAGTATCTCCCCATGGACACCATGGCGGTCAAGGGATACCGTAGACATTACAAAGCCACCCTGGCAAAGCGCCAATCGGCTCTGAAAGAGGAGGCCTGGTTAGACTTGATAGAGTCCAGTACCCTGAAGAATAGCTCCAAGTTTTGGAGCATTATTAATGGCCCGTTCATGGCAGAAGACAGTGCCAGATGAGCAGATGTAAATCCCTGGGCGTTTTGAGGGAAAATTACTACCCAGAGAAATGATTCTACCCACTTCATGTTTTTGGCACCAGGTCGTTTGGATTCTCCTTTAATTTACTACCCTGCTGTGACAGGGGACCATTCCACATGCTATGTCTCATGGGAACAGCTCCCTCCTTCAATATAATCGTGTGGTCAAAATTTGAGCACTCTCCAAATCTATTGCTAAAGTCATCTTCAAGTTTAGTGCACCTCAGCCGTGCCGTCTGTATATGGGAGAGATAAAGGAGTGTTATCTACATACATTTCGATTTATATGAATGCGACTGTAGGGGATAGGACCACTGGAAGGGCTTAAGGGAACACAAGAAGCCGTTATACAGAGCACATGATTTATTAATGTTCTCTTAATGGGAATAGTCAGGATTGCAAAAGTTTAAAAAAACAAAGGTTCCAACTAATAAAGCAACACAAAGGTGAAGAGAATTGCTTCTCTCTTGGATTCCTGGTTTCTGGGCCGTCTGGGTCGGGATAGGTGGGGCTTCTCGGGATTCTCTTGCTCTCTTGGGTGCTCTCGAGAGACAGGGGAGAAAAAAGAAACAACAGGTTGGGCAGTAAGTAATCCTGTCGTTTTAGCTCTGGTCAGTGCTACTGTCACCAAGTTGTAAGGGTGGGAAGGGTTGTGCAGGTTTCTATGACACGAACCACCATCACTCGAGTGCCTACCTCCCCGTGCCTTCCCACCACCCCACCAGAAAGCTCCCCTAAGGGGTACTCACCTTATGCCACGGCCCATCTCCAGGGCCGTGGCGTCAGGACCCGGGGCGTCTTCTCCCTCTCTCAGCCCGCCTGGGTATGGACACTGTGTACAGTGCATTCTGCTGCCTCCGTCCTCTCCACTCCTCTCTGCCTACATCCTCCTCTGCTACTCTTCTCTCCCCGTCCTCCACTCCTCCGCTCTCGCCATCCTCCGCTCCTCCGCTCTCGCCGCCCTCAGCTCCTCTATTCACGCTGTTCTCTGCCAAGCCGCTTCTCTCCATCCGTCTTCCTCCTCTCTTGCTTCTCCCCTCCTCGTCTTTTGAGTCTCTCGCTTCCGCTTTGTCCGGAAGCTCCTCCCTGTTCGCTCAGGCCAACACTAGACCGCTGCCAGCTTCAGGTCCAGATTCAGGTGGCTCAATCTTTCTCCACTTCCGGTCCTCTCCGGTGCTGTCATCCTCACAGCAACCAAGCTAAAGCTGCTGGCATCTAAAATGTATTATCAAATTATCACCATTGAAAGCAATGAGCATTGTTGCTTAGTTGTGATAAATTATTGTAATAACTCGTTGCTTGAGCATATTTGCCTTGCCCTTAGACAATTGTGTAATGCTCTTTCATACACACATAATGACACAGCTAAAGACATGTGCTGGGGACTTTAATATTAGTGTATCATGTCCACATTACGCGGGAAAAACCTGTGGTATAACATTAGATGGTGCTATAGGCTATACCCATTTGCCCCATTTGCTTTATGGAGATAATTTGAATGATATTATGTTCAAGCTTGATTTAGGCTTCGCCGATGAATTTTGCATGCCACCAGTACCATTTGACTGCACCTTGAATGGGAGAGGTACAAACACGATGATAGGTTATATGATAACAGCAAATATGCATTCATCTAGAGTCAATGATTTTCTAACACACAACAATCCTCTAAGTCATCATCTTCGACAGTACATAAGTTTTAAACTGTCTAGCAAAGTAATAAAAAGAAAGGATAAGTGCTCATATGCGGTTAATTACACTTCTCTTAACAGAACTAATGGTTACTCTTTATGGTGGTCCAAAGTAGATCCTGTTAATTTTACCAAGCAGCTTGTGGGTAAACACAACAATGCTTTTTTAGTTTGTTTAGATGAGAATCTGGGTCCTGTTAACATGTTAGAATCCTTCCAATTGATTACTCATGGGATCAAGTACGGTTTATCGGTCAAGAATAGAAAAGGGAACAAGAAAAATCATGTTTGGTTTGACACTAGATGTTCGAGGGCATATAGGAACCTGAACCATGCGCTACACAAACCTTTGAAAGCTAGGCAAGAAATCAAAGCATGTAGATTGGAGTATAAACAAGAACTTAGAGAACGGAAGAAGGGCATGAGAGTAGAAGTATGGAGGATGCTGCACGAAGCAACCTTAGTTAGAGATAATAATGCGTTCTGGCAGGCAGTAAATGCCCCCTTCCAGAGCCCACAGGATACTTCAACCATTGAGATTGCGATTAGCGAAGAGGAATGAGTGAACCACTACTCTAATATGTATATAAACTTCCAGTAGAGAAGATAGGAACTGATAGTGCTCCAACAATTATGAGCACCATTGCCCCCCCCCCTCCCCCCAGATCGGCAATAAACATTCTGTTCACCCTAGAAGAGGTTAACTTAGCCCTTGAAGCAAGTAAAAGGGAGAAAGCTTCTAGCCCCGATGGTATATTAGTAGACCTCTTCAAGGCTAATATTGCCCTGTGGAGAACCCAAAACTGACACTAGTTATAACAGCTTGTTGTACCATAGGTTTCATTGATACCTGGTCTGAATCCCTCTTGGTTCCGATATAAAAGAAAGGTGACTGCCAGAATCCCACCTGCTACCGGCCAATCTCACTACTTGATTCTTTTTAAGTTATGTAAAGCACTCTGATACCCGATGCGGGTCAAGTTTACGCTATATTAAACTCTGTAAAATAAGAAAAATGTTAACATTATTTTGGGCTAGGTGGCTGGACTCTTCAAACCAAATAGATTTCAGGACTGGGCAGAAGCCAATGATATTTTATCTGAATTCCAATTTGGCTTTTGACCAAGTCTTGGCACAGTCGAGCAGGGACTTAATTGGGAAATACATCTGGGCCAAACAAGGTAGAATGTTTTTGGCATTCGTAGGTTTAACCTCTGCCTTTGATTGTGTAGAGCATGATAAATTATGGAGTATAATGGCAAATTTAGATGAAGAGCCACCGCTTTTAGAATTCATGAGGCAATTGTACTCTGGCATAAAAGTGAAGGTAGTGACCCGATTAGGGCCACCCGTGTCACTCGCAACCACCTCTCGGCCTTCCAAACAAATTAAGAGTTGGTCAGTCAGTAGAGAATACAAACCAAGTATATTTATTCAGGTACACTCGAGCGGAGTCTAGTCTGAACAGCCTCCTGGGATTGCTGCATAGGGACTCCATTTAAGGCACAGTTTTCAATAAGGAAGGCGCTCAGGCACTTGGCTTCCTCAGCTCTACTTCTTCTCTATCCCAAATACGCTGACCAGAGCATGTACATAACAGGTACAACAAGGTGAGAGACAATGTATGCAGAGGCAACATGTAAAGATAATACCAGCAACTGCAACCAAAAAGATAAGGATCTTACAACCCCATGTTGTTAACATATTCCAGAACCAGCCTGATAATGTCCAAGAACCTGTCTCTTGGTGTATGTCTGATGAAAGTCTATGCAATTTTTGTATTGCTGTATGCAGACTGGGAGCGTGGTCAGGTATGTAAACACAACAGCTGCTGCCAATGAGGTGACAGGCCCCTCCCAGATCAAAAAGGATGATGTCTAACACCATCCTGTTCTGTAAGATAACTAGCCTTGTAGCCTGAAGCTCAGCAGTAATGCTTGTCAGTAACTCATGTTAGCCGACGAAGCTGAAGACTATTAGCCATGGGGCCCCAGAAAGGTAAAAGGCCCCTTGCAGCATCCTCAAACTGTTGCCAGGTAGTATCTGTCTGATCTATATCCTCAGTGTCAACAACCCTTCGTACTCGGGGCAAGTATATACTACTACGTTGCAGCAGAAGGCCTTTATGGTAATTGGACGGGGCAACATACAAAGGGGGAAGAAGGAAAGAGAGGTAACATCTGCCAGACCGGTGGAGGTGGTGGGCAGGATAGCTGCAGCTACAGGCATTCGAATGCAGCTTGAACCCTTGCATTGTCTACTTGCATTTGTCCGGAAGCCAAAGAATAGGAAACTCCCATATAAGCTCCTGCAGTTAATGCTAGTGCTTGCTAGGCGAAGGGTAGCTATAACCTGGATGTGTCCATCTGGCTTAAAGATGTCCGAGAGTGGTCCCTAGCTGAACAAACACACATGCAACTCACCCGAAGGGATGAGAAACTGCAAGAAGACCTAATGGTTTGGCAGGTATTGTGTTCCTCAGGGTTGGCGGAGAAGAAGTCCTCCTCTCATGATACGTCTGATGGCGAGGAGATTGGGTTGGGTGAGGAAAGCGGACCTCCCCTTGCCGCGGAGTGAGGGTGACAGACCCCGGTTATATGCGCACTGGGACTCGATGTTATGCCCCATGTTTTCTCCTCACTGAAGAATGCTTCTGAATACTTATGTAACCCTATGGTATTTCCCCCACCCGATGCGACCATATGTGCTACGTGCCAATGATGACACCAGTGATATGTCTATGTACGCTGTATTGATGCCAATTTATTTTTTTTGTACTGTGCCATGAACTTATTACTAGGGGTAAACGCTAACAAAATTAATTAAAATGGCTTGTACTATACCCAAGGTACAATGCCTTATGCTAGCAGCAAATATTAGCGATTTCAAATATTGCCAATAACAAGTAGCAGCCAAAACAAAGTGCATTGTGCATTCAGTACAAAAAGTAAAATTCTAACAGTAAAAATTACAAATAATCTCCTGAAGTTAGTGATACTAAACGGTAACAATAAAAATTAAAGTGCAATGAACTTATTGCTAGTAATAAACTCCAGGAGAATTAAAGTGACCTGTGCTATGCTTAAAATACAATCCACAGTTATAGGGTAATTTTCAATATTAAATAAATACAAAACACCTTAAAATAGCCCACAAACTCCCTAAAAACATTTACAAACCTTATATCCTTACCATTTTTTCTAAATCCTTTTCACAACAGGAATTCCTTGGAAACCAAGATGGTTGGGAGCTGACGGAGGTGTAACAGAGATGATT
Organism: Lissotriton vulgaris; assembly: GCF_964263255.1. Lineage (NCBI taxonomy): Eukaryota > Metazoa > Chordata > Amphibia > Caudata > Salamandridae > Lissotriton > Lissotriton vulgaris. Next base: position 1,110,376,888 of record NC_141691.1, read on the forward strand.
ATCACAACTAAATTCACTCAGCAAGCTCGGAAGTGGCGGTTTCCCGAAAGTGAATATATATACCCAGCGTATATTTTGCGAGCTGTAACCGCAGTGATTATATTAAGGAAACGCTGGGTTCACTACATTCAGAGTGACTCTGGGGCGCCAGCTTCCAATTTGAGGGGGTCAGTGCAGACACGAAGAGCAGTCACGAAGCCCAAAGAAGATGCTAGTGCCGGGCAGAAAAAAGAAAGAAAAGAAAAAGGCACCACCGGGAAGAGAGCCCTTAAGATCCGGATGAATGAAGAAAACATGATGAGGCAGCCTACCTTGATCGAAGCATTTTCAGGTATTCAGCTCTCAAATACCGATACAGGCTCCACCACGGACACACGTACACACAGGAGCTGGAGCCGAAGCCTGAGCCTGAGCTGCCGAGTGACGATCAGCTGAGTGACGATCAACTGGTCTCCGTGAGGCCGCAGGCTACAGAGACAGACCCAGAGCGGTGCACGGATGCAATGGTGGTGGAAGATGGGATTGCAATCAATCTGGCAGCTCCGATGGAGGAGGTAGGCGTGCTGCGGGTGCCTGCTGATGGACTGTCTGAGACCCCCGGGAGACCAGCGTTGCCGGAGCTGGAGCGAGCATCAGGGACGGGTCAGAGCGAGTGGCCCAGGCACATCGAGGAACAGGCTCCCCAGGTATGGGGTAACAGCGGTACAGATTCAGGTAGCCTTGTTAAGCAGGTACCTACGGCTAATGAGGATACTAACTCTAACGCTGAGGGGTGAGCTAGGACCGAGAAGGGTACTATTAGTGGTCAAAGATCTGGAGAGGGGCCTGAAAGGCCTGAGACTGTGAGAGGCCCAGGAGTAGATGGCGATATGACAGTCGGTGTGAGTGCCCAAGTTGAGGAACGGCCTAAAATGGTCGGAACAACAACTCAGCAATCTGTTCAACCTAAAATACTCACTGGGTTAACTGTAACCACAATTGTGCCTTCCCTGCAAGTTTCTGTAGCCCGAACCCCTAAGATTGATATCGCATTGTCTGGCTCTCCCAGTGATGACTGCTTTTTCTCGGTAAACGACGCCGAAAGCAGGGACGATGAGTCAGATATAACATCCACCCCAGAAGAAAGTTGCTCAGATGTGTCTGGGGAAGACACCACCGATGGGGGTTCGGAGGAGAATACAGCACATAGGGCGAATGTGTATCGCAAAACGTGGACCACTAACAGTAAATCGCGAAATACCTTAAAAAGAGCTGAGAGCCCCTTGCAGGTTTCAAAAAAGCTGGACTGGGACTACTCTGCCACCTCTCAAATCTATCACGAGGGTGGGGCAAGCAATCATCAACAGTCACACCCGCATTCTCAGTCACATACTCCTGGCCAAGCCACTGCTATGGATATGTTGTATAGCACTCTGAAGCAGATGCAGTTAGAGGCCAGATCAGAAAGTCGGAGGGCGAAGCAGGCAAATAAAAAATTACAGGGGTCATTAAGGAAAGTTAACAAACTGTATGCTGATATGGCCTCTAGAGTCACGGAGGTAGAGGAGAGGACGGGCCAACTGGAAGATGAGGTTAACACATGGCAGAAATTCAGGCAGGAGCAGGAGGAGACGACTACTGACCTGCGATGGAAGCTCGAGGATTTTGAGAATCGCCAGCGGCAAAATAATATTAGACTTCTTGGTATTCCAGAAGGATTGGAAGGACAGGACATCCGGACGTTTGTGATTAATTTATTTAAGGGGCCTTCCCAGAGATTAAGACCTGGAATTGGGAAGTGGAGGTGCGGCGCGCCCATCGCTTTTCATTTGTTCAAAAAAGAGGGCATCCGTCATCTGATAAGCCGAGAGCTATATTGGTTATGTAGGAAACTTCTTGCTGAGGCAAAAAATAATGGACAAAGCTAAACCAGAGGCAAGGCGTACTTTCAACGGGGTAACATTCTTTGCTAGGTCAGACTTTTGCCATGCCACAGTTAAGCGGAGGTGGCGAATGCAGCAGTTAATTAATCCATTTCAAAATGTGGGCTGCAAGGCATTTCTGCTTATTCCTTGTAGGTTGAAAGTAGTGTTAAAAGGGCATGCTCGATTCTTAATGTCAGAAGTCAAGGCTCAAGAGTATCTGGATGAGTTAAAGGGGAACAGAAGCCAAAACAATATGGTAGTTGCTGTTAGACAAGGAGCGTCAAAAGAGAATACAAAATGAAAGAGTTATATATCAGTGATATAATAGGGTAAAATATGACTCTGTCAAAAGGTGACTGTTAAAGTGCTGTCAAAATTCCTGAACATATTTAGGAGTATATTGGGGAATAAAAAAACAAGCAAGCTGAGTGCTGATAAGTCTATTGGTTTTAAACAAGAGAAAATGTATCTATTACAAGGGGGAAGGGGGAGGGGAGGGCGCTCTGGGCTAGGAGCTGTCACACTTGGGTCAGGATTGGCCTAATTGCCGGTAAAGGGGGGGCGGGGGGAGGGACGCAGGGGGGCAGGGTTGGGGGGGCAGGTACAGGGCATGGTAAAAAGGCACAGCAGTTGGCAAAATGCAGGATTTCTATACAAAAGAGATCATATATGGGTTGGGCAGGGAAACAAAGACAGATGAAGGATGCTAGTACAAAGGAGATTCAGGGTACAACAATTTTGGTGTATGGATACTTATATGGACAGCAAGCATACATTATTAAATGGGAACCCGAGTAGGTACTTTGGAACGTGTGTGGATTAAATGATAGGCAGAAGAGGCAGCGGGTGGCAACACTATTGAAGACTATGAGGCCTGACTTTGTGTTTCTACAGGAAACTCATATTGAGGGAACAAACGCAGGGGTATTAGAACAGCTAGGATTCAACCTCATTGCTTATTCAAAGCAAGGGACTAGAAATAGAGGCGTAGATATTTTAGCGAGGCGTACAGACATTATAATAAAAAGGAAATTGGAGGATCAATGGGGGAGATGGGTCTTGGTAGAATGCATGATTGGTGAGGAGTGGGTCACTTTAGTGTCTGTGTATGGCTCAACAGAAGATGATCCGGAGGCTTTGGAGTTTCTTGATCTTTGAATTATCTGCATGGTCCCCTCGGGTCATCCTCGCTGGGGATTTTAATATAAATGGGGCTGGTTATCTCTAGATGAATGGAAGAAATGCATACTCTGGGAGAAAGCAAAGGGTTTACAGAGCATTGACTAGCCTCATACACAATAATGCGCTCAATGATGCTTGGGGGTCTTTAAAACCGGACGATTTAGGATTTACTTATTATTCAGCTCCATATAGGTTGTGTGTAAGGTTGGACTATTTCTTTATATCAAACTCTTTGTTAGCCGGGACCAAGATCCAAAGACTGCCCAGGATCCTTTCTGATCACAACCCGTTGATTCTAACACTGACCATACCAATAAACCAAACGATAGAGAAGGTGTGGACGTTTGAAAGAGGCTTACTGAAAGATGATAATGACATTCAATACATGATGCAGTGGATCAAATCATTTTGTGAGATAAAAAGAGGGAGTGCTAATGTAGGGGTTGTTTGGGATGCTTTTAAAGCCGCTGTCCGGGGGGAAACTCTAAGCTTTAGTCTCTTTAAGCAAAAACAGGAGAGAATAAAAATGGTAAAATTAACAACGGTGGTAGAAGAAGCAGAGGGAGAGCTAGCCAGAGCTGTATCGGCAGGAGATCCGCTGGAAAAAATTCTGATTAAAGTAGCTAAAGCAAGAATGGAAGCAAATGAGAGTATTGCAGAGAAGGCTGCCTAGATATTTCTTATAAATAGAGAAAGATGCTAAGAGTATAGCGAGTCGGTAGGGCATACATTGGTAATTCGGGAAAGACAGAAGGCTGCCATAGGGGAGATTAGGGAGATTAAGGATGCTGCAGGAGATTCCCTAAAAGACACGGAGGGGATAAGGGAGGTCTTTAGGCAGTTTTATACCACACTGTATGATGCGGGACACCCTACAGATCTACATAAAATAAATGAGTATCTACATGACATACCGGGTGAGACACTTTTGGAAGAGGACAGAGAGACTTTAGATATACCTTGTGATATGGAGGAAGTTGAGTTAGCTATGCTAAGTCTTCCATCAGGCAAGGCCGCGGGTCCTGACCAACTTTCCAGCAGAGTTTTTCAAGACATTCTGGAGAATACTTAGGCAGGATCTTTTGATTACGATTCAACAGGCTCAGATTGGGGCATCTATACCAGCATCTTGGGCTGGCGCAGACATAGTAGGTATTTTAAAGAAAGGCAAGCCAGCTGATGAACCAGGGTCATACAGACCAATAACCTTGATGAATGCGGATAAAAAAATCTTCTCTAAAATGTTGGCCCTAAGGTTTGCTAAAAAGATCGAGAGGTTGGTTAGTATCAATCAACATGGGTTTATACCCGGGAGAGGCACTACCCATCATACAAGGAAGGTTATCACTCTGTTTGATGCCACGGAGGTCCCAGGGGACCTGATGGCGGCAATGCTGTTGGATGCTGAGAAGGCGTTTGATCGGGTCTCCTGGGATTACTTGCGGATTATTTTAAAAAGAGCTGGGTTTGGAGTAGGCTTTATTGGAGCAATAAAAGTACTGTATACAACACCGACTGCCCGGGTACGTGTGAATGCAGGATATACTTTTCTACTTCAAATTAGGCATGGGACACGTAAGGGATGTCCGTGTTCGCCATTGTTGTTTGCCCTGTATATGGACCCGTTCATACGCAAAATTGAAGCCAACAATAGTATCCCCCCAATTAAAACACAAAGGGGGGACTGTAAAATACTGGCGTATGCAGATGACGTGGTGATAGTTACATCCGATCCCACAGAGGCTATAAGGGAAGTGGAGGTGGAGGCTTCACAGTTTGGTCAGATATCAGGCTATGCCTTAAACACTTCTAAAACACAAATCATTCAGAACAACAATGCGGGCTGTAACGATCCACGGGTAGTGTCAGCAGGTACATATTTAGGGGTTATAATTACGGCAGATTTAGACAAATTAGTGGAATTGAATATAGCCCCAATAATTAGTAAAACTAAAAGGGATCTAGACAGATTGCACACTTTACATTTGTCAATAGTGGGGCGGGTAAACATAATTAAAATGATTTTCTTGCCGAAATTTTTGTATATTTTTAGGGCAATTCCATTGTTATTTGAGTCAAAATGGTTTAAGATTTTGGAATATACAATAAATAGATTTATATGGGCGCAAGGCAAGACAAAAAGGGCAATGAGATTCATGGTGTTACCTAGGGAGAGAGGAGGGTGGGATTTACCGGATATGAAATTATATTATTGGGCAGCAGCATTGCAATATATGTCTGGTTTACTTGGAGGTGCAGAAATTGAAGGGCAAGACCCGCTGGGCACCGTTGCCATTTATGCATTGGTCTTAGGCACCGAGGCAGAGAACGTTTTCTTGAAAAAAACAGACTCTTCTTATTATAAAAGAACTAAATTTAAGACCGTGCTGGCGGCTTATAATATTTGGAAGACTTTTGCGAAAAGATTTGGATTAGGGAAATATAATAGGTATACTAGGGTGAAGGATAATGAGACACTCCCACGCGATATTTTTTCAGATATGGTGTTTTCAGAATGGGGTAGACATGGAATAAACAAATTGGGAGATATGATTGGGACACAGGGAATGCTGTCATTCTCTGAAATTTGACTCAAATATGATTTGGATCAAAGACATTTCATTAAGTTTTTACAAGTTAGGAGTTTCACGGTGGCAAAGAAAGGAGATCCGAGTGGGTTTAATACAAACTCAATACTGGAGGTGATTCAGGGAGGAGTAGGGGGTACAATTAAAAGACTATATGCAGTGACCCACCGTCAACAAGATTGGGCCATACTGGGGATGTTAGTGGCAAAACGTAATATTGCCAGACTATGGGGATCTAGCGTACTGCCCACACTGCGAGACTGGTGTAAGGACATGGACGAAGCGATGGTGGCTGAAAAGGCGGTATTTGTCCATCGGGGATGCCCCGAAAAATGGGGGCAAATCTGGGGGGCCTGGAACAAATTTAGGGGTGACATATGTGAGCCACCACGAGTTGACCCGGATGAGTGTCTTTCTGATTAAAGGTTTGATCTAAAGTTTACATAAGCCAACATGGAACTCTTTTGGCTGTGATGAACCCTGTCCCACCGCTTATCGCGCCTCATAATGTGAGATTGGGTTTATGAACATAACATCAATGTTACTAAAGCTGCAGACTTGAACGTTGTTTAGTCACCTTTGAGGGACTGAACATGATTACCGTGGTTTTATTTTTAATGTGGGGTTTGTTGTTTGTTTTAAAAATCTTAGACCTAAGCCATGTGCTGTATTTACATTCTTACCATCATTTTGCTATATATTTTCATCCGCCGCCGGACCCATGGGTTGTCGGCTCAAAGGCCGTGTTCTCAGTATGATGACATATAGGTTGTGTTACCATTGCGGCCGGCCCTGGGGGTTGTAGGCCCTACATTGTGTATTCCTATTCATGTACAATAAAGGTCTTAAAAAAAGACTATGTGCAGAGTTAGCAAAGAATAAAGTAGATGATTTGGAGAAGCAGGAACAGAAATGGATGCATAAGTTGGGTATAGCAAAAGAGACTTTTCATCTGTCTTTAACGTGGGGTGAGGAAATCCTCTGCTCAGCTTCATTCCAGGCGCAACATTTTAAAACCCTATACTCACTATATTATACTCCGGCTAGGATAGCGCAGTGGGGGGAAATATTGGAATTACTTGCCCCAGGTGCAGTTCAGAACAAGCGGATATTGTGCATATGTTTGCGTCCTGTACCCATTTACAAACGATACGGGAAGAAATTGAGGTATTCTTAAAAAGATCTCTAGGAATAGAAGTAGAAATTAACACCACAAATAATCATCTTCGGGGTAGTGGATGCAGGATTACACCTAGAATATAGCTACTTCCTATTTGTGGCTATGGCAATATTGCGGTTAGCAATTGCATCTGCATGGCTGGATAAAATACCTCCAACTTATCAGGAATGGTTAGGCAGGCTCTTGTCAGCATATAACCTAGAAAAAGCGATATACGCAAGGAGAGGGAGAAGGGGGAAAATGTTAGGGTTGAGAATATGGAGCCCGGTAATGAAATGGAGGGAACGAGAAGCTGAGCTTAATCTATGAATGCAGTTGATGACTTAGTGATTATATATGAAATGTCGAGTTTGATTCATATGCTTTTTCCTCTTTTTGTGTGTCCTTGGTCACTCCATTTTCCTTATTGTTACCCTTCCTTTTTTTTCTTTTTTTTTCTCTTTCTTTCGAAATATCATGATGGGTTAAGTAAAATGGTAATAGAATTGTTAAAAAGAGGACATATTTATCTAATAAGTTATGTCTCTGAGATTGTCATGAATGTTAATATGTAATTGAAGTGCCATGCCTTGTACCAAGATAAAGGGGGTAAAATAATCAAGTAATCGAGTATTCACCTTGCGAGATCTCAAGCAAGCACAACTTTGCTAATGAGCCCTCTTCTGCTCGTGATAATGATAGTAAGGACTTTAAAAATGTAGATTGTCGGGCCAATAACTGATTCTTTAAGCCAAATTCAAGTTTTATATTGGCACAACTAATATATCTGGGAATCCTAAAAACAGATTTATAGGTCCTTAATTCTATGACATCGAGCAGTCTCGCATCTTTGCACCGAAAGATTATAGAACCGTAGTCCAAAGATGGGATTAACTTTGCTCTCATCACCCTCATTAGATGATCATAATTAGGGCATGATAGCTTATCCCTCAGTTTTCTAAAGGCAAATGCAAGCGAGGTGCCCCTAGCTTCAAGGTTATTAAAATGCTGCCTAAATATCACACCCTCATCAAATGTAATTCCCAAATATTTATATGATTTGACATTTTTCGATAACCAAACCATAAATCATCCATTCTTTTACTCCTAGTTTGCCTTTTCCCACTGTCATTATTATTATTTTTTTAATGTTAATTGTTAAACCATTTTGTGTAATATAAGTATTGAAAGAATCTATTAATCTTTTTAACCCTATAGCCATTTGGCTCAATAAGATGGTATCGTCTGCATAATGCAAATATTTGATCTCTTTACCAAACACAGAGGGGGAGTGTGCATTAGCATTATTAAAATGGGCTGGGAGATCAGACATAAAAAGATTAAAAAGGCAAGGATCGGGGGGAGGAGCCTAGCTCGCGACCGCGATGGCCGCCTGAATCCTCGGCTCCGCTGACCCTGTAGCGGTCCTCCCGGTTTCCGCACTATCCTGCTTCCAAACTGCGTACTGCGTTACAGCAGCGGAACCGGGAGGCGAGCCTGGTCACGCCGGTGTGTTTTTTTCTCCGATCCCGGCAGCAGAAGCTCTGGGACGCCTTCCCCCTCCGGACGCCGATTAGAGCAGCCTGGGTCTTTGTTTGCGGAGGCGGCCGGCCCTGGTAGCGAAGACGGCGGCCATTGTGGGACGGACGGAGCTGGTTTCAGTCTCTCGTCGGTGGCGCTTGCTTCTTCCACGGCCCCGCTGCGTTTGATCCTGGACACCGCCGCTACCGGCGCAACAAAGTATCTGTTCTCCAGCCCCGGGACGGCTCCTCCGCTACATTGTTTCTCCTGGCGCCGCAGTGAGCGCCATCTTTCTGCCTGCTCTCGGATTCTACAGCTGTGAGCCCAGGCTGCCGGTGCGACGTGGGCATCGGCCAGCACCATTTCACGACTGTGCCGGAATGGAGGAGGCAGCCCCAGCACCCCCAGACTGTTTCCAGCCTCGTAGGCTCGCTGAGGGTGAGGATGTACGACCAGTGGGACTGCCTCTCGTCTGCCATACTCGAGTTCGGGAGGGGGTTGCGTCCCTGCCCTTCGAGGGGCCTTTGCAACTTGGAGATATTCTGAGCGCCCTGGACGACCTCAGGTCCGCCATGCGTACTGTTACCTGGGAATTGGGGGCTCAGATGGATGCCACCCTGCTTGCTGCCCCCCAGTCTGTCCACATGCGGGACACTGCGCCACATCCTACAGCTGCAATTCATGGCTCCCTCGCCAACGTCGCCACTGAATCCCTGCGGTCACGGGACCCGGTCATTGCTGGGGTGCTGGCGGAAACACCCCCCAAGGAACGCAAACTCTCTGAGGTGGCGAACTGGCCTGGGAGACGCTGCGAGACACCACGCTTGAGGACTTTCTTGGGGACTCATGGCGGACCTCCGTTTTCTATCCTGGAATGGCCACTACCGGGTGAACCAGCTGCCCTCTGTGAACCATTGTGGGGCTATGGATCCTCTGCTACGATTGCGGACCACATGACTGCGTCTTGGATGGACTTTGGTGATCGTCCCCTCATTCAGCTGTGGTCCCTTTATCTGTTCCCATCTTCCAAGAGGACTACCGTGCAGCTGGATTGTACAGTACCACCACATCGCAGGGGACAGGGTTGAGGCAGCCCCCTCCTGTATCAGGACTGTCTCCCTTTTTTTGGACTGCTGGGTTGCTGACGGACTGCCGGGGATATTGAGTATTGGTATTGTACTGGTCTTGGGGTCGGGGTAAGGGCGGCCAGAGAACTGTTTTACTTGCGTTGGATACATTTCATTGGCCCTCCTCCGGTCTTATGTGAGTTGCACTCTTTCTTCTTTCTCCTTTTTCCTCTTTTCTTTTTCTCCTTCTCAATTTTCTCTTCTCATACTATATTTCGGGTTCTGGGGTGACAAGCACTCTGCTAGGGGGGGGGGGGGGGGGGGGTAGGCCGTAGCCTCTGCATGTGTGTAGGGTGGGGGGGTAAGTTTTAGTTCATGTTTTTTTCTATGGTGCCTTCTTGTTATTACTTAACTTCTTCTTTCTAGGCCTGTGTTAGGCGTACTGGGGGATGGATGGTAGCGTGGTGTTAGCTGTGATGTTGCGTCTTCTTTAGGCATGAGTATAATTTGTGACCATCCTCTGGCTGGAACTTGCAGGTTGCGAATCGCACTGACTGGTAAAGATATCTATAGGCGAGTCCCACCTACATGGACCTAATTTCTCTTTCTTATTTGTATAAGTACGGAACAGTAGACCTGACCTTAATTGTTGCGCTGAAAACTTTTAAAACTAACCTTCACTGATTCTGGGACACGGTAATATGGTAACTACAGTGTAACCTTATTAATGCTTGCTTGCAAGGAGAGATATTACTGTGCCGCCGTAAAGTTGCATAGGTGCTTAACTGTTTTCGTGGCCGGCCGGTTGGTTGTAGGCCCGTATTTGTTCTGATTTGATGCACAAAAAAGGTTTTCAAAAATTTAAAAAAAAAAAAAAAAAAAGGCAAGGATCCAAAACACAACCTTGTTTCAAGCCGACATTAGTTGCTAGGCGACGTGTTGTATGTCTACCGACACCAATTTTGATCTGTACCCAGGTGTCTGAGAATAATAATTTAATAATTTCTAAAAGTGTTTCAGATATACCCCAATTAATTGACTTCCACCAAAGAACATTTCGGGGCACAGAATCAAAAGCGGCTTTTAGGTCAATAAAACAAATATACAATTTTTGTTTCCTACTTTTGCCTATTTCGCCTAATAGTGTTAATAAAATCAAATTAGTATAAGTTGATTCTCCTTTTCTAAAACTAGTTTGTAAATTAGGAATCAACTCCTCTCTTGTGGCCCATGATTCCAATTCATCCAGCAGAGAGCTGGCAAAAATTTTCGCATCTACATCTGTAAATGTTATTAAGCGATAGTTTGCCGGATTGTCCTGGGGGCCACTTTTATATATTGGTTGAATGATAGAAGACAGTGCCAGATGAGCAGATGTAAATCCCTGGGCGTTTTGAGGGAAAATTACTACCCAGAGAAATGATTCTACCCACTTCATGTTTTTGGCACCAGGTCGTTTGGATTCTCCTTTAATTTACTACCCTGCTGTGACAGGGGACCATTCCACATGCTATGTCTCATGGGAACAGCTCCCTCCTTCAATATAATCGTGTGGTCAAAATTTGAGCACTCTCCAAATCTATTGCTAAAGTCATCTTCAAGTTTAGTGCACCTCAGCCGTGCCGTCTGTATATGGGAGAGATAAAGGAGTGTTATCTACATACATTTCGATTTATATGAATGCGACTGTAGGGGATAGGACCACTGGAAGGGCTTAAGGGAACACAAGAAGCCGTTATACAGAGCACATGATTTATTAATGTTCTCTTAATGGGAATAGTCAGGATTGCAAAAGTTTAAAAAAACAAAGGTTCCAACTAATAAAGCAACACAAAGGTGAAGAGAATTGCTTCTCTCTTGGATTCCTGGTTTCTGGGCCGTCTGGGTCGGGATAGGTGGGGCTTCTCGGGATTCTCTTGCTCTCTTGGGTGCTCTCGAGAGACAGGGGAGGAAAAAGAAACAACAGGTTGGGCAGTAAGTAATCCTGTCGTTTTAGCTCTGGTCAGTGCTACTGTCACCAAGTTGTAAGGGTGGGAAGGGTTGTGCAGGTTTCTATGACACGAACCACCATCACTCGAGTGCCTACCTCCCCGTGCCTTCCCACCACCCCACCAGAAAGCTCCCCTAAGGGGTACTCACCTTATGCCACGGCCCATCTCCAGGGCCGTGGCGTCAGGACCCGGGGCGTCTTCTCCCTCTCTCAGCCCGCCGGGTATGGACACTGTGTACAGTGCATTCTGCTGCCTCCGTCCTCTCCACTCCTCTCTGCCTACATCCTCCTCTGCTACTCTTCTCTCCCCGTCCTCCACTCCTCCGCTCTCGCCATCCTCCGCTCCTCCGCTCTCGCCGCCCTCAGCTCCTCTATTCACGCTGTTCTCTGCCAAGCCGCTTCTCTCCATCCGTCTTCCTCCTCTCTTGCTTCTCCCCTCCTCGTCTTTTGAGTCTCTCGCTTCCGCTTTGTCCGGAAGCTCCTCCCTGTTCGCTCAGGCCAACACTAGACCGCTGCCAGCTTCAGGTCCAGATTCAGGTGGCTCAATCTTTCTCCACTTCCGGTCCTCTCCGGTGCTGTCATCCTCACAGCAACCAAGCTAAAGCTGCTGGCATCTAAAATGTATTATCAAATTATCACCATTGAAAGCAATGAGCATTGTTGCTTAGTTGTGATAAATTATTGTAATAACTCGTTGCTTGAGCATATTTGCCTTGCCCTTAGACAATTGTGTAATGCTCTTTCATACACACATAATGACACAGCTAAAGACATGTGCTGGGGACTTTAATATTAGTGTATCATGTCCACATTACGCGGGAAAAACCTGTGGTATAACATTAGATGGTGCTATAGGCTATACCCATTTGCCCCATTTGCTTTATGGAGATAATTTGAATGATATTATGTTCAAGCTTGATTTAGGCTTCGCCGATGAATTTTGCATGCCACCAGTACCATTTGACTGCACCTTGAATGGGAGAGGTACAAACACGATGATAGGTTATATGATAACAGCAATTATGCATTCATCTAGAGTCAATGATTTTCTAACACACAACAATCCTCTAAGTCATCATCTTCGACAGTACATAAGTTTTAAACTGTCTAGCAAAGTAATAAAAAGAAAGGATAAGTGCTCATATGCGGTTAATTACACTTCTCTTAACAGAACTAATGGTTACTCTTTATGGTGGTCCAAAGTAGATCCTGTTAATTTTACCAAGCAGCTTGTGGGTAAACACAACAATGCTTTTTTAGTTTGTTTAGATGAGAATCTGGGTCCTGTTAACATGTTAGAATCCTTCCAATTGATTACTCATGGGATCAAGTACGGTTTATCGGTCAAGAATAGAAAAGGGAACAAGAAAAATCATGTTTGGTTTGACACTAGATGTTCGAGGGCATATAGGAACCTGAACCATGCGCTACACAAACCTTTGAAAGCTAGGCAAGAAATCAAAGCATGTAGATTGGAGTATAAACAAGAACTTAGAGAACGGAAGAAGGGCATGAGAGTAGAAGTATGGAGGATGCTGCACGAAGCAACCTTAGTTAGAGATAATGATGCGTTCTGGCAGGCAGTAAATGCCCCCTTCCAGAGCCCACAGGATACTTCAACCATTGAGATTGCGATTAGCGAAGAGGAATGAGTGAACCACTACTCTAATATGTATATAAACTTCCAGTAGAGAAGATAGGAACTGATAGTGCTCCAACAATTATGAGCACCATTGCCCCCCCCCCCCCCCCCCCCAGATCGGCAATAAACATTCTGTTCACCCTAGAAGAGGTTAACTTAGCCCTTGAAGCAAGTAAAAGGGAGAAAGCTTCTAGCCCCGATGGTATATTAGTAGACCTCTTCAAGGCTAATATTGCCCTGTGGAGCACCCAAAACTGACACTAGTTATAACAGCTTGTTGTACCATAGGTTTCATTGATACCTGGTCTGAATCCCTCTTGGTTCCGATATAAAAGAAAGGTGACTGCCAGAATCCCACCTGCTACCGGCCAATCTCACTACTTGATTCTTTTTAAGTTATGTAAAGCACTCTGATACCCGATGCGGGTCAAGTTTACGCTATATTAAACTCTGTAAAATAAGAAAAATGTTAACATTATTTTGGGCTAGGTGGCTGGACTCTTCAAACCAAATAGATTTCAGGACTGGGCAGAAGCCAATGATATTTTATCTGAATTCCAATTTGGCTTTTGACCAAGTCTTGGCACAGTCGAGCAGGGACTTAATTGGGAAATACATCTGGGCCAAACAAGGTAGAATGTTTTTGGCATTCGTAGGTTTAACCTCTGCCTTTGATTGTGTAGAGCATGATAAATTATGGAGTATAATGGCAAATTTAGATGAAGAGCCACCGCTTTTAGAATTCATGAGGCAATTGTACTCTGGCATAAAAGTGAAGGTAGTGACCCGATTAGGGCCACCCGTGTCACTCGCAACCACCTCTCGGCCTTCCAAACAAATTAAGAGTTGGTCAGTCAGTAGAGAATACAAACCAAGTATATTTATTCAGGTACACTCGAGCGGAGTCTAGTCTGAACAGCCTCCTGGGATTGCTGCATAGGGACTCCATTTAAGGCACAGTTTTCAATAAGGAAGGCGCTCAGGCACTTGGCTTCCTCAGCTCTACTTCTTCTCTATCCCAAATACGCTGACCAGAGCATGTACATAACAGGTACAACAAGGTGAGAGACAATGTATGCAGAGGCAACATGTAAAGATAATACCAGCAACTGCAACCAAAAAGATAAGGATCTTACAACCCCATGTTGTTAACATATTCCAGAACCAGCCTGATAATGTCCAAGAACCTGTCTCTTGGTGTATGTCTGATGAAAGTCTATGCAATTTTTGTATTGCTGTATGCAGACTGGGAGCGTGGTCAGGTATGTAAACACAACAGCTGCTGCCAATGAGGTGGCAGGCCCCTCCCAGATCAAAAAGGATGATGTCTAACACCATCCTGTTCTGTAAGATAACTAGCCTTGTAGCCTGAAGCTCAGCAGTAATGCTTGTCAGTAACTCATGTTAGCCGACGAAGCTGAAGACTATTAGCCATGGGGCCCCAGAAAGGTAAAAGGCCCCTTGCAGCTTCCTCAAACTGTTGCCAGGTAGTATCTGTCTGATCTATATCCTCAGTGTCAACAACCCTTCGTACTCGGGGCAAGTATATACTACTACGTTGCAGCAGAAGGCCTTTATGGTAATTGGACGGGGCAACATACAAAGGGGGAAGAAGGAAAGAGAGGTAACATCTGCCAGACCGGTGGAGGTGGTGGGCAGGATAGCTGCAGCTACAGGCATTCGAATGCAGCTTGAACCCTTGCATTGTCTACTTGCATTTGTCCGGAAGCCAAAGAATAGGAAACTCCCATATAAGCTCCTGCAGTTAATGCTAGTGCTTGCTAGGCGAAGGGTAGCTATAACCTGGATGTGTCCATCTGGCTTAAAGATGTCCGAGAGTGGTCCCTAGCTGAACAAACACACATGCAACTCACCCGAAGGGATGAGAAACTGCAAGAAGACCTAATGGTTTGGCAGGTATTGTGTTCCTCAGGGTTGGCGGAGAAGAAGTCCTCCTCTCATGATACGTCTGATGGCGAGGAGATTGGGTTGGGTGAGGAAAGCGGACCTCCCCTTGCCGCGGAGTGAGGGTGACAGACCCCGGTTATATGCGCACTGGGACTCGATGTTATGCCCCATGTTTTCTCCTCACTGAAGAATGCTTCTGAATACTTATGTAACCCTATGGTATTTCCCCCACCCGATGCGACCATATGTGCTACGTGCCAATGATGACACCAGTGATATGTCTATGTACGCTGTATTGATGCCAATTTATTTTTTTTGTACTGTGCCATGAACTTATTACTAGGGGTAAACGCTAATAAAATTAATTAAAATGGCTTGTACTATACCCAAGGTACAATGCCTTATGCTAGCAGCAAATATTAGCGATTTCAAATATTGCCAATAACAAGTAGCAGCCAAAACAAAGTGCATTGTGCATTCAGTACAAAAAGTAAAATTCTAACAGTAAAAATTACAAATAATCTCCTGAAGTTAGTGATACTAAACAGTAACAATAAAAATTAAAGTGCAATGAACTTATTGCTAGTAATAAACTCCAGGAGAATTAAAGTGACCTGTGCTATGCTTAAAATACAATCCACAGTTATAGGGTAATTTTCAATATTAAATAAATACAAAACACCTTAAAATAGCCCACAAACTCCCTAAAAACATTTACAAACCTTATATCCTTACCATTTTTTCTAAATCCTTTTCACAACAGGAATTCCTTGGAAACCAAGATGGTTGGGAGCTGACGGAGGTGTAACAGAGATGATTATCACAACTAAATTCACTCAGCAAGCTCGGAAGTGGCGGTTTCCCGAAAGTGAATATATATACCCAGCGTATATTTTGCGAGCTGTAACCGCAGTGATTATATTAAGGAAACGCTGGGTTCACTACATTCAGAGTGACTCTGGGGCGCCAGCTTCCAATTTGAGGGGGTCAGTGCAGACACGAAGAGCAGTCACGAAGCCCAAAGAAGATGCTAGTGCCGGGCAGAAAAAAGAAAGAAAAGAAAAAGGCACCACCGGGAAGAGAGCCCTTAAGATCCGGATGAATGAAGAAAACATGATGAGGCAGCCTACCTTGATCGAAGCATTTTCAGGTATTCAGCTCTCAAATACCGATACAGGCTCCACCACGTACACACGTACACACAGGAGCTGGAGCCGGAGCCTGAGCCTGAGCTGCCGAGTGACGATCAGCTGAGTGACGATCAACTGGTCTCCGTGAGGCCGCAGGCTACAGAGACAGACCCAGAGCGGTGCACGGATGCAATGGTGGTGGAAGATGGGATTGCAATCAATCTGGCAACTCCGATGGAGGAGGTAGGCGTGCTGCGGGTGCCTGCTGATGGACTGTCTGAGACCCCCGGGAGACCAGCGTTGCCGGAGCTGGAGCGAGCATCAGGGACGGGTCAGAGCGAGTGGCCCAGGCACATCGAGGAACAGGCTCCCCAGGTATGGGGTAACAGCGGTACAGATTCAGGTAGCCTTGTTAAGCAGGTATCTACGGCTAATGAGGATACTAACTCTAACGCTGAGGGGTGAGCTAGGACCAAGAAGGGTACTATTAGTGGTCAAAGATCTGGAGAGGGGCCTGAAAGGCCTGAGACTGTGAGAGGCCCAGGAGTAGATGGCGATATGACAGTCGGTGTGAGTGCCCAAGTTGAGGAACGGCCTAAAATGGTCGGAACAACAACTCAGCAATCTGTTCAACCTAAAATACTCACTGGGTTAACTGTAACCACAATTGTGCCTTCCCTGCAAGTTTCTGTAGCCCGAACCCCTAAGATTGATATCGCATTGTCTGGCTCTCCCAGTGATGACTGCTTTTTCTCGGTAAACGACGCCGAAAGCAGGGACGATGAGTCAGATATAACATCCACCCCAGAAGAAAGTTGCTCAGATGTGTCTGGGGAAGACACCACCGATGGGGGTTCGGAGGAGAATACAGCACATAGGGCGAATGTGTATCGCAAAACGTGGACCACTAACAGTAAATCGCGAAATACCTTAAAAAGAGCTGAGAGCCCCTTGCAGGTTTCAAAAAAGCTGGACTGGGACTACTCTGCCACCTCTCAAATCTATCACGAGGGTGGGGCAAGCAATCATCAACAGTCACACCCGCATTCTCAGTCACATACTCCTGGCCAAGCCACTGCTATGGATATGTTGTATAGCATTCTGAAGCAGATGCAGTTAGAGGCCAGATCAGAAAGTCGGAGGGCGAAGCAGGCAAATAAAAAATTACAGGGGTCATTAAGGAAAGTTAACAAACTGTATGCTGATATGGCCTCTAGAGTCACGGAGGTAGAGGAGAGGACGGGCCAACTGGAAGATGAGGTTAACACATGGCAGAAATTCAGGCAGGAGCAGGAGGAGACGACTACTGACCTGCGATGGAAGCTCGAGGATTTTGAGAATCGCCAGCGGCAAAATAATATTAGACTTCTTGGTATTCCAGAAGGATTGGAAGGACAGGACATCCGGACGTTTGTGATTAATTTATTTAAGGGGGCCTTCCCAGAGATTAAGACCTGGAATTGGGAAGGGGAGGTGCAGCGCGCCCATCGCTTTTAATTTGTTCAAAAAAGAGGGCATCCGTCATCTGATAAGCCGAGAGCTATATTGGTTATGTAGGAAACTTCTTGCTGAGGCAAGAAATAATGGACAAAGCTAAACCAGAGGCAAGGCGTACTTTCAACGGGGTAACATTCTTTGCTAGGTCAGACTTTTGCCATGCCACAGTTAAGCGAAGGTGGCGAATGCAGCAGTTAAATAATCCATTTCAAAATGTGGGCTGCAAGGCATTTCTGCTTATTCCTTGTAGGTTGAAAGTAGTGTTAAAAGGGCATGCTCGATTCTTAATGTCAGAAGTCAAGGCTCAAGAGTATCTGGATGAGTTAAAGGGGAACAGAAGCCAAAACAATATGGTAGTTGCTGTTAGACAAGGAGCGTCAAAAGAGAATACAAAATGAAAGAGTTATATATCAGTGATATAATAAGGTAAAATATGACTCTGTCAAAAGGTGACTGTTAAAGTGCTGTCAAAATTCCTGAACATATTTAGGAGTATATTGGGGAATAAGCAAACAAGAAAGCTGAGTGCTGATAAGTCTATTGGTTTTAAACAAGAGAAAATGTATCTATTACAAGGGGGAAGGGGGAGGGGAGGGCGCTCTGGGCTAGGAGCTGTCACACTTGGGTCAGGATTGGCCTAATTGCCTGTAAAGGGGGGGCGGGGGGAGGGACGCAGGGGGGCAGGGTTGGGGGGGGCAGGTACAGGGCATGGTAAAAAGGCACAGCAGTTGGCAAAATGCAGGATTTCTATACAAAAGAGATCATATATGGGTTGGGCAGGGAAACAAAGACAGATGAAGGATGCTAGTACAAAGGAGATTCAGGGTACAACAATTTTGGTGTATGGATACTTATATGGACAGCAAGCATACATTATTAAATGGGAACCCGAGTAGGTACTTTGGAACGTGTGTGGATTAAATGATAGGCAGAAGAGGCAGCGGGTGGCAACACTATTGAAGACTATGAGGCCTGACTTTGTGTTTCTACAGGAAACTCATATTGAGGGAACAAACGCAGGGGTATTAGAACATCTAGGATTCAACCTCATTGCTTATTCAAAGCAAGGGACTAGAAATAGAGGCGTAGATATTTTAGCGAGGCGTACAGACATTATAATAAAAAGGAAATTGGAGGATCAATGGGGGAGATGGGTCTTGGTAGAATGCATGATTGGTGAGGAGTGGGTCACTTTAGTGTCTGTGTATGGCTCAACAGAAGATGATCCGGAGGCTTTGGAGTTTCTTGATCTTTGAATTATCTGCATGGTCCCCTCGGGTCATCCTCGCTGGGGATTTTAATATAAATGGGGCTGGTTATCTCTAGATGAATGGAAGAAATGCATACTCTGGGAGAAAGCAAAGGGTTTACAGAGCATTGACTAGCCTCATACACAATAATGCGCTCAATGATGCTTGGGGGTCTTTAAAACCGTACGATTTAGGATTTACTTATTATTCAGCTCCATATAGGTTGTGTGTAAGGTTGGACTATTTCTTTATATCAAACTCTTTGTTAGCCGGGACCAAGATCCAAAGACTGCCCAGGATCCTTTCTGATCACAACCCGTTGATTCTAACACTGACCATACCAATAAACCAAACGATAGAGAAGGTGTGGACGTTTGAAAGAGGCTTACTGAAAGATGATAATGACATTCAATACATGATGCAGTGGATCAAATCATTTTGTGAGATAAAAAGAGGGAGTGCTAATGTAGGGGTTGTTTGGGATGCTTTTAAAGCCGCTGTCCGGGGGGAAACTCTAAGCTTTAGTCTCTTTAAGCAAAAACAGGAGAGAATAAAAATGGTAAAATTAACAACGGTGGTAGAAGAAGCAGAGGGAGAGCTAGCCAGAGCTGTATCGGCAGGAGATCCGCTGGAAAAAATTCTGATTAAAGTAGCTAAAGCAAGAATGGAAGCAAATGAGAGTATTGCAGAGAAGGCTGCCTAGATATTTCTTATAAATAGAGAAAGATGCTAAGAGTATAGCGAGTCGGTAGGGCATACATTGGTAATTCGGGAAAGACAGAAGGCTGCCATAGGGGAGATTAGGGAGATTAAGGATGCTGCAGGAGATTCCCTAAAAGACACGGAGGGGATAAGGGAGGTCTTTAGGCAGTTTTATACCACACTGTATGATGCGGGACACCCTACAGATCTACATAAAATAAATGAGTATCTACATGACATACCGGGTGAGACACTTTTGGAAGAGGACAGAGAGACTTTAGATATACCTTGTGATATGGAGGAAGTTGAGTTAGCTATGCTAAGTCTTCCATCAGGCAAGGCCGCGGGTCCTGACCAACTTTCCAGCAGAGTTTTTCAAGACATTCTGGAGAATACTTAGGCAGGATCTTTTGATTACGATTCAACAGGCTCAGATTGGGGCATCTATACCAGCATCTTGGGCTGGCGCAGACATAGTAGTTATTTTAAAGAAAGGCAAGCCAGCTGATGAACCAGGGTCATACAGACCAATAACCTTGATGAATGCGGATAAAAACATCTTCTCTAAAATGTTGGCCCTAAGGTTTGCTAAAAAGATCGAGAGGTTGGTTAGTATCAATCAACATGGGTTTATACCCGGGAGAGGCACTACCCATCATACAAGGAAGGTTATCACTCTGTTTGATGCCACGGAGGTCCCAGGGGACCTGATGGCGGCAATGCTGTTGGATGCTGAGAAGGCGTTTGATCGGGTCTCCTGGGATTACTTGCGGATTATTTTAAAAAGAGCTGGGTTTGGAGTAGGCTTTATTGGAGCAATAAAAGTACTGTATACAACACCGACTGCCCGGGTACGTGTGAATGCAGGATATACTTTTCTACTTCAAATTAGGCATGGGACACGTAAGGGATGTCCGTGTTCGCCATTGTTATTTGCCCTGTATATGGACCCGTTCATACGCAAAATTGAAGCCAACAATAGTATCCCCCCAATTAAAACACAAAGGGGGGACTGTAAAATACTGGCGTATGCAGATGACGTGGTGATAGTTACATCCGATCCCACAGAGGCTATAAGGGAAGTGGAGGTGGAGGCTTCACAGTTTGGTCAGATATCAGGCTATGCCTTAAACACTTCTAAAACACAAATCATTCAGAACAACAATGCGGGCTGTAACGATCCACGGGTAGTGTCAGCAGGTACATATTTAGGGGTTATAATTACGGCAGATTTAGACAAATTAGTGGAATTGAATATAGCCCCAATAATTAGTAAAACTAAAAGGGATCTAGACAGATTGCACACTTTACATTTGTCAATAGTGGGGCGGGTAAACATAATTAAAATGATTTTCTTGCCGAAATTTTTGTATATTTTTAGGGCAATTCCGTTGTTATTTGAGTCAAAATGGTTTAAGATTTTGGAATATACAATAAATAGATTTATATGGGCGCAAGGCAAGACAAAAAGGGCAATGAGATTCATGGTGTTACCTAGGGAGAGAGGAGGGTGGGATTTACCGGATATGAAATTATATTATTGGGCAGCAGCATTGCAATATATGTCTGGTTTACTTGGAGGTGCAGAAATTGAAGGGCAAGACCCGCTGGGCACCGTTGCCATTTATGCATTGGTCTTAGGCACCGAGGCAGAGAACGTTTTCTTGAAAAAAACAGACTCTTCTTATTATAAAAGAACTAAATTTAAGACCGTGCTGGCGGCTTATAATATTTGGAAGACTTTTGCGAAAAGATTTGGATTAGGGAAATATAATAGGTATACTAGGGTGAAGGATAATGAGACACTCCCACGCGATATTTTTTCAGATATGGTGTTTTCAGAATGGGGTAGACATGGAATAAACAAATTGGGAGATATGATTGGGACACAGGGAATGCTGTCATTCTCTGAAATTTGACTCAAATATGATTTGGATCAAAGACATTTCATTAAGTTTTTACAAGTTAGGAGTTTCACGGTGGCAAAGAAAGGAGATCCGAGTGGGTTTAATACAAACTCAATACTGGAGGTGATTCAGGGAGGAGTAGGGGGTACAATTAAAAGACTATATGCAGTGACCCACCGTCAACAAGATTGGGCCATACTGGGGATGTTAGTGGCAAAACGTAATATTGCCAGACTATGGGGATCTAGCGTACTGCCCACACTGCGAGACTGGTGTAAGGACATGGACGAAGCGATGGTGGCTGAAAAGGCGGTATTTGTCCATCGGGGATGCCCCGAAAAATGGGGGCAAATCTGGGGGGCCTGGAACAAATTTAGGGGTGACATATGTGAGCCACCACGAGTTTACCCGGATGAGTGTCTTTCTGATTAAAGGTTTGATCTAAAGTTTACATAAGCCAACATGGAACTCTTTTGGCTGTGATGAACCCTGTCCCACTGCTTATCGCGCCTCATAATGTGAGATTGGGTTTATGAACATAACATCAATGTTACTAAAGCTGCAGACTTGAACGTTGTTTAGTCACCTTTGAGGGACTGAACATGATTACCGTGGTTTTATTTTTAATGTGGGGTTTGTTGTTTGTTTTAAAAATCTTAGACCTAAGCCATGTGCTGTATTTACATTCTTACCATCATTTTGCTATATATTTTCATCCGCCGCCGGACCCATGGGTTGTCGGCTCAAAGGCCGTGTTCTCAGTATGATGACATATAGGTTGTGTTACCATTGCGGCCGGCCCTGGGGGTTGTAGGCCCTACATTGTGTATTCCTATTCATGTACAATAAAGGTCTTAAAAAAAAGACTATGTGCAGAGTTAGCAAAGAATAAAGTAGATGATTTGGAGAAGCAGGAACAGAAATGGATGCATAAGTTGGGTATAGCAAAAGAGACTTTTCATCTGTCTTTAACGTGGGGTGAGGAAATCCTCTGCTCAGCTTCATTCCAGGCGCAACATTTTAAAACCCTATACTCACTATATTATACTCCGGCTAGGATAGCGCAGTGGGGGGAAATATTGGAATTACTTGCCCCAGGTGCAGTTCAGAACAAGCGGATATTGTGCATATGTTTGCGTCCTGTACCCATTTACAAACGATACGGGAAGAAATTGAGGTATTCTTAAAAAGATCTCTAGGAATAGAAGTAGAAATTAACACCACAAATAATCATCTTCGGGGTAGTGGATGCAGGATTACACCTAGAATATAGCTACTTCCTATTTGTGGCTATGGCAATATTGCGGTTAGCAATTGCATCTGCATGGCTGGATAAAATACCTCCAACTTATCAGGAATGGTTAGGCAGGCTCTTGTCAGCATATAACCTAGAAAAAGCGATATACGCAAGGAGAGGGAGAAGGGGGAAAATGTTAGGGTTGAGAATATGGAGCCCGGTAATGAAATGGAGGGAACGAGAAGCTGAGCTTAATCTATGAATGCAGTTGATGACTTAGTGATTATATATGAAATGTCGAGTTTGATTCATATGCTTTTTCCTCTTTTTGTGTGTCCTTGGTCACTCCATTTTCCTTATTGTTACCCTTCCTTTTTTTTCTTTTTTTTTCTCTTTCTTTCGAAATATCATGATGGGTTAAGTAAAATGGTAATAGAATTGTTAAAAAGAGGACATATTTATCTAATAAGTTATGTCTCTGAGATTGTCATGAATGTTAATATGTAATTGAAGTGCCATGCCTTGTACCAAGATAAAGGGGGTAAAATAATCAAGTAATCGAGTATTCACCTTGCGAGATCTCAAGCAAGCACAACTTTGCTAATGAGCCCTCTTCTGCTCGAGATAATGATAGTAAGGACTTTAAAAATGTAGATTGTCGGGCCAATAACTGATTCTTTAAGCCAAATTCAAGTTTTATATTGGCACAACTAATATATCTGGGAATCCTAAAAACAGATTTATAGGTCCTTAATTCTATGACATCGAGCAGTCTCGCATCTTTGCACCGAAAGATTATAGAACCGTAGTCCAAAGATGGGATTAACTTTGCTCTCATCACCCTCATTAGATGATCATAATTAGGGCATGATAGCTTATCCCTCAGTTTTCTAAAGGCAAATGCAAGCGAGGTGCCCCTAGCTTCAAGGTTATTAAAATGCTGCCTAAATATCACACCCTCATCAAATGTAATTCCCAAATATTTATATGATTTGACATTTTTTGATAACCAAACCATAAATCATCCATTCTTTTACTCCTAGTTTGCCTTTTCCCACTGTCATTATTATTATTTTTTTAATGTTAATTGTTAAACCATTTTGTGTAATATAAGTATTGAAAGAATCTATTAATCTTTTTAACCCTATAGCCATTTGGCTCAATAAGATGGTATCGTCTGCATAATGCAAATATTTGATCTCTTTACCAAACACAGAGGGGGAGTGCGCATTAGCATTATTAAAATGGGCTGGGAGATCAGACATAAAAAGATTAAAAAGGCAAGGATCCAAAACACAACCTTGTTTCAAGCCGACATTAGTTGCTAGGCGACGTGTTGTATGTCTACCGACACCAATTTTGATCTGTACCCAGGTGTCTGAGAATAATAATTTAATAATTTCTAAAAGTGTTTCAGATATACCCCAATTAATTGACTTCCACCAAAGAACATTTCGGGGCACAGAATCAAAAGCGGCTTTTAGGTCAATAAAACAAATATACAATTTTTGTTTCCTACTTTTGCCTATTTCGCCTAATAGTGTTAATAAAATCAAATTAGTATAAGTTGATTCTCCTTTTCTAAAACTAGTTTGTAAATTAGGAATCAACTCCTCTCTTGTGGCCCATGATTCCAATTCATCCAGCAGAGAGCTGGCAAAAATTTTCGCATCTACATCTGTAAATGTTATTAAGCGATAGTTTGCCGGATTGTCCTGGGGGCCACTTTTATATATTGGTTGAATGATACTTCCCTACCATGATAGCGGAATAAGGCCTGATTTAAGTACATCATTAAACAGGAGCGTTAATAGCTCTGGCCAGTTCCTTCATTTTGCTTTAAATATGGCATTCAGAATTCCATTAGGGCCTGGCGCTCCATTAGATCTAATCTTATTTATCACTTTTTTTACTTTATAGACCGACCATGGCTCAATATCAACACAGCTTTGTAGGTCATAGGCACTAACATGTGTCCCTCCATTTATTGTCTCGTGTAGGTAGTGATGTCTATTATTTTTACCATTGTCACACTGTGGGCTTCGAGGAGCAATTTTCAGATTAAAAAAGTTTACCCAACTTAATTCATCAGCATCTGACAATATTACTTCTGTTATTACCATTTTCAAAGTTGTTAATAATGCTCCAAAATAGCCGCAAATCTTTAGATTTGCAAGCATAATGTAACTTAGACTATGTTGCTTCATAATATGCTTGCTTGGCTTTCCAAATTTCATTCTTATATCCCCTTTTCAATTCTCTAATTTTGAGGGATATAAAAAAAAATGATGACTCTTTTTCTTTCCTATACAATGATCGTATTGTGTTAATAAGACTTCTTTTAAGGTATAGTAAGCAGTGAGAATACCACCCTGGATTCTTAGGGTTTAGGGTTATACCCCTAGAGGGTTTCTGATTCGAGAAATTAACCAAAAGCACGGCACATAAGCGTGGCCAGAGAGCAACCATGGGTTTCCCTTCAGCATTTGTAACCTGCACATCTTGAATTAAACGAGAAAGTACTTCTAAAATATCATTCTCCGTTTTACCATTCCATAATAACCTTTTAAGGTTAAAAGGGATAGGAGCAGTTTTAATTATTCTGGTTTCAGGCAGATGTTCAAGTGGAAAATCAAAAAAGATAACTTGAGGATTGTGATCACTCTCAATCCTTGGGACTATCTGATAACTTTGAACTAAATTAAATAATTTCTAAAACATTATTGTATAATCTATTATGGAAGAACTACCTATTTTATTAAATGTGGGTATATTATCACCACCATGCATAATCTTTAAATTATATTTTATGAACTCACAATTTGTCCATTGAGCTAAGCATTTTAAATCAATTATCCGCTTTTTATATGAAACAAGATGCATATTAAAATCGCCTGAAATAATGATCATTGAATCTAAATGATCAAAATATAACACTTTCACCATTTCCCATAGGTGAGTAATTTGCGTGGATCTAACCTTTTTTTAGAACTCAAATAAACATTTAAAAGAATAATCGATTGACTAGCAATTAATTTAATACACTGTATCCATTTAACCTGGAGGTCAATTTTGAAGTGTTCAGCTTTAAGACTCAGGAAAACATATATAGAGAGGCCACCACTTGGGCGACCCGTAGAGGCCTCACGAGTTGCCACATTCAAATATTAAAAATAACCGATGAGGGGTTTGCTACACCTATTCCAATTTTCTTGTAAAATTAACATATCAAAAGTTTTTAAAAAGTGTATGACATTTGGGTCCTCAATAAGTGATTTTAGACCATTTGTGTTCCAGGAACAAAGTTTAAAAGGGTTTAATGCTTTTTCAAGAGATGGTCGGCATCAATCGTTCTACCCAGAATTTGCATTTGTTAATATTGCCGGAAGTCAACTCCAATCATCAACTGGATCGGAGACTTTCTTTAACTCCTCACATGATCGTAAACCAGGCTGATAGCTCCTGATCTTAATGGCGCATGCCAAATTTAACTCTGAAGATGGACCTGAAGCACCTTTCAACACTCTCACCTGTGATGCCCTGACTATTTTTTTGTCCTCCTTCTTTGGAACCGGGCTACACAGTGACTTAATTGGGATTACCAACGTTGGAAATCGTGGGCCTTGAAGTCTTCAAACTTTGATACCCCATTTCTCAAATACAATACAGTTAGCCATTATTTTATCAACAATTTCAATATTTAACCAGGTTGTAATCGTTATCTCCCTGTAGGCGTGGTCACAATCTTTCTGTAACTCTACACTTTCCAAATTGTCAGATACTACATCTTTCAGATCTGAAATTGCATGTAACAATTTAAAAATGTTTCTGCGGTTCAAAATATCACCAAAAGGGACAAACTAAGGTACTTTCTCACCCTCAGCATCCCCAATGCGGTCCCTCACCCACTCGTCATAGGGTAAGGGTAAGAGTATCCTGCAGCAATGGCTGGAATGGATCTAATTCTTACGGACTGGGACTTTCACAACGGTTCGAGTAGCTAGGAGGACTTGCTCGTGCCCCTTCCAGCGGGACCCTGAGCTCTTCTTCCGCTGGAAATTTCATAGCAACACTCAGACCACAGGCTGGATGTTATGACCAGGCCACTCTGGTATAGGTGGGAGTGGCTCACAAATCTGTTGGTGAATAGAACACAAATTTTCAGTTAACTGACACAGGTAATCTGTCAATAAAGGGTACTCAATCTCAGAAAACCCTCGCAGGTGCAGGACGCCCCAGACATTTGCTGGGCATCGAAACACAACCTCGTGGGGTGAGAATCCTGTCCTAGAATGTGCTGTAGTTCTCGTTGGCAAAAGAGCTAATGATAAAGCATCTAGCCACTGTAACCCTGTGGTTTCCTGAATCTTTGTCAACTTCAGTTTGAGAGTACCATTGTACTTCTCAACCAAACTTGCTGACTGGGGGTGATTCACAGCATGAAATTTATGTTTTATGTGTAAACCATCACAAACCTACTGGATAACCTTGGCATTGAAATGACTTCTGTGATCACTCCAGATCAAACGGGGCAATCCGAAGCGAGGAAAGAACTCTTTCAGGAGTACCTTTGCAGTCTCATTGGCTGTATTTTCTTTAGTGGTCGTAGGCCTCAACCCATTTACTGAACGCACAAACAACCACTGACACATACTTCAAATTATTGACTCTGTCCATCTCTATGAAGTCCATTCGAAGGACCTCAAAAGGGACAGAGGGAGGTGCAAAATTGCCGGGTAGTGTAGGGGTACCCTTGCCAGGATTGTGCATCCTGTACACTATGCAGTAATTCACTAAATATGCAGCTGTCTTCGAAATGTTGGAAAACAACACTAGGTGTGGGCTTCCCAGAGTAAGGCCAAGCCACTCGATAACTAAATAACTGAACAAGTGCCAATACTGTTATTTCTAGTTTACAAACCTTGAATTCTACATAAAAAGAATCAAACTTAATGTGGGTTCTAGACTTAGGAATCAGTCCGAATGAATCACTTTATTTTTCATATATGTTTTGCAATTTTATGTTGGTTAAGATTCACCAAATTTCACAATTCATATAGAAGGAGCAATACAAAAACACAATTTCATAAAAAAACTATTTCATAAAAAAACAAACTTCATCATTTACTTTCATACATTGTTGATCAACATAAACATTCCAATCTCACACTCTCACACATACCTAACACACATTTCCTTATTTACAATTAAATATAACAAAGCACAAATTATTAAGACCAAAGATAGTTATTTGATTAGTTTGAAAATTCTTGTCACATAGGTGATTATTTTTTGAAGAATCTTATGGTGTAGAAGAGCGGTCTACGCGTTTCGAACCCCTAATTAGTTGGGGGTTCTCATCAGGACCTCATAGCTTGAGACTGGAGTTAGCCCTACTTCGTGCAATACCCGACGTGGACAAATGACTTCAGGGTCCTCCTGTAATGTGTAGGAAATTTTGTAGTTGTTTGTATTCCTATGAAGATTCAAGGTGCCAAAAGTTGATTCTGGAACCTTCGTGTGGGAAGCGCTCTCTGTAACGCAGTTTATCTTCTTCACCGGCGTGTTGATTAACTGGACAATTAATCAACACGCCGGTGAAGACGATAAACTGTGCTGGCACCTCGAATCTTCATAGGAAAACGAACAACTACAAAATTTCCTACACATTAAGGAGCACCCGGAAGTCATTTGTCCATGTCGGGTATTGCACGAAGTAGGGCTAACTCCAGTCTCAAGCTATGAGGTCCTGATGAGAACCCCCACTAATTGGGGGTTCGAAACACGTAGACCGCTCTTCTACACCATAAGATTCTTCAAAAAATAATCACATATGTGACAAGAATTTTCAAACTAATCAAATAACTATCTTTGGTGTTAATAATTTGTGCTTTGGTATATTTAATTGAAAATAAGGAAATGTGTCAGGTATGTGTGAGAGTGTGAGATTGGAATGTTTATGTTGATAAACGATGTATGAAAGTAAATAATGAAAAGTGTTTTTTTATGAAATAGTTTTTTTTATGAAATTGTGTTTTTGTATTGCTCCTTCTATATGAATTGTGAAATTTGGTGAATCTTAACCAACATAAAATTGGACAAAAAAAAGAAAAATAGATTCATTCAGACTGATTCCTAAGTCTAGAACCGACATTAAGTTTGATTCTTTTTGTGTAGAATTCAAGGTTTGTAAACTAGAAATAACAGTATTGGCACTTGTTCAGTTGTTTAGTCTTCGAAATGTTGTCATTCCTCCATAAGGGGTCTAACAACTTGCAAATACGCTTAGCACTGATATGGCTGGGCTATGAGCCATCATGACTACAGGAAGAACGTATGCTTCTGGCAACATTCATATCTGCTTCCCTGACTTGTCAATCCAACATCCCTCATCGTTCAAGTTTGCTGCACTTTCTTGCCACAATGCTAATTCCTCCACTGTGGCCTCACTCTGTATTTCCTTCACATTCTCAAGTGTATCCTCAAACATGGTGACCTCGGGCACCCACCTAGTGGCACTTGCTACAAAAATGATTTTTTATCTTAGTTCGGGTTGTTTCCTTAGCTGTCTGATCTGCAAAGGTGTTCCCCTTACCCACATCGTTGGTGACTTTCCTATGGGCGCTG
Organism: Lissotriton vulgaris; assembly: GCF_964263255.1. Taxonomy (NCBI): domain Eukaryota; kingdom Metazoa; phylum Chordata; class Amphibia; order Caudata; family Salamandridae; genus Lissotriton; species Lissotriton vulgaris. The sequence continues at coordinate 1,110,406,199 of NC_141691.1, forward strand.
CAGTTCACTATTGCCAATTTCTTAGGGAGTCTCAAAGTGGACAGAAGAATATATACCAGGGGGCTGTGTTGAATTTTCGTCCCATAGGAAGTAAGGAACCCTCTCTCTGCCCAGAGCCGCCCAAAATTATGGGCGACCCCAAAGGCGGACTGACGTCAGTGTAAATATTAACAACTAGTCCCCCACTCAATTCACAGGCTCGAATAAGGGCAATGAGCTCTGCAGCTTGGCCCGACTGATAGGGAACTTGTGATGTCTCAAGTATGCAGTGTAGTAATGGTGTACTGAGCAGTGATAGTGCCATCTGATAATTTAAAGCAAGAGCCATCGACATATAGTCCCCTTTGAGAGTCAGATAAGGGAACATTAGTCAGGTCTACCCGTCCTTTCATCTCTTCTTCTGACAAGAAAATACAATGATGTATGTCAATTTCCTCATTCTCAGTAGGAAGGGGTAGTAACGTGGCTGGATTCAGAGTGGCACAGTGTTTATTTGTAATGTGCTTTGCAAAGAGCGTTAGCTCGTAGCCTGTCAGATGTGCACTGGTGAGGTGCTGTGTGCTTGTCTTATTCAAAAGGGTATCCACAGCATGGGGTACCATAACTGTGAGGTCAGTATCCAGCACGAGTCCAGCCGATTGTCTTATTGAGACAGCCACAGCGGCGACCGCTCTTAGACAGTTTGGGAGGGCTTGTGTGACAGAGTCAGGCACCGCAGAGAAATAAGCAAATGGTTGTTGCTTATCGCCAAATGTTTGTGTTAAAACAGAAAGCGCACAACCACCCATCTGATGGACGTACAATACAAAGCATTTAGTGTAGTTAGGGTACCAAGCAATGGAGCCAAGCAAAGCACAGTTTTTAATTGCTCAAAAGACTGCTGATACTCTGGCGCCCAAGGCAGGGGTTCATGCACATCTTTTAGTGTTAACACAAGCAGGGGCTTAATAGGCAGCGAATAGCCAGGTATCCACTGCCTGCAATAGGAAGTGATACCTATGAAAGCGTGCACATCTTTATGAGTTTGTGGAACAGGCAAGTCAAGTCAAAAACTTTATTCGGAAACATGTAAATCATGTCCATAAAAGTACATACATACAATACATGTTAAAAGGAAAAATACACTTGACAATCGCAATCCGCTAAAAATACAGTAAGATACATATAACATGTCAGATAATGCACTTTTTTAAAAAAGTTTCCAATAAATAAATTACTTTAAAATTATTAGCTTAAAAATTCATGCTTTTCCTAGAGCTGATGGCCCTGAGTATATAACTAGCCGTATAAAAACAGATGTCAGGGTGATGCAAAAGAAAAAGTAACTTCATTGCCGCTTTGATGGTTCTTGCTCCAAATTTAATAAATAAAGGTTTTAAAAAGAATTTACGATATTCACTGTACAGGTTACATACAAGTAGAAAGTGCTCTGTGCTTTGTTCTGAAAAGTTGTCGCACCGACATGGACCTATAGGGCGCATCTTAATCTCAGGAAATGTAACCAATAGGTGGACCGTACCCATCCTCATCCTGGTGAGGACAAACCGATGTTGCCCTTTGGTCACCTGGGGGAGGTAGGGGTGTAGGCCCACAAATTCGTTCAGTTGATTGTAACGTATACAGGTGGAAAGTTTGAGATCATCCGTAGCTCGTCTTTCTGCACAATGATTTAAAAAGATTGATTTCAGACTCTCTTTAGAGAGATCCGAGGCAGAACAGTGATCTAATGTAACGTTTAACCCAAACACACTAGAAAAGGATTCAATTGTGTATTTAATCCATGGGATTTTGAGAAAATAGTCTAGACGTAAACAATCCTCAATGATAGCCCTGTTAAATGAGGTTTCGTCTTTCATCCAGACCGAACGCCATAACATCAAAGGTCTCAACAATAATAGATCATTTAGATGTTGTAGTCCTAATTCTTTGTGAACCAGACTATTAGCAGTGGATGTCGGGAGACACAATAATTTTTTCAAAAATGTATTCTCTTCTACCTGTAAAGGTTCTACCCTGGATACCCCCCAAACCCCTGCTCCGTAGAGAGCAGCCGAGAGACACCTGGCTTCAAAGATCTTAAGCATTACCTTAGGCCTTCTACTACCTAATTTACTTGCAAAAGCAAATATTCCATTGGCACTCCTGGTCATTTTGTCGCGCACCACTTTGTGCTCGACATCCCAGCGACCGTTTTTGGAAAAGGTAACCCCCAGGTAGCAGAAATTTTCCACACACTGCACCACTTGGCCATCAATGTGATACCTATAGGGCTTTTTAGTTTTGACATTACTAGCTCCACACTCCATCACATATGTCTTGCTCTTGTTAATGACCAGCTTTCTTTTTTCTATAAAGGCCACAAATTTGTCCATCAAGAGCTGTAGACCCCGGGGGGTCCTAGAGAGCAACACAGCGTCGTCCGCATAGAGTAACACGGGGATGGTACTTGTGTTTACTCTAGGGGCGTCCGCTGGTGCCCTCTTAAGGATCAAGTCTACTTCATTGATAAATAGAGTGAAAAGCAGGGGTGCCAGAACGCACCCTTGTCTAATACCTCTCCTGACCCAGAATTTATCTGTACATTCGCCCGAAGGCCCATACCGGACACTCGAGCTAAGTCTCTCGTACAGGCGGGCCAGAAAATATATAATTTCCCTAGGTGCTCCCATTTCTAGCAAGGTAGTCCATAGTATGGCGTGATCCACCAGGTCAAAAGCGCTGCTCAAGTCAGCGAAACAAAGGTAGAGTGACCCATTTTTTGCTCGGGTATATTTCCCTATCAGGAGTTCCAGGTTTAAACATTGTTCAATGCAACCTCTTCCTTTCCTAAACCCGTATTGGCAGTCTGTCATTATCTGATTAGACTCTGCCCACTCTTCTAATCGGACGAGGAGTACACGGCTCATAATCTTGACGGACGAATCCAGCAATGAGATTGGCCGGTAGTTTTTGACGTTTCCTCGGTCCCCTTTCTTGTGAATCGGAACTATTATTGATTCAGACCAAGTGCACGGGATAGTACAGTGAACAGCAGCATTAAAAACTTTGACTAGTACTGGCCCCCAAGTCTCAGGTGCAAATTTGTATACATCAACTGGGACACCGTCGGGTCCCTGGGCCTTTCCGCCCTTACTGGCCCTGATACTACTTAGGACCTCCTGTAAGGTGATATCTAGGCTAAGTACTGGCCAAGAGCAACTTATCGGCAACACTACCGTTTTAGGATTAAAAATGCCAGAAAAATGCTGTACCCATGATTCCTTACCTACGTTTGAGGTCAACACGGGGAGTTTGTCATCTTTTAAAAAGGGGCTGTTAACTGCTGCCCAGAAAAGAGTACAGTTATTCGAAACAGCCGCTTGATCAAAACGCTCCCAAGCTTCCTCACGTAGTTCAGCTTTCCTTTGCTTAAGAGCTGAATTATAGTCAAATCTAAGCTTAGCTACGACTGTTTTATCTCTAGGTTTAATGGTTAATGCCTTTTTTAGAGTCTTCAGTGCCACAGTACATGCATTATTGAACCATCCCCTTGCTTTATTGTTAGAATTTCCAGAAGCCCTAGTAAACTTATCACTAATAAAAACATTGATTTTTGTAAAGCGAAAAATACAGGCCTCCATATTTGATTTCTCATCAGTAATTGATGTGATGTCATTTAAGCAGCCTGAGATAATGCAATTTGAAGTTACTTCAGCCTTATCCCCGGCCCACCTTATTCTGAATCCGTTCGGCCTATGTACCTCAATGTTTGTGATAGGGCTACTATCTGGAGTTATGCAAGCTTCCCAAAACCTAGTTTCAATAACAAGACAGTTATGATCACTAACCATGTGGTCTACAACCTTGACACCAGAACTAAAAATAGCTAGTTCGGAAGACATGCAAATAAAATCAATTACAGTGTTCGCCCCTCTCCCTACAAAAGTTGGCAAGCTATCACCCTTCTCGTCCTGCTCAATCTCTATGATCTCCATATCGTGGGCCAGTAGGAAAGAGTTCAGGGTTTCTCTGTGTTGGAAATGTGTGGCTGGCTCTCCAACACGGTTCAATGTGCCACACAACTTTTGATTAGAGAGTGGGCAAACAGAAATATTAAAATCTCCAACATATATGAACTCAAAAACTGTATTAGAAGCTTTCATCAATTGTTTGATTGCGACGTCTAATTCTAAAATAACCAGATATCTACTAGCATCAAAAACATTATTATACATATTTATCAACAGAATGTTTTTGTCTGCCTCATCAGCTAACCACAGCAGTTGGGAGTTATTGCCCATGGTGATATGCTCCTTCACCCTAATTCGCATTTTCACAGAAATCAGAGTCAGCAAACCACCTTTGGCCCTCCCTGAGGTAGTTGCTACTGCTGGTAGCTCATATGCTACAAAACCATCAAGGCCCTTAAAATTTAAACACCAGGTCTCTTGTAAACAAAGGATATCAAATGTTCTAATTAGTTCTAACCACCCTAATACTTCAAATTTAGAAACTAGTCCTGCTATATTCCAACTGGCAATGTGGCAAGATGTTGATGCCCCCTTTACGGTATTACAAAAAGTACCCACAGACTTAGGCAATGTACCACCTATAGAATTTCGGGACTGGTTTAAGTCTACTCCTACGAACGCTTCGGCAATCTCGTGACTAACCTCTTGTCAATCGCAGTTATTAAGACCAGACAGGGCATCAAATCTGTTATGTAATAGCAGGCTTGGTACTAGGGGAGAAGCCCAGCGGTTATGCATATTTAAGTTGTTGTCCCATCCTAGTGCTGGCGTTTTTGGCAGGGTTACATTATGCTGTTCCCTGTAGAAGAATTTTAATGTTAGGGGAACCACCGTACCTCTTCTACGCTGAGGCGGAAGAATATGTGTTAAGACATTTGGAAGTACATCGGGGTGTGCAAATGTTACCGCCACACAGTCCCCTTTAAATCTTTTGGGGCGATTCCCTATCCAAGGGACACGTTTAACTGTTTTAATATCATGCGCCAGTTGCTGTAACCCTCCAGGTGCTAACCTCATGTTACCTGAGAGCCAATGGAGGGCCTTACTACTCAGAGAGCTAGATGACTCTGTGATGCCGTCATCCAAAAGGGGTACATTAGCTAACACCAGTACAACGGGTGAGGCTTCCTCAGGCATTTTAACAATGATACGGATGTGCTCAAGGGTCAATTTCCTACCCTCCTTCGACAGTAGGTGACCTAAGTAGGTGACTTCCTGTCGACAATACTTACATTTGGAAAGGGATACTTTATGGTCATGTTGAGCTAAATGTACCACCAGTTTAGCTGTACTGTCTCTGCAACCTTGTTCTGGATCCGAGGCAATGAGCCAGCCATCAACATATTGAAGCAATACATTACAGGGAGGGAGCGACAAGGAATCCAGCTGACTTTCCAATGCCTGACAATAGATACTCTGACTCTCTGTATAGCCTTGAGGAATCAAATACTTCTACCAGCTAGGGTGAACCCGAACAGATATCTGCTATCAGGAGGAATGGGAATACTGAAGAAAGCTTTTTTCAAGTCAATAACAGAAACGAATTTAGCAGAAGAAGAAATCATTGTCAAGAGATATTTATGAAAAGAACCATATAGGAAACACAATGCAGAGTGGACTAAGTACTTATACAAATATGTACACACCCATAGATATATATTATTCAAGGTTCATTTTTTATTAAATATTTGATATTTAAAAGAAGGAGAAACATTTTTTATACATCTATTAATAAGACCAAGAGTCCTGTATCAATCTCTTGTTAGGGCAATTGTCAAATGATACAGTTCTATCTATACAGTATAATCAATAATCTATACATGCATCATCTTTTCAATCCAATATATATGTTCATATTACACATTTACAATAAATATCCAAGGAGGGGGAAGAAAGGGAAACGTTAGGTTCATATAAATATATCTTTCATGGCTAATAATATAGTCTACGCGTGTTTCGGCCTTGTGCCTTCATCGGGTAGCCATGTAAGTATGAAACCTTCTGCTAGAATAGCACTGACATATTGGCTATGAGTACTCGCTCGTGACATCAGCTGAGAGCAGTGTATAGAGGGCAAGATCCTCACACATTTAATGGATATGGATATAGGGGAGGGTTTCTCTCTGAACAGCGGAATTCCTAAAAAGATGGATGCGAAAAACATAAGCGGAGTTGGCACAGCAAGAAGTCTAAAAAATGCAGCACATGCTTACCGGTTGCAGGGAGACCCATTGCGAGCACCTAAGTAAATCTTTATTTGCATAGTTAATTAAAACCGTTGCAATACAAACATATATATTTAATAAAACTGTCACACACATGCATAAAACTTGTTCCTTCAGAATACTTTAAAAATCTTAAAACCGTGTTTAATAAATTTGCTGGTTTTGGGCTTTAGTAGCATAAACATTTTTCGGTTTCTTTTGTCTTCAGAAATAAAAATTAAAAATGTCAAAGCAGGGCCGTCTTAATGTCATTGCCGAGCACCTGCAATATTTCCGGGTTGATTCACGTAAGCGGAGGCCTCCGTCTACCTCCGTCAAGTGCGACGTTACTCCATGGCTATGGATTGCCGCGCAGTCAACATTCACTGTCATTGTCAATCATTGTCAAGAGAGTCATAATGTCAGGGACCACCAGAAACTGGGAGATCCCTATTATGTTAACTTCACGCAAGCCAATCACAAAGTGGTAAACATCTTCTTGATATTCAGAGGGACCAGAAGGTGTTCGCTTGAGAATGGGAAGAATAGGGCTATTACAAACATTAGCAGTCATCTCGTCAACCACTCCTTTCTCAATCAAATCCTGCACAATTTGTATCAAAGCTCGCTCACGTGCCTGCAGTATTTTATACTGGAGCATACAGGGTAAAATAGCACCTTTCTTGACACATATCGAAACAGGCGATATCTGCAACAAACCCACATCTGTGTCGCTTGTTGCCCACAGTGTGGGTGGCACATCCTTAAATTCAGCAGGGAGGGGCGCATCTTTGGATAGACACTGCTTAGCGCAAACCACATCAGTACCCATCATTATATAGATGCCTGCTGGGGAGCAGTAAATTGTAGCATGCAATTTCTTCAACAAGTCCAAACCCATCAAATTCTCTCCACAATTGGACGTCGACAAGAATGGCGAATCCACAGTGAAATGACCAATGGTCAACGCAAGAGGTTTTGAAATGGGGTTCACAACCGATGCACCAGAAAAACCTACCAAAACTTTATTGTGGCCAGACAGAGCTGCCACATGGACCAAGGAACGAGAAATAGAACTGTTTGTTGTACCCATATCCACCAAAAATGCCTTAGTTAAACCATTCACAGCATCACTAACGTACGGACCACATTGATCTATAGGTATCGGGACTGGTTCCTCACTCTGTCCCTGGCTGTACTATCCATAGGACATCCCTGTCACCTCATCCATATCATAATCATCATGATAATACTGTCCACCCAGAGCGTCATCGAAATAGATCTGATCTGAGAGGCCATAGCATTCTGAGCCCTGTCTTAGCCACCAGCTCCCCGACCCCGACCACGAGAACCCCATCCTCCAGGAGCTGCGAGCTTCTGCAACAGCACCGGGCACTTGCAACGCCAGTGTCCCTCCTCCTTACAGTTTGCAAACTCATTCCTCCCTTAAAGACGTGGACCTTGTGAGCCTGCTAGTGCATGGAAGCTCTCGAGCCGAACCAGCATGTCCTCTACCATTTCCTTTAGAAGCCTGCTGCAAAAACTCCTTCGTCTTCAAATCCTTGTGCTTCTTCTCTGTTTTCTCCTTATCCTCATTTTCCCTGTGCTCATAATACTGTTCTATATTCAGAATAACGGAAGGGGAAGAGGTGGACCAGGTTCTCTCAGAAGCCTGTAATCGAGTCTCAATCTCTAGAAGGAAATTTGAAACAAATCTACTGACAAACAATCGGACACCACCTTCAATCGACAAATCCTATCCTCTATAGTCTAGAAACACACCTTCAAACCGAGGGAAAAATCAGACACACTCTCATTTTTCTTTTGCCTGCAAGCCGATAATTTGTCCCAGTCAATTGTTCTCTGAGGGATAAGGAAATTTGTATGCGTAATGATATGGCCTGGCAAAGCAAGCATCTCTGCTCTAGGCTTATCACCCTGCTTCAGTTTCTGATCCCATGCCTTAATTTGGTCCAAGGTAACACCCGATTCCGCAACGTGATCCTGTGTGTGCACTTTTCTCCAAATATCAACAGGAACTAGTAGGCCAAAAAACATGTCAATTTCAGCAAGTATCATTACTGTTGAGGAGGCTGCTTCAGTCAATTCTTCATAATAAGCAGTAGGATTCTTCCTAGCGTCAGGTAACTGAGTCTAAAGAGACAAAACCTGACTCCTTTTCCACAGAGTATAAACTCATTGTTCTTGGAAATGGGCCTCTACCCTTGGCCTAGTAATATGATCATGCTGATCCCTTAGCTCTGGTATCTCAGGATGGTAGATAGGATGAACCTCCAGCATTGGAAACTGAGTTACCGGGGTGGGGCTCTTGTCAATCAGTCTTCCACGATAAGCAACCAACATTGCAACATTACCAAAGACATGAGCAGGCTCCATATCAGTACCATACATATGATCCCTAATATCGTATATGATCTGTGGTGCTGCACCCTTGAAATACTGCTTCCAAAGACCGATCAAAGTAGCTGACATATACTTAAAGGCATGTTGTTGTACAAAATCACACTCCATACATCTTCCACACTGTAAATGGGGTTACGAGTCCACTGCGCAGCCTGATTAGCCACCATCTGATTCTCTGCATCTCCCATGTCAGATCGGACCAACGTGTGCCCCATACCTTCCTTACATTTTTTCCAATCTCATACCATCAGGGCTGCGTACCGGCGTCTCACTACTCAGTAATGTCGGGGAATGGAGGAACGCGGTGGGGGTAACAACAGAGGGAGCGAGCACTAATGTCATTGTCGACTGCATCGTGGGGGTAAGAGCTGGAGAGAAAGACGCCAAAGCAATAGCTGTTGCAGGAGTACTAACAGTAATAGTTGCCACGGACAGAAAGGACAGTAGGTGCTTTGGCCAAGGCAGTCTGATCAACAATAGCAGAAACAGTAGAGACAGAATAAACAAGCAGCTGGGCCTGTGAGGGAAGAGCGGGATATACTCTCTGCGGGGCATACAGAGGTGGGGGTTGAGTATCTAACAATTGTTCCATGAACGTATCATTTTCTTCTTGGGCCACATAAGATTCATCATTCTGTAGCCGGAATCTCCTATCTTCACGTTCAATCGCTATTTCTTCGTGGACATACACAACAGCTTCAGCACACAGCCGACGCACCCCACGACCGCACCTGCACCCCCCACTACCACCCTCCGAGCCTGGACCCAGATCAACACCGAAGAAACCCTACGCACGATGAACTCCATCCACTCCGGATCTCCAACCGACCCCTGCCCTCACCACGTCTTCAACAAGGCCGACGCTGTCATCGCGCCCCACCTGCGGGACATCATCAACATCTCCTTCGACACCGCCACCTTCCTGGAGAGTTGGAAGCACGCCGAACTCAGCGCTCTACTGAAGAAAGCATCCGCAGACTCCACCGAACTCAAAAACTACCGCCCCATCTCGCTCCTCCCATTTCCGGCCAAAGTCATCGAGAAGACCGTCAACAAGCAGCTGGCCGCCTTCCTCGAGACGAACGGATCCCTCGACCTCTCGCAGTCTGGCTTCCGGGCCAACCACAGCACTGAGACCGCCCTCATTGCAGCCACTGACGACATCCGAGCCCTGCTCGACAACGGGGAAACAGCGGCCCTCATCCTCCTGGACCTCTCCACGGCATTCAACACTGTCTGCCACCGCACCCTAGTGCAGCGACTCAGCAACGTTGGAATCCAAGAGAAGGCACTAGAATGGATCATCTCCTTCCTCGCCGGAAGGACACAGAGAGTCCGCCTCCCTCCGTTCAGATCAGAAGCCACCAAAGTCATCTGCGGCGTTCCTCAAGGCTCCTCGCGCAGCCCCACCCTCTTCAATGTCTACATGAGCCCCCTTGCGGCCATCGCACGCCAACACAACCTCAACATCATCTCTTACGCCGACAACACCCAGCTGATCCTCTCCCTCACCAACGACCCCGCCACCACCAGAGCCAACCTACACGAATGGATGAAAGACGTAGCCGAGTGGATGATGAACAGCCGCCTGAAACTGAACTCAGACAAGACGGAAGTCCTCATCCTGGGATCTTCGCCCTCCGCCTGGGACGACTCCTGGTGGCCCCCTGCCCTGGGCAGCGCACCCAAACCAACGGACCACGCACGCAACCTGGGCTTCATCCTGGACTCCTCCCTCTCCATGACCAGACAAGTCAACGCCGTCTCCTTGTCATGCTTCAACATCCTGCGCATGTTACGTAAGATTTTCCGGTGGATCCCAACGAGACCAGGAAGACGGTCACCCAGGCCCTCGTCACCAGCCGACTGGACTACGGCAACTCCCTCTACGCGGGAACCACTGCCAAACTCCAGAAGAAACTCCAGCGGATCCAGAACGCCTCAGCAAGACTCATCCTGGACATCCCCCGACACAGCCACATCTCCGGACACCTGAGAGACCTGCACTGGCTCCCGGTCAACAAGAGAATCACGTTCCGACTCCTCACCCACGCACACAAAGCCCTACACAACCAAGGCCCAAGAAACCTCAACAACCGCCTCAACTTCTACACTCCCACACGCCAGCTTTGATCGACCAGCCACGCCCTCGCCACCGTTCCCCGCATCCGAAGAGCCACCACAGGAGGAAGGTCCTTCTCCTACCTGGCCGCCAAGACGTGGAACTCCCTCCCGACCCACCTCCGCCTGACCCAAGACCACCTCGCAGTCAGGAAGCAGCTCAAGACTTGGCTGTTCGAGCAGTAGCGGACCCCCCTCCCCAAGCGCCTTGAGACCCTCTGGGTGAGTAGCACGCTATATAAATGCTTGATTGATTGATTGATTGATTGATTCCTTCTCTCTATCATGCACAACAGCTTTCTGAGTCAATGTTTGCATTCTCCCCTTCCTGGCCTCTTTCTTTGCTTTCATTTGCCTCTGTTTAACCTCCTTTTGCCAAGTTCTGGGGGAATCAAACATAGACTCCCTACTTCTTCTTGCAGACAACTTCTCCTGTAAAAAGACAATTTTTTGTTCATCAAAAGTGCCTGTCAACGGCCACTGCAACTTGGCATTCTCCTGTATATATTTGTGCCATAGGGTGCTAAAGATATATGGCCATGGCCATGCTTCACATACATATCAAACTTCGGAGTGCCTTCCAGAAGCGCTGGCTGACTTTCTTCCAGTCAAGCATTAGCAGAACAAAAATGATAACAGGAAACAAAAAGCCAGCTGAACCCAGGCATTTTTAAAAGTAAGCAAAATTTGTTATGTTGCCTGGCAAAGTGTTCACAAACACTTTATTCTCCACCGCTGACTCTTCATGCCAAATGGTCAAAGCCAAGGGTTTCGCCATTCAGGACCCCAGTCAGGATGACCACTGGGCGAGGCATCGACCAATCAGACAGAAGGGGTAGCTGCGAGTTCAGAAACTCTCTCGTTTAGGGATCCCTGGTCCACCCGTCCGACCCAGCGATGGCCCGACCTCCCCACCTGTCGGCGGGCGAGGATGGGTCACCTGATGGAGTCCCTGATTGGGTGCCAACTGAAGGAAGTGACCCAATTAGGGCCACCCAGGTCACTCACGACCACCTCTTGGCCTTCCACGCCAATGAAGAGTTGGTCAGACAATAGAGAATACAAACCAAGTATATTTATTCAGGTACACTCGAGCAAAGTCCAGTCTGACCAGCTTCCTGGGATTGCTGCAGAGGGACTAACTTCAGCAAGCATGGTGATACATTATTTACAATTCAGAACCAATGAAGACACGACCTGACTGGAAAATTACAGTTGGAGGCAGTTGAACAAAGACGATACAGAAGGATGAGTTTTGATCATGAGACCGGGCACACTCTATCTTAATGCCAAGGTCGTTCTGCCTGTACCCGCGGCTCTAAATGTGGGAGCAGGCCTATCTAGTGGGAAAGGTATGCGCTAATAGGAACAGTGTATTCATTAGTACAGCAAGGCTCAACCTTGGAGAAACGAAAACTATTGCAGCTGCTTCCACCTCTGCCAATGACATTCACAGGAGAATCTGGAGTAGGGTCCAAGCAGATCCCCTTCTCCTCCTGGTGTGTTTAATCTAGGATGGTATTCTTTTTTTAGACACATATATTTTACCACAAGTCCTCCTCACTTTGAAACATGGATCTCCTCAAAAGTATCCTAAAATAATAATTCTATGCTCTATCTACCTAATTGGGCAGACGTCAATGCACAAAGGTTTCCTAGATTGCCACAACTTCTGGACCACAGTCTTGCTCAAAATAGTAAACCATGCACACAAGTCTATCATGACATGGAATTCTACCCGATCTTGCATCCTGGTGAACCTTTACATTTCCTTATATTACCCACACTTACGACAATGTAGGGATTTAAACTGACATAATCTCCCTCACAACCAACTGGGACTTTGGAAACTTTTTTTGGTCTTTTCATTTCTTTGAAAAATCTTTTTAGATTGTTCAAATACACTTTGGTAAGTCAATTTCACTTTTTAATGAGAGCTCTGCCCCTACCTATTACTTTTCCATTATCTACTTGCTATCAATTTTCATGAGAACTTGTTCTCTGTGGACCTGAACATAACTAATCTCAAAGTCACAATTTGCTGCAATGCCCTTAACACAACAATATCGGCGCCGATTCGATCCTGGAAAAAGCGCTCCGATTAGCCGTATGGAGCATTTTTCCCGTACGAATCGTACCCTGCAACGTCCCCCGTGCGTACAACGAAGTACGATTCGTACCAGGACCAGGACTCCGTACGAATCGAACAAAGACTGTACCACTCGATTCTCCGCACGATTCTCCCTCGGAACCCGTTGTACGCGACATCTGTACGGATCGCGGCTGCTTTTTCCGTCCCGGCAAATACGATTCGTGTCGGGTACGCACCGTACGACCCTTTTCCTACGAGAGCTGAAAACAGCCGTAAAAGCAGAGTTTGCCCCAAAACAGGTAGGGAAAGCCCCCCCCCGGGTACGGCGCGTACCCCCCATGATCGCAGGGGTACGGGGTGTACCACTGCGATCATGTGGGGTACGCACCGTACCCCGCAATCTCGGGGTGTACGCACCGTACCCCATGTTCGCTGGGTGTACGGTGCGTACACCCTGCAATCGCTGGGTACGGCGCGTATCCCCATGATCGCAGGGGTATGCGCCATACCCCTGGGATCATGGGGGGTACGCGCCGTACGGTGTGTATGTGATTGTGCGCTTTTCCGTAAGAATCACCCTTACCTGACGTAGACCGTACGAATCGCGTCCTGATTCCCCAGTCCGGATCATACTTGTCGGGTCGTACGGCGTGTGTACAACCTTGCAATACGTACGGATCGCGACGATTCGGACGAATTCACGGAATGCGGATCGTACTACGCGACTCGGACGGACGGGTACGATTCGTACGGAAAGGGCTCTGGATACAAATCGTACGGACGGTTTTTTACCAGGATCAGAATCGACCCCATAGTGTTCAGTTGATCTAAAAGAACCTTGTCTTCCAGAATAGAATTTAAAGTATTCCGTAACCATGCTCACTTTTTATCTGTATCTTATGAGCAATTTTTCACATTGTAATCAAATACATTTAAATTAGTAACCTTTTCTCAGATAGCCAATAATTTGAATTCCTGAAGGTCCTTGGCACTTAAGACGTTCTTTTGTAAAGAGAACTTTCATTGTGGAGTACACGTATCCCATTTTAATACTGCTACAAAAATGTGTAGCATATGTTCATTCTATTGGTGAATGATTGGGATTTGACACAAAAAATGTGGCTGTCAATATAGTAGGTATTGTGAGTGTGAAGAATAGACACCCTCCAGAGTAACCTCAGCATGTCAATCGGTAACCCAAACTAAAAGTTGTAGTCACCATAGTCTTAATGGCTATTGCAGGAAGCACAGCATTCCCGTAAAATGTCAATCAGTAACATAGTAGACTATAACAAAAGAAGTCACTGTTGTCTCTTTAAGTAGAGCAGGATAAAGGAAGAATGGGCGATGCCAATATTCATCACTGGCTAACTGATTCTCCATGGCAAATTATGATACTGAACACTTTGTTCAGATACATCGTCTAAACACAGCTGCAAGTAGGCTCCTGTTTGACACAGCCATTCTGGCACACAGCAATGCATTAGCCTTTGTCCTGGCTGCACAGTTGTGGCAACACAGGAGCTGGACACACTTTAGGCAGTTCTGACCTTGCCTGGAGGTGACAACGCAGTATAGTTAGTGAGAGTAGCGGCATGCTTAATGCTTACTTGAGTGCTGCCTCTGCCCGGAAACAATGTCACAGTGGGGAGTCAGTGTCAACCCATGCTTGCCCTGGTGGCTGACATGAACAGTATCATCAAATCACAGAGCCCTTAAAGTCCACAATGACAGCAAGTGTGATGGAACACAAAGCATTCCAACAAAGCCTCTCATTTGATAAGATCTCTAACATATCGGAACACCAAATATCGTGTTACACAAATACTGTGTTAAAAATATCAATGTCAAAAATATTGTCTACCTATACTTATAATGGCAAGTACAAAAATAGGAGAACAAAAATAATGTTCACACTAATATCATTAAAGATAATACAAAAATATTGATTTTCATTGTATATCTATACTACTATTATAAAGAGAGAACTGTGTCCTTTGAGCTAGGTAAACTCGAAAAGTACACCACCAATGGCAACACCCAATACAGCGTTGGAAAGGGGAGGTCCAGTAGATGGACATAGGCTATATAAAAAAAAATATATATGTTATTTAAAAAATTTACAATAAAAAAAAGTAGTCCCTTCAAAGTAGTGCCGGGCGTGTGCGCTAACCACATAGGTGCTGACATCATCATCGGAGGACGGGAGCGCGAGGAGGAGCGGCGGACAGGACCGCGGGGAGGAGCGGCGGACAACAGCGCGGGGAGGAGCGGAGAACTTAGCCACACTGGAGCGGCCTGAGGTACATGAACCGCGGGGCGGAGCGGTGAAGTAAGGAGGACTGGACTGCAGCGGCGGCGGACAACAGCGCGGGGAGGAGCGGAGAACTTAGCCACACTGGAGCGGCCTGAGGTACGTGAACCGCGGGGAGGAGCAGTGAAGTAAGGTGGACTGGAGCGGGATGACAGGTAAACTTTAGCGCTGCAGTGGGGCGTGTATACTGGCTTTGTTCGTTTGCAGCGTCGGATGCGTGGCCACAGTGTTAGGGAGCAGGGCGTGTGCGGATGATTGGGGCACTGAAGGTGGCAGTGAACTTGGGCTGAGGAGGTGGTTGGGGGCCTGGGTTTCGGCGACTGGGAGCAAGCCTGATTGCCCCCGGACAACGTGGGAATGGAAGTGAACCTGGGGTTAAGCAGAGTTAAGAATAAGTACCAGTGCCCAAAACTCTGCTTAAAAGTACGGGACCAGTGCAATTATATGTCGGCTGGTGGAATACCAGCAAGCCTGATTGCCCCCGGACAATGTCGGGCGGGCTGCTAGTATAGCATAAAATAGTAAATCAAAATATTTTAACATATATCCTCAAAATATTGTATATATATATATTCTCGTGTAAAACTGACAAACATATATACATATGGGGGTGTATATAGATATGCTGCAGTTCTTCGTGTCGCCAAAGTTGTTTGGACGGTCCTAAATCCGCCTTGGAGCCCGGGAAGAAATTTGGCAGTTGCGAGGTCATCCAAACTTCACGCTGGGCAGCGTGCAATGTCACTGCAGTCCCTGCCACATGTATCCCTGGACTCTGTGGCTGAAGCGTTACAGGGGAGCTGAGGAGGCGCTTTTTTGTGGACTGCAAAGCTGATTTAACAAATCATCACATTTTGAGGGCACACTTTGCTTCCCGCACGCACGCACAAGGATTAAATCATTACTTCATCCCCCCAGCAACACCTCCAGGAACCTACCACTGGGGACTCTGGGAATGTAGTTTCCCCTCACCAACTGGGTGCTACACAGGTGTGCTGCCTTAAGATTCAAGGGGCGGTGCAGACTTGTAACTACAGGTTTAAAAGGGGCGGGACCTACCGGCATAGTGTTGCATCTCTCGAGGAGGCTTTGGGCGCTGACGAAGGCTATCATCTGCCAGAAATGCATCCGCCACTTACCGCAAAATAAAAGCCTCCAACTGTTTCCCCTTGGGTCTCTGCTCTTTTTCTTCGGGAAGGAGTTCTGCTGTACATACCTATGCATCAGCCAGAGACGCACTACAGAGAACCCCTGCCTCACTCTGGGCTTGGACTTCACTGGCTTGAACTGCTGCAGTTCTTCTTGTCGCCAAAGTTGTTTGGACGTTCCTAAGTCCGCCTTGGAGCCCGGGAAGAAATTTGGTAGTTGCAAGGTCATCCAAACCTCGCACTGGGCAGCGTGCAATGCCACTGCAGTCCCTGCCGCATGTATCCCTGGACTCTGTGGCTGAAGCGGTACAGGGGAGCTGAGGAGGCGCTTTTTTGTGGACTACACAGCTGATTTAACAAATAATCACATTTTTATTTTTTATTTTGAGGGCACACTTTGCTTCCCGCACGAACGCACAAGGATTAAATCTTTACTTCATCCCCCCAGCAACACCTCCAGGAACCTACCACTGGGGACTCTGGGACTTGTAGTTTCCCCTCACCAACTGGGCGCTACACAGGTGAGTTGTATCTCTCGAGGAGGCTTTGGGCGCTGACGAAAGCTATCATCTGCCAGAAATGCATCCGACACTTACCGCAAAATAAAAGCCTCCAACTGTTTCCCCTTGGGTCTCTGCTCTTTTTCTTCTGGAAGGAGTTCTGCTGTACATACGTATGCGTCAGCCAGAGACGCACTACAGAGCATCCCCGCCTCACTCTGGGCTTGGACTTCACTGACTTGAACTGCTGCAGTTCTTCGTGTCACCAAAGTTGTTTGGACGGTCCTAAGTCCGCCTTGGAGCCCGGGAAGAAATTTGGTAGTTGCGAGGTTATCCAAACCTTGCGCTGGGCAGCGTGCAATGCCACTGCAGTCCCTGCCGCATGTATCCCTGGACTCTGTGGCTGAAGTCGTACAGGGGAGCTGAGGAGGCGCTTTTTTGTGGACTGCAAAGCTGATTTAACAAATCATCACATTTTTATTTTTTATTTTGAGGGCACACTTTGCTTCCCGCACGCACGCACAAGGATTAAATCATTACTTCATCCCCCCAGCAACACCTCCGGGAACCTACCACTGGGGACTCTGGGACTTGTAGTTTCCCCTCACCAACTGGGTGCTACACAGGTGTGCAGCCTTAAGATTCAAGGGGTGGTGTGGACTTGTACCTACAGGTTTAAAAGGGGCGGGACCTACCAGCAGAGTGTTGCATCTCTCGAGGAGGCTTTGGGCGCTGACGAAGGCTATCATCTGCCAGAAATGCATCCGCCACTTACCGCAAAATAAAAGCCTCCAACTGTTTCCCCTTGGGTCTCTGCTCTTTTTCTTCGGGAAGGAGTTCTGCTGTACATACCTATGCATCAGCCAGAGACGCACTACAGAGCACCCCCGCCTCACTCTGGGCTTGGACTTCACTGGCTTGAACTGCTGCAGTTCTTTGTGTCGCCAAAGTTGTTTGGAAGGTCCTAAGTCCGCCGTGGAGCCCGGGAAGAAATTTGGTAGTTGCGAGGTCATCCAAACCTTGCGCTGGGCAGCGTGCAATGCCACTGCAGTCCCTGCCGCATGTATCCCTGGACTCTGTGGCTGAAACGGTACAGGGGAGCTGAGGAGGCACTTTTTTGTGGACTGCAAAGCTGATTTAACAAATCATCACATTTTTATTTTTTATTTTGAGGTCACACTTTGCTTCCCGCACGCACGCACAAGGATTAAATCATTACTTCATCCCCCCAGCAACACCTCCAGGAACCTACCACTGGGGACTCTGGGACTTGTAGTTTCCCCTCACCAACTGGGTGCTACACAGGTGTGCTGCCTTAAGATTTAAGGGGTGGTGCGGACTTGTAACTACAGGTTTAAAAGGGGCGGGACCTACCAGCAGAGTGTTGCATCTCTCGAGGAGGCTTTGGGCGCTGACGAAGGCTATCATCTGCCAGAAATGCATCCGCCACTTAACGCAAAATAAAAGCCTCCAACTGTTTCCCCTTGGGTCTCTGCTCTTTTTCTTCGGGAAGGAGTTCTGCTGTACATACCTATGCATCAGCCAGAGACGCACTACAGAGCACCCCCGCCTCACTCTGGGCTTGGACTTCACTGGCTTGAACTGCTGCAGTTCTTCGTGTCGCCAAAGTTGTTTGGACGGTCCTAAGTCCGCCTTGGAGCCCGGGAAGAAATTTAGTAGTTGCGAGGTCATTCAATCCTCGCGCTGGGCGGCGTGCAATGTCACTGCAGTCCCTGCCACATGTATCCCTGGACTCTGTGGCTGAAGCGGTACAGGGGAGCTGAGGAGGCGCTTTTTTGTGGACTGCAAAGCTGATTTAACAAATCATCACATTTAGATTTTTTATTTTGAGGGC